>NC_080412.1:18342500-20842500 GCF_030265065.1 Corythoichthys intestinalis | reverse complement strand
GTAGTGTTTACTTTGTAATCGCTGTATTCGGATTTGACATAATACAAAACAAGATGTTTACTCACTTCCTCGTAAGTCCAATGGTCCCACAGTAAATATCCACGGTGAATGGGAACCTTTTGAAACTCCAAAAAGGCGCATACGCCTCTCCCTCATACAGAATGATTTTTCCGCAGCTGTTTGGCTGGCGTGATGCGAAAAATAAACGTATTAATCCGCAAAATCAGCTGAATCATTCGTCCCCATACACAACAGTACGCTGTATAGTGAAGAGGACGTCTTCTACCGTACACGTCACAGCGCCCTCCTCCTCAATGCAAGACCGAAGCCGGAAGTCACTCATTTTCCTGGCGCGGGATTCAAAAAACTAAATAAATATAGCGATCGCCTCCACACACATCCAAGCGGTCCATATCATTCAGGAGCATAAAATACCGCGTGTATTATGAAATAAACATGCTTTTTCGTGTCACAGGCACTTTAACGTAACATTATACTTATGTTCCAATTTGCTAATATGGTTTGAAAAATAAATATGCTCAATGGAACCGTGATACCGTGATATTTTAGCTTAAGGTTATCATACCGTCAGAATATCATACCCGCACCTGCCTAGTCCCAATACTGATACTCGGTATCAGATCTGGACGTCACTAGTATTAACTCATTGACTGCCATTGACTGCGATAGATGTTCATCCGCTGCCATCCTCCCACTTCAAATAGATTGGATGTCCACTAGTGATAAAAGAAGGATGAAAAGAGCCACATGATTGGTAGTCCATCATCTTCAATGGGACCGAAAGCATTAAATGCTGGTAGTATTCTTTCGTATGTTTACATTGGCCAAGGAGACCGTGTTTTGCTACACAAGATCTACCTATGGATTGTTGAGTCCTTGAAGTCATCAAGACTTAGATGCTATCAGTTGAATTCAGAGCAAAGCACATAAGGAGTTCAGGGCAAGGTTGCAAGGGTTAACGTTTATCAAGACTCCGTCGGGTCGACTTATCTGGCCCGGGTGCTCGCGAGTTTTTTTCTCTTTTGTTTTCACGTCTGAGAAAACAAGCAGCGTTACAAGGCCGGCCAGCGGCACTGACGCTTTTCCCATCAGATGAGCATTAGTGGAAATAGGGAAGCATTATTCGGGGGGGTTGAGGGCACATCTAACTCAGCTGCAGTCAGCCCAGGCTTGGGTGAGGATTAAAGCAGGGTGACAGGGAACCAATGAGCACTGAAGTGCACTAGTGTGTAGCATGGGAGGCCGTCATTCGACGATTATTCATTAAAGTACTGACCGTGACAAAAGTGCTTTTTAATTGTGTATATCCAGTAGCACATTAAACTAGTTCAAAACCATTTCATAATCACTTTGATGAACACTTTAATGCTTCCATCATTTCTTACCAAAAGGAACCGCTGCCTAATCAAAGTTTATATATAACATGATGGAATTTATTAAAGATTTTTTTAAAACTAAAGTAAAAAATTACTTACCAGCAGAAGGAATTTAATCATTTTTCTTTTTAATCATTGCCCCAACATTTTCAATCCAGTCTATTTGACCCATGATGACATAACAACAGTGTTGTAAAGTCCACTGAAGGCCATCCAAAACGTGATCACCAAAACACGATATAGTACTATTTGGGGGGGGTAATGGGAAAGACTAAATCCAGCAGAATAATTAGATTTGTTTGAGCTGAAAGGCAGGTACACACTGGACTTTTCAGTCAATCGCAGGGCACATATTGACAAGCCGTAGAAGACAGAGTACCCGGAGAAAACCTAAAAAAGCACGGGAGAACATAAAAAGATGTAGGATTCAAACCCCACACATCAGGACTTTGATGCTGATGTTTGTGAAGGAAAGTCTAACCCATCTTCATTCTTGACTGTGGAATTAGAAATGCCCTATCATGTGGCGTCCAATCTATCACTATGGTGGAGAAATTGTACAATCTGATTAGGCCAGCCCAATCGATCGTTTGAACATCGCCATCTCAATGTGCGCATGCGCAATAGTCCTATCACAGGATATGCAATTGTTTGTTTTTTTGTGCTTCATAAAAGCAGCAAGTGTGCAAAAACATGGCCTCCTGGAACCCTTTTATCAGAGCTGGGTAGAGTAGCCAAAAATTGTACTCAAGTAGGAGTAGCATTACTTCAAAACAGTACAACTCAAGGTTAAGTAGTCATCATCCAAAAAGGTATGCAAAGTTAAAAAAGTACTTGGTAAAAGGATACTCCAGTAATGAGTAACATTGTAAGTAACTGCTTACGCTGTTTGATTATTATATACATTTTTTCTCAGCACATACAGTCAATACTTGGTTGAACTGGCTAGCATGATAGAAGAACTGCAAGTTTGAGTCTGATTGGTATAATGGAGTCATGCAATTATTGTTGCGACATCTCACTGGAGAAACCGGTAACGCTACTCTTGGCATCTCTAACGAAACTAAAGTCAATATGTAGAATAAGGAAGAAAAATGTAACGACTCCAGTGCAGCCCAAAGCAGCAGAGTAAGATTAGCGTTTCTTCACAAATCTACTCAAGTAAAAAGTACCTTTTTCTCAAAAAGTCATTTAGGTAAATGTAATGGAGTAAATGTTATGCGTTACTACCCACCTCTGCCTTTTATATACAGCAATCTTCATCTTTTACAAATTAACCCCCTTAGCCTGGAATAAACTGTATTATATAAATACAATGTGGTCATGGTGAGTCAACCAAATTATCAATCCAAATTCTTCCCGTTTTAAAATCGCAAACCCCCAAAATGTCGCAATATCATTTTTTTCCAAAATTGTTCAGCCCTAGTTCTGATTTAATCTTTCCTTAAATACATTAATGTTAAATGTACTGTTCTAATGATATTTGTATGTGGCCGAGTTCTTGTACTTTTGCTCTGACTGTATGTGACCACTCTTTGATTAGAGAGTATTTGGAAATCTGAGTTGATGAATCAATGATATCAATCAAGGTCTGAGGGTAGCTCAGTCATTTGTAAACATGTGCGAGTATTCTATAGACTTGCCTAATCACATGTAAATGTATTGAATTTTAATATGATCCTTACCCTTGTTGAATAAAGGAGTAGCGGTGTTCAGAGCAAGCTCATAATTTTTAGCATAGCTGAGCATCTTGGACTGAATATCTCCTGCTAGCTTCTCTCCAGAAAGACCCAACCTGCCACCCTGGCTGTGTTTCTTACCAATGAGATAAACCTAACACATTAGTAGACTACCAATCCATTTGACCTGGACAGGTCAGCATTCGCAATACCAAAAAAGATTGCATTTAACTTTTTCTAAGGAAAGATAATCAACGCTTTCTTTTGCCACATTTTGTGCTTTTCTTATCAGACAAGATTGTTAACAATGCTAAAATGGCTGGCAATATGGGAATTCTGAAAGTTTTACTGTGAATGCTTGTCCAAAGTGCCCTGTGCCGGACCGGTGACCCAGTCTGGGGTGTACTCAGCTCAAAAGCCAGCTGGGATAAATTCCAGCTCATTGGCGACAATAATCAGAGGTAGAGAAAATGTATGAGGATTACACATTGACATGCACCCACGGACCACAGTTTGCATACCCTTACTTTGAAGTCTACAACGTCGAACGTAGGCATCGACACCGTCACAGATAAAACTGTTTTTCTTTTCTTTTTGAAAGAAATATTTCAAGCCACGCGTTGGCAGACTTAAAAGCCAACGTTAATGAACGGCGCTGAGTTCAACATAAAACAATGGAGAAAATCAAGCTAGCTAAGAAGGTTTTATTTGGTACCCCACAAAACACCTTCCCCAAAAAACTGAAGCCTTGCAATGAATGAAACCAGAAAAGGGTCAACATTGAACGACAGAATGAACGCTTCTTGTTGTTTTCTCTTACCTTTCGCTAACGAGCACCACGTCGGCATCACTCCAATGCTTGAATACTCTAGGCAGGATCTTTCTAAAGGCGAAGAACAAGCCGGGGAAAACTACGGCGCCACAAGCTAACACTTGAAACATCATGAGCTGTTTTTATATATGTAAATTTAACTCTCCACGTCCCTTGTGTGGCCGCCGTTCAAAAAAAAAGAAAAATATAAAAAATCAAAAGCTCCTCGACTACGACCTACTGCTTCGTCAATGCTTCACGACATACGTTGGGGCATTCTGTCGTGTGGCCCAATTCGCTGGTGCCGGTGGTGAGTTTTCGACGTGATCACAGTACACCACCATCCGGGACGAGGTTCTTCTACTCGGCTATCAGCAGCCAGCAGCAGCACCAAAACTGTGAAGTTAACGGACGGAAATACATCACGCTTCCTTGTAAGTACTGTCAAAATAAGAGTCGTGTGTCAGAATAAAAGCCTTTTGTTTCCGTTCCGGTTCCCATCATCACATCTTTATATATATTTTATATATATTTCGAATAATTTTATGAATTGTGATTTATTGACCTATTTTGCAGATGCACCGATTTTTTTAAACGAAACAAGAAATGGAATCATGTTGTCCAAAAGTTTTATTGCGATCAATATCTGCAATAAAAAAAGAATGACATACTAAAGTGGTACCTCTACATATAAAGTTAATTCGTTCCAGGACCTTGTTTGTAAGTCGAAATGGTCATATGTCAAGCAGGATTTTCCCATATGAATACATTATAATTCCATTAATTTGTTCCACAGCCCGAAAACCTACACTAAATCCTTAAAAAATACTGCTGATACTATTGCAAAGAGCAATTGCACAGATCAAAACAAATAAATTATAAATGAAAATCGGAATAATAATATAATGATTGTAAAAATAATAATATTGTAATAATGTAACAAATTGGGTGCTAATTTGACGGTTGTGTCTTACTAAACGCACCACGTGGCTGAGAACAGAGTGAGAGAGAGTGCATTACAGTTTTTACTTTTGCTTTTCATGTTCTGTCGTTTGGCGTCGGCTGCTGCGGATAGTAGGCGTGTTGTCTTGCACAAGTTCTAAAAATGATTAAAAACCTGACTAAGCTGGTTATTTCTTTGGCTATGTTACAATAATAATTATTGTCACGTTAAGTTATAAAGAATGGCGAACGGAGGTCGGAAATCGTAGACATTCGACGGCCGTATTGTCAAGCCAGTTCATGGACACACACCTCGGTCATATTTTTCTATCATTTCCATCTTCATTTCAATGGTAAGCGTCACCCTTTCCCTTTTTTTCACCACCTGGACTAACATTCATGGAACCTATGCTGATTTCTCTCACAAGAAAATCAGCCGTACGTCCATCTTGTGGGAAAACGAAGAAACTGCGGCGCTGTCATAAATCGTCGTATTTTGAGTATGTCGTCAGATGTAGAAACAAATGGCAAGTCAAATTTTACGTCGGTTGTTGAAAAGATCATGTGTCGAGCGATCGTATGTCAAGGTATCACTGTATTTGTGTTTATACTGTATGTGCATGTGTGATGAGCTTATAATACCGTAGCTATAACTTGATGAAAAATACCTTGTAGTATTTCCTTGTAACAACAAAATCCATGTCAGCCCTTCTGCATTTGGCAACTGTAATATTATTTGTAATTTCGCCTCATTTTGGTCACACTAGCGGCATATCAATCTACACCTCATCTTAATACAACAGATTGTTAGAATTTTGTCCACGAACGATCAACGAAGTTATTAGAACAAACATACAATATTTTAGGTGTATTCTTTAGATTTAAAGCACATTCTTAACATATTGTCTGCAGCTGGTTTCGATTTAAGGCGTTTGGTGAGGTAGATCCACACTGGCGCTTTGAAGCTATCAACTGGTCGCTGATCAAAACATTCCACTTCCAACCATATATATATAGGCATGTCCAGGAGTTGGCGCACAGCACAGAAAGTCCCAGAGCCTCATCTACGTCATGCTGAATCCTTATCCATTTTTAGTGATTCTGTGGGTTCTTCTGGTTTGATTCTGCAGTTTTAACTTTGTCTACACACTGCTTACTTCAACCACACTTCATTTTGTTCTGCCTAAACCAGAAATCCGTAGCAGAAAATGTCAAAGATGGCGCCGCCAATTTTCGCTCAGGAAACTTGTCTATAGACCAAGGAGCTATTTTTGGTAGTTAAAAAAAACGTTACCTCATAAAGACTTGACGTGAGCGTCACATCGTGAGTCATTGAGGTCATAATACTGAATTAACATTTTGTATACAAGTGTGGCCTACATAACCCAAAATGGTGAGTTGATGTGATGTCCTCATCAGGGGTGCGGGGGTCTCGGGAGTCCACTTCGTGAACGGTGTTGGAAACCATCCAGCCGGCAACCAACGTACCTGTACCTGTACTATGATAGTATGATGGAAAAAAAAAACTGCGTTTGATGCTGTTTTGGACAAAAATCATATAGTAAACAATAACCCGAGCCCTTAATTAGCCTAGAGTAAAATAATTACAACAGTGTAATGATTTTAAAGCATGTATTAATTTTATTGCAAACAGGTCATTGATACAATAAACTATAACATGAGTAAACCATTAGAGAACTGTAACCTGATGAAAGTACACACGTAGGACTTTTAATTAAAATTTTCGAAATATTGGTACTGGAAAAATGCATAGTTTTGAGTTTGTGAGTTGTCAGAGATGTCCACTACTAATATTTACCAACCTTGGCCGGTATTCAGAATTGTGGATTAACAATACTACAAAAATGGAACTGTAACCTATTACCAGATCAAAGTTCACTTGTAGGACATTTAATTCATTTTTCTAAATGTTGGTCCAGTAAAAATGCAGTGTTGATTATATGAGCACTCAGAGAGGTCCCCTTACTAAAATTCACCAACCTTGCTCAGTCCAGAACTTATTCAAACAGACTGAGGAACAGTTTCTTTGCTAAAGCAATCTCCACCCTCAACTGCCACATGTAACACCACATCACCCAATGTCCAATATTCATTTACATGCAATATTCTATGTGCAATACTTAATACGTGCAATATTCAATGCCTTAACTGTCAAACTGCTGCTACTTAATTTCTATCCACACATGTTCGATGCGCAATACTATTTACGTGCAATATTAACATGCAATATTCAATGCCTTCACTGTCGACTGCTGCTACTTCACTTCGATTATTTGCACTGCCTGAACATAGGACTACCTCGTACACATTTTATATTTATTTAGATTTTAAACTTTTATACATGCAAGTAACTTTTAAGATTTTTACTTGTCTTGCACTGTAAAGGGAGATGCTCCACAATTTCATTGTACAACTGTAAAATGACAATAAAGGGCTATTCTATTCTATTCTATTCTAAAATTGTGGATTAACAGTACCACAAAAATGAGAACTGTAACCTACCATCTACTAAAACGACCCTTTGGGGAAATCACATAATATTGTACTGACGTGACAGCGCACATAAGACTCCTCATATGTGGACGCCAAGTCTCAGTTAAAATGATCAAATTTTAAAATTATGAATCATATTTGTTTTTAAAAAATATTTTTTAATATCAATTCTTGAAATGTGAACAAAACATTATAAAATGAAAATGAATACAAACAGAAATACACTCCAGTTATGGGATCCAATAACACTCTAAAACTGTTGTAACATTTAACTCATTGCCTGCGGTTTACAACGACAGACGTCCAATTCATTTGAACTGGGAGGACAGACTGTAAATGGTCATCTTTCGGTGCCAGTGACGGCGCTAAGCGTCCAATCCCTTTTCACTTAGGTTGGCAGCGCTAACCCTCCCAGTCCAAATGGATTGGACGTCTAGCCCCGACAATGACAGCAAATTAGTTTAATGAGAGCCCTATAAAGGGTTATGGATGTAAACAGCTGTAGTACTATTTGGTGAAAGGCAATTTACCATTCACAAATCATTTAAATATGCATTTGTACAAATGGTCACTAGATGGCGCAAAAAGTACATAAAGCACATTCGCTGGTGGTGGGAAAATATTCGCATTACACTCCAATATTCACTATGAAGGTAATACTGTAAACGTTCCAACACATCAAACCTCAATCCTAACCCTCTAAGCCAGTGGTTCTCAAACCTTTTAGGCCAAGAACCACCTTGAAAAATAGTAAAGTTACAGCAAGGGCGTAGGTTTGGTCTCAATATTGGTAGGGACGATATAAAAGTATTACCTGCATGTTACTTTTTGCTGGGGACGAGACAGTAAGACCAAACAGATTGGGTGAATGGGGGTCAGGGCTACATTTCTAACGAATATGAACCTAATTAATTGATAGGCTAACTGATCAATGCAAAATACATCTGATTTGACTTATACTAACTTCCATATGTATTGGTTCAAGTGATACACCGTTCCATTCAAACCTTTGTTTTCAAAAACTACGAACGAAACAGTTTGAAAACTTCCAGAATAAATGTCTGGATTTATTTAGCATATTATATTTCAGTATTTGAACATAACTCAAATTATTTTTAAATACACAATAAATACAAAATTGTTAATAATCTCTTAACTATCCAGGAAAGCAGAAAATAAACATTTTTCTTAAAACCACTCAACATTGTTGAGAAATTAATATAACATGTATATAATATTTAAATATATAAATTAAGTATAACGGAAAAAAAATCTACCCATATTGTCTACAAGCACAGCCAAACTCAATAAAAAAATGAAAGCTCCTTTGGGCTGCTTTAAAACCACATGAATAAAATAAAAATGAAAATTGGGGAGAAAGGGATTAACCTCGGTTCACTACATTTCTCACAGTTTAATTAACGTTAAAGAAAACACATACACGAGGACACCTCTAAGCAGCTTCCTACTGAAGTTTTGCAGGTTAGCAAATTCAAACAGTTTAATGTTATGCTAACACTGATACAGGTCAGACTTTCAGTAGCATAATTAGTGGTGTGTTCCCCACCTCCAAAACATTGACGTCGTTTTACATTACGTACAGTGGCTGCAGATGGCCGAAAAGAAATTCTTCTAATATCACTTCTCTTCAATGGGGGTGGAGGAGGCAGCATGGAGCTGGGGGTGTGAGTGCGTGCGATGGGGGGGTGTCAAGTCATCAGCCAATCAAACGTGCGTGCAATTGAGGGGGCAAAATGGACTGGCACACTCAACAGTGAAAAGGGGTAATTAATGTAAGTCTGAACATAATGAAAATAATTCACTTAATAATGGCAGGGTCAATTCTATCCTTACAATATATAGGGAGACAATCTAAATGCCTTATATAAGTGAAGTCATTATATAATGCAAACGGGTTGCTTAAAAGTTGGTGGGGACAATTTGAGCATCCTGAAAAGTTGGTAGTGCTATGTCCCTACCGTCCCTATGCAAACCTATGCCCTTGAGTTACATTAGATCTCTAACCTAGTGCCATCATTACAGCATAAACAACAACAACAACAACAAATAAGACCAAGGTTTTCAATAAAAAAAAACAAACAAACACAATTTTACTCCTAAAAGGCATATATGCACATTACAGGCAACTGTAACGTGATGCACAGTTAATCTAAATAAATGAAAATATAAAAATGTAAATTGTACCTTTAAAATGTTTTGAAAACAAACTGTTCCACCATACAATTTTCTTATTTTTTGTTAGTGGTTAAATCCATGCCCCAGAGTTTCATGTATTCTTGTCCAAAAATGAGCGATTCCATGTATTTTTTTGTTTTGTTTCGCCTTTTAATTGATCTTCCTATTGAAATACAAATTCCATCGTTTTTGCCTGGTCTCACACAGCTAATGAAAGCAATTATACAACCTTGGTTAAAAATTGTTTAGGGAAGGCACCTGACAATCGGAACAAAATATATTATTTTCCTCTTGTGGTGTTTATTGCCCTCACCCAGTTGCAACTTCCTCCTGAACAAAGAGTTTAACACTTACATATCTCTTGAGTTTCCTTATTGAAACTCCACTGTACTGTACTGGCTTGAGTCCTGGGGCAGACGACTGTGGAGCGGGGGATCCGCTTTCTCGAACCTGTGGCGGCTGTCTCTCACCCTGTAGTCCCCATTTTCACAATCTGGGCCTGGCCATTCCTATGGTTCTTGTGCAGCAGTTCCTAAAACGAACATGTAAGAATGGGTACACTTATCAATGAGCATCACTGAACATACCTTGGATATTACAGTTGGTGCCAGGATCAATGATAACACAGTGAATATTTGGATCTATACTTACCAATTCTCACCAGTAATTTTATATGATACTGGGTTCCACAATGTTAGCATTGTTTGCATACTCACCCAGCCCGTTCATTCCCAAATGTTCCTGTCTTCCTTTTTCCTGTCCTATCAGTTATTAGGTGTCCCCTCGGTAAGTGAAGCCATCATAGGATTGTAGTACTACTTGTTCAGTACATCGGTAGCATATACTGTGTATTCATTCATGTTTTTGTGTAGCCATTTGCCTTGCTCTTTCTTTCTCTTTGTCCCCTTTAAACCAGCCTCTGTCCAGCTACCTTTCCTGAATGAATGCTAAAATTTAAACAACCAAAAAGGATTACACAAAACTTCCCTGTATCTTACTAAAGCTGTTTTAGCGTAAAAAAACATTCATCTTTACCATTCTGCATGTCCAAGTAAGTGATCAGAACAGTTAAAGTAATCGTAATAATAACGCCTCAATAATGAAGTTGATTATCTTTGTAAAGTTAAATTGTTTTGCTACAGCTCTTGAATTCGGTTGATTAGCACATGTGTGAGCTCCCACGGAGGTGTCCACAGAGCATAGTTTCATTTCATCCGAAAGAAAACTATGTGAGGTTTATGGATTAACCCGTGCAAGAGCCCGATTCTAAATAAACCTTTGTTCCGCTGTATTATCATCAGAACGACCGGACGCTCAAACTTGGTTTGAGCTGTTTTTGATTAGTTTGCAATAGGAAACAAGTTTAGTCACAAACAATCTGGCAAGTGAGCAGAATAATTGAAATGTGGCAGGACATATTAACAAAGATAAAATAATTGAACTGAGATCAAAAGTCTCCAGACAGTTCAGCTTTTCAAATGCCAGGTCTAAAAAAAAATGCATATTTGCCATTGACGATGATAGATTAAGAAATTAAATTTTAAAAATTTAGATTACGTAGTTTAATAGACGTCATATTAATTTTAACTGGGAGGCTGGCAACAGCGAACCCTCCCAGTTCAAATAGTTTGAATGCCTATTAATGATAAACTACGTAATTTAAAAAGTTTTATTATCCATTTGAACTGGGAGGCTGGCAACAGAAAACCCTCCCAGTTCGAATGGTTTGGATGTCTCTTGCTGTCAATGGCAGCCATTGAGTTAAGGTTGCAGTTTACAGGGGTGGTGGAGTGTTATTACACAAAAATTAAATGTTTTTTTCTTCAATCAAGTGTTGTTTGTAGTGTTTTTGTAATTCACATTAATGAGGTCCAAGAACAAGAGCCTTAAAATGTGGTGTAAAGACCAACACACGTCCTGAGAGTTGCAACACTACTGTTCATGTACTATGTATTAAACAATAAATGTGTGTATTATTTCAATTATTTATGTGACACGTAGGTTTCATTAGGTTTTCTGGATGCTTTCCTTAGATAACAAAGATATAGTGTTGAACACATTGTAAGTGTTTTTTACCCTAATGTGGTATAGTGCTGGAGAGAAATATTATATAAGAAAGCAAAAAAGCCTTGGCCATAGACTTCATAATGATATTGACGGGTCAGATTCAACCTTCAGTGCGCCAGGCCTTCAAGTCGGGAGCCATTCCACAAATTGCTTCAGTTATTAGCAGTCGGTCGCAGCGACACATGCAGGGATCCAACGCCAGATTTAGTTTGAAAAAGTACGAAAGCTGTACCGCACACAAACAGGAAGGATTGTCTCAGGAGTGAATTGTATGAGGATTCAAGGTAGTTATTACAGTTATTTTTCGTACCTTGTATGCATTTTGAAACGTTTTGAAAAAAAATCAATGGGAGAAATTGGCCGCTGTTAAAGCCCCACAGCAGGCCTGTATCCCTTTTCCTTTTTTTCCCTCCCTGTCATCAGCACTAATTCCACACACCTGTCCTGCGCACCTGGTCATTACCACAGGCTCCCTACATAAACACCCACAGCCCTCTGCTGCATTGCGAGTTTGTTAGCCCTTACTGTACCATACGAGCGTTTCTAGTTACCCCGTCTTCCTGGATTTTGATACATTTTTTGACCACACACACACTTTTTGCCTCTAGCCTGCTACTCGTCTGTGCCTCTGCCTTTTTTCTGTGACCTGCAACTTGCCACAGGACCGGATCTAGAACGTATCCTATCCTATATAGTTCGCAATATTCACTTAAAATAAATGCTACCTGCGCGTTTCTTTGCTTTTAACCAAGAATCGAGACTGTTTTATGTCCATATCTATAAAGAATTCAGGGATTTAAGCATTTATTTACAAGAATTTTCAACAGAAGAACCTCTTTGTCTGTGATATGGCGGCCGCTAATTTCCTTACTGACTAGCCTCATAGTTCGCAATATTTACGTAAAATAAATGCTACCTGCACGTTTTTTTTGCTTTTAACTTGGGTTGTTCCGATCATGTTTTTTTGCTCCCGAACCGATCCCGATCGTTTTAGTTTGAGTATCTGCCGATCCCGATATTGACACGGCTCAGAGAACAAACGGACCCAATAATGCAGCGCTCAGAGCAGATTTATTAACAATGGTTCTGAGAGGACGAAGTCTTGGCCCTTGGAGAAGCACGGAAGGCTGTTCGAGCAGGGGGGGAAACGAGCAAGGCGAAGGCCCAGGCAGGATGCGTCTAGATCCGGTCCTGTAGCAGGGTTCAGGTCACAGAGAAAAGGCAGAGGCACAGACGAGGAGCAGGCTAGAGGCAAAAATCCACAAGGTCAAAAAGTGTATCAAAAATCCGGCAAGACAAGGTAACTAGAAACGCTCGTAAGTTGCAGTGAAGGCTAACAAACTCGCAATGGCTTAGAGGGCTGTGGGTGTTTATGTAGGGAGGCTGAGGTAATGACCAGGTGTGCAGGACAGGTGTGTGGAATTAGTGTTGATGACTGGGAGGGAAAAAAAAGGAAAAGGCATACAGGCCTGCAGTGGGTTCTAACAGATATTTCCCGATCCGATTGCTTTTTTTTTTTGCTCCTGATTCAATTCCAATCATTCCCGATAATTTTTCCCGATCATATACATTTTGGCAATGCATTAAGAAAAAAATGAATAAAACTCGGACGAATATATACATTCAACATACAGTACATAAGTACTGTATTTGTTTATTATGACAATAAATCCTCAAGATGGCATTTACATTATTAACATTCTTTCTGTGAGAGGGATCCACGGATAGAAAGGCTTGTAATTCTTAAAAGATAAATGTGACTTTATATATTATGACTAAATATTGCCATCTAGTGTATTTGTTGAGCTTTCAGTAAATGATACTGCAGCCATTTAACTTCTGCCCAAATGCATGATGGGAAGTGCAACCATGACTGTGCGTAGGGGCAAAACCAAGTCCCAGCTCATCAACAGCTCAACCAATAACCACCACGACAGTTCCAGGCCCGTCAACCAGTACCGGAGCATCGACCACAACAGTAACTGGCTCCTCCTCATCCACCATGAGTTCAACTCCACCCAAAGAGACCAGTACTGTTACTGAGGGTCCAACTCAACCAAAAGAGACCAGTCCTGTCACTGAGGGTCCAACTCAACCACAAGAGACCAGTCCTGTCACTGAGGGTCCAACTCAACCAGAGGATACCACTCCCGTCACCGAGGGTCAAGGGGGAGGTGGTTCTGAGGAGCTTTCAGGAGGTGCCATTGCGGGTATCACCATCGGTTCCATTGCGGGCGTGGCTGCGATTGGTGAGTCTGGTTTGTGCTAGTTTTGCACCTATAGGATAGGTATCGTATTGGCACTAAAATAACGCAATTGGTATTGGGGAATACAATACGTACCTTTTGATATCTACTTTCCAAACGCTGGTCGCCCTACCCAAGATGGCTGCCAGCTAGACGCATGGCCATTAAAAAAAAAAAAAGTATGTCATCCTACCCAAGATGATGACAGACATCCAATCATGTGGCGTCCATTCATCCTTCTGCTGTAAATTTCAATGTTTATCACTAGTAGACGTCCAATTCATTTGAAGTGGGAGGGATAGCAGCGAAAGAATGTTCATTCACTGCCATCCCTCCCACTTCAAATGGATTGCATGTCTGCTAGTGGTAAACTCATTTAAAAAGTTTTAATTTAGTTTTCAATATTCACATGGTTTGACATCTATTAATTCATTTAAAGTGGGAGGACTGGCCATAAATGCTCATCTTTCAGTGGCATTCCGGCGCTAGACGTCCAGTCCGTTGTGACTGGAAGTGGCGAATGAATTTTCGTTCATTAGCAAGAAATTCTGGATTGGACGTCAAGCGACATCAATGGCAGCCAATGAGTTCACCGAGGGCCCTATAAAGGATTAATGCAAGCCAATGATACTGAAATGATAATTGTGGTGATGATAACAATGTTACAACGTCATAGTAAATGTTCTCATTTCAGGTGGCGGCATCTTTGGAGTACTCAAGTATACTGGGAGAGTGTGAGAAGCATAACTGCTTTTATGAAGGAATCCCAATTTAATTTTGAAGAAATTATTTGCTGAAAGAGAAAATAATTCCAATATTAAACAGTTCACTTTTGAGGGGGGGTGTTTGACATGGTTATTTGCACTTTGAATGAAATAATAGGGCTACCTGTATTTGTTTTATTTTTTTCAATAAATTATCACAAAAAGGCCTTTGCTCCATATTATTCGGTAAGTGTGGAACAATCCATCAGTTAATCAAAATGCAAAACATCAATAAACATTGTCATCTTTTATATAGCGTACTGTGTGCTGTTTTGTGTTCCCAATGCGCCTGTGTCCTTGGTTACATGGATTTTATCCACATCACCTGAGTTTAATGGGCACTGTGGTCGTTAACACAGATTGCACCAAAATCGCTACTCAACAAAACAGAGATGCTTTTAGCGCCTTCCAAACACCTTTTTCATTATATTAGCCAGTTAGAATGGAACAACTAAACAGCACTTTCTAGTGTTAGCATAATGAGTCATAATGTCACGTGGTTTATCAAGTAAAAAGCATAACTGTATGAGCATAATCTTCTCACTCAGGCACTGAGTATAGAGCAAACTCAGGGATCTTTTCTTGATGTTCCGTCATTTAGACTCTCATATAGTCTTTCTGGCCCATCGGGTCACAATGACCCTTGTACACAAACGTGGCAGGAAGGGTTGTGAAACCATCCCTAACAAATGCCAATGAACCATCTTCACTGCTTTATAAAAATAATAATGGGAACACTAAAGTACAACTGTAGATTTGAATGAATGAAATATTTTTATTAAAAATGTTATTCTTTCCATAGTTGAATGTGCTGACAACAAAATCACACAAAAAATTATCAATGAAAATAAAATGTAGCAGCAACCCATGAAGGTCTGGATTTGCAGTTATACTAAAACTCAAAGTGGCTAATCCACGGTTATATAATGTCCTTTAAACAGGTCAAAGTGAGGCTTAGTAGTGTGTTTGGCCTCCTCGTGCCTGTATGACCTCCCGACAATGCTTGGGCATGCTCCTAATGAGACGATGGAGGGTGTCCTGGGGGATTTCCACCCAGATCTGGACCAGGGCATCACTGAGCTCCTGGACAGTCAGAGGAGCAACCTGGCAGCGCTAGATGGACCTAAACATAATGTCCCAGAGTTACTCTATTGGGCTTAGGTCAGGCAAACGTGAGGGCTAGTCAATGTTATGCATTTCTTCTTCCTTAGGGAAGAACACAAGCGTAGCTTATGACAATGGGTGTAAGGATTTCATCCCAATACCTAATTGCAGTCAGGGTTCCATTATCTTACCTGTAGAGGTCTGTCTGTCCTTCCAGAGATGTGCCTCCCCTGACCATCACTTAACCCACCTGCCTGCCTTTGTTAAAGCATACAAACAGCTTGGTCTGGCCATCAATATAAAAAAGGCACAAGTACTTGACCAACCACCACCAAACTGCAGCACACTTGCCATACCCGAGACATTTCCATTGAGAACATCCGACTGAAAAATGTCGACCACTTCCCATACCTTAGCAGCCTTCTCTCGTCAAAAGCTGTCATCGACGATGAAATACACCGTCGTCTCATCAGTGCCAGTGGGGCTTTCTCAAGGCTAAGGAGGAGAGACTTTGAGAATCGCGATATCCAGGCAACAACAAAAATCCTGGTCTATAAAGCAGTGGTGCTTCCCACTTTGAGATCAGAGACCTGGACCACGTACAGCAGGCACCTAAAGGCACTTGAGGCACACCATCAAAGATGCCTTCGAAAAATCCTTGAGATCAGCTGGGTGGACAGGCGCACCAACATCAGCAACTTGGAGCAAGCAAATATTTCCACCATCACTGCCACCATTGCCCAAAACCAGCTGAGATGGAATGACCATGTTGTCCGAATCCCTGACTCTCGCCTCCCAAAACAAGTCCTCTTCTCGCAGCTTGCTGAAGGGAAGCAGGCTCCTGGAGGCCAGAAGAAGAGGTTTAAGGACAACATAAAAACAATCCTAAAGAAGTGCAATATTGACGTAAAAGCCTGAGAAGAAATGGCAGCCGACAGGTCGCCCTGGAGAAACAGCGTATGTGAGGGTGCTACACAGTACAACGCTGACCTCCACTGCGCTGAACAAGTCAAACACAGACTCAGGAAGGAGAGAGCGACCGCCAAACAGGACCAACCCAAACCCACCACAACTACTTTCCCCTGCCCACACTGCAGCAGAATAATTGGGTCCAGAATATGACCTGAAGACCCACAAGGACCAAGAGTGAGGACAGTCATACTCGACCACGAGTGACCGCCGATGATCACACTGGTCATGCTGAATGATGTTGCGGGCAGCATAACGTTCTCAACGGCATCTCCGGACGCTCTACCGTCTGTCGCCTGTGCTCAGATTGAACCTGCTTTCATTGGTGAAGAGCACAGAGCCAGTGGCGTAGTTGCAAATTCTGGTGGTCTCTGGCAATTGCCAATTGAGCTCTACGGTGCTGGGTAGTGAGCTCGGGGGTCACTACAAGACGTCTGGCCTCAACCCATCCTTATGGGGCCCGTTTCTAATTGTTTGGTCGGAAATATTCACACCAGTGACCTGCTGGAGGTCATGTTGTAGGGCTCTGGCAGTGCTCATCCTGTCCCTCCTAGAACAAAGGAGCGGATACCGATCCTGCTGAGGGTTTAAGGACCTTCTACGGCCCTACCCAGTTCTCCTAGAGAAACTACTTGTCTCCTGGAATCTCCTACAGGCCTCCAGGTTGTTCGTCAGGTTGTCTAGGAGCTCAATGAAGCCCTGGTCCAGATCTGGGAGGAGATCCTTCAGAACATTCGCCACCTCATCAGGAGCATGCTCAGGCATTGTCGGGAGGTCATAGAGGCACGTGAGGCCACATACACACTACCGAGCCTCGTTTTTACTTGTTTAAAGGACATTACATAAAAGTCGGATCAGCCTGTAGTGTGTTTTCCCACTTTAATTTTGAGTATAACTACAAATTCAAACCTCCATGGGTTGATACATTTTATTTTCATGGATAATTTTTGTGTGATTTTGTTGTCAGCACATTCAACTATAGAAAAAAACAAGAGTATTTAATAAAAATATTTCATTCATTCAGACAACATGTTATGTTAGTGTTCCCTTTTTTTTTTTTGAGCGGTGCAAAATCATGTCAGAAAAAAAGGAAACATGACCTTTTAAGTTTGCGATTGCTTTTAATGTTTTGTACAAAAAAAAAAAAAAAAAAAAAAAAAAACACAAACACTTACACACTCAGCATTAATTCCTGTTTTGGTGTTTTACATTCAACTGTGCTGTACAAAAATAAAGCATTATCTTTCGATAGTTTTCTGCGGAAGGCTTTACAAAGTACTTAAAAGTTACCTTACCTCTCAGGTTTGATTGAATAAATCAAAACACGGCAGTCATATTTTTTGTGTAGTTTCATCAAACGAGGAGGTTTTCCGTGTTTAAAGTGCATACAAAAAATAAATCCTCAAGAAAGACAGTCATAGTCCAAAGATTCCAGTTCATCGCCTCAAGGCCTGTTTGTCAGTCTGAGCCACTAGGTGGCACTCTCACCCAGCAGTGGACTCAAGTCTGGTTGCATTGTATAGTTGGAGGTTTATAGGTGATACGTCTGAGTTTTCGCCAGCTCGTAAAAGAGGATGTAGGCGTTGCTGCTTCGCACCTGACTGGAGGACATGTGGCTCACCCTAAGCACACACACACAAAGTGGAATTAGCTTAGCCCCCCCTGGTGGCCTAAAAGGCCATTGTATATAATTGACTTTCCAATATATGAATTTAAAATTAAGACCATGCCGGTAAAATGTTGTCTATAAAAGTTGTAAAGCAATAAAACTAACAAAATAGTTTTTTACAATGGGTCAAAATTATTTTTCAACCAGATCATGTGGCTGGCACCTTAGAGACGGTCATTTGCCTTGCTTAGCCCCCCAAAAAATGCTTGAGAACAGAAGAGGCAAGATGTATACGCGCAATTTTTTCAAACCTAAGCTTTCAAAAGAGACAACGACTACTGAGCGAGAACCAAAGATTGAAGATGTGGGCCTTGAAACATGTGGACCAGGAGGAAGCCTCTTCTGAAGACGGTACACAAGAAAGCCCGCAAACAGTTTGCTGAAGACATGTCAACAAAGCACATGGATTACTGGAACCATGTCCTATGGTCTGATGAGACGGGCGGGCTTTCTTGGGCATCCCTGAATGTCCAAATTGAGTACTGCTTGTCATTTTCCCTCCAAAATGTCATGTGACTCGTTACAGGAATGCTGTCAGCATTGCTGCAGAGATTGAAGAGGTGGGGGGTCAGCCTGTTAGTGCTCAGACCATACGCCGCGCTCTAAATCAAATTGGTGTGCACGGCTGTCACCCCAGAAGGAAGCCTTTTCTGAAGACAGTACACAAGAAAACCCGCCCGTCTCATCAGACCATAGGACATGGTTCCAGTAATCCATGTGCTTTGTCTTCAGCAAACTGTTTGCGGGCTTTCTTGTGTACCGTCATCAGAAGAGGCTTCCTCCTGGGGTGACAGCCATGCACACCAATTTGATGTAGAGTGCGGCGTATGGTCTGAGTACTAATGGCGTACCGCACGCAGGCTATTTTTAGACCGTGACGTCGCATCATAAAGCGGAAGTAAAGCCGAAGTGGGACATTATAGACCCGCCCTCGCATAGACACAACGCAATAAGTGCTACATTTCTCTGGTAATCTTTCAAAAACGAACATGCCGATCATGCATTGCTTTTTTGGAACTTGTAGAAATGACTCTAGACATTACAACACATGAGGGATGTTTTCTTCATACGTTTCCGGAAACCAAAAACTCGGGAGGAAAAAATGTGAAGACCGAATCAACTTGCGTGGACTTTAACACCAGCTCGGTGAATCCATTCACATTTCATATGCAGTAAACATTTTGTTGGGTTGGCATGGTCTTTCAGAGGACAAAGAGGTAAGCCATTTTTATATTTTTAACTTATTTTTTTAGCGTAACGTTGTGCCGTACTGCTTCTGTCTGACAATGAATGACCTGAAAAGAATTACAATGGTATCTGAATGCCATTGTTACCGTTTCTGTATATATATATATGTATATATATATATTAGTATATAGGGTATATAAACAACTTTAGTAAGGGGGAAGTGTAAATAAATTATAGGATTAAGATGTGTTATCAATGAAAAAATTAAAAGTGTTCGTTGGTTGTCACTGAGTAGCATTTGCGATCGCTACACAAAGCTAACTAAATTACCCCCAAGAACGGTAAGAGACGTAGGACAACAAGAGGATATATATGAAAGACAGGGCTGATGGTAAAGGATATCTTGTTGAAACAGGAGCATGTCATTGTCAGTCGCGTCGATAAAAAAGCTAAAGCTATGCTTAGGTCGGCTCGTTTTTTTCGTCTTTTTCAGCCTTTGACACTAAAGCCATCTCTTTAACTAAACATTTTTATGTTCTTCCACATCTTTGCCAGTCAATTTGGCACCAGGCACATCATTTTCGGAGAGAATTGGTAGGTTTAGCTCTGTAAACATCTCCTTCGTACACGATTTCCATTCATTTCCTATTAGGGACAAACGGTGGCCTGTCCCTACTTAGCAACAGTAGCTAATGTCATGAATATTAATGAGCGGTGACGTGTTGCTAGCGAGTGACGTGTTGCTTGCGGTACGCCATTGGCTGACTCCCCACCTCCTCAATCTCGTAACGAGTCATATGACATTTTGGAGGGAAAATGACAAGTAGTACTCAATATGGACATTTAAGGATGTACGTATTTACTAAGGGGTGTACTCACCTTTGTTGCCAGGGGTTTAGATATCAATGGCTATATTTTGAGTTATTTTGAGGGGAAAATAAAATAACTCTATTATATTAGCTGCACACAGACTACTTTTCATTGTGTCAAAGTGTCATTTTGTAAGTGTTGTCCCATGAAAACATATACTTAAATATCTGCAAAAATGCGAGGGGTGCGCTCACGTTTGTGATACACTGTATATTTTCAGGCCTACTCTAGAAACAACATTCTCTCATTCTCTCTCACTTCAGAAAAGAGGGATTCACCGATTGCCATGCTTAAAACAGGAACAGAGGCACTTCGAGGGCCATTCAAATTAGAGGTGGGGGCAATCCATTTTGACTGAAAGGGGCGAATGGACGCCTAGCGCCATCAATGGCAGCGAATGGGTTGAAGAAGTCTCCGAAAATCATGGAGATTTTCTTGTTTCTAAGAATAACCAACCTGCCATCGTTGAAGCTGTACCACTCGCCAACAGTGGTGTTTTTGCAGTAGGCCGTGTAATGGCCACCCAGCGTGTTGCCCCAGTGGTTGGAGACGGAGTAAAGGTTATACACGGAGCGCTCTGCAAAGGGTGAAACAATCAGAAACAACAAGTAGCTGGAACATTTATCCTGTGACCACGGAACGTACCACTGCTCTCGGAGGCGAACTCCTTCAGGTCCAGGTCTTTAAGGGGGAAGTCGACGTACGTGGACAGTTTGCTGGCTCGGACGTTGGAGTCAGAGAAACGCTTGAGATGAAGCACTAGAATCTGCGGGAACTTCTGAATGCTGAATCGTTTGGTGCATTTCTGCCTGGTTTTGCATTTGTTGCACGTCTGCGAGGGCCAAATAACAAATTGGTGAGATGAGCATTAGACGCAAACATGAAAAATGAGGAATTGACGTCTTACCGGCCTTTCGTCTCCGTCCAACACATCCTCTTTGGTGAATACCCTCAAGCAGTCTTTTAGAGTCACCTCACCGGAGATCTTCTGTGGAGATAATGTGTTGATAAAACATAACCGTAGGCTTATTTTCAGTTTGGAGAAAATTTGGGCGTGGTTCTGACCGGCGCGATTGGGATGGACAGGTCCCAGAAGGGTTCGAAGACAGTGGATCGGAAGCCGCATACTGTGCAAGTCAGTGAGCTTTTCAGCTGCCCGACAAACAAATCTAAAATGGACACATCATATGTATTTTATTTTTCACCTTACGGTTCTCAGGATACCTAATTGTGTGCTTACCCACCCACGACTTTGCTGTCTTCCCGCTCTACATACATACTCCACATCCGTTTGGATTTCTCGTTGTCACTACAAAGAGAATATTTCAAAGTCAACTCCAGGATGAGAAATGCCAGGATTGTCACCACAGACTGGATGCAAAAAGTGCGACTTAAAAACGATGCAAACACAACTTCCTGACAACCAGTAAAGAAATTCATACGAGTACAAATAAATAAAATGCTGAGGCAGCAGGCCTTTTTTTAAAAGGAGTGACAAAATGTTCAAGAATGTAATCATAAAATTCTGTTCTGGCTTTATGGTCACTGAGTGACTTATTGAGAGCAGAGGTGACCCATGTCTATGACACGCAGACTTACGAGAGCTGGTCAAAGTCCTCGACGGACGGCCTGGGGCACGTCGTGGCTTTGTTCACCTCCATGTGGAGGGCGTCCAGCAGGAAACGCAGAAACTCCTGGGCGTCCTGTTGACTGTAGAAGACAGAAAAGAGGTCGAAATGGTCAGTGAGTTCACGTCGAGACGCGACGATGAAATAAGTGAACACAAGGCTTACTTGCAACCGGCGAATTTGGGAGTGCAAATCTGGACCTGGTTCCGGAAATTGGAGGGGACGAATGTTTCGGTGTTGACTGATGTCCAAAGGCTCTGAATCAGTTTGGCGAACTCTGAGGAAAAAAAAAAAATACCGTAATTTCCGGACTATAAACTTATTTGTTAAGGTAACACTTTATTTCACGGTGGCGTCATAAGACTGCCATAAGATAATAATTATGCCATGACACTATCATGGGCATTAAGTATTATCCAGCAAATAATATCCAGCTTGGATATTTTACATCCATTCAAAAGTGGGATAATTTTCCGGACGACACAAAAGGACATCTGACATAAGCATTCATTAATGCTAATGGCAGTGCCATCTCATAATTATGATGGTCTTATGACAGTTTTATGGCACCAATGTCAAATAAAGTGGTACCAAATACCAAAGCTAGCAATTGATGAAACAACTGGAACAGTAACTGAAGAAATAATTAGCACAGAACCTGAATTTTGGTTGTTATTTACATCTGTAGCGCTGCAATGCATGCTAGGAGGCACGTTGGATGACAACAGTGTTGACAGAAGGTGGCAGCAGGGGTTGACTGTCTCCATCAAGGGAGCAGAGATGGCCAAATGAAGCTTTGCAGCCAATTGGTTCAAAGCTTCATTGTGGTTCATTTGTTCTTAGACAATCTTATGATGCCACTGTCGAATAGTTTTACCGATTTATCTTCTGGTGTAAATATCCCACAATACAGTGAGGACAGTGGCGGCTCATAGTCCAGTGCGACTAATCCATAGTCTTATAGTTTATAGTTTATAGTCAGGTGCGCCTTACAGTCTGAAAACTATTGTAATTAATAATGTTCTGAAATATTTCAAGCCTTCTCTATATCTCACCACCAGACGGGGCAATTGTTTACTATGGGAGAAAAGCTTGACCAATGACATTTGCAAACAAAATCCATTTCAACAGTTGTTGTCAAAAGCAATCTAATCTAGTGCAAGTCAAACACAGGAACAAAAACTAGATGTGACCTACTGTACATGGGGGTCATGAAAAGTGACTCAACGCCCTTATACAACAAATGCTTTTTATGCTTGCTTGACATAATGCCGCAAGGAGATAAGACGCAAGTATCGCAGCAAATCTTATCTACTTGGCTCTGCAGGAAGCAAGAGTCTAAGTTCACTGATAATGTTGGGATGTTTTCTTATGATAACTGAATGACATTGGACCTAGCTGTGATCCTTGTAGGTTTCCCTAAGTTGTGAACAAAATGCTAAGAAACTAGTTTTTATAGGGCACTCAATGAACCCATTGGCTGCCTCTGACGTCCAGCACCATCAATGGCACTGAAAGATGAATGTTCACAGCCAGTCCTCCCAGTATAAATGAATTGGACGTCACTCACCGGAAATGTAAATTTATCGTATTTTCCGCACTATAAGACGCACCTAAAAGCATTAAATTTTTCTCTAAAGCCGACAGTGCGCCTAAAAATCCGGTGCGCCTTATTTATGAATCAATATTGAGTCACAACAGGTCTCACTGCAACTCGGACCGCAGCTACATCTAATGGATGCATAACATAACCCCAGCCTATACTGTAGTGTCTATTCTATGTGCCTAAAAACCAGTATTTGATACACTGCCAATGGGTTTTCCCATTGGCAGTGTATCAAATACTTGTTCTCCCCACTGTATATTAAAAAAAGTTTTAAAATATGCCACTCATCAAAGGCACACCTTATAGTGCGGAAAATAAGGTACTTATTGATTTCTAAAAGTTAGTTTATTCAGTTTTTCTATTTTTTTTTTTTAATTAAAAATGTAGAATTGACAAAAACACAAGTAAATAATCTCATATTTTTATTAATTTATTTATTCATTAAAAACACTGCCTTATTGATTATTTGTCAACATTAGAGTGTTAATGGGGGCCGTAAATAGAGTGTATTTCTGTTTTTATTCATTTTAATTTTGTTTTAACATTTTTGTTTCGTTTAATTTTGTTTGTTTTTTTTGTGAACATTTTCCTAACTCTTTTAACGATGATAATAGACACTTGTTCGTCTGGCTCTTTTCACCCTTATGCTGTGAATTTAAATTAGTTGTCACTAGCATCGTTTTCAGTGGCAGCCTGTGACTTAATTTATATATATTTTTTATTCAGAAGAAAATTAAACACGAAACGATTAATAATAAAAACATAATTTAAAGAACTTAGCCTCATGAAGACCTGGCGTCCACACTTGTGGACATTAAATTTTGGATTATGTAGGCCACATTTTGTATAACTGCAAATGTTGATATTGTGGCCTACATGACGGAAAATGTGATGTCCACGAATGTAGACGAAAGGTCTTTACGAGGCTAAGTTTTTTAAATGATCAAAAATGATATCTTTCCTTGTAAAGGGTTAGAGCTTCATACCTTCCACAAGGGCCGAATTAGTCCTGTTGTTCTGTAAATTGAGGTCTGTTTGATGGACTTCCCTCAGGCAGTAGTCCCTCAATTCAGGAGTGTTACTCAAACACTGGAGGATGGAGTTCATAAAGCACTACAAACACAAACAGGGGATCAGCCATGTGGGGGGCTGGCAGTGAGCTGTGTGAACTCCATGCTGGGATACGTACCGTGTTGCCCAGGTTCTTCAGTCCCACCAGGCCTTGTGGACTCTGCTTCTACTCACAGAGAAAGAGCGTGCATTCAGTTCATGGCTGTTGGCATGAGACTGGGTCACAAAGTTTGATGCAGGTATGGTAAATACGCAAACAGCAAGTTTTGGGGGAGGTATAAGCATTCACTAGATCAACTTTTTGCTTTGTGCCTTCTCATCCAATGCCGTCACTGGCGGTGAACCCAGATATTTGCCGTGCGTCTAGTAGGCCCAAAGTTCCGCTACTGCACAGTCATCCAGCGTGACTGCCCGAGGCAAACGTAGTTGGTCACGCCGTCTGACTTCAGTCGCGTTCCTCTTACTCGTGTTAGAACAAATGGGAACATACTGAACTCTCAACAGGACATAACCAAAAACATGGGATGCGGGATCGACCAGGAACGTGACGTGGGGTCAAATTGCATTTTACACCAAGTTTGCCAGTTTGCGTTTGAAAGCTACATAAACTGTTTACTTTTGTGTTGGTCTTGTTGTTATAGTTGTGCAGCTGGTTTCACTCTTGTAGCTGATAAGATTAGGAGTTTATCAGGTTATGTTATGAGTCGTTGTTTTCTAGCAGTATATACTGTCAAAATGAAGGACACCCTGTTCCAATGCTTCTTCACTACAAGATTACTGGCTCAGTCCACTCATGGTGACAATTTGGTTAAAGAAAAAAACAACAAATAGAAATGAGTTGATAAGTGTTGGTAACTTTAACTCATTGGTTGCCAGTGACGGCGATAGAGGCATCCAATTCATTTTAAGTTTGAGGGCTGCCGGTGAATGATCATGTCCAATCCGTTCTCAATTGCAGCCAATGAGTTAACTCAGGCTAAACTCCATACAAAACCAAAATTAATTTAGATTACAGCGAATCTTCTATGGCTGTGTCCACTCGAGCCATGTCTAAATCCTACCGACGTATGATTTTGAAGGCTGGAATCTAGGAACATTTTGATCTTTGGCAGAATCACAGAAAAGCTCAGTTTTACTGAAAAATGTAATAAATAGCTAATTTAAAAATTAGGATTTGCAAACAAGGATGTCCTCACAAGAAAAACTGGAAAACGCTGTTTGTTGGACCTAGGCCGGAGGTGAGCAACCCGTGGCTCTAGAGCTGCATGTGGCTCTTTAGCACTGCTCTAGTCGCTCCCTGGAGCTTTTTAAAAAATGTTTGAAAATGGAAGAAGATGCGGGAGGGAAATATATTTTTTAGTTTTAATATGGTTTTGCAGGAGGACTAACATGACACAAACATTCTTCGAATTCATTAATATTGTAATGAAGTTAAACTTGAGGCGGCATCGTATGCCAGAGTAGTCACATTCTCTAGAGGATGCACTGCAGGGACAATAAACATTTACGGTATTTTCCCGAATATAAGGCGCACCGGAGTATAAGGCGGACCTATTTTAAAACCTTTTTTATGTATAGGGCGCACTGTATTATAAGGTGCAGTAGTAGTAGTAGTAGTAGGCGTTGTGTTATGCATCCAAAAGACGGAGCTGAGCTAAATACAACGTCATGCCATGATTAACCAGTATTGATCTATACATAAGGTACATTGGATTAGAAGGCACACTGTCAGCTATTGAGAAAATTGAAGGCTTTCAGGTGCGCCTATTAGTGCGGAAAATACGCTAATCATGAAGGCTCATTATGTAATGGTAGACAACTTAGTAATTTTGATAGTAGGCTAATATAGTTAATATAGATACCAACATACAGCATGTGTTGCCTTCATTGTAGGGCTGTTAACTTTTTGAGTCTCCAGACATGTTTGTTTTTTGTTGTTTATTTTATTTTTTTCTCCAATATGGCTCTTTAAACAATTTGGGTCGCCGCCCCTTGACCTAGGCTATTTTCAAATTTCGAGGAAAATGGATCAGGATCAAAATGTGATCAGGATTTTATGAGAGGTAAATTTGACTAAGTTCAGAAGGTTCCAAATCCAAATCTATTTCAATTAAATTAAAACAATGTTGTCCATCAAAACAATAGGTGAAAATGGAATTTATATGTTGAAAAATCATTCCTTCGAAGTTATTAGAATAAAAAATAAACAGCAAAATAATACTTTTTATCATCTTTATCAGCCAGCGTTTTATGTGCTAACATGTTGGCATTGAGAAATCCATGTTAAATTATTGTAAAATGCTATCACTGCTGAAAATCAGCATGTGACATTTCTCGTGAAACTGCTCATTTTGCATCTTTTGCATGTTGGGAAGCACAAAGCTGTGCATATGTGTTTCACTTCTCATTGAAGTTATATAACAGTTCCATGAAGCGACGTATGGCAAAAATAAATGAATATAGTAGTAATAATAATAATATTAATAATAATGCAGAAAAAAGGCGGCCTTTCGATAATAATGATCACAAAATAGTCACCTTGGCCTGGTTGATGATGAGTCCCATGAAGGTGGACATCAGCTTGGACCGGGACAAGGACGGAGCCATACGCCGCACGTCGGACTTGGCCGGCGGGAGAGCGGCGGCCGGCTCCTCCTGTGCTGTCAGAGTGTACGAGTATCGCGGGGACGGCATGATAGACGCCGCTTGAACACTTAGATGGGGAAGCAAGCTGAAGTCCGGAGGTCTGAAAGAGCCGTATTGAGGCGGTTGTGTAACGAGCACCCCAACCAGCTCGAAAGGACCCTTTTTCATCCACCACAGGCAAATAACCAGCGCTGACTATCGTTTTTACTGCGGACGTGAACGCCTCCTTTTCCCTCCTCCCTATCTAATGCTGCCTTCATGAATCGTTGGGAAAATAAGCATAACTCGAATGTCAACCAAATGAGTACTGCGGCTGCAGCCGGACCCTTCTCATGTGAAAACGCAAAACTCCAATGTTCAAACAATAATCACGTTTTCGTGGGAGAAAAAAAAATCTACATAGTGTGTTATTATGAATTTATTTCATGAAAAAAAGCGCTCTGTGCTGGAGGGTTAAAGTTTGGATTAATTTAAGACAAAGAAAAACATTTGAGAGTAAACGCACTAATAACTTATACCTTACTGTTACGAGTTTATAATAGTTTATCAAAAGATATATATTTTTTCCCATATTACAAAAAATTCAGTTTTCAAACAACGTTTCCTAGGACTATTATGACGTCATTGAAAAAATATACTTAAAAAATCATACCTTGCAAATATTGGATAGGACTTGCGTTTTTCCATTTCAGCATATGCAACAAAACAACAGCAAAAACAACAACAGTATCTCCATACGTATTTTGTTGTTGTTCTCATTCAAAAACCAACAAAATTCCCTGAATTTCTTCACAAAATTGATTCATTCAATGAATTTTGTTCTGGAAAACAATGTTGTTATAAGGCAAGTTCTATGGAATCCATAAAAATCAGTGCGAGTCATAAAAAAAAACGACCATAAATATCAGCGGGAACTCTTACATAACAGCGTGCAATATGGAGTGACTGTCATAACAACAGATTACATTTTTTGCTTTGTATTTTGTAGTCCTTGGTTAAAATCAGTGGATTTTGCGCATGTGTTTTTAGCTCAACCATTCTGACAAAACGTGTTGATGAAAGTAAAATCAAGTACTAACCCTTCAAAGGCATGTAAGTCATACAGTGGTATGAAAAAGTGAACCTTTTGGAATTTTTCACATTTCTGCATAAAATCACCATCAAACGTGATCTGATCTTTGTCAAAATCACAGAGATGAAAATACAGTGTCAGCTTTAACTAAAATCACCAAAACATTGCTAGGTTTTCATATTTTAATGAGGATAGCGTGCAAAAAGTTACAAAAGGGGGAAAATAAGTAAGTGAAACCTCTGCCTAAGGAGACTTAGAGAGCAATTGAAATAAATTATTACCAAACATTTTAAGTCAGGTGTGTGCCCAATCACTGATGAGTGGTTTAAAGCAGCCCTGCCCACGAAAGAACTCACACCTGATAAGAAATGTCTTGATGTGCATCATGGCTTGGAGAAAAGATCTGTCTGAAGACCTGCGATCAAGGATTGTTGATTTGTATAAAGCTGGGAAGGGATACAAAACCATCTCCAAAAGTCTGAATGTTCATCAATCGACAATCAGATAAGTTGTCTACAAATGGAGATAGTTTGACACTGTTGTGTCTCTCCCAAGGAGTAGCCATCCACCAAAGATGACGCCAAGAGTTCAGCCCAGAATACTCAGAGAGGTAAAAATGAACACTAGAGTGTCTGCTAAAGACTTACAGAAATCACTGGCAAAGTCCAATATCTCTGTGCACACATAAACTATATGTAAAACTATGGCCAAGAATAGTGTTCATGGGAGGATTCCACGGAGCAAGCCACTGCTGTCTAAAAAAAAAAAAAAAAACATTGTTGCCAATGTTTGCAAAGAGGCACTTGGAGACTCCACAGAAGTTTTGGCAAAATATTTTGTGGACTGATGAAACCAAAGTTGAATTGTTTGAGAGTAACACACAACGTCATGTGTGGAGGAAAAATGGAACCGCTCACAAACATCAACATCTCATCCCCACTGTAAAGCATGATGGACGGAGCATCATGACTTGGGGCTGTTTAGCTGCCTTAGGGCCTGGACAACTTGCAGTCAATAATGGAAGAAAGAATTCAAAGGTTTTTTTTTTTAGGATGTTTTGCAGGAAAACCTAAGGCCATCAGTCAGACAGTTGAAGCTAAAAAGAGGATAGATAGTGCAACAAGATAACAATCCAAAACACAGAGGTAAATCAAATTCAGAATGGTTTCAGAAGAACAAAATACATGTGCTGGAGTGGCCAAGTCAAAGTCCAGACTGAAACCCCTTTGAGATGCTGTGGCATGACCTAAAGAAAGCGATTCATGCCAGACATCCCAGGAATACGACTGAACTACAGCAGTTTTGTGAAGAAGAATGGGCCGTGATTAGTCCTGATGGATGTGCCAGACTGATTTGCAGCTACAGGAAGTGTCTGGTTGAAGTTATTGCTGCCAAAGGGGGGGACCACAAAATATTGAATGCAATGTACACTCACTTATTTCCCCCCTTCTGTCATTGTTTGCATACTATCCTCATTCAAATATGAAAACCTATAAATGTTTGGGTGGTTATAGTTAAAGCAGACACTGTTTTTTCTTCTGTGTGATTTTGACAAAGATCAGATTACATTTGATGGTGATTTAATGCAGAAATGTGAGAAATTCCAAAAGGTTCAGATAATTTTTCATACCACTGTATACTGAGGGCAATAGACGTCCACTCCGTTTGAACTGAGAGGGTTGGCAGCAAGTGAACATTTGCTGGCATCCCTTCCAGTTCATACAAATTGGATGTCTACAAGTGACAAACATTATTTTTTTCAAAGAACAATTTTCATGATTAATAACTGAAATTTGAGTATAATTTCACAGGAAGAAATACTGTACAATTCTGTACTGTATAATACTGTGCTGAAAAATGTGTAACATTGTGACTGGTGAAGAAAAAAATAAATCACTAATGGCAGCCAGCAAAGAAAGAACGCAAAGCCAAAGACATTCCTCAAACACGCACGGCAATGTTATGTAACCAACAATACATAACTGGCTCAACAATGGCCAACAAAGGTCAATCCTTAAGTAGAGTGTTGGCACCACAACAAACTTGCTGGTGTTTTATTTTTATTAACAAGCCGAAGCAAGCAAGAAAAGTGCAGTCATACTATCAAGAAGCAGTGAACGATTTGAGTGATATGTTGAAGAAATGTACACAAGCAATGAATTCCAATGTACTTTGTTCTTCTCTCTTTACCATTTTTCCTTCAGGTTGGTAAAAGTATACACACTTGAGAATTTACAATGTCTGCAAGTTTTGCACACATACAAAAAAATTCCCCAAGGCATCCGTGATCCAGTAGTAAAATGTTCGGCACAGTGCTTCTCAGTTGTTTTCTGTTATGCCCCCCCAGGAAGACATAAACATTTCACCCCTGCCCCAATTCTCTGCTGCCACTGTAAATAGTATCGTGTCTATAAAATTATTATTATTAGTAGTACACCTCTGCATAATGTGTCCTTTTTAATATTAAAGGGAAAAAGTAATATAAATCAACTTACAATAAAGTATAACTTCATTAACATTGTTTTGTTTGTAACAGAAAAGACTTAAAGCGCGTCAATTTGCCATATTAAAAAAAAAAACAAAAAAACGTCACATCCAAACTGTAAAAATACACTCAAGGTACATTTTTGAACATTTAATACAGAAAAATGAAATTTATTAAACTCAATAAATAATAATGAATTCAAATTGATACGCAGTATTAACCCATAAGAACAAAATGCCAAACAATTTGACCGAAGTAACAAAAATACACCAAAAACGACAGTGTCATTGGACAGAGGGACAAGGCAGTATCAGCTTCTTTGCTATGGTGTGGGGTTTTTTTTGCACTGAGCAAAGTGGTATACCACTTTATATGATGCTAACAGTGCTTGCTAGTTTTCTGCTGTAACACTGATAAAGCGGGACAATTGTTGGCAATGTTCGGCGCAATTTGGGGTCTAATGTCTTTGAGTGACATCTTTATTGATTTGGCTTCCTGCTGTCCACTGCAAACATTTTTAGACACAGTAAACAGACTGGTCTTTCCTCGTCTCCCACTGTATTAACCCTCGTCTTGTGTTAGAGATCAGCCAGTATTTTTGCTAGTGAATTAAATTTGATCTGTAAACTAAATTAGCCTAAAAATACTAAACCTTTACAGCAGGGGTGTCCAAACTTTTTGCAAAGGGGGCCAGATTTGGTGTGGTAAAAATGTGGGGGGCCGACCATGGCTGACGTACTTTACGTAGAACAATATATTTAAGCAAATTTTATCAAGCCATTCTGTGTGTCACATTTGCTTTATTATTATTTTTTTAATTAATAATTTCAACAATCTCGCAACTAGCCTTTGTGGCGTTCTCTTTCAATTCTCGGGATCTTGCGAAATACTGCTGCTGTGAAATTAAACTAGCTTCAAGTTTCTTCAATTTCTCGCTGCGAATCTTCCCTGTAATCTTGACGTACATATCAGTGTTTCTTGTTTGGTAATATCGCCTCACATTAAACTCTTTAAAAACAGCGACTGTTTCTTTGCAAATGAGGCAGACACAGTTGTTGCGTATTTTAATGAAGAAATAGTCCAATTTCCACCTATCCTTGAAGCGTCGGCCGTCGCAGTGAACTTTTTTGTTGTTGATTGTTGCCATTTTAGAAAATTGGAAGTCAAGGGTCCCACGGGGTAATGTTTCTTGAAGGCAGTGGCGCCTCCAGAAATTTTTCATAGGGGTGGCCAGATGGGGCAACTTAAAATCTTGGGGTTGCACACCAAAACTAAAAGCCATAATTTCAGGTTTTCATTATATTATTGCAGTAAAAAGGTTAGGGGAAAACTATCAGAAAGACTTAAGGACACGACTACTGATATACTTTGGTGTATTGTGTAATATTTGATGTTACTAATGATTTCATGTGCATAGTCCATAACTGTCCAGTCAACATTTTGAGATCCACAACAATTCTGTTTTATAGTGTTATGTATATATTAGGCATAAGGTGTACATTAAACAAAACAAAATAATTACTGGGGAAAAGCAGGTGCTGGCAGATTTGCATTTGGGATGAAATGCATAACTGATGCTACAACAATCTAACGATACTATACTGGCAAGCGGGGTGGCCAACAAATTTATAGGGGTGGCCGTGGCCACCCTTGGCCACAAACTGGGGGCGCCACTGCTTGAAGGGCTGCTGCCTTTTAGTGGGTAAATGAGGATCAGCATTTAATATGTAAGCTACTTCATATGCTGGTAGCAGTACTGCTGACCAATTTATTAAGTCTGTGTGTGGGCCAGACGTTATTGATCTTATGGCAGAGGTTGGGGGCCGGATGAAATTTGACCACGGGCCGCATTTGGCCCCCGGGCCGCACTTTGGACATGTCTGCTTTACAGTATATTGTTTTCGGGTCAAGTCTGACCCGTTTTTAAGTTTGGATATGCCAGATGTACCATTGATTTTTGCATACGAAAATTGGAAAACGGGTCGATTCTGACCCCAACACAATACGAAGGTTAAAAGTCAAAGTCAAAAGCTCGATATGCTTCATTATATTTCATCGTCTTAGCTCTTCATATCTCCACTGCTCTTTGCTGTGTGCTCTTGTTGTTTGGTTCAAAAATACTGCACACACTCTAAAAATGAGACAGCCCGTATTTTTGCGAGTGAATTCAATTTGATCTGTAAACTAACTTGGCCTGAAAATACTAAACCTTTGCAGTACATTGTTTTCGGGTCAAGTCGGACCCGTTTTCAAGTTTGGATATGTCGGAGGTACCATTGATTTTTGCATACGAAAATTTGAAAACGAGTCGATTCTGACCTCACACAATACGAGGGTTAAAAGTCAAAGCCAAAAGCTAGACACGCTTCATCATATTTCCTCGTCTTAGCTCTTCATATCTCCAGTGCTCTTTGTTGTGTTTGGTTAAAAATACTGCGCACACTCTGAAAATGAGAGCGCCACTACCACCCAGTGAGTGGATGTTCAATTACACTGAATTCTAGTAAGGCAAAAAAGTATGTTCCTCGAGGTCACATGCGCCACCCCCGGCATCGCTCTAACTATTTGAGTACTTGTTCAGCATATTTTTCCCCTTCAACCACCAAAAGTCCAGTTCTGAAATTAAAAGTGTTGAGTTATTCAGAAATGTCAGAATTTTTGACCAATAACCACAAAAGCACCCCCCAAAAATTACAATTTGTACACTCATGTCTGGAAATGAGAGTTTTCAGATTTCCACAAAATTGCAAAATACGTACTTACTTTCTTACTTATGTAAGAGGCTTTGTTAAGGTGATCACGTTAATTCAACTGAAATGATTGTTTTGTTACTGATTATTTATAGACTGTTTTGTTACTGATTATTTATAGACAAAAGAACTGGGACATGCATTTCACTTCTCATCTACACTTCCAAGAATGCTGAGGCAACAAATTTTGGAGAACTTTTTTTATTCAAAGTTGGATAAACAATTCTTTCATTGCTTTGTAACAAACACAGACAGTATACATTCAGGGGACTTGATTGATTGCTTCAGTGCCATTGACGGCGATAGATGCTCAATCTATTGAACTGGGAGGGCCGCAAGCATTTGTTCATTCGCTGCCATCTTCCCTCCTCCCATTTCCAATGGATTAGACATCTATCACCGTCAAGGGCAGCCATCGAGTGGAAAAAAAAAATCTAATCGTGAAGACCTACGTTCACACTTATCGTAGGTGGCAAATGTTTCTTTGTAAAAAGTGTAAACAACTCGAAATTGCAGTAAGAAAAAAACAGGCCAATTAGAATAAAGTCGTAATGTTACGAGATTTAAGTTGAATGTAGTAAAATTACAAGATTTAAGGCATACACCCTAATGTTATGAGATTTAAGTCATAAAATTACGAGATTTAAATCATAATACAGTGTGGTACCTCAATTTACGAACGTCTCTACATACAGAATTTTTTTGTTTAAGACACGCCTCAACGGGAAAATATTTCCTATTGTTACGAAGAAATTTCAGGATACAAAAGGCAAAAATACAGTATGGCTGGTACTCGCAGCTCCTAGAGTTTACTTAATGTAACATACTTATAGCTGCTCTTCCATTGGTTATTGCCTAGCATTCATGGCATCCAATTGGCTAAGACTGTTACTGTACGAGTATCCCAGCGTCCTCTTCATTCACCCCTCGTGTTTCGACAGCTTTACATGAGTGTATTAACTATTGTTAACTAACTACTAGTGTATTTATTCTTGTTTTTTAACACTATGCGCAACTCAGAATTTATGTTTATCGTGCAATAATCTAATTGACATATGTATTTGTTACATGTTTTGATGCATTTTTAGGTATTATAAAAGATTCATGTCTGAATTTTGTGGGGGCTGGAACAGTTTAGGGCATTTACATGGAAAACGCATCTCTACTTACAGAATTTTCAGGTTACGAAACTTCTCCCAGAACCAGTTAATTTCGTGAGTAAAGGTACCACTGTATTATGAAAAATAAAGTTATAATATTCAGAGAAAAAAAGAATATTACGAGGAAAAAAGCCCTTATATAGACCCTACTCACCTATGTCACAAAATGGGCGTGTCGCTGTTTCCGGCCGCCATATTGTACCTCTTTTTCAGACCTATTCTCATTGTTTTCAATTAGTCGAGCAAGTTATAGAGCAATTCATGGAAGCCCCGGTATTATCTGACGCTGTAAACTCATTGGATCCGTTGCATAAAAGGCGTTACGTGGAAAAGCTTCAGTTTATCCATTCGCCAGATCCGTATTTGATGCCTAAATCGATGTTTTTCGACCCGCTGGCTTCGCCTGACATCTGATATCCTGATATTTACAACTATCTTGTCCACACAAAATCAGCCTATTCTCACGAAAGTTTGAAAAACTTTAAGAGCTTGGAGGCTTATAAATGCTACGTTGCTGGTTGGGTGAAACAGGTCCTCGTACACGAAAATTCGGCAGGAATCTTGTGCTCGGAAGGTGAGTTACGAAATTTTCAATTCAAAATCTTTTGTTCTTGCTAACATCCACTGTCAAGTCTAATGTATTTCATATCATTTGTCAATGGAGCTAGGGCTTTTAATGTTTATATGGTTTAGCGATAGCACTCACTACATACATACGTGTATGTTGTCGGCGATTAGCCTAGCAATGATCTTAATTGTGGTTGTCAGCCCAAAACCCTCTAAATATATATTAAATGCATCTTACCAGATATAAAATGACTACTACATAATCTGTGGTAGTCGTTTGGAGCCCAGTTTTCTCGTCGAATTGCAGCAGCCCATCTCGCTCTCTTCTCTCCGGGTCTCTCGGAATACGGTAAAAATTCAAGTCTCTCCGTCTATCTTCTCTGTTTTTGCAACCGACCGCCACACACGACTTCACCATTTTGATTATTAATGTTAACGGGCAGAAAAACACGCCATAATAGGAGGAATTTACGAAGCGCTAATGCATTAACATGACTAGTATCCGGACAACATGGTGCGGGGGCGCGGCTGTGACGTCACGTGAGTAGGGTCTATTAGGAGAAAAAAGCCGTAATATTATGACATTAAAGCGGTAATACTATGAGAAAAAAATCATAAAAATTCATGTTTTGAGAAAAAACGATTAAGAGATGTTATTTAATGTTATTATTAGATAATATTACGAGATATAGGCCAATTTTTTTTCATTCTTTCTGTGGGCATAACACTCCGTCCTTGTATGAGTGTTAAATCTCATAATATTATGACTTTATTCTCTTAGGCCTATTTTTTAAATTTTTTTTCTTTGTGTGGCCCTAATAAACCAGCAGACCAGACGGCATGAAGATTGAGAAAAAAAATCCTGTGGGAGCAGACTGGAGGTTGTCACACACTCTGTTTAGGCAACACGGGACAAGTCGCATGTGACGGAATATCCTGAGGTGAAGTCAGCATGAGAAGACTTACGTCTATTTGATCGCTCAAAAAAAATCAGGGCTGTTTGTATGTGCTTGTTTAATATTACAACCTTGTTCTTACAAAATCAGTATTATTTATTTATTTATTTAATCTTAATATAAAGACTGTTTTAGCAGTTTTATGTATATGTGTGATATGGAAAATACATTCACACAATATCTTCAGGCTTTTATTGTTCTAATTCCCTGAACATGAGAACTTTTAAAGTACAGTGTACGGCTTCACCACTGCATTGGAGGATCTAAAACAAATTTCCTACATTGCCACCTAGTGACGAGAAGAGAGAAAACATGACGGGGCTGTGATGTACAATGAGGCATTCTAGACAAGCAAATTGAGAACGGTAAAGAACAGAATGACGTGAAAGCAAGGGCGTAGGTTTGGTCTCAACATTGGTAGGGACACTATAGCAGCATAACCTGCATATACACTTTTTGCTAGGGACGGGACATTAATAAGACCAAACAGATTGGGTACATTTCTCAAATAAAGATCAAATATAGCTGGTTGCTAATTAAATGAAAAAAGGTAACAATAAAATTATTTTCATGGGAGAAAGTCATTTTTCAAAATGCTTGCTTCATATAAAGGAAATTTACTGTGGTTGTGTTTTTTTTTTTTTTTTTGGGGTGGGGGGGGGGGGGGGGTAAAAATGTCCATCGGCTGTAAATAAATTTTTTTTTTTCATGATAAGAGATAGAAAATACATACATTTTAACATTTTAATTAGGGAATAAATGCACAACATGCACAGTTGGATTAACGTTAACAGAAAAAGTACAGGAAGACACGTCACTAAACAACTTTCTACTCGAATTTTACAGGTTAGCAAGTTCACACGGTTTAATGTGATGCTAACTCGGATGCAGGTCAGACTTTCAGTTGCAAAATTAGTGGTGTGTTCCCCACCTTCACAACATTGACGTCATTTTACATTACTTAAAGTGGTTGCTGCTGGCTGAAAAAACCTTCTAATATCCCTCCTCTTCAAAGGGGGCGGAGGAGGAGGCATGTCAACATGTATTTCTGTTGGGATTGTGTGAATGTGGGGGTTCTAGTCATCAGTCATCACTAATCAAACATGCGTTTGAAGGGGAAAAAATGGACCAGCGCATTCAGCAAGTGAAAGGGGGTAAATATAAGTCTGAACATAATGTAGGGTCAGTTTTATCTTTACAACTTGTGGGTCAGACAATCTAAATTACCTATATAAATGAAGTCATTATATAATGCAAATGAGGTTGCTTAAAGGTTGGTGGGGACAATTTGAGCATCCCTAAAAGTTGGTGGTGTTATGTCCCTACCGTCCCTTTGCAAACCTACGCCCTTGCGTGAAAGTAATGAGTCAATGTGGCGCTTTTGCTTGTTCAAGTCCTTTTAGGTTGAGTGTACTTTGCAGAGTCATCCAAGAAGAATAAACAGGTGTGTCGAAACGGTGGTGCTCAGCAGAAGGTGCGCAGGTGTAAGTCTGCAGCTAGAGCTCGAAACTAAGACAGAAAAACGAAAATAAAATTGGAAAGAAGATGACGAACGCAGCTCTTAAGATACTTACTCCGACAGCTCTTCTTGTCTGCTTGCAGCATTCCTGTGGTGCAGCCGCACACCGGACCGCTCGCCCTACTGCTGCACATCTGCTCACAGCCGCCATTGTCCACCTCGCACCAATCCCACACTGAAACAATACATTCGCAAAAATGTATAGAAATACGGGTAACTGATAGACTGAAAAATATAAAGTACTAAATTTAGGTTGTACATTATTTGCAAATCAGGGTGTTCTGTTTTTATTTTATATTTAACATGTCCCTTTACTGGGGTTGTACATTTCCCCCTCATAATATTACAACTAGTGTTGCACCGATACCATTTTTTGGGCCCGATACCGATACCTGGCTGTGCAGTATCGGCCGATACCGATACCATTCCGATACCACTCTGTTCGCAAAAAAAAAAAAAAAAAAAAAAAAATACACACACACACACACATACATATATATATATATATATATATATACACAGGGGTGCACATAATTTTTTTGCCCAGGTTCTCAGAGGAGGACCTGGAGATGTGACTTGGTCCTCATTGAGCTTGAGAGCCGACCCGCCTGATGCGATAAATTTATGACAAGCTTTACTTAGAGCCAATTAACTTTAATTAATTATATTAACAATTAATGCTTGATTAACATCAACTGGCACAACAAAATTGCCATTACTTTGAAGTGAAATGTAAAGAAATAAAAAGCACCAATTCAAAATAAAGGGCATTATGCGGCTCCCACATTAACTCCAAGCCTTTTTAAAAATGGGATGTCCTCCTCATAAGACCTCATTGAACGTGCATGTTTAGCTTTGTAAAATGCGAGCAAAAACACGTTTGTCAGTGCATGTCGCTGTTCATTACCTTTATTCCGCCACTTGTCCATAGGGCGAGTGGGGTCCTGTTTGACATCGATAGTTTGCTTAATTGCCACATGCTCTTCTGTTTTTTTCGTGCTTTTCAAAGTTTGGATGGCTGAAATTCTTTGACCCTACATAAAATGCGCTGCTCTTATCGGCGACATTGGGATTCTCACGGCACATTTTGTACCGCATTTCCGTGCGAGCATCATTTGCTTCTAGCCATGGTATCACCTGTAGCCACTTTTCAGCAAAAGTCTTTTTTTTTCGGTAGGTCCGGTGACGTCTCTGTCGTCTGTCTGTCTTTTGACGGGGGTGGGGGAACACGGAAGTAATTATTCAGTGTGGCCTGCCTCTTCGACATTTTGAGAAGTTATTTTCTCGTGTCCGCCGCAAATACAGTGGTCACCCATCGGTACGCAAAAGCGTATGGCATCCGTTGAGGGCCAGCGCGTTTGTCTACGTCCAGTACGCATGCGCGCATGCGGACCACTTATGTGCACCCCTGTGTGTATATATATATATATATATATATATATATATATATATATATATATATACAGTATATATATGTACGTATAAGGGATGCAACGATACATTTGTCACGGTTCAGTACGATTTTCGATACAATTCAATACATTTAATGCTCTGAAACAGAAAATACAACTTCATTATTATTTTTTTTCTAATGTTTTTTTTTTTTTTTTTTTTTTTTGCTAACAAGTAAAAATAAAAGTGCCATCGTATAAACAAGCATTTTAGTGCATAATATTTATGTGCTTACTTCTTACTGATCTGAAGATATTTTGTATAAAAGTGCTGAGAACAATCTTTACTGTTTGTAAAGTGGGGCACACTGTTGATTGCTGCCGCTCTCTTAGCAGTTATACTTACCATATAAGCAAAACATCCTATTTGTGGTCTGAGTCCATCTGTGTCATGTACTGAATTAACAGTATTTACAGCAGTATCTACAGTCACTGGTATGGATTGATTTGGCCTGCTTAACTTCCAGTCAGTCATGGCGGTTTCTAATTCATCAATGTAGTATATGGACTACGCGTTGCTCTGGGCTCACGCAGCTAATGGCATGGAATCTAGTAGCACAGCTAGTTTGCTATTTGATGATATCTATTGTTTGCGCACGAGAGTTGGCATGGGATCTATCAAGGGACATCTAGGTTGCTATTTGATGATATCTAGTGTGCGCGCTTCAGTGTTTTCTGGCCACAGAAGTCACGTCTGCTCATTACTGCACAACACTAGCATATGACAATCGACTTTCATAAACAGGACGAGTTTGAAGTACGGCGCTCTTAATTTGCCACTCATTGTTCATCATGAAACAATGAGCTTTCTTAGTCTCCCACGGTCTTAACCTTTCTGATCCCATCGTCGTTACAATAGCAGGCGCTAGCTCACGCATGCTAATTGTTTGTGAATATCATGTTAGATGAGCAGCGTAACATCGCAGATACGCGTTGTAGCAAACAATCTTAATATTAGAGTCGAATGTGTTTATTTCGTTTGGTAATTTCAGGTGTCCTGCATCGGGATTGGATACTGGTATCGGTATCGGTGCAACTTTAATTACAACTACCAGTGGCTATAAAAGTGTTCAAATGCCAGTTTTGAGGACATTGCTGTGTTCCTCATAAAATCTTACCTTGCCTTCGAATGGGCCCAACACTGAGTATGTGCTCTTTAAATGTCCTTTCCTTGGACGACATCCTCTTCTTGGGCGGACAATTCTACACGCGCAAATGTTCTTTTAAAGAAAACCCCCAGAAGAAACTTGGCGAAGATGCTGAAGCGGTCTCTCACCACTTTGCAGGCTTGTCGTTCAGCATCGCACAGTGATACGTGGCAGTGCAGGTGCACCTTGTCATAGTCGCCAATAAACTTGAAGACGGTCACGTGGAAGCGGCAGGTAAGAGACACACCGTTTTCTGCCATGCCGATGGTGTTGTCCTTAATATTGGGACACCTAAGGACAGACGGGAGGAAGTGTAAACGATAGATGGCAGGAAGTGATCATGTCAGTGACGAACTTTTCGGGCCCTCCTAGAAAAAAAAACGTATAGGCTACTGTAATTTTCGGACAATAAGGCACACCTTACAGTAAGCCGCCACTCACCAAATTTGACACAAAAACAGCATTTGTTCATAGATAAGCCGCAGCGGTCCTCATTGAATTATGGGATATTTATACAAAAAGATATTAACCGGTAACACTTTACAGTATTCGACAGCGGCATCGTAAGACTGTCATAAGACCAAATGAACCACCATGAAGCTTTAAACAAATTGGCTGCTAAGCTCCATTGCTTTAAGAAGCATCATTTGACCAAACGTTTCTGTGGCTTGGGTCACCACGAGAGCGTGCAATGCCAGTAGATCTGGAGGTTACTTTTGATCCAAAATGCTTGTAAACAACCAAAATATCTCTATCACTCTCTCTCTCTGTTGCTCACTCTCACCACACAGCAAGGGTGAAGGTTTGGTCTCAATATTGGTAGGGACGATATAACCGCATAGCCTGCATGTCCACTTTTTGCTGGGGACGGGACATGAATAAAACCAAACAGATTTGGTGAACGGGGGTCAAAGCTACATTTCTCACAAATATAAATTTTTAATTGATAGGCTAAATGATCAATGCAAAATAAATCTGGATTATTCTAACTTTCATACTGCAAATTTATGATAATTTTTCTAAAGTCTAGTCAAATAATTTTCTCCATCTTGTTTTGAGTGTTAAAGACCAGTTTCAAGAAATCTAAGAGAGTAAAATTTTCTTGAAGCACTGGCAGATATTTTCACTTATTTCTAGTAGATTTACACTGAAAACAAGGGAAATGAACTCGTTTTAAGAAGGTGTGTTTTTGCAGTGCATACGTATTGGTTCAGGTGATACATCGTTTGATTCAAACCTTTGTTTTCAAAACCTACTAAAACATTTTGAAAACTTCCAGTATAAATGTCTGGATTTTATTAGCAAATTTAAAGACCAAATGTGAAGTCAGGTTGGCCAACCATGTTTTGAATAATATCAATGGCTAAACAATTATAAGCATATTTTCTTTCTTTCTTTTTTTTTTTTTTTTTTTTTTTTTTAATGCAACCCTTCCAGATTCTTTGTTTGACCCATAGCAACGCCCTAGACAACGAAAAAGCTTTTCTTCCACAATCTTCGGAAATCTTCGGAAATTACGTCACACAGAGAACTGCGAGGGAAGGCCGCCATACACACAGTATTGTTGCATTGCTTCTCGGTAAGATGCCACGGCAGTGTGTGGCGATGTATTGTTCTCAATCTAAAGAAAAGTTGTATGAGTGGCCAAAGGATAGTAGGGCACGTAAATGGACATCTTTTGTTCGCACGAAGCAAATGAATTTCACGCCATCATCGAGTTGTGTTCTCTGCTACAAACACTTCGAAGATGCCTGCTTCCTCAACCGGTCTGCTTATTATCAAGGATTTGCAAAAAAGTAAGTGTGATTTTTGGATAGATGACTGATGATGACTTTGTCAAAGCAGAGCTGCCAACTGTTGTGGAATGAACAGTAGAAAGTAGCGACGTTAGCCAAAAGGTAACTCGAGGCAAAACCCTGATCGTGTTGTGGAATGAACAGTAGAAGCTAGTGACGTTATTCGGAAGCTAACTCGTGGCAATCCCCGATCATAGTTGTATTGAGTTCATTTTGTCTACGCTTATAAATTCGTCAAAACTTTTCTTTTATCCCAGGCAACAGTAGGTGTATTTACCTGACATGTTTCGGCAAACACTTCCGTCTTCGTCGGAGGGTCCGAAGTCGGAAGTGTTCGCCGAAACATGTCAGGTAAATAAAAGCTAATGTCGCTAGCTTCTACTGTTCATTCCACAACATGATCGGGAATTTGTCAAAACTTTTCTTTTATCCAAGGCAATAGTAGGTGGTTTATTTATCTGACATGCTTCAAATCATACAAATAATAACAGCCTAGGTCTTACCAATCTTGTAATCTCGATGGGTCTTGTCTCCATTCCATGTCAGGTAGTCTGGGCACATTGTTTGCATCCTGATTAGCGTCTGGCTAATACATGTACGGTCCAACATAAAATTCCAACCTCCTCCTCTTTGATCTCCTCATTTGCGCTCGATCTATCGCTTATATCGCTGTTTGAATCATTGGCGGCCGTATGGAGCGCTGCCATCGCTGTTCTCGGTGTGACGTATCACTTCCGGGTTCGTCCCCCAGGCTCGAACTTCGGAAACGCGATTATTTTGTCAAATATACAACATATAAATTATTTATTCATGCTTTATTAGTTGGACAATGTTTAATTACTTTGATTGTGACCCTATTTGGCATTTTATGAAATTACTTCACATTTGGTCTTTAAATTGCAATATTTAAACATAAATTAGATTAACAGACACAAAAAATACAAACCTGTTAATAATCTCTTAATTACCCATGGACCAACCAATGGACTGGCACATTCAGCAAGTAAAAAGGGGTTCACGTAAGTCTGAACATAATTAAAGTAATTCATTTAATATTGGCAGGGTCAATTCTATCCATAAAACATATGGGAAGACACTCTAAATGACCTACAGTGGGGCAAATAAGTATTTAGTCAACCACTAATTGTGCAAGTTCTCCCACTTGAAAATATTAGAGAGACCTGTAATTGTCAACATGGGTAAACCTCAACCATAAGAGACAGAATGTGGAAAAAAAAAAAAACAGAAAATCACATTGTTTGATTTTTAAAGAATTTGTATGTAAATCATGGTGGAAAATAAGTATTTGGTCTATTCCAAAAGTTACCATTTATCTCAATACTTTGTTATGTACCCTTTGTTGGCAATAACGGAGGCCAAACGTTTTCTGTAACTCTTCACAAGCTTTTCACACACTGTTGCTGGTATTTTGGCCCATTCCTCCATGTAGATCTCCTCTAGAGCAGTGATGTTTTGGGGCTGTCAATGGGCAACACTGACTTTCAACTCCCTCCTCACTCCGTGGCGTCAAAATGATAACAAGAACGGTGAGCAAAAATCCCAGAACTACACGGGGGGACCTAGCGAATGACCTACAGAGAGCTGGGACCAGTAACACAATGCGCCGGCAGGGACTCAAATCCTGCACTGACAGACATGTCCCCCTGCTGAAGAAAGTACACGTTCAGGCCCGTCTGCGGTTCGATAGAGAGCATTTGAAGGATCCAGAAGAGGACTGGGAGAATGTGTTATGGTCAGATGAAACCAAAATAGAACTTTTTGGTAGAAACACAGGTTCTCTTGTTTGGAGGAAAAAGAATACTGAATTGCACCATACCCACTGTGAAGCATGGGGGTGGAAACATCATGCTGTGGGGCTGTTTTTCTGCAAAGGGACCAGGACGACTGATCTGTGTAAAGGAAAGAAGACATGGGGCCATGTATCGAGAGATTTTGAGTGAAAATCTCCTTCCATCTGCAAGGGCATTGAAGATGAGATATGGCTGGGTCTTTCAGCATGGCAATGATCCAAGACACACAGTCATGGCAACAAAGGAGTGGATTCGTAAGAAGCATTTCAAGGTCCTGGAATGGCCTAGCCAGTCTCCAGGTCTCAACCCCATAGAAAATATGCGGAGGGAGTAGAAAGTCCGTGTTGCCCAGTGACAGCCCCAAAACATCACTTCTGTAGAGGAGATCTGCATGGAGGAATGGGCCAAAATACCAGCAACAGTGTGTGAAAAGCTTGTGAAGGGTTACAGAAAAAGTTTAGCCTCCGTTATTGCCAACAAACGGTACATAACAAAGTGTTGAGATGAACTTTCGAAACGACCAAATACTTATTTTCCACCATGATTTGCAAATAAATTATTCAAAAATCAAACAATGTGATTTTCAGTTTTTTTTTTTTTGCCACATTCTGTCTCTTATGGTTGAGGTTTACCCATGTTGACAATTACAGGTCTCTCTAATATTTTCAAGTGGGAAAACTTGCACAATTAGTGGTTGACTAAATACTTATTTGCCCCACTGTATATATCTGAACTCATTACATAATGCAAATAATGTTGCTCAAAAGTTGGTGGGGACAATTTGAGCATCTTGGTAGTGTTATGTCCCTACCATCCCTATGCAAACCTACGCCGTTGCCACACAGTGTCATCGTTTAGGACTTCGAGAAGACCTTTTCTTTTTTGGGGGTTCTCGTCGACTTTTTATAAAACATGATTGGTTGATTACCCGGTCATGCTCCAAACCAACACACATAGCTTGGCCTTCCCTCAGGTTTGTGAAGTCCTAAGCAATAAATGAACCAGCTAACATGATGTGAAATAGACAATAGAAATGACAAGATCACAGATAAGAGGACATGTGTTGATGGACTTATTGAATTATTCATTTCAATTAATTATTTCATATTTCAATTAATAATATTTTAAATGCATTACTCGTTTTATCTACTGTAATTTCTGGACTATAAGCTGCTACTTTTTTTCCCATCATTTTGAAGCCTGCGCCTCATAGTCCAGTGCGGCTTATTTATTGAATTATTGGGTTAATAGGCAGGGGTGAAAGTGGGCCAGAACGGTCAGGAACGCAGTTCCGGTATAAGATTCAGGGCAGGAACGCAGTTTCGGTATAAGATTCAGGGCCGGAATGCTGTTCCGGTACACGATGCTTTGATTCCAAAAATATGACGGCAACTGTCAAAACGTTATGTAAGGAAAAAGAAAAAAGCCCCGCTGCCACACATGCATTTCATCTCAAAGAAGAAAACAACCTACCAACATCAGATTTACATACACAAGTGTTAACAACAAGCATAATAAAGTGCTTGTGTCGCGCAATCCGTTTCCACCGATATTTATTATTTATTTTATTCCACGGACGGCATGGAGGTTTCCCTAGCTGCTGCAGTTATCCGAGTCTGATGATGATAAGTCATGTCAGCACACAGCAAAGCAAAACGCCTGGACTCATTTATCTGTTCAATTAGCTGACATACTGACATGTGATCAGCAGAGACAGCTAGCTAGTGCATGTTTTCTGGAACAGCAACAACAACAAAGTTTTTTTAATTGATGCGACAAAAAAAGGGCAATGCAACAGAAAATGGATCAAATCTTTAAGAGCATGGAAAGAGTTGAGGAGGCTTATCTATCATATTTAGTTTTAGTTGCTCTGATGAGGAGGTACAGAACATCTTAGCTGTCAATGTGCACTTTGGACTTATATTTGTTCATTTATGTTAGGCTACTTATTCATTTCCTTATTATTTAAAAAAAATTAAATGTTTGCGCGATCTTCAAAATATATTCCATTTCACTCTGCATGATAGAAGTCATTTGTATTCTTCTGAATTTATGTTACTTATATCTTTATTATTAAAAAAAAAGAAAGCAAAAGTAAATGTTGACATAAACTTTTAATATACATCATGTGTTCTTAAGTAGTTAAAATTAGATCAGGAATTTAGTATGTGAGGAAATGAGGGAAAATAAAAATTAGGAGATGGAGGTTGGGGTTATTGCTGTTTTTGTTAACTTTTATTTTGCAATTGAAAAAATACAACTTTGAATGAAAATCAGTTTTTGTATGTGTGATAGAAATAATGGCCATTACTGAATGCATATGACAGATGTCATTTAGTGTCATCCGGCAAATCATGTCACAACCCGCCTTTCCTTTATGTCCAGGTCGGATCTTTTACATCCATTCACAAGTGAGACAATTTGCCGGATGACACAAAATGATATCTGTCATAAGCATTTATTAATGCTCATGGCAGTGTCATGTCATATTTATGATGGTCTTATGACAGTATTATGGCGCCACTGTCAAATAAAGTGTTAACAAATACCTGAATTAATCGATTCAAATAATTAAACAATTAATTCATTCAATTAATGAAACGACTGGAACAGTAACTGAAGAAATTGCACAGAACATGAATTTTGGTTGTTATTTACATCTGTAGCGCTGCAATACACTGCTGGCCAAAAGTATTGGCACCCCTGCAATTTCTCCCAGAAAATGATTGCAATTACAAATGCTTTGGTAGTAATATCTTCATTTATTTTGCTTGCAATGAAAAAACACCAAAGAGAATGAAAAAAAATATTATCATTTTACACAAAACTCCAAAAATGGGCTGGACAGAAGTATTGGCCTCCTCAGCCTTATACTTGGTAGCACAACCTTTAGACAAAATAACTGTGAACAACATCTTCCGGTATCCATCAGTGAGTTTCTTACAATTCTCTGCTGAAATTTTAGACCATTCTTCTTTGGCCAACTGCTCCAGGTCTCTGAGATTTGAAGGGTGCCTTCTCCAAACTGCCATTTTCAGATCCCTCCACAGGTGTTCTATGGGATTCAGGTCTGGACTCATTGCTGGCCACTTTAGACGTCTCCAGTGCTTTCTCTCAAACCATTTTCTAGTGCTTTTTGAAGTGTGTTTTGGGTCCTTGTCCTTGACCCAGCATTTTCACACCGGTCCTTACATTATGCTGCAAAATTTGTTGGTTGTCTTCAGACTTCATAATGCCATGCACACGGTCAAGCAGTCCAGTGCCAGAGGTAGCAGCGCAACCCCAAAACATCAGGGAACCTTCGCCATGTTTGACTGTGGGGACCGTGTTCTTTTCTTTGAAGGCCTCGTTTTTTCCCCCCCTGTAAACTCTATGTTGATGCCTTTTCCCAAAAAGCTCTACTTTTGTATCATCTGACCAGAGACCATTCTTCCAAAACATTTTTGGCTTTCTCAGGTAAGTTTTGGCAAACTTCAGCCTGGCTTTTTTATGTCTCTGGGTCAGAAGTGGGGTGTTCCTGGGTATCCTACCATAGAGTCCCTTTTCATTCAGACACCTACGGATAGTACGGCTTGACATTGTTGTACCCTCAGACTGCGGGACAGCTTGAACTTGTTTGGATGTTAGTCGAGGTTCTATATCCAACATCCGCACAATCTTTGGTTAAATCTTTCGGTTATTTTTTTTTCCATCTATATCTAGGGAGGTTAGCCACAGTGCCATGGGCTTTTACACTTATTGATGACACTGCACATGGTAGACACAGGAACATTCAGGTCTTTGGAGATGGACTTGCAGCCTTAGGATTCCACATGCTTCCTCACAATTTTGCTTCTCAAGTCCTCAGACAGTTCTTTAGTCTTCTTTCTTTCCTCCATGGCCAATGTGGTACAAACACACAGGATAGAGGTTGAGTCAACTTTAATCCATTTTAACTGGCTGCAAGTGTGACTTGGTTATTGCCACCACCTGTCATGTGCCACAAGTAAGTGCTATTAATTGCACAAATTAGAGAAGCATCACATAATTTTTCAAAGGGTGCCAATACTTTTGTCAGGCCCATTTTTGGAGTTTTGTGTAAAATGATAGTGGTTTATTTATCTTTTTCCATTCTCTTTAGTGTTTTATCATTGCAAGCAAAATAAATAAGGATATTACTACCAAAGCATTTGTAATCGCAATCATTTTCTGGGAGAATTTGAGCATTATCTGACAGAATTGCAGAGGTGCCAATACTTTTGGCCAGCAGTGTATCTGTCAAAAGCATTTATTCATGCTCATAGCAGTGTCGTGTCATATTTATAATGGTCTTATTACAGTCTCGTGGTGCCACTGTCAAATAAAGTGTTACCAAATGAGTTAATTAGCAATTAATGAAACAACTGGAACAGTAAATGAATAAATATATAGCACAGAACATGAATTTTTGTTGTTATTTAGTTATCTTTAGCCAGTGTTGTCACGGATTACTTAAAAAAGTAATTTAATTATTGATTACTGAGTACACCTCAAAAAGAAATCTCGTTACTTTACTCATTACTTTATTATCAAAGTAACTAAGTTACTTTAAAAGTAACTTATCAGTTACTTTTTACCAATTTCTTTCCTTTTGCCACCTCAACATAAAAATAACAGAAAAATGTCATCGCGTGTAATTGAGTTTTTCACATAAGGCTTAATCTTTGGGTTAGCGGGGGTTTAATTAGTCGACCACTCGCCCTAGCTTAGCCATTCCGGAGCCCTAAAACTAACAAATAACAGACAAACTGCACAAAATTTGTTTAAATCAACTCGAACGACTAATTAAACCCCCGCTAACTTCAAGATTAAGCCTAATGTAAAAAATTCTGAACTTCCCCTTTGAAATAAAGACCTAGCCGTTAAAATGTTGTCTGTAAAAGTTGTAAAGCAATAAAACAAACAACAAAAATTATTGAAATGAACAAAAATCCTACAACGTAAAGTTTTCATAATGCGTCAAAATCATTTTTCAAACAGATCGTGTGACTAGCACCTTGGAGACTATCCTTTGCTTTGCTTAGCCAAAACTACACCAGAGGAGGCAAGATGGATATTTAGGATTTCTTTAAACCTAAGCTTTCAAACACTGCCAACAGCAACTTGAACAGTTAATTGAACTCGAACAGTGTCAAGATGAGTGTGTGTTTATATACATATATACAGTGGGGAGAACGTATTTAAAAAAAAAATATATATATACATATACACAGTATTGGCGAAAAGTTTGGAGACACCTCAAAGGTGGATACTTTGAAGAATGTAGAACACAAAACAGTGTCAAGGTGTGTATATATATATACACCCACACACACACACACATATATATACAGTTGTGGTCAAAAGTTTACATACACTTTTGAAGAACATAATGTCATGGCTCTCTTGGGTTTCCAGTTATTTCTACAACTCAAATTTTTCTCTGATAGAGTGATTGGAACAGATACAGTGCCTTGCAAAAGTATTCGGCCCCCTCGAACCTTGCAACCTTTCGCCACATTTCAGGCTTCAAACATAAAGATATAAAATTTTAATTTTTTTGTCAAGAATCAACAACAATTGGGACACAATCGTGAAGTGGAACAAAATTTATTGGATAATTTAAACTTTTTTAACAAATAAAAAACTGAAAAGTGGGGCGTGCAATATTATTCGGCCCCCTTGCGTTAATACTTTGTAGCGCCACCTTTTGCTCCAATTACAGCTGCAAGTCGCTTGGGGTGTGTTTCTATCAGTTTTGCACATCGAGAGACTGACATTCTTGCCCATTCTTCCTTGCAAAACAGCTCGAGCTCAGTGAGGTTGGATGGAGAGTGTTTGTGAACAGCAGTCTTCAGCTCTTTCCACAGATTCTCGATTGGATTCAGGTCTGGACTTTGACTTGGCCATTCTAATACCTGGATACGTTTATTTTTTAACCATTCCATTGTAGATTTGGCTTTATGTTTTGGATCATTGTCCTGTTGGAAGATAAATCTCCGTCCCAGTCTCAGGTCTTGTGCAGATACCAACAGGTTTTCTTCCAGAATGTTCCTGTATTTGGCTGCATCCATCTTCCCGTCAATTTTAACCATCTTCCCTGTCCCTGCTGAAGAAAAGCAGGCCCAAACCATGATGCTGCCACCACCATGTTTGACAGTGGGGATGGTGTGTTCAGGGTGATGAGCTGTGTTGCTTTTACGCCAAACATATCGTTTTGCATTGTGGCCAAAAAGTTCAATTTTGGTTTCATCTGACCAGAGCACCTTCTTCCACATGTTTGGTGTGTCTCCCAGGTGGCTTGTGGCGAACTTTAAACGAGACTTTTTATGGATATCTTTGAGAAATGGCTTTCTTCTTGCCATTCTTCCATAAAGGCCAGATTTGTGCAGTGTACGACTGATTGTTGTCCTATGGACAGACTCTCCCACCTCAGCTGTAGATCTCTGCAGTTCATCCAGAGTGATCATGGGCCTCTTGGCTGCATCTCTGATCAGTTTTCTCCTTGTTTGAGAAGAAAGTTTGGAAGGACGGCCGGGTCTTGGTAGATTTGCAGTGGTCTGATGCCCCTTCCATTTCAATATGATGGCTTGCACAGTGCTCCTTGAGATGTTTAAAGCTTGGGAAATCTTTTTGTATCCAAATCCGGCTTTAAACTTCTCCACAACAGTATCTCGGACCTGCCTGGTGTGTTCCTTGGTTTTCATAATGCTCTCTGCACTTTAAACAGAACCCTGAGACTATCACAGAGCAGGTGCATTTATACGGAGACTTGATTACACACAGGTGGATTCTATTTATCATCATCGGTCATTTAGGACAACATTGGATCATTCAGAGATCCTCACTGAACTTCTGGAGTGAGTTTGCTGCACTGAAAGTAAAGGGGCCGAATAATATTGCACGCCCCACTTTTCAGTTTTTTATTTGTTAAAAAAGTTTAAATTATCCAATAAATGTTGTTCCACTTCACGAGTGTGTCCCACTTGTTGTTGATTCTTGACAAAAAAATTAAATTTCATATCTTTATGTTTGAAGCCTGAAATGTGGCGAAAGGTTGCAAGATTCAAGGGAGCCGAATACTTTTGCAAGGCACTGTACTTCTTTGTCACAAAAAACATTCATGAAGTTTGGTTCTTTTATGACTTTATTATGGGTGAACAGAAAAAAGTAATCAAATCTGCTGGGTCAAAAATATACATACAGCAGCGCTAATATTTGGTAACATGTCCCTTGGCAATTTTCACTTCAATTAGACACTTTTGGTAGCCATCCACAAGCTTCTGGCAAGCTTCTGGTTGAATCTTTGACCACTCCTCTTGACAGAATTGGTGCAGTTCAGTTAAATTTTATGGCTTTCTGACATGGACTTGTTTCTTCAGCATTGTCCACAAGTTCAAGTCAGGACTTTGGGAAGGCCATTCGAAAACCTTAATTCTAGCCTGATTTAGCCATTCCATTACCACTTTTGATGTGTGTTTGGGGTCATTGTCCTGTTGGAACACTCAACTGCGCCCAAGACCCAATCTTCGGGCTGATGACGTTAGGTTATCTTGAAGAATTTGAAGGTAATCCTCCTTTTTCATTATCCCATTTACTCTCTGTAGAGCACCAGTTCCATTGGCAGCAAAACAACCCCACAGCATAATACTACCACCACCGTGCTTGACGGTAGGCATGGTGTACTTGGGGTTAAAGGCCTCACCTTTTCTCCTCCAAACATATTGCTGGGTATTGTGGCCAAACAGCTCGATTTTTGTTTCGTCTGACCACAGAACTTTCCTCCAGAAGGTCTTGTCTTTGTCCATGTGATCAGTAGCAAACTTCAGTCGAGCCTTAAGGTGCCGCTTTTGGAGCAAGGGCTTCCTTCTTGCACGGCAGCCTCTCAGTCCATGGAGATGCAAAACACGCTTGACTGTGGACACTGACACCTGTGTTCCAGCAGCTTATAATTCTTGGCAGATCTGCTTTTTGGTGATTCTCGGTTGAATCTTCACCCTCCTGACAAATTTTCTCTCAGCAGCAGGTGATAGCTTGCGTTTTCTTCCTTATCGTGGCAGTGACAAAACAGTGCCATGCACTTTATACTTACAAACAATTGTTTGCACTGTTGCTCTTGGGACCTGCAGCTGCTTTGAAATGGCTCCAAGTGACTCTCCCGACTTGTTCAAGTCAATGATTGTTCAAGTCAATAATCACTCACAAGAAATTGCTAATTCGTGTTGCTGTATGTATATTTTTGACCCAGCAGATTTGATCGCTTTTTCTGTTAACCCATAATAAAGTCATAAAAGAACCAAACTTCATGAATGTTTTTTGTGACAAAGAAGTATCTGTTCCAATCACTCTATCGGAGAAAAATCAGAGTTGTAGAAATAACTGGAAACTCAAGAGAGCCATGACATTATGTTCTTCACAAGTGTATGTAAACTTTTGACCACAACTGCAATATATACATACACACAGTATTGGCCAAAAGTTTGGAGACACCTCAAAGGTGGATACTTTGAAGAATGTAGAACACAAAACCTGTTTTCAGTTATTTCACTTTTTTTTTTGCCATTCCACATGTTCGTTCATAGTTTCGATGTCTTCAGTGAGAATATACAATAGTCATGAAAATATATAAAACGCAAAAATCATGTCCAAACCTTTGACTTTTGTTTCAGTCTTCAACATGCTTTTCCCCCAGTCCCACAAATGTAAAACTTCGCCAATGATTACATAACTATAAAATGTACATAATTACACATATTATAAAGGCTGGTTACAAACTGTAGAAGTGCTGGCTGTCTCGTACCTGTCGGCTTTGTTTCGAGTTTTTTCACGTTGTGCTGTAATTCCAAGTGCTTCCTTGTTGAATTGGATGTCGAGTTTTTAGCGGTCGACAGTCTATCTGAGCCAGCGCAGAGTTTGCTACGCACGGAGATATTTTTGTCATCGTTACTGGACGGATATGTGAAGTAATGGCTGTATCTCCAGTGAGCAAATGCAGCCGTTTGTTGTATCTCTCCGGCTCCTTTATTGTTAGCATCCTGATAGGTAGCCACTAGCCAGGCTATGTTGTTGACCGCAGACGGCGCGCACAAGCAGCATGGTAATACACGTGACCTGTTTTTTTCCCCCCGATGAGAAAACGTGAGATGTGATGTCACTCCCAAACTCAAGCGCAGTATTTTCTTTTCAAATGCTCTTCATACATGACTACAATATTCTTCATTCTACATACAGTATGAGGCAACAACAAAATAGTAACGCACAGGCACCGAGGAAACTAACTTTAATCAGATTACTGGCTTGGAAAAATGAACGCGTTAGATTGCGCGTTACTGAAAGAAAGTAATCAGGGGCAGAGACAACACTGTCTGTAGCGCTGCAATACATGCTAGGATGCATGTTGGACGACAACAGTGTTATCAGCAGAGGTTGACTGTCTCCCTCAAGGGAGCAGTGATGGCCAGATGAAGCTTCTGGAAGCAATAAAGCTTTGCAGCCAATTGGTTCAAAACTTCATGGAGGTTCATTTGGTCTTATGACAGTCGTATGATGCTGCTGTCACAAAGTGTTACCGGTTAATATCTTTGCTGTAGATATCCCATTATACAGCAATGACAGCTGCGGCTTATAGTCCAGTGCGGCTTATCTATGAACAAATGCCGTTTTTGTGTCACATTTGGTGGGTGGCGGCTCAGGTATGCCTTCGAGTGCAAAAATTACTGTATTCAGGACAGTTGAGGTTGGGGTGGGTTATTTTGTGTTTCCTTTATGTTTTGGTTTTTCATTTTTATTATTATTATTTGTATTTGTTTATGTACAAAAGTTTTGACATACCTTCTCATTCGTGCGTTTTATTTTCATGACTATTTGCCTTGTAAATTCTCACTGAAGGTAATAAAACTATGAATGAACACGTGTGGAATTATTTACTTGGCAAAAAAGGTGAAATGATTAAAAACATGTATCTGTGATTGCTTCTTTGCACACTCTTGCAATTCTCTTGATGAGCTTCAACAGGGAGTCACCTAAAATGTTTTTTGACTTCACAGGTATGCCTTTTCAGGTTTAATTGTGGAATTTATTGCTTTATCAATGGGGTTGGGACCTTTATTTGAGTTGCATTGAATGAGGTGTGTCCAAACTTTTTGGCCTGCAGTGTACGTTAAAAAATTGAATACAAATAATCGAAAGAAAAAAATACTACCCTCGTTCTATGATGACGTAGCGCAGTCGGTCGCTGCTGTTGCGCGACGGCGTAGCCCAGCACGTGTTGACGACCAAGACGAGCTGGTTCTGGTCGGCGCCCTCCACGAAGACGCCCACGTAGAGGACGTCCCTGGTGCTGAGGACCACCTCGCCCTCCCCGTAGGGCTGGCGGTACGAAGCGTTCTTGTACAGCGCCATTTTGGTGATGAAGTTGCCCGCCTGGGTGGCCAGGGTGAGGTTGATCACACTGGGGAAGAAGCGGAAATAAACCCAAACTGTCCAGATATGCTATTTCCGTCAACTGGCTTACTAACCTGAGTACAGGTTTGAGGACGGTCTCCAGTGAGATTTTTAGATCCAGCTCATAGGCACACGAAAACTCAACGTTAATGGTTTTATCCCGTGTGATGACGCTGCCCGTGTTGTTGACACTCTCGATCCGCACCGTATTTTTGTACATAATGTGCGTACCGTTCGTCTGGCAAATCGGCAAACACAAATTCAGACTTTACATTGCCACAAATACTCATAGTTTCACTAAACAATAGTGAAACTTGACTGACGTGCACAATGGAGCCACAGTGTCCTCTGCTGTTGTTGATGTGGAAGGAGATGAAGTCCTCTTCCTCGACGCCGGCACAGCGTCGGTCGTTGACGCGGACGTCGCCGCGCTGGAAGCCCAGCTGGAAGAGCTTGCACTTGGAGATGGACACTGCCATCTCGCTGGCCCCGCATGTCACCTCAGCCTCCATCGCGTCATCGTCGTCTTTTTTATTTAAAAGTAACAATTTGAAAAGCGTTAAAGTAGTAATTCAGAATATATCGCTTAAAGGGTACTCATTTACAGTGGGGCAAATAAGTATTTAGTCAACCACTAATTGTGCAAGTTCTCCCACTTGAAAATATTAGAGAGGCCTGTAATTGTCAACATGGGTGAACCGCAACCATGAGAGACAGAATGTGGAAAACCCCCCAGAAAATTACACAGTTTGATTTTTAAAGAATTTATTTGCAAATCATGGTGGAAAATAAGTATTTGGTCAATACCAAAAGTGCATCTCAATACTTTGTTATGTACCCTTTGTTGGCAATAACGGAGGCCAAACGTTTTTGTAACTCTTCACAAGCTTTTCACACACTGTTGCTGGTATTTTGGCACATTCCTCCATGCAGATCTCCTCTAGAGAAGTGATGTTTTGGGGCTGTCGTTGGCCAACATGGACTTTCAACTCCCTCACAGATTTTCTATGGTGTTGAAATCTGGAGACTGACTAGGCCACTCCTGGACCTTGAAATGCTTCTTACGAAGCCCCTCCTTTGTTGCCCTGGCAGTGTGTTTGGGATCATTGTCATGCTGAAAGACCCAGCCACGTCTCATCTTCAATGCCCTTGCTGATGGAAGGAGATTTTCACTCAAAATCTCTCGATACATGGCCCCATTCATTCTTTCCTTTACACAGATCAGTCGTCCTGGTCCCTTTGCAGAAAAAACAGCCCCAAAGTCTGATGTTTCCGCCCCCATGCTTCACAGTGGGTATGGTGTTCTTCGGATGCAATACACTGTTCTTTCTCCTCCAAACACGAGAAGCTGTGTTCCTACCAAAAAGTTCTATTTTGGTTTCATCTGACCATAACACATTCTCCCAGTCCTCTTCTGGATCATCCAAACGCTCTGTAGCGAACCGCAGACGGGCCTGGACGTGTACTTTCTTCAGCAGGGGGACACATCTGGCAGTGCAGGATTTGAGTCCCTGGCGTCACATTGTGTTACTGACCTTTGTTACTGTGGTCCCAGCTCTCTGTAGGTCATTCCCTAGGTCCCCCCGTGTAGTTCTGGGATTTTTGCTCACCGTTCTTGTTGTCATTTTGACGCCACGGGGTGAGATCTTGCATGGAGCCCCAGATCGGGGGAGATTATCAGTGGTCTTATATGTCTTCCATTTTGTAATAATTGCTCCCACAGTTGATTTCTTTACACCAAGCGTTTTACCTATTGCAGATTCAGTCTTCCCAGCCTGGTGCAGGTCTACAGTTTTGTCTCTTGTGTCCTTCGACAGCTCTTTGGTCTTGGCCATAGTGGAGTTTGGAGTGTGACTGACTGAGATTGTGGACAGGTGTCTTTTATACCGATAATGAGTTTAAACAGGTGCCATTAATATAGGTAACGAGTGGAGCCTCGTTAGACCTCTTTGACAGCCAGAAATCTTGCTTGTTTGTTGGTGACCAAATACTTATTTTCCACTCTAATTTGGAAATAAATTCTTTAAAAATCAAACAATGTGATTTTCTTCTTTTCTTTTTTTCCCACATTCTGTCTCTCATGGTTGAGGTTTACCAATGTTGACAATTACAGGCCTCCCTAATCTTTTAAAGTAGGAGAACTTGCACAATTGGTGGTTGACTAAATGCTTATTTGCCCCGCTGTAACTCATTGCAGTGTTGTTTTCGTCAATGACGGCGATAAAAATATTTTGTCGACGAACAATTTTTCATGACGATGACAAGCTAAAAAGCGTCTTGGGAGACTAAAACATAACGAGATGGATGGCAGTTTTCGTCTGATAAGGTGAGAACTAGATGAAAATTCGTCATAGTTTCTGTCATAAGTTCCCAATGTATGAAATTTTCTAATTGTATGTGTAGTTAGCACACATTGTTGCAGTGTTTTGCCGTGTCACTCATGTGACGTGCTGCACTGCGGCCCAGCCACACGCACACGCTTACCGGCTGGTGAGTAAATTTTGTTTTCTTATCTTGGCTAGATATGCCATGTTGCTTTAGCCTTTAAAGGTCTGTGCTGAGGGATCATCACACACTAAAGTTAACTTGCAGCGATAGCATAGACTTAGAAACTCTATTGACCTGACACTTCGTCATTCTTTGCGTCACGCCTTACCATAGTGGGCTGAGCTTTATTTAGTAATAGTCATTCGAAGACAGCACACGCTCATGTCCAAGCTGGATTTAAGCTTGGATTTTTGAAGAAGTACGAAACCTGTACCGCATACAAACAGGAAGGATAGGATTGTCTCAGGAGAGATTTGTTCGAGGATTCAAGGTAAGTATTATATTTTTTGTACCATGCATGCATTTTTAAACGTTATGAAAAAAAATCAATGGAAGAAATCAGCCGCTACAGCATTGGCATCGTAGTTCGCCATATTTACGTAAAATAAACGCTTCCTGCACGTTTTTTTTTGCTTTTAACCAAGAATCGAGACTGTTTTACGTGCAAATCTATGAAGAATTCGGGGACTTATGCGTTTACTCACAAGAATTTTCACCAGAAAAACTCTGTTTACATCAGGTGGCTGCTAACCCCATTTGCTAACAGAGTAGCATTGTACTTCGACATATTGACGTAAAATTTACGTCATGCGGCCGCTAGCCTCATTCGCTAAGAGAGTAGCATTGTACTTAAACATATTTACATAAATTAATAACGCTAACTGCACGGTTTCTTTGCTTTTAACCACGTATCGAGACTGTTTTACGTCCACATCTATGGAGAATTCGGGGATTTAACCTTTTATGCACAAGAATTTTTGCCAGAAAAGCTCTGTTTACATCAGGTGGCTGCTAACCCCATTTGCTAACAAAGTAGCATTGTACTTCGACATATTGACGTAAAATTGACCCTAGCTGCACGGTTTCTTTGCTTTTAACCAAGAATCGAGACTGTTTTACGTCCATATCTATGAAGAATTAAGGGATTTAAACATTTATTCACAAGAATTTTCATCAGAAAAGCTCTGTTTTATTCAGGCGGCCGCTAGCCTCATTCACTAACAGAGTAGCATTGTACTTCGACATATTTCCGTAAAATAAAGCTGCTGCCCCCGCGACCCGACCCCGGACTAAGCGGAAGATAATGGATGGATGGATAAATGCTAACTGCACGGTTTCTTTGCTTTGAACCAAGAATCGAGACTGTTTTACGTCCATAACTATAAAGAATTCTGAGATTTAAGCATTTATTTGCAAGAATTTTCACCAGAAAAGCTCTGTTTACGTCAGGCGGCTGCTAGCCTCATTCACTACAACTATATTACTCTATACAACTTTATAATGACAATAAAGGGCTATTTTATTCTATAAGTTGTGATTGCATATATAATTTATTAATAATCTATCAATAAATTATTTATAATTGATTCATGTTTTCCTCAAGTATTAGGTTTCTGATGTGAAAATTGAGTGATTTTTTTAGCCGTTGAAAAAATTTAAACTTATGTGTGTTAAATATTGCCATTTGATCCTGAAAATATAGGTGATTATCTCTGCATTTGGTGATTTTTGTGTATCTAGTGTAAAATCTGAGAATTTTGTAGCCATTTTAAGTTTTGTTATATAAGAAATAATAAATTGGGATTTTATAAGGAAACGACTTAGAATTTTTTTATGCCTGCCGCTGCTCATGGAGACTCATATATGGCTAAGGTAGGTGCCTGTTTTGGTTTTAGGTCGGTAGCACCTTTAGTTTAGAAAATATATGAACTTGAAGTTTTCGAAAACAGGCCCCCTGCGGATCGGCCCTGCGCCCCGTGTCATGTCAGTATATTATGAAGTCTATGGGATAGCATTAGCATTTACCACGGTGAGTGTCTTCTTATTCTCTTGGAAAACTTTTTACATATAGTTTGTAGTGCCAAATGCCAATAATGCTCAGGTGGAGCTTCTCGAGTCTTAAAGTGCCTATGACACCAAAAAGCATGTTTATTTCATATTTCACGCGGTATTTTATGCTCCTGAATGAAATGGACTGCTTGGATGTGTGTTTAGGCGATCGATATATTAATTACATTTTTTTAATGCCGCGCCATTAAAATGAGTGACTTCCTGAATTGACGAAGAATGCGAATGTGACGTCAGCGGGCTAATCCTCTTCAGTATACAGCCAATACTACAGTATGCAGAACGACTGCGGATTTAGCCGATTTTGCGGATTATTTCGTTTTTTTCTTGCATCGGGCCAGCCCAATGTGCTGCAGGCTTTTGTTGCTGCACTAGGGAGAGGCATGTGAGCCATTTTGGGTTACAAAAAGTTCCCGTTCACCGCGGATAATGACCAAAACAAGTCCGACAACTGTGGGACCAATGTGAGGTGAGTAAGCTACGGGTTTTATATTATGTCAGATACTGGGATCATGGCACACGTTTTAATAAGGAGGTGGCTTGCATTTTGTGGGTGACAATGCATCTTGTCAACCGAAAAGGCCACTCGGCCTTCGACCGGCGGCATGTCACACACCATGGTCACTTCCAACCCCTCGGTCCTATTTGCGTGCCCGACGAGAAGGCACTTTCCTCGGCTTGGCCACAAGCAGCCCCCTCTCTGACGCCGGCCGTTTTGTTCACCGAGAATGGGCTATTTTCAGCATTCACACCCGGCGACGAGCACTGCCAGCCCGCCATTGCCGCAGCAGAATGACAAGCCGTAACTTGCTCGCCGCCGGGGGCTGGCTGATCAGTGAAGAAAATCAACCCCGCTGCCATGTGTGACATTAGTCGGGGTAGTTTTGTGTTATTTTTCATTTTCGAAAGGAGAGAATAAGACTTGGAAAAGCTGCTCGGTTCGGGTTAACATGTCGGCTAGCTGTCACGCCTCCTGTTCTGTTTTTGCTCTTTACTCCATCTCCGAAGCCGGGGCAGGGAAATGACAAAAGCCGGGATAACTCCGGTGGCATAAAATACCGTTCGGGAGAGGAAGAAGTGGGCAATTTTGACCATTATGCAGTAATTTTGCCCTGTCGTACTGGATTAATGCATTTTTAATATTTCATATTCCATTTAGCACAACAATATTATTTGCATTGACCATACTATTTATTTAGCAATTGGGGAAAAATATTTGGATAAAAAGAATATCCTGTAAAAATATCGGAGTAGAGAGATGAAACAATCATGACATTTTGCTGCTCTCTATCGTATTTTCCTCGATCTGAATCTTCCCCCTCAATGGGCTGGATTCTAAATCAAATGAAATCCTGGCCCTGCTGACGTCATCATCCAGCTGGGGACGCTAGAGCGCTATAATGACAGGTGGGTCTAAACGGCAGATTAAAAGACTAATTTCTCATCATCTGCGTTTTGCCAAATTGTTGTATATAGTCGAATTGTCTCAAAATATGATTCTAATTCACATTATAAAGATTTTTTTTATGCTGTCACAGGCACTTTAAGGAATGTTTTAACATGCGTTCACCTTGACTCCCAGCTGGCAATTCCGGACAGCCGCACAGGTCACCTCCATTGTCCAGCTCGCAGGTGAGGTTTGCACAAGTTTCTGTGGCGCAGGGGTCATAAATCCATTCTGCTAAAGACACGGTTCCACGCGCAACGTCAGCCACCACACCCACGCCAGCACGCACTGTGTACTTACAGCAGTTTTCCCGGGCAATCCACTCAGTGGTTAGGGCACCCATGGAGCGGCAGGCTTCGGCGTAAGCGGCCAGCGACCCGCACACTTGGGCGCCGCGCCGGTTGTAGCAGCCGTCCAGGTAGCAGGATCGGTAAAAAGGCCGGGGGTCCAGTAGTCCGTGGCACGGCTGGAAGAAACCCTTGGGTTCGGTCAGCTTCAAGCAGGTGTCCTCACGCTGCAGGGCCAGCACGGCCGCGTTGTCGCATGATCGGGCAAGCGCCACGTATTGGGTCTCGTCACATCTGAAAGTTGACCCAAAACAGTTTCATAATATTATGTTCATTATATTCCAGGAAAGTTCTCTGGATTTTTTTTTTTTGACCCTCTTAACTGATTTTCTAAAAGGTTTCCTAACGTGAATTGAACACAAGATGCTGAGTGACATATCGCCGCTAGACAGAGCCAAAGAAAGATACATTACATAAACTGATGACCACATATCTACACACTACTCAGTGCCAAGTGCTCTAAAGCAGTGTTTTTCAACCTTTTTTGACTCAAGGCACATTTTTACGTTGGAAAAAATCTAACGGCACACCACAAACTAAAAATGTTCCAAAATTATTTTCTGCACAGTATATTTAATTTAGGGCTGTCAAACGATTAAAATTTTTAATCGAGTTAATTACAGCTTAAAAATTAATTAATCGTAATTAATCGCAATTAATCGCAATTCAAACCATCTATAAAATATGCCATATTTTTCTGTAAAAGATAAGACACAAGATGGATATACAGTATACATTCAACATACGGTACATAAGGACTGTATTTGTTTATTATAACAAATCAACAAGATGGCATTAACATTATTAACATTCTGTTAAAGCGATCCATGGATAGAAAGACTTGTAGTTCTTAAAAGAAAAATGTTAGTACAATTTATAGAAATTTTATATTAAAACTCCTCTTAATGTTTTCGTTTTAATGAAATTTGTAAAATTTTCAATCAAAAAATAAACTAGTAGCCCGCCATTGTTGAGGTCAATAATTACTTACACACAGGTGCTGAAACCTATAAAATCAGTCGCACCCAAGCGCCAGCAGAGGGCGGCAAAACTCCATAAAACACAATTAATAAGTGAGCGTTTCACTGTACCGTCATTTAAAGCTGTGTGAGCGGCATCTGCATTAATTGCGTCAAATATTTTAATGTGATTAATTTGAAAAATTGATTAACGCCCGTTAACGTGATAATTTTGACAGCCCTAATTTAATTATAAAATAATTTCTCAATATGTATACTTACTCAGTGTGAAACTTGAGCCTGTTTAGATGAACACAGTCGATATCCTTATTCTTCAACCGCTCTCAGTCTGTTTTTATTATTATTATTATTATTATTTTTTTTTTTATAGCAGTTATGCTTGAAAAAGCTCAGAATTATCAGAAAGGGGGACTTGAGCAATGTTTTTAACCACATCAGGGCCGAACATCGCCCAGACAATGGCTTTGCAGTATTAAATGTCTCTGTCACGGTGTGGGACTTTTGGGATTTAGCAACAAGATAACTGGCTTTGAGGGCTGTCTCATTTACCTTTGTAGTTTTTATCAAAAAGTTCCCTGTTTCTCTGTTTTCACGAAAATACAAACAAAATAGTCCATCGACTTGTTTTGAAGCGACAGGTGTTTCGTTTGGAGATGAAGTTTAAACTTGCTTGGCACCATGGCGCTGTTTTTGGATTGCTGCTCGTGTCGCGTTCAAGAACTACTCGGATTTTTAGCCATTAGCCACCTTGCTGTTTTCAACAATGTGTTGGAACAAAACACAGGGGGAGGATTGACGGTCGTCACATATAGATATAATAGAAAGGACACTTGGAATAAATCGACACATGACGAGTCTAACCAAATGATGTGCAGTAGACGTGCTGGGGTCCACATTATCGTGGACGGCAAGGTTGTTGATGGCTAAAAATCCGAGCAGTTTTTGAACGCGACACGAGCGATACTCCGCTCATCTGCACACGACCGAGAACTCTTGAACTCTCTAACAACTCCTTCCTTCCTTCTACTGCAACTCCGCCCGACGACGTAAAAAAAAAAACAATATTGTAATAGCCCCGAATGGGGAAATAGAAAGGAGAGGAGTCAGTGATGACTTTCCCACTTTATTGTGGCAACAATGGAAAATAATAAACAAAATAACAGCGGCATCCGCAACATGCGACCGCGAACTTGGCTCTCACGCCGTTCTCCCTGAGACTCCCTCCCTCCTTGCTTCCCGCTAAGTCACCACTCTGCAGTCTGATGGCCCCTTCAAGGGCCCGTACACAGTTACCGATATTGCAAATTTATATATTACATATATTAATGCGACATTAGATAATTTCTTGCGGCACACCTGACAATCTAGTGTGCCGCGGCACACCGGTTGAAAAACACTGCTCTAAAGCTTCGCAAACATGCCTTTTTCTGTTGTTTATTCCAGTGACTGCAACGGACGAATAAACAACCGTCTCAACTCTCCCAGTTCAAAGGGATTGGACGTCTGCTAGTGACAAACATTTAAGTTCACAGCAGAAGGATGAAAAGAGCCACATGACTGGACGTCTACCATCGTCAATGGCACTTAAAAGGTTAACTAATTCAGTCAAAGTAGTGTATATAAAGAAAATTAGTGTTAATGAGCCAACTCTGAATTTGTTGTGCCTAGTTGGTTGTCTATTGGTTTAGTTGTTTTGTTTGTTCTCGTGTTTTTTTCTTTTCTCGCTCGCCCATTCATTGTGTGTCGAAGGGCAGGAGTATCCCATGATATAAAAATGCTGGATGATGAAATCACATTTCTCCATAAAATCACCATCAAATGTGATCTGATCTTTGTCAAAATCACACCTGTGTAAAGAGTGTCTGCTTTAACTAAAACCACACAAACATTTATAGGTTTTCATATTTTAATGACGATAGCATGCAAGCAATGACAGAAGGGGGAAAAATAAGTAAGTGAACCCTATGGAGACCTACAGAGGAATTGAAACCAAATTTTACCAAACAATTTAAGTCAGGTGAGTGCCCAACCACTGATGGGTGGTTTGAAGCTGCCCTGCCTGCCCACTATAAAACACACACCTGGTCAGAATTGACCTGATGAGAAGCTTTGTCTGATGGGCATCACGGCTCGGTCAAAAGAGCTGTCTGAAGACCTGCGATCACGGATTGTTGATTTGTATAAAGCTGGGAAAGGATACAAAACCATCTCTAAAACTCTGGATGTTTATCAATCGACAGTCAGAGAAGTTGTCTACAAATGGAGAGAGTTTTGCACTGTTGCTTCTCTCCCAAGGAATGGCCGTTCACCAAAGATGACGGCAAGACTTCAGGGCAGAATACTCAAAGAGGTATAAATGGAACCCTAGAGTGTATTCTAAAGACTTACAGAAATCATTGGCACAGTCCAATATCTCTGTGCACACATCAACTGTAAAACTATGGCCAAGAATGGTGTTCATGGGAGGATTCCACGGAGCAAGCCACTGCTGTCAAAAAAAAACAAACAAACAAAAAAAAAACACCAAAACATTGTTGCCAATGTTTGCAAAGAGGCACTTGGAGACTCCACAGAAGTTTTGGCAAAATATTTTGTGGACTGATGAAACCAAAGTTGAATTTTTTGGGAGTAACACACAACGTCATGTGTGGAGGAAAAATGGAACAGCTCACAAACATCAACATCTCATCCCCACCGTAAAGCATGATGGACGGAGCCTCATGATTTGGGGCTGTTTAGCCGCTTCAGGGCCTGGACAACTTGCAGTCAATAATGGAAGAAAGAATTCAAAGGTTTTTTAGGATGTTTTGCAGGAAAACCTGAGGCCGTCAGTCAGACTGTTGAAGCGAAAAAGAGGATGGATGCTGCAACATGACAATGATCCAAAACACAGAAGTAAATAAACTTCAGAATGTTTTCAAAAGAACAAAACACACATTCTGGAGTGGCCAAGTCAAAGTCCAGACTTAAACCCCATTGAGATGCTGTGGCATGACCTAAAGACAGCGATTCATGCCAGACATCCCAGGAATCTGACTGAACTGCAACAGTTTTGTCGAGAAGAACGGGCCATGATTAGTCCTGATGGATGTGCCAGACTGATCTGCAGCTACAGGAAGCGTCTGCTGAAGTTATTGCTACCAAAGATGGGTCCACAAAATATTAAATGTGATGGTTCACTTACTTATTTTCCCCCTTCTGTGATTGTTTGCATACCATCCTCCTTAAAATATGAAAACCTATAAATGTTTGGGTGGTTTTAGTTAAAGCAGACACTGTATTTTCATTTGTGTGATTTTGACAAAGATCAGATCACATTTAATGGTGATTTTATGCAGAAACATGAAAAATTCCAAAAGGTTCAGATACTTTTTTATACCACTGTATAAGAAGCTCAGCAGTACATCGGTGTCAGAAAGATAGGAGGCAATTTCATCGCCAGAAAGAGTGGACCAGACTACCAGATCTGGGTTAAAATTTCTCTTCGCTTTAACAGTATTCGGGACATTAGCAAAATGAATAACCTTCTTCACAGGGATGTGATCTGAGGTAGACATGTTATATAAAATTTCCATCTGTGCCAGGGAAGTGTGCGCATCCATTGTTGAGCTACAATGATCTAACGAAGATGTGGTGTGCCATGCCTCACTTATATGGGTGTAGCTACCAGAAGGCAGGCGCTCCCTACTGGATAGAAGCAACCCATTATCCCTACAGAGATGATTCAGGTGGTTGGCAAACAAGGACCCGCTATCTGAAATGTCAGCATTAAAATCCCCAATTATAATAACATAAGTGTATTGCACATTTATTAAAAAGGAACTAATAAATGCCACCTTATCCATAACACAATCAACATTATCCCGACATTCAGATGGGGTATAAACATTTAAAATGAGAAATTCTTTGTCAGACTGGGCCAGGTGTAAAGCAATGCACCAATCTATACCAAGTCTAAAGACATTGACCACAGTCCAGTCTTTTGTTCCAGAGAACCGCCACACCTCCAGGTATTCGGCCCCTTCTTATCTAATAGTATGTTTTTCTGTTTTTCTTCATTTAAACTTCGCTTTTTTTTCAAACATTTTTTATTAACAGTGTGTCAGTTTATATTTTTATATTTTATATTTACATATATATATTTTTATAAAACAGTTGTATAAAAAGATAGTAATAATTCAAATAATAATAATAATAATAATAATGATAATAGCTAATATTTAAGTTTTTTTTAAATGACCAAAATAGTCAATGGCCCTATAAAGGGGTATTGTAGGGTCTTAAATGTGATAAATAAATTAAAAAAAAGTTTCTTGGAATGACCAAAAATAGTCACTTGCTCTACAATGGGTTAAGGGCAGGCGCGATAAATAGGCTCTCTGGGTGTTTACTTTTTGCCAAAAACAAAACAAGAAAATGAAACCCTTTGTTTTATTCCTATTAAAATGATAATGATTAATATTTAAGTTTGCAAACAATTACCTAATGTTCTAATTTTCTTTGTGGGCCCACATCAGGGCATGGGCCCTTAGAATCAGTCTCACTTTTCACTCCTATACGGCGCACCTGGTTACGGGTCTTGAGTGTCAAAATTTTAAATACTAGCTGTCCATTATGGTGACCATTGTCCCTAGAAAGGTTAAAAATGTCTGTACGTAAGTAAACGATTGGAATCAATACTCATATGTTCCCCACTCCTCCTTTACAGAGTATCTCTAATTAAGAAAAAATTCTGAGCTGATGCTGTATTGGAGATCCTCACTGACCTGTGCTGCATGCCGTTGGTCTTCCAGCTCCGAGCGAGCTCCAGAGCGCTGGCGGCTGCCCCGCCGGTTGAGGTGATGTAGTCGTCGCCCGGGTCGCCATTGAAGTTGCCGCACAGGCCACAGAGTTTGTCCCTCAACCGTACGCCCATGCTGACGCTCAGGGTGTTGAAGCGGTTGTATCGCACCCGGATGTCCTGTGGGGAGTCAATGTCGACGAACCCTTCCGATGAGGACAGGCGCGTCATCATGCCCGTCACGAACGGCAGCGACACCGGGGTGCCGTTCACCTGCGTCGACCCAAAAGAACGTCGATGGTAAGTACTGCGATCGTTGAGGAAATGCGGCGCTCTGTTTCCCACCTTGACCGTGTTGCCTGAGACCAGGATGTTCTCCTCATTGATGTAGAGGTAGACGTGAGAGATGGTGGTGAGGTTGGGTGTGCTCCATTTGTCGAAGTTGGCGATGAGCTGAAAGGAGAGGTCGGGCAGCTTGTGGCAGTTGGTGGACAGCACGAAGGAGCAGGAGGCGGGCAGACGGAGCGAGGCACCGTCGAAAGTCTTGAACACGCCACCGCCCGATGCCATGCACTGCTGGGAGTGTCGCGCAAAACAGCCACGCACTCCGTGGCGCAGGGCACACTCCTCGTCTGCCTTGCAACGACGCGTGTCACACTGGACTAGATTGCGGCCAATGCAGTGGCAACGCTTGGTGCAATCGCTGTTCCAGAACAGCTGCTTGGGCTAAACAAAGCAAGCCAAAAAGAAAAGGACAACACAAACAACTTATACTGTAGATGCATCTCACTCCTTCAACGCCTTAAATTATTTTCATTTTACAAAACAACTTTGAAGACTATCAGCAAATATCTTGACACCTCAACTAATAGCATGAAAGGGGGGGTTGTAAAAAAAAAAAAAAAAAAAAAAAAAAACAATAATTAAAAAATATAGTTGCCCTGCAATTGGCTGGCAACCGATTATGGGTATACCCCACCTACTGCCCATTGTTAGCTAGGATAGGCTCCAGCACCCCCGCCAACCTCGTGAGGATAAGCAGCTCAGAAAATGAATGAATGAATGAAAATGTAGCTTTAAAAAAATGAATGCAAATTAAAACATAAAAATGCTTATAATTAGCAAGGGAAAGTATGAAAAAATCCACAAAATCTGTTGAACGAATCCACAAGAATATCACTGTTTACTAAACTCTTAAAAAGACCCCAAAATGTTTGAAAACAGAAAAAAAATTGGTGCAAACAAAATCATACATTTCCTAATTGAATAATATTCAAGATACTGCATAAATTCCCAAATAAATGGTAAATATTTATAAATTGTAAATGTGATTTTTAAGAAAAAAAAACTACGTATATGCAAATATATACAGTATAATAATGTTGAATGAATGTTCCTTCATTGTCAGCCCCCCCAGTTCAAATGGATCGGACGTCTATTGAGACAAACTAATTTAAAATCACATTAAAAGGATGATAAGAGCTACATGATTGGACGTCTATCATTGTGGCACTGAAAGAGTTAAGATGATGAATGTACATTTCTGGTTATACATACGTCTACACGCTCAAAAGTACGATGCGGCAAACCAGACTGACCTCATAGTACTTGCCGTCTGTATAGCAGCCGCAATCCTGAGGCAGGATGCAGTTCTTGCCGTTGAGGACGTAACCTTGGTCGCAGTGGCAACCCTCCACGCAGTCCTGGCTGCAGTCCCTCTGGCCACGGGTTGGGGCGCACTGGGGCGGGCAGACCGGCACGCAACCGGAGTAATGGCTGTTTGGCGGACACCTCTTGACTGGGAGTCGGCGAGTAGTACATTTATTTATATACTGACCGATTCAAATATAAAAACATATTCAACACATTTTCAAATCATTCAATTTAACCCTTCATAGGACACCCATTTAACTCATTGGCTGCCAATGATGGCGCTAGACATCCAATCCATTTTGACTTGGAGGGCTGAATGTGTCTTCATCAGCAGTGTTGATTGGGTTCGATCACGTCATTTTCAAAGTATCGGAATCGGCAAAAAAATATCGGCCATGACTTTTTTTTAATATACTGTATATATATTTTTTTTAATTAAATCGTTTTCTAATTGTATTTAACGTTACAGACATAATATGTTACACTCATCCAGAGTCTTTAGTTTAGGCTTAAGGTAGGGATATCAAATTTATCCCAAAAACGGCGGTAATAAGTTTTTTTAAAAAATGTATCAAGTTAAAAAATTTACCACAATTAATGCATGCGTTGCACGACCCACTTACGAATTATCGCGCTCAATCTGTAATGGCGATATTTTACCTATATAGAGAGATAAAAGGCAGCATAAAATAAGTAGAGTGAATTTTGGCAGCCTTTGGAGGCTTATTTTAATTGGCTAAATCCTTACAATCCCTCTCCCAACGATTAGGAATATTATGGGAAGCAATGTGGGGAAGCAAGGATGCAATTGATCTTTTTCTTAACACCTTATTTTATTTCCCAACGCAGAGAAGATATATGAATTGCTAGCACTACGCACAGTCTTGGTTCCACTTCCCATCATGATTCCACTTCCCATCATGCATTGGGGCATGGCTGCAGTATCATTTACTGAAAGCTCAACAAATACACTAGATGGCAATATTTAGTCACAATATACAAAGTCACAAGTCTTTCTATCCGTGGATCCCTCTCACAGAAAGAATGTTAATAAATAACGTAAATGCCATCTTGAGGATTTATTGTCATAATAAACAAATACAGTACTCATGTACTGTATGTTGAATGTATATATTCGTCCGAGTTTTAGTCATTTTTTTCTTAATGCATTGCCAAAATGTATATGATCGGGAAAAATTATCGGGAATGATTGGAATTGAATCGGGAGCAAAAAAAAAAAAAAAAAAAAAAAGCAATCGGATCGGGAAATATCGGGATCGGCAGAAACTCAAACTAAAACGATCGGGATCGGATCGGGAGCAAAAAAACATGATCGGAACAACCCTAGTAGTAAGTGTCGATATATTACAGTTAAAAAAATAAAATAAAGGGAACACTGACGTAACACATTGTAGATATAAATGAATGAGTGAATGAAATATTTTTATTAAATACGTTGTTTTTTTCCATAGTTGAATGTGCTGACAACAAAATCACACAAAAATTATCAATGAAAATCAAATGTATCAACCCATGGAGGTCTGGATTTGGAGTTATACTCAAAATTAAGGTGGAAAAACACACCACAGGCTGATTCAGCTTTCATGTAAACAAGTCAAAATGAGGCACAGTAGTGTATGTGATCTCCACGTGCCTGGATGACCTCCCTGCAACGCATGGGCATACTCCTAGTGAGACGACGGAGGGTGTCCCAGGGAATCTCCTCCCAGATCTGGACCAGGGCATCACTGAGCTCCTGGACAGTCTGAGGAGCAACCTGGCTTTGCCAGATGGACCAAAACACAATGTCCCAGAGGTGTTCTACTGTATTTAGGTCAGGCGAACATGGAGGCCAGTCAATGTTATCAATTCCTTCATCCTTCAGGAACTGTTGCATTGTACAGCCACATGAAGTTGGGCATTGTTGTGGACCAGGAGGAACCCAGGTCTCACTGCACAAAAGTAGCTTATGACAATGAGTCCAAGCATTTCATCACAACAACTAATACTGTAGCAGTCAGGGTGCCATCATCTAACATGTAGAGGTCTATGTGTCCTTTCAGGGATATGCCTTCCCTGACCATCACTGACCCACCATCACACTGGTCATGCTGAATGATGTTGCAGGCAGCATAACGTTCTCCATGGGATCTCCGAACCCTTTCACGTCTGTTGCATGTGCTCAGGTTGAACCTGCTTTCATCGTTGAAGAGCACAGAGCCAGTAGCATAGTTGCAAATTCTGGTGGTCTATGGCAAATGCCAATCAAGCCCTATGGTGATTGGCAGTGAGCACAGGGCTCACTACAGGATGTCAGGCCCTCAGGCCATCCTAATGGAGCCCATTTCTGATTGTTTGGTCGGAGACATTCACACCAGTGGCCTGCTGGACGTCATTTTGTAGGGCTCTGGCAGTGTTCATCCTGTTCCTTCTTGAACAACGGAGTGGATACCAATCCTGCTGAGGGTTTAAGGATCCTCTACGGCCCTGTCCAGCTCTCCTGGAGTAACTACCTGTCTCCTGGAATCTCCTACAGGACGACAGGTTGGCCCTCAGACTGTCCAGGTGGAAATCCCTCAGGAGAACATCCACCACCTCATCAGGATCATGCCCTGGCATTGCAGAGAGGTCATACAAGCATGCAGAGGCCAAACACACTAATAAGCTTCATTTTGACTTGTTTAAAGGACATTACATCAAAGTTGGATCAACCTGTAGTGTGTTTTTCCACTTTCATTTTGAGTCTAAATCCAAGTCCGGACCTCCAAGGGTTGATACATTTCATTTTCATGGGTAATTTTTGTCTGACTTTGTTGTCAGCGCGTTCAACTATGGAAAGAAGAAAGTATTTAATAAAAATTGATTCATTCAGATTTACAACGTGTTATGTTAGTGTTCCCTTTATTTTTTGAGCAGTATATATTTCCATTTTACACATGATCTTCTGATAGTTGTGTGTTATCTACAGAACAAGAACTTTCGATTCCATTGTTTTGTCTAACTATGGGCGGCAATAGGCCCCCCCCAGGTTCGTAGAAGACAGCAAATAATAAACGGTAGCTCCCTGAGATTCGGGGCACTTCTTCTGGGGTCACCTCATGATGTTTTAGGAGCTGTGTTCCGATCGATCGGCTTTTAATCACTTTTCCCCTAATAAATGTCCATTACGTTTCCTTGAGTAACTTTTTCCAGAAAAACATACTTCTTAGAGTAGGTTTACCACACAATACTTTTTACTTTTACTTGAGTAGATTGGTGAAGAAAAAATAGTACTCTTACTCCAGTACTTTGGGCTACACTAGAGTACTTAAAATTTTCCTCTTTATTCTTCACATTGACTTTATTTTTGCCAGAGATGCCGACAGTGGCTGTCTCAGTTTCACCAATGAGATGTCGCAACAATAACCACATGACTCCATGACACCAATCAGAGGTAACAATGTTTTTTTTTTTTTTTTTCTCCACTAGAGGGAACTCATGTTCTTTGGACGGATGATGTTGCATAGTGTTTTTTTTTTGTGTCATCTTTTTGGCCTAATATGGTCATGTAATAGGTTAAAGTACAGCATAATAGTAACAGTTCACATAGATGAAGTTTAATATTCTTTTCAACGAACACTTTTTTACTTGTACTTGAGTAAATTTTTGGATTTCTACTTTTACTCGAGTAATACTTTTTAGTAACGCTACTCTTAATTGAGTCAAATTTTTGTCTACTCTACCAACCTCTGTTCATCAGTGATAAACTTTTCAAAATTCAGAGCAGAAGGACAAAAAAAGCCACATGATTGGATGTCTATCATCGTCAACTGAAAGATATGATAGCAAAAATTTCCCTTTAATTTTGAAATGTTTATTCAGTTAACTCCCCAATTAAAAGTCAGTAAGCTTAACAGTGTGATAATTTTGAATTTCAATGAGTTAATATAAATGATTACTTCTGGAATATGGCACTACATTTAAAATACAAATATGCTAAATATGACTTTTTAATCCATTATCGGATTGTGTGTATGACAATGTGATTAATCGCAGTTACGTAATTTCCCCAGATTAATCGGTATTTTATCATAGAAATGTGATAACTGCTAAGGAGGAAAAACGATAAATATTGTATTTTTTAAACTTTACTATTTCAAAATGGATTGGACATCTACAGTTGTGTTCAAAATTATTCAACCTCCACAGTGGATAAGATTTTTTTTGCATGTTTGACATTCATTTTTCATCTTTTTCATAATCACATCAAATAATGACATGTCAAATAGACAAATAGAACTGCAATAACAAAAAATTATTTGGGCAATATTCCAATTAATGGCCTTTCTGTGATTACCTCATTGACAAAATGATTTAACCCCCCAAGTCCACCTCTCTTAAGAACAAAGGTTTCCATCAGGTGTTGTCAAACAGCTGATGAAAACATCTGTAGATGTGAACATAATCCTAATAAACCACAATCAAGCAGATTTAAAAGGACTGTGACACATGGCTCTTCTTGGCAGTTAATGACATTTTTACAACATGGTGAAGTGGATATAAAAGGATATATATGGATATAAAAAGATAAAAAAAAGACTAATAATTTCAAGAGACACAATTGGGAGTATAGACCGGAAGTTTAAAGCTAAAGGCACAGTGGAAACGCTACCTGGGCGTGGCAGAAAGAGGTTACTGACTGCAATTACTGTGCGATACCTGAAGTTAAAGGTGGAGAAAAATCCCCTGGTGTCAGCTGAGGAACTACGATAGGACATGTCATAGGAAGGTATTCAGGTTTCATCCTTGACAATAAGATGAACACTGCGAAATGATGGCTTCCATGCAAGAACTCCCAGGCGCACCTCCCCTGCTGACTTCAAAGCACAAGAAGTATGCCAAAAACATTTGGACAAACCACAAAGCTTTTGGGATACTGTTCTCGACAGTGATGAGACCAAACTGAAACTTTTTGGGCCAATGGATCAACAGTACGTGTGGAGGAGAAAGAAAGATGCCTATAAAGAAAAGAACACCCTATCTACTGTGAAGCACGGTGGGGGGGGTTAGTCATGCTCTGGGGTTGTTTTGCTTCTTCATGTACAGGGAATCTTTAGCATGTGCAAGGTATTAAGAATTCAGTTCAATACCAGGAGATTTTGGATGCAAATTTATTGCAATCGTTGACAAAGCTGAGGCTTGGGTTAGGTTGGACCTTCCAACAAGACAATGATCCTAAGCATACCTCAACATCTAACTCGTCTTGGTTGCAAAAGAAAAGCTGGAAGATTCTAAAGTGGCCATCACAATCACCAGACTTAAATCCCATTGAAAATGCCTGGTGTTACTTAAAGAACACAGTCGCAGCACGCAAGCACAAAAATGTTAATAAACTGGAGGCCTTTGTCCATGAGGAATGGACAAAGATACCTGTGGATCACTGCAAGAAACTAAAGGATGATGTGGTTACAAAAGACGTTTTATTAAGTACTAAAGTTATACATACCTAAGGGGTTGAATAATTTTGTCAATGAGGTAATCAAAGAAGGCCAAAAATTGGATTATTCCCTAAAAATATTTTTGTTATTTCAGTTGTATTTGTCTGTTTGACATGTCATTATTAAATGTGATTTTGCATGCATGACAAGATGAAAAGTAAATGCAAACTTGCAAAAACACTTATCTACTGTGGGGGTTGAATAATTTTGAACACAACAGTATCATGGTCACTGACAGATAATGAGTACGCAGATGACAGTCATATGTCATGCAAGTTACCATGTGTCAAAGATTTGAATGAACACTCACCACACAGTGCATCAACCCTCCAGTTGGTGACGGGCACCCCTTGCAACTGACAGGTGGTGGCATAGGCCTGCAGCCAGCCGCAAACCGTTTCTTGCGCTCCCCCGTCCAAGCAGATGTCCAGCAAGCAGCTTTGGTAAAAGAACCCTGGCGCCACCTTGCTGTGACAGCGTACAAACGCACCCTGGCGATCTGCCATCAGACCGCATAGCCTCGCTGCTTCAGGCTCCGCAAACACGTAGAGACCGTCTCGTGGACGGAAACGGAGTCCGGTCATAGAGTCGTCATCCATGTCATCGTCTTCTGCGTCCGTAGCGATAGTGCCGTCGTCCGGCAAGTTTTTATCCCCGGGGCCGCAACGTGGGCATGAGTTGCCGCAGCCTACCTGGCAGAACGCGTCCCTTTCGGCCCAGGCTGAGGCCCGGTTGTCAGCTGGGACTGAGGGCGATTCCCCGCAGAGGCCGCAGGATGAGCTATAGAGTTGACGGGGTAATGTCAACAAGAGCAGGGTGTTCCAATCGAAGGTCACCTTAAGGCCGAAGTCTGTCTCCAGGACGAGAAGCGAGCCTAAAGTAAAGATGGTGACCTTCCCTGGGCCGAGCTTCACGGGAACATACAAGCGCTCCTTATTCACCTGGATCAACAAAGAGCATATCATCACCTGAGGCTTGAATGCTTCAATGTCCAAATATGGCCAACAACCTTTTTTCTATGGGTTTAGGAAACTAAGGAAGTCCCCTGACATAGGTTTGAAGAGTCACTCATTTAAATTCTTTTTAGGGCACTCATAGAACTCATTGGCCACTATAGACCCTACCCACGTGACGTCACAACTCCCCCCTCCTGACTGGTGCCGCCCAATTGTCCGTCAACACATCGTGTTTACCTGTTACGGCTATGTACATTCCTCCTATTTACGGCGTGCTTTTCTGCTCGTTAACATTAATAATCAAAATGGTGAAGGCGTGTGTGGCGGTCGGTTGCAATAACAGAGAAGATAGACGGAGAGACTTGAAGTTCTACCGGATTCCGAGAGACCAGGAGAGGAGAGCGAGATGGGCAGCTGCAATTCGACGAGAAAACTGGGCTCCAAACGATTACCACAGATTATGTAGTACTCATTTTATATCTGGTAAGATGCATTTAATATATATTTAGAGGGTTTTGGGCTGACAACCACAATTAAGATCATTGCTAGGCTAATCGCCGACAACATACACGTATGTATGTAGTGAGAGTGCGATCGCTAAACCATATAAACATTAAAAGCCCTAGCTCCATTGACAAATGACATGAAATATATTAGACTTGACAGTGGATGTTAGCAAGAATAAAAGATTTTGAATTGAAAATTTCGTAACTCACCTTTCCAAGCACAAGATAGATTCCTGCCGAATTTTCGTGGACGAGGACCTGTTTCACCCAACCAGCAACGAAATATTTATAAGCCTCCAAGCTCTTAAAGTTTTTCAAACTTTCGTGAGAATAGGCCGATTTTGTGTGGACAAGATAGTTGTAAATATCAGGGTAGCTAGCAGATGTCAGGCAAAGACGGCGAAGACAGCGGGTCGAAAAACATCGATTTAGGCATCAAATATGGATCTGGCGAATGGATAAACTGAAGCTTTTCCACACAACGCCTTTTATGCAACGCATCCAGTGAGTTTACGGCATCCGAAAGCACCGGGTCTTCCATGAAATGCGTTATAAATTGCTCGATCAATTGAGACCATTGATAATACAGACACAAAATGACGGACAATGGGGCGGAACAATACAGCGATCACGTGATTTTGTGACGTCGGTGGGTAGGGTCTATTGACGGCGCTAGACGTCCAATCTATTTTGGTTCGAAGGGGCAAATGACCATAAACATAAAGGAATGACCGTGCTAAGGCAGGGGTCTACAAGTCCGGTCCTCGACAGCCACTATCCAGCTTGTTTACCATGTGTCCCTCCTTTAACATACCTGAATCAAATGATCAGCTGATCAGCAAGCTCTACAGGAGCCTGATAACGATCCTAATTATTTGATTCAGGTGTGTTAAAGGAGGGACACATGGAAAAGAAGCTGGATAGCGGCTCTCGAGGACTGGACGTGCAGACCTCTGTGGTAATGTTAAGCACACGTTTCGTAAATCTTTAGTTTTTGAAAATTGAGTCAAGATTAAGAAAGTATGGATAGCTTCTATAAAATATCTAGCAATATTGTCTTTGTATTAAAATGGTGGGCAGAAATGGATGAATTTTCATCAGTTGTTAAGAAAATAGCCTCCCAAATATAAAGTGGGGCAAATAAGTATTTAGTCAACCACCAATTGTGCAAGTTCTCCTACTTGAAAAGATTAGGGAGGCCTGTAATCGTCAACATGGGTAAACCTCAACCATGAGAGACAGAATGTGGAAAAAAAAGAAAAGAAGAAAATCACATTGTTTGATTTTTAAAGAATTTATTTCCAAATTAGAGTGGAAAATAAGTATTTGGTCACCTACAAACAAGCAAGGTTTCTGGCTGTCAAAGAGGTCTAACGAGGCTCCACTCGTTACCTGTATTAATCGCACCTATTTAAACTCATTATCGTTATAAAAGACACCTGTCCACAATCTCAGTCAGTCACACTCCAAACTCCACTATGACCAAGACCAAAGAGCTGTCGAAGGACACCAGAGAAAATTGTAGACCTGCACCAGGCTGGGAAGACTGAATCTGCAATATGAAAAAAGCTTGGTGTAAAGAAATCAACTGTGGGAGCAATTTTTAGAAAATGGAAGACATACAAGACCACTGATAATCTCCCTCCATCTGGGGCTCCATGCAAGATCTCACCCCGTGGCGTCAAAATGAAACAAGAACAGTGAGCAAAAATCCCAGAACCACACGGGGGGACCTAGTGAATGACATACAGAGAGCTGGGACCACAGTAACACAAGCTACTATCAGTAAGACAATGCGCCGCCAGGGACTCAAATCCTGCACTGCCAGACGTGCCCCCCTGCTGAAGACAGTACACGTCCAGGCCAATCTGCAGTTCGCTAGAGAGCATTTGGATGATCCAGAAGAGGACTGGGAGAATGTGTTATGGTCAGATGAAACCAAAATAGAACTTTTTGGTAGAAACACAGGTTCTCGTGTTTGGAGGAGAAAGAATACGTAATTGCATCCGAAGAACACCATACCCTCTGTGAAGCATCGGGGTGGAAACATCATGCTTTGGGGCTGTTTTTCTGCAAAGGGACCAGGGCGACTGATCTGTGTAAAGGAAAGAATGAATGGGGCCATGTATTGAGAGATTTTGAGTGAAAATCTAATATCAGCAAAGGCATTGAAGATAAGACGTGGCTGGGTTTTTCAGCATGACAATGATCCCAAACACACAGCCAGGGCAACAAAGGAGTGGCTTCGTAAGAAGCATTTCAAGGTCCTGGAGTGGCCTAGCCAGTCTCCAGATCTCAACTCCATAGAATATCTGTGGAGGGAGTTGAAAGTCCGTGTTGCCCAACAACAGCCCCAAAACATCACTGCTCTAGAGGAGATCTGCATGGAGGAATGGGCCAAAATACCAGCAACAGTGTGTGAAAAGCTTTTGAAGAGTTACAGAAAACGTTTGGCCTCCGTTATTGCCTACAAAGGGTACATAACAAAGTATTGAGATGAACTTTTGGTATTGACCAAATACTTATTTTCCACCATGATTTGCAAATGAATTCTTTGAAAATCAAACAATGTTATTTTCTGTTTTTTTTCCACATGCTGTCTCTCATGGTTGAGGTTTACCCATGTTGACAATTACAGCCTCTCTTATAATTTCAAGTGGGAGAACTTGCAAAATTAGTGGTTGACTAAATACTTATTTGCCCCACTGTATACTACAGTATATCTATCACATGAAAATGAGACTCGTGCTACTACTCTGCTATTACTGGTCTCAGTCATCAACTGAAAATCTTGTTTTTTTACCTTCATTTCGACATGTAAAATTTTGACCCGTGAGCTAATGGAGGGCCAATGTTTAAGTGACTAGCGCCATCTACTGTAAAAGCTGAGAAGTGCAACACAATGTAGGCTGAACTCAAGCTTCTTGTGAGGGACATATTCGATGACATTTTCAGAATTTGCTACGGGTCATTAAATATTGGGCCGCGGACCACAGTTGGGGTCGTGGTTTGGACACCACTAACAAATGTGTATAGCAGGTCCTTATGAGGTTAAGTTTTTATTTTAATGACCACAAATAGTCACTTGGTAAAATAGTCACTTGGTCATAGACTCCACCATCAGTTGACAGGACAGCTCCCACAGACATTGCGCCACACCTTCCCATAGGGGACGTTGCCAGAGAGAACGTTGAGTTGGCTTTCACTGTGATGAACTTAAACATATGTTGTGTTCTAACGCTGGATTTAGGTGGGAATAGGACAAAGGTTTTACTGCATATAAGCAGGCAGGAGTGTCTTAAAAGTGATTTGGTTGAGGATTCAAGGTAATTATTATATTAAATAGCACCATGCATGCACTTTTGAAAGGTTAAAAACAATGGATAAAATTAGTGTAACATTGGCTTGAAATATTTAAATGAACGATAACTGCCCGTTTTTTGCTTTTGACCAAGAATCTGGACTGTTTTACGTTCATATCTATAGAAATTCTGCAACTTAAGCATTTATTTACAAGAATTTTCAACTTAAAAACCTCTTTGTTTCACCCTACAGCTCGGCCCTGAGCCCTGTGTCCCATCAACTGATAGTGAAGTCTATGACTTGCCCTATGAAGGGTTAACATATCCTTTCATAATTACAATACTCACAATGGCGGTGTTCTTGTAGCTCCGGGACACCTCGATCTCAAAGTCAAAGACTTCTAGTGCAAAACCTCTTACCCAAACTGCCTGGCTCGTGTCCCTTTCTTCATTAAGAGCCAATAGTTTAAATGGAGGCAAGCTTCCAGTCATGCTCCCGTTGTCCCTGTTCCCACAGTTACTGGTGGCCAAGTTCAAGCTACAAGAGCTCTGTAGCTCAAACGGAACACCATCAAATGGCAGGAAGTGGCCATAACCAGCTACCACGCACAGTGCCTCGGTCCGGGGCCTGCAGTAGTACAACCCGTCGTCCTCCTCACAGTACTCCTCGGAGTGGCATGGCGCTGCCAGACAGTACACTCTGTTGTCCGAACCGTTGCAGTAGCAGCGCTCCAGGCAGTCCCTGTCCATCCAGAAAGTGTGGTTGGCGGGCAACCGGTGGTCACGGTCCGGGCCCGCGCAGCCGCAGTCGCCACGGGGTACGCACAGGCCATCGTGCAGGATGAAGCCGTCCCGGCAGCGGCAGCCCTCAATACACTGCATTGGGCACGGCACCTCTGGCTCGTCCAGGCCAGCGCACGTCAGGGGACACGCGCTGGCGCACTCATCGAAATGGCTATTGGCTGGACAAGGTAGAGCTGGTACAGTACAGAAAGATAGATACCATTCAATTCTTGTCACGTTCCTGTTTATGCACATATACAATTTTGGATGGACTGTTGTATTGTATATTAGTTAGTCAGATCAGTGGTTTCCTATTTATTCCCCCTAGATTTATTTGTTTTGTTTTTGTTTCATTTTTCCTTGCTTGTTATGAACTTACGGCAGTTGGTGGCTGTCCTCCAGGAAGAAAGGACCACTTGAGCATCCTGGCAGGCTGCGGCGTAAGCATGTAGCGAAGAGCACAGGGCCGAGCGGTTGCCATCCTTTACGCACATGTTATACAAGCAGTTCCGGAAAAATGGCGACGGGTTAACGGCCCCGTGACAAGCTTGGAAGGAGCTGTTCCCTGGGTCATTGATGTTGCCGCACATCCACGGGCTCTGGTAGAGGCGTAGGTCCGTGCACATGCGGTACAAGTCCTCACAGTCTCCATTGCAGCTGATGATGTCGTCGGGTATGGAACGCCAGCCCTCCAAGAACAGTGAGGCAGACTCTGCGATGCGTCCATTTGGAAGGCGGAAGTCATCAGCATGGTCACCGTTGAAGACACCACACAGGCCACACGTGACGTTATAAAATGCGGTGGAGAGGGAAATGTTGATGGATCCTTGTTGTGTGTAGTAAACGCGAAGATGACCTCGAGACTCCACCACCGTGGCATTACCGGACGCTCTGTAGACCTTTACAGATTGTGTCGGATGGATGTAAGGGAGGGCCATAGGTTCACCATTGACCTTGGAGATGAAAACGGTGCAGAGGTTTTAACTTTTTGGCAACAGGAAAGAACATTTTTCCAATAGTCCTAACGTTAGATGAAAACAACAACCATGATTAACTGACACCACAGCTGAAAATTAAACATTTGAACTGTAAATGAACTTTTTCGGTATCTTTGACGATTATAGAAGCGCTTTGATTTAAAACTCTAAAAATGTTTATGTCACTAGTAGATGTGCAAGCCATTTGAACTGGCCAGCCCTCCCATTTCAAATGAATTGGATGTCGACTGCTCTCAATGGTAGCCACTGAGTTAAAGGGAACCTCGGACTTAAAAGACTTGTAGGCTGTAATAAGCCACAAGTGTTCTCTTTTACTAAAATATGTTATTAGAAACACATAAAATATTGCCATTGACTTAAAAATTTATAATATTTAGTACATGTTTTGACCTACGGAGGGCGCCATGTTTTATGCTTGCAATGAACGCTTGGGCTGATGACGTAGTTTGTCACTCACTAGACGAACACAACCGGTCTTCTGCAATTCCTTCCACATGGCGAGACGTCCAACACATGCGCACATCGGTAAAAGCGGCAAGTACTTACTATTTGTGTTTTTATTGAGTCTTTTATTACCTTTTCATTGCCTCAAAATACATGCATGTTTTTCCCTCTCATACTTTTAAGCATTGTGTTTTCTTGTGGTAGCTTTAAAGCAGATTGTTGATCTGTTGACCACATTCGTCATGTCGCGTATTTAAACCACCCTTATTTGATATTACTACGTTTAAGTATTTTCTTCAGGCATCTTTAGTATGTTCTGTCTGTATGCATCTAAACAAAACAAGCTGAACGCGCACGGTACTACTTAGGGTGTCAAATTTGCCTCTTATAGGACAGTGTAGCACATTTTGGCAGAACAGTCTTTCCTACTCTCGTCTCGTCTCATCCTGTCTTTCCTGTTCATTTTGCTTTTGCTGCTCGTTTTGTGAAATATCGACTGTGCTGCCAAGGGTTGAACAGATGACATGTTTATGTTGCTAGAGTCATACTGTAGAAGCCAAAAGTGCTGCCAGAGATGGATTTTTTTCTTTTATGTTATACTGGACGGTAAATAATCGAACATAAGCCCGCTCCTGAAAAACATGAATAAGTATGAAAACACTGTACTCACCTTCACTGTTTCCAAATCCATCCCTCCCACCTGAACCTCCAAGCTAGAAATGGTAACTACCACGGGTCTTTTCCAAGCAGGGCCTTTATTCACCAGCCGTCTGCCTATCTTCACCTCCACCATTGAGCCATTAGCTGGCACAGCGCCACACAGCCTCAGCAGGTAGTAGGAGCTGTCATCTGGGAACAGCAGGAAGGCGCCGTCAAAGGATGATGTCACAGCGTTCTGAGTGATTGAACACAGCCCCTCCCGGCGAGGGTAGCAACCCAGCGCGCCCACCTCCGCTGTGCACACCTCGCCTTCCTTGCAAGACTGGCTGAAGCAAGAGACTTCACCTGCCGCTGCACAGGTGCAGCGCAGGGTACATTCGCCTCCTTCACCGCCAGAGCGGGCCCAAAAAGTGTCATTCAGAGGGTAATAGAGGCCATTGTGCTCACAGCCACAGTCATCTCGCTGTACACAATGGCTGCCGCTGAGGACGTAGTCTTGGTCGCACTGGCAGCCCTCGGTGCAGGGGTGGGCGCAGTATAAGGGTGCGGTGATATCTGAGCAGGAGGCTGGACAGGCACTGGTGCACACTTGGTAGTGGCTGAATGGTGGACAAGTCAGGGCTGAGATCCAGCAAGAGATGATAAATCAAGTCATTTTTATGCCGCAAGATGAATCCTTCATTAAATAAGTTGAGAAATAGAGAAGGTAAATCTGGAAAATGTCATGGAAAACTCACCGCAAAAAGTTTGAGACCTCCAGGGACGGATTGTGACGCCCAGTGCCTGACAGGCCAGAGCGTAGGCCTGGATGGCCTGGCAGAGTGTGGTAATATTGTCTTTGTTGCTACACATATCGTAGACACAACTAAACACGAATGCGGTGGGATCCACCACAGCTTTGCAGTCCCTGAAAGGACCATCAGTTTTGTTTATGAGTCCGCAGTAGTCTGAACCAAAGTAGAAGGCCTCCATTAGAGCATCGCACTCGCTGCAGTTGTGCACACAACCGTCAGAGCAATGCCAGTCGGCACCCTCTGATCGCCAGCCGCCACCCAGCTCAGCCACAGTTTCTGCGAGGGTGCCGTCGGGAAGGACAGGATCATCGGCTGGGTCGTCGTTGTAATTCCCGCAGAGACCGCACGTGTTGTTGAAGTAGGAACTTGGCAGGGAAATGGAAGCGTAGTGTTGACCGTCGTATGTTACTAGGAGTCCAAAATCTGTTTCCAAAGCTACGGCCACTCCAGATTGGTAGACTCTGACAGCACCAAGCTGAAGCTGAACTGGTAAAGTCTGCAGCAAGCCATCGACCTAGAAAGATGATCAGATCAATAAATTTTAAGTCCCGCGGGCTGCAGTCTTTCGCAAAAATAGGAATGCCACTGAACTTCTTATGGAGTCAGTAGTAGCTCACCTGAACTGTTCCCAAACTTCCTTTGGGCAGTGTGACTCTGTGACTATAGACTTCCACGGTTACATCTCTTAGCCAGGAGACTGCAGACACCCCACGGTCTTCATTCTTGGCCTCCACGCTAAAGAAGGGCAGTCCTGACTCTTCCCAGCATGGCCGGGCCAGGAGGTAAGTACACGTTCCCTGGAAGTGGTACAGCAAGCCGTCGAAGGTGTGGTAGTGGGGGTCGCCGAACACGACGCAGGTGCTAGTGCGGCTGGGCTGACAGTAGAAGGCCCCCTCTTGCTGCTCGCACGTCTCCATCTGGCCGCACGGAGCGTCTTGACAGAGCACCTCATTGTCAATGTCAAGACAGCGGCATCGTTGCGAGCAGCGGTCTGACAACCAGAAGACCTCCCCTCGTCTGTAAAAACGACCTGGAAAAGTTGTCATTTCCATGTCAGCATTTCTGCAGGGTTTAAGCTACTAGAGAAGCAACAGCTTGCCATTATAACTGCAGCCATTGGCGGGGTCAATCAGCTCCAGATCGATGCGGAAGAACCAGCGACCGGGAATGTTTACGTTTGTCGTCTGTTCAATGTTCACCACATCGTTGGACCGGGATCCTGGCAGGTTCAAGAAGTGTCCAATTTCCCCGCCATTAAAACCTGTCTGTGACGCAGACAGACGTTGCAGTTTTGTGTACAGCGGTCCTCGATTTGTAATAGATTTCAATTCTTAAGGCAGAGTCGCAACTTTGTAAGCATGATAAAAACTGAGGACCACTACTACTGTGTCATGTCAAACCACTGTACCTGAGCTGTAGTACCACCCAGTCCGGTAAGAGGATCTCCACCACTGGCTGTGCCTGTGCTCCAGGCAATTTCCTCATAGTTGAACAAGGCGAAGGACACTGCACCATCTGAGATTAGCACAGTTTGGAATGTGTTCACCTTTTAATCAAACAAGAGGATTAAAACAGCTTTACAAAAGAGAGGACCAGACAAAACTACATGCATCATCTTCAACTAACAAAGTCTGTTATTTTACGGAAAGGTTTCTACCTCACTTTATAGTCACTTTTTCCACCTGTTAAGGTTTTAATACAACTTCAGGGGGAAATAAAATATAGAACCATGCCTCAATAACCCATAGTTTATTCTAATTTGATGTTCTAGTAGTATTGAGTTCAGATGACAAAAGGTTTAAGATCAAAACACTGCAGGACCTTTTTCTTGGATCTTCTAAGAGTATTGCCCTGCCTGTAAAGACTTTTTTTCAGTCCTGCTAAACCACTCCAGAACTAAATTTGGACAATATAGCCAGACACTCCTCCTTGAGCCATCACCTTATTGTGGTGGAAGGGTTTGCGTTTCCTAATGATCCAAGGAGCTATGTTGTCTGGGGCTTTAACCTCCTGGCAGGGTCACCCATGGCAAACAGGTCCTAGGTGAGGGGCGAGACAAAGCATGGCTAAAAATGACCCCTTATGATGAACAATATTAATGGACTCAGGTCTCCCTTGCCCGGATGCAGGTTACCAAGGCCCCCCTCTGGAGCCAGGCCTGGGGGTGGGGCTCAAAGGCGGGCCTGAACCCATGGGGCCTGGACGGGTATAGCTCGAAAAGGCAACGTGGGTCTGCCTTCCCATGGGCTCACCACCTGTGGGAGGGGCCAAAGTGGTCAGGTGTGTGGTGATTTGGGCGGCAACCAAAGGCCAAAGGCCTTGGCAATCTAACCCTGGCTACAGACACCTCCAAATCTGAGACCATAGTCCACAGCCAGAGAAGGGTGGGGTGCCTTTCTTGGGTCGGGGATGAGATCCTGCCACAAGTGGAGGAATTTATGTATCTTGGGGTCTTGTTCATGAGTGAGGGTAGGAGTGAGCGGGAGATCGACAGGCGGATCGGTGCAGCGTTTGCAGTGATACGGACTCTGCACTGGTCCGCAGTGGTGAAGAAGGAGCTGAGCTGAGAGCAAAGCTCTCGATTTACCAGTCGATCTACATTCCCTCACCTATGGTCACAAGTGAGTCGTGACTGAAAGAAAAAGATCCTGGATACAAGCCCCAAAATGACTTTCCTCCGCAGGGTGTCCGGGCTCTCCCTTAGAGATAGGATGAGAAACTCGGTCATCTGGGAGGGACTCGGTGTCGAGCAGCTACTCCTCAGCATTAAGAGAAGCCAGTTGAGGTGGCTTGGACATCTGGTTCGGATGCCTCCTGGACACCCTCCTGGAGAGGTGTTCCGGGTATGTCCCACCGGCGGGAGGCACCAGGGACGACACAGGACACGCTGGAGAGGCCATGTCGCTCAGCTGGCCTGGGAACGACTCGAGATCCCACCGGAGGAGTTGGTTGAAGTGGCTGGGAAGAGGCAAGTCTGAAGCTGCTGCCGCCGCGATCCAACCCCGGATTAAGCAACAGATAATGTATGTATGTATGTATGGATGGATGGATGGATAGCCAGACATCCAGGTGAACTACCAAAGTTCGTAGTCCCAGGGTGAGCCTGACAGTTGCATTTCAAGTTCCAGGAACGTTTACAATAATCAATTCTACAGAATAGATTATTTATTTTTACCGGGGTGGTCTGGCTCCCGCCGTAGAAAGTGACCTGGTGCCAAGTGGCGATGAAGACCCAGGTTGCCGTAAAGTTGGGGATGGTCTTGAAATGTTTGCGGACATCACGAGTCGCCTTCTCCAGTATGTGCGGTAGAGTGGACTCCCTGTAGTAGACGTCTCCGCGGATCCCGTTGTGCACGTCTGCCCAGAGGGGGGCAATGAAGGACCGGCTGTCACTTAGAGGGAATGCTTCTGGCGTGAACTGGCTCACGTGCTCGTTGAAGGATATTACACCGTTGTTGTTGACCTGAGAGGACAATTTGGGTGTGTTAAAATGGACTTAGGGAAACGCCTTCATCCTTCTCTTGTGATTGCTTGGTTAACTCTTTGGAGGCCATTGATAGCGATAGTTGTCCAAATGGGAGGACAGGAATGATTGGGGTATCACAGGGCAGGTTGTCTTGACATTTTAACTCACTGGCTGCAAAAGACAATGAGTGATGTCCTATCCATTTCGATTAGAAGCGCTTGATTGCTGCTAACCCTCCCCGTCAGAATGGTCAATCGTTGTCAAAGGCAGCCAATGAGTTAAAATATCACAACCCTTAAGAATGTCAAAGTGATAATTGTGAAAATGTGTTCGAACAAATGATAGTTTGTGCATAGTCATTTCTTACATAGATGGTGCGGTAAGGGGTACTGAAAAAAATGAAAGGCACAAGTAGAGGAATTTCAGGGGAGCTCCCATCATCCATCTTGGGGGTCTCTAGATCCATGTGGGAAGGTCCAAACGGATATAGGATATCCCGAGCGCCGACTAAAATGAGAGAAGTTGATAAGATGAGAAAATGCCGGTGTGCTAAATGTTTTGATGTGTGATCGCGTACCTCCCGTGCGTACAGATATGCTGACAATATAGAGCAGAAGGACTGGAAAGACTGGCCTCACCATCCTAAATATGAACACCAATGAGAGGTTGGGAGATCAGAACCAGCAAAACAGTGGTTCTTACTCATCACACACAAAGTTGTGGAATGTCCACATGCATAATCATTAGCATTTTTTGGTCTCATTACATTCACATCTACTCCTACTACTTCTTAAAAAGCAGGCTCACAGGTCTCCCTTGAGAGGCTCCTGAAAAGAAGCCATTATTTGTGCCAGAACAATGTGTCAAGATCACATTAGCCTTATGGTCCCATGCGAGGAGGCACCGGTGGATTACAGGCTTGTTCTCTACCTCTCCGACTCGAAAGCCACAAGGCTGCCTTAGACTGTATTACCATTGAGAAGGTGGGGGGTGAGCTAATGGCTTGGTGGGAGAATTTGGCTTGCCAAGGTCATTCCAGAGTGGCACCAGCTTGGCAAACTCCATTTCCCATCGGGAAAAAAAAATTGGGAGTTAATATTCCGCATTTATCATGAAAACGTTGTCAATACATTAAAAAATAAAGTTAGCAGAACTTGAAGTTTTGATGGAAGACGTGCAAATGACCGAAAACTCAACCTTTTAAGGAAACTTTAGTTATGCTGAGTCAAAAGTTTAGGTCGACTGAATTTAAGTTTAAGTACACGTATAGTCAAGGGCGTAGGTTTGGTCTCAACATTGGTAGGGACCATATAACAGCATAACCTGCATGTACACTTTAATAAGACCAAACAAATTGTGTGAGCAGGGGTCAGGGCCAATTTCTTACGAATATGAACCTAATTAATTGATAGGCTAAATGATCAATGCAAAATTTTATTTTATTTTATTTTATTTTATTTCAGATGTTAAGACAAAATTAATAGGCTCAAAATCCACACAAAATTATTAATTGAAATAATAACACAAACATCTGAAAAGGAGTGAGAAGAACAATAGCTTATAGGGTCCCCACCCCTACACATTCAAAATATAATGAATTTTATACCTAAGACTCAACTCCTTATAATGCAAAACTATACATGCTGTACATGCATATTAATATGACAAAATAACAAGTACATAAACACAAAAAGATGAATAAAAACAACATCAAAATAAATCTGTATTGACTGATACTAACTTTCATGTGTATTGGTTCAGGTGATACACCGTTTGATTCAAACCTTTGTTTTCAAAAACTACTATAGGAACATTTTGAAAACTTCCAGAATAAATGCCTGGATTTTTTTTTAAGCACATTTAAATCGCAATATTTGAACATAAATTACATTAACATACACAATAAATACAAATTTGTTAATAATCTCTTAACTATCCAGGAATACAAAAAATAAATAAATAAATAAACATTTGCCTTAAAATCATGATTGTCTGAATAAAGAAATTAAATTAGGGCTGTCAAAATTATCACGTTAACGGGCGGTAATTAATTTTTTAAATTAATCACGTTAAAATATTTGACCCAATTAAAGCACATGCCCCGCACAAACAGATTAAAATGACAGCACAAGCCATGGCCACTTGTTACTTGTGTTTTTTGGAGTTTTTTCGCCCTCTGTTGGGGCTTGGGTGCAACTGATTTTATGGGTTTAAGCACCATGAGCATTGTGTAATTATTGACATCAACAATTGCGAGCGACTAGTTTATTTTTTGATTGAAAATTTTACAAATTTTATTCAAACGAAAACAAGAGGGGTTTTAATATAAAATTTCTATAACTTGTACTAACATTTATCTTGATGATTGACCTTGATGATTTATTGTTATAATAAACAAATACAGTACTTATGTACAGTATGTTGTATGTATATATCTGTTTTGTTTCTTATCTTTCCATTCCAACAATAATTTACAGAAAAACATGGCATATTTTATAGATGGTTTGAATTGCGATTAATTACGATTAATTAATTTTAAAGCTGTAATTAACTTGATTAAAAATTTTAATCGTTTGACAGCCCTAAATTAAATATACTGAAAAAACTTCTTAGTAAGAGGATAACAAAAATAAAAATGGAGCCTTCCTTAGGTAAAACACAACTGCTTTTGTCCACAAGCACAGCCAAACACAACAAAAAATGAACGCTCCTTTGGGCCGGTTTAAGATCACACAAATAAAATAAAAATGGAATTTGGGGAGAAAGAGGTATAACTCTGTTCATTACATTTCTCAAAGTTTAATTAACTTTAACAGTAGAAAACACATACAGGAGGACCCTTCTCTCTAAGCAGCTTCCTACTCGAGTTTTGCAAGGTTAGCAAATTCACACAATTCTGCTACAATTCTTCAACACAAGCTAACTCTGATGCAGGTCGGATTTTCAGGTGTGTTCCCCACCTCCAAAACATTGATGTATTTTTACATTACTTACAGTGGCTGCTGCTGGCCCAAGTTTTTTTTTAAATATCTCTCCTCTTCGAAGTGGGTAGAGGAGGCAACATGTTGTCGACATGTATTTTTTTCAGGGAAGTGAGTGTGTGCTGGGGGGTGGGGTGGGGGGTGTGGGCAATTCACCAGCCAATCCATTGTGCGTTTCAGGGGGGTAAATGGACTGGCAAATTCAGCAAATAAAAAGGGGTGTATGTAAGTCTGAATATAATGAAAATAATTCACTTAATGGTAGGGTCAATTCTATCCTTACAAAATATGGGAAGACAATCTACATTACCTATTTAACTGAATTCATTATAGAATGCAAATAAGGTTGCTTAAAAGTTGATGGGGACAATTTGAGCATCCTGAAAATTGGTAGTGTTATGTCCTTACTGTCCCTATGCAAACCTATGCCCTTGCGTACAGTATTAATTTAATCAAGGCATTCTTCAAACCTGGGTATCATCAACGACGGCACGATGTGTAGACAAGTGAGGTAAACAGTCTGACTGGTGATGTTGCTGTCAGTGCAGTCTTTTGAAGGCATCGGGAGTGAGGCCAGGGCTAAGTTCACACAACTTACAATTTAAGTTTGCATAACTTTATTTCTGCTTCCACAGAAATGTAAGTTCTCCCACAAAATTTGATTATTCAAATTATTCCAAGTCATTTCATCACAGAAACGAAGTGGACTTACTTAAAATCTTAAATTAGCATGATTTAATGGAAGTTATTTTTGATTGTTTTTTTGTTGTTGTTTTGTTTACAGCGTAGACACACACCCGTTAAGATATAGGTATATATCATATCATTGGCGTAATAGCATACAGTAATTGCTTAACTTATATTTTGAAATTTTTGGAAAAATGGAAAAAAATGTATATATATATTTTTTGCAAACACATTCATATTTTTATGACCAAGGCAGAGAGTGGAAAAGAGGGGTAAGGCGGTATGATGCAGCAGCGGTAGGAGAGGATCATGCATAAATCTCACTTTGGCAAAAATATGACATAGGCAATTATGCTGTTAGGCTAACGACATACACTACCATTCAAAAGTTTGGGGTCTAAGCGACCCCAAACTTTTGAACTTTAGTGTATCATATGAGACTTTTCATTATGTACAGTACTGTGCAAAAGTTTTAGGCAGGACACCTGCCTAAAACTTTTGCACAGTACTGTATATATATATTTTTTTTAATTATTAAATTTATTAGGATCATGGAAGCTTCCACTTGGGGAAAATATATACATACAGTATTTTAATTATTAAATTTATTAGGATAATGGAAGCTTCCACTTGGGGAAAATATATACATACAGTATATCCTGTATATACATAATATAATAAAAATATACAGTACGGTTGGGGACCCCATACTTTTAAACGGTAGTGTACTTACTGTTTATTTACATACACACAATGTACTGTATATAATCATGGCATTGATTAAATTATTCACTCACCTGCCTCGATTTGCTTGTGAAAATGACGTCCTAATTTTAGTTAAAGTCAAATTAAACATATGCAAATGTGAATCACGAGGAATACTAAAAAATATCTCTAATACTGGGATATTATATACGACAAATATTCCCAATTTGTAAAAGAAATGGAAAAAACAAATGTCAGTCAAACATACAAATTTACAGGTTTTACATTATAAAATGTAATATTACAAGATTTGAGTCCAAATGTTGTTACACAAACCTGAGATGTTGCAATAATAATAGTTTTTAAAAAAGTAATGCGCTTTTAAAATACTGTAGGTCTTGATGACTTATCAAGCAGCAACATTTATAGCAATTTCCACAGACATATTAATTGTTCTCACTGGTGACTTGTCCCCTCACCTGTATAAAAAGCACTCTTCCAAACAACCACACTCCAGCCGCTCCACCACGTCAAGATGAATGCAATGTCTAAAGGACACAAGGAATAAAGTTGTAGACCTAAAGGAGTCTTTGATAGGCATCAGAAAAGGGCACGGGGGGCGTGGTCTTCAAGTATTTGGAAGACATACAATCACAATCCCTAGTAAAGCATTCCAACTATGAACCATGGGGGTGAAATATATGATCTGGGGGGTGCTAGGTATTCCTGCATGACAATGATGCAAAACACAGCCTGGACTACCGATAAGTGGTCCGAAAAATGCAATCACAATGTCCGGGAGTGGCTCAGCTAGTCTCCAAACATGAACTCCATTGAAACGCTACAGCAGGGGGTCAGCAACTTGAGATACTAACGAGCCGTTTTGAGTGTCTCCCACCTAAAAATAAAATACCAGGAGCTACAAAAGCTCTTTGACATTTAAAATGAATTGCAACAAAAAATAAAATAATTTTGAGTTATCTACAGGGTGTCCATAAAGTCTCTTTACCGTTTCAAAAATGTATTAAAAATGCAATTGATTAAATATTTTATTCAGATTTGTTCTATTGTATTCAGCGTTTATTGATTTTTTTTTATTTTTTTTAACCTCTTTTAATAGACTTCTACATGGGCACTATTAGTTGCACGAAGCACATCAAGACGGTACTCGATTTCTTGCCATGTTCGCTGTAGCATAGCCTCATCAAATGTGGCAATGGCATCAGCAGTGGCAACTAATGGTGCCCATGTAGAAGTGTATTAAAAGAGTTAAAAAAAAAAACACATAAATAATAATAATATAATAATAATATATAATAAATATAATATAATAATAATATATATATATATATATATATAATAATGATAAATAACAATAAACGCTGAATACAATAGAACAAATCTGAATAAAATATCTAATCAATTGCATTTTTAATACATTTTTGAAATGGTAAAGAGACTTTATGGACACCCTGTATAATTTGCCTGTGGAGGCCAAATAGTTTAATTTTTGTAAAAAAAAACAAAAAAAAAAACAGCACCATCATCTTCTAATATAGAATTGGTTTGAAAAGTGTACAAATCTAATTTAATACATTTAATTTAATTTGATTTAATAGATGCCCAATCCATGTGATATGGATTTAATTTCTACTACTGAGAAACTGATGTCAATTCATGACAGAAGCATGAAAATATCTTTCACCCCCCAATCAAAATGGCATCAGGGCGGCTATCAAAGTCAATGCATTGAAATTAAAATGAAGTTATAACTAGCTTATTTCACAACCGATTATTTTATCAATGTCAAAGCATCTGTGATTTACTCCAGAGCCACATGCGGCTCTGGAGCCACAGGTTGCAGAACCCTGCTCTACAGTATAACACCAAAACCTGAAAGATCTGAATATCTGTATTGATTAATGAACCAATATGAGGATCATTTAAATAATACACCAGATTTCTAATGACATATCAGTATAAACTTTTCACCCTTTGTAGGGCACTCATTGGCTGCCATTGACGGCGCTAGATGTCCAATCCATTTTGACTGGGAGGGGTGAGTGTTTGCTGAAACATGAGCATTCATCTATCAGTTTGAATTAATTGGACCTCTATCGTCGTCAATGGGAGGCAATGAGTAAATTATTTGAAATTTGAAAAAAACTTCAATTTGGTTTAAATTAATAATTTTATTTACGCGGAAAAATAATCAAAAATGATATATTAAAAATACAACATTAATAAAAAAAAAGAACAATAATATAATTGAGACCTTCATATGTGGACTTGTAGGCCACAATATTAACATTAGGTTTACAACAATATCAACATTTTGGTGATGGGCAATTTTGGCCTAAAAATAAAATTAGATTTTTCACACAAAATTCACATTTTTTTCCACATTCCCTTCCCTCTTTTTTAAGCAGACAATAAGAACAAAACAGAGAAGCTCAACACAAGTTTAAAAAAAAAAAGTTCATTGTTAAACAACGGTAATGTAAATAAAGGGCAAAACTTCTGTAAACATTATTTTTCTCCCTCCCTCTTTGTGCAGGCAGCCCCCAAAAGCAATGTAATAACTTCCCAAGAAACAAATATGAAATAATCTAATGAATAAATGAAAACAATTTAGAAATGTAAAGCTTAATATCCTGATATTGAAGTACACTACGGTATAGTGCAATGTATTTTCCAATATTATATACCCATACTATTCAGTACACTTGAATACATTATAGATTACTTGGAGACATTATTATCCTTTTTATATTGAGAACGGAAATAATCAATGTATTTATGAAAATGATAAACCAGTAGTGGCGTAAACAATGCACTCACCAAGCTGGCAACCTCCAAGCAGTGCAGCTCCACCCAGCAAACAAGCATCCGTAGCTCAAATGAGTCGATAGCATCCGATTTCCAACTTCCGCAAGTCAAACTCGGACTGTCTGGTTCCTTTGAATGAGGTCTGTCTTGTATGTAAACTGTGCGTTAGCTAACTTAACAGGATTGACTTCAATTGAAGAGGGGATAAGAGTTTTTGCAAGAGGAGGGGAGGTTGGGAGCAAGGGGGAGGGACGGAAGAGGAATGTTTGGTAGTGAGGGAGTGTGGAAGAATGATGGAGAGGAGTAAACTGTTCAATAAAGTTCTTTTAACGGTGATAGACCTCCAATCATGTGGCTCTTTTCATCTTTCTGTTGTGAATTTACATCAGTTTATCGACTAGTTGACGTCCAATCCATTTGAACTAGGAGGGATGTCAGCGTATGAACATTCAGACCAGATTGTGCTCAGATTGCTAATATACCTGCAATAATGACAAATTGTTTTATTCTGAGCTGCTTATGATGTTCATGTGAAACCACTTAGTACAAGATGGGGCAGAGCAACTTGCTTATTTAAATTTGGCGTCCTGAAGCGTTGGTTGCGCTGAGGACGGCAGGGATGGACTTGTTTGAGAGGGTGGGGCTTAAAGTTTGGTTCTTAACATGCGTTATTTATTTTGTGTTTATTATTCAGGAACCCAGTGAGCATCATGGAGTGGACGAAGTTGGAACGCGATTTCGCTGTTGAGGCATTTTTATTCAAGCGGTCGCTCAATCGTCGAAACACAATGTGCATTCCATAGACATTTCAATATTGTCCCCCCATGGTCGTGTTCCTCACCGGCAGTCGATCGTTTCATGGGTAAACAACTTCAGGGAAACGGATGATTTATAGAAAAAGAAACCTGGCCTCCCACGAAAAGCAATGTCACCCCAAAACATTGACGCGGTGAGACAATCTGTTTTGAGATCTCCCCGACGGTCTGCCCACAAACACGCATCTGCTTTTGAGTTGTCTGCTTGTTCTGTGAGACGAATCCTCCATGAAGAATTGAAATTTCATCCCTACAAATTAGCTGTGGTGCAGAAAGTTAATCCACAAGATTTTATTACTCGTGAAAATGCATATGAGGCGCTTTCGGGCTTGACTGACGACACACTTATTTACTTCATTAATGAGGCTCACTTCAATCTTTCAGGATCTGTAAATTAGGAAAACATGCGCTATTGGAGTCCTGAAACCCCAGAGATTTCATCAACGTCCTCTACATGCACTACGTGTAACTGTTTGGTGTGCACTATCGCAAGTTGGCATAATTGCCCCATGGTTTTTTGAAGAAAACCAACATGTAGTGTCAGTGACATCTGACCATTATGTCAACATGATCAATGAGTGTTTCCTGCCAACACTGATCCAGATGGGTGTGGAATGGGGGACAATATTGAAATGTCTATGGAATGCACGTTGCGTTTCGACGATTGAGCGACCGCTTGGAAAAAAAAAAAAAGCCTCACCAGAGAAAAGGGCGTTCCAACTTCGTCCACTCCATGATGCTCACTGGAGTCCCGGAAAAATTAGTACAAAATAAATAACGCAGTTCAGAACCGAACTTTAAGCCCCACCCTCTCAAATAAGTCCATCCCTACTATACTCAGAGCAACCATCACTTCAGGGCGCCGAATTTAAATAAGCAAGTTGCTCTTCCCCACCCTATATAAGGGACTAAAATAATTAGCAGTAGCACCAAACGATGGAAACCGACAGTCTTTGAAAACAGTTGTTTTTGGCAGCCCTTTTAATTTCCGTCTTAGTCTTTTGGATGATAATACTTATTAGTCTTAAGCCTAATTTATGCTTCTGCATTGCGGTGACGGCGTAGACCCTACGTCGTCAATGAGCATTCGAAGTTCTGCGTCAAATAAACACTTTGCTCTGTAATTCACCGCCAAACCACTAGAGGGGTGTGGCGTTGTGTTTGTACGGTTTAACAATAATGGCAATGTTAGATTGAATGCTTGAATGTGGAGTTCATCAACATTGAATAACAAATGTTGATCATACAAATGTTGAGGCATAGGCAACGACTGCGGAGGTGGTCTGTCCGACCACTAAACCAGTTGAGGTTGAGAACCAACGAATTTACAACACTGGTTTGCCGACTGCGTCTCGATGCGGAAATGCACTTTTGCTATTTTCGCATGTCAAAGGACCGGTTTGATGACCTACTGCGCCGCAGCCTTTGCTATTGCCCGATTTTTTGCTGTGTCCTACAACCAGCCAGTGGGAAGCCATAGCAGATATCTAGCAGCTATGGAACTTCCTAAACTACGTTGGAGGCCTTCAAGGTAAACACATCACTATAAAAGCACTGTCACATTCAGCAAGCAATTACTTCAACTCCAAAGTTGTCCAGGGCCCGTTCCCCCAGTGCTGCCTTGGCTGTTCGAAATGACCCGATTGCTTTCTTTCAGCCACCTCAAGGAACTGTGCCTTGGCAAAATGACATGGCGTGCCGAGGCACTCTCAATCAGTGATGACTTATCAACTGTATCAACTATCTGTTGTTGACAATTGTGTTGAAAAAGTGAGTGATGAGCACTCAGCACAGACCTTTAAAGGCTAGAGCAACATTGCAGATTCTCTCTGGCCAAGATAAGAAAACAAATCTTACCATGTGTGCAAGCTGGGGGGAGCACAGCACGTCACTAGTAACACAACCAGACACTGCTCCAATGCAGGCTAACTACACATAAAATGTCACACATTCTGAACATGACAAACTATTGCGCATTTTCATCTCATTCTCATGTCGTCAGGTGAAAATTGGCGTCCGTCTCGTGACGTTTTATTCTCCCAAAACACATTTTTAGCCCGTTATCGTCTCGTCATCGTCATGAAAAAAAGTGTTTGTTGACGAAATATTTTCGTTATCGTCATCGTTGACGAAAACAACACTGTTTGAAAGTAACTTTTTGAGCCGTATCGAAGTTACAGATTAACAAAAATCACTTTGGATACTATGTCTGGCTTCCTTTTTTTTTTTTTTTTAAACTGGAAAAGCATCATTTGCAAGGGTTTGTAAGACACATAGTCTCTGGAGATATTTGCCAGATAGCGAGTGGGGAAATCTCAGGTAGATGTGTTCTGATCTGGGAAAAGGGATTGGAGGGCACTGAGTTGGGGCTTTGTTGTGGGAGGACAGTGGATAGTAACTGGAGAGGTGGTTGTTGGAGGGGGGCAAGATGTGTGAAAGGCTCCAGGAGTGAGGCCAGGACCCTTGGTACCATTAAGATGCACTGAGGCTCTCTCAGCTGAGGCTTCTTTTATGAACTGGTATAAATGGACAAGTCGTGATATGTGAAAGGCAGAAAAAGGACAAAAGCAGAAGATATCAAGAGTTAGAGGTGGCCAAGATGAGGTTCTTGACTTAGGTTTATGTTTTGGGAAAACAAAATGTTTTCCAGATAGGAATTCACATTAATTTTGATGATGTTTTAATTGATAAAACAATTGGTTGCATGGTGGGAGGGGGTGACAAACTCCTGTTTTGTGTGGCACTTTGTTTTTGTGGGTAGTGCCAGAAATTTGTATACTAACTTAAATATGTTTTTCTAGAGTCAATTTTATGTGCTGCCAAAAAACAGCATTCTGAAATTGCACTTGTGTAATACAAATTCACGTCAGGTGGTCCCCATTTTATCCCCAAAATAGGTTGTTAAATACGCTTGAGGTCATTTCTGATTTAAAAAAAAGGCTTTCAACTTGTTACCTGATGCAGTAACAAAGAGAGTCACAACGTTCTGGAGAACCCATGAAGCTTGACCTTCACAAAGCAGATGCACGACTGGATAACTCGTTGGAGTCACCCAATCCACAGAGTGGGTTAGTGGGCCACCCCTGATCCCGGCAGTCACCCCTGCCCTTAGCTTCGCTTCTTAAAGCTTAACCTTCTTCCAGAAACCAAAACCTTCTTGCCCCCACGACTCCTTCTTTGAAGCGCACAATACACCCAGTTCAATCTTTCCGCACGTCGCTGCCCTCACTTCCACTTCATAATGGGACTGATTGGAGTGGGAACTACACCACGGCTGACGATATCACATTTTTGGTCTACATGGTGATGGCTTCTTAGCTATTCTTAATACCGCCATGTCCTGTTTTAAACTGTCCTTCAAAGGACTGAAAACATCAGAAACATGTCACATTCATGGTACATTCTGGATAGCAGCGAATTCTGAGAAGGAAAACTAGGCATGTACTGATCCGATCACGTAGTCGGATATTGGGCTGATCACGCCATTTTTCAGAGGATCGGAATCGGGTGACAAGGATCGGGTTTTTAATTATCAAAATATATTTTCAGTGGGGCAAATAAGTATTAAGTCAACCCCCAATTGTGCAAGTTCTCCTACTTGAAAAGCTTAGAGAGGCCTGTAATTGTCAGCATGGGTAAACCTCAACCATGAGAGACAGAATGTGGGGGAAAAAAAAGAGAAAATCACATTGTTTGATTTTTAAAGAATTTATTTCCAAATTAGAGTGGAAAATAAGTATTTGGTCACCTACTAACAAGCAAGATTTCTGGCTGTCAAAGAGGTCTAACTTCTTCTAACGAGGTCTAACGAGTCTCCATTCGTTACCTGTATTAATCGCACCTGTTTTAACTCATTATCGGTATAAAAGACACCTGTCCACAAACTCAGTCAGTCACACTCCAAACTCCACTATGGCCAAGACCAAAGAGCTGTTGAAGGACACCAAACAAAATTGTAGACCTGCACTAGGCTGGGAAGACTGAATCTGCAATAGGTAAAATGCTTGGTGTAAAGAAATCAACTGTGGGAGCAATTATTAGAAAATGGAAGACAAACAAGACCACTGATAATCTCCCTCGATCTGGGGCTCCATGCAAGATCTCACCCCGTGGCGTCAAAATGATAACAAGAACGGTGAGCAAAAATCCCACAACCACACGGGCGACCTAGTGAATGACCTAGAGCAAAGGTTGCACTAGACTTTTTTGTTGTCTGTCATTTTGACTGACAGGGTCATAAAAATCCGGTCATAATCTATTTTTACCCGTCACTTAAATTTTTTAAATGATAATAATGACATATTCAATAGTATTTAGTTTTCATTCATTTTTAATTAATATTCTGTCCGAACAAGCTTAACAGAGAATCCACACCGTGCCATCACACATCAAGCAGATGAATATGTAATTTTTTTCCGCAGTGACAAAAACAGCTGACTGTGGCCCCAGTAGGTAGGCTACATATGGAACAATGAAATTAACAGTTCACCTGCTGTGGCCTGAACGCAGTCTCACACCTTCCTCCTTGCTGCCGCTTGCTCGCTCAGTAGTTGCCGAGGGCTGATTGCTGTTTTGTCCTTCATCCTCCACTGCATCAGTCTCTCTTTTTTCACCTTTTTTATCAACACCATCGTCGTTTTGGAGCTTTTTGAAGAAACTTCGGACACCGAGTTGCCTTGACATTTTTCCGGGTAAGGCCAACGACATCATGCATCAAGAGAGACAATAGCTAATTAATATGTTCACTGGCCACCCTGTGGTCTGGGGTGTGAATTGCAACCTTTCAAAATGACAGATGGACTTCAGTTTTTTCCGTCACCTATTTAAAAAACCGGTCAACGACGGAAAATATTCGGTTACGCGACCCCTGACCTAGAGAGAGCTGGGACCACAGTAACAAAGTAACTATCAGTAACACAATGCGCCTCTGATGAGGGGCCGGGGTCAGTTTGTACCAGAAAAAGTGTGACGATTGCAGGAGTGCCTAAATGTAGCTTTCTGAAAAACAATAAATTTTTACAATCAAATAACCCTTTCTGGATTTTTCACGGAACAAAAGTAAATAAAATAAAACATAATATATTATATTATATTATATTATATTATATTAAATTATATTATAAAAAATAATAACACTATTAATTAAACAGATAATAACCAAATAACCCTCTCTGGGTTCTTCACAGAAAAAAGACAGGAAATAAATAACACTATCGGAAAAAAAAATAAATCAAAATGTTCTCTGGTATTGTTCAGGGGGCCGGACCAAATGTGGAGGCGGCCCGTATCCGGCCCGCGGGACGTAGTTTGGGGATGACTGATCTGTGTAAAGGAAAGAATGAATGGGGCCACGTATCGAGCGATTTTGAGTGAAAGTCTCCTTCCATCAGCAAGGGCATTGAAGATGAGACGTGGCTTGGTCTTTCAGCATGACAATGATCCCAAACACACAGCCAGGGCAACAAAAGAGTGGCTTCGTAAGATACATTTCAAGGTCCTGGAGTGGCCTAGCCAGTCTCCAGATCTCAACCCCATAGAAAATCTGTGGAGGGAGTTGAAAGTCCGTGTTAGCCAACGACAGCCCTAAAACTCTAGAGGAGATCTGCATGGAAGAATGGGCCAAAATAGCAGCAACAGTGTGTGAAAAGCTTGTGAAGAAATACATACATAAGTTACATAAAATGTTTGGCCTCCGTTATTGCCAACAAAGGGTACATAACAAACTATTGAGATGAACTTTTGGTATTGACCAAATACTTCTTTTCCACCATGATTTGCAAATAAATTCTTTAAAAATCAAACAATGTGATTTTCAATTTTTTTTTTCCACATTCTGTCTCTCATGGTTGAGGTTTACCCATGCTGACAATTACAGGCCTCTCTAATATTTTCAAGTGGGAGAACTTGCACAATTAGTGGTTGACTAAATACTTATTTGCCCCATTGTAGCTAAGAAAGAAATTTAGTTTTAGAATAGGATCATAATTTATTTTTTTCAAAAGACACCAAAGCAACATTATAGAGTACAGAGCTGTGAAAATAGCACAATATTGAGAAATAAAACACAAAAAACATCACTAATACATCAGGACAGCACAAAGTAAACACTTAGGCATTGGCGGTTTACTATTCTTTTAAAATCTTTCTGAAAGTGAGGGTGAAACTTGTTCTTCTGAAAATTTGGTAAAAATTCCTCTCGTAAAGGTAAGCAAAACGAAGTTGTGCTAACATTTCAGAGCATTTCAGCAAACTCAGAATACTGCAAATATCAGTTCATGTTTTTAGATAATTCAAACATTACAAATAATATTTGAGTCCTAAAAGTGTGAGAGCAGTGACACATTTTATACACAATTAAAAACAAATCTCAAAAGACATAAAAACCGACACCATATGGCAAACAATTCACGTTACATCCCACGATAGCGTTCAATCACCAAATACCACGCAAAATATCCACCAGACCCTCCATCCCAAATGTTCATTTTCCTGAAATTTCAGGTCATCCACAACCTCGAAAGTAAACTTGGTGAGCAGGTTATCAATAGAAAAACACTAAAATACACATACAATGAAATATAAGTCAAGTTTCCTAGGAAAGACCTGGTTTCAATCCAGAAGCTGCAAATATTTTTTCCATGCAAGATTTCTCACTACATTTGTGTAAATTTAGGGTTTCAAAAATGACTTTTTCAACACTGTTGCTGGATGGAAAAGTTTCAGATTTCGTAATTTCTTAACGGGACAGTATCTTTTGGATTTACATTTGCTCTTAGGCCGTTCGCCAGTGGACTGTTGTGGTTATCTTAGGGGACATTTCGTCTCTTATTCAAGCAGGCTTCACCAGTTAATGCGCAGCTAAGTAGAACATCAGTAGTCCCTCCTGCCTCAGGGGTTTCAGTGTGAAAACACAACTGATTACCTCAAAATATTAGTAAGGAAGATTACACCACTGAATACTGTTGATGGGTGGAGGCTTCTCTACAAGGCATCTTAACATCTATTGTTTTGCATCCCAAAAGAGTGATTTGTGGTTCGATTTAACAGGACAAGTTTTGTTATTTTAGATGTTTAATAAAATATTTTTAAGGTAATCACAAAATGCAGGGCTTCCTCCATTTTTATGTTTCGCCAGGCCTCTACAAAAGCTCTAAAATGTGACTTGACGCTTTGACTCTGTGTTGTTCGGCTATATTAATTCCCCTTTCAGAAAGCAGTGTGCTTACGTATGAAGTCAAGCGGCTATCAAGAAATCAAACAAACAGAAGCCCAGTAGGCTAATGCTAGCGGCTAATGCCACAAGCAAACGTGATGGTATACCGTGGCATAAAAACGTCAAGGTTTCAAAACCACAAAACTTTTCCGTCATACCGTCCCTAAGGTATTAGCTATTTTTTATGTCCCAAAAAATCCATGGAGAAATCCCTCGTTTGCAGCTGCAAGGCTCAACCCTCCTCCACTGGTTGTTGCTCAGTGTCAATGAGTTAGCTGTGCTACACGATGGCTGGAGGAGGTGAAACTCCTGAACTTTTTCCCCCAATCGAAGAAAACGAAATCACTGTTAGAGGAATACGTCGGCTACGGAAAAGTTACAAACGGCCGTGGCTTAGAGGAGGGCCAACTGACATGTAAAACATGTTAGCGGAGGGTGGTTGCCGAGGAGGCAATACCTCCAATATGATTTTGCATTTTTACAAAATTAAAAGTTCATAAACACTGTCATGAATGTTTCCCACCAGCTACGAGAGTTAACTCCAGTGTGTTTAGTGTGTCTAGCGGTGGAAAAATGTCTTTTTTTCTCTCTGTTGCAACAGTCTGTGTTGAGAACGAGTGTGTGTATAATGTAAACATGATACGAGTCATACACATGTGCTTTTTATGGAAAATAATTATTTTTGTTCTGATGGTAATATTGTTGAGCTGTGGCTATGGGTTTAGGCTCACCTAAAGGACTGCAGTTATTTTAATTTTATTCAGAATATTAAAGTTTTTTTCTTTTTAATTTGTTTTAACTTAACATTAGATTTATGTTCCAATTTGCTAATATGTTTTGAAAAATAAAAATCCTGTTCAATGGAAAAAAAAAAAAAAGTTTTTTTTTTTAACCCAGATATCTCAAAGTAACACATTTTAGAGCTGTAATTTTGGTGTAAGGTTATCATACCGCCAGAATATCATACCGGCACATGCGTACTTAAGACCTTTAACTCTACATAGGGCAACCGACCCTCCCTTTTTGCTGGGTTATTAGGAACATAAGATTAGTGAAAGACAGGGATTACAATGGTCGATGACCGCTTGCAAACTAGGATCCTCTGCAGATCAGTTACCAGAGCTAGAATCATTGTAAAAAACATCCAAGGATGTTGAAATACCAGTAATCTCCTGCCATTGAGAATTCAGTTTAGTTTCTTAGGATTGGGGGAGAAATCAAGACCAATGTGAGCCAGTGGGAGAGGTCAGGACCCCACATCCTGTGAAAGAGCGGACACTCAAGGTGTCTAGTTTGTGAGGGCCATCTAAGAAAGGGGCATTCAGGCAGACAGGGGGGCTGGGTTTTGGCTCCCCCCTGCTGCCACCCCAATGGTCAGCCAGCCTAATAGAATAAGAGGAAGTGACTTGACACTTCAGCAGGTGTCTGGTTACCATTAAGTCCACAACGCAACGGGAAAGCAAATTCAAATTATGGACTGGACGGTTTGAGAGAAAAAAAATGGTACTCCGGTTCAGTACTTGAAAAGACAAAATATAAAAATGTGACAAGCTAAAAGCGTCAGCATCAGCATAATTGATGTTGACTGTTTTGCAATCAGTAGATGTTAACAATTGTGTGTATGTTTTTAATACTGGTGCACAACAATGTGACAAAGGAGTCAAATTTCAAATAAGTTGTAAGGTGGTGTCAATGAAATTACAGCTCACGCGATAATACAATAACAGAAAGATAGTATACTGGAAATATTCCGAAAACTACATCGCAACATAGCTCTGGTCTAGTAAACTGTATGTAACGGTTGTTGCACGGTGTCCACACCAAGGCAAATTGGCACACAAAATGCAGTTACTGTACTTACGTATACATTACACTGAAAATTGAATTAGCATTCTCTAGATCAGTGTTTTTCAACCAACATGCTGCAGCACACTAGTGTGCTGTGAGAGATCGTCTGGTGTGCCGCGAGAAATTATCCAATATCCCTTTTCGGTCGTGTGTAGATGAGCGAGGTATAGCTCGTGTCACCTTGCTGTGTGCGAATGTGGACCTGAGCAAGTCTACTGTACATCATTTGATTCGACTGGTCAAGTGTCGATATACACGAAAGTGTCCTTTCCATTTTTTCCATAAGTGACGACCAACAACTGTTTTATTCCAACACATTGTCGAGGACAGCAAGGTGGCTGATGGGTAGAAATCCGAACAGTTTTTGAACGCGACATGAGCAGCTATCCAACAGCGCAATGATGCTAAGCAAGCTAACTGCTATAAAAAAGATAAAATAAAAAAAAAAACAGACTGAGAGCTGTTGAAGAAGAGCTTTGTGTGTGTCTTTCTTCAATTCCTGACAGGATATCGGCTTTGTGTTCATCTAAACAGGTTCAAGTTTCACACTGAGTACATTTAAATATTGAGAAATTATTTTACAATTAAATATCGACAAGTTTCCGAGGCGGGATCACACTCTTCAGCCTCCCCGGTAAAGTCTATTCAAGGGTGCTGGGGAAGAGGGTCCGTCGGGAAGTCGAATCTCGGATTCAGGAGGAGCGGTGTGGTTTTCGTCCCGGCCGTGGAACAGTGGACCAGCTCCACACCCTCGGCAGGGTCCTCGAGGGTGCATGGGAGTTCGCCCAACCAGTCTACATGTGTTTTGTGGATCTGGAGAAGCCGTTCGACCATGTGCCTCAGTGAGTCCTGTGGGGGGTGCTCCGGGAGTACGGGGTACCGAGCGCCTTGATAAGAGATGTTCGGTCCCTGTACGACTGGTGTCAGAGTTTGGGCCGCATTGCCGGCAGTAAGTCGAATTTATTCCCAGTGAGGGTTGGACTCCGCCAAGGCTGCCCTTTATCACAGATTCTGTTCATAATTTTTATGGACAGAATTTCTAGGCGCAGCCGAAGCGTTGAGGGGGTCGGGTTTGGTGACCTTAGCGTTGCATCTCTGCTTTTTGCAGAGGATGTGGTGCTGCTGGCTTCATCAAGCCGTGACCTCCAACTCTCACTGGAGTGGTTCGCAGTCAAGTGTGAAGCGGTTGGGATGAAGATCAGCACCTTCAAATCAGATACCATGGTCCTCAGTCGGAAAAGGGTGGGGTGCCCTCTCCGGGTCGGGGATGAGATCGTGCCCCAAGTGGAGGAGTTCAAGTATCTCGAGGTCTTGTTCACAAGTGAGGGTAGAAGGGAGCGGGACATCGACAGGCGGATCGGTGCAGCGTCTGCACTAATGCGGACTCTGCACCGGTCCATACTGATGAAGAAGGAGCTGAGCCGAAACGCGAAGCTCTCGATTTACCAGTTGATCTACGTTCCTAGCCTCACCTATGGTCACGAGCTGTGGGTCGTGACCGAAAGAGCAAGATCCCGGATACAAGTGGCCAAAATTAGTTTGGTCCGCAGTGTGTCCGGGCTCTCCCTTAGAGATAGGGTGAGAAGCTCGATCATCCGGGAGGGACACTGTGTCGAGTCTCTGCTTCTCTGCGTTGAGAGAAGCCAGCTGAGGTGGTTCTGGCATCTGGTTCGGATGCCTCCTGGACGCCTCCCTGGAGAGGTATTCCGGGCATGTCCCACCGGTGGGAGGCCCGGGGGACGACCAAGGACACGCTGGAGAGACTATGTCTCTCGGCTGGCATGGCCTTGGGATCCCACCAGAGAAGCTGGTTGAAGTGGCTGGGGAGAGGGAAGTCTGGGCTTCCCTGTTAAGGTTGCTGCCCCCGCGACCCAACCCCGGAGCAAGCGGAAGATGATGGATGGATGGATGGATGGACTAAAACTACTGCTGCTGTAGCTGCTACTACGACAACACAACCAAAGTTCTAGGAAAGGATGTTCTTCTGTGTTTTTTAAAAAAAAAAATTTTATATCAACGTAGTGATAAGAACAAACATAGAATCTTTCAGGTGGAGCCTTTAAGTTTAGAGAAGCGATCCACATTCTTGAAATATTATCTGCTGGTTTCATATATAAGGTGTATGGCCGGGTACATCCACAGTGGCGCTTTGTAGCTGGTCGGTGATAAAAACATTCACCTTCAAACCATAAATTTAGGCGCTTCCAGGAGTTCACACAGCAAGTTGTTGTAAGTTGTGTTAAATCCATTTTTGGAAAATCAGTGGGTTCCTTTGATTTGATTTTGACTTCTTCAACACACTGCTAACTTCAACCGCAACTAATGATGTTTTGTGTAAACTAGAAGAAGTTCGGAGCAGAAATTTTCCAAGCCCATGTTTTGCTCAGGAAACATGTCTATTCTGCACAAAAAGTAATTTTTGGTTTGTGTTGTGCCTCGACAAAAAAACGTGCCATGACTCAGAAAAGGTTGAAAAACACTGCCCTAGATTGCCGATTGTTAGACAAAATCTGCAAGGCAGATGGATTGGATCTCGGCAGAGTTGAAGGCCGGGTTTTAGTGCTCAATGTTAGCCACTCCTTGTGACGATGTACAGATTTGTAAAGATTTTCCCCAGTATCCCCATCACTATAAATGTATCTAGGTGGCTCTGTTAAGTTTACTTTTCCTAAAATATATTCATAATTTTAGTGGGACAGATTTTCCTTCTCACATTTTTGACGTCCAAACTAGCAGCCAAACAATATTTTGCATAATATTACAAATTCAAGTCAAAGTGAATCCAGTAAGTGTGCAGCAAGTCTTGTGAACCCACAACCCATCTTCCCAAAAACAGAAAAACAAACCCAGTAAGTGTTCAGAAAGTCCTGTAAACCTCCCCCCAAAAAGCAGGAAAAAAAACAAAGCCAGTGCATCAGACCTCAAAGATGTGAGGAGTTCGCACGGCTTTTCACCTTGGGCACAACGAGGATCTCGTCTCCATCTCGGATGCTGTATGAGTGGAGGGCCCGAAAGCCGCACTTCAACTCCTCCGGCCCGACGACCGAACACATTTCCCGGTTGATGTAGAATAGTCGGATCCCGTTGGAGGGCAGCTGAAGAAGCGCCCTCAGCTGCTTCTTCAGGTCGGTCACCGTCTGCTCCAGGCGGAGGCTGATCGCCTCCACCCTGTCGCCCCATCGGACCTCCACTATTGTGCAGCGAGGACTCAGATCAACGTCGGCCAACGGGGCTAGCTGACCGTACTTGGATACCAGCTCACTGTACCTATGAGTGCAAAGCTGCTTTTTAAAAGACAAACTTGGAATTCATCGTTTTTCCTCTGATTTATTGATGATCTTTATTTATTGATTGATTTGATCTAAATTTTCATGACAGGTTAAAAATGTCAAACTCGACGCTTATTCTTATTCTCACTTAACACTCAATATTCCCTCTCCACCTTCTTCCCTCAGCCCCTCTTCGAACTCCAGTGAAGACTCGCATTTCATTTTCGGTCTGGTCACTCCTCCTGCAACTAATCCTTCCTGTACAGCTCTCTGGCCTCTTTTCATGCTACGCTTGTTTCTCAATGACTTGCAATGTCACACAATACATTCAGGCAGCGCTGAACCTCTCATGGACAGATTAATTTAACTATTTTTCCCCACTAGTGGTCTAATTCAGAGTCCAAAGCCCGCCAGGTGGAGCTGTTTTTTTTTTTTTTTTTTTTTTAAATATATATTCAATAGGACTGTGAAATTTATCATGTTAACGGGCGGTAATTAATTTTTAAAATGAATCACGTTAAAATATTTGACGCAATAAACGCATGGACGGAATGACCCGCTAATGTGTTGCCTCAAATAGTTTACAATGACGCCCTTTTAGCACATTGAGACTGAAAAGGCTGAGAAATGCGAGTGGACACAGGCGCTCATCTGATCGTCCCTTTTATTGGCTTAAGCAGCCACCACTAACAGTCATGGTTGCCCAACTTCCCATCATGCACTTAGGCGGAGAAAGAGACGATCATTCTCTTAACATGCTTGCTTAGTTGAACACAACACAGAACATTTTGTATACCATTTGCAGCCACCACTGACAGTCATGGTTGCTCAACTTCCCATTATGCATTTCGGCAGAGCAGGAAACGTTCTTTTTCTTAACACGCCTAATTGAATGCAACGCAGAACATACTGCATACCATTTGCAGCCACCACTGACAGTCATGGTTGCCCAACTTCCCATCATGTATTTCGTCAGAGCAGGAGATGTTCTTTTTCTTAACACGCTTAATGGAACACAACACAGAACATACTGTATACCATTTGCAGCCACCGCTGACAGTCATGGTTGCCCAACTTCCTATCATGCATTTGGGCCGAACAGTTAAGTCGCTACAGTATCATTTAGTGAAAGCACAACAAAAATAATATTCCTATCTCTCAAAAAAATAATCTTCACCAAAAAAAAAAAGCGCTTAATGCAAAGAGAACTGGCATTCCTAATCAAATAGCTATGCAAAATACTAGGGCTGTCAAACGGTCCCTAACGGCCAAACGGTTAAGAGGGAAATTTTAATTGAGTTAATCACAGCTTAAAAATTAATCGTAATTAATCGCAATTCAAACAAATTATAAAATATGCCATATTTTTCTGTAAATTATTGTTGGAATGGAAAGATAAGACACAAGATGGATATATACATTCAACATACGGTACATAAGGACTGTATTTGTTTATTATAACAATAAATCAACAAGATGGCATTAACATTATTAACATTCTGTTAAAGCGATCCATGGATAGAAAGACTTGTAGTTTTTAAAAGATAAATGTTAGTACAAGTTATAGAAATGTTATATTAAAACCCCTCTTAATGTTTTCGTTTTAATAAAATTTGTAAAATTTTCAATCAAAAAATAAACTAGTAGCTCGCCATTGTTAATGTCAATAATTACACAATGCTCATGGTGCTGAAACCCATAAAATCAGTCGCACCCAAGCGCCAGCAGAGGGCGACAAAACACCCAAAAACACAAGTAACAAGTGGACATGACACTGTGCTGTCATTTTAATCTGTTTGAGTGGGGCATGTGCGTTAAATGTGTAAAATATTTTAACGTGATTAATAATAAAAATTAATTACCGCCCGTTAACACGATAATTTTGACAGCACTACAAAATACACATAAATGTTAATATGTTAATGCCATCTTGTGGATTTATTGTTATAAGAAACAAATACAGTACTTATGTACAGTATGTTGAATGTTTATGTCCGTCTTGTGTCTTATCTTTCCATTCCACCAATAATTTACAGAATAATATGGCATATTTTAGAGATGTTTGAATTGCGATTAATTATGATTAATTAATTTTTAAGCTGTGACTAACTCGATTAAAAAATTTTATCGTTTGACAGCCCTAATATTCAATTCATTGACTGCCATTGACGGCCATAGACGCCGAATTCATTTTAACTGGGATGCGGTCAAAGGTCAGAGGGATGAGAAATTAATTTCACTTGTTTCATACTAAAACTTGGTGCTAACTCTTAAGAATATGGCGATGCTTTGAATTCGGCTTCTTAGGGAGCGGTCTGCTCTCTCAAATTAGTCTTCTAGTTTTTTAAAGGGAACTTAGAGACTTGTAGTAATAAGCCACAATTGCTCTTACTGAAATATGTTATTAGAAACACATAATATATTGCCATTGATCTAAAAAAATCTATAATATTTAGTTCATGTTTTGAGAACGTTTGACCTATGGAGGGCGCCATGTTTTATGGATGCTCGGGGTGATGACGTAGATTATCACTGTCACCCGATGAATACTACCGCGTAACTGCAATTCCTTCTACGTGGCGAGACGTCCAACACATGCGCAAAAGAGGCGAGCACTTACTATTTGTGTTTTTATTGAGTCTTTTATTACCTTTTCATTGCCTCAAAATACTTTTTGCATGCGTTTCCCTCTCATACTTTTAAGAATTGAGTATTCTTGTGGCAGCTTTAAAGCAGATTGTTCAGCTGTTGACCACATTAGTCACATAGCGTATTTAAACCACCCTTATTTGATACTACTACATTTACATATTTTCTTAAGGCATCTTTATTATATTCTGTCTGTATCCATCTAAACAAAACAAGCTGAAAGTTCACGGTAGTACCTTGGGTGTCACATTCGCCTCTTATAAGACGTTTCATCGGTGTAGCACATTTTGGCAGAACACCGTCCATACTCTCGTCATGTGTCATCCAGTCTTTCCTGTTAATTTTTCTTTTGCTGCTCGTTTTGTGAAATATCGACGGTGCTGTCATGCTCATTAATGTTCCTCTCAAGTTCAAATTGAAAGGTTTCAACAGATGACATGTTTATTTCGCTAGAGCAGTGCTTCTCAATTATTTTCTGTTACATCCCCCCTTGGAAGATGTTAACGTTTCGCGCCCCACCCTTACTCTCTGCCGCCACTGTAAATAGTATCATTTGTCTATAAAATTATTTTTATAAGTACACCTCTGCTTAACATTGTGTCTTTTTTCCATTAAAGAAAAAAAACATTGATCAACTTACAATAAAGCATAACTTTATTAAAACTGTTTTGTTTGTAACAGGAAAGCCTTAAAGCGCATCAATTTGCCTGTTTAATTAAAAAAAAAAAAAAAAAAAAAAATCACATCCAAAATGTAAAAATACACTCAAGGTACATTTCTTTACCATTTGATACTGAAAAATAAATTTTAATAAAATCAATAAATAATAATAAATTCAAATTAATTAGCAACATTAACTGATTAGGACAATATGCCAAACAATTTGACCAAAAAAAAAAAAAAACAACAAAAATGAACAAAAACGTCATTGGACAGAGGGAAAGTTTTCATTTTTGCTGCTCGCAGTATCAGCTTCTTTGCAATGGGGTGGGGTTATTTAGCACTGAGCATGCTAAACAGTGCTCTACTGATATAACACTGACAAAGCGGTACGATTTTGGCAATATTCGGCATGTTTTTGCTGAAAAACAATCAAGCAGCAATGAGATTGGGGTCTCATTTCTAGAAGTGACGTCTAAATTGATTTGGCTTCCCGCTGTCCGCTATAAACTTTTTTAGACGCAGTAAACAGAATGGTCTTTCCTCGTGCCCCACTGTATTAAAAGTCAAAGTCAAAAGCCAAACGGCACAAAAACAACGCATTCTCGGCGGCCAAGGAAGAACCGGAGGAGAGGGCGGTCGTCGTGATGCTCCTAAGTCGAACGTGGCGCTTCCCGGGCGGACACGTGATAACCGGAGAAGAGAGTGGGTCGCTGCGTGAGCCCGGCCCGAGAACGGCGCCCAGCTCTTCATATCGCTTTGCTGTGTGCTCTTGTTTGGTTCAAATATACTGTGCGCACTCTGAAAATAAGAGCGCCACTTCTACCCACTGAGTGGATGTGCAAGTACACTTTATTCTAGTATGGCAAAAAAAAGTATGTTCCCCGAGGTCACAAAAACCACCCCCGGCATCTTTCTGGCCCCCCTGGGTGGGCGCCCCCCACTATTTGAGAAGTACTGCGCTAGAGTCATACTCTGGAAGCCCGGCAGCTTAACCAAGTGATGTCACAGCCCTGCGATGTCAACAACATTGGCAACCTACCGTAATTTCCCGAATATAAGGCGCACCCGTGTATAATGCGCACCCCAAATTTACTTGTAAAATCTAGGGAAAAATATTGTACCCGTTTATAACGCGCACCCTAATTTTAGCACCAATAAATAGAAGAATACAAGAAAACAGAGCTCGTGTACAGATACAGAAATGTCATTTTACTGACTGGTGAAACACAGCACAAGCATAGCATATTGGTAGTTCAAAACATTACCATAAACTGACAATATTTACGGTAATAATACGATTTGACAACTTCTCCAGCTTACCAGAATCTAGGAGAAAACAAAACAGATGTGACTTTTCTTTTAAAGGCTGCTGTATAACTTGCTCGTTTCATCATGATGAATAAATGTTTCTTCCATGGATTGATACGGTAAAATGAAAGTGAGAACGTAAGTCGGAAATCCGTGAGAGCTCATCGCTATGACCACGACAGTAATAGGAACTATTAGGGACAGTTATAGTTGACGGACACAGGAAGTCTGTGTGCTTACATTATGGTCAGAGTTGCGGAGCTGCAATAAACGTTGACTCAAATGAGTTCAAGAAACTAAATTCCGTGCTTTATGAAGAGTAAAAAAAGCAGAATTTAACACAGACGAAATCATTCGGCCGATTAGAGTGACGTATTACCGAAACAAAATGGTGACGTCACGTACCGTAATGGTCGGCAACGGGTTGCTGCATACGTTTCTTCAACACATCGTGGCCGTGTCAATAAAAAAAAAAATCGGTTTATATATATATATGTAATATATATATATTTCTGTCTCCATTCATGTACCCGTTTATAATGCGCACCATGATTTTACAAGTTGATTTTGGGGAAAAAAAGTGCGCGTTATATTCGGGAAATTACGGTACTAATTAAACTCATTTTTACAAATTGTATAAAAATGAAAACATCAAGAGGGGTTTTAATATCAAATTATTTTAACTCATAATAACATTTGTCTTTTAAGAACTACAAGTCTTTCTGTCCGTGGATCCCTTTAAATATTATTGATCATTGGTGTATTTTAATACTATTTTTATATATAGGTAGTCCCCAGGTTATGACAGACCCGACTTGCGCGATTTCGACTTTAAGGCGCCTGCATTTCGTCGTTTTTTGTTTTGTTTTTTTAAACTGTTGACTTTTGTTTTATGATACATGCTTTTATTTTGGTGCAGGAAGCTTAGTACAGGAAGCAAAGAAACGTACAGACGTGCCCGCCCACCCAACACACGCACACAGAGCAGTAGAGGTGACAGACTGCACGCACATTTTTTGCTTGTGAAGTATCCAGAGGCGATGGCTGTTTATAACACCTTTTGTACTGCTTATTGTGCGTTTTCAATTGTAGTCGAATAGGTGGGGCCAGTTTATATGATTGTTTTTGATGAGGTGCGAACGCTAACTGATACATGCTAATCATTTATTGTTGCTGTATCAGCAGCCACTTGTAGACGCAAATTTGAATTGCTTTTATTGAAGATGAGACTGATTCAATTTCATTTTATTTTAGTTTCATTCTGCAAGTGTTGATGTCATAAGCAGCTGAATAAAGTCAGCAAACCACACGGACGTTGACACTGTCATTTCGGAGCTTAGCTCACTGTCTAGCTAGGACTTAGCTCCAACGTCTTAGCGAGGACAGTACAATGATGTATAATACATGTTTTTGAAGATCTTTTTTTTTTTTTTTTTTTTTTTAGAGGGTGTTTTGAGGTATTTAATGGGTTAATTCCAATTTACGCGGAAATTCGGGTTACATCGCCAGCGCAGGAACGGAACTCGTTTGTGAACCGGGCACTGGCTGTACATATTTTTTGTTTGTTTGTTTGTTTTCTTTTTAAAACTAAATATACTGGACTGTCTCAGAAAATTAGAATACACAATATTCTAATTTTTTGAGACAGTCCTGTGTATATATACAGGACTGTCTCAGGAAATTAGAATACACAATATTCTAATTTCCTGACTGTCTCAGGAAATTAGAATATTGTGTATTCTAATTTCCTGAGACAGTCCAGTAGTCCTGCTCACCATTATTGCCACTCAAAGTTCAAGTGCCGGTACATATATTTTTTAATATATTCAGGAAACAAACAAAGAGGACGCTAAAAACCTTTGTCTATTTTCTTTGTTAAAATAATTTGGGACCTAATATTACAATATCTTTATACCCGAAATTTTATTTACTCATGAAGATATTGTTGAGATTATGCAACAAAATGGAGAATTTCAAATAATGATGAGCAAGACTGTAAAATTATCAATTTACAAAAATTTAAAAAGCAAATTTCTCAATCCAAGAAGAATAAAAACAAATACACTTCGGTTATAGCCACCAATATCACTCCCCCAAATCCCTCTTTGTCCTTAATTAGAGTTTAAAGTCCCACAAAGTAGGTGCATGTATTTAAAATGTAAAAAAAAAAAAAAAAAAATCTACCAGCTACCTTGTGTATCCATTTTCCAATCAGAATTCCCAGCACAAAGCATTCATTGAGCGGGGAGAGAGTGGTGGCATTGTCTTCCCACCAAAGGTTAGTTCCGTCGCCCCCACTCTCCACCCAATCCTGGTTCGGGACTACATATTCTCCCACTAAGTTAAGTGGAATGCCCATTTCATTATTTAGATGTTATGAAGTTTAATTTCCTAACACTAATCATGTTTGGCAATTTGTAAACATTCCACTTAAAAATTTTTTAATATGTCCTGCATTTTAGTAAATTTTCATACCTGTGTGGGCGCTCTTGCTCTGCACAGTCTTGGTAATAACGGATGAAGAACCTTTCAGCAGCTTCCCTGTCGTTGTCAGATACCGCGCCCCCGTTCAGGACAAGGATATTTGGCAGCCTGAAGTAAGGAGGCAGCAACTAAGTGACTTGTAAAAATGAAGATGTGACAAAAGTAGTGAGAGCAGGGTTCACAACATACTGTGCTAAAAGGAGACTGCGTCGCTCTTGTGTCGCGTACGGCTTCAACAGTGGAATCCCCATCACTTTGAGTTCTTGCAACTTAGGGAAGAAATTCAGGCTCTCAATGTCCCCCCACTTACTCAGCCCTGAATGACAGAAAATCATGGAGATTTTTCAACATGTTTGACATTTCAAAATTTCATTTTTTTCCCGGCCATGTACTCGCTTAAATATATTGGCTCTCAATATAGAGGTAGTCCCCGGGTTACAACGTACTCGATTTACGCGATTTCGACTTTACGACGCCGGAGTCTCGTCCGGCAGTTACACTTATGTTCAAAACGACACACATTTTAACAATAGGACACTTGGCACACGACAATTGGTGTTCAAATGTCAATCAAGTCTGATCAACATGTAAATTTAGTAGACTAAATTATTCTTTATCCACGTCAGACGTCCGATCTGCTCTTCCGTCATATAAGGTGACAGTCCAACCGGACCCAACACTGCCACCAGAGGGCCATGTGTCCTCCATCATTAAACAAAATACAATACTTCTGGATTTTTTGGGATAGTCATTTTGACATTTTGTAGTACTTAAAGGGATAATTCTGACTTACGCAGAAATTCGGGTTACGTCGCCAGCGTAGGAACGGAACTCGTTCGTAACTTGGGGACTACCTGTGTTTAGTGACAGTGACACCTCGACTCAGAGGTAAGATCTGGCCTAAAAAATCCAGCCCGACCCGACCCGGGTCCGCGGCTATTACAGGGTCCCCCCAGGATTGATAAATCTAAATTCAAGACTTTTAAGACCTTTTTTAATGCCATTTCAACTGAAAATTAATATTTTTCTCGCACCCATTATTTAGATAATATTGAATCATATTAAAAAAATAAAGCACTGAACATCAAATTTAACCTCAATTACTAAGTGTGTTTGACAAAAGAATGCACATTTATTGAAGATACAATTAAAACAAAAAGTTTCGTGCCACAGACCGGCCCTCTTTATGTCATGACTTACCTTATTAAAATATTGTAATAATAATCGTGCTGTCAAGCGATTAATTTTTTTATATCGCGACTAATCGCATGCTGTCAATCGTAAACTTGCGATTTTTTTAAATGCATAAATTATATATTTCAATTTCTAAATACACCTATTAGCACAGGAGTTCATCAAATTTAAGCCTCATTAGAAACAAGAAAAGAGTTTTCCTTTACACTTGTAAAGATGAATCAAATATGAATTTTCCCCAAATAACTTGTAAAAAGGGAGGCACGGAGGAAGAGCACGTCTACTGACAGTTCTGAGATTAAGGGCTCAAGCGCAGGTTCTGTGTGAAGTTACCATTTTATTTTTGGGGTGCTAGCTATAATTTTATGTTATATTAGACTGACTTTTTAAAGAATGAGGAACCTTTTGCAGGTGTTTTGAATTACACATTTGGCAATTGTGTACAAAACTGAAGCTTTTCATCATATTCATTTTTTTTTTTTTGGTTTGTGGTACATGCAAATTGACATACTCAATTTTGTTGGTTTAATCTACCAAAATAAAACAACTTTTATTTGATATTCAAAATTTTGGGGGCGTACAGTATATAGTTTAAATAAATAAAAAATTTAATGTAATATATCATTACTTATGAGTGTTTTCATATTATTCATGACATAAAATTACCGCAATTAAATGTGAAAGATTGAATGATTGATTGAAAGAATAATTGAACTCACCAAAACGGCTGTCTCCCAATGCACTTATACAGTTCAGACACCTGTGTATTTCAGGGTAGTTCACGCTCATCAGTCCACCTCAGAGTGCAATGTTTTGGGTTAAAATGCCCAACTTATGTTTTGCCTGAGAAAGTGGATTTCACCTCAATCCTCCGTCTTTGTGCCCAAAAATAGTGCCTGGAGCCTCCATGGTGGAAGTTTTAGTGGTGCTCTCATGAAAAATATTTCATTCTGCATGTTCTTTTATGGTTTATCGCTGTACTTTTATCCAAACATGCTCAAAAACAACGATAATGGGTCGCGCCAACAGCCAGACAGGTTCACGCTTGTCATGCTGCCTCAACGTGCCCCATTTCGGCCATTAAAACCCCAAATTAAGTTTTTCCAGAATCAAGTCAACAGGATGATATCATGATACTCTTTCCCAGAGGCAGAGCTGGTGGCATTGGAGAATGAGAGGGAGCCTGTTGCGGGGTATCGAATTTCAAACTACGGAATGCTAGAAGGGCCACAATTTATCGCGCGAAGCGGGGTTGCATGATGCCGTTAGTAAATAGTTTAACTGAAAGCTTCGTTAAAAATGTGTAATACGACCGGCCCAAACGTCAGGCCGGCCAACCGGGAACTGTCCCGGTTCTCCCGATTAGCCACTCCGGGCCTGGTACTGTGCGATTGCCTGCTGTTGTGATGTTGATGTTAACGGCGCGCAAGGTGCAGTGCATCGTAAAAATTCTACGCGTCATCTTCGTTATGGATTAAAAAAAAAAAAAACTTCGTCACGGATATAATTTAGGTTGCACTGAGATGTTCTTGAAAATTAAAACCACGGTGAAAAAAACCCAGACTTACGACAGCTAATTTAATACTTTTAATACCTTTAGTAATGGAAAACTAAATTCAATGCCTTTTTAATACTTTTAATAACCCGCGGGTACCCTGTATTACTGTATTATTTTGTAACGAATTCTTCCAATTAAACAAGACTAAGATGCATAGTTAATAATAGGGTTGGGCATCGAGCATCGATGGGAACCGGTTCTAACACTCCGATGCTCCAGGAATCGTTCGAATTTTAAAATTTCGTTCCATGTTTTGATGCCCTGACCGCCGAGCAAGAAAAAAATTGCTCGAGTTCAAAGACTGATATTTATATACAAGTTAAAATTAGCCGTGTGACAGTTCATATAATTAAAAAAATCCTGGAGAAATTAAGACTTTAATATAAACCATGCAATTTTTTTTTTGACCCTGCCTTTTTTTTTTTACTCAGCCTCTTAAAAGAATCGGACTCAAGAATCAATCGGAACCAGAATCGAAACGTGGAATCTGAATCAGAACCTAAATCGTTCAATTTCAAACGATGCCCAACCATAGTCAATAAACATTTATATATTTTATATTTGTGTGTCTGTCCTATCAGGTTAGTCATGATTTATTTCCTTAGAAAAATGCAGCAACCCATTTGACATTTATTTTTAATATAATCCAGTTGGCAGAAAAAAAGTTTTCTTAATGTTTAAGTAGTCTAAATATTTTTGTGATCATTATAAATGTTTTTACACAATGAAGTAACGCTGGAAAAGTTTTAAAATTTATTTCTCGTATGAGAGCAAAGTGCCACATTCGCTACATTCGGCAAAGCCGACACAGGTTTCTGTAGCATCTTCAAAAATCTATTTGAAGCTTTCCACACCACACTCTTAGCGGTGCATGTTTGTCTTTTCAATTCTCCCGTCTTTAGTTTGTTTTTAACTTATTGCTGCTCCATATCGAAATACCAGGTAAAAATATGTAATGGATGCGGAGGGGCAGATTAAAAAGAGGGCAGGGCCACAGCGTTCACGTGCGCAGGGCATGCAGCTCCTGTTTACAATTACCATCCAGCGTCTCCTCTGTTTTTATCCAAATGATTTATTTTATAAACATTTTTGTTTGAGCTTTTTAATACCTAATTTTGAAAAAAATATTTCATAACAAGTATTCCTTAGTTTAACATCCATACATCATTTTAGTATACATAAATTTCAAGTTACGACACGTTTAAACGGGAGAATATTGCCTCTTGTTCAGAAATTTCAGGTTACAAGAGCCACAAAAAGACTATACAATACTGTGAGTACTGTGTGAGAACACATGCATGTACTTCTTGCTTTTAAATATCGAGCCATAAAACCCTGCTGCCCTATTGGTCATAATATTTCCCATCATGCCTCCGTAATGTGATTCTGCTCTCCTACTGGCCTGTTGTTGATGACGTTTCAATTTGGGTGTCGCAGTATGATGACATGCACAGGCGCTACTGTGTTATTGTTGATATAGCAGGTCAATGTCTGAGCCTTGTGTTTTTGTTTCATGAAGTTTTTTTTAAGCCCACAGACAGTTCATTACATTAGAGCATAGGTCTCCTCGCGTTTTTGTGTCCCGAAGAGTGAGGTAGGCGGTAGGCACCATTGATCCTGTGAAAGAGGACATTGCCTCACTCGAAAGATATTTGTTCTTTGCATTTTGCTCTATTATCTACTTCATTACAGGTAATAACACAGGTTACATATATTGAATGATTGAAATGTTTAATGTGGCGTGTCAGTAGTGCTTGGAACCGATTAGGGCATTTGCATGTAAAACGTGTTTCTATTAACGAAATTTTCGGGTTAGGAGACTACTCCCAGAACCAATGAATGTTGTAAGTAGAGGTAGCACTGTATTTAAGTTACAGTGACACCTTGACTTACGAGTACTTTGTGTAATGAGCATAATTGAGTTATTATTGATCTTACAAAAAAATTCTACTTCAAATCGTAAGTCAAGGTACCACTGTATTCCTTTTTTTTTTTTTTTTGTAAAAATTGTTTTTAGAAAATTGCACGGCAATAAAATTTACAGATACATAACTACACACCCATACAGTGAACATGAAGTTGTCACCAAAATGGATTGGACAACTATTGCCGTTAATGTCAGCCAATGAGTTGAAGAACTTTCACATCATCTCTCCTTACCTGAGTTGTTAAGGTTGATGCAGCGCAGGTTGGGAAAGAGACGTTGCAGTGTTTCCCGGGTCTCGTCCACGCACTCCACGCCATTGTTGGCCAGCACCAATTCGTTAAGGCCGGGGTACATGAGCCCGAACTTGCGCACCTCCGTCCAGTCACGCAGGTGGTTGTCGGTGATCTGCAGCAGGCGCAAGGACGGGCAGGACGTGCTGGACTGGGACACAGTGCGGTATTCGTTTAGGCACAGGAAGAGCTCCACCAGCCTGGGGACAAATCCAGAGCACGAGTGGTTAATTGGACCTGGTGTGCGAATGTTTCAGTTATTGTGGCTCCACTTACTCAGAAGTGTTTTGCGTGAGTGCGTGAACGGTGTCCCAGCTGACTTGTGTGTTAATGAGGACGAGCCGACGCAACCGGGCAAACACGTTGGCCATGCACGGCTCCAGCGTGGCGCCGCACAATGGGTTCATGCTCAGGTTGAGGAAGTCCAAGCGAGGGACGTTGGAAACGATAGCGCAGATCTAGCAAACCCATTAAAATGAAGTTTAGATGTCATCCATTTTTTTGAAGGGAGGATTAATTATTGAGCATTTTTCTAAAAGACACATAAAAAATGTGCATTTTTATATGTGAATGTCTAGCTATATTCAAATTTTAATGATCACTTTTTATATTTATTCATTGGCTGCCTTTGACGGCAAAATATGTCCAATCCACTTGAACTGGGAGGGTTGACAGCAATTGAATATTCGATAGCTGCCAGCCCCATTTCAAGCGACTGAACGTCTATCATTGCTTGTGTGTTTTAATAATTATCTGTTTAAAATATCCTTTATTCTTTTACTGAGTACCACAGCTCATACTCTGTTAAAGGGTATGTAGCGGCAAAGGGGGTGTGAGACATCAATAGAACCGTTATGTGCCAAGATAACAAATATTGATAAAGTTAACAAAAAAAAATCAATCACATTAATGAGCAATTATCGAAAATAGATCGAAAATGACGAACATTTCCGAAAGTGTTCCGGAAACAGCCGAATGGGGCGGGGACGTCACGACAGGTGAATGAAAGTCGAGGCGGAGCCAGGTGCGATTGTTTTTTCTCGACGAGAGAGTAGCGTTCGGGTTTGTTTGACCAAAACATCACTAGAATGGTTCAAAACTGCTGTGCTATGTGGTGTACAAATAGCTATTTATCGGAATATAGTATCCATGAGTTCCTGAACGCGAAAAAAAAAGCTGGACTACACAGACAATGGGTAAAGTTCGTCTGTGCAAAGAGGGCTAATTTTCTAGACACAGCCTCTGGCACGGTTTTGTGTTATTTTCCACCTGAAAGCTTCTCGAACTATGGACAAGTGAAATCGGGTTTTGCTATAAGATTGCTGCTCAAAGGAGATGCGGTGCCGACCATACACGCGCAGCCATCTAAATGTCCCGAGATATCAAGAAAGAGGACGATGAGTGGCAAAGGAGGCTAAGGCTAAGCAAAGGAGGGAAGCAGCCAAGCTCGAAATGGCCAGAGTGAGTACTCTTTTATAATAAAAAAATGTCACCCATTGGATACGGGACTGGACACATGTATAAATTATCGTTCGTAAAATATATAGAACAAATCCTCTGATCCCATTCATATTTGTGTCTGTTGGCAGAGCGAAAAGCTATGATAGCGCAATAATTATTCTATGCATTCCTTTATTTTGCAGTCACGGTGTATCAGCTTCACAAAAAGAAATGCAAAACAAATCATTGGTGTTTCCCCACACGATCTGCTGCCGATGTTTCATCAGTGTCATTGCTCCCCTCAATGACCGTTTCATTACGCTGCATTGGCGTTCGTTTGGGCTCAAATTGGTAACCTAAAACACCGATTAAAGCTTCGTAACTCTCCTCGTCACCATTAGATGAACATTCGTTACGTCCTTCTACGTCGGATTCGTCGCTGAAACTAGAAACGAAATTGTCTGCCATCATCGCCGCCATTCAGTATTAAAGCACTGAGCCTTTTTCTTGTTGAAGAAACACCCCTCACTGTCAATTCTGAATTCTCTTTTATTGACAACGAGGGGTGTTTCTTCATGAGGGAACCTGGAATATGTGCAGGACGAACACAATGCATCAGCATAAACAGCTCAAAACACCCCTAATTCTCCCCTCACTAGAAGGAATTATAGTGATACCTCGGCTCACGAACGCTTAAGCGCACGAACTTTTCGCCTCAAGAACATTAAATTCGCGAGCATATAGTCTCTGCTGACGAACTAGTTTTCGGCGGACGAACCAATTCACGCGGTCGAAAAGCGCCACGAGAAGCTGACGCACGCTCACGGCGTCCCAGTTCGTCCCCTCACTTTCGTTGAGTGCGGACGTGGTTTGTGTTTGATAGAGATTTTGGACCATATTGAGTGTACTTTTGCTATTATGGGACCGAAAAAGAGTTACCTACAGTCCTTATGGAAGGTGACTCGTGTTACCAATTCGCCCTCGACTGGTAATTGGCGGTGCTTTCAGCTTCCCACCGTAGTGAGAAGTGGACCGGCGAGTCACGTTGGCTCGTTGTCGTCGGTTGTCTTCGGTTCGCCCGATTTCCTCTCCAGAAAGGTGGCGGCGTGCATACAAGAGGCGTCGGATGGCTTTTATTAACAACCAAAAGCATGTGGTGGGCACAGCAGTGGAGTCTACGCTAACTGCGCACTTTGCCGGTAACACTCTCCTTCCAAACAGTAACTCCCTCCCTCCCTCCTCCTCCCACTCCATTCCATCAAGCCATCAACTACCATCACAAAGGTAAATAAAACGACTTTATTATACAGTACAGTTTATTTCTTTAACACAATAGCACATTTATTATACATAAAATAAGGTATATTTTTGTGTAGTTTTAAGGCTTATTTAGTAGAAAATTATGTTTTATGGGGACCTGGGAACGGATTATTCTCATTTTAATGGTTTCTTATGGGAAATAAATGTTCGGAAGACGAACTTTTCGCCTTACACACACTTTCTGGGAACCAATTATGTTCGTGAGCTGAGGTATCACTGTATATTGATGCAGACAGGCGCTGCCCCCCTAGTGGCCGGTGGCACTCGCTTCACTTGTCGTGACGTCACGCACACAATCTGCCAGATCTCGGGCGCCGGTCGTTTTAGCTTGACAATCGAGCCAAATTTCTCTCATTTTCTTGTGTGTAATTACACGAAGTGGCATGATATGAATACAAAAGGCATGCGTTTATGGATAAATGATGGAATATTAAAATTTTCCCAGGGCATGACATACCCTTTAAAAATACTAGACAAAAAAGTACCAATTGGAGAAACTCACACGGACGCACATTTTCCTTGGCGTACATGATAGCGACGATTTGACTCACCTCAGCCCAGTCGTGGATCTCATTGTAGGACAGGTCCAGCTCAACCACATGGGCACAGAAAGCAGCAATGTTGGACCTGTCACCCGCCTTTTTGATGCCACAGTCGTTCAGAACCAACACGTTCGGCAAGAACAGACGACCTGCGAACACCGGCATTAGGATAAAAACACCCACGGAAGTGAACCGACGCACACCTTTGACTGGGGATCCAGGAGGGGAGGGCAGCACTACGACACCCAGGCCTTGACCGTAGGGGAAGTTCTCTGTGTTGTACTTGTCGCTGAGGACCTCCACAAAGGTGCGGGCCTCCACTTCATCAGAGGACTGATCCATTGTCTCAGCCCTGGGTTGAGAAGAGTTAACTGCTAACCAAATTCGTAATCTTGAGAGGGTATTTTGACACAATTATGGGCTTGACATGTTCTATGTGAGAAAACTGGGAAATCTTTTAATCACATTTCACCTTTTTATGATTAATTCAAGTAGAAATCGAGTGATATGAGTTTTTCAGGACCGATACCGATTATTAGTAGTTGGGGGGGTGATTAACCAATTTTTGGATTTGATATTCATTTACAGTAAAAATGTAAAATTGGCGTAAAAAAACTGAATAATGCAAACACTAAACTTCACTGAAATGCCTAAAGCATGTTTATTGAATCACACAAAAACAATAGCTCCAGAAGTGCCTGAATTTTCTTATAAAGTTGAATAAAACATTAAATAAATAGCTCTTCAGAAAAAAATGTTCCAGAAAAGTTTTTAACATGTTAATGTCCCTTCATAATGTGCCTTCATAATGCGAATCATCATTTCTAAACAAAAATAACAGAAAAATGCTTGTCTTTGTTAAATGCTTGATTGAGTGAGTCCAGTCAAATCCACTCACTGCTGTGCAGTGCACAGACACACAATGAGTTGCCACAGCACACTAGTGTTTAACAAGATAAATTATGATTGACACATTGGGCGTCATTGAATGTAGCGCTGTCAAGCTTCTCTAGCAAGATCAAAGCTTCAACGCCTCGTCAATCATCATTAACTCATTCACTCCCAGCAATTTTCAGCGGAGCAAGGCCCTTCGCTCCCGGCCGTTTTACTGGATTTTGACTGATTTTGCAAGGCCCACAGAAACCCACCAAAAAAATATTAGACTCTCGTCTTTCAGCAGAAAAAAAAGTAAGTTCATATCTTTTTCCATTCTTTAGAAATAAGCATTAGAAAATAGCTTAGTTTGAGCAATTTTCCAATTTCTGATGAAAAAACGGAGAAAATGAGCTTTTTTGTAAACACATAAATTTCAAACATAACTGACTTTAAACGGCTATTTTTTGCTTTGGTTACATGCCAAACATCTGAATAATGTTTTCCTTTTACAAAATAACATGAACAACCAGACAAATAGAGCTTTTGATAGCAAAGTAACAATTTATTCACACATACCTAACTGAGAAATGATGCTTGGTGGCCGCAACAGCGGGTTAAACTTTTCCCTCATTGCCGCCTGTCTCGTAAAGATGGATTTTTTGTCTTTTGTGGTGAACACTGCCTCGTTCGCCTGGGGAACTTCTGTTCCGGGGGGGGGGGGAACTGGTTTGGCCGTGCGCATTTCCGTGCGGGAAACTGGATGGTGCGGGGGATGCGAGCGGCAAGCCTGCGGAGTGGGCTCTGCTAGGCGAGCAGCACGGTCACAACTACGCTGTACTGGTTAAATCGGGTTGGGGGGATCTTACCAAATGCGCTACTGCCCTCCAGTGGCCAGTTTTATTGCTTTGAAATGCTTTAAAAGTGTCGTAGGACACCAACGATAAGATCATCACGCAAGAGTGATCATGTCTACAAATTGGAAACACTTCACATTTGGATGCACTTTTTCCCATCCACAGTACTTTTCTGTACTTGTATTGGATCGGTATTCTGTACAGGCAGACTCAGTATCGGACTCAAACTCGTGTGCAAAAGTATGTGATCGGGACAACCCTAGTTTGAACTTGTCTGATAGTTAAAGATTATTACAATTTAGTTTCTATTGCAGGGTTTATAAACCTGGTGGACCGCCAGTCTAAAACAGTTTCTAAAAAAAAAAAAAAAAGTATACAAATCTTGACGGCATTTCAACTGCGTGTGGTAATACGGTTGAAAGCACACTGGCGACATCTAATGGTCACTATATGAACAAACTTGTCCTAACTCCCAATGCACTGAATTGCATTGTATTTTTGTTTTAGTTCAAACTGTATTTCAAGACTATTTGAAGATTCTACATTTTAGAATTGTTAATAAATGGCTTGTAATAACACATAATAGTAACAATCTCAAAATTCCAGTCTCTTAACATTTTCATTAAAAAAAATATATATAATATTATTTTATTGTTTTTTCCCAAAAACATGGTACTTCACTGGTGGGCTTCTCTTCCACCAGGCTTTTCAAGTTTTCGACGCTATGGGACAACTTCATCAATGAAACTTTAAAAAGAGTCTCCCTAGAGCACGCAAAACAGGAGCTCACGTGTCACGTGTGCATCAGCGCCGGCCGGGAAAAAAGCTCTAAAAATAGCCCGTAGGCGTGATCACATTAGTGACAAGAAAGCCGAAACGTGAGGCGACATGAGCTTGCCGCCCAGTTGACGTTCCACCTATCCATTTTCAGACACCCAAAATGACGATAGACATCCAATCTTGTACCTCTTAAAATCTTATTTAAACACTTTAGTTTAACACTAGTAGACGTCCAATCCATTTGAACAGAGAGGGTGGCAGCGAATCACTTCAAATGGATTGGACATCTAGCGGAAGCCAATGAGTTAATATCCCTTTGACAGTGCGATGACATCCCTCAAATCAGATCTTATCCGCCGTTTGTGTCCAAGTGAGGACAGTCCTTCCCTCTTATCCATCCTGATCAGGACTATCATTTTCAGACAAATCATATCACAAGGCCGAAATAGATCTAGTTTGATGTTCCTGCCGTAAGAGTTTCTCACAGATCTGCCAAATCTTACCTTTGATGTGTGGCAGCCGAAGCAGAGCCGCTTTTCAACAGCGCATCCGGTCACATTCCCCTGCTGCGAAAAGACACAAAATGCACAAAAAGGGCAGACAGCAGGGATTAGGGCATAATGTACGGTTTGCTTAGATAACGGCCTCCACCCTATTAGATACTACTGTATACAAAATATCCAAAGCACACGTGTCAAACTTCGGCCCACAGGTCAGATTCGGCCCACATCATTGTTTTTTTTTTTTTTTTTTTTTTTTCCCCAGCTAAACTGAAATTTAAACAAAAATCTGAATATTTACAGTTTTACCAGTCGCTTTAAAAAAAGTAAATGAAGTTTTAGTTAAGATTTTAAAATTAGTATGTTTATTTTTTTTAATGAGTATGTTCATTGTCTTTGATTTTTTGTTTTAGTTAAAAATTACAAAAGAAATAAGCATATTTATTGTTTCCCTTTTTTAATTAAAAAAAATTGAATAAATTCTAAAGATGAAAATAATATTCATTATCTGTTTTTTATTTAAGTTTAAAATTAAAAATAAAAATTGCAAAAAGGGAAAATTTACAGTTCACCACTTTTGTTTAAATCAAAATTTAAATATAGCCCATATATATATATATATATATATATATATATATATATATATATATATATATATATGTGTATATATATATATATATACACATACAGTGGGGAGAACAAGTATTTGATACACTGCCAATGGGTTTTCCCATTGGCAGTGTATCAAATACTTGTTCTCCCCACCGTATATGTACATAATTTCTGAAGATATTTTTTTTTATGTATTTTTCTTTGGATTCATGGATTTATTCATCTTGTGAACCGCTTATCCTCACGAGTGTGGCGGGGGTGCTGGAGCTTATTCCAGCAAACAACGAGCAGGAGGCAGGGTACACCCTGAACTGGTCGCCACCCAGTCGCAGTGGATTTGACCAAAAAAAAAAAAAAAAAAAAAAAATCCTCTTTATTTTCTTTCATAAAAAAGAAAGCAATATTTTCCATTCATGCATTTTTCATTTTTATCCTTTATGGCAATTTCAAACAGACAAAAAAGAAAGAAAATAAAAAAGAAAAACTGTATAAACGTTTTCTTAATATGTATTTTTACAGTGTCTCTGAAGAGCTAAAAAAATCTCACATTTTAGACTTTTAAAGGCCCTTTTAAGACCATAGTGAATACAATTCATTAACTATTTCGCATCATTTACGAAAAAAGATTTGAAGAAAAATTGGGAGGCCCGGAATTACTTGCAAAGTATATGAATTTATTCCCAGCTTTTTCACACAGTGATACAAATTAGCATGGAGTACTCAAGCAGTAAAGTAACGTCAATAGATTTTTAAGACCTTTAAAAATTGTATTTAAGACTTTTTATGAGATTTTAGGAGAATTTCAGTTGTTTTTAAGGCCTTACATTCAAATTATTGGATTTAAGACTTTTTGGAGACTTTTTAAGCCTGTTTTAGCTGTGGGATTTCATTAAAAACAAAGAGAAAACCAGTAAATGATACGTTTTTTTTTCTTTAGAAAAGGGGAAAATATTGAATAGTTCTCCGATTTCTGGAGTCGTCGGCTCCTTTTCACTACAGAAATGTTATACACATTTTATTTTAGCGAGAAACATGAAGGCGGGCCACACAAAATTATGTGGAAATCCGGATCTGGCCCCTGGAGCGCCAGTTTGACACCTGCGTGTTAATGAAAGAAATTTTCTTCCTAACAAGCCTTATTTTAACAGCGGGTATTATGTTACTGACAATAGAGCAAGAAAATAGGCTCCTTTATGCCTGATGAACAAATGTCACTCTTTTGTGCAGATAGAGACAACAACCTTGCACTTACCATCAACACACCGCCCTGCAAATAGCATATTATGTAGTAAACCTTAAATTTAGGCGTAGTTATGGCAGTCCCGACCAATGTGCACGCTCGGTTTACGTCACTGCAAAAGGCACGCTGTCGTAAATCGAAGAGCGTCCGTGCAAATAATAAAGACTAATTAAAAAAACATGTATTTCAAAGGTATTGTTTATGCCGAATTGAGGCACGAGCCATGGCGTTTGGGGAAAACGCCAAAAAAAAGTATTTTCTGTCAAATACACTCCAAAATTATCAAGGTCAAGGTAAAAACACAAAAATGTGAACGGAGTTCGGCAGAGGTCGACTCAAAAGGGGCGATAACTCAACACCGAGGCCTGTACGGTGTTGATAAATATAGCTAAGAGATAACTCTCTACGAGTGATTAATGTACCTGCTCTGCCAGTCAAGAAAAAACGCTGTTCAAGAAATGCATACAAGGTGCTATAATTTCAGCGCGTAAAACTAACTTGTCCCGTCATGACATCTATTGGAATAATTTCATATTCGACGACTGTTATCAAGTGGTCTATGTCAGCCTCTTAACTTAGCACTTTAAAAGCGACATGGTTATATTTTTGGACATTGTGACTGCACTCACCGTGAACCCCCCGGAAGCCACTCGCTAGTGTTTTGTTTGTGTTTTTCTTCTCGCTGAAGAAGTGTCAGTGGAAGCCGGATGTGACGTCGTTTAAATGGTTTTAAACTTTAAACAGGGCTTCTCCTAGCGCAATTAAAAAAAAAAAAAAAGTCGTGGCTTTGACGTGAAATGTGAAGCTATGTAAGAAAATACTTAAAAATATATCATGTATACATAAACTGTATGCTGTTTTTTTCTCTTAATTTGGAGCAGGTTAGCGTAAATCCGCACCGAATGACCCAAAAATGCATTTTAATAACTGTAATTTGGGGGGGGGGTATGGTGGTTGCGCGCATATGAAAAAAATATATAGTATGAGAAAAACTACATATTTGTTTTGACTGGAACGTCAGTGTCACCATACATAGGTGTGATATATTCAAGGGTAGATTTCCAAAGGCGAAATTAGCGGCGCAAGTAGTTAGCGGCCATCTTGCATCGGGAAATCGTAGAGGCACGGTGAATGATTTTCTCCATTAAAATACGCGAACTCATTGAATTCTTCACGGATTTACAAACGGCTTGGCTCATAACAAACTGTGTTAATGTGGCTATTATTTGGCTTGGATGTGTTTTTTTTTTTTTTTTTTTTTGTGAACCGTCTAATTATTTTTTTAGTTAAGCAGCTAACTTACTGTGTCGCTGATGTTTATGAAAAACAAAGTCGTTGTAAAATCAGTAAAAGAGTAATAATAATGATAATAAATAAGTAAAGAATTCAAAGCGAACAGCCCAGGCGCGAAATGGCCGACAAGTGACAACGCACGTACCTATTGGTTAACACCGCTCAATTGACATCTAGTCTTATATATGATGTTTGAGGTAACCCCGCCCACTGTGAAGGAAATGACGAATTTTAAACTGATTTAAATTCGGTCAGCGCTCTCCTTGCGCAACTACTGTACAAATCACAACATAGAGGTATGAGGAAGTAAAATAATAAGATAAATAATACAAATACAGTACAATTTATTATGCATTGCTAAAGATTTTTGAATCAATTACAAATAAATCAATTTCACACAATAGAAAATAATTTTGCAAAGAATTATTAAATATTCTTATTATTTTTAATAATTACAGCAAACCCTGATCAGAAATCCAGCACATGTTGTTTTTGCGCTAGCAAGACCAGTACCAAAACACAAATCCAGTTTGTGTGTGTGTGTGTGTTTTAGTTAAAGATACAAGACAAGATTGACAGAATTGCACCACTTTCATGTTTTGCTCATTCATTTTTATGGTTGTAATTTGTAACTGCAGTGTAAATGTTGAAAAAAATAAATAAATAAATAAATTATATACAGTATTTTCAATTTAATGATCAGGGAATTGTTGAATACATAAATAGAATACTCATGTAACTGACCTGCACAGAGACAGTTAAAAATGGACTAATCCTTATGCAATAATGTCACGGTGGGTTTACATTGAACAGTTAATAAAACAAAACATGATCTGGAAAAAGGGTATGGCAATTCAAGGTGTCTGACAAGAACATTTATTTTAAACTTGTGTATTGGTCCAGAAGGGAAATAAATCCAGGTGAAATTAAGGAATAGAATGGGTGTGTCCAAGCAAGAGCCTGCCTAATCCAGAATTATCCTGTGACTCAACCGTGACCAGAGAAAGAATAATCTGTCAGGTGCAAAATAAACAAGTGCAACAACACGGTCTGCTCGTAAGTGACCCAAAAAAAGCCCTCCTTCTTGTTTCTGTCTTTCCCTGTACTTGGACAAGAGGTGACAAACATGGCGCTCATGAGGTCAGGCTGGCTTTGGAGACAGAGTGAGTACATTATAATACCAGGCCAACCGTAACTTGTTATTGGAACGATAGATCGTATGTCCTGCCATCTAGCATCTGTGCTGAAGCGCTGGAAGTTGAACTGGTGTGACCTATGGGTGGATGGCAGCCTTTGCTTCTACAAGAGCGATAGTCGGCGAGAACTGGAGCACCGCGTCAACCTCAAATTCACATGTGTAGATGTGCGCAGTGGCCTAGAGTGTCGAGGTACAGCATTGCTGATTAGGAATCTCAAGCAGCCGCATGAAGTTAAATTTTTTGTGGGGTGTGGGATGATTGCAGGGGTGACGCCTCCTGAAACTAACCCCCAGGAGAATATCATCGTTGTGCAGTTCAAGGACAGCTCAACAATGAACCTCTGCGCTAACAGTGAGGACGAATCTGTGTAGGTCTCTTATCTGGCAAGCCTATGTGATCTTTTGCTAACCAAAACAGCAGCATCTCCAAAAATACTATTGAAACATGATGACATTTTATGAAACCTTATTATCAATGATGATCTTACATAATGTGTTTTCATGGATTAAGGCCACAAAGCACACTCCTAGAAGAGCAGATGTGAAATTTATAAAGATTAATAAAAACATCAGACAGGTATTATTTAAATTACTATAACTTAAAAAAAAAAATAAAAAAATAAAAACTTTAGAGTGTTATTGGGGCCCATAACCTTGTGTTTTTATTCATTAGAATTTAGTTGTTGTTTTTTTGTAATTTTATTTGGTCATAACTAATTTCTATAAGAAATAGTGATTTATCATCAAAATCATATACTGTAATTATAATTGAGACCTGGCATCCACATGTGTGGACATCACATTTTGGGTCATGTAGGTCACAATATTAACATTTAGTGTACAGGCACAGTGGCAGGGGACACTTCCCGCTGCAGCACCCCCTGGTGTTGGGGAGAAAAAGTGTTTTGGTAGATTCTTTTTGTTTTTGTTATAAAAAGATAAAACATGGAAACAATATCGTATTTAACTTTGGGGACTAAATGTATATGTTGAAAGTTTTTGTTGTTGCTGTTAATAACACCACCTAAGACCTCGCTTGCTACCGTGTCACATTGAATAAGCGTCAAAAACGAGTTAGCAATTATTTTCTTTACAAAAGCAGCAACATTTTATAAAATTCAATGAAATAGATAAGACATGCTTGAATAGTAGCCATATTATTGTTTGTTGTTGCAGTTGACCTACTGCCGTGCAGAGTGGTTGGATATTCGTGTGCAATTTATTTTAGTCTTGTGAAAAGGGGTATTAAACCGAGGCTCATTGGCCCTTTAAAATTTCAAATGTGTTCGTTTGTCATTGCGCCATCTAGCTGCAGGGATTTGCATTATAATACAGGGCGCTTTTATTTCTAATACAAAATCTCCAACACATACTGCAGCTGAAATAGAAAGCTGTCTTTGTAGTTGCCCAGTAGTAGTACATAAACTATCCAGCATGCGTGCACTGCCTTTTTGCACGCCTTATATGGAGAAAACACACGATCATGAGAAATTTTGACCAAAATGGGTGTTTTTGGATGGGAAAAACTAAAAAAGATCCTATGCACCCTCTGCTGTGAGTGACTTCAAGCACCACTGCATAGGCATGGCTTACATGACCCAAAATATGACATTTGTGGAATGCAGGTATTTATTGGGTTACGTTTATTTATTTTGTTAAATAATTTAAAAAAAAAAAAAAATTGGCTTGCCCTATAAAGTGTTGACTGGAATTATTTCTGGTGCTCATTTTCAAACACAAACTTTAAAGTCAACTGCTGAACACTGAACAGTGTTGCTAACCAAAACATCAGCACCTGCTAAAACAGTCATGTTTGGGTGAGTCTCAATAAAATTGCGCTTTATTTACTCTATATTCTCTGCCATTGGGAGCAAGAGATGTTCAATCCATTTGAATTGGTAGGGATGACAGAAATGGATTGACATCTACAGTATCTATCTTGTTCCTTTCTTTCAGGGCGTGGAAACTGACAATGCTTGAGACCAGGAGAAACTCGGTGAGATGCAGGTTCTTGGATTGTTTTTGGTTGCAAAATATCTCATTTGAGACTGTTTTTCCCATCCCCAGGTGTTTACGTATGACCCCTACGATGATTCTTATCATGCCATACCCCTGAACAATTATCACACAGTCTACCTGACACCCGGAGTAGGACCAGGTAGTCTGCTTTATGGAATGCGTATTAGAGGGTTTTACTATTTTAGAGTGAAATTGGTGAATTCAACATGATCAAAGCCCTGTTTTGATCCGAGTTTAATTTCCATTCCCTCCTCAGGCACCCATCATGTGATTGTTCAGAGAGACCCCTTCGACGGAGTGTTTGACCACCTCGCCATGGGATTACTGGCGGGCATGGCGGCAGGTGCCGCCATGCGCTCCTTCCTCTGGGCACCCATGTTCTTCTGCTGAGATGGATTTAATGCCGCATCTTTAGCCTAACAATTCAGATGAGACACTTCTTTTGTATATTCAGTTTGCATCCTCAGTTGCTCTTTTCACTGTCAATGCTACTAATGTGCAATTTGTCTTAATTGTAGTAGTTGCTGCTGTGTGACTTCATGCTTATCTGGCTTGTGATAAAGTACAGAACATGAACCACATGTACTAAGTTAAGTGCCTGCTTGTTTTACTTGAAATGTCAAACAGTTTAGATACATTGTTAAGCCCTCAAGAGTTTTACACAGTAAGGTACATCTTCAAGACTGGGACTGAGATGCTCAATTCTCTAACCTATGATGAATGCTTACCAAATGACAGGGAAGGCAAAAAGAAGTCAAAATTTACTTCAAAATGGCGAAAACTGGTTATATACAGTGGGGCAAATAAGTATTTAGTCAACCACCAAATATGCTTTGGTTCTCCTACTTGAAAAGATTAGAGAGGCCTGTAATTGTCAATATGAGTAAACCTCAACCATGAGAGACAGAATGTGGGAAAAAAAAAAAAACAGAAAATCACCTTGTTTGATTTTTAAAGAATTTAATTGCAAATTAGAGTGGAAAATAAGTATTTGGTCACCTACAAACAAGCCAGATTTATGGCTGTCAAAGAGGTCTAACTTCTTCTAACAAGGTCTAACGAGGCTCCACTCGTTACCTGCATTAATGGCACCTGTTTTAACTCATTATCGGTATAAAAGACACCTGTCCACAACCTCAGTCAGTCACACTCCAAACTCCACCATGGCCAAGACCAAAGAGCTGTCGAAGGACACCAGGGACAAAATTGTAGACTTGCACCAGGCTGGGAAGACTGAATCTGCAATAGGTAAAACGCTTGGTGTAAAGAAATCAACTGTGGGAGCAATTATTAGAAAATGGAAGACATACAAGACCACTGACAATCTCCCTCGATCTGGGGCTCCATGCAAGATCACACCCCGTGGCATCAAAATGATAACAAGAACGATGAGCAAAAATCCCAGAACCACACGGGGGGACCTGGTGAATGACCTACAGAGAGCTGGGACCACAGTAACTAAGGCTACTATCAGTAACACAATGCACCGCCAGGGACTCAAATCCTGCACTGCCAGACATGTCCCCCCGCTGAAGTTTTCTGGATGATCCAGAAGAGGACTGGGAGAATGTGTTATGGTCAGATGAAACCAAAATAGAACTTTTTGGTAGAAACACAGGTTCTCGTGTTTGTAGGAGAAAGAATACTGAATTGCATCCGAAGAACTGTGAAGCATGGGGGTGGAAACATCATGCTTTGGGGCTGTTTTTCTGCAAAGGGACCAGGACGACTGATCTGTGTAAAGGAAAGAATGAATGGGGCCATGCTTCGAGAGATTTTGAGTGAAAATCTCCTTCCATCAGCAAGGGCATTGAAGATGATACGTGGCTGGGTCTTTCAATGATCTCAAACACACAGCCAGGAGTGGACACAAAGGAGTGGCTTCGTAAGAAGCATTTCAAGGTCCTGGAGTGGCCTAGCCAGTCACAGATCTCAACCCCATAGAAAATCTGTGGAGGGAGTTGAAAGTCCGTGTTGCCCAACGACAGCCCCAAAACATCACTGCTCTAGAGAAGATTGCATGGAGGAATGGGCCAAAATACCAGCAACAGTGTGTGAAAAGCTTGTGAAGAGTTACAGAAAACGTTTGGCCTCCGTTATTGCCAACAAAGGGTACATAACAAAGTATTGAGATGAACTTTTGGTTATGACCAAATACGTATTTTCCTCCATGATTTTCAAATAAATTCTTTCAAAATCTAACAATTTAATTTTCTGTTTTTTTTTTTTTACATTCTGTCTCTCATGGTTGAGGTTTACCCATGTTGACAATTACAGGCCTCTCTAATATTTTCAAGTGGGAGAACTTGCACAATTAGTGGTTGACTAAATACTTATTTGCCCCACTGTATTTTGCAAGCACAATGTAAGATTACCGATTGTCTTTAATCCTTTATAAGGCACTCAGACGTCCATTCCAATTCGACTGGGAGAGCGAATGAAAATGGATGGCACTAAAAGATGAGCATTCAGTCTTCATAGTTTTTATTAATTGTACATCGATTGTTGTCAATGGCAACTAATGAGGTAAATACTATGAAAACAACATCTTTGGATTGCTATTGGGTCCATGATCTAAGTGTATTTCAGTTTTATATTTAAATTTTTAGTTATTAAAACTTTATTTATCCATAAAAACATTCTATAAAAATAATGATCAATATTAATATATTTTTTTAAAATTAGAATTGAGACCTGGAGTCCACGAATGTTGACATAACATTCATGTTGGCTGCAAATATTTAATATTGTGGCCAACCAAAAGGTGAATATGTGGACTTTTTTTTTTTTTAATTACCAAACATAGTCACGTACCCCTATAAAGGTGTCAGGGCTGTATTTGGGAAAGGAAAATTACTCCTCTTTACACATGACGTCTCTCTGTCCATTTGCTTTGCTGCCGTCTAACTTTGCCTCCGCCCGGAGCCTGCGGATCAGGTCGTGGGGACCTTTGCCCATCAAGGCCGACGGGTGGCGGTAAGAGCCCCCGATGCGATCCCACAACGTAAAGTACTGGCCGTAGTTGTAGTCGAAGAACAAGTGGTGGTCTGTGTGGTGCGCCGAGCCGTTGATGATTCCCGTCATGGCACCGGGTACACGGTAGTCACCGTCGTGGATGGAGATGGTCCAAATGTTGACAAAGACATATAAGGCCAGGTATAGCACCTTGTGGAGGGGGAAAAGGAATGGATAGATGTGGTATGGGAGCCCCTGCATGAAGCCGTCCACCGGATGGAAGGCGTGGCTGGCGAATGGTGTGGGAATCTTCCAGACATGATGCGGTTTGTGAAAGAGCTGTGGTCAAGGCAAAGGAGATTGCTGGTTTATAACACACATGTCACCCATGGTAGAAAAATGATTCATAAATAGTTTGTAGGAATTTTGAAGAAATGTCTTTGATCTGTAATCTTTAGTTTGATTTCTTCTATTCTGAGCAGGAAAAATACAGTAACAGAGCCCTCTCAACATTGTCAAACCGATTTTATACACATAATCGTAAAACCTGTAACATGGCTGTGGTTGTACTAACCTTATAAATAAGCTTATGATGTAGGAACCTATGAATCCAATAAATGCACATGTCGGTGAAAAGTAGAAAAGATACCATACTCAGGAAGAGCCCAGTCCACCCTGCAGAATCACATATCTATCAGCACTGACAAACATTGAAAAATTTAACCCAGTAACATTGTGCGGACATACCCAATGGAGAGTCGTGGACGTTGTCGTACACTTTGCTGTAACCTCGAACTTCGGCGAAGAACAAGGCCACCGTTGGAATACTGATCCACGGCAGTGAGGTCAGTGCGTATTTGATCTCACGCCGAACCTGATTCTGAATAAGGAAATTGTTGGTTTCAAGTAGGGATGTCCTGATTGCACATTTTTACATTGCATATTTTTACACCCGAGTCTGAGTCACCCGATTTTGAGAATCTGCCGATACAGAGTCCTGATCCAATACCGAAAAAAACGGTTTCATATAACAAAAAAGGTTTTTTTAACATGTTACTGTCCCACTGTGCCGCCTTCATAATGTGAATTATTTTTAAACAAGAATAACGTAGAAAATGGCTTGTCTTGATTAAATGCTTTATTGAGTGAGTCCACTCAAATCCACTTACGCTGCTGAGAACAGCATTTCACTTACACAATGAGTTGCCACAGCACACTTATGCAAGTGTAATGATAATTGTCACATTTCTGACTTTCGTAGAGCTACCAAGTGTCTTTGGCAAGATGAAAGCTACAAACCTGTCAATCATCGATAACTTTAAGTGCCAAAATCATCGTTAACCTTAAGTACCAAACACAAGCTGGACAGTTTGGCTGCATTGCTTAGCAGGAGGGAGGGTGACAGGCTGTGGCGCTGTTCGAGCATGAAGCAGAAAATCATAAATATATATTTTTTTTCATTAAAAATCCGCTCCCCATTCACCCGATTCTCTGAAAAGTGGCGCGATCAGCCTGATTTACGATCACGTGATCGGACCGGGACATCCCTAGATTTAAGGCTAAAGTTTCATGCTCATGTACAGCAGAAGCTGGGATTCTGAATGGGTCCATTAATGTCACTAAAGGTCAGTCAATTGACCTAAACTCCTGAGTAACTGCAGGTACAGTCTATCTACTACTGCAACAGATTAATTATTGGACTCTAAGATAACTGATTGCATGTATCCAGGTTCAACCAGTATTTCCAATGTGTAAAAATCAAGAGTCATCACGTACACCATAGAGCTAATTATTGGACTCAAAGCCAACCTTTGGCATTTTTTCTAAGGGTATCATCCCCCAGTAATGAACCATTGTACCACAAAAGGTACAGTCTAGAAATGTATTACCGAATGATAATATTTTACTCCCTAAAATTGTCAAAGGTATAAGAACAAGACATTTAAGGAGTGACCTTAGTTAACAATTGTTCCTAAAAAAGATAATGCCAGACTCTGAGGCAACTGTCTGTACCATATCTACGTCCAAGAACGTAGCAGTCTTTTCTCAAGATATAAGAATAAACAGTCAATTGTACAAAACAAAACTATTTGATGATTGTACCACATAAGGTGCAATGCTGTGGAGTAGTACCTCTAAGAAGTGTGGATGTTTCATAAGGTCATGGTCAAAGATAAAGTAGTAGCTGAGGGCTCCCAGGGTCAGGTAGAGAATCGCGGCACCAAGGTTTGTCACTACCAGCAGGCTGAGGATCTGCCGCAGGGCGCCGTCCTCTGCCCACGACGTCGGGTACACGTAGGGTGTGAATACGTAGTAGTCAGCGACATTCAACACAAGATCCATGACTGTACCTGTATATACACACAGTGTAAACAGGCAATGTCTATGCATAGTTACAGTGGCGAGAATCTGGATTATTTTTGTTTTAATGCTATACATTTGGCAATATGTAAGGTAATTTCTACTCCTTATTTTCTCAGAAAAGACACACTATTTCTTTTAACCTTAGCAGAAGGCAAAAACAATATAAACAAGTAAACGGCGAATGTAAAGTCATTGTTGGCAATCTTACTGAGATTTTTGAAAAAACTAGGACGGCAGAAACATGAACTAATGACGACAAAAGCATAAAATTAAGGTGTATTTTTCTCGTTAATTACTTTTTTTTATTCTACGTACAAGCATGATACAAGTTAAATAATGAGAACTATTTTGTGTGCATAAATATAATTTTTAGCTGGCTAAGTTATCAAAATAGGTATTATTTTGGTTAAATCAGCCCTTGTACTTTTACTGCACTCCGAAAATGGACAGTAGCAGATCAATAAATGTACTTCTACTGAAAAGAATATTTTAACCACTTAGGTGGTGGGGCTAATTTAATTTTGCATGCAGAGACTCGTTCTGACAAAACAATAACAAGAATAATTTTTAAGTAAACAAACAAACAAAAAACACATATTATTAACCTTTCATTTTAGCAATAGATAGAACAAACCTATTTGTTATAACAGAAGAGTCTTAAAAATCTAATTTGCCACAAATTAAAATAACCAAATCCTTGTTTTAAGATTAGTATACAAACCGAATTACAGTCTTTAAAAAGAACTTTACGATCGTCGTTATGTCTGCTTGCAAAAACGTGTACACACAAACAAAACTACGCTAAATGCATGTATTATTTATTTAGTAATATGAAATATTAGTTTTAAAAACATACTGTACCTGGTTTAGGTTACTCTATTCTGGACTGTAACACTGTTGAAAGGTACAGCGCTGGGCTTTAGCCAGCCAGTAACCAATCACTGACAAGTGCTGCGAGACGTAACTAACTGATAATCCAATGAGAGCGCAGCTTCTGGTCACATCAGCTTTGTTCTCCTTCGCCATTGGACAATAGGCTGATCTGCTCATTGCACACGGCTTCCGCTGTTCCCCGCACCTCAACAGAGTCTGAAATGTTGCCAAAAAGTCCCTTTAAACGCTCAATTTCTACGTTTGATATGGAAGAGGGACCATACAGGTATAACATTGCAAAGTGTCCCATGTTTAGAGACCTGAGAAACGGAATATCGGCTACCAAAAAAAAAAAAAAAAAAAAAAAAAAAAAAACGTAATCACGTCAATATACCTTCACGTACAGTACAGTGGTCACTACAGTGGACAGCTACTTAATTTTTTAATTTTATATTATTATATTTTTTAAAATTATATATATATTTTTCTACACTATAATTGTTATTATTATTATTTTTAAATAAATAATAATAATTATTATATATTTGTTGTGTTTTTTTCTTCCTTTTTCATAATTACAAATTTATAAATAAACACAACGTTAAAAAAGCTTAATTAATTAAATTAAAGTGAATTAAAATAGAAATACATTGTGGTTACGGCTCCTAGTAACAGTGTAAAGTAATTTTTTTTAATAGTATTTTACTCATTGCATGCCATTGAAGGCGATAGACGTCCAATTCATTTAGACGTCCACTCCATTTTGACTGGACGGGGCGAATGAACGAACGTTCGTCATCAATGGCAACCAATTAGTTAACTAACGAGTGTCCTTTAGGGGTAGAAAAACAAAACAAAAATGTATGTTTGTGCATGAAGGAGTTAATTTGTCCTAGTGTATTAATTAATTATTTAGGCCTGTTTATGACATTTGCTCAACGGTCCTAAAAATAATAATAATTAAAAAAATAAAAATAAAAAAAATAAAAAAAATAAAAGACATGAGATCCACAAGGTGTCGCAATTGCTTCAGATTGAAATATTGTTTCTCGAGAAACATGAAGTCATATGGCTATAGGGTCGCCATTAAACCTGGTTTGTCATCACGATGACGTAATCGCAAAGTCTATCAGCCACATGACTGTGATGTAGAGCTGTATACCCTTTTCTGGCTGTCATCATGGCCAACTATGACTGTGGGCTAGAGTAATTTTGCTCTGGCGATATCATTGTCACAAATCATCGTTGTCGTGCGACTATAGGTTCTAGAGCCACATTTGTCAAGAGCTAAAAAAAGAAAAAAAAAAAACTTCAGTGGGGACTCTAAGATTGTCAGTACCAATGTTGTCCTGAACTGAGCATAATAGCAATGAAAATGGATGCCACAAAGGACAATTACTCCTTAAAGCAAAATGTGCAACTCCTACAATACCAGACTGAGAAGTTTAGACAGTTGTGGACAAAGGGGAGTGAGTGTTTTGAAGAGCTTAAGCATTACTATTTCCAACTCAATGCAGAGTGGCAAACCCAGTGGGTGAATAGAGAAGAGACCATAGCATCCTACCTGAGTCACCTAGAGTTGGATTACATCAAATTGTTAGAGGAATATGCCAAACTGTACAATACGCGAGAGGCCAATGAGAGGATTTTACTGAAAACCAACACTGAATTACAAAAGTGTAATTTAGATCTTAAGAAATACCACATCCAACTCAACGAAGTGTGGCAAACTCGCTGGATTAAACGGGAGAAAAGCATAGCCTCCCAAGTGAGATATCTGGAGGCGGACAATAGAATCCTGGTGATGGAAAAAGCTGAGCTGGCTCACCGGATGAAGGCCAACGAGAAAATGTTCTTGAAAACAAAGGCCGAACTATACAAAACCAGTTTGGACCTTGAGAAATTGAAAGCTTCCAAAGACTCTTTGTCATCTGAAATCTCTGGAAAGGAAGTGAGGTGGAAACGAGAAAAAGAAAAACTGCTTCAAGAACGACAGGATTTCCTAGACAATGTCAAGCAGTTTGAGAACCTCATTTTGCGTGTGGTATGTGTACATTTTCATGCCATTTAATTCAAATTACAATACAACATATAATATTAGTCCAATCCATTTGAACAGGAACGGGTGGCATCAAATCTATCGCCGTCAATGGCAGCCAATGAGTGAATAAGGTTTTAAAGACAAATTGAAATATACCAAGAATGCGGTAACACTTTGAGTAATTTCATATCTGTTTGCAAATTGGTTTGACTTACAAGACCTGTTGCAATCAAATCACAAAAGCACATAGATGACACGTACACAATTTGAGTTATACAATTTAGTAGGGGAAAAATTGGAATTCCATGGGAGGTCACCTGTTTGAAATAAACCAATCACATTGTAATGTATGTTAAATTGAAGTCAGCACATTCCTATTGGCATTCTAAGTAGTGTTGGACCGATACTGACACCCTCCTCAGTAATGATACGGCATTAAATGATTGTTCATTCATTTACTGCAAACCCTCTCACTTCAAATGGATTGGATGCCAAGCGCTGTCAATGGCAGACAATTAATTAGTGTTTGACCAAGCCATTATAGCAATTATTTTATATTTAAGCACGTATGCGTTAAAAAAATGTTTACACTTTCAAAAAATATGGTAGGGGTACATCATAGGACTCGGTATCGGGGGCCCAAAAATTGTATCAGTGCTACACTAATTTTAAGTTCTTCTAATTAATCCCCCAAAAAGTTACCTGTGAATATTCTCATTCATCCAGGTCATTTCACTCTCCAGCCATTGAATCGATTGCAACTGGACTGTTGTGGTTGTCTTTGAAGATGTTTCGCCTCTCATCCGAGCAGGCTTCATCAGTTCATGCAACAAGGCAAGGTAGGACAGCTCTGCTCGGATGAGAGGCAAAAAGTCTTCTAAAGCCTGCTGCACACGCTGTTGCAGGACTGGAACAAAATGAACTTGCCAATGCCAAAAATACAGTCGGGGACCGATGCTCACACATGTTAGGTATTTGTATGGGCTATAAACCTTCCGAAGGGAAAAAAAAAACACTTAAGAAGGAAGTGTGGCCTTTGTTAAGGTGTAGGGAATTATGAACATTTTCAAATAACAATAAATATTTGCCCAAAACAGTCTATAAATGATCTTTAAACGCATCTGATGAGTTAATATGTTTGAAAGAGACTGTTTAATTTTGAACAGTACATCCCCAGTTGTAATGCACACAGACACATCCACATGGTATTTCTAGTTGCACATTTCCAACTGTGTTGGAAAATTTAAGGGCACAATAATAGTGGAAATTGATTTTTTTTTTTTTTTTACATTACAATTACTTAGCTGTGTATACTATACTGTATGCTTGAGATTCCTTGTCTGCAAAGTGCATGACGCTATTATTTCTTTTCAGGAGCTTGCTGTCAGAACAATGGAGGAATGGACACGGCTGAAACAGGCAGACAGCAGAGCCAACAATAAAGTAAAAGAGTCTAACAAGCAGCAGGAGGAAACAAGGGAAGGAGGTAACCACAAGCTAGATGATAGAGAGAACATCAAGGATGAGGCCACTTCTGAAGAGGAGATGCAAGAGGTCAATGAGGAGGACGAAGAGAAAGACGAAGAAGGGAATTGGGAGGTGGCCACCCAGGGAGTGAAAGAGAGTGGCGAAGAGGAAGAAGAAAGTGGGGAGGATGAAGAGAGTGCTGCGGAGGATGAAGAAAGTGACGAGGAGGGAGAGAGTTACGAGAAAGAAGAAAGCAATGAGGAAGATGAGGGCGAGTGGGAAGACTGTGATGATGCTGAGTGGGAAAACTGTGATGATGAAGAGGAAGAGTATTACCATGGGGATGGGCAAGAAGATGAGGGAGAGGAAGGGGAAGATGTTGATCAGGAGGACGGGGACGAGTTTAATCAGGAGGATGAGGATGAGGGTGACCAGGGGGAAGGGGACATGAGAGACCAGGAGGATGGGGACGAGGGGGAACAGGAGGTAGGGGATGAGGAGGATGGGGATGAGGGTGACCAGGAGGAAGGCGACGAGGGTAACCAGGAGGAAGGGGACGAGGGTAACCAGGAGGAAGGGGATGAGGAAGACCAAGAAGAAGTTGGGGAAGAAGAGGAAGACAAGGAGAGCAAGGGAGAAGAAGGGAAAGATGGTAACCAAGAGGAAAGGCAAGAAGATGTTCAAAGCAATAATGACAAACCACCTGAAGAGAATGTTGGAGAAGAGGGTCCCAAAGAGGAGGATGTGAAAGAAAATGACAGCCAGGGAAAGGAGGGTGAAGAGGGTGCCACGACGGAAGAGGTGAAAGAGGGTGATCAAACGGAGGAAGAGAGTCCCAAGGCGGATGGGAAAGAGAGTGACACAAAGGAGGAGGGGAGTGAAGGGAGTGCTAAGGTGGAAGAGGAGGAGAAAGCAGAAGAAAATGTCAATAACAGTGGACAAGAAAGTGTCACTAAGGAAGAGGGTAGTGAAGCGAGTGCAGGGGCAGAGGAGGGTAGTGTTGAGGAAAAAGAAAGTGATGAAAAAGTGGAAGGAAAGGAAGAAGGAAAAGAGAGCGAGGCGAGTGAGAAAGAGAGTGCAAAGGAAGAGGGGGAGAGTGTGACTGAGGAGATGAGAGAGGGAGAGAAAGAGAGCGTTGGGGCAGACGAGGGTAGTGTCACAGAAATGACAGTGAGTGACGAAAAGACAAAAGAGGAGAGTGTCAGTATAGATGCCAAACAGAGTGAGGCAAGTGAGGAAGAGAGTGTCAAAGTAGAACAGGAGGGTGACACGGAAGGGAAAGAGACTGATGGAAAGGAGGGCAATGAAGAAGAAAGTGTTTCTAAAGATGCTAAAGAGAGCGAGGAAGGTGAAAAAGACAGTGCCAAGGAAGCGGAGGGAGAAACTGTTGAAGAAGAGCGTGAAAAGGAGGCGACGGAGGACGGCCGTCCTGAGGAGGAACAGCCAAAAGAGAGTGCCAAAGAGAAGGAGGGTGAGAGTGTTGTTGAGGGGGAAGAGCGTGACAAAAAGGAGGGGACGGAGCAAGAGAGTGTCAAAGAGGATGCTGAAACTCTTGCGAAAGGCAAAGATGACATAGGCACAGAGGGTGGTGAGAGGGACCTAAAGGAGGAGGTGAAGGGTGGGACTGCAGAACAAGATAAAGGACAGAGTGTCGTTGAAGAGAGAAAGCGTGACAAGGCGGAGGAAGAGAGTGCAAAGATGGAAGCAAGTGTTGATACTGAGGGGAAAGAGAGTGATATAAAGGAGGAAGTGGAGAGAGATAGTTCTAAAGGTGTGGAAAAGACTATTACTGAGCACTTAACAAGTGATTCAGGGGCAAACGAGTCTGTAGAGGAAGGGAGGAGTGACAGGACAGAAGATGACAAAAAGGTGAAAGAGGGGTCCGTACAGCAGAAAATGGAGAAGGAGGAGAGGCGGGAAACTTACTTTGAAAAAATGATTAGCCGCCTCTCTGAGAAAGACAAGCAGGAGAGGCGGGAGCGGGTGAGACAAGAGGTGCAGCGGATTGAAGAGGAAAAGAGAGAACGGGTGAGGAGGGAAGAGGAGAGGAAAGAGGAGAAGAGGAGAAGAAGAGAAGGCAAGAAGGAACAGGAGGCCATAGAGAAGGAGGAGAGATCAGGGGAAAGCAAATAGGAGAGGATTGACAAGGAACAGGAGGTTGGGTAGCAGTAGAAGAAAAGGAAGCGTGGAAAAGAGGGAGCGTCTCAGAAGGCCACCCAGCGTTTCTGTATATGTCCAGCAACATATAACAAGTTTTCTCTACTTCACACCCCTTTGAGATAGGTTGACATTGCTGTCCCACGCACAGATTTCATACTGCTAAAGTTGGAGGCTTCTTTGGGTGATCTGTAATCACTTTGCAATCTGCCTGGAGGAGAAAAAGAAATCTAATTTGACAATGAGGTAATGAACCCAAGAAGCCATTATCTTAGCGAACCTATTTCAAAGACCAGTTGAGCACTGATGGAAATTCTATTAAACATAGCTGGCTGATTTCTCTATTTGGCGCAGTGGCACAAGGAGCCCTTTCAACTATTGACAATTTACTTTCAACTCTCGTGGTTGCCAACGATCATTATTCCAAGGAGCGTCAAACAGTCGAGCATTACCTAATGATTGAAAGGCAACAGTCTGATACTTTTGGCTAATAAAGCCTGATGTACAGAAAAATGCCGTTCACCCCTCGGTGTCTGAGATCAGTTGCCTTCGATTAAAGCATCTGCATTGTTTCCGTTATTGTATGTATAAAGTTCGCCTGTATTTGGACTTGATTTTCTGGGGATTTGAGTCAAATTTCATAGTCCAGCACTGTAGCTGGTTCTCAAGAACCGAAGATCTTGATGTCCTAATTGGCCTCACGCACCCTTACCAACCAAAGCTCCAGATCTCAGTCAAGCAAGGTGTACCATTAGGCCTCTTATAATAAACTTTTTTTTTTTTAACCCGCTGGCATAACATTACAATATATATGGCGGAAAACACTCAGGTGACTTGAAGTTCTGCTCTGAGACCCCCAATTTGGCCAACTTTCAAAATGGTCTGATATGCATATGCATCATTGGAAATCTCAATTTTCTGGGGGAGGAAACATTATGAACAGGAGGGCATTTAAAAAAAACATTAAAACAGCAAAACCCTATCTGGAGGTGAGAGCATGCGATAGTAGAATTACGGACGCCATGACTTTAACGAGATATTATCGCATACGTACCTTTTTTCGATCCAAAAACTCATGTATCATGTATCACCGAGTGTCAAAACGCAGCCGTGAATGGCCAAAGCTGGATTTTTTGGAAATTTTATGGGTGAAACATGGTAATATAACAAGGGTCGCGATGCAGAAATCGCCGACATCAAAGAGTGGTCGAGATTTTCTTTTTCATTAAGTTACCCCTTTTAAACTTTTTTTTTTTCAATTTGGATCGATTATTTATCATCTAACATATCGGAGAAAATGCGACAGTAACAAAAAAATACAATAAAGTGATAGTTATGAGGTAGATATCCGTGACTTTTACAGACACCATTTTTTCCCTTGTAATGTCATTTGTTTAAAAGTGTAAAATATGCGAGTGAACCATTTTTTTAAAGTTGTTTAAAAAAAAAAAAAAAAAAAAAAAAAAGAAATATTAGACATCAAATATTGATTCTAAGCTAAAAATGATATGAGGTTTTGAATAAAAAATATAAAGTTATAGTGTTAACGGGCGGTAATTAATTTTTTAAAATTAATCACGTTAAAATATTTGACGCAATTAACGCACATGCCCCGCTCAAACAGATTAAAATGACAGCAGTGTCATGGCTACTTGTTACTTATGTTTTTTTTTGTGGTTTGTCGCCCTCTGCTGGCGCTTGGGTTTCAGTACAACAAGCATTGTGTAATTATTGACATCAACAATGGCGAGCTACTAGTTTATTTTTTGATTGAAAATTTTACAAATTTTATTAAAACAAAAACATTAAGAGGGGTTTTAATATAAAATTTCTATAACTTGTACTAACATTTATCTTTTAAGAACTACAAGTCTTTCTATCCATGGATCGCTTTAACAGAATGTTAATGTTAATGGCATCTTGCTGATTTATTATAATAAACAAATACAGTACTTATGTACAGTCTTGTGTCTATCTTTCCATTCCAACAAAAATTTACAGAAAAATATGGCATATTTTATTGATGGTTTGAATTGCGAATAATTACGATTAATTCATTTTTAAGCTGTGATTAACTCGATTAAAATTTTTAATCGTTTGACAGCCCTATTAATTACCTTTGTTTTATGGCTGGGTCGAAACAGAAGCGGTTACGTGACGTCTGTAAACGGGGGTTTCTAGAGTAAAACAGATTAAAAATAGTTCAGGGGCTAAATGCGTCATGAATCTGCTATGGCAGCATATAGACATATCATTCTATCAAACACAACAGCTCTTTTGGCTTAAAGTACAGCAGTTTCTTTTAAAGAGGAGTGCAACAGCAGAAACTGCTTTTTCAGTCTTACAGTTCTTTTGGCTTAAAATACAGCAGTTTCTTTTAAATAGTAGTGCATGAGCAGAAACTGCTTTGTCTTGTCTGTGTTTTCCGCCATATGTATATATATATAGTTACAGAAAGGTCATAAAAAATGAGACTCAGCGATTCTATGAGCCATTCACATTAAATATATTTGTATAGGCAGTACTGGTCGGACACCATTTATTGTCTACACCAAATGTGTAAGCATGAGTTCTGCCTCCTGTAGACACTTTGTTGTCTTACAGAGAGAATAAGGTAGCATAAATAAATGTTGATGACAGGTCATTTATTGCACCCTAAAAAACTGGCCGTTTTATTATATCATGACAGGACTATGTACCACAAGGCTGAGTGCTTGGACCCCTTGTTAGAATCTAAATCATCTGCCCACAGAAATCATTTCCAGACTGAGGCTGTCACTCGCAGAGACCATGACAGCATATCACCCGCAAACTAATGCACTTTCACTAGCCTGGTACTCCAGACTCACCGCTGTTCCAGCTATTGAGTCTGGCCACCATTAAGCGGATAAAATTTCCAGGGCGGAGCAAGCCACAGCAAACAGACAGCGGAGTGGACCAATCAGCGACGGGCGGGACGAGGGACTTGCGCGCGGAAGTAAACATACGAGGAGTTTTTTCAACATGGCTAACGCGAGACAGACTGTTGTCAATGACTTGTGTCGATCTGTTTTTGGTCATTTAAAACTGATTTTACCGTGGATTGGAACATATTCTCGGCTCTCCTGTTCGCCATCTGTGTTGTTGTGGAGACGACTTCCAACGCGGAAGAGTGACGTTGCTCGTTAAGAACACATCACGCAAATAAACGAATCTGATTTGTCGCTTGATTTTGTACTTGCTCGAGAGGCCGTTAATGGGCTGGGTCCCGGACTATACTCTCAGTGTTTGGAAAAACAGGGAGAACAGTCTGGCCGTGCCAGGCAACACTTTCACTGGTTCCGTATCAAGTTCCCAGTAGTTCCTAAGCATTCGTTTTTGTCTGTCACCATCAGGTCACACATGCATGTATGCATTGCCTTTGCAACAGCACATTTGACCTCAGTCTTCGCTGTGTAGTCTAGTGATGCCGAAATTGAACAACAGTAATCATAACCATACCTTTTTAGTGAGTTGCAGGTTTCTCCTCTGATCCATCCTGACATTTGATATTATAGCTTCACATGTTCAAATGCTAGCAACCTTTTCCTGACGACTGCCAAACTCCTCACTGGGAATTCACAACTACTGTGATGGAAGTCATTTTGGACATTTGGACCTCCCTAATCTCACAATCACTTGAAGCACAGTCACCTAAGCGATCTGCTCTGCTCTTTTTTATCCTCTACTCTACACCAAAGACATGCTTGCTAATAAAAATTGCAGATGACAACATTTGTAGGTTATAGGCAACAATTAAAAGTAGATAGGTGCTATACCTCCCTGTCAGGTTTATGGGACTCTTCAATTGTGATCCACTGCAGCTAGAAAGTGTTCATAGTATGTTGTCTGCACCAGCATTAAAGGTCCAAAAACCCCTGTCCAAATATCTGTAAAGGACCTTTCAACCCACACAAAGGACGATTCAAACATTCAACCAGCATTTGTATATCTGTTTTAAGGGACTGAATTAAAAGTTTTTTCCTTTTATAACTGAATAAACGATGTGAATTAAGATTTAAAAGATTATACATTGAAAGGGAAAGAACGAAAGCAAATCTTTGGTAAAGAACCTTGGGTCTTACCACGTGGCCACTCAAGCTGTTTCAACCTGAAATTACCCATCATGGCCTGAGGCTCCAAACACATCAATCTTGAAATTTTGAAATGTAATCTGAAGCTCCGTGTGCTTTCATGTGATATTTACCATCTTGCTGGATGCATGTCAGCCTTTATTTGTTCTGGACCTCCTTGTGTATTCATGACATGAATTATGCTTTAGATGCTAATCAGATGGCAGACCCAGGAGCGGTCCCAAAGTATCCCCCTAGAAAACCAATCATTCGCGTGGCCTTCTTAGCAGCAACCAAGCCTTTCCGAGACAAGATTGCACTTGAGGAGTGCATCCTCGCCGTTTTGAATTTTAGTGCAGGACTAACCACTGATTAGAAGCATCCTCCCCACTGATAGAAGCCTTGTGTCTTGATTTTAATGAACTGCTTCACATTAGCAAAAAACCTCTGCACCGTGTACACTGCCCTCTACATTCACTCTCGCAGTTGGAAAAATGGGTAAAACTCCCGTGGGGGATAAAAATGAATAAATGAATCAACACATACCAACCAGTAAACAGCATACTCTTGAGCCAAGATAAATATATTGACAATACCTGCTAGCCATCTTATTATCGTGCCCAGGGTTGCTGTTGGCAAAATAGCCCATGCTGGAGGCAAGCAATTGCAGTGGTCACGGTAGAGGGGAGAAAAATGGCAATGTTTGCGAAGCTTAAGGTAAGCAGTAATGCTTAAGGGATAAAAGGTGTCACACTGCCACATGTGCGACATCACAGTGACAACAAGCGCCACAAACCAGTTGCTCTGAAGAGCAAATGAGTGCAGCAGCAACAACAAAAGAAATAGCCAAAGTGGCTAAAACTACTGATCCCAAAATGTGTCATTTTTTGCCATTTTTGGGTCTGACTAGGGCTTGTTTTCTTGTTGGAAATTAATTTGCACTCATGGATTAAAAAGCGGAGATTTTTCAACTTGTCACCGACCTGATGATTTACGGCATTTAAGATCCACCCCTGCTGTGACTAAATACGTACACTAGCTGAGACAAAGTGGCTGAAAACCTAAAAGGTTAATTCATTTTGACATATTATTCATTATAAGTGTTGGCATGAGACCTCATAGTCAAATGCCGTGCGTTCATGTTTTTGTAACCATTATATGACTCCAAGAACAATCATTTAGATAATCCGGAGAAAAGCTCAAACAACAACTTTCCACAAAGTGAACCATTTAAAGGGATCCACAGATAAAAAGGCTTGTAGTTAATAAAAGATAAGCGTTATTATGAGTTATACATACAGACAGAACATTCTAAAGATACCTTAAGAAAATACTTAAACGTAATATCAAATACATACATTTTCTCACGCTTCTCCGAGATCGGGTCGCGGCGGTAGCAGCTTCAGCAGGGAAGACCAGACTTCCCTCTCCCCAGCCACTTCATCCAGCTCTTCTTGGGGGATCCTAAGGCGTTCCCAGGCCAGCTGGGAGACAGTGTCCCCAGTGTGTCCTGTGGCGGCTCCTCGGCCTCCTCCAAGTGGAATGTGCCCGGAACACCTCACCAGGGAGGCGCCTTGGAGGCATCCTGATCAGATGCCCAAACCACCTTATCTGGCTCCTCTCAATGCAGAGGAGCAGCGGCTCTACTCCGAGCCCCTCCCGGATGACCGAGCTTCTCACCTTATCTCTAAGAGATCTCTACGGAGGAAACTCATTTCAGCCGCTTGTTTCCGGGATCTTGTTCTTTTGGTCAAGACCCACAGCTCGTGACCACCGGTGAGGGAAAGAATGTAGATCGACCAGTAAACACAGAGCTTCACCTTTCGTCTCAGCTTCCTCCTCACCACTACGGACCGGTGCAAAGTCCACATCACTGCAGACGCGGCACTGATCCGCCTGTTGATCTCCCGTTCCATTTTTCTATCACTCGTGAACAAGACCCTGAGATACTTAAACTCCACTTGGGGAAGGACCTCATCCCTGACCCGGAGAGGGCATTCCACCTTTTCCTGACTGAGGACCATGGTGTCGGATTTGCGAACCGTTCCAGTGAGAGTTGAAGGTCACAGCTTGATGAAGCCAACAACACTTAATCATATGCAAAAAGCAGAGATGCAATACTGAGGCCACCAAACCGGAGCCCCTCAACGCCTCGGCTGCGCCTAGATATTCTGTCCATAAAAGTTACGAACAGAACCGATGACATAGGGCAACCTTGGCGGAGTCCAACCCTCACTGGAAACAGATCCGACTTACAACGGGCTACACGGAGCAAAGTCTGACACCGGTCATACAAGGACCGGGCCCCTCGTATCAGGTATTCCGATACCCCATACTGCCGGAGCACCCCCTACAGGACTCCCCGGACGGCGGACACGGTTGAACGCCTTCAAGTCCACAAAACACATGTAGACTGGTTGGGCGAACTCCCATGTCCCCCACAAGAACCCTGCTCAGGGTATAGAGCTGACTCACTCTTCCGCGGCCCGGACAAAAACCACATTGCTCCTCCTAAATCTGAGATTCGACTTCCCGACGGACCCTCCTCTCCAGTACCCCTGAGTCGACTTCCCGATGGACCCTCCTTTCCAGTACCCCTGAGTAGACCTTCCCAGGGAGGCTGAGGAGTGTGATCCCTGTAATATTAAAATAGGGTAGTTTAAATACGAGACTAATGTGGTCAACAGATCAACAATATGCTTTAAAGCTACCACAACAAAACACAATGCTTAAAAGTATGAGAGGGAAACATGCAAAAATTATTTTGAGGCAATGAGAAGGTAATAAAAGACTCAATAATGACAAATAGTAAGTACTCGCCGCTTTCAACAGATGTGAGCATGTGTTGTATGTCTGGCCGCGTGGAAGGAATTGCAGTAACCCGGTAGTATTTTTCAAGTGACTGACAATCTACGTCATCACCCTGAGTGTCCATAAAACATGGCGCCTTCGCTAGGTCAAAACATGTACTAAATATGATAAATTTTTAAATCAATGCTAATATTTTATGTGTTTCTAATAACATATTTTAGTGAAAGAGAACAATTGTGGCTTATTAAAGCCGATTAAGTCTTTAAGTCTGAGGTTCCCTTTAATATGTACAAGTCAAGAACAGTAAAAAACATAGTAAGAGTAACAAAGACAACTGTCAGGCAAACAGGAAAAACTGGGCCCAGGGTCCCATTCTGGAAGCACGCCTTATGGCATCCGGAGAAGTGAACACCTCTTACGGAAATGTTCAGTCTTTTTGATGGTTCAGGAGGTGGGGAGGCTGATCGGAAGGGCTGTCTGGGTGGTGTCCAGGGCGTAGCCAAGTCTTTGATTGGGAAAAACAGTTCGTGACCACTGTTTTCGGGGCGAGGCTGATGATATTGTGTCTGCGTCAGGCTTGAGTGGGCGGACTCGGCGCATGACGCCCACTCAGAACTATCTGGCCGTATGTTATAATATGGCAAGGATGTGACATACAGTGGGGCAAATAAGTATTTAGTCAACCACCAATTGTGCAAGTTCCCCTACTTAAAAAGATTAGAGAGGCCGGTAATTGTCAACATGGGTAAACCTCAACCATGAGAGACGAAATGTGGGGGAAAAAAATAATAAATTCACATTGTTTGATTTTTAAAAACTTATTTCCAAAATAGAGTGGAAAATATGTATTTGGTCACCTACGAACAAGCGACATTTCTGGCTGTCAAAGAGGTCTGACTTCTTCTAACGAGGTCTAACAAGGTCTAACGAGGCTCCACTCGTTACCTGTATAAATGGCACCTGTTTTAACTCATTATCGGTATAAACCTGTCCACAATCTCAGTCAGTCACACTCCAAACTCCACTATGGCCAAAACCAAAGAGCTGTTGAAGGACACCAGAGACAAAATTGTAGACCTGCACCAGGCTGGGAAGACTGAATCTGCAATAGGTAAAACGCTTGGTGTAAAGAAATCAACTGTGGGAGCAATTATTAGAAAATGGAAGACATACAAGACCACTGATAATCTCCCTCGATCTGGGGCTCCATGCAAGATCTCACCCCGTGGCGTCAAAATGATAACAAGAAAGTTGAGCAAAAATCCCAGAACCACACGGGGGGACCTACAGAGAGCTGGGACCACAGTAGCAAAGGCTACTATCAGTAACACATTGCGCCGCCAGGGACTCAAATCCTGCACTGCCAGACGTGTCCCCCTGCTGAAGCCAGTACATGTCCAGGCCCATCTGCGGTTCGCTAGAGAGCATTTGGATGATCCAGAAGAGGACTAGGAGAATGTGTTATGGTCAGATGAAACCAAATAGAACTTTTTGGTGGAAACGCAGGTTTTCGTGTTTGGAGGAGAAAGAATACTGAATTGCATCCGATGAACACCATACCCACTGTGAAGAATGGGCGTGGAAACATCATGCTTTGGGGCTGTTTTTTCTGCAAAGGGACCAGGACGACTGAGCTGTGTAAAGGAAAGAATGAATGGGGCCATGTATCGAGAGATTTTGAGTGAAAATCTCCTTCCATCAGCAAGGGCATTGAAGATGAGACGTGGCTGGGTCTTTCAGCATGACAATGATCCCAAACACACAGCCAGGGCAACATAGGAGTGGCTTCGTAAGAAGCATTTCAAGGTCCTGGAGTGGCCTATTCAGTCTCCAGATCTCAACCCCATAGAAAATCTGTGGAGGGAGTTGAAAGTCCGTGTTGCCCAACGACAGCCCCCAAACATCACTGCTCTACAGGAGATCTGCATGGAGGAATGGGCCAAAATACCAGCAAAACCTTGTGAAGAGTTTCAGACAATGTTTGGCCTCCGTTATTGCCAACAAAGGGTACATAACAAAGTATTGAAATTAACTTTTGGTATTGACCAAATACTTATGTTCCACCATGATTTGCAAATAAATTCTTTAAAAATCAAACAATGTTATTTTCTGTTTTTTTCCCCACATTATGTCTTTCATGGTTGAGGTTTACCCATGTTGACAAATACAGGCCTCTCTAATATTTTCAAGTGGGATAACTTGCACAATTAGTGGTTGACTAAATACTTATTTGCCCCACTGTTTATATATTGGATGGGGGGGTGTATGTATGTATGTATGTATGTCAGTATGTATACATTTTGGTTATTGTTATGGCATTTCTTCTCAGGCAAAGAGAAGTTTTTATTACTCATATTTTAGATTTTTTTAAATTTTTATTTTTGATTACGCTATGGTCTAAATAGCTTTATTTTATTTTGTACTAAAACAATAGAAGCAGGCCTGTGTACAATTATCGACTAGCATGTTAATACCATTTTCCTTCATAAGCATGTATTTTTAGCACATTGATTGAGTAATGATTTCACCACAGCTGTGTAACTGTTGAAAGTGCAGGCGGAAAATATAAATTATTTTCCCCCTTTCTATTACTGGGTTTAGCCGAGTTGGTAATCTACTGGTACAGCAACAAGTGACCTGGAAAAGCTACAAAAACATTGCCAGCATTTGTACAACTGTGGTCATGCTCCTGAATTCCAATTGCAGTTTAACCATTTATTAGGGTGAATGACTATTTTTGATCATTTTTTGGAAAGCCTAATGTCATAAAGACCTGACTGGATTGGACGAGTCAATGGAACGAGGACCGTCACGAGCAGCCAATGAGTTAAATGAGTGCCCTATAAAGGCCTAAAAAAACATTTAGAGTGGTTTTCATGTATGTTGCCGACAAAAGCAGTTTTAGTGGTTGTATTTTTTCTTCACATAAAACATTAAAAAAGAAAGTGCAACTGGCAAGAGGTCAGCAGGCTAAGAGGAACATGATAAACGCAAACCGACTAACATAGCAGACAGGCCGAAGGGACAGTTTCAGTTCAGAGCTGCACTCTGCCTTATTACACTTGATGTCTTTCAGTGGCTGCCTCCAACTGTTCGTTGTGGTCCCAGCGCTGCAACGCGGTGCTTATCACTGCACCGCAGTTGCTTCAGCTTGCTGTAAAAAAATGCGGAAAAAAGCCAAAGACCACAATAAACAAAGCAGTCAGGCAAAAAGAATAGTCTCAAATCACGTTACAAATGTTTTCTTTGGCGGGGAAAACATGCCAACGCATCACTGGCAAAGGACTTGGAAGCATGCTAAAATGAGGTTAAGGTTTTCAGGCTGCTATCGAAGGCGACAGATGTACAAAAAAAATGACTCAGCAAATCAATAACAAGGACACCTTACATCGAGCCGAATTAGATTTTTAACCAGCAAGTTTAATTGAACATTTTTATCCACGTTCGGGTATTGCTCAACTGTCAATGACTGAATAAGAATCTTCCTTTTTTTTTGCTGTAACCTTGATTTGAAAACGCCTTAGTATGCGACCGAGCTTATATTTTTGAGAAAAATAAGGCCTCTCCAAAGAACCTGATTTTTCTTCAAGAGGAAGTGTAGCAGAAATGCTCTCCAAGGCCAAAGGTGAGAGGCCAGCCTTTATCTGAAGTTATTGGAATATTTATTTTCATCCTTGGCATTTCATACATTTCTTTCATCGCATTGAAATTGGAGGCCAGCCGAGGTGGCATCGGCATCCCGACAACACGAGCGCGCAGAGGTCCCGCATACGAGATTAGAAAAATGCTCGAGTGATCGAAAGGTGCATCTTATTCAGCGGTGTCCATGGACATTTTGCTTGCAAACAAGCTATTTGAAGCGCTTCAAAAAAAATAAAGGTTCAAGGGCTGTTTACCCATGTGTGGCATCAAAAACAAGACTGAAATTCAAATCAAAGTGACGACCTAGAGATAGCCGCCCATATAATGTCCTCTGATGCCATTCCTTCATTACTTTTCACCTTGTTTTTTGACTAGCACTTAAAAGTGAGACCTTTGTTTTCACATCAGTGCACCCGTCAGTCTCCATCTGTCCAAATCGCAAGGCCGGAGCTAAAGGACTCAACGCTTCAGATTGTTTCTTCCCCTGACACTCTTAAAATCTGTTGCATGTTACATTTAATGGAAAAAGACAGTATTGCGTACGACATAAGGTGAACAAAATGCCGCCCATGTTAATATCAAAGTTGAAATGGATTGGACTTCTAATGATTAATTTATATATATATTAAAACAAATACACTGTCTCTGGCAATGCCCCCCAATACCATTTTTTTTTCCTGTAGTTTCATGGAATTTAACTTTCATTCACTGCCATCCCTCCCAGTTCAAATGGATTGCACGTCTATTCGTGACAAATAATCTAAATTCACAACTGAATGATTAAAAGAGCATTGACTGGACATCTATCATATTCAATGGCACTGACAGCTTATTAGTTATTATTACCGTGGTATGAAAAAGTATCGGAACCTTTTGGAATTTCTCAGATTTCTGCATGAAATCACCATCAAATATGATCTGCTCTTTGTCAAAATCACTCAGGTGAAAAAAACAGTGTCTGCTTGTACTAACTAAAACCACCCAAACATTTATAGGTTTTCATATTTTAATGAGGATAGGCAAAGTGCAAAGTGAAACTAAAGTGAACCATCACATTTAATATTTTGCCCCACTTTGGCAGCAATAACTTCAGCCAGACGCTTCCTGTAGCTGCAAATCAGTCTGGCACATCGATCAGAACTAATCTTGGCCCATTCTTCTCTACAAAATTGCTGTAGTTCAGTCAGACTCAGATTCCTGAAGTTCATTTACTTCTGTGTTTTTGATCACCATCTTGTTGCAGCATCCATCCTCTTTTTAGCTTCAACTGTCTGACAGACAGCCTCAGGTTTCCTGCAAAATATCCTGATAATTTTTTGAATTCATTCTTCCATTAATGATTGCAAGTTGTCCAGGCCCTGAGGCAGCATAACAGCCCCAAATAATGATGCTCCCGCCACCGTGCTTCACGGTGGGGATGAGGTGTTGATGTTGGTGAGCTGTTCCATTTTTCCTCTGCCCTGTCATGTTCCCTGCCTCTCTGGTTCACTCACCTGCCTTTTCCCGCCTCTCGGCTTGGCACAGCTGCTACTGATCATCGTTAGGGGAGTATTTAAGTGGCAGGCTCACATCACTTCACTGTCTGATCGTTCCAGCACAAAGCTTCACGTCCTGAGACCTCCTTCATATGTAATCCTGCCTGCTCTTCTTGACGGCCACGCAACCACGCCTGACTTCAGTAATCCGGTCTGCCTCTTTTTGCTGTTTTTACACTCTGCTGTTGATTGCAATAAACGGCCTCCTGGCCAAACTGTCAAGCTTGTCGCCGAATCTGCATTTTGGTTCCAACCCACACCTGGCTAATCATGACATGCCCATGACATTGAGTGTTACTCCCAAACAATTCAACTTTGGTTTCATCAGTCCAAAAAATATTTTGCCAAAATGCCTGTGGTGTGTCCAAGTGCCTTTTTGCGAACATTAAACGGGCAACAATCTTTTTAGACAGCAGTGGCTTCCTCCGTGAAGTCCTCCCATGAAGACCATTCTTGGCCGTAGTTTTACATATAGTTGATGTGTGCACAGAGATATTGTCTGTGCCAGTGATTTCTTTTTAGCAGACACTCTAGGGTTCTTCTTTACCTCTCTGAGTATTCTGCGCTGAACTCTTGGCGTCATCTTTGGTGGACGGCCACTCCTTGGGAGGGAAGCAACAGTGCCAAACTCTCTCCATTTGTAGACAACGTCTCTGACTGTCAATTGATGACCATCCAGACTTTTAGAGATGGTTTTGTATCCTTTTCCTTTATACAAATCAATAATCCTTGATCGCAGGTGTTCAGACAGCTCTTTTGACCAAGCTGTGATGCACATGAGACAATTCTTCTCATCAAGACATTTCTTACCAGGTGTGTGTTTTATAGTGGGCAGGGCAGCTTTAAACCACTCATCAGTGATTGGGCACACACCTGACTTAGTAAATTGTTTGGTAAAAATTGGTTTTAATTGCTCTTTAAATTTCCTTAGGCAAAGGGTTAACTTACCTTTTCCACCCCTTCTGTCATTGTTTGCATGCTATCCTCATTAAGATCTGAAAACCTATAAATGTTTGGGTGGTTTTAGTTAAAGCAGGCACTATTTTTACATTTGTGTGATTTTGATCAGATCGGATCACATTTGATGCTGATTTTATGCAGAAATGTGAGAAATTCCAAAAGGTTCAGATACTTTTTCATACGACTGTAGATGGTGCTTTGCAAGGCAAAGGCTTGTGTAAAGTAAAATTTGATTTACAAAGAAATTTGTTTTTTAAATGGAGTTTCTTCAGTACGCCGCACGGCCCAAACCATTTGACCGACCGTCGTCAAAATGACCGGAATTTTCGCGCCACGCAGTGAATTTTTCGAACGACCCCCAAAACTTTTCCATTTGCCCGTTTCAAAACGCTACTTGTCCTATGACCAAATCACATTATTTACACATAAAAGATTCCAGGACGGTAAGGGACATAAAAGTTGTATACAGAGATTGGCAAAAATTCGCCCAAAACTGTCCCATTCAGGTGGAAAAGCGCTATATAAGTATAACACTATTTACCATATAATGGGATGCCACTGACAGCCATGTATGTCCAAATTTCCCATTCATTTTAAATGGCAGGAAAACATCGGTTCTTGTGATTTTTGACCATTTATCATTACAGCTCACAGACATTTCGTGGCCTGATATCAACAGGATGTGTCCCCAAAATGTCCCCAAATCAACTTGAAGTGACCTGATATCAACAGGAAGTGTCCCCAAATTTCCCCCAAATTAACAGGAAGTGACCTGATAGCAAAAGGATGTGTCTCCCAAATAGATATCACCAAGACATGTCCCTCAAATGTCCCTAAATTAACAGGAAATGACCTGATAGATCAGTACCTACCACAGGAAAGCCCCATTGTAATTTCTCCAGAAATTGCAGTTTCTAGTTTCAAATGAAATTTAAAATGTTTACATCTTTTCCACTTGTCATGAATGAAAATACTATCAAATCATTCCAGCCTTGCATATTTTGATTTGTATTTTTACCAGATTGTGAAAGCTCTTCAGTGTGTTCCCTTCAAACAACTCCCAGTTATTTAAGGGCAATGGTTTTTGACACACTTTCGTCAAAATAGCAAATTGGCTTGTTTCGACTGGGTGGCCCTGTCACAAATGCTCCCCATTTGCCGAGTACAGCTTCTGTTACCTTAGCGACCAGTGACAGCGCTCGGGGCAGCGACTTGTTGAACCCCCCTCCTTAGACAAAAAAAAAAAAAAAAAAAAACCACACAAAAAACAAAAACCAAAGACGACAATACGAAGAAAAAAAAACAGGATGAATTGCACAAGCCACCAAACGTGATCGGGATGAATGGACCTCAATGTTCTTCCTCCGTCCGCTATCTCTTTTCATTTACCGGCGGAGGTTGGAGGATATGCTACTCATCATTAATCAGCAAGACAAATGAATTCCAAGCAGCGTAAGGCAAAAGGAAACAAGAGGAAGGGCCAGAAAAGGAGAGGGTGGGGCCTATAAATCAAGTGCGCTTTGATTAAATTCACCTTGCTACATAAAGGACGCATCCAATAGGATCAATCATATTCGAGATTCTGGCCACGTTGTTGCCCAACTGCCAATAGCGTGCCTCATTCCTCTAAGTATGAATGAAAGCTGGTTGAAATCCTTGCACCGTATTAATTCTTTCTAAAGCAAGTGACCATTTTTTGCTATTTAAAAACAAACAAACACAAAACTTGACTCCCTAATGACATGTTCAATGTCCACATATGTGGACCTCACATTTTAGAAAAGTAGCTAAGAAAATGGGCAGATATTATACAGTAGTTTCTGTACCTGTTCTGTATGTCTGTTTCGTTTTTCTCTGTTTGAGACTCAAATTTTGTATTTCCAATCATGCTGTGCCATACACTTCATAACCTATTGACATGACATGGAAAACGGGGCCGTTTCTTAGGGGGCCTATTTTCAAAAACTTCAAATTCAAATATTTTCAAAAACAAAGCTGCTACCGTCTTAAAACCAAAACAGGCACCTACTTTAGCCATCTATGAGTTTACATGAGCAGCGGCATATAAGAATTCAAAAGTTGTTCCCTTATAAAATCCCGATTAATTATTTTTTATATAAGTATAACACAAATTAAAATGGCTATAAAAGTCTCAGATTTTACACTAGATGCACAAAAATCCCCAAATGTAGGGATAATCACCTATATTTTCAGGATCAATAGCAATATTTAACATATCATATAAGTTTTTGACCAAAATAGCAACCTATTTTTTTTGTTTGTTTGTTTGTTTACTGCAAGTTTTCAACAGCTAATAAATCACTCAATTTAACATCAGAAACTTAATACTTGAGGAAAACATGCACAATCAGTTATGAATAATATTTAAATAGATTATGAATAAATTCGATATACAATCACGACTCATTATAGAATAGCCCTTTATCATCATTATGCACTATATCCTGTTAGCGAATGAGGCTAGCGGCCGTGCCGTAAACAGAGCTTTTCTGGCGAAGATTTTTGTGAATAAATGCTTAAATCCCCAAATTCTTCATAGATATGGACGTAAAACAGTCTCGATTATTGGTTAAAACCAAAGAAACCGTGCAGTTAGCGTTTATTTTATGTATATATGTCGAAGTACAATGCTACTCTGTTAGCGAATGGGGCTAGTGGCTGCCTGACCTAAACAGAGCTTTTCTGGCAAAAATTCTTGTGAATAAATGCTTAAATCCCCAAATTCTTCATGGATATGGACATAAAACAGTCTCGATTATTAGTTAAAAGCAAAGAAACCGTGCAGTTAGCGTTTATTTTATGTATATATGTCGAAGTACAATGCTACTCTGTTAGCGAATGAGGCTAGTGGCCGTCTGACGTAAACAGCTTTTCTGGCGAAAATTCTTGTGAATAAATGCTTAAATCCCCAAATTTTTCGTAGATATGGACGTAAAACAGTCTCGATTCTTGGTTAAAAGCAAAAAAACCGTGCAGTTAGCGTTTATTTTATGTATATATGTCGAAGTACAATGCTACTCTGTTAGCGAATGAGGCTAGTGGCCGCCTGACGTAAGCAGCTTTTTTGGCAATTATTCTTGTGAATAAATGCTCAAATCCCCAAATTCTTCGTAGATATGAACGTAAAACAGTCTCGATTCTTGGTTAAAACTAAAGAAACCGTGCAGTTAGCGTTTATTTTATGTATTTATGTCAAAGTACAATGCTACTCTGTTAGCGAATGAGGCTAGTGGCCGCTTGACCTAAACAGAGCTTTTCTGGCGAAAATTCTTGTGAATAAATGCTAAAATCCCCAAATTCTTCATAGATATGCACATAAAACAGTCTCGATTCTTTGTTAAAAGCCCCCCAAATTTTTTTTAAAAACGTGCAGGTAGCATTTATTTCGCGTAAATATTGCCAACTATGAGGCTAGTCAGTTACGAAAAATAGCTGCCTCCATGGGTAAACAAAGAATAACATTCCTGTGAATAAATGCTTCAAACACTGAATACTTTGTAGATATGTACGTAGAACTGTCTTGATTCTTTGTTAAAAGAGTAAAAAAAAACAAAAACGTGCAGCTACGCATCTATTTTACGTATATACATCAAAGAATGACGCCAATGCCGTAGCGGTTCCCATTCTCCCACTGATTTTTTTCACAACGTTTCAAAATGCATGCATGGTACGAAAAACATATTTACCTTGACTCCTCGAACAAATCACTCCTGAGACAATCCTTCCTGTTTGTATGCTGTACAGCTTTCGTAGTTCTTCAAAAATCAAATCTTGAATCCAGCTTAGACATAAGTGTGTGCCGTCTTCGCCTGACGATATTAAATGAAGGTCGGCCCCCTCTGATAAGGCGTGATGCAAAGAATGACGAAATGTCATGTCAATAGGTAATGAAGTCTATGGCTGCGCATACAAGAGTATGCTGCCATTTGTTTGGCATAAATACTAGTACATTAGCATTTAAAATTGTCTGACAACGGCTATTCTGCCTACTTATAGGAAAATATGACTGATATGCATAGAAAAATATGAAATTCTGTGTCCTTTCATTTGTTTGAACAAGATAATATACGCTTACCGTAATTTTTGGGACTATTAGGCGCACTTGACAATAAGCCGCCACCCATCAAATTTGTCACAAAAGTGACGTTTGTTCATAGATAACCTGCACTGGACTATAAACCGCAGCTGTCCTCACTGTATTATAGGATATTTACGCCATAAGATATTAACCGGTAACGCTGTATTAGAAAGCGGGATCATAAGACTCAAAAGACCAAATGAACCACCATGAGGCTTGGAATCTGCTGCTGCAAAGCTTCCTTGCTTCAAGAAACTTCATTTGGCCAACACTCCTCCCTTGGGGGAGACAGACGACCTCTGCTGCCACCTGTTGTCAACACTGTGGTCATCCAACATGCCTCCTATCATGCATTGCGGCGCTACTGATGTAAATAACAATCAAAACTCCTGTTCTGTGCTAATTATTTCTTCAGTTACTGTTCCAGTTGTTTCATTAATTGCTAATTAGGGTATTTGGTAACATTTTATTTGAAAGTGGCGCCATGAGACCATAACCGATGTCATTTTTATGTCATCTGTTAAATCTCAGTTTTAAAAGGATGTAAGAGATCTGAGCTGGACAAAAATGGAGTTAGCGACATAATTTTCCGGATGACACTTAATGACATCTGCCACAAGCATTTATTATTGCCCATGATAGTGTCATGTCATACTGCAATTATGACGGTCTTATGGCAGTCTTATGACGCCACTGTCAAATAAAGTGTTATGATATGTTATGTAAAAATAACCATGATTTATCAATTATGGTTATTTTTACAAAAATATTTATGAATATATTTAATTATATATTCACTGTTAAAGAAGCTCTAGGGAACTTTTAAACCTTTATAAAATATTTTTATAACATTTGTGATAATATGTCGACTGACAACTAGTTGAATGACACCTCTGCTATGGCCTGAGGGGGTGTGCATCACTCACTAGTTCACTTGGAGGAGGGTGGCATGAACCCTGACACACAAAAAACTACAAATGTGCTTACTGCTTTAAAATATACGTCACTTCTCCCATTCCCCATTATTATTTAGCCACAACTGGATCCATTAATTCATAACTATTCATTCTTCACACAGCCGCTGGAAACAGAAATGTTGTTCAATCCAACTGCAGGTGACCGTGAAATCAGGATTTTACAACTGTGCGCTGGTCCTCATGAGAAATGCAGTCTTCCTTAAGGCAAAACACAACTGCTGTAGTCCACCTGCGCCGCTAAAATCGACCAAAACAAAGTTCCTTAGTGTTGCTTCAATATAAACTAGATTAATACAGTTTAAATGAATAAAAACACAAATACACTCTGCTTATAGCCCTCTATAACACTCAAGTGTAGTTATTTCTTCTTCTGAGGCCGTGTCCACATCTAGCAGGGTTTAATTATTTATTTACTTATTTTAAACCAAGATCCTGCCCTCATACACCCTGAAGAAATAATTATGTCTACAACACCACATTTGTAACAAAAAAAAAAAAAAGCTTCCACAGCCAACCGCATTCATTCGTTTTTAAGTACATTCATAACAATGCGCGAAAAATAATTGTCTATATTACCCCCATCCTTCACATGTGTTCTTCAGTATGAAGCACTGCAAGAGTTTGCAAATAAACGGAAGCAAACTGCACCTATTTAATAATTAGATCTAAATGTAAGCAATGTAAACATTGGTCTCATGTGTGTCGTACGAAAAAAGTTTGTCGCAGCCAGTGATGCTTTCACAGTTAAATCTTTGGTTATCTGTGTCCACTTGATGGTGCCACAAATGCAGAATTCGCACATCTTCACTTTGGACGGTGTTTTGAGAACCATCGTTTTCAATGCCCAGGATGTACATGAACGTGCGCATGATAGACCAAACCGTAGAAAAAGTTCTTATTTTTGCCAAATACCCTGCTCTGTGTAAACATGGCCTTAGTATCGAACTCATTAGTTGCCATTGACAACAATAGACATCCTATTCGTTTAAACTGGAAGGAATGGCAGTAAACTCTCATGTTTCAGTGCCATTGACCGTAATAGATGTCTAGTTTATTTGCCCCACCAGTCAAAATGGATTGGACCTTTAGTGCTGTCAATGACAGCCATTGAGCTAAATTAGTGCCCTAACAAGGGTTAATATGAACTCACTGATGTCTAGCATTGTCAAAGACAGCAAACTTATAGGGTTCGTCGAAGGGAGTTACAGTAAATAGGCTCGTTGACAAAAACTGCGTCATTGGAACTTAACGTTTACCTGCTGTAATGGTCGACTTCCAAGCCTTCAGGTGAGTTTGATTTTATGCCATTTTCGCTGAAAACATTCCAGTCATTTCTTTCAGTCCTCAAGAAACTAACAATACAGTACAGACTTCATGTGCATAACAACAGAAGGCCACAATGACTGAAGAGTAGGCGGACAGACTATATGACCGGCATCACAATGTATATTTCATCCAAACGATGTAACAACTATTTCATAACAGATATCGCTATTACACAGTACAGTATAGAATTCTTCCCACCTACAGCTATGTAAATATTCATGTATTTGACACGACGTAAAGGTGACAGACATAAAGTGAAATGCAAACACTTTAAAAATCAAAATAACACTTTGTACATTTTGATGATAATACCAACTCCTACATCCTAAACGTAAGAAAACCCATGACTTGAAATCAACGCTAAATTATTACAATATCATGCACATGCAAAACAAGACAACATTCCAACCAAAATTGACAAAACTTCTAAACAATGACGGGGACACGACGGAAACACAAATGAATGTGAGCTTTGCATAAATGTAAATCACAGCTCGAGGACTTAATAGAAACTATGAGAAAATGACTAGCAAAAGGCTGCATCTCCATAATGGAACGACATCAAAAATGGATTTGCGCATTAAGCATCGTTGTGTGGTTCAACAAAAGGCCATTCATTAATCTTGGGCAGGCCCGACAGGTTGGATTTGCCCTTTTAAATATAAATGAGCGCTGCATTTAAAATAAATAAATAAATAAATAAATAAATAAATAGGGGGGGGGGGGGTCCTGTTTGAAAAGCATGTATCTTTTGTTTTTTATTTGTAAAATAAAATTTGAAGATAACTTCAATTGACCCTTTATAGGTTGATCATTGAACTCATTGCCTGCCAATGATGTCATTAGACTAAATGGATTGGATGTCTAGTTTTGTCACAGGCATTGGAATGTGAGCATTTGCAGCAAGTCTTCCCAATTTAAATGAATTGAACGTCTACCTTTGTCAATGGCAGCCAATGAGTTAAATACTATGCAATTGAAAAAAAAAAAAAAAAATCTCATGGCCCTCCAAAAACTGTAGGGTGTTTCTGGGGGGCCGTTATCAAAGATTATGTGTTTGTATTATTATTCATGTTAACATGATTATTATTTTTTTTGTTTCATTAACATGTTATTACTTTATACCATTATGTATTCATGAAAATAAAACTAAAAGATAAAATCCTTAATAATAATAATAATAATTAAAAAAAAAAAAAAAAAAAAGCTATATACAATAGATATAATTCAGACCTGGCTTGTGCGTGAACGCGTTCATATTTTGGGCGAATGTGCATTAGCAGTGTTAGGTAATCTTATTATAAAAAAGCAATCAGTTAAAAATATTTTTATTTGCAGCATTTGCAGAGATTTTTTCGGATAATAATCCATTAATCATAGTCGATGTAAAAAGTTTTTATTTTTTTGTTGAGTTTAGCTGTGCTTGTGGAAGAGAGCAATATTGTTTTACCTGAAGGAAGGCTCCATTTTTATTTTATTTTTGTTATACCCTGACTAAGAATTTTTTGTTATGTTTGTTATTTACTTAGACAGACAATGTTGAGTGGTCTTAAAGACATGTTTATTTTTTTGCAATCCTGGATAGTTAAGAGCAGAGGTAGTTAGAGCAGCCAAAAGTTGTACTCAAGTAAGAGTAGCGTTACTTCAAAATAATAATACTCAAGTAAAAATAAAAGTAGTCATCCAAATAATGTACTCAAGTCCAAGTAAAAAAGTATTTGGTGAAGAGAATCCTCAATTAATGGGGATTACTCACAATAACATTGTGAGTAACTGCTTATATTTTTGTTGTTGTTGTTGTTGTTTTTAAATGGTATTTTTTTTCTGAGCACCAAGTTATCTGTTGTTATAATGATACTATACAATAAACCATTACATAACCACATTAAGCCAAAGGAGGTTAAAAAATAAATACATAAATGAAGCATTATTCATCCAAAAAGCATGGGTGCCCTCTGGTGGTGAAAATAGTTTCTAGTTTGAATAGTGAGGAGTTCCTTCATAATACTATTTTGAAATTAAAATGATCATATCTACGCCTTTCCATGGTCATCCATCCATCCATCCATCCGTCCGTCCATCCATCCATCCATCCGTCCGTCCGTCCGTCCGTCCGTCCGTCCGTCCGTCCGTCCGTCCGTCCGTCCGTCCGTCCGTCCGTCCATCCATCCATCCATCCATCCATCCATCCATCCATCCATCCTCAACCACTTATCCGGAGTCAGGTTGCGGGGGAAGCAATTTCAACTGGGATCCCCAAACTTTCCTTTGTCTGGCCACATCAACGAGCTCTACCTGGGGGATTCCGAGGCGCTCCCAAGCCAGTGTCAAGATACAATCCCTCCACCTGGTTCTGGGTCTGCCCCGAGGTACACCTCCCTAGGGAGGCACCCTGCGGGCATTCACACCAGATGCCCAGACCACCTCAACTGACTCCTTTCTACATGAAGGAGCAGCGGCTCGATTCTGAGCCTCTCGCGAATAGCAGCGTTTCACACCCTGTCTCTAAGTCAGACACCAGCTATCCGCCTGAGAAAGCCCATTTGGGCCACTTGTACACGTGATCTTTTCCTTTTGGTCTTGACCCATCGTTCATGACCATACGTGAGGGCAGGAACAAAGATCGAAGGGTAGCTGGAGAGCTTTGCCTCTCAGCTCAGCTCCCTCTTCGTTGCAACTGTGCGATAAAGCGACTTAAATACCGCTCCTGCTGCCCCTAATCTCCGTCCAATCTAGCGCTCCATTGTTCCCTTACTCGTGAACAAGACCCCAAGATACTTGAACTCCCTCACTTGTGGCAGGACCTCATTCCCTACCCGGAGAAGGCAATTCACCGCTTTCTGCAGAGAACCATGGCCTCAGATTTGGAGGTGCTGATCATCATCCTCGCTGCTTCACACTCGGCTGCAAACCTGTCCAGTGATTGTTGCAGGTCACAAGCTGATGATGCAAACAGGACCACTTCATCTACAAAAAGCAGCGATACAATCCTCAGCCCACCAAACTGTAAACCCTCTCCACCACGACTACGCCTTGATATCCTGTCCATAAAGATTACAAACAGAATTGATGACAAGGGCAACCCTGGCGAAGGCCAACACCCACTTGGAACAAGTCTGACTTACTGTCGAGGACACAACTCTCACTTTGGGTGTACAGAGCCTATGGCCCCCTCACCCCATACTCCCGCAGCACCTCCCACAGTATATCCTGGGGGGTCCGGTCATATGCCTTTTCCAGGTCCACAAAGCACATGTAGACCAGATGAGCATACTCCCAAGCCCCCTCCAGGATGCCCAGCGAGAGTAAAGAGCTGGTCTGTTGTTCCACGGCCAGGACGGAACCCACATTGTTCCTCCTCACTCAAAGGTTCCTCAATCGGCCGGACCCTCCTTTCCAGTACTTTGGTGTAAACTTTCCCAAGGGGGCTGAGGAGTGTGATGCCCCTTTTCCGTGGTCAATCGGTGCCAAATAAAAATTGAGAGAGAGGTTAAAATCCGCACTTTTGAGTCATTTTGAGGGCAGCGCTCGATATCAAATACTGTACTTCATTTTTTACGGTGCTTTAAAGACACCACATGATTGAACAGTGAAGAAAAACTACAAGCTTGAGTCATAATGGAGTCATGCGATTATTGCTGCGACCTTTCATTGGTGAAATCGGTAGAGCTACCCCCTCGATTTCCAGCCATATTTTTGTGACTGCCCAAAGTAGCGGAGTAAGAGTTGCGTTTTTTTCTTCACAAATCTACTCAAGTAAAAGTAAAAAGTATAGCTTAGTAAAACTACTCTTAGAAGGACATTTTTCTCAAAAAATTACTCAAGTAAACGTAACAGAGTACATGTAACGCGTTACTACCCATCTCTGGTAAAGAGATTATTAACAAGTGTGTATCTATTTTGTATATGAATATAATTTATGTTCAAATATTGACATTTAAATTTGCTAATAAAATCCAGACATTAATTCTGGAAGTTTTCAAAATGTTTCTTTCATAGTTTTTGAAAATAAAGGTTTGAATTGAACGGTGTCTCAGCTGAACCAATACACATGAAAGTTAGTATGAGTCAATACAGATTTATTTTGCATTGATCATTTAGCCTATCAATTAGTTAGGTTCATATTTGTGAGAAAGGTAGCCATGACCCTTGGTCACCCTATCTGTTTGGTCTTATTAATGTCCCGTCCCCAGGAAATGTGTACATTCAGGTTATGCTGTTCTATCATCCCAACCAATGTTGAGACCTACGCCTTTGATTTCCCTGTATATTGTTGTAAAGTACCATACCAGTATTCGTTCATTCTACAAATTAGACACTATTTTCGAGTTTCATGATTTTACAGGACAAAGCGCGTCCCTTGAAAGCTCAATACGGGACGTGAACTTTTGTTTCTGAATACGGGACAGATCTATTTTTCAAGAGACGGTTGGCAACCCTAGTACCGACACGGATTTGAAATGGAATATGAGAATGAATCAGACAATTTCAGTGCTAAAGTTGATCAAATACACCCTGCAGAGGAAACAGAGGAAACTCATTTCGGCCGCTTATTTCCGGGATCTTGTTCTTTCAGTCACGACACACAGCTCGTGACCATAGGTGACGGCACGAACGTAGATCGACTGGTAAATCCAGAGCTTTGCTTTTCGGCTCAGCTCCTTCTTCACCACTACGGACCGGTGCAGAGTTTGCATCACTGCAGAGGCTGCACCGATCCGCCTGTCGATCTCCCACTCCCTCCAACCCTCAGTTGTGAACAAGACCCCAAAATACTTGAACTCTTTCACTTGGGGCAGGCTCTCATCCCAGACCCAGAGGACATGCCACCTTTTTCTGGCTGAGGATCATGGTCTAGGACAGGGGTCGCCAACCTTTTTTGCACCATGGACCGGTGTGATTTGGGTCTTTTTTCCATGGACCGGTGTTGTCAAATTCTGCACCCTTATAAAATTTTGCTCCCAAAGCTTTCCAAAGCCCTCTTTTATATTCATTTGGACTCTCAATGTTATCCAACGGTGCTAAAAAACTATTTACATCATAAACATACATGTGCAACACGAAAATGAAATTGATGCTTAACGACATGGCGAAGTTGTTAAGTGAGAGAGCTGCGTGCAGTTGTTGTGTGCAGCTAACATGGCAAACGTAAGTTAATATTCCTTTCTTTAAAGAAAGTTTGTAGTGTGTACTTTGGAATCGCTGCATTCCCAGTCATTTTTAACGTTACACGCATGCCAAATTTGTCAGAACACCGGCAAAGTGCGGCAGAAAAATACAGCAAATATGAAATAACATTTGTTTTTAGCCCCGTCGTGTTAAGTGCAGGGAAAATACAACTCACCCGCTGAATCAGTGGGAGGCCTGAACTTCTTTCGTTCATTTCAGTGCTCTCGTAGCGATGTCAGGATATTCCGAAATGACTTTAATCCAGAACCTCGGTAGAGTTGTTGTCCTCAAATGTACGTTTAAGGTCGCCGTGATTTGTGATCTCTACAAGCTGATACTCCTGTTGCCCAGACATGCTCGAATCACTCGGTTTATTCACAAAGGGGCACGAATCCACTCCTTCGCGGTTCGTGGGTCTTTAGTGATTGGGAAGTAGCATAGATTTTGTTTTCTTCGAGGTTGTAGGCTCATCTGCTGGCTTGTCAGGTTCCCATAAAAAATTTGTCCAAAGACGTCTGTTTTTTCAGTCATTCTAGTGTTGGGGCTAATTATTTCCGGGAACAAATGTGATGGGCGACGATCTACATCATACGTTATTATCGAGGCCAAGCGCACATAGATATACAAAACAAGATTTACTGCTAACAGTCCAATCAATGCATTTCTATGACGACCGATATTGGTGTGTTAAGTGGAACAGGCCAAAGTCAATCAGCCAGAATGCAGTCGTTAATAAATTATTTATTATTTCTGCATGGCCCGGTCCCAAATGCGCCACGGACCGGTATCGGTCCGCGGCCCGGTCATTGGGGACCCCTGGTCTAGTATTTGGAGGTGATCTTCACACTCGGCTGCGAACAGCACGGTGAGAGTTGCAGGTCATGGCTTGATGAAGCCAACAATTTGAACGAGTTCATGTAGAAAATGAACTTTCCCAACACTGCATACTTGGGCATCTCAGTTTGGGTTTTGTAGGCCACACTGTATACCACAAATGTTAATTCTTTGGCATACATCAATCAAAAACAAGATGTCCACATAAGAGGACAGCATGGTCTTTAGGGGGATTGTTTTTTTGCCACTTGCCCTATAAAAGGATCAAATAGAAAATAGCTGTTTTACCGTTTTCTTTTTCAGAATAATCAAAAACATTTTCCACTATAACAGGATTGTAAATACGGTAAAAACGATTGTGCGGCTTGGAGAAAAGCATGCAATTTTACTTTTGTTTTGAGGTCATGGGCCCAATCAGCACCTATTCAACTGTCTGATTGCAGAATTGTGGCAATTCTCCTTCCCATAATGAGCCTTTATACAGCAGCTCTGCCCTTACCCAATCAATAAATCATGCTGCACAGTCGTTGGTCGCATCCCGCAACCTCTCTGTTACCCCCTTTCCTAGGCGACCCCTGGCTCTAGTGCTAAATTGTGAGTACTTCAACAGGGCATCGCAGCAAAACAAGGAAGAATTCTTCATATTTTATCGAGGCCAAATAATAATTGGTAGCTGTTGCGAATATAATGGATAAATAGCACATTCATTTCACACCGGCGCAGTTTTGACCTTTCATACTCGCAAGGTCGACGCAGACGAGGGATGGATTTCAACATCGTTCAATCCATTTAAAGGGTATGACGTGAGTATTACGGCAGCACAAAAAAAACTAGGACTCAGAATAAGGTCGTTGAAGTCATAATTTTACGAGAATAAAGTCATACATTATAATACTACGAGATTAAAGTCGGAATATTATGAGATTAAAATTGTAATATTACGTACTATTACGAGATTAAAGGCATGATACTATTGCGTATCTTTACATTAAGTAATAAAGTACGTGTGAATGCAGTGCTGCTAATTTAGCTAAGTCAGTTTCTAACAAGTGTGAGCCGCAATGTTAACAGCATCACTGAGGTGTACAATGGCATACTGCACGCCTGCCATTTTTAGACCGTGACGTCACATCGTAAAGCGGAAGTAAAGCAGAAGTGGGACGTTATAGATCCGCCCTTGCATAGAAACAATGTTAATTCTGCTACTTTTCTCCGGTAATCTTTCAAAAACGAACATGCCGATCACACATTGCTTTTTTGGAACTTGGAGAAACGACTCCAGACATTACCACATATGAAGGATGTTTTCTTCATACGTTTCCCGAAACCAAAAACTCGGGAGGAAAACTAGCTGGAAAACACCAGCTCGGTGAATCCATTCACATTTCATATGCAGTAAACATTTTGTTGGGTTGGCATGGTCTTTCAGAGGACAGAGATAAGCCATTTTGATATTTTTAACTTATTTTTTAGCGTGACGTTGTGCCGTGCTACTTCTGTCTGACAATGAATGACCTCAAAAGAATTAAAATGGTATCTGAATGCCTGTTACCTTTTCTGTTGTAAAAAAATAACTTCAGTAAGGGGAAGTTAAATAAATTGTAGAATTAAGATTTGTTACCAATGAAAAAATTAAAAGTGTTCGTTGGCTTTCACTGAGTAGCATTTGCGATCACTACACAAAATATAAATTACCCCCAAGAACGGTCAGAGACGTAGGACAACTAGAGGATATAATATATAGGAAAGACAGGGCTGGTGGTAAAGGATAGCTTGTTGAAACAGGAGAATGTATTTGTCAGTCGCGTAAAAAAAAGGTATCGATAAAAAAGCTAAGGCTATGCTAAGGTCGGCTCGTTTTTTTTCGTCTTTTTCAGCCCTCGACACTCAAGCCATCTCTTTAACAGAAAATTTTTATGTACTTCCACATTATTGCAAGTGAATTTGGCACCAGGGACATCATTTTCGGCGAGAATTGGTAGGTTTAGCTTTGTAAACATCTCCTTCTTACACGATTTCCATTCATTTTCTATTGGGGAGAAACTGTTTCTTGTCCTCCCTTAGCAACAGTAGCTAACGTCAAGAATATTAATGAGCGGAAGTGAAGTGTTGCTTGCGGTACGCCATTAGTGGGCAAATCAGGAAGATCCGGTTCAGCTACTAGAGGACAGCGGCAATGAATAAAGACAGACAGGGTTGATTTGAGTGAAATATGAATTCTACAAAAAGGTGATACAGAAAAATAAACTGATAAATATTACATAATATTTACAGTGTGCACACGATCATTGCCCAACTGGAAAAAAAAAACCCCAGTCCCATTTCCCAACCCCAATGTTCATGACCTAAAACAGCTTCACACACTGACGATACTACTCCGCCGTATCAATATCACTGCGCCACGGGGAAAAAAAAGACTAATTACTAAAAAATGACTGGAAACCGTGAATAGAACTTTTTTATGGTACTAAATAGCAACGTATGTATATTATAAAGCAGAGTTCATGTAGAGCCACTTGCGTGGAAGATATCCATTTTCTAAGCACTTTTTCCATGGTCCCAATACAGCATAATTGTCAATAAGAAAGACAAAGGGGGGGAGGAGAATGATTGTAAAGGAGATTTTAAGGAGATTTTGAAAAAATTAACCTGTCCTTTTCAGCTGCTTTGAAACGGAGAATGGGAAATCTGAGTGGCCATGCACCCAGCTTGAGGGTTACTGCCCCTAGTGTCTCGATCACTACTGGCACCACTGCTGCCTTCACTCCCCACATTTTCTCCAACTCTTCCTTCAACCCTTGATATTTCTCCAGCTTTTCGTATACATATATATACATATACATATATATATATATATATATACATATATATATATATACATATACATATACATATATATATATACATATACATATATATATACATATATATACATACATATACATATACATATATATATGTACATATACATATATATATACATATATATATATACATATACATATATATATATATACATATATATATATACATATACATATAGATATACATATATATATATATAAAATTGTCGTCTCGCCCACCCGGGCAGTATGGTCTCTCCTTTCAAGCTCGGGTTACCTCTACCAGAGGCCTGGGAGCTTGAGGGTCCTGCGCAGGATCTTAGCTGTCCCGAGGATTGCGCTCTTCTGAATGGAGAGGTCGGACGTTGTTCCTTGTATCTGTTGGAGCATGCACTCAGCTTGGGGGTTACTGTCTCTAGTGTCTCGATCACTACTGGCACCACTCTTGCTTTCACTCCCCATATTTTCTCCGACTCTTCCTTCAACACTTGATATTTTTCCAGCTTTTCATGTTCTTTTTTCCTGATGTTGCTATCGCTCGGGATTCCTACATCTATCACTACTGCTGTCTTCTGATGTTTATCCACCACCATTATGTCAGGCTGGTTGGCCATCACCAGTTTGTCTGTCTGGATCTGGAAGTCCCACAGGATCTTGGCTCGGTTGTTCTAGGCCACATTCGGAGGTGTCGCCCACCTTGACTCTGGGGTCTCCAGTCCGTACTCGGCACAGATGTTCCTGTACACTATGCCTGCTACCTGGTTATGTCGTTCCATATATGCCTTGCCTGCCAGCATCTTACACACTGCTGTAATGTGCTGGACTGTCTCAGGGGCCTCTTTGCAAAGCCTGCACCTGGGGTCCTGTCTGGTGTGATAGACCCCAGCCTCTATTGGTCTTGTGTTAAGGGCCTGTTCTTGTGCTGCTATGATCAGTGCCTCCGTGTTGTCTTTCAGTCCGGCCTTTTCCAGCCACTGGTATGTTTTTCCCATGTCAGCTACCTCCTCAATTTGTCAGTGGTACACACCATGCAGGGGCTTGTCCATCCATGATAGCTCCTCAGGGTCCTCCTCCTTATTGGGCTTCTATTGCCTGAGGCATTCACCGAGCAGGTCATCACTGGGGGCCATTTTCATGATGTACTCTTGGAGGGATGTAGTTTCCTCCTGGATCGTGGCTCTGATGCTCACCACTCCTCGGCCTCCCTCTTTCCGCTTTGTGTAGAGCCTCAGGATGCTGGATTTAGGGTGAAACCCTCCATGCATTGTAAGGAGCTTCCTTGTCTTGATGTCGGTAGCCTGCATCTCTTCCAGTGGCCAGGATACGATGCCAGCAGGGTATCTGATTACTGGTAGGGCATAGCTGTTAATGGCCTGGATCTTATTCTTGCCATTCAGCTGACTCTTGAGGACCTGCCTCACCCTCTGTAGGTATTTGGTTGTGGCAGACCTTCTAGTTGCTTCCTCATGGTTTCCATTTGCCTGTGGGATCCCTAGGTACTTGTAGCTGTCCTGCACATCTGTTATGTTGCCTTCAGGTAGTTCAGCCCCTTCAGTTGAGATCACCTTCCCTCTTCTGGATACCATTCGCCCACACTTATCTAGTCCGAATGACATCCCGATGTCATAGCTGTATATTCTCATATATATATACATATATATTTTGGCCCATTCCTCCATCCAGATCTCCTCAAGAGCAGTGATGTTTTGGGGCTGTCGTTGTGCAACACGGACTTTCAACTCCCTCCGCAGATTTTCTATGGGGTTGAGACCTGGAGACTGGCAAGGCCACTCCAGGACCTTGAAATGCTTCTTACGAAGCCACTCCTTTGTTGCCCTGGCTGTGTGTTTGGGATCATTGTCATGCTGAAAGACCCAGCCACGTCTCATCTTCGATGCCCTTGCTGATGGAAGGAGGTTTTCACTCAAAATCTCTCGATTCATGGCCCCATTCATTCTTTCCTTTACACAGATCAGTCGTCCTGGTCCCTTTGCAGAAAAACAGCCCCAAAGCATGATGTTTCCACCCCCATGCTTCACAGTGGGTATGGTGCAATTCAGTATTCTTTTTCCTCCAAACAAGAGAACCTGTGTTTCTACCAAAAAGTTCTATTTTGGTTTCATTTGACCAGAATACATTCTCCCAGTCCTCTTCTGGATCATCCAAATGCTCTCCAGCGAACCGCAGACGGGCCTGGACTTGTACTTTCTTCAGCAGGGGGACACGTCTGGCAGTGCAGGATTTGAGTCCCTGGCGGCACATTGTGTTACTGATAGTAGCCTTTGTTACTGTGGTCCCAGCTCTCTGTAGGTCATTCACTATAGGTATAGGTATAGGTGTGGTTCTGGGATTTTTGCTCCCCGTTCTTGTTATCATTTTGACACCACGGGGTGAGGAGGGAGTTGAAAGTCTGTTGCCCAACGACAGTCCCAAAACATCACTGTTCTAGAGGAGATCTGCATGGAGGAATGGGCCAAAATACCAGCAACAGTGTGTGAAAAGCTTGTGAAGAGTTAAAGAAAACGTTTGGCCTCCGTTATTGCCAACAAAGGGTACATAACAAAGTATTGAGATGAACTTTTGGTATTGACCAAATACTTATTTTCCACAAAGACTTGCAAATAAATTCTTTAAAAATCAAACAATGTGATTTTCTGTTTTTTTTTTCCACATTCTGTCTCTCATGGTTGAGGTTTACCCATGTTGACAATTACATGCCTCTCTAATATTTTCAAGTGGGAGAACTTGCACAATGAGTGGTTGACTAAATACTTATTTGCCCCACTGTTTATATATTGGATGGGGGGTGTATGTATGTATGTATGTATGTAAGTATGTATACATTTTGGTTATTGTTATGGCATTTTTTCTCAGGCAAGAAAATCATTATTCTAGGTTCAGCAATCTAGCGATGTTTCCCATTGTTGTTCGTAGTTGTCCAATTTTTTTGTCTGGTTTGCTGATATATTCTCCCATGTTATATGTTCTATGATCAAATTTAGCCATTGGTTCATATTAATATTTTGTTTATTTTTTAGCCATTGGTTCATATTAATGTTTTGTTTATTTTTACAATTTAGCAATATTGTTGTTGTTGTTGTTGTTTTTAAGCTATTGTTAAAATTACCAGAAGCAGACTGGCTTGATTATTTGAGATATTCACAGCATTCAGATCGCTAAGCAGACAAAGATTATCAATAATTATTGATAGTGAAGGTAGAACTGATTAAACAGGACAAGGTGATTAATATGGCATCGTCATTAGAAAAGACAAAGAGGGGTAGAAGAATGATTATAAAGGAGATTTTAACTAATGTTTTGACTGAGGCAAGCAGTCAGGATGGGGTTTGGAAGCGATGGTTGAGTGTGCCTTAAGTACAATTAAGTAATGATATAAATCATTACTATAATTATAAATCTGATGTATATGACATATCTGATGTATATGTGCCAAGAGATTGAGGATTTTTTTTAAATTTGTGAAGCTGATTCTAAAATAGAGCCTTACGAGAGGCTTTCAATATGTTAATTTTAATGGAGGTGGCGAAGCGTTACATTAAATATGCAGTAGCAAAAGTAGCTAAATTACCCACGGTGCATACATACATATTGTGCAAAGAAACGTAATATAAGATCATTTTTCTTATAATACTACAACTTTAGTTTGTAATATTACATAAAGTAACATGACAACTTTCTTGGAATATCACCGTATTTTCCGCACTATAAGGCGCAGCAGCAGTAGTAGTAGTAGTAGTAGTAGTACTACTAGTAGTAGTAGTCGTAGTGCTTGGGGTTGCGTGATGCATTTACTAGATGAAGCCGCGTTAAAGTGAATGTCATGCCATGATTAACCAATATCGATCTATATATAAAGCACACTGTCGACTTTTGAGAGAATTTGAGGCTTATAGGTGTGCCTTACAGTGCTGAAAAGACAGCAGGTAAAATTATATAACGTTATGATTTTTTTTCTCAAATTAATTAAAGATAACTAGTATTACGACTTCTCGTATTACATCTTTCTCATAATAATATAATGTTTTTTTTTTTTTTCTTGTTAGATATTATTTATGCATTATTTTGTCCAATGCAGAGTCTTGACTCTTGACACCTTGTCCAATGCAGATTCTTGACTCTTGGTGATGTTGCTGGAACTTTTGTTTGGTGCTGTTCCAGTGAGATTTACAAAGATTACTGCCTAAAGAAGACATCAAAATTCTCTCAGTCCTTGATGATGTGGGGCTGCATGTCAGGCAAAGGCACCCGGGGAGATGGTTGTGGTTAAATCTTCAATAAATGCACAAGTTTACAGTGAAAGTTTAGACAGCTTTCTTATCCCTTCAGTTGAAAATATACTTGTCATTTTCCAAGATGACAATGCATCATGCCACAGAGTTAAAACTGTTAAAGCATTCCTTGGAGAAAGAGTCATCCAGTCAATGTCATGCCAGCAAATAACCCAGATCTCAACCCTATTGATAACCTGTGGTGGAAATTAAAAAAAAAAAAGACAGCAGCAAGGCTCCGACCTGCAAGGATAATCTGGCAACTGCAATCAAAGAGAGTTGGCATCAAATTGTTGAAGAATACTCATCACGTCCATGTCTCAGAGACTGTGGGCTGTCATAAAAGCCAGAGGTGGTGCTACTAAATACTAGAGATGTGTTTTGATTGTTTTTTCTTTGTTTCTCATGATTCCATAATTTTTTCTTCAGAATGGAGTGATTCCATATATTTTTCCCTGCACTTGCTCTATAAAATTAACATTTACTGACCACCAAAATGTTTTTATTCATTTCTTTTAGTGTTTCTGAATGCTAAAGAGTTGCACTTTTGAACTAATTTATTATTTTTTTCAAGCTTTTTATCTGAGTTTATTCTACATGATAAAATGTCTGAGTGAGTGGTCGTCTGAGACTGATGATTCCATACATTTTGCTAGGGGTTGTATATTTTTCCTTTCTTTGTGTGATTCTAATACGCTATAAAAAAAAAAAAAAAAGGGTGGGCTTAGAACAAATGATCGTTTCAGTGCCATTGACGGCAATAGGCGTCCAACCCATTTTGAATGAATGAATGTTCATTTGCCCTCCCAATCAAAATGGATGGGACATCCAGCCCTGTCAATGGCAGCCAATATGTTAAGCATGATTTGTAAGGGGATTCCACATTTCAGTATGGTGTGTGCATTTTCGTCCCTCCGCTCCAGAAGCAATTAAAATACATTGAATGGGATTTTGTTGGCGGATATTGAGTAATGGGTCTTTAAAAAGACCAACTGGCACGCGCATTAAACACGCACTCACGGGTTCATTTTCAATGACTGATAGCTGGCCGTCGGCTCTCACTTTCTAATCAATAGCAGTATCACCTTTACTTATTTAAGATGTTGGCTCATTACGCCGCACCGCTCGTGCTATGAGGAGAGCCTGAGGTGAAAATGTAATTAAAAAGATAATATCTTCCTTCATCAGCGGAATACTTAAAAAAAAAAAAAAAAAAAAAAAAAAAAGAGTGGATATTAAATAGGAATGTAGAAATACATTTTTGTAAGGACTTAAAACTCACTCGTTAACTTAGACAATCAGTCCTAGAATTTAGTATTGTAAAAGGTTTCTAATTGCCATATAATAATTTAATACAACGCAGGTCAAGTCAAACATTAATTAATGTTATGTAAGCTGTAAATACTGGATATTCCAATCAATCTTTCTTTTTTTTTGGGGGGGGCTAAAATATAGAAAATTACTTGTGAATAAAGACTTATTTTAGATGACACTTTATCTGAAGGCTTCTTATGACAGTGTCAAATAGGGCTGCAGCTATCGGTTATTTAAGTAATCGATTAATCGATCAATTAGTTCGAATAATCGAGTAATTGGATTAGGAACATTTAATGTGTTGCAGAATCAATTTTAGGAGATTTAAAACAAAGGCTTGCTAAGATTGCGCTTTCAAAAGAGCATTAAAGACGAATACAAAATAAAATTTCTGAGTGTTTTTTCAAACTATGCAGAACTGCACTTCATTTCACATGCATTTAAAAATGAATTATAATACCAAAGCTTAGAAAAAAACTATACATGGGTATCGAAGTACAACAAAGAAAAAATGCCTAACTTGTATACAAAAAGTCCGCGAGCTTAAATGCTATAAAATGATAACTTTTTGTTTATTTCCCAATCCTCTTAACAAATCGTCCAAACACATATTCCCACAAATTAAAAACCGAAAAAAAAGAAACTTCTAAATACACCTCTCATCTAATTATGAATATATAAACAATTACATTAGCTCAAACTACCGTAAAACTTACAACCTTATGTTGGTCCTAACAGGGAGTAGCTGAATCCAGCCATATTAGATGAGTTATGTCATATTCACTATTGCCACTAGAGGGCAATGTATCCACCCAAATCAATAAAACTAAATGCAAACACTTTCAAAACAAACCATTACAACACCAGTCTTATTAAACGAATCCTCAAAGCAGCACAATTTAATTTGAAGCTTTTTTTTCTAATCGAATTACTCGAGTTATTCGATTAATCGTTGCAGCACTCGTGTCATATAATGTAACTGTCATAACAATGAAATGACACTTGTCGAGAATATGAATGAATGCTTATGACAGTTGTCATTAACTTGTTCACTGCAAGCCTAGGACAATGAGAATGTGTTGTGGTAGTTGGTAAGAGAAGGAAATTGACATTGAAAACACCCACTAATGGCAATAAACGGTCATGTGATCGCTTTCAGGCCCTCCCAGTTTAAATGAATTTGCCGTTTATTGCTGTCAATGGCAGACAGAGTTAAGGGTCATTCAGCAATTAATGGCACTTTTGATGCAAACTTCACCTTGTTTCATTTTTTTTTTTTGGTTTATGGTTACGACACATTCATGACATGATATTGACAGTCTTATGACAGTCATATTTAAAAAAAAAAAAAAAAAAAAAAATCAACATCGTTTTACTCATTAAACCAAATATATGAACAAAAATGCATATTCTAACTGAGGAAAAAGTTGGGACACCCTACCACTAATGGCCAGTGTTAGGCTGAAATAACTTCAGTGAGAGGCTTTTTTTAGCCATCTACCGGTCTTTGACATCAGTCTGAAGAAAGTTTGCCCTACTCCACAACGCAGAATACTTTCAACAGTGACTGACTGTTGAAGTGATTGAAAACAGCATGGTGAGATCAAAGGAGCTGTCTGTTGCCTTCAGAAAGAAGATTGTAGACGCTTGTTAGTCTGGTAAGGGGTTTCAAAAGATCTCAAAAGAATATAAAATCTGCCATTCCACTGTCCGGAAAATAGTCTACAAGTGGAGGACATTCAAAACAACTGCCAACATGCCCAGGTCAGGCCGTCCAAGCAAGTTCACCCTGAAAGCGGACCGCAAGATGCTGAAAGAAGTCTCCAAAAACCCTAAAATGTCATCACGGGACCTACAGCAGGCTCTTGCTACTGTTGATGTGAAAGTGCATGCCTCTACAATCAGAAAGAGACTACACAAATTTAACATTCATGGGAGGTGTGCAAGGAGGAAACCTTTGCTCTCCAAGAAGAACATGAAGGCCAGACGGAAGGTAGATTAAGACCAGGACTTCTGGAATAATGTTCTTTGAACAGATGAATCTAAAACTGAATTATTTGGACACCAGAACAGAGGACATGTTTGGCATAACCCAACACTGCATTCCAGGAAAAGAACCTCATACCAGCTGTGAAGCATGGAGGTAGAAGTGTCATTGTTTGGGGATGCTTTGCTAGAGCATGACCTGGCCAGCTCACCATCATAGAATCTACCATGAATTCTATGGTGTATCAGAGGGTGCTTGAGGAACATGTGAGATCATCTGTGAAAAAATTAATGCTGAAGCGAAACTGGACCCTGCAACGTGACAATGACCCAAAACATACCACTAAATTCACCAAGGACTGGCTGAAAGGAAGAAATATAGAGTCCTGGAATGGCCGAGTCAAAGCCCAGATCTTAATCCCATTGAGATGCTGTGGGGTGTACATGCAAGAAACCCCTCAAAAATCTTACTGTTGAAAGTATTCTGCGTTGAGGAGTGGGGCGAACTTTCTTCAGACCGATGTCAAAGACTGGTAGATGGCTACAAAAAGTGTCTCACTGAAGTTATTTCAGACAAAGGGGTAACACTAGCTATTAGTGGTAGGGTGTCCTAACTTTTTCCTCAGTTAGAATATGCATTTTTGTTGATATGTTTGGTTTAATGAGTAAAACTTATTTTGTTGTTGTTTACTTGCAATTAAATCACTTTCTTTTTCAGTGATAAAGAAAAACAAGATCAGACATTGATATATTTGAACATTTCCTAAAAAAAGAAATGAATATTTAGTGTGGTGTCCTAATTTTTTCACATGACTGTAAATATTTTTAAAAAATTCAACAAAAAAAAAGTCTCGATTCACAGGTAACTCCTGATGTTTTACAAATGTTTTTAACTGAATATGCAGCTATGCTCTTAAAAAAAAAAAATTGAAAAAAATTAAGGTTTCTTTCTAAACTATTGAATTACAGTATATGGCGGAAAACACAGACAAGACTGAGAAAGCAGTTTCTGCTCTTGCACTCCTCTTTAAAAGAAACTGCTGTACTTTAAGCCAAAAAAACTGTTGTGTTTGATAGAACAATATGTAATTATGCTGCCATAGCAGATTCATGGCACATTAAGCCCCCAAACTATTTTTCATTTGTCCGCTTTACCCTGGAAACCCCTGTTTACAGACGTCGCGCAACCGCTTTTGTTTCAACCTAGCCATAAAAAGAAGGTAAGTAATTGTATTTATTCTTCTGTCATTTTTAGCTTAGAATCATTAATTGTTGTCTAATATTTTGTTTAAAAAAAAAAAAAAAGACTTTAAAAATTATTCACTCGCATATTTTAAACTTTTAAACAAATTATGTCACAATGAAAAAAATGGCGTCTGTAAAAAAGTCAGGGATAGCTACCTTATAACCATTACTTAATCGTTTTTTTTTTGTTGTTGTTACTGCCGCATTTTTGCTGATATGTTAGATGATAAATAATCGATCCAAACAAGGAAAAATTGAAAAAAAAAAAAAAAAAAAAGGTAAAAAAAGGGTAAATAAATGAAAAAGAACATCTCGACCACTCCTTGATGTCTGCGATTTCTGCATCGCGACCCTTGTTATATTACCATATTTCACCCATGAAATCCCCCCAAAATCCAGCTGTGGCCATTCACAGCTGTGTCTTGACACTCAGTGATACATGCTAGATGGAGTTTTTGGATTGAAACAAGGTAAGTGCGCGATAATATCTCATTAAAGTGCGTACGACACGAGAAAAAAAGTCTGAAATAGGATTATTTTGTGAATGAATTAGAATCATATTTTGAGACAATACGACTATTACAATATACAACAATTTAGCAAAGCGCAGATGATGACAAATTAGTCTTTTAATCTGCGGGTTAGCCACGCCTACCATTATAGGGCCCTAATGTCCCCAACAGGTGGATGACGTCAGCGGAGTCACGATTTCATCTGATTTAGTATGCAGCCCATTGAGTGGGAATTATTCCCAACGACGAAAACACGACGAAGAGAGCCGCAAAATGTCATTGTTTCAGTCTCTCCAATATTTTTACAGAAGATTCTTTTTATCCAAGTATTTTTACCCAATAGCTAAATAAATGGCTTGAAAAGGACCAGTCAGCCCGTTGAGGGGGAATTATTCAGAAAGATGAAAACGTGACGAAGAGAGCCGCAAAATGTCATTGTTTCAGTCTGGTCATGACAAATAACAGTCTTGTGCTAAATGGAATATGAAATGATAAAAATGCATTTATACAAGACAACATGGCAAAATTACTCCATAATGATCAAAACTGTCGACTTCACCTTTACTGTCGCACCTCCGGAACAATATTTTATGCCACCTAAATCGGGTTTATGTCATTTCCCTTCCCCGGCTTTGGAAAATGTAAACAAACCAAGAGGCGTGACAGCTAGCCGACACGCTAACCCGAACCGAGTGATGTTTCAAAGTCTTCGAAGCGGAAAATCACACATAACTAGCCCGGATTATTTCACATGACGATTGGGTTGTCGATTGTCTTTGCCGATTGGCAAACCGCCCGGCGGAGAGCAATTTACAGCTCGTTCCCCTGCTAATACGGACAGGAAAGCTCGCCGAGGAAGCAGCTGGACAATGACCGCTGAACATTTACATGTCAATCCATGATCAAACGTAAGTAGTCCTTTATCTAAAGAAAGTTTGTAGTGTTTAATTTGTAATCACTGTATTCGCGGCTATTTTTAACTCAAAGTTGCAATTTCTGATCAGTCGGAAAATTTGACAGAACACCGGACACATGAGCACAATAAGCCAAATATAGTGTTCTCCCGGCGGGTGGAAGTGCGACAAGCCGCCGGTGTTGTGCCGAAAAATAGCCGCCCCGCATGCATGTCAGCCCCAAAATCAAGCCACCTACATATTAAAATGATCCCAATATTTGACATAATACAAAACATGATGTTTACTCACTTCCTCGTAAGTCCCATGGTCCCACAGTAGTAGGGCTTGTTTTGGCCAATATCCACCCGTGAATGGGAATCTTTTGGAACCCCAAAAAGGCACACACGCCTCTCCCTCGTACAGCAAGATTTTTCTGCAGCCGTTTGGCTGGCGTGATGCGAAAAATAAACGTATTAATCTGCAAAATCAGCTGAATCAGTCCTTCTTATACAACAGTACGGCTGTATAGTGAAGAGGACTCCTTCCTCCGTACACGTCACAGCGCCCTCTTTCTCACCTCGAGACTGTTGCCGGAAGTCACTTCATTTTCATGGCGCGGGATTAAAAAAACTAAAAAAATATAGCGATCGCCTACACACACATCCAAGCAGTCAATTTCACTCAGGAGCAGAAAATACCACGTGAATTATGAAATAAACATGCTTTTTCATGTCACAGGCACTTTAAAATCATGGCGTCTGTAATTCTGCTCTCGCGTGCTTTCACCTCCAGATGCGGTTTTGCTGTTTAATTTTTTTGTGTGTGTTTTTTTTAAAGGCCCTCCTGCTCAAAATTTTTCTTCCACCAGAAAATTGAGATTTTAAGCTTTCCAATAATGTATCACACATGCATATCGGACTATTTTTAAATTTGGCCAATTTGGGGGTCTCAGAGCGGAACTTTAAGTCACCTGAGTGTTTTCTGTCATATACAGGAGCTTCTTTTACTGAAAATCAAAAGTATATCAGTATTTTGCTTAACAGAAAGAAAATCGCAAGGTTTAACCCTTTATAGGGTACTCATCGGCTGCCTAAAACGGCGCAAAAGGTCCATTTGGACTGGAAGTGGCGAATATTCACTTATTTTTTCACTTGTTCATTAAAAAAATGAATATCTAAACAATATAGGAACAATAACAACACTGATTATTTTGGACATTGATACCATTTCTTTTTTATTAAGACAAGAACTCTTGTTTTTTTTTTTTTTTTTGTAAAAATGTCTATTTATGAACCAATACAAAATGTGTATGGGAATGTGGATTTCCTCTCCTCCGTGAATACGTACGAACAATTCCCAGGAACAGCAGAGAGTCTAAAAGAATCCAAAGAAGAAAACAACCAAAAAATGAGCAGTGACATGAATCCAAACACATTTTTGGGGGGGAGCTTTCAAAGGCGGCGGTGTGTTTGAGGTGGACAGTAAATACGACAACTTTTCGGATCCCTGTACACTTTATGTCAACGCAAAGCAGTACTCGCACGACTTTTACAGTGCACCAAATATTAAGAAAAATACAGAAAGCATGTACAACACAGATGCTAAAAAAGCTCACCAATTTGCTGTCAATTTTCATTTTGGACATCTGAAGTGAAGTCACATGTGAGGGAGTTCTTTAAAAACTTACCGGTACATAAAAATGTGTTGAAAAGACCATATTAACTGGAAGGAACATAAAGTAGAAAATCCTCTTCATGTTTTGATTCGATTATTGATGTACAAGCGAAACCTTGAATTTGAACTTTCACAAATATATGGAACGACTCATGCTGTTAAAAAAATAACAGATAATTTGTGATCTTTATCCATATCTGTCAAAAACTACCATAATCATGTTTTGTTGGCATGTGAAAAATTTTAAACATACAGTACATGTCCAAATTTCATGACTCAAGTTAGAAATAACAATTGCTAATGTCTCGACTAGTGCTGTGCGATAAGAAAAAAAAAAAAAATCTCACTATTTTAGACCACAATGTCGAGCTGCCACGATATAACACACTTTTATTTATTTGCTGCAAAATTACACAACAATTATGACAGCTTTCCCTCCATTCAACTTATTTTTGAATTGTCATTAAAAGAACCTACCACAAATATTAAGTGCATCAAGTAGTGCTGCAACCTAAAACTCCCCAGTGTAAATGGAAGTAGCAGCACTATAACATATATTTTAGCATGAATGTAAAGACACAGTGTTGCCTACTTGCCGACTTTCTCGCTAAATCTGGTGACTTTCTAATGCCTCTTGGTGACTTTTTTTGGTGTCAAAAATGACTAGCGACAAATCTAGCGCCTTTTTTTTTTTCCACTCACTTTTTGCTTGTCCAACGACATTATTCCTCTCCTACAGCGTTCATTACAAATACAGGCAAATTGACAATTATGCAAATTTGGTGATAACCAGAGGTGGAATGAAATGAAATAAAAGAACTTCGTTACTGTTCTTAAGTACATTTTTGTGTATCTAACTTGAGTACAAATATGAAGTGGTACTTATTACTTTTACTTGACTACATTTTATAACAGGTATCTGTACTTTTTACTCCACTACTTTTCAAATTGTCGCCTGTCTTCCACGTTACTTTTGTTTGTTTTCATTTTTTTCCTCGATGTGAATTGATAGTTTTGTTTTCATGCCACCGGCGCTATCGATAAGCCCCCTGCATCTATACTGTAACTGAGCACTCGAGGCAGCAAGACGTATCGGAAAGATTACTCAGGTGAACAAGATACTGACCAGTTAAAAACCACCACACTCTTGTACATTAGGTGGCGGTATTCACGTGATAGTTGCTTGCAATCTGCAATTAAGCTAAGTTTTGGAGTTGTTGAGCTTGTCAAGCTTCTGTTTACAGTGCAGTCAATTTTATTGCTTGTTTTTCCATTCTGCACAGTTATAAATAAAACTGAGCAGTCAATAAATTTTCTGGTTCTTTTAATACTTTACTCAGATCCCTGTATGCATACATATGGCGGAAAACACAAAAGGCTGAAAAAGCAGTTTCTGCTCTTGCAAACCTCTTTAAAAGAAACTGCTGTATTTTAAGCCAGAAGAACTCTTGTGTTTGATAGAACAATATGTCTATATGCTGCCATAGCAGTTTCATGGCGCATAAATCCCCCAAACTATTTTTAATTTGTCCGTTTTACCCTGAAGGCCCCAGTTTACAGACACCTCGCAACCGCTTTTGTTTCAACCCAGCCATAAAAAAATTATATTTATTATTTGAAATGTCAATCATTTTTAGCTTAGAATCCTTAATTGATGTCTGATATTTAGGGGGGGGAAAGACTTTATGAAATTATTCACTCGCATATTTTAAACTTTTAAACAAATTACGTCACAATGGAAAAAATAGTGTCTGTAAATAGGTCACAGATATCTACCTCATAACTACTGCTTAATTGCATTTCTTTTTGTTAATGTCACATTGTCCCGGATAGTTTAGATGACGATCCAAACAAAGAAAAAATGGAAAAAAATAAAACATTTAAAAGGGTAAATATTTGAAAAAGAAAATCTCAACCAGTCCTTTATGTCTGCGGTTTCTGCATCGCGGCCCTTTTTATATTACCGTGTTTCACCCATAAAATCCCACAAAAATCCAGCTGTGGCCATTCACAGCTGTGCCTTGACACTCGGTAAAACATTCTACACTGAGTTTTTGAATCGAAACAAGGTAAGTACACGATACTTTTTCGGTAAAATCACGGCGTCTTTAAGTATGCTGTCTCATGCTCTCAGCTTGAGTTTGGGTGTAGAGTATTATTTAAAAAAAAAAAAAAAAAAAAGCCCTCCTTTTCAAAATTGTTCTTTCCCCAGAAAATTGAAATTTTAAGCTTCCCAATTATTTATCACACATGCATATAGGACAATTTAGAAATTTGGCAAAATTGGGGGTCTCAGAGCGGAACTTCACGTGACCTGAGTGTTTTCCGCCATCTATGTATGTATATATATATATATATATATATATATATATATATATATATATATATATATATATATATATATATATATATATATATATATATATATATATACGTATATTACATTTTTGCATTGGGAGAAAATACTTTACTTTCAGGACAGCCAATAGCTACTTTCCTTACTAGGGGGGTTGGCAACACTGTAATGATTATCTAGTAACTGTGACTAGAATTGTGTTAACTGTGTGGGTTATTTGATTGCCGTTTTCGATTGTCTTACATTCATTACTCATGTACGGTTGGCAGGAGTAGAATTTACTCATGAGTGGAGATTGATGCTGATTGTTGGTACTACTGTGGCATATGGAATCCTATCAATGCAGCAAGTCAGCGCAAACTGGGCTCCATCTGTTGGCCGAAATGTGCATTGCATGAACAAGTATGCCGATAATGAAATGTAAAATGCTGAAAAGTGTTATGTCATTTGGGCGATATATATCGTCATATCGTACAGCACTAATCTCGACAATGTAAAGCTTTCATATACATAGGATTAAATACATGTTTATCCATCAGTACCCAAATTTTTACTTGTCTATGCTACCTGGCTGCCATGTTCAAATGGATTCAACATCTCCTAGGGCCAAACTCATTTAAAAATTCAAAGCAGAAGCATTAAAATAGCCACAGCATTGGACATCTATCATCAAGAATCGTGACATTCAATAAGGATCAACTACAGGTAAATTGAAATTCTTCACATTTCCGTTCTCCTGCGTCAAATTTACCAGATGTCACTGTATTCCCAGTGCTGCTTTCAAGTGATTGAAAGTGGAATTACATACCAAATAAATGTAAGGCAGAAAAAAAATAAAACTATTGCGGGATGGCAAACCGCAACGGAAGAGGGCTTACTGTATTTCATGGAAAAACATCAAAACAAGATTATTCTGTGCAAACAATATAAAAACTCATCAGGTGTAGATGAAAATTGTATACGATCATTTCTTCATTTATTGAGAAGGACATCTATTGAAGTCTGGTTCAAAAAGGCAAATCTGCTGCTCCGTGATTCACAAAAAAGCAACATTAAAAACCGCTAATAATAATAATAATAATAATAGTAGACCATTAAACACCAAAGTTCAAATTTAAACCCTTTCCCATTCCCTACCAGACCACAAAACAAACACAGAACAGTGTCATCGACATACAGTGCCAAAACTCCGTAAGTGAACGGAGTCAACTCGAAAAATTGTGAGGGAGTGTTATCTTATCTACAACGCTCATTCAACAGTTGCACCAATTGTTAACGAATAAATCCAGTGAAACAAAAATGCCCGTAACTCCCGTCCAGGTTTGAAAACTGTGACTTAAGTGAAATATTCCTTTGTACTGTGTGTGGTGGTAACATTAAAGCTATCGTACGTAATGAGGATGATTCGTAATTTTATGTCCATAAACATGCCAGGAAAATATTGGATATCCGCACAGCGAGCTAGTACACGTTCCAAAAACATGGTAGTAACGCAACTTTTAAGTGCGTTTTTTTTCCCGCCTTTACGTTACGTTATGTTGTTCCGAAGAAGTTCTGATATTTTGTCTGAAGATTTAACTTTTGCTTTGTTGTGTATTTAGATTAGATTTTTTTTTTTTTCTCGAATAAAGCAAAAATCCATTGGTACGTTGCCCTTTTTATTAAGGATTATTAAATGGTGGTTATGGATAAATAATTGGGTACGCAGACGACACAGATTTGTAGGTTTCTATCCAAGTTAATGAATGCAATCAAATTAGTAAAGTTCACTTGGATGTATTGTTTCAATTTTTCGCTACACTGATCTATTGAAACTTTTAAAGCACAATCGACGATATTTACAATTTTAGTCTGTTTCTAGTCCATCTGAGGCCAACTGACATTTTAGTACAAGCTTATTAACATTGCTAAATGAAAGCAACCATTGATATATGATCGTGTACCGTATTGAAATAACGTACAGTGAATTGCCTTTTCTATGAATGAGTTCAAAAATGACGAAATTTTCGAAACCATAACGTGTATCGTAATGGTAGCAGTTTATTCAAAACTTGTTAGGCATGCTGCTTCCTCTGTGAACACATAAACATCGACAAACAAACGACGGCGTCTAAATGGACCTTCGCCGTGACCTCAAGACGTTTGCGCTTTCATGCAAAATGTCGACACGCGCAAACCAACTTCAGTCTGTAAACGACTCCGCGCTCCCCCGGCCTGCACTGAAAAAATAAAACAAAAAGAAATGTCCTTTTCGCTTTGGCAGGTGATACAAAACGGCAACCAAAAAAAAAAAAAAGTAGCACGCACATCCATGCAAGTGGAAATGAAACTAAATTGGCAAAATGAGTTTATCCTCCACTAACAATATGACAATTAGAAACAGTGTATGTGATTGTATCCCTGGAAAAAGAAATTCCTACAAAGGATTTGTTTATAACACAGCAGTTTGTACGACGTGAACTAAATGCAAATTGGCCAATCACAGCATAGTGCAAAACAGCGCTCTGACATGTTCTCGGCTTTTGTTTTCAAGGTACAATGAATGATATGTTCAAAATTTTATATATTCTTGCCGTTTTGACCATTTATCCCTTGATGCCTGAATTTACATTCATCAAATATACAAACAAAAAGCATTGGTGGAATACATAATTATGTAAAATAGCAGTCAGTGATTCTAAAACAGAATCAAAAAATAAAGAGAAAATAAGCATAGAAAATAAAAAAAATACATATTTAGAAAATCCTAAAATAAATCATAAAAGATTAAAAAGTAAGTAAATGTAGAAAATGAAAAATACAGTATATATACAGTACTGTGCAAAAGTCTTAGGCAGGACACCTGCCTAAAACTTTTGTACAGTACTGTATATATATATTTTTAATGATTAAATTTATTAGGATCATGGAAGCTTCCACTTGGGGAAAATATATACATACAGTATATCCTGTATATACATAGTATAAAAAATATATACAGTACTGTGCAAAAGTTTGAGGCAGGTGTCCTGCCTAAGACTTTTGCACAGTACTGTATATGTTTAAAAAAAAGAATAGATTTTATGAATGCATTTCTCTTTCTGATTATATTTTTAATTTTAAAGTTATTATTCTTGTATTTTTTTAATTTAATACATTTTCTATTATTTTAGGATTAATATAAACATATGCATACATATTGTGCTGCAATGATTAATCCATTACCTCGAGTAATTCGATTAGAAAAAAGATTTGAATTAAATTTTGCTGCCTCGAGTATTAGTTTAATCAAAGTGGCATTGTAACGGTTTGTTTTAAAAGTGTTTGCATTTAGTTTAATTAATTTGGGTGGATGCACTGCCCTCTAGTGGCGACAGTGAATATGACATAACTCATTTCACATGGCCTAATCCAGCTGCTCCCTGTTAAGACCAACATAAGCTAAGTTTTTGTTTGTGCTAATGTTTTTTAATGCATTCGTAATTTAGTTTATAGGTATAGTATTTAGCCGTTTTTTTGTGAGAATGTCTTTGAACCATTTGTTAAAAGTTCTGTAAAAAATAGTTAGCATTTTATAGCATTTAAGCTAGCGAACTTTTGCTATGTAAGTTTGATATTTTTCTTTTGTTGTCTTTATTAATTTTTTTCTACCGTTTGAGGCTTAGCTCAAGTATTTTAATTTCTGTTCCTTATCCAATTACTCGAGTATTCGAACTAACTAGTTCATCCATTAATCGACTACTAAAATAATCGATAGCTGCAGCCCTACATACATGTATAATTATTATTATGTTCTTATGTATTCCCTCAATGCCTTTTGATGTATATTTGTTCAATGTACTGTATATTCAAGCATCAACGACGATGTTAGATCCATCCTAATCCATCTGAACTGCATTTAATGAACTTCTCCCAGTTCGAATGGATTGAAGATTTGTGACAAACTCATAGTAGAGGCATGAAAAAAGCCACATGATTGGAAATCTATCATTGTCGATGGCGCTGCAAGAGTTAATATACCCTAAATTGCAGGGCTAAACTTTCGGTAAACCCAGCCAATTTAGCTAACAACGATAGCTTCCAGAAACGGATCAGGAATTTCTTTAAAAAAAAAAATTTGTTTGTCTTTTTTTTTTTTTTTTGCTGCCTTCTTTTTGATTATACTCTTGACAGTGATCGTGTTTGCAAATGGCGTGAGGAGGCTCGAGTGGAGGGGGGGCATCTACAGTCCATAATTCTTCCTCATTATTATGTACAATGATATGGAAAAGCATTCCATGCATTTTTTTTTCCAAGAAGGGAACATAATGGGTTGGCGCTATATCACAGTATACTGGATTGTTGTTCTGAAATGTGTAGACACATTAAGGAGAAAGTGTTAAGGGGCTAGCGGGAGGTGGCGGTTTTATCATTTTTTTTTTTGAGAGGGGGGGAGTTGTAAACGCAACCCCAAAATAAAATCCGAACAAGGCACAGAATTTTCTGCAAACGGTTGGTACTTGACAACAACAACAAGAAAAAAAACTGTGTAGTTAGGTAGGTGCTGAAGGGTGAAGCTCTTTACGGTGATTTTCTGACACCCCAAACCCCCCCATCCAACCCTCCATGTCCGTGTCCTAAAAATCATTTTACTTTTTGATTATTTTTTTTGTCAAGCACATAAAACATTCCAACCCACATCTGCCGACTAGACTAGACAAACGGCTTTTCTTTGAACACCCATCTAAAACCCGCTAAAGGTGATCTTGATCCATCTCAGATCATCCCTAAATCCCGCCCCCCCCAATCCCCGAGTCCCCCCAGAAACAGCTGCGTCCCAAAGAGGACACGAAAGGTGTCGGGGTCCTGCTTTGATTAGATGTAGTACTCCTTCTTTTCGTCGGAGTTGGTGTGGCCGCCCTCGGCGTTGATGATGGCCGTGTCGGCGTCTGCCGCGTCGTCTGCACCTTTGGCTTCGTGCGTGAAGTAGGTACCTGAAAAACAAGAAGAACGAAGATGCCATCAATAAGAGGATCTTTTGCGACATCATTGTTTACATTTCTTAGCATTGCATCATGATAACGTGTGGAAAGAACGAACGTATTTTACATGTAGTTCAATTGTTTTACATGTTTGGAGGACGTTTTAGGAAGGCAGATGGTTCACTCTTGTGTGGTCCATTATACGGTCCATCGGGGGCCTGTTAAGAAGTTTTTTTTTCAAATTTTCGAATGAAAAAGACCGCAAAAACGAAAGAAATAGCTACGGGTAATCAGGAGATCATACCTGGTGTTTGATAAGAGTCTCATATCTGTACGATTTGACAGTGATTATCCATACATTCAATGTTGCTCAAAGTGCTGTATAATCCTTGTTTCATTTAGTTACTTATAGTTTAAATATGTTTGGCCATAGACTTCATGATGTATTGACGTGACACATTTTGCATTCACAGCGTCACGCCTTCCCGATGGGGGCCGTCCCACACTCCGCTTTATTTATTAGTTGTCGGTCACACGGCGGATTATGTTGAAAAAGTACGAAAGGTGTACTGCATACATACAGGAAGGATCGTCTCAGGAGTGATTTTTTCAAGGATTCAAGGTAATTATGATATTTTTCGTGCCATGCATGCATTTTGAAATGTGAAAATAATCAATGGGAGAAATTAGCCGCTACAGCATTGCCATTATACTTCGCAATATTTACGTAAAATAACTGCCAAGTGCCCGTTTTTTTGCTTTTCACAAAGAATCGAGTTTTACGTCCATATCTATAAAGATTTCAGGGATTTAAGCATTTATTCAGAAGAACTTTCAACGCAAAAAGCTCTTTGTTTACATATGGTGGCCATTAATTTGCTTACTGACTAGCATCATAGTTCGCATTATTCACGGAAAATAAATGTTAAATGCACGTTTTTTTGCTTTTAACCAAGAATCGAGACTGTTTTACGTCCATATCTATAAAGAATACAGGGATTTCAGCATTTATTCACATGAATTTTAACAGAAAAAGCTCTTTGTTTACATATGGCGGCCACTAATTTGCTTACTGACTAGCATCATAGTTCGCAATGTTTACGTAAAATAAATGCTAACTGCACGTTTTTTTGTTGTTGCTTTTAACCAAGAATTGAGACTGTTTTACATCCAGATCTATAAAGAATACAGGGATTTAAGCATTTATTCAAAAGAATTTTCAACGGAAAAAGCTCTTTGTGATATTGTGGCTGCTAATTTGCTTACCGACTAGCATCATAGTTTGCAATATTTACGTAAAATAAATGCTAAATGCACGTTTTTTTTCTGCTTTTAACCAAGAATCGAGACTGTTTTACGTCCATATCTATAAAGAAAAGAAGGATTTAAGCATTTATTCACAAGAATTTTCAACAGAAAAAGCTCTTTGTGATATGGCGGCTGCTAATTTGCTTACTGGCTAGCATCAAAGTTCGCAATGTTTACATAAAATAAATGCTAACTGCACATTTTTTCTTTCTTTCTATTTAATCAAGAATCGAGACGTTTTTACGTCCATATCTATAAAGAATTTAGGGATTTAAACATTTGTTCACAAGAATTTTCAATGGAAAAAGCTCTTTGTCTGGGATTCCACTCGGTCAGCTTTGATGGAAATAGGCCCCTTATGGATCAGCCCTGCGCCCTGTGTCACGTCAATATATTATGAAGTTTATGGTTTGGCGCACACTGAAGTGCATTAAGTAAAGTGTGGCCGTCACATTTTTTGTTTCTTTTTTAAAATTCCATTCATGGATGATAATCATATTAAATCAGTACTTCTCAAATAGTGAGGTGCACCCAGCGATGCCGGGGCTGGCGCATGTGACCTCGGGGAACATAGTTATTTGCCGTACTAGAATAATGTGTAAATGCACATCCACTCAGTGGGTGGCAGTGGAGCGCTTATTTTCAGAGTGTGTGCAGTATTTTTGAACCAAACAAGAACACACAGCAAAGATCACTGAGATATGAAGAGCTAAGATGAAGAAATATGACGAAGCGTATGTAGCGTTTGGCTTTGACTTTTAATACATACAGTATGAGGAAAGACCAGTCTGTTTACTGTGTCTAAAAATGTTTGCAGCAGACAGCAGGAAGCCACATCAATTAAGATGTCACTTAACTCATTTGCTCCCAAAAACTTATAAATACGTTCTATTTTTAATTGTTTCAGTGTCCCTAAAACGTATTTATGCGTCTTTTCCGTTTTTTTTTTTCACAAGAGACATCTCTAGGTTCTGATGCAAGTTCACTCCAAACCACAACGCACAAAATTCATTTTAAAGAAATAAAACTGGCCACTGGAGGGCAGTAGCGCATTTGGTAAGAACTCATATTGGACCATGACAGGAAATGAATGAAGAGAAGTAGTTAGGAAACGAAAGTTGGAAGAAGTAAGAAGCGTGAGAAAAATGTGGAGAACAATGTAAACACAAGGCACATGCCCCACACAAGTTCCCTAGGTGAATTCTGTTATGAGGTAGTGGTCACTACGAGAGAAAGATAAAAAAAAAAACAAATCTATCTTGATGAGACAGGCGGTGATGAGGGAAATTTACCCCATCTGCCGATACAGCCGCGGCCACAACATTGTCATCTCTCAGTTCAATAGTTTAGTTATGTGTAAATAAATTGTTACTTTGCTATCAAAAGCTCTATTTGTCTTGTTGTTTATGTTATTTTGTAGAAGGAAAACATTATTCAAATGTTTGGGATGTCACAAAAGCAAAAAATAGCTGTGTTAAAGTCAAAGTTATGTTTGAAATGTATGCTTTTACAAAAAGCTCAATTTCTCTTGTTTTTTCATCAGAAATTGGAAAATTGCTCAAACTAAGCTATTTTCTAATGCTGATATCGAAAGAATGGAAAAAGATATGAACTTACTTTTTTTCCTGCTGAAAGAGGAGAGCCTAATCTTTCTTTTGGCGGGTTCCATATTTATATAGGAATAGAACAGAATTTTCTGTGGGCCTTGCAAAATCAGTCAAAATCCAGTAAAACGAAGCGGAGCGAAGGGGGTTGCGCCGGTGAAAATGGCAGGGAGTGAATGGGTTAAGGACACTAGAGCTCAATTATATTGACAAGCCACATGATTTCATTTCAGCGAAAACGTGCCGAATATTACCAACAATCGTCCCGCTTTGTCAGTGTTACATCAGTAAATCAGCGACCACTGTTAGCATCATATAAGCTGGCATACCAAGTTGCTCAGTGCAAAAGAACCCCACACTGTAGCAAAGGAGCTGATACTGCCTGCAGTGAAAATTAAAACTGTCCCTCTGTCCAATGACACTGTCGTTTTTGTTCAATTAATTTTTGTTTCTTTCGTCAAATTGTTCGGAATATTGCCCTCATGTCCTCAATGTTGCTATTCATTTTGAAGTTGTTATCTGGTATTGATTTAATTAAAGTTTACTTTTCATCAAATGGTCATAAAATGTACCTTGAGTGTATTTTTACAGTTTGGATATGACTTCATTACATAATTATTATTAATTCAGGCAAATTGATGTGTTTTGTCTGTTCTGTTACAAACAAAAAAATGTTAGTAAAGTTATACTTTATTGTAGGTAGATTTATATTACTTTTTTTCTTTAATATTAAAAAGGACACAACGTTATGCAGAGGTGTACTTATAATAATAATCATTTTATGGACAAGTGATACTATTTACAGTGGCGGCAGAGAGTTGGGGGGGCAAACGTTTACGTCTTTGGGAGGGGGTAGTTACTCGAAATAAATGAGAAGCACTGTATTATGTGTACGCCATATTAAGTTTGACAAGAAAAATCTTCAACATTCATAATTTCAAATCTAAGTATATCTATACTTAGATTTGAAATTATTGAAATTATTATTGAAAGTATATCTATATTTATACATAAATGGAACCTTGGTTACACAGTTGTACTTGATGTTCTTAGATGGGTTTGATATCTGCAGGCCTACATTTTGTGCGAAAAATTAATTCGAAACTCCAAAAATTAGCATAGAAAATTACTGATGCGCCAGCTCCGTCTTTTGGACAAAAGACGCGTCTCTTGCAATCGCTATGTCTCAGTTGGCTTTCAAACTTTATGGTTTCATGTAAAAATTTAAATGTGCCATTGCGATATGTTGCTGGATTAAAAAAAAAACTGTTCAATTTTTCGTAATATTACAAAGGGATTCCTTTATTATCTCTATAAAGGCGACATTATCTGTGTGGCTGTTTGTTTTTTATGGACGCCAAAATGGCTGGGCGGATTTTGACAAAAATTTACACAGTTGTACTTGTATGTGCCTGGGCGTATTTTTAGATTGGTTAGATCTCTGCAGCCAGCTAGTGCGGAAAATTAATTCGAAACTCAAAAAAGTAGCATAGAAAATGCCAATTTTCACTTTTTTACCCGAGCCATACTGCTAGTATATTATAATCAGCATTGAGGAACATTTAACTTTCGGAAAAGCGTCATGCTACTCTAATAATGCCTGCTAATCTGACAGAACAACAGACGCTCCGAAGTGAATGTGAAGGAGTTAGAAGGCTTTAACCATCTCTATTCTTTGAAGTGGGAGCGTAAGAATCCGTGTGCGGCCTTCAAACCAACCTTGTCGAGGTCAGCGGGAAAATGACGTGTAGTGTCACTTGGAAGCTCATTGACGAGATTTACTCTCATCCTGTCACAGCCTAGCTTTCCGATGATAGTGAAAATGAGGAATGATCCCACTTAAAGTTGCTGATTCTACCCCTTCACCATAACTGTTGAAGGGAGTGGTAATGGGGTACTGTGCTTTAAACCTTCTATGACTTTTTTTACATTGTCGTGAACATCTGACCTTCCACCCTGGGAAACCATTAAGGAACCCTCGCTGGTACTGTTTTCACACCAGCCATACATCTTTGTGACCTAGATAAAAGCAGGTGCGCGGGTCTGTATAAAAAAGGATTTCTCAAAATTTACAGACCCCTTACAAGGGATTCTCATAATCCTAACACAAATTGAGTGATTTGTGTCTGGAAAGGCCAAACTAATATATATATATATATATATATATATATATATATATATATATATATATATATATATATATATATATATATATATATATATATATATATATATATATATATATATATATATATGTCTAATTATATATATATACGTATATAATAATATATAATAAAAATGAGGGCGTTAATTTTCACAGCTGCCTTTTATTGCCTGTATACATTTGTGGGTGTGTGTTGATGGCATATGAGACTCCAGTTCCTTTCACAGACGTGTATTGGTCATCAACAATTAAAGTTCAGACATACAAAATATATTTTCACATGTATATCAAACACTGTAAACGTTAGCATTTCTAAATTGAGGCTAATGGCGAAAAAAAGACAACCTACTTTAGCCTACTATAAAAAATTGGCAGTCTTCTCCAAAATGCAAATTTGCGGTTAAAACGTGACACTTCAAACATGACAAATCGCTGGTTTGTCGACTAATCGTAAAACTACTTAAGCTGACTAATCGGGGGGAAAAAATGTAATTTGGGACAGCTCTTATCACAGCCGCCTGGGAGGTGGCAGAGCGGGAGGGAGGGGGACGTAAATGGATGGTGTCGCAAACGGGATGCTAGGTGGCTCGGAGCGTTAGCATAGCATTCACGTTCCCATTAGCATTAGCATGGCGAGCGTCATTTTAAACTCTCGCACAACTTTTTTTTTTGCATACAGTTCGTGGCGTCCAGGTGGGTACAATTAATTGAAAATATACTGTTTTCCTCATGAGTATGCATCATCGTCACCAAGTTGGCATTTTCCTTGTAGATGCTACAATATAATACACCACATATATCACTTGGCCTAAACTTTTCTTGAATGACGTATCCATTAACCTTGCGTGACGTTTTTTTAATCAAAACAACTAAAGGTAGGATATTCAGAGCCTTCCCTGCATATTGAAAATTATACAGTGGGGCAAATAAGTATTTAGTCAACCACTAATTGTGCAAGTTCTCCCACTTGAAAATATTAGAGAGGCCTGTAATTGTCAACATGGGTAAACCTCAACCATGAGAGACAAAATGTTGGAAAACCTCCCCCAGAAAAATCACATTATTTGATTTTTAAAGAATTTATTTGCAAATCATGGTGGTAAATAAGTATTTGGTCTATACCAAAAGTTCATCTCAATACTTTGTTATGTACCCTTTGTTGGCAATAACGGAGGCCAAACGTTTTCTGTAACTTTTCACAAGTTTTTCACACACTGTTGCTGGTATTTTGGCCCATTCCTCCATGCAGATCTCCTCTAGAGCAGTGATGTTTTGGGGCTGTCGTTGGGCAACACGGACTTTGAACACTCTCCTCACCCCGTGGCGTCAAAATGATAACAAGAATGGAGAGCAAAAATCCCAGAACCACACGGGGGGACCTAGTGAATGACCTACAGAGAGCTGGGACCACAGCAACAAAGGCTACTATCAGTAACACAATGCGCCGCCAGGGACTCAAATTCTGCACTGCCAGACGTGTCCCTCTGCTGAAGAAAGTACACGTCGAGGCCCGTCTGCGGTTCGCTAGAGAGCATTTGGATGATCCAGAAGAGGACTGGGAGAATGTGTTATGGACATATGAAACTAAAATAGAACTTTTTGGTTGAAAAACAGGTTCTCGTTTGGAGGAAGCAGAATACTGAATTGCACCATACCCACTGTGAAGCATGGGGGTGGAAACATCATGCTTTAGGGCTGTTTTTCTGCAAGGGACCAGGACCACTGATCTGTGTAAAGGAAAGAATAAATGGGGCCATGTATCAAGAGATTTTGAGTGAAAATCTCCTTCCATCAGCAAGGGCATTGAAGATGGGACGTGGCTGGGTCTTTCAGCATGACAATGATCCCAAACACACAGCAAGGGCAACAAAGGAGTGGCTTCGTAAGAAGCATTTCAAGGTCCTGGAGTGGCCTATTCAGTCTCCAGATCTCAACCCCATAGAAAATCTGTGGTTACAGAAAACGTTTGGCCTCCGTTATTGGCAACAAAGGTACATAACAAAGTATTGAAATGAACTTTTGGTATTGACTAAATACTTATTTTCCACCATGATTTGCAAATAAATTATTTAAAAATCAAATAATGTGATTTTCAGATTTTTTTTTTCCACATTCTGTCTCTCATGGTTGAGGTTTAACTATGTTGACAATTACAGGCCTCTCTAATATTTTCAAGTGGGAGAATTTGCACAATTAGTGGTTGACTAAATACTTACTTGCCCCACTGTATCTACATATATATCAGGTGGGTGACGATACACACACGTGCGTGTTTAGTACAACAGGAAAAACAAAAAGGCTTTTTTTCCTCACAGCATTTGAAAGTTTGTATACAATAACGCTCTTATATAGGTGAAATAAAAAAAAAAATGTAAATAGTGTGACCTATGTTTTTGTTTTTGAATGATACAAAAAATCAATTTGGTCAGTTAATAGAATGTAACATGTAATAACATCTAGAGCATGAAAAGTAACATCAGTTACTTTGCTGAGTAACTAATTACTCTCACAATGGTCGCAAAGGTAACAGAGTTACTAACTCAATTACTTTTTGGGAGAAGTAATTTGTAACTGGAACTAATTACTTTTTTAAAGCAAGATTAACAACGCTGCCGGTTACCTTTGTGCCTCGCAAAGTAACGTCCCAAGACGATGAGTAGACAGAGCATGGCGAAGACCACCACAGCAACGACTCCCCCGATCACGGCATGGTCCACCGTTCTGGGAGCTCCCTCGCCGGCTCGAGAGTCTACAAGTGGGAAAAGAGAACACCTCTTTCAGACTACGTTTTACTCCTGTGCAAATGCAAATTCCATTGAAGCTGGGATATTGTGTACAACAATCTTTACTGTCCATAACTTGGCCATAATTAAGTGTTCCAAAGTAAACTATTCTACGTATTTGGACAGAACATCAGTAAGCCAATTTTCTCTTTATCAATTCCAATCAGGGGAATATCATGGCCTCATGAATAGAAACGACATTTTCTGGGTTTAGACAAAGAAAAGCCAGTCACTTAATCTCAGCGTGCAGTTGCTTCAGTGGAGAGACAAATGGGTTTATCTGATAATTACTTCCAATCTAATCTTCATCTCAACTAATCATCCATCTTTGTGAGCGTCTACCAAAACCAAACAACCTGAGTACTTAGCTTCTGGCTACTTTAAATCCGGGCTTATCAATTAACCATTTTTAGGGTACTGATTGAACTCATTGGCTGCCATTGAGGGCGCTGGACGTCCAATCCATTTTGACTAGGAGGAGGCGAATGATCGAATGTTCCCCTCCCCCTTCCAGGCAAAATGGATTGGATGTCCAGCAAAGTCGATGGCACTGAAAGATGAACATTCACAGCCAGTCTTCCCAGTTTAAATAAAATAGACGTTCATTGTTGTCAACTGGAGTGCTGTGTTGTTTTCGTCAAGAATGACAATAAAGAGATTATTTTGTCGACGTACACTTTTTTTTATATGATGACATGTCGATGACCAGTGTTGTTAATAAAGGCGTTACAGTGTAACGGCGTTACTCACGCCGTTATTTTTGTCAGTAGTGAGTAATCTAATTTATTACTTTTCTCATCTTTGCAACGCCGTTACCGTGACTGAGGAGTGCTTTACAGCAATTTGGTTGAATGGCGCGCATGTTGTCTGAGAGAAACGGAGAGAGCAGAGTGGGAGGGAAGGGAGTTGTGACGCCGTTGCAAACGTGATGCTAGTTGGCTCCAATAATAGCTGACTGCAGCAAACAGCCAACAACCTACACCCACATGATGCTAGGGTAGATATCACATGTATATAGAATTAGATGAAAAATGATAGACTCAGCGGCATTAGCACATGTATAGTGAACTAGCGTTAGTAAACAGCCACCATTTTAAAGCAGTAGACTTCTCAGGAAGGCTCTGTCGTAGCAAATCTTCCTAGCGAACCTTATAACTTTTTATCTAAAATGCTCCTCAGTCGGCAAAATCTTAACTTGAATCTATCTTTAGAGGATAAAACAGGTTTAGAACTTTCACATGTCGAAAGTAGAGAGAAGGGAACCAAAGCAATAACGAGAGAAATTTTAACAACTTTAACGGTGGAACATTAATTGACTTCCAAACATAGTAAAGGTTACAATCTAGTTATCACAATATCCGCAATACCCCTGTGTCTTGTCGAGTTTAGGGTAAAAAATTGGGCCAGGGCCTATTGTGCCAAAAACCCTTTGAGCTTCACATAGAGTGACCTACTAAAACAGTTCAATTAAATCAGGTAATATAAACATACATAATGTGAAAGACGTTATAGATCAAATGGATCATGTTATAACGTGTAAAACATGAAGAGTAACGCCAGTTACTTTGCCAAGTAACTAATTACTCTTAAATTAAGGAAATTTAGTTACTAACTCTTTTTTTTTTTTGGGAGAAGTAATTTGTAACTGTGATTAATTACTTTTTTAAAGTACGATTAACAATACTGTCGATGATGAGCTAAAAACGCGGCTTGGGAGATGAGAACAATGAGACGAATGCCAGTTTTTGTCTGACGAGACGACAACGAGAAAAAAATGTGACATCGTTTCTTACATATGTTCACAATGCGTGACATTTTTATATTGTACGTCAGCTTGTATCGTAGCAGTGTTTGGGTTGTGTCACTCATGTGAGATGTGATGCGCATCTCCTTTCCTCACAGGAGTGTAGGATGTGTCACAAGCTAGGCTACGCTCCATCTTGCTTGTTTGGAAACATGGTAAGATTTGTTTGGTTATCTTGGAAAGAGAGAATATGCAATGTTGCTTTAGCCCTTAAAGGTCTGTGCTGAGTGATCATCAGATGCTAAATGTAACAGCATTAGAATGGCGAGCGTCCTCTTAAAAAAAACTGTCCATTCCAAAGTAGAGCCACTTGGCTTTTCTGGTCAGAAAGTCTATGTTAAACGCTTGGACATTTTTTTTTTTGTGGCTTCCAAGTAGGTTTAATTGAAAATAATTTACTTGTATTCTTCATTAGTGTGTATTATCATCCCAAATTGCATTGTCCTTGTAGATGCTACAATATGTGCTCACCTGTCTATGTTTATTCGAAATTGTTGTAAACCTTTAATTATTTTTGGACTAAAAGTTTTGAATTTTACAGACGAAAAGATTTTGAGTACAGCTTTTCTGCACTATAAGGCGCACTGCATGATGTGGCACACCTTCAACGAATGGCCTACTTCAAAACTTTTTTCATATTGTATAAGGCCCACCACATTAAAAGGTGCACCACATTATGGGGGTAGGTTATGCATACATAAGATGGAGCTGCGCTCCGAGTTGCGGTGAGAACTGTTGCGGCCTAATATTGATTAATTGATTAATATTGATTATATTATATATATTGAATATATATCGAATATTGAAAATAATATATTGATTAATATTGATTATAAGGCGCACTGAATTATAAGGTGTGCTGTCGGCGATTGAGAAAATTTAAGGCTTTTAGGTGCGCCTTGTGCCTAGGTGCGGAAAACACGGTAACTGTCGACTAAAACAAAACAAAATTTGTATGAGATTTCGTCGAATAAAACTAGACGAAGGTGAAAACATTTTGAAATACTAAATATGATAAGACTAATAAGTATTTTTGTCCAAAATACTAAGACTAAGACAAAGATTAATAGGGCTGCCAAAAACAACACTGCTGAAGTGTCTGAGTTAATGATACATTTTCTCTTATTCATTTTTAAACTGATTTCTTTGAATGATTTTTTTTTTTTTTCAAATAAAAAAAGAGAAAAAGAAATTAGGCTTATTATTTCATTGTTAAAAAATAGCTTAAATTTAAATATATATAAAAAAGCAAATACTCTGTTTAAAATGTTTTATTTTTTTAAAATTAAGACAAAAAAATAGAATTGTTAAAAAATGTTATTGGGGCCATAAACAAAGTGAATTTGATTTCTCCTTGTATTTATTCCTATATACAGTTTATATATGAATCGCAAACAAGATATTAACTTCAATTTTGATAGTGACTAGTTCACTACCAAAATCATTATTTGTGGCAGCCCCAATCACAGTACAGTCATGCCCCCTGCATGAAGACTAACGGAAATTGCCAGTCAATCACAGGCCACAGTTTGACAAACAAAAATTAAATCAGAATCTGGTATTTTGTCTTATTAGGAAGCCAATTCACATAAGCATCACTTCCTGGCTACAGCTATTTTACTGAAAGTCTTTCTTTTCCAGTCAAATTAGAAACCCAATGAAAAGACAAGCACATCAGGGTTCTTAGCAATCTGTTCACGTGGAGTGGCCCATCATCCATTAGCTGTAGTAGCTCACTAAAACCTCCTTTCACTCTCCTCCAGACGCGCGCTGGGGGATTTGTTGAGCGGGGTCCAGAAAGTACAAGGATCAGGCCACATTTTACTAATGAATGGAGCAACGGTAGAGAGAAAAATGATGGACAACAATCAGCCAATATAGAGCAACAATAGAGGAGAAGTGCCAGCCACCCTCGACAAAATTATTCCCCTGATTAATCCAAAGGGGTTATTTTGACTTCAGATTTCGCTTTTATTGCAGGGCAGCAGCTTCAATTAAACTGAGCAGAAATCCGTCTGACATCCAATTGCTTTTAGGCTGCCTGCGACATCTCAACGTTAACATTGTTTCCCATTACGATGGTAATGTGGCCCTTGGCCCCATGGGAAGGAACACATACTTGCGCTGTGGTTAAGGAAACGTAAAGACGTAAGACCGCTATTGCACTTTCTCCCTGAGGCCGACTGCCTCATTTATTACCTGAGGCTTCATCTTCCCAACTTTAGTAACGTCACATCCCTGCCCTGCGTCATAATTGGTCATTTTCAGCAGACACAGTACAATCCCGTGTTAGATATTTACCATCCAGGCAAACCCATATCAGGGTTTCCCTCGTGGTTTATAAGCCTGGCGGTACACAATTGCAATGTATTTTTGTTATGTTCTTTCAAGACGGCCTTTTTGTTCGACTTTTAACCCTATAATGCCTGACCCAAGAAATAATTAATAAAAAAAATGTTTTTTTTTCTAAAGTATGTGGTCCTAAACATATATAAATTTATATTAGATTCAGGGGTGCACATATTTTTTTTGCCCAGGTTCTCAGAGGAGGACCTGGAGATGTGACTTGGTCCTCATTGAGCTTGAGAGCCGACTCGCCTGATGCAATAAAATTATGACAAGCTTTACTTAGAGCCAATTACCTTTAATTAATTATATTAACAATTAACACTTTATTAACATCAACTTGCACAACAAAATTTCCATTACTTTGAAGTGAAATGTAAAGAAATAAACAGGTGTGTGCATATTTTTTTTTGCCTCCCACATTAACTCCAATCCTTTGTAAAAGTGGGATGTCCACCTCATAAGCTCATTGAACGTGCATGTTTAGCTTTGTGAAATGCGAACAAAAACACGTTTGTCAGTGCATGGCGCTGTTCTTCATTAACTTTATTCCGCCACTTGTCCATAGGGCGAGTGGGGTCCTGTCTGACATCAATAGTGTGCTTAATTGCCACATTCTCTGTTTTTTTTCGTGCTTTTCAAAGTTTGGATGGCTGAAATTCTTTGACCCTACATAAAATACGCTGCTCTAATCAGCGACATTGGGATTCTCACGGCAAATTTTGCACCACATTTCGGTGCGAGCATCATTTGCTTCTAGCCATGGTACCTCCTGCAGCCACTTTTCAGCAAAAGTCCTTTTTTTCACCAGCTTCGGTGACATCTCTGTCGTCTGTGTGTCTTTTGACGGGGGTGGGGGAACACGGAAATAATTACTCAGTGGGGCCTGCCTGTTTGACATTTTGAGTAGTGATTTTTCTCGTGTCCGCTGCAAATTCAGTGGTCAGCCATTGGTACGCAAAAGCGTATGGAAGCCGTTGATGGCCAGCGCGTTTGTCTACGTCCAGTACGCATGCGCGCACTTATGTGCACCCCTGATTATATTATATCATTATTATATTATAAATATTATATAAAAACTAGAAATGGCAATTTCTGGACAAATTAAGATGGGGCTTGGCTGTGGTAGATACAGATCTATTAGGTCACTTCCTGTTGATTTGGGGACATTTCAGGGACACTGTTGATATAAGGTAACTTCATGTTGATATTTTTGACCTACAAGGCCGTCAATGGCATTGACATGATGGCTGTCAATGGCATCGACTTACTGGGGCGCCAGTTCAATGTCACTGGGCTGTAATGGTAAGTACATGGCCAAAAATCAAAACCACACATTTTCCTGCCATTGAAAATGAATGGGAAATTTGGACGTACATGGCCGTCAATGTCATGGATATGCATGGCTGTGAATGGTACTAACTTACATGGACCCCGGCTAAATGTCAGTGGGCTGTAATGGTAAGTTTTTGGTCAAAAATCACAACCACTTTTGTTTTCCTACCATTAAAAAAGAAGAGGAATTGTTTGCCATTAGAAATGAGTGGAATGACATACATGACCGTCAATGGCATTCCCGTTAGCAATTAATGGGTAAATTTTGGCGAATTTTGAGGGAACCGTAATTTTTTTTGGCAAAGTCTGCACACAACTTTTATGCCCCTTACCTTCCTGGAATTTTTGGTGAGTAAATTATGCGATTTGGTCAAAAATTGTAGGACTAGATACATTTTTGAAAAAAAAAAAAAACGTTTTTCTGAAAAAAACCCACGTTTACGGGCGAGCGGAAAATTTGGGCGGGGTCATTCAAAAAATTCCCTATGTTGTACAAAAATTCCGGTCATTTTTATATTAGAACGGTGCCAGTCCGTCAAACGGTTTGGGTTAAAAAAAAAAAAAAATTAAAAAAGGAATTTTACTATATGGGCCTTTGCCCATATAATTACTTTGCATATATGTTTTTTAATTTGTCACAAAAATAATACATTAAGCATTACTTGCAGTTCTCGTGGTAACAACAACACAATAGGGTTTTAAACACAGTTTTTTTACAGCAGTAATGTCCAGAAATGCTTGTCTCAAATGTGCTACATTTGGCAATATACGGTTAAGTATTGTCAATAAATGGCTTATGTTAACAAATACGTCATGATTCCAAAAGTGCTGTTAACATTTGTATTTTTTACTTAGTTTTATGGGGGAAACCCTGCTGCAAAAAGTGGTAGAACAGCTCGATGAATTTTGTAAATTGACTAATGCGAAATGACAACACTGACTTTCAATTAACTTGTCAGAGCACATAAGTCAGAATATAAAACAGAAATTTGCAACTCGATACTGCCCAACTATATATTAACTTCCGTTCCTGGTGGTACTGAGCATTTTGTGGCAAACTCGTGTCCAGTAGCAGAGTTGCCGTCGTCGTCACTGCGTTCTGTTTGGTGGGCACCACGGCCGATGAAACCTTGATAAATGGGCTTTCTTGGAAGTTTGGGACACTCTAAAACCTAACCTTGATCTATGTTTTACGCATGCAATGCACGCTGGGGGTAATGACATGGTTGGCCTGGACTGGGAGAAAAGCGGTGCTAGCTAGCAAGCGAAGTTACTATGACGACTGGCATGATTTTGTGACATTCTGCTGCTGTTTTGTTACAGAGATGTGGGATGAGTGCCCAACATTGTACCTGCATCCAATTCCAGCGTATCAGTAGTGTTTTTAAACCGATCCTAGGCGGCTTGTATTGACTTGCTGCCATTTGACAGTTTGTATATCCCTTCGTTGTTAGTGGCATCATTGCCTATTGTTTTTTTTTTTTTTTTTCATTTGTCTTCCTCTCACTGCGGTTTTCCCTCGTTTTTTTTTTTTTTTTTTACCGATCCCAACCTACTGTCACGGCCCCTTTTTGTGTCTCATTTTTGCGATTGCCTGTTTTTGTGTGTTCAATAAATCCTTTTATGCAATCCTTATGTTCTCTTTGTCTGCTTGCTGTCTGAAGTGAGCTGTGTTTTTTAATTCCGTGGCCACACTTTCTTTTTAGTTACGTTTCCTTTTCAGGTTTTACCACACTGACAGACAGCGCATGTGGGTTGTGATTCCTACATCACGCAGAAGTATAGTTCTGTGGTTTAAGTGCAAGTCTATCTCACGGGTGTGAATCCCGTTGGAGACTTTCATTTAATTGCCTTTGCTGCTCGTTTTGTGAAATATCGACAGTGCTGTCCTGCTCATCACTTTTCCACTCAGGTTCAAAATGGAAGGGCAGAACAGACGACGTCTTTATGTAGCTAACGAGTGACACTGTGGAAGTATGGCAGTGCTGCACAGTGACATCGCCGCCTTGCGTCGTCAACAATAATGGCAACCTACTAGTTGAACTCATTTTTCAAATTTTTCTAAAGACGAAATCATTAAGAGTGGTTTGGATATCAAATTATTATAACTCATGCTAACATTTATCTTTCAAGAACTACAAGTCTTTCTGTTCGTGGTTCTCTTTAAAAGAAGATTAGCTGATTTCTTGTGCAACAAGTGGAATCTATCAGGAGCCAGGTGAGCGGGCCGAGTCCTAGCAGCTATGAATGTCATTCCCAGCTGGATTAAACGGTGACTGGCAAAGGGGGTGTGGAAATCGTGGAAAAAATGAGACAAAAAGAGGATGTAGTCGCATCATACAGTAGTGTGCAAAAGTATGTAAACCTTTTGGAATTTCTCACATTTCTGCATAAAATCCCCATGAAATCTTTATCAAAATTACACAGATGAAAAAACTGCTTAACTAGCTTTAACTAACACCACCCAGACATTTACAGCTTTTCATATTTCAATGAGGATATTAGGCAAACAACGACAGAAGGGGGGAAAATAGGTATGTGAACCCCCCCGCCCCCTTTGTTAGCTATTATTTCAACCAGACGCTTCCTGTAGCTGCAGATAAGTCTAGCACATCCATCAGGGCAAATCTTGGCCCATTCTTCTCTATCTTTGCTGTCTTTAAGTCATGCCACAGCATCTCAATGGGGTTCATTTCTGGACTTTGACTTGGCCACTCCAGAACGTGTATTTTGTTCTTCTGAAACCATTCTGAAGTTGATTTACTTCTGTGTTTTATATCATTGTCTTGTTGCAGCATCCATCTTCTTTTTAGCTTCAACTGTCATACAGACGGCCTCAGGTTTGCTTGCAAACCATCCTGATAAACTTTTGAATTTATTCATCCATTAATGATTGCAAGTTGCCCTGAGGCAGCTAAACAGCACCAAATCATGATGCTTCCTCCACCATGCTTCATGGTGGGAATGAGGTGTTGATGTTGGTGAGCTGTTCCATTTTTCCTCCACACATGACGTTGTGTGTTGCTCCCAAACAATTCAACTTTGGTTCCATCAGTCCACAAAATATTTTGCCAAAACTTCTGTCGAGTGTCCAAGTTCCTTTTTGACAACATTAAACGAGCGACAATGTTTTTTTTTAGACAGCAGTGGCTTCCTCCGTGGAGTCCTCCCATGAGCACCGTTCTTGGCCATAGTTTTACATATAATAGATGTGCGCACAGAGATATTGGACTGTGTCAGTGATTTCTGTAAGTCTTTAGCAGACACCAAGTTTTTTTTTTTTTTTTACCTCTCTGAGTATTCTGCGCTGAACTCTTAGCTTACCTCTCTGAGTATTCTGCACTGAACTCTTGGCGTCATCTTTGGTGGACGGCCACCCCTTGGGAGAGAAGCAACAGTGCCAAAATCTCTCCGTTTGTAGACAACTTCTCTGACTGTCGATTGATGAACATCCAGACTTTTAGAGAAGGTTTTGTATCCTTTCCCAGCTTTATACAAATCGCAGGTCTTCAGACAGCTCTTTTGACCGAGCCATAATGCACATAAGACAATGCTTCTTATGAAGACATTGCTTACCAGGTGTGTTTTTTATAGTGGGCAGGACAGCTTTAAACCACTCATCAGTGATTGGGCACACACCTGACTTAAAATGTTTGGCAAAAATTGGTTTCAATTGCTTTTTAAGTCTCCTTAGGTAGAGGGTTCACTTACTCCCCCCCCTTCTGTCATTGTTTGCATGCTATCCTCATCAATATATGAAAACCTATAAATGTTTGGGTGGTTTTAGTTAAAGCAGACGCTATATTTTCATCTGTGTGATCTTGACAAAGATCAGATCACATTTGATGGTGATTTTATGCAGAAATGTGAGAAATTTCAAAAGGTTCATATTCTTTTTCATGCCACTGTAAAATTAGTGTACCAGACCACAGCAAATGTACATGTACGCATTTAAATAGTACTTTATTTGTATGCTGCTTAATTAAACTCCGAACTACTCACACATGGGCTCAATTGCAATGTACTCGATGTGACGCGGGACGAGAAGCAATGTTGCATCTCGTCGTGTTTTAATTGCATTATCACAAAAGGACTACGGTCCTTCACACTATTCGGTGGTAAACTTTCGGTCTTTTAACCGAAAACCAAAAATGCAATTTTAGCCATTTTTGCTCGAAAGTTTTCGGCGCTGAATTTTCGGTCACATCTCGAATATTAACTCTTTGGCTGTCATTGACGTCGACTAGTGACAAACCCATTTAAGGACATTCAAGTTATCTGTATTTCCATTATTTCAGGAAATCTTAATGCTGACAAATTTTATTTTTGCTAGCATTGCTACAATTTCTATACAGTGGCACATTTACGAGTTATTTGATGGTAGACAAGAACACCATTCGATCCTTTCAAGGCTATAAAAATTAAGTTTGTCTGAATGTCATATTTAAAGAGTTTAGTTTAATAACTATCCGGACGGCAGCTGAAAAACATCTGCTGTCATTTCCTGAAAGCGCTCACCCCCCAAAACCATATAACGCAATTTGCATGTCATATCAGTGAGCATCACTTATGTGCAATTACTGTCACCCGCTGAAAGAATTACACTATATTTTCCACAATTCCTGACTGGCTACGGCCTATAGGGGAATGTACTAGTTACTGCAGTTCCTAGCATGTCTCTGGTTGTTTGTTTTTTTAGGGGCAGAATGACAGAAGGCTATCATTCGAAACAGTTTCCATTAACTGCGATTGAAGGTGTAGAGCATGAAGAAAATTTGACTTGATTTCCCAATAGTGCCATTCAGACAATATACAGTAGGTGAAATACAGGCGCGGCATTGCCTAAGCGTTATACAGGCAGATTGTTGTATTATATTTGGCAAGGACAATGTAGGATTATTGATTGCCTTGAACTAGGGATGTACTGAAAGCAAGACTTTTGGCCGAAAACTGAATAGCTGAATAACACACATGTATACAATAATTCATTTCATTAAAAAAAATCTTTAAATTTAATCATTTTCCAATATATGCTCTTTGCCCTGGCACTATCCCGAAGAAATGTTTTCACCCTCTCGAAAGCCTCCGCCACAGAAGGAGTCGGTATGATTAGAGAGACTTCCTTTTTTTCTTTTTACGTTTTTTGTGAGCTTCTTATACTTGTCGTATTGTTTGTAGGACAAAACCTAAGGTGGAAAAATTCTTTGGCGTTGTGCCCCCTCGAGACACTTCATCAGAACAGATTTTACAAACCAATCCAATATTTCTTTGATACCTCAAAATACTTCCAAATGGCGGACATGTTGGCTGTGAGCCAGGAATGCTTGCAAGACAGCGTCACCCAATATGTTGCTTCTCGCAGTGTTTTGATTACGTCATCACAAGAGGTTCTTCACGGTGGTAAACTTTCGGTTGTCAAAACAAAAAAATGATTATTCATTTTTAGCTATTTTCAGCCGACTGTTTTCGGCAACGATTTTCGGTCACATCGCTACCTTCAACCTTTATGTAACTTGCCGCTTCAGATAAAGACAACTTATATTAATACAGCTTAGTTGCAGACAGTTTTTTTTGTCTTGAAGGCAGACTTTTCTTCAACATATTAATTAAATACACATAAAAAAAAAAACAAAAACTTCCAAAAAGTTCGGCTCACTTAAGATTTTAAGTAAGCACAACTAATTTTAACTTAATTTATACTTGCATTATGATGTTTTGGGGTGAAACGTTCACAACACTGTAGGCAGAACTGTGTAACTCACTGGCTTACACATTGTGCTTTCATTGTGATGACCCTAGTTCAAACCTACTTTGGGTTACAATTAGTCATGTGAAATGGTTTAGGTTACTCAATGGAAGCCTGTGTATTTTCTGACATATTTGGTCATATAGATATTTAATATCAATTTTAACAATCTTGAGAAATTCAATTACTAAACAATTAAAACTGAAAAGAAGATTTTTTTTTTTTTATAACTTTCTGAAAAATGTCATTTTAAATAAATGCAATTTCTGTTGAGGAATAAATTAGTACACCCCCACATTCAATCCCACTTAAAATTTCTAAAATCACACACAGGTGTATCACATCAGGTGCACATGATTAGAACATCATTACCCAGTGTTTTAAAGGAGGCTTGCCTTATTTAAACCTCACATTTAGTTTGGTGTGCCCCTGACTGTTGAAGTGAGAGAAAACACCATGGTGAGATCAAGGGAGCTGTCTGAGGCCTTCAGAAAGAAGATTGTAGATGCTTATGAGTCTGGTAAGGAATTTCAAAAGATTTCAAAAGAATATAAAATCAGCCATTCCAATGTCTGGAAAATAGTCTACAAGTGGAGAACATTCAAAACAACTGCCCACGTCGTGCCGTCCAAGCTCCTCGAGAGCAGACCGCAAGATGCTAAAAGAAGTCTCCAAAACCCTGAAAAGGTCATCATGGGACTTACAGCAGGCTATTGCTAGTGTTGATGTGAAAGTGCATGCCTCTACAATCAGAAAGAGACTTCACAAGTTTATCCTTCTTGGGAGGTGTGCAAGGAGGAAACTTTTGCTCTCCAGGAAGAACATGAAGGCCAGGTTGAAGTTTGCCGGAGTGAATGTAGACAAAAACCAGGACTTCTGGAAGAATCTTCTTTGGACAGATTAATCTAAAATTGCATTATTTGGATACCAGAACCGAGGATATTTTTGGCATATACCCAACACAGCATTCCAGGAAAAGAACCTTATACCAACTGTGAAGCATGGAGGTGGAAGTGTCATGGTTTGGGGATGCTTTGCTAGAGTAGGACCAGGCCATCTTAGCATCCTAGAATCCACCATGAATTCTATCGTGTATCAGATGGTGTTTGGGGAACATTTGAGATTATCTGTGGAAAAAGAACTAAAGCTGAAGCGAAACTGGAGCCTGCAACATGACAATGACCCAAAACATACCAGTAAATTCTCCAAGGACTGGCTGAAAAGGAAGAAATGGAGAGTCCGTGAATGGCCGAGTCAAAGCCCAGACCTTAATCCCATTGAAATGCTGTGGGGTGACTTGAAACGGGCTGTACATGCAAGAAACCCCTCTAACATCTAACAACTGAAAGTATTCTGTGTTGAGGAGTGAAGCAAACCTTCTTCAGCCGGATGTCAATGACTGGTAGATGGCTACAAAAAGCATCTCACCGAAGTTATTTCAGCCAAAGGGGGTAAAACTAGCTATTACGTGGTAGGGTGTCCTAACTTTTTCCTCAGTTAGAATTTGCATTTTTGTTGATATATTTGGTTTGATTTGTAAAACAATGTTAATTTTTGTTGTTTACTTGCAATTAAATCACTTTCTTTTCCAGAGATAAAGAAAAACAAGATCAGACATTGATATGTGAACATTTCTTAATAAAGAACTGAAATATTTAATGGGGTGTCCTAATTTTTTCACATGACTGTATATATACAGTATCTAAACATTGTGTGGGTGTTCGTTACCTATGGCCTCCAAAACGGCTCCACTGATTTTCTTGAAATCTTACACATTTGTACTATAAGTGTCTGCGAGTGTTCTTAGGTGTATATATATATATATATATACAGTGCCTTGCAAAAGTATTCGGCCCCCTTCAACCTTGCAACCTTTCGCCACATTTCAGGCTTCAAACATAAAGATATAAAATTTTAATTTTTTGTCAAAAATCAACAACAAGTGGGACACAATCGTGAAGTGGAACAAAATTTATTGGATAATTTAAACTTTTTTAAAAAATAAAAAACTGAAAAGGGGGGCGTGCAATATTATTTGGCCCCCTTGCGTTAATACTTTGTAGCGCCCCCTTTTGCTCCAATTACAGCTGCAAGTCGCTTGGGGTGTGTTTCTATCAGTTTTGCACATCGAGAGACTGACATTCTTGCCCATTCTTCCTTGCAAAACAGCTCGAGATCAGTGAGGTTGGATGGAGCGTGTTTGTGAACAGCAGTCTTCAGCTCTTTCCACAGATTCTCGATTGGATTCAGGTCTGGATTTTGACTTGGCCATTCTAACACCTGGATATGTTTATTTTTGAACCATTCCATTGTAGATTTGGCTTTATGTTTTGGATCATTGTCCTGTTGGAAGATAAATCTCCGTCCCAGTCTCAGGTCTTGTGCAGATACCAACAGGTTTTCTTCCAGAATGTTCCTGCATTTGGCTGCATCCATCTTCCCGTCATTTTAACCATCTTCCCTGTCCCTGCTGAAGAAAAGCAGGCCCAAACCATGATGCTGCCACCATGTTTGACAGTGGGGATGGTGTGTTCAGGGTGATGAGCTGTGTTGCTTTTACGCCAAACATATCGTTTTGCATTGTGGCCAAAAAGTTCAATTTTGTTTTCATCTGACCAGAGCACCTTCTTCCACATGTTTGGTGTGTCTCCCAGGTGGCTTGTGGCAAACTTTAAACCAGACTTTTTATGGATATCTTTGAGAAATGGCTTTCTTCTTGCCACTCTTCCATAAAGGCCAGATATGTGCAGTGTACGACTGATTGTTGTCCTATGGACAGACTCTCCCACCTCAGCTGTAGATCTCTGCAGTTCATCCAGAGTGATCATGGGCCTCTTGGCTGCATCTCTGATCAGTTTTCTCCTTGTTTGAGAAGAAAGTTTGGAAGGACGGCCAGGTCTTGGTAGATTTGCAGTGGTCTGATGCTCCATCCATTTCAATATGATGGCTTGCAGAGTGCTCCTTGAGATGTTTAAAGCTTGGGAAATCTTTTTGTATCCAAATCCGGCTTTAAACTTCTCCACAACAGTATCTCGGACCTGCCTGGTGTGTTCCTTGGTTTTCATAATGCTCTCTGCACTTTAAACAGAACCCTGAGACTATCACAGAGCAGGTGCATTTATACGGAGACTAGAATACACACAGGTGGATTCTATTTATCATCATCGGTCATTTAGGACAAGATTGGATCATTCAGAGATCCTCACTGAACTTCTGGAGTGAGTTTGCTGCACTGAAAGTAAAGGGGGGCCCACTTTTCAGTATTTGTTAAAAAAGTTTAAATTATCCAATAAATGTTGTTCCACTTCACGATTGTGTCCCACTTGTTGTTGATTCTTGACAAAGAAATTAAATTTCATATCTTTATGTTTGAAGCCTGAAATGTGGCGAAAGGTTGCAAGATTCAAGGGGGCCGAATACTTTTGCAAGGCACTGTGTGTGTATATATATATATATATATATATATATATATATATATATGTATATATATATATATATATATATATACATATATATATATATATAATGGCGGAAAAAACAGACAAGACTGAAAAAGCAGTTTCTGCTCTTGCACTCCTCTTTTAAAAAAAAACTGCTGTATTTTAAGCCATAACAACTGTTGTGTTTGATAGAACAATATGTCTATATGCTGCCATAGCAGATTCATGGCGCATTAAGACCCCGAACTATTTTTAATTTGTCCGTTTTACCCTGGAAAACCCCGTTTACAGACATCGCGCAACCGCTTTTGTTTCAACCCAGCCATAAAACGAAAGTATTTATTATTCAAAATGTCTGTCATTTTTAGCTTAGAATCATTAATTGATGTTTAATATTTCGTTTAAAAAAAAAAAAAGACTAAAAATTATTCACTCGAATATTTTTTTAAACCTTTAAACAAATGAACTCACAATGAAAAAAATGGTGTCTGTAAAAAAAGTCACGGATATCTACCTCATAACTATCGTTTAATTATATATTTTTTGTTACTGTCGCATTTTCTCCGATATGTTAGATGATAAATAATCGATCCAAACAAAGAAATATTGAAAAAAAAAAAAAAGGTTTAAAATGGTAAATATATGAAAAAGAAAATCTTGACCACTCCTTGATGACCCTTGTTATATTACCATGTTTCACCCATAAAAACGCCAAAAAATCCAGCTGTGGCCATTCACAGCTGTGTCTTGACACTCAGTGATACATGCACATTGAGTTTTTGGATCGAAACAAGGTAAGTACGCGATAATATCTCACTAAAGTCATGGCGTCTGTATTTCTGCTCTCGCGTGCTCTCACCTCCAGATAGGGTTTTGCTGTCTAAAAAAATTTTTCAATTTTTTTTTCCCCCCAGAAAATTGAGATTCTAAGCTTTCCAATTATGTATCACACTGGCATATCGGACAATTTTAAAATTTGGCCAAATGGGGGGTCTCAGAGGGGAACTTCAAGTCACATGAGTGTTTTCCGCCATATATGTTTGAACCTAATTTCAATTTACTTAAACTTTTAAGTACTGCTTACTTAACATCCATTATACTTAAAATTTTTAGTTTTCAGCGAGACGTTTTGATGGAAAGCTTGCAAATTCGAGTGAAATAGGTTGATCTGTAAGTTCTTGTTCAGCTTTTTTTTTTTTTTTTTTTTGAAACAGTCAACTTGTTATGACTAACAGGTTCGTTCACTACTCAACACGTGCCTGAAAGACAAACGATTAACGTGGGAATGTCTCCAAGTAAGGTGTCCACGGGGATAAACAGAGGAGCGGCAAGAACGCCGACCACGAGCGCCAAGGTGGAGTATCTCATTTTTCATAGGACGGTTTGACAGGGGCTTTGATTTGAGACAGAGGAGATCTCCTAATTGGATCTGCTAATCTGTTAATTAAGCATTGGTGATTTGGCTGGCGTGCCCGCGCTGCCGTCGCCAGATAGAGGGGCAATCAGCAGCGAGTAGGTGGGGTGTCATAAGAGCACGTTGGCTTGTCAAGATCCACTCGCGTTCGCCCGCGAAGCTCTCGCCTAAAGAGTAAATGTAATTAAAGTCTCAAGCAACCTTTTCATTGAACCTATTTGAAAATGTCACCTAGAGCCTCTCCTTGTCAGGTATCGCGCCATACTACTCCCATATATTCAGAAAGTGCTTTAATTATGAAAAAGAGAATACTATTAAAACAGTGGCAGGAGAGGAGGGCGTCAAAGTAATAAAGTAGATTGGGTAACATTTTGACTCCGGCAATGATCTCAAGACTTTTTTTTTGCCCCAAATCGATCCCATTTTGCTAGAGCATTGGTGCTATCAAATTAGCATTGACTTAACGGCTGCCATTGACGTTGCTAAACGTCAAATCCATTAATTTAGGCATTAGGATTTGTTTTAAATTTGAAAAATGTTCTTGCTCTTTGTTTAATGTGAGAGGGACAACAACAAGGGAGTGGCAAAAAAAAGCTTTTGAAGAATTATTAAAAAATGAACAGGAAGAGACCTGGAAATGGCAAAAAAAAAAAAAAAAACAGAAAGTGACCCGATATCAACAGAAGTAATTTACCGATGAACCGAGCAGCATAAAAGCATTCCCACACAATTTCTCCAGAAATTATATTTAATGTTAATAACATTAAATTTAAGTTTTTTTAAAAAACCAAAAATAGTCACTTGCCCTATATAGGGTACGTGCAAAAAAATGGACTAAATTTTGGCAAAATTTCTGTGTTCAAGCATAACAATTCAGGTTTGGGTCCAAAACTGAGTTTTGTTCAGATCCCGAAAAAGATCAAATTTTACCACGATGCACTGGTTTATTAACGTGGGGAGTTTACAGGCAGTGGTGGAATGTTACAAAGTAGAAATACTTCATTACTGTACTTAAGTTCATTTTTGTGTATCTGTATTTTATTTGAGTAGAAATATGAAGGGGTACTTTTTACTTTTACTTCACTACATTTTAAAGCAGGTACCTGTACTTTTAAAATTGTCGCCTGTGTTACACGTTCGTTTTTTTTTTTTTTCTAATTGTGAATTGATAGTTTTGTTTTCATGCCTTCAGCACAATTGATAATCCCCGTGCAACTATACCGTAATTGAACACTATTAGAGGCAGCAACACGAGTACAAGCAAGATTAGGAGGGTGAACAACATATTGAACAACAGCAGGCAGCGCGCCTTTTGATGGGTGGAAGCTGCACTCTTGTACAGTAGATGGGTTATGCACCAGACTAGAGCATGAATTATTTCGGGAAATCTCGCGGGTCACGGGACGGAAACACCGAAATAGACTAGAAACGGCAATTTCTGGATAAATTATTACAGGGCCTTGCTGTGGGGAGATACAGATCTTAGCACCACCCAGGTTGATTTGGGGTCATTTCGGGGACAATATCAGGTCACTTCCTGTTGATTTGGGAACAGGTACTGTTGATAAATGGGAAATTTGGACGTCCATTGCTGTTAATGGAATACAAGTACATTGGCATCAATAGAATTGACATGCATGGCCGTCAATGGCATTAACCAAAGTAAATGCCATTGGAAATGAATAGGAAATTTGGACATCCATGGCCGTCAATGGCATCGGCTTCCATAGACGTCAATGGAATACAAGTACACTGGCATCAATAGAATTGACATGCATAGCCGTCAATGGCATTAACCAAAGTAAACGCCATTGGAAATAAATGGGATTTTTTTGGGTTCAGCACAGCCCATCCCTTCTCCCGCAGCCCAGCAAAGGAGCCATAAAATATTTCTACAGAGGCAACGCCTGTTTGTATCATTTCTGTTGTTGTGTGTTTTCCACCCGCGATCGGACACTTAGAGCCAGTTGTGTGGTTGTTTGAATGATGTGCTAATGCTAGCGAACGCATGCTAACAGTTTGCGTCATTGCTGTAATAGCACCTAATTATCATTTATTTACGTTGATGCGAACCTGTTTGGTATCGAGGATGAAAATGATTCAGCAAATTATACGGCATCCAGCACCGTCATTCGGGAGTTTAGCTCGCTGTATAGCCAGGACCGAGTCGTAGCGTCCTGGTGAGGACAGTGTATTCGCATTTCGTTGTTCATGCACTGTACACTTATTCAGCATGTTGTTATCTATGGTATTTTTGTATCAAATTGCCTTTCAAGATGACAAATCTGTTCTATGTGTTGGATTTTATCAGGTAAATGTCCCCCAAAATGCGACTTATACTCCGGTGCGACTTATATGTGCTTTTTTTCTCTTCGTTGGGATTTTAATGGCTGGTGCGACTGATACTCAGGTGAGACTTGTAGTCCAAAAAAATACTGTAAATGCCATTGGAAAATGAATGGGAAATTTGCACGTCCATGGCCATCAATGGCATCGACTTCCATACGCGTCAATGGAATACAAGTACATTGGCATTAACAAAGTAAATGCCATTGGAAATAAATGGAAAATTGGAGGACCATGGCCGTCAATGGCATCGACTTCCATATGCGTCAGTGGAATCGGGGTCATTTGGGAGACACGTCCTATTGATATCTGGTCATTTCCTGTTTATTTGGGGACATTTTTTTTTTCTTTTGCCATTGAAAATGAACGGGAAATTTGGACGCTCATGGCCGTCAATGGCATCGACTTATATATGCGTTAATGGAATCGGCATTAATAAAATTGACAAACATGGCTGTCAATGGCATTAAACAAAGTAAATGCCTCTGGAAATGGATGGGAAATTTATACGTCCATGGCCGTCAATGGCATTGAGTTCCATATGCATCAATGGAATCCAACTACATTAGCATCAATAGAATCGATATACAGGCAAACAGAAATTTTTTGGGGGTCGTTTGAAAAAGTCCCTGCGCCACACAAAAATTCCGGTCGTTTTGATATTTGAACGGTGCCGATCGGTCAAACCGTTCGGTCTGTGCGGCGTGCAAAAAAAAAAAAAAAAAATTAAATTTTTTAATCTGGGCCTTTGCTATAGCAAAGCCCCATATAATAATGACTTTACCCTGTGTTAAAGTTTTATTTTCGTGGGCCAACACTGTCTCGGCTTGCATTGGCACGTCAAAAGAACTACACAATCTGCCATGTTTCCAACGTTTCGACTTCCGGCTACTATATTTGTGCGGACTCAACATGGGAACAGTGGCGGTGACAAACCGAAGAGAGAACTACACATGAAACTCTGAAACAATGACCCATCGGTTGAACTGGAGGAGGAAGTTCTAAGTTTTCAGAAAACTTCTTGAGAGTGACACCACAAAATAAGTGGCGTGTAAAAAATGCGTGGGTCCAGTAGTAATGACTCGGGGACGAGTGGTCTCAATTTGATATAAATTAATCTTAAAAAAAAAAAAAAAAAAAAAAAAAATCCATCGACTTTCCTAATGACCAATTTAAAGGTATTTAAGAAAAAAGAAAAAAAAAAACGGGAGTGGGAATAATTTTGACTGGGAGCGGGACGAGATTGCGAGTCATTCTACCGGAGTTGCATGAGATGGGATTTACTTTTTGACTGAAGCCCAGGATTGGAATGGATGAGTTTTTCTCTGGGAGCGGGACGGAACGGGAGTGAAAATCCCCATCCGATTCATGCTCAAGTATGCACCTGATAGTTGCTTGCAATCCGCCATCAAGCTAAATTTTAAGCTTTTCAAGCTTCTGTTTTCAGTGCAGTCGATTTTATTACTTGTTTTTCCATTCTGCACAGTTTTAAATAAAATTGAGCAGTCAATTTTCTGGTTCTTTCTTTGCATATTGGCAATATAAGTCACATTTTTTGCATATGGAGAAAGTACTTTCCCTTGCAAAAAGTACCGAAATGGCCCGAACATAAGACGGTCCTGATTATAAGACGACCCCCTCTTTTTCAAGACTCAAGTTTGAAAAAAGACCAAATTAATTTTTATACAGAAAATAATTACAGTACATCTGAAACAAATGATTATTGCAATATATTTGAGAGAAAAAGCATGTTATTTTGCCTCATTCAAATCTTATTTATCTGAACATTTAAATATGTAAACTAAAGTGCAATCACATTCGTAAATGAATGGCTTCTGATTTTTGAAATGTAAATAAACCAATCTAATGTGATAAAACGACAAAATTGCAATAACCGCATTAACCATCAAAGTGAAGTCTAACCAACTGTAGTCTTAAAACAAATCTGAATAAGAAAAATATTGCAATAAAATGCAAACTGGTTAAACTAGAGAGTAGCTGAGATCTGTCATGACAGAACATTGCTTCAATGATATCTGGCGGCATCTAGCGTCGTGAATGGGTATAATGTCTAGACCGCGAAAATAAGACCACCCCCACTTTTTCAGTCTTATTTCAATGCAAAAAATACCGTCTTATATTGCCAATACGGGCCAATACGGTATATGTATTTTTTACCCTGTATCCATACTTTGACTGAATGTGTTCAATAACACCAACCAGCGATTACTCTGCAACAAAAGTGTTGCGTTGCACCAATAACGTTAACATCAGTGTTTCCTCCATCTTCAGTGATGACGAGCAAAGTAAACATTCAAAGTCATTCCAGGAATAAACCGACAGTCCATTAGCTCTCGAGGAACCGTGCATCTTTTCCCTAATGGTGTCATTCATCATTTATCTAATCAGGGCCAGTCTTCATCCAAAATGTAATATAATTATAGGCTATAAGCGTTCTCTGGATATTGCGCTGTATCTAGGCCATGGCAAGCTGGATAAACACCTACTAATAATGGCTTTTAGTGGTCTCGGGAGTGACTTATTCCAAGGCATTGAGGACTCCGCACGGCTCCCGAGGCCAAATGAGTTTGTGGCTCGCTGCAATGCTACGCATCCGTCCTGTTAATGGCGCTTTTCGAGAGCTTTCTTCTTGTATGATTATCAACCCACGCTAAAAGGTAACCTACCCTTTTAGGCATCTTTTTCCAAGCCGCCACAATGGCTGTTGAGAACGCCCAGTTGCCAACATTTTGGTGCCGAGGAACTACCGTATGTTGAAATTATCTGAGGCGTTTCATTTAGACAAAAATGGGGCTTTGCGGTGGCACTTCAAGGCAACGTCAAAGTTCTTGTTAGCATTGAGTGATCATGTTTCATTGCCATTGACGATCGTTGCCAGCCCTCCGGACAAAATGGATTGGACGTTTCTTGCCGTCAATGGCAGCCAATGTTAAAAGTTCTCTCTTCCACCTGTGCTCACTAGCCCCTTCCTTGTGCAGTCAGCTTCTTCTGTCCAAGTGTTTCCCGTTGTCTCGGCACCTTATTGTTCAGAATAAGGAAAATGCGGCGACGAGAGCAGCAAAATGTCATTGTTTTAATCTCTCTACTTCAATATTTTTACAGGATATTCTTTTTATCTAAGTATTTTTCCCCAATTGCTAAATAAATGGTATGGTCATGATAACTAACAGTCCTGTGCTACATGGAATATGAAATATTAAAAATGCATTTATTCAGTAGGACAGGGCTAAATTACTGCATAATGGTCAAAACTGTCGAGTTCTTACACCTCCCAAACAGTATTATAAGCCACTGGAGTTAGTCCGGCTTTTGTCGTTTCCCTGCCCCGGCTTCGGAGACTGAGGAAAGAGCCTAAACAAAACAGTAGGTATGACAGCTAGCCGACATGCTAACCTGAACTGAGCAGCGTTTCCGAGTCTAATTCTCGCCTTTCGAAAATGAAAAATCACACAAAACTACCCCGGATCATCTCACACGGCGGGAGTATTGATTGCCTTCACCGTTCGGCCAACCCCTTGGCGGCGAGCAAGTTACAGCTCGACGTTCCCGTGCTGCGGGCAGGAGCACTTATTGCAGGGGAAGCAGCTGGAGCATGACCGCCGAGTGGCTGTTTCAATCTTTTTGGCTCAAAAGTACCCCAACTCATGTCACACACGGCGGCGAGGATGATAGCCTTCACCGATCGGCCAGCCTCTGGCGATGAGCAAGTTTCAGCCCATCGTTCCCCTGCTGCGGGAAGGAGTGCTCGTTGCCGGGGAAGAAGCTGGAGAATGACCGTTGGACAAAGCGTCCGACGCTGGAGGAGCGCGTGGCTGCCCAAGCCCATCCCGAGGATAGTGGTCTATTGCCGGGCACACGAAGAGGGCAGAGGGAGCTGGAAGTCTGGACGATAAGGAGAACTGCAGACGAGAGTGGGTGGTTGCACGAGCATAAGCCAAGTATAGCACGCTCTCGGCGGGCATGCGAAGAGGACCGAGGGGGGTGTACGACAAGCTGCCGGTCGTCGGCCGAGTAGCCTTCTCGGTGGACAAGGAGTATTGTCAGCCACAAAATGCAAGCCACCTCCTTATCAAAACGTGTGCCATGATCACAGTATTTGACATAATACAAAACACGTAGTTTACTCCCTCGTACGTCCAATGGTCCCATAGTTATTGGACTTGTTTTGGCCAATTTCCGCGGTGAACGGGAACTTTTTGAAACCCAAAAAGGCTTACAAACCTCTCCCTGGTGTAGCAACAAAAACCTGCACACATTTGGCTGGTGTGATGCAAAAAATAAACGAATTAATCCGCAAAATCAACTGAATCCGCAATCCATCTGCATGCTATAAAACGATGCTGTGTTGTGAGATGCTGACCCGGATGACATCACATTCGCATTTTTCCTCAATCAAGGAAGTCACTCCTTTTCATGGCACGGGATTCAAAAAAATTAAATATGTAAAATGATCACTTCCGCACACATCCAAGCGATTCATTTCATTCAGGAGCATAAAATACGATGTGAAATATGAAATAAACATTCTTTTCGCTGTAATAGGCACTTTAACTTACAAAATGTATTCTGATAAAACTTGCATAATTAGACATATCCAATTATAATCCCCTTTAAAACTAATTTTGCTTTGTCACCAATAACAATGAACGAAAACATCTGGCAGCCAGCGTGAAGCGTTCAAAGCATTCACGTGCTTCCTCCGCCTGCCGAAGTTGCCCCTCTTTCCGCGGCCGAATGGCAACCGGGACGCAGATCCGATGATAAATGAGCTCCTTTATTCGCGCACAGGACAGCGGCTCCAAGTAATTTCCGCGGTAATAAGGCCTACTGGAGCATTACGCGCCACCTGAGAGGAAAGAGGCGCGTAATGCCTCAGAAATGAGACTTTCGGGAAGTCGGTGTAAACAAGCCAGAATTAAGGTAGGAGGTCTATTATTAGAGTCCCAATGCGTCAGTGCCTACGGACGTAAAAGGCACGGCTTGATTATTGACACATCACAACACGATTGCATTTGGGCATTTTTATACAGTATATTTAATCACAGTGTAGCTGAGGTATTTATTGACTTAATTGAAAAGCGGGCCAGGAATCTTTTAGTTAACGTTTAAAAAGAACAGGCTTATATTGATATAGATAAGATTTTAAAACTAGACACTGAAGAACACACATTTTCAGCTGGGGAAAAAAGGCCCTTTGTTATTTAACTCATTCAATGCTAAAAATTGGGTATGTTATAAGGTATAAGTTAATGCGGTCGTGGCGGTGAACCAGGAAGTGGCAGGCTGCTTGTTTGAGGTTTTACTGATATTTTAGTTAAAAAAAAACCCTTGTCAAAATTTGTAAAAATGTATAGTCATAGAATTCACTATCAGTTGACGAGAAATGGGGCCGCTCCATAGGGGGCCTATTTTCAAAAAATTCAAATATTTTCAAAACCAAATTCGCTAGTAACCTAAAACCAAAATAAGCACCTCCCTCAGGCATATATGAATCTCCATGAGCTGTGGCATCAAAAAATTCAAACTTGTTCCCCAATAAAATCCAGATTAATTATTTTTTATATAAGTATAACAAATTTAAAATGGCTATAAAATTCTTAGATTTTATAATAGATGCACAAAAACCACCAAATGCAGAGATAATCACCTATATTTTCAGGATCAATACCAATATTAAACATATAAGTTTTTGCCCGAAATAGCGACTTTTTAATTTAGTGTAATTTTGACATACTGTAGGTTTTTAACAGCTAATAAATCACTCAATTATCACATCAGAAACTTACTACAAAAACACATTTTGCATTTTTCTATTCCTCGATGTTTTTAGATAGAAATGTTACATAAGATAAATCACGTAACAGCCCCATTTTTTTTTTGTATGGACGCAGAAATGTCGAAATGATTAGTTTTTGCCAAATAACGGGCAGTTGGCCGAAAATTACGTGATTATTTGAATGTAAAGTTACACTATTGTATATGGCGCATGGTGGCAATCACGAAACAAAGCGTTTATAAATTGAAAACTCTTGTAAATAAATGGGTAAAACCCGGAATTTCTACTGTATAGATGTCAACGTAAAAACGTAAATTCTTGGTTAAAAGCAAAAAAAAAAATGCAGTTATAATTCATTTTACGAAAATATTTAAAAATAAAGTTAATTTTTTCCATTAATTTCATTTTTTTTCAAAACGTTTCAAAGTGCATGCATGTTGCTATTTTATATAATAATTACAATGAATCCTCCACCAAATCACTCTTGAGACACTCCTGCCTGCTTGTATGCAATTAAACTTTTGTCTTGTTTCCACCTAAATCCAGTGTTAGTATGCAGCGTGTGTTTGAGTTTATCGCAGTGAAAGCTTTCACGACGCTCTGCCTGGCCTGGCCCTCTACGGGAAGCCGTGGCGCAATGTCTGTAGGAGCTGTCATAATATACACTTTCCTTCATCGCCATTTCTTATTTTGGCTAATTATGGGGCAATTTAAACAATGACCACATGCCAAATTTTGAGGCTCAAGTGACAGACTCCATTAAGGAGCTCCAAATAATGATCTTGGAATCATTAGCCCCTTTCACATATGCCGAAACACCATGTGAATCGCGGGATTCAAACGGGCAACCATTGTATGTGAACAGAATTTCCTGGGTCAACTGAAACGGAGATTACGCAGATATTTCCCGGGTCGCATCTTAGTATAAGTCCTGTGAAATTCCCGGGACGAGGCCTTCGTGAAAGCAAGCTTTAAATTCCCATGTCACAGCACGATGGCTGATGACGTAAATATCATGGCAGGCCGATTGTCACTTTCGCTTTCTTCGCAGTAAGACGAAAAGCGCTAAACATCACAATTATTAACATAGCATGCAGGAAATAGCTAAATAAAACTGAAAACAAAGAAATTAAATTGCTACTGGATCGTAAAGCCGAGGAAGAGAGTTCCTCGTCCATCTTTGGAAATGTGTGGTTTATTCTGTTGCCGATGTTAGGGTTCGCAACTGCGGAAACAAGGTCGTACCTCAAATCAGAAAACAACGGAGGGACGCGTTCAAGGGTTTATTAAAACAAACAAAAAGACACGCGATCACGGAAAAGGGGGAATAACACAATGGGTCCGTGACAGTAGGTCGACAGGTATCAATTATTTAAGCTGGAGGCAGAGAGCTGATAAGACAACAAAACAAATACACTCAAATACCAGCACAATGTAGAGGATTTAAAAAACAAGGGTGGCATAGGTGTTGAATGGCACCCAGCAGGTTAATACCTCGGCTCACTTCTCTTAGATCGCCTGGGCTTAAATACAGTCTTGATGAGCTTGAATTGGCTGCAGTTACGACCAAGTTGTGACAGCCGATGCCAACACAAACTGATGTAATGTCTGGGTTATAAAATCGCGCCAGCAGCCCTCCCCGCACAGAGAGCGCCAGTGGGCAACACCGGACAAGTGGGTGAAAGTGTCCAACCCGCTTCATTTTCAGCACATCTCTACATGCGTGAAAACAATGACGTGAATAAATTCCACGTGTGAAAAGGGCGATTGAAATCATGCTTTCAAGCAGATTGTAATTTTGCCTATTTCGTTTGAATTCTGTATTTTTTTTGTTTTTTTGTTACATACCTATGAAAACGAAGGAAGCAGCCCCAACTAGACAAGGTGGATTTTTTTTAAATTTTTTTTTTTAAGGAGCGCATTTGCCTTTGAGAGGCATTTCACTTTAACATGTTAAAAATATTATGTGAATAAGTTCAGATGAATTCCCAAGGTCTTCAATTTATGAAAACGCTAGTATTGTTTTCAGCAGTGGCGGCAGACATGTATTTAAATAGCTAAGTTTAAATAGCAAATTTTGAATTATTTTACCAGTATTTATAAAAGTTTACTTATATTTAACGAGTTAACAATGAGTTTAATAGAAAAATGCGATTAAAAATTTTAATCACTTGACAGCACTAGATTTTATATGCATTACAAATCAAATTTATTAGATATTTTTTTGTTTCTTGAACAGAAATAATTATTTTTTTGTTTCTTGAACAGAAATATCATGTATATTATACGTACAAAAAAAAAAAAAAAAAAAACATTTAATGGATTAAAGGGTTCAAAAACACTCATCATTATCAGTGTGGTTGAGAAATGAGTCAGTAAGAAGCTAGTGATACCTGAGTAGCAGTGTTGGGGTAAGTTACTTTTTTTGCGCAACGTATTACACATTGCATATTACTCTCAGAAATTGTTATGCCTTATTGTTAGGAAAATTGTACAGCACATTAACTCATTTTATGCTTTCCTTACATTGTTCTGATGTTTCCTCATTTATTAATGTCACATTAAACTGTTCCAATGATTTGTGTATGTGGCACTGTTCTTGTGCTTTTGACCTGATTGCGTGTGACCTCTGTGTTAGACAGAGACAGGAAGAATTGATGAATCAATGATGATATCAATCAAGCACTGAGCATACCTCAGTCTTTCATAAACATGTACGAATGAATATTCTTTAGATCTGCCCAATCGCAAGTGAATGTATAGTATGTGAATTTGTTTTCTGCCCCTTTTTTGTCAAATGAAAGAGTAGTGGCGGGTGGCAGTGTTGAGCGCAAAGCTGAGAAAAGCAGAACAATGCTGAGCATTTTGAGCTGAACATCTGCTGCCAGCTTCTCTCCAAAAAGACCACACTGACTTCCCTGTCTGATTTTCTTGCCAATGTTAGTTGAGATTAACCTAACACTTATATTACTTTGTTACTCCCTTTTGAAAGATCATTTTTCTAAGTGATGCGATTCCATCATGGCGACAGAGGTATTTAAGCCCTGTGAAAGCTATGTAACGCTAGTACTATATATATATTTTTTTTCAGAAGCATATACATTACAACTACTCATTACTTTACTGAAAAGCAGTAATACAGTAGTACCTCTACGTACGAATTTAATTCGTTCTAGGACCTGGTTTGTAAGTGGAAACGGTCATATGTCGAGCGGGATATTCCCATAAGAATACATTATAATTTGATTAATTCGTTCCACAGCCCAAAACCCTATGCTAAATCCTTAACAAATACTGCTTGTACAATTACAAATAGCAATTACACATAGCAAAAAAAAAAAAAAAATTATAAATACAAATCGGAATAATAATATTATGTAACGAATCGGGTTCTAATGTGGCCTTTGTGTTTTGCATGCTGTTCCTGAATGCACCATGCGATGTGGAAGAGTTTTTATTTTCTCTTTCCATGTTCTGTTGTTGTTGGCGTCAGCTAAGACGTACACTAGCAATGTTGTGTTGCACAAGTTCTGAAATAAATGACTAAAAAAGTGATGAAGCATGCGACTTCCTTGCTGATGTTACAACAATAATTACTGTCACCTTAACTAATAAAGACTGGCGAACGGAGGTCGGAAGGAGGACCGTCGAGATTGTAGACATATTCCGGTGTTCTGCCAAAATATCTTCACTGGTGAAACGTCGACCAATGGCGAATATGACACACCACGTAATACTGTGCGCTTTCAGCTTGTTTTGTTTGGATGGATACAAGAAGAACGTACTAAAAAATGCCTTAATAAAATATTTAAACGTAATATCAAATAGGGGGGTTTAAATACACTAGCTGACTCATGTGGTCAACAGATAAACACTGCTGCTTTAAAGCTACCACAAGAAAACACAATCCTGAAAAGCTATGAGAGGAAAACACACGCCAAAAGTATTGGTAAGGCATTGGTAAGACGTTTCGCCGTTTAGGATATTTTGGCAGAACACCGACCGTATTGTCAAGCCTGTTCACTGAGTTGCACACCATGCGCATATTTTTATATAATTTCCATCTTAATTTCAACGTTAGGTGTCCCCTTTTTCCTTTTTTCGCCATCTGCACTAACCTTCTTGGGACCCATATTGATTTCTCTCAAGAAAATCCGTCGTACGTCTGTCTTGAGGGAAAACAATGAAATTGCGATGCCATCATAAATAGTCATATTTCGAGCATGTCGTCAAATGTCAAGACAAATGATGAGTCAAATTTTATACCAGATGTTGAAAGGATCGTATGTCGAAGTAACTCTGTATTATTATAGTAACGCTTACACCCAACACTGCTGAGTAGCTTCATCTTGGCTTTTTCTTCCGAGAGAATTATTTCTAGCTCATCTGAAAAATGTAGTCAGGCAACGGTGACGGATGTTTTACGACCATTTTACATCACGGCCATTCAATAAACATAACATTACAGTCAATGGAGTGTGTATTTTGAGATATGCAGTAAAATTTACTGCAAAATTAAGAATATTCATAACATTTTTTCAAGCTGTTTGTAAATCTGTCTAGAATTCTGCGATTAATGAGTATTTTAGTGGAAAAAAAGAATCACTCGCCTTACGTCCCCTAAAAAAGAGCCCAACATAGAAGTCCCCGACGCAAGATGGCACGCCACTGACTACGCCTATAGACATCTAGCCATCTTCGGAAGGAGCTAAAACTGTTTCTTAGCGACAGCCCTGAAACCTGACTGATGGGTGGGCCAAGATCCCTCATGCAGTGTGTGCAAACCTGATGAAAAACTACAGGAAATGTTCAACCTCTGTAATTGCAAACAAAGGGTACTGTACCAAATATGAACATGTGTTTTCTCAGGTATTCAAATACTTAACTGCAGCTGTATCACACAAATAAATTGTTAAAAAAAATCATGCATTGCGATTTCTGGATTTTTCTTCAGGAAGGTCGAGAACAGAAAGTGATATTTGCCATGTGGCAAAATATATTTTGCCATGTGGCATTTTTTTTTTTGCCATGTGACAAAATGGGTTTTGCCATGTTGCATTTTTTACCATGTATTTGCCACATGGCAAAAAAATTCCACATGGCAATCAATTTTACCACATGGCAGAAAAATGCCAAATGGCAAAAAAATGCCACATGGCAAAATCCAATTTGCCACATGGCAAAAAAATGCCACAGAGCAATTTTGCCACATGGCAAAAAAAATGCCACATGGCAAAATCCATTTTGCCACGTGGCAGAAAAATGCCACATGGCAAAAAAAAAAAAAAAAAAAAAAAAAAAAAGCCACATGGCAAAATCCATTTTGCCACCTTGCGAAAAAAATTTTTTTTTTTTTTTTTTTGCTATGGGGCAAAATTGGCATGGCATGACATGGCAAATACCGCTTTTTTGCTATGGGGCAAAATTGGCATGGCATGACATGGCAAATACCACTTTTGGTTCACTTTTGGATTAATTATCTCTCTCACAGTGGACATGCACCTACGATGAAAATTCCAGACCCCTCCATATTTTCTAAGTGGGAGAACTTGCAAAATAGGGTGTTCAAATACATATTTTCTTCACTGTATATCTATGAGGCGGACCACATTGTCCCAAATATAAACAGAACGGTTTAAAAATCTTATTTTTACATTATGAGAATTGTCGTGTTACATTTTTGGTGGCATGAGAATGGCCTAAAACACGTGAGCGACATGCTCAATGTGTGACAGTTAAGAACCCTGAAATTTATTAAATTGTGATATTGAACATTTTCTTTTTCGGGTGTGGTAGCATGCTTCTGTGCATATAAGCTTATCAGGAGCCTTTTTCGGCCAACTTTTTATTAAAATACTTTTGTTCATGCGCTAACAGTTGGTGGGATCGCCCGCAGGTGTCTCATTTACAGCAGGTAGCAGAAGCGGTACGACAGATGGGTGTGATTGACAGCGACGGAAAACTTGTGAACATCTGCTCGCCGAAATGATAAAAAGTGGGGGAAAAAAACTTGTTTATGCAGTGTTTAAAAAAAGCGACTGTCATTAGTGTGAATTTTTTTGGGGGAGGGTCATGCAATTTCAGTCATGGATGAACTGCCTGAAAAAATTGTTTTGAATTACAGTTGTAATTACATTTTTTCACACATAGTGAGAATTCTTTTTACAAAATTCCTTGATTGGTTAACTTCTTTTTACACTTGTAAATAGCCTAAACGAAATGAAGGGAAATACAGCCGCTTTGTCAGCTGTCATCCTCATGCGAGCGCCAAACTCATTAATGCAGCAAATGCCTCATGTGAAGGGAGGGCGCCCAGAGGCGAGAGTGGCTTCCATGTGGGGGGAAAAAGCGATGCCTACTCATCTTAAAGGGGGGTTTGCGGGGGCTCCGATGGAGGCTCCCATTCAAAAACTTCCACAAGTGACAGAGACGCATCACATCACCTTCACAGCTTTCTTTACGGTGTCTTTAAAGAGGCGCAAACTTCGCTTCCTTCGTGTGAGTTCAGCTCCGGAGTTTCAGCAGGAAAAACTTCTTTACATTGTGCTGCAACTGAACTGTGAAAAGTTTACGTGAGAGAAAGTCAGGACCTTTAATTTTTCATCCCACAATTAATACGTGGAATCGAAGTTGCCGTAATTTTCAGACAATAAGCCGCTACTTTTTTTCCCTCAATTTTAATCCTGCGACTTATAGTCCAGTGCGGCTTATTTGTTGAGTTATTTGGGTAAATCGGTAACACTTGAAGACAGCGGCGTCATAAGACTTCCGTAAGGCCGTCATAATTATGACATTATCATGGGCATTAATGAATGCTTATGACCAGTGGTTTTAATTTATTAGTTACAAATTACTTCTCCCAAAAAGTAATTGCGTTAGTAACTCAGCTACCTGAATGTAAGAGTAATTAGTTACTTGGCAAAGTAACTGGTGATAATTTTCATGTTTTTTTTTTTTTTTCTAAAAAAAAACAACAAAAAAACCCTAAACCCTAAAAAAAAGGTCACACAATGTGAAGTTTAAAGGGTTTTTGGGACAATTGTCCCTAGCCCAAGTCTTTAACCTAAACTAGACACAGGGGTATTGCGGATATTGCGTTAGCTACATAGTAACCTTTGCTATGAGTGGAAGTCATTTAATGTTGTTAATCAACTGTTAAAGTTGTTAAAAGTAAACTAGACACAGGGGTATTGCGGATATTGCGTTAGCTACATAGTAACCTTTGCTATGTGTGGAAGTCATTTAATGTTGTTAATCAACTGTTAAAGTTGTTAAAATTGCATTTGTTCCCTTCTGTCTACTTTCGACATGTGTAAGTTTTAAAACTGTTTCGTCATTTAAAGATAAATTTAAGTCAAAATGTTGCTGATTTAGGAGCATTTTAGATAAAAAGTTACTTAGGTTCGCTAGGAAGGTTCTCTACAACAGAGCCTTCCTGAGAGGTCTACTGCTTTAAGATGGCGGCTGTTTACCAACGCATCTTGTTCTTTATACATGTTGCTAATGCCGCCGTGTTTATCATTTGCATCCAGTTCGATAGAACAAGTATTTGATACACTGTCAATGGGTTTTCCCATTGACTGTGTACCAAATACTTGTTCTCCCACTGTATCACTGTATATATGTGATATCTACCGTAGCATCATGTGGGCGAAGTTTGTAGGCTATCGGCTACAGTCAGGTATTATTGGAGCCACCTAGCATCGCGTTTGCAACGGCGTCACAACTTCCTTGCCTCCTCCTCACTCCTGCTCTGCTCTCTCATCTCCATGAGTCCCTCTCTCTCAGACTTTTCTCGTGTCATTCAACCAACATAGTAATGCATATTAACGCACGCCTTTCCTGCCTCAGTAACGGTAACGGCGTTGCCGAGATGAGAAAAGTATTTAATTAGATTACTCACTACTGAAAAAAATAACGCCGTTAGTAATGCCGTTATATTCAAACGGCGTTATTAGCAACACTGCTTATGACAGATGTCATTAAGTGTCATCCGGCAAATTATGTCACTAACTCCATTTATGTTCAGCTCGGATCTTTTACATACATTTAAAAGTGAGATTATTTGCCGGATGACACAAAATGACATTTGTCATAAACATTCATTAATGCTCATGGCAGTGTCATTTCATAATTATGATGGTCTTACGACAGTCTATGGCGCTACAGTCAAAACTAGCAATTAATGAAACAACATCTACAGTGCTACAATGCATGCTAGGAGGCATGTTGGACTACAACAGTGGTGGCATCAGAGGTTGACTCTCTCTCCCATGGGAGCAATGATGGCCAAATGAAACTTCTTGAAGCAATGAAGCTTTGCAGCCAATTGGTTCAAAGCTTCATGGTGATTTATTTGTTCTGATGATAAATGGTAAATCAAATATGATACCGTTTATTTGAAAGAAAAAAAAAAGATATACATAATAGCCTCTTTCAGTGCCAATGACGATGCTAGGTTTCCAATCATGTGGCTTGTCTCCTGTGAATTTAAATGAATTTATCACTAGTCACGGGGGGTCATGGGGTAAATTTAATTTTGCACAGCTCTTGATAGTGACAGAGGATATGCTTGCATTTTCCTTGTTTACTCATTGGTTGCCCTTGGCGGCGCTAGATGCCCAATCCATTTGAAAAGGGAGAGATGTCAGCAAATGGATGCCACCCTACCAGTTCAAATGTATTGGACGTCGACTAGTCTTAAATCCAAGAGTTTTAAATTAGTTTTTCATAATTTTATGTGTAGTTAGCCTGCATCGTAGCAGTGTTGGTTGTGTCACCCATGTGACGTGCAACCCCCCCCCCCCACCATGTAATATCCTCTCCAGTCTCCAGGCTTGCACACACGGTATGATTATCTTTGCTAGAGAGACTATGTAATGTTGCTTTAGCCTTTAAAGGTCTGTGCTGACTGATCATCACACACTATATGTAACACGACACTTTAGCATAGCATAGCGTTCGCGTTAGCAGTAGGCTAATGCTAACGGTGAGCATCCTCTTAAGCTTTTGGACAACTTTTTTTTTTTAAATACAGTTTGTGACGTCCAGGTGAGTATAACTGATTGAAAATAATGTACTGCTTTCCGGCTGAGTGTCTGTTAATGTTCATTCACAATAGCTGGAAACCTGTATTTATTTATTTTTGGAGTAAACATTTTTTAAATTTACAAATGATTTTTTGTAAACGTCGACTAAAACGAGACAAAATTAGTCGAGTTTTCTAGATGAAGACAAACACATTTTGAGATGACTAAAATATGACTAAGACTAATAAGTATTATTATCCAAAAGACTAAGACTAAGACGAAAATTAAAAGGGCTGCCAAAAACAACACTGCACATTCCAATTTTACGTGTATTTTACAGTTTTCGTGTTTTTTCGCTGCTGTTAAAAACGGTAAGACTCCAACACCATCAGCTCTCAGTATTCTTTTTTAACAGTCTGGTGCAACGTCCTAAAGTTCTGAATGTATTTGCGCGAGTCCTGCTGAGTCAAGCGTTCATTACCCCGCGTTCTCTCCCACCGTTTTCGCATCTCGTGGAGGTGTTCAATTACCAAGGCTCCTTTCTCCCGCTCGCTGACAGCCATGTCGATTCGCGAGTACCCCCCACCCGCCAGCCCATTCGAACCTTCTTGATGCTCTCACCTCAACAGGCAGGAAATGAGGGTCTGTTAGAGCTGACATCTTCCGCTTAACATGCCCTTTTGTTTTCGAAGAGATCGAAGACAGAGGGGGTGAAAGCCCCGAATGTCATTGGAACATTTGACGGTACGCGCATAGAAACAACGAAAATGAACATGAGCGCTGACGTTAGAGTAGGTCTGCAGGTTGATCATATTCCAGTCTCCATTTTGCTGCTAAGGTTTGAGGATCCTCTGCTATAAATAATCAAAAATTAATCAAAAGCTAATATTAGCGGCACCAACATTCAGAGTCTACGCCTGTTATTTCAGTCTATCGTTTCCTGCTGAATAAAATCAGTTGCATTCAATGCCTCTTTTTTGCAGTAGTTCATGTTGCAATTTCAAAGGGGAAATCTTGATCCTTCTGTCCTCCCCCACCACGGAAGTGTCATCCCCCTCGTTCCTCAAATCACAACAAACTCAGCATCGCCATGGAAACAAGAGTTCCTGAGGCTCAGCGGTCAGCGCAGCTCTGACGCAGTGTCAGTCATCTGTGTAAATATAATGTGGCAACATCTCATTACTTGAAACAAGCTGAGGAGTTCTAATATTGGGTGATCAGGATAGTGTAAATATTTTGACATCCCTAATATGCACTGCACACTGTATACACAGCACATCGCTTAGATAAAAAATCTTATTTCATAAATAAATTTTAGTCTTATTTATTTACATTGTGAATTCATTTTTATGTTTGATTAAAAACACAAAATTGAATTTTCAAAAATGTTATTTGATCTGAATATTATTGATCAGTTTTAAAGTGTTATTGGGGGCTACACTTGTACAATAACAAATGTTGTTGTTGTTGTTTTTTAAATTACCAAAAATACTCACTTGCCTTAAATACGATTAATTTTGCTACATGCTCTATATAGTTGGTGGAATTATAATTTATTAGTTTACAAAGAGTGTGAATTTAAGAATAATATGCTGACTTCAACTACTGGTAGTTGCCCCCGCTGGAAACAGTACAGTGATATATAAAAATATCTGAGCCTTATGGAATGTCTCACATTTCTGCATAAATCACCATCAAATGTGATCTGATCTTTGTCAAAATCACACAGATGAAAAAAAAGTGTCTGCCTTAACTAAAACCACCCAAACATTTCTAGTTTTTTTTTTTATATTTTATTGAGGATAGTATGCAATGACAGAAAAGGGAAAGTAAGTAAGTGAACCATCACATTTAGTATTTTGTCCCCCCTACCCCCAATCTTGGCCGATTCTTCTCTATAAAACTGCTGTAGTTAATTCAGATTTCTGGTACGTTTGGCATGAATCGCTGTCTTTAGGTCATGCCACAGCATCTCAATGGGGTTGAAGTCTGGACTTTTACTTGGCCACTCCAGAATGTGTATTTTGTTCTTCTGAAACCATTCTGAAGTTTGATTTACTTCTGTGTTTTGGATCATCATCGTCTTGTTGCAGCATCCATCCTCTTATTAGCTTCAACTATCTGACAGACGGCTTCAGGTTTTCCTGCAAACATCCTGACAAACTTTTGAAATTCATTCTTCCATTAACACTTTCAAGTTTTCCAGGCCCTGAGGCAGCAAAACAGCCCCAAATCATGATGCTCCCTCCACCATGCTTCATGGTGGGGATGAAGTTTGGATGTTGGTGAGCTGTTCCATTTTTCCTTCACACATGACATTGTGTGTTACTCCCAAACAATTCAACTTTGGTTTCATCAGTCCACAAAATAATTTGCCAAAACTTCTGTGGAGTGTCCAAGTGCCTTTTTTTGCGAACATTAAACGAGTATTAATGTTTTTTTTTTTTTTATAGACAGCAGTGGTTTCCTCCATGGAGTCCTCTCATGAACACCATTCTTGACTATAGTTATACATATACTAGTAGTTGATGTGTGCACAGAGATATTGGACTGTGCCAATGATTTCTGTAAGTCTTTAGCAGCAACTCTAGGGTTCTTTTTTACCTTTCTGCATATTCTGCGCTAAACTGTCATTGTCATTCTGTCGCTGTTTGCATGCTATCTTCATTAAAATATGAAAACCTTTAAATATTTGGGTGGTTTTAGTTAAAGCAAGCGCTGTTTTTACATCTGTGTGATTTGGACAAAGATCAGATCACATTTTATAGTATTTTACACAGAAATGTAAGAAATTCCAAAAGGTTCAGATACTTTTTCATACTACTGTATATAGGGGGAATTTCCTCACCATTTTCGGGTATGAAGACACTTGTGCGCTGTTCTGAAATGTGACAAAACATTAGCGACACAATTTGGATACAAAAAAAGTGGGCAGGTTGAGGAGCAGACAGGTGGTACAGGTCCAATTATTAGTGTGGGGTAACACTTTTAAAAAACATGCTGCAAACGCAGGAGGGAACTAAAACCACTCAGAAAATAATAATAAAGTAGAGATACCAACCATGAGCTGCAGGTTCAGTGCTGGGCGCAGTGTCTGAGCGAACGAGCACACAAGGAGAGGACATGGAGGAGAAGGGAGGTGCAGAAGAGGAGAAACATGCATGCAAATAAAGGAGAAACGGGGGAGGAGGGAAGGGAGGGAAGAAAACAAATAACACCCATAAGCAAGCATTGTGAACACTAGAACATACTGTACGACAAAAAGACAACAGGCTAAAGGGAAATCAAGGACAACCAAAAGGCTGTGCAGTGATAAACATACACACATATACACATTGTTGTGTCTGAACACGAAGTGTTGTTTGTTATTGTGTAAATGATTAGTGTGAACCGTTTGGTTGGCATTAAGGGATGGGTTGTGTTTTTTTTAAAGGGCAAGCTCAAGCCTTTTAAATACAATATAGTAGAAAAATAGTCTGCACATCCCTATTAAAAATTTCATTATTTGTACATACTACTGAGTATGTAGACTTTTCTCTCTACTGTACAGAACATATGACAGTTTTCACCTTAGAGATGTCATGAGTAGAGTTGTCCAATATTATCGAGTCGGCCTATTAAATGAGGCACTTTTTCCATAACTTCAGTTGAAGTTGTTCTGTTATTTTTCCACAGAATGTGTATTTGGAAAACCTTGAAGTTGCTACATTTTTCATTATTAAAGCATCCAGTGGGCATCACAATACAATCAGCCATAATATGTAAAGTCCATGACCGCATATACTGGTATCGGTTTGATATCGGTATCCGATTTTTGGAGTTGGACAATATCGGGATATCGGTTCAAAAGTTATTATCGGACAACTCTAGTCATGACTGTACACAAAGTATATTTCAAATCATGAAGTATGAAATACAAATAATAGGATCGCTGATATATTGTTCTTCTGTAGACAGAAAATCCATTTTCATTCACGTTGCACTTCGTTTTCAAGCATTACCGCATTGGCCCGAATATAAGACGGTGTTTTTTGCATTGAAATAAGATTGAAAAAGAGAGGGTCGTCTTATATTCGCGGTCTAGACATTATACCCATTCACGACGCTAGATGACGCCAGATATCATTGAAGTGATGTTCTTTTACGACAGATCTCAGCTACTCTCCCCATTCATGACGCTAGATGGCGCCAGATATCACTGAAGCAATGTTCTGTCATGACAGATCTCAGCTACTAGTTTAACCAGTTTGCATTATTTTATTGCAATGTTTTTCCTTATTCAGATTTGTTTCAAGACTACAGTTACAGTTAGACTTCACTTTGATGGTTAATGCAGTTATTGTAATTTTGTTGTTTTATCACAATAGATTGGTTTATTTACATTTCAAAAACTAGAAGCCATTCATTTACGAATGTGATTGGATTTTAGTTTACATATTTAATTGTTCAGATATTAAGATTTGAGTGAGGCAAAATAAAATGCTTTTTCTCTCAAATATATTGTTATAATCATTTGTGTCAGATGTACTGTAATTATTTTCTGTATAAAAATTAATTTGGCGCAAAAAGTCTTTTTTCAAACTTGAGTCTTGAAAAAGAGGGGGTCGTCTTATAATCAGGGCCGTCTTATATTCGGGCCAATATGGTAATTTGTCTGTACTTGGGCTTAATCTGTGCATCCCTCGATTCGAAGACTGAAAGCCTGACATGTTATCCCAAATATTTTCCATGATCAAATATCAAAATGTAAACTAAAGCATCTGCTACCAGGAAGCAGCACGGTCGTGGGAGTGGACCATGCGGAGACCCAACGTTACGCTTCCACTCTCTCAAGTAGATTGCCGCATTAGGCTGGTTTCCACGCTTCTCACGAGCCCTCAACTGACATGACACGTGCTGATAACTGCTTGCCAATCATAATTTTACAGGCATGAACGCATTAGGTGGCACCCGGTGTTACCCAAAATGCCAACAAGCTGCCGAGCATTCCCGCTGGCAGGCGAGATTACCTTTTAACGTCTGATGGCTTTTCGACAGACCTGCCTTTTCTAACTTGGCTTTCGCCTGGCAATTTCCTCCGCAAGTGATTTCCCCACTCCCGCCGTGCTCTGCTGGTGAAGACTGAAGAGTCTGGCTTCCCCTCGAGGAGGTCCAGTTTTGTTTTTATAGCATTTAAGGGTTTGGAGGCCCAGGGGTATTAAGTTGTTGACTAGTTGCAGTTGCAGCAATGACAAAAGTTCAAAAGTTGGAAACCCTTTCGTCTTCTGTTTAAGCAACAATATGTGCGTGTCTATGTGCATTCAAAACAGTTGTTTATTTTTACCGACGAAAACATTTTGAGTAACTGTCGACTAAAACTAGACGAAATTTGCATGAGATTTGGTCTACTAAAACTAGACGAAGACGAACACATTTTGAAATGCATAGACTTCACAATCAGTTGACGGGATACAGGGATCGGGCCCAATCCATAGGGGGCCTATTTTCAAACACTTAAAATTCAAATATTTTCAAAACCAAAGCCGCTGGCGACCTAAAACCAAAACAGACACCTCCCTTAGGCATATATGAGTCTCCATGAGCGGCGACATAAAAAGATTCAAAGTCGTTCCCTGATAAAATCCCGATTGTTTTTTTATACAAGTATAACAAAACTTAAAATGGCTATAAAATTCTCAGATTTTACGCTAGGTGCACAAAAATCACCAAATGCAGAGATAAGCACGTAGGATCAATAGCAGTATTTAACATACAGTATATACATTTTTGCCCAAAATAGCAACTTATTATCATTTTTGTTATTTAGTGCAAGTTTTCAACAGCTAATAGATCACTCAATTTTCACATCAAAAACTTAATACTTGAGGAAAGCATGAAGAATCATCTTAATTTTACACAACAAAAGCAAAATTTTCATTTTTGTATATACAATCACAAGTTATTTAGGTTGAATTCCGATGTTACTATTGCCTCAGCAGTCTTGCCAGCCATCTGGCTCTCGTCGTTTTTAGATTGAAATGTTACATAAAATAAAACATGTAACATTTATTTTTTTGTACGAACGCAGAAATGGCTAAATTACAACTTTTTTGCCAAAAAACGGGCAGTTGTCCGAAAATTACCTGATCATTTTGAATGTAAAGTTGCGCTACAGTGAATGGATACACCATGGTGGCCATTACAAAACAAAGAGCTTTTCAAGTTGGAAATTCTTGTAAATAAATGCGTACATACCGGAATTTCTATAGATATAAACATAGAAAGGTCTAGATTTTTGGTTAAAAGCGAAAAAACGTGCAGTTCTCAATTATTTACCGTAAATATTTCGAGCTAAAATTACGCTATTGTGTTATCCAACGTGGCGGCCATCATAAAACGAAGAGACAATTCTTGTAAATAAATACGTACATCCTGGAATTTCTATAGATATGAACAAAAAACAGTCTTGATTCTTGGATCAAAGCAAAAAAAAAAAAAAACAGGCAGTTGTCTTTCATTTTACGTAAATATTTCGAGCTAAAGTTACGCTAATTTTTTTCCATGCATTTTTTCACAACATGTCAAAATGCATGCTTGGGGCTATTTTACTTTACATAATTACCTTCCATCCTCGACCAAATCACTCTTGAGACACTCATATTAGCTTGTATGCAGTAAAACTTTCGTCCTTTTTTTTCACTTAAATCCGACGTTTGAACGAGTATGTTTGAGTTTATCAAAGTGAAAGCCAAATGCTCTGCCTGGGTCGGCCCCCAACGGGAAGGCGTGGTGCAATGTTTGTGGGAGCTGTCTTGTCAACTGATGGTGAAGTCCATGTTCAAATGACTAAAATATGACTAAAACTGATAGCAGTTTCGTCCAAAAAAGACTAAGACAAAAATTAAAAGGGCTGCCAAAAACAACACTTCCTGGTTGTGTGGTATTGTCCAAAGCCGATGCTGTATCTATACCATATTTTTTTGTTTAACATACAAACTTATTTTTCCCTTTTAATAATACATTACTGCATTCACTCTTGAATGTAAAGTAATTGCTATCATGGCATGGTCAAACACTGCTTAACGCTGCGTGTTTGCAGTTGAAACAATGGACGTCCAATGCATTTGAAGTGGATGGGCTGGTGGTTAATGAACAAACGTTCCTTCGCTGCCACCCTCCTGCTTCGAATGGATTGGACATCTACTAGTGATAAACAAATTGGTGGGAGGGTGCATCTTGTTGTTGTTCCAACAGTTGGTGAGATCACCTGCAGGTGTCATCTCATTTAAAGTATCAATGAATAGAAGTGTAAAGCAGTCTGATATTTTATCAATTTTGATCAGCTAGGAGCTCCTGGCTTTGCTTTTTTTCTTTCTTTCAGTGCACCGTGCAAAAATCGATTCCTGCGAAAGTGGAATTTTCACACAAACAAGTGCAAGCCCCATATAGCAAAGCCCCTAACAGCCCACCCCTACATGTACCTTTGGTTTCTCTGCATGACGCCATGTTCGGTACTGGCAATTTACCCTAATCAAATCAGTTAGTTTAATGACCACAATTTGAAAATATGTTGGAGGGAGGGGTGAACGGAGAGGAGATGGGTGGGGAATCTTCTGCCCCTTTCCCACTGAAACTAGTGGGTCAACGCGCATTTTTTCCAAGCCGATGCAACCCACTAGCAATTGGCATTTGGCACCTTTCCCATTGACAAAAAAAAAGCCGTGTCTTTTTTTTTTTACCCGTGTAACCCTCCACCCCTCCTCAGCCGTGCGTAAGGTTACGTGACGTTTTATACAGGGAAGAGTGCAAAGCACCCCCTGTTGCCAGATGGTGTTTATACAATTGAAGACCCTGACAAAGGTAATAGATATTTATTTGCAACTTCCTGACTGTGGCGAATTAGTTCATCAGTTTTGTTTGGACTCTCCCATCAATTAAGAGGCGACGCAAGCTCACCTCCAGACTGTCTGATTTAAATATGATGCACATTCATAATCTACTTCCTTTAGCAGGCAATTAAAGGCCACTGTTCACCTCGGCAGGCTGCTAAATAAGGCAATGATTTGTCCTATTGTGTCGACAGTGAAGGGGTGGGAGTGAGGTCACGATAAATTGGACGAGGGATGAATCCCCATGAAGATGGCTCTATCAGAGCCATTATGGAGCGCCAACAAACAATCATAATCTTGTTTCGGTGCGCGTGACGGTAATAGATGTTCAATGCATTTGAACTGGATGGAGCACGCAGTGAATGATCGCTTGCGTTTCGAGGTGAGTCGTGTTCTCTCAGGGTTCTGGCACCCTTTTACATTGCAAAAACACACCTCCTTAAAACTAGTTAAATTATTTTGTTTTCAGTGTAAATATACTAGAAATAAGTGAAATTATCTGCCAGTGCTTCAAGTAAATTTTACTCAGAAAAGAAATAGCTAGGTGTTCATTAAAGTGCCTGTGAAACCATTAAAAAAAATCTTAACTAGCATTATTATGTGAATCAAAATCATATTTTGACTGATAAGGGCAGCTTGGGAACAGGACGTGGGGCACCTCCATGATAAACTGTGGGATTCCATACTCTCATCAATACATAAGTCATCAATCTGTGCTAGGCACTGCCTCCTCCAGTTTAAAGTAGTGCACAGAGCTCATATATCAAAAGCTAAGCTGTCCAGTTTTTACCCGAACATATCCTCCACCTGCGATAAATGCAAATTAGGGGATGCTACATTGATTCATATGTATCGGCTGTGCCCCAAATTGCAGAAATTCTGGCACGACGTTTTCCAAACTCTGTCCACGGTACTAAACAAGAATATTGGCATCAACCCTATCCTCGCGCTGTTTGGTATTTTTGGTGAAGATAATGGTCACTTGTCTACTACAGAACACTGTTTGGTCAGTTTTGCCCTGCTCTTAGCTAGACGTGCAATTTTACTAAGATGGAAGGGGACTGCCCTTCCCACGCTTGACCAGTGGCTTCGAGATCTAATGTCCTGTCTCAAATTAGAAATGTTGCGCCTCTCTATGAATAAGTCAAGGGGAAAGTTTCATAAGACGTGGGACCCTTTTTTGGCTTATTTCCACAACACTCAAACAAAGCCATGAGAAAAACATATACTGTATGAATATAAATACGACAGCCTTGACTCTGTGATGCACGGCTAATACCTCATCATTGTTATATATGGTTTGCCTATATAATATAACCATTCAGGACAGTTGGGGTTGTGGGTGGGTGGGCTGTTTTGTGGTTTTTTGTTTTTTTTGTTTTTTCTTTTTAGTCCTCTGTTCACTTTTATGATTATTTTGTAATCTTTCATTTGTCTATGTACATTAAAAAAAAATTAATAAAACATATCTGAAAGAAAAAAAATATCATATTTTGAGACCATTTGACTATATACAACAATTTGGCAAAGCGCAGATGACGAAAAATGAGTCAATCTGCCGTTTAGCTACTCCTGTCATTATAGCGCTCTGGCGCCGCCATCTGAGGACGTCAGCAGAGTAACGATTTCAGCTAATTTAGAATTCAGCCAAATGGGGAAGATTCAGAATGAGAAAAATGCGAAAGAGAGCAGCAAAATGTCATTATTGTTTTCATCTCTCTACTCCAATATTTTGAAAGAATATTCTTTTAATCTAAGTATTTTTCCTCAATTGCTAAACACATTGTATGGTCATGACAAATAAGTCTTGTGCTAAATGGAATATGAAATATTAAAAATGCTTTTATTCAATATGACAGGGCTAAATTACTGGATAATGGTCAAAACTGCAGTCTTCTTAAACTTCTCGAATGGTATTTTAAGCCACCGGAGTTAGTCCGTCTTTTGTCATTTCCCTGCCCCGGCTTCGGAGCCAGAGGAAAGAGCGTAAGGTGTGAGCGCTAGGCAACATGCTAACCTGAAACGAGCGGCTCTTCCAAGTCTCTTCCTCGCCTTTCGAAAACGAAAAATCACAAAAAACTACCCCGACTCATGTCACACACGAGGGCGGGGGTGATTGTCTTCACCGATCGGCAAGCCCCCGGCAGCGAGCAAGTTTCGGCTCATTGTTCTGCTGCAGGAATGAGGGGAATGAATGGCGAAAATGGTGGATTATCGGTGGACAAACCGGCTGATGTCAGAGTGCGTGGCTGCCCGAGCCCAAGCCGAGTAGAGCGCTCTCTAGGAAGGCACGTGACGAGGGCCGAGACACAATCAAGAACCGTAGACGAGATCGGGGGGCTCCCCGGGCTGAAGTCGAGGATAGCGCTCTATAGGTGGGCACGCCTTTATTGGCCTGCGACCATGTTTTGCGACAAGCCACATGTCGTCGGCCGAGCGGCATTCTCAGTGGACAGGGAGCATTGTCACCCACAAAATGCATGCCACCTCCTTATCAAAACGTTTGCCATGATCCCAGTATTTGACATAACATAAAACACGTAGCTTACTCGTCATCGTCCAATGGTTTCTATATTGTTGAACTTGTTTTGCCTATTCTTCGCAGTGAACAGGATCTTTTGGAAATGCAAAAAGCCTCAACCCACTCTCCCTGGTGTAGCAACAAAAGCCTGCAGCACATTGGGCTGGCGTGACGCAAAAATAACCTATTAAAATAATCCGCCAAATTATCTGAATCCGCAGTCTTTCGGCATACTATAGTAATGGCTGTATTGTGAAGATGATTAGTCCGTTGACATCAAATTTGCAGTCTTTCTCAATCCAGACTCTGGCCGGAAGTTATTCATTTTCATGGTGCGGGATTAAAAAACTGAATAAATTTATCGATTGCTTCCACACATCCAAGCGGTCCATTTAATTCAGGAGCATAAAATACCGCATGTAATATGAAATAAACATGCTTTTTTTGTGTCACAGGCACTTTAAGCTGAAAATAAGCTTAACAAACCACTTTAGACATTGATAATCGGCCGATTTATTTATTTAAGCGGTATCACCCTTTGAAAATCCCATATTGGTCAACCTCTCTCAATTACAGTTTCTATCCCCTGATGGGAAAATTCTCACGCTAACGCAAATGTAAACTTGAAAGCGGATATATCCATTGGACATTGGAGAGAAAGCCGACATGTCAGTGGAATGTCAAATGGAAATCACTTTCATGGCCTAATTGCCGGCAGTATGGACACAGCGATAAAAGATGTATGAAAAAAATCATTCTGACATTTCCCAATGTTTTTACCTCAACTCTCCCCACCCCTTCCACAATCTGCACACAGAGACGCATTTAGAGGCCAAGTGTTGGGGTTGTATAGATTTTTAAAGTGCTCCATTTTTCTGTCTAATAGGAAAGTGATGAAAAAAAAAACCCTCAATAGCACTCTGATAGATTCATTTGGCAGTCTCTGATCTGTGAAGTCCCGCTGTGGCTAAATGAAATCAACTGGCAGAGAGTATTATAGCCATATGAGCTCGCTGTTGCTTTCAATCCATACACACAGTAATAAAAACGGAATACCCCTGGTAGGAGCACGTAAGAAGAGGACATCTGGCAGAAAGTGTAAATGGGTTTGGCTTTCTACTAAAAACATTGGCGCTTCGCAGTCGTGAGCTTGGTTTCGATCGGGTGCCGTGTGCGCATCGGGAGTGCCCGCGCAGATTTCTAAATTGGCCTTTTTTTCTCTCTAGTTTCAGCCTGCAGTGTGCTGAGGATTTATTTTTGTACGAGGTGGTACAAAACTGTAAATGTACTGTGATGTCTAGAGATATCCCAGATAGCAAACTGACATTGAATAAACGTTGATTTTCCATCAAAATCATCTGTATGGTTGACATCGAAATTTTCGACAATAAACAATGTTGAATCAATGTTCCAAATACCGATAACACATGCCAGTGACGTTGAAATGATGTTGCTCTATGGCAGGGGTGTCCAAACAAACAAACTCCAAACAAAGGGGGCCAGATTTGCTGTGGTAAAAATGTGGGGGGCCGACCTTGGCTGACGTCCTTTATGTAGAACAACATATTTAGGCAAATTTTAGCTAGCCATTCTGTGCGTCACATTTGCTTTACAATTATGTTTTTTAATCAGTTATTTCAACGAATCTCGCAACTAGCCTTTATGGCGTTCTCTTTCGACTCTCGGGGTCTTGCGAAATACTGCTGCTGTGAAATTAAACTAGCTTCAAGTTGCTTCAATTTCTCGCTACGTATCTTCCCTGTAATCTTGTCGTTCATGTCAACGTGTCTTGCTTGGTAATATCGCCTCATATTGAAGTCTTTAAAAACAGCGACTGTCTTTTTGCCAATGAGGCAGACAGTTGTTGCGTATTTTAGTGAAGACTAGTGAAGCGTCGGCCGTCGCAGTCAACTTTTTTATTTTTGTTGATTGTCGCCATTTTAGAAAATTGGGAGTAAAGGGTCACACGGGCTAATGTTGCTTAGAGTGCTGATGCATTTTACTGGATATATGAGGAGCAGCACTTAGTGTGTAAGATACTTCTTGTGCTGGTAGCAGTACTGCTGACCAATTTATTAAGTCTGTGTGTGGGCCATACGGTATTGATTTTATGACAGAGGCTGGGGGCCGGATGAAATTTGACCACGGGCCGCGTTTGACCCCCAGGCCGGACTTTGGACGTGTCTGCTCTATGGTATGTCAGGCGATGGTTGGGTTAACATTGTTTTATAGTTGATGAACTAATGTTGACAAATAGTTGATTTATGATTGACCGGGAAATATGAATGAAAAGTCATCCAATTATGGATGAGCGGGTTTTGGTCGAAATATAGTTGTGTTTTTGGTTTACCGGTAAGACCTAACCTCTTACCAACTTCACTGGAAACGCCTCATTTAAGGATAGCCATATTTAAAGCTTGCTGCGCTTTTTCAGAGCTTTTAACAGCAATGATGTCTTACGGAAGAAAGAAACGTGTTTGTCATTATTACTTGTACAAAAAATCCTTTGCCTGACACAGCGTGACAAAGTTGCCAAAATTGTAAGAAACTGTGCAATTGCTGTGATTGGCAGTGAAGCAATGACCTACTTAGCTTGGATGTTAGCTACTGTAAATAGAAGTTCAGGCAATCTTAAATCCCTTTTCCAATTCAAGTGCTAAAATCGCTAGATATTACACAATCTAGCCTAGTCTAAATTAGTTTATTGAACACCAAGACAGTGCAGGCATTTTTCCATGGTAGCTAGCTCCATTCCTACTTGTAGCCCTAATTTGGTTTGAGATTGGTTGAGGAACTCACTTCACCACAAAATACTGAAGTATGTTAAACTAATCCATGATATCTGCTTGACTTCCATGATATGAATTAACTGTGAATGCCGTTTTGTTTGTCTTCATCAGATTCACTGAACAGGCAGATGGGGATGAATGTGTCAGAATATGCATTCGCTGCAATGGGGTACCGCACGCTACACGTCACTTCCGCTCATTAATATTTATGACGTTAGCTTCTGTGGCTCTGCTGTTAGCTAAGGGGGGACAAGCTTTTGTTTGTCCCCAATAGGAAATGAATGGGAATAGTGTACGACGGAGATGTTTACAGAGCTAAACCTACCAATTCTGTCCAAGAATGATGTCCCTGGTGCCAAACTCACTGGTAAAGATATGGAAGAACATTCGATTGTTCAGTTAAAGAGAGGGCTTGAGTGTCGACGGCGGAAAAAGACAGAAAAAACGAGCCGACCTATGCTTCCCTTAGCTTTTGTATCGACACCTTTTTCTTACGCCACTGACAATGACATTCTCCTGTTTCAACAACCTATCCTTTACTACAATAAGCCCCATCTTTCTTATATATTACATCCTCTGGTTGTCTTACGTCTCTGATCGTTCTTATGGGGGACATTGCTGTTTTGTGTAGCGATCGCAAATGCTACTCCTTGACAGCCAATGAACACTTCATTTGTCATTAATAACAAATCTTAATTCTATTAATTTATTTACAATTCCCCCTTACTAAAGTTGTTTCTTTACAACAGAAAAGGTAAAAACGGTGGCAGATACCACTTTAAAAAAAATTTCTGGTCATTCATTGTCAGACAGAAGCAGCACGAAAAACGCCACGCTAAAAAAATAACTCAAAATATCAAAATGGCTTTTGGCCCAAACAAAATTTTTACTGCATATGAAATGTGAACGGCTTCACTTTGCTGGCGTTAAGCTGGTCTTTTAGATGTCCGCGGCATAGTAGCTCCATTCTTCACATTTTTTGGTTCCGGGAGAGTATGAAGAAAACATCTTTTTTATGTCATAATGTCTAGAGTCATTTCTACAAGTTCCATAGTAGCAGTGAATAATCGGCATGTCAGTTTTTGAAAGATTACCGGAGGAAAAAGGCCAAAATATAATGGTTATAATGGCGTGTATCTAATGTCCTACTTCCGCTTTACGATGGTAAGGTTCGCAGCGAAGCTCGTCAGACTGAAGAGAAGGCTTAAAGCGGAAATGTGAAGTAAGGTTGGCCAACCATGTTTTTGAATGATATCAATGGCTAAACAATTACAAGCATATTTTCGTTATTTTTTTAACGCAGCCCTTCCAGATTCTTTGTTTAACCCACAGCAACGCCCTTGACAACGAAAATGCTTTTCTTTGGCTATCTTCGGAAATGACGTCACACCTAGACGTGCGAGGGAAGTCCGCCATAGAACAGTATTGTTTGTTGCATTGTTTCTCGGTAAGATGCCACGGCGGTGTGTGGCGAAGTTTTGTTCTCACTCTAACGAAAAGTTGTTTGTGTGGCCAAAGGATAGCAGGACACGTGAATGGACATCTTTCGTTCTCACGAAGCGAATGACTTTCACGCCATCATCGAGTAGTGTTCTCTGCTACAAACACTTTGAAGATGCCTGGTTCCTTAACCGGTCTGCTTATGATCAAGGATTTGCCAAAAAGTAAGTGTGATTTTTGGATAGATGACTGATGATTTTGTCAAAGCAGAGCTGCCAACTGTTGTGGAATCTACAGTAGAAGCTAGCGACGTTAGCCTAAAGCCAACTCGTGGCAATCCCCGGTCATAGTTGTTGTTGTGTTCGCTAGGTTAAGCGTGTTTAAATTGTGCGTCATCTACGATCTTGTCCGAAAGGGTTAATCCACTGTCAATCGGGAAAGGGGTGTAGATGTGCATATAAGCAGGTCGGCGTCGCGGTAATTCACGGTCACGTTGCCGTAAGAGACACACACCGCCGGTGAGTTTGTGCACATTTATTTGTATTTTTATTATGCATTTCCACCTTCATGCTTCAAGCATTGCATTGCGTTTGTACAGTTTGGCGTTTCTTACACGGTGATCGCTTGATAGCCTTCTAGTTTGTGTTGTACGAGAGCCGCTGACAGGTGACAACTAGCGTGTTGGCATTAAGTCAATCTCGCAGCCAATCAGCGAGCGGCTCAAGTCACGCAGTGAATCATGGGAAATGTAGTCTCGGGACAACACTGAAGTGGTGCTTTGTAATCTGTTCCCTTGTGTAAAAAAAACTACATTTCCTGACGCCATTAGACGCCACTTCCTCCAAGCAGTGTTTGTACTGTTAGCTCCATGTGTTAATAAAGAAACAAAGTTGTCAAAGTTGTCAGCACGTCGTGTGTTTGATACATTTGTCAACAAAAAACTCATAACAAGACACTATGCACGATCCGTTTAAGAGACGCTGGGAGTGGAAGTAGTAGTAGCTGGTAGTACGAGGCGAGGTGGAGAAGAACGAGAAGCAAAACTTTGCGGTCAAATGTGAAGGCAGTCAGCTATTATTTTGTTTTCTTATTGTTGCCACAATAAAGTGGAGAAAGCCATCAACGACTCACCCCCCCCCCCCAACGTTTTTATATTATTTTATATGCACGAGAGCTGCCGGATCTGCCAAAATGAACGTGAAGTCTGATTATTATTTTTTTAAACAATGTCATCAGATAGACAAAAACATAAAATTATGTGCAAATGCCTGCATCTTCAAATCCTGAAAATAATAACAGCTTATATCTTACCAATCTTGTAATCTCGATGGGTCTTGTCACCATTCCATGTCAGGTAGTCTAGGCACATTGTTTGCATCCTGATTAGCGTCTGGCTAATACATGTTAGGTCCAACATAAAATTCCAACCTCCTCTTCTTCCTCCAACTCTTCAAAAACTTGGATCTCCTCCCTTGCGCTCGATCTATCGCTTATATCGCTGTTTGAATCATTGTTTGAAGAGCTTTGTATGGCGGCCGTATGTATGGAGCGCTGCTATCGTTGTTCTCTGTGTGACGTAACCCTCGAACTTCGGAAACGCGATTATTTTGTCAAATATACAACAAATAAATTATTTTTTTCATGCTTTATTTGTTGAACAATGTTTAATTACTTTAATTGTGACCCTATTTGGCATGTGATGAAATTACTTCACATTTCTGCTTTAAGTTTGAAATATGTTAAATTTTGACAAGTTTTAATTATTATTATTATTTATTCAGTATAATATTTTATTAGTCAGCCTAGCAGTTTCTTTTGTCTTTAAATAAAGCAGGACCTCTAAATAAAGGCATATGTGAAAGCAATATGGCGTCATGGTTGAAAATGAAGGAAAACATGATTCAGCGTTGTTCCAATATTATTAATCCTCACAATAACGTTTAGGTTTTGTAAGGATTTTAACGCTGAAACAACATTAATTGAGGGTGCAAAAGTGTTTCTCATGTGTGCAATGACTTTAGGGTAAAATGAACCTTATCTACAATAGTAATTAAATTGAAATTTTAATTAGTATTTATTAAAAACCATTCGGTAAAATATGCAATACAAATACACTATAATCACGAGTAAATAATACTCAATTTTAAAGGGTATTAAGTGATATAATCTGGTTCAAAAGGTTAAGTAAACGTTATCCAAATTATTTGAGTATATTATTGTTGACACATTTAGGTAATATTTACTCAGCAAAATTGGCTAAACTTTAAACTATCAAACTGGGTGTAAATTGTTACCACAATATTATTGAGTAAACTCTATTAGTTGTTTTTTTACAGTGTGTGCTTGAAAAATGGACACTAAAACTCCCTCAAAACTGACCAGTGTACATATATCTGTCACAACTTATCCAAATCTCAAGTAGTAGCATCTGCTCGAAAGTTAGAAAAACTACCACCAGTTTACCAATTAGGATCCATGGCTGGTGTTAAGTAGCAGGTCAGCTGTTTTGTTTTAAAAAAGCAACGTCAAAGATGATCCAGGGATGGAACTCTGACAACAAAATTTATATTTGACATGTCTATCATAACGGCGCACTTGGAAAAGCCTCAAGGACCAAGCCTGGAATTGAACAGTAAGTGGTTCGTTTTGGCTTGAAGTAGCCATTTTGGTCCAATTCCAGAGTTCCAACTAGGGAATTCGCCCAAATGAGCACTGATTGGAAGAAGGCCTCCAAGACAGATGGATGACGATAGATTTTTTGCAGCTTTCTTTTCCCTTTAAATCTTTTTAATTTTATCACTGGCATGTACTTCAATAGATGGCGATCAATTTTAGGATTCAAAACAAAAAACGGGGTCCAAGGGCCTATTCATCTTTTGACTTTATTATTCTTGACAGCCTGTTAATGCCGCCACGAAAAAGTTTTGTATCAAAAATATGTGATGAATTTGACACTAAAAGGGGATGTTACGTTTGGTGTTTGACATGATAAGTTCAGGTAAGTTTGACTTCTTCTTTCGGCGAAAGAAAATCCTTCAAGACTTCCCTCCTACTTTTGCTTGAATGTTTTAATGAGAAGTCAGCATGAGTTGATGTGATTACTACTGATTGACCACTGTGGCAATAATGGCATCATATTATGCTCAATTACACTGCGCAACATTTTACTAAAAGAGAAATCTTTTGGAGAACAGCCACCCCATGCTGAGAAATATTTGACAGTGATAAGATGGGAAGTGAGTAATGCTTAGCATTTCTGGAAGGAACACAAATTGGATTTGGCAGGCAAAGCATTACTCACAATCAATACAAAGGGAAAAATGCTATGTATTAGTTGAAATAGTAAACCAGCCTATAGAAAACCTGCATAAATGAATGGAAGCATGTTTTTTTCATTCATCCCTATCAGTCATAATGGCTTGAACATCTAGCATCGTTAATGACATTGAAACATGAGCGCTCTCACAGCCAATCCTCCAACTTTGAATAAATTGGACATCTATCCGTGCCTAAAACAAACACCTTTTAAAAATTTGAGTGTTATTGGGGTCCATAAACAGAGTACAGGGACCCCTTAATCATCGCGGTTAATGGAGACGAGAACCGACCGTGTAAAGTGAAAAAACGCTAAATAGTCTCACCCCCTCCACCATTTTGTCTCGATATACAGTGCCCTCCATAATTATTGGCACCCCTGAAAAAGATGTGTTTTTTAGCTTCTAATAATTTCTTTTTTATTCAAATAATATGGGAACTTAATGGAAAAAAAGAGAAAAATCCAACCTTCAATACAAGTGCATTCATTCAGTGGGGAAAAAAAATCCCACATAAAGAAAAAAATATTTGACATCAAATGTGTGTCACAATTATTAGCACTAGTGTTGCACCGATACCATTTTTTGGCCCCGATACCGATACCTGGCTGTGCAGTATCGGCCGATACCGATACCATACCGATACCACCCCGATTTTATATATATATATATATATATATATATATATATATATATATATATATATATATATATATATATATATATATATATATTTTTTTTTTTTTCCCCCAAAGAGCTACATAATTGGATGTGAAATCATTGCTATCGAGGCCTTGTCAGGCTGTTGCTTACCTTTGCAAAATAGGAAAAAGTACACTAAACCCTAGTAGACAATAGTTGAATAAACCTTCCGCTCTCAAAGGCCAAAATAGTGCTAAATTTGTGAAATTAATAAAACATGTATAATACTAGCCCAACAGTAAGAAAGTAAAAATAAATTCATAATAATAAACTCTGAATGAACTGAATAAACTTTTTTAAACCTCTCAAAGTCCAAACAGTGCAACTTTCATGAAATTATTGTCACATTCTGCTGCTGGTTAGATTGTGTTTTGTTGCTGGGCGTGGGGGCGTGGCACTTGAATCCAATGCAGGCTCGTCAACGCAGCATTTAAGCACGGGTGATCTCAGAGAAGGCTGCCGAGATATTTGCCTTGCTGATCGCTATTTGACATCTGGCACAATAATCTCGCTACATTTGCTTGTTATGCCCCTGCATTGGGTTTTTCTGTTAGTGTGCTGCTCTCGTTTGTAACCGCTGCCTATCGTCTTAGTTTGTCCGTCGACCAGCTGTCACGGACTCCTTTTGTTATTTCTACTGTCCCGCGATCGCGTGTTATTTTTTGTTTGCAATCATTAAACCCTTTTATGTATCCCCCGCTTGTTGTCTGCTTCGAGGTTCAACCTTGTTTCCGCATTTGCGGACGCTAACAATTATAAGTAATAATAATTGACCACAGCATCCCGTCTCTCCTTTTTTTCGGGAGGTGGGAGTCCCTTATTTCTATTTCTGAAAGGTGGCAAAAATACTTTGGAAACACTTCCCAAATTACTGCGGCAATTCTTTCAGTAAAACACAATAAAAGTAAAGTAGACGAAGTGAACTGACCAGAGATGGTTGCTCCGGTCCAGCGGCCTTCTTCCTCTGGATAGCAGTCCTGCTCTTGCAGGCTCAAACTTGTTGTGTTCGTTCACGTTTCGTCTTCAAATGTTTTATCAAGTTCGAGGTATTGAAACTGGCTGATTTAACTCCACATCTCCAAACTTTCAGGCTGCAAATCTTGCATGCAGCCATTGATTTTAATCGACAGGATTTCTATTTGGAAATATTTCCCGACCTCCGTGGTGCCGCCATATTTCCTGGTTTGTTTTTCGTCCATATGAAAAAGCCCCCTTTTGATTGGTCAGGAGTGGCTATTGGCCCGCTCTCATTGGTCTGGAGCAGGCCAATAGCGATAGCTGCTTGGTGTTCACGTGTCATCACACAACACAGAGACAGAGTGTAGTGAGCGCCAGGAGGAGAAAAAGGCTGTGGTCAAATGTTATAATAATGGACCGGTAAATGGTATCGGCGCAGTCTTTGTTGGTACTCGCCGATACAGATACCACCATTTCGGGCCGGATCGGCGCCCCCTGCCGATACTAGTATCGGTATCGGTGCATCTTTAATTAGCACCCCTGGTGTTAATACTTTGTACAACCCCCTTTTGCCAACAAAACAAGGTCTGGGGACTGAGATGGCCATGGGAGGAGCTTGATTTTGTGTCTGGTGAACCATTTCTGTGTAGAATTGGCCATATGTTTAGGGTCATTGTCTTGCTGAAAGACCCAGTGACGACCCATCTTCAGCTGACCAAAGCACACGGTCCCAGTTAAAGCCTGGGAACGTGTGTATTTTTGTGTGAGACCAAGATTGAGCTTTTTGGCAACAAACACTCGAAGTGGGTCTGGCGTGCCACGAAAGATGCGCATGCTGAAAAGCACCTCAGTCAGTGATGCTGTGGGGCTGTTTCGCTTCCAAAGGCCCTGGGAACCTTGTTAAGGTGCATGCCATCATGAATGCTTTTAAATACCAGGACATTTTAAATCAAAATCTGTTGCCCTCTTCCCGAAAGCTGAAGATGGGTCGTCACTGGGTCTTTCAGTAAGACAATGACCCAAAACATATGGCCAAATCTACACAGAAATGGTTCACCAGACACAAAATCAAGCTCCTCCCATGGCCATCTCAGTCCCCAGACCTTGTTTTGTTGGCAAAAGGGGGTTGTACAAAGTATTAACACCAGGGGTGCTAATAATTGTGACACACATTATTTGATTTGATGTCAAATAATTTTTTCTTTATGTAGGATTTTTTTCCACACTGAATGAATGCACTTGTTTTGAAGGTTGGATTTTTCTCTTTTTTTCGATTAAGGTCCCATATTATTTGAATTAAAAATATATATATATATTAGAAGCTAAAAAACACATCTTTTTCAGGGGTACCAATAATTAGGGCACTGCACGCCGACATGCTCGACATGCCACGATTTACAACTGGTTGCTAGATTTAATTTTTGGCAAAACGCAACAACAAAAAACTAAAATTATGATGATGATTATTTATTTATTTATTTTTTTACCGTATCCGCAATAAAATAAATCAATAAAACCTAAGTTAATTCATACCATCAATGTACCGCCCAGGCCTACTTCTAGGGCTTTTATTTTAGAAAAAACAAATTGCTTTATATTTTGTATCTCTTTTTATTCCCGACGGGCTTATTAAGCACACGAGTGAAATCATTTTGTGAAACTCGCAAGTCAATCAGTCCGTCGGTACGAACCAGAAAGTGGGAGCGAGACTGCCTCGACGCCTCGCACTCAGGTACAATCAATGCCCTTGGCACAGATAGGCATTCCTTTTAATCCAATCGAACGGCATAATCAAGCACAATGGCTGTGATTCCCTCCGGCCTCGAGAGATTTGTTCCAATCGAGCGAGCTGCCAGCGAGGCTTTTGATTGCGAGCCCTGCTCGGGCTGATGAAAAAAGTGGCGATATTTATTTTTTTTCTCTTCATTCCAAGGCTTGCGCTCATAACGGAGTTTGATTTTCAATGAAATTGTTCAGATTTGCAATCGTTTTCACCCCCGTAAGTAATAATAAAAACAGATTGATAAATCGTTCACTGTCTCAGCCCTTTATTTACTTTACAGGCTGTACTCATACAAGTGTTGAAATGTTATTGTTTTAAACATGGGTTTTTTTAACATCCAGTTTTGTTACCAATTTGTCTGTTGTGTTGTCTTTTTGCGATTCTTTCAGTGATAGACGTCCAATCATGTCCCTCTTTTCAGTCTCCTTCTGTGAATATGTATTAGTTTGTGACGAGTAGACGCCCAATCCATTCGGACTGGGAGGCGCTGGCAATGGCAAGCAATGTATCTAAAGATGTTTTTTTTCTATGGCTCAAAAGTGGGTTTAATCGCTTTAACCCAGGGATGTCCAAACCTTTTCCTCCGAGAGCTGCTTTCAGAAAAATCGGAGGATGCGAGGACACATCTTGAGATCGTTCAGCTTTACAGTAATACAGTGGGGCAAATAAGTATTTAGTCAACCACCAATTGTGCAGGTTCTCCTACTTGAAAAGATTAGAGAGGCCTGTAATTGTCAACATGGGTAAACCTCAACCATGAGATACAGAAAACAGAAAATCACATTGTTTGATATTTAAAGAATTTATTTCCAAATTAGAGTGGTAAATAAGTATTTGGTCACCTACAAACAAGCAAGATTTCTGGCTGTCAAAGAGGTCTAACTTCTTCTAACGAGATCTAACGAGGCTCCACTCGTTACCTGTATTAATGGCACCTGTTTTATAAGACACCTGTCCATAACCTCAGTCAGTCACACTCCAAACTCCACTATGGCCAAGACCAAAGAGCTGTCGCAGGACACCAGAGACAAAATTGTAGACCTGCACCAGGCTGGGAAGACTGAATCTGCAATAGGTAAAACCCTTGGTGTAAAGAAATCAAATGTGGGAGCAATTATTAGAAAATGGAAGACATACAAGACCACTGATAATCTCCCTCCATCTGGGGCTCCATGCAAGATCTCACCCCGTGGCGTCAAAATGATAAGAACGATGAGCAAAAATCCCAGAGCCACGCGGGGGGACCTAGTGAATGACCTACAGAGAGCTGGGACCACAGTAACAAAAGCTACTATCAGTAACACAATGCGCCGCCAGGGACTCAAATCCTGCACTGCCAGACGTGTCCCCATGCTGAAGAAAGTACACATCCAGGCCCGTCTGCGGTTCGCTAGAGAGCATTTGGATGATCCAGAAGAGGACTGGGAGAATGTGTTATGGTCAGATGAAACCAAAATAGAACTTTTTGGTAGAAACACAGGTTCTCGTGTTTGGAGGAGAAAGAATGCTGAATTGCATCTGAAGAATACCATACCCACTGTGAAGCATGGGGGTGGAAACATCATGCTTTGGGGCTGGTTTTCTGCAAAGGGACAAGGACGACAGATCTGTGTAAAGGAAAGAATGAATGGGGCCATGTAACGAGAGATTTTGAGTGAAAAACTCCTTCAATCAGCAAGGGCATTGAAGATGAAACATGGCTGGGTCTTTCAGCATGATAATGATCCCAAACACACAGCCAGGGCAACAAAGGAGTGGCTTCGTAAGAAGCATTTCAAGGTCCTGGAGTGGCCTAGCTAGTCTACAGATCTCAACCCCATAGAAAATCTGTGGAGGGAGTTGAAAGTCTGTATTGCCCAACGACAGCCCCAAAACATCACTGCTCTAGAGGAGATCTGCATGGAGGAATGGGCCAAAATACCAGCAACAGTGTGTGAAAAGCTTGTGAAGAGTTTCAGAAAACGTTTGGCCTCCGTTATTGACAACAAATGGTACATAACAAAGTATTGAGATGAACTTTTGGTATTGACCAAATACTTATTTTCCACCATGATTTGCAAATAAATTCTTTAAAAATCAAACAATGTGATTTTCTGGATTTTTCCAGATTCTGTCTCTCATGGTTGAGGTTTACCCATGTTGACAATTACAGGCCTCTCTAATATTTTCAAGTGGAAGAACTTGCACAATTAGTGGTTGACTAAATACTTATTTGCCCCACTGTACATAATACAATGTCTGAGTGAGTGCTCGTCCAAGACTTGTAATTCCATACTTTTTGCTAGAGGTTGTAGACTGAACAGAAGTTTCTTGTGTGGGCCATATTCTATGACATTGTCATCATTTGGGCTGTATTTTGGACACCACTGTTTTAACTGATCCCACAGTTTGATTTTTGAGCATGCTTGATGGGAATTTTGCCTACATTTTTTAAACAAATGCTGTACACTAAAAGGTTTAACTTTCCCCCACCTAAGTAGCAAGCAAGCTGCATGAGGTTGATACTGTACCTTGACTGGCTTCGGGGTGGAGGGAGGAGGAGGTGATGAAGGTGGTGGCAGTGGTGGGTGTGGGGGTGGTGGTGAGAGCATCTGAGTGAGAAGACAAATACATGACAAACTCACAAGGGGCGGATACAAATGAGTGCTTGGGAAAAAAAAAAGTGATGTTTCACCATGCGGGTTTGGAACTGTACGTTGCCGCCTCGCAGCTTGCGTTTTTTGCCGACTCGCACAGCAAGACTACGCTTGTTAGGAGTGATTAAACGTCTTAATGAGCAACGTGTGCTGCTGTCTTGACAAGCAAATGTGCCCGCGCATACATGATGATCAGCAGGAAGGGAAGAAGAGGAGGAATGAAAGTTGGAAGTGAAGAGTAAAGGGCGAGGAGAATGTTTGATGACATGAGGGCAAAATGGGAGGTTTTGCATTAACCAAAGGCAAACAGAGAGATAATTAATCAGCAGAATATTATAAAACAAACCACAAAAACACAAGCTGATTGTGAAGAAATCATCTTTTTGATTTCTTGTATATAGTATTTCAAAATGGCCATCCTGCCATCGATGGCAGTGAGTAGTGCTCTAGAAAGCATCAATTAAGCATCATTTTGTCAACAAAAGACAGAATTTTACGCTATATTCGGTTTCATGTTCAACTTTTGAGAGCAAATGACTATTTTTAAGGATATATTTGGGACAACTAAATGATGTTTGCTGAATTAGCTGCGATCAGTAATCCTCAGCGGTTTCCAACATGGTTATTTTGATAGTTTTGAGGCAAATTGAAAATAATGACCTCCCAAAAGTTTCACGAAGGAGGTAATAAAGTTAATAAAGGTTATAGCGCCGTGGGTAAATGTCTCTGACGAGTGTTCCGAGCTTGTTTTTCATAGGAAAGTGGCTTGTTTGCCTCGGGGCGGATATGTTTCACGGAGACCCTACAAATCTGCACAGTTGTTCGTCTTTAACAACGAGCACTCAAGCTACAAGTAAATGGAGTCATTTAAAGAGAAGGCTCAGCAGAAGTGCGCCCGGAGCCACTGGCACGAGTGCAGCTGAAGACCTTCAGGTGAGTTGGACCCCTCTGGTGAACAACGTGCTTTTAATTCATCGTCAGCGGCGTCTTTTAAAGCCAACCTTGACGAAACAAAACAATTTTGCGAGAGAAGAATGACTCCGTTGGGTTGCGCGCTGGCAGGAAAAGCGTGAAACCCAACTCGGCTCGGGGGCGGTTTGTCAATCCTGTTGTCGAGCAGATGTTTGGAATCATCAGTGGCATCTTTTGGATCATTTTGCATTGATCTTCATGGGTGCATTGTGCAAAAATATCAAAAAAGAACCAAGTACATTGTGAGATTGGGATCACATGACACAGAAAGAAGGAAAATTTGCACTAAAAATAAAAACAAGAGTGCGCTACTGACAATACAGAGTCATTTTTTAATTGCCCTCATAATTTTATTATCACCATTTTCGAAACTATCATATATTAACTCATTGTCTGCGCCTCCCAGTTTAAATAAATTGGAAATCTAGCACTGTCAATGATATTAATTATATTCTTTAATTACGTTTCTTTTTTGTGGAGTTGTCTGATATGTAGTCGATATTATCGGTCGATAAAAGGATTTTAAAAATGATATCGGATAATATCGACATCGGTTTTTCATTATCGGTTTTGGGCCAATATGCATGTTGCCTTCAAAGTGAATGTTAAAGCCTTCTGGCTTTGTACAACAATATAGTGGTGCAATATAGGCACTTTGCCCATAATTTCAGTTGAAGTAGTTGTCCTATTTGTTAACAGAATGCTTATTTGCAAAACCTTGAAGTTGTTACATTTATCATTATTGAAGCATCCAGTGGGGTATCGCCATACAATTAGACATAACATGTTAAGTCCACGACCGCATATATTGTTGGTCTTGGATTTTTGGAGTTGGACAATATCGGGAAATCGGTCATCGATTAAAAAGTCAAAATCAGACAACTCTACTTTTTCCCTCTTTGCGTAAATTATAAAACAAAAAAAGCTATAAACAAACACAAAATACTCTTTAAAAAAGCTTAAATAAAAAAAGACAAAACTGCAGTTAGTCTTTTTTGATTCCAAATGTTTCTCAACTTTTGTAATTAAAAACAAAAAGGGAATTTTTGTTTGTTTGTATTTTTTATTTCTTTATTATTGATCAACTACACAGTGGTGATGGGAGCCATAACCACAGTTTATTTCTGATTTTATTCATTATATACATATATTTTCATGAACATTTTAATTGTTGATAATTTTCTTCAATCAGAAAAATAGTAAAAATACTGACAAATAAAAAATATCATAATTGGGCCTTGACATCGCTTCTAAATACAGTATGTGGACCTCCCATTTCGGGTCATGTAGGCCAGACTTGTAGTATAGACTAACCCGAGCAAAACGACCGTAAATACCCCGTCTGCCATTGCTGGGGTGTTCCGCCAGCAGCACACACAGCTCACAGATGCTAGAGTTACTAACCGACCATTGAAAAACGAGATCGTCTCGTATTCAGAAACAAAAGTATGCCTCCCGTATGAAGCTTACAAGGTACACGCTCTGTCCTGTATTGCCATGAAAATTGAAAGTAGTGTTTTATTTGTAGGACGAACTAATACTTGTACGGTGCTTTTCAAGAATATGCAGGGAAACGCATTCCCCCGCTTCTCCTGCTTTCTGACCAATGAGCTGACAGAACAATGACAATCTCACTCATCTCATTGGTCGATGGACTGTGGGTTGTGGGTTGACAACATCGGGTGTGGGAGACAAGAAGTTTGAGTGAAGCTTGAATAAAAAGCATATTCAAAATGATGATAATTTTTTTCCCGGTTCTTCTCTGTGTACTTTATTTTGACTATATTATTATTTTTGCGCTCTGTCAATATCATTTGCATTTTCACATTATATTTGGAGTGATCATTTGCGAAACTTATTGGTGAGGGGACTTTGAACGCACCTCAGTTCATGTTTGCACTTTGAAAAAAGTATTAAAAATACATAGCCAGTAATTATCGTTTTTCAATGTGCTTACAGTATATCACTCAGAAATGCACCTAATTCAGGTTTGAGTAAATTTTTTATACTGCAATTACCGTATTCATTAAAAAAAAAAAAAAAAAAACTCACTTGGACATACAAAAAAATAATTATAGGATGATGGTTAGGCCGGTCGTTTCTACCAATGAAGTGTCCCTTATTTTTATTTTCAGGGAAATGGCAACTCTAGCAGCAGCTAACATGACTGTTTACATTGACTGATGCTGGGCTGCTACTGAGGTATGATAACACCCCAGTAATGGCAGCCATCACAGAGAGTGATGTCCACAAACTTGGATTATACCAAATCTTAATATTGTGGACCACCTGACCCAAAATGTGATGTCCATTTTGTAGACACCAGGTCTTTATGCGGCAAAGTTTATAAAAATAGCCACTTGCTCTATAAATGGTTAACTGAGAACATGAACATGTGATCTCCACACCTGAAGACCAGAGCCGAGAGTCGAACCCAGATCCCCAAATTGCAGAACTGTGAGGCAAATGTAGTCACTACGACGCTAAAATCATTTAGCTGATATCTACACAGCTAATGATATTTTCAGACTGGCAATTTGAATTCTCCCAAAGACATTTGGGCACTGCTATGGAGTTTTAAAATGGCATAGAAATGTAAAGCAGTCAAATAAGTAAGACTCTAGAGCCGGACGAAGAGGGTGGCGGCAGAGGAGGAAAATTGGGTTATTGGTCGCCTGTAAACAAGCCGAGAGCTTTTGGCTCCCGCTCACATGAGGGAAAAGCCTAATGGTTGTGTTTTCTCACCCCTGCGAAGTTAGGGCCATTTGGCAAGACCCCCCGACACATTCTTTTCGCCCGCTAACGCTGTTAGTGTCAGCCGGTCTTTCTCTCCCCTCCATCACGCGGGGGTCACAATAGGCTGGGATTCAACGTATTAGAGGGGGAAGCTGGGGGCGACCGCATTTGTTTTGTCTGGAATGGAGGCGGCGGGCGCACTTTATCATTGGGTTACACGGTCACAATACGCAGTGTTGTGATGATATTGCGGCCCACTATGAAACAAATGCTGTGCAGAGGATATAAAACAAACGCTAGGCAAGTTTGTGTATCCTGCTGAAAATGCTGGTCATAAAAAACATGTTTCATTATATTTTTTCTAAAATATGGACGCATGTGTGTCAAAAGTGTGCGTGTGAGCGTTTACGCGCACACATCTGTTCTGGTTTTGTACCTGTTTACATAAAATACTTTGTGCTGAATTATCTGTGCATGAAAAGAGTTTTATAATTAATGGTTTGACAGATTGAAATGAGCCACACATTTAACAACAATTATCACACCACCAAAGAAAGGTACAATTGATTCAGCCAAAGGATTATTAATCTAATTTTTTTGCTCTTAACTCATTCGCTACCATTCACGGTGATAGACGTACATTCCCTTTGAAGAGGGAGGTTCAAATGGATTGGACGTCTTCTATTGACAACCTATTCACATGATTAATTTATCATCGTCAACGGCACTGGAATAAGGAAGACATCATAATCTACAGTATTTTGGTAAAGTGGTACCTCTACATATGAATTTAATTAATTCCAGAACCTAGTTTGTAACTCGAAATGGTCGTATGTCAAGTGGGATTTTCCCATAAGAATACATTATAATTTGATCAATTCGTTCCACGGCCCAAAAACTGATACTAAAGCCTTAATAAATACCGCTGGAGTTATTACAAATAGGAATTACACATAGCAAAACAAATAAATTATACATAGAAATCGGAATAATACTATAATAACAATAATTATGTCACTAATCGGGTTCTAATTAGGCATGTGCCGGGATGAGATTGTGACGGTATGATAACCTTAAGCAAAAATATCACGGTTTCACGGTATTGCGGTTATAGCTCTAAAATGCGTCATTTTTAGAGCTGTCAAACAATTAAAAATTTTAATATAGTTAATCAGAGTTTAAAACTTAATCCTAATTAATCGCAATTCTCACCATCTCTAAAATATGCCATATTTTTCTGTAAATTGTTGTTGGAATGGAAAGATATGACAAGACTGATATATACATTCAACATACTGTACATAAGTACTGTATTTGTTTATTATAACAATAAATCCACAAGATGGCATTAACATTATTTCTGTTAAAGGGATCCACGGATAGAAAGACTTGTAGTTCTTAAAAGACAAATGTTAGTACAAGTTATAGTAATTTTATATTAAAACCCCTCTTAATGTTTTTGTTTTAATAAAATTTGTAAAATGTTTCAATAAAATTTGTAAAATTTTCAATCAAAAAATAAACTAGTAGCTCGCCTATGTTGACATCACCAAGCGGGACGTCACATGGACTCCCTGCCGTTCTTCCACAGTGTTGTAACTACGTAAGGTAGTGATTGAAATACACCACAAGTTGTCAATGGCGAGTTTAATTAGAAATCAAGCCACTGAGTGTTTTTTGTCCCTTGACTGACGCTGTAGTTCCCTTTTTACTGGTCCATCACGGTCATTTGAGTGCTGGCTTCACAACGTACGAGACCTCTGATAGTTTGTATGTTGTGACTAAATATTTCCATCCAGTGTATGTGTTGAACTAAAGTAAATGTTTGAATAGTGTTTGATCAAAGTCTGAGTAAGTTTTTGTGTATTTTGCATAGCTATTTTGATTGGGAATGCCACTTCTCTTTGCACTGTTGTTTAACTGTGTGAAAATAGGGCCTTTTTAATACAGATTGAAGTGCTTTTCTTTTAGTTAACATTTTTTTTTTTTTTTGAGGGATAGGAATATTATTTTTGTTGTGCTTTCACTAAATGATACTTATGTTTGTTGTGAAGGAGTTGCCGAAGCTTATGCCAATAAACAGCGCGGTCCAATGAATGCCTGTGTCTACTCGCCATTTTGTAATATTCTGATATATAATTATCCGAGACACCTTGAAGTGCACGCGGCGTCAATGTTGTTTACTCAGATGATGCAGGAGTGAGTTAGAGTTACCGCCTGCCGAGAGTCGTAAACTGTGTTAATGTTGAAGCTGAATGTGCTAATAAAGAGACAAAGTGCCAGCATGTCGCGTGTAGTATACCTTTGTTAAGAAAAAGCACAAAACAAGAAACCTTTCTCTGCCTCTTAGCTCTCAATCTGCAAAAAACGGGGTCATTGTAATCTGTTTGAGGCAATGCATGAGCGGGTCATTCCGCGCATGCGTTAAATGAAATGCGTCAAATATTTTAACCTAACAGGATTTTTATATTTCAAAACAACATATTGGAACATAAGTATAATGAAATACTCTAAATAAAATTAAAATGAATGCAGTCCTTCAGGTGAGCCTAAACCCTCAGCCACAGCGCAACATTATTGTCATCAGAACAAAAATAATTGAATTATTGTCCAATTTCTGTATTTATTTTACCGCCACTAAACACACTAAACAGGCTGGAGTCAACTCTTGTAGCTGGTGGGAAACATTTATAACAGCGTTTATTAACCTTTAATTTTGGTTAAAGCGACGGGTGGTCATGTAAATGCAAAATCATATTGGAGGTATTGCCTCCTCTGGCAGCCATCCTCCGCAAACATGTTTTACATGTCGGTTGGCCTTTTTCCTCTCAACCACGGCTGCCTGTAACTTTTCTGTAGCTGAAGTATTCCCATACCAGCGATTTTGTTTTCTTCGAGGGGGTGAAAAATATCAGGAGTTTCATCTCCTCCAGCCATCGTGTTGCACAGCTGACTCTCTGACTCACTGAGCAGGGGGAGAGGTAAGCCCTGCAGCTGCAAGCAAGGCATTTCTCCCTCCGGGACAAAAAAAATTGCTAATACCGTAGGAACGGTATGGCGGAATATTTTAGTGGTTTTGAAACCGTGACGTTTTCATAACACGGTATACCTTGAAACCGGTAACCGGCACATGTCTAGAGCGTACCAACTCTCTCGATAACAGGGGGGTGTCCTAAAAACTAGCTAGCAGGAACGTAGCACAAACGAATGGCACCACTTCTGAACCATTTTGTTGTAAATGAGGGGCTTAGAGGGATGTCATCACTCGAAATTAGTATCTCAAGCTCCCAATTTACTGCAAAATGGACCCGAATTTGTGTTATGACACCCCTCTGTTATTGAGAGGGTTGGTACGCTCCATTAGCCGCGGGAGCTAAACTGAGGAAAAGCTACGAGTGACGTCACCACTCGAAATTAAATTAACATCATTTTTATATAAATTTGCGGGGTGGGGGCAACTTCATGGAGGTCCGTATAGATGGTCACAAAGCACATTTAAAGTGTATAAAGTGTCGTCCTTTTTTTTTTAAACTTCCGGGTCATCCTCTTGCTGTTGTGTTGCGTGATTTTGCTGCTGTGCTGTGAGCAGTTTGCTGCTGTGCTACGAGCTATTTGCTGTCGTGTTGTTGCAGTTGGGATTCGTGCTTTGGCCAATTTGCAATCGCGGTTTAGGAATTGAGGATCGTGTTGTGACAATTTGCATTCGTGCTACGAGCCATTTGCTGTCGTGTTGTGGCAATTGGGGTTTGTGCTTTTGCCAATTTGTAATCGCGCTTTAGGAATTGGGGATCGTGTTGTGGCAGTTTGCATTCGTGCATTTTCTTTTGCAAAGCGTTTGCAATTTGGGCTCGTGCTTTTTTCTATTTGCAAAGTGTTTGGACTTTGCATTTCGCCTGAGAGGTTTGCATTTCGCCTGACACCTCTCGGCCACCGTAAGAAAGGCTTCAAAAGCTGTCAAAATACACTCTACACATTTTACGATGCCTTTTATCTCTCTATATAGGTAATACGGCGTCATTACAGATTGAGCGCAATGAGTGAGAGGGTCGTGCAGCGCATATATTAATAGGGTTAACGTGGCACATATCTTAATAAATTAATTTCCGCCGTTATCGGGATATTTTTGATAACCCTACCTTGAGCCTAAATTAAAGACTCTGGGTGAGTGTAGCATATTATGTCTGTAACGTTAAATAAAACTAGAAAACGATTTAATTAAAATATACTGTATATATATTAAAAAAAGGCATGGCCGATATTTTTCTGCCGATTCCGATACTTTGAAAATGACGTGATCGGGACATCTCTAATTGTTACCTTAACTTATAAAGACTGGCGAGCGGAGGATCGTAGACATATTCCGGCCATATTGTCCAGCCAGTTCACTAACGCGCAAAGCATGCTCATAATTTTATATCAATTCCAGCTTAATTTCAATGCTGAGCGTCACTTTTCCCCTTTTTCACCACCTGCACTAACCTTCTTGGGACTCATTTTTATTTCTCTCACATGAAAATACGTTGTGCGTCTGTCATGTGGGAAAACAATGACATTGTGATCATGTCGTCACATGTTGAGACAAATGACGAGTCAAATTTTATCTCGGATGTCGAAAGGATCGTATATCGATGCGATCGTATGTTGAGGTACCCCTGTATTTTCCTTTTTCCTAGACTTCCACATTTTTGGTTTCCAGTTTTGGTGAAGAATCATTTCAGCTCATTACTAATTCAGACAGATGCATTTTTGACATATGAGCTCTGACTTTTATACCTTTAGGGGCATCATTGTGTTTTGTGTGTTTGGAAACAATGATGTGATGTGCTGTGTTGGTGGGGGGCAACAGGCAATCTGATCTAATGCATGTGTGTCAGACTTTTTTAAAACGATTTCCAGCCTTTACATAAGAAATGTGGCTCTTTTCCTCTCATCTTTTGTTCATTTTTTTCTCACTGTGGGGAGGGCGTGGGTGGACTTCTGGAGGAGTTGATACGCCACCATTTCAAAAGCTTTGACAATAGCAACCTGGTACGGAATTAAAATAATTATGGGCAGGGTTAGAGACGAACAACATAATTGCCACAGGTTTTTAAGATTTGCTTCATATTGTCACATCATGCACGATTATTTCCTGACTTAATACAACATGGATTTGTTTTTCTTCTCAATCAAAGAAAGTGCAATGTTAAAGATTATGTACACAATGTGCAAATATAGGACAATTTAAGAAACTGTATAAAGATATGATTTTCAAAAATTATAAGGATGAGGGAGATGTGGATAATTAGGTGTGTTGCGACAATTGTGACACATACAGTAGTTCTGGTATGGGATATTATGGTTATTTATTTGTTTATGTTTTTCTGGGTTTGATTAATGCACTAAGCTTTTTTGACGTTTGTGTATAGTGCAAGCTGTAGAGTTATGGGTGGGATTATTTTATACATGTGTTAAATAAGAATGTATTACGCCACGAGAACATATATATATATATATATAGATTAGGGCTGTCAAAATTATCGCGTTAACGGGCGGTAATTAATTTTTAAAAATTAATCACGTTAAAATATTTGACACAATTAACGCACATGCCCCGCTCAAACAGATTTAAATGACAGTACAGAGAAATGCCCACATGTTAATTGTGTTTTATGGGGTTTTGCCGCCCTCTGCTGGCGCTTGGGTGCGACTGATTTTATAGGCTTCAGCACCCATGAGCATTGTGCAAGTAATTATTGACATCAACAATGGCGGGTTTATTTTTTGATTGAAATTTTTACAAATTGTATTAAAACGAAAACATTAAGAGAGGTTTTAATATAAAATTTCTAAAACTTGTACTAACATTTATCTTTTAAGAACTACGAGTCTTTCTATCCATGGATCGCTTTAACAGAATGTTAATAATGTTAATGCCATCTTGTTGATTTATTGTTATAATAAACAAATACAGTCCCTATGTACCGTATGTTGAATGTATATATCCATCTCGTGTCTTATCTTTCCATTCCAACAATAATTTACAGAAAAATATGGCATATTTTATAGATGGTTTGAATTACGATTAATTGCGATTAATTACGATTAAATTAATTTTTAAGCTGTAATTAACTCGATTAAAAAATTTAATCGTTTGACAGCCCTAATATACATATATATACATATATATATGTATTTGCCCTTTTTTACCCTGGAAAACCCCGTTTACAGACGTCGCGCAACCATTTTTGTTTCAACCCAGCCATGAAAACAAGGTAAGTAATCATATTTATTATTCAAAATGTCTGTCATTTTTAGCTTAGAATCATTAATTGATGTCTAATATTTTGTTTGAAAAAAAAAAAAAAGACTAAAAAGTTGTTCACTCGCATATTTTAAACTTTTAAACAAATTACATCACAAAAAAAATGGCGTCTAAAAATGTCACAGATATCCATCTCAACTATCGCAAAAAATTTTTATTACTTACTATATGTTAGATGATAAATTATCGATCCAAATACAAGAAAAAGTTTAAAAGGGTAAGTACAGGTATATGAAAAAGAAATTCTCGACCACTCCTTGATGTTTGCAATTTCTGCATCGCGACCCTTGTTATATTACCATGTTTCAACCATAACATCCCCCCAAAATGCAGCTGTGGCCATTCACAGCTGTGTCTTGACACTCAGTGATACATGCGACATGGAGTTTTCGGATCGAAACAAGGTAAGTACGCGATAATATCTCCTTAAAGTCATGGCGTCTGTAATTTTGCTCTAGCATGCTCTCACCTTCAGATAGGGTTTTGCTGTTTAAAAAACTTTTTTTTTTTTTTTTAAATGGCCTCCTTTCCTAAAGTTTTCTTCCCCCGGAAAATTGAGATTTTAAGCTTTCCAATGATGTATCACACATGCATATCGGACAATTTTGAAATTTGGCCAAATTGGGGGTCTCAGAGCAGAACTTCATGTCACCTGAGTGTTTTCCGCCATATATATGAAAGTTGTCTGATACTCGGTCCTCTGTTTGAAGTGCACTGTTTAAGCCCCTCTTGCTGTAAGTCATTTGTGTTACAATCACATTTTTACACAGTGGCCATATTGCTATTTATAATGCATTGATTCACATTTTCAAATTATATAACAGTCCTCTTGGGCGAATTTATCCTGATTTATCGTTATCGAGGTAAATCTACTCCATTTATCGTGATAAGTACGTAAGGCCATATCCTTCAGCCCTAATGTAAAGTGATGATTATTAATTAAATGTGAATGTTATATAAAAGGGCAAATTACTGTTACTGTAATTATTATTATACACTTATTGTTTCCTTCGTATTTAAAACTAAATGGGAATGGCGTACTGCACGCATGCTATTTTTAGACCGTGACGTCACATCGTAAAGCGGAAGTAAAGCCGAAGTGGGACATTATAGACCCGCCTTCGCATAGAAACAACGTAATTTTTGCTACTTTTCTCCAGTAATCTTTCAAATCGAACATGCCGATCACACATTGCTTTTTTGGGACTTGTAAAAACGACTCTAGACATTACGACACATGAAGGATGTTTTCATAAGTTTCCAGAAACCAAAAACTCGGGAGGAAAAAATGTGAAGACCGAATAAACTTGCGCGGACTTTAACATCAGTTTGGTGAATTCATTCACATTTCATACGCAGTAAACATTTTGTTGGGTTGGCATGGTCTTTCAGAGGACAAAGAGGTAAGCCATTTTTATATTTTTAACTTATTTTTTTAGCGTAACGTTGTGCCGTACTGCTTCTGTCTGACAATAAATGACCTGAAAAGAATTACAATGGTCTCGGACTACCACTGTTGCAGTTACAGTTCCTGTTATATAATAAACAACTTTAGTAAGGGGGAAGTGTAAATAAATTATAGAATTAAGATTTGTTATCAATGAAAACATTTAAAGTGTTCGTTGGCTGTCATTCAGTAGCATTTGCGATCGCTACACAAAGCTAACTAAATTACCCCCAAGAACGGTCAGAGATGTAGGACAACCAGAGGATATATAAGAAAGACAGGGCTGATAGTAAAGGATAACTTGTTGAAACAGGAGAATGTCATTGTGAGTCGCGCCGATAAATAAGCTAAGGCTATGCTTAGGTCGGCTCGTTTTTTTCGTCTTTTTCAGCCTTCGACACTCAAGCCATCTCTTTAACTGAACATTTTTGTGTTCTTCCACATCTTTGCCAGTGAATATGGCACCAGGCACATTATTTTCGGAGAGAATTGGTAGGTTTAGCTCTGTAAACATCTCCTTCGTACATGATTTCCATTCATTTCCTATTAGGGACAAACGGTGGCTTGTCCCTACAGTAGCTAATGTCATGAATATTAATGAGCGGAAGTGACCTGTTGCTTGCGGTACGCCATTTGTGGGTAGCTTCTACAGAATGATAACAATAAATAAAACCAAAATAACTGATCTTCTTTGGGCCAGTGGAGGGAGCTAAATAACCACCATGCCTTTATTTGAATCCAATGTAAGTGAAAATGTCTGTGAGACTTTAAGACATAGTGAAACGGCACTATAACACTGCGGCCAAGAGGCTCCAGGAAAAATTTTGCCTAGGGCGGCAAATTGTTTAGAGCCGCTCCTGCTTTCAATGCAATTATATCACTCAAGCCGCTTTCAAATACAACCTGTAGTCCGGTAATGTAATGGTTTGAAGCGGTTAACGTTTACCCGAAATTTTCAAAACTACGACACAATGTTATCCTCTCCAGTTACCATGCAATTTCCTCTAATTACTATGCGATATGTAGGATTCAATTAAAATAACGTAGTGTTACCAACATTGAGGTGTTGCATTGTTGACAGTAACGTTAATTTTCTTTCACATGGTGCATTTGAATGCATTCACCAGCATGGAAATGCATGAACCACAAAGACGAAGGCACGACGCTACACAGGCAACACTGTCCTATGCTGTTTCATCGAGCTCCTCATTAGCGCGACTTGCCGCACTGTAAACAAAACCTTCTCTGTCGGCGTCCGTCAAGCATCCCTCGCGTAGCGAAACAACAAAATAAAATCTTTTCACTCTTCCAATTCTCCAGGACAATAGATGGCAAATTATCTATGGAAGGTGAAATTGAAGTCATTTGGCACGGAAGAGTGAGCACATTTGAGCGTAATGTTGGAGGAGAGGAGGGGTCGTGAGGGGTCTTGATGTTATTGCTTCTAACAGTGCGAAATGTGCTATGATAATGTGGCAATGAGTGAACTGCTCAGAGAAGAACAACAGGAAGAAATCAAGTAATGGAATGTTATTAAGGTGTTGACATAGTTTGATCTTTAGAAATGCAGGAGGCGACCTTTCAGTTAACTGGAATACAGCTGAAATGAACTCGGACTGGGTGATACGCTTGATGATTATGGTGGCGAAAATTCGAATCATTTCATGAGAATTAACTCATTGGCTGCCATGGACAGTGATAGACGTGCAATCCATTCATTCGCTGCCAGCCCTCCTAGTTCAAATGGACTGGAAGTCTACCAGTGAAAAACATTTAAATTCACAGCAGGAGAATAAAAACAGTCAAATGACTGGACGTCTATTATCGTCAATGGCGCTGACAGAGTTAACATAAATTGAATTTTTACTCAATCGAAATCTGGCTTTTGATAGGAACGTTGAAAATCCAAAGCCCTGACCAAAACAAGCACTATTCTTAAAAGTGTCGAAACCTACATTTTTTTTCGAGTTTTGGTCTTTGTGAAGGGGGAAAAAAATGGAGCAATTAAGGCACAGTGGTACTTTGTCATGAGTCACCATGCTCGTGACTCATAAACCATTCCCTCTAAAATAAATGAAAATGACAGTTACAGCATTACTAAAAGAATAACCTTACAAAAATGGCTGTTTTTTAATCAGGAAAATAACACCAAAAATATTACACACTAACTTTAATAGAATGTATAGATTTAAACATTCATTCTTCTTCACTAATACGTTGATGAATGAATGAATTGTGGCAATATATGAGCGACTTGGCCACCAGGCGGCAGTATAATGTAATTAATAATAATAATAATAATAATAATGAACTATTGTGTGACTGAGCTTCATTAGTCCTTTTTTTGCAGAGGATAAAGAATATACGCCTGAGAGAATCATTATTTTTGTATAGTGTTGCACATTTCAAAAATGCATGACATTATTATACCACACCATAGAGTAGTAGCTGCTATTTAAGTCCTTATAAGGTGTTTTGCATTGTTTTTTAGGATTAAGCTAAATGTACTTTTCAAAGTCAAAGCTTACAGCTGAAGTATGCGTAATTCTCTGGATGTTTTGTTTAGTGTGAGAATAAACTTTCATAGAGATGGCAATAAACAGCTAAAAGAGTCTTTTTGGAAATAATGTTTACTATTTCCGAATACGATGCTTCTTGTAAAGCGCATTGACTTCTATGCCAGCACACAACACTCGTAAATTACATTCTTGCTGGCAAAACATTGGCCGAATGATGTCTCATAAACTTGTAAGTGGAGTAACTCTTACCTGGACCACCACTTTATTGTCATGCCCTCACATAGGATAAAGTTATTTGTTTTGCAAGAAAGTCATCTTATGATGACAAGAAAATGTGAATTGTGCTGGAATATGACAAATTTGGAATACTTCTGAAATATGATTGATTAAATTCTTTTCTGTGCTATACATGAAATCCAAAGCTTGTGTATCGGAATTCACACACAAAAAAAGATACAGAAATTTAGTGTATAGTTGGTGGGCGTACCATATACGTAGAGGACATAGTCGTCATAAGACTCCCCCAAAGAGTTGGCCGCCACGCAGCGATACGTTCCGTTGTAGGATTTGTTGAGGTTTTCGATGTACAGGTCAGCCCCAGTGATGACGGCGTGGGACGGAACGTCGTCGTCGACTTTCACCCAGTTCACTCGCTGTGGCCTGAAAATAAATGTTGAAACAACTTTAACACTTCCAGTGCTTCTATTGATAATAGACTTCCAATGATTTGGCTCTTTTCATACATCTGCTGATAATTTACATTAGTTTGTCACAAGTAGACGTCAAATCCATTTGAAGTACCGTCATTTTCCGACTATAATAACTAATTTTTTTCCTCATTTAGAATCCTGTGGCTTAAAGACCAGTGCGGCTTATCTGTTGATTTATTTGGGTTAATAGGTAACACTTTATTTGACAGTGCTGTCATATGACATTCATAAAACTGTCATAATTATGACATGACACTGTCATGGGCATTAATGAAAATGCAAAAATGTTCCCATGAACAATATTCTTGGCCATAGTTATAGTTGATGTGTGCACAGAGATATTGGACTGTGCCAGTGATTTCTGTAAGTCTTTAGCAGACACTGTAGGGTTCTTTTTCACCTCTCTGAGTCTTATGCGCTGAATTATTGGCGTCATCTTTGGTGGACGGCCACTCCTTGGGAGTGAAGCAACAGTGCCAAACTCTCTCTCCATCTGTAGATAACTTCTCTGACTGTTGATTTATGAACATCCAGACTTTTAGAGATGGTTTTGTATCCTTTCCCAGCTTTATACAAATCAACAATCCTTGCTTGCAGGTTTTCAGACAGCTCTTTGACCGAACCATGATGCACATCAGACAATTCTTACCAGGTGAGTGTTTTATAGTGGGCAGGGCAGCTTTAAACCAGTCATCAATGATTGGACACACACCTGACTTAAAATGTTTGGTAAAAATTGGTCTCAATTGCTCTTTAAGTCTCCTTAGGCAGAGGGTTTACTTACTTAATTTCCCCCCTTCTGTCATTGTTTGCATGCTAGCCGCATAAAAATATGAAAACCTATAAATGTTTGGGTGGTTTTAGTTAAAGCAGACACTGCATTTTCATCTGTGTGATTTTGACAAAGATCAGATCACATTTGATGGTGATTTTATGCAGAAATGTGAGAAATTCCAAATGGTTCAGATACTTTTTCATACCACTGTATTTGAAACTGAGGCAGTTCTAATATTGCATCATCAGGAGACTGAATATTTTTGACATCCCTCATTTTCACTGTACTCTGCATATACAGTACAATATATATGTGTATGTATGGAGAGTAATCGATGATTTTGGTGTTCCGCTGAATGCGTCTCTAGTTATGCTTGCATATATTACTGCACACTTCAGTCAATGTCTAATATAATAAATTTCAATTCAGAAAATTATTCATTTTACACAATTTCCTATGGGGGGGAAAATATTCTAAATGCAAATGTGATGGTTGAAACTTTCTCCATAACTGCGATTAAAACTCGGAAACACCAACAGTATTTCTTGTCATTGTAGTCCCCCTCATAGAAAAGAGGTTACGTCTTCTGATTGGCAGCAGGGGAAACTTGTGATGAAATACAATTTACTTAGTTACAGAGAGCCCTCTGTATATGAATTGCCTTGGATAATGGATGCAAATGGTTAGACCATCTCTGCCCGTCAATGGCAGAAAATGGGTTAATATGCCTTTGTCATATCATACTGAACTGTGCGCGTTTACTAATTAAGTGTTTTTTCAATAATCTCCCTCAGAATGACGAGCAGATTATTACCTGACTAATGGCGCCAATTGAACAAATTTACCCAATGCGCAACAACGCTTGAGGACACGCCACGTGCTCCAAAGACGATTGTCTTGCCCGAAAGCGCATTTTATCGCCGTTTTACTTCATCAGAACCTTCTCGCAGGCATTTGGAAAACAAAGGAGGCTAATCAAAGGCTGCTTATGCATAAACAAGATATATTATAATGACATTGCGCTCCTTGTGTTATGTCGTAAAAAAGCAAGAAAAATCCACAGTCACACCGTGGCAGGCCTTTGTTTGCAAATCGCCGGCTTGCCTGTGCTTCTGTGTAGGTGGGCCTGTATTTATTTCTCTACCTCAACTGAGGTTTATGGCGGTATGACATATTCCATTTTTATGACAATGAGCACAGAGGGTAACAGGGGAAAGGGGGAAAAGGACAAAACGCTGTTTGTCACCCCCGCAGCCGCTGCTTCTGTTATTTCCCCCGAGCGAGCGCTGATGGGCTCTCTATTCTAACATCACATTTAAAAAAAAAAAAAAAAAACTTGTTTGAAAACATATGGCATGGAAGGAGCAGGTAGGGAGCAGACAAGGTGAAGACTCTGGGAAAAGAAAATACACGGGTGGAAAGAAACTAATAAACAAATCCCAAGTGTACTTAACTGCAGTGGGAGAGTGGTGTGTCTTTTACATCCCTAAGATTGTAAAAATTTCGTAAGATACCTGAATCGAGAGACAAGTGAATCCGATTAGTTTTATAAAAGGCTATGGATGCCACAAGATGGTACCGAAGCACTTTTCCATTTAAGAGGGGTTTTTGCTTATTTATTCCACACTTCACTCTTCACTTTAACATACCTTATTTTTCGGACTATAAGTCGCAGTTTGTCTTCCCATAGTTTAGTCGGGGGTACCACTTAGTACACTCTGGAGAAGTGTTGTTTTTGTGCGCAACTAGTCATTTAATCATTTAACCGCCTATTCAAATGCTTCTTGAGACGCTTTCAGACATACACTGAACTCCGGTTAAGTCCTGGGATTTAAACGAGTAGCTCTTATGTCAGAAAGCAATTTCCCGGGAGATTACATAGACATTAACCGGGTCGAGTGCTAGTATAATGTCCGGACTTCACCAGAACACGGCATGCATAAAAGCAGCCGGATAATTCCGTGGTCACAGCCCGGAGGCTGATGACGTAAATATCATGGCGGGCCGATCGTCATTTCCCCTTTCTTCGCAGTAAGATAAAAATCAATACACAAACATTGCAAATATCAATATGGGAAACTGAAACGATAGCAAAAATAAACTCTAAACATAACTAAACTAATTTGCTACTGAATCGTTGAACCGAGAAAAGACAGCCCATCGTCCATCTTTGGAAATGTCTGGAAGCCATGACACAGGTAAATCCCGCATCACAATACACGGGAATTTAGCGGGATATAACTCTAAAACCGGCTTTTGTTTTCGTGCCTCTGCCTCTTTATAAAGATGCTGAGCGGCCAGGGAAAGAAATTAAATAATACCCACATGCACGGCACAAACTGTATGTAAAAAAAAGTTGTCCGAGAGTTTAAGAGGACGCTTGCCAAAAGCATAAGACTAATGCTAATGTGAATGCAAATGCTATGCTAATGCTACGAGTTACATTTACAATGTGATGATCACCCAGCAAAGACCTTTAAAGGCTAAAGCAACATTGCATATTCTCTCTGACCAAGATCAGAAAACAAATCTTACCGTGTGTGAGTGTGTGCAAACCTTGAGACACTGCACTAGTGAGTGTGTGTGGGGGGGGGGGGGGGGGGGTGCAGCACGTCACACATTTTCAACTTGTGACGGAAACTATTGCGTATTTTTGTTTAGTTCTCATCTCATCAGACGAAAACTGGCATTAGGGTCCTTATGTTTTAGACTCCCCAAACACGTTTTTAGCTCATTATCGTTATCGTCATCGTTGACAAAAACAACACTGCTCTGGAGCAACTTATGTGAGAAATTATGAACACATTATTACTAGGCCTGTGTTTCAACATTGGCGGTAACTTATCAAAACAACTGAGAAGGGCTGAGACGAACTGCAACTGACGATGAGTCTGACGTAAGCAACGCAGAAGGGGAAGCGCCGCACCTTCTACCTCCGGAGTTGGCAAGTTGTTTCAAAGTGACACTGAGAATGAAGATTTCATTGGATTTAGTGATTTGGAGTAACACTGATGGTTTGATAAACTTATGAGCATGAATAGTTAAAGTATCTGAATAACTCTTAATTGCTATTTACATTTTATTATTGTTTTTAATCTATTTTTATTTCAAATTGCCTTTCAAGATGACATGTCTGTTCTTGGTGTTCCAAAAATGCGATTTATACTGTAATCCGGTTCGATTTTTCCTCTTGATTGCGCATTTTTTGGCTGGTGCGACTTATAATCAGGTGCAACTTAGATGATGAAAAATATGGTAGTTCCTTTAGCACCAATTAGGCTTTAGCAGTATTTAAGGTGGTAAATTGCCCTTAAAGTGAAAAGTATCCCTTGTGAAATTAAGGCCATATCTACACGTAGCAGGGTATTTGGCAAAAAGAAGAACTTTTTCTACGGTTTTGCCTATAATCCACACGCACATTTAAACGAGGGTTTTGAAAACTGCGGCCAAAGTGAAGATGTGCGAATTCTGCGTTGGTGGCGCCGTCATGTGGACACTGAAACCGAAGATTTAACTGTGGAAACGTCACTGACTGCGACAAACTTTTTTTGCCACATTTACTTGAGTAAGTTTTTGAGAAAAATGTACTTCTAAGAGTAGTTTTACTCAGTTATACTTTTTACTTTTACTTGAATAGATTTGTGAAGGAAAAAAATGCTACTCTCACTTCACTACTTTGAGACGTTGCATTTTCTTTTTAATTCTACATATTAGATTTATTTTATTTAGTTTTGCCAGCGATGCCAAGAGTAGCTATACCAATTTCACCAATGAGACGCCGCACAACTAATCACATGACTCCATTATACCAATCAGATGCAAGCTCGCCGTTCTATGTTCACGCCAACCTGTTCTATCTTGTGGTGTCTTTAAAGCACCCTACAAAATAAGGTATTTGACATAGAGTGCTGCCCTTAACATGACTCGAAAGTACAGATTTTAACCTCTCTCCCAGTTTTTATTTGGCATCGATTGACCACGGAAAACCGGAGATGTGATCCTTTTAATTATATTATAGTAATAATGAAGGAACTATTCAAACTAGGAACTATTTTCTCCACCAGAGGGCGCTAATGCTCTTTGCACAAATAATGCTTCATTTATGTAATTTCTTTTGTCTTGTCTGAATTCAATGATTTGTTTTTTTGTATTTGTATTGGCTTAATGTGGTTATGTAAAGGGTTGTTGTACAATATCAGCATAACAACAGATCATATAGATAATTTTGTGCACAGAAAAAAAATAACATTGCTAAAAAAAAATGTAAACAGTTACTCACAAATGTTACTCATTACTGGAGTATTCTTTTCACCAAATACTTTTTTATTTGTACTTGAGTAAATTTTTTGGACAACTACTTTTACTTTTACTTAAGTAATGTTATTTTGAAGTAACGCTATTCTTACATGAGAAAAGTTTTTGGCTACTCTACCCACCTCTGTCCCTATGTCACACATGAGACCAATGTTTACAATTGGATTAAACTAGGCAGGCACTTTTTTATCCTATTTATTCACAAACTCTTGCAGTGCTTCATATTGAACAACATATGCAAAGGATGGGGGATATTATGGACAATTATTTTTCACACATTGTTATGAAAGTACTTTAAAATGAATGAATGTGGTTGGTTGTGGAAGCTTTTTCTTTCTACAAATGTGCTGGTGTGGACGTAATTATTGTTTCCCCACGAGTAGGGCAGGATCTTCAGTTTTAAAAAACCCTGCTAGGTGTAGACATGGCCTAAATATCCGGTGTTTGGAGAGTATTTTCAATTTAAGTCCAATCACGTGGCTCTTTTCATCCCTCTGCTGAGGATTTAAATTGGTTTGCCACGAGATGACGTCTGATCCTTTTGAACTGGGAGGGCGGCAGCATCGTTGTCAATGGCAGCTAATGAGTTAATGTTAATTAGTGTTGTACACTCAAGACGGATCTTGGTTACACACAATAGACTTCCAAAAAGTGTTTGTTCTGGTCTGACCGAGTACAACACAACGTTCAATACAACCTCCCTGTACGAGGTTAGTAATGTTGAAAGGCTCAGATGTGGATAAACTTTTGGATGCAGAGCATCATACCCGAAGCGCTTGAATTCTAAGTCATAACATCACTTGAAAATGTTTCACAGGATTTGGTCCCACGGACCCTGAAGAAATTAAAGATTCCATTGAAATATTATTGCAGCTTCTACCACTCGCATAATAAGCACAACAAGTTGCATGTATTTCAGTTTTGATTGACATTTTACTGTATTCAACTCTTTTGATGGTCTAGAGGACTTCCAAGGGAATTGTCTTGTCACTGTTGCCACATTACTGCCACATTCACATCTCCTGATGATGACTTTGTTCCAGTTTAAATTTGAACTGCCTTGTCAACAAACTGCAGTGACAGACACCAGACGCAGCAGCTGTCTTCATGTTTGAAGAGTTTGTCAGGTCCCCCCACTCCGCCTTCTGGCACTAATAGCTTTATTTGTACTCCATGATGTTTGAAAATGCAAACACCCACACAATATAAACAAATGACAACGTTATTAAAAGACGATATATGCAGAATCATGGCTAAACGAGCGTCAATTACTGTCCCAGCTTTGAGAACAGTACAGAAGACGTTTCTTGTTGAAAGTCCACAGGGTCTAAAGCCTGAGTTATGCTTCTGGGTTGCGGTCACGGCGTAGCGATGATGTAGACCCTACGGCGTTAATAAGCATTCGATAATTCTGCGGCATGGTAATGCGTTCTTCTGTAATCACCGCCAAGCCACTAGAGGGGTGTTGCGGTGTGTTTGTGTGGTTTTGTCTAATTCCTTGAGTTTTCTTCCGGTTAGACACCAATGGCAACGGAGATGGAACGCTTGAATGTGGATCTTCAGCTCATCAACACTGAACAACAAATGTTGATCATGCAAATGCTGAGGCCCAGGCGACGCAGAAGACTGTGGCGGAGGTGGTCTGTCCGACTGTTGATGCAACAGAGACTGGCAGTCACATTACGAATTCTAGCATCCGGTGGAAGCCAGCAAGCTACGTTGTCCAGCGTTTTGTCCTATTTTTTTCCCGTGTCCTGGCAGCCAGTGGGAAGCCATAGCAGATTTCTGGCAGCTATGGAACTTCCCAAACTGCGTTGGAAGCTTTGATGGTAAACACGTTCTCATAAAAGCTCCCAGGCACTCTCAATCAGTGAGGATGTATCAAGTGTGTGAACTGTCTGTTGTTGAAAAGTAAACATCAAAACAACTCTTTTGACACCAAACCTGTGCTTGATTCTTCATATACTTGAAGTGTAAAATGTAAATAAGTTACATGTCAAAATGCCATGCTTTGTGTGGCCATTCGCCTCCGAACACACACATACTTCAACCATAGTTCCGCTTCCACCCTGGTCTGTAGTCTAATAACCTCCCGGCTCGAAGCTACTCCAGAACTCAGCAGCACGCCTCATCACGTGGGCCCTCGCCACACACCACATCACCCCTATCCTTCGTCAACTTCACTGGCTTCCGGTCCAACAAAGAATCAATTACAAGATCCTGGTCATTATCTTCAAAGCACTCCATGGCTTGGCCCCTCCCTACCTTTGCAATCTACTCTCTTTGAACAATCCATCCCCCCGTCCACTTCGCTCTTCCATTATCCTCCACCTTTCCGTCCCCCGTGTCAGTCTCTCCACCTTTGGTTCCAGGGCTTTTAGTCACTGTGCCCCCTGGCTCTGGAACTCCCTACCCCCTGATCTTCGCAGTATATCTACCTTTGCACTTTTCAAATCCAGACTCAAAACACACCTGTTCACTCTTTCGTACCCACCATGATCCCTAGCTCTTATATCTTTACGTCTCTTTATCGTGCTTTTAATCATTTTATGATTGTTTTGTTGGTACTGTGATTCCATCTCTCTTATGAAGCATCTTTGTGTGGCTTGAAAAGCGCTCTTGAAATAAAATGTATTATTATTATTATTATTATTATACTTTTTTCAGGTTCTTCCATTTTTTTATGCATTCGCTGACCTCAGGACCCGTATTTTCAGCAATCTCCTTCCACTAATTGCTTGCCATTCGGCAATCTTTATAATGTCTTGACGAGACATTGTAGAGGTTGTCGTACTTGCTGACCTCTTCGATGATACTCTCGTCGGTTTGTTCCATTTTTGCGTGTTGCACAACAACGTTTGAAAATGGCGGTGATCTCGCGTTGAACAGGGAACAACAGTCCAAGTGGACCAATCACAGTCCATTTGCGTCACGTCACCACGCGTTGACGTGACACCTAGTCAGGATTTTCTGGAGGTGCTCGTCAGGCTACGGGGGAGGGTCGTAAATCGGGTGTGCCTTGACGGGGTAGGTCTGCCGCAGAAGCATAATTCAGCCTTAAGGTTGTTGTTGGTAACAATGTACGCTATTCACAATATTTTGGGAAGATTCCGCCTTTGGGTGAGAATATCCCTAACTGAATCTCACGGGTGGTCTGGGAAGGCTTTGGTGTTCTGGACCTTTGTGTGCCGGCTAAGTGGATGATAATGAATGAATAAATGTCGAAGCTTATGCCTCAGTCTGTTTCAAAGCTCTCTCCCCTCTGGAGTATTTTTAAAGTAATGCCCCTTGACTGCCACTCGAGTGTTGCTGAAATGTCCAATGGGAGTTGGCTTGGAGGTAAAACTTAGGGTCACCAAATACAAGGAGATCTCAGAATTACAGAGCAGTCCAGCCATCTTGCCTTGCTAGAGGGCATGGTAGCCATTCTGTTTGCTCAGTATGTTCAGGGAAAAATCTCAGGATGAGCTTCATTCGCTACATTACTGATTCCACAGTATTAACATCCTCTTGATCTCGGCAATGAATTGGTCATGTTTTGTATGTTTGTGTACGGTTTATGTTAAGACTGCTATAGAAGTGAAAACATGAAATTTTGATTAGTTTTATTTTTGGATGCATGTATGATTAATCTTTACTCTATTTCAAACTAAAACAAAACAGAAAGAATACCATCGAGAAAGGCTTGATACACCAAAAGTGAAGCAAGCAGACCTTTTTTTCTCCCAAAATTATCTCTCAGAAATATCAACATGTTTTACCATAAAGTGCCAAAAACGCACTATGTTGAGTTTGAGCTTTAATCATTGGGCGACATTGGCGGTGCTAGACGTCCAATCCATTTGAACTGGGAGGGTTGTTAGTGAAGGAAGTTTCGTAGATAGGGTTGTTAGTGAAGTAAGGTTCGTACATTATCTGCCAGTGATTGGACGTCTATCATCGCCAATGGCACTGAAAGTGTTCGAGTCATGCTAAACTTTGAACCACACATCAAAGGATTAACTTTGTATTTTCACACTGCCTAGATTTTAGAAGTCCCATGTATTTATATTCTCATCATGGAACAGATACTTAATATGCATGTGTTCATTTATACGTGTGCGTCTTACTGAGGTTTGCCTTTGGCCTGACACGTCAGTTCCAGGTTCTCTCCTTCTCTCGTTAGACCCTGAGGAAACTCGACCATGATCTTAACCTCGGGCTTGTCTGAAAGGAAAAAGAAGGATAGAGCGAGAGAGAGAGCGAATGAGAGGGAGGGACAGAGAGATAGAGAACGAAAAAAATGAGGAAAAACTGGGCCAACATCATTGAGAAATTACCTTCCTTTAACATCTTCCTGTAGTCCTTCTAAATCCTTTCGCAAAGGGCGATTGCCAAGCATTATCAAAAACTCTGCTGTATGTTTGTGCTTGTTTCACATGATGCAGTCAGATTTGACAGCATTTGAATGTACTGTTAAATGCATACCTTTCAGACGGTGTCAATCAAAATAAATGCGCACTTTCTGTGATGAAGCCTTATTCTCCTGTTCGGGCTCTTCATTCTATTGGATCCTTTATCAGGGCTATCGATCCATTGGGCTTTGCTATTAACTGAGTGCAACACAAATGAATCATCTGATCTAAAATGCCTCTGAGTAGGAACTAAAGAAAAACCTTTGTGTAGGTTGACATTTGCATACACTGGTGAATGCCCTGAAAAGTGATTTCCAGTGTTGGGCACGTTACTTTGAAAAATAATAAGTTATAGTTACTCACTATTTCTTCCAAAAAGTAACTGAGTTAGTAACTGAATTGGTCTATAGTAAAAGTAACTAGTTACCAGGGAAAGTAAGCATTTCCGTTACTTTAAAAAGAAGTTGTTGTATGTCAAAGAATTTGAAATTTTCTGAGCAGTATTTGAGTCAGTTGAATAGAGAAGAACAGACAGGTAGTTGTGTTATAGAACCTTGTAATATTTATTGCACCTCACCAGCAACAGATTTATCCTACACTTGAAGTGCAACAAAAATAAACAGATTTGAATTGCTTACCACAGATGTCGAGAAAAGCTTTGCCCCGGAACATAAATTACACTTTACATGCACGTTATTTCCTTTAACTTCGACCAACTTGAAATAGTGTTTATATATCCACCCCGTAAAGGACACATTTTTCTCTGAATGCTCTGCCATCATATCCCTCTGCATCTGTTTTGCGTGTGTGTGTTTGCCGCACGCGCTGTTCCGGTTTTTGTGTGAAAAAAACTGCTCTGAAGTACGTGCGCTATTAGGCTCGAGCGTTTATGTCACAGAATGGGGGATCACGTGAGATTTGACAACAATGCAGCCAGATATGAAGCAGGTCTGGCTCGTGGGACATTAAACTTTAACTTGCCAGTTTGATAAAGAGACAAACTCGTTACTAAGGCGAAGAACAGATATGTGATCAAACTTTAGGATGTGAACAATGTTGACCTTTACGAGCAAGCCGAAGACAAATGGAGTAAAGATGTCGACGGGCTTCCACAATTACGCGAAATGGACATTCTGCTGTATTTATTGTTTGGTGTATGTTACTAAACTCATCAGCGATTCCAAAATTACAAATTGCTACAAAGCTACGAACAGTTTTGCTGCGGATGGGTGCAGGACCTGCACATTATAACCGTATCAAACGGCAACTCCATCGTTGTTGCAAAGATAGGCTATGTGTGTTTACTATTTTCATTGCCGTGAACCTGAACGCACCCAAAGTCTTGGATGACAAATAAACAGAGCAGAGTAGACTCGCAACGGCTGGTAGTTTTTTCATTTAATTCAAAGTAATTAACGCACCGCTTTTGACCGTCAGTAACGGTAATGGCGTTGTAACGGCGGAAAATATAATTAGTTAGATTACCCCATAACTGAAAAAAATAACACCGTTATGTAACAGCGTTATTCCCAACACTGGTGATTTTAATACGTGAACCTTAGCATTGCAGTCTAGACATTCTTTTTACAAGTCAAACACACAAAAAGGTCTCATTAGGACTCAACAAAATCCTAAGATCAATCTAATGTTTGAACTGCTACCTGGGAATTTGGTTCTGACCATGAGTGCAGAAACATGAGAGCATTTAGATAGAAATTTTAGCTTTAATAATTCCTAATTTTTAGATAAAGATCAGAGACGAAAATAAAGCTTTCTTAAATTATGAATGACACGACCTAAAAATTCCTGTAAAAATTTAGTTAATAGAAAACACTACTTTGTCTAGCTTGTTTTCTATGCTGGCACAAACTCATTTCCATCCCAAACTGGCTTCAATGGTACGTATGTTGAGAGAAATATCACTGTAGCACAATGTCCAGTGAATTGAGGCAAAATACCGCCAATAAGAGTGGCTTCATCCCGTGAGCTGATTGGCTGTGCACGATCGCAGCCTCCCAAAAACAGAAGTCTCAATTATTATCATTTTGTTTTAATTTTGGCAACACGGGGTGAAGTCATGGAATGAATTAAACTCATATCTCAAAGCACCCTGTATGTTTACAGTGTAAATCCCACCAACGTGATTCTGCCTGACGACGCCAAGACAGGGATCGGCTTCACAGACGTGAGCCATTCAGTTCAACACCGCTGTTCCGACCTTGTTGGCAACAAACAACATTGTCTGGCCATCCATCTGTCTAAATCACATCCTGTCAGTCGCGGTGATGGACGGTCGACGGGGCGGAAAGCCAAAGCCCTGTGCTTGGCGGGCACGCGCTAGCAAAGACAACAGACCGTCGGGGTCCATTTCTGCTACGAGGACAGCCACGTGACCTTGTTTTTTTCCCTGTCCTTGGGTTTACTTCAATAGCCAATGGTAGTTATGGCGGCATTCAGTGTCTGCTCTTGATGGAGAAATATGCACTGCAGAGCACTGCGCTGAGAGACCTACACTTGGGGGGAGGGGTGAAATGGCGCGTATTGTATGCAAGAGGGCCGTTATCATTATGCTAACTGAATTATTTGCTTTATTGCGCGCCGGCACTCGAGACGGCCGCTATCCATCTCTGCACGGCCGGCTGACCTTAAGGGAGAAAACAAGCAGGCAGCCGAGCCAAACGGCTTTGATTTGCTTACACGTAGGAAGAACCATTACGGGCTTGATGCTGTCCCCGGACAATGAGATTTCTTAGCTCTGCTTACTACACAACACGCAAACACACACAGTTTGCTCACGCGTTAGCCCATTCAAATGCAAATCACCTTGTCTGGCAATCAGTAATCAGTGAGTAAAACTTGCAAAGTGTCGTAACGGGGTTGGAAGTTTACATGGCTCACAAAATCAAGTATTTTTCAGCCTCTCATGACAAGTCCTGATTACCGCTATGCAGGGAAAATCTCGGAATTTTGTGTCAAACAATAATTTCTTCCGTTGGTCTGTTATATCAACAAGTGACAAAGTGTGGTGATTAACCAAAAGGACTCACAGTTCTGAGGTTCTGGCTGTAAAACTTAACCAGATAAAGAGCAACCCTAACCGACCTCGGATAAAGCAGAAGATTGCTGGATTGTATGTTGGTGCCCTTCGTGGCAACCATTCCTGTGCTTAAAAGTACTTACACTGGACTTCCAGGTATTTTTGCGCTTGAAAGTCTTTGACCGCTGGGTGGTCCACGATGCAAACCACGGGCACACCGTCATCCTCCTTGTTGACGGTGAACGTGAGGCGACTGGTTACCGTGTACATCCTATCGTAAGTCAGTTCTACTTTGGGCTTTCCTGTGGGAAAGACAGAAAGGACTTTTTAGACATCGTACAATCGCAACTCAATACAGTCTCGAGAATACGACCGGGAGTAGTCATTTAAAACGTCAGAAGCAAGGAGTTTGCTGAAATGAGCGCTGCCAGATCTTAATATGAACAGCTGCAGCCATCAGTTGATTTTCTGTGAAGAGTGCGCTAGCACTCTACCCACTTGCACCTTCCCTCCCGCAGCTCAACTCCCGTCAACGAGGTGACAGCTGCCTCTGTGGATGCCGGGAAAGCAAACCCGTGTGATGTGCCGGGTGTAAAGGGGGAGTTTATAATGAATACGACGCCTCTGGAGGCTTCGCAGGCGTGCAGCCACCTGACACAGAGACCTGAAGGTGACTGCTGGAAATTCAGAATGTCTTTGAGATGCATGAAAGTAGGTTGGCAAGGAGCCAGAGGCCTTGTTTATATCTTACGACGTCCATGTCCATTGCAAATACTTGATTAAAGAAGCCAGTTTTTCACCCTGTACCTTTGTTTCTTTGCTATTTCATTACTGTGGCCGGAATTCATAAAAAGTTGCCTGACAGGGAAGACTTATACAGCTCTTTGAGTACTCTCTTAAGACTAAGAGTCAATTTTGTATGAACTTTAGGCGTATCTTTTCATGCCAATCAATACGTATTGTGTTAGATAGGAGAGGTGCGGATATTTTCTATTCACTGTATCCACTTTGTTGCAGCCATGGAGGTCTAAAGTGACTGTTTGGTCCACAATTAACCATTTGTGATACTAGTCCTCGAAAGATTCTAACGAAACTTGTTTATGTTTTTTGCAAAAATGGGATTTTATGATAGACTAATGTTCAAAACTTTATGGACAGTAACTAAAGGATTGACCTGTAGTGATTGTAGCCATAAAGTTCTGATTTCAAAATGGGGAGTAACTCCCTATGACTCTTTTAGCAAATTACAGCAGATTGGTGTGAGTGGATCTTGCTTGTCAGTCCTTTGGAGCCATCATCTCCTTTATAGGTCAGTTTGCGTCCAGGTTGGCAGCGGCATAAATGTGGCACCAACAGTTCATGCAATCTATTTGAGGAGGATGGCTGCTCTTTAACCCGTTGGCTGCAACTGACGGCGATGGACATCCACTCCATTTGAAGTGGGAGGGCTGGGCATTCGGTGCCACACTTCCAGTAGCGTACTGCACGAATGCTATTTTTCGACCGCAAGGCTGTGTGACGTCACCATCGTAAACCGGAAGGGGGTCAACATAGAAGCCCACTCGCATACAACCCATGTAAGTACTGCTTGTTGTCTGCCATTAGTCTTTCAAAAAAGAACATGCAGAGTAAACACTGCTGCAATGGAATTTGTACAAACAACTCTAGACATCATGACTGTCCACATATAAATGATGTTTTCTTCATAAGTTTCCCGAAGCCAAAAACTCAGAGGGCAAAAATGTGAACAATGGATCAAGTTGTGCGGACATCCCAAAGACCAATGTAACGCCAGCTAGGTGAAGCCATTCACCTTCAAATGCAGTTAACATTTTGTTGGGGGCCACAGTTCTACAGATGACAATCCTGATCCATCGCCTGCCATGAGGAGATAAGCCATTTTGATATTTTTACGTATTATTTACCTTGGCGTTTTGCCGTGCTGCTTCTGTCTGATAATGAATGACGAGAAAACAAAACAAACAAACAAAAAAATATTAGGGCTGTCAAAATTATCGCGTTAATGGACGGTAATTAATTTTTTAAATTAATCACGTAAAAATACTTGACGCAATTAACGCACAAATGCTCCGCTCAAACAGATTAAAATGACAGCACAGTGAAATGTGTACTTGTGTTTTTTGGAGTTTTGGCGCCCTCTGCTGGCGCTTGGGTGCGACTGATTTTATAGGCTTCAGCACCCATGAGCATTGTGTAGTAATTATTGACATCAATGGTGGGCTACTAGTTTATTTTTTGATTGAACATTTTACAAATTTTATTAAAACGAAAACATTAAGAGGGGTTTCAATATAAAATTTCTTTCACTTGTACTAACATTTATCTTTTAAGAACTACAGTCTTTCCATCCATAGATCGCTTTAACAGAATGTTAATGGTTATGCCATCTTGTTGATTTATTATTATAATAAAGAAATACAGTACTTATGTACCGTATGTTGAATGTATATATCCATCTTGTGCCTTATCTTTCCATTCCAACAATAATTTACAGAAAAATATGGCATATTTTATAGATGGTTTGAATTGCGAATTAACTCGATTAAAAATTTTAATCGTTTGACACCCCTAATATATATATCACAACAGTCATGTTGGCCTATTTTTATAAAATACGGATATATAAATAAATTAGGTCCTGCGATTGGCTGGCAACCAGTTCAGGGTGTCCCCTGCCTACTGCCCGTAGTTAGCTGGGATAGGCTCCAGCACCTCCGTGACCCTCATGAGGAAAAAACGGCATGGAAAGTGAATGAATGAATGAATAAATAAATTAGCCATGTTTTGCCTTGGTCATTTTGTAGAAAGCCCGTTTATGCCTAAAGTTAACCTATAGATTTAACAGCTTTACCTTTTCTGTTTTAAATAAAAAAACCTTAGTGAGGGAGAAGTGTAAATAAATCAATAGAATTAAGATTTGTTATTAATGAAAACAATTAAAGTGTTCGTTGGCTGTCACCGAGTAGCATTTGGATCGCTACACAAAAATAGCAATATAAATTATCCCCAAGAACAGTTGGAGAGAGATGTAAGACAACTAAAGGATATAAAATATAAGAAAGACAGGGCATATTGTGGTAAAGGATAGCTTGTTGAAACAGGAGAATGTAATTGTTAGTGGCATAAGGGAATGCATACAAGAAAAAGGTATCCATAAAAAAGGTTCCTCTGAATCAGGTCGGCACTTTTTCCCGTCTATCTCAGCCCTCGCACTCAACCCATCACTTTAATTAAACATTTGTAACTTCCTAACATCTCCACCAGTGAATTTGGCAGTGGGGACATCATTTTCAGACAGAATTGGTAGGTTTAGCTCAGTAAACAGCTCATTCGAACACTATTTACATGCATCTAGCATGAGGGACAAACATGAGCTAGGCACCCCCTAGCAACAGTTGCTAACATCATGAATATTAATGAGCAAAGGTGACGTGTTACGAGCGGTAAGCGATTCAAAAGGATTGGTCTATTAGTGATGAACTCATTAAAATGGCGTACCGCAAGCAACAGGTCACTTTAGCAACATTTGCTAACATCATGAATATTAATGAGCAAAGGTGATGTGTTACGAGCGGTAAGCTATTCAAAAGGATTGGATTGGTCTATTAGTGATGAACTCATTGAAATGGCGTACCGCAAGCAACACGTCACTTCCGCTAGGCTTGTCGCGATGTTGTGATAATTTATCTCGTAAATTACTGCGATATGCGATATTAATGCGCCCCCCCCAATTTTTTTTAAAACCAATTTACAATAACACAGTGAGAATACAATATATATTAATAGATCAAGTACACCCATTTAAACGCGATAAGAAATCACAACTAAAAACAATAGACCATGCCTTTTAAGTAAAAGACAACAATATTAATACCGCACAGAAACACAGAATAAATAAAATGTGTTTTTCAAGAAAAAAAAAATACAATTGCAGTTAATAACTTAGGCATTTAGGCAAATGAAAACTTTTCCCCTCAAAGCTTCTGCCATGGTGTTCCATAGGGATGCAACGATACAGGTAAGTCACGGTTCGGTACGATTTTCAATACGGGGGACACGATTTTCGATATGATTCAATACATTTAATGCTCAGGAAAAAAATTATTATTATTATTTTTTTTTTGCAAACGAGCAAAAATTAAATTGCCATCATATAAACATGCATTCTAATGCATAATATCTATGTGCTTACTTCTTACTGATCTGAAGAAATTTAGTAGAAAAGTGCTGAGAACAATCTTTAATGTTTGTAAAGTGAGGCGGGGCACACTGTTGATTGCTACAACTCTCTTAGCAGCTAGGTTTACTACATGAGCAAGACATCCTATTTGTGGTCCGAATCCATCTGTGTCACGTACTGAATTGACAATATTTGCAGCATTATCTATAGTCACTGGTATGGATTGATTTGGCCTTCTTAACTTCCATTCAGTAATGGCGGTTTATCATTCATCGATGTAGTATATGGACTACGTGACCCATAATCACTCTGGGCTCAAGTAGCCAATAGCATGGGATGTAGCACATCTAGTTTTTTATTTCATGATATCTAGTGTGTGCGCGCATTAAAAAAGTTAGCAAACGCCATAGAAGTCATGTCTGCTCATTACTGCACAAAACCAGCATATGACAATCGACTTTCATAAACAGGATGAGTTTGAAGCACAGCGCTCTTAATTTGCCATCCAAATATCCTGTGTTGTGCCGAAAAATAGCCGCCCGGCGTGAAATGTCACCCCTGACGGGAGCACCCACACGTCAACAACACCGGCACACCGGAGATGGTCCGCAGTCAATCCAGAGCACTGACGCGGCCGGTATACGTTGAACAATAGGATATAATGGGAACGATTGGCTCTGGCGCTATTTTTTGCCGGACCTGGAACGAAAATGCATTTTGCGCAGTTGGTAACAAGGAATCCGAACTTTTAACAGCATGTCTGCCGCACGCGAGCACACACGTGCACGCGAGGCGATAAATCGCAGCGGAAAAATTATCGCCTTCATTTTTATTTATCATGCGATAAATGGAATTATTGCATATTGTGACAGGCTTAACTTCCGCTCATTAATATTCATGACGTTAGCTACAGTTGCTAAGGGAGGATATGCCACCGTTTGTCCCTAATAGGATACGAATGAAAATTGTGTACAAAGGAGATGTTTACAGAGCTAAACCTACCAATTCTCTCTGAATTGATGTCTCTGCTGCCAAATTCACTTGCAAAGATGTGGAAGAAAATAAAAATGTTCAGTTAAACAGATGGCTTGAGTTTCGAGGGCTGAAAAAGAAGAAAAAAACCAGCCGACCTTAATATAGCCTTAGCTTTTTTATCGACACCTGTTTCTTACGCGACTGAAATTGACATTCTCCTGTTTCAACAAGCTATCCTTTACCACCAGCCCTGTCTTTCTTATATATTACGTATATCCTCTGGTTGTCCCTCGTCTCTGTCCGTTCTTGGGGGTAATTTATATTGTTGGTTTTGTGTAGCGGTCGCAAATGCTACTCAGTGACAGCAAACAAACACTTTACATTTTTCCATTGATAACAAATGTTAATTCTACAATTTATTAACACTTCCCCCTTATTATTATTATTATTATTATTTACAACAGAAAAGGTAACAGTGGCAGTCAGACAGATACCATTTTAATTCTTTTCAGGTCATTTATTGTCAGACAGAAGCAGCACGGCACAACGTCACGCTAAAAAATAAGTTACGGTAATATTAAAATGGCTTACCTCTTTGTCCTCTGAAAGACCACGCCAACCAGTCAAAATGTTTACTGCATATGAAATGTGAATGGATTCACCGAGCTGTCGTTACAAGTTGATTCAATCTTTACATTTTTTCCTCCGAGTTTTTGGTTTCGGGAAACGTATGAAGAAAACATCCTTCATATGTCGTAATGTCTAGAGTCGTTTCTACAAGTTCCAAAAAAGCAATGTGTGATCGGCATTTCTCTTTTGAAAGATTACCGGAGAAAAGTAGCAGAATTAACATTGTTTCTATTGCGTGGGCGGGTCCATAATGTCCCACTGCTGCTTTACTTCCGCTTTACGATGCGACGTCACAGTCTAAAAATAGCATGCGTGCGGTACGCCATTCACAGCAGAAGGATCATTGAACTCCACATGGATCATCATTGTCAGTGGAACTGGAAGAGTTAACAACATGGAAAATCTCCATTGGTAGAGGCGACGAGCATTGAATAGAAACAGTGGGTCAAATTAAAACTTTACAGTCAGTTTTTAGTCTGAACTTCTAAAGTGAGTCATTTTTTTATTTTATTATTATCTTCTAAAGTTCACTTTGAACCATTAAGGCACAGTCTCGTGAATGGGGGAAAAGGCCTGAATAAAATATATCTTTCTACCTAAATTTTCTTTCATGCCGCGTTAAAGGCAACTAATAAAAACTAGCTTGGGGTCATTTCCCAAGACTAAAAAATAATGGCTGCCCTGGTCCCTGTCACTCAACGAGACAACTCTTTTGGTGACTTGCTCCCACTTTTGCTCTCTGTCTGCGTTTTGTGTGAGAACAGAAAAAATAATGGCTTGTGTTGTTTGATCTTACGGTGGTGCACTGTCAGCTTAAGAGAGACAGTGATATCAGTGGCGAGCATATGTTAGTAAATCACTAAACAAGTCGGATAAGATGAATAGGAAAGATGAGGTGGGAGAGATAATGATGCATATCCAGAGAGAGACGGTTGGATCATTGATGAGCCTTTAAATTGATGTAGCCAATTTTGTTCTATGCCTGGTAACACAGAGAACCCGAAAAAAACTTCACACTTGGATTTATCTGTACACGCTCTATGAAGGATTAATTTATACATTTGAACTTGAGATAAAATGTAGAAATCTTAGACAGGATCGGATAGGAAAAGTGCTATTTTTAATTGCTTGTATGCTGGCTAGCATAGGTGACAAACAGCTATTAACTTGACAGTTCAGTACACTTGAATTTCACCATAAATATCATTCATTTTAGTTCGTCTTGTTATGTTCCAGCTTGTGAAAACTCATTCAGGCCCATACTGGGAGGAGAGAGAGCCAAACAGAACAACATAGTGGCAGAGTGCGTGTTTAGTAAGTACAGCTAGTATTGTGCTGAGGTGAGGAATGGTAATTTTGCCAATTAACTACAGAGTGCTGCCTATTGTAGTCAAAAACAATCCATCCCTAACAACAGCGAGTACATGGAAAGGATAGATGGGGTCACAGAGCTTTTAGCGTTATTCATTTTGTCAATTAGCATTGTTTGAACAGCCTAGTAGAGACAAAGGGAAAAAGCCATAGCGCAGCAATGCTAAAACCAGTTCTTGTCTTTTATTTATATATTTTTCTCTTTTAATTTTTTATAATATGTGTTGGACTGTGGTGAAATGTTCAAGCCTTTTCACACTAGCAGTAGCAACGTGCTGTTTACTGCACAGAAACCAATTCATTGTGTATGTAGGAGAGGGCGTTCCTGGCAGAACTGAGCCTTTGGGGCCATAATGGATGGAGTGGCTGAGGCTGAGTGAATTTGCCAAGGAGGGGCGGTTCCCTATTTCAAAGTGGTAAACTCTGACCGCGTCCAATATCGGAGGTGCTGGTGTAATGATATCTTGCCATTTCAGTGGACGGATACACAAAATGCTTGGCAAAGGAAGCCTTGATAAATGGGCTTTCTTGAAGTTTCCCAAGCTTTGGAACACTCGAAAGGTGGCTCTTACAACTACCCCAGTTAAGCTAAATGATATCTTGATGTGCTTTAGCGTGAAGCTGCAGTTCAGTAACAATACACAGTATAGCCCTTTTCAAGGCTGTTATAATCTCCCTTTCCTCCTTAAAATGAAAAATATTATGGCTTTCCTGGACAACAATGAAAAATAAATGCATTCGTGCTGTGGACTATAGGAAAGAGGGTTGCCGGAGTCAACATCAGCACAACGGGGGCTCCGTGCTTTTGCCATCGCGATGCTACGGAGCCTTTCATGCTGGGCTGCTGCTGGTGTCAAAAGGCCTTTATGGTGAGGGGAACCCATTCAGGTTTTTTTTCCAAGATGCTCTTGATTACAATCTTTTTGTTTCACAGTCCTCAGAAAGCTGCTTGCTTGCTTCCGAGATAGGAAGTGCCTGGCGGTGAGCCCGCTCACACCCCCTCGAGTTCTGGCCGGTCTGACTTCTCAGGCTTCCGCTTGGCTTTGATCAGGCCCGGGTGTACAGTCACCGAGCCAACAGGTAGCGCCGTGGCATCCAGAACCACCTCACAGAGGAAAAATCTGAGACTATTTTCAGATTCTGAGGACATGAGTATTTTTTTCAAACAACTCGAGAAAAAGTTCTGTGTATATTAAAGGTTTGAAAAATTTTCAAAATCAGTTGTTGATTCATTTGATGTTTACTGTTTTCAGTGAATCAAACAATTGTTACAGTTCAACTTACAGCAAGAACTACAAGGAGTTCAAGAGCGCTCACTCACTCTTTGATCACTAAAGTCCATTTACTGCTTTGACATTTAGGACAAAGAAATCCTTTCAAACCAAACAGGTACATGAGACTGATCAAGAAAAAATTCTGAAAAGCATTCATCTTCTTTCAACCAAACATAAAAGACACAAACCTGGGAGCTCCTTATCACCCTTCAGCCATCTGATGGCGGCGGCGGGTTTACTGCTCATGGCGGTGCAAGTCATCTCTGTTTCGTTGCCCTCACTCAGCACCTCGTCGCGGGCATCGATGATGGGGTTACCTGGAGGTACTAAAAACATCACAGCAAAAATATCAGTAAAACAATATAACCTGTTTTTTTAAATTCGTTTTTCTCATTAGCTATGGAAAATACAGTATGATGAGTCACATTTAAGGACAGCAAGTCAACTGGAAAAGATCATGCGGCCAGTCTCTCCACATGCCTCAATAAAGACAAAATGGAAAATAGAGATTTTTCCTCCAATACTCTTTGTACTAGAGATTTTTACACCTTGCAAGTACAAACAAGTCTCCAGATGCGCCAAATCGAGCTGTCAATAAGCAAGTATGAATATGAGCGTGGGCGGTCTTACCCAGCACGGTGATGTCGGCGTAGGCCTCCTGTGGCGGGTCGGTGTACAGCTGGCAAACGTAACGGCCCTCGTCTGACAGAGACACGTTGGAAAGCGACACACGCAGCTCATTGTCGGAGAAGTTGACCAGCTGGAAGCGAGCGTCTTTTAGCGCTGAGTCAGAAGAGAGCGAAAGCACAGAATTACACTTTAACTAATAGTAATAAAGGCAATATGGAGGTGCTTTGACAGCAGTTTTTAGCTCTTTTCTATGCCAATGATGTGAAAAGTCCTGAATGGCACGGAACGTTTGGATTCCAACTTTTCTCATCTTTTGTTGTCCTTCACAAATTTTATCGGGTCAGGCAGGGGCACTGGAAGTCAGTCACAGCAGCGGTTGCTGAGGATCTATTTCAGTTTTTCCTATCCAAAAACAGATGTTTCGGTCCAAATTTGTCATGCTCACGCGTTTTCACCATACAATGGCAGTACACACGCATGCTGGATAGTTTACGTACTACTACTAAGCTACTACAAAGACAGCGTTTTATGTCACCTACAGTGTGTGTTAGAGGTTTTGTGTTGGAAATAAAAGCCCGTGTGTTAAAATGCAAATCCCCACAGCTAGATGGCGCAAAGACACACGAACACATATGAAAACTAAATGGGCAATAAGCCTCTGTTTAATGCCCCCTTTTCACAACACTAGAATAAATTACACACGAATATCCAACAGCGCTCTGCATGGTGGCAGCTCAACAGCAACAACAAACAATAATATGGCTACAATGTCTTGTGGCTACATGTCTTAACTAATTGAAGACACCAAAGGACACTCATCTTTATTTTCGACCTTGAATTTAATTTTGGAAAATTTCGCAGTTTGTCTTGAGATAAAAAAATCTTGATTTTGTGCCACGTTAACTCCTCCTCTGCAACAGTTTACTTTTCTGTTCTAATAGCACCTTATTCAACGTGACTCGGTAGCAAGCAAGTGCGGTGTTATTAACAAAAGAAAACATATTTAATCCCCAAAGTTAACTACGGTATTGTTTCAATATGTTTATTTATTTATTTTTTTTTACTCCTCAAAAAAGAATGTACCAAAACAAATCTTTCTCCCCCAACACCAGGAGGTGCTGCAGCACCCTCAGCACTACACTTACTGCACCACTGGGGGCAGGTTGCTGAAAGTGGTTTGGTTGGTATTGGCAATGGGCACTGTTGCGAAATAAAATATAGTTAGACCATTGGCTACCATTGACGTTGAACGAACAAAACTTCATTCACTGCCATCTCCTCCAGTTCAAATGGATTGGACATCTACTAGTAACTATTTTAGTTTTAGTGTGGTCTATGAACAAAGTTGATGTGAGGTTTTACTCCTTTATATATTTCCTTTATTTAAAAAAAAAAAAAAAAAAAAAAAAAAAAAAAAACACTTTTTATGGTGGGAAGATTATTGCAATCAAATGATTTCAACAGGAGAAAATTGATTTGATATGCATGTGAATCGAGATATGAGTTTGGTTAAAGAACGACTTAGACTCTAAAGACTCACTGTAAAAGGAATACTATTTAATCTGAACTTTTTTTTGGTTGCAAATGTTCATTAATCCCTTGCACTGGAAGATTAGCCATTATTTCATTTTTTTTTTTTTTTTTGTAATAGGATCTCTCACTTTGACTTAATTGCACAGATAAGCTCGACTACAGTCATCGCTTTAATATGCTGGTGTCGCATGCTTTTCACTTAATGACTTAAGTAGACTCTGCCGTGTCGCCAGCTCCGTAAAATAACTTGCATTCCTTTTTTGGAACATTTAATATAAATTCAAATAATATGATATCCTTAACTGACCTGAAGATAATAACTTCTTTTAGGGTGGCTCCTAATGGCAAGTGATTTGCAGAGTTTCTACTTTTGTTTTTATACTTTAGTCTTTATTCATATCTTTTACTCAACTTCTCTAGCAATGAGTCATGATTTTTTAATTCGTTGCATTAAACACTGCTTATTAATATGGATTAATGCAGAGAATTTGCAAGAATCGAGTGGGAAGAACAAATAAGTCATGAAACATATGAATGTAAACACCACTGTGAAGCATGCATGTCGGAGTTTAGTAGAAAGATCATATTTTGCGGGATCACATTACACGGAATGCCAACATATAAAGAAATGCAAAAGTAGTACACATAAACACCAATACAATGGTTACTTGAAAAACAAGTGACCCCGAGATGCTGGATTGTTTCCAAAACGCTTATTGATTATTCCTAGAGTGATTAACTTGGAGTCAACAGAATTCCCAAATCAATTCATTTGTAGCTGCGCTTACACAAAGCCAAAGATTCAGAGGAAAATGATAAAAGTCCCCCGGATAGAAGTAAAAATACAGCAAAAAAATTCCCGCATGACATCAAAGAGCTATTGCTGTTGAACATTATGCGCCTTAAAGAAAAAGGCTAGAGGTAAACAAGGGGATGTTGGAATATTAATCACTGCAATTGATTTGGTGCATCATTAAACGAGAACGCTCCATGCATTCTTAATAGAGACTGGAAAGAGAGTTGAGATCAAAACATTCAAAAGAGAGACGTGGACTCAAAAACGATGCAACGTTAACTCATTGTAGGGGTGTGACAAAATATCAAAATGGTGATCTATCTGGATACTTTGTATCCCAAAAGGTTAGCGATATGCGCCGACCAAGAATCGAGAGATCGTTTTAAAAAGGTGTCAATGTCTAAAAAGAAAAATAACAAGGAACCAACAAGTTGCTACCAAAATCCTCCACCCTAATAGTGTCTCAGTTAACTCTAAGGCTGCATTGACGGTGCTCGACGCCCAAACCATTTAGACTGGGAACGTTCGTTCATTCGAAACCAGAGCATTCACAGCCATTCTGTCCGATTTTCAGGCCGTTTACAGGTCACTTCCTGTTCATTTTAGGGTATTTCCAGGTCATTTCCTGTTGAGTTTGTGTCACTGCCTATTCATTTTGGTGATTCTCAGGTCGTTTCCTGTTCTGTAACGCAAAATAAACAGGAAGTGACCCATAAAATTCCCCAAAATCAACAGGAAGTAACTGAAAATCAACAGGTAAATGGCCTTAAATGGCCCAAAATAACCTCAATGCGTGGCATTGGCTGCCACTGACGCCCATAGACGTTCAATCTGTTCGAAGTGGGATTGGACGTCTAGTAGTGATAAACTCATTCCAATTCAAAGCAGAAGCTTGTTTTTCTGTTTATTAGTTGTTTTTAGAATAAACTAGAATGATTTCCTGACCAATGTATTGATAATCGTTGTATCGCCATATCGTCAGATCATCGTTATTGTGAGCTTTGTACCGCAAATCGTATCGTATCGAGAGGTACCAAGAGGTTCCAACTCCTAAGCCATTGACTGCCATGTATGGTAATTCCCATTTGAATTCACGGTATCAAGATGAGTGCCATATGATCAGTGTTGACAATCTTACTTTAAAAAAGGAATTAGTTAGTTACAAATTACGTCTCCCAAAAAGTAATTGAGTTAGTAACTCAGTTACCTCATTGCTAGGGTAATTAGTTACTCAGCAAAGTAACTGACGTTACCTTCCATGTTCTACACGTTATTACATTATACATACATACAGTACATACTATATTAACTGACTGAAAAATAAAAACATACACAGTATTTTGGAAAATTTGGTATTTATTTGGATCAAATATAAGCAAACACAAGTGCAAACTGGCCATTAACCAATGCAAATCTCTGAAACTATGTTAGGCCTACTGCGCAACAAGCAGAACCATTATCCATACATTTTCAGTCAACTAACAATATTAAACATTGAAAGTAATTGAAGTTTGAGAAGGCTACCTTTGAAATTTCCTGGCCCATTGCCATTATCGCTGTCTTCTTGTGTTTGTCAAAGCGTGCAGTGAAGCAGGGCATGATGCGCCCACCTAGCCAATCATCATCGCGTTTGCCCCAGCGTTACCCCACCCGTTCAGTTCCCTCCCAGGCAGCTGTGGCAAAATCAGACAACTCGCGCTTCATTCAAACAAATTTTAGTAACGCCCCCTTCACATCTTCAGTAATGATAACGGCGTTGCAAAGATGGGAAAATTATATTACTCACTACTGGAAAAAATAATGCAGTTAGAAATGCTGTTATACTCTAACACCATTATTAACAACACTACATATTAGACGCCCATCATTATCAATAGTGCCGAGAGAGATATGAAGAATTTTTAACATTATGACCAGTGTTGTCAGTGACGCGTTACTACTGTAATGTGATTACTTTCAGTTTTTTTTTCTTTCTTGTTCTTTTTTTTAACATACATCGTTTACAAAGACAAAGCAGTGAATAGAAAGGGACTATGGGGGAACAGAAGAAAAGAAGGAGAGAGACAGAAGAAACACAAACAACAATAAGAAATACATTGCACGCCTACACTATGAATATGTTGGTGTTATCGTCAGCTAGATGTATTTTTGGTTGACACCATGTGGGGGCCTGTTAACCAGGGAAAGAGGAGGGAGGGGGTCTAGAAGATAAGTGATTGGGAGGGGTGGAGCGTACACAAAACAGCCCTGTGATCTAGAACCCAGTAATCGTGTGAATTCCTTGTGAGTGTGAGCCCATTGGCAACCCACCCTACGCTGCCCCATCGCTAATCCCGGCACCGAGGTCCTCCATCCGTGCGCGCCCAATCACATCCAACCATGCGCGAACCCCATCAAACATGCGATAGCCACGCAGATGAGCCACTGCGGCCCCCCAGCCAACCTGACCGGTCCCCCTGGCCACCCACGCCAACTATCAACCGGCCTTCAGGGATGGGAAGAGAGGACGCACCAACAACCCCCAAGAACACCTCCACCCCCGTCCGCCCACCTGGTCCACGGACCACAGCCGCAGCCCCCTAACCGGCATGGCACGCCGTGGGACCTCCAACGGCTCACCAAGCCCCCGGCAGGCAGGGCCCCCTGCTGGAGCAGGCAACATCCAGCCGACACATTGGCATCCAGCTGTCGACCCGCGCCGGAGCCCAGGGCGGATACCCAGGCAGAGAAAAGAGGTGAAGGCAGAAGCAGGAGAATGCCGAGGAGTTGCTGCCGTGTGACGCGAGACCGGGGCCCTGATCTTTCCCCACCCCTGCAACCAGCAGCCAAGGCGAAGAGGAGGCCAGTAACGAGCAATCTAACGACATTCATTTTTCCAGTGGATAAGCTAGCATGAGTCAATGGTGGTTTGTGACATATTTATGTCACACTGCTGTTGCCCCAGTGTGGACTTCCTGTGCGTGTGGTATTACAGTATAAAAGGAATCTTTGTGATGTGTCGGTGACACATATGCTGAGAAGCACACTGAATAAAGAAGTGTTATCCCTTCCTCGTCGCCACTTTTGTTATGTACTTCCTCAATCTAAGTACATTTAAGGCTGAGACTTGAATGGAACAACACTTTATTCAGTGTGCCTCACAGCATATGTGTCACTGACACATCACAGAGATTCCTTTTATACTGTAATACCACACCCACTGGAAGTGCACACTATGGCAACAGGAGTGTGACATAAATATGTCACATGGTTGAAATCAACTCCGTCGACTATTAAAACCCTGCGAACTCGAAGATTTAGCCTTACAGTTGTGGTAAAAAGTTTACATACACTTGTGAAGAACATAATGTCATGGCTCTCTTGAGTTTCCAGTTATTTCGACAACTCTGATTTTTCTCCGATAGAGTGATTGGAACAGATACATCTTTGTCACAAAAAACATTCGTGAAGTTTGGTTCTTTTATGACTTTATTATGGGTGAACAGAAAAAGTGATCAAATCTGCTGGGTCAAAAATATACATATAGCAACACAAATTAGCCATTTCTTGTGAGTGATTATTGACTTGAACAATCATTGACTTGAACAAGTCAGGAAAGTCGCTTGGAGCCATTTCAAAGCAGCTGCAGGTCCCAAGAGCAACAGTGCAAACAATTGTTTGTTTGTATAAAGTGCATGGCACTGTTTTGTCACTGCCACGATCACCTGCTGCTGAGAGAAAATTGTTCAGGAGGGTGAAGATTCAACCGAGAATCACCAAAAGGCAGATCTGCCAAGAATTAGAAGCTGCTGGAACACAGGTGTCAGTGTCCACAGCCAAGCGTGTTTTGCATCTCCATGCTGCCGTGCAAGAAGGAAGCCCTTGCTCCAAAAGCGGCACCTTAAGGCTCGACTGAAGTTTGCTGCTGATCACATGGACAAAGATAAGACCTTCTGGAGGAAAGTTCTGTGGTCAGACGAAACAAAAATCGAGCTGTTTGGCCACAATGCCCAGCAATATGTTTGGAGGAGAAAAGGTGAGGCCTTTAACCCCAAGTACACCATGCCTACCGTCAAGCACGGTGGTGGTAGTATTATGCTGAGGGCTGTTTTGCTGCCAATGGAACTGGTGCTTTACAGAGAGTAAATGGGATAATGAAGAAGGAGGATTACCTTCAAATTCTTCAAGATAACCTAACGTCATCAGCCCGAAGATTGGGTCTTGGGCGCAGTTGGGTGTTCCAACAGGAAAATGACCCCAAACACACATCAAAAGTGGTAATGGAATGGCTAAATCAGGCTAGAATTAAGGTTTTCGAATGGCCTTCCCAAAGTCCCATTGAGAACTTGAGGACAATGCTGAAGAAACAAGTCCATGTCAGAAAGCCATCAAATTCAACTGAACTGCACCAATTCTGTCAAGAGGAGTGGTCAAAGATTCAACCAGAAGCTTGCCAGAAGCTTGTGGATGGCTACCAAAAGCGCCTAATTGAAGTGAAAATGGCCAAGGGACATGTTACCAAATATTAGCGCTGCTGTATGTATATTTTTGACCCAGCAGATTTGATCACTTTTTTCTGTTCACCCATAATACAGTCATAAAAGAACCAAACTTCGTGAATGTTTTTTGTGACAAAGAAGTATCTGTTCCAATCACTCTATCAGAGAAAAATCAGAGTTGTAGAAATAACTGAAAACTCAAGAGAGCCATGACATTATGTTCTTCACAAGTGTATGTAAACTTTTGACCACAACTGTATGTCATAAATTCTGATCTTCTTTAAATTCAATTATTGGAAAGTCAATTACATGCGATGACATTTTTCTCATGTCGAGGCAGCAAAAGGAGAAAAATTGGTAAAAAGTAACCAATAAATTACTTTTAAAGTAATTTAATTACTTTGGTAATAAAGTAATTAGTAAAGTACCTAGATTTTTTTTTTTTAAGGGCGCAATCAGTAATTACTTTTTCAAGTTATCTGTGAAAACACTGATTATGACATTAGAACATTCGTTCATTTGCCACTCCCAATGAAAATGGATTGGACGCCTAGCACCGTCAATGGCAGCCAATGAGTTAGATGGTTGCTGTCTTAATGACACAACTTATCCAACTGAGTGTCAACATAATGACTTTTCACATACTGACTGCTACGCTGCCTTGACAAGCGCCCCTCATTCAAACGGCTTGTTTGCATTCATTAGTTTCTAATCTGAATGCTTTAATTCAATTAAACATGTTGCCAGATCCACACAAAGTGGAGATTGCAGTATACACATGCAACCGAGCAAGTGTTTACAGCACAGCTCTGGAGATGCATACATGAGGAAAAAAAATACATAGCTGTCCTCAAAAAAAAGATTGAAGGTTAGAAAGATTTTATAGTACAGCGTACAACAACAACCAAAATCACATTTAGGTTGGTTTGTTAAACCCTTACACATCCGGCTTTTGGGCAAATCCTCATCACTTTTAAATGAAGTATTGCGGTCTGATACATAAAAGCGATCTTTTTTGGACAACACTGACACACTAAATCAGGAAGTGTAAGGATTGTGAGGACAAGTCAACGCTATTCAAGGACACGGCGACGTTGGCCGCAGCGGGGTTTGAGGGGACACCGCGGCGTGACATGGAAGGTGAGCGCCAGGCAATGCGGCGGACATTTCTATTACGGATGTGTCAGTGCGCACCGCATCACACATCACTCCTTTCGCGGATTTGGCACCAAAAGAAAAAAAAACTAGGGCGACCTTTAGTCCCATGCTATTTTTTGCCCTCCTCATCCTTGGCTTTTATTAAGAGGGACACTGCAGACACATCGTTGAATGTTTTGATAGGAGACAACCGTCCAAATTCTTGAAGGCTACAATTTGATCGCTTTTGTTTTCAAGATGACGACCAAGACAGTAAAAAAAACAGTGATGACACAAAAACTGTCAGGTTAATTACTGAGTCATTAGATGCAGAGTAAAATAAATATGAATATTAGTCAGAAAATAGAAAGTCGTCTTAAAATAAACCATCAATCCATCCAACCAATTATAGCATATTTTCCGCAAACATTGGCCCAGTGGTTTGCTCATTTGTAATTTTGGATTAATATCAAATAATGGCACCATCACATTATAATTGATGTCATATGAAAGTGCAGCTGACTTAAAACTGAATAAATGATGACTGTGACGGAGAGATGGTGTCAACCGATCCATCTGTCCTCCCATCGTCTGCCAAACCTCCATCCATCCCGATCATCAGTGATATCAGCACCATCAACTCCCAATTCATCCAACACTGTAATCCATCCATCAAGATTTAGATTTAAGTCAATTTACGACTACTTTTTAAAGTTAAACTTTCTAGCATCTAGCAACTAACCTGTGAATATTCCATATTTGTAACAGAAATGAGCCAATTTCCTGCCATCCGGCTCCATCACACATTGCACGTCAGCACTATTGTAAATAGGAAATTGATTGCTCGTATAGGAGCGGATGACAGAGTGCTCTCATTTCCTGCAAACACACTTAATCACAGCAAAAGGTGGCGGAGCTGTCATGCCAGTTCCCAAAATAGGTCAGTTATCGTCCCGAGCCCTGAAATGTGGCTGACAGTAACGGTCGAATCATGAAGGAGGTGAAAATAACTCATTCAAAATATATTTGTTCATTTGGATCGATTCGCCTCTTTTTGTCGAGGGCCGACATCAAACTTGTATTCTCCTCCAGCGTCTCGTCACGCCGCATTTCAGTCGGCTAGTGTTCGCTCGGGTATGGGCCGAGAGGCGTCTAAGTGGCCGCAATCAATTGTGATTAGTGGCTGCCACTACTTTTTGAGAGGAGCGCATCAGAGTTTTATTACGGGCTGTCAAGAGAGGGCGAGTGAGGGCGCGGCCAGTCGGTCTAATTACCTTCTTACCGCCAAGCCCCGAGCAACTTCTACTGCTGACCATTAAATGTTGTTTTCTGTCTTTTTAAGGTGGTTCTTGCCTTCACTTACGGTAGTGAAAGGACCACTTGTTTAATTTTGCTGGTATGGTGGAACTTGACATGATTCACCAGTGAACTTACGTTATTACTTGTGTTGCACCTATACAGATACTAGTATCGGTATCGACAAAGCACTAAATTGACGTCATTGCGCTGTGGAATACTAAGAAATACAGTGTCGATGCTCCGCAATATTAGGGTTTATGCGAGTCATTAAAAAGCATTAAATGGATTTTGTCAAAATTCAGGCCTTGAAAAGCATTAGATTAAAAGCATTAAAAGCAAAATCATTCAACTAAGGCTAGGTTCAGACTGCAGGCCCTTAATGCACAAATCTGATTTTTTTGTGTTTTTTCGACACTCAAAAAAATGAATCAGGCAGGTTGTAAAGTTTACAAAAAGAAAGTGCATTTTCAGCAAGAAACCATCATGTTTCCAAGGTGAGCATGATTGAATCATGCAGTCTCTACATAAACATCAACAGTGAATGAGAAGCTTGTTTAGATATTGTTGATGCAGCATAATGTTAATGTGTCTTTCCAACTAATTGCAATAGTCTCGTGATTTCTCGCGAGATTTAAAAATAGGATTGCCAACTCCCTGAAAAAGTAAGGGACACCTCATTGGTACAGTCACCATTTAATTATTATTTTGTTTGTGAAAAGTGTTTTTTTTTTTTTTTTTTAATTAGATGGAGCTTTGCGAGGCACAGGCCCAGCTAGTAAAATTCCTCAACTTTATTTTTATTTCTTTCTTTCATAATCTTATTATCCATATTTTCTCGGCACACTGGAGTCTCCAAACCATTTGACCGACCGGCACCGTTTAAATATCAAAATGACCGGAATTCCATTCATTTTTAATGGCAAACATTTTCCCTTCATTTTCAACGACAGGAAAACATAGGTGGTTGTGATTTTTGACCACTTACCATTACAGCCCATTGACAAGGTCAATACCACTGACAGCTATGTACGTCCATGCCATTGACTATCATGAATGTCGCTACTATTGATGCTAATGTACTGGATTCCACTGAGGCATATATAAATTGACGCCACTGACGGCTATTTACGTTAAAATTAGGGCTGTCAAACGATTAGAATTTTTAATCGAGTTAATCACAGCTTAGAAATTAATTCATCGTAATTAATCGCAATTTAAACCATCTGTAAATTTGCCATATTTTTCTGTAAATTATTGTTGGAATGGAAAGATAAGACATTATGCATGTATACATTCAACATACTGTACATTCTGTAAGTACTGTATTTGTTTATTATAAGAATAAAGCCACAAGATGGCATTAACATTATTAACATTCTTTCTGTGAAAGGGATCCACGGATAGATTGTTAAAGGATAAATGTGAGTTTGTATATTGTGTAGATGTGTAAATATTGCCATGTAGTGTATTTGTTGAGCTTTCAGTAAAAGATAATGTAGTGACAAAACTGTTCTGCCTAAATGCATGATGGGAGGTGAGTAACCGTGACTGTGTGTAGCGGTTGCAAATACTATATCGTCTCTGTGTTGTGTACAAGGTAGGGTGTTAAGAAAGAGCACTTCCTGTTAGTCTTCCCCACAAAGCACCTCAATAGTTAGTATTGTTGTGGAAGACATGTCAAAGCTTTAGATAAATAAAAGCACTGTCCAAATGAATGCCTGCATCCACTCTACTCACCTGTCACTGCCTCTTAACTCTATATATGCGTAGAACGGCGCCATTGTAGTCTGTTTGCGGCAATGCATGAGTGGGTCGTTCCATGCATGCATTAAATATTTTAACGTGATTAATTTAAAAAATTAATTACCGCCTGTTAACGCGATGAATTTGACAGTTCTAGTTGTGCCTTATGTTGGTTCAACATGTGTGCTTTATGTTAAAAGAATACAATTGCTTAATACTGAAGGAAAGCAATTTAATCAGGTGCAAATTATGTATTTCTTTAATGTCGGTTCAACATGTATTTTGGGGTGAACATGAGTGCCTTATGCTGGCTCAACAAGAGTGCGTTATGTTCGCGCAATATAAGTGCCCAATGTTGGCGATACATGTGTGCTTTATGTTAAAAGGACACAATTGCTAAAAGTTGAAGGAAACCAATATTATCAGGTGCAAATTCCATAATTTTTTTATGTCAGTTCACCACCCCATTTTTTTGAGTAGTGAGACCTTAATTTGACAGTCTGAACGTTACAAGTTGCATAGAAGTGGAGCATTTCAAATTCAATCTGGGTCACTTTCTTATGTGGTTTAAATCCGATCTGGGCCACATTTTTCCAGAATGTGGCGGCGGTTTGAACAGTCAAGTCTCCCAAATCGGAATTCATGCAGCAATTATGTCAGCAAAGAGCAAGAGCAGCACGCAAGAAGGCTGCTCATTAGCATTAGTGCCTAGCTTGAACTCGGCTTTTACTACGCAGGAGGCTGGCTTGACCACAGTCATAGAAAAATACAATGAAGAAAAGGATAAGCCTGTCAATGCTCGGTTTCTGACCGTGCGCCAAATCAGCAATATTTCAGTATTGATTTCATGGCCGAGTCGGAGCAAACTGACATGGACACACAGTGCGGAGTTATTTGTTTTTGATGCTTCTGCGTATGAGGGTCAGTTTGCTCAGTGCGTGTCGGACTGCGAATTAGTGCGGATGGGTAATACTTGAATGGGCTCAATGGACAAAGGCAGTCCAAAAAACAAGATATGACAAAAAATCGGAATTGTGCATTAAGACCAGCAGTATGAACCTAGGCTAAATGTTTGAGGCATTAAAAATTATGTAAACTTAATGGTTTAAAAAAAAAAAAAACGTTTTTTACATGACTATCTAAATCTAAGTTTGATTATGTGTGAGTGTGGGCGCACAGGTGACACTAGAGAGAGGCGACATTGTTGTTTGAGGGCGAGGTAAGGGGGGGTAAACAAAATGTTATACTGGTTGTTAATTTTACGGCTGAAGGTAACACTCATCGACTAGGGATGTCATGATCTCATATTTTTATTCTAGCTCTCTTCCTTGCATGCATGGCCTTCCAGAAGTCAGTGTCCTCACTGGAAAAGAAGTTGCATCAAGCTGATTTTTGCATTTAAGTTGCATTTGTATTTTCAAGGATTAAAAATATGCATTGTTTAAGGCTTACAATATGTGTGTGTGAAACTGTCTGCAGTTGGGCTTGGGCATTAAATTAGTTTAAAGTGGCATGAAAAGTGGAATTAAAAGCAATAAATGAGATTTGCTGACACCTGTAGAAACCTGTAATTTGTAATCTTCAAGATCTAGTTTCCAACCATTGATTTCGCTGCACAAGATGTCCGCCAGCTACGCATGCCGCCGTAAAAAAAAACAACAACAAAAAAAACAAAGGACTCACCGCCTTTCCCGAAATAGACATCGAATTGTATGGCGTCCAATCATTTCTTTGCTGTGAATTAAAATGTGTTTATCACTAGTAGACAAGTTTGTCACTTGTAGACGTCTAATCTAAAGTGGGAATTAATGTTCATTCATTCATTAGTAAAGCAGTGTTTGACGAGTAGGGGTGCAACGGTTCAGTTAGCCCACGGTTCGGTTTGAACCTCGGTTTTGGGATCACAGTTTCGGTTTGCTATTTTCATTTAAAAAAAATTTTTTTTAAACTGCCTTCATTTTGCTTTTAAGAAAATGAAATAAACACTTAAAATGTAAACATGTTCGACTGTTAAAATGCCTCTTAGCTCTTTGGCTAGTTTAGTGACTGACTACTGAAATACATACACAGTAGTAAAAAAGTTACTTGGCAAAGTAACGGGTGTTACCTTTCATGTTTTTTTTTCTTTCCTTCATTTTTTTCGCAAAAAAAAAACAAATACAAAAAAACATAGAAACCTTTGCTATGTTTGGAGGTCATTTAGTGTTCTGAATCAACCGTTAAAGTTGACAAAATTGCTCCCGTTTTTGCATTAGTTCCCTTCAGTCTACTTTTGACATGTGAACATTTTCAAACTGTTTCATCATCTAAAGATAGACTCAAGTCAAGATTTTGCCGATTTAGTAGTATTTTACATAAAAAGTTACTTAGGTTCACTCAGAAGGTTCACTACAACAGAGCCTTTCTGAGAAGTTTACTGCTCTAAAATGGCGGCTGTTTACTAACGCTACCGAGTCTGTCATTTCGCATGTAGTTCTATATGCATGAGATATCTAGGCGTAGGTTGGAGGCTGTCGGCTACAGTAGTGATGTGTCGTTCGCGAACGAACTGGCTCTTAGAGCCGGCTCTTTGAAGTGAAGGACGGGAGCCAGCTCCTAATAGGGAGCCGTTTCTGATAGGAGCAGACTTTTTTTTTCTGTTTTTTTCCCCCCCTTCGGTTAAAGCCACACGTGATTGGTCAAGATCCGTGGTAGAAGAGGGAGGGGAGGATTACACACACACGCTGTCGTGAGGAGAAGGGGGAGGGGTTAGATGCTATATACTAATCTATATATAATATATATACAGTATATATATATATATATATATATATAATATATGGTTATGATAATTTTTTTCTTAATGCCAATCTTCGCTAAAGACTTGCTAAAACTTTTACCTGGATGCTGCTTTTTTTTTTTTTTTTCTACAAATTTTAATTTATAATTAGTTGTGTGGTAATCAAAGCTTACTTGTGTTGTTTTACTGTAAATAGCTCAAAGCTTATAAATATACACAATCAGAGATTGGAACTTTTTGTTGACCTTTTTTTGAGATGGGTCTTTGTTTTTGTACTTTATATATTTTTTTGTAGCACTCCATGTTGTACTCCATGTTGAGTATGTTCAGAAGAATATAAATAAAGGCTTATAAATAATACATATTTGATATACTGTATATTTTTTACATTAGTAATTCGTTTTACACATAATTTTACATTATTTTTGGTAGTAAATTATTTTTAGCAACAAAAAGACTGAGGAGCCATTTGGGAGCCGAAAGAGCCGGCTCTTTTTAGTGAGCCGAGCCAAAAGACACGGCTCTCTAAAAAGAGCCGAAATTCCTATCACTAGGCTACAGTTAGGAAATATGGGCGCCACCTAGCCTAGCATCGCGTTTGCTACAGCGTCACAACAAACACTCCTCCCTCTCCGTGCCTCTGACTTTTCTTGCGTCATTCAACCAACGTATTAACGAACGGAGGAAAAAAAACGTAATGCACGAAAAACGTACAGAATTTGAACGTAACGTACGGCGTACACATTTAAAAATCAGTGCTCACTTGTACAAATTACGCCGAGACCGTACAACTTCACATGTATGAATTATAGTGGACCGTCACAGTTAGGTAGTAGCACTCTGTAGCACGGTACGTCCAACTATCAGTGGTCACGGCGAAACTATGTGCTTTAGCGAAGTCATCTTCGATGGCTTTGCGTGCCATTTCATAAATGCCGGGGAATACGTTGTTGGAGAAATATGTCTGCGACGGAACAATGTAACGCGGGTCAAGCGTTGCAAATAAATGAACGAAGCCCGCCGTGTGTTTTCACTGGTGTCATCTCCGGGTTTGTCCTGCTCTGAGAAAGTGATATCTGTGGGTGATGCCGCCTGAGGTGCCGGAGTCATGTTAAAAGTGTTGCCATTAGCATAGGGAACAAGCGCTGAGCAATGCTTGCATATTGTTTTTTTTTTTTTTTTTCAATATTTTCTCTCCCTCCTATTTTCTCTCCCACCGCATTGTAGTCCACGGGGAAACCGAAATGTTGCCACACCGCAGATTTGAAAGAAGCCAGTGCTTCCTCAAAATTCGGTCTCTCCACTCTTCCGCTCGCCATAGCTTTTTGTTTTCTTTCTTGTTTCACTTTCACTTCGCTCGTAAGTAGGCATGTGCCGGTATGAGATTTTGACAGTACGATAACCTTAAGCAGAAATACCGCGGTATCACGGTATTGCAATTATAGTTCCAAAATGTGTTATTTTTAGATGTATGGGTTAAAAAAAACTTTTTTCGATTGAAAATGATTTTTAAAAAAATTTCAGAACATATTTGCCAAGTGGTCCATGAATATAATGTTAAAATAAATAAATTAACAAAAAAATAACAAATATTTTAAATAAAATTAAAATAAATAGCACTTATAGACGAGCCAGAGCTCAGGTTGCTCAAGATTAGAGCAAGAACAAAAATAATTGCTATAAAAAAGTAAAAACATTTCTAAATAAAATTAAAAAGTATACACTGCAAGACTTTGTTTTTTTTTTTTTAGGGAGGGGTTCAAGTTTCACCATTTTTAGCCATTGTGTCAACTCTAGTCTACATGTCATGCCTTTTTGAATTCATTAGTTATTAAGTTAGTTAAAAATGTATAAATTAGTCAAAATGTAAATATTGTTGTGTAAAGGTTTCATCTTAAAAAAACAAAAAACATTGGGAGTGAGATCTCTCCTTGTCCAGCGGACGTGGATTTGTGCTTAGGGCAAGATCATCTGTTGCAATTAGCGATCTTTGACGCTATTCTTTTCCTCTTTGTTCAAGCTCGTTTCTCAGCAGCTATAACCTCGACGAAGTTGCTCTCCCAGCTAAGACTCGGCTAACATTTGTCTTCGTAAGATTTTGGTAGTTTGTATTTTAAATTTGAAAGGAAAATGTGTGTTTCATTTTAAGCTAACTTTTTCATGGCGTTCATGGATATAACTTCCTCACATTCTGTTGTGTTTGTGCTAATGAAGCTATTCACACGTGTTAAAAATACTGAATGTTTACATTTTGTATATTTCAGTTACCATGATAAGAGACCTTCATAAATTCAAGAAAAGTACGCCATTTGTTTGGAGTGTTTCTTTTTTGGTTCGCTAGATGTCTAGCAGAATAGCGTTACTGACACACACACACAACAACAACCGGAGGAGAGGGAGGAGTGAGCGCTCCCGCTCCAAGACACTTCTGGCTGTATTTTTGGGACATGTAAAATAGCGAATACCGTGCTGCGGTATGATGGAAAATTTTAGTGGTTTTGAAACCGAGGCGTTTTCATACCACGGTAAACCTTGAAACCGGTAACCGGCACATGTCTACTCGTAAGCGAGAGAGGGCGTTACTCGGCTTCTATTACACAGGTGCTTGACAGCGATCGGACATTTACTTGCGGCGGGGCGGGAATTTCTCCACAGCTGTGCTTCACGTCGCACACAGAGCTCGACCAATTCATTCCACAAGCGTTCGGAATAAATTAATTGCAAAACCGAAAAGGCGCGGTTCATAAAGGCGTATTGAACCGTACAGGGCGAACCGCACGGTTCGGCTTTGAACCGCAAACCGTTGCACTCCTATTGACGAGGCAATGATAGCAATTACTTTACATTCAAGTGAGTATGCAGTAATGTCGGATTAAAAGGCAAAAATAATTGGTATATTTATCCCAAAAATGTGGTATCGGCCTATCGGAATCGGTATCGAGAGACAAAAAATGGTATCAGTGCAACACCAGTTATTATGAGACAGTTTCTATAACTAGTACCATTCCAGTTTTGCAATTATCGAGTAAGACACCTCTGTAAATGCTGAGTGAAAAAAATGAATCAATTAAAAGAAAGCAAAGCAAGCGAGCCCTGCGCGTCGAGCCGATCAGCGCTAATAAGAGCGGTGACAGCGTAATTGGGCAGCATAAGAATAAACAGAACAGGTCGTTAAATGTTTAGGGATATGAGCTTTTTTTATTACGGCCAACATTGCCGTCGAAAACTTGTTTGGCAGATTGCATTAACCTCATTCCGACGTTAATCCGCTGTAGACATGTGGGTCAAACTTAATGCAGCTTGCTGGAAGTTAAAGTAACATGAGAGCATATTAATTAACACCACCACAATTTAACGGCTGCTCTTGCAGTACTTCGAGTTCACATTATGTATTTGTGTTTATTTGTTGGCCTTTTATATCACTTATTCTATTTTAATGTCGACACTTTAAAACAGGTAATTACTTGGCACTGCAAGAACAAATACTTGGGGAAATATTATTTCATTATTAAATGCCTGACCTCTGAAAATTGGTAGGCAGCGCCTTCTGAGTAAAAATGGATTGGACGTCTAGCGCTGTCAATGCCAGCCAATGATTTAAATTAATCTTCCATAAGGGGTTACAGTGGGGCAAGTAAGTATTTAGTCAATCACTAATTGTGCAAGTTCTCCTACTTGAAAATATTAGAGAGGCCTGTAATTGTCAACATGGGTAAACCTCAACCATGAGAGACAGAATATGGAAAAAAAAAAAAAAAAACAGAAAATCACATTGTTTGCTTTTTAAAGAATTTATTTGCAAATCATGGTGGAAAATAAGTATTTGGTCAATACCAAAAGTTCATCTCAGTACTTTGTTATGTACCCTTTGTTGGCAATAACTGAGGCCAAATATTTTCTGTAACTCTTCATAAGCTTTTCACACACTGTTGCTGGTATTTTGGCCCATTCCTCCATGCAGATCTCCTCTAGAACAGTGATGTTTTGGGGCTGTCGTTGGGCAACACTGACTTTCAACTCCCTCCACAGATTTTCTATGGGGTTGAGATCTGGAGACTGGCTAGACCACTCCAGGACCTTGAAATGCTTCTTACGAAGCCACTCCTTTGTTGCCCTGGCTGTGTGGTTGGGATCATTGTCATGCTGAAAGACCCAGCCACGTCTCATCTTCAATGCCCTTGCTAATGAAAGGAGATTTTCACTCAAAATCTCTCGATACATGGCCCCATTCATTCTATCCTTTACACAGATCAGTCGTCCTGGTCCCTTTGCAGAAAAACAGCCCCAAAGCATGATGTTTCCACCCCCATGCTTCACAGTGGGTATGATGTTCTTTGGATGCAATTCAGTATTCTTTCTCCTCCAAACACGAGAACCTGTGTTTCTACCAAAAAGTTCTATTTTGGTTTCATCTGACCATAACACATTCTCCCAGTCCTCTTCTGGATCATCCAAATGCTCTCTAGCAAACCGCAGACGGGCCTGGACGTGTACTTTCTTCAGCAGGGGGACACGTCTGGCAGTTCAGGATTTGAGTCCCTGGTGGCGCATTGTGTTACTGATAGTAGCCTTTGTTACTGTGGTCCCAGCTCTCTGTAGGTCATTCACTAGGTCCCCCCGTGTGGTTCTGGGATTTTTGCTCACCGTTCTTGTTATCATTTTGAGGCCACGGGGTGAGATCTTGCATGGAGCCCCAGATCGAAGGAGATTATCAGTGGTCTTGTATGTCTTCCATTTTCTAATAATTGCTCCCACAGTTCTTTACACCAAGTGTTTTACCTATTGCAGATTCAGTCGTCCCAGCCTGGTGCAGGTCTACAATTTTGTCTCTGGTGTCCTTCCACAGCTCTTTGGTCTTGGCCATAGTGGATTTTGGAGTGTGACTGACTGAGATTTTGGACACGTGTCTTTTACACCAATAATGAGTTAAAACAGGTGCCATTAATACAGGTAACGAGTGGAGCCTCGTTAGACGTCGTTACAAGTACTTAGACCTCTTTGACAGCCAGATATCTTGCTTGTTTGTTGGTGACCAAATACTTATTTTCCACTGAAATTTGGAAATATATTCTTTAAAAATCAAACAATGTGATTTTCAGTTTTTTTTCCCCACGTTCTTTCTCTCATGGTTGAGGTTTACCCATGTTGACAATTACAGGCCTCTCTAATCTTTTCAAGTAGGAGAACTTGCACAATTGTTGGTTGACTAAATACTTATTTGCCCTACTGTAATTGAGGTGAAATCATACTACTCGCAACTTATATCTATTTAGCTGTAACGTTAGCTACTTAGTAACGTTATGTCATGTGTTCTGTCTGGTTTTTCTTTCAAAGCTTTTGTTGCAATGAATAAGCAGTCTTTTACATTCAGTTGGATTCTCAACATTATCCAGAGCTGCTAAATAAACAACTTCCATCAGAAATATACATGTGCAACATGAATACGACATAAATAAATGCTCAACGTTGAGAGAGTGGAATGCCTTCGAGTTTACCGCAGCCAAATGCTAGGTGTGTGGGTGAGGAGAATTTTCCTTTGTGTGCGTCCATGACCAAACATACAGTAAGTTGCCTGGTACACCAGACTCACCGCTGTTCCAGCTATTGAGTCTGGCCACCATTCAGCGGATACAATTTCCAGGGCGGAGCAAGCCACAGCAAACAGACAGCGGAGTGGACCAATCAGCAACGGGCAGACGTGACGTTAGTAAAACGACGAGGGACTTGCGCGCAGAGGTAAACATACAAGGAGAGCGGAGTTTATTCAACATGGCTAGCGCGAGACAGACTGTTGTCAATGACTCGTGTCGATGTGTTTTTGGTAATTTAAAACTGATTTTACCGTAGATTGGAACATATTCTCGGCTCTCCTGTTCAACATCTTTGTTGTTGTGGAGACTACTTTCGACGCGCAAGAGTGACGTTGCTCGTTAAGAACACGTCACGCAAATAAATAAATCTGATTTGTCGATTGATTTTGTACCTGCTCGAGAGGCCGTTAATGGGCTGTGTCCCAGACTTTTCTCTCAGTGTTTGAAAAATACAGGGTGAACAGTCTGGCCATGCCAGGCAATACAGTAAGTACATCTTCCTTTTTTATAGAAAGTTTGTGGCGTTTACTTTGGACTTTCACTGCTAGGGTCTTCACGGCTTAGATTACTTATATTTCATTCTATTTGTGTAGTGACAGGCTAGTAACAGGTAGGCAGCCAAATGTTAGCAAACTAACGTTCATAGTTAGGTAAACGTGTTACTACATGCTATAATTTTTTTTTTTTTTTTACCAATCAATCTTTAACTTTAACCTTTGAGCAAGCATAAATATTCTTGACATTCAGTTGTTTATGTGGTCGACTACAACGCCTTATCCATAGCTTGCATTCGGCGAGCGCTTCTTTTTAGGTTTTTTAAAAAGGCGCACAAAACATTCCTCCCCTTAATCTTTCAGGGTACTTGGTGTTGGAATAACAGGTACCCCACACAGAGTGTTCAGCCATCTGGTTATTGCTATTTTAAAGAGCATACGACACCAGAAAAAAAGTCTTAAATGGCATTATTATGTGAATTAGAATCATATTTTGAGACGATTCGACCATATACAACAATTTAGCAAAGCACAGATGACGAGAAATGAGTCTTTTAATCTGCCGGTTAGCCACGCCTACAATTATAGGGCTTTAGCGTCCCCAACAGGTGGATGACGTCAGCGGTAGACTAGGCTCATTGGTTTTACTATTCAGCCCATTGATGGGGAATTGTTCAGAACGAGGAAAACGAGACGAAGAGAGCTGCAAAATGTCATTGTTTCAGTCTCTCTACTCCCAATATTTTTACAGGATATTCTTTTTATCCAAGTATTTTCCCCAATAGCTATATAAATGGCTTGAGAAGGACCAGTCAGCCCGTCGAGGGGGAACTATTCACAATGAGGAAAACGCGACGAAGAGAGCGGCAAAATGTCATTGTTTCTGTCTCTTTACTTCAATATTTTTACAGGATATTCTTTTTACCCAAGTACTTTCCCCAATTGCTAAATAAATGGCATGGTCATGACAAATAACTTGTGCTAAATGGAATATAAAATAATAAAAATCCATTTATTCAAGACGACATGGCAAAATTACTCCATAATGGTCAAAACAGTCGACTTTACCTTTACTGTCACAACTGCCGAACGATATTTTATGACACCTAAATCGGACATATGTCATTTCCCTTCCCCGGCTTCGGAGAATGTAAACAGACCAGAAGGAGTGACAGCTAGCCGACATGCTAACCCGAACCGAGGGATGTTTCAAAGTCTTCAAAGTGGAAAATCACACATAACTAGCCTGGATTATTTGACATGACGACCCGGTTGTCGAGTTTCTTTGCGGATCGGCAAACCGCCCGGCGGAGAGCAATTTACAGTTCGTTCCCTGGAGGAGGGTGGCTGGAATTGTTGTGTAGCTAACGTGCTAATAGCTACTTGCTAATGAGCGTGAGGATAGCTTTTTACATGCCTATCAATGATCAAACGTAAGTAGTCCTTTATTTAAAGGAATTTTATAGTGTTTACTTTGTAATCACTGTATTCGTATTTGACATAATACAAAACAAGATGTTTACTCACTTCCTTGTAAGTCCAATGGTCCCACAGTAAATATCCACAGTGAATGGGAACCTTTTGAAACTCCAAAAAGGCGCATACGCCTAACCCGCATACAGAATGATTTTTCTGCAGCCGTTTGGCTGGCTTGATGCAAAAAATAAAAGTATTAATCCGCAAAATCAGCTGAATCCTTCGTCCTCATACACAACAGTACACTGTAGCGTGAAGAGGACGTCTTCTACCGTACACGTCACAGCGCCCTCCTCCTCAATGCGAGACCGAAGCCGGAAGTCACTCATTTTCCTGGCGCGGGATTCAAAAAACTAAATAAATATAGCGATCGCTTCCACACACATCCAAGCGGTCCATATCATTCAGGAGCATAAAATACCGCGTGTATTATGAAATAAACATGCTTTTTCGTGTCACAAGCACTTTAAAGTAAGGAAAAAGGTGTTTTAAGTCACGACCACACAGTATTCCTCCGCAACTCTATATCTGGGTGTCCGACTTTGTGATTTGGGGGATGTGGTTTTGCAAGAGGTCCATTGCAAGCATTTGCTGGAAATTTAGGGCCCGTTTACATGGTGACTCTCCGGGAATACGAAAAATTTCAAATTTGCATTTATATGGTTCTGTCTCCATTCGAATGTCGCAATTCCGCGTGAAAACGACGTAGTATTCATGCCAGGCTGACAATCTGCCATATTTGCTGTTTTTAATGTTTAGTAGCACCGCTGTGCACGCCCAATGTGACGTGTGCAAGTGCTGACTTTATCGGCGTGGGAGCTTTCCATTGATATGGATGCGGAGCAAACACCCTCAAGCCCTCGCAATCGAATCCTTTCCCTTTGGAGCCTGGATTCGATGGTTTGCGTCTTCGCCTTGTTTTTGCCAACACAATGTGAAGGCGAGGCCATTCCACAACACAGTCATTGCGTCTTGGTGTCGCAGAGTTGCCATGTAAGCTGCCCCTTAGAGTATCAGAGTCCTTTAATGCCACATTCATTTTACAAGGCCAGTAAACATTACGCTCCTCATTGCTCCACATCGAACCCCGACTCATATTAGCCGACGTACTGATAACCACAGGCTCTGATGCTAACCAAACAACACTTCCTTGCTACTGTTTGGTCCGCAACAGAGTTCGCTGGTTTGTAGTCACACCAGCCCAAAAGGTGCGCGCACTGAACTTCTTTGGTTTGATCCGGACCAAAAAGGAAAGGTGTGACTGGGCCTTTACTTTGTAAGCGGCCAAAAATATTACAATTTTGAGTAGCTCATTACCGCATAACAGGTTTCTGCAGTATCTGATACTTTGACTTTTAAAACCTTAGTGTACTTTCAAAACTGTTATCGGCACATGCCTAGTCCACAATGATGAGTACCTTTATTGTAATGGTCACGTCCTAACACTTTCCTGTCCATATCGTTTATGTGAGCAAACACTGACTCCTAATCAGAATACCTAATGGGGAAGCAAACACAACAAGGGTCTAATCAGATGCCTGAAGTTTGTTTTGTTTCACGCTGAACTCTGTCAGCAAATTGTATTTTTGCAGTGTAATTAAAAATCTAAATTGGCCACTGCGGTGACAGCTTTAGATGAGAAAAGTTCAGAAACGTTTGTCAGCGGTCTGCCAGCCAAAACAAAGTTGAAGGAAAAAACTGACAAACAACAGAACAAAAAAATGTACTGGAGATGATGAAAGTCAAAGTGCCACTTACGTCTCATGTCTCGGAAGTAAATGGTCTGTCTGTTGGGGTTGAGCAGCTGGATGACTGAGTCGTCGTTGTCCTTCACCCGACAACTGATGATAGCCATCTCGCCCTCCACCACTGACACGTTGTCCGTCACCAGGTTCTGACTCACCACTGGACAAGAGACACAGCACAACAATGAGCCAAAAAAGTTTTAAGAAAATATTATCACGCAAAACAATATGTAATATAACTCTAAAGCCAGTTGACCAGTGAAAATCACCTTATGTGATTCTGAACCAACAAAGCCCCCTAGAAACTTTTGTTTTTGCACAACAATGGATACTTCAGAAAACATTTTGAACAGCAAACTACACTGCAAACTAATCCAGCAAACATGTGCCATTGATTTACAGCAAGATTAGTTATTTTGCACATTCAAAGAAGAAACTGTCCAAACAAACTTGTAAAGATCATACTGCATAAATGAATACAACCCCATCAAAGCATTTGGGTAAAAGCAGACAACATTCTCCGTTACAAGATTTCCACCATTGTTGAATCTACTTAAGTACTCAATACACAGTTCACTATAAAAGGGTGAAAACTGTTTCATTTTAATAGAGAAGATGTCAACGTCACTCCTTGCCTTTGGCCATCGTTCAGTTTTCCAACATGACAAAAACACCTAGCACACAGCCAAGGCCACAGTAGCATTCTTAATAACAGGGCATGTATGTCTCCTGATCTGAACCCGATTGAGCACCTGTGTAGAGTTCTGAAGAGGCAGGTGCAGTGTCACTCTCCATCCAACATCAAGACTTTAAAACAGGTCATTCTTGAAGAATGGAAAAACCTCATTTAGAAATTGTTCATTCAATGCTTCAAAGGCTTGCTGATGCCCTTAACAGTCATGGCGGTCCTAAAAATTTCTAGAGATATGGCATCATTTTTTTAGGGGTGCATTCTCTTTTGCACTAACTGTTTTTCATAAAATTGTCACTTTTGTCTTCTAGGTTCTATCAACAACCTAATTTTCATGAAGTCAAGCAAGCATTGTAGAAAAGCTACATAAGCTGAAATTGTAATAACTGTTCTTGTATTGAGATGTTGACTAAAATCTTTCCCAAGGTGGGGTATTCAATTATGATGTATTCACACTGTACAGTTTATGCTTGAGCTGAATTTACATGAATTTAACATAGTTTTTCTTGGGGTCTACATAGGCAAGTTTATAACTTTAACTCATTCACTACCAGTTTCACACCTTTAGAGCTATAAACTAGGGAGGACCAAATGGGTCAGAATTAAATCTATTAATACATCTTTAAATAAATACTTAAATGGGAATTAAATAAAAGTGTCATTAAGTGTGTCACTTAATGTCATTCATTAACGGGATCCACAGATAGAAAGACTTGTAACTCTTAAAAGATACACGTTATTAGGGCTGTCAAAATTATCGCGTTAACGGACAGTAATTAATTTTTTTAATTAATCGCGTTAAAATATTTGACGTAATTAACGCACATACCCCGCTCAAACAGATTTAAATGACAGCACAGTGAACTGCCCACTTGTTAATTGTGTTTTATGGAGTTTTGCCGCCCTCTGCTGGCGCTTGGGTGCGACTGATTTTATAGGCTTGGGCACCCATGAGCATTGTGTAAGTAATTATTGACATCAACAATGGCGGGCAACTAGTTTATTTTTTGATTGAAAATTTTACAAATTTTATTAAAACGAAAACATCAAGAGGGGTTTTAATATAACATTTCTATAACTTGTACTAACATTTATCTTTTAAGAACTACAAGTCTTTCTATCCATGGATCGCTTTAACAGAATATTAATCATGTTAATGCCATCTTGTTGATTTATTGTTATAATAAACAAATACAGTCCTTATGTACTGCATGTTGAATGTATATATCCATCTTTTTTTTATTTTTTTTAGATCAAAATCTCTTTATTTTCCAAAATTTCACACTAGTTGTGCATGGATTTCCAGTTCAAAAAGGAAAAGACAAAATGTGATGAAAAGCGGGACTGACATCCAACACCCACACAAATAAATAAAAGAATAGTATATATCCATCTTATCTTTCCATTCTAACAATAATTCACAGAAAAATATGGCATATTTTATAGATGTTTGAATTGCGATTAATTGCAATTAATTACGATTAATTAATTTTTAAGCTGTAATTAACTCGATTAAAAATTTTAATCGTTTGACAGCCCTAGTTATTATGAGTTCAAATAATTTGATATTGAAACCCCTCCTGATGTCTTCGTTTTTCTACAATTTGTAAAAATTTAACGAGTAGGTCGCAATTGTTGTTGACGTCGCAGGGCGGTGACGTCACATGGTTTATGCTGCCGGGCTTACAAAGTATGACTAGAGACATAAACATGTCATCTTTTCAATTCTTTCAATTTGAACCCGAGAGGAACATTAATGAACATGACAGCACTGTCAATATTTCACAAAACGAGCAGCAAAAGCAAATTGAACAGGAAAGATGCGATGAGACGAGACATGAGTAGGAAAAACAAACTGTGTTATGCCAAAAAGTGCTACACTGTTGAAACGTCCTGCAAGAGGCGAATTTGACACCCAAGTGCTAAAGTGCGCTTCAACTTGTTTTGTTTAGATGCACACAGACAGAACATACTAAAGATGCCTTAATAAAATACTTTAATGTAGTAATATCAAATAGGGGTGGTTTAAATATGCTACGTGACTAATGTGGTCAAAAGATCAACAATCTGCTTTAAAGCTACCACATGAAAACAAAATGCTTAAAAGTTTGAGAGGGAAACATATGAGAAAAGTATTTTGAGGCAATAAAAGACTCAATAAAAACACGAATAGTAAGTACTTGCCGCTTTTAACCGATGAGCGCATGTGTTGGATGTCCCGCCGCGTAGAAGGAATTGCAGAAGACCCGTAGACATCGTCTAGTGAGTGACAAACTACGTCATCACCGCGAGCTATCCATTGCGCGCATAAAACATGGCGCCCTCTGTAGGTCAAAACATGTACTAAATATTATAGATTTTTAAATCAATGGCAATATTTTATGTGTTTCTAATAACATTTTATTAAGAACCATTGTGGCTTATTAGAGCATACAAGTCTAAGTCCGAGGTTCCCTTTAAAATATGACATATGACAATATGTGAAAATCCATGGCAATCAATGACTTTTGAACGAAATGGGAAGATTATGACTGGACTGTAACACAAATATGCTGTCTGTGCGTCCCTGGCTGATGGGGGACGGGTATCAATAAGCATCTGCTTTTCCCGTCTTTCCTTTGTCTGTCTTCGTCTTTCCTTCGGGTAAAATTCCACACTCTGAAACTGTCAATGATTTTGATGATGATGACAATGACAATAAATTCATTCATTCATTCATTCAAAATATGAGTCCATTTAATGTTTAAAAAAAACAACTATTTCATGGACATGTGTGTATCACATTTATTCTATCTGTCAAACTCACCCATCAAAGTCAATTGGCGGGACACGTGATTGGTTACCCAGCACATCAACCCAATACAGGTGGATTTTAGATAAACGATATTCGACATATTCTCGCACACTAGGTAGCACTTCCTTTACTCGGGTCAAAAAAGTGGACGACGAGTGACAGCAAGTTTTGCTCAGAAATTCATTAAGTACTTTAGCAAACAGATGAAATTACGCCAACAACTCCTCTTCATTGCACAATACATGTTTTTGGTCAGAAGGTCCGGCTTCCATGTAATCAGCAAGATCTAAAATATCTCTGACCAAATATTTATCCTCTTGTTTTGAGAGATTTCATACAACAGCAATCGATTAGACTTAGATTAGCATTAGTCCTGCTCACTGACTTTGACGGGTGAGTTTGACAGATTAAAGAAATTCATCAAGTGCTGCAACATGTGTCCAAATAATGAATTAAATAGAGAAATGCTATATTTTTGGTTTTAAATTAAATGAGCTGGCATTTTTATCAATTAATGGCGCATTTAATGACACTTGTATTTATTTAATCCCAACTTTAATGAATGAATGACACATTTCAATATTTATTTAAAAGTGTATTTAGAGATTTAATTCGGTCAAATTTAGTCTTCCATAATAAACATCCGCAGTGGTGAATGGAATAAGTAAGGAACAACATGAAAATTACAACCGGGCACCTACATAAAAAAAAAAAATCCCCTGACCAATGGACTGAATTTTAAAACTTGATCACCTTGTTTCCTGCAAGAGTCTGTTAAATTTGGTCTCATTCATGATGACAGCCTTACACACAGTCTATCCGGGTCATTAAAAAAGGCGGTTATGCGGCGTGAATTACAGACATTGTGCGAGAATGGCTGAACACCGTTTGCGCAGTTCAATTTCAGGCATCAGAGGCCCAAAAGAAAATAGATTCATGAAGTGGGTATTAATTTTTTGTGGAGTCATTTGAGGCTTGCGTAATTCACTCCACTGCCAGAGGGGAGCTGCACTACCCTCCGAATCCAAATGTCGAGGGACGGGGAGGCCAATTCTTTTCTTTTCACTGGAGACTGAAAATACTAGTGTTTAACATCAGAATATGAATATGAGACACGATTCAGCTTTTAGTTCCAATTAATTACATCCAGAAGGGAAATACAACTTCAAATCTGAGCTGATTGGTCATGCCGGAACGAAGTGATAGAAGGGCTACTTTTTCGTTTTTATCAAATGTAAACTTAAATTTCCTGTATGTCAGTTGTGCTAGTAGAGAATTACTTGCATTTATTGTGTCTGCTCACAGAATGCAAATAGGGATGGATAAAGAGAAAAACGTTTGTTATTTTAACAAACGTTCCAAACATGTTGCTGTCCCACCATGCCGCCTTCAAAATGTGAATGTTTAAAAAAGAATAACGTAGAAAAATGCCTTTCATTATTAAATGTCCACTTAAATCCACTCTTGCTTTGACGCTCACGCTGCTGAGAACAGCCTCTCACTTACACGATGGGTTGCCACAGCACACTTATGCAAGTTTAGCGATGATTGAAACATTTGTGCCTTTGAACGTACACGTATTCATACAAGAATCTTATTTCAAGTGGTTACACCTAACTGCTTTAAGTAACTAGTAAGTTTTGGGGTTAAATGAAAAATGCCTAATTGATTTAAGTAAGACTTAAACTATTTGAACAAGTTAACCCTTTTTTGCCAAATGTATCACATTTGATACACCTAAAATTTCATGATTTTGAGACTAGTTCAGAATTTTGACATTTCTTTTTGAGGAAAAAAAATGATGGATGCAAGTCAACACATGCATCTGCAGGCTGCAGGTTCCATGAGAAAAAACAGGATTTAGCAAGGGTTATAGATATTAGAGCGCTTATTACACATATTCATTTTGACTTTACTTTTTACAAATTTGAAAAAAAAGGTTGCATTAGGACCTCATTTTTAAAATTTTGGGATTCTCTGATAATTGCTTCATGCTGCAGGTATTTAAGGGTTAAGCAATTCGTATTAAAACCTGTTACATGAAAAATGTGTAACCACCTTCTGTTTTCTTACAATAGAAGTGTTAATTTTAAATATTCATTGTGATGTTGTTAATATTCTGAATGAGTAGGGGACCCTTGTGCAAAACATGGGCCTAACTGGCAATTGTACACTACTGTTGTGCTCGTGAGAGGTAACAGAGGGACTCTGCATCCCTTAAGTAAGCATAGAAGTCAGGCTGACTATCACGTGTTTTTTTTTTTCAACCGAACACACTTCACCTATTTACAGGCAACACCCCCTACAGTCGTGGTGTCACTTCACCCGCAAGTCTTTGCGCCTGCTTTGTTATCTTACACGTGCACTTAAAACTGGTTGTGGCTGATTAACTCTGCTAGTACATTTAACTCTGCCAGGGGTGTTTGTGTACAACTCACTTAAATGATACCCTGCCAAGAGCGATCTTAACAATGTTAGTATTAAAACAACACCAAAATCAACACAGATCAACTCAAAAATGATTTACACCAAAAAATCAACTGCACAGATTTTGCTGTGTAGGGCATCCTCAGAGGGACAAAAGTCATACAATTTGTGCAATCACGTTACGTATATATCAAGCAATGCTTTTTCATAAGTGTATTGATTGAATCTCTTACATGACAAATACAACAATGGATTCAGTAATTTGTAAAAACCCAAAGCTAATATGTATATACAATGAAAAACACCTATTCAAAAGTTAAAATCACATTAGGTATATTAAGCAATGCTTATTCATAAGCATTTTAATTGACTCTCTTACATGATAAATACAACAATGGATTCAGTAATTTGTAAAAACAAAAAAAAACAAAAACAAAGCTAATATGTATACTCAATGAAAAACACCTATTTAAAAGTTAAAATAGTGCATGTGCATTTTTTAAGTGTAGAACTACCAAGCTTCTTTTGGCAAGATCAAAGCTACAAACCTGTCAATCATTGTTAACTTTAAGTAGCAATTGCAAGCTGGACAGTTTGGCTGAACTGCTTAGCAGGAGGGAGGGTGAGAGGCAGTGGCGCCGTATGAGCATGAAACAGAAAAACTTTTTTTTTTTTTTTTTAATGAAAAACCCGTTCCTTTTCACCCGATTACTATCCTCTGAAAAATGCCGCAATCAGCCAGTCTTTCGTTCACGTGATCGGATTGGGACCTCCCAAATTATAACTCTTTTGTGCACGAACTATTAGGTGTTTTTTTTCTTTTATTTTTTACTCTCACATGGCACTTATTTAACTCATTGGTTGCCATTGACAGCAAAAGATGAATGAACGACTCCTAGTCGAAATGGATTGGACGTATTACACCGTCAATGGTGCTGAAAGATGAGCATTCACAGTCCAATGGGAAATTTTTGGCACTCCAATATAAAAACCAAGAGTGATGGAAGAAAAATATTTACTCAAAGTAATTGAAACCTTAAAATATGCCATTTAAGAAACTATTATGAAATTTTTATTGGAAAAAAAAAACAAAACAAAAAAAAAAAAAACGAATGAACTCTTGAAATCTGTTGAGATTTGTCATTGAGCGCTGCAAAATCTCAGCTAGGATACTGAGAATATGATCTGGAAATCACTACCATACCAGAGTATAGTTCTGTTTATTCATTATAATTCATTTAGCATTTAATAACATGTAACATTTAACGTGTACATTTATTTAAATGTAAAAATAAAACAGAAAACCCCCCAAAATTTATATGGATTCCCAGTTAAGATGGCCGTCCTAACGTTTAACACCCCGAACGAAGATTCCTACACTAAACTGTTACACTATATTTGAACTTGTCGTCATAAGACTGTCATAATGATGACATGACATCTGTCATGGATATAAATGAGGACTTATAAGAGATGTCTTTGAGTGTCCATTAGTAAATGATGTCATTTTTGATGCAATATTGAGATTTTTTTCAAATGTCTCTGGGTTGGGATTTTAGGAATTGTGTTAGGGTTAGGAGACTTAATGACATCTGTCATAAGTATTTATTCATGCACATGACAGTGTCATGTCATAATTATGACGGTCTTATGACACAGAGTTTAAATAGTGTTACCCCTGATCGCTATAGGCTCATTTAATTTTTATTGTTCACTGAGCTAATATACGTATGTTAACTTTAAGCATTGCTAACAACAAGCTGAATATAATTTACCATTTCAATTTGTTTGCACAACACGGTGGAAGTATCCGCTTATAGTCGGTCAAGTAAAATGCAAAGCAAACACAAAGCAGTGATTGGTAATAAGACATCAACAGATTGATACCTTATTAAAAATGAATGAATCAGAGAGGTTCCAGGCATAGTCACATAAACAAGCTTGCAACATAGCTACTTAAAAATTCTCCCTCATTAAACATTACGCTGTATGTCATTATTCAGCATTGTTTGGTCTGTGCTCATTAAATGCTGCAGTGACATAAAGACCTTCTGTTCATCCTCGTGTTGTTGCATGATGTGTTAGGAACACACTGTTCCTGAAGTGCATGCAGTGTTTGCGTCTTCGGGAATTATCTATTTCTCTTTCTCTCATGTACTGTAAATTAATGGCTATGAATAGCTTTTCCAGATGTAAGCTTTGGTCGGTGTATACAAGACAACCTAAATACAGTACCTATCATAAGTATTCCCCCCTTAGATGTTTCCCCTTTTATTATATTCATAACTCAATCATGGTCAAAACGATTTGGCATTTTTAACACATAAAATTATTGGAAAAACCTTTTTAATGTCAAATTGAAAACAGATTTCTACAGCGTAATGTCAAGGAAATAAACAAGATATAAAAATAATTGTTTGCATAAGTATTTACCCCCTTCAAGCTTTTGTGGGTGTTATGTACTTCCTCAGTCCAAGGACATTTAAGGACCAGACTTGAGCGGAACAACACTTCTTTATTCAGTGTGCTTCTCATCACATGTGCACACTACTCATCACTTAAGTTCCTTTTTATCGTAATACAACTCCCACAGGGAGTGCATACCACACCCACAGGGAGCGCACAACTGTGGGGACAGCAGTATGACATAAATATGTTACAGTGGCAAGGGGGGTGCAAAACATGATGACTCCAAAACGGAGTATCAGCATTTTAAAAAAAATTATATATATATATAAATATATACAGGGGTACACATAATTTTTTTGCCCAGGTTCTCAGAGGAGGACCTGGAGATGTGACTTGGTCCTCATTGAGCTTGAGAGCCGACCCGCCTGATGCGATAAATTTATGACAAGCTTTACTTAGAGCCAATTAACTTTAATTAATTATATTAACAATTAATGCTTGATTAACATCAACTGGCACAACAAAATTGCCATTACTTTGAAGTGAAATGTAAAGAAATAAAAAGCACCAATTCAAAATAAAGGGCATTATGCGGCTCCCACATTAACTCCAAGCCTTTTTAAAAGTGGGATGTCCTCCTCATAAGACCTCATTGAACGTGCATGTTTAGCTTTGTAAAATGCGAGCAAAAACACGTTTATCAGTGCATGTCGCTGTTCATTACCTTTATTCCGCCACTCGTCCATAGGGCGAGCGGGGTCCTGTTTGACATCGATAGTTTGCTTAATTGCCACATGCTCTCTGTTTTTTTCGTGCTTTTCAAAGTTAGGATGGCTGAAATTCTTTGACCCTACATAAAATGCGCTGCTCTTATCGGCGACATTGGGATTCTCACGGCACATTTTGTACCGCATTTCCGTGCGAGCATCATTTGCTTCTAGCCATGGTACATCCTGTAGCCACTTTTCAGCAAAAGTCCTTTTTTTCGGTAGCTCTCGTGACGTCTCTGTCGTCTGTCTGTCTTTTGACGGGGGTGGGTGAACACGGAAGTAATTACTCAGTGTGGCCTGCCTCTTTGACATTTTGAGAAGTTATGTTCTCGTGTCCGCCGCAAATACGGTGGTCAGCCATCGGTACGCAAAAGCGTATGGAAGTCGTTGAGGGCCAGCGCGTTTGTCTACGTCCGGTACGCATGCGCGCATGCGGACCTCGAAATATCTATCTTGCCTCCCCAGGTTTACTTTTGGCTAAGCAAAGCCAAAGACCCTCTCTAAGGTGCTCGTCACATGATCTGTTCTAAAAATAATTTTGACCCAATATGACATAATTTGTAGGATTCTTGTTTATTTAATTCATTTCTGTCGTTTGTTTTATTGCTTTACAACTTTTATAGACAAAATTTTAACGGCTAGGTCTTTATTTCAAGGGGAAGTTGAGAATTTTTAATTAGTCGGTTGAGTTTGATTCAACAAATTTCGTGCAGTTTGTCATTTATTAGTTTCTGGGCTCCGGAGTGGCTAAGCTAGCGTGAGTCAATGGTGCCTGCTTAGCATGCCTGGAGCCCTGAAACTAACAAATTGCACGGAATTTGTTGAAATCAACTCCACGGACTAATTAAACTCCTGCTAACTTGAAGATTAAGCCTTGTGTCAAATATTCTGAACTTCCCCTTTAAATTCATTTATAGGAAAGTCAATTACATGCGATGACATTTTTTTAGCCACCATTGGGGGTCACCCCCCCCCTCTCATCTCCGCCTGTGCCTTCAAGTCAATATTTTGTAGATGCCCCTTTGGCTGCAAACACAACACTGACTTTGTGTCTCAGGATTGAGGTCTGGGCTTTGACTCGGCCACTCCAGAACATTTACCATTTTTTTTGTTAGTTTGTTAGTTTGTTTGTTGTTTTAACAATTCCTGTGTAGCTTTTGCAGTATGCTTTGGATCATTGTCTAACTAGAAAATAAATCTAGTTCCTTCCAGGCGGAAGCAGATAGTCCCCCAGGATTTCGATGTATAAGTAGTCCCCGGGTTACGAACGAGTTTCGTTCCTGCGCTGATCACATAATGAGAAATTTGGCGTAAGTCCGAATTAACTCTTTAAATACCCCTAAATACCCCCAAATCTCAAAAATACATATCCAAAAACATGTATTATACATCATTGCACTGTCCTCACCATGACTTTGGAGCTGAGTCCTAGCTCGACTTTATTCAGCTGCTCATGACATTGACACTTGCAGAATGAAACTAAAATAAAACATTAAATTAAATCCATGTCATCTTGAATAACAACAATTCAAATGTGCGTTTATACCTAGCTGCTGATACAGCAATAACAATCCACACAAACGATTAACATGCATCAGTTAGCGGCTGCACATGATCAAAATTAATCACATAAAATGTCCCAAGTATTTGACACACAATTGAAAACACACAAACTGTACAAAAGGGAATCTATACCTTCTTTCTAACTCAGCTGAGCAAATTCTTCATGCGAGCAAATGCGCTCTTCCTTGTGTGTGCGCATACGCTCTCCTTCGTATACACAAATACGGTCATCGTGTGTAATGCTTTCTTACGCACATGTGGAAGTCCTACTTGCTCTATGCTTCCTGTGCCAAAATAAAAGCATGCATCACAAAACAAAAGTCAACATTATTAAAAAAAATAAAAAAAAAACACTGGAAATAAAATAGTGGACGAGACTCCAGCGTCGTAAATCGGGTATGTCATAACCCGGGGACTATACCTGTATTTTTTAATTAATTTTTTTTTTTTAACAAAACAAAAACAAAGACTGTTTAATATGTTTTAAAATAGTAATGATAAATAATATGAATATTTAGTATTTACCCATTGCCTACTATTGACAACAATAGATGTCCAATTAATTTAAACTAGGAGGCCTGCATGTGAATGCTCATCCTTCAATGCCCTTGGTGGTGCTCGACGTTCGATTTATTTTGATTGGGAGGGCTAGCAGCTGAGAGTCTCTCGCAGTCAAAATGGATTGGACGTCTAGTGCTGTCAATGGCAGCAAATGAGTTCGGTCAGCATGAATTACAGTAATTATAATGCTTCGAAAGTCAGAAATCAAGTTTAGCATTGCCTTAGTTAATCCCCAACTACTGAAGATTTAAACAAACTATGCATTTATGTTTGCTTGTTTTCTGGTTTAAATGTATAATCTTAAAGTTTTCCACTTTGATAATTTGCTACAAACAGAACAAAACTTGATTCCTCTGATATTGGAAGCCTTAAATTCCCAACTCTATAGTCAAACATCCCAGTAGTATTCATTGTAGATAATTACATTGGGCTCTTTTTGCATGAAATATGCGGCTTTCATCTCAGAGGCCAAAAATTGCTCGTGGAATTAAGCCACTAGAGAAACGGGATCCAGCTTTGAGGAATAAAAACGACTGATCTTTCAACGAGTTGGATTTTTACCATTTTTGGAATCCACTAAATATGAAGTCAAGAGAGAGAAAGTCAAGAGAATTAATACTGCGTTTCCCCGTTTTTCACCTCCTTGAGCCCTGCCGCAAGTGATGAAAATGAATGCCACACGAAGGTGGTAAAGCAGTACTTTTGTTGAAATAAAGCTTTTTAACCCTCTATATGGGACTCATTTAACTCAAAGGTCCGGAAAGATGAGCATTCAAAGTCATGCCTTCCACTTTCAATGTATTGGGTGTTTTTTGTTGTCAATGCAGCAAATCGGTTCAATACTATTAATTAGGGTTGTTCCGATCATGTTTTTTTGCTCCCGATCCGATCCCGATCGTTTTAGTTTGAGTATCTGCCGATCCCGATATTTCCCGATCCGATTGCTTTTTTTTTTGCTCCCGATTCAATTCCAATCATTCCCGATAATTTTTCATATACATTTTGACAATGCCTTAAGAAAAAAATGAATAAAACTTGGACGAATATATACATTCAACATAGAGTACATAAGTAATTCTTAAAGGATAAATGTGACTTTGTATATTGTGACTAAATATTGCCATCTAGTCTATTTGTTGAGCTTTCAGTAAATGATACTGCAGCCATTTAACTTCTGCCCAAATGTATAATGGGAAGTGCAACCATGACTCTGCATAGGGGCACTAATTGATATATCTTCTCTGCGTTGGGAAAGAACATAGGGTGTTAAGAAAATGATCAACTACTACCTTTCTTCCCCACATTGCCTCCCACGTTATTTTTAATTGCTGAGAGAGGTATTGTAAGGCTTTAGCCACATAAAAAATGGCTCCAAAGGCTGTCAAAATTCTCTCATTATACGCTGCCTTTTACCGCTATCTATAGGTAAAACGGCGTCTTTATAGATTTTGTGCGACAAAGCGTGAGTGGGTCGTGCAGCGCATGCATTAATTATTTAACGTGATTAATTAAAAAAAATAATTACCGCCGTTAACGCAATAAATTTGATAGCCCTACTTTAAGCCAAAACTATTCTGTATGAGTGTAAGACATTTTGTTTGTAACGTTAAATACAATTAGAAAACAATTTAAATAAAAAATATATGTATATTAAAAAAAGGCATGTCCGATATTTTTTTGCCGATTCCGATACTTTGAAAATGACGTGATCGGACCCGATCGATCAGCATCCCGATCGATCGGGACATGTTTACTATTAATTGTTGTTGTTTTTATTAAAATGCAGTGTTTCCCACCAATGAACGAGACTGTGGCGGCCCGCCACAGTCTCGTTGCCCACCCCACCCCCCCACGCCGAAAAAAAAAAAAAAAAAAAAAGATACTAATCAGACGCGTCAGTCAGCCGATTACACATCTGTAGCCCACTCCACTCTACTACCCGCGCGAGCGAGAGCAGCATTTTAGAGTAGTATTTTATTTATTTATTTAGTTATTTAAGAGACGCAAGGGGAACGAGTAGAAAGAATGGGAGAACGAGCGAGATAGCGAGAGATAGCGGTCGCCTGTCATAGCAGCCCGCTGTTATTTTGTTATTGTTTTCCTTTATTATTGTTACCACAATCAAGTGGGTAAGCAAATACAGACTTCTCTCCTTCTGCCCCATATCCGGGGCATTACAATAGTTTGGATCGGACTTTTCGGCGAAAGTGAGCGGTGGACGGCCGTCTTGGACGGAAAGCAAACTTTGATTGAACTTGCGTGGAGAGGCGGGGCCCAAAATAAAACCTTGCTCTATTTTCAGAGCGTTGGTCACAGTAAAGTATTTATTAGTTCAAGCAGAGTAAAATGATACATATTCACGGTACAAGAACGTCGTTTCCGTGTCCATCGATTGGTAAGAAAAGGCTGTTTGTACGAGTGACATGTGGGCGCTCCCGTCGGGGGGACATTTCGCGTGGAGTGGCTATTTTTCGGCACAACACCGACGCGCCAACTTCAGACAATTACGGCTGACAAAAGTTGGATAAATGCGCCACCCCCCCCCCCCCCCCCACCCCACCCACCCCCATTTTCGCGAGCTCTGGGACACTCGAAAAATGACTGTCATACCTCTCCTTGCTAAGTTAATGGTACCTCGATGTGCGTTTGTGTGGAAATTTAGTTCACGAACAACGGGGAAAAAACTATTCACCTTCTCACCGAATCAAGAAAAACTCTTTACACGGCCATTAGAATTCCCCCAGTTCTGTAAATGGGTCAGTTGACAGAAGGACTGTTATTGTTGTGGTAATGTTGTACTTATGAGGGTCAAATAAAAAGGAAAAAGGAGGGCTACGACGGCGGTCTGAAACCCGCGGCTCTCGGGCCGCATGCGGCTCTTTAGTGCTGCTTCGGAGCTTTTTTTTTTTTTTTTTAATGGAAAAAGATGGGGGAGGGAAATATATTTTTTGTTTTAATAGGATTTCTAGGAGGACAAACATGATACAAACATTCTTTCAATTCATTAATATTGTAATGAAGTTAAACTTGTGGTGTCATCGTACAACAGAGTAGTCACGTGGTGCGCTATAGGATCCACTGCAGGGAAAATAAACATTTAATCATGAAGGCTAATTATGTCTTTCTAGCCAACTTAGTCATTTTTATAGTAGGCTAATATAGCTAGTATTGATAATTATAAGGCTTGTACAAGGCTTTTAATTTTTTGCTGCTCCAGACATACTGTATCAGTTTTTTTGGGGGGGTGGGGGGGTCAAATATGGCTCTTTCAACATTTCTCATTCAACACTCTTTCTTTCATATGGCTCTTTTGGGTTGCCAACCCTGAGTCACTACGAGATGTAAGTCGTCCTATTGCTACGAGGAAAAAAAAAAAATTCGCCGTGGCACGACATGGTGTGGCTGTCCGACTCCGATGCAGCCCACCACCACAGTTTCAAAAAATCCTATGGTCAGAGACCCTCCCACCACAGTCTCCTAAAATCCTGTGGGAAACACTGAAATGTAGAGTGTTACTGGGCACCATAACAACAATGTACAGTGGTACCTCTACATACGAAGTTAATTCGTTCCACGACCTTGTTTGTAAGTCAAAGTGGTCGTATGTCGAGCAGGATTTTCTCATAAGAATACATTATAATTCCATGAAGTCGTTCCACAGCCCGAAAACCTACATTAAATCCTTAATAAATGCTGCTGGTACTATTGCAAATAGCAATTACACAGAGAGAGAAAAAAAAAAAGAATAAAAATCGGCATAATAATATAATCATAGTAATAATAATACCTGTAATAATGCAACAAATCGGGTTCTAATGTGGCAGATGTGTTTCCGTGGTGTCCCTGAACAGGCTGACCTGACAGAGTGAGGGAGGGAGGACAATTTACTTTCATTTTGTTCAGCTGCGGCAGACAGCAGGCATGTTGTGTTGCACAAGTTCTGAAATAAATGATTAAAAACCTGACGAAGCTGGTGATTTTTTGGTGATGCTACCACAATAATATCTGTCACCTTAACTTATAAAGACTGGCAAATAGAGGTCAGAGGAAGATCGGTGAGATCTCGACATTCTACTGCCGTATTGTCGAGCCAGTTCACAGATGGCACACCACGCTCATATTTTTCATCATTTCCATCTTCATTTCAATGGTAAGCCTCACCTTTATCCTTTTTCACGAACTGCACTGACATTTTGGAACCCATGTTGATTTCTCTCACAAGAAAATACGCCGTGTGTCCGTGTCGCGGGAAAGCAAACTGCGGCGCTGTCATAAATCGTCGTATTTCAAGCATGCCGTCGGATGTAGAAACAAATGGCGAGTCAAATTTTACGTCGGATGTCGAAAAGATCGTGTGTCGAAGCGATCGTATGTTGAGGTACCACTGTATCTCTTTTTATTCATTTTTAAATGAACATATGAATAAACCTATGAAATAAAAAAAAAAACATCAACTTCAAAGTGTTCTTGTATCCAGAGTGTATTTGTTTTCCTTTGTTTTAATCTGTTTTAATCTGATTTATTATTTTATCAATGTTGTTTTTACCAACATTTAACAAATGTATTCATAAAAAATATAATATAAACAAATACTATGATTAATAATGATTTAAAAACATTTATAAGTCAAGTTAATTTTAATTACCAAAAATAGTCATTTGCCTAATTATGGTTTAACTTCGATCAACCAACATTTGCACTAAGAAAAGATCATTTTCTGTTTCATGATATATCACCCAAGGGCGTAGGTTTGCATTGGGACGGTAGGGACATACAGTAACACTACCAACTTTCTAGGATGCTCAAATTGTCCCCACCAACTTTTAGGCAACCTTATTTGAATTATATAATGATAATAATTGATCATAATTATTAATGATAATAATTTATAATGTCTTCCTTTATGTTGTAAGAATAGAATTGACCCTTCCATTATTAAGTGAATTGCTGTATTTTCATTACTTTCAGACTTACATTTACCCCTTTTCACTAGCTAAATGTCTGAATGCTGAATCCATTGCTGAATTTTTCCCCTCAAGCTCACGTTTGATTGGCTGATGACTAGAACAAACAAACACGCACTCACACAACGCCGACAGAAATACATGTCAACATGCCGCCTCCTCCACGTCCTTCAAAGACGAGAGATAATATAGTTAGGGTTGTTCCGATCATGTTTTTTTGCTCCCGATCCGATCCCGATCGTTTTAGTTTGAGTATCTGCCGATCCCGATATTTCCCGATCCGATTGCTTTTTTTTTTTTGCTCCCGATTCAATTCCAATCATTCCCGATAATTTTGCCCGATCATATACATTTTGGCAATGCATTAAAAAAAAATGAATAAAAGTCGGACGAATATATACTGTACATTCAACATACAGTACATAAGTACTGTAATTGTTTATTATGACATTAAATCCTCAAGATGGCATTTACATTATTAACATTTTTTCTGTGAGAGGGATCCACCGATAGAAAGACTTGTGACTTTGTATATTGTGACTAAATATTGCCATCTAGTGTATTTGTTGAGCTTTCAGTAAATGATACTGTGGCCATCCCAAATGCACGATGGGTAGTGGAACCATAATGGGTAGTGGAACCATGACTGTGCGTCGTGCTAGCAATTGATATATCTTCTCTGCGTTGGGAAATCACTTAAGGTGTTAAGACAAAGATCAATTGCCACCTTGCTTCCCCACATTGTTACCCATGATATTTCTAATCATAGGGAGAGGGATTGCAAGGCTTTAGCCAATGAAAAGAAGTCTCCAAAGGCTGCCAAAATTCACTCTACTCATTTTGCGCTGCTTTTTATCTCTCTACATAGGTAAAACGGTGTCATAACAGATTAAGCGCGACAATGAGTGAGGGGGTCGTGCAGCGCATACGTTAATTGCGTTAAATATTTTAACGTGACACATTTTTTAATAAATTAATTGCCGCCATTACCGGGATATTATTAATAACCCTACCTTAAGCCTAAACTAAAGACTCTGGATGAGTGTTAACATATTATGTCTGTAACATTAAATACAGCTAGAAAACGATTTAATTAAAATATTTATATATATATTAAAAAAAGGCATGGCCGATATTTTTTTGCCGATTCCGATACTTTGAAAATGACGTGATCGGACCAGATCGATCGGTATTTCTGAATATAACAATATTTTTTTTTGGGCCAGCCGCAGCAGCAGCCAGTGTAAGTAGACGTCAATGTTGTGGAGGTGGGGAACACGCCACTAATTTTGCTACTGAAAGTCCAGACCTGCATCACAGTGCAACATTAACATTAGTGTTAACATTAAACTGTGTGAACTTGCTAACCTGCAAAACTCGAGTAGGAAGCAGCTTAGAGATTAGTGTCCTCATGTACTGTATGTGTTTTCTACCGTTAACGCTAATTCAACTGTGCACTTATTCATTACCGTATTTTTCGGACTAAGTCAGTTTTTTTCATAGTTTGGCTGGGGGTGCGACTTATACTCAGGAGCGACTTATGTGTGAAATTATTACCACATTATGATATCATTTCACATGTTATTTTGGAGTTTTGGAGTGACACTGATGGTAAACCTGTTAGCATGTTCTTTATGCTATTGTTATCTTAACTTAATAGCTATGGCCACGTTCGCGTTATGCCTTTGGCAATGTGTGTTCAATTGTATTATTGACTTTTTCATATTAAAATGCATGCTTTTAGTTTGTGGCGCTTTCACGCCCACGTGGGGGCACACTTGCACTTGTTTACGCGAATAAGAGCGCTCACATGCCAGAAGACGACTGACAGCTACGCAGCGTCTCTGAGCGAGTGAGCAAACGAGAGCGAGAGCGACACGGCTGCGAACCTACGTTCATCGTTTATGCTTATAAAATATCTCTACAGAGGCAATGCCTGTGTGTATAATCTTTCCTGTTGTTGTTGTGTTTTCCACCGGCCATCGGACACTTAAGCCAGTTGTGTGGTTGTTTGAACAATGTGCTAATGCTAGCGAACGCATGCTAACCGTTTGTGTCATTGCTGTAATAGCACCTAATTATCATTTATTTACAAGTACGTTGATGTGAACCTGTTTGGTGTCGAGGACGAAATTCATTCAGCAAATTATATGGACGTCCAGCATCGTCATTTGGGAGTTTAGCTCGCTGTATAGCCAGGACAGCGCCGTAGCATCCTGGTGAGGACAGTATATTCGCATTTTGTTCATGCATCAGGTAAAATACTGGACACTTATTCAGCATGTTGTTCTCTATTGTATTTTTATATTAAATTGCCTTTCAACATGACATAACTGTTCTATGTAATGGATTTTATCAAGTAAATTTCCCCCAAAAATGCGACTTATACTCTGGTGCGACTTATAGATGTTTTTTTCCTCTTCCTTGGGCATTTTATGGCTGGTGTGACTTATACTCAGGTGTGACTCATAGTCCGCAAAATACGGTAATTAAAATATATTTATTTTTTTCTCCATTGTTCATGTATAAATAATTTTATTTGCACCATATGCAGACATTTGTTTAACACCCCCCCCAAAAAAAGCACACAAAAACAAAACCCCTTATAAGTTTACTTAATATGAAGAAAGGGGGATTTCCCCCAATTTTTCCCTTGAAAGTAACAATTTTAACTTTTTAAAAGTTTTACGTAGGCATCACATCAGCATATTTGTGAGAGATGTAGCCCTGACCCCCGTTCACCCAATCTGTTTGGTCTTATTAATGTCCCATCCCCAGCAAAAAGTGTACATGCAGCTTATGCTGTTATAGCGTCACTACCAATGTTGAAACCAAACCTACTCCCTTGATATTACCTAAACAGGGTACGTCTTTTTCATTCTACATGTAGATACAGTACCTTGTGAATCATAATTCGAGAAGTTGTATATCAATAAGTTTAATTCGGATCTGGTGCTAAACCCAATTAGTTTGCACAACCATGGTGGAGCTCTAAATTCTACTTATTTTTGCAAAGACAGAATTTTTGATAAGCTCATTATCGTGCAGCCCGCTGAGTATACTCGGGTAATTGGTCAAACTAATAAATGGATGGATGAACATGGGAATCCACCTGGATATCAGGTCATTCCAAATACATGTGAAGCATGGAAGATCTGCAGTGTTCCATTTGAAGGGAGCTTGCCATCCCCACATCAAAAAAAAAATGTCGGCAGAAAACATGCCCTCGGCCCAGGCGCTTCGTTGTGCTGACTGACAGCTCGAGGCAGCCGAGGAAAAGGTCAAGAACCTTGTAGCGGCCGAGCTCTTCAAAGGGCCTCTCGGTGAGGACTGGCGGGGGCCCGCTTCGGTTAATTTGTATGTACCCTATGACTGTCGGCGGGCTCAAAGAGAAACACAAGTCACCAGGGACTTCACTGTCGCCCGGTTCGCTAAGCTGACTTTTCGGCAGCTCTTCGACGTTTGCGCTATGTGGCGGAACGGCAGTGTCACTGTCGCTAGGCTACATTAGCACCACAGAGTCAATCCGTGCATGTAGGCTTAAACCAAAATATTGCAAAAGCTTTAAATATTAACCCATTATAGGACACTCATTGACGGCTATCTATGGCCGAACATTTGGTCATTCCAAGGGCGTAGGTTTGGTCTCAACATTGGTAGGAACAATATGACAACATAAGCTGCATGTAAAACTTTTGTTGGGTCAGGGCTACATTTCTCTAAATGATCAATGCAAAATAAATCTGTACTGACTTACAGTGCCTTGCAAAAGTATTCGGCCCCCTTGAACCTTGCAACCTTTCGCCACATTTCAGGCTTCAAACATAAAGATATAAAATTTTAATTTTTTGTCAAGAATCAACAACAAGTGGGACACAATCGTGAAGTGGAACAAAATTTATTGGATAATTTAAACTTTTTTAACAAATAAAAAACTGAAAAGTGGGGCGTGCAATATTATTCGGCCCCCTTGCGTTAATACTTTGTAGCGCCACCTTTTGCTCCAATTACAGCTGCAAGTCGCTTGGGGTATGTTTCTATCAGTTTTGCACATCGAGAGACTGACATTCTTGCCCATTCTTCCTTGCAAAACAGCTCGAGCTCAGTGAGGTTGGATGGAGAGTGTTTGTGAACAGCAGTCTTCAGCTCTTTCCACAGATTCTCGATTGGATTCAGGTCTGGACTTTGACTTGGCCATTCTAACACCTGGATACGTTTATTTTTGAACCATTCCATTGTAGATTTGGCTTTATGTTTTGGATCATTGTCCTGTTGGAAGATAAATCTCCTTCCCAGTCTCAGGTCTTGTGCAGATACCAACAGGTTTTCTTCCAGAATGTTCCTGTATATGGCTGCATCAATCTTCCCGTCAATTTTAACCATCTTCCCTGTCCCTGCTGAAGAAAAGCAGGCCCAAACCATGATGCTGCCACCACCATGTTTGACAGTGGGGATGGTGTGTTCAGGGTGATGAGCTGTGTTGCTTTTACGCCAAACATATCGTTTTGCATTGTGGCCAAAAAGTTCAATTTTGGTTTCATCTGACCAGAGCACCTTCTTCCACATGTTTGGTGTGTCTCCCAGGTGGCTTGCGGCAAACTTTAAACGAGACTTTTTATGGATATCTTTGAGAAATGGCTTTCTTCTTGCCACTCTTCCATAAAGGCCAGATTTGTGCAGTGTACGACTGATTGTTGTCCTATGGACAGACTCTCCCACCTCAGCTGTAGATCTCTGCAGTTCATCCAGAGTGATCATGGGCCTCTTGGCTGCATCTCTGATCAGTTTTCTCCTTGTTTGAGAAGAAATTTTGGAAGGACGGCCGGGTCTTGGTAGATTTGCAGTGGTCTGATGCTCCTTCCATTTCAATATGATGGCTTGCACAGTGCTCCTTGAGATGTTTAAAGCTTGGGAAATCTTTTTGCATCCAAATCCGGCTTTAAACTTCTCCACAACAGTATCTCGGACCTGCCTGGTGTGTTCCTTGGTTTTCATAATGCTCTCTGCACTTTAAACAGAACCCTGAGACTCTCACAGAGCAGGTGCATTTATACGCAGACTTGATTACACACAGGTGGATTCTATTTATCATCATCGGTCATTTAGGACAACATTGGATCATTCAGAGATCCTCACTGAACTTCTGGAGTGAGTTTGCTGCACTGAAAGTAAAGGGGCCGAATAATATTGCACGCCCCACTTTTCAGTTTTTTATTTGTTAAAAAAGTTTAAATTATCCAATAAATGTTGTTCCACGTCACGATTGTGTCCCACTTGTTGATTCTTGACAAAAAAATTAAATTTCATATCTTTATGTTTGAAGCCTGAAATGTGGCGAAAGGTTGCAAGATTCAAGGGGGCCGAATACTTTTGCAAGGCACTGTATATTAACTTTCATATGTATTGGTTCAGGTGATACACCGTTCGACTCAAACCTTTGTTTCAAAAACTACTAAAGAAACATTTTTAAAACTTCCTGAATAAATGTCTGGATTTTAATAGCAAATTTAAATTGCAATATTTGAACATGACAAATTATATTAACATACACAATAAATACGAACTTAACATTAGAAAACGTTAACAGTAGAAAACACATACAGGTGGACAGTTCTTTCTCAGCAGCTTCCTACTCGAGTTTTGCAGGTTAGCAAGTTCACACAGTTTAATGTTATGCTAACTCAGATGCAGGTCGGACTTTTAGTTGCAAAACTAGTGGTGTGTTCCCCACTTCCACAACATTGTCGTCTTTTTACATACACCTGCTGCTGTTGCCGCTGGCTGAAAAAAACTCATTTGCTCCCAAAAACGTATAAATACGTTCTATTTTTAATTGTTTCAGTGTCCCAAAGACGTATTTATACATCTTTTACCTTTGTTTAAATTTAAAAAAAAAAAAAAAAAAAAAAAAAAAAAAAAAGCAGAAAATCAATCCACTGGAGGGCAGTAGCGCATTTGGTAAGACCCGCAATCCTATTCAATGGCAACGAGAGGCCAAGCTGCAAAGCCGGGTCGCGGTCGGAAGCCGGCCGAATGGATGCCAGGCAGGGGACGACCAAACAAAACAACCGATAGGACGCCCGGGATGCCAGCCGCTAGACAACCGGGACCACTAAATGCCGTTAAGCCTATTCTGGTCGCGAGCAGAGCCCGCAGAGACTCAAAAAATCCATCTTTTTGATACAGTCAACGATTAGGGAAAAGTTTAACCGGCGGTCGCGGCCACAATACCGTCATCTTTTAGTTAGTTAGGTGTAAATAAATTGTTACTTTGCTGTCAAAAGCTCGATTTGTCTCGTTGTTTGTGATATTTTGTAAAAGGAAAAAAATATTCAGAAGTTTGGGATGTCACTAAAGCCAAAAATAGCTGTGTTGAAGTCAAAGTTATGTTTGAAATGTATGCGTTTACAAAAAGCTCATTTTCTCCGTTTTTTCATCAGAAATTGGAAAATTGCTCAAACTAAGCTTTTTTCTAATGCTCATTTCTAAAGAATGGAAAAACATATGAACTTACTTTTTTTCTGCTGAAAGAAGAGTCTAATCTTTCTTTTGGTGGGTTCCATGTTTATATAACAATAGAACAGAATTTTCTGTGGGCCTTGCAAAATCAGTCAAAATCCAGTAAAATGGCCGGGAGCGAAGGGCCTTGCTCCGGTGAAAATGGCTGGGAGTGAATGAGTTAATATCCCTCTTCTTCGAAGGGGGTGGACGAGGGGGCATTTTGTCGAAATGTTGTATTTCTGTCGGGGCTGTGAGTGTGTGCATGCGTGTGTGTGTGTGTGTGTTGGGGGGGGTTGATCAGTCAATCAAACGTGCGTTTGTGGGAAAAAATGGACTGGCGCTTTTAAAAAGTGAGAAGGGGTAAATGTAAGTGAACATAATTAAAATAATTCACTTAACTTAATAATGGTAGGGTCAATTATATCCTTACAACATGTCAAAAAACAATTTAAATTACCTTTATACCTGAAGTCATTATATAATGCAAATAAGGTTGCTTAAAAATTGGCGGAGACAATTTGAGCATCCTGAAAAGTTGGTGGTGTTATCTCCCTCCTGTCCCTATGCAAATCTACACCCTTGGTTCATTCGCTGCCAACCCTCCCAGTTCAATTGGAGGTCTGCTTGCGACAAGCGAAGTTCATAGAAGAAGAGCAGAACCACATAATTGGAAGACTATTATCATCAATGACACCAAAAGAGTTAACATCCAGACACAATGGCGCTGATTGGTAACAGCAGTCCCAACAACAAAAACAAATGGCTCGTTCAAAATGTCACATAGGATTTAATTGCTTGTAAGCACACGACACGAGGACCAAGACATCGAACAATACGCACAATTACGACGGGGTGTGAACGCATGCTTGACGACAAAGTGAATTATAATTTGAAGTTGAAATATAGAGAAAATGACACACTGACATGAGGATTATCATTTCTGTTTTTTTATATTCAGCAGCACTTTTATGCTTTAATATTACACATGATTTACGTACAAAGAAAGCACGCTGTCCGCTTGTCAAAATAGCAGCCGAGCAGCCAAGATGATGACGTGCCAGCAACAGTCTGAGGCCACTAATACAGCAGCGTTAATTTCCTAACGAGTATCTTCCTTGCTGTCATGGTGACCATCTGTGTGGCCTAATTGAATATGCGCGCGAGAGACGCCCGCCATACAGCTGTTATGGAACATGGCGTCGCGAAATCTTATTAAGTCGGAGCCGCGGGCGAGCCCTCGCTGCCTGCCGCCTCGCCTGACAACTTTCATTTTGTTTTGGCACACTGTGACTTTTTGACACGGGCGGCCAGTGGCAGACGTTTTTGACCCTCTTCAGCGCCACGGGTCAAATATCTATTGGCTTTTTTTGGGGGGAAAAAACACTCAAATGTCAGTGGAGAAGCAACACAGGATGAACTCCTCTAAGGGCACACAGTTTCAACTGCATCTTAAGTCAGTGTATGAAATCTTTGATTTAAAAAAAAAAAAAAAAAAAAAAACAAGAACAAAGCTAAGATGTGACATTGTGTTATAAATATTAATAACAGCCACCTTAAAACTTTTGCTAACTGTCCACAATTTCCAACAGTTCCCAACGGCCTTATTAAAAATGTCTCAAACAGGTGTATGTACTCAACACAAAACCTAGGGCTACACATACACTTCTTGAGGTCCACTTATTTAGCTGGGTTATGTCTACTGTTAACAATATTAGTACGGTATCAGTACTGGTGCAGCACTAACGTCATCGGTATCAGTGTGTCATAAGAATAAACATGCCGATGCCGTGTAATATGTACAGTGGTACCTCTACATACGAATTTAATTCTGGACCTGCTTTGTAAGTCAAAATGGTTGTTCGTCAAGCGGGAATTTCCCAAATTATAATTTGATTAATTTGATCCACAGCCCAAAAACCTATGCTAAATCCTTAATACTTCAGGTACAATTACAAATAGCAATTACACAACATAACAAATCAATCACAAGTACAAACCGGAATAATATTATTATAATAATCATGTAGTGAATCGGGTTCTAATGTGGCAGTTGTGTTTTGCATGCTGTTCCTGAACGTGTGACTGACGTGAGAGTGAGTGTCTTAGAGTGGGAAGCTTTTACTTTCTCTTTTCATGTTGTGTTGTTGTTGGCGTCAGCCTCGGCGTACAGTAGCCGTGTTTTGTTGCACAATTTCTGAAATAAATGATTAAAAACCTGACAAATCTGGCAATTTCCTTGCAGATGTTACAATAATAATAAAAATAATGTGCGTCATCCTCGAGATCGTAGACATATTCAGGCCCTATTGTCGGGCCAGCTCACTGACGCGCACACCACGTTCATATTTTTCTATCTTTTCCTTCTTAATTTCAATGGTAAGCGTCCCCTTTTTCCTTTTTTCACCACCTGCAATAATCTTCTTGGGACCCATGTTGATTTCTCTCACAAGAAAATCCGCAGTGCTTCCGTCTTGTGGGAAAACAAAAATTGCGATGCTGTCATAAATCGTCGTATTTCAAGCATGCCGTCACACGAGACAAACAACGAGTCAAATTTTAGGCCGGATGTTGAAAAGATCGTATCACGATGTGATCTTATGACGAGGTACCACTGTACTTTTAAAATCCGGCTTCCAACTGCCGGTCGTCCTACCAAAGAAGGCCACTAGCTACTCAAAAGACATAATAAAACGAAGCACTTGTCGCCGAAATTTTACTCAAGTAAGAGTACTCATCCAAAAATGTACTCAAGTACAAGTAAAAAAGTATCAAGTGAAAATAAATACTCAAGTAACGAGCAATGTTCCCTCTAATTTTTCATGTGTCTGAGCAGACACACAAGCTCCCTGAGAACACTGCGGACCACGGTGAGCAACATCAGATGTGCACCCTTGGGTACACATGCCTGTTCAAAACCCTGGATCATAGCAAGTTAGATGGCTTATTAAAAGAAAGAAACTACAGCAGCAATTTTCATGAGTTTACTTTTAACATAATTGATTTGACCCACATAAAAAGAAAAATACAAAAATCTCATTGTTCATGGGATGTGTACTATGTGATATGAGAGTCCTGCTTTAACCATAGAAAGAATCCTGCTTTGACCTGGGTAAGGTCCGGTTGTGGCATAGATGACTTAATAAAAAAAAAAACATAATGAACAACCACAATGGGAGTACAGTATAACAAACTCGCACAATAAAACTGTTCAGACAATAAGGACAATCAAGGTTCCTATTGCAGCTACACTGCAAAAACACACCTTAAAACTAGTTAAATAAATTCCCTTGTTTTCAGTGTAAATCTAAAAGATATACGTGAAATTATCAGCCAAATTTTACCCACTTAGATATCCTGAAATAAGCTTATTTTCAGCTAGCTATTTCAGCAAGCGTCGTGTTACCGTATCGAACGCACCAATAGGAGTGTCGCGCTGACACATTGTAGTGGCGGCGGCAGTTGTCCGAGTCGTGTTGCTGTATCGACCGCACCAATAGGAGTGTCGCATTGCTGTATCAAACACACCATTACTGCGGCGCTGACAATAGTAGTGACACTACAATTCGTTTATGTTGAATTTCATTTTGTGCGCTGCATAGATTTTCTTATGCGTATGCACGCATCTTATAGGGTACATTGGTAATGAGTAACGTTGTGAGTAACTGCTTATTTTTGTTAGATTTTTTTTTTTTAAACAATAATTGAGATGGCAATGCTGACACAGTTAAAGTGCCACTTGCTGTATGATGCTCTTATTGTTTTTTTTTTTTTTTTTTTTTTAAACCTGTCCTGTTCAGCTGTTTGACACAGAGAATGGAAGTCTAAGTGCCCAGATTCTGAACAGTTTTAATGTTTCACATTTAGAGTCTGACATACTCCCATTGTGATCATTCAAAATACCTTTTATTATGACAAAGCAGCGAACAGGAAGGGATTATGGGGGGACAGAAGAAAAGAAATACAAGAGAAGAAGGAAAAGAAACACATACACAAACAACAACTAGAAATACATTGAACATCTAAACTAGTTACTAATATGCTGGTGCTATCGTCAGCGAGATGTATTTCCGGTTTACACCATGTGGGGGCCTATTGGCCAGTGAAAGAGGAGAATGGGGGTGGGGGTGTCTATAAGCCTATAAGCTAAGTGATTGAAAGGGGTAGAGTGTACACAAATCAGTTCTGTGATCTAGAACCCAGTAATCGTGTGAATCTCTTATGAGTAAGCCCGTTGGCGACCAACCCTACGCCGCCGCATCGCCAATCCCGGCACCGGGACCCCCGACCCGAGAATGCCCTACCACATCCAGCAGCACGCAGGCCCCACCGGGCGCGCGACAGCCACGCAGACGGGCGGAGAAGCCGCGCGGGCGCCAACCCAGGGCCACGGCCCCCACCCAGCCAGCCCGGGGAGGGAGGGCGGGCGTGGGGGCGGGGGGCCATGCGCAGCCCATCCCTCCTCCCGCAGCCCAGCAAAGGAGCCATCGTCCCCCCCCCGGGACCCAGGGTGGTCCCCCGGGCCACCCGCGCACCCATCAGCCGGCCTTCAGGGATGGCAGGAGGGGACGCATCACCAACCCCACGCCTACACCCACCCCCGCCCGCCCACCCGGGCCACGAGCCACAGCCGCAGCCCCCCAACCGGCACGGCATGCCACGGGACCCCCAGCGGCCCACCAAGCCCCAGGCAAGGCAGGGTCCCCCGCCGGTGCAGGCGACACCCCGCTGATACACCGGCGCCCAGTCAGCGACCCGCGACGGAGCGCAGGGCGGATGCCCAGCCAGAGAAGAGAGGGGAAGGCGGAGGCAGGAGAACGCCCAGGAACTGCCACGGGGCGATGCAAGATCGGAGACCCGACCCCCCAACCTACTCCCGCGGCCGGCAGCCGAGGCAGAGGGGAGGCCACACCCCAGGAGCCACGCCATATAAATAAGTGTGGGACCCACCTACCTATTACTGTGGCTGCCAGGTTCCCGACTGGCAGCCATGCTCTTATTGTTAAAGACAACTTGCAGATTTAGCTGACTTTGCAATGACGCTAAAGCATTATACACTCACCGGCCACTATGGCGGCAACTCGGTGCATTTAGGCATGTAGACATGGTTTAAGACAATCTCCTGCAGTTCAACCGAGCATCAGTATGGGGAAGAAAGGTGATTTGAGTGACTTTGTTGGTGCCAGAAGAGCTGGTCTGAGTATTTCAGAAACTGCTGACCTACTGGGATTTTCACGCAAAACCATCTCTAGGGTTTACAGAGAATGGTCCAAAAAAGAAAAAAATATCCAGTGAGCGGCAGTTCTGTGGGCGGAAATGCCTTGTTGATGCCAGAGGTCAGAGGAGAATGGCCAGACTGGTTCGAGCTGATAGAAAGGCAACAGTGACTCAAATAACCACCCGTTACAACTAAGACAAGCAGAAGAGCATCTCTGAATGCACAGTAGGTCGAACTTTGAGGCAGATGGGCTACAGCAGCAGAAGACCACGCCGTGTGCCACTCCTTTCAGCTAAGAACAGGAAACTGAGGCTACAATTTGCACAAGCTCGTCGAAATTGGATAATAGAAGATTGGAAAAACGTTGCCTGGTCTGATGAGTCTCGATTTCTGCTGCGACATTCGGATGGTAGGGTCAGAATTTGGCGTCAACAACATGAAAGCGTGGATCCATCCTGCCTTGTATCAACGGTTCAGGCTGCTGGTGGTGGTGTAATGGTGTGGGGAATATTTTCTTGGCACTCTTTGGGCCCCTTGGTACCAATTGAGCATCGTTGGAATGCCACAGCCTACCTGAGTATTGTTGCTGACTAGGTCCATCCCTTTATGACCACAATGTACCCAACTTCTGATGCCTACTTTCAGCAGGATAATGCGCCATGTCATAAAGCTGGAATCATGTCAGCCTGGTTTCTTGAACATGGCAATGAGTTCACTGTACTCAAATGGCCTCCACAGTCACCAGATCTCAATCCAATAGAGCATCTTTGGGATGTGGTGGAACGGGAGATTCGCATCATGGATGTGCAGCCGACAAAACTGCACCAACTGTGTGATGCCATCATGTCAATATGGATCAAACTTTCTGAGGAATGCTTCCAGTACCTTGTTGAATCTATGCCACGAAGAATTGAGGCAGTACGTAAGGCAAAAAGGGGTCCAACCCGTTACTAGCATGGTGTACCTTATAAAGTGGCCGGTGAGTGTATAGTGCAGTACTGGGAGTGGCGCATGCGCCCTCGGGGAACATACTTTTTTGCCGTACTAGAATAAAGTGTAATTGCACATCCATTCAGTGGGTAGCAGTGGCACTATCATTCTCATTTAAGATGAGGAAATATGAAAAACCGTATGTAGCGTTTGGCTTTTGACTTTGACTTATAATACAGTGGGAGATGAGGAATGACCACTCTGTTTTAATGTGTCTAAAAATGTTTGAAGCGGACAGCAGAAAGCCAAATCAATTATGACGTCGCTTACAGACACTAGACCCCAATCATATTCATAAACTGCTTGATTATTTTGTTTTTTCAAAACGAATATTGCCAACAATCGTACCGCTTTGTCAGTTTTACATCGGTAAACCGCGAGCAGTTAGCATCATTTTAGGTGGCATACCAAGTTGCTCAGAGCAAAAAAGCCCCACACCATAGCTAAGGAGCTGATTCTGCCTACGGCAAAAATTAACACTGTCCATCTGTCCAATGACACTTTCATTTTTTTTGTTTTTGTTTTTTTTTGGTCAAATTGTTTGGCATAATGTCCTCCTGAGTTAATGTTCCGAATCAATTTGAATACGATACAAGGTTATGAAGGTTATACTTGTAATCTCATCATCCAAACAAAAGAACCTCAGGCGGTTATTATAGTATTGGGGAGGTTTGGGGGTAAGAGGTACTCACATTTAAAAATAAGCATCTCCTCAAAACAGGATATTATAATATTGTGTTTTGAATTGAATTAACATGACAATGTGATCATATGGAGGTACAAGTACTGCGATGAACGGTACTTTTTTTTTTTTTTTGTAAATAGTCGATGGAAAAACGAACAGGTACAATTTCTTTAGATTCCTTAAGGTCTTTCAAGTGAAAATCTTATGTCTTTATGCATTATGTCTGCTGAAATGAAAAACTTATATCACATATTTTCTGCAGGGATGGTTGAAGCCAAATGGTGCAAAGTTTGCTGGTGTTATTTTCCAATGGGTTTGTCAAAATGTGGGTGGGAGGGGTGTCATAAAATGCAAGATGCATGCTTTTCAGTCCATTTACAACCCATCAAGGCTACCAGTGGCAGAAAAATGGTAGGTTTTGGGATTTAAGTACACTCTACTCATTGACAAAGCACTACCTTCGATGTTGCCGGGCGAGCTGTTAAATAATCACATATCCATGGTGACGACAAAATCCACTTCTGCCTTCCACTGTGTCGCCATGTTGAATTATGAGAGGAAGTCGGACATTAATCAATAAAGAAGGATTTGCTGCGGGAGGCTATTGTACACCAACATAATGGCCAAAGTCCTAAAGGCTTCTCAGCTATACGTATTAGCGATTGCCCGTTCTTGAAACAGCTAAGTAAAGATTCCTTCATTTTGGAAGGTATTCTGTTTTTCTGCATGGTTAAGAATGCGTTTCCACTAATTAGAGGCACAAGTGCCTTCAATTGGCTGCCGATATGAGACTCCTTACATTCTCTTTGCTTGCCAAAGTCCATTTACCATTTGGTTTTGCTTCTGTTTTGTGATTATGTGTGTGTATGCAGGTGTAACATGCAGTGTACTGGGAAAAATGTTTTCATCAATGCGCTTAAAACCTTCAAGTGTTACTCCTTAGGAAAAAAAAATAGAATAAAATAAAATAATAAAAAAAAAAAAATCATTGTCAAAATTGTTGATATTGACTTGTTTTTTTTGGATAAATAATTATTTTGGAAGAAACTTGTGTGTATCTTTGAAATCATAGTAAAAATGTGTGTTATGGTGGTAAAAACATGACTTTTTTCATGCCTTAGTTAGCTTTAAAATTTCTAGTCAGGGTAATTGTTTTGTTTTTGTAGTGAAATTGCATTGTAGATAGAAACTCCAATCTCGTGGTGTTTAAAAAAAAAAGAAGGGATTCTGAGATATCTTGATATTACCTTAGGCAATTCCCTACATCGATTCAAAATCTGTCTATATCGATCTTTACATGTGTGTTTCTGGTGAAATAAACAATTTAGTTGCTGAACTTAACACTCCAGTCCAGGAGTAGAAGCAACAATAACATCAGACTAATCTGGGTACAGATTTGTGTACGTCGCCCTCAAGTGATTGGCCGCCTTTACTGGGGTGTTTACACACATATAGCAGCCAAGCATCAGTCAATGTAAACAGTAACATTAGCTGCTGCTGACTGTGTGCTACGGGTGGCACACCTCAGCAATGGCGGGCGGGGTACTTCTGGTCGTTTTGCTTGTACTACTCATCTGAAATGTGGGCTTTTTTTGGCTTTTACTGCAAAAACTGAGGCATGGAGTATTTAGAATCCTGCATTTAAGCAGGTTTGGACTAAAGCAGGTTTGCACTAAAAATGAGAAAATGTTATAATGAAAGCCATATGTTGAGTGCTGGATGAGGTTTCAGGAAAAAAGTGATATACAGGTATATGTACTTTTAAAATGTCCATTTTGATTTGTGATAAATAAATATCCCAATAATTGTCTTCAAGTGTAATATAGGGATTAATCGGGATCAAATCGAATCGTGACATGAATCGTATCGCCAGATATAAGGCAATACACACCACTACTTAAATCAGTCGAAATGTTTTATATAGTGCAAAGACGTCAGTGATGTCATAACCCTTTCTTTGGACACAACTGTTGGACTATTGCTCCATTAGAGAAAATTGTGAAGTCGGGAGTTTTCCAACCTCCGAAAAATATCAAACACCACTCGAACTGGGAGGTCCTAGTCACCAAGTCGGGGAAAAAAAAGTACACCGACTTCACGAGTTGAAAATGGTGATGCCTTTTCCAAAACAGACTGGCTAGGGTAAAGCGATTTACACGATTATAAAAATATATTTACGGTATCAGTATCTATCATTAAATTAATTTAGTTATTCAACACAACTTCCCGTAACACAATATGAATTTTATTGCGCCTGCGTGAGGATATGCTGCTCTCTTTGCATTAAGTTATTCCATGATTTGAACAAAATGTTAAATAAAATATACTTGAGTTGTCGTTTTTCCACCACTATTTGATCGCTTACGAGAAGTCAGATTTGCTGAAGGTCAAAATGTCTTTTGATGGCCATAATAAAAAAACATTTTCTCGAGATCAGCCATCTTTGCTGTTTACATTAGCTTGGAACGCTGAGGTCACAACTGGTACCACCCGAGTGGGATAAGTCCGTCTTCCCACCTTCCTCGAATGCAGCATAAGTCCAGCCATCACAGGTAAGTAGCAGCTTCAGTTATAATTACCTTCTACGATGACATGTTTTGATATGTAGTAAATTGTGTCTATGAAAAAGTGATTATTCTCTTTGTATAAATGTAAACAATTGACTGAAAAAAGACATTTCTTCAATGTAAACAGCTTGTATAACTTAATTTTAAATGTACTGTCCCATCAAAGAAAACTTAAAGCCATCTATAGTAAATGTGAGTAGACTCCAGTCAAATATATTAATCAATTGATTGAAACCTATTTTAAATTTTTTGCCTTGTTTTCTTGTCTTCCTCTACAGTATATGGTCGACAGATACAATTTCATTTCGTCCAGAAATTCTAAGCAAGCAATCCTGGACTCATTTAAATTTTCTTGTATGAATTTCCACAAGGTTCCACGTATGACGGAAACACCAGTTGACACTACAAACTCTTCTTGTTCATATTCCACTAAAACGCGTATTGCTTTATTCATCAGGCCCCGCAAAGTGAAGACGCGCCTCAAGGAGAGGCGCCCCGTGGCGCTCGGGTATGATAAGAGGGACGAGGACAAGATGCTGCAGTGTCCTCCAACTGCCCCCCCCCCCCCCCTTATTCTTCCGCCGCAGTCACCGTACTTTTGTTTATCTGGGACCCCCCCCCCGTCATCCCTACTTTCCTTCTATAAATGATACCTCCACTGCCTTCTCTGACACACTCGGCATGCCGACTCAGAGGCGTGTGGTATCAACACGTGTCAGACATGTGACGTGACTCAAGCGTGTCGACGGAAATAAAACCTGCACGTCCGCCCACCACTCAGGCGATCTTGACTCTTAGTACTGCTACCACGTGACCCTCCATTTTCCTCATCATTCGCATCCATCCATGCATCTATTTATACAATACAGTATCTTCCTATGTCTTACCATGCTCACTGATGTTTTGTTGTTCTTTCTTGTGGATTCAAAAGGAAAAATGTACATCTGTACTAGGTTGACTGAGTTTAATTTAGGATTTAAATCATTCAAACCTCTGGGTACCTCCCCATACGGTTTGCAATAAAAGGCTCACGATAACGATTATCTCACTATATGGTGATTCATCAATTATCGATATACAGTGGGGCAAATAAGTATTTAGTCAACCACTAATTGTGCAAGTTCTCTCACTTGAAAATATTGGAGAGGCCTGTAGTTGTTAACATGGGTAAACCTCAACCATGAGAGACAGAATGTGGAAAAAAAATAGAAAATCACATTGTTTGATTTTTAAAGAATTTATTTGCAAATCATGGTGGAAAATAAGCATTTGGTCAAAACCAAAAGTTCATCTCAATACTTTGTTATGTACCCTTTGTTGGCAATAGCAGAGGCCAAACGTTTTCTGTAACTCTTCACAAGCTTTTCACACACCGTTTCTGGTATTTTGGCCCATTCTGCCATGCAGATCTCCTCTGGAGCAGTGATGTTCTGGGGCTGTCGTTGGGCAACACGGATTTTCAACTCCCTCCTCACCCCGTGGCGTCAAAATGATAACAAGAATGGTGAGTAAAAATCCCAGAACCACACGGGGGGACCTACTGAATGACCTACAGAGAGCTGGGACCACAGTAACAAAGGCTACTATCAGTAACACAATGCGCCGCCAGGGACTCAAATCCTGCACTGCCAGACGTGTCCCCCTGCTGAAGAAAGTACACCTCCAGGCCCGTCTGCGGTTCGTTAGAGAGCATTTGGATGATCCAGAAGAGGACTGGAAGAATGTGTTATGGTCAGATGAAACAACAACAGAACTTTTTGGTAGAAACACAGGTTCTCGTGTTTGGAGTAGAAAGAATACTGAATTGCACCACACCCATTGAGAAGCAATGGGGGTGGAAACATCATGCTTTGGGGCTGTTTTTCTGCAAAGGGACCAGGACGACTGATCTGTGTAAAGGAAAGAACGAATGGGGCCATGTATCGAGAGATTTTGAGTGTAAATCACCTTCCATCAGCAAGGGCATTGAAGATGAGACGTGGCTGGGTCTTTCAGCATGACAATGATCCCAAACACACAGCCAGGGCAACAAAGAAGTGGCTTCTTAAGAAGCATTTCAAGGTCCTGGAGTGGCCTAGCCAGTCTCCAGATCTCAACCCCATAGAAAATCTGTGGAGAGAGTTGAAAGTCCGTGTTGCCCAATGACAGCCCCAAAACATCATTGCTGTAGAGGAGATCTGCATGGAGGAATGGGTCAAAATACCAGCAACAGTGTGTGAAAAGCTTGTGAAGAGTTACAGAAAACGTTTGGCCTCCGTTATTGCCGTTATATGAGTTAGGAAATCAATCTACGATATTTTACGGTAAAACTGTTCCAAAGAAAAACAAAGAAAGAACAAAATTTCAGTGCAACACTTCTGTAAACCAATGAAGCAACACTATGCAATTATTACATTCTTGTAAACATATTACAGGTAGTCCCCGGGTTACGAACGTGTTCCATTCCTACGGTGCCGATGTAAACTGAATTTCTGCGCAAGCCAGAATCAATCCTTAAAGTACCCGTAAATACTCCACAAATTTCAAAATAACTATACAAAAACATGTATTATACAGTGCTGCTCGAAAGTTTGTGAACCCCACAGCGATGGTCAGATTTTTTGTAAAAAAAACTAAAATAACCTTATTAAATGTTAAGTTATACCCAAATCCACAATACTGACATTCCAAATAATGGACTGAAACAAAAATAGTTATATTGTCATTCTTTATTTAACAAAAGTGGTTGATTTAAGAAAAACTCAGATATCATGTGTGCAAAAGTATGTGAACCCCTTCAGTTAATAGGATATTGCGCCTCCTTTTGCAGAGATTACCTCAACCAAACGGTTTCTGTAGTGACTAATCAGCCTCTCACATCTACTTTGGGGGATTTTTGCCCATTCTTCCTTGCAGAACGCAGTCAGTTGAGAGAGGTTTGATGGGCGTCTGGCATGAACTGCTCGCTTCAGGTCCCGCCACAGCATTTCAATGGGATTTAGGTCAGGACTTTGACTGGGCCAGTCCAGAACACGAATCTTCTTCTTTTTCAGCCATTCCTTGGTTGTATTGCTGGAATGCTTTGGATCATTATCATGTTGCATGATCCACCTTCTGCCAAGCTTTAACTTCAAAACAGATGGCGTCAGGTTATGTTCTAGGATTTGACAATATTCCTCAGAATTCATGATTCCCTGGACTATGTGGAGTTGTCCAGGTCCTGAGGATGAAAAGCAAGCCCAGATCTTGACATTCCCACCTCCATGCTTCACTGTTGGGAGAAGGTTCTTTTGGTGGTATGCAGTGTTGACTTTTCGCCAGACATGGCGGTTTGGTTGTGACCAAACAGTTCAATTTTGCACCTACATCAGTTGATGAAAACTCTTTTTAATTTAGTCTCGACAACACAACTGTTAAAAAAACAAAAAAAAAACTACTGAATTGATTGATTAGGAAATCAGGTTGAAATAACAGAAAATTCCAAAATGTTGAGGGGGTTCACAAACTTTTGAGCAGCACTGTACGTCACTGTACCGTCCTCGCCAAGACATTGGAGCTAAGTCCGAGGCTAGACAGTTAGCTAAGCTCCGAAATGACGATGACAGACGTCCATGTGTTTTGCCGACTTTATTCAGCTACTAATGACATCAACACTTGCAGAATGAAATTAAATATAAATTAAATCTGTTTCATCTTCAATAACAGCAATTTAAATTTGTGTATATAGCTAGCTGCTGATACAGCAACCACAATCCACACAAACGATTAGCATGTATCAGCATGCTCACATCGTCATAAACAATCACATAAACTCGCACCTAGTATTCGACCACAATTGAAAACGCACAATAAACAGTATAAAAGGTGTTATATAGAAGCGTTGCCTCTGTGGATACTTCATAAGCAACAAATGTGTGCGCAGGCTTGCAGGCTTTTCCCCTCTATCTCTCTCACTCGGCTGCGCGACTTCTTTGTTGGAACAAATGCCTCGTGTGTGCGGGTGTGCTCTTCTTTGTGTGCGCAAATACTTTGTTAGGGTGTACATGCACTCTTACTCGAGTGCCATTATTACTGCCCGCTCTACGCTTCCTCCGCCACGATAAAAGCACACATCACAAAACTAAAGTCAACATTATATTAAAAAAAAAAAAAAAAAATGGGACTCCAGCGTCAAAAAGTCAAGAATCAAGTATCAAGTAAGTCAGGTAAGTCGTAACCCGGGGACTACCTGTAGTGTGTTTCATTGCCTGCCATTGACAGATAGATGTCCAATTCATTTGAATTTGGAGGACTGTCTTTGAATGCTCATGTTTGAGTGCCATTGACGGTGCTCGACGTCCAATTCATTTTGATTGGGAGGTTCATTTGCCCCTCCCTGATAAAATTGGATAGGACGTCTAGCGCAGTTAATGGCAGCCAATGAGTTAACAGATAATTTCCTGGAGGAAATACAAATGAGAGTTTTGGACTAGTGGAAAATTTTCATAGCAACCTGTTGGTTCCTTTATTAAATATTTTGAACAATGTATCGATTCTTGGCGGGAGCATACCGATAAACTATTAAGATAGAAAGTATCACGATTTATATATTTACATATCGATATATTGTCAAAGCTCTAATATCAGCGAAAATAATCTTGTTTAACAAATTTGGGGGTCGGGGGGGACGTTGGACATCACGCCCTGTGTTTTGGCTTTCAGCACAATGGTGAAGACTTTTGCATTTCGCCATCGCCTACCATGTGTCAAGCCTAAATCTGACTTATTCCCCCTGTCGGCCTCCTTTAAAGTAGTGCCGGCAGGTTTGTTGGACAGAAAGTAGTCACGTATTGTCCTTTTCGCCATTGTTCGCAAGTGTTGTCAAGTTTTCCCGCTACTCCAATTATTACCCGCTCCACATATCGCCCAGCTACACCTTCTTTTTCTTGTGTTGTATTTTTCCTTGGTAAACAGCTCATTACATTACTGCCAACTAGTGGATTTAACCGTGAAGGAGTTTGTCAGCAAGAAAAAACATGCAATGTTACTGGTCGAGCATGTGCAAGTAGATGAAAAAAATCTCGCACTGGCTCTAATTTTAGGCACAAAATGCAACCAATTGGTTGTAGTCTGGAGCCCTGCTTAAAAACTTTTAGGATCTAATGAGCCAGAATTGTTCTCTTTTTCTAAGATATGCTATTAGAAACACATAAAATATTGCCATTGATTTAAGAGTAGTAGTAAATGTTTTGGACCTACGGAAGGGGCCGTGTTTTAAGCTCGCAATTGACGCTCAGGGTGATGACGTATATTGTCAGTCTCACTCGACGAATATTACTGGCCGACTGCAATTCCTTTTACACTGCGAGACGTCCAACACATGCGCTCATCGGTTAAAAGCGGCGAGTACTTACTATTTGTGTTTTTATTAAAGATGCACCGATACCGATACTAGTATCGGCAGGGGGCGCTGATCCGGCCCGAAATGGTGGTATCGGTATTGGCGAGTACTAACAAAGAAGGCGCCGATGCTATTTACCGGTCCATTATTATAACATTTGACCGCAGCCTTTTTTTTTTCTCCTGGCGCTCACTACACTCTGTCTCTGTGTTGTGTGATGACACGTGAACACCAAGCAGCTATCGCTATTGGCCTGCTCCAGACCAATGAGAACGGGCCAATAGCCACTCCTGACCAATGACAAGGCCGCTTGGCGGCGCCGACATGACGGCGGTCGGGAAATATTTCAAAATACAAATCCCGTCAATTAAAATCAATGGCTGCATGCAAGATTTGCGGCCTGAAAGTTTCGAGATGTGGAGTTAAACCGGCCAGTTTCAATACCTCGAACCCAATAAAACATTTGAAGACGAAACGTGAAAGTACACAACGAGTTTGAGCCTGCAAGAGCAGGACTGCTATCCAGAGGAAGGGCGCTGGACCGGTGCAACAATCTCTGGTCAGTTCACTACGTCAACTTTACTTCGTCTTTTACTTAAAGAAATGCTGCAGTAGTTTAGGAACTGTTTCCAAAGTAGGGTTGCCACCTTTCAGAAATAGAAATAAGGGACCCCCCCCCCCCCCCGAAAAAAATGAGGCTAATAGAGAGACGGGATGCTGTGGTCAATTATTATTACTTATAATTGTTAGCGTCCGCAAATGTGGAAACAAGGTTGGACCTCGAAGCGGACAACAAGCGGGGGATACGTACAAGGGTTTAATGATTGCAAACAAAAAATAACACGCGATCGCGGGATAGTAGAAATAACAAAAGGAGTCCGTGACAGCAGGTGGACGGAGCTCAATACTACAAACTTGAAGGTTTACTAAGACGAAAGGCAGCGAGCCAAAAAGCCAAAATAAAAACACTTAAATACCTGCACAGGGTAGAGGTTACAAACGAGTGCTGCACACTAACAGAAAAAACCCAATGCAGGGGCGTAACAAGCAAATGTAGCGAGACTATAGTGCGAGATGTCAAACGGCGATCAGCAAAGCAAATATCTCGGCAGCCTTCTCTGAGCTCACCCGTGCTTAAATGCTGCGTTGATGAGCCTGCATTGGATTCAGGTGCCACGTCAGGAATGCCCCCACTAACAGCCCAGCAACAAAACACAATCTAATCAGCAGCAGAATGTGACAATAATTTCATCAAAGTTGCACTGTTTGGCCTTTGAGAAGTTTAAAAAATTTTACTCAGTTCATTCAGAGTTTATTATTATGAACTTATTTTTACTTTCTTACTGTTGGGCTAGTATTATACTTTGTACTAGTCTTTTTCCTATTTTGCAAAGGTAAGCAACAGCCTGACAAAGCCTTGATAGCAATGATTTCACATCCAATTATGTAGCTCTTTGGGAAAAAAAAAAATTATATATATATATATATATATTACTGGTGTCTACAATAATCGATGCGGCGATGCATCCCGATGCGGGCCATGGACGATGCGATTCGATGCGGGCAACAAGCCGAATCGATTCAGCACATATTAAAATATATAAGTCCGTTCAAAAAATCTTCCGGTGATGCAATGGATTTGGTTTCCCCATTTGTATTATTATTCTCATGTTTACCTGTAGAGGGAGCTACTGTACAAGCAATGCAGGGGGGACGAAGAAACCCAAATCTGCTTCCTCACGGGAGTAACGTCACAGACATGCGCAATTGCGCAGTGGCAATCGAGAAAGCAGGGAGATAAGACATAACAACAATGGCTGAAGCTGAGAAAGAGAGAGCGCGAAAGATTATTGACGCACCAAAGACATTGAAAGCAGGCATATGGAGACATTTTGGCTTCTATGAGGTTGGTGGGAAACTTGACCAAACGTATGCGGTGTGTAAAAAATGAAAGGCTGCTACTGTGTGTAAAAAAAAAAAAAAGAAAGCCCTGTTCTCATTCAAAGCACTAATTAAATGCTGTGATTTTTTTATTTTTTATATATATTACTATTTTCATTTGACTACAACCAGGAATGACACAAGAGCCTATAAAAAGTTGTTTAATGTCTGACCGCTTGTGTTGCCTCATGATTTATGAAAAATATGCTTTGCTTTAGCATTTTAATGCATCCCAGGCTTTAATGCATCGTGATGCATTGCCGAATCGAACCGAATCGTGGCCCTCTGAATCGAATCGAATCGTGAGCCTCCGAATCGTAATCGAATCGAATCGTGAGGGCAGTGCCGATGCACACCTCTAATATACATATATATATATATATATATATATATATATATATATATATATAAACGGGGTGGTATCGGTATGGTATCGGTATCGGCCGATACTGCACAGCCAGGTATCGGTATCGGGGCCAAAAAACGGTATCGGTGCAACACTAGTTTTTATTGAGTCGTTTATTACCTCCTCATTGCCTCAAAATACTTTTTGCATGTGTTTCACTCTCATCATTTTAAGTTTTGTGCTTTCTTGTGGTAGCTTCAAAGCAGATTGTTAATCTGTTGACCACATTAGTAATGTAGCATATTTAACTGACCCTTATTTGATATTAATTTGTTTAAGTATTTTCGTAAGGCATCTTTAATGCGCTCTGTCTGTATGCATCTAAACAAAACAAGCCGAAAGTGCACGGTAATACTTTGGCTGTCAAATTCAACTCTAGCACATTTTAGCAGAACACCATTTTTTCCCCTTACTCTCGTCTCATCTAATCCCGTCTTTCCTGTTCATTTTGCTTTTGCTGCTCGTTCTGTAAGATATCGACAGTGCTATCATGCTCATTCATGCTCCTCTCGGGTTAAAATTGAAAGGGTTGAACAGATGACATGTTTATGTCGCTACAGTCATACATGCCCGGCAGCGTAACTGTGACGTCACCGCTCTGCGACGTCAACAATGGCAAACTACTAGTTAAACTAATTTTACAAATTGTATAACTACGAAAACATCAAGCTGGGTTTCAATATCAAATTATTTTAACTCATAATAATGTTGATCTTTTAAGAACTACAAGTCTTTCTATCCGTGGATCACTTTAAGGCCACTCTAGCTTCAGGTGAAGTTAGCCTCCCGTGAGCGAACCAAACAAACTGAACCCTAGAAACAAATTTGCTTGCATTCATTGTCAAGGGTCTGTTTCCAGGATGGTAAGGATGAGAACAGAAGGGTTGAAGCTGCAACCTGTCATGCTGATAGATAAGAATAGACAGCTTAACAAACAAGACTCAAATCACCGTCCCCGCTGGTCCTATGTTAACGAGCCTGGCCGCCTTTAATATTCCGGCCTGGATGTCACTTTCATAGGAGGTGGGCGGCGGAGGCGGGCATCTGGTTATGATAATACGCTAATAAACTACAAAATGCTTTTCAAGGCGTCCAACTGAAGGTTACAGGCGGAGGCGGGCTGCTGCGGGGCATCTGTTACCTTGTGTTTTTAAGCACATCGAGACGCTTGCAACAGGCTAAATAAACAACGGTGACAGGGCGGAGGTGGTATGTGGACGCAGTGGGTCTTCGCGCTAATTAACGGTCAACATCATTGTGCCCCTGGATGCTGTCCTGCGGGAGATGACACCCTGGGAAAATACAGCAAGTGTATTTTGGGCAAATTGGGAGGAGTGCCAGAGGCCCGCTGGGGGATAACATACAAAAAAAAAAGGGTTTTGCTGTTAGTGTAACCGTATTGGACAAGCTGTCAATGCAAGCTAAAGTGATTTCACAGAGCCGTGGCTTCCTCTTTTTTGGGGGGAGAGCGGGAGGGGGGGTCACTCGAGCTTTGGGAAGTCGCTTTAGTCATAGCGTGTTAGTGAAACTGCCTCCTTCACACACCTCCATCGATTAGCACCAGAGAATCCTTTCAAAGCTTCACACACAGAGTGGAAAAATACAATACCAGAACACTGCCCAGGTGTTCCGTTTTGTTTTTCCTGTAACGCTCTGTTGGCTTATTCGGGGTTCCGTATTCGGGTAAAAAGAGGAGCAAGAGACGGAATATCTGGTGGATAAGTAGGGAATTTCAAAGTTCTTTTGATGTACATTTGTGAAATTCAAGGATAATTGTTGAAAATATGCAAAGGCTGAGAATTATGTCATAACCATGTCATTGGCTTTAATTGCAAGATGTCAAAGCCATCTTAACTAGAAGGACTAGCAGTGAATGATCACGTTTCAGTAACTCTGACAGTGATAGGCAGCAAATTCTGTCCTCGTCTGATCAACATTACCATTACACTCCTCGTGGAAATGTCCAGCTTTTGCATTTTACTTTATGATTGAATAAGGAGAAGTGGTACATCTACATACGAAATTAATATGTTCCAGAAGTCGAAATGAACATATGTCGAGCAAGATTTTCCCATAAGAATACATTTAAATTCCATTACTTCGTTCCACAGCCCGAAAAACCTACACAAAATCCTTAATAAATACTGCTGGTTCTATTGCAAATAGCAATTACACAGAGCACAAGAAATAAATTGTGAAAACATATAGGAATAATAATGTAATAATAATAATACCTGTAATAACGTAATGAATGGGATTCTAATGTGGCGGATGTGTTTTGCGTGGTGTACCTGAACGAACCGCGTGGCCGACAGAAAGAAAGAGGACTTTTTACTTTCACTTTTCATGTTCAGCTGCGGCGCAAATTAGGCATGTTTTGTATTGCAAGATCTTTAATAAATGATTGAAAACCCGACGAAGCAGGCAATTTTTTGGCGATGTTACAATAATAATAATTGACACCTTAACTTATAAAGACTGGCGAACAGATGTCGGAGGAGGATAGTTGAGATCGTAGACATTCTATAGCTGTATTGACGAGCCAGTTCATGGACGCACACACCGCACTCATATTTTTCTACAAGGGTATGAAAAAGTATCTGAACCTTTTGTAATTTCTCACATTTCTGCATAAAATCGTCAAATGTTATCTGATCTTTGTCAAAATCACACAGATAAAAAAAAAACGGTCTGCTCTAACAAAAACCACCCAAACATTTAAAAGTTTTCATATTTTAATGAGGAAGGTATGCAAACAATGACAGAAGGGGGAAAAATAAGTAAGTGAACCATCACATTTAATATTTTGTGGCTTCCCCTTTGGCAGCAATGACTTCAACCAGACGCTTCCAGTAGCTGCAGATCAGTCTGGCATATCGATCAAGACTAATCTTAGTCCATTATTCTCTACAAAACTGCTGTAGTTCAGTCAGATTCGTGAGATGTCTGGCATGAATCGCTGTCTTTAGGTCATGCTACAGCATCTTAGTGGGGTTCAAGTCTGGACTTCGACTTGGCCACTACAAAATGTGTATTTTGTTCTTCTAAAACCATTCTGAAGTGTATTTACTTCTTTGTTTTGGATCATTATGTTGTTGCAGCATCCATCCTCTTTTTAGCTTCAACTGCCTGACAGATGGCCTCTGGTTTTCCTGCGAAACATCTAGATAAACTTTTGAATTCATTCTTCCATTAATGATTGCAAGTTGTACAGGCCCTGAGGTAGCAAAACAGCCACAAATCATGATGCTTCCTTCACCATGCTTCACGATGGGGATGAGGTGTTGATGTTGATGAGCTGTTCCATTTTTCCTACACACATGACTTTGTGTGTTACTCCCAAACAATTCAACTTTGGTTTCCTCAGTTCACAAAATATTTTGCCAAAACTTCTGTGGCATGTCCAAGGGCCTTTTTGCGAACATTAAACGAGCAACAATGTTTTTTTTTTAGACAGCAGTGCCTTCCTCTGTGGAGTCCTCCCATGAACACCATTTTTAGCCATAGTTTTACATATAGTTGATGTGTGCACAGAAATATTGGACTGTGCCAGTGATTTCTGTAAGTCTTTAGGAGACACTCTAGGGCTGGGGTGGGCAAACCGGTCCTCGAGGGCCGCAGTGGGTCCTGGTCTTTGTTCCAACTGATTCAGCACAGACGGTTAAAACCAATGAGGTTTGAGCAGAAACAAGAAGCACCTGATTGCAATCAACTGGTTGCATTTGTAATACACCAGATTGGTGAAAGGCTAGCCTCATGACGGGTTGGAACAAAATCCCGCACCCACTGCAGCCCTTTGTGGAATAGTTTGCCCACCCCTGCTCTAGGGTTTTTTTTTACCTCTCTCAGTATTCTGCGCTGAACTCTTGGCATCATCTTTGATGGATGGCCACTCCTTGGGAGAGAAGCAACAGTGCCAAACTCTCTCCATTTGTAGACAACTTCTATGACTGTCGATTGATGAACATCCAGACTTTAAGAGATGGTTTTGTATCCTTTCCCAGCTTCATACAAATAAACAATCTGTTAGGGATCCTGCCCCCTGAGCCCTGCTCCTCCTCTTTGTGTGTGTGTATGTGTGTCTTCCTTGATTGCAGGATTGGACAGATGGGTGAGCCTGGGACCAGGTGCAGGTGATCATCGTTAACAGCTTACTTAAGCCAGTCCTTGGCCTCACCTCATCGACAGATTAACAATTCCACTCCAAGAGTTTGTGACACTAGCCCCTGATAATTCTAGAAATCCGTATTGCCTTGCTTTAGCTCATTTTATCTTCATTCACAGATCCTGCTTTGCTCGCCTGCCTCGTCAGCTCGCCTGCTCAATCGCCAAATGCCTGCCTGATCACTTGGACACAGACTGCTGTCATATTCTACAATAAACTATTGTAATCCCTGCCACCTTGCCTGCCTCCTCTGCGTCAGGTCCGCTGCTCACCCAGAAACATAACACAATCCTCGATCGCAGGTCTTCAGACAGCTCTTTTGACTGAGCAATGATGCACATCAGACAATGCTTTTGATCGAGACAATTCTTACCCGATGTGTGTTTTATAGTGGGCAGGGCACCTTTAAACCAGTCATGAGTGATTGGGCACACACCTGACTTAAAATGTTTGGTAAAAATTGGTTTCATTTGCTCTTTAAGTCTCCTTAGGCAGAGGTTTCACTTACTTATTTTTTTCCCATTCTGTCATTGTTTGCATGCTATGCTCATTAATATTTGAAAACCTATAAATGTTTGGGGTTGTTTTAGTTAAAGAAGACACTGTATTTTCATCTGTGTGATTTTGTCAAAGATCAGATCACATTTGATGGTGATTATATGCAGAAATGTGAGAAATTTCAAAAGGTTCAGATACTTTTTCATACCACTGTATCATTTCCATCCTCATTTCAATGGTAAGCCTCACCTATTTCCAGCAACAGCTCAAACATTCTTGGAACCCATGTTGATTTCTCTTGCAAGAAAATTTGCCTAGCGTCCGTTGTGCGGGAAAACATACTGTGGCACTGTCATAAATTGACGTAGTTCGAACGTGTCGTGGGATGTAGAAACAAATGGCGAATCAAATTTTACGTCGGATGTCGAAAACATCGTGCGTCGGGGTATAACTACTTCCATTTCTGGAGTTTCAACAAAAACAACTCTTATTTAAAAAGTTCCTTAAAATAGTGGTACAAGGAGCAGTGTTTGCACACGTGATTGATGTAGCCCCCAATGGGTGTCCGAGCGTGCATGCGTTTGTGTGTTTAGAGAGGTACTCTGTGCACACATGGATAAGCCCCTCTTCTCCTGCCGCCCTGCCTTGTATTGATCAGCATACACATCAAACAAGGCTGCAGATGTCTGCAGTGACAGGTAAACTCAGGGAGTGCTGAGTAAATGTCTCGCTGCATTGTTTTAACACACACAAAAAAATGATATCAAATCCATTTCGACTCCTCGCTATTTTTTCATTTATATGCCACCTAGCTGCATGAAATGTATGAATAATCCTCTTTTTTGTAGTGTTCTTGTTGTTGTTGTCATGTTTTTGCAAAACTGGTGGCACATACGCTTTAGCCACCTGGCATCCATTTATTTGTTGATATGTAAACTTGGGAAAATCCATGAAAAGTGAATGTGAAAACACAGGGAATTGCTGTTCCAACCCTATTCACTTCCAGTGTTGACGCTCATTTAGTTATTTCAGTTTTTGGAGTAAATGTAAACACGCAATATTGGCTAGTACTCACTTGAAAATGCACATAAATAGTCCAAAATAAATAGGAGTTGGAATCAAGCCTCAGTGAAAGATGTAGTTGTATCAGTATACCAGCCAGCATTCGGATGACCGAGAGAAGGGCCGTGAAGGGCTGGTCTCGGTCCAATCAGCCCAAAGGGTGGTGGAAACCATTGTTGTTGGCAGGGGGGGTCACGTAGGAGACCGCTAGTTTTTCAAGCCTAATTCATGCATGTATAAATAACTGTCACTGACGTCGCTAATTAGATTAAAAAGCTTGCCGGAGAGGGGGAGCCGAGCTAGAGAGGCCGCATGACTTGATTTACTGCCTGAGGAAATACATATTTCTATTTCTTTTCAGCAGTCATTTGCCGTATTGGATCTGGAATGCGTGCAGTGAGCTTTACGTGAATCTTATTTAATCAGGTTATATATAAATAACAAGACAGGGGTCTGGACTTTTCAGTCCATAGCAAGAAACACAGTACCTAACAAATCATTAGTCAAAAGTTACAATGCTGAGCAAAATGGAAAAAAAAAAAAAAAGAAAGAAAAATCTTCAACAAAATACTGTGCATAATAAAACCCACGCTGTATTCAAAATTACCGGTTTAAGAAGCTTGGAAGATGAAAAAAAATTCAAGAAATTAATACATAAAACGTAAATGAATAAAGAGTACACATACCTGGAATCTGTGCAGCTCCTGCATTGGTAGAGAAAAGGATAGAGGAAGAAGGGAGAGGAGACAAGAAAAACAAAGTTAGAATGCATTTAGATTTAAGGTCATTTAAATAGAGGCTCATGCTGCTAACATATAAATAAAACTAAATACGAGAGAGGGACACACTTTCATGCTGTTTTACCACTGAAAAAGCAAATGGTTCATCATTAAAAGCTTATTAAAGTGACGGGCCGTCGTTGACCTTTGAATGTAAGCGGAGTAAAAAAAGAAGGCTAATAAAAGAGTCGCTTGTAAATCCAAAGTGAATATTCCCATTATTACAGCTTTTCTGCCACAAGAACAGCGGCAGGGTAGTGAAAACAAAAAACAGCTACTACACCAAAGTCAACATTAATAAAGTACATTGCCTTCATAAAATGAAGCTTTACATCTGCATCGGGAACTCACTTGTTGTGCACTAGTGACTTATCTACATGAGACAGGAGTGTCCCCTCCAAAAACAAGGCTACAGTGGACAGTGGTATAAAAAAAATAAATAAATAAATAAATAAAAAAAAGATCCTTTTGGAATTCCTCACATTTTTGCATGAAATCACAATCAGATCTGATCTTTGTCAAAATCACACAGATGAAAAAACTGTCTGCTTTAACTAAAACCACCAAAACATTTTCAGGTTTTCATATTTTATTGAGGATGGTATGCAAACATTCACACAAGGGGGAAAAATAAGTGAACCCTCTGCCTAAGGAGAATTAAAGAGCAATTGAAACCAGCGTTTACCAAACAATTCAAGTCAGGTGTGTGCGCAACACAGATGAGTGGTTTAAAGCTGCCCTGCCCACTATAAAACACACACCTATTAAGAATTGTCTTGAGACGCATTGTCTGATGTGCATCATGGCTCGGTCTGAGCTGTCTGAAGAGCTGCGATCAAGAACTGTTGATTTTTATATAGGTGGGAAATGATACAAAACCATCTCCAGTTGGATGTTCATCAATAGACAGTCAGAGAAGTTGTCTACAAATGGAGAGAGTTTGGCACTGTTGCTTCTCTCTTAAGGGATGGCCGTCCACCAAAGACTATGCCAAGAGTTCAGCGCAGAATACTCAGAGAGGTAAAAAAGAACCCTAGCGTGTCTGCTAAAGACTTGCAGAAATCACTGCCACAGTCCAATATCTCTTTACGTACATCAACTATATGTAAAACTCTGGCCAAGAATGACTCCACAGAGGAAGCCACTGCTGTCTAAAAAAAAAAACATTGTTGCTCGTTTATTGTTCACAAAAAGGCACTTGGACACTCCACAGAAGTTTTGGCAAGGTATTTTGTGGACTAATGAAACCAAAGTCGAATTGTTTGGGAGTAACACACAACGTCATGTGTGTAGGAAAAATAGAACAGCTCATCCCCACCGTGGAGCATGGTGGAGGGCACATCATGATTTGGGGCTGTTTTGCTTACTCATGCCCTGGACAACTTGCAATCATTAATGGAAGAATTAATTCAAAAGTTATCAGGATGCTTTGCTGTAAAACCCGAGGCTGTCTGTCAGACAGTTGAAGCTAAAAAGAGGATGGATGCTGCAACAAGACAATGATCTAAAACACAGAAGTAAATCAACTTCAGAATGGTTTCAGAAGAACAAAATACTTCTGGAGTGGCCGAGTCAAAGTCCAGACTTGAACCCCATTGAGATGCTGTGGCATGACCTAAAGACTGCGATTCATGCCAGACATCCCAAGAATCTGACTGGACTACAGCAATTGCCACGTTTACATGGAGCCAAATATTCCAATTACAATCGGAATATTTGTTCAAACCGAATAAATGTGTTCCATATAAACACCTCATTCGGAATGAACAGGCCCAAACCGAATGGAATTTCATTCCGATTCACAGGGGTGGAATATTCCTTTTCCCAAACCGATTAGAAGTAAAATTATATCATGTAAACAGGGAAGCGGAATGGTGTCTGGTTGCGTTCTTTCTGCGCATGCTCCGTACTGACGTGGTGACGTCACTTTGTGACGTAAGTAACGTCACTTGCAACATGGCTTCCAAGCACACGCACAGCGCACCCACACAACTTTTTAAATGAACGGCGCATCATTCTGAAGTTTTGTTTCCACTCGAAAAGTTAAAACAGCAGCTGATCTGACGATCGATCTCCATGTTTTGCAACGTGACGCTTTGTTTTGATTAATCTGCGCATGTCAGACGGCAGTTGTCAAACGTCCTTTCGGAATAAAGGCAGTCACATGTAAACGCTGGATCGGAATAGATGAAGTGACATGTAAACAGCTGATGTGAAATTTCCATTCGGAATGATTTGAATCGGTATGAATAAAAGTCAGCATGTAAACGTGGCTAGTTTTGTAGAGAAGAATGGGCCAAGATTAGTCTTGATTGATATGCCTGACTGATCTGCAGCTACAGGAAGCGTCTGGTTGAAGTTATTGCTGCCAAAAGGGGGGGCCACAAAATATTTAATGTGATGGTTCACTTATTTTTCTCCCTTCTGTCATTGTTTGCATACTATCCTCATTAAAATATGAAAACCTAGCGATGTTTGGGTGGTTTTGTTTAGGCAGGCACTGTTTTTTCATCTGTGTGATTTTGACAAAAATCAGATCACATTTGATGGTGATTTTATGCAGAATTGTGAGAAATTCCAAAATGTTCAGATACTTTTTCATACCACTGTATTTAAATGGTGAAAAGATTGCATACAACGGCTCCTTGTCTTTTGGATCTTATTCTGTTGCACACAAACAACAAGAAATGACGTTCAGTCGACTAGCAAAAATCAAGCGTTGTGGCTTCCCCAATCAATCTGCATGTGACCTCCGCCCAATCCCAAGTTTAAGTATAGCAAGCAATAATGCGTTGATTAAATCTGCGATCAGCTGCCTAAGGGGCATGAAATTGGACATGATGAGTGTGGCACATTAAAAACTAATTATCAATAGCACCGATCCAATTGTCTTTCCCTTAAACCAGTCACGGTGGTAAATCAAGTGTGGAGAATGGAACACAATGTAGCACAATCAGCTCTGGGTTAACCACTCTACCTGTATTCTGGTGGCTTCGACACATTATCATAATGTCATTTCATTAGTGAGCGAGAGAGTTGCACTTCCAGCACCAAAAGAAACAGGCAATGTGTACATTATTGAGCTTAGCAAGCACAGATAACTCATTTGCTGCCATTGAGGGCAATAGCTGTCCAATCCATTTGAACTAGGAGGTCTGACAGCGAATGAATGAATCATAAAGGACATCAATTAACGTCAATGGCAGTGAAAGTTAACCGTAAGATGTTGTTTCCCTCAACTTTCAGCAGAACGTTTCCCGTAAAAGTTTCCTCGACTATAGAGCAAAAGGTCAGTAATGGCGTAGCTAGTTTGAATGACCTGACACGACACAGAGGTTACGATTTCAATTGTTTTAACCACTTCTGAAGTGAACGTTTCCAACCATGTGAATGTGAAGAGACTTGATGGCGGACTGGTCTTTTTCAACAAAAGGATTTCAGGTCTGTTATGCACTGAGCTGTAATGCGGCTGTCACTTGGTGTAACCTAAGAGGTATAAACATAGCTTATCCGCCAGCTCTCCCCCCATTTCCGTTGCAGCCTCTCCCTTCTTGCCCCCCACCCCCTTCCTGGATGCTGCTCAGCCATCCACGCTCAGTTTTACCTCTGGCTGTCTCTGGGACACAGCGATTAGAACGCCGGGGTCTGTCCTGCCGATAAGGCTGAGAAACCCTCTTTGTAGCCTCCCTCGACCAGCAGCCACTTCAAACAACCACGCTTGCCTCGACTGCGCCGGATAGAACCAGCCGGCAAAACAAGTCAACACAATAAAGCTCCGCGTGTGACAGTTAAACTTTACGCATCAAGCTGCTTCTTACTGCTTACATTTTTGCATGCTCGAGATTGTTTACAGTCCCATCTGGGGGATAGTGTACACTCAAAGTGTTGCACAAATGATTGTGCTCATAAGCTGCAGTTCATTAAAGACATTAGTCCAAATGTCCTAAAACATTCTTCACAAAGTGATTATAACGAAAGCAGCGCATCAGTTTCTCATGGTGTGCTTCGGTTATGCTTATACTTGAATAAATGAGAATTTAAAATATTTGGAATTGAAACAGAATGCCCAACAGATTGTTCAGACCAAATTGTGCTGTTGGATTCATTTTTATACTACGGTAGTTTAACCCTTTAACACTGAGCGTGTCGGAAAATTACACGTGTCATCTTTGAAGGCTCGTCACGCTGCAATTAAGTCACCCACGCGCCGCTGTTTGGTCTCATTTGAAAGTGCGGAAGTTGAGGTCCATGCCCGTTTTTACTTAAAGTCAATTGACCAAGTAAAACGGGAGATAATGTCATTTCATTTGAGTTTTATAGTTTTATTGCCCTCATAAAGAAGCATTAAAATGCTGCATGGACCATGTTTTTATGTCCATATTTCCATTATTTCTTGTCCTTTTTCAAACCGAAAGCACCACGAAAAACTACATATCCCAGGAGCTATTGTGAAGTCAAAACGGACGGAAGGTAGCAAGGTAGCGAGCGACAGCCGGTTGGACTGAGTGAGTGACAATGAAACGTGGGGAATGAATTGTAAAACTAATAGTGCAAGCTAATGCATTGTTTCATCAACTCGAGGAAGAGGATGAGCCAGATGTCGTTTTTTTTCGGATGAGTTGGCAAGAGAAGTGACAGAAGCACGCAAACGGCAGAAGAGTTAGCTGTGTGACTAGTGTCTGACGTAAGCTCTGTGTACTGTTCACAAGCTCTGTGTACTGTTCAAGGGGAAACTGAGTGGCATGCCTCAAAAACTTGAACTGAACTACTTTAATGTCAATATTTTTTAAAAGACTTTTTCAAAGTGACACTTGATTTTTTCACTATGAATCTTTTCAATTGATATATACTGTAAATGTTTGTGTGTCAGAAGCTTGTTTGTATGTACATACTTTTGGTAAGGTGATGAGTACAATACCTAACTTCACAAAGAGATATTCTACAAAGCCTTTTTGTGTTGGATGATATATATGTATTTATATGTATATAAATACAGTGGCATCTCTACAAGTTAATTCTTTCCAGGACCTTGTAAGTCGAAATGGTTGTATGTCGAGCAGGATTTTCCCATAAGAGTACATTATAATTCCATTGATGTGTTCCACAGCCTGAAAACCATCGTTTGACAGCCCTAGTAATAATGTAACGAATCACGTTCTAATGTGGCGGATGTGTTTTGCGTGGTGTACCGAAATGCACCGCGTGGTTGAATTGACAGAGTGAGAGGGACATTTTACTTTCACTTTGTTCAGCCGAGAAGGACAGTAGGCTTTTAGTGTTGCACAAGTTCTGAAATAAATGATAAAAAACCTGACTAACCTGGCGATTTTTTGGCGATGTTACCACAATAATAAATGTCACCTTAACTTATTAAGGCTAGCTAACGGAGGTCGGAGGAGGACTATCGAGATCGTAGACATTCTACGGCCGAGCCAGTTCACGGACGTGCACACCACGCTCAAATTTTTCTATCATTTCCATCTTCATTTCAATAATTAGAGTCATATTTTTCCCTTTTTCCACCAATTGCAGTAACATTCTTGGAACCCATGTTGATTTCTCTCAAGAAAATCCGCTGTACGTCAGTATTGAAACTGCGGTGCTGTCATAAATTGTCGTAATTCGAGCATGTCGTCGGCTGTAGAAACAAATGGCGAGCCAAATTTAACGTCGGATGTCGAAAGCGATCGTATGTCGAAGTACCACTGTATATATAGATTTACACTATTTAGCACTGTTGGTCTACTCTATATAACCTGTTTTTCCCCATAGTTTGTGTAAAGTCCAAAAACAGCCATGACCATACCTGCTGCTTGTGTTAAATTGTCAAATATAAAACTATTCAGTCTTTTTCTGTTGAATGTTTATCCTAACAAGTTGAATAAATATTATCAAGCTTCAAAACGGTTCATCGAGCACATTTGGTTGTCAGTGGGACATCAATATTACACATTTTGACAAAAGATTTGCTGATTTTTTTTTTGTGTTTTTGGGTACAAAATTTTGATTAGAACTGGTCAGTGAAGAAAACAACAGTTTGGAAATCAACTGTCCTGAAAAAAAGAGACCCAGCCTAGCCATCGTGAACATTTTTTTCTTTGAAATGTAAAGGCAATATCAAAAGTGTTAGGTTTTGTGTTGGTTTTCTCCTAGTGCGACTTGTCTCTGATTGCCAATTGATTTCCCCTGTTCTACCTTCTCCTAGTGTATCCTGCAATCTGCATCCTACTGTGTTACCCAGCTGTTCCTCGTTGTCTCGTTACCCCTTGTCTGCGTGTGTGTATATAAGCACCCAGTTTCTTGTCACTCCTTGTTGCGTCATTCTGTCAGGAAATGCGTGGACAGGCAGGTTGTGTGGACCCAAATGCAGGGAATCAATAATGCAAGGCAAGTGGCAGAGAACTCAAAAAAGGTTTTAATTATACCTGGGGCTGTCAAAATTATCGCGTTAGCGCGCGGTAATTAATGTTTTTAATTAATCACGTTAAAATATTTGACGCAATTAACGCACATGTCCCGCTCAGAAAGTATTCTGCCTTTTGGTAAGTTTTACAGCAAGGCTTTTTGTGCTGTCCAACAGCGAACTCTTGTGGTCACTTTGCGTCATGGTTTATTGTTTTCAGTCCAGTTCAATATGGCTGCACGGCGTCTTGGGCTGATAATGTTGTGCTTATATGATCCTTGGACAAGATTTGTCCGTAAGTATGGTTGTTGTAAAGAATGTACATATTATGTTAGTAAGCGAAATGTTATAATTTTTGTATGAGACACTTTTTGTTTGTTTAGTGAACCTGTATAGCGTGCTAAGCTAACGTTGTTGCTAATGCAATGCTTGTGTACTTTTTTTTTTTGTAGTTTTACGACGGTCTAAAGAGGACAATGGTTTGAGGCCATTTTATTAATAAATCAGATGAAATGGAAGAAGTCTAATTATTAAGGCGTCGTTCACTAGCTGTCTAGCTTTGGAAAAAGTAGACGCTTCGGAGTGAGGACAGCATAGACAGATTTAAATGACAGTAGAGTGAAATGCCCACTACAGTCCTTATGTACCGTATGTTGAATGTATATATCCATCTTGTGTCTTATCTTTCCATTCCAACATTTTACAGAATATATATATAATTTACAGAAAAATATGGCATATTTTATAGATGGTTTGAATTGCGATTAATTGCGATTAATTAATTTTTAAGCTGTAATTAACTCGATCAAAAATTTTAATTGTTTGACAGCCCTAATTATAACAAAAAGCACAAAGTACAAAACAAAGGCTGTGGTGATCCAAAAACTTAACAAAAGTCAGGCTAACTAATAAACTTACTTTCCAAGCAGGACGAGGAACATGAGGAACTGGAGAAAAATGCTGACATGAACGTGGCGATTGACCTTGACATAGACGCTGACATCGACAATGACGAAACAAGGAGTGACAAGAAACTGGGTGCTTACATACACACACGCAGACAAGGGGTAACGAGACAACCAGGAACAGCTGGGTAACACAGTAGGACGCAGATTGCAGGATACACTAGGAGAAGGCAAAACAGGTGAAATCAATGGGCAATCACAGAGACAAGTCACACTAGGAGAAAACCAACACAAAACCTAACAAAAGGCATCCAAAATAGGCTTAGGTTTTAAAGGGTTAAAACCCCTCAATCAAACATGGCTTTCTCAGGTATTCGGTGTACATAACTGATTTGAAAATGTACTGTCCAGGGGAAACTCAGAATAATAAGAGCAGGAATTTGAAATGGATGGACTGCAATAGTTTTGGCGATTGTGATCGAATCACCAACTAAAAGAAGTTACTCATCAGTAAATTATATCTGAAACGAGCAAAGAAAAAAGCAGATTTTTCATCTACTCAAATAGATTGATAAGCATAGTGTGGGGGGGCTCCGAGTCAAATCCTTGAGGTGTTTTAAAAGGGAAAAGACTTGGGTCCCCTTATCTCAGGAGGTCATGCGAAGGTCCACAACCATCAATTTTAAATGAGTAGAATGGATTTGCGGTAATGGAAACCCAATGGCTCCAGACAGCGTTGGGACCTGGCGGTGCGAAGAGACACCAAAGAGTGGCACGATAGGCGGCCCACTCGACTGTGCCAGAGTGGAGAGGAAGTAGAGAAACTGATTTGGGGTTCACACTATGAAAGTCCTAATGCATGAGAAATCTAGCAGCGGGTCATTCATGTGTAGCCGTATCTCTTTAGGGGGTTTGAATACTTTGAATTGCCTCCAATTTAAGATGCATCCATCAACACAAGCGGTGACCGCTCGCGCCTGTAAAACAAGTGACCTTGAGGTTGGAGGAGATATACTTAGGTAGGGAAGGTCATATAGGAAAAAAAAAAACTGTCAAAATTGCTTGTAGGTCGTGGAAGTCAATTTTAGGTTTTAAGCTGCTCTTGATGCAGGCACACCCAACATAGATCAGCTAGATATACAAATGTCACTTTGTTATATTTTAGCTCATTTTGAAAATTATGAGCTTTGTCAATAAAACGGGTTCAAAATTGGGCTGCAAATAATGATTATTTTAATTAACTAGTAACCCATTGGCTGCCATGAAGGCGATAGAAAATCCAATCCAATCCATTTGAAATGGGAGCGAAACCCACCCTCCCAGTTCAAATCTACAGTGGTACCTCGACATTCGAGCCTTTCGACATCCAATGTAAAATTCAACTATTTTTCTCGACATATGACGACATGCTTGAAATGCGACAATTTTCAACAACGCAATTTTATTGTTTCGCCGCAAGATGGACGCATGGCGGATTTTCTTGCGAGAGAAATCAACATGGGTCCCAGGAAAGTAAGTGCAGGTGGTGAAAAAAGACAAAAGGTGACGCTTGCGATTGAAATTAAGATGGAAGTGATAAAAAAAAATATGAGTGCGGTGTTCGCGTCAGTAAACTGGCTCAACAATACTGTTGGAATATGTGTACAATCTCAACATTCCTCTTCAGACTGCCGTTCACCAAGGAAACATCGCAAGAATATTGCCAGCTTCAGAATGTACTTAATCATTTACTTCAGAACAAGTGCCGCACAACACGGCTACTGTCCGCCGTCACTCAGTCACGTCAGTCACGCGGTGCATTCAAGAACAGAATACAAAACACAACCGCCACAATTAGAAACTGATTTGTTACATTATTATGTATTTATAATTTAATTGTTTTGCTATGCTTTATTTGTTTTGCTCTGGACAACACTGACAAAATGACACTTTGACACAATGAAAAGTAGTCTTTGTGTAACTTATATAATAGAGTTAATTTATTTTCCCCTCAAAATAACTCAAAATATAGCCATTAATATCTAAACCCCTGGCAACAAAGGTCAGTACACCCCTTAGAAACTACGTACATCCCTAAATGTCCAAATTGAGAAAGTTTGCGGGCTTTCTTGTGTACTGTCTTCAGAAGAGGCTTCCTCCTGGGGTGACAGCCATGCACACCAATTTGATATAGAGTGCGGCATATGGTCTGAGCACTAACAGGCTGACCCCTCACCTTTTCAATCTCTACAGCAATGCAATGCTGACAGCAATCCTGTAACGAGTCACATGACATTTTGGAGGGAAAATGACAAGCAGTGCTCAATTTGGACATTTAGGGATGTTCCTAGTTTCTAAGTGGTGCACTCACTTTTATTGGCTTTTTAATGGCTATATTTTGAGTTATTTTGAGGGGAAAATAAAATATTATATAAGCTGAACACAGACTACTTTTCATTGTGTCAAAATGTCATTTTGTCAGTGTTGTCCCATGAAAAGATAAACTTAAATATCTGCAGAACTGCGAGAAGTGTACTCACTGTTTTGTGATGCACTGTATTAAGGATTTAGTGTAGGTTTTCGTGCTTCGTGGTTTACAAATTAATCAAAATAATGTATTCTTATGGGAAAATCCCCCTCGACATACGGCCATTTCAACTTACAAACAAGGTCCTGGAACGAATTAAATTCTGATGTAGTGGTACCACTGTACAGTGGTAGCTCGACATACGATCGATTCGACACACGATCTTTTCGACATCTGACGTAAAATTTCACTCGCCATTTGTTTCTACATCCGACGAAATGCTCGAAATATGACGATTTATGGCAGCGTCGCAATTTTATTGTTTTCCCGTAAGACGGACACACGGCAGATTTTCTTGTGAGAGAAATCCACATGGCTTCCAAGAATGTTAAAGCAGGTGGTGAGAAAGGAACATAGGTGAGGCTTACCGTTTAAATGAAGATGGAATGATGGACAAATATGAGCGTGGGGTGCGTGTCTGAACTGCTTGACAATACTCCTCCAAACTCTGTTCGCCAGTCTTTATACAGTAAGTTAAGGTGACAATTATTGATATGTGAAGATTATAACTGGACTGTAACACAAATATGCTGTCTGTGCATCCCTGGCTGTTGGGGGACGGGTATCGATAAGCATCTGCTTTTCCCGTCGTTCCTTTGTCTGTCATCGTCTTTCTTTCGGGCAAAATTCCACACTCTGAAACTGTCAATGATTTTGATGATGACGACAATGACAATAAATTTATTCATTCATTCATTATTATTGTGGTAGCATCGCCTAATATTTCGCCCGCTTTGTCGGGTTTTTAGTTATTTATTTCAGAACGTGTGCATCACAACACGCCAACTGCCAGCAACAACAGGACTTTGAAAGAGAAATAATATCTCAACCGCACTCTCTCTCTCTCACTCTGCCGTCAGCCCCGCGGTGTGTTCAGGTACACCACGCAAAATACACCCGCCACATTAGAACCCGATTTGTTACATTATTACAGGTATTATTAATATTACTATTATTCCGATTATTCATAATGTATTTGTTTTGCTCTTTGTAACTGCTATCTGCAATAGTAACAGCAGTACTTATTAAGGATTTAGTGTAGGTTTTCGGGCTGTGGAAGGAATTAATGGAATTATAATGTATTTTTATGGGAAAATCCGTCTCGACATACGACCATTTTGACTTACAAGGTCCTGGAACGAATTAACTGTAGAAGTACCACTGGATTGGACATCTATGAGTAACAAACAAGCTTTATTGAAACTGACAATCCAGAAAATGCACAAACATTATTTGAGTAACATGTGACTATCAAAATAAGACTAATTAATTACCAATTTATTGTTGCATTTCAAGTATAACATTTTTCTAACATCATTTGTATTAAGTTTACAGTATGCCTTAGTGGCTCTTGGTGTTAAAGGTGCGATAAAATACTAGGCAGGTGACTCTAAAATGATAGCAGACCATATTTTGGACACAAATTCACAACAAAAAGCGACAGAAAAGGCATAATAATGAAATTAATTTCTCAGATGCCTTAGCCCCGCCCACTAAAAAAATCTCCCAACAGAAGATGTCACACCTAGAATGAGATGCAGATTATTGCAGTCTGCTAGCATGCCATCCTTAGGCTTTCGATTTTCTTCACTGTTCTGTCATTTTGTCATCATATACTAGCTACCGCAGCACTACAAAGCTAGACATAATCAACAAATTTGGTTATGATGTCACAATAGAATTGCTGGGGATAAAATGGGGCATTCCCTGAAATTTTTTTTGGGGTGGAATAACTATGAATTTGAGATATGAGTGCTGAATTTGTTTTCTTCAAAATTACATTAATCCAGTCATTTTTATTTTTTGACATGGTCACCATCTCATAGCACCTTTAAATTGGTCACTACCTACGTAGTTTCATAATGCAGTAATTACGTTAGCCGGTAAATAGGACATAGCGGAAAATGACAACACATCTGTTTATAATTAAGTCAAGCCTGCCAACATGGTTTGACTGTACATTGGACAAAATAAATGTCAATCATTACAGCAGCAAGGCATAGACATTCTTTGTTGAGCCCTTTCAAGTCCTTTTTTAATGGAAGCATAATGTGTGCGAGTTTTTTATGTTTGTTTCTGTTTTACAGATTAAAATGCTTCACTCTTAGTGGCCCGGCAATGTACTCATTCCCTTCCAGGCTTGCTCTTTACTTAATTGAATGAGCCGGTGCCCATATCAGATGTTCCTTAACAGAACCCCTGAAACCTATCCACCTTTTTCCTAATACCATTAGCGAGGCGAAGCGGGCAGGCAAGATGGATGCTTTAATCCTGCCGCACAAAAGGAGAGCGTGCCCTACAGTCAAGACATAAGACGCAGCGTTCGCAATATTCCTTTCTCGAAGCGGTCGTCTTGACCTATCACCGCCTGATCAAGAGCTACAATAACAAGAGGCCATTTTCGCCGCGTGCACTTCTGAGTAACACACTCAATGTAAGCAGGAGGAAATAAATTACTGCAACACGTTACAGTCGGCGGCACTTCATTTTCCTCGCTATCCCTGGCCCCTGCTAGTGTATTCCCGACGTCCGCATGGGTGCGGCGTGAACTGGCTCAGATACGCCATAATGCAAGTCCAATTTGACACAATGGCGACGCAGACAAACGAGCTTCCATTCTTATTCTGCAGCCTATTTTCTGCTGCGTCAAACCGCAGCTGAGCTAAGGTGGGGGTACGTACATTATTTCTGAACGGGCTCAGGCACAAGCCAATCTTCTTATTTGAGAGGCCAGCACCAATCATTATACAGAGAATAGCAACTGGGGGCCATTAATGCTTCAGCCTTGTTCCATTACTATCCTTTTAGTACAAACAATGACTCGATTTTTCAAGATTTATACCTTTTTTTCGATGAAGTTTATAACTCTTTCATTGCCATTGACAATGACATACATCCAATAACGTGGCTCTTTTACAAATCCTTCTGCTATGCATTTAAATTAGCTTGTCACTAGTAGACGTCCAGTCCATTTGAACTGGAAGAGTTGGCAGTGAATGAACGTTTGTTCAATCATTCATGCCCACCCTCCCAGTCCAAATGGATTGGAAGTCTCTATCACCGTCAACAGCAGCCAATGAGTTATCTAACAAAGGGTCATACTTCTAAAATATCGGGGCTGTCTAGATGAAATACTTTAAAATGAATTATCCTACTGTTTATTCCATGGAATAATAAGATGCATTAAAATGCCCTCAGAATGAGTAACAATCCAAGCATGAACATGGTTCTCCGTAATTATTTACACAAACTTGTTCTTAGCTTAATTGTCTTGCACTTTAACACAAACGCTAACAACTTGCCATGATTACCACTAAAGATGACTGACTTGCCATATACAGTGAATAAAATAAGTATTTGAACACCCAGCTATTTTGCAAGTTCTCCCACTTAGAAATCATGGAGGAGTCTGAAATTTTCATCGTAGGTGCATGTCCACTGTGAGAGAGATCATCTCCATCCAATCCAAGAAATGCAAAAATCACAATGCATGATTTTTTTTAACAATTTATCTGTGTGATGCAGCTGCCATTAAGTATTTTAACACCTGTCTATCAGCTAGAATTCTGATCCAGAAACACCTGTTAGTCCACCTATTAAAAATCCACATCCACTCCATGTATTATCCTGAATCAGGTGCTCTTGTTTGAGGTCGACAGCAGCATAAAGACACCTGTCCACCCCATAAAATCAATAAGACTCAAACTTGTAACATGGTCAAAACCAAAGAGCTGTCCAAAGACACTAGATAAAAAATTGTTCACCTCCACAAGGCTGAAAAGGGCTACGGAGCAATTGCCAGGCAGCTTGGTGTTGGAGCAATCATTAGAAATTGGAAGACGGTAAACATGACGGTCAGTCTCAGTCGGAGTGGAGGCCCATGTAAGATATCACCTCGTGGGGTCTCAATGATCCTAAGAAAGTTTAGGAATCAGCCCAGAACTACACAACAGGAGTTTGTCAATGACCTGAAAAGAGCTGGGTTGGTTATACACCAAGACTTCATGGTTTGAAATCATGCATGGCACGGAAGGTTCCACTGCTTATTAAACCAGCACATGTCAAGCCCCGTCTTAAATTTGCCTATGACTATTTGAATGATGCATAGGAATCATGGGAGCTTGGAAGTTTTGTTGTCAGATGAGAGTAAAATAGAACTTTTTGGTATTAATTCCACTAACTGTGTTTGGAAGAAAAAGAATGATGGTACTATCTCAAGAACACCATCCCTACTGTGAAGCACGAGGGTGGTATAATCATGCTTTGAGGGTGTTTTCTGCGCAAGGGATAGGACGAGTGCACTGTATTAAAGAGGATGACTGGAGCCCTGCATTGTGAGATTTTGGGGAACAACCTCCTTCCTTCAGTCAGAGCATTGAAGATGGGCCGTGCCTGGGTTTTCCAACATGACAATGACCTGAAGCACTAAGCCAGGAAAACCAAGTAGTGGTTCCTGTAAGAAGCATAACAAGGTTCTAACATGGGGCCTAGCAGGTCTCCAGACTTAACCCCAAAAGAAAACCATTTGGAGGGAGCTCAAACTCAGTGTTTCTCACTGATAGCCCAGAAACCTGACTGACAGGTGGGCTAAGATCACTCCTGCAGTGTGTGCAAGCCTGGTGAAAAACTACAGGGAATATTTGACATCTATAATTCCAAAGGTTACCGTACCAAATATTAACATTCGTTTTCTCAGGTGTTCAAATACTTATTTGCATCTATATCACACACATACAGTACATTGTTAAAAAAAAAAAACATACATTGTGATTTCTGGATTTTTCTTTTTCATATCTCACAGTGGACATGCACCTACAATGAAAATTTCAGATCCCTCTATAATTTCTAAGTGGGAGAACTAGCAGGGCGTTCAAATACTTAATTTCTACACTGTATTTAATGGATTGACGGCAGAATCAACTTTCACCTATAAAGGTTTCTAATACACTGAAATTACCATAAGGAGTTTAGATGCAGTACTATTGACATGTATCAATGATTGGTAATATCCTTGTGGGGAAAAAAATAATAGAAGAATACGGTGCCCCATGAAGCCAGGGCAGAGATTCTGTGTAGACCTATCAGAGTTATCTCTATCAAATAACTGCTCATAATCCTAAGAAAAAATCTCTAAAATGATGACTCGCCTCTTGAAAAACATGTATTACAAGTTGCTCGTATATAGACGTACCTCTGTATTTACAGTGCCTTGCAAAAGTATTCGGCCCCCTTGAATCTTGCAACCTTTCGCCACATTTCAGGCTTCAAACATAAAGATATGAAATTTAATTTTTTTGTCAAGAATCAACAACAAGTAGGACACAATCGTGAAGTGGAACAACATTTATTGGATAATTTAAACTTTTTTAACAAATAAAAAACTGAAACGTGGGGCGTGCAATATTATTCGGCCCCTTTACTTTCAGTGCAGCAAACTCACTCCGGAAGTTCAGTGAGGATCTCTGAATGATCCACTGTTGTCCTAAATGACCGATGATGATAAATAGAATCCACCTGTGTGTAATCAAGTCTCCGTATAAATGCACCTGCTCTGTGATAGTCTCAGGGTTCTGTATAAAGTGCAGAGAGCATTATGAAAACCAAGGAACACACCAGGCAGGTCCGAGATACTGTTGTGGAGAAGTTTAAAGCCGGATTTGGATACAAAAAAGATTTCCCAAGCTTTAAACATCTCAAGGAGCACTGTGCAAGCAATCATATTGAAATGGAAGGAGCATCAGACCACTGCAAATCTACCAAGACCCGGCCGTCCTTCCAAACTTTCTTCTCAAACAAGGAGAAAACTGATCAGAGATGCAGCCAAGAGGCCCATGATCACTCTGGATGAACTGCAGAGATCTACAGCTGAGGTGGGAGAGTCTGTCCATAGGACAACAATCAGTCGTACACTGCACAAATCTGGCCTTTATGGAAGAGTGGCAAGAAGGAAGCCATTTCTCAAAGATATCCATAAAAAGTCTCGTTTAAAGTTTGCCACAAGCCACCTGGGAGACACACCAGACATGTGGAAGAAGGTGCTCTGGTCAGATGAAACCAAAATTGAACTTTTTGGCCACAATGCAAAACGATATGTTTGGCGTAAAAGCAACACAGCTCATCACCCTGAACACACCATCCCCACTGTCAAACATGGTGGTGGCAGCATCATGGTTTGGGCCTGCTTTTCTTCAGCAGGGACAGGGAAGATGGTTAAAATTGACGGGAAGATGGATGCAGCCAAATACAGGAACATTCTGGAAGAAAACCTGTTGGTATCTGCACAAGACCTGAGACTGGGACAGAGATTTATCTTCCAACAGGACAATGATCCAAAACATAAAGCCAAATCTACAATGGAGTGGTTCAAAAATAAACGTATCCAGGTGTTAGAATGGCCAAGTCAAAGTCCAGACCTGAATCCAATCGAGAATCTGTGGAAAGAGCTGAAGACTGCTGTTTACAAACACTCTCCATCCAACCTCACTGAGCCCGAGCTGTTTTGCAAGGAAGAATGGGCAAGAATGTCAGTCTCTCGATATGCAAAACTGATAGAAACATACCCCAAGCGACTTGCAGCTGTAATTGGAGCAAAAGGTGGCGCTACAAAGTATTAATGCAAGGGGGCCAAATAATATTGCACGCCCCACTTTTCAGTTTTTTATTTGTTAAAAAAGTTTAAATTATCCAATAAATTTTGTTCCACTTCACGATTGTGTCCCACTTGTTGTTGATTCTTGACAAAAAATTAAAATTTTATATCTTTATGTTTGAAGCCTGAAATGTGGCGAAAGGTTGCAAGGTTCAGGGGGGCCGAATACTTTTGCAAGGCACTGTAAATAGCCAATGGAATTGGAATTGGAAATGAACAAATCTGGGTGAAAAAAATCATATCCTTGGTAAATTGGTGGACATACGATTGGCTGGCACAGCACACAGAGTTCTAATATACTTTATACCCCAGTGGTCTTATTTCACCTCCCCTTACATAAGTATATAACTCAAGGGATTGCTCTTATTCCCATCTCTAATGTCCCTCCTTTTATCCATCCACCTTTTCACTTCTTCTTCCATTCTCCCACACATAGAGGGACCCTGGTTTCCCACCCTCATTTTTTTCATGCTGCGCAGAGTGGCGTGTAATTGAATCTGCAGAGAAATGCATGAGCAGGAACAATTAGCTCAGTCGCTCACAATGTGGACATAGAACAGTCCAGTAGGATAAGCACAGCAGGAGAGATAAAGCCCGACCAGCGTTGAACCAGAATGGTAGGAACAACATTGAACGTCCATTATTCTGCTCCTGCAATATGTTTGACATTGATCCTGTCTTATGATTCAGTTTGTCAGACATCCGTAGTGGAGTGACAGTAAAAAAAAAAAGATGGTTTCAAGGAATCAAAATAGTCTTCATCAACGGTCTTGTATTTGTATTTATCTAGGAATACTTTAGCCACTGCATGACATCAATTACATGAGGAAATTCGGTAAATCGGAACACCACGCAAGTTGAGCAACGCTTTAATTCCTTTGGGTTTCAGTACTGATTCTTTCAAGGGAACCTCGGACTTAAAGAGTTGTAGGCTCTAAGAAGCCACAATTCTTCGCTCGTATCACAAAACATTGCCATTGATTTAAAAATCTAAAATATTTAGGACACATTTTGACCTTCGGCGGGCGCCATGTTTTATACGCGCAATGGACGCTTGGGGTGATGACGTAGTTGGCCTGAAATGGGAGAATAGCTGTGCTAGCTATCAAGCGAAGCTAGTATGATGACCAACATGATTTTGTCACACTCTTGGATGAGTTCCCGACGTCGTACCTGCATTCAATACCAGCTCATCAGCAGTGTCTTTAAACCGATCTTAGGGATGTTGCCGAGATATTGACTTGCTGCCATTTGACAGTTTGTATTTTCGATCCTTTTGTCGCTTGCCTTGGTTTTTTTTATGCGGCGGGATGTGCAACACATGCGCACATCGGTTAAAAGCGGCGAGTACTTACTATTTGTGTTTTTATTGAGTCTATTATTACCTTTTTTCTTGTGCCAAAATACTTTTTGCATGTGTTCCCTTCTCATACTTTGAAGCATTGTGTTTTCTTGTTGACCACATTAGTCACGTAGGGTATTTAAACCACCCTTATTTGATAATTCCCTTAGATGGTTAAGGCATCTTTACTCTTTTCTGCCTGTATGCATCTAAACAAAACAAGCTGAAAGTGCACGGTAGTACTTTGGGTGTCAAATTCACCTCCTGTAGGACATTTCAACAGTGTAGCACATTTTGGCAGAACACCGTTTTTTTTTTTTCCTATTCTCGTCACATCTCATCCCGTCTTTCCTGTTCATTTTGCTTTTGGTGCTCTTTTTGTGAACTATCGACAGTGCTGCCAAGCTCTTTAATGTTCATCTCTGGTTCAAATTCAAAGGGCTGAACAGATGACATGTTTATGTCGCTAGTCATACTGTGGAAGCCCTGCAGCGTAGTCCTATGATGTCACCGCTCTGCGAAGTCAACAATGGTGACCTACTAGTTAAACTAAATTTTAAAAATTGTATAAAAACGAAAACATCAAGAGGGGTTTTAATATCAAATTATTTTAACTCATACTATCGTTTATCTTTTTACAAGTACAAGTCTTTTTGTCTGTGGTTCCCTTTAAATATATTAGTTAAAATGGAATATAATTTTTTAAAAATTGTGATAATAATCTAAATTTAAAAAAAAACAAAAAAAACATCAAAATCAGACGATACTGGGGGGAAGAAATCATGGACATTTTCATTTTTTGCTAGATCCCCCACTGCTATTTATTCATTTTTACTCCCATAATTTGAATGATACTGAAACTTGATCATTAACGATTCATTCATTCATTTACGATCAAGAATAACTGTTCATTTGCTGCTACCCCTTCCGCTTGAAATGGACTGAACATTTAATAGTGACAAACTAATTTAACATTTACAGCAGGAGGATGAAAAGGGCCATATGATTGGACTTACAGTACAACATCGTCAATGGCACTGAAAGCGTGCAAGTTTTTTTTCCGGCATTAAAACTTTGCAGGCAGCTGCCTAATTTCCACCAGCTCTAAAACTTGACATCATGAAAACTGAGCTGTAATTAAAAGCGTGACAGCAAAGTTTGATGACCGGCTATCCAACACGAAAGCTCCCATAGCTCAACTCTCCAAGAACAGTGCTTGGCCAAAATACCCTTATTGATGAATCATTCAGTGAGAGAAATATTCAAATACAACAAATTACTTTCTAATGACTTGTAACTAGTCAAAGAAGAACTTTTGCCCCATTTCTGGTGGCTCGAAAGGACCGACAGACAGAGCTGATCGAGAGTTCCGAGGAAAAGAAAGGAGTGACTTCTGTAGTGCATTTAAGTTGACTGAAATCCAGAAAACAAATATCCCTAAAGCTTGAAGAACACAATTGCATCTGATGGCGAAGTGCCACTGTCCATTCCTTCCCCTTCACTTGTTCAAGTAATCTATAAACACCATCCAATTTACTTTTATTGACCATATGCTTTAACGGCATTGGACCATTTCTCAATTAGCAACAGCAGCATCAGCATCTCTTAAATTTTCATCAAAGACGTCTGGGACAACAACGCTAGTGGTTGAAACAACAATATGAATCTTCCTCCCCCATCCGCCATCGCAGGCCCTGTTTATTCTGTTATATAAGTGCTTAGGTGCAGGACAGTGGAATTTATGAATATCTCAACCGGGCACAACAAGAGATACACTTCCCGCATGCACCAAAAAAAAAGTGTCATATCCCGCATAATATTCCACAGTGTGATGCGCTGACAGCGGCAGATGATGGACCATAAATACTTCATAAATAGCAATTACCTCCAAAAGCAGGCATGAAGAAAGGAGCAGCTATTTCAGTCAATTACAGTATGAGGCTCCTCTCTCAAAGGGTGGAGAAGGATGACTCTTCCCTTTCAAGCGGGGAGAGGGAGAAAAAAAGGAAACCTCTATCATGTTGTGGAGCCTCAATAATGTTTCCATCCACCTTCATGTCAGGGATGAAAGACCCCAAATGTCCTTTGAGCAACACCCCCACCACCCCGAGGACTTTACATGCATCAATAAGACTTCCATTCCCGAAGATGTTTGAGGGCTAACGGCGAATCAACTTTCCGACTATCTCAGGCCCATTTAAAACTCTGCAAGTCTTCTGTGGAGTAGATGAAGAACAACGATATAATGAAAGTGAGGGAAAGTTTCCTGCCGTAAAGGAACATATTACAGTGGTGCCTTGAGACACAGTATTTGATTCTGAAGTATTCTTTGGCTATGGCCGGATGACTGCGTTTCCCCTGCTCCCAAGTGCCCAGCACAATTAAGTGAGTTGCGGCATAAAATCATGCTGTCAAACTTATAATTTTTTAATGTTATGGCTTTATATTTTTGGCACGTACAATATTATGTAATATACAGTATACTGTATTTACATACGTACACACACTACATATACAGTATATATATGTATACATATATACACACCACACATATACAGTGAGGAAGATAAGTATTTGAACACCCTGTGATTTTGTAAGTTCTCCTACTTGGGCGGGTTTGAAATTTTCATGGTAGGTGCTTGTCAACTGTGAGAGAATCTAAAGAAAAAAAATCCAGGAATCACTGTGTGTGATTTTTTTAACAATTTGTATTATACTGCTGCTAATAAGTATTAGAACACTTGTCAATTAGATACAATCGTGAGTCCTGTTCGTTGCCCCATGTGGCTGGTGGGCCGGGTGGGGAGGGGGGTGTCCGTGGGGGATGGTGGAGCATCCCCTCATCCCTGATGATGCGGGGACCACCCTGGATCTCAGGGGGTGGGGTGGGGGGGTGCCGGCTCACCCCCTGATTGGCTGGGGAGGGGCCGTGACCTTGGGGGCATGCAGCATTGCCAATATCGTACCACACGAATGCTATTTTTTAGACCACAAGGTTGCTTGACGTCACCATCGTGAACCGGAAGGGGGTCAACATAGAAGCACGCTCGCATACAACCCATGCTAGTACTGCTCGTTTTCTGCCAGTAATCTTTCAAAAGAGAACATGCCGATTAAACACTGCTGCTATGGAACTTCTAAAAACAACTCTAGACATTACGACAGTCCCAATGTGAAGAAGGTTTTCTTCATATGTTTCCCAAGCCAAAAATTTAGAGGAAAAAACGTGAACAATGGATCAACGTTGGCTGTCACTGAGTAGAATTTGTGATCGCTAAACAAAAATAGCAATACAAATTACCGCCAAGAACGGTCAGAGACGCAAGACAACCAGAGGATATTATATATAAGAAAGACAGGGCATATGGTGGTAAAGGATAGTTTGTTGAAACAGGAGAACATCATTGTCAGTGGCGTAAGGCAATTCACACAAGAAAAAGGTGTTCTGGTGAAAAAGCTCTGTATCAGGTCGGCTCTTTTTTTCCCCCCAGTCTTTTTCAGCCCTCGACACTCAAGCTATCTCTTTAACTGAACATTTGTATGTTCTTCCACATCTTTACCAGTTAATTTGGCACGAGGGACATCATTTTCATACAGAAATTGTGGGTTTAGCTCAATAAACATCTCGTTCGTAGACTATTTACATGCATCTATGATGAGGGACAAACGCAAGTTTGCCCCCCTCGTCAACAACAGTTGCTAACGTCATGAATATTAATGAGCAAAGGTGACTTGTTAAATGCGGTACGCTATTGTCTGCAGGAGTATCACACATCTGATGAGATTCACACATGAGTGGGTGCAATTAGACACACTCAAGTAGAGAAACTACTGTATCAGTGCCAGGATGAGCGATGAGGCTGCATAGAATAGGATTTCAACATATCCACACTTAAACGTGAGTCACATCATACTGGATTCTACACCTCACATTGCTGATTTATTTACGCTCCACTACACCTAATCAAATCTATTTCAGACCCCCCACCCTACTTGGACATGGTGTCAACCGGAAATATAATTAGCTAACGATAACACTACTATATTCGTAGTTAGTGTAGGCATTGAATGTATTTGTTGTTTGTTCTTCTCTTTTGTCCCTCTCTCCTTTTCTATTTTCTTTGCTGTCATCTGACATCAATTAATGATTCTAAGCTAAAAATGACAGACATTTTGAATAATAAATATAAATAATTACCTTCGTTTTATGGCTGGGTTGAAACAAAAGCGGTTGTGTGACGTCTGTAAACGGGGGTTTCCAGGGTAAAGCGGACAAATTAAAAATAGTTCGGGGGCTTAATGCGCCATGAATCTGCTATGGCAGCATATAGACATATTGTTCAATCAAACACAACAGTTGTTTTGGCTTAAAATACAGCAGTTTATTTTAAAGAGGAGTGCAAGAGCAAAAACTGCTTTTTCAGTCTTGTCTGTGTTTTCCGCCATATATGTATGTATACACTGTTTTTGAGTGGTGTTGGAACGGATTGGAAATTATTTCCATTGATTTCAACGGCGTAACATGATTTCAGAAACTGGTGTTTTGAGATACAAATGCTTGTAGCTCAAGGCATCACTGTAAAAACTAATGTTGATGTTGCTGATGTCATTGGCTGGCATTGATATAAACGGCCAATCAATTTGAACAAGGGCTGGCAGTAAATCCCTCCTAGTTCAAATGAATTGGATGTTTACTCGTGACAAATTAATTTAAATTCACAGTAGAAGGATGAAAAGTGCCACATGATTGGGCAAATATAATCATTAATAGCACTGATTGCCATTGACTGTATTAAACGTCCAATCCATTCAAATAGGTAGACTGGGAGTTCGTAAGCTGTGTCTTTTAGCTCCAACTTATTTTCAAAGGCAAATGCAATTACGGTGATGATGCAAGACTAATGCTAAAACGACATCAGTATGGGGGCTTTTTTTTTTTACCCTCAAAAGATCATTTAGCCAGTTGCTCGTGACAGCATCCTTAGAGAGATTTAAAAATACACCAGATGAAGATGACTTTGGACCAAGGCTAATTTTCTGCGTAAGTCCTCGCAATCCTGCAAAACCCTTGGATGAATCTTGAGTACTCCCTGTAGAAAACAGCAATGGTAGGCATAAACCAGCGCACACATTTAGAAGAAAAGCTGTAGGCTGTTTTGTCTCTCTTTAGCTTAAATAAATAATGAGGCAATTTGAGAGTATTTTTGAATCTGCTTCTCATCTAATTTTCTAAAACACAACCCGGCAGCAGAGGCACCAACGCAGGGGTGCAAGAGGGGTGGATGCAGTCAGTGACCAGGAGGATTGTCAAAACTTCCTGTGCGTCAAGAGGATTAAAAACAAACAATTGAGTATACTCCATGACTGAAAAAACTGTGACAGGTGTTATTGGGTGGCCATGCTGCACATCAGGTCTTCAAAAGCGTAATGATTAAATGACACTATTCTCCATCACTTCACCAATGACTCATACATTATTCATTTCAAGTTCCAGGGCTTTATCTGACATCTGCTATCTCGAGACGAAGCAATTGTAGGGTCCCCAGATTGAATCTTTACCAGTCACTTTGCTCTCAGCTAGGGGTGGCCAACATGTGGCCTACGGGTCTTTGGCCACCTGGGGTTTGCATCTAGACCGCTAAAGAGTCGACCACCAAAGTTGAGGACACACCACAAGGCTATATTTTGCCAATGTTTATCTACTACTCGCTAGGCCTGCCGCGATATTGTCTCATAAATTATTGCCGATCTGCGATATTATTGTCAATTTTTTTTTTTTTGAAAACAATTCAACCACTAATGTAGAGACAGTACACCCTGTTAAATCACCCATTCAAATGCAATGTTTTTATTCTTAAATAGTACACAACCTGTATTAAAAACAATATTAAAAAAAAAAATATATATATATATATATATATATATATATATATATATATATATATATATACGTATATCAAATCGGTGATACCCAATGCCATTTTCGTTCTCTTCCAATTAGAGCCCATTAAAGTGTGTATTTAATCCAAAATGACTGAAATGTTAGCAAATTTGAAGGCAAATGATTCACTGCCAATCAGATTTTTCATAATGGGTGTCATTATGAAGTTATTGTTGGTGTAGAATCTGAAGTATGTGATACCAACTCCAGAAATCTTTATTTACACGTTGAACATGACGTGCTTTTATTTTGAAATGTTAACCGGAAGTACATTCGCTAAGCCGCTAACTGTATGGTAAAAAAAAAAAAAAAAAAAAAAAAAAAAAAAAAACTTTTCGTCATGCATATGGTGTCAGTAATAGATGGTTTTTTTTTTTTTTTTCTTCGCATCGTTTGCAAATGCTGAAAACCAGCTATTTCTTTATGTTTGAACCATCACGATTTAACTGCATGTTTGCGTTTTGGAGAAACTGCCAATGTTTTATATCTGGCTAAAGTGGTTAGGACATTGTCTTTTTTCCGTTAGCCTCAATGTAGCTATGCTAACGTTTTAGAATGTTTAATATGGATGTGTTTCCTTATTTTGTATGTCTGAACTTTAGTTCGACGGTGTGTTGATGACCAAATTAAACATCTGTTATGGAACTGGAGTCTAATATGCAATCGACACGCATGTGTGTCAAGTGCAGCACGCACAATGTATGCACGCACCCGGCTATAAATCGCAGCCGGGAAAATTACTTCCCCCATTTTTATTTACCGTGCGATTAATGGACTTATTGCATATCGCGATAGGCTTACTACTCACATTTGGAAATTTAGCCATCAAGACTTAAACTGTCAATTGTATAACAGTGGCCAACTTCAGTCAGCCAATGAAAACCTTGAATTGCCTATTTTTCACAGCTTGTACTCTAAAAATAAATTGATTTGCGAGGAACCAATATAATGACTGAAGGGACAAATGACCCATCAACCAATCAATCTGCAAACAGATTTTTCAAGAAATTTATACACAATTCAACCAACCAACAAGGGGCAAGCTTGTGTTCTGGATTAAAACCTGCAAAACATTAGATCAGTCGACCAATGACTCTAAATTGTCCATAATTGTTCATGTGAGTGGGAATGTTGTTTTTAATCTATTATTATTATTATTATTATTATTTTTAAATCTATAAATCTATAAAAAGCAGATGTGATCATTACAAGTTGCCTCAGATCCTCCATGGTGCCTGTAAACTAGCTGATCTCCCACAGACCTTGTTTAGTTGACTCACGGGAAGCCGGTTTTCTGATACCCCGGCTTGGGGCGTTACATCGGAGATGCGTGAGGCGTTCGCACCGCACGACGTCGCCTTGTCATGAGTCATCCTTTTTCGGAGGTTGTCGGCTGCTCTGCAACCACCTCTGCTGCGGGTTTAGTCGCAGAACAACAAAGGCACCCTATCGTGACATAGAAATGTCACAACATTCCCAGTGGGCGTTTGCAATTTTATGTAGTAAGTTGAAGGAAGTTCTACTCGGATTCTGGACCGTCAATGTTAAAAAAAAGAATGGCTGCCACTTAATATCACTAAAGCCCTGAGTAAAGTACAGGGTTAGGTTACGATCCCGAACCAGTTCTCTATCTACCAAGAATAAACTTTCATCCTTTTGTCTTACTTGCAAGAAAAATTGTTTAAAGATAATTTTATTAAAATAAAATCCATATTTCAAATTAAAGTCTCCTTCAAATTAATGAGTACTGCAATTTCCCGAATATAACGCACACTTTTTTTCCCCAAAATCAACTTGTAAAATCATGGTGCGCATCATAAACGGGTACATGGATGGAGACAGAAATATATATATACAGTACTGTATACTGTATATATATTTTTTAATTATTAAATTTATTAGGATCATGGAAGCTTCCACTTGGGGAAAATATATACATACGCACATACTTATATCCTGATATCCTGTATATACATAATATAATAAAAAAATATATATAATAAGTATATATACATATACACACACACACATATATATATATATATATACATATACACACATATATATATATATATATATATATATATATATATATATTTATAAAAAACTTTTTTTTTTTTTAACACGGCCATGTTGTAATGAAGAAACGTATGCGGCGATCCGTTGCCGACCATTACGGTACGTGACGTCATCATTTTGTTTCGGTAATACTTCACTCTGATCAGCCGAATTATTTCGTCTGTGTTAAATTCTGCTTTTTTCACTCTTCATATAGCACAGAATTTAGTTTCTTGAACTCATTTGAGTCAACGTTTATTGCAGCTCCGCAACTCGGACCATAACAAACGTAACAACACAGACTTCCTGTGTCCGTCAACTATATCTGTCCCTCGGGAAACTCAAACCCAAATGTTACTGTCGTGTCGACAGCTATGACCTCTCTCGGATTTCCGACTTGCGTTCTCACTTTCATTTTACCATATCAATCCATGGAGGAAAAATTTATTCATCATGATGAAACGGGCAAGTTATACAGCAGCCTTTAAAAGAAAAGTCACATCTGTTTTGTTTTCTCCAGGATTCTGGTAAATTCAAGAAGTTATCAGATCATATTATTACCGTACATATTGTAAGTTTACGGTAATGTTTTGAACTACCAATGTGCTATGCTTGTGCTGTATTACACCAGTCAGTAAAATGACATTTCTGTATCTGTACACGAGCTCCGTTTTCTTGTATTCTTTTATTCATCGGTGCTAAAATCTGGGATGAAAATGGGTACGGGGTTAAAAAGATGAGAAGGGTGTGGCGGAAATATGTTCCGGTACACTGTACAACTAGGGCTGTCCCAAATGACATATTTTCTCCCGGTTAGTCAGCCGACTATTTTTGCCTTTTTTTTCTCTCACTGACTTAGCAATGAAATTTTTGATGATGCCTATTAATTCACAAAAACATTTTGGAACACTTAAATTCTTTATTAACCCTTTAAGGTCTGGGCCTATTTTGTCTGATTTTGCATGCCTTTGGAGTTGCCTTTATATTTCAAAGAAAGAATTGTTTACGATGGCCTGGTTTGGTCCCTTTTTTTGTGACACATTGAACTTCATGTCCAAACTGTTGTTTCCTTCACTGAACAATTATAAATCATCATTTTGGGCCCAAAAAGACCAAAAATTCCAAAATCGTTTTGTCAAAATTTTTAATATTGATGTCCAATTGACAACCAAACATGCGTAACGAACCGTTTTGAAACTTCGTAATATTTATTCAACATGTTAGGATGAACATTCAACCAAAAACATAGAGAATAAATAGTCTTATATTTGACAATTCAACATAAACAACAGGTATAGCCATAGGCGTTTTTTGCCTTTATACATGCTCTAGTCAAAACAGGTTATATACAGCAGACCAAACAGTGAAGAACAGTGAAAAAATATATACCGTCTAACACAAAAAGTGTTTAGAGGCCATCTCTTTATGAGTTTAGGTATTGCGGCCCATCACTTGATGAAAACTGTACACACAATCAAGCTTCTTGAACACACATTTATATACACAAATTGAGAAGACTGATTGTGGGGGAAAAAATATATATATAACATTGGGGGAAAAAAGTATTTTCAAAAATATTTATAATAAACAAGTTACACTTTTTTCAGGCATGCCACTCCGAAAAGCAGTTTCGTCCTGGAATTCGACACAGGGCTACATCAGACAGCCCACACTTCCATGGGGTGTCGGTCCTCTTTCCACCCTTCCATTTTCATTTCACTTTACTTTCATTGTCACTATAAATGTACATGAAGAAAAAGTCAGTATTTATGAAAATAATAAAGTATAAAATAAAAATATATACAGCAATAAATAATAATGGAAATCTATATGTATGACAATAGAAAGAATACCATAGCTGAATATGTGCTACATCCCTAATCTCAAAAGAAACTTTCAAAAGAAACTTTTTCAGCATTAAAAAAAAAAGTGAGTTGGCTTACCTCTGCTCGTCGATGGCGTCACCCACGTGTTCAAATCCGTCACTATCTTCACTCGAGGACTCTTCCGAAGAAGACGATGATGACGAATTTGGACCATCCTCTTCCTCAAGTTGATCAAAAAGCACAATTGCTTTCGCTAAATTTAGTTTTCCGTTCATTCTCAAAGTCACACAAAGTCGCTGCTCGATCCAAACGGCCGTCGCTCGCCATCTCGCTGCTTCAGAACACTCCTCCCTCTCGTTCGGTGGAACCTCGCACGGCAGTTATATTTATTAAAAAAAAAAGACGCATTTTGTGCTTCCACTGTGACTTCGAAAGGGTTCGTTTGATTTTTTTTTTCATGGAGCTTCCGTGTTGAAAAAGGACAAGAAATGATGGAACTGTAGACATAAACAAATGATCCATGCAGCGTTTTAATGTTTTTTTGAGAGGACAATAAAACTATAAAACTTAAATGACAATATCTCACGTTTTAGTTGGTCGATTGACTTCAAATAATAACGAGAGTAAACCGCAACTTCCGCACTTTAAAACGAGACCAACCAACGGCATGTGGGTGACGTAATTAAAACGTGAGGGCGCTTCAAAGACGACGTGTACAACAATAAATCGCAAATAAACAATGAGGTCAAATGCTGATAGCATTAACTAGTGCAAAAAAAAAGGGAACGTAAACAGATTCAGAACACTGACTTTGCCTTTCCAACATGATTCAAAACAATTCTTAAAAAAATATCTAGCATTCATATTATTGTATACTACAATATACCAGTATAATAGTGTTATAATCATTGCCAATCAGATTTTTCATAAAGGGTGTCATTTTAAAGCTATTCTTAGTGTAAAATCTGAATTCTGAAGTACAGTATGTGCGGATTAACTCCAGAAATCGTTATTTATATGACAAACACAAAGTGCTTTTATTTTGAAATGTTTACCGGAAGTACCTTCGCTAAACGGCTCACAGGTTTACACTCCGCTAAAAAAGCTCTTTTTATCATTGCATGTGGTGTCAGTAATCTTTTTTTCATTTGCAAATGCTGTTAACCAGCGATTTTTCACGTTTGAAGTGTCACCTTTTGACCGCAAGTTTGCGTTTTGGACAAGACGTTGTTTTATAGCAGGCTAAAGGAGGATGTTTTTTTCCCCCATTAGCCTCAATGTAGCAATGCTAACGTTTACAGTGTTTAAGATGCATGTTTCCTTATTTTGTATGTCTCAACTTTAATTCTAGGGCGTGTTGATAACCAATAAACTTCTGTGAAAGGAACTTGAGTCTCATATGTCATCAAAACGCATGTGTAAATGCACGCACAAATGTATGCACCCGACGATAAAACGAAAATTACCTCCTTCATTTTTATTTACCGTGCGATAAATGGACTCATTGCATGTCACGACAGGCTAGGCAACTTCAATTAAACATGTCGTTAATAGTTAGATGGACTTACAGACTGGATGACGGCACTTTAGGTGTTCATTCACAGCCGGCGTGCAGCCAAGCTTGGCATTGAAGACACAGGAAAACAGTGAACTCTCCTTTGTTTCGTTGAAATAAGTCAATGTTTTGGCCACTGGGATGCACTTGTTTGGCTTTGTGCCGCTTTCCCCGCTTGCATACCAACTGTCCGACATTAATTAATTTTGACTTCAAAACGGCGAATTTTGCTGAAAGGTGAGAGATGTTCATGCCTGTAAAATTAGGGTGCGCATTGTACACGGGTACAATACATTTCCCTAGATTTTACAAGTAAATTTGGGGTGTGCGTTACACACGGGTGCGCCTGATATTCGGGAAATTACGGTATATCACATTACACACAGTAGATCACATTTAACTGATTTTTTCAAAACAACACAACAAGCATGGGCATACTGTTCTGAACAATAACGTCTTATTTTTAAGAGAGACTTCTTGGCTCTTATTTAACTGAACAGGCATTTTTTTTTTTTTTTCTAGCTTCGGTGATCAAACGCAAAAATGGGCCTAGCTAACAAAGAGAATGTCAACGAGTATCCTAATAACGCACCCGTCCTTGATCTTCCGAACCCTTGAAGACCAGATTGCAAGGCAAATTACTGTCAAGACGACTCCGCTACCAGATGTGGCCCTCACACTGCATCACAGAGGGAAAAAAAAAAAAAAAAAAAAATCGAAGCATATGCTCAGTGCCGAAGATAAACGCTACAGGCTTCTAGTATGCGGATTGAGAGGATTCCCCAGACATGTCGAGCATACTTCGTACAATATGGCCGTTGCTCAGACTCCAGCGATGAGCTGGTCACGTGACGGATGTGTAACCAATTAGTACGGGGTGTTAACATGCAAGAAATTGGCACATTTAAAGAGTACACGCATGCCGAGTAGCGCTTGATAAGATAAGCTTCAGACTTTTACACAGTTCCAAAATCTGAAATTCAAATTGAGTGGTCCAAAGTGACGATGAGGTTAGAAGAAAAAACAAACACATCTCAGTGCTTTGTTGCAACATTGGCTGCAATCGACAGTAATCGACGAATGAACGAATCATAAATGATGATACTAATGATGAACTAATTTAAAATTCACAGCAGAAGGCTGAAGAGAGCCAAACAATTGGACGTCCATCATAGTCAATGGCACTGATATAACATAGATAAGAGCTGAGATAGCACAACTTGTTTTTCCGACTGTAGGTACGTGCAGGATTTTAAACAATAATCTAAAAGCCTTATTACGATGTCATCACGTCTTTCCATCCCGCATTCTTTTGTCATCCATTAGAGCGGCACAGTATTATGCAAATAACGTCAGCCCAAATGAATGAATGTCACTCGAGACATTTATTTTGAGGACTGACTTTTATTCATTGTATAAATACATTTGGATTATACATTCTGTAAATGCTAAAAACCTCTGCTAGACCGATGAGGGAAGCTAAATTGTCAATCTTTTTCCAGCCTACGTCATCTAAACGTGGGCAGAGGATGTCGTCAAAGGTTTTTGGAGGATTTTTAGGATTCGCCATAATGGGGGTACGAGTCCATTGCTGGCAGCAGCTTTAATTGCGCTTTTAAAAGTGAGTACCGCTGCATGCGAAAGCCAATAGTGCTGACAGCGTGCCCCACTTTATCCGAGCGTCCATTCATTTTCCCGTCACAAGGTGCAATTCCCAATGTGCTGCTGCCGGACAGAGCCGAAGGCGTCTGTCAACGACGCCGCCCGTCAAGTCGGCAAAGTGCTGCTGTACACCTGCCACTCTGGCACACTCAGCATCCCGCTCTAATTCAATTTGCCACTCAAAAGTCTCCTCCCCAACCAACAAACACCACCAAGACGGCTGAGCCTGTCATACGCTTTTTCAAAGCCTTTGAGATAATGCCTGACTTATGAATATCAAAAAATGTTTGATTTTTTTCATTTAGGGAATAATGATTGACCGATATAGCAGTCGGCCCATACATCGGTCCGATATATGAACTGTTTTCAAGATCGGCCTTCGGCCGATATACAGTGCCTTGCAAAAGTATTCGGCCCACTTGAACCTTGCAACCTTTCGCCACATTTCAGGCTTCAAACATAAAGATATAAAATTTTAATTTTTTGTCAAGAATCAACAACAAGTGGGACACAATCGTGAAGTGGAACAAAATTTATTGGATAATTTAAACTTTTTTAACAAATAAAAAACTGAAAAGTGGGGCGTGCAATATTATTCGGCCCCCTTGCGTTAATACTTTGTAGCGCCACCTTTTGCTCCAATTACAGCTGCAAGTCACTTGGGGTATGTTTCTATCAGTTTTGCACATCGAGAGACTGACATTCTTGCCCATTCTTCCTTGCAAAACAGCTCGAGCTCAGTGAGGTTGGATGGAGAGTGTTTGTGAACAGCAGTCTTCAGCTCTTTCCACAGATTCTCGATTGGTTTCAGGTCTGGACTTTGACTTGGCCATTCTAACACCTGGATACGTTTATTATTGAACCATTCCATTGTAGATTTGGCTTTATGTTTTGGATCATTGTCCTGTTGGAAGATAAATCTCCATCCCAGTCTCAGGTCTTGTGCAGATACCAACAGGTTTTCTTCCAGAATGTTCCTGTATTTGGCTGCATCCATCTTCCTGTCAATTTTAACCATCTTCCCTGTCCCTGCTGAAGAAAAGCAGGCCCAAACCATGATGCTGCCACCACCATGTCTGACAGTGGGGATGGTGTGTTCAGGGTGATGAGCTGTGTTGCTTTTACGCCAAACATATTGTTTTGCATTGTGGCCAAAAAGTTCAATTTTGGTTTCATCTGACCAGAGCACCTTCTTCCACATGTTTGGTGTGTCTCCCAGGTGGCTTGTGGCAAACTTTAAACGAGACTTTTTATGGATATCTTTGAGAAATGGCTTTCTTCTTGCCACTCTTCCATAAAGGCCAGATTTGTGCAGTGTACGACTGATTGTTGTCCTATGGACAGACTCTCCCACCTCAGCTGTAGATCTCTGCAGTTCATCCAGAGTGATCATGGGCCTCTTGGCTGCATCTCTGATCAGTTTTCTCCTTGTTTGAGAAGAAAGTTTGGAAGGACGGCCGGGTCTTGGTAGATTTGCAGTGGTCTGACGCTCCTTCCATTTCATTATGATGGCTTGCACAGTGCTCCTTGAGATGTTTAAAGCTTGGGAAATCTTTTTGTATCCAAATCCAGCTTTAAACTTCTCCACAACAGTATCTCGGACCTGCCTGGTGTGTTCCTTGGTTTTCATAATGCTCTCTGCACTTTAAACAGAACCCTGAGACTGCCACAGAGCAGGTGCATTTATAGGGAGACTTGATTACACACAGGTGGATTCTATTTATCATCATCGGTCATTTAGGACAACATTGGATCATTCAGAGATCCTCACTGAACTTCTGGAGTGAGTTTGCTGCACTGAAAGTAAAGGGGCCAAATAATATTGCACGCCCCACTTTTCAGTTTTTTATTTGTTAAAAAAGTTTAAATTATCCAATAAATGTTGTTCCACTTCACGATTGTGTCCCACTTGTTGTTGATTCTTGACAAAAAAAAATTAAATTTCATATCTTTATGTTTGAAGCCTGAAATGTGGCGAAAGGTTGCAAGATTCAAGGGGGCTGAATACTTTTGCAAGGCACTGTATAGCCGATATAATAGAATAATTTAGGTTCACTGTTTGGATCTTTCTTATAAAGGCCAGCTGATATATCATTGGGCCAATATACAAGGACAACTGTTATGTTCACTGTTTGGGTGATGATCTTGGTTAACTGTGATTTTGTACCAGCTAGTGGCCAGTGTTACAAAAGGAAATAGCAGAAGAAACATGTAACTATTGATATAGACATTTATATTCAGGTCCTTCTAAAAAAAAATAGCATATTGTGATAAAGTTCATTATTTTCTGTAATATACCGATAAACATTAAATTTTCATATATTTTAGATTCATTACACACAATTGAAGTAGTTCAAGCCTTTTGTTTTAATATTGATGATTTTGGCAAAAAAGAAAAAACAAAAATCCCTATCTCAAAAAATTTGCATATTTCATCCGATCATCACTGACTGTGGGTACTTGACACTGGACTTCAGGCATTTTAGCATTTCCTTCTCCCCAGTCTTCCTCCAAACTCTGGCACCTTGATTTCTGAATGACATGCAAAATTTGCTTTCATCTGAAAAAAGTACTTTGGACCACTGAGCAACAGTCCAGTGCTGCTTCTCTGTAGCCCAGGCGCTTCTGCCGGTTTCAGGTTCAAAAGTGGCTTGACCTGGGGAATGCGGCACCTGTAGCCCATTTCCAGCACACACCTGTGCACGGTGGCTTTAGATGTTTCTACTCCAGACTCAGCGCACTGTTTCTGCAGCTCCCCCAAGGTCTGGAATCGGCCCTTCTCCACAATGTTTCTCAGGGTGCGGTCACCTCTTCTGGTTGTGTAGCGTTTCCTGCCACACTTTTTCCTTCCCACAGACTTCCCACTGAGGTGCCTTGATACAGCACTCTGGGAACAGCCTATTCACTCAGAAATTTCTATGTCTGTTCTGTGTTGTTTGAGGGTGTCAATGATGGCCTTCTGGACAGCAGTCAGGTCAGCAGTCTTGCCCATGATTGCGATTTTGAGTAATGAACCAGGCTGGGAGTTTTTAAAAGTCTCAGGAATCTTTCGAGGGGTTTTGAGTTAATTCGTTGATTCAGATGATTAGGTTAGTAGCTTCTTTCGAGTACCTTTTCATGATATGCTAATTTTTCGAGATAGGCATTTTTGTTTTTTCTTGACTTTTTTGCCAAAATCAGTCTAATGTTTATCAGTACATTACAGAAAATAATGAACTTTATCACAATATGCTAATTTTTTAGAAGGACCTGCAGTGAGTGTTTCAGTAGCTTTTCATAATCAACATGCAACAAGTACAGTGATACCTCGATACTTTGCGCCCTCAGTCCATCACTGATTTTTTTCTCAATTAATAAATAAATAAATACAGATGAGCTGCTCCCTGCCTCCCTCTCCCTGCTCCTTGTTCGTAAGAGAGGGAACTGGAGTTGCTTATGAAAGTAAACGATGATTGACAGACGGTTAAGCTTTGATTTTGCCAGAGACTAACTTCAAAGCTCCGCATGTCCCAATCTTCATTTAACTTGTTAAACAGTTGCTGTGGCAGCTCATTGTGTGTAAGTGAGCAGCTGGAGAGGACTCACTCAATGAATCAATTAATAAAGACAAGTATTTTGTTTTATTTTCTTTTAAACGGATTGGACGTCTAGTTTTTTCTTGTTTAAAAATAATTCTGTGGGACTGTAACGTATTTAAAACTTATCATAATTGTTATATTTAAAGTGCTTAAAAACCATTTATTGAAAAATATATAATTTTTTTTTTTTTTAATTATACTTTGGGGAAAAAGTTGAAAAACATGTCTTATTTGTATATTTTTCCAATGATATTTCTGAATGAATGCATTGAACACACTAAAAAATATATATTTTGGGGGGGGGGTGTTGGTGCGCTACGCCACGGTTTTTCACCTATTGTGGTGGGTTCTGGTCCCCATTAACTGCGAAAAACGAGGGATCACTGCATATCGGTCTCAAATATTGGTATACAAAATTGGCTTTAGACATCTGCAATCGGCTGATTTTTTTTTTTTTTTCATCAATATCAGCATGGGCCTTTCAAAATACCATATCTGTCAACCTCCACGACAGAACCATCGCTTACAAAAATTTGACTTCAAGTGTGGTTCAGACACGCCACCACGAGATTACAGTTGAAAACATTACAAAATTCGGCTACGGCCAATTCACATGGTTTACACGCAGTTAAATTATTCCAGTTTACCCTTGACTTTTTAGTTGAATTTTCAGAACATCAAATGACTAAACATAAGTCCTACGAAAGTGAGTGTGAGAAAAAGTTTTTCATGTCCATTGACTTAGTGAAGCAGTGCAGGGTGGTCAATGAGTCAATGCCATTTCAATTCAATGGGCAAAGTTGATTCAAGATACAAGTGATTTGGGTTACAAGCATGGGAATGGTATAAGGTAAACTACCATATTTTCCGCACTATATGGCGCGTTGGAATATAAGGCGCGCCTTTGATGAATGGCCTATTTTAAAACTGTTTTCACATATCTGGCGAACCGCATTATAAGGTGCAGTAGAAGTAGTGGTTAAGTTATACATCCACTAGTTGGTGCTGCGGTAAAGGTAATGTCATGCCATGATTAAACAATATTACGCCATATCTAAGGCACATCGGATTATAAGGCGCACTGTCTGCTTTTGAGAAAATTAAAGGCTTTTAGGTGTGCCTTATAGTGTGTAAAATACACTATGTTTCAGAGATATTCATTTAAAGGGGCCACTGTTTAACATATCTGCTATACATTATAACATCCATTTGAATCTATCCATTTCAAATGGATTGAACAACCCTGTAAACAGCACTGAAACATTTGCTGATAGCACTCCCTGTCAAAATGGATTGGACATCTATTGCCGTCAATGGCAGCGAATGAGTTAATGCCAGAGGTGGGTTGAAAACAGAAGCAAAGATCTTAAACATCTTGGCTTGTAAAGCTGCACTTACAACAATTGCAAACGATGAAGCCCAGAGGATTCTTTTGTCTCTTTAGATAGTCTGAGGTCAAGACTCCCCATTTGAATAAAAAATGTTTATATTATTCTTTACCGTGCCTTTACTGAGCTTTATTTGATGCTGTGCTCTCAGCCATGCACAAACAGGATATAAAAAAAAAAAAAAAAAAAAAAGCACCCACGCAGGGTTGTATATCACTGTGTTCCTGTGCGATAACGAGGGTGCGCCTATTAAATGTAGAATAATTATACAGTGTAACATGGAACTCAGGGGACGGGGCCATTTGTTATACTAGCAATTACCTAACATGGATGTTTTACACTTTAGTTTTTTTCCCCCATTGTACGTTTACTTTATATGATGATAAAAGCTATTTATTGAGGCAGGTATCAATAAAAATGAACATCTAAATGTTATCGAGCGTTTAAATTGCACCCAAATGCCCTCACACTTGTGCCATATAATGTTATAAATATAGTATATACCAAGTGTGTCCACTCTTTTGCCTCACAAGCTTTTTTTAAACAACTAACCCAAAACCATAGTGTAGGGCAAATAAGTATTTAGTCAACCACTAATTGTGCAAGTTCTCCCACTTGAAAATATTAGAGGGGCCTGTAATTGTCAACATGGGTAAACCTCAACCATGCGTGACAGAATGTGAAAAAAACCCAGAAAATCACATTGCTTGATTTTTAAAGAATTTATTTGCAAATCATGGTGGAAAATAAGTATATGGTCAATACCAAAAGTTCATCTCAATACTTTGTTACATACCCTTTGTTGGCAATAACGGAGGCCAAACATTTTCTGTAACTCTTCAAAAGCTTTTCACACACTGTTGCCGGTATTTTGGCCCATTCCTCCATGCAGATCTCCTCTAGAGCAGTGATGTTTTTGGGCTGTCGTTCGGCAACACGGACTTTCAACTCCCTCTGCAGATTTTCTATGGGGTTGAGATCTGGAGACTGGCTTAGACACTCCAGGATCTTGAAATGCTTCTTAAGAAGCCACTCCTTTGTTGCCCTGGCTGTGTGTTTGGAATCATAGTCATGCTGAAAGACCCAGCCACGTCTCATCTTCACTGTCCTTGCTGATGGAAGGAGATTTTCACTCAAAATCTCTCGATACATGGCCCCATTCATTCTTTCCTTTACACAGCCCCATTCATTCTTTCCTTTACACAGATCAGTCGTCCTGATCCCTTTGCAGAAAAACAGCCCCAAAGCATGATGTTTCTACCCCCATGCTTCACAGTGGGTATGGTGTTCTTCGGATGCAATTCAGTATTCTTTCTCCTCCAAACACGAGAACCTGTGTTTCTACCAAAAAGTTCTATTTTGGTTTCATCTGACCATAAATCAGTCCTCTTCTGGATCATCCAAATGCTCTCTAGCGAACCACAGACGGGCCTGGACGTGTATTGGCTTCAGCAGGGGGACACGTCTGGCAGTGCAGGATTTGAGTCCCTGGCGGCGCATTGTGTAACTAATAGTAGCCTTTGTTACTGTGGTCCCAGCTCTCTGTTGGTCATTCACTAAGTCCCCTCGCGTGGTTCTGGGGTTTTTTGCTCACAGTTCTTGTTATCATTTTGACGCCACGGTGTGAGATCTTACATGGAGCCCCAGATCGAGGGAGATTGTCAGTGGTCTTGTATGTCTTCCATTTTCGAATAATTGCTCCCACAGTTGATTTCTTTACACCAAGCGTTTACACCAAGCGTTTTACCTATTGCAGATTCAGTCTTCCCAGCCTGGTTCAGGTCTACAATTTTGTCTCTGGTGTCCTTCGACAGCTCTTTGGTCTTGGCCATAGTGGAATTTGGAGTGTGACTGACTGAGATTGTGGACAGGGCTCTTTTATACCAATACTGAGTTAAAACAGGCGCCGTTAATACAGGTGGAGCCTCGTTAGACCTCGTTAGAAGAAGTTAGACCTCTTTGACAGCCAGAAATATTGCTCGTTTGTCGGTGACCAAATACTTATTTTCCACTGTAATTGGGAAATAAATTCTTTAAAAATCAAACAATGTGATTTTCTTTTTCTTTTCCCTCCATATTCTGTCACTCATGGTTGAAGTTTACCCATGTTGACAATTATAGGCCTCTCTAATCTTTTCAAGTAGAACTTGCACAATTGGTGGTTGACTAAATACTTATTTGCCCCACTGTACATACATACTTGTCAATACTTAGCTAAAATAGGAAGGCAACAAAAACAACAAAAAATGTAGCAAACACTGGGTCCTCTGTCGTTTACTAGAAAAATAATACTGACTGAATATATTAGAAACAGGGTATGATGCCATAATCTCATACTCAAGATGTATGAATATTAAGAAATAATAAAAGAATCTGAATCACACACCGAACATGGTGTGAAGAACACTGGCTCCCTTCATTCCGACAATCACGACGAGCAAGTGCTGCGCTGCCATGTTGAGTAAGTTATCTGTGACTGATTAATTACATTTATCATGCATGCCACACAGCGGCACCACCAGCCCTAAATCGCGACTGCAAATCCGGATATAAAAAAAATAAATAAAAAAAACATCAAAGCCAACTATATTGGGAAGCACAAAATGCTTATTAAAGCCCTCTTTTTAAGTTGGTGTGCACACTGAGCCGCTGTGCGCGCCGCCAACAGTGCCCGCACACACACAATCACAAATCCATATTAATCCAACATGACAGTGGGAAACTCTTCCCAATCAATGCGGCTGATTGATTGATGTCCAAACTTGCAATGCCGACGAGTTTAACTCTCTTGGGAGGAAAAACAGACCTCCAGAATGTGACAGTGTTTTTTGTACATTAGAAAAAGTGTCACTGGATGGATGACCATTCCTGTTTGTGCATGGCTGAGAGCACAGCATGGGAAAAGCTCTGTAAAGGCACTGTAAAAAAACAATATCAACATTTTTCATTCAAAATGGGAGTCTTGACCTCAGATTTTCTAAAGAGACAAAATAATCCTCTGGGTTTTATCACTCGCAATTGTTATAAGTGCATCTTAAAAATATAAACTTTCCACTGTCAGGTTTCCAATGACACAAACATTGCAGGGAAATCTAACGTCATTACTCAACAAATGGCAAGCACTAGGGCTGGGAATTTTGACTAATTTCCCTGCTGACTAGTCTCAAATCTATAAGCAAGAAAACTTGCAATTTCATACACATTAAATAAAAAAGTTTAAAATGCAAACGTTTTGTGTTTTTACAGGCTATAAGTTGTTTATTTAAATTCTATTGATCATAGACCTCATAATGATATTGACGGTCACGTCCGTCATACACTGCACCACGCCTTCAAATCGGAGGCCTGTCCACATCAAGAGGAGTTACTCTCAAACACAAGCACACAGTGATCTAATGCCATATTTAGGTTGAAAAAGTACGAAAGTTGACCGCATATAAACAGGAAGTATTGTGCCAGGAGTGATTTGTTCGAGGATTCAAGGTAATTATTATATTTTTCGTACCATGCATGCATTTTGAAACCTTGTGAAAAAAAATCAATGCAAGAAGTTAGCCGCTAGGGCACTGGCGTCATAGTTTGCAATATTTACGTAAAATAAATGCTAACTGCAGGATTTTTTGCTTTTAACCAAGAATCAAGACTGTTTTAAGTCCATATCTATATAGAATACAGGGATTGAATCATTTATTCACAAGAATTTTCAACAGAAAAAGCTCTTTGTTTTCATAAGGCGGCCACAGCACATTTGGCATATTTATGAAAAAAAAAAAAAAAAAGCTAACTGCCCGGTTCTTTGCTCTTTTAACAAAGAATCGAGACTGTTTTACGTCTATATCTATTAAAAAAATCAGGGATTTAAGCATTTATTCACAAGAATTTTCAACAGAAAAAGCTCTTTGTGATGATACAGTCACTTAAAGACTAGCAGCACATTCAACATATTTACGTAAAATAAATGCTAACTGCCCGGTTCTTTGCTCTTTTAACAAAGAATTCAGACTGTTTTACGTCGATATCTATAGAAAATTCAGGGATTTAAGCATTTATTCACAAGAATTTTCAACGGAAAAAGCTCTTTTTGATGATACAGTCGCTTAAAGACTAGCAGCACATTCAACATATTTACGTAAAATAAATGCTAACTGCCCGGTTCTTTGCTCTTTTAACAAAGAATTCAGACTGTTTTACGTCAATATCTATAAAAAAATTCAGGGATTTAAGCATTTATTCACAAGAATTTTCAATGGAAAAAGCTCTTTGTGATAAGGCGGCATTACAGTGGCTTAAAGACTAGCAGCACATTTTATATATTTATGTAAAATAAATGCTAACTGCCTGGTTCTTTGCTCTTTTAAGAGTCGAGACTTTTAGGTCCATGTCTATAAAGAATTCGGGGATTTAAGCATTTATTCACAAGAATTTCCAACATAAAAAGCTCTTTTTGTTTCTCCTCGGTCAGCTTTGACGGAGATAGGCCCCCTATTAATCGGCCGGTGTCATGTCAATATCATTCTGAAGTCTATGGGGCTGTCTCTTCCTCGGTTCCAAGTTTCAGTAACAAATTAATTTCATCATATTTTGAGTTTAATTCTTAATCGTTTCAGTTTGAACATGTTGATAATTGTGACGTGTGTTTACAGCTTTCTGTCAACCTGCGAAGAAAAAGGAAATGAAGTTCGGCCCGCCATTATATTTACGTCATCAATCTTCACGCTGTGACCAGGGAATTAACTGGCTGTTTTCATGCATGCAGTGTTCCAATAAAGTCATGGACATTATACTAGGACACGACCTGGTTAATGTCCTTGTCATCTCCGTGTCAGTGGACCTGGGAAATTGCTTTCAGACACAGTTCCCGTTTAAATCCAGGGATTTAACAGTAGTTCAAGATATTAAACGGTAACACTTTATTTGACAGTGGCATCATACGACTGTAATAAGACCAAATGAACCACCATGATGACCATGAGCTTTGAACCAATTTGCTGCAAAGCTTCATTGCTTCAAGAAGTTTAATTTGGCCATCACCGCTACCTTGGGGGAGACAGTCAACCTCTACTGCCACCTGCTGTCAACACTGTTGTTGTCCAACATGCCTCCTAGCATGCATTGCAGCGCTTCAGATGTAAACAACAACATTGTTCTGTACTAATTATTCCTTCAGTTATCTTCCAGTTGTGTTATTAATTGCTAGTTATGGTATTTGGTAACACTTTGTTTTACAGTGGTGCCATAAGACTGTCATAATTATGACATGACACTTTTATGAGCATTAATGAATGCTTATAACAGATGTTATTTAGTGTTATCCGGCAAATTATCTCACTTTTGAATGGATGTAAAATATCCAAGGTGTGTAATTTAATTAATGTATATTTACGTATGTAATGTATAATAACGGTACACTTAAACAATTTGCCGGATGACACTCAGTAATGGCCAAGATAATGTCATGCCCTAAGAATGACGGTCTTTTGACAGTCTTATGACGCCGTTGTCAAATAAAGTGTTACCTATTAACCCAAATAAATCAACAAATAAGCCCCATTGGACTATAAGTCGCGGTATTCAAAATGAAGAAAAAAAGCAGCGGTTTATAGTCCGAAAATTACGGTAGTCGTGCACATCCCTAGCCAGCACTGTAGCATACATATTTTGTTCTAATGCAAATATATCTAATTATCTACTAATACCTGTGAGCAATGGCTTGGAATTTTAAGACTGGTGTAGATTAAGTTAGCATCATGAAATGAATAAATATTGATATTGGAACGAATTGTGCTGTCTGTTTTCTGCGTGGATGATACATGTTGCAATTTACAACTGTCCACGTGCATTACTCATGTTTAGTTGTTGGAAGCAGCCAGGGACATCTTGAGGCCAATTGGTAGTACTACTATGGCATATGGAGTCCTATCAATATAGCAAGTCAATGCAAATTGGGTACAATCTGCTGGCCAAAAAGCGCTTTGCTACAACAGGTCTATGGCTATCATGATGATGTACGTAAAATTTCAGTTTTATATCATTTTGGAGTTGCATGTCATCATATCGTACAGCTCTAATCAATTAATTGTCCACTATCAAAACGATTGGATGTGGCAGCCTTAGTTCACGTCCCATTTTTATCTTTTGCATGTATGTTTTTCCAGGATCTAAGTCAGCTCACAAACACACAATCCCTGCTCGAGGGCCTTGCTATCAAAGTTATCAATCAGCCGTGGCTACAATGGAAACCCTTTCTGATGACTACATTCAGTACATCAGCCGTTTCAATGTGCTCGGCAGCTCCAACGAATTGTCGCCTTTCAAGTTGCGAGGCGAGGCAGTGACAGACAAATCCGTTAGGAGAGCCTCAAGTCTGAGGATGTCACAAGAGATAATCGGGAGACAAAATCTGATTTACTGTATTTTCCCCCAACCAGAAATGATGAAAAGGTTTGTATCTTTCGCGTTGATTTGTGTTATAAATGTGAAATACAGTGCCTTGCAAAAGTATTCGGCCCCCTTGAATCTTGCAACCTTTCGCCACATTTCAGGCTTCAAACATAAAGATATGAAATTTAATTTTTTTGTCAAGAATAAACAACAAGTGGGACACAATCGTGAAGTGGAACAACATTTATTGGATAATTTAAACGTTTTTAACAAATAAAAAACTGAAAAGTGGGGCGTGCAATATTATTCGGCCCCTTTACTTTCAGTGCAGCAAACTCACTCCAGAAGTTCAGTGAGGATCTCTAAATGATCCAATGTTGTCCTAAATGACCGATGATGATAAATAGAATCCCATGTGTGTAATCAAGTCTCCGTATAAATGCACCTGCTCTGTGATAGTCTCAGGGTTCTGTTTAAAGTGCAGAGAACATTATGAAAACCAAGGAACACACCAGGCAGGTCCGAGATACTGTTGTGGAGAAGTTTAAAGCCGGATTTGGATACAAAAAGATTTCCCAAGCTTTAAACATCTTAAGGAGCACTGTCCAAGCCATCATATTGAAATGGAAGGAGCATCAGACCACTGCAAATCTACCAAGACCCGGCCGTCCTTCCAAACTTTCTTCTCAGACAAGGAGAAAACTGATCAGAGATGCAGCCAAGAGGCCCATGATCACTCTGGATGAACTGCAGAGATCTACAGCTGAGGTGGGAGAGTCTTGCAATAGGACAACAATCAGTCGTACACTGCAAAAATCTGGCCTTTATGGAAGAGTGGCAAGAAGAAAGCTATTTCTCAAAGATATCCATGAAAAGTCTCGTTTAAAGTTTGCCACAAGCCACCTGGGAGACACACCAAACATGTGGAAGAAGGTGCTCTGGTCAGATGAAACCAAAATTGAACTTTTTGGCCACAATGCAAAACGATATGTTTGGCGTAAAAGCAACACAGCTCATCACCCTGAACACACCATCCCCACTGTCAAACATGGTGATGGCAGCATCATGGTTTGGGCCCGCTTTTCTTCAGCAGGGACAGGGAAGATGGTTAAAATTGACGGGAAGATGGATGCAGCCAAATACAGGAACATTCTGGAAGAAAACCTGTTGGTATCTGCACAACACCTGAGACTGGGACGGAGATTTATCTTCCAACAGGACAATGATCCAAAACATAAAGCCAAATCTACAATGGAATGGTTCAAAAACAAACGTATCCAGGTGTTAGAATGGCCAAGTCAAAGTCCAGACCTGAATCCAATCGAGAATCTGTGGAAAGAGCTGAAGACTGCTGTTCACAAACACTCTCCATCCAACCTCACTGAGCTCGAGCTGTTTTGCAAGGAAGAATGGGCAAGAATGTCTGTCTCTCGATGTGCAAAACTGATAGAAACATACCCCAAGCGACTTGCGGCTGTAATTGGAGCAAAAGGTGGCGCTACAAAGTATTAACGCAAGGGGCCGAATAATATTGCACGCCCCACTTTTCAGTTTTTTATTTGTTAAAAAAGTTTAAATTATCCAATAAATTTTGTTCCACTTCACAATTGTGTCCCACTTGTTGTTGATTCTTGACAAAAAAATTAAAATTTTATATCTTTATGTTTGAAGCCTGAAATGTGGCGAAAGGTTGCAAGGTTCAAGGGAGCCGAATACTTTTGCGAGGCACTGTAAATGTTTTAATTTTTAACTTATGACCTGCTTTTGATGGCGCGAGACGTCCACTCCATTTTGACATGGGGGGCACTGCCAGTCAAAATGGATTGGTTATTGGGACTGAAACATGAGCATTCACAACCAGTCCTTCTAGTTAAAATGAATTGGATATCTATCATTGCCAGTGGCAGGCAATGATTTCAGCACGGTAGTCATTTTTGTCAGTCAGCTATTTTGATTGACATACAAGCATATCAGAGTTTTATTGAAAGATGTGTGTATGTCAACTTATCATTATAATCACAAAAAACCTCAAGGCCAACGCAGCGTATTTGAAGATGGATTGCATCAAAGGAATGAGCTCACTGTAAAAATACTGTGAATAAGTCGCAGGCTATTCTTCCCGGAGCTGAGCGCTGATTTTAAACAACCTTTGAGATAATAGGACTTGTATGTTAATTCATGAGTTACTTTCTGCTAAAGCCACGGAGTGAACAGCACTGAAGATAAGTCGCCGTGCCAAATATGTCGAAGGGTGCAGCATGATGAGACCGAAGCCAATTTAGTAGGTTTAAAAAGCAATGCAAGAACCGTGTCCTCTTGTACTTGAGCAACACCTCGGCTGAGAAGCTGTCTTATTTTTCTCGCTATAGGACTGCGTTTGACTTGAGCAGACTTTTTGGTGCAAATGATGCTCTCAAATTTGGCAAGTTTATTTTAAATTTGCTACTTAAATCTGAAGTCAACTGTCTTGACAACAAAAATCAGCAATTTGCCACTCTGTCTCTTTGTTGCAAATAAAGTTACAGTGGTATGAAAAAGTATCTCTACCTTTTGGAATTTCTCACATTTCTGCATAAAATCACTATCAAATGTGATCTTTATCAAAATCACACAGATGAAAAAGCAGTGTCTGCTTTAACTAAAACCACCCAAACATTTACATGTTTTCATATTTTAATGAGGATAGTATGCAAACAATGACAATGAGTAAGTGAACCATCACATTTAATATTTTGTGGCCCCTCCTTTGGCAGCAATAATTTCAACCAGAATCTTCCTGTAGCTGCAGATGAGTCTGGCACATCAATAAGGACTAATCTTGGCCCATTCTTCTCTACAAAACTGTTGTAGTCCAGTCAGATACCTGGGATGTCTGGCATGAATCGCTGTCTTTGGTCATGCCACAGCATCTTAATTTGGTCCAAGTCTGGACTTTGACTTGGCCACTCCAGAACTAGGATTTTGTTCTTCTTAAACCAATATGAAGTTGATTTACTTCTGTGTTTTGGATCATTGTCATGTTGCAGCATCCATCCTCAATTACACAGAGCACAAGAAATAAATTGTGAATACAAATAGGAATAATAATATAATAATAATAATAACATAATGAATCTGGTTCTAATGTGGTGGACGTGTGTTGCGTGGTGTACCTGAACGACAGCGCGATAGAGAACTTTTTACTTTGACTTTTCATGTTCAGCTGCGGCGGAAAGTGGGCATGTTGTGTATTGCAAGGTCTGAAATAAATGATTAAAATCTGACAAAGCAGGCAATTTTTTGGTGCTGTAACAATAATAATAATTGTCACTTGTAACTTATAAAGACTGGCCAAAGGAGGTCGGAGGAGGACAGTCGAGATTGTAGACATTCTACAGCCATATTGTCCAGCCAGTTCATGGACGCGCACACCGTGCTCATATTTTTCTACAGTGGTATGAAAAAGTGTCTGAACCTTTTGTAATTTCTCAAATTTCTGGATAAAATCACCATCGAACGTGATCTGATTTTTGTCAAAATCACACGGATTAAAAAACTGTCGGCTTTAACTAAAACCACCCAAACATTTTTAAGTTTTCATATTTTAATGAGGAAGATATGCAAACAATGAAAGAAGATGGAAAAGGTAAGTGAACCATCACATTTAATATTTTGTGACTTCCCCTATGTCAGCAATACCTTCAACCAGACGCTTCCTGTAGCTGCAGATCAGTCTGGCATATCGATCAACACTAATCTTGGTCCATTCTTCTCTACAAAACTGCTGTAGTTCAGTCAGATTCCTGGGATGTATCGCTGTCTTTAGGCCATCTCCGTGGGGTTCAAGTCTGGACTTTGACTTGGCCACTCTAAAATTATTCTGAAGGTGATTTACTTCTGTGATTTGGATCGTTGTGTTGTTGCAGAATCCATCCTCTTTTCAGCTTCAACTGTCTGACAGACGGCCTCAGGTTTTCCAGCAAAACATCCTGATAAACTTTTGAATTCATTCTTCCATTAATGATTGCAAGTTGTCTAGCCCATGAGTAAGCAAAACATCCCCAAATCATGATGCTCCCTCCGCCATGCTTCACGGTGGGGATGAGGTGTTGATGTTGATGAGCTGTTCCATTTTTCCTCCGCACATGACGTTGTGTGTTACTCCCAAACAATTTAACTTTGGTTTCATCAGTCCACAAAATATTTTGCCAAAACTTCTGCGGAGTGTCCAAGTGCCTTTTTGCGAACATTAAACTAGCAACAATGTTTTTTTTTTTTTAGACAGCAGTGGCTTCCCCCGTGGAGTCCTCCCATGAACACCATTCTTGGCCATAATTTTACATATAGTTGATGTGTGAACAGAGACATTGGACTGTGCCAGTGATTTCCGTAAGTCTTTAGCAGACACTCTCGGGTTCTTTTTTACCACTTTGAGTATTCTGAGCTGAATTCTTGACGTAATCTTTGGTGGACGGTCACTCCTTGGAGGGAAGCAACAGTGCCAAACTCTGCCAAAAATTTGTAGACAACTTCTCTGACTGCCGATTGATGAACATCCAGACTTTTAGAGATGGTTTTGTATCCTTTCCCAGCTTTATACAAATCAACAATCCTTGATCGCAGGTCTTCAGATAGCTCTTTTGACCAAACCATGATGCACACCAGACAATGCTTCTCATCAAAACAAGTCTTACCTGGTGTGTGTGTTATCGTGGGCAGAGCAGCTTTAACTCATCAGTGATTTGGCACACACCTGACCTAAATTGTTTGGTAAAAATTGGTTTCCATTGCTCTTTAAGTGTCCTTAGGCAAAGGGTTCACTTACTTATTTTCCCCCCTACTGCCATCATTTGCATGCTATCATTATTAAAATATGAAAACCTATAAATGTTCGGGCGGTTTTAGTTAAAGCAGACACTATTTTTACATCTGTGTGATTTTGACAAAGATCAGAGCACAATTAATGGTGATTTTATGCAGAAATGTGAGAAATTCTAAAGGGTTCAGATACTTTATCATACCACTGTATATTTTGATTTTGTCCATTTGGAAAGGAACGTATGTATCTGCGACACACCAGTTGTAGGTCAAGTCTAAAAACAAAGACAGGGGACAAAAAGATACGCGGCGCGTAACCTCCTCAGGGCAGATGTCGGAGATCTGTCCTTTGTCCAAATCAAAGATCAGCCGCCCCAGGGTTTGCCTCGATCTGAGTGGAATTTCCCGAGAACAATCTCACCGAGATAACAGGCCTTCTCGGTTTGGTTCTTGCTTTGTTTTTTAATGTTGTGCTTTTCAGTCAAGCAAAGACATCTAAAATCTCTGATGTTAAAATATGTTTTGATTACAAAAACATTAGCTCATTGGCTGCAGTTGATGGAGATAGATGTCCAATCCATTTGAATTGGGAGGGTTAGCGGTGAATGAACATTCCCAGTTGTATCTGGGAATGTTGGCAGCGAATGAGCATTTCCAGTTTAAATGTGTTGGACGTTTACTGGTGATAAAAACTAAAACTCTTCAAATGAGGTTAAGAGCCACATGATTGGACGTCTATCATTGTTTCCTAGTATTTTAGACCCGTATTTTTCCAGCATTTTAACTTCTGGGATTTCTCTGAATGAAAATCCTTGGCCCACTGCCTCCTCAGCTGAAATGTAAGGGAAGCTCTCGGGTAATCTCGGTGTTTCTCCATACTACTAATGCTGAAAATCTGTAGCACACCAGAGCCATCATAAAAAGAAGCCAGCCTCTGAAGTGTGGGACTGCCAAAGTTTGACACAAACCAAATGAGGGCGAGAAGAAACAAGACTATGGGGGATGTTCATCAAATGACTTTTCCAAAACTGCTGGAGAAATCTCAGCACGCAATCAAATGTGTGGTGCCGGCATTACCGTCTCCCTCCACCCGCTTGCCTACCATGGTGGGGTCTAATTAAAGCGACGACCCCCAAGGTCTTCTTTCCTGCTTCTGCTGTGGAGGACTGCTGTGGGGAGCTATCCTTGCGAGTCCAAAGACAAACAGACTTATTAAGCCAAACAGGCCTATGGTGGTGCCTGATAAATGACAAGGAACGATGGGGATGGGAGGGGCTATAGAAACTAGTTGGTAATTTAATGTTCAAATGAAAATCTTGAGTCTGCTCCCTAATGGAAGGTGAGAAAAATGACCAAACCAATGCAGGAAAATACTTTTCCCTAATAAACTTCAAAGTCCATGACGTTTTCAGAAACAACGTGGCATTTGAATGTGTTCTCTGGACAAACAGTATCTCTTTAAGGTTACATTCATAAGTACCACAATTTTCAGACTTTTCAGCCGCTACTTTTTTCCTTCATTTTGAATCCTGCGGCTTATAGTCCAGTGCGGCTTATTTGTTGATTTATTTAGGTTAATAGGTAAAACTATTTGACAGCAGCATAAGATTGTCATAATTGTGATATGACACTATACTGGGCATTACTGAATGCTTATGTCACTAACTCTGTTTAAGTCGAGCTCGGATCTTTCTCATCTGTTCAAAAGTGAGCTAATTTGCCTGATAAAACTAAATGACATCTGTTATGAGCATTCATTAATGCTCATGACAGTGTCATGTCATCATTATGATTGTCTAACGACAGTCCTATGGCGCCACTGTTAAATAAAGTGTTACCAAATACCATAACTAGCAATTAATGAAACAACTGGAACAGTAACTGAAGATATAATTAGCACAGAACATGAATTTTGAATGTTGTTTACATTTGTAGTGCTGCAATGCATGCTAGGAGGCATGTTGGACAACAACAGTGTTGACAGCAAATGGCAGCAGAGACTGACTGTCTCCCCCAAAGGAGCAGTGATGGCCGAATGAAGCTTCTTGAAGCAATGAAGCTTTGTACCAATTGGCTGCAAAGATGGTTCATTTGGTCTTTTGACCGTTGTGTAATGCCGCTGTCAAATGAAGTGTTACCGGTTAATATCTTTTGGTGTCCCGGACCTCCCGGTTAATATCTTTTGGTGTCAATATCCCATAATACAGTGAGGACAGCAGCGGCTTATAGTCCAGTGTGGCTCATCTATGAACAAATTTCGCTTTCGTGTCAAATTTGGTGGGTGGCGGCTTATAGACAGGTGTCCCTTATAGTGCAAAAATATACTTACATATATAATATAATAATAATAATAATAATAATAATAATATAATTACAGTAATACAAATAAAGATGGCAAATTCAACCAACTATTGCCTGAGCGATGGAGCAAGAGCAAAGGTGCTCTTGTAAGTCTGCTTAATTTTCTGCATATTACTTCATTACATTTGAGCTTTACATTGCATTTTAGCTGACTCCACCGACAATTACGAATCATTTCAAGCAAACTACAACTGCCATTACGTGGTTTTGTGACTGTCCTGTAAAACTTGTGCCCACAGGGCATCATCCAAACAAATATACAATGCAAAAAAGCTCAGTGGGCATAAAAGAGGGAACTCTTTCCACACCAAAGGATTGTCGCTTTGATGATCAGATAATTACGCCTTTACCAAAACTAATTCCACCAGCTTAATTAGCAAACTCTCAATTTAAGACTGAAATCGGGTAAATGGAAGAAGAATGAAAAAGTTTTCAGATCCTTTTCTAATATAAAATTTTGATTCTGAATTCTCACAAAACAGCAAGATTAACGACACTACATTGCACTTTGTGCACCTTTAGACTTAAACCCCGCTATTCTAACGTGGCCTAGCTTTTCTTTGTGGAGGACGGGAACATTCGTCTCGCAAAAGTTCAATCAGTCATTCCAGCAGCTTCCTGGTGAAGGGCCAAAAAGAACAACATGGCCACAAATCAACAGTGAGTGCAGAGAACCGCCAGGACTATTGGGACGGATGGCGTTTGTTTGGGAGGTGAGGGGTGCATAGCCAGGGGCTTTGAAATGCAAAGTGTTGGGAGAGAAGGATGTGTTTACACGGTGGCTTTTGTGTCCATCCATCAAAAAACTGATTGTAGAGCGCCACGAATGACAACCGGTGATACCAGGCTGGTCTTAACCGCCAGCATCCGATCGCCACAGAGGCTAACAATCAAATGCGGTTGTCTTTCTTGCCACTCCTTGTCCTCAAAGTCAGGAGGCGAAAACATCACCAATACAAAGACAAGAGGCGGGTCTCGTTCACTCCTTTCTGTTCAGTGCCTCTGTTGGCATACTAATGAACGAGCTCTCGAAAAGAAAACACTGTTTCACCACATCAATACATTTACTGGATTTACTTGTGCCGGCATCACTCGCATTCCTACCTAACCTTAGAAGATTATAAAAAGGTTAGTGAAATCTCACGAGATGTCATACTGTATGTACATAGCCACGCACATAACGTGGCTGATAATACAGACTATAAGCTCTGGAGCTGGTATTAGGCATGACTCTTTGGCAGGAAAACCCCGACAGAAGGCTGGACATACTGCATGTCAAATCATGAATCATTTTAGGGCAGCCATAGTTTAATTGTAACTGAGTGACTCATATAGGGCACATTCTTGATATAGAAAATGATAACTGCAAATTAAACAAGTGACATATTTGCAATCATGTTCAGGTGCAAGGGAAGTTGGAAATCATGAGGAATTTTTTGAATTACTATAAAGGCCTTTTCACATTAGCGTCAGCCTAGTGCGTAGGGCCTTCCACGGCAATCGCAAAACGGGAGGAGCCACGTAACTTGACGTAGACCCTGTCAGGAAGTGAAAAGTGGCAAGCATATTTACTAAAGTCCCAAGCACTATTGCGTTTATTTTTCATTGTTGCACAAGAAATGGCGACTTTTCCCATTTCAAGGAGTAGAGGGAATTAAAATAAAGAGTGTAAAGAATTTTACTAGTTTCGGTGAGAAGGTGAATAGTTTCTGTTGTTGTTCGTGAACTACTTTTCCACACAAACGCACATCGACGTACCATTTATCTTAGCAAGGAGAGGTATGAGAGTCATTTTTGATTGTCCCGGAATTCGCGAAATATAAAAGAGGCGCATTTATCAAGGTTTCGTCGGCCACGGTTTGCGTATATCCGTCCCCCGAAACAGCCTGGTAGCACAGATATAAGTACACCTCCTCCTCTGCTATTTGATGCATTGTTGACGTCAGCATGGTGGCGCTCCCAAAATAGAGCAGGCCCCGCCTCTCGGCGCAAATTAATTCAAACTTGCCGTTCTGCCCAAAACGATGACTCACTGCTCACTTTCGCCGAGAATGCCCCTCCCACATATACAATGAATAGGTTGTGGCTGAACCCTTCACACTAAGGACCCAATAGTTTAAAATGGCCATAAGGAAAACCAATGAACTGTTGTGTAGGAACATTTGAAAAGGTGGATGGCACTAACTTTTCATATCTGACACAATTGAATCCTTCATAGTAGGGGTGTGACAATATATTGAAATGGTGATATATCGTGATACTTTGTATCCCAAAAGGTTATTGATATGCTCCTGCCAAGAATCGAGATTTCATTTTAAAAAGGGGACACTGTTAAAAAAGGAACCAACAAGTTACTACCAAAATCTTCCACCATCATAGTGTTCTAGACTGGAAACGTTTGTTCATTCGAAACCAGAGCATTTACAGTTATTCTGTCCGATTTTTAGGGCATTTACAGGTCACTTGCTGTTCATTTTGGGGCATTTACAAGTAATTTCCTGTTGAGTTTGAGTCACTGCCTATTGATTTGGGTGATTCCCAGGTCACTTTCTGTTCTGTAACTCAAAATCAACGGGAAGTGACCCATAAAATACCCCCAAATCAACAGAAAGTAACTGAAAATCAAAAGGTAAATGACCTTAAATGGCCCAAAATTACCTCACTGCCTGGCATTGGCTGTCACTGACGTCTACAAATGATAAACTCATTCCAATTCACAACAGAAACTTGTTTTTCTGTTTATTATTTGTTTGTAGAATATCCTAGAATGATTTCCTGACCACTGTATCGATAATCATTGTATCGTCATATCATCGTTATCGTGAGCTTTGTATCGCAAATCGTATTGTATCGTGTGGTATCAAGAGGTTCCTACTCCTACTTGGGGGGGGGGGTTATCCTTCTTGGGCTCCAGGCATCCTACTTGGGCCCCAGTGCAGACTGGGGTGTAGCCCCATTTAGTGAGCCGTGGGGGTACCGCCGGTTAATGGGGGCACGAATGGTCCAAGGGGCGGCCCTTTGTTCTGGGGGTTGATGGTGGGCCGGTTGGCCGGAACTGTGGTAAGAGGGGTGGGCCGTGCCTCCCTCCGATTGGCTGGGGAGGTGCCTGGGTCCTGGGGCGGTCCCCGCACAGCATTTCTACTTTTCTGCAGGAATATCACACGTCTGAGTGGTTCACGCATGCAATTAGAAACACTCAGGTGCCAGGATCAGCGATCGGGTAGCATAGAATAGGATGAGAATATTCACACTGACAGGTGATTTACATAATACTGGGTTCTCCACCTTGCCTAATCACATCTGATTTTGCTTAATTGAGGAGAATGAGGAGAAAAGGTGTCAGGCCACCCACATGGTGTCCACGGGTAAATAATTAGCTAACGATAGCACCACTTTGTTCATAGGTAGCACAGGCGTCTAATGTATTTCTTGTTGTTCTTGTTGTTCTTTTCTTCTGATTTCTTCCTTTCTGTTCCCCCACAACTCCTTCCTGTTCGCTGCCTTATCCTAATGAATAAAACAATGAAAAAGAAAATAGTATTTTCATTGAATTTAACTCATTGCCTACGACTGGCAACGATAAACGTCCAAATCATTGAAACTAGGAGGACTGAGTGTGTGAATGCTTATCTTTAAATGGCATTAAATGAGTTTAATGAGTGCATTAAAATGCTTTATTCATTTCCAGTAGCAAAATAGTCAAGACAAACACAGCTTCCAAAAAATTAAACCAAATTTTCATTAATTAATTAATCAATTGCAATGTAATCACTTATTCTTTTCATGAAGTGTTGACTTATTTTAGTGTTGTGTAGTTACGAAAGCAGGGTAATGTGTTATTTGCTCCTGACAGCATGCACATTGGAACATCCAATGGATGGATCCATATTAACTCATTTGCTCCCAAAAACGTATAAATATGCTCCATTTTTAATTGTTTCAGTGTCCCAAAGACGTAAAATACGTCTTTTACTTTTTTTTTTTTTTTTTTTTTTTTCATAAAAGACATCTCTGGGTCCTGATTCAACTGAGCTCTAAAGCACAAAGCTGAAAACCCATTTTAAAAACAATAAAACTGGCCACTGGAGGGCAGTAGCGCATTTGGTAAGACCCGCAACCTGGTTCAACGGCAACGAACGGCCGGGCCGCACAGTCGGAGCGCCGGCGGAATGCTGCCAAGCGGCGGACGACCAAGCAGAACAACCAAGAGGACGGCCGGGATGCCAGGCGCTGGACGACCGAGCAGAATGACTGGGACCACAAGTGCAGCGGAAGGTGCCGTTCAGTCCGTGCTGCTCGCGGAGCAGACCCCGCCGAGACTAAAAAAGATCCAGCTTTATGAGACAGGCAGCGATGAGGGAAAAGGTTATCCGGCTGTCGCGGCGACAACAGCGTCATCTCTCAGTTAGTTATGTGTAAATGAATTGTTACTTTGCTATCAAAAGCTCTAATTGTCTTGTTCGTTATGATATTTTGTAAAAGGAAAACATTATTCAGATTTTTGGGATGTAACTAAAGCAAAAAAAAAAATATAGCTTATTAAAGTCAAAGTTATGTTTCAAATGTATGCTTTCACAAAAAGCGCAATTTCTGTTTTTTCGTCAGAAATTGGAAAATTGCTCAAACTAAGCTATTTTCTAATGCTGATTTCTAAAGAATGGAAAAAGATATGAACTTACTCTTTTTTCCTACTGAAAGAAGAGAGTCTAATCTTTCTGTTTCATGTTTATACAGCAATAGAACAGAATTTTCTGTGGACCTTGCAAAATCAGTCAAAATCCAGTAAAACTGCCAGGAGCGAAGGGCCTTGCTCTGTTGAAAATGGCTGGGAGTGAATGAGTTAAATGTTTATAAACCAAATTTTTTTGAATTTCTAAATAAATCAAACAGTTCTTTTTATAATTTTCTGACCCAACAAATTTAATTCTTGAAAATAAAAATTGAATTGAAAACATTTATTGTAACCCTAATCTATGTAATTTTTCATTTTGTGTAAAGGACTACTGCCATTTCAAGACTGACTAATCTCAGATTTTATTTGTGTCTTGAGTCATGTTGTTTGGGCTGTAATTTCACATTAGTCTTGGCTCCAAAATAGTATGATAGTTTTCACAGATTTAAGCCACAGTACCTGATGATGCAAAGTAGCCCCAGAATAGAAGAAGCATGATGGAAGGTGGTCTAAAAATTTGAAAGAACAAAAAAAATGCTAAAAGGAAAGTGTTATTGTCCTGACATGCATTTGGATTTGAGAATCAGGAGTCTCTTTGTTATGGTTTTTTCGCTAAAGCAATCACAGATGGGCCGACTTTGAATTTAGAGTGAAGAATACACGATCTCAAATGTGCAATTTAGTAATATTACGTCGGGAAGTGAAATGCTTTAATCCCAACCTCTCGCTGCCATCTGGGCCCGACGGCTTCACGGCAGCTGCGGGTGGATCATCCACTTCTGGATTGTTTAGTTCCTTGCAGAGCTGGAGCGCCATACGCGACCTTGTCACATGATTGGCTGGCTAAATATATACGCCTATATGTCTTCAATCTTCAATAACCCATTACATCGCTCATGCAAACACATGGTGCGACGTGCTTTAACACAAGGCTAATATGCAATGCTATGCTTGTTAAGCAGACTCTTACATCAAAAGGGACCACCCCCCTTCGCCCAGATGGATTATGTGCATTCATGTAAATACGCTGAAATCCTTCCGACTCCATGGTGATGAAAAAGTGGGTTAAATCTTATTCTCCTCGATTATGTGGAGTCTTTTTTAAATTTCTATTCAGATACGAGTACATAGCTATAACTGTACATTCTTTCTGCTAAGTCAATTGGTCTATATTTACTGGCTTACTTAGCGGAAAATTTACAACTACAGTCGGTTGGTTGAAGGGATATTGATACAATGGTTACGGTAATTAATTTCATTGACGATAATGTTGGTGAAGGTGACATATACTGTATAATTTCAAACAGTTCTTGTCTTAATCCAAGGTCTTTTATGTTCATTCTCTCATTCAAATGCACAAAGGATAAAGAATTACAGAAAATATTCGAGCGCCACGTTTATGGCCCAAATTATAGTCACAATTACCAAAGCCCCGCCCATTCACATTTGCAATCACTGAAACACACTAAATGTCCTCTATAGAACACAAAGGAAGCTAATTCTATTGTCTGAAGCGGGTGGGAGACATTCAGGTTTACAAATGGCCTCAATAGAGCACAAATTTGAACAACTGGTAGTTTAGGAAGATTATGCTCCTTTTTATCATTTTTGCTGTACTTTTTCCAATCTCCATTCCCCAGCATGAAGACTATTTTGTCAATTAGGCTACTTCATTACGCCTTGCATTGCCCTGACATCTCATCGCCATCATCTAATGACGAATGTGGGAAAAATATTTCCGATACCCTGACGACCGTAGATAATTAAGCAAATATGAAAGCCGTGCAAAAAAGCTATTTGCTTCATTTTAATGTCACGCCTGTGAATGTGATGCTAAGCATACTTGGGTAGGTTTAGCCAGTGTACATAGCATCCATATTCAAATTTTCTATCGACATGGAAGGATCCTATTACTGATGCGCGAGAGGATATATAAGAACAGATGAGCGACTGTATATGCCGTCCACGCCATGACTAATTACATCAGGGGGATGACTTAATGAGCTCTACATTCATATTTCATGCTATCAGGAGAGCTCATAGGAAACCGTACGGATCCAGCCGCGTTCCTTTTGGTCAGCATTCGTTGAACCTAAATCAAAACGTATCCCCTGTGACTCGAAGAATAGCGTGTGTTCTAGGGATGTTTTTGACAGATGAGCCATGATGGATTTGGCATTTGTGAGCGGCGACCAACCCATGGCGAATGTGCCATCTGGGCAATCAGCCGTCAGCATGACCTCCTCGCACTCACACATCTGACCATCATCACCGCACTTCCCGCGTGTGCCTGAACACACTCACATGAATTAGGACCTCCTAGTGATTGAGTCCAATGCGAGAAGCGGGAGGAATAATAGGACGAAAGATTGATCAGGACACACCAGTCAAAAGAAACAAAGTGTCCCCATCAGTTTCAAGGTTGAGTAGGCTTTAATATGAATAGAGACGGGGCCGATAATCAACATGACATCAAGTACGCATGTTGGTGCACAACAGCTCGAATGACTTTGGCCTTATCTCACCCCAACAGTCAGCCATCGCTAGAGCCAATATTGGCGGCTTTTATAGAAGGGCCAGATAGCATTGATTGCTGCATGAACAAGAAAGTCTCAGTATTGCTGCCGCAATTGTTTAACGTTCCCTTTGGAAGCATCGCAATATAATGTTTTATTAAGGTGATTCAACAACTATATTTGGAATACAGTTGTGTCTTGAGATGTTTCACTTGACTTAGGTTTTTATTGAGCCTTTGTAGGGCCCAAAATTTGAGATAAAACATGACTTGCTACCATAGTTTTGTCAAGCTGCACTAAAAGAAGAAATCAACATGGCTGGTACTGGTTAGATCATCAGTATCAGACTCCTTGTTCAGAAAAAAATGTAGCTGATGACCAATGTTTCCTCTAATTTTTCATGTGTCCGAGGAGAGAAAAAAAGCTCCCTGTGCACACTGAGGACCACTGTGTGCAACATCAGATGTGTACGCTGAGGCCACACACCAGTGTCACGCCTGTTCAAAACCTTCGATCATTGCAAGTTACGTGGCTTATTAAAAGAATCAAATTACAGCAGTGATTTTCATTAGTTTACTTTTGATATGATTTGCCTCACTTAAAATGAAAACGACAAAAATCTCGTTTATGAGATGTGTACTATACTAAATGTGAGAGTCCTGCTTTAACTGTCGGAAGAGTCCTGCTTTGGCCTGGGAAAGGTCCAGTTGTGGCATGCGTGAGTTAATAAATAGTTAATAAATAAAACATAATGAACAACCACAATGGGAGTATATGAAACTCCAACACTAAAAATGTTGAGACCATAAGGACTCTGAGATTCCTATTCTCCATGTCTAAGCAAGTATGCAGCTGTTGAACAAGACAGGTTTAAAAAAAAAAAAAAAATCAATCAGTTTCACCTATTTGCTCATATTCTGACAGCCATTCCAACTTAAAAGTACCAGATTTCTTTTTTACTTTGGCTTGATGAGTGTGGCGTCGCTGCCTGTTCGTTTCGCTATGAGAAGGGGTTAGCATTTGCGTCTTTTAACTCTGCTGCACTGTTGTTAGCTAGCTAACCTGCACGGCCATATGGGCAGGGCAAATATGCAAACACCGGGGTTTCCCCTACATATTAAATATTGTGGCGCACCGCCACACCTAAATAAAAGCAGCCAAGCCGTGCAAAAGAGACATATATATAAATATATTTTAAGGCCGTTTCAAACTAGCGGCAGTCTACAGGGTGACCCAAAAAAAAAAGTTTACACTCAGTTGACTGCTTGTTTAAAAGCCATTGAAACATATCTAAATAGGTTGTCATGCTTAAGCGATTCATTAAGGTCACTCAATGCAGCTGGTAATCTCTCGTCTCTACAATTCCTGTGCTTCTGCTGAAAATGAAGAAAACTTTAGCTGTACCTGAATTGCTGCGTGCCGGTCTGACACCTACTGAGATTGCAGCAAATCTGAGAATATCCAGATGTGCAGTCTACAAAGTTAAAAAGAAGCTGAAAGATACTGGAACAGCCTCACGAAAACCTGGGTCTGGAAGTGCCTGATCTGTGGGGACCAAAAAGTTGATTGACAAGGTGATATGTGGCCACCCAGAGTCCAGATCTCAATCCCCTGGATTATAGCATATGGGCAACTGTGGAGGACACTGCCTGTAAGAAGCCACAAACTTCTGTGGCAGCCTTGGAGAGGTCCATTGTTAGATCTTGGGAAAAGATGACAGCATCCTACATACAGAAGACCTGTCAAGCGTTCCGCAGGCGCCTGGAGGCTGTTGTGACACTTAAGGGAGGACACATTGAAAAATAGAGTGTACTGTACATGTTCTTCCCAATAATGTATAATTTGTGATTAAATTCTAATTCTAAGATGAATAAACATGGCATTTAAGTTGTATTATGGCAGTGTAAACTTTTTTTTGGGGTCACCCTGTAGTGTGAAGGGTTCAGCGGCAACCTATTCATTGTGTATTGTAAATGACCTCTATATCTGAACTCATTATATAATGCAAATAAGGTTGCTTAAAAGTCGGTGGGGACAATTTGAGCATCCTGAAAAGTTCCAAGTGTTATGTCCCTAACGTCCCTATGCAAACCTACGCCATTGGTTCATTAACTGAAGGACTAGTATTGTTGTGTTAATGTAGTACATATTAGGGCCAAATAAAAGGAAAAAGAAGGACTACAATATGTAAGTAGTACTATTGCTACAAGAAAAAAAAAAAAAAAATCGTATTATTACGTTGGGTAATGTAGCTGTAATCAGCTTCACATTTTACGTACATGTACCGTAGCTGGGAGCTACGACATTTGCCTGGCTAATGAAATATTTCAAATAGATCTTTGGTATGGTTCTTCTTGGGAAACAAAATATGGAAAAAAAAAATTATCATGATATGATGCAATTTTGCCGTGGCACGTCATGGTGAGGCGGTCCAACTCTGATGCAGCCCACCACCGCAGCTTCAAAAAATCCTAGGGGAAACCCTGAACACTGTCAATGCTATGATTGGCTGCGTAGCATAAACTATGCAGATAAGAACAGGCAGGAGGGCCAGTGCCCCCCGGTGGCCGAAAAGTGTCATTGCGTGTAACTGACTTTCCTATATACAATTTTAAAATTAAGAGTTTTCTGGTAAAATATTGTCTATAAAAGTTGTAAAGCAATAAAACAAACAACAAAAATGAATGAAATGAACAAAAAAAAAAGATATTTTCATAATGGGTCAAAATTATTTTTCGAACGGATCATGTGACTAGCACCTTAGATGGTATTTGCTTTGCTTAGCCATCCAAGGACCGAAGAGGCAAGATGGGTATACGTACTTTTTTCAAACCTAAGCTTTTAAAGGCAACGATTACTGAGCAAGAACCAAAGATTGAAAATGTGGACCATGAAACGCCAGAGACCACCGCCAAAATGGTGAACAGTTTAAATTTGCCCCACTAAAGATGCTAACCGTACAAGAGCCACCACCGGTGTATTGCCAATGTAGTTACCCCCGTCAAAAATTGTATCCCCTGGCCGCGGGAGCGTACACACACGTACTAGTAATGAGTTATGTCGACTTAAACAATTAATTGAAGCCAGAAAAGTACCACAATTATATATTTTGGACATCGACGTTCATTAAACTGAAGAAACTCCATACAGGACTTGAATTACAGTAATAACAGTTATAGGTCATCCTACGAGTAAAACATTAAAACCTTGCCTTTTTTTACGTTCAGTACGTATGTTACGTTATACGACAGGAAAAAAAAAAAAGTTTTTTTTTTCGATGGATGGGCCATGTTTTAAAACCTCGTAGATAACTACATTACCAAGAAAGTCAAGACAATTAGTGCAGCGCAGTGGCTCTGCCAAAGGGATACAATTTTTGACGGGGGTAACTACATTGGAATGACACTGGTGGGCATACCATATTTAATGGATGACTATCTTGTCGAAAATTATAGCTGCCCTAAGCAGCCTGATTAAAATTCCCCTAAAGAATGATGAGAAACAAAAAAAAAAAAAAAAAAAAAAAACGCAAATTTTCTACTTATTATGAATATTCTTGTAAATTATTTTTATTGCTGACACTGCGTTTTGGGGTCATCAACATGTTGTGGCCCTCTATCCAAAAGTCAAACTCCACCTATGAGCATAAGTGAACTGTATCATATTATTGGCTAGACACCTGTTACTTAAATGGTACAGGGAAAAATAAAAGTCTAACTAGATTATATCACTTCTAAAATTAGATATGAATTATCGTATTGGCCCGAATATGAGACGGCCCTGATGATAAGACAACCCCCTCTTTTTCGAGACTCAAGTTTGAAAAAAGACTTTTTGACCACCAAATTAATTTTTATACAGAAAATAATTACAGTACATCTTAAACAAATGATTATAACAATATATTTGGGAGAAAAAGCATGTTATTTTGCCTCATTCAAATCTTAATATCTTAACATTTAAATATGTAAATTACAGCGCAATCACATTCATAAATAAATGGCTTGTGGTTTTTGAAATGTAAATAAACTAATCTATTGTGATAAAACAACAAAATTGCAATAACTGCATTAACCATCAAAGTGAAGTCTAACTGTAACTGTAGTCTTGAAACAAATCTGAATAAGGAAAAACATGGCAATAAAATAATGCAAACTGGTTAAAATTGAGAGTAGCTGAGATCTGTCATGACAGAACATCGCTTCAATGATATCTGGTGCCATCTAGCGTCATGAATGGGTATAATGTCTAGACCGCGAATATAAAACGACCCCCACTTTTTCAGTCTTATTTTAATGCAAAAAACACCGTCTCATATTCGGGCCAATACGGTAATACGTTTCTGTTGAATTATATTTTGTGCGCTGCATAGACTTTCTTGTGCGCTGAATATGTGCATGCAGTGCACAGCTTGGTGATAACATTGCTGAAGACTAGTCCATTAGCCAAAAGGACAACCAGAAATACAAACCTGGCAAAATAACACAACACAATCACTATAGCGATCATCCCACATAACTCTTGGGCATGTATTGTTTCATGTCATTTGCGAATCAAAAATGCGAAACAAAAAGCAAAATGCAACCAAATGTAATCCTGATGCTGGCAAAAATAAAGCCTGCAGCTCCACTCATATGATGACATCGCTAATGGCGACAGTTTGATCTCCAATAATTGTTTCAACTTGAAATTGTACAACTTCAAGGCATCCAAACTCTAAGGTAGCTGAAAGCGTAATTGAAACTGAAGTCGTATTGATCGTGAACCTGAAGGCTTGTCAGGACAGTCCAGCGCTGGACTCAAACTGATGACCACAGCGCTCGCAAGGTTGGCGTTCCAGACTCCGCAGCACGTCCCTTAGGGTGCTGGGAAAAATGAGGTTTACTCGACCTGCTGGCCAGAGGCCCAATTGCCCACGATGAATGATTGTGAAGCTTCAATGACCTACATTCAGCCGATCAATTTATCAGTAACAACAAGATTGTAACACCTTGGCACATAAGGGTGGGCTTTGCTTTAAAATAAAGCAAAGCTCCTTTGAATGCGACCAATTCTAATCTAGAGGGTTCAATCAATGATGCCTTTTTGGGAGACAGTTGGGGTCGTTTTGGACTAGGTCGATACTAAAAATAAAACTGGCAGGATGCGGATCACAGTAGGTGACAGGAAGAGAGATGGCCACCAAGGAAGAAGAAGATAAATGTCGTGCACATGACCCACTTCTGCATCTCAGTCACAATTTATGAACAGGAGAGTTTTGTCCTTTACAATGCTGGATGACATTTTTTGCCTTCCAAGCAGACAGCATGCAATCATTTCAATCTTCAACAGCCAACACAAACTTGACTCATCAACCTATAAAGTAGAGCAAAGCAATTTCCTTCAGTCTAGGCTCAAACTATCTATTATGACTATACGGTTGACTGTAAACAATTTTGAAAGGCCAATTTATTTGCTTTGAGTTGCATGCAAATGTTGAAGGTGAGAATATGGCGTAAGTAAAACTCAAATAGGGCTGCAGCTATCGAATATTTTAGTAATTGAGTAATCAACTGAAAATTCTATCGATTAATCGAGTTTTAGGTAAAGAGCAATTATAAATATACATGAGAAAAAAAGACATTTAATCCAATATTGAACCATTTTCAGTCAATCAATGTCTTTATTTTCGATGTACATTGTTGAAAACAGTCAACAATTGCATCTCAGATGTGACTAGAAAATAAATTCACTGCTTTCACTCAAAAAACTTCTAGATCTTATAAAAAAATAAAAAATAAAAACATTTCTTACCTAAAAATGTAATTACGCTTGATAACACACATCACTTGAAAGCTACGTGTTTTTCCCACGTGTTTCAATTGAATTTCCATTTGTGTCAAGCTATTTTTAAGTTCTAGTTAAGTTTTAAGTTAGTCTAAACTGTAAGTACTGATAGGATTTTGAGTTTTTGCAGTGTTCAAAATAAATGTATGATACCTGCTGTATTGGAGCACATTAGGGACCAGTGCTACTTGGTGTTTTATTCAGCAATGACTACTGAACTAAAACTGACAGTTAGCTTTATTATGTTTTAATTTTACTCCCTCATCACTCTACAGCGCTGTGTTTTTACAGATTAACTAAAGTCGGTATGCATGACACGTTAGCCATGCATCGACATTGGTCATAATCAATAGAAACCTAGCCCTCCGAAGGGCTAATGTTACGTGAGCGAGTGACAGTAAAGTTATATTTATTAGCGCTGAGAAGTCTACTGCTTAAAGATGGCGGCTGTTTACTAACACTGCCCAGACGCGGGCGAGTGTCATTTCGCATCTAGTTCTAAATGCATGCTATATCTATGAGACGCCTCGGATATTACCTGCCAACATACTAGCATCATGCGGGCGTAGTGTATAGCAACGTCGGCGTAGTTTGTGACGGCTGTCAGCTGCAGTAATTTTTTTTTTTTTTTTTTTTAATTGCTTCTTCCTCCACGCACGTAACGTCAGCGCGTTGTCCCGCATTAAAAGTAGTCCGGGCAAAACGTGATGCTTAGAGCTGGCAAAATTAAACGATTCCTCGAGGTGAATAAAATTACTCGGATCAGTTTTTAAACTCGAGTTACTCGAGTTGATCGAGTATTCGTTTCAGCTCTAAACTCAAAACAAACCAGCAGCTGGGAAGCTAAAGAATAATTTTTCAAAAATTGAAACTAAACTTTTTTGAAGGCCAATGCCAATTGAATTGTCGTGTCCGACTGAACATAAAACAGGATTACAAGTTGTGTATTTTAAACAAACAAGATAAACAACAAACAAGTTACGAGTATGTTGAATGAAAAGAACTCCTATTTCAAGGTGCCAATATGCTTGGTTTTCCATTTTAAGAGAAAATCTGAATATGCAGTCTTATAATTTGAAGTGCTACTTAAGCGAAGAGGCAACTTCATGCATTCTAAATTGATACTATATTGAAACTAGGTGCCCTCTGCAACCTTGTTTCAAGGCCAAGACATCAATATCAAAGGCACAACTTTGTGTGGGAGTCGCACACTGGTTGAGAACTCTAAAGAAACGTACCACTAAAGCAATTACGACAGTATATAGTCAGTGACACCAATTACATATCGCTTGTTCGGGTAAAATTTACACTTTTAGTACGACAGAGCATCCGTGCTGACCTCTCATACTGACACCGACGGCTTTAACGGTTATGCAGTTCATTAATGTCCCACTACGTCGGACACGAGCTTCTTTCCACGCTTGGGGTCAGGACAAAGTGTCAGCATTTGACGACCCGGAATGAGAACGAGCTGCTCAGGCGTAATTAACTTTGCGGGACAGTTAAAGTGTCTCCACACCCACACACACACACACACTCGAGCCTTAAGTCTTTACTCATCATGTGCTTGTGATTAGTTTCACTGGGAGCTGGATGGCATTGATTTTGTGCCAGTAGTGGGCCCGTTCCTGTGCACCTTCTTCTTGTTCTCCCCTCTTTCTGCTTTCTAAGCAAAAAGAAACGACGTGCTGACATGTCACACCAACCGTGACCGCTCATTATCTCATGGGTTTCAGTTCTCCCGAGTCACTAATCAAAGAAGTAACTGACACGGTGGACACTGTTCTGAACCAATAAGGAAACAGGAAGAGTAACATGTACCTGAGAAGCCTACAAAGGATGCCAAAAAGTGTCACGTTGCTGGCAGCTGATGAACTACGGTCAGGTGTGCCGCTTCAACACCGATTTACAATTACTACTCTGTTTGGAACCAACAAATTCAGAAAGAAGAAAGTTAGCATTAGCGTTTTAATTCAGAATTGTTGTAGCCATCTGATTTAATGTCATTGATTGGAGTTCTTAGGAGATCTTTAGCTGTCAGCCCACACAATTCCAATGTATCGAACATCAATATATTACAATGTACAGTGGTATGAAAAAGTATCTGAACCTTTTGGAATTTCTCACATTTCTGCATAAAATCACCATTAAATGTGATTTAATCGTTGTCAAAATCACACAGATGAAAATAAAGAGTCCGCTTTAACTATAACCACCCAAATATTTATAGGTTTTCATATTTTAATGAGGATAGCATGCAAATAATGACAGAAGGGGGAAAATAGGTAAGTGAACCTTCTGCCTAAGGAGACTTAAAGAGATATTGAAACCAATTTTTTCCAAACATTTTAAGTCAGGTGTGTGCCCGATCACCGATGAGTGGTTTAAAGTTGCCCTGCCCACTATAAAATACACACCGGGTAAGAAATGTCGTGATGAGAAGCATTGGCTGAGGTGCATCACGGGTCGGTCAAAAGAGCTGTCTGAAGACCTACGATCAAGGATTATTGATTTGTATAAAGCTGGGAAAGTATATATATCCAAAAAAAAAAAAAAAAAATCTCTAAAAGTCTGGATGTTCATCAGTCAACAGTCAGAGAAGTTGTCTACAAATGGAGAATTTGTCCCTGTTGCTTCTTTCCCAAGGAGTGGCCGTCCACCAAAGATGACACCAAGAGGTCAGCTTACAGAAATCTCTGTGCACACATCAATGCCAATGGGTTTTCCCATTGACTGTGTATCAAATACTTGTTCTCCCCACTTTATAAAACAATGGCCTAGAATGGTGTTCATGGGAGGACTCCACGGAGGAAGCCACTGCTGTCTAAAGAAACGGTTGCTTGTTTAATGTTTACAAAAAGGCACTTGGACACTCCACAGAAGTTTTTGCAAAATATTTTGTGGACTGATGAAACCAAAGTTGAATTGTTTGTGAAGCATGGTGGAGGGAGCATCATGATTTGGGGCTGTTTTGCTACCTTAGGGCCTGGACAACTTGCAATCATTAATGGAAGAATGAATTAAAAAGTATCAGGATGTTTTGCAGGAAAACCTCAGGCCACCTGACAGACAGTTGAAGCTATAAGGGGATGGATGCTGCAACAAGACAATGACAGAAGTAAATCAACTTCAGAATGGTTTCAGAAGAACAGAATACACGTCTGGAGTGGCCAAGTTAAAGTCCAGACTTGAACCCCACGGAGATGCTGTGGCATGACCTAAAGACAGCGATTCATGCCAGACATCCCAGGAATCTGACTGAACTATTTTGTAGAAAATGAGCCAAGATTTGTCCTGATCGATGTGCCAAACTGATCTGCAGCTACAGGAAGCGTCTGGTTGAAGTTATTGCTGCCAAAAAAAAAAAAAAAGGGGGGGGACGCAAAATATTAAATGTGATGGTTCACATACTTATTTTTCCCCCTTCTGTCATTGTTTGCATACTGCCCTCATTTAAATAAGAAAAACTATAAATGTTTGGGTGGTTTTAGTTAAAAAAGACTATTTTCATCTATGTGATTTTGACAAGGATCAGGTCACATTTGATGGTGATATTATGCAGAAATGTGAGAAATTCCAAAAGGTAAGTTACTTTTTTTACAGATACTTTTTCATACCACTGTAGGCCATGATCCCACCATACTAAGAGGGTTAACTCTTTATATGGCATTTATTCAACTTACTGGCTGTCATCGATGACACTAGACATGTTGACAGGGAAGGGTGAATCAACAAATTTTTTTTCGCCGCTCGTAGTCAACATGTATGGGGCGTCTCGTGCTGTCAATTGGCACTGAACAATGAGCGTTCACAGCCAGTCCTCCCAGTTTAAATGAATTGGATGTCTGTCATTGTAAATGGCAAGAAATTATTTAAACATTATTATCTTTAAAAACAAATTCTAGAGTGTTTTAAGTTACTGGGGGCCATCACCAGCCAGATTCTTTAAAAGAAATTGTCTCGGCTGATTAATTACATTAAATAATCGCAGACTTATTGTTGCCCCTTGGTTCTGAGTTAGCCAGTAGAGGGAGCTGGGCGATTGTACTTCATTTTGAACTTTTTTTTTTTTTTTTAAATGAACAAAAACATTCACTTGACCAATAAAGGGTTAGGTATGGTTTTCATGGTAATTAGTATCAGAGTTCAAGAAGTCCAGATCCATGCATGTTTTGTACGCAGCCAAACAGAAGCACCGCCAGACATTGAAAATGTGTGTTGCGAGACGGACTGACTTAAGGCGGGGCAGCCAATAGATATAAATGGACAAAGATGACAGTAGAAGGGGGAGGGTGTGAGTTAGGGACAAAGCGAAGAAAAACGAATAGATGGCGCCTAGAATGAATGCTGAGGCGGAGGAGTGGGATAGGAAGGGGGGCCAGCCGCGGGGAGGTAGGCTACATATTGGCATCGATCCACAGGAAGGGCCCATCAAAGTCTGAGTGACATTTATGGTGCCGCCGACCGCGCCGGGCGCCGTCCTCAGCAGCGGGCGCAGGAAACCGTGACATTGTCGGCCATGCTGAGAAAGTGTCGCCGTTTTTGACTACTGCTGAGCCACAGATATTTTCTCCATAGGGCCGCAAGTGGAGGGGTATGACGACTGCGAGGGGGTGCGGGGGGAGGGCACCAGTTATAAGCCAAGTGTGATATACTAGATGGTTATTAAATATGGATTCGGAGCAAAATGAAAACTCGACGGGAGGGGAACTTTTATTGCTCCCGCGGGAGAATTTGCCTCAAGTGTAATGAGCCGGTGCCATACATCAAATAAAGGATAAATAACAAGGTGTCTTCTTGTTAATGTTAAAGCTAATACGTCCTTAAAATGGCACCGCTGTTTATGGGAAACACACAAGACTGCACCTGGTGGATATTTTAATTTGTTGGCGGCATTAGAAATCTAATCCATTTGAACTGGGAGGGTTGGCATAAAATGAACGAATTTTCACTCACTGCCAGCCCTACCAGTCCAAATGGATTAGATGTCTACTGGTAATAAACTCATTTTAATTCACAGCAGAAGGATGAAAACTGCCTCATGATTGGACGTCTTTTAACGTCAGTATCACAGAGTCAATCAGCTGCTTTCCACATTAAGGCAACCTGAATTTCATAGATAAGTACGGTTGGGCATCCTTTGAAATTGAACGATTCCGGTTCCGATTGGGATTCCATGTTTCGATTCCGCTTCCGAAAGATTCTCGATTCAGATTCTTTTAAGAGGCAGGGTCAAAAAATCTATAGTTTTAAATGTATTAGTTTATATTAATGTCTTCTTGATTTAAAAAAAATATATACATAAATTTAAAAATTATGATTATTATTATTGATATCAATTTAAAATATTATTAATACAATTAATATGAAATTCATAAATTATATGAACTTCTCACAGGGTTATTTTTAACCAGTATATAAATATCAGTCTTTGAACTCGAATGTAATGAAGTTTCTTTCCACAGGAGTGCACTTTCACAATGTTTACTTTTCAAAAGCTCACAGAGAAAACATTTACTTCTATTCTTTTGCCATACATGTACCTTAGCTGGGAGCTACAACGAAGCATTAGTATAATTTCTAATATTGATTATAATTTGATGTAGATAAGGCAAAATAATAAGGTTTCCTTACTTGTTAAACCAATTCTGTTGTGTTTACAGACACATGGAATGTTTACGTTGTGACAGTACCAGTTACGCCGGTGAGTGGCACTGTAGGACTGTGTACGTATAATGCAGAGAACACGAAATGAGAGATCCGGCTAGGATGCTTTGGAATGTGATGCTATGTTTTCATGCTATGAGTTCATTAAGAAAGTAATCGAATGCTTCATATGGCTGCTTCTTTCTAAATTAACAACACAACAGATTCCAAAACAAAAATCCTCTTAGTACTGTTGATTTTTAACGGAGGTGTCCACTGCTTTAAGATGGCGGCTGTTTACTACCGCAGGCAAGTGTCATTTTGCATCTATTTGTCTTTATACGTTCTAACGCCACTGAATATGTCATTTTGCATTTAGTTCTATATACACGATATCGACAATAGCCCGACGTAATAATACGACTTATTCTCGTACTCTTTTCCATCCATCCATCCATCATCTACTGCTTAATCCAGGGTCGGATTGCGGGAACAGCAGAAGACAGACGTAATGTATTGTTTTAATTACCTGGTTCTGACGGCACACCATGTCAACTACGTAGCACTCGGCTAGCTTTGCACTTGGCACAATTGGTTGTGTAGCCACGTTTGCATCATTTAGTTGTGTTGCAAATGTTGCACTGAGCTGACTGCTCATTTTTTTTCTGTAAAGTTAAGTCAAACTTTTGAGCACCGCCGCGCCGTGTCCATGGTTGTAATCAAGTTGCAATGCACAAACACCCGCTTCTTGTGGCTTCTTCGTGGTTTTTGGCAGCATTTTTTTCCGCTCGGCGGTCAGGGCATCGAAACATGGAATCGAAATGTAAAAATTCGAACGGTTCCAGGAGAACCGGAGTGTTAGTACCAGGTCCCATCGATGCTCAATGCCCAACCCAAGAGATAAGGTTAAAAAAAACAATTAGGATTTTTTTTTTCTGCGCTTTGTAAAATCTACCAAACCACAAGGAGGTTAAAGCCTAAATAGGAATGTATTACACTGATTCGTCATAGATACTTTACTGTGGTGGTACATCTTTACCAAGCAACGATCTTCATATTTCAGAGAGAAGTCATGTACAGTGGGGCAAATAAGTGTTGAGTCAACCACTAATTGTGCAAGTTCTCCCACTTGAAAATATTAGAGAGGCCTGTAATTGTCAACATGGGTAAACCTCAACCATGAGAGACAGAATGTGAAAAAAAAAAAAAAAAATCTGAAAATCACATTGTTTGATTTTTAAATAATTTATTTCCAAATCATGGTGGAAAATAAGTATTTGGTCAATACCAAAAGTTCATCTCAATACTTTGTTGGCAATAACGGAGGCCAAACGATTTCTGTAACTCTTCACAAGCTTTTCACACACTGTTGCTGGTATTTTGGCCCATTCTTCCATGCAGATCTCCTCTAGAACGGTGATGTTTTGGGGCTGTCGTTGGGCAACACGGACTTTCAAGTCCCTCCACAGATTTTCTATAGGATTGACATCTGGAGACTGGCTAGGCCACTCCAGGACCTTGAAATGCTTCTTACGAAGCCACTCTTTTGTTGCCCTGGCTGTGTGTTTGGGATCATTGTCATGCTGAAAGACCCAGCCACGTCTCAGCTTCAATGCCCTTGCTGATGGAAGGAGATTTTCACTCAAAATCTCTCGATACATGGGCCCCATTCATTCTTTCCTTTACAGAGATCAGTTGTCCTGGTCCCTTCACAGAAAAACAGCCCCAAAGCATGATGTTTCCACCTTCACAGTGCTTCACAGTGGGTATGGTGTTCTTCCGATGCAATTCGGTATTCTTTCTCCTCCAAACAAAAAAGTTATATTTTGGTTTCATCTGACCATAACACATTCTCCCAGTCCTCTTCTGGATCATCCAAATGCTCTCTCGCGACCCGCAGACAGGCCTGGACATGTACTTTCTTCAGCAGGGAGACGAGTCTGGCAGTGCAGGGTTTGAGTCATTGCGGAGCATTGATAGTAGCCTTTGTTACTGTGGTCCCAGCTCACTGTAGGTCATTCACTAGGTCCGCCCGTGCGGTTCTGGGATTTTTGCTCACCGTTCTTGTTATCATTTTGATGCCACAGGGAGATCTTGCATGGAGCCCCAGATCGAGGGAAATTATTAGTGGTCTTGTATGTCTTCCATTTTCTAATAATTGCTCCCACAGTTGATTTCTTTACACCAAGCGTTTTAACTATTGCAGATTCAGTCTTCCCAGCCTGGTACAGGTCTACAATTTTGTCTCTGGCGTCCTCCGACAGCTCTTTGGTCTTGGTCATGGTGGAGTTTGGAGTGTGATTGACTGAGGTTTTGGACAGGCGTCTTTTAAACCGATAATGAGTTAAAACAGGTGCCATTAATACAGGTAACGAGTGGAGCCTCGTTAGAAGAAGTTAGACCTCTTTGACAGCCAGAAATCTTGCATGTTTGTAGGTGACCACATACTTATTTTCCACTCTAATTTGGAAATAAATTCCTTAAAAAAAAAAAATCAAAAATCAAAAATGCGGCCCCAAAAATGTTGACAATTACAGGCCTCTCTAATCTTTTCAAGTAGGAGAACTTGCACAATTGGTGGTCGACTAAATACTTATGTGCCCCACTGTATGTTTAGTCCAGGTTGTTGGTGAGAATGATGTTAAGTTTCTGTATGTAATGCACACCTCTGGGTGTATATAGATATATATATTTTTTTACAAAATTAAATATTTGTAATGATTAGATAATTGGATAAATTGAAGAACATAACAAATTTAAGGCTTGACGTTGACCAATTGCTGACATCATCCACTTTGCAACGAACTTTCAACTGGCTTACTACTGCCGTCAATGAGGTCTTCCATGAATCGAGCACTCCATTTTCATCACAATTCACAATTTAATGGACTACCAAAAAAATCTCATGTTGTTCAACCCCCCTGTGGGCCTCGTCCCCAATTTTATCACCAAATGTGGTTCCTTCCCTGCAGTTGTGATGTTTTTCAGGTAATGATCTTTGTGCTTTTTACCTTCCTGACTGAACAAAGACAATCTAATCAGGGGAGCGCCTCGGCCCTAAAGTGAACCGACGCTGTGTTTTAGGAGGCAACAACAGACTTTTCCTCGCACATTATCACAGACAGGCCCGAGCAGCATCAATATTTAATTTGATGCCGCCGCTTCCGCAGACTGGAAACACTATTTGAGGATTAATGTCAATAAAGGTATGATGGACGGTTCTGACCTTAATCACTAACAACACAACAACAACGGAGGAACGCGATAAGTGTCTCCCTAGATACGCAGCATGAGTCAAAAGGGTATGTGTGAGTGAGGGAACAGCTTCAGGAAGTATTGAAATTCAGAAAATGAAAAACAAGAGAAGGCAGATGAAATGCGGCCCATGCCAGATATGATCTAGCAAACATACAAGCAACTAGGGATGGGAATCGAAATCCGATTCCAATTCCGAACCGGTTCCGAGTGTTTCGAGGCCTCAACATCACAATGAAAAAGCCTTAATGATCCCTTTAACGATTCCTATAGACGCGCATTGCGTCGTGACGTGTCTTGTTGTCCAGACGCAGCAAACTAGCATGGCGCCAAGAACCACTCGCTCCAAAGTTTGGCTACACTTCACCAGGAAAAAGGGTGAAAATGAAAGGTTACGATAGTTTAGCACGAGCATTGCCGCCGTAAACATAACAATGACAGCACGTAGGTTCGAACGCTCGAAAGTGTCTTCACTTCACGAGGAAAAATTACAACAAAGCGACTTGCAGTCATTACAAGGTGGAGATAACTGCATCGGGAGAGAATAGACTGCACTGTCCTCACCGAGACGCTAAGGCTCAGTCCTGGCTATACAGCTAGCTAAACTCCCAAATGACGATGCAGAAGACGTTGGTAAAGTTTGCTGACTTTATTCAACCATCACTTGAAACTAAAAATAGACATGAAACAAATCATTTTCGTCCCCAATAACAAACAGGTTTGCATCAACGTAAATCGGCGATGATTAGCTGCTAACACAGTAATAACAAACAGTTAGCATGCGTTCGCTAGCATTAGCACATCATTTAAACCACTACACAACTGGATTTAAGTGTCCGATCGCGAGTGGAAACACACAACAACAACACAGAAGATGATACATACAGGCGTTGCCTCTGTAGATATTTTACAAACATTAACAAAGAACGTAGGCTCGTGGCAGTGTTTCCCTTTCTCACTAACTCGCTCACTCGCTTGGATGCGGCATTTCTTCTTCGCGTGTAAGCGCACTCTTCTTCATGTGAGTGCGTTCTTCGCGTGAGGAAGCGCAAGCGCGCCACCACTTGAGCGTGAAAGCACCATAAAAACTAAAAGGCATGCATTTCAATATGCTGGTAAATAAAAACAAGGGTCCCCAAACTACGGCCCGCGGCTCCATATTTGGTCCGGCCCCCTGAACAATTCCAGAGAGCATTTTGAATTTTTTTTGTTTTTTTTCTCCCTCAGTAGTGTTAATTATTTCCTGGCCTTTTTCAGTGAATAACTCAGAGAGGGTTATTTGGTTATTATCTATTTAACTAATAGTGCTATTATTATTTATTATTATTATATTATTATTTTTATTTTATTTACTTTTGTTCCGTGAAGAATCCACAGAGGGTTATTTGATTGTGGCTTTCTGAAAAACAATATTTTTTTTACATTTACGCACTCCTGCAATCGTCACACTTTTTCTGTTACGAACTGACCCCGGCCTCTCATCAGAGAAGGGAAAAGTTATGTGGCCCTCACAGGAAACAGTTTGGGGACCCCTGCTTTAACACATATTGCCAAAGGAAGAACAACGACCTATATGCCAATACAGTATATACCAATATTTTTTTATTTCTATTAGAAAAATGTTTCAGTAAAATGTTACACATTCTTGTCCATTTGCCACTTATTGCCACAGTTAACATTGAGGCTTTGGGCCTCTTTTGACCTCGTTGTGAGTTTGTAAGGTTGTGACTTCTGATTAAACAAACTCGATGCCAATCAAAATGTTTGTTCTTCTTTTTCCCAGAATTAGAATCGATAAGAGAATTGATAAAGAATCGAATCGTTAAGCAATATCGATAATGGAATCAGAATCGTGAAAATCGTATCAATTCCCATCCCTACAAGCAACACCCCATAAAAGACGTAATTTGTTAATTCAGGAAATGAAAAAGTAAGTCGTGTACCTACTAGGGATATCCCCGATCCAATCAGGTGATCGGAAATCTAACTTATTGGCTGCACTGTCAAAGGCAGTGAAACGTTATCACTCAATTAGAGCCTTCTTACTTGAAATGGATTTTATGTCTACAAGTAACATACTGTAATAACAATAATAACTAGGCCTGCAAGCAGGACTGAACGGGCCCTCACAATTTGGCGCAACTCGGATGTCACGTGTATCTGACGGCACGCAGCATAGGGTGGTGGCAGATCGTCTCCCTCTCATCATCTCATGAGAAACTAACATGTGCTTGAAACTCACCTCTTTTGTGTTGTGGGCATGGCTGACAGAGATGGTTTTGTATATCCTAAGGTAAGAAATACATTCACACACCGAGGTGAAAACCCCCCTTTGAAGAGAGTCCTACAAAATAAAGGAGGCACTACTGACCTGTGCAGCCACACCCTTATTCAAAACCAAAATGAATCTTCTAATTGGGCCAATTTGACCAAGAGTGGCAAATTTCGTGGCTCTATAAGGTGCCTAAGTCCCTGAAGAAATCTACTTCCTTTTAATGGCAAACAAAGGGTCGTCATGTCAACAGGCAGAGACATGTGGACATGAGCCTCAAAATGTAGTATTACAAAAGGTCTGAGGACTGACCAGCTTGAAAGGAACTGGACATGTACAAGTAAAACAGGAGACCTTCTGTTGCCAATAGCTGGTGCTGTAGGGTTGATGCAAAGGACCTTTACAGGACCCGTCATGGTATGACTCTCATCAAGCATGGGAAGTTTGGCGCAGAAATGTTATTTTTCTGCCAAGTTACGACTGTTCAACATTTGTGCTGAGACAAAATAGCGACTTTCATTTTCACTTTCCTGTTTGGACCCCTTTGTTTCAACAAAACCTCAATATTTTCCATCAGGCACCTGAACACATGTCTTAAGGCTCCCATAATGTAGCTTTGAGGTCAATTGATTTTTATTTCCCTTGGAGGAGGAGCCTGTCTATTAAAAAGGCATGTTTCCTGTTCCCAGCAGGCCTCATGGGTAATATTTCAATGCAGTCGTGTCCAGGATGGGATATCTCTCATACATACCAGATATGGAAAAGACTGAACCTTGGATCAGGGAGTTATTTGTCGTTTACTGAATTTACAGTGTTGCACAAAAAAAAAAAAAAAAAAAGGCCGACTTTGGCACCCCGCCCAGGTCAGGCCCGGGAATAAAAACGTACAATTTTTATAACTTAAGCTCTCATATGTCTCACTGCTGCACTGTGAACCCTTTTATAGAACTTGAATGTTGTTTGGTTTAAATTTAGAAAATAAAAGATTTTTTTCCCTCTTAAATACATTTCCCAGGAATTGGCTTGGGACCAGGTATCTGCAGAGTCTCGAAATCAGGTGACTAACACGCAAAAAATATGATTACGACATCCCGTGTACCTACTAGAGGTGGGAATCTTTAGGCACCTACCGAGTCGATTAGGATTACGATTCAGAGGCTCTGATTCGATTATAAATCGATTATTGATTTTTTAATATTCCTTGGGCAAATTCAAATGAGAAATCAATTCCTTGTGTGTTCCCGACATTTCCACGATGGCCATCTTTAAGTCCCTAAGCGCTTCTTTAAGTAAGTCCTTTGAGCTCTGACAACAGATTAAGCATCAGACGGAAAGTTCAACAGGCTCATCAGCATGCAGCTCCGTTTCCTAAATATCACGACCCAAGTACAACAAACCTGAATTGTGAATCTTATTAGCTGTGAAAGGTGTTTTTAGTGCAAGTGCAAATGAGGGAGTCAGATGGTGGACGGCACGGAATGTCAACCTGCCGTAAAAGTAGTACAACCTATTTTTGTTTCGTACTATACCAGAAAATGCACTTTCTGGAGAAATTGCTAGCTATTCTGGTCCATAAACTACCAAGGGTTACTTCATGTTTATTTTGGGGGCATTCATAGGTCACTTCCTGTTACTGGTGCACGATAATTATTGGTACGATAATTATCGGTCCGATAATAGGAATTATGACATCCCGATAAATCCAATAACATTATTAATAGGACCGATAATATGTGCTGTGCTGGCTTTACAGTTTACACACAAGAATGGGGAATCAGTTGACCATTTGCGGGGCATTGCTGCCACCGGCTGGTCAGAATAATTCGCTGCATCTACATTATATTTTGTTACAGTAGTTTTGTTCATTCACTTACACATTGCAGTGTCTGGCGGTAGCAATGACAATCGTGAATGCTTTCTGTTATGTTTTTGCCTCGGAAATATATGTAAGTATTTTATGCTTACGGTAACATAAGTATGTGCAATATATGTTTATTTCTGTGGTGAAGGTTCATATGTACAGAACTTCATAAGTTGTTGTGTTATAGAAGCCAGCCAATGCTTTAGTTGCTCAAGCTAGTGTGCTATGCTATACATATAATAGTTGGGTATACAAGTGTATTGTGCAGTTTGTTGTATATTGAGTATTGAATATGTGTATTTTTCTGTTGTACTTTCACAATATTAAGACGGGTGTCTTCCCATAAAAGCAAGAAAAGACCAAGCCTTGTGGTTTATGGAAGTGCATTCATTCTTAGCTGGCTGTCGGGCAGTGCAGAAGTGAAGCGCACTGTTTTGTTCATGTCATTATGAAAAATCTGGTGAGATCAAAGGCAAATCTATGTTAAATCCACCGCTAGTTTTTTTTTTTTTTAAACCTCCAAGTGTTCAGAAACTCAGGTTATACATTTAAAAAATTGTATATTTATTATCAATACCGGTATCGGCTTTGCGGAGCAGGAAGTTATCGATATCGGTTTCAAAAAATGGATATCGTGCACCCCTACTTCCTGTTGAGTTTTGGTAACTTCCTCTTAATTTTGTGTCATATACTGGTCACTTCCTGTTGATTTTTCTTCACTTCCTATTGATTTTGGGGCAATTTGTGGAGTTTTTTGTCAAAAACAAAAAACAAAAAAAAAAAACGATATCTGTGGAAATTGTACGTGCCATTGGAAATGTATTGGGAAGTTTTTGTCCAATTTTGGTGGAACAGTATGTGTTTTGGAAATATATGAGGAGGCTCTTGTCCAATTTCCTCTGAATCATACGTTTTTTTTCCTAAAACCGGCTGATAACTTTTATGCGCCTTGATTTTGTGCATATTTTTCATGTCAGAATTATGTGAACCGGACAAAAACAGTACGTCGGATGGAATTGAAAGCCTGCATCGCTGGAATTTTTGGAACGTTTTGAAGTTGGAACGGTGTGAATCGGACGAAGCGCGTGGGCTGTGTAGTGTGCCGAAAACATGGACGGGGGGAAAAAAAATATGAATGTGATATATGAGGAGTATTGGTTTGCAGAGCATCCCCACAATAGTTTTCTTATCATTCCCGGGTTAAGTTCTTGGGAAGCAACTAAACCGTTGACCTTCATTTGGGGGAAAAAACTGCAGCATTGCAATACAACAAGCATTGATCATTTAAAATAATGTTTCCCCTTTTTAGACTTTTTGTTTTGATTCATTTTTGTTTGATTTGAAAAAAAAAAATGATGAAATGATACAAAGCCCCGAGAAGCGATGGACGAGCCCAACATTAGATTAGGCATAAACAGCTTGGCAGTTTAGTGTCTACCATCTGTCTTTTGTACCTGCTTCTGGTTGGGGCCCATTTAGGCAAATTTCCTCATACAGTAGAATTCAGCAAAGCATAAGGAGTGGAATTTTACAAAAAACAACGAACAAAATGGCCCCTTTTTTGTTCTTTTGATATGATGGGCATCTATGGTCTATGGGTAAATCTTTCCACTACAAAGTTTTCAGGTGGTTGTATCTGGACCCTCTGAAATACATTTCCATCAGGATATTTCCACTTCAGGCCCTTGTGTCCTTTGAGGAAACGTCAACCTGCTTCTGAAGCTACCCATTGCATGAAGATACATGAATAAATATATGTTCACCGATCCGTTTAATGAAATGATTATCAGCGCTCTTTATTGAGAAGGGCGAGATCGAGTCCAGCCAATGCGAGCTTGATTGTAGTCTAGCCCTGGGGGAACACAACAGCATCCAGATTGCAAATCCTTCAACCCTGTTGCCCAAATGGTACTCCTGCACACCAGCCCGAACGCTTTCTCCCATCAACCACTCGCCGGAAACGAGCCATCCATCTGCAATTAAACATCGGCGGGAGGCCCAGGATGGAACAGAACCGCATTTTGTCACTTAGACACCGGAGGGGACTTTTGGAACCAGATGATCCCTCATGAATATTAAATGTAAGCCCTCCCTTTTAAAAGTGTCACACACTTCACGCTTGGTGCAATTATTAATCGGTGGACAATGCTGCGTCGGCAGCCACTATAGCGACTTCTCAAGGATGTCCCGATACACTCTGAGGGGCAAAGACATGAACATGTTAGGAATTCCAGAATCAAGCAGCACTAAAAATAAAAGACTACAAAAATTAGTAACATCCTTACACCAATGGTTCTTAAGCAACCACATAAAAAAATACTAACAGTTGAGCTCCTTGTACCAACATTTTAACGAACTAGGGCTAGAACTATTTAAGGGGCGACGGTGACGCAGGTAGTTTAGCAGAACGTCTACTTGATCAAGTATAATGGTCACCTCAAGACGGAACTATTTATAAGATCCATATTTTCATGGGTTTTCTTGTGGTGTCTACCACACTAACTAGATTTCCTTTGCTCTCCTGATTCACTTTAAGAATCTGGTTGCACAGTCAACATAATGGCATTGATGCCCCCTAGACTTTACTGTATCACGCATGATGCCAGAGTGTATTCAACCAACCTCATGAATATTGAAAGCGCATTTGAATGGAACGAGGTGGCGCGGGATGCTGTTCTGAATGTGTGGCTTTCTATGTGTGTGTGCATCCCAGCTTGCTTCAAAGGCAACTTTCTTGGACACCAGAAAATGCTGTGACCTGCTTCCAAGCCCATCAACAGGCTGGAGGCTGGCGGATTTTTCGACAGTAGCGACTTTAATCTGGAGCGGTGGATAAACAGCCAAGAGAAAGGGAGGCGGCAAGATGGATGGCATCAGGAGTGCAGGGTTTGACGGAAAGTGATGTGTGAGAATAGCTATGGCGGAAAACACAAGGCTTAAAAAGCAGTTTCTGCTCTTGCACTCCTCTTTAAAAGAAACTGCTGCATTTTAAGCCAAAAGCCCTGTTGTGTTTGATAGAACAATATGTCTATATGATGCCATAGCAGATTCATGGCGCAGTAAGCCCCCAAACTATTTTTAATTTGTCCGTTTTATCCTGGAAACCCCCGTTTACAGACGCTGCACAACCGCTTTTCTTTCAACCCAGCCATAAAAAGAAGTGATTGTATTTGTTATTAAAAATGTCTGTCATTTTTAGTTTAGAATCAATTGATGTCTAATATTTCGTTTAAAAAAAAAAAAAAAAAAAAAAAAAGACTAAAAAATATTCACTCGCCTATTTTAAATTTTTAGACAAATTACGTCACAATGAAAAAATTGGCGTCTGTAAAACAGTCAAGGATATCTACCTCATAACTATCGCTAAATTGTATTTTTTGCTGCTGTCACATTTTCACCAATATTTTAGATGATAATCAATCCAAAAAAAGAAAAATTTTATAAAAACGTTCAAAAGGTTAAATATATGAAAATGAACATCTCGATTACTCCTTAATGTCTGCGATTTCTGCATCGCGACCCTTCTTATATTACGATGTTTCACCCATAAAATCCCACAAAATCCAGCTGTGGCCATTCACATCCGTGTCTTGACACTCGATGATACATGCTACATGGAGTTTTTGGATCGAAACAAGGTAAGTACGAGATAATATCTCGTTAAAATCATGGCGTCTTTAATTTTGCTCTCGCGTGCTCTAACCTCCAGTTAAGGTTTTGCTGTTTAAAAAATAATATATGGCGGAAAACACAAAGGTGACTTTAAGTTCCGCCCTGAGACCCCCAATTTGGCCAAATTTCAAAATTGTCCTATATGCATGTGTGATACATCATTGGAAAGCTTAAAATCTCAATTTTTTTGGAGGAAAAAAATTGAACAGGAGGGCATTAAAAAAAAAATAATAATAAATGTTTTAAACAGCAAAACCCCAATTGGAGGCGAGAGCACATGAGAGCAGAATTAAAGACGCCACAATTTTAACGAGATATTATAGCGTACTTACCTTGTTTCGATCCAAAAACTCCATGAAGCATATATCATCGAGTGTCAAGACACAGCTGTGAATGGCCACAGCCGGATTTTTTTTTTTAATTTTATGGTTGAAACATGGTGATATAACAAGGGTCGCGATGCAGAAACCGCAGACATCAAGGAGTGGTTGAGACTTTCTTTTTCATATAGTTACCCTTTTAAACGTTATTTTTCCATTTTTTGTTTGTTTGGATCAATTATTTTGTCATCCAACATTTCAGGGAAAATGGGACAGAAACAAAAAAAAAAATACAATTAAGCGATAGTTATGAGGTAGATACCCATGACAGTTTTGCAGACGCCAAATTTTTCATTGTGACGTAATTTGTTTAAAAGTTTTAAATATGCGAGTGAATAATTTTTTTTTTTTTTTTTAAACCAAATATCAGACATCAATTAATGAGTCTAAGCTAAAAATGATAGACATTTTGAATAATAAATATAATTACTGACCTTCTTTTTATGGCTAGGTTGAAACAAAAGCGGTTGGCGACGTCTGTAAATGGGGGTTTCAGGGTAAAACGGACAAATTAAAAATAGTTCGGAGACTTAGTGCGCCATGAATCTGCTATGGCAGAATATAGACATATTGTTCTAGCAAACACAACAGTTCTTTTGGCTTAAAATACAGCAGTTTATTTTAAAGAGGCGTGCAAGAGCAGAAACTGCTTTTTCAGTCTTGTCTGTGTTTTCCGCCATATATTTTTTAATTGCCCTCCTGTTCAAAATGTTTCTTCCCCCAGAAAATTGAAAATTTTCAGCTTTCCAATGATGTATCACACGTGCATATCGGACAATTTTGAAATTTGGAAAAATTAGGGGTCTCAGAGAGGAACTTCAAGTCACCTGAGTGTTTTCCGCCCTATATATCGTTAACTCATTCACTGCCGTTGACTGTGATAGACATACAATCCATATGATCAGTTCAAACCGGTTGGGCGGGTCACATCACCCGTTAACGTTGTGCTATATTATGTCTGAAAGCGGCTTGAGTGGCAGGAAACAAAAAAAGAGACCTTAGGACAAAGTTGCAGTCATGAGGAGGAAGAGAAATCACGCCAAAACACCAAAAACAACGCTCTAAAATAGGTAGCAAAATATGAGCCTCCTCTGCCTTAGCAGCCATGACTGTGTGTGCATGTGAAGTGTGTCGATTTACATGTGTTCTCGCAATTGGCAAACACAACCAGTGATGAAAGAGCTATATATGCACCTCTTTCTTGGAGGTGTTAACTACGCTTGATGTCACACATGGTGACTCATCCGATACACTAACAGTTTAGAATCAAAGGGATTATTTTACTACAGCACGGAAATCAGCAAGGGGTCGGTCAGCGCAGCGGTGCTCAAAGCTCGTGGAAAAATATGACTAACAGTGAATGCGCTATGAATGTCCATCTGAGTGGCATGCCTCCTGCACATCGGAAAGAGCTATTGTTCAATCTTTCCCCTACTTGGGAAAAGGTGGAAAGAAATTGAAATACCCCGCAAGGTTTCAGCCACTCAAAGGAAAGCAGAAGGAAGACAGACAGCAATCGGGGCTACCTCCCACTCATCATCTGAGGGTCAGCGAGCCTGATTCAAGTTATCTGAACCATCTTTGCGTGTGTCTGTGTGTGCGTGGGTGTGAATGCAGCCCACCTCATGGCATGGCTACAGGGTCTGAGGATGTGTCACATCAACCACAGGCCACTGAACAAGCCTTGGGAATTCTGGAACTCTCTGAAAGTGTAATGCCATTTTGTACATGGCGCTGCTTGGAAAAAAAGACATGGGGCAGAATTTTTTGAAAAAGCTACCTCTTGATACAGATTCATATAAAGAAGAAGTAGATATATACACACTTCTGAAATAAATTCACTAAATGGACCTTAAATGCTAATTGCATTGATATTTTTAAGTAGAACTGCAATATAAAAGTTTTACATTTCTATTAATATTTTTGCACAGATGTAAAGATAACTACTTTTAAGACGCTAAATTAGGCTGGATCATTTGTTAACTCTTTCAGTGCCATTGATGACGATCGTGTGGCACTTTTCATCCTTCTATCAATTTCAACTACCCGTAATTTTCGGACTATAAACCGCTACTTTTTCCCTCCACTTTGAACCCTGCGGTTTATAGTCCAGTGCGTCTAATATGTGGATTTTGCAGGCCGAAGGTGTATGCCTTCAGTAGGGTTGTTAGAAGTATTGAATTGCATTGATACTGACTTGTTGTATCGGGATACGATATTTGATTATTTAGTTATGTTTTAAGAGAATGTTGTTGTCATGAGGTAAATTAGATTCTGCACGACTCTCGATAGTAATGACATTTGGCATTTTCCTTGTTAATTCATTGACTGCGCTTTGAGTGTTGAATGAATGTTCATTTGCTTGCAACCCCCCCACTTCAAATGGATTGGACGCAGGGGTTAAATTGTGCCGGATTCGGACTGAACAAGATTCGGCACCTCTTGATTTTGGCCTCCCTGTGTTCCGGGACTTATTTGGGCAGATCCGGCACCTCTCGTATATAAAAAATAATACTATATAAAAACGTTTTTCAAAAATGTATAAAATAAATATAATAACATGCATAAATTCATTCACAGAACAAATCGCAAGAATTGCATGTTGTTTATAAAAAATTAACGTGACTGGAAAGAGTCGGAGATTTCATGATGCACTGAAAAGCTGGACCAACAAATCACGCTACTGACGTTTAAAAAAAAAAAAAAATTAAAAATAAATAAAAATTGGAATTTTGAGGCATCTGGGGAGACAGTAGCCAGGATCAAACATTATTTCAACATGCCAAAGGGACGGGCAGTTACTGTCTTTTTTCAAAAAGAAGATGGTTGTTGTTGTTGGATGGTGATGAAGGCAGCTGCAGCGATCATGCTAACGGGCAGGACCAGGTGCAGCAGGAGGCTAGAGCCGCAACAGCTAGCCATGTTCACGGACAGCCAGCCAAGCCGGGGCAGTAGGCTGCTGGCGTGGCAGCAGTCGGTCAGGTTCAGCACCACCTGGAGTGGACCAGTACCCTTATGGGAAATTCGGGTTTGGACTGCACAATTTGTAAGGCGGTGGGAAATTTGGGGCCAGAGAAGACTGGGGGGATGAAACTCACAAAAGAATGGGTTTGTGTTATTTATTGTAATCTCAGATTTTTTTTCATTTTATTTTTTTTATGATTTACAAGTTGGACCTGTTGAGAAACAAATTACTGACTGTGTACTGCAAGTCCCATCGGTCGTTATGTGGACAATTGCCCGTGCTGTACAGAGTATAGCCTAAATAATTGTACATTGTTGTCATCACATTTATACCATGGATATTATCTGAAATTAAGGCTTGTAAGTCCCACAGCATGGCATGTGGGCATTTGCGTGTTGTTTTCAGCATCATTTTCTACGTGTTCCGGGACCTGTGCCCGTCTCATCATCCCTGCGCCGTCATATATACTTTGCGTTCCGGCACATTATGATTTACAAATTAAGTACTGATTAGACGGCTACGAGTCATTAACTCTTTTAAAGATTTTTATGTTTTTCATGAGCCCCAAGACTGGATGTCTATTGTCGTCTAAAGGCACTGAAAGAGTTCCTAAAAAAAAACTTTCTATAAAATAATAATAATAATACAAATGTATGTAGTATCAAATGGAATTTAGTAGTTTTGTTTTAGTATGGATATCCAGTTGAAAATGTTATAGTATCAAGACAACAGTAGTCGTTAGGTGTGCCTATCCCTGCGGCTTATAGTCCGGTGCGGCTTATCTATCAACAAAAGTCCTTTTCGAGTCAAATTTGGTGGGTGGTAGCTTATAGTCAGGTGCGCCTTATAGTGCGAAAATTAAAGTAGTTTGATTAGTCGACGTCCAGTCCATTTAAATGTGGAAGGTTGGCTGCTGCCACCCCCTCCCCCAATTCAAATAGATTGGACATTTATGTACATTTACTCCTTATTTTATAGACTTAATTTGACCTGAAACCTGAAGAAATGATGATAGTTTTGACCCAAGCAACACAAAATGAAAACAAGCCAGGAACACTATTTTTTTTTCTGTAACATGGTGATGATTCAAATTGATGCTTACTTATTAACTCATTGGCTGCTATTGAACATTACAGATATGTAATCCATTTTGGGTGAGTGAACAGATAAACATTTACAGTTATTTGTTATGTTATTAATGTAGCTTTTTTATAAATTAACATTTAAAAAATAAGACATTCATTGGCACTGATGGCAATAGACATCCAATCCATTTGGACTGAGACAGAATATTTGCTGTTGGTTATTTTTAATGACAATAATTAGTTTTTTCAACCTTTTTTTTAATTAAAGAAAAATAAATAAAGATTTAAATCATAAATAAGACACTATTTACCATAAAATCTTTTACTACTATTGATGGGAAACGTAGTGATCGGTGCCAGCCCTCCCAGTCCAAATTGGATCGGACATCTAGCATCGTCAATGGCAGCCATTAAGTAGCGAGCAATGTGAATTCTTTGCCGATATAGAGCACCACCAAACAAATCTAGTCAACTCTCTCAGGTACCTACTCTGATGATTCGCAACCTTTACGTGAACCGTTCTTTGGTTTTGTCGACAAAGTCTCCACTGTTGAAAAATCCAAATTCTGTGAAAAACTTCAGATGAATCAGGAGGGAGGAAAAAAACATAATTGAATGCTTTGATACATTATGACTAATCAGATTTTAGGATTGCAATTTATCAGACATGAATATATTTTCTCATCTCCTATTCAGTCCTGCAACAGATCCAATCTAATCCCAGCTAATCTTTCCTAAAGCCATGTTAACAGAATCTTGAATGTGCGCAGATCTGCGTGTGTGTCAATGTGTGTATGTGTGTGCGAGAGCGAGGGAATGTGAGACCACAACAACGCAGTACGAGGACTGTGACTTCTGACACGTGTGCCCACACACAGTGGTGGATGCTAGTGTGTACTGCATAAAAAATAAATGTCCATGTTAAAGGGGCATGCCAGCATGTGATGGATTTGTCATAACTTCCAGAGGAAAAATGTCAGCCCAAAGAGAATATTCACATATTTTAAATTTCATATATTAAAAAAATAGAATTAACATTTTTCCCCACTTAAAGAAAACTTTAAAAAAAAACCAAAGCAAATAAAACCCAGAAGCAAAAGGTGCATAAAAAAGTAATGTTTCATGAATTAAGAAAACAATTACAATACAGGGCAAAAGTTTGGAAACACCTCATTCAATGCAGCACAAATGAAAAGTCCCAACCCCATTGATCAAGTAATAAATTCCACTAATCAACCCTGAAAAGGCCCTGAAGTTTATCAAGAGAATGGCAAGAGTGTGCAAAAAAAAAAAAAAAAAGTAATCAGAGCAAAGGGTGGCTACTTTAGAGATAATAGATTATAAATGTTTTCATTCATTTCACCTTTTTTTTTTGCTAAGTACATAATTCCACACGTGTTCATTCATAGTTTTGTTACCTCCAGTGAGAATTTAGAATGTAAATAGTCGCGAAAATAAAGAAATCATACAAATGAGAAGGTGTGCCCAAACTTAACAAGAAATGCATGCCAATAAATAAATAAATGATGAGAAACTAAAAACTAGAAAGGGATGCTGTTGTAGAATAAAAAGATCAGAATTTCAAAGATCACTGTTAGTGTAGTGGGTCACTTCTCTGAATTCAGTCGTAGTAATAGTAGCAGTAGTTGTTTCAGTCGAAATGTCCCGATCGTATATTTTTAGTCCGAGTCACCAGATTTTGGGAATCAGCCGATAGAGTCCTGATCCAATTCCGAACATTTTTTTTTTTTTTTTGTAATTTGAACATTCCACACAGTACTGTACCATTTACAGTACTTCCTCTTCCGCTTTTTACTGGATTGTTACGGAGTATAAAACATGTATATTTTTGTTTGTGATGGCAATGCCAATGTATTTCTTGATTATTATTTCTTCGCCCTTAAAATATATATATATATATATATTAGTTTAAATTACAAACCCGATCCTTTTCACCCGATTCCAACCCTCTGAAAAATGGTGCCAATGGCCCATTTCCGATCATGTGATCAGAGATCTATCTAGAGCTGCAGCTGTCGAATATTTTAGTAATCGAGTAGTCGACTGAAAATTCTATCGATTAATCGAGTAATCGGATAAAACTTTTTATTTTTTTAGGTAAAGACAAAATATAAATATAAATGAGAAAAAAACACATTTAATCCAAAATTGAACCATTTTCAGTCAATCAATGTCTTTATTTTCGATGTACATTGTTGAAAACAGCCAACAATTGCATCTCAGATGTGACAAGAAAAAATCACTGCTTTCACTCCAAAAACTTCTTATACTAATACTTACTTAAACATCTTATAAAAAAAAAAAAAAAAAAACATTTTTAAACTTATTTCTTACCAAAAAATGTAATTACGCTTGATAACACACATAACTTGAAAGCTACGTGTTTTTCCCACGTGTTTCAATTGAACTTCCATTTATGTCAAGCTATTTTTAAGTTCTAGTTAAGTTTTAAGTTCGTCTAAACTGTAAGTACTGATAGGATTTTGAGTTTTTGCAGTGTTCAAAATAAATGTATGATACCTGCTGTATTGGAGCACATTAGGGACCAGTGCTACTTGGTGTTTTATTCAGCAATGACTACTGAGTTAAAACTGACAGTGAGCTTTGTTACGTTTTAATTTTACACCCTCATCACTCTACAGTGCTGTGTTCTTACAGATTAAATAAAGCCTGTATGTAAGACACGTTAGCCACGCATCGACAGTGGTCATAATCAATAGAAACCCAGCCCTCCGAAGGGCTTACGTTACGTGAGCGAGTGACAGTCACGTTATATTTATTAGCGCTGAGAAGTCTACTGCTTAAAGATGGCGGCTGTTTAGTAACGCTGCCCAGACGCGGCCAAGTCTGTCATTTCGCCTCTAGTTCTAAATGCATGCTAACTCTATGAGACGCCTCGGACATTACCTGCTACCACACTAGCATCATGCGGGCGTAGTTTGTAGCGGCTGTCAGCTGCAGTAATTTTTTTTTTTTTTTTGCGTCTTCCTCTATGCACGTAACGTCAGTGCGTTGTCCCCCATCAAAGTAGTCCAGGGCAAAACGTGATGCTTAGAGCTGGCAAAATTAAACGATTCCTCGAGGTGAATAAAATTACTCAGATCGGTTTTTAACCTCGAGTTACTCGAGTATTCGTTTCAGCTCTAGATCTATCTACCTATGGTTTTAGTCCAATCTGACCAATGTTCGAATTTTATTATGTAATTAAAATAAAAAAATAAGTAAATAAATTTTAAAAAATCACTCTCTTGACATGGTATAAACCACTGTTGCACTAAACTGATAACTGCAGACAAGCTATCATGTTGCGATGCCTTTATTTAGATAAGAACAATTGGATGCGATCTCTTTCCTTGGTACCGCGTTATCCAAGTATCATATCGGGACTCGGACAAATCAGAAAGTCCCTTCGTTTCTCTATGTGATCTTAACTGTTAAAACAGTTAGAACCAGTCCAGTGTGTCGCCCAAAGTCCAATTGGACCAGGAACAGAATCCAAAAAAATCTCAAACATCCATTTCTATAGCCTTGCTTGAATATCTCCACCCACACACGCAATAGCCCTGCTGATGTACAGTTACGCAATCACAATCTATAGCAAACATACTACACAAAGCATTTCATTAGGTGTGGATAAAAGAAGATGAATAATAAAAAGGTTGCAAGGTTTCATTTGGACTTTTATATTTTTCATTCACGAGAATGAGGGTGGCAACCGAGAGTAATTTGTACCATATGTTTATTGGCTCTGTGAGTCATACCGTGTGCTCATTTGCCCATACAGCATACATTGCAAAATGGCAAATATGAATGGGAGCTTGTCAGATGAGTTGTATTCAAAGTATCACTCTTCTACTGCCATTGGTTGATGCTCAAGGACATGGGTAGTATGCGTCAAGAAATGTTTATTTCATTCCTTTAAGGATGATTTTCTCCAACTATATAAATGATAGCCTTAGCCATGGCGTTGATTCTCGGTTGTGCATTGTTACAGCCATTGGTAGCAGTTAACGAGACATTTACTTACAGTTCACAAAAGAGTAATACCGTGAGAAAGAACTTGATGAAAGAGGTGTTGTTGACTGTAGGAAATGAAACCTAGCGATGTGCGTCATTTAGCCTGAATGCCATCTGCACTGTCATTCTCTCTGTAACCCTTTTCAGGTCCCAGAGAGAAAGTCAAAGTGCTATACTTTACGTAGCTAGAATCTCTGGGTAAAAAAAAAAAAAAAAAAAAAAAAAAAAAAAGCCTAAGGGCTGATTTATGCTTCTGCGTTGCGGTGACAGCATAAACACTACGTTGTCATTGAGCATTCGAAGTTCTGCGTCAAGGGAATGCGTTGCTCTGTAATTCACCGACAAGCTACTAGTGGCTTTGTCTTTGTATGGTTTGGGGGGACTCTTGTCGAATTCCTATAGTTTTCCTACGGTCATAGACAGCAATGGCAACAGATGAAACATGTATATTTGCAGCTGCAGCTAATCAATACTGAATAACACATGTTTACAAAAATGTTGAAGCGTAAGCGACACAGAAGATGTTTGCGAATGTTTGAAAATTGTGGGGTTGTTGTGTGCTGAACTGGAAAAAAAAAACATTCTGAGCGGACCATTAACAGTCCTTTGACATCCGCGTCATGACGCGTCAACGTGATGCGTAGTCAGGATATTTTGGAGGAGCACATCAGACTACGGCGTAGGGTCGTAAATCGGTTCTGCGTTAACTGCGTCGGTCCGCCGTTACGGCACAGCAGAAGCATAAATCAGCCTTAAGTGGAGAAAGTTAGACTCGGTTTTTTCAAATTGTTACTGGCTCTTTAGGTTAGAATTAATCCAGATTTCAAATACATCTTGAATACTTTGTGGGATTCATGAACAAGCTGGATTGCTTTCCAATGAGTGTGTAAGAATCCCCAAAGACTTTAGAGAGAAAAATCAATTTTGGAGATTTACATTTAACAATTTCATGAAGCCTGCATACGCCATAAAACAGCGAAGGCCCCACTTGAACATTTTTTTTAATTTTCTTAAGTTAAACACTATATGTGAACAAGTACAATTTCTATGTCCTGAATTTGAGAGGCAGTTCCACTTTTCATTAACAATAAATACATTTCAATCACAAGTTCATAAACCTTTTTGAAATTAAAAAAACTGTCTAAAGCAAGTGAAAGGCTCATTGACAAAAGCGCCGAGCTAACAAGAAATATATTGGCAGGCCGTAAGCATATTTTGGATTAATCTTGCTTATTTTTTTAGCTAGTTTTGAAGACTCACTTTAAATCAGAGAAAATTGAGTTCCAAGGCCTCCCTCTATTCAGCATTTTAATACCCAATTCCAGGTGAGCGAAAAGCTACATAATGCCACGTAAAGGTCGGACAATAATGCGTCACACAACATCTGCTTCAGCGGCCGGAACACGTGTCTCGGCCAGGAACAAAAGCGAGCTTAGTCGGCGCTCCTGTTCTGCCCGTTTCCATTTTGTGCCTCATTTGCAGTGCTTCAAAATGGACCTAATCTAGTTGGAAGAGAGTCAGAACCCTGGCCAGGTCCTATACGCTCTATCGGATGCAAGTTCTTTTCTTGCAAAAGCCATAAATCACAATGCCATACATAATATATACAGGTGGTGGTAGTGGTGAAGGGGGTGGGAAAATGCAGTCTCTTTCCCATTGCTGAAATATGAGCTCTAAACAAGCCTAGCTTATTTACAAATGCAAAAACACTGACATAGCCAGAAATGCTCTGGTCATATTTTATTATTCGGCGAAAGGACGGTGACGAATGCTCGCAATTAACAGCTGAGGGGATTAAAAGTGACGCAAGTTCAATAGGGTTAAGATTAAAAGGTTTGACCTTGCGTGCGCCACTTTTGAAAAGTGGAATACGTGACGAAAGAATACATTGCCATTGACTCCAATCCCTGTCAATGCCAGCCAATCAGTTAAATAACTAAATCTTAACTGCCCCCCACCCCCAAAAAACAAACAAAAAAAAATAATATTAGCACAGGAAAAACATACATCATGGCATGGACTCTGAACCTCTCAAGGTAAATTTAGCTCCTCCAAACACAGTGATTTAAAATGAATGAAAATGTATCATTAAAACATACTTGCTTGACGTGATGACTCCCATCTGACGCAATCTTATGGCATGTAGGGTGTAACAAAATATGCAGAGAGTGAGTTTTATGGAGAAAAAAAAAATGGAAATGGGCAATTTAGGATACTAGGAGTACTGATTCTACGACAGTGGTACCTCTACATACGAAGTTAATTCGTTCCAGGACCTTGTTTGGAAGTCGAAATGGTTGTATGTCGAGCAGGATTTTCAAAAATTTGTTTTGCTGACCCCTGGTTAGCAGCAGCAACAGTGCATGCTCAAAGTGACGTGTGCGAGTGATGAGGTAATCGGAGTGAGAGTGTTCCATTTATAAGGTTGCGGAACAATCCCCGCGACAAATTGTTCTGCTTTGGAGGTCGGAATCAAAAGTTTGCGTCTTCACCTTCTGTTTTAGACGTCACCATGTAAATGCGAGGCCATTCCACAACACTATCATTGCATCTTGGTGTCGCACTGCCACCATGTAAACGGTCCCTTCCCTTATGGAAAATAAATAGAAAAAAAATTTAAAGATTTTTACTGATTCTTATGAGTTTCATACTATGATTTACTCTTGAAAGTGGCCACTTTTGCATTGTTTTGATCCAAAATATTTAAAGGATTTGTGGATGAAACAAGTAAAAATTCATGTATGTGGTACATATGTAAGGCAAATTATTTTTTCCATTGATGTTTCATATGTTTTCTGCATGTAAACGATATTTTCTTTATATAATTCATATATGTTCAATATATGGCATTTGATTAAAACAACAAATATAAGTAGTAGCACTAAGCCCTGCTGGATTTGAACCCTGATCTATTGGGTGAAGGGCTGATGTCCTACTGACTAAACTATCCAATTTCTAATGTTAAAAAATTAATAAATTTATATGTATATATATATATATATATATATATATATATATATATATATATATATATATATATATATATATATATATATATAAGGGCTGTCAAAATTATCGCGTTAACGGGCGTTAATTAATTTTTAAAATTAATCACGTTAAAATATTTGAGGCAATTAACGCACTAGGCCCGCTCAGACAGATTTAAATGTCAGTACAGTGAAAGGCCAACTTGTTAATTGTGTTTTATGGAGTTTTTCCGCCCTCTGCTGGCACTTGGGTGTGACTTGCATATGTTATGTAGCGTAATGTCGCCCTCTGCTGGCGATTCAGTGCAGCTGATTATTTGGGTTTCGGCGCGCTTTTCTGACGTGATTATATGTGACGCGAACTCACACTAATAGACAGTGCTATTCAGACCAGCTAACGTCCGCATCCAGTATTCAGTGGCAGTTCTCATAGCCCCATCACACTGTTTGTGTCTAATACATACATCACTTGTGAGTTATATTCCTCCTTTGTTTATATTCATGAGCATTAGATAGTTATTGATGATGTGTATTTGAATTTGTTCACATATATGGTGAAATGCAGTTACATTGTTAGATGCTTGTGAGCTAATTGGCTAGTGCTACTGCTCAAATGGACACGTGTGTGTACATTTTATGTTATTTTGTGATTTATGCAAGTTATTGACACATTGCCTTGTTATTTTCAGTTTTACAAAAATACAAGAAACGTGCTCCTGTCAAAAAGAGATGACTTCAGTAAAGCCCATGCAACTTTGCCACACCGTCTGATTTCTTTTTGGAACTTATGTTCGCTATCTGTCAATTTGTGTACTCACACACATTGAGGACAGAATAGGGCTACTAGTTTATTTTTTGATTGAAAATTTTACAAATTTTATTAAAACGAAAACATTAAGAGGCGTTTCAATATAACATTTCTCTAATTTGTACTAATATTCATCTTTTAAGAACTACAAGTCTTTCTATCCATGGATCACTTTAACAGAATGTTAATAATGTTAATGCCATCTTGTTGATTTATTGTTATAATACACAAATACAGTCCTTATGTACCGTATGTTGAATGTATATATCCATCTTGTCTTATCTTTCCATTCCAACAATAATTTACAGATAAATATGGCATATTTTAGAGATGGTTTGAATTGCGATTAATTGCGATTAATTAATTTTTAAGCTGTAATTAACTCGATTAACATTTTTAATCGTTTGACAGCCCTAATATATATATATATATATATTTATTTATTTATTTATATATATATAAATAATATCGAGGGGGGTGTACGTGTGTGTGTATAAATACAATCCAATTCCACTCTTGTATGACTAGTTTGAGTTTGTGTTGAAAGAACACTCAGCTGCAGCAATAGTAGTTACAGTTGCAGCAATGAACTCTGTCACACGCAGACTCGCATAACAGAAATCAATTATCAAATTAGCTGGCAACTAATTTATGAACCGATTTTCAATCGATTCAATCAATTTAATCGATTAGTTGTTGCAGTTAGGTTTTGTGTGTTTTATCCTAGTGTGCCTTGTCCCTGTGATTGCCCATTGATTTCACCTGTTGTGTCTGCGCCTTGTGTACCCTCCAATCTACTTCCTCCCGAGTCACCCACCTGTTCCTCGTTGTCTCGTTACCACTTGTCTGTGTGTATACAGTATAAGCTCCGTTTTTGTTGTGTTTGTTGCGACAGTGTTTTTTTCCCTATTTTACGCTTGTTTTATTTTTCATACACTGTGAAATAAATTTTTAATATTTTAATGGATTTAATTAAATCTTTTTTGTTTTCAAATGAGATATATATACACAGGGGTGCACATAAGTGGTCCGCATGCGTGCATGCGTACTGGACGTAAACAAACGCGCTGGCCCTCAACGGCTTCCATACGCTTTTGCGTACCGATGGCTGACCACTGTATTTGCGGCAGACATGAGAAAATCACTTCTCAAAATGTCAAAGAGGCAGGCCCCACTGAGTAATTATTTCCGTGTTCCCCCACCCCCATCAAAAGACAGACAGACGACAAAGATGTCACCGGAGCTACCGGAAAAAAGGACTTTCGCTGAAAAGTGGCTGCAGTAGGTACTATGGCTAGAAGCAAATGATGCTCGCACGGAAATGTGGTGCAACATTTGCCGTGAGAATCCCAATTTCATTAATAAGAGCAGCGCATTTTATGTAGGTTCAAAGAATTTTAGTCATCCAAACTTTGAAAAGCACGAAAAAACAGCGTGTGGCAATTAAGCAAACTATCGATGTCAGACAGGACCCCACTTGTCCTATGGACAAGTGGTGGAAAAAAGTTATTGAAGAACAGCGCGATGCACTGACAAACGTGTTTTTGCTTGCATTTCACAAAGCTAAACATGCACGTTCAATGAGCTCTTATGAGGAGGACATCCCACTTTTACAAAGAATGGAGTTAATGTGGGAGCCGCATATGAATGCCCTTTATTTTGAATTAGTGCTTTTATGTTTATTTCTTTACATTTCACTTCAAAGTAATGGCAATTTTGTTGTGGCAGTTGATGTTAATCAAGCGTTAATTGTTTATATAATTAATTAGAGATGTCCCGATCCGATATTTGGATCGGATCGGACGCCGATATGGGCAAAAAAATGCGGATCGGTATCGGATCGGCCGACACGGAAAAATTCCGATCCAGACTTCCGATCCAGTTTTTTGGGGAAAATCCGGTCCGGGTTTTCCAGCGCACCGATATACATAGTCCATTCCAGTTTTTGCTTCGGTTTCCCTAAAATCCGGTCCGCATTTTACGGCACACCTTCAACACACTACATTACCGTCTCCCAATTTACCGAGAGACTTTATCTGTAAAAATGTCAGCTGTGTGGGATCATTTCACCTTAAAGGACGACAAAGACGAAGAGGCAGAGTGCAACATATGCCACAATAAAGTCAAGCGTGGTGGTAAAGCTATATAAGAAGTTTTAATACAACCAACCTAATCGAGCATTTAGCGACATACACATGCATTGAAAACTAGGTGCGTTAGTAAACAGCCGCCATCTTAAAGCAGGAGACTTCCCTTGTAGGCTGTTGTAGTGAACCTTCCAAGCGAACCTAATTAACTTTTTATCTAAAATACTCCTTGTTCTGCCCTTCATTTCGCGATGTGCATTTTTCGTTCCTGCTTTTATTTTGACAGCCGTCCGACAGGAAAGAAGTAGCGCGGCGGCCATGTTTGTAGTCATTTCGTCAGTCAGCCGTTTGACGAGAGCTGGGCAGCATTGTTTACTGTGCTCACGCTATCCTAAACTTGTCGTGTTGTTTGCGCCTTCGAAGGCATCGTCTGTAAGTACATTTTTTATATATAGCATTTAGCGATTTATGTGCCATATTTGGAGCATTTTGACCACTTTGTAAACTTTGGCACCTGCTGCATGCTTCATTTGCATATTAGAATATTGAGAGGCATTGTATGGGAATTGGCTTCGTATATATTTGACATATATAGCATATGGATAGTCAAACCTGTCAATCATTTTCGTTCTGTACATTCTATTTCTTTTAGTTTCACCTGGGTTCATTTTTGGATGTGACAGTGCAGCTAAATAAAAGCACCTGGAGCTTGGATGCAACTTCCTGACTCCCGCGTTCATTTTTGAATGGAGTTTGGCTTGCTGCGAACTTGTGTCCGCTTACACACACAAGGGGAGCAGTACACTCCTAAATCGGCAGAATCTTGACTTGAATCTATCTTCAAAACAGTTTTAAAACTTTCACATGTCAATAGTAGACAGAAGGGAAATTATGGAATAACGGGAACAATTTTTAACAACTTAAACAGTTGATTCGCAAAATTAAATTAATTGAATGTAGTTCAAAGATGCTGATACAGAATGGAGACTGGAGTATTTTATTTACTGTTTTAAAATGTAAACTTGATACTGAAATAGTCGTTTATTTAAACCTGAGAGGCTTTTTATACAATTTTTGTAACTAATGAACGAAACATTAAAAGCATCTAAAAGCTTGGGGGTTTGTGGGATTTTCCACTGACAGTTTACAATATTATTTGCACGTTTTACTGACTGCCTATGCCATTTCTGTTTGTCATTTATAATGTTTTGTGTTTGTCACTGAATAAACAGGTCATTTTCTTGTTACCAACCATTGTGTGTTATTCAAACTCACCTAATTCAGCTGGCTAGTTGTTATCAAGAGGACTAAAACCCTTTTCAACATGAGTCTGACAACTAAGTGAGGAGGCTAAATAACTTTAAACTTTAATACATGCTCAGGTAGGCCGGTATCGGTATCGGCCAGTATCGGTATCGGATCGGAAGTGCAAAACAATATCGGTATCGGATCGGAAGTGCAAAAACCTGGATCGGGACATCCCTATAATTAATTAAAGGTAATTGGCTCTAAGTAAAGCTTGTCATAATTTTATCGCATAAGGCGGGTCGGCTCTCAAGCTCAATGAGGACCAAGTCGCATCTCCAGGTCCTCCTCTGAGAACCTGGGCAAAAAAAATATGTGCACCCCTGTGTATATATATATATATATATATATATATACACAAAAGTTTTAGGCAGGACACCTACCTAAAACTTTTGCACAGTACTGTATATATTTTTTTGAATTATTAAATTTATTAGGATCATGGAAGCTTCCACTTGGGGAAAATATATACATACAGTATATCCTGTATATACATAATATAATAAAAATATACAGTACTGTGCAAAAGTTTTAGGCAGGTGTCCTGCCTAAAACTTTTGCACAGTACTGTATATATATATAAATTCGGCTCGCGAAGTCGAGAATCCACGATAGTCAAACCGCAAAGTAGTGAGGGATTACTGTAATTGCTAAAAATAATATATTACCATTGTAAAACTTTTAAGAAAATCAATCTGTCAAGAGAGAATGAGCTTCCAGACTTGGAGAAAATGCAGACTTTTAACATACGTGTTACTATGCGTCATAACGATAAAATATTATCTGCACTATAAGGCGCACATAAAGGCCTTCAATTTTCTCATAAGCAGACAGTGCGCCTTATATATGGATCAATATTGGTTAATCATGGCACGACATTCCCTTCAGCGCAGCCCTATCTAGCAGATGTATAATGCAACCACTACTACTACTGTGCCTTATAAGGTGGTGCGCCCTATAGATGAAAACAGTTTTAAAATAGGCCATTCATTGAAGGTAGGTCTTGTACTCCGATGCGCCTTATAGTGCGGAATTTTTTTTTTTTCCTCGATGTATCATATATGTGCCACTTCACCTATAATGTTTTCTATGATACTTGTAATATACAGTATATTGTATGTGCAATTCCTGTTTCCAAAAGTTTCATATTGTACATATTTACTAAGGATAGTATCTGTAGTTTGTGTGTCACATGCTTTACATCCAAGTTCCAGATGAAACCTATGAATTTTATATGTCTTTTCCATATGGGTTTAGTTCCCAAATTATACAAGTTTCACATTGTACAAATTTACTAAGGGTCATATATGTGGTTTGGGTGTCTCACTTTACATACAAGTTCCATATAAAAATATATATGAACTTTATAAAATTTATATATATCTTTTCATATGGGTTAGGATTAAAAGAAAAATCTGGTATCGGTACAGTATTGGGATTGGCATCAGGAGCCAAAAAAAAGGCATTCGTGCAACACTACTATTAACTATTCCACTGTAATAATTAATGACAATCTAAATTTTTGCTACCCATTTACTCGGTATAAGGTGTCCTCAATTTCCGACACAGCTTTAGCCCAAAAGTGCCAATGCGCCATGAATTTAGACGCAAGTCTGTACTGTTGTCACAAACTACACAAACAATTCTAGTCACGAAATCTAAAACAGTCCAAAGGCACAAAATCAGCAATTGAGAGTGCCATCTGGCGCCGTTGAGCAAACTAGTTGACGGCACACCGTCGGTAACCTCAAAAAAGCCATACCCTATGAACTGGCAGGCTGCAGACACGTTGTTTTGTGACTGAAACAGAACAAGCTCATTTCCTGGCTTATCAACAGCCGTGTCCAGTGCAGCCACGCGCTGAAGTCAATTATATTAATCGTCAGATATGCGATGGAATATAAAAAGGGAAAAACCCAGCCTTTATGATTTATCCCAGTATTGGAGCTCTACGCGGGTCATTTATCAGCAAAATGGCTTTTTGAATCCATACTCTAAAGTTCATTACAGCGATTAAAGATTTACACCGTCACACAGAGATGATTCATCGGAGGGCCATTTTTTTTTCGAAAGGCAGATGCGAAATAAAACAAAATGGGACTGCGTCTATATCCAAATAATGAGGCGAGCTCCCGATTTGCAAACTAGAAGATGAAAGGCTAATCATTTCTTGAACTTCTAGGCCCCGAACTTTGCGAGTGACTTGAGTGTTTTTGGATTGAAGGGGCTCTTCATCAGTGTGGTTCTCGTCAAAAGAGAGAGCGGGGGAAAAAAAGCTAATGAAGTAGTGCGGGGAGTGTGTGTCTGAATATGAAAAATTTCATATAATTTGTATCAAAGTGGACTCAAATTAGGAAGCCCGAGTCTGAAATCAGTTCACTTGTCTGTTGTTGAACAACAACAGTTGCCTACCTGATGTTTTTCCTTGAATGCATGTAGCTCTTTAAGTGAAATTAAAACTAATTAAATGAGTTTGAACTGGGAGGATAACAGCGAATGAACATTCGCTCATTTTTGTTTTTGTCAACAATGAACGATAACGAAAGTATTTCGTTGACGAACAATTTTTCATGAGCCAATTGCTGATATCCAAAGCCGATTTTCTAAGCAGCTATTTGAGGCCGATATACTTTTTTGAAGCACATAGATTTTGAAATGCTGTAAAAAATTGCTTCAACAGCTTGACCTGAGACTTGAAGGATTAATTCGGTATAGTGCTACGAAACCAATGAACACAGCTCTTCTTTTTATGACTATAAACACTCAGCAAGAATACAATATTTTCCAAAAATTTAACCCAGCAGGATGTCCCGACGAGATGTAAACAAGTGAGAGCGAGCGTTTAAGAGGATGCTCGCCATGCTAAAGCTATTGGTAACACAAATGTTACGCTAATGCTATGAGTTACATTTTTGCAAGGGCTAAAGCAACATTGCATAGTCCCTCATGCAAGTTAAAAAATGATTTATAATTACAAAGAGAGGCAAGCCTGATGCTTCCTGTAGCAGCCTGTTGTCAAGCTGCTGCAGGCTCCTTCCGGGGTCATACCGTCATTCACAGTTGCCCACACAGATGCCTTATCAAAATCCCTTTTTATTAGATTATTATTTTGTTAATCGGCCGATAGCTGATGTTGGAAAAAAGTCCATACATCGTAGACTAGAGCATAACTAGACGAATGCCAATTTTCGTCTGATGAGACAATAATGAGACAAAAATGAGACACTGTCATGTGTTCACAATGTGAGACATGTTCATATTGTTTTCGTGATGAAAAGTACTGTTGAAAACTGACTTAATTTTAGTAGTTCAATACAAAAGGTGAAAGTCAATATTTATACATTCATACACAGGCTATGCAATACTGCTTACTTATGTAAATTCCAAAATTCGCCATCGCAAGAAACAATCCAAAAAGTAATATAAAATTTGTGTCTTGCAAAGGGTGACCTAGTATTTGAGCAAATAATGTTATGAAAATAGTTGAAATTGGCATTGGAGAAGAGCAAGAGGGCTTGACTGTGTTGGTGATAAGTAATGTGCCAGTTTTATTTTATTTTATTTTTTTGCTGAATCCAACAATTAAGCTTACATCGCACAACTCATCAGCTAACATTCAAGCAGATGATGTTAATACCACGAGGGAATAGCACATCCTGTCCACTTCTCAAAGGAAAGGTGTCATTAATGGCTAATGAAAGCCAACACCTTTTGGTCATCATTTTCACTCTCCATAAGCATTGAGAGAGTCATTAGAGGACTTGATAAAGGCCAGAGAGTTTAGCCAATAATCTGTCTTAATTGCTCAGCTGTATGACAAAGAGATGGTCCAGCATTGGGCAGCGCATGATGCCAGGAACAAAATCTATGCTGACAAGAGTTTTTAATGGCCAATCAGATATTTTGGTTGGCAATAAAACCTGATGGTTCTGGCAAATGTGTATAAGCTGTATTTGAAGTCCAGGAAAAAGCAAGAACTTCCAAAATTGTTTTGGACTGGGCTCATGGCGGTACATATTTTTGTGTTTCATTTTCTATCATACCTGTCCCTCATAAGCCACATATAAAATACCAGAAAGTATCCCCTTGAGAACTGATTGCGCAGACAATAAACCAAGCAATTTGCTTCCATTTTCAATAAGCTCACGTTGAGCTGTAAATACATCTAAAATGAAAGTGAACACTGAGCTGAACAACAAGCCCCTGCTGAAAAACGTGAAAGCAGAAGCAATTACAGCATCAGCCGAGTCCCTTGAAAGTCGTCAGCGATCAAGTCACAATGAACCCCGCGGCTGTGTGACAAAGACCAAAGCCCTCTGTCACCCGTGACGTTAACTTTAATCTCCACGTGGCTTCAAACCGACAGGAAACCAGAACCTGTCAGATGGCGAGACCACCGCCGCAGGAAGCCATGGCTCTGGACCGTTTTCAAAACCTTTGATTGGGAACACAGCCTGAAACCCCCTCTTAAAATACAAGGTACAATTTTTTTATTGCTCTTTTTTTCACCAAACCTGATAGCAGAATCACAACCATGCGCAAGCAGCTGACAGGAATAATCCACAAGCCGTAGACTGACACTCACCTAGAGGAGAGAAGAGAAGAGAGAAAATATTAAATAATAGATTCCAGCAGCAGAATTGACGAGAGGGGGAACCACAAAGCCCCAAAATAAATACATTCACTGCAAGGTAATTACTGTGAATGTTGGAGAGGATAGCAGAGGAGTGGGTAGGCTAGCGGTTGACAACTGACTGCTCAATTAAAAATGAGCATTTGCTTTAGTTTGGCAGCCAAATGGAAAAAAGTTTGACATAAAAAACAAAGAGCGCATCACGTCGGAAGCAACAATTTACCCGAGGCATTCTTTTTGCGAGCTGTGCATCAATTTGAAAGCCACTGTTCAAGTGGACTTACGTACCTGGATTTTATAAACCAAACGAGTCGACGCTCTCAAATGCTGATCAGGAAATGAGGATGACTAATCGAGCGCTCGGGCCCGAATATTATTTTTCCGTGGCACTCATTAGGCTGACAGGTTAAGTTGACGCGACAGGAAAGGATGGTGTCGCTGTGCGAAAGCGTTTGTCAGCGAGACGGATGATTCGCCGCGATGTTTATCATTTAGCGGCCTCGCGGCAAATGTTGACGAAGTGCTCACAGGCAGCGTCATCCATCTCGCACCGCTCTGCCTATCAGCTTTCTTTCGTAATGCTAGCATTCATCTTCACGTTCAATCCCCATTTTTACTCCCCTGCAGTTTGTGTTTGCGAGCGCTATTTCTTTACGAGTCAATATTAACATTGCGGCTCTCGGTTTTGATTGACAGTTCGCGAGACATTCATTTAATATTATGTCTATTGCGCTCGTGAAGGCGAGCTGAAATGTATCATAAGAAGAGTTGCCTGCAATCATTTGAGTCAGTTTGCAGCTCACATGAATTGATAAACTAACAGTATAACACAGACTGATTGAAAAAACAGACTTCTGAGTCAAAGTTAGCATATTTTTCGGACTATAAGTCACACCTGAGTATAAGTCGCACCAGCCATAAAATGCCCAATGAAGAGGAAAAAAACAACAGGTCACACCTGAGTATAAGTCGCAGTTTTGGGGGATATTTACTTGATAAAATCCAACACATAGAACAGATACGTCATCTTGAAAGGCAACTTAATATAAAAATACAATAGAGAACAACATGCTGAATAAGTGTACAGTATGATGTTACATGATGCATGAACAACAAAATGCGAATATACTGTCCTCACCAGGACGCTACAGCTCGGTCCTGGCTATACAGTGAGCTAAACTCCCAAACGACGATGCTGGACATCTGTATAATTTGCTGAATCAATTTTGTCCTCGATACCAAACAGGTTCGCATCAACGTAAATAAATGATCATTCGGTGCTACTACAGCAATGACACAAAACGGTTAGCATGCATTCCCTAGCATTAGCACATTGTTCAAACAACCACACAACTGTCTCTAAGTGTCCGATCGTGGGTGGAAAACACACAACAACAACAGGAAAGATGATACACACAGACATTGCCTACAGTATGTACAGATATTTTACAAGCATAAACAATCAACGGTGGTTCGCAGCCGTCTCTCTCTCTCTCTCTCTCTCTCTCTCTCTCTCTCTCTCTCTCTCTCCTCTCTCTCTCTCTCTCTCTCTCTCTCTCTCTCTCTCTCTCTCTCTCTCTCTCTCTCTCTCTCCTCTCTCTCTCTCTCTCTCTCTCTCTCTCTCTCTCTCTCTCTCTCTCTCTCTCTCTCTCTCTCTCTCTCTCTCTCTCTCTCTCTCTCTCTCTCTCTCTCTCTCTCTCTCTCTCTCTCTCTCTCTCTCTCTCTCTCTCTCTGGTGTGTGTGTGCGCTCTTCTTCACGTAAACAAGTGTGATTGCACCCCCACTTGGGCGTGAAAGCGCCACACACTAAAAGCATGTATTTCAATATAAAAAAAGTCAATAATTGAACACACATTGCCAAAGGCAGAACGCGAACGTGGACATAGCTATTAAGAGTTATTCAGATAACTGGCATAAAGAACATGCTAACAACTTTACCAAACCATCAGTGTCACTCCAAAACACCAAAATAAGATGTGAAATGATATAATAATGTGTAAATAATTTCACACATAAGTCGCTCCTGAGTATAAGTCGCACCCCCAGCCAAACTGAAAAAAAAAATGCGACTTATAGTCCGAAAATACAGTAAATGAGGGCTGAATCTGCAAAACTTTTCTGGTAAACATGGCCAAACACGTCAACCGCTAAGTGTAAATGCAGGAACATGAACATCAAGTGATATGCGTCAAGCAAGGGTGTAGGTTTGCATAGGGACAATAGGGACATAACACTACCAACTTTTCAGGATGCTGAAATTGTCCCCACAGACTTTTAAGCAGTGTTGTTAATAACGGCGTTACAATATAACGGCGTTACTAACGGCGTTATTTTTTCAGTAGTGGGTAATCTACTTAATTACTTTTCTCATCTTGGCAACGCCGTTACCGTTACTGAGGACGGAACGGCATGCGTTACTATGCGTTACTATATTGGTCGAAAAGTCTGAGGGAGATGGACTCACCGAGACGACAGAGCAGAGCAGGAGCGGGGAGGAGGCAAGAAAGTTGTGACGCCGAGCAAACGCGATGCTAGGTAGCTTCAATAATACATGTTGTAGCCGATAGCCTACAAACTACGCCCGCATGTTATGGTAGATATGGTAGACATGGTAGATATCACATGTACTGTATATAGATATAACTAGATGCAAAATGACAGACATGGCACTAAATGCGTTAGTAGACAGCCGCCATCTTAAAGCAGTATACTTTTTAGGACGGCTCTGTTGTAGAGAACCTTCCTAGCGAACCTAAGTAACTTTTTATCTAAAATACTTCTAAATCGGCAAAATCTTGACTTGAATCTATCTTTAAATGATGAAACAGTTTTAAAACTTTCATATGTCGAAAGTAGAGAGAAGGGAACTATAATGGGAGCAATTTTAACAACTTTTAACAGTTGATTCAGGGTAAAGGGTAAATTAGGGTAAAGAATTGGGCTCGGGCCAATTGTACCAAAAACCTTCACAAAAAAATTCACATAGTGTGGCCAATGTTTTTTTTTTTTTTTTTTTTTTTTTTTTTTGAGGAAAAACAAAAAAAAAAAGGTAATTATCACCAATTACTTTGCCAAGTAACTAATTACTCTTACATTCAGGTAATTGAGTTACTAACGCAATTACTTTTTGGGAGAAGTAATTTGTAACTATAATTAATTACTTTTTTTCAGTAAGATTAACAACACTGCTTTTAAGCAACCTTGTTTGCATTGTATAATGATTACAGTTCTATAGGTAATTGAGATTGTCTTCCAATATGTTGTAAGGATAGAAATGACCTGACCATTATTAAGTGAATTGCACTACTTTCATTATGTTCAGACTTGCATGGACCCCTTTTCACTTGCTGAATGTGCCAGTCCATTTTTTCCCTCAAACGTACGTTTGATTGGCTGATGACTTGACCCCAAACCTCCATTACACACACGCATTCACAGCCCGACGAATTCACAACATGCCTCCTCCTCCGCCCCGGTTCTATGTAAGGAATTTTAGTTTTTTTTTTTGTTTTTTTGTTCCCTGCTAGCAGGAGCCATTGTATGTAAAAATAAATCATTGTTGATGGGAGCACACCACTAATTTTGCTACTGGTCCAACCTGCATCAGAGTTAGCATAACATTAATCGGTGTGAATTTATTAAACTCGAGGAGGAAGCTGCATTGAGAGAAATATCCTCCTGTATGTTTTCTCCTGTTATAGTTAACTGAACTAAAAGAGATGTGGTGAACTAACCCACAGTCCTCATTTTTTATTTTATTCATGTCGTTTAAAAACAGCCCAAAGGAATTTTCATTTTTTGTTGAGTTTAGCTGTGCTTGTGGACAAAAGCAGGAGTGTTTTACCCGAAAGAAGGCTCCATTTTTATTTATTTTTGTTATTCCCGAAGATGCTTTTTGTGACATTCAATTTACTTAGACAATCTTGAGTGGTATTAAGACATTTTTTTTTTTTGCATTCCTGGATAGTTAAGAGATGATTAACAAGTTGGTATTTCTTGTGTATGTTAAAATAATTTACGTTTAAATATTGCAATTAAAAATTGCTAATAAAATCCAGACATTTATTCTGGGAGGTTTCAAAATGTTTCTTTCGTAGTTGTTGAAAACAGAGATTTGAATCGAACGGTGTATCACCTGAACCAACACATGTGCACTGCAAAAACCCAATGTCAAATGTTCTTAATTCATGAATTGATATTGTCCATCATTTGAAAGCATTTTTTTCTTGATTTAGGTGAAAAATGACCAACTTTTAGATGTATGGTCTTAATAAGAAAAAATAGTAATATTTACTTAAAGTGTAATAATCTGACACATAAATCTGTTAACGAGCCCTTAACACACAAATCAAGATGGAGATAATTATTTGACTAAATTTAAGAAAAACAGATGATATGACGTGATAAATTTCCAGTGTGAAAATTACTATAAGGCAATACAGATTTATTTTGCATTAATCATTTAGCCTATCAATTAATTAGGTTCATATTGGTGAGAAATGTAGCCCTGACCACCATTCACCCAATCCGTTTGGTTTTAATAATGTAGCCTGGAACTCCAGACTCATCGCTGTTCCAGCTATAGTGTCTGATGACCGATCGGCAGACCTACAGGTAATTCCCAGGGCGGAGCAAGCCACAGCAAACAGACAGCAGAGTGGACCAATCAGTGACTAGCGGACGTGACGTTGGTAAAGCGACAAGAAACTATCGCAAGGACGTAAATATACAAGGAGAGTGGCGAACGGAGAAGTTTATTCAACATGGCTAGCGCGAGACAGTTGCTGGGGTTTTAGCGAGTGGATGTGGTTTTGGTGATTTAAAACTGAATTTACCGCAGATTGGAACATATTCTCGTTTGCCATCCGTGTTGTTGTGGAGACGACTTCCGACGTGCAACAGTGACGTTGCTTGTTAAGAACACGTCACGCAAATAAACGAATCTGATTGCACGGTCGATCTTGTTCGGGCTCGGGAGGCCATTAAGGGGCTGGGTCCCAGACTATTCTCACAGGGTTTGAAAAATAACAGGGAGAACTAGTGATGGTGAGATGAAGCCTCATGAGGCATTGCACCACTTGAGCCAATTGGTTCGAGAAAAGGTTCATTTCTTGGAGCTTCATGTGTCCACGGAACCACCTACTGGCTAACTGTATAATCACAATCATTTGTCTCCCAACCACATGAGGGATTCGTTAATTTTTGTGTGTGTGTCTGTTGGGAAGGTATTATTTAGCAAAATATTGTCAGACCAAAGCCTCGATGTACGCACATAGATGATCACATAAGTATAATGTATATAGTTTTTCTTCAACTTTCTTTTCATTGTTTTCCAGTCACAGAATCACAGAAGTTAAATTTGGCATACATCTTCAGCAATGGGATCAAACTCATAACCTGAGTGACCATGATGAGGGGGGCAGTACACCCTGAATTATGGGGGGGGGGAAAAGGACCTATACATATGAAACAAAAACAGTATAAAATATATGATATGATGTCTCTTGTAGGTCAGCAGTGCCAAGCAGCTCCCCAAAAATCAACGTACAACAAATTATACATATAAACGTTTGAACTTTTGGGTCCAGTAAGAGGAGTTGCCACATACAGTCACATTCTCATATGTCACTAATGAAGTAAAACCTGTATGTACATATTTTTAATGTAGTCTGTGTATGTGTGAAAATAATTTCATAAATGGCATTATCATAATGTGGTAGGTTGTGCAATCTTATTTTTTCTGATAATTACATGTGCGTATGTCGCCGGTGGTGCATGGATCCGGGCCGCGCGACGCAATCCGTACCCAGGACAGAACTCAAACTCACTCGCACGACGCGTCCAGCACGGTACGCAGATGTTCTGACCACCAAGCCAGAAGCCCGGGCTACCCACTTTGCCTGCCAGCGTACCCTCATGAGGAAAGGGAGGTTTCGACACAACGGACTTGCCTGAACCCGTTACACCAGGGGTGTCCAAACTTTTTGCAAAGGGGGCCAAATTTGGTGTGGTAAAAATGTGGGGGGCCGACCTTGGTTGACGTCCTTTACGTAGAACAATATATTTAAGCAAATTTTAGCAAGCCATTCTGTGTGTCACATTTGCTTTATTATTTTTTTAAATTAATAATATCAATAATCTCGCAACTAGCCTTTGAGGCGTTCTCTTTCGATTCTCGGGTTCTTGCGAAATACTGCTGCTGTGAAATTAAACTAGCTTCAAGTTGCTTTAATTTCTCGCTACGTATCTTCCCTGTAATCATGTCGTACATGTCCACGTCTCTTGTTTGGTAATATCGCCTCACATTGAACTCTTTAAAAACAGCGACTGTCTCTTTGCAAATGAGGCAGACACAGTTGTTGCGTATTGTAGTGAAGAAATAGTCCAATTTCCACCTATCCCTGAAGCGTCCGCCGTTGCAGTCAACTTTCTTTTTTGTGTTGTCACCATTTTAGAAAATTGGGAGTTAAGGGTTACATGGGGTAATGTTGCTTAGAGTGCTGCTGCCTTTTAGTGGGTAAATGAGGAGCAGCATTTAGTGTGTAAGCTACTTCATATGATGGTAGCAGTAGTGCTGACCAATTTATTAAGTCTGTGTGCGGGACAGACATGATTGATTTTATGACAGAGGCTGGGGGCCGGATGAAATTTGACCAGGGGCCGCATTTGGCCCCCGGGCCGGACTTTGGACATGTCTGCGTTACACGTAATCAGAGAGAACAGTAAACATGTTCGTGTAACATGAAAAGGTTACTGATGATGCTTGTGCAATTTGGACATTGATGTAGCGACAGGATAGCGGGGGTTTTCATTATTTGATTTTATTCTTTTTTTTTCCCCCCACAGAGAGAAAGTCCTCTTTATGCTGGCTTCATCCTAGTATCAACTACTGTACCATTCTTTCAACTCACTTAAACTTTTCACTCTCCAAAGCACCTACAAATTATCCAAACTCTCACCTGATCACAACTCTCCTGCTAACACCCACATTTTGAATGCAGGCAGAGGTGTTGATAGATTGAAGTGAGCTGTCAAACCGCGCAGCAAATCTAAAGCACTCCATGAAGCGATCACATGGTACAGGTTGGCAGCGAAGCTTCGGAATCGGACGTCATCATTTTCGGAACCTCCCCTAAATGAAGCGAGCCTCGGTACGCGCTTCACAGAAAAGTCCCTTCATTACTCGACACACGCTTCGAAGACTCGGCGCACCTCATGACATCACTAGGGAGAACAGTCTGGCCGTGCCAGGCAATTAATAATGTCCCGTCCCAAGCAATTGTGTACATGCAGGTTATGAATTTATATCGTCCCTTCCAATACCGAGACCAAACCTACCTCGGCGTCAAGTTGCATCTGTGGATTGGTTGGGATAGATACAAGTGAATGTTCGATCACTTTTGGTCATACAAGAACATGGAAAGCAAATTTAACAGAAGTTTAACGAGATAATCTTATTTTCGCCGTTGATTTAGAGTGTTCAACTAGCGGCCTTTTTCTCTTTCTAAAGAGTTGAGCGCACTGACTGCGCCAAGCAACATCGTATAGAAAGAGGGCCAAGTTGAAAGGGGGGTTCATCGTAATGAACAAACAGTGAGATCAAACAACACAGCCAGCCGCCCGGCCGTGTTCCTGCACAGTTGAATATTTCAGAGCAGCTTTAATTGAATGGCAAGGCGCATCTCGGCGGCCTGACTGCCTTCCTTTCTTTGACAGCTCAAGGCTGTCTTGGAAACCTCTTGTGATTCACATCCCTTGCCAGGCTGCTGAATTGCCTTTGCCACTTGCCAGGTTGCTCTTGTGTCTTTATTTTCAGGGGTGGAGGGAGGGATGAGGGTGGGTGCCCTTGCATCTTGTGGAAGGCTGAGGGAAGGTTGCGTGCGCAAAAAAAAAAAAAAAAACCCTACTGAGGAAAAACAAGTTGAACCAGCATATGTTTCCGTTGGTCGACTCCCTGAATGAAGGCATTCTAGGAGAAGACCGAGCCAAAAATAAGATTGGGAATAGAATAGAATAGAATAGAATAGAATAGAATAGAATAGAATAGAATAGAATAGAATAGAATAGATCTTTGTCATGTCCTTGACAATTAAATTGGGATGTTGAACTCCAGTTATTTCCATAACCAAGATGAGACAAAATGTAAACATAAAATTCTAATATATATAGGTGTCCGATAATATCGGGCAATAAAAGCATTTTTAAATCATATCGGATAATATTGGCATCAGTTTTTCCATTATGGACTTTGGGCCAATATTTATGTTGCTTTCAAAGTGAATGTAGAAGCCTCCTGCCTTTGTACAAGGGTCTGGTCACAGCTTAGCACAGCAGTTATTCTTATTGATCACTAGATGTCTCCAAACCAAGATGATTGGGATTTTTTTTTTGTGAGCAGAGCATTTGCCATCATGGTGCAATAATCTAATCAACAATAAATGATTGAAAAATAATGAATATGTTAAAGTGCAAGTTCAGAATTGGTCGGTGAGTTGATTTCAACAAATTCCATGTAGTTTGTTAGTTTTTTGTTAGTTTGAGGGCTCCGGCATGACTAAGCTAGTGCGAGTCAATTGGGCTGATATGCATGAAGATATGCACACACAAAAATCATCGATAACCCATGCAATCAATAGTGTTGGCTATGTTTTTAGGATAAAGTTATTAAAACTTATCACTGCATGTCAATGATTGCAGTATGAGCAGCAACATTTGTCATCCAGAAGCAAAGATATCAAATCGTTTTTTTGTCACCGCTGATTTTTTATGTCATAGCCAGCAGCAAGTAACCAGTTTATATTGTTCCCCGTTCTTCATCGGGAATTTGAGAAAACTTTCCTTTGCCAATTTCTTCTGTCTGTTTCCACAGCCTCTAAATGCACATTTCACCATGTTGCCGGCCGTCAGTTAAGTTTCCAACCTCTGATCTGGAAAAATATCATTGGAACGCCTCCACTGTTTGATTACTTACGAGAATGTGTTTTGATGGCCACAATACAAAGCAACTTGTCATGATCAGCCATATTTGCTGTTTACATTTGCTTCGAATGCTTTGAGGTCACAACTTGTGCACTCAGAGCGGGACAAGTCTGACTTCACACCTTCCTCGAATGCAGCGTGAGCATGAGTGGCCGAAGCACTCCTCTCTATTGTGGTCGTATTACGCATCTAAAAAAAATAGTCCTGCAGAATTTAATTAATTACGGCAGTTTTTTTGTGACATTGTTTTGACCACATGGGTGTTTTGGAAAAATGACCTGCATTTTGAATTAATTTTAATATGTTGGATCCATTCGTGGATCTGTATCGCTTTTTTATTGGCATGCTATGTTGGCCCCATTGACTCGCGCTAGCTTAGGGCACTCCGGAGCCCTGAAACTAACAAATAACTTACAAACTGCACGAATAGCCGACGATTAAGCCTAATGTAAAAAATTCTGAACTTCCGCTTTAAGTCCAAGACTGAATATATCAGTATCTGTTTGATGTCGGAATCAAATTTCTTGAGTTGGACAATATCGGGATATCAGTTAAAAAGTCATTATCAGATATTTTATTATATTATTATTATTAATATTATTATTATAAGAATGCCAATACAAAATGTGAAACAGTTAAAATCAGACTACGGTACCAAATTTTGTTCCACCAAAGAGTAATTTAAATTCATAGCAGAAGGATTAGAGCGCCACAGAGAACCACATGATTGGACGTCCATCATCGTCAACATTACATAACCTTTCCTACTCAAATCCTACGAAAACTGCTTCCATCACCAGGCCAATGATATGACTTTTTTTTTTTTTTTTTTAATAGCAGTGGTTTTCATTTCCAGGCACGGTGAAAAGCATATAGCTTCCTTCTCTAATGCGACGTGACCCTGCCACTTTAGCGTGTTCGCTGTCTTGTATGCATGCTAATGAAGCTATTAATTAGCTGCCTCGAGACTGTATGTATGCGGCAACAGGCTTTCGACGCAAACGTGTCATGTCTGATCTCCCAATACCCACAAGGTGCTGTAGTTAAATGTAAAGGGGTTCAATAGGAATTATCTGGTTTGATTGTTAAAAAAAGCAGCTATTGAATTTAAGATCAAAGTCAGATAACTAGTAGAATAAAGCTGAAAAAAGGCTGACATTGTAAATAATGTGATTAAAAAAATATGAAATTAAGGTCAATTTATTACAAGAATGAAGTCGCAATTTTAAAGAGAGGGAAAATGCTTCTTATAACAATTGTTTCACCAATATAAGTATAAGGTGCACCTACAAGCTTTTCTTAAAAGCTGTTATTGTGCCCTATAATCCAAAGCGCCTTACATATGGATTGATAATAATTATGGCATGACATTCCCTTTAAGGCAGCTTCATCTAGTGGATGCGTAATGCAACCCCAACAACTACTATTAATGTGCCTTATAATGCGGTGCGCCCTATACATAAAAACAGTTTTAAAATGGGCTTTTCATTGAAGGTGTGCCATATATTCCAATGTGCCTTATAGTGCGGAAAATACGGTACTGTTTTAGTTTATAACTTCTCATAACATCACAACTTAGGTGAGATTACCCCAGATTTTATATACAGTTCAATTTTTTAAATTTGATTCCGTCATTTGTCTCGGCATATGACGATATGCTTGAAATACAACAATTTATGACAGTGTCACAATTTCATTGTTTTCCCGCAAGCACAGCGGATTTTCTTGTGAAATAAATCAACAAGTCCTAAGAGGGTTAGTGAAGGTGGTGAAAAAAAGGAAAAAGGTGACACCAGTGCTTAATTTGTAAATCATAAGGTGCCGGAACGCAAAGTACATATGACAGCGCAGGGATGACGAGACGGGCACAGGTCCCGGAAGCACACAGAAAATGGTGCTGAAAAAACACGCAAATGCCCACTTGCCATGCTGTAGGACTTACAAGTCTCAATTTCAGATAATATCCATGGTATAAATGTTATGACAATAATTTACAATTATTTTGGCTATACTCTGCACAAGATGGGCAATTGCCCGCATAACTATAGGTGCGACTTACAGTACACAGTCAGCAAATAGTTTCTCAACAGGTCTAACTTGTACAACATAAAAAAGAAAATCAGAGGTTACAATAAATAACACAAATCTCCCATTGTTATTATTTATTATAATAACAGGTGGGTTCGAGGAAGCTCTCTGATTGGTCAGTTACCTTGTATTAATCACGATATAACATAGCTAGTTGATGAAGGGTAAAGGTACCGTTCTCGCACACACCATATTATTGTTTGCATTAGTCTAACACATTCATCCAACTATAGTTTAGGCAGACTTCACTCAGTGCCCTTGACACAGTAAAGTTAATCACCTTATCGGGGCTCCTGAGGGAGAAAAGGAAAAATGGTACCATTTCTCGTAGGCACCGTCTAACTGTTTGCATCACTGGAACACACGTAATATAATTAACTAGGGAATAGTATCATTTCTCATATTTATGTAGGACTGCACCTAATATAAAATAAATAGCACACCATAGTTTAATAAAAGCAGCATAGATACACAACGACATCTTATCATAGAAGCCCACCATATGCGTCACGAGCAAGATTGACGCACCAAAACTTGCAAATACGCTCTGCAAGGACAAAGCGCTCTTTGTCCTAAAACAAGTAGAGCCAGCCCGGATAACAAAGTTGATAGCGGGCGCTTGTGACGTCAAGACCAGCATCGGTCGCTGTGGCAACCACATCCCATCCACGCATGAACCTAAACAGCCCAAAACCGGCCAGAGAGGGATCATCCCAAAGCAACGCCCGGACACACCTTCGGCCGGCCCACGGACTTAAAAAACACTGGACACTGACATAAGACAGATTTTGCTGCTCGGAAACATGTAGCCTTGTTTTGGATCCAGTATTGTCCCTCCATTGTTTGTTTTTGCCTTGTTTTTGACCATTGTCGACGAATAAATTGTCAACCTGCTTTCGGCGAGTCTTTTTCAAACTTTTGGAACATGGAGTCAGTACAAAGGGTTAACATCAGAGATGAACGCGCGAAGTTCCGCCTTCCCGGTTGGCGCACGGGAGGCAGCATCGGCCGAGCGGCACTTGTTTTGGCTGTCGCTGTTTCCGTGCGGCTTGGCTGGGGAGGCGAATTTCAACAATGATTTATACATGGCTAGGGCCTCATCACCAAATGTATGACTACGCCGTTATATTTGTGCCTCGAGTCTGTGGTTTACAAACATATTTATCCGTTAATTCATTTTATTTCAACAACACAGTTGTAATTATTGTATAGGCCCGGCCGCCCATGTAAGCAAATGAATTAAAAATATTTCAGAACTGTATCGCCTACTTTATTGCATTCACCTCTAACTGAGCTGCTGTCCATCCCTGACCTGTCAGTGGACGTCCCACATTCTTCTCCGCTCAGTGTGCTCTCCTCTCCTTCTGAATCTTCCTGTAAGCGAGCTGATGTTGCGGTTCCCGCCTTTTGCTCCAGTGTAGCTTTTCTGACTCGTTTTGAACCATCTTCCTTCTTTTTGAAAAAGGACAGTAAATGCAACTGTCTTTTTGGCATGTTGAAATACCGTTTGATCCTGGCTGCTTGCTCCCCAGATGCCGCAAATTTCGATTTGATTTTTTTTTTTTTTTTTTTTAATGTCAGGGGCTTGATTTGTTAGTCCAGCTTTTCAGTGCATCAACAAATCTCGGACTCTGCAAATTTGGCGTAGAAGAAGAAGTGGGCGAGCGTAAGGGGGAGCGAGAGGAAGCGAAAAGGAGAGTTGCTTGAGGGCGCGTTGTAGATTTTCTGACTGTCCCCCGCTGGTTTTTGTTTAGCTCCATGCAACAGCCATCCTAGGCTTCTCCGTGTTTTTATACACTACACCACCTTCCCGAAGGAAGAACCGGACGTAGGAGCGACGAACGAGCCACGGAAATCGCCGGTCCACATTTTATTCTTTTCTATACACGAGAGGTGCCGGATCAGCCCAAATAAGTCCCGGAATACAGGGATGCCAAAATCAAGAGGTGGCGGATCTTGTTCCGGCAGGATCCGGCACAAATTAACCCATGGGTGACACTTACCATTGAAATTAAGAAAGAAATGATAGAAAAATATGAGCATGCGTGCGTGTGAGTGAACTGGCGTAGGGTAACAATAAAACCTCTTTTTTATTTCTGATTTATTATTATATTATTATTATTGTTACATCGGCAATGAAGTTGCCAGCTTTGTTAGGTTTTTAATCCTTTATCTCAGAACTTGTGCACCACAACAAGGCTACTATCTTCTGTAGGTGACGCCAACAACAACATGAAAAGAAAGTAAAAACTTTCCACTCTGCCGTACCTCCATCTCTCTCACTCGTCAATCACACGGTGCGTTCAGGAACAGCATGCAAAACACAATCACCACATTAGAACCTGATTCGTTACATTATTACTATTAGTAATATATTGTTATTATTTCGATTTGTATTTATCATTGTTTTGCTAAGTGTAATTGCTATTTGTAATTGTACCAGCAGTATGCATTAAGAATTTAGCGTAGGTTTTTGGACTGTGCAACCAATTAATCGAATTAGAATGTATTCTGATAGGAAAATCCCACTTGACATCTGACCATTTCGACTTAGAAACCAGGTCCTGGAACGAATTGAATTCGTATGTAGAAGTACCACTGTACTAAAAAGTTTTCCAACTGTCATTACAATGCAATTTGACGAGCTATGGTCCAAATCGGTGGCCAGACTCTCAAATTCAGATGGGAATTTACCTCACACAGCTTGCTTCAAAATCAGGCGACTCAACCACTATACAACCAACGATACATCTTTAACTTATGGAAAATAATTAAAACAGTGATTGAAAATTAATAAATTATGAGGTGGGTGAACACAGCAACTATTACTACTAATAAATTCAATTATAACCATGATTATGAATAAAAAATGGCCGCAATGCATGTCGGGAATTGGCTCCCCTACTGACCGTCCATGAGTAATGCATTGAATATTGCGTGAATGTAATATAGTCACAAAATGTAAAAGAACTTACGTAAAGAATTCCTGCAAGGGGCTAAAAGCGACGGCGGTTTGGCTCTTCCTAATTTTCAGTTGTATTACTGGGCCGCAAATCTAAATTGTATGGCATATTGGTTATATTACCATCTTAAGGAGAATGGTCCCGCTTGGGTGCAGATGGAAGCTTGTGCATGTCTCCCAAATTCATTAGCCGCCTTGTGTGGTGCGCCACTGCCCTTGAAAGTTGGGGTATCAGGAAATAACCCAGTTTTATCTCACTCCCTTCGGATACTATCTCAATTTAGGAAAAAAAATGGTGTAGTTGGTACTTGTCTTTTTAGCCCAGTGGCATCGAATCATTTTTTGGTCCCCTCAACAGTCGATAAAGCCTTTCATTTGTGGTCCAGCCTGGGTCTTACACGTTTAAATGACCTTTTTGTGGATGATATTTTTGCCTCTTTCGCACAGCTAGTCCAAAGATTTAATATTCCTAACTCTCATCATTTTAGATATCTGCAACTTAGAAGCTTCGTTAAGAGTATTATATCGCTTTTCCCAAATAAACCTCCTACAACAGTTTTAGATGATGTTATGTCTTTAGATCCGACAGAGAAAGGGGGAATTAAGCGCATTTTTAATCTAATTTCTAATAAGGTAGCTCCGTCCTTATCCAGAATCAAAGACCTGTGGGCACGGGATCTTCAAACACCAATCGGAGAGGGACTGTGGTCTAAGGTTTTGGGTAGGGTACATAATTCATCTATGTGCGCTCGTCATGTTCTGATTCAATTTAAGGTAGTACACCGGGTACACTATTCTAAGGTAAGATTGTCCAGAATCTTTCCAGAAATCAGCCCTTTGTGTGATAGGTGCAAGCTGGCGGATGCAACACTGATCCATATGTTTTGGTTATGTCCCAGCTTAGAAATATTTTGGAAGGGTATTTTTGAAGCCCTCTCCCTCGTGTTAGGGGTCGGAATCACTCCTGATCCTATAATATCAATATTTGGAGTTTTACCGGAGGGTCTGTGGCTGCCTACTTGGGGGTGTAGGGTTATTGCTTTTACCACCCTTTTGGCGCGACGTTTAGTTCTTTTGAGGTGGAAGGAGGCTGCCCCACCCACAACTTCGCATTGGATAAGGGATGTGCTGATGAATCTTAGGCTCGAGAAAATCAGATATATTCTTCGCGGTTCTGAAAAGAAATTTTATAATACATGGGGACCTTTTCTTTCATTCTTTGACAACACCACTACACAAGTGCAGGAATGACATATGCACTGTTATATTGCTAATTTAGCCATGGGGGATGGGCAACGGTACGGTCGCTTTCCATGCTGCTCCTATTTGGTGGGACATTTGAATGTATTGCACTGTATTTTTATTCCGTAACCACTATGTATCGAAGTGATGGCAAGGAAGAACTTTCTATGACTCTCTGGACATTTACGATTAGACATAGACTTCATGGTTGTTTGTGTTGGATAACTTAGAGTGAAACAATTTTTTTTTTTTTTTTTTTTTTTTTTTTTTTTTTTAATTTATTTATTATTATTATTATTATTTTGTTTAGTTTGGGAGGGGTGTTCTGTATTTTTTTTTTAACACCAATAAAAAGAAATTTGAAAGAACTTACTAGTATTCGTAGATAATTAGATACCTGTACATTACAGCAAAAAGTTAATATGGTGATATTAATGACCAATATCGTGAATAGAATATTTTCTCCATATCGCACGGCAATGATATATGACCTACAGTATGTCTATGTTTAGACGACGACGAACATAAACTAACACTACCCCCTGGTGAAGACTTTCTCATTCCTGCCGTAGGCATCTCCTTGACGCGACCTTAGACGCCGGCCCACCGCGGCTCGTTTGCGTCATGATTTCTGATGGCCTCGTTTACGACTCCAAAAGGGCGATGACGAAGATGAGGATGACATGACACAGAGGTGTAAAGATCATTAAAAGGTTGCATTTACACACTGCAACATAAAGTCTCCCTCATGCAGTACAAATGGGGGGAAAAAATGCATCTCTATGCAACCGCATCGAAATAAATGGAGTGTTCATATTTGACGTGAATGCAAGCGTAAATATTATGAGCCTTGAATGTGCTGTACACAAGTGGGACCTTGAACAGCGGTGAGGCGGGCAATTTTATGTGGTGGGATGACATTTTTCAACGTGAAACAGGAAGGAACGACGTTTAATCTTATCTGTGGATGCAGAGGAGTTTCTAGACATTGGATTATAATCATATGAGATGCGTTGCGGTAGAGTAAGTGCACAGTGAACAAATGTGGCCTATGTGGATGACAGCTTTCAATGGAAGCCCGGGTTCCAAAGTGTGAACATTGTGAAAAATAAATGAAATAAAAGCCTTTCAAAGTGTGCGCCTTCATTTTTTTGGTTCCATACCCCACCAAATAGGTCAGGCACTCTAATGCCACATCGAAGAGAAAATGGCTGCTTAGAATGACAAAGGTCTTATGTTTAAGCCTTCAGCCTGTTACATCCCTTATATAAAATAGTCACTTCAAGTTATATTTTGTTGTACAACAAAAATCCGAAAACACAATATAACATACAATGGAATTCCACAAGGAGCTTCTCTCAGGCACTTTGTTGTTTGATTTAAGTCTTTCAGTGCCATTGACGAGGACCAATTACAGGGCTTTTTTCATCCTTCTGCTGTTAATTTAAGTTAACTTTGACTAATAGGCGTCCAATCCATTTGAACTGGGAGGGATCGCCCTCAATAGCAGCCACTGAGTTAAAACACAGTTTCGTCAAGTGGAGTACCCGACTGATTTTCAACTTGGCGATAAAGACAGTGTGTAATTCCATGCCCCTATCTATTACTGCCACCCTTGAAAAATCACACATTGAGACTTGTATGGCCATCGTCGCCTCACTATCCAATATTGTTTGCTTGCTTAGATTGAGTTTAGATTGAACACTTCAATCCCACCAACTGTGTTGACCTTGATCATTTGATAACACTTGGCCCACCTCCGCCTTCCTCACCTCTTATCAACCTAGAATCCTGAGCCAGATTGTCTCCACTCATTTACACGCACACACTGATGTTCAGAGTGGGCCCACCCTAGACACGCGTCCTGCCTGTCCTCTGGTGAAACAAGATATGTACGTAGCGTGACTACATCCCTCCCAAGTTGCCCGTCGCTCGGCAACACCGTCAAATTCTCTACGCTCGTGACCTGCCTGACAGCTTTTGTGTTCGGGATCAAGTGGGAGGCTGATGAACGCGTCTGCGAGGCTAACTATGATGTAGCACCACACTGTCAAAACGTATCGAAGAGCACCCTTCCGCACACGCAGGCCCGGCGAGGGTAATTGGCTGTCACCTTCGTAAGGTTGCGGCGTTTAAGTCCAACCGGCCTCATTTATCAAATGCTGTGCAGTCCTGTTTCCATGCTGCGGTAACGTACGCGACAAAGTCATTAACTCAAAGCGGGATCGAGATGTTTTGGCTAAATGTAGAATGGGTCCACCATTGTAAGAAATGAAAAGTCAACAAAGTTGATAGAAGTTGCGAACAAACTTGTGTTATGGTGTAAATAGTGACATGGTGTAGGTAGGTGTATATGGAGAGAGATTTGAACATCAATTGTATTGAATATATGGTATCGCCGCTGTTCGATACGTCGGGAACGCCCGTTACCTTGTATGTTAGAATGAAGAGTTGCTTTTCTCCGCCTCAAGGAATCAATTTTGCCAGCTCTAAGAATGACGTTTTGCCCGGACTACTTTTAATGCGGCACAATGTGCTGACGTCACGTGCGTGCAGGAAGAAGAAAGAGGCGACTGACATATTTGGTTTCAACTAGAGATGTCCCGATCCGATATTTGGATCGGAACGGACGCCGATATGGGCAAAAAAAATGTGCATCGTTATCGGATCGGCCAACACGGAAAAATTCCGATCCAGACGTCCGATCCAGTTTTTTTTTTTTTTAACTCTGGTCCGGGCTTTCCAGCGCACAGAGTTACATAATCCATTCCAGTTTTTGCTTCGGTTTCCCTAAAATCCGGTCCGCATTTTACGGCACACCTTCAACACACTACATTACCGTCTCCCAATTTACCGAGAGACTTTATCGGTAAAAATGTCAGCTGTGTGGGATAATTTCACCTTAAAGGACGACAAAGACAAAGAGGCAGAGTGCAACATATGCCACAATAAAGTCAAGCGTTGTGGTTTTAAGTTTTAATACAACCAACCTAATCAAGCATTTAGCAAAATACCACCACAAACAATATGAGGAGTATGTTAAGAAAACCGAAGACAAAAAGAAAGGTCCTACGCAACTAACACTGGCAGAAACTTTTGCTATGCGTGACAAACTGGCACTCGACAGTCCCAAAGCCCAGGGAGTAACAAGAGTCATTGCCGAAGAATTCCTTCTGGATGACGAGCCATTATCTCTCGTGACTAAAGACGCACCATCCAACACTTAGAACCATGGTACAACATGCCCAGCCGTCATTATATCCTTGAGCGATTCGGACATGGAAGCTACGAGAAAGATTCACAAACATCCAAATTCCGACTAATACACAGCACGATCTTCCAGACGCAATGAGAAACGGATCGCGTGTCCCGAGAGTATGATGAGAGCATGCTTGTCATAGACCCGGGTAATGCCAATGCTCGACTCACGGCTTTAGCTCAACTCATGCCGCTGGATAAAAAAACACAAGAATACCTGACTTCTGCTGACAGCCACTACAAACTACGTCAACATCGTTTTACTGTAGATAATAGATATCATATGTATATAGAACTAGATGCAAAATGACAGACTCGACGGCGGTAGCAACATTGAAGTATGGACAACTAGATGCGTTAGTAAACAGCCGCCATCTTAAAGCAGGAGACTTCCCTAGGCTGTTGTGAACCTTCCACGCGAACCTAATTAACTTTTTATCTAGAATACTCCTAAATCGGCAAAATCTTGATTTGAATCTATCTTCAAACAGTTTTAAAACTTTCATGTGTCGAAAGTAGACAGAAGGGAAATTATGGAATAACAGGAGCAATTTTAACAACTTTAACAGTTGATTCGCAAAATTAAATGAATTGAATGTAGTTTAAAGCTGCTGATACAGAATGGGAACCTGAGTATTTTATCTACTGTTTTAAAATGTTAACTTGATACTGAAATAGTCGTTTATTTAAACCTGAGAGGCTTTTTATACAATTATTGTAACTAATGCACGAAACATTAAAAGCATCTAATAGCTTGGGGGTTTTGTGGGATTTTCCACTAAGGTTGTTTGTGTGTCTTTCTTTTTTAAGACAGTTTACAATATTATTTGCACGTTTCACTGACTGAATATGCCATTTCTGTTATGTATAACGTTTTGTGTTTGTCACTGAATAAACAGGTCAGTTTCTTGTTACCAACCGTTGTGTGTTATTCAAACTCACCTAATTCAGCTGGCTAGTTGTTATCATGAGTACTAAAACCCTTTTCAACATGAGTCTGACAACTAAGTAAGGAGGCTAAATAACTTTAACACATGCTCAGATAGGCCGGTATCGGTATCGGCCAATATCTGTATCGGATCGGAAGTGCAAAACAATATCGGTATCGGATCGGAAGTGCAAAAACCTGGATCGGGACATCCCTAGTTTGAACCATGCATGAATATTGAAGTAACGACAAAGAAGCTGATGAAAGCGAAAAGAAAGGCACCAAGACAAAGCAGAAAATGTCAAAAGTGTGGGAGCATTTAAAGCTGGACACCAAGGCAAACACTGTTTCATGTATTCACTGTAAGACAGCGCTTGCATATCATACAGCTTCACCGAAAGCACCTAGTTTACTTCTAAAGCGGAGGAGCGACAAGGTAAAAGTTAACGTAGCACTAACAAATAATATTAACATTACTGTACCTTGCTAACATAACGTTAGGTTTCTATTAATTATGACTACTGTCGATGTGTGGCTAACGTGTCTTTCGCACAGGCTTTATTTAAACTGTCAAAACACAGCGCTGTAGAGTGATGCAGGTGTAAAACAAAAACATCATAAAGCTAACTCATTTTTAAAATCAGTACACATTGATGGATAAAACACCAAGTAGCACTGGTGCTTAATGTTCTCTAATAGAGCAGGGATCATACATTTATTTGGAACAATGAAAAAACTCGTATCCCGGACTTACAATTGAGAGTAACTGAAAAGTTAACTAGAACTTAAAAATAGCTTGACACAAATAGAAATTGAATTGAAACACGCGGGAAAAACACCTAATTTTTAAGTGATGTGTATTATCAAGCATACATTTTTAGGTAAGAAATATATACATTTTATATATAAAATATATATGGCGGAAAACAGACAACACTGAAAAAGCAGTTTCTGCTCTTGCACTCCTCTTTAAAAGAAACTGCTGTATTTTAAGCCAAAACAACTGTTGTGTTTGATAGAACAAAATGTCTATATGCTGCCACAGCAGATTCATGGTGCATTGAGCCCAAAACTATTTTTAATTTGTCCGTTTTACCCTGAAAACCGCCGTTTACGGACGTCGCGCAACCGCTTTAGTTTCAACCCAGCCATAAAACGAAGGTAATTAATTATATTTATTATTCAAAATATCTGTCGTTTTTAGCTTAGAATCAGTAATTGATGTCTCATATTTCATTTAAAAAAAAAAAAAAATAAATAAATAAAATTATTCACTCACATATTTTACACTTTTTAAAAAAATTATGTCAATGAAAACAATGACATCTGTAAAAAAAAGTCACGGCTATCTACCTCATAACTATCACTAAATTGTTTTTTTTTTTTTGTTACTGTCGCATTTTCTCCGATATGTTAGATGATAAATAATCGATCCACACAAAGAAAAATTGAAAAAAAAAAAAAAGTTTAAAAGGGCAAATATATGAAAAAGAAAATCTCGACCACTCCTTGATGTCTGCGATTTCTGCATCGCGACCCTTGTTATATTACCATGTTTCACCTATAAAATCCCCCCCAAAAAATCCAACTGTGGCCATTCATATCTGTGTCTTGACATTCGATGATACATGCTACATGGAGTTTTTGGATCGAAACAAGGTAAGTACGCGATAATATCTCGTTAAAGTCATGGCGTCTGTAATTCTGCTCTCGCCTGCTCTCACCTCCAGATATGGTTTTGCTGTTTAAAAAAAAAAAAAAAAAAAGGGTTTTTTTTTTTTTTTTTTTTTTAATGCCCCCCTGTTCAAAATTTTTCGTCTCCCAGACAAATGAGATTTTAAGCTTCCAAAGATGTATCACACGTACCATATCGGACAATTTTGAAAGTTCGCCAAATTGGGGGGTCTCAGAGCGGAACTTCAAGTCACCTGAGTGTTTTCCACCATATACATTTTTTATAAGATCTTACGTTTTTTGAGTGAAAGCATTGAATTTGTTGTTTTTTGTAGTCACATCTGTTTTCAACAATGTACATCTAAAATAAAGACTGTTTGGCTAAAAATGGTTTTATACGAGGTGAAATGTCTTGTTTTCTTACGTATATTTATAATTGCTCTCTACCTAAAAAAAAATTGTTTTACCTGATTTCTTGATGATTCGATAGTCAGCCCTAGCTGGAGCCTTAAATTTGTCTTTATTAGTTAACTCATTGTCTGCTTGTCAGGGCGATAAACGTCCAATCCATTTGAACTGGAAGTGTCAGCGAATGAACACATATGCCATCCCTCTCAATTCGAATGGATTGGACGTCTACTGGTGATAAACTAATTTATATTCACAGCAGGATGAAAAGAGCCACACGATGAGACGTCTATCATCGTCACCACAGTGTATATAAAGCGACTGTTCAGTCATTATTTATCTTCATGACTATCACATTTGAGTATCATAAAAGTATAATGTTTATGCATTGGATGGATTTTCTGACATTTCCACACTAAGAACTGAAGGTTCCAGGCCAGCGATGCATAATATGACATCGCGACAAATAACAGGCCGAGCTAAATGTTTACAAGTCACAGCGTTCCATCATTCTCATTGCATTCCAGAAGGAGAAATAAATGATTTCAGCCTTGTCTCACTTCACAGGCCCGTTTCCACGGCACGCTGAGCCGTATTTCTGCATACCAATGGCCGGCGGAAGTTTTCCGGGCACCGCATGCCCAAGCTCGCTGACCCATCCCGGCGTCACTGGTCTGCCCGTCCAATCTACCTGTCACTCCTGCCAATGAAAAGGCACGCAGAAATGGATCCCCAAAACACAGCGGGAGGAATCCACAAGCGAGGAGAGGCTTATCTCCACCGAGCAGATTTCATTTCCTTTACACAAACGCAGACACAAACCTCTGTTCTGTTTTGATGTACTCAATCTCAATAAACATATATTTGCTGACTATTAACAGACTAGAACTATATAAGTGTCTATTACCCGATGCTGTAGCAATCTGCAAAAATCTAAAAAAGACCCTTTCCTGACGCTGGAGCCTGTGAGAAAATATGAAACAAATAAATCTCCGGCTTGACACGTTTATCGGAACCGGCCGCCTGGGCTAATACGCTAAGCCATCCGAGTTAAATGTCAGCAGAAATTAAATGACATATTTTCTTATCCGAGGTTTCCGTTGGGAGACGTTGAGGATTCCTTTCTATGAGACAGATGCAGTTTCATTGTCACTGAACAAGAACAGGATTCAATGGAATAAGCATTTAATTAAGGGATACCTCAGGGAGAACTAGAGCTGTCCCGCCAAGTCGAAGTAGTCGATGACGTAAATTCTTCGACGAGCACACCATCCCATCGACGGTAAATAAAAGGTTAAAAAATATATTTGTGGAACGTTGAGAATAGTGGACGTTCTGATTCAAGCGGGGAAATCGGCACAAAGCCAAAAAAGCGTACCAGAGTGGCCAAAGCATGGACTTATTTCAACAAAACAAAGGAGGGTACACTGTGCAGTCTCTGTAATGCCAAGCTTGTATACCACGGCAGCACGTCGGCCATGAATGAACACCTGAAGCGCCGTCACCCAGGTATGATTTTGGAAGACGACAGGAGACAACAACCTGGCGGATCGTCAATCCATATAACAACATTTTTCATTGAAGTTGCCTTTATGTGGGTCGTACGGCAGAGTATTAGGGGCTAATGTAGCGGAATAAGCCGCTACGTACTTTACGTAGCGCGTTGCCGCCTCCATTAACTCATCTGCTCCCGGAAACGTATAAATACGTTCTATTTTTAATTGTTTCACTGTCCCAAAATCGTATTTATACGTCTTTTGCGTTTTTTTTTTTTTTAATAAGAAGCATATATACCTTCCACTGTATCTGAGAAACAAAGAACAACACTCCAAACCCCTTTTAAAGCAATAAAAATGGCCACTGGAGGGCAGTAGTGCATTTTGCAAGACCAGGCAACCCAATTCAACAGCAGTGAACGGCTGGCAGCATGGTCGGAGTGCTGCCGGCACGATGCCAGGCGGCGCTCCGACCGACCAAAACAACGAGAGGACGCCTGGAAGGCCAGGCGTTGGACGACTGCGCAAAACGAGTGAGACCCTCAGTAAAGCAGCTCGCCAAGCAGTCCCCGCAGAAAAGCAAAAATAATCCATCTTTGTGAGACTGACAACGATGAGGGAAAAGTTTACACGGCTGACGTGGCGACAACGGCGTCATCTCGGCGACAAACCGTCATCTCTCAGTAGTCATGTGTGAATAAATTGCTACTTTGCTATCAAAAGCTCTATTTGGCTGGTTGTTCATGTTATTTTGTAAAAGGAAAACATTATTCAGATGTTTGGGATGTCACTGAAGCAAAAAATAGCCGTGTTAAAGTCAAACTTATGTTTGAAATGTATGCTTTTACAAGAAGCTCATTTTCTCCGTTTTCATCAGAAATTGGAAAATTGCTCAAACTAAGCTATTTTCTAATGCTGATTTCTAAAGAATGGAAAAAAAATATGAACTTAATTCTTTTTTCTGCTGAAAGAAGAGAGTCTAATCTTTCCTTTGGTGGGTTCCATGTTTATATTACAATGGAACAGAATTTTCTGTGGGCCTTGCAAAATCAGTCAAAATCCGGATAAAACGGCCGGGAGCGAAGGGCCTTGCTCTGGTGAAAATGGCTGGGAGTGAATGAGTTAAAATCAATAATGAAAGCGATGTGTGTTTCAGAATCGGTTTGACCGATAAGTAAATCCTTATTATTTTGATTCAATGACATCAAATTATAATCAGTAGAACAATTTATACTAATCCTTTGTCGTGGCTCCCAGTGAAGGTTCATGTATGTAAAATGCATAGTGGTTCACAGCTACATTACCCCAACGTAATAGCACAAATTTTGTTTCTCGTAGCAATATTACGACTAGTTTTTTTGTTTTTTTTTTGGCCCTTATACTCCATCCTAGCATCACATCATCATGCAACATTAAGTTTTTACGTACTTCACTCCAATGATAGGTGACATATATTAATCTATGAATCGTGTTGGAAAAGTGAAGCTGTAGAGTTTTGAATCCGTTTACATTCCATTCTTTTGTACTAGTTAATGCCATCAGCATTTGACCTCATTGTTTGTGCTTTATTATTGTTATGTGTTTATTTGTTCTTTAATAAATAGTTTAAGGGTTCCAAAATGTTTTTGTGAATTAATAATCGTCTAGACTAGCCGACTAATCGTTAAAAAAAGTCTGCAGACTAATCGGGATTCAGTGGTATGAAAAAGTATCTGAGCATTTTGGAATTACTCACATTTCTGCATAATATCACCATCAAATGCGATCTGATCTTTGTCAAAATCACACCGATAAAAAACTGCATTAACTAAAACCACCTAAACATTTATAGGTTTTGATATTTTGATGATAGTATGCAAACAATGACAGAAGGGGGAAAAATAAGTCAGTGTACCATCCCATTTAATATTTTGTGCTCCTCCCCCCCTTTTGGCAGCAATAACTTCAGCAGACGCTTCATGTAACTGCAGATCAATCTGGCAAATCGATCAGGACCAATCTTGGCCCATTCTACAAAACTGCTGTAGTTCAGTCAGATTCCTGGGATGTCTGGCATGAATCGCTGTCTTTAGGTCTGCCACAGCATCTCAATGGGGTTCAAGTCTGGACTTTGACGTGGCCACTCCAGAACGTGTATTTTGTGTTCTGAAACCATTCTGAAGTTGATTTACTTCTGTGTTTTGGATCATTGTCTTGTTGCAGCATCCATCCTCTTTTTAGCTTCAACTATCTGACAGCGGCCTCAGGTTTTCCTGCAAAACATCCTCATAAACTTTTAAATTCATTCTTCCAATAATGATGGCAAGTTGTCCAGGCCCTGAGGCAACAAACAGCCCCAAATCATCATGCTCCCTCCACCATGCTTCGCGGTGGGGGTGAGGTGTTAATGTTGGTGAGCTGTTCCATTTTTCCTCCAGAAATAATGTTGTGTGTTACTCCCAAACAATTCAACTTTAGTATCATCAGTCTACAAAATATTTAGCTAATACTTTTGTGGAGTGTCCAAGTGCCTTTTTACGAACTTTAAACGAGCAACAATATATTTTTTTTTTTTAGACAGCAGTGGCTTCCTCCATGGAGTCCTCCCATGAACACCATTCTTGGCCGTTTTACATATAGATGTAAGCACAGAGATATTAGACTGGGCCAGTGATTTCTGTAAGTCTTTAGCAGACACTCTAGGATTCTTTTATACCTCTCTGAGTATTCTGCGCTGAACTCTTGGTGTCATCTTTGGTGGACGGCCACTCCTGGGGAGAGAAGCAACAGTGCCAAACTCTCCCCATTTGTAGACAACTTTCCTGACTGTCAATTGATGAACATCCAGACTTTTAATGATGGGTTTGTATCCTTTCCCAGCTTCATACAAATCAACAATCCTTGATTCCAGGTCTTCAGACAGGTCTTTTGACCGAGCCATGATGCACATCAGATAATGCTTCTCATCAAGACAATTCTTACCAGGTGTGTGTTTTATAGTGGGCAGGGTAGCTATAAACCAGTCATCAGTGATTAGGAACACACCTGACTTAAACTGTTTGGTAAAAATAGGTTTCAATTGCTCTTTAAGTCTCCTTAGGGAGAGGGTTCACCTACTTGTTTTTTCCCCTTCTGTCATTTTTTTGCATGCTATCATTAAAATATGAAAACCGATAAATATTTGGCAAGGCTAGGCAATTTATATAGCACAATTCAACACAAGGCAATTCAAAGTGCTTTACATGAAGATCATAAAAATCCCATTACAATCAGTAGAACGTAAAAACAATGACAATCGAAATAGGAAATAAAATTATAACTATAATTAATTAATTAACTATAATTAATTTTTTAAATGAATCACGTTAAAATATTTGACGCAATTAACGCACATGTCCCGCTCAGACAGTATTCTGCCTTTTGGTAAGTTTTATAGCAAGGCTTTTTGTGCTGTCTAACAGCGAACTCTTGTGGTCGCTTTGCGACATGGTTTATTGTTTTCTTGCCAGTTCAATATGGCTGCACGACGTCTCGGGCTGACGCCTACATTGTAATGTTGTGCTTATATGATCCTTGGACAAGATTTGTCCGTAAGTATGGTTGTTGTAAAGAATGTATATATTATGTTAGTAAGCGAAATGTTATAGTTTTTGTATGAGACACTTTTTGTTTATGTTTAGTGAACCTGTATAGTGTGCTAAGCTAACGCTGTTGCTAATGCAATGCTTGTGTACTTTTTTTTGTAGTTTTACGACGGTCTAAAGAGGACAATGGTTTCAGGCCATTTTATTAATAAATCAGATGAAAAAGGAAGAAGTCTGATTATTAAGGCGTCGTTCACTAGCTGTCTAGCTTTGGAAAAAGTAGACGCTTCGGAGTGAGGACAGCATAGACAGATTTAAATGACAGTAGAGTGAAATGCCCACTACAGTCCTTATGTACCGTATGTTGAATGTATATATCCATCTTGTGTCTTATCTTTCCATTCCAACAATTTTTTTTACAGAATATATATATAATTTACAGAAAAATATGGCATATTTTATAGATGGTTTGAATTGCGATTAATTACGATTAATTAATTTTTAAGCTGTAATTAACTCGATTAAAAATTTTAATCGTTTGACAGCCCTAAAATAAATACTAGTACAACTGCTGCTAATACAGTGATACCTCAGCTCACGAACGCTTAAGCTCACGAACTTTTCGCCTCAAGTACATTAAATTCGCGAGCATATAGTCTCTGCTGACGAACTAGTTTTCGGCGGACGAACCAATTCACGCGGTCGAAAAGCGCCACGAGAAGCTGACGCACGCTCACGGCGTCCCAGTTCGTCCCCTCACTTTCGTTGAGTGCGGACGTGGTTTGTGTTTGATAGACATTTTGGACCATATTGAGTGTACTTTTGCTATTATGGGACCGAAAAAGAGTTACCTACAGTCCTTATGGAAGGTGACTCGTGTTACCAATTCGCCCTCGACTGGTAATTGGCGGTGCTTTCAGCTTCCCACCGTAGTGAGAAGTGGACCGGCGAGTCACGTTGGCTCGTTGTCGTCGGTTGTCTTCGGTTCGCCCGATTTCCTCTCCAGAAAGGTGGCGGCGTGCATACAAACACCCAGAGGCGTCGGATGGCTTTTTGTGGGCACTTTTATTAACAACCAAAAGCATGTGGGGGGCACAGCAGTGGAGTCTACGCTAACTGCGCACTTTGCCGGTAACACTCTCCTTCCAAACAGTAACTCCCTCCCTCCCTCCCTCCTCCTCCCCCCACTCCATACCATCAAGCCATCAACTACCATCACAAAGGTAAATAAAACGACTTTATTATACAGTACAGTTTATTTCTTTAATTATAATACAATAGCACATTTATTATACATAAAATAAGGTATATTTTTGTGTAGTTTTAAGGCTTATTTAGTAGAAAATTATGTTTTATGGGGACCTGGGAACGGATTATTCTCATTTTAATGGTTTCTTATGGGAAATAAATGTTCGGAAGACTTTTCGCCTTACACACACTTTCTGGGAACCAATTATGTTCGTGAGCTGAGGTATCACTGTAATTGAATTCAGAAATGGAGATAAGCACAAGAGGAATAGAAAGCAACTAGATTTAAATATATAAACAGGTATGGATATGCAGTGCTAAAGAAAAGTGTTTTTAGCCCTGATTTAAAGGAGCTAACAGTTTGAGCATACTTCAGACCTTCAGGTAACTTGTTCCAGAGGTGAGTAGCATAGTAACTAAATGCTGCCTCACCCTGCTTGGTTCTTGTTCTTGGAACATACAGGAGACCAATTCTAGACAACCTTAGGGGTCTAGATGTTTCATAGGAATCTAACAAATCAAACATGTATTTTGGTCCAATGCCATTAAGATTTTGGGTGGTTTTAGTTAAAGCAGACACTGTTTTTACATCTGTGTGATTTTGAAAAAGATCAAATCAACATTAGGCGGTTATTTTAGGTTGAGATACTTTTTTATACCACTGAAAAAAAATAATTGTTTGGGACAGCCCTACTCTGGTCCCTTATTTATTTATTTTTAATTCATTGCTAAGTAATGACAGTACAAATACAACAGATGTATAATCAATTAGAAGTGACTGAGTACCTATTTCAATTTGCTCAATAGATGCCATCGTACCAGTGATATCTCATATTTACTTCTTCATCGTCAAAAAGTGTGCTCTAGCTTGACTCAAATAACTTTCATTGATTAATTCATTGGCTGTCATTGACATCCAATCTAATTCGACTGGGGGACTAGCAACGATCGAACGATCTTTGAAACCTTGCTTACCATCACCCTTTCAACCGTCGAAATTGGTTGATTAAATAATCTTTGGATAGTTAATTCTCATTATAAAAGTAAAATCCCAAACTAGGAGAAATTTCAGGACTACAGTCTGAAAAAGCAATCACCAATAATCATTCGATTCTTTTGAGCTGTGGTGACAGCGAAGACAAAAGACAACTTGAATGGGAAAAACACCCAAAACAAATTGCTCTCTTGCATTATTTTGTCCCCTGCCTGCTCCTCACAGGGGGAGGCTAATTCTCGCCGTTCAATATCTCCATGTTGAAATGGCAACATTGATCGATACGCTAGCTCCTCCATATTTTACACTCCCGCCCCCTCACCCTTTTCTTTCCCGCCGCTGACAAATAGCTCACAGTTCCAGTGCATTAGCCCGCCTTGTGTCAGCCCCACAAAACACCCTACAGACCATGTATTACCTTGTGATTTATTAATTAATTTTTCTTAAACTGGTGATGGAGATTAAAACAAAAACAAAAAAAAGGAAAAAACAACACGGCAGGCAGTAAATATCGAAATTAAAGCTGAGAGTTTAAGAGCTACTCGGCCCTTCGGTTGCATAATGCAGCGGGGCGGGGTTATTTGTTTTCTGTCTCGCTCGCTCGCTCTCACAAGATAATCATATTATCCGCTGCGGGTTGCGAGCACTTGCCAAGGTTGTGCTCTTAGCTAAATTCAACGAATTGATCTTTCCTCCTTTCTTCGTTTTCCTCTGTCTCTGTGCACCCCCTTCCCAAGCAATCACTCAGTCCTGCAGTGAGGCAAAGGGCGGGAGGACTTGGGAGAAGGATGTGTAATCAACTAAGTTCGCTCTGTTGCTAACAAGTCTGATCCGGTGCGGGATTCAGTGGGCGATTGGCGCACGGGGGGAGGCTATTGATCACACGTCACCCACCGCCGGGCTGGACTCCTCTAATGAGGCCAATCTGCAGATTTAGAAACTTTAAGGTGAGGGGTGGATATGTGGGCATGAGCTAATTAAAAGAGGGGTGAAGAGGAAGTGTCCTCATTTTTTTCCATCCTACTTTTCCTGGTGTCACAGAAGCTGGCTTGGGGGTACCCAATTGCTTCAGACAAATAAATGAGCTCCACTTTGGACCAATTTAGCAGCGACTTATCAGGCCGTTGCAAGGTTAATTGTACCGTTGGGAGTGAGAAGAGTGACGATTTTGGCAGGTCGAATGTTCTGGATTTTACATTAGGAGTTGAACGACTAGGGTTGAGAAAACTATCGAAAAATATTGACATTTCGAAACTGAAATGTGTCTAGATACGAGAAGTATCAATAGTTATTTGTTTTTGCACTAACACAGCTCAGCAGAATTTTCTCATTGGGCAGGTTTGATTTTGAACTACTCTTATATGACATCCATTGACAACGCTAGGATGGGAGGGGTGAACACTCATTTATTGTTTTTATTTATGCAGTATCAAAAATGGTTTTGAGTATTGAGCAGTTTGTTTTCGTCAACAATGACAATAACGAAAATATTTCATCAACGAACAATTTTTTCATGACGATGACGTCACGATGACGCTCTGAAAATGTCTTAGGAGACTAAAACATACCTGTCAAGTTGTATGGTTTCGGCATGATTTGTACAAGTGAGTTTTTCGTGCATTACGTTTTTTTTCTCCGTTCGGATTTTGTCACTGTTTCGGCAACGAGGCAATGTGCGTTACGATGCGTTACTACGTTGGTTGAATGACGTGAGAAAAGTCAGACAGAAGAGTTTGTTGTGAGGCTGTAGCAAACGCAATGCTAGGCAGCTCCAATATTTCCTGACTTCAGCCGACAGCCTGCAATCTACACCTAGATATCACATGCTTATAGAACTACATGCCCAATGACAGACGGCCGCGTTAATAAACAGCGGCCATTTTGAAGCAGTAGACTTTTCAGAAAGGCTCTGTTGTAGTGAACCTTTCTGGCGAACTTAGTAACTTATCTAAAATACTCCTAAATCTGCAAAATCTTGACTTGAATCCATCTTTAAATCATGACAGTTTTAAAACTAACATGTCAAAAGTAGACAAAAGGTTGATTCACAACTTTAAACGATTTCCAAACATAGCAAAGGTTACTAGGTTTTTTTGTTTTCTAAAAAACATGAAAGGTAACACTAGTTACTTTGCCAAGTAACTAATAACTTTTACATTAAGGTAACTTACTAACTCAATTACTTTTGGGAGGAATAATTTGTAACTAATTAATTACTTTTTAAAAGTAAGATTAACAACATTGGTCATAAAGATGAAGTCTGCAGAATGAAAAGTGACGAAAGCGGAGATTTTATTCTGCCATATTGTTGCCGAACACAATTTGCCTGCAACTATTGCTGATCACTTCCCAGAATTAGCAAATGTTCCCTGACTCAAAGATTGCATTGGTAAGTTCATTTTATCAATTGACCTTCTTAATGTATAATTGGACAATGGACACACTAACGAACTACCTTCAAGTCAAATTGAATTGCCTAGTTGAAGTGCCATGAAGTGCAGCCATCAAGACTTTATAGAAATTGCTGAAAGTGCTACATACAATTATAACAAAAGCCAATGTTAAACTTTAGTAATCATAATGTAGCTGGAGATACTGATTGTTCTTTGATTGCACCAGGTTATATGTTACAATATTACCAATAAATTCATATTATTTTAAAGAGTTTTATTTTTTTTCATATTGCAGGCTATATACAACATTGTAAGGTTAGTCACCAATTTGTAAGGGCATACGTCACTATTTGTAAGATTGCCAACGGCCTCGGGTTGACAGGTATGCAAAAACATAACAAGATGGATGCCAGTTGTTGACTGACAACACGAGAACGAGATATAAATTTGCCATAGTTTCCGTCATGAATTCACAATGTGTGATATTTTCTTATTATATATGTAGTTAGAACGCATTTAGCAGTGTTTGGCCGTGTCACTCATGTGACATTCTCCACCTTCCCATACAACCCCCCCGCCTCACACAAATGCAGCCTATGCCCATTCCAGGCTCATTTTGTGAAATATGTGTCAGGTGCTGCTTGGCAAGTTTTGCTTTCTTATCTTGGCTGGATCAGGCCATATTGAGCCTGAGTGATAGGCACACACTAAACTAACTTGTAGCATTAGTACAGCGTTAGCATTAGCATTTCGTGCGGTGAGTAAAATCTTCTTAAACTCTTGGAAAACATTTCACGTGCAGTTCGTGGCGTCCAGGTGAGTTTATTAATTGCAAATAATGTGTTGTTCCTGCTGAGTGTGTATTATCATGAAAATGGTGATGTACTTTGTAGACCTTGTACTCCTTGTAGGTAAATGCTCGTCTGTCATGTTCATTCGAAATTATGGAAACCTTTTATTTGTTATTTATTCATTCACTAAAACATTCGAAGTTTATAGACAAAAACATTTTGAGAATTGTAGACTAAAACTAGACAAAGACGAAACATTTTGAAATTACTATAATATGACTAAGACTAATAAGCATTTTCGTCCAAAAGACTAAGACGAAAATTAAAATGGCTGCCAAAATCAACGCTGGTATTTTGTTTTTTTGTTGTTGTTGTTTTTTTTATCATTGATAGTGTTAAAAATGTTAGTATAGTAACAACAGTAGTCAATGCTAAAATAATGATAACGGGATTAAAATCGACTGATAATACTCACCCCACCCACCAACTGGCTCAGCCAATCAAATTGGGGGCACGACTCGTATGTAACATAACTTGATACAACACGTCATTCCTCTCATCGATGCTATTGGATCGCTACACCAAGAAAAATAAAGGAATAAATGAATAATGATGGTGACACTGCTGCGACAGGACCGAGAAGATACAGAAGCAATAGCAATTGGCTCCCATGTTAATTGTCTCTTCAAAGACAAACGGCACAGATTCCAGCACCGTGTCAAAGTGTGATTTTTTTTCTTTCCTAAAGCCAATCGGGCCTTAGATGTCTACCCCCGTCTGCCGAGATCAAATGACATGGTGTCACTTTGAGACGAGAACAGAGGCACAACCCCAGCCTGTATATCAAACTTGGGAGTAGGATTAAAAAAAAAAAAAAAAAAAAAAGGCACCCAGGCTGGCTTTCATCTTTAAAGAAACTTGTTGAAGGGAAGCGCCGCGGTTAGCGGAAATGTCTGCGGCTGTCAGACAGCGAGTCCCGTCATTCCCGCCCCCCGTGTTACCAAATAACAAAAGCCACAGACCCTAAGCAGAAGCAAATCGTTTTGCTGCAGCGCTGCGCAAAGTGACATGGCACAAATACATAATGTCTTTACCTGTCAGCGAGATGAAGAGAAGACAACGGCAGGGTTTGGTAAGCTACTCAGTCATGGACTTGGCCTACATCACAAGAAAAGCACAACACTGCTTAAACTATCCAGACAAATGAGTATTACAGCGGTACCTATACATATGAAGTTAATTTGTTCCAGGACCTTGTTTGTAAGTCGAAATAGTCGTATGTCCAGCAGGATTTTCCCATAAGAATACATTATAATTCTATTAATTCGTTCCACAACCCAAAAACCAACACTAAATCCTTAATAAATGCTGCAGGTACTATTGCAAATAGCAATTACACGGAGCAAAAAAAAAAAAAAAAAAAAAAATGAACGGACATCCACTGTCACCCTCACAGTTCAAATAGATTGGACGTCTATCGCTGTAAATAATAGCAAATGAGTTAACAAGTTCCGCCAACTACGAAAGTACAAACAAAGCCAGCGTTGTAATCATGTTGAAATTGAAATTTGAGAAAGGATGGATCAAAGATACATTTACGAAAAAAGATAGCTCACAAGTTATTTGGTTGGTTAACTTCACTCTTGATGAGATCAGGAACTCCTGAGAATTATTTCCTCACAAGCCCCCTAAAAAGTCAATATTCAATTACTGTATATATTCCATCTAAATGATAAAGACTATCAAAATCCCTCTTTATTTTGATGACTCCATTGACCATGTCTCGTATCCAAGCTCATCTAGTGTTCAGGAAATTTTGCTGAGGAAACATCATACTATTCTCAACACTGCAGCTTTCTAAATTCCATATTGGATTATAAAACACATTTTCCACATTCTCCTACTGTAACTTTTTATATCAAACGTACTTTTTCATGAACGCATCAAAGCATCGCAGGGGTGCGGGAGTAGCTGAGCTGCGGTGCTCAGCTCATGCATGATTATTTAACCACGTTCAAAAAAAAAAAAAAAAAATGCACAAGGGATGACTCTGGTTTTCCAAGAGCAGTAAGACCCCATGGGGATTACCCCAACTACATCATTTCCGTAACCCTCAAACCTTACGCTTTCCTGATCACATAGAGGATTACAGGGCTTTGCGCGAACACATTTAAGCATTAACTCCCCACAAAGCACAAAACTCTGTGGGCCAAATTAAACATCTGCCTCTTCACCTTTGAAGTAACAAAGTCACGAACCGCCGTGATATATATTTGGAATATGATAAATCTGCATTTATTCTTGCCTTGCCTAGACTTTTTTTTTTTAGGTTTTGGATCACCTCAAGGTACTGCTATACTGAGAAGACAGGTACTATTAGCGCGACTCCTAAGGGATAAATGTCCGACACTTGTTTTTAGCAAGCTGCAAAAGACGTTAGTTTTCATAATATTGCCACTGGTAACCGGAGCAAGAAAAGGCCGATTTATCGAGCAGCCCTTGTCATCAGTTTCACCAATAGCGTACCGCACGACTGCTATTTTTAGACCGTGACGTCTCATCGTAAAGCGCAAGTGGGACATTATACACCCGCCCTCGCATAGAAGCAATGTAATTTCTGCTACTTTTCTCCAGGAATCTTTCAAAAACGAACATGCCGATCACTCATTGCTTTTTTGGAACTTGTAGAAAATACTCTAGACATTACGACATATGAAGGATGTTTTCTTCATACGTTTCACGAAACCAAAAACTTAACGCCAGCTCGCTGAATCCATTACATTTCATATGCAGTAAACATTTTGTTGGGTTGGCATGGTCTTTCAGAGGACAAAGAGGTAAGCCATTTTGATATATTTAACTTATTTTTTAGCGTGACGTTGTGCCCTGCTGCTTCTGTCTGACAATGAATGACCTGAAAAGAATTAAAATGGTATCTGACTGCCACTATTATCTTTTCTGTTGTAAAAAAAAAACCAACAACTTTAGTAAGGGGAAGTGTAAATAAATTATAGAATCAAGATTTGTTATTGATGAAAAAATTAAGTGTTCGTTGGCTGTAGTATTTGCGATCACTACACAAAACAATATAAATTACCCCAAGAACTTTCAGAGACGTAGGACAACCAGAGGATATAATATATAAGACAGACAGGGTTGGTGGTAAAGGATAGCTTTTTGAAAAAGGAGAATGTCATTGTCAGTCGCGTAAGAAAAAGGTGTCGATAAAAAAAAGCTAAGGCTATGCTTAGGTCGGCTCGTTTTTTTTCGTCTTATTCAGCTCTCGACACTCAACCCATCTCTTCAACTCAGTGTTTCTCAATTATTTTCTGTTACGCCCCCCCCAAGGAAGACGTAAATGTTTCGCGCCCCCCCAACTCTCTGCCACCAATAGTATAATTTGTCTATAATATTACTATAAGAACGCCTCTGCCAAACTTTGTGTCTTTTTTTTCTATTAAAGAAAAAAATTAACATAGATCATATAATAAAGGTCACGGTTTCAGCTGATTTAGAATTCAGCCCGTTGAGAGGGAAGATTACGACACTGGAAACTACAATACAGAGCAGCAAAATGTCATCATTGTTTCAATCTCGCCAATATTTTTACAGGATTTGTTTTTTATCTTACTACTTTCCCCAATTGCTAAATAAATGGTATGATTATGACAAATAACAGTCTTGTGCTAAATGGAATATGAAATATTAAAAATGCATTTATCCAGTACGACAGGGCAGAAATACTGCATAATGGTCAAAACTGTTGACTTCTTGCACCTCCCGCACGGCATTTTATGTCACCGGAGTTAGTCAGGCTTTTGTCATTTCCCTGCCCCGGCTTCGGAGACTGAGAATAGAGCTTAAACAAACCAGAAGGCGTGACAGCTCGCCGACATGCTAACCCAAACAGAGTGGTGTTTCCAAGTCTTTTCACGCCTTTAGAAAACGAAAAAGCACACAAAACTACACCGGAATATTTCACACGGCTGCGGAGTTGACTGTGTTCACCGACAACTTGCGGCGAGCAAGTTACAGCTTATCGTTCCCTTGCTGCGTGCAGGAGTCCTCCTGCTGCTGGAGAATGACCGCCGAGCGGCTGTTCCAATCTTTTTCGCCTTTCAAAAACAAAACAAAACAAACAAAAAAAAAAAGCACACAACTACCCCAATTCATGTCACACACGGCGGCGAGGGTGGCAGCCTTCACCGATCGGGGGCGAGCAAACTCTGTTCCCCTGCTGCGGGCAGAAATGTGAGGGGGAAGCAGCAGGAGAATGACGTCGACGTCGGAGGAACGCGTGGCTGCCAGAGCCCAACCTGAGGATAATGGTCTATTGCTGGGCACACAAAGAGGGCATAGGGGCCTGGAAGTCTGGACGATATGGCGAACCGCAGTCGAGAGCGGGGGGACTTCACGAGCATAAGCCAAATAGAGCCTTCTCTTGGCGAGCACGCGACGCGGACCGAGGGGGGGGTGTGACAAGCCGCCAGTCGTCGGCCGACTCGCCTTCTTGGTGGACAATCAGCCACAAAATGCAAGCCCCCTCCTTTTTAAAACGTGTGCAATGATCCCAGTATTTGACATAATACAAAACATGTAGTTACTCACTTCCTCAAAAGTCTAATGGTTGCAAAGTTGTCGGACTTGTTTTGGCCAATGTCCGTGGGGGACAGGAAATTTTTGAAACCCAAAAAGGCTAACACGCCTCTTCCTGGTGCAGCAACAAAAACCTGCAGCACATTTGGCTGGCGTGACGCGAAATATAAACGAAATAATCCGCAAAATCAGCTGAATCCGCAGTCCACCTGCATGTTATAAAGCAATGCTGTATTGTGAGATGCTGACCCCTGGTGACGTCACATTTGCATTCCTCCTCAAAACAGGAAGTTATTCATTTTCATGGCGCGGGATTAAAAAATTGAATATATAAATTGATCGCTTCCACACACACATCTGAGCAGTCCATTTCATTCCTTAGCATAAAATACCGTGTGAAATATGAAATAAACATGCTTTAATCTGTCATTGGCACTTTAATGTTTCATACATTAGTTACAAAAATAGGACAAAAATCCTCTAAGGCTTAAATAAACTACTATTTCAGTATCAAGTTAACAGTTCAAAACAGTAAATAAAATACTCAAGTCCCCGTTCTGTATCAACAGCTTTGAACTACATTCAATTGATCTAATGTAGTGAATCAACCGTTCAACTTGTTAAAATTGCTCCCATAATTTACTCTACTTACATAATTTAGTCTACTTTCGACATGTAAAAGTTTAAAAACTTTCATCATATAAAGATAGATTCAAGTCAAGATTTTGTTGATTTAGGATTATTTTTAATAAGTTACTTAGGTTTGCTCGGAAGGTTCGCGACAACAGAGCCTTCCTGAGAAGTCTATTGCCTTAAGATGGCGGCGGTTTACTACCGCCGGCGAGTGTCATTTCGCATCTAGTTCTATATACATGTGATATCTCCCGTAGCATTATGTGAGCGTAGTTTGTAGCAACTTCGGCGAAGTTTGTAGCAACTGGGCGATGTTTGTAGCGGCTGTCGGCGATGTTTTATCTAATGGCATGAGTTGTGGATGTTTACTCTCGGTCCGTTCCTCATTGCATCCCGAAGACCGCGCTGACTGTGTTTTAGTTCCACTTTACTTAGCACATAATCTAAGAATAGGAAATTTCACACACCTTTACTAAGGAGCAGTTTACGTACATGGTGACGCTGCGACACCAAGATACAACGATTGTGTTGCGGAATGGCCTCGCATTTAAACGGTGACGGCGAAAATGGAAGGCAGAGACGCAAACTTTTGATTCTGGCCTCCAAAGCAGAATGATTCGATTGGGGGGATTGCTCCGCATCTCTATGAATGACACCATACGCAGAGACACAATCTAAGCATGGTTGGTCGCTGCTACTAAACATTCAAAACAGCAAATGTGTTGACGCCGTTGCCTCGATTGGGCGGGTATGTTGTCTTTTGGGTTGAGGAGGTTGTTAAGGAAGTGCATCATTGGCTGTCGCCTTGCAAAACGGCACTGCCCCCTGGGACCCAGTATGAATACTACATCTTTTTCATGCAGAATTGCAACATCGTTCAAATGGTTACGGAACCATGTAAATGCAAACATGAAATGTGTCGTATTCTCGGCGCTTCTAGTGTTATATAATATGATGGCTTGTGTATTAAAAATGTGCACTTTTGTCTGAAAGGGTTGTTTTCTTCAAACCTGTCGTCTTTTTTGCAAATTGGCCTTGTTTACCAATCACTTGATTCTATCGGTTGAGATGTCTAACTGAGACTGATTTCGACTCTTCCTGGGGCGCCTAGATGTTTTTTTTTCACAGCCCTCCCCGCCGAATGCGCAGCGCATGAAAGCAAAGTCTCCCACCGAGTGATGATGTTGCAGCATTGACGCCAAACAGCTAAGTCTGTACACTCACGGGATGCCTTCCACTTGAATTGTGTGCCACCGACGGAAATAACATGAAACTCGCCTGGATGGTTGGTTTGATGGTTCAGTTGCAACGTGTGCTCATTCTGTGACATGCCAAATACCAAGCAACCATATGCTAACACCACTGAGTCTGATGATGAGTTTTCATGAGATGCCGTCATAAGAGATTTAAAGCAGAACCTCTAAAGTTGTAGATTACGGAGCTCAACATGAATCAATCCATATATACAAATAAATCAGGATTTTAACAATTAAAATACACATGGCAATCTGTCCTTTTAGCTAAAGCTAAATCCACCCACGGGTGAGTGGTAGTGCAAGGTGGCCCTGAGAGGCATGGAAATGCAGCAAGAGAAAAAGATGGACCATGTTTGGGAACACGGTGAGCTGCACAATGTTGGAACAGCTGGTGCCGGCTTTAATTCCAAAGCTCGGGAGAGCTGTTCCGCCGAGTCCAACTCGCCTGTGGTGGCACACTGTGTCGCAAGAGGACAATGGGGCTTGAACTTGGGGCTGCTGCTTGGGCAGTACCGCAAAGTCATGTGTAATTGTTGAGCTCTTAGCTTAGAAAAATGAAAGGAAGCAAATCAATATTTAAAAAAAAAAAAAAAAAGTTATTGACACAGTAGATGCAAAAAAAAAAAAAAAAAACTGCCTTTTTCTGGAGGCATATGCCTGTCAGCCTGACTATATTTTCACAGTTACCCTAAAAGTATCAATAATTAAGTAATTTCGTCCCAAAACAGCACGTTCATGCAAACCCTCGGTCGTCTCATGTCCTTCATGTAACATAATCATCAAGTTGAACAGAAAATTCTGTCGTGAGAACAAGCAGCAGCTTCGCACTTCCTACTCTTTTACTTGTTAAAATGGAAAAGCGCTAAGTGACTCATGGCAACACAGAGCCTGGTCAGTTCAGAGTGTCCGTTGAAAAGATTGAACATATTTTCTATTGCCAGTTCTCATTTCCTCTTATGGAAATCTTGACATTTTTTGGCATCCGATAACGACTTCCTCCCTCACAGACACAAGAGAATTGCTCTAACTCCTCCGAAAAGCAAAGTTTTGTTCCTTTTTCCAGGGTGCGTTTCTTCCTCTACGCCCACTGCGAGCTTACACAAGCACATCAATACACCTCAAGGCAAAAACGCTTAATGAAATGTTTTCCAGGATCTCCAAAATACGTCCCACATTGGGGGGAGGGGGATTACTGCTGCAACCTGCCAACTTCTCACAAAAAGCACAAATAAATCTCGTGTTTTCTTTTCATCATACATAAAAACAAGCGCTGCTTGTCCTGCCGGGAGCAATTTGAGCTCATTGGCTGCGATTGAGGGAGGATAGGAAAGACAATGGTATGACTCTGAAGGGTTAATAGGACAATTTAAGTTGACGTATGTCTATCACCATCAATGGCCATTAAAGGGCAGGTGAAGACTTCAATTTCTGAGCATTTTACTTGGTTAAATTGTATTGAATGCATCACTCGCTGTCTCAAAACTCACATGACCAATTTTTTTTTTTTTTTTTTTTTTTTTTTAAATTGACCGCATAGTTTTGAGTTAATGCCGCATCAACACCTTAGCAACGAGGGACGCGCTTCACTACTGGCCACTACCTGATGACGTCATTTCCCAAAGACCTCGCCAGCACTCCAATACGTAAGTATAGCACTACACTGTCCTTGTATGGCAAACATTTTCTGGGTTTTATTCACAAGAATCATCATGCCACCTCGATGTGTAATGATGAATTGCTCACACAAAAGCTCTAGATTATGAGTGGCCCAAAAAAATCATCTTCTGCAAGGATTTGGACTTTTTTTTTTTTTTTGAGAATCAAGCGGAAGAGCTTCTCCCCGGCTCCTCGACCGAGTCTTTGTTTTCAACATTTCAGCGACGACAACCATAGACTTCATGATATATTGAGGGGACATGGAGCGGATTAATAGGGCGCCTTTTACGTTTTTTTACGAGCTTTTTACGTTGAAAATTATTTTGAATAAAGTCTTAAATCCCTGAATTCTTTATGGATATGGACAGTCTAACAGTCAAAAAACAGTCTCGATTCTTCGTTAAAAGCAAAAAAAAAACGGGCAGTTAGCATTTATTTTAGGTAAATATGTCGAATGTGCTGCGAGTCTTTAAGCCACTGTGGTGCTGCCTTTTCACCACAAATAGCTTTTTCACGTTGAAAATTCTTGTGAATAAATGCTTAAATCCCTGTATTCTTTATAAATGTGAATGTAAAACAGTCAATTCTTGGTTAAAAGAAAAAAAATGGCAGTTAGCATTAATTTTATGTACATATTGCGAATTATGACGCCAATGCCGTAGCTGTTAATTTCTCCCATTGATTTTTTTTTTTTTTTTTTTACAACGTTTCAAAATGCATGTATGGTACGAAAAGTATAATACCGTAATTTCCCGAATATAAGGCGCACCCGTGTATAACGTGCGCCCCAAATTTACTTGTAAAATATAGGGAAAATTATTGTACCCGTGTATAACGCGAACCCTAATTTTAGCACCAATAAATAGAAGAATACAAGAAAACAGAGCTTGTGTACAGATACAGAAAGGTCATTTTACTGACTGGGGAAACAAAGCACAAGCATAGCGCATTGGTAATTTAAAACATCACCGTAAACTGACAATATGTACGGTAATAATATTATCTGACAACTTCTTCAACTTACCAGAATCCAGGAGAAAACAAAACAGATGTGACTTCTTTTAAAGACTGCTGTATAACTTACTCGTTTCATCATGATGAATAAATGTTTCTTCCATGGATTGATACGGTATAGTAAAAGTGGTGATTTAGATCGGAAATCAGAAGAGCACATCGCTGTTGACTAGAATGTAACAATAGGATCTATTGTTACTTGGATTTGAGTTTCCCGAGGGACAGATATAATTGACGGACACAGAAAGTCCGTGTTGTGTTACGTTTGTTACGGTCCGAGTTGCGGAGCTGCAATAAACGTCGACTAAACGAGTTCAAGAAACTAAATTCTGTGCTTTATGAAGAGTGAAAAAAGCAGAATTTAACACAGACAAAATCAATCGACCAATCAGAGTGAAGTATTACTGTATAGCAAGTTATAACAGAATTCACCGGCGGAACTTAATGTTGGCACGTTGTAGTTCCCGGGGGGAGGTAGTTTGTTGAGGGAACAGCTGGAAAGATAGTTATATTCCATGGGTTGCATGTGAGACAGACATTGCTACCGTATTTTGTTGCAGCCTTAATGTCAATAAAGCAACGCAGATTAGCTCCGTTGTTTGATACTCCGCCTCCGACTCCTTCCCTAGCTTGCCACGACCGAAACAAAATGGTGACGTCACGTACCGTAATGGTCGGCGGATCGCCGCATACGTTTCTTCAACACAACATGGCCATGTCAATTAAAAAAATCGGTCTTATATATATATTTTTTGTCTCCATTCCTGTACCAGTTTATAATGCGCACCATGATTTTACAAGTTAATTTGGGGGGAAAAAAAGTGTGCGTTATATTTGGGAAATTACAGTAGTTACCTTTAATCCTCAAACAAATCAAAACAAAAGTACGAGGTACAGCTTTCTTACTTTTTCAATCTAAATCCGGCGTTGGATCGCTGCATGTGTGAGAATAACTGCGACCGACTTTGACCGACTGAAGCGGAGTGTAGCTCGTCCACCTACTTGAAGGCGTGGCACAGTGTCTGGGGAAGTGTCCCGTCAATATCATGATGAATTCTATGCGACAGCTTTTAAAGCCTAGGAGGATACAACCTTCGTTTTTCAGAGACGTAAGTAGACCCTAAGTGGCTCTTCTAATTCTAAAATTTGATGCAATTTTGTTGATATAGGAGGGCAAAACCAACTGCCTGTTCAGTAAAGTGCGACCTGATTTTTTTGTTTTGTTGCTTGCCTGCCATAAGACAGCTGACAGGTTGTCTATTCATAGCAATTTGATACATTTATTACTTGATCGCGACCTGTTTTTATGTTGTTGTTGCTTGCCTGTCATAAGATAGCAAACAGGTTGTCCATTCATGTCAATTTGATACAGTTATTGCTAGATCTACATTACTACTCATTTGTTTTTGCAATTATTGATAATTATATCACAGAATGACTGGGGAAACAAAGGTATTGAGAGAAATCCCAACACTAGACATACGCCTACAACTCTTCATTTACTGGACTGTCTCAGAAAATTAGAATACACAATATTCTAATTTTTTGAGACAGTCCTGTGTATATATATACAGGACTGTCTCAGGAAATTAGAATACACAATATTCTAATTTCCTGACTGTCTCAGGAAATTAGAATATTGTGTATTCTAATTTTCTGAGACAGTCCAGTATATGTCGAGCTGCCCACCAGCGTAATCACCAACGTCTGCTGTGCCGAGTAAGTCGTCGTCATCAGACGCCTCAGGTTCAAACATGTAGGGATTAATTGTAGATAAATCTTTCCTTGGAGCCTTTGCCATCGTTATTGTCACGAAAGAGTGATCCTGACTGGTTACTTTCGGTAGAAATAGCACTGATATCATTGCTGCTGCTGCTGCTATGGTCACTGTTTGATAGTCTTCTGTTGCGTTCGGGAAATTACGTCATACTTCCAGGTTTGGGAATGCAATATTGACAGAGTGCTAAAAAACGCAAATTATCCTCGCAGTTACGCATTAGAAATGACATGGTTGTTTCGATGAACTTGTCCAAAGTTGGTATTCGTATATGATACCAAAATCCGCAAAGTTCTTCACCTGCCCTTTAAGGTATATTGTGTTGCCAAAAGAAGCTTTAACAATTGACAGTGGAAAACTGTTTTTTTTTTCCATTTTTTTTTTTTTTTTTTTTTAACAGTTCATCGTTAAAATTGGTTTGAAATCCAAACACAAATTGGCCAGCATCGGAAATCATCTTGTACTCAACCTCAGATGTTCCAAAGAATCTGTGCTCCTAATTCATACTACAATAATTCCCTTATCCAAAACAAAGTCTAATTTCAATGTTATTTTCCACAAACCAAGACTTTTTTTTTTTTTCCCCCGACTTCCCTGACACGGGATTCACCATTCAGCTATTCTGTTTCCTTAGCTGCACCTGACACGGGCGAGCAGTCAAGCCAGATCGGTAATAAAAGCGGCGTAGGCAGTGGCGGTGTTGGCGAAGCTCGTGTGGGAAGAGGAAGAGGAGGTGCGGCCAGAGGGTTTGGTCGGGAGGAAAAACAGCTGGGAATTGAAAGTTCAGCGAAGTGCGAACGTGGTCTCGGCATCATCTGAGGATTTCCATTATACTCCGCTACTTTAAGCTGAGGCAACCAAGCATGGAGTAATGTCTGGCAGGGGAGGAGATGGAGTGTTCATGGCTAGTTCAGGCACAGCTGGGTTTTCCGAGCATCACTTTTGCAATCGTAGTAAACAGAATAATGGATTTTTGTATTAGGGCATCAACCCCACTGTATATACACAATCAGACCTTCTATTTTAGCAATTTTTGTAAAAAAAAATAAAATAAAATAAATAAATAAATAAAAATTGCATAAAGACCTGCCACCCACATATGTAATCATCGCTGTTTGCATGATGTAAGTCATAATATTAACATTGGCTATGCAAGTGTGGCCTACATCACCCAAAATGTGATGTTAATATATCTGAAGTCTAGGTCTCTATTTTTTTTTAAATATTAATCTTGATTTTTAAATATTAAAAATGAATAAAAAGAAAATGTGAATGTTAAGTTATGGCCCTCAATAACGGAAGGGTTAATACATTTATTCATCTTTAATTTATACTGTTATTTAACTCTGCCTGCTATTGACAACAACAGACATTCAATTAACTTAAAGTGGGAGGACTGGCTGTGAATGATCATCTTTCACTGCCATTGATGGGGATAGACGTCCAAATCCATTTTGACTCGGAGGGGCGACTTAATGTTCATCCGACCCCTCAGTCAAAATGGATTGAATGTCTAGTGCCGTCAGTGGCAACCAATGAGTTCATTCAGTAATTAGGCTGTAAAAACGCAGTCACAATCATATTGTTTTTCATTTGTTCCAAAGTAACTCTACAGTATTACTTTATTATCTTGTGATATGGCTCGTAATAAAAAAAAATATTTAAAAACTGTTGCTCAGGCTAAAAATACAGTAATGTATAATACTGCTACACCACTGATACAACTGAATGGGATATTATGCAATTTTTGAATATTTAAAATTAAATCATTGCCCATGTTACCTCATTTATAATAATTATGTAACACAATGTGGTAATGACTAAAGCTTATTTCACCTAGCTGGACCTGCTAGGATTTCATTGGATTTCATTTAAGGTGTCATACATCTTACAGGGACTCTTAAATGGGTAAGAGAGAGATGCTCGAAGCACTTAGTTTGCTCCATTAAAACCACAACTCTTTGACCCTGATTCTAATTCCTATCCCTTTTGGCCTTAAAAACATAAAGCAATTATCTTTACCCAGGTCTCTGTCCAGAACCTTAAATTATGAAATAATATACTGTACCGTATACCCACTGTTTTATTGGATTTCATGAGGGACACGGTAAATGAAATCTCATTGCCAAGGAACGAATTCATGTGGTATCTCCTTTTTTATTTTCAGTGTCTTTATGATGCCAATGAAAAAACAATAGTGTAATACATTTGGACTTGGCAGTCTTGCTCTGCTTATCACAGGCCTGAATGTCCAGGATATTATTTTTACAAGCCAAAGTCTTTCTTTTTGGTTAACTGTTGAAGTCTTTTCTTTGATCAAACGTTTCAACTAGGCGTATCGCGATAACAAATTTTAGTAGGCGATACATTGTCTCATAAATTATTGCCGATATGCGATATTGTTGTCAATATTTTAAAACCAATTCAACCATTAATGTAGTGACAATACATCTTAACAAATCACCCAATGCAATACATTGTTATATTAAAATAAAACAAACTATATTACAAATAAAAAACACACACATACAATGAATAGCTTGCCATTTGAAAGCAGCCTAACTCTGCAGAATATGAAATAGGTGAGAAACCCAACGCCATGTTTGTTTTCTGCCAGTTAGAGCACATCAAGTGTTGATTTTTGTTTTCAAATATATTTTATTCAACCTTTTAATGTACATAGACAAATGAAAAATTACAAAATAAACATAAAAGTATACAGAAGACTAAAAAAAAAAAACAACAACAACAAAAACCCACAAAACAGCACACCCGCCAACAACCCCAACTATATTATTTAGGTAAACCGTACATAATGATAGAGCTAGGAATCTTTGGGCACCTAACGATTCGATTACGATTCAGAGGCTCCGATTTGATTATAAAACGATTATTGATGCACCCCGCTCCTTTTTTTTTTTTTTTTTTTTCCAATGTTTTGTACATTAGTTCCAAAATTGTTCAAAAATCCTCTCAGGCTAAACCAAACTACTATTTCAGTATCAAGTTAACATATAACAGTAAACAAATATACAAAAATAAGAGTAAATAAAAAACTCCAGTCCCCATTCTGTATCAGCAGCTTTAAACTACATTCAATTAATTTAATGTTGTGAATCAACTGTTACAGTTGTTAAAATTGCTCCCGTTATTCCATAATTTCCCTTCTGTCTACTTTTGTCAAAAGTTTTAAAACTATTTCATCATTTAAAGATAGATTCAAGACAAGATTCTGCCGATTTAGGAGTATTTTAGATAAAAAGGTAATTAGGTTCGCTACAACAGAGCCTTCTAGAGAGGTCTACTGCTTTAAGATGGCGGCTGTTTACTTACGCCGGAAAGTCTGTCATTTCGCATCTCTGTTCAATAAAACATGTTCTACCACCGATGTCAGCTGTCATTTTGCATCTAATTCTACATATATATGATATCTTCTGTAGCCGTATGTTTGTAGCAACTAGCAACTGGGCGTTGTTTGTAGCAGCTGTCAGCCGCAGTCAGGTATGATTGTTTTTTTATCTAGCGGCATAAGTTGAACATGATATTTACTCTCTGTCCGTTCCTCATTGAGTCCCAAAGACGGCGCTGACTTTGTTTTACATCCGCTTTACCTCGTATAATTCAATAATCGGAATTTGGATATTTGTGAATCGTTCTCGAATCTTCCACGGCCGAATCGCGAATAATCTAAGAATCGGAAATTTTGCACGCCTCTACATAATAATGAAGTATTAGCAGTGCATCACACAAGGCTGTTGTATTTATGCCCGTATATGTGTTACATATACGTATTTCTCAAAGTGTTGACTTGATCCAAAATGACTCTCATCTTGTCCTGCAAAGTGCACTTGTTAGCAAATTTGAAGGCAAATTATGTATTTCCAATCAGATTTTTCATCATGGGTGTCATTTCAAAGCTTAGTGTTGAATCGGGAGTATGAGAGTAACTCCCGGCATCTTTATGATGTGCTTTTATTTTGAAATGTTCACCGAAAGTATGTTCACTAAGCCTCTAACCTTAAACTTTACACTCTTAAAAAAAGTGCACTTGTCTTCTATTTTCGTCATGCATGTAGTGCAAGTTTTTGGCAAATGCTGTAAACCAGCAAGTTTTCATGCTTGAAGTGTCACCTTTTCACCGCAAATTTACATTTTGGAGAAGACTGCCAATGTTTTATAGCAGACTAAAGTTGTTAGTACATTGTCTTTTTTCCATTAGCTTCAATATAGCAATGCTAATGTTTTACAATGTTTATAGATGTGTTTTCTTACTTTGTATGTCTGAATTTTAGTTCTGTGGTGTGTTGATGACCAACAAATATCTGATGAAGAAACTGAAGTCTCACATGCAATCAACACACATGTTTGCCGAGTGCATGCAGCACACGCATGCACAAATTTATGCACACACGCATGCGCCGATTAATCGCAGCTAGGAAAATTAACGACCTCATCTTTATTTACCGTGCGATTAATTGACTTATTGCATATAGCGACAAGCTTAGTTTCAACACAATGAAAAATACCACCAGCAGTGACATCTACGTTTGTACTATTCTTATCAATGACAGCGTTATCTCCAATCGCCATGGTCAAGTCATAAATCTTGTACCTGCGATTAAATTTGCTCAAAACGGAAAGATGGATGGTGGTGAATTTGATTTTACAGTCTGTTAAAAATGAGCAGGACCACCAAACCATTAAGTCAAGAGAGGAAAACAAATGTTATGGTCCAAAGATCAGAAACGCTTCATTATAAAGCCATTAGTATCCACAGTTGGTCCAAAGAAGCTAGGGGGGTTTGTTTATGTCTGGGTTTCCTCATTAAAGTAGATCTAGGTGGCCCTTTTGTTTGTCCGTACTATGATAGACAGCATCCTCTTTCCTCCTTAACGATACCATGACGACAAACCGTGGAGGGGGTAGGACGCATGTGGGGATTAAACGAGTGCAATCTCCTTGGCGCGGAAGCCTCGCTTCCCTAATTACCGTCTGTGTTCGTCCATCTCTCATTTCGCGACAGTGTGGCGAGGTGACAACAACTATTTGTCGAGCCGAGCCCGGGGCAGAGAGGCTAAAGACGGGGTATAGATGGTAGAAAGCGAGAGCAGATGGGGCGGTGTCAGGGTGCTCCGAGTTGGAGCATGCCGTCATCCATCACGGGCGCCGTGACGAAAACACGCAGAGAGTCTTGCCGAGCTAATTATAGCAACAGCTAGCGTCGGACTGAACCCGTCGCTCGAGACAAACGTCTGCAAAGGACATACTAATAATAAATGGAATGGACGAGTGATAGTATTGATCCAAAACATACATCATCCATCATCCACAAGAGTTACTTGTACAGTACATTCTAATTCTTAGTATATGAGTTAATACCTAGTGACAGATACCCAAAGCTTACACAGTTATTTCTCCCTGTAGATGTCAGTCACAACTGTTGTCAAATTTTATTAACTCATTGGCTTCAATTGACGGCGATAGACTAATGTTCCTACTTTGCCGACCCTCCCAATTCAACTGTATTGGATGTCTACTAGTGACTAATTTAAATTCAGAGCAAAGGAGGAAAAGAAGCACGCAATTGGACGTCTATCATTTTCAATGGCTCTGAAAGATTTAACTGTCAAACACTTCAAGTTCTGGATCAATTGTAAACTTTGAACTGATAGGCAAGCCTACTGTTTTGGGTCCTTAAACTTGAAACACTGCTCAAGGTCGGTAGAAATTGCCAAACCTGATGTTGAGGACAAACATACTCGTAATTTTCATCTCAAAGACCAATTAAGTATTTGATTAATGGAGATTTCTGCCAGGAATAGACATGAATAAGGTATTAAAATATTTAGAAAACGGCTTAAACTTAACCTCTACGTTTGCTTTCTTTGAATGCCAGGCTGTGGGAAGTTTGGCTTTTGTTTTGTGCGTTTGTGAGAGGAATACAATCCAATCCTGCATAGGAAGCACAGACACAAACATCAAGGGAGTCCCACCAGTGAACCTCCAGCTTTTTCTTTTGCCGGCTTTTTGAGTGGGCCCCTTGAATCCCTGCCGGGGATGATGGGGATTAGGCGGAAAAACTGTCTGAGAATAAAGAAATAAACACTGAAAGCAATGACAAGAGGCTAAACAAGGGCGCTAGACAACGCTGCATTGTTCATCAAGGTGATAAGCAGAAACTCCAAAAGGACCTTGACAGGAGATGGAAAGCGCCACAGTGATGAAGGCAACCGCCATTCAAAAAGTTTGCTACCCAAGAAACTAACTTGTGCTGCGTTTTCTTCTTGGTGACACAACAGTAATATCATTTCCATACAAGCCGCCAAAAAGAGAGCCAGGAGTCTCAAAGAAAATTAGGTGCATAATGCAGCAATTCGCTTCTCATTTCTTCCCCCAAATATATCGGACAAGGCCAACGGAATGGTAATAGACTTGATGTCTCCATCCACCCATTCGCATTCATTTGTTATTTATTCATGAGAAAGTAAGCGGGCTCCGCCGCCTGATGTAGTTTAGATCGTTGGTTCTCGCACGCTATTCAGATTCCAGTGTAATTTCGGTCAGGAAAAATTCTGTGCTCCTATCTGTTTTCTGATTTTTTTTTTCACCCCCCCACCCCGCAACCAGAAATGACTTCGCTCAAATGTGCAAGTCAGGAAACAGAGAAAACAATGTGAGGAGGCAGAAAATACAGCCAGTGCTTCCAAAATGATGACTAAGGTTTAAAGCTTTTTTTCTTTACTCACTAGAAGAGGCAACAAACTAAAACTTAAATTTATTTAGGGATAAGACAGTATATTTTCGTTTTTGATATACATTATAAATTGTTTCAAATATAGGCTAACCCAATGATTTTTAATTGAGGGGCAGGCAGTGAGTGACCGTTGTCAGCTAAATATAGACCAACATGACCAATTAAAGAATTGCTTATTAATGTGTCTTTGAGCAAACTGTTCTCACATTTGCCAATTTGTGATATCATAATATGTTAGATACAGTATACTACCGAGTAATGCATCACACGATCAAAAAGCACTTTTTTCCCCCATCAGACTCTATTTTAGTTGTAAATGCTAGCATGACATGCTAGCACTGGTTAGCATGGTAGCAGACGACTACAGCAGACAAGGGTGGCTCGAGCCTGCACCCTCAAAACAGGCTAAGTCAAAGTCCAAATAGTCACATTTAGTGACTAAAATTAGAGCCAGAGAGAGTATTTTTTTCATCCACTCGCACATGCGCGACTAGTAATATTGCAGGTTTTTACATTTTTTTAGTTGCTAACAAATTCCTTCACGGTTAAATCCACTAGTTGGCGGCAATGTAACAAGTTGGTTTGCCAAGGGAAATAGAAGAAATAGAAGGTATACAATGTGTGAAGCAGTCGCCGCTCGTCCAGAGGCGGGGTCGGCCCCTCCCGACTTGATGCCGAGCGAACTGGACTAAATAAATAAAAAATGCATAGGGGAAAATTAAACCACGAAAGGGAACCGTGTGGTATCCCAAGTCCCACAGCGTGCAATCGCTTTCACTTTTGTGACTTTTTGAACTGTCAAATTGTCGCCGCTACCAGGAGAGCGAGACTCACGAAATGGGCGCCCAGAGAGGCTCTGCCTCTCGGCCACTGTTACACAAACATCCACCTGGTCGGCTCCGGATGTGGAAATATATGCGGCGCCTTACCATGTTTCTTTTTGTCATTTTCTCCAATGGTGAGTGCGCAAGTGCGCAATGATTGTAACATCCCAAGTAACTGTTAGACTTTGTTGTTTTCTCAAGATTAATTTCAATCCCAACTCGGCGACTGCTTGTAAAAGAGCATGACCAAGCTTTCCTTCCCCTATGATGCATTCAAACGCGTTCACGAAAGAAACAGTGCTCACAAAACAGACTCAGACAGACAAGAACATAGAATATATATAGGAGGTGGTGTATATGGCAGAAAACAGACATGGCTGAAAAAGCACTTTCTGCTTTTGCACCCCTCTTTAAAATAAACTGCTGTATTTTAAGCCAAAAGAACTGTTGTGTTTGATAGAACAATATGTCTATATGCTGCCATAGCAGTTTCAGGGCACATTAAGCTCCCAAACTATTTTTAATTTGTCAGTTTTACCCTGGAGACCCCCATTTACAGACACCGCGCAACCACTTTTGTTTCAATCCAGCCATAAAAAAAGGTAATTATATTATTCGAAATGTCAATCATTTTTAGCTTAGAATAGTTAATTGATGTTTAATATTTAGTTTAAAAAAAAAAAAAAAATGTATACAATTATCCACACGCATATTTTGAATTTTTAAACAAATTACGTCACAATGAAAAAAAAATAGTGTCTAAATAGGTCACGGATATCTACCTCATAACCATCGCGGAATTGTATTGTTTTTGCTACTGTCGCATTTTCCCTGATATTTTAGATAAATAATCGATCAAAACAAATAATATTGAAAAAAAAAAAAAAAAAATGCTTTAAAAGGGTAAATATTTGAAAAAGAAAATCTCGACCACTCCTTGATGTCAGCGATTTCTGCATTGCGACCCTTGTTATATTATTCACCCATAAAATCCCCAAAAAGTCTGGCTTTGGCCATTCACAGCTGTGTCTTGACACACGGTGAGACATGCTACACAGAGTTTTTGGATCGAAACAATGTAAGTACACGACAATATCTCATTAAAATCATGGTGTCTTTAATTATGCTCTATCATGCTCTCGCCTGGAGTTAGGGTTTAGGGGTTCATTTATTTTATTTTATCTTTTTTTTTCTTCCCCCAGAAAATATAGATTTTAAGCTTTTCAATGATGTATCACACATGCATATAGGACAATTTTGAAATTTGGCCAAATTGGGGGTCTCAGAGCAGAAGTCACCTGAGTGTTTTCCGCCATATATATGTATATGTATGGACACACACATACTGCATGGCTCTCGTGGAATCACATTTTAAAATATGTTGGGTGTTTTGTGCTCTCGGTCAAAAAGGTTCCTGACCCATGACCTAAACCCATCTATTTCATATAGCCTATATACAGTACAGATTGGACACACCTCATTCATTGCAACACAAATGAAGGTCCCAACCCCATTGACAAAGCAATAAATTCAACTAATCAACTCTGAAAAGGCATACCTGTGAAGTCAAAAACCATTTTAGGTGACTTCCTCTTGAAGCTCATCAAGACAATGGCAAGAGTGCAAAAAAGTAATCAGAGCAAAGGGTGGCTACCTCAAAGATAATAGAATAATATACATGTTTGTAGTTATTTCACCTTTTTTTGCTAAGCACAGAAGCACACACGTGTTCATTGTTGTGTTACCTTCAGTGAGAATTTACAATGTAAATAGTCATGAAAATAAAACGCACAAAAAAGATGTGTCCAAACTTTTGGCCTGTACTGTATATTATTTTTTTGTCATGAATGGGACACTCCTCATCCATATCATGTTACAGGATGGTCTCCTGAAAAATAATTCCCATGTCAACCTAATTTGTAAGCAGTATACAGGTTAATGTCAAAACTGATAGAGAATACAATATATAGTGGGGAGAAGTTTGGGACCACTGTGCTCCTAGTAAGAAATGTCTGGAGTCCTATCTGGCCTTGTGGGAAACATGTTACACACATTAGTGGCACCTGGGAACTGCTTAAATTGAGTGAAGGTGAAAAATCTTAATCTTTATTCATAGGCTTTATCTAGGATACGATGATGAAGTGATCGAGTCAGAGATCAGGCCCGCAGTTGGCCCTCAATAGAACTATATCATTCCGTCATCTTGCAATCCTCTCCTACCCAATTCTCTGTGTTTACTTAACCTTTAGGAAGTCCTCATTAGTGAGCTCACTCCGGAGAGCCTATTGGCTTGTCAGGAGGGAGATAAATTAACAGACGGTGCATTGATTTGACTTTGCCTTAAGCCGGGATCACGCTGGCCGGTCAGTGTGTGCAGGGTAATTTGTTTATCGGGGTGATGTTTTAAAAGGCTTCCAAAGCTACCAAACTCCAAACGGCGGAGTAAAAGTCTGGTAAAGACGACGCGACTGCTCTCCAGAAACATAAATTGTAATAATGATGTAGGCTTACTATAACGAAGGACACAATAGAGAGTTTTAAGTAAAATCTAGCCATTCATTTTCTGGTGCTTGTTGTTTTGTCTTGTAACATTTTGAGTGGTGACAGCAAATACAACTTAACTAATTTCTTAACTCATTCGCTCCCAAAAACGTATAAACATGTTCTACTTTTAATTGTTTCAGTGTCCCAAAGACATATTTATACGTCTTTTAGATTTATGTTTTTTACAAGAGACATCTCTGGGTGCTATTTCAATTTAGCTCCAAAGCACAAAACTGAAAATCCATTTTAAAGCAATAAAACTGCCCACTGGAGGGCAGTAGCACATTTGATAAGACCCGCAACCCAATCCAACGGCAACGAATGGCCGGGCCGCACGGCGCCGGCGGAAGTCGACCGAATGGCGTCAAAGATGCTAGGCGGTGGACGACTGAGCAGAACGTCCGGGACCACCAGTGCAGCGGACAATGCTGTTGAGTCCGTGCTGCTCGCCGAGCAGACCCCGCAGAGACAGAAAAAAAAAATCATCTTTATGAGGCAGGCGGCGATGAGGGAAAAGTTTACCCGGCTGTCGCGGCTACAACAGCGTCATCTCTCAGTTAGTTATGAGAAAATAAATTGTTACTTTGCTATCAAAGCTCTATTTGTCTTGTTGTTTATTTTATTTTGTAAAAGGAAACCATTGTTCAGATGTTTGTGATGTAACTAAAGCAAAAATAGCAAAAAATAGCGGTGTTAAAGTCAAAGTTATTGTTTGAAATGTATGCTTTCACAAAAAGCTCAATTTCTCTGTTTTTTCATTAGAAATTGGAAAATTGCTCAAACTAAGCTATTTTCTAATGTTGATTTCTAGAGAATGGAAAAAGATATGATTTTTTTTTTCCTGTGGAAAGAAGTCTAATCTTTCTTTTAGTGGGTTCCATGTTTATATAGCAATAGAACAGAATTTTCCGAGGGCCTTGCAAAATCAATCAAAATCCAGTAAAACGGCCAGGAGCGAAGGGGGTTGCACCGGTAAAAATGGCTGGGAGTGAATGAGTTAACAGGCGGCACTATGCAGATGAGACACATATCTTGGAAAAAAAAAAAAACAACAACAACAAAAAACAGGGGTCATACTATTCACTGCAATTTCAAGGAAAAAAAAAAACAACAACTCTTTTTAGATAGGACTTCAGGAACAACCCAGCAGTTGCTGATATGCACTAGACAGAATCTGCCCTTAAAACAAAAGGTTTTAGAGTGAGGCCGGGGAGAGTGGAAAGTCTGCGATAATTCTTGGTACGTGACATTTTGTGAACTGTGAAGATAGGGTTTAAAAAGCACGAGTACAACTGCATTGCTAAGCATACTTGACCACAAGTACAATTTGTCATCCAGCATCTACTCCAGCCCATAACCAATAACGGAATCCCATTATTAGAGTCCAGGGTCTACGAGCAGCCCACAGCAGTGAAAACTGGCTCTTCACACCTACAATGGAACAAGGAAACAGGCAGAATAGGGCCTGACTGAGGGCGAGACATCAAATCTATAGTAGGAGGAGACGTGTCAGAGCACAATAGAATGAGGAAAACAAGGCAAAGAGTTGATGGGAAACGGGTGCACTGAGGGCTTAAAAGGAAAAATAAGAAAATCAATGGAAAGATAAATGATTTAGAGACGTGTGGTGGGAACTGTAGAGAAGCTGGATGCTAACATTGGCTACTAATCAAGACGACACTCATGTTTTGCGTTATTGTATCTCCCGGTTCATTTTAATCGCCATTTTTAATTGACTTGCCAAATCCAAATGTCAATGATGACACAGGTGGCCATTTCTCCCAGATGGCAGTTGCTGAAGAAAAACTCGAGCCATGGGGGTGACACCTCTTGCAGTAGAATCTAATGACACTTGCTTCTAGTCCAGGTGGCTTAAAAAAGACCACTCTTGGGCAAGGCAAAGGTAGGAAAATGATGACCAGTTTCAGTTGAGTATTTTGGTCTTAGAAGTACACCTATCGTCTTGGAAGTCACGTACACATGGGCCCACCCGGGATGTCGCGGCGGTGGGCCGGAGTACATAGCCTGGATGCTGTAGTCAGTGGTCACGTTGAAGATTTTTAGTGAATAAGCAGCAGCTGCGGCCGCTACAAACACAGTCACAGTAGGGGAACTTTTGAAAAACACCGGACACCAGGAGGTCCTACAGCACCACTTACCCGCCCCCCACCTGCCACACTTCTCATCTTTTCGATTTTTCAACCTCTTGACAAACTCAAACTACTATGTTCTAACTTCACAAGTAAACCATGAATGTCCTCACTTTTACACTTGTTCTTTGGAAAATTGACATTTATCTGAGAGATAACATTATAGATCACATAGTGCAGTAGATATAGGTTACTTTCCTGAAGGATTCACTTATGCAGGATATTACCATCTCAGGATTTGCAAAGCATTTGCAGTTCAGTGTAGTTACATAATTACACATATCATTACATGTGTCAGATAACACAAGGCTGAAAAAGCAGTTTGTGTTCGTGCCACCAACTTTTAAATGAGCTACTGTATTTTAAGACAAAAGATTTGTTATGTTTGATAGAACAATATGTCCAAATGCTGTCATAGCAGTTTCTTCTTGCAGTATGCCCCTGGCCTTTTTTTTTTTTGTCCGTTTCTCCCCTGAGACCCTCGTTTACGGACACATGGCAACTGCTTTTGCCATAAAAACAAACATTTATTGTTCGAATTTTCTATATATATATTTTTTTTTTTGTAGCTCAGAATCATAAATTGATGTCTATTATTTAGTTTATAATTGAAAAACGACTTTATAAAGTTATTCACTCGTGCGTTTTTAACTTTTAAACAAATCACATCACAATGAAAAAAATTGCGTCTGTAAATAGGTCACGGATATCTACCTCATAACTAGAGGTGGGAATCTTTGGGCACCTAACGATTCAATTACGATTCAGAGGCTCCGATTCGATTATAAATCGATTATTGATGCACCACAACCCCCCCCGCTTTAAATTTTTTTGTAAAGTAGTTCCAAAATTGTTCACAAAACCTCTCAGGCAAAAAAAAAATGCTATTTCAGTATCAAGTTAACCATTAAAAACAGTATATTAAATACTCAAGTCCCAAATCTGTATCGGCAGCTTTGAACTACATTCAATTAATTTAATGTTGTAAATAAACCGTTAAAGTGTTTAAAATTGCTCCAGTTATTCCATAATTTCCTTTGTGACTACTTTCGACGTGAAAATTTTAAAACTGTTTCATCATTAAAAGATAGATTCAAGTCAAGATGTTGCCGATTTGGGTTTTCTATTTTTTTTTTTTTTTTTTTTTTTTTTTTTTTTAGATAAAAAGTAATTAGGTTCACTACAACAGAGCCTTCTCGAGAAGTCTACTGCTTTAAGATGGCGCCTGTTTACTAGCGCAGGAAAGTGTCATTTCGCATCTAGTTCTTGGTATATGATCTAACACGGTCGTCGTCCATCATTTCACATGTAGTTCTAGATATATGTGATATCTACCATAGCGGTATGTTGCCGTATGTTTGTAGCAACTAGCAACTGTGCGCTGTTTGTAGCGGCTGACGGCCGCAGTCAGATATTACTGTTTTTTTTGTTTGTTTGTTTTTTATCTAGCGGCATGAGTTGAACATTTACTCTCTGTCCGTTCCTCATTGCGTCCTGAAGACCGCGCTGTGTTTTATTTCCGCTTTACCTGGTATAATTCGGAATTTGGATGTTTGTGAATCATTCTCGAATCTTCCACGGCCGAATCGCGAATAATCTAAGAATCGGAAATTTCGCACGCCTGTACTCATAACTATCGCTTTATTGGACATATATATTTATATTTATTTTTTGTTACTGTCGCATTTCCCCGATATTTTACATGATAAATAATCGATCCAAACAATTAAAATGAAAAAAAAAAAAAAAAAAAAAAATCTCGACCACTCGTTTTATCTGCGATTTTCGTCTCACGCTCCATGCGAAATAACCGTTTTCAGATATAAAAGCCAAGCATGGTTGTGCCCATTCACAGCTGTGTCTTTACACTTAGTGATACATGCTACGTAGCATTTTTGTGCGTCTTTAATCGTGATTGTGCTTGTTCGTGCAATAATTACCGGAAATATAGCGCGTGCCAGAAAAAAAGGCGTACGTTTTAGTTAAACATGAGTACGGACATAGCAGGCTGACTAATGTCATATCTATTATCTTTTCAACCTGTGGTGCCATTTGTATTGCTTATTATGGGATGATACTAATGTATTAGATACATTAGAGGCTTAAATTATAAAGTCTAAGTTCCAGGTTTCGAGATGGATAGATGGATCTATCTTTTTATTGGGAATTCTCTATTCACATTACTGCCTGGATTACTTTTCAGAAATCATCATGCCACATAGATCTATGCAGTGGAGTAGACAAATGAGGCAGAATGATCCGGATAAATATGAGATGTTGAGGGATGCTATTAAAGATGTGGAGAGGACAGTGTGGTCAGGGTGGCCCACATCTTTATGACAGATGACATCGAAAACGACCACAGAGTGATCAACGAGTTTAAAACAGAGTTTGTCAGCCTTTTCACTGTCATTTGTGTGCTCATACTCAACAATTTGGAGGGATGCTGCCGTTGAGTCAGTACATGGTAGGTTTTGTTTATCAGACTTTATAAGTGGAGGCCGGAGGGTCTTTTTTGTCTTTGTTGTTACTCATCCCTTCTATTGCTTCCATTCATCAGAATTAATCAACATTTCATAACTTGACAATGCTGCACCACAAGGCTCAACGTTGCTTCTATGGCTCTGAGCACGGCAAAAAGGGGAGAGTGATAGAGATATTGGCTTCCTCTCCCAGGCCCTCAGAAGAGCCGTGCACTCTGGAAAAAAACTTCCGCAAAGCCAAGGACATGGTTGAGTATATGTCCAAGAAGCATGGCACAGCCTGAGGCATCAGTTACATCTCTTTTTCATACAAGTCGATGTGTCCTTTCACCCAACAACAAAGAAATGACAAGGAGTGGGGAAATCATCTTTAATAGATAAAGTTTCCGTGACAAAATGTTACTATAAGTGTTTGTTATTTATTATGTAGCAGGATGGGTTTTTAAAATATTTTTTCAAATGAAAAACCTAGACATTGTCAAGGGTCTTTACTAAAGGTCTTCTAAACTTTCCGTGTGTCAAAAAATGCCCCCCTGTTCAAGTGTTTTCTTTCCTCATTAAATAGAGTTTTGAAGCTTTCCAATTATGTATCACACATGCATATAGGACAGTTTTAAAATTGGGCCAAATTGGGGGTCTCAGAGCGGAACTTCACGCCACCATATTATAATTTGGCATATTAACTCATCGGCTGCCTTGACAGCGGTGGTTGACAGAACACCATTGTCCATCCAGTCAATGTTTGTGTTAATATTAAATATGCTAGTAATAAATCCATTTGAATCCACAGTGAATTTGTGATAGACCCTAAACCGCATGTCATGCTACAATATTAAAAAATCCTTTGCGTCCATCATGTTGCAGATCTTTTAATGTTGCTTTTAATAACATACCTCTGCAGACATGCTTCAATATATTAATTCCATTACTTTACACCACATTGTAATGAATAATGGATGTACAATGTTGTATGCAATTAAGAGATTTAACAACATTGTATTTTTACTTTTCTAGTGGTTATGTATTTTCCACTCCAATCAAATAAGTAGGAGAGAAAAATCAGATTAATGGACTCGCCATAACAACCCTCGCCTCATTTGAGAACACTAACAGTCATACCATTTCTTGACATTTTGACAGGTTGACAATGTACACACCCCAAATTCACCAGCAATGAATAAATAAATAAATATTGGAAGAAAAAAAAAAAAAAAAAAAAGCGGAGCCCGGGGGCAAATACTTTACCCTGTCAATCAGCGTGAAGTATCACGCTAAGGCATCTTTATTGAAATTGTATTTTCCAGAGAAGGAAAACTGCTTTAATCATTTTTGCTTGTTTGATAAGGCCAGAAATCAACACTAGTTACCCGTGACACAGAAAATTAACTCATTCACCAGACAACGTATATTCGCCACGTAACAAAATCTTACTTGAATGAATTTAAATGACCTGACCACTTCAGTCAAATTTCCATGGCGATTTCAATCTGCACCTACCTTGTTTATCTCATTACAAAAAAAAAAAAAAATCATCCTAAAAAGGAACAGTGCACTGACTTATTAAATCCACATTCTATTTATTAGGGGGTCGCCTCTGATTCAAGTAACAAATTGGACTGTCTCATACCAAGGACGTAGGTTTGCATAAGGACGGAAGGGACATAACACTACCAGCTTTTCAGTACACTCACATTGTCCCAACCAACTTTTAAGCAAACTTATTTGCATTATACTAGTATAATGAGTTCTGTTATATTAGGTAATTTAGATTGTTTTCCCATATGTTGTAAGGATAGAATTAACCCTACCTTTATCAAGTGAATTATTTTCATTATGTTCCGACTTACATTTAGCCTTTTCAGTTGCTGAATGTGCCAGTCGATTTTTTTCTCCCTCAAACGCACATTTGATTGGCTGATGACTTGCAATTATTTAAAAATATTTATTTTCTACATTATTTATTTAAAATTTAGGGCTGTCAAACAATTAAAAAAATTAATCAAGTTAATCACAGCTTAAAAATTAATTGCAACTCTAACCATCTAAAATATGACTTATTTTTCTGTAAATTATTGTTGGAAAGGAAAGATAAGACACAAGACAGATATATACATTCAACATACTGTACATAAGTACTGTATTTGTTTATTATAACAAATCCACAAGATGAAATTAACATTATTAACATTATTTCTGTGAAAGGGATCCTCGATAGACTTGTAGTTCTTAAAAGATACATGTTAGTACAAGTTATAGTAATTTTATATTAAAACCCCTCTTAATGTTTTTGTTTTAATTAAATTTGTAAAATGTTCAATCAAAAAAATTAACTAGTAGCTCGCCATTGTTGACGTCGCCGAGCAATGACGTCACATGGGCTCCCTTCCGTTCTTCCAGTGTCTAACTACATAAGGTAGTGATTGAAATACACCACAAGGTGCCAATGGCGAGTTTTAAATTACTGAGAACTCAAGCCAATGAGTGTGTTTTGTCTCTCAACTGACGCCGTAGTTCCCCGTTTCCATTATACTTCACGGTCATTTGAGTGCTGGCTTCACAACGCACGAGACCTCTGATAGTTTGTATATTGTGACTAAATATTGCCATCCAGTGTATTTGTTGAGCTAAACGATTGGAGCGCTTTTCTTTTTGTAAACTTTTTTTTTTGAGGGATAGGAATATTATTTATGTTGTGCTTTCACCAAATGATACTTGTGTTTGATGTGAAGGAGTTGCTGAAGCTTATGCCAATAAACGCCGCGGCCCAATGAACGCCTGGGTCCACTCGCCTTTCTCTGCCTCTTAGCTCTCAATGTGCAAAAAAACGGTGTCATTGTAATCTGTTGAGGCAATGGATGAGCAGGTCATTCCGCACATGCGTTAAATGCGTCAAATATTTCAACGTGATTAATTGAAAAAAATTAATTACTGCCCGTTAACGCGATAAATTTGACAGCATTATTTAAAAAATTTAATTTGCAGCCTATGCAGACATTTTTTTTAGATTACCATGCATTAAACATAATCGAGGTAAAAAGTTTTGATATTTTGTTGAGTTTGGCTATGCTTGTGGACAAAAGCAGTAACGTTTTACCTGAAGGAAGGCTCCATTTTTATTTATTTTTGTTATTCCCTGACGAAGACATTTTTTTGTGACATATAATTTTTTTAGACAGATTTAGAGTGGTTTTAAGACAAATATTTTTTTTGTTTTTTTGTTGCAATGATAGTTAAAAGATTATTAACAAATTTGTACTTATTGTATACATTAATATAGTTTATGTTTAAATATTGCAATTTAAATTTGATAAGAAAATCTAGACATTTGCGCTGGAAGTTTTCAAAATGTTTCTTTTAGGGCTGTCAAACGATTAACATTTTTACTCGAGTTAATTACAGCTTAAAAATTAATTGTAATTAATCGCAATTCAAATCATCTATAAAATATGCCATATTTTTCTGTAAATTATTGTTGGAATGGAAAGACTCAAGATGGATATATACTAGGGGTGTAACGGTACACAAAAATCTTGGTTCGGTACGTACCTCGGTTTTGAGGTCACGGTTCGGTTCCTTTTCGGTACAGTAAGAAAACAAAATGCAAAATATAAATGTGCTAGTTGTTTATTACACACTTTTGTGCTTTAAACAATCGGAACAGTAGCCTATACAAAGCTAGAATTCTGCTCAAAATGTAGTGAGTATTTAAAGATAATAATCCAACAACAACTTGCCTTTCAGACCCCGCGTATTGGTCAACTTTCTTTCAGAAAGAAAAGAAAAAAGTCCTGTGCTATGGAGAAAAGCAATCCCAATGACAAAGATTTTAACATGTATTTTACAATTGAAATGCCTCAATGTTTTTTTTTTTTTTTTTTTTTTATGAACGTTTTTTAAAAGCTTTATTGGTGGATTTTCTCAAGTTAAAGCGCCACACAGAAATTAATCAATTTAATTGTGTAAGCAGCATGTGTGTATTATTTTTATTATTTAATTACAGGTGTTTTAGCTCATTTCAATTTATTTAAATGGGCTATTATTTATTTTATTATGTGTTTATATTTTACAAATGTGATGCAGTATTCATTTATATTGTATATTTTATGTTGTATAACTTTAGTTCCTATGTGAATATTAGTTCCTACTTGTTTTGTTGTGGTAGGAGGGCTTTGTATTGAACACAGGGCCGTGTTGGTTATTATTATAGCAGAGAAGACAACTGTAAATCAACAAAGGCAAGTCAACTGTGCCCCGATCTACCACTCAAGAGATCTGATGGACTCAAAAAGTAAGTTACGATTGCATATTAGTTTGAAAATCGACCGGATCCACTGTATTTTTACACGAGTGACTTCCGGTCTGCTAGCTAGTAATATTGACGCAGGAGGGTCGCGTCTCGCGTCAAATAATAAACTCTGCCGTTCTTTTTGCGTGCGTCGTATTGAGCCGCTATTAGCTGATTGACTTTAATGCCCGAGTTTCACTGCGTTCTCGCGGCGGCCACGTTGTCGCGCCATTGACGTTTCTTACTGTCCTACCGTGTTGGTCCTCATTATAGTAGAGAAGACTGAGTAAATATAACCTACACAAAGAAACTAACCTGATCGACTCGCAGCCTCAAAAAGTAAGGGTTACATTATGTCAGAAACTCGTTCGGTACGCCTCCGTTCCGAACAGACCACCAAGTACCGAAACGGTTCAATACGAATACATGTACCGTTACACCCTTAATATATACATTCAACATACGGTACATAAGTACTGTATTTGTTTATTATAACAATAAATCAACAAGATGGCATTAACATTATTAACATTCTGTTAAAGCAATCCATGGATAGAAAGACTTGTAGTTCTTATAAGATAAATGTTAGTACAAGGTATAGAAATTTTATATTAAAACCCCTCTTAATATTTTCGTTTTAATAAAATTTGTAAAAATTTCAATCAAAATATAAACTAGTGGCCCGCCATTGCTGATTAATGAGTACTTACACAATGCTCATGGGTGCTGAAGCCCATAAAATCAGTCGCACCCAAGCGCCAGCAGAGGGTGACAAAACTCCAAAAAACAATAAGTGGACATTTCACTTGGCTGTCATTTTAATCTGTTTGAGCGGGGCATGTGCGTTAATTGCATCAAATATTTTAACGTGATCAATTTTAAAAATTATTTACCGCCCGCTAACGCGATAATTTTGACAGCCCTAGTTTCTTTAGTAGTTTTTGAAAACAAAGGTTTGAATCGAATGGTGTATCACCTGAACCAATACATATGAAAGATAGCATAAATCAATACAGATTTATTTTGCATTGATCATTTAGCCTATCAATTAATTAGGTTCATATTGGTGAGATATGTAGCCCTGACCTAGGTTCACCTAATTTGTTTGGTCTTAATAATTTCCCGTGTCCAGCAAAAAGTGTATATGCAGGTTATGCTGTTATGTCTTCCCTACCAATGTTAAGGCAAATCTACGCCCTTGTTTTGCACACATCATTAAGTTATAAAAATCAATACTTAAGTTAAAATATATATATATATATATATATATATATATATATATATATATATATATATATAGTAATTGAAAAAAGAAACAAAAACCTAAGATATATTAGGGAAATACACTAACTGACATACATACATACAATACAATATTTTTAAAAAGGAAAGCATTTATTGTAGAAAAAACAATAATTACCCCTTGCGCAGATGAACAACGTGGATTGAACAAGAGCTATAAATCTGGGCAACACCGAAAAAAAACACCTTGTATGGTGGATTTGACTGCAGAGTGAAATCATCTGTGGAGTGCCAGTAAAAAGGGAAGCTATCAATACGTAATAGATGTAGGAAGCAAGACTTTGTTGCACAACTAGAGCTCACTTCGTGCATTTCCATTGCCTGATCTGTGACATTTATAAAGCCAATGAAAAGAGCAATGAATCCTTTGAGGATTTGTAGGCAGCTCTTGTTAATTGCACCATGGAGGGTACACTTTATAGATTCGTTCAAGGAGACTGGAATAAAGTCGCCGGTTCGTCCGTCAAAGACAAGACGAACAAAAGTAACTCATGTGACATAAAAAAGTGGTGTGCACGAATATAACGCTTTATGGGGCATTCGTTGGCTGTCAAATTCATTTTGACAAGGAGGGGCGAAAGAACGAATATTTGCCACTCCCAGTAAAAATGGATTGGACGTTTAGTGCTGTCAATGGCATTAAAAGATGAGCATTCACAGCCAGTCCTCCCTATTGACATGAAGTGGAGTAGTTGAAGTGAAGTAGTATGAAATAATATGAACACACAGTATCTATACATTTTTTTCCCTCTCCACCTCGAGGAATCTTTAATCTTGCCAGCTCTAAGCATGACATTTTGCCCTGACTACCAAAACACGCTGACGTCACGTGAGTAGAGGAATAAGGGAGAGGCGGCAGATATACAGTGGGGCAAATAAGTATTTAGTCAACCACTAATTGTGCAAGCCCCCCGACTTGAAAATATTACAGAGGCCTGTAATTGTCAACATGGGTAAACCTCAACCATGAGAGACAGAATGTGGAAAAACAAAAACAAAAAATCACATTGTTTGATTTTTAAAGAATTTATTTGCAAATCATGGTGGAAAATAAGTATTTGGTCAATACCAAAAGTTCATCTCAATACTTTGTTATGTACCCTTTGTTGGCAATAACAGAGGCCAAACGTTTTCTGTAACTCTTCACAAGCTTTTCACACACTGTTGCTGGTATTTTGGCCCATTCCTCCATGCAGATCTCCTCTAGAGCAGTGATGTTTTGGGGCTGTCGTTGGGCAACAAGGACTGCAATTTAGTCAAGAGGTATATGTAGCAGTTTTTCGTAGGAATATGTGTTTGAACGATTTGTTAAGAGCATTGTTTAAAAAAAAAAAAAAAAAAAAAAAGTTAGCGTTTTATAGCATTTAAGCTAGCGGACATTTGCTATACGAGTTAGCCAAGTGGTCTTTTTTTGTGCTCAGATCCTCATTTATCTTTTTTTTTTTTTTTTTTTTTTTAATAGTGTTTGAGGCTAAGCGCAGGTATTTTAATTTAATTTTATGTGAAGGTGCAACTCTGCTTAGTTTGGAAGCACTCAGGGATTTTATTTTGTATTCCAATTTAATGCTCTCTTGAAAGGGCAATCTAAGCAAGCCTTTGTTTTACATCTCCCAAAAGGTATTCTGCAACGCATTAAATGTTCCTAATCTGATAACTCGATTTAACTCGAACTAACCAATTGATAATCAATTACTATAATAATCGTTAGCTGCAGCCCTCATATACTTTAAAGCTATTGGGTGCAAGAGGACGCCCGGTCTTGATGGGGTTAAGTTAAGGTGTTATTTATTTATTTTTTTGATTACCAGAAAAAGTCACTTGCTATATAAAGATCTAACAGGAGTTTATTATCGTCTCCGTACAGTCAATCTGGGCCTAATTGTTTGGGACACCTGTGAGCCAATTATGATCCGGAGATGATTATACGATGATTTCAAATCTGTTTTGGTTAGGATAATGACCTGAGCGGATCGCCTACCCTCGGGCTTATGGATTTTATTGAAGTACGATGAAAAGTACACTCACTGATAAGCCAGGTCTTTTCTGTTTCTGGGTGAAAGATTATTCGGTGTATTGTGATGGGCAAGCACTGACAAATACTCATGAAAGGGTAACATAAAAAGAAAACAAACCCAAGCCGACAAGAAACCAGAGTGAGAAGAGCTAAACCTGACGGGAATTACAAGGCCTCATTATATACGCCATAAAGCAGTAAGTAAACAGTGGAAGGGAAACTAATTGCCATTCTAAGGGGTGGAAGGAATCGCGCCAAATTTCTATTGAGCACAATTAATGAAACCACTTAGGACAAAGTCAGATTCAGAGGAAACATCGTGGGCGACGGATCAATCAATATTCCAGATAATACCGCCACGCGGCGATTGGGCTTCGGACACCTGGAGAATGGGAATGTTGCTGAAAATACACAACTAGCTTTCTACCTGCCATTCTGTGTTTTGTGCATACAATGGGCTGATCTACAACGAGTCAAAGTGGAAAAAAAAGCAGTCAAATTATCCACAAGAAAATACGCCTTCAAACTTGCAAAAATACACTGCAGATTAGTCTATATGTACATTTCAACACTGTAAGCAGACAACATTCTAACTACTCGTCCGCCGTAACGTGTGGCTAGCATGTAAAACATTAAGCTGTTTCACAAAGGTGCTCCTGAACTGGGCAGCCATGAATGTAATCATTTGGTACGTCAATCGAATCCCCACCTGTCTAGCGCCGCAATTTGTTACATCGCTTTGGTGTCCGTTGATCACACACATTTCTGAAAGACAAAATAATTACTGCCATGCTTGTCACTAGTCGCCGACAAACTGCCTGTAAAACCAGTCTGGCAAAAAAAAAAAAAAAAAATCAAAGCTCGCTGGAGAAGGCGAGCGACTGCCTCGGCAGGAATGCAAATTGCTAGAGCGGGTAGCCCAGATGAATACTATAGAATGAGCGAAGCAGAGAGGGTAAGAGAGATGTAACTCTTTCAGTGCCTTTGACGATGATAGACATCCAATCATGTTGCTCTTTTTATCATTTTGCTGTGAATTGAAATTAGTTTATCACTAGTAGATGACCAACCCGTTTGAACTGGAAGTGCTAGGCAGCGAATGAACGTTCATTCACTACCAGCCCTCCCAGTTCAAAGGGCAGCCAATAATAATAGTCTCCAAGATTTGGCTCTCTGTAATCTTGACTAGGGTAAAAAAAAACCTAACTCCAGATCACAAACAAACCATGTTGACATGCGACATGTTTACCTCACCCAATTCTGAGGTCCTTAACTCCGGCAGAACATTTACGGTTTGTCTGTGCGTTCTCCCATGCAGCAACTAAGGGAAATAAGGTGAAGGAAGCCTGGAGAAGGCACTCCTTTCTGATAGTTTCTCAGCAGACGAGATGAACCAAATTGAACGGAATCACAAGAGTCTCACTTCCGCTCAAGATGTCTCTCTTATCTGTTTCTGCCACAGGCGCTTAAAAAGGACACGTTAACTTTCACCCGCTAGACTGCCACGGCAGAGGGAAGAACAGCATTCATGAATTTAGATATTCACCTTTCTACCTCGACGGGCAAATGCTTGCTACTTCTAATTCTTCTGTTTTTCCTCTCCCGCTATTAATTCGTTGTCTGCCATTGACGTTCATTCTCAGTTCTGTTATTAATTTAAAAAGTAAGAAGCTTAGACTTGCTTTACTTTAAAACCTTTTTGCGAAATAATTAATGTGGCTCAAACATACCCGGTGGCTCTTTCACATACACTTAATTTGCAATTATGATTTGAACTCGATTCATCAAAACTAATTTATGGTGTGCAAGGATACTTTTATATAAAGTTCACTTTAAAAGAATGCAGATAGTTTATTCCTACAGCACAACAAGGCTCAACTACATTCTTGATGGCGTTAAATTATAGGGTGTCCCGAAAGTCACTTCTTCGTTTTTCTATTTCGTTTCACATACTATTGGGACAGACGTGAGGCCATCAGCATTTGACAGCTTAGGCTTAGCTCTGTTTGTAACCATATCATTCCTTCGCCCATGGCTCGCCATTTGACATTGCAGCAGTAGTGCAAAATTGCTACCTGGCAAAAAGTTTTTCTAACCCTGTCTGCAGATCGGCACCAATTTAAAAAAGCTCTACAGCCATCACGGGACGTGTGCAGGATGTTTTCGTGAGAAACCACGCAGTGTAAAGCCTGCTACTATCTATTTTTGTCAAATTTGATTGGACATAGCGCTGCCAATGGCAGCCAATAAGTTAAAAAGAGAAAGAAAAGAAAAAGGACAGTTGCAAATCTACCCATGTTTCTCTCTTTTACTGCCCAGCACAATGGCCATTCAATTGATGTAGTTTGTCAAGGAATTCATTCATTACATTTAGACATGTGCCGATTACCGGTTTCAAGGTATACCGTGGTATGAAAACGTCATGGTTTCAAAACCGCAAACATTTTCCGTCATATCGTCCCTATGGTATTAGCTATTTTTTATGTCCCAAAAATGCATGGAGAAATCCCTAGGCTCAACCCTCCCCCACCGATGCTCAATGTCAATGAGTCAGCTGTGCTACACACATATAGCTTCGGCTACAGAAAAGCTACAGACAACCGCAGCTTAGAGGAGGATGGCCAAATGACATGTACAACATGTTTGATTTCACATTTTTACAAAATTAAAGGCTAGTAAAAACTAAAGATGCACCAATACCAGTATCGGTGGAGGGGGGGGGTGCGCAATCCAGCACTAAAATGGTGGTATCACTACGGCAAGTACCAACAAATAGGCCGCAGATACCATTTACCAGTCAAGTATTACAACACTTGACCACAGCCTTCTTTTTCCTGACGCTTACTACACTCTGTATGCCAAGCAGCTATCGATATTGACCTCATCTAGACCAATGAGAGCGGGCCAATAGCCGCTCTTAACCAATGCCGGGCAGATTCTTCATATGGAGGAAAAACACACAAAGACATGTCGCCGGTCCCGGAATATTTCAGCATTGAAACTCCGTTGAATACAATGGCTGCATGCAAGATTTGCACCCTGAAAGTTTCAAGAGGTGGAGTTAAATCAGCCAGTTTCAATACCTCGAACCTGATAAAACATTTGAAGACGAAACATGTGAATTAACACAAAGTTTGAGGCTGTAACAGCAGGACTGCTATCCAGAGGAAGGGGGCTGGACTGGAGCAACAATCCCTGGTCAGTTCACTTTGTCTACTTTACTTTTATTGTCTTTTACTGAAAAAAAAAATGCTGCAGTAATTTGACACCTGGCTAAGTTGTGTGTGTGTGTGTGTGTGTTGGGGGGGGGTCCGAGAGAGAGTCTCACTCGTGCGCTGTTTGCATTTGCGCGTTGTTATAGATATATATTGCTGCTGGTGCACAAAGAGGAAGGCTAAGAGAGACAGGATGCTTTGGTCAATTATTATTACTTATAATTTCATGTCAAGTTGCACTGTTTGGCCTCAGAATCAAAAGGACTTTAAAAAGTTTATTCATTTCATTCATTGTATTTTACTTTCTTACTGTTGGGCTAGTGTTATACATGTTTTAATTTCACGAATTTAGCACTATTTTGGCCTTTGAGAGAAAGGTTTATTTAACTATTGTCACCCATATCTGGTATGCAATAAAAAGTTCTACTGGATTCAGTTAGTATTAGTCTTTTTCTTGTTGCACAGTGGTAAGCAGCAGCCTGACAAAGCCACAATAGCAACGGTTTCACATCCAAGCAGAGGTTGCGCTAGACATTTTCGTTGTCTGTCATTTTGACTGACAGGGTCATAAAAATCCAGTCATAATCTATTTTTACCAGTCACTTAAATTTTTAAAATGATAATGATGACATATTCAATAGTATTTAGTTTTCATTCATTTTTAATTAATATTGTAACGCTTGCTTGGCGGCGAAAAATTAGACACGGAACTTGTGGTATTTTTCTCCCTCTTTTTACTCTGCTTACCGCCAACACCAACAAAACAACTCCACTCCCAAAGAAAAAGAGGCAACTATATAGACCCCAATCACCAACGTCACACAATGATCTTAATTGTGGTTGTCAGCCCAAAATCTTCTAAATATATATTAAATGCATCTTACCAGATATAAAATGACTACTACATAGTCTGTGGATCGTTTGGTGCCCAGATTTCTTGTCGAATTACAGCAGTCCATCTCGCTCTCCTCTTCGGGTCTCTAAGAATACGGTAGAACTTCAAGTCTCTCCGTCTATCTTCTCTGTTACTGCAACCAACCGCCACACACTTCTTCGCCATTTTGATTATTAATGTTAACGAGCAGAAAAACACGCCGTAATAGGAGGCATGTACGTAGCGGTAATGTGTAAACACGACGAGCTGACGGACAATATGGCTGCTCCAGTCAGGGGGAGTTGTGACGTCATGTGATTGGGGTCTATAGACAAGTTTCCTGAGTGAAATACGGGCGCCGCCATCTTGGAAAATGTCTGCTTCGCACTTCCGGTCGAGTAGCAGTGTATTAGCAGTGTATTGACGACGATAAAACTACGAAATCAAGCCAGAGCAACCCATGGAATCTTCAAATATTGATTCAGCATAGACCTAGATGACACATAGATGAGATTGGATGGCAGTTCGTGTCACTTCGTTGATCATTCGTGGACAAAATTATTAACAACGGTCAGCCTGTGTTAACGTGAGGAATGGATTGATACTACGGCCATTAGTGACCAAAATGTGGTGAAATTACAAGTTATATTACATTTGCCGACTGCAGAAGGGCTGACATGGATTGTTTTGATACAAGGAAATGCTACAAGGTTATGTACATATGATGTAAACACAAATAGTATGTCATTCTTTTTTTTATTGCAGGCATTGATCGCAATAATACATTTAGACATGATTCAATTTCTTGTTTTATTTAAAACGATTGGTGCACTCCAAAACAGGTCAATAAATCACATTTATAAAAGTATTGCAAAAATAGCATACGAGAATGTGATATCAGACCGCAGAGCTCCGGAGCCTCGTGAACAAATAGCGACATCACGGAGGCCCTCGGCGGCATTTAGATGTGCTTTTTTCCCGTCCTCGGTAATTCCAGCTCCAATAGCATATATTTAAAGATGCTACCAATCACAAGTTCGTAGTTGGATCACGGCGATCTCGGCGAACCACCGTCTGTCACAATTCCTGCCTCTCTCGGCCTCTCCCGGGAGTCGAGCTGTCATCATCATTGTGGGACGCAAACGATATATGTTCGATATATGTCCATCAACGTACAAGTCAAGTTGTCTTCTCTTTTATAACAGCATTTCCCAGCTGTAAACAAACGAATAAAAACTTGTAACACTTGGATTTATGCGGTGCATTCAAACACGATTAGCAACAGGCGGCTAGTAGCAGTAGCAGAAGCTAGTTGTTGTAAAAATGATAAACCTTCGTAATTACAATCATCATCGTAATATCAATAGCAAAGGCAACAAGTCGTTTCATGCGCCAGATTTTAGGTTTCGTATTTTTACAGCACATTACCTTCCATAACAGCGGGGGCATGACTGGAGGAGCTGTCAGTTTTGTACATCTCCTTCCCTCCCACCTGTATGACGAGTACGAGCACCCATGGTTTGGAAATCGACATGGTACGAAGCATGGAGGCCTTGGCTTGGTTCTCCACCCGCCTACATCAAAATAACATTCCCGGGATCTTGTATAAAGACCTTCCAACTTCGATTCCACCGCCATTGACTTCAACGGTAAACAGGCGGAAACGGAAGGGGAAGGAAGACATAAGGAAGTAAACCGGAAGTACCTCGGAAACTTGTCTATACACAGGCGACAATCTAGTCCACCAACTGGATGACGCGCTGGCACACCGGGTGCACCAATAAGAACCTCGCGTTGATGTGTCAATCACGGTGCTGCCGCCAGACCACGGTGACGCTACAATATTCTGACAGAATAGCCAACGACGTCATGCATTAAGAGAGAGAATAGCTAATTAATATGCCACCCTGTGGTCTGGGGTGTGAATTGCAACCTGTCAAAATGACGGACGGACTTCAGTTTTTTCCGTCACCGTTTTAAAAAAAAACGGTCAACGACGGAAAATATTCGGTTACACGACCCCTGCATCCAAGTATATAGCTCTTCATTTATTTATATACAGTATATTATATATTCATTTCAACGAAGTGGTATCAGTATCGGCCGATACTGCACAGCCAGGTATCGTATCGAGGCCAAAAAAATGGTATCAGTGCAACGCTGGTAAACACCATCATGAACGTTTCCCACCAGCTATGAGAGTTAACTCCAGCGTGCTTAGTGTGTCTAGCGGTGGTAAAACATTTCCCTCAGGCAGCTGTCTGTGTCTGTTATGGAAAAGAATTCAATTATTTTGTTCTGATGGTAAATAATGAGCTGTGGCTGTGGGTTTAGGCTCACCTAAAGGACTGCATTTATTTAAATTTTATTTGGAATATTTCAGGGTTTTTTTGTGTGTGTGTGTGTTATTTTTATTTATTTTAACTTATTATACTTATGTTCCAATTTGCTAATATCTTTTGAAAAATAAAAATCCCTGTCCAATGGATATCTCAAAGTAACAAATTTTAGAGCTGTAATTGCAATACTGTGATACCTTGAAACCGTGATATTTTGGCGTAAGGTCATCATACCATCAGAATCTCATACCAGCACATGCCTTATTACATTTTGTGTGACGTCATTTGGAACGTCATTTTTCAAGGATTGTTAATATATGGAGAACTTTGCTGCCGCCCAGCAGCCAAAAAAAAAAACATGGAAGAGGAGGTCCTGGTGATAAGCTAGCTTCATCATAAGCTTCACTCCATCTCCTTTTAGCACTCTCACGGGCTCCTTTGAGCTCTAGCAAAGGCGCTAAATTAATCGCATTCTGAGGCAATTTCGCACAATTTGAAGGCATGGGAAGGGAAGCCTTGACAGACGAGTACAAAGACTACCTGACGTGCATCCATAATCAGATCTTTGTTTGTAAAGTCTCGGAGGAAGTCAACCAGACAACTCGGGCTGGAGGTGCAAAACACAGCAGACCACCGTGAGAATAGTTTCTGAAACGTGGCTGATAACCATTTGAGAGACACTGGATTGTTAGTTGCATGCTTTACTTGCTGGGGGAAAAAAAATCTGATGTCCTCACTTTCGCATGAGGGCCACATTATGGGGGTACATGGCCAGTCTGACATAAATAGCATTCACTCAAAGCTCAGGAGAAAACAAATGGTTGATATTTCTACAAGAGGATGATAATCGAAGCCTTTATCTAAGGATAACAAGCTTTAAAAATGAGGACCTTGAGATAATTAAGCGATGACAAGATAACTAAAGTGATCCCCGGACAACAAGTAAATTAATTGAGGATATTAAGATAACTCCCACCATCCACATGTACTGTATACTGTATACATGTCTACACTGTCTGATTAGTACAAGAGAGGGTTAATTGGGGAGAACATTTTCATTGAAATGTCCAAAAAGGAATCCATTCTGGTTGATGTGTTTGCGTTAAGGTTAACGCGAATCCCTGGAGTATGACACACAAAACGTTAAGCAATAGCTCAATCCATCCAGAACAGGACTCAAGCCCACAAAAGCCACTCCAAAATCTAGTAAAAGAGAGGCCAATGTCCAGCACGTCTCAACACTTTTATCAATCTCCAGTAGTTTCTCATAGAGGTCGGCCTTTTATTGCTGCTGATCCACACTAACAGCTCAGACGCTCTCAGTCGGACACGGGCGATCAGGCGTTCATCGTCCATTCATCCGCACCTCGGTCAATGGCGGGGATTGCGAAAAACAGGCTGGCGTTTCCCCGTGGAGTCAGCGAGTGGCCAACTTTGTGCCGCAAGTTTCCTTGGTAACAAAGCTGTTGAGCCTTGAAGCCCCGGCAAGTGCATTCCTATTTGCACTTTGTATAAAGGTGAGGCTACAGGATTTGGGTTGACAGCGCGTAGTCACTGGGGGCCCGTTGGCTACATGAAGCAATTCTGACAGATCAGCAGTTGAGCCATAAAAGGGGGAGTGCTTGTCGATCTTCCTTTATAAGAAAACAGTCTGAAACCAATGTCTTTTTCGCCCCTAGCGTCTGTGTGATTTTTTTTATTGTAACGCTCGAGCTGTGAATCTTTGAGCTCGTGTTTGAACCAAGTACAGTATAAATCAGGGCAACTGAGGAAATGCTTCGAGTCGGTCAGTGACAAAACAACAACAAACACTTTTAGGTGTTGAATGCAAGCAATTTTGAGTTGTAAAGAGGTGTCGTGTTCAAGCCTCTGAGTATTTCTACCTGCACCCAATTCTGTTGGATACGCAAACTAGTAATAACTAACAGCTGCCTCCACAGGTGAAAATGTAAAATTGATTAAGGGTATTTGTGTGTGGCCTTTAAAGGGCAGTTGAAGAGTTCAATTTTTTAGCGTTTTACTCGGTTAAATTGTATAGAATGCATCATTCGCTGTGTCAAAACTCATTACAAAAAAAAAAAAAAAAAAAAAAAAAAAAAATGACCGGGTAGTTTTTGAGTTACTGCAATAGCAACATCTTAGCAACGAGGGATGCACCTTGCTGCCGGCCGCTACCTAATGACGTCATTTACAGAAGACCTCACCAACACTCCAATACGCGAAGTATAACACTATGCCATCCTCGCCATATATTGCAAAGATTTTCTGGGTTATACTCACGAGATTCATTATGCATCTTGATGTGTAGCGATGAATACCTCGAGACAATCAGTGGCTCACAAAACCGTCAGCAAGGACTTGGATATCTTTTGTTAGAGTCAAGAGGAATTGCTTCCATCCGGCTCCTCAATCGAGTCTTTGTTTTCAACATTTCAGCGACGACAGCTTTGAAAGCCTAAGAGAATATCACCTTGGTTTTTCATAGAAGCAAGTAGACCCCTTCTTGCTTTTCTAATTCTAAAATTTGGTATTTCTGTTGATTTAGGAGGGCAAAACCTGTTTTTCTTTGTTGTTGTTGCTGGCCTGTCTTAAGTAGATTGGACAGCTGACAGGACGTCTATTCATGTGAATTTTATATATTTATTACTTAGTCCAGGGGTCCCCAACCTATTCCACTAAGGCACACTGTGGGTGCAGGATTTCATTCTTACCAAACAAGATGACAACACTTTTTCCCCAATCTGGTGTTTTACAAGTGCAATCAGTTGATTGCAGTCAGGTGTGGCTTGTTTTAGCAGAAGCCTCATTGGTTCAACTGTCTCTGCTGGATCGGCTGGAACAAAAACCAGGACCCACAGTGTGCCTTGAGGACTGGGTTGAAAACCCCTGACTTAGTCAATATAACTATCCATCCATCCATCCATCATCTGCCGCTTAATCCGGGGTCGGGTCGCAGGCGGCAGCAGCTTTAGAAGGAAAGCCCTGACTTCCTTCTCCCCAGCCACTTCAACCAGCTCCTCCGGCGGGATCACAAGGCGTTCCCAGGCCAGCCGAGAGACATGGTCTCTCCAGCGTGTCCTGGGTCGTCCCCGGGGCCTCCCGCCAGTGGGACATGTCCAAAGCACCTCTATCTATATAACTACTCGTCTGTTTTTGCAGTTACGGATAACTATATTACAGAATGACTGGGGAATGAAAGGTTCAGACAGAAATCCCGACGTTAGACACAAGCTTTCCACTCTTTCTTTCCTGAACTGTCGAGCCGCCAATCCACGTCATCACCACCGACTGATGTGCCGAGTAAATCATTGTCATATGGCACCTTAGGTTCGAACATGTAAGAATTAAATGGAGATCATTTTTCCTGGGAGCCCTCGTCATCGCCAACGTCACGAAAAATGTGATCCTCAACGGGTACTTTCGCAGGAAATATCACTATCGCTGGTGCTGCTATGGATAAAGTCTGCCATGTCTTCTTTTCCCTTCATTAAATGACATCACACTTCCAGGTTTGGGCAGGAAGTATTGACGGAGTGCTAATAAAAAATTAAAAAAAAAACGCAAATTCTTTTCGCAGTTAGGCGTTCGGAATGACAGTCGTTTCGACGAACTCGTCTAAAAGTTTAAATTCGTCAGATTACACTGAAATCCAACAAACTCTTCTTTTGCCCTTTAACACTACCACTAGTTGTCAGGGTAACAGAAACCGCACTCACAATTGGCCCTGCCGTCCGTCGCACAGGCAGGAGACAGGTGTGTTAAAATGAGATTCTCATCGGGGTATATTTGGCCAAACTATTTCACAAAAGTGTGATTACGAGCTTGGAAATGCTTTAAATTGTGACCAGGGAATTGTTTTAAATTATAAAAACGAATGCAGAATACATCTCATTTAAGAGACAGCGCTTTAGGGATTTGCTGCCGCATAATGTGGAAGCGCACAATGCATCTGCAAGCATTCAATAAGCTGCTGATAAGGACCAATACTGGCAACTTAAACAAAAGAGGTCTTGTGCTGACGTGGCACGGTGCTGCCTATAGAGGTTAGTAACTAAACACACTAAGCAACTGTTGGCTTCATTCAATTTCTGAGAGACACTCTGTGCTCTTAAGTGACTTTGCAGTGTTGTTTTTTTTGGTCGCTACTGAGAGCAAGTGGACCAACACGGCCTCACACTTCAGGAGGTTGGCCATCCCGCGAGGCGACTAATGTTGTCTTTGCTAATCAAGATGTTGGAGAAAGAGCAGGGCAAAAAGGAAACACTGCGAAAATGAAGCATTCTAGTGTCGCTCCCCAGGGCTGCGCAACGCAAGCCAACCGTGGAGGAAATCACAAGCCCGAGCATTAATGAAAGAGGCAGGCCTAACGACACGACATTGAGGAGAGGGATGTAAACACCCCAAGTGGTTGACAGGGTTCTAGGTACGAGCTGACAAGAGGCTTTGTTGGCATTTCACGTATATTCACTGAGCCTTTTTATAAAAATCACAATGACAGCGATTCAATGGCAGCTTCTGCTTCAACACCACAAAATGCTTTTGAACTGACATTTTTGCAATATACAATGTCATGTTATGAGACTAGGGGCTGTCCAGTGAGCAGAGAGTAAGTGTTTAAATCCCGATGTATGAAAAGTGCGTGTGTGAATGGGTAAATGTGAGGCCGGAATGCAATGTGCTCAGGGCCCATTGTGTAGATAAAAGCACTACATAAAGTAATGAACTGTTAAGCAAGGATGCCATACACTGTGATAGACATCCAATCCATTTGAACTGTGAGGGCTGGCAGCGAATGAACATTCGTAGAGTCATGACAAACTCCGTGGTGGATGAAATACTCACTTTTTTTACATAAGTACAGATGCAGGGGCAAAAAATTACTTAAGTAAACATACAATTATCTTCGATAAAAATGTACTCAGCGGCACGATGGCAGAGTGGTTAGCACGTCCGCCTAACAGTTCTGAGATCCAGGGTTTAATCCCGGGCTCCGGCCTTCCTATGTCCAGTTTGCATGTTCTTTCCGTGCCTGCGTGGGTTTTCTCCGTTTTCCCCCACATCCCAAAAACATGCATGGTAGGCTGATCGAACACTAAATTTTCCCTAGATATGAGTATGTGCTGGAATGGTTGTTCGTCTCCTTGTGCCCTGCAATTGGCTGGCAACAGAGTCAGGGTGTACAACGCCTAGTGCCCATAGTTAGCTGGGATTGGCTCCAGCACCTCCATGACCCTCAAGAGGATAAGTGGCTTGGACAATGAACGAATGAATGAAAAAAAATGCACTCAAGTACAAAAGTACTTGCTTTAAAATTTGCAAGTAAAAAGTAAAAGTATTTTCTACCGATGCAAACATGTGATATGGCTATAGAACACACATCGAGGTCTGAGCCAATATTCAAAGAACCAGTACATTAATTGACAGCTTAATTTTATTTAAAAAAAGAAAAAAAAAAAAAAAAAAAGAAATTGACTGTACTGTAAACAGAAGCTTAAAAAGCTCAATAAGCACCTAAATTTAGCTTAATGGCGGAATGCAAGCAACTATCAGGTGCATGCAAGAGTGTGCAGCACCCATCTGGAGGTGCGCTTCTGTCACTGTTGGGTTTTATTGGTCAATATCTTGTTCACCTGCCTAATATTGCTTGTATTTGCGTTGGTGCCTCTAAGAAAAACAAAAAGGTTTTTTTCCCCCCTCACAGCATTTGAAAGAAAGTTTGTATACCATTACACTCTTATATAGGTGAAGCTTTAAAAAAAAATGTAAAAAGGGTGACCAGTTTTTTTTGTGAATGAAAAAGACAGTTCAATTCAATCAGTAATATAAACATATCTGATGTGAAAGACGTTATAGAAATGATCATGTAATAACGTCTAGAATATGAAACGTAACATCAGTTACTTTTGCCGAGTAACTAATTACTCTTACTTTGAGGTATTTAAGTTACTAACTCATTTACTTTTTGGGAGAAGTAATTTGTAACTAATTACTTTTTAAAGTAAGATTAACAACACTGTGTAACACAGGTGACAATGTGCTGTAAAATGTAGTGAAATACATGTAAAAAGTACCACTTCATAATTGTTCATGTACAGATACACAAAAAAATGTACTCAAGTACAGTAACGAAGTACTTTTACTTCGTTGGTTAAATTCCACCACTGGACAAACTAAAATTAATTCACAGCAGATGGATGAAAAGAACCACATGATTGGTAGTCTATCGTTGTCAATAGTACTGAATGAGTTTATATTACAGTTGAATTTCAGAACTCTTAAAATTTTGCGAATCACAAATTTACCTTTTCACTGTTCTGTTTTTTTTCACTGGAAGTGTTCGAAGTACAGTTTATTCATTTGCACCCTTCAACTATCCCATTTTAAAGACAGCATCATAAAATATTTTGTTTTTAAGGACAACAAAGCAGACCTTGTTCCTTTTGCTACGGGGGCGTCATGTCTTATTAAATATAGTCTTATGGAACCAAATTAGTGACCTTTAAGTTTTTTTCAAGAAAACAATTGCCATTTGATTCCACTATAATTGAGCTAACTATTGATGATGTAAAAGGGTAACATAAGAGAAAATGAACATAATTATCATATCACAAAGTTTGTATCAGTACCGGTCAGCCTTATTAACTTGTTTGCCTTATGCGAGCAGACATTCCCTGAGCCGAAGTGGCATTTTAATAGGACCGGCACGTGCGGAGCAATAATTCGACGTACACGCACTCACGCTATTTTGACACCAAATGCCATGGCGTGTCACATGGACCGACGAGTAGGAGGGCGCGTGACATCAGAATTCCCCCCCATCTCGACATTGGTCGGCCGCTGAATACAGAGGAGTCTTGGAAGTGAAGACCTTTTCGAATAGGGTTATTGTTACTTGATACGTAATCCGTGTTACATTGTGGTTGGCAGCACTTCTGTCGATAGCAATCCAAAGCAGATATTGGAAGGTGGGATGCAATTCTGCATTCTCTCTGAAGCTCGCGTAGGCTAATCTGTATCGGTGAAATGAATCATTAAGTCTCAAATGCTAAGTCTTATATGTATGTAGAACAACGAGTTCAAAGACCAATCGTGACGGGACCACTAAAAGCTGAACGACCCAATTTAAGGGTGATCCAAATTTCCCGACATCAAAGACAGCTGCTTTCTTCCCTTGCTTTTTGGGAGCTTTTGTGTTTTTATGAGAGCAGGTCTTAAGACGGGTATATATCAGTTTATGTTAACTCACTGGCTGCCAATAATGGCGATGGAAGTCCAATCAATTTGAAGTTGGAGGGCTGTCAGTGTTTGATCGCTTATGGCACACAACAATAGAGAATATTTTCCATCATTACCTCGTTCTGACGAGCATTGAATGCACTAAATTTTTACCTCCTCACCAGTGTTGTTTTCGTTAAAAATAACGAAAACAAAAATATTTCATTGACGAAAACCCGTTTTCGTCCAACGAGACGACTACGAGATGAAAATGCGACATTGTTATTGTCATATTTTTACAATGCGTGACTTTTCATATTGTACGTGGAGTACGTCAGCTTGCATCGTGGCAGTGTTTGGGTTGTGTAACTCATGTGATATGTACTGCAACTCTCCCTCCTCACCGGAGTATAGGATGTCTCAAGTTAGGCTGCGCTCCATCTTGCTTGTTTGGAAACACGGTAAGATTTGTTTGCTTATATTGGCAAGAGAATATGCCATTTTTCTTTAGCCTTTAATGTTCTGTGCCGAGTGATAATCAGAAGCGTCCACCAGTGATCATCAGCGTAGCATTCGCGAATGGCGAACGTCCTCTTATAACACTGGCCAGTCTAAAGCAGAGCCACTTGGCTTTTTTGGTAAGTAAGTCTAGAGGATTTTAAACGCTGCCTTTTTTTTTTTTTTTAAACATAGTTCGTGGCTTCTAGGTAGGTTTATTAGATGGGGCTTTGCAAGGCGAAGGCCCAGATAGAAAAATTCCTTTTTTTTTTTTTTTTTTTTTTGAATGGCATTTCTTTGGCGCGGCGCACAGCTCAAACCGTTTGACAGACTGTCAGTGTTCAAATATCAAAATGACCGGAATTTTCACGCAACAGAGGGAGTTTTTCAAGAGAGAAAAAAAAAAAAAAAAAAAAAACGGGGTTTTTTTTTCATTTAAAAAAAAAAAAAAAAATGATCAAATCCTTCAATTTTTGGCAAAATCATATAATTTACACATCAAAAATTCAAGGACGGTAACGAGCATAAAAGTTGTATAAAGAATTTATCCAAAAATCACGATTCTCCCAAAATCCGCCCAAAACTGACCTATTTATTTCTAATGGGATGCCATTGACAGCCATGTACGTCCAAATTTCCAATTCCTTTTAAATGGCAGGAAAACATAAGTCCTTGTGATTTTGACCATTTACCATGACAGTCCATTGACATTAAACTGGCACCCAAGCAAGTTAATGCCATTGACAGCCATGCACGTCCATGCCATTGATGGCCATGGACGTCCAAATTTCCCATTAATTTTCAATGGCAGAAAAAGCAGTGTGGTTGTGATTTTGACCAAAAACTTTCCAATACAGGTCATAGACATTGAACTGGCACCTATGTAAGTCGATGCCACTGACAGCCATGCAAAAGGAAGTGTCCCCAAAATTGTCCCCAAATCAACAGGAAGTGACCTGATATCAACAGGACGTGTCCTCAAAATGTCCCAAATCAACAGGAAATTACCCAATATTAACAGGACATGACCAAAAATGTCCCAGAACCAACAGGTAGCGACTCCGAAACGCCCCAAAATCAACTGGGTGAGTCTTAGATCTGTTTCTACCACAGCAAGGCTCCCATCGCAGTTTCTCTAGAAATTCTAGTTTTAGTTTGAAAATAATGTACTGCTTTTCCAGTTGAGTGCATTATCACTAAGTTGGCGTTGTCCTTGTAGACGCTACAATATGTGCTTGTCTATCTATTTTCATTCAAAATGTTTTAAACCTATATTTATTTTTTTTACCTTAACTTTGAATTTGAATTTTACAGACGAAAAAAATCGACTAAAACTAGATGAAATTTGAATGCAATTTCGTCGACTACCACAAAGTCTAAGACTAATAAGTATTTTTGTCCAAAAGACCAAGACAAAAATTAAAAGGGATGCCAAAAACAACACTATTCCTCACCTTTCCGTCTCAGCTTGTCAGGGTTTCAAGGACGTTGTGGACCCACTCGCAGGGAAAACAAAGCAGGGCAAGGGAGCATGTGTGGGAACTCAAAATGCTTTAATAAGTTAACAAAAATACAAACTTCAAACAAAAGACCAGGGGATCAAACGAAAAGGTATCAAACAAAGAGGAATTTCAACATGATGGGTTGGGCGTATTAAAGGAAAATGATGCAACAAGAACAGACAGCACATTGAGAACTTAAATACAGACATGGGATAACGAGACAATGAGGCACAGGTGAGGACACAAGAGGCAGCGGATTGGTCAACACACAAGGAGCAGGTAAACCAGGTGAAATCAATGGGTAATCACGGGGACAAGCCACACTAACCCTAACACAGCTAAATGTGACTGGCCAGTCTTTTTTCCCTTCCAAGTCCCACTGTTATTCTTCCAATTTGTCACCTATATCACCAATAAATCTCAACCTATTGAGGTCAGAAACAAGGGCCGAGTTCTGCTTCCCCGTTCCCACCTCTTACGCCCAAAGCATTTTCGGAGCCTGTCAAAGATCCGCAGAGGTTAATTATATGGCACATGATCTGTTTATTTATCCAACTTGTTCCTACCGCTCTTATCTATTTTTTCGCAGCAAGCTGGAAAGCGGGCTGAATCCTAATAAACGCCATCCCTTCCCCGTGTCGCTCTGAGCAGTGTAGCACGATGAGAATGAGATATCAACAGACATATTCTGTCACCGCACGGAAGTCGGCTCGGAAGATTTGTTCGCCGGTTTGCAGAGACTTTGGAATTGTGAATAATTGAAGGCATTTTAACTCCTTGGCTGCCACTGAAAGCGATAGATGTCCAGTCCGTTCGAAGTGGGAGGATGGATGGCAGCGAATGAACGGATGTTCATTCGCTGCCATCCACCCGCTTCGAATGAATTGGACGTCTACCAGTGATAAACTTGATGATGACTTGACTTCACTTGGACATAGAACCAGGTTGCCATGGTAACAAAACCTGAACTTGGCATTGGTCCCGGAGTAGAGTGAGGTGGGATGAGCAGGCATAAACTTTGGGACACTAGGAAAGTCTGCAACTCTTTTGCTGCCATTAACGACGATAGACGTTCGATCTATTTCCAATCTATTTGAACTTTGTATCATGGAAAATGGACGCGTATCGCCGTCAATAGCAGTGAATGGATTTAAATTGAGGGTAAAGTGTTTGAATTGAATTTTAACAGACAGTACAGGTGTTGGACAAAATAATGAAAACATCTTTAAAAATCGATTAAAACTCATTTATATGTTGTAATATGGTGTAGGTCCATCTTTTGCGGCAATTACAGCCTCAATGCCAGGAATTTTAAGCCATTCTTCAGTTAGAATACCCTCTGACTCCTTTATAGACAGTCAGGCGCGCTGCCAGGGATTTTGGGCCCCATGAAAAGATATCACTTTGGGCCCCACCACCAGTGCCGGGACACACACACATTTAGAGTATCAACTACGTAATTTCCTGCATTCTGGTGAATCTTTACACACTAATTTGTACATTTTATGCATTCATTTATGATGAAAATATATTTAAGTAAACATACAGCGCATAGAGCAATAATGAATAGACTGATATCTTCCATAAGAAATGTACTGAAGGCCATCTTTTACAATCTAAATATATTTTTATCAGAAATATTCTCAAAGCAAATACCATAATAAATGACTTAGAATAAATGTTTTGTTTGAACTTAACTATTCTACAGTATACAACTGTTTTAGTATGAAGAGATTGCTAAGGATTTGCCTGCTGTACTGATTACATTTAAGCTAAAAGTGGAGCAAACACTGGCTAGCAAACAGTTACAGTATTTCATTATGGAGTAGGCTTAGCCTCATCTGGAAATTTGTGATCTCCACTTTAGGCTACAGCTCCGAAGCGAGGTCCCTTATTATGGGGTCAGATTAGTCTCATAAGTACTCGTACACACATTGTGGGATTCATAAACACATAGCATGCGAAACGTACACACATTGTGGGATTCGTACACACATTGTGGGATTCGTAAACACATAGCACGCGAAACACACACACATCGTGGGATTCGTAAACACATAGCACGCGAACCACACACATTGTGGGATTCGTAAACACATAGCACGCGAAACACACACACATCGTGGGATTCGTAAACACATAGCACGCGAAACACAAACACATTCACCAAATGTGTGTGTGAATTGTTTTACGCGCATTTGTAACGTGCTTCCAATTACAAATTCCCACTTACGAATGTGTGGATCGTTTTGATACGCGTCATGCGCAACTGAGAAGAACACATGCATTTTTTTAACTGGAGCCCGTCTTCAGCCAATCAGACGTCTTCTTCTTAAACAGCCAATCACAAGGGCTGGGCTGTTTCGTTACGTCACTGCTGTGCGCCTTCAAGTCCGGCTGGAGATTCCTTTTAGACTACGACGCAGTTCATGCGGTTGTCGTGCAGGTGAGTAAATTTCTAAAGTATTTTCTTTTTATAGTGCCTTTTGACCACTAACCTATGTAAGCAATTACATATACACGAAATACTTAATTGGAATATTGTTGATATTGCAAGACAAAAGCGTAACGAAGTTAACGTCTCATGATAAGGAGTAAACACGTCCTTCCTTGCTTCTATTGTTGTCGTTGGAAGGGAGTAATATTTCTAAAGTATATTCATTGTATAGTGCGTTTTGTCCGCTAACCTCTGTAAGCAAATACATATACACGAAAGACTGAATTGGAATATTGATGATATTGCAAGACAAAAGCGTAATTAAGTTAACGTCTAAGCAGTAAACATGTTGGTCGCCAAGGTTTTAATGGCGATTCGGTTATTGTTCAAGAGAGATTTTTTTACATTATAGCCGGTTAACAGCGTACGGAAGTTAGCATTGTATGATATAAACATTAAACATTTGGGTCACCTGGGTTTTAATGGTGTTTCGTGCTTGAAATCATACAGAAATTAACCATATCTACAAATGGCTAGTGACCCAATTAAGCCATTATATTTTGAGAAAGCTAAGTCCTATATATATTAAAAATTTTCAAAAAAGCTTAACTGCTAATCATTGTTTTCGGGAGTGTATGTATAAAGTATTTGGAAGTCATTTTTCAAATTTGTCTTTCTGTGCATGTGCTTTACAGTTGGTGTACAACATGGAGAAGAGGTTCCAGGAGATTTTCAATTTTATGTCTAGGGGTGAATTCCCTAATTTATAGTGAATCTCAGAAATGTGCTTTAAGAAGATATATGCAGAAGCTCAAACTGAAGGGTGAGTAGGCAAAGTATTTGTGATGTTGCTGTTATTTATAATATATATATATATATATATATATATATATATATATATATATATATGTGTGTGTGTGTGTGTGTGTGTGTGTGTGTATACAGCTATATAATTGTTATTTGTGTGTATTTGTGTTTATATGTGATCCAGTCCCAAACAGAAGCACGATCACTGTTTAATGAAGTACACTCGGCTTCAATTGGTGCACACACAGGCACTGTTAAAACCAGATCCTCAATGTACTCCAGAAATTATTGGGATGGCATGACGGTGGACATTGACTGATGGGTATGTGATGGTTTATTTCTGCATTTTGTCACTAACTAATTTTGGTGAGCTATTTCAGATCTTATTAACCTGACCCGTTTCTCATGACGATTTGTTTTAAGGTCTCTGAATGCGACGGATGTCAGAGGACTGGTAACTCTTTGGCTGTGTGTGACACAGCCATTACAAAGCATTAAGGTATATTTTTATAGTGACCGTGTGTAATCAAATAAAGAAATGTATTTCTGGTTTTTATTACATGCGTGAAAAATTGGAAACAGCTTTGTCTAATGTCACGCATGTATTTAATATTTGGACATGCGTGAAAATTAGGTTTTTATGTGTTCCCTTCATATCAAGGTGGGAGCCATCTACCCAGATTAAGTTAAAAACTTCAAAGATAAAACATGGTGCTCTTCAGATTTTGTAGGAATAGCTGTAAGAGATATGTTCAATATTGGATTTGCCTTTCACAGGTGTCTGCTGTTTGGGAGTTGGTTGGGATAGACCTGACTGGGCCTCTCCCAAAAACCAAGGATGGCTTTCAGTACATTCTCACTGCCACCGATTATTTTTCCAAGTGGGTTGAGGCCTTTCCTTTAAAAACCAAAACAGCATCAGAAGTGGCATAACGGATCTGCTCAATTGTTTATAGACACAGATGCCCCCAAAGAATCCTGTCCAACCAAGGAAGAGAATTTGTCAATTAGGTATCTGAATGCATTAAATTATTTTCACAGTGGGATTTTGGCATTGTTGTTTTCCCCCTTTTTTATTTATTTTTTTAATTGGATTTATTTACAATGTATCAATTTTTCAGCTCAACGATAACCTTTGTGCCCTCCTGTGCATTGAAAGGAGTGTTACAGCTGCATATCATCCTAAGACGAATGGGCTGGATGAGAGGACAAATAGCAACATAAAACGGCAAGTTTTTGTTGTTGTTGGTGTTCTAAAATGTATATCTAATTGTACCCTTCTACTTCGTACAGCTCTTACAAAATTGGTGAACGACCGACAGGATTTGTTTGGTGGTTTGGCCTATTCAGTAGATAATTTTGACCGGATGGTCATCTGGTCAAGTGCCGTAAATAATAACTTTTTTTGATTTAACAATGTTGTGTTTTCAGTTAAATTACTGTGGGCTGCAGAGGACCAAGGCAAGGTGGAGGCTGTCGTTGGACCGTATAAATTATATGACATGTCTTTTCATACGCTAAAAGGCAACGGCTGGCTGTCTGATGAAGTCAGTGGGAGCAATAAGTGTTTAGCAAATAACAAAGATTCTTGCCTTTTGCCAATTTTTTTATTTTGCTATGCAAGTATTTGATGCATACATGCATATCCTCATTGAAAGGCAGCAGCCAAGTGCTGGATATAGTTTTTTCTCAATGCATTTATTTTTTGCCGGAGTATAGTTGTAATGTTGTTACCCCTTTTTTTAACAGGAGCCCATTCACCAACTCTCTGCTGTGGTAGCTGGGAGTCTGCTTTTGGGAAAATTTCAGCCTGTTAGAAAGGTAATCTATTTCATGCCAATATTTAGCTATATTATTTTAACGCCAGTAACCCAAAATAACAATAATTTGGTATTGTATGTTCTTCAGAGGAAATTCCCTGTTGAAAAAAAAGTGTATTTGTCCTGTCCTGTCCTGTATGCGCTCATTGGATTTTAGTGGTTAGTGGGTTTCTTATATTTTCTTAAGACCTACCAATTCTGGAATGTATTATATATAGCTATTAATTTAGCTGATGCCATACAGAAGTTAAATTTCATTAGTAAGTTAACTACATAAAACTGTCATTGTGCAGAATTACACAAAGGAACTAACCTTTTATACATTGTCCACATTTCTAAGAGAACACTGGTGATCAACGATCCCTTGAGTAACGAGGACAAATATGAGCAAAATTTTGCGGAATTGGAGGTAACCGCTTCAGAAAGTTTAAATTCCTAGTATTATGTTAATATGGAAGTTAAAAGTTCAATGTTCATGTTCATTGTTTTGCTTATAAAACAATAATTAGGAACTTCTTGAGGTTGGCGGGCCGTGAGTTCCAAATAGAAACTTGGACTACCAAAACTGTGGCCCATAACAAGCAGCAGAACAACAGTAGCTGTGGGGTTTTCACATTAAAGGTAATGATTTTAAGATTTCGGAGTCTCTGCAATAAAACTTTGCTGCTGTTGTTGTTTAGCACTGATATGTAACAGAATGCCTAAAATGCCATTTCAGTTTGCGGAAGAGTATATGGCCAATGGAGATCTCAGGCACAACCAGACCCACCTTCCCGAAGTTCTGAAGGCTCGAGGAGATCTAGCCTGTGCCCTCCTACAGGCTGGGAGTCTGAGATGTCTATTTAAATTTAAAAAAATGTCTCAAAACTTACTTGGTCTCCTCACCTCACATAATTGAACTCCTGATTGCTCTCAATGTCACTATTTACTTTCAAAGGCATCCAAAGAACAGATCTGAGGATTTGCTGCTGCGCTTTATCCTCTCTTGCCATCATTGATCACTTATTAGGTTTGTCGCGATAAAAAAAGTGTTTAAAAAGGTAGTAAAATTCATGTGGCAGGTCTTAACCCCTTAATGCCTGCAATATGAAGCAATTGTCAGAGAATCACAAAATGTGAAAAATAAGGTCTTAAACCTTTTTTTTTCCAAATTTGTAAAGAAAAATGTGTAATAAGCGCTCTAATATCTATTTTCCTTGTTAAATCCTGTTTTTCTCATGGAACATGCAGATGCATGAGTTGACTTGCATCCATTTTTTTTTTTTTTTTTTTTTTTGAGGAAAGAGTTCTAAATCCTAAGTGTATCAAATGTGATTCATTTGGCAAGAAAGGGTTAAGCTCTGTTGCTCCAAGTCTTTCAAAAAATATATTTTTTTATATCCGTAATAGACTACCATCCTTTAAATACTGTCACTGTAGGTAGCATTTTTAACAGGCTTATAATGTCTATTTTTTTCCTTTTAAAATGGTCTTAAATTGGTTTAAGCATAGACATCACAATCATACATTAAGAAGTCTGGTTTAAGTCTGAATTTTCCCAAGTATGACTTTCAAATAGGCTTGAAATGGAGAAAGTAGTCTTAAAAAGACTTATTTATGCCACATATAGTACAGTATTAGACATCTAATCTTGCTCTCATCATCCCTCTGCTGAGCGGTTCAATGAGTTTTTCACCAGTTGACATCCAATCCATTTGAAGTGCATGGGAGGTCCTCCCACTCAAAATGGATGGGACGTCTTCAGCTGTCAATGACAGAGAAAGGCAAAACCGTTAAACGTATGCTACACGTACGCTACATTTGTTCGACGGGACACCTTGCATCGATAAAAATCAATCGATCAAAAACGGGGATCCTACTTTTACAAAAGCTCCCCATTTGTCACTTGTCACTCAGTACACCGGACTTGCAGGCGCACAGCAGTGACGTGATGAAACAGCCCAGCCCTTGTGATTGGCTGTTTAAGAAGAAGACGTCTGATTGGCTGAAGACGGGCTCCAGTTAAAAAAAATGCATGTGTTCTTCTCAGTTGCGCATGACGAGTATCAAAACGATCAACACATTCGTAAGTGGGAATTTGTAATTGGAAGCACGTTACAAATGCGCGTAAAACAATTCACACACACATTTGGTGAATGTGTGTGTGTTTCGCGTGCTATGTGTTTACGAATCCCACAATTGCGTGTGGTTCGCGTGCTATGTGTGTACGAATCCCACAATGTGTGTGTGTTTCGCGTGCTATGTGTTTACGAATCCCACAATGTATGTACGAGTACTTATGAGACTAATCTGACCCCATACCTTATTAACAAACTAAATTTAATTGATGACAAACTAAATTCAATAAATTCTTGACAAACTGGATTCAAGGTTATTTAAAAAAAGAACATTTCCACACCAACTTTCAACATCTGTAGGATACCAAAAAAATGCCTTCATTATTTGGAATTCATGTTTTTGAATAGGTGCATGTCGCTCACTGAGGCCGGGAAAGTCCCGTATTTCTTACGGAGTGAGCTGGGACCTCGCTTTGGAGCTAAGATAACAGGTTAATTTTCAGCACTACACTGACATAAGACACCAACCTTCCTTTGTGAAGTACTTTGTCACATCCTGTTGGCCTTTTCTGCAGTACTGCACTTCGAGTCATTGAGTGGTGTAAATGCGCACCGCTATGCTCCCGGTCTGATCGAAGGAAGAGCGGACCAAACCATTTAATGAAAATTTAGGGGGGGAGGGGGGCTGGCAATAAATATGCTCTCTGGGTGTTTACTTTTTGCCCAAAACAAAGCAAGAAAACGAAATCCTACGTTTTATTCCTATTAAAATGATAATGATTAATATTTAAATTTGCAAACGATTACCTAATGTTCTAATTTTCTTTGTGGGCCCCCATCAGGGCATGGGCCCTTAGAATCAGTCTCACTTTTCAGCCCTATACGGCGCCCCTGTAGACAGTGGCGGCAGAAATCAACGTCTTAATTGAATCTCTAAAACTGACCATAAATGGTCAATAATGTTGAGGTCTGGGGATTGTGCCGGCCATTTGAGATGCTCAATTTCATTAGAATGTTTCTCATGCCAATCTTTAACAATTATGTTCAATGATTATGATCGTACGCGGAGTCAGTGGTCGAAAAGTGTCAAGTAATTGACTTTCCTATACATGATTTTAAAATGATGAGTTTTCCGGTAAAATTTTGTCTGTAAAAGGCTTAAAATAAGAAAACAAACAACAAAAATGAATATGAACAACAACAAAAAAATGATATTTTTATAATGGGTCAAAATTATTTTTCGAACAGATCATGTGACTAGCACTTTAGACGGTAATTTGCTTTGCTTAGCTAAAACCACCCGAGGACCAAAGAGGCAAGATGGATATACGTATTTTTTTCAAAAGTGACAACAGCTATTGGACATGAACCAAGGGTTGAAAATGTGGACCATGAAATGCCAGAGACCAACACCAAAATGGTGAGCGGAGTTTCAATTTGTCCCACTAAAGACGCTAATTGTACAACAGAGCCACTACCGGCGTCGTCCCAATGTAGTTCCCCGAGTCAAATATTGTATCCCCTGGTCGCGGGAGCACACACACACACACATTAGTTATGAGTTATGTCGACTAAAACAATTAATTGAAGCCACAAAAGAACCACAGTTATATATACGTTGGACATCAAGGTTTATTAAACTGGAGAAATGCCATACAGGACTTTGAATTACAGTATTAACAATTATAGGTCATCCTACAAGTAAAACAGTCAAACATTGCCTTTTTTTAAGTTCAGTATGTATGTTACATTATACAACGGGGAAAAAAATATATACATATATATATATATATATATATATATATATATATATATATATATATATATATATATATATATATATATATATATATATATATATATATATATATAAAACAATAATAAATAAAAATAATGGATAATAAAATAATAATAATACATTTTAAATTCATATACAGTAATTAAAAAATCGAGAAGTTAAGACATTCATATAAACTAATACATTTTGAAACTATAATTTTTTTTACCCTGCCTCTTATAAGAATAGGAATCGAGAATCGTTCTGAACCGGAATTGAAACACGGAACCGGAATCAGAACCTGAATCGTTCAATTTCAAACGATGCCCAACCCTACTTACAGTACGTTCCAACAAAATAACACAATCAGAAATGATACATAAGGCACACTTGATTACAATAAGCACTGTCAATTTGGGGGGGAAAAATAAAGGATTTCAAGTGAGCTTTATAATCTTTATCATATCTAAAACTAATGATGAGCAATGTTGTGAAATGTATTGTCATCAGGCAAAGGGGTAATAAATCACAACACAAATCAAACGCCTTCAAGTCCCAACTCCTGTTCATCTGCATGACGAGCAACCACTCGCCGCTTTCCCCACAGCTGCTGGCTTATAAATCAATTATTCAGAGCTGTGGAACCAGTCCCTGTAATATTTCCACCGCCCTCCGCGATATCAATTGAAATCATAAAGATGAGCAAGCGCATTTCATCTTCGCTCAAACCCGCCGGAGTGGAACCAAACGTTCCCCTGTCACCGCGCCAGTGGGTTTACCAGGAGCTCCGGTTTCTCGCAAGTTTTGTTAAGAAACTCAACTGTCTAAACTTTCAATAAATGAAAGCTTCTGAGATTTAATACCGAAATTTGTAAAGAAAAGAAAGCTTCGACATAACGTCATCATATTGTGTTGGAAAGGAGTTTTAAAAATGGACAATAAAAACTATGGGCGTCCAATCTATTTGAACTAGGAGGGTTAGCAGCGAATGAATGAACATTCACCCTCCCAGTTTTACTCATACGATGCATCATAAAAGTGAGTACACGCCTAGCATTTCTGCAAATAATTAAGTATATCTTTTCATGGGACAACACTGACAAAATGACACTTTGACACAATGAAAAGTAGTCTGTGTGCAGCTTATATAATGGAGTTAATTTATTTTCCCCTCAAAATAACTCACAATATAGCCATTAATATCTAAACCCTTGGCAACAAAAGAGAGTGCACCTCTTAGTGAAAGTTGTCAATATTAACATACAACATGTCAACTGTCAATATTTTGTGTAGCCACCACTATTATCCAGAACTGCCTTTACTCTCCTGGGCATGGAGTTGACCAGAGCTTGCCACTGGAATGCTCTTCCACTCCTCCATGACGACGTTACGGAGCTGCCGGATATTTGAGACTATGCGCACCTCGACCTTCCACCCCAAAGATGTTCTATTGGGTTGAAGTCTGGAGACATGCTTGGCCAGTCTATCACCTTTACCCTCAGCCTCTTCAGTAAAGCAGTGGTCATCTTGGAGGTGTGTTTGGGGTCATTGTCATGCTGGAATACTGCCCTGCGACCCAGTTTCTGCAGTATTTCACAGTACATGTTGGAGTTCATGTTTCCCTCAACGGAATTTAACTCTCCAACACCTGCAGCACTCATGCAGCCCCAGACCATGACATTCCCACCACCATGCTTGACTGTAGGCATGGCACACTTATCTTTGTACTCCTCCCTGGTCGCCGCGAAACATGCTTGAGACCATTGGAACCAAACTAATTAATGTTCGTCTCATCAGACCATCGGACATGGTTGCAGTAATCCATGTGCTTTGTTGACATGTCTTCAGCAAACTGTTTGCGGGCTTTCTTGTGTACAGTCTTCAGAAGAGGCTTCCTCCTGGGGTGACAGCCATGCACACCAATTTGATGTAGAGTGCAGCGTATGGCCTGAGTACTAACGGACTGACCCCCCACCTCTTCAGTCTCTGCAGCAATGCTGACAGCACTCCTGTGACGATCTTTCAAAGAAAGCATTTGGATGTGACGCTCAGCAAGTGCACTCAGCTTCTTTGGACAACCAACCTGAGGCTTTTTCTGAGTGGACCCTGCTTTTTAAAAACGCTGGATGATCATAGCCACTGTGCTGCAGCTCAGTTTCAGGGTGTTGGCGATCTTCTTGTAGCCTTGGCCATCTTCATGTAGTGCAACAATACGTCTTTTAAGATCCTCAGAGAGTTTTTTGCCATGTGGTGCCATGTTGGAACTTTCAGTGACCAGTATGAGAGAGTGTGAGAGCTGTACTACAAATTTGAACACACCTGCTCCCAATGCACACCTGGACCTAGTAACACTAACGAGTCACATGACATTTTGGAGGGAAAATGACAAGCAGTACTCAATTTGGGGATGTAGGGATGTAGTTTCTAAGGGGTATACTCACTTTTGTTGCCAGGGGTTTAGATATTAATGGCTATATTTTGAGTTATTTTGAGGGGAAAATAAATTAACTCTATTATGTAAGCTGCACACAGACTTCTTTTATTGTGTCGAAGTGTCATTTTGTCAGTGTTGTCCCATGAAGATATATACTTAAATATCTGCAGAAATGCAAGGGGTGTACTCACTTTTGTGATACACTGTACTAGCAGTCTCCCAATTAGAGTGATAAAGTTTTAATTCAGAGGTAAAGAATGTAAAGAGACACATTATTGGACATTTATCATCGTCAATGGCACTGAAAGAGTTCCCATTACGGACCAGGCAATTTGGCATGGTATTCTGGTGATTTTTAAAGAAAAGAAACTAACCATTAAACATAATTAGTTACACCTAGGGAAAAAAAACATCCACGTTTTTAAAGAAATAAGCCACTCCCTTCATACTTTTAAGTGCTCTCCAATACAGCGTGACTCACTTTAACCGTCGGGCAAAAGGCAGATGAATGCGTCTTGCACTCGATAAGCGAGGCGCTTAAGAGAGATGTAGTTAGCGGTGTCATTTGTAAAAAAGAAGAACGTCGGGGAGCCATTAAGGCCCGTCTCGTATTTGACTTTTGCGAAGAGCTGGATGCTCGACAATCGGCAAGCAGGTAGCGGCGGAGTGATTACTCCGCAGCCCTTGTAGCAGAGTCACATTTGTCATGTTCGCGCACAATCTCGAGGAGATGCACACAAAAAAGACCCGCCCACCAACATTCAGGCAATGCGATAACATATTACGCATGACAGCTGTGGGCACAGGGAATTGAAAATGAGAAAAATGTTGAGGGATTGACTAAATCCAGTCTACACCAGGCGTAGAACACATAATAAATCCTATTGGCTTTAAAAGAGAATAAAGCATCGTGTTCTCATGTCTCTTCTGGAACCATAAAAGGAATTCCCAAACCTCTCGCCTGCAGCTACTTCAGTTCCAATTTTTGGGACAGGCCCTGCAGCTCAGACCGCAGGCACTACGGACTCCTCCAGAGATGAAGCAGAAAAAAGACTATTCCAGTTTTAATGATATCTCCCATAATATTATGAAAACAAACTGAAGTCAGCAGCAGTAATAATTACAATGCTGCGTCACATTTCAGGTTCTAATGCTAGCGGTGGGAACCTCTGGGTACCTCACGATACGATACGGCTCACAATAACGATTATCTCACAATATGGCGATGTAACAATTATCGATACATGGTCAGGAAATCAATCTATGATATTCAACAAAACAACAAATCAACAGAAAAACAAGCTGTTTTCATCCTTATGCTGTGAATTGAATTGAGTTTGACACTAGTAGACGTCCAATTCATTTGAACTGGGAGGGTGGCAGCGAATGAACGAATTCATTCGATGCCATTTATTATTTATTTATCCCACGGACGGCACGGAGCTCTCCCCAGCAGCAGCAATGGCAGCCAATGAGTCAACAGACACTATTCTCCTTGAAAATATTAAGTATTAAACAGTGACATTTTTTTTTAAATTATGTATCGATTCTCTGAGAATGACTTTAAACATGGCTTCACTAAACATTAGTTCATTTTGATTCCTTTACTGTATAGGCATCATACTTTAATGCTTTTTTTGTCTTCTAATATTGTCTCGAGGGTTCAAAGCACGAAGAAAAGAATAGCTTCACATACTTTCCAGGAGCAGTAATTTCCTCACTTAAAACTACAGTGTGTGTGGAGGGGGGGTTACTAAAATATTAAAGTGTGCCTTAAAAATCAAGAAGAAAGCACTGAAACTCATATGGTGCGCTTGTGAATAAAAGATGATTTCCCCAGTAAACCTTTTCAAAATGCAGCTGTAAAGAAAAAAGGAGCGCGGGAAGGAAAAACTTCAAAGATTACTTTGTATTTTGTTTTTGAATTGTTTTGCTTTTTACGGCATTATACACTATTCTGAAGTAACGCGGGGAGATCCCGCTCTTGCAACAGTGTATTTGGTAAACATTCCCACAGTCAACATATCATGAACTTGAATTAGTAGGAGCTATTTTGTAGTTACACAAATGTGATGAGTTTTGTGGTCTAGTCCACAGCAAATCCTTGTTGACTCTTGGGGTGTAACGATATATCAATTTAGATCATTACACCGATCGAAGGCCTTGTACTGAACCGAATCGTGGAAGACTTTATATCGGTAAATTTTGCAGTGTTATTCAAAGAATCAATATCCTGTCATGATGAAATTCTGGATTTACACCCCTAGTTGGGGGATGCTTTAGAAAGCAAAACTCCCCACATATAATATTGGTAGTTTTGTTCTTGTCCACCTTTTTGGTGCTCCACACAGCTCATGCACTTTGATCGATTTTTATAGTTCTGAAGGCTGCTGCGGCAGTCTAGAGTGAAAAGCAGCCCACTGCAAGAGCAAAATGGGAGGAGCTACGTAGCCTGACGTAGACGCTGTTAGGAAGTGAAAAGCGGGTGGGCTTCAGCAAACATACCATAGTCCCAAGCACCAATGCATATTTTTCATTGTTACACAAGAAAAGAGCTACTTTTCCTATTTCAAAGAGTAAAGGGCAGTATATTAGCCATGTAAAGACTTTTACTAGTTTTGGTTAGAAGGTGAATACAATTTTTTTTGTTATTCGTGAACTACATTTTCACACAAACGCACATCAAGGTATCATTTATCTTAGCAATGAGAGGTGTGAGTCATTTTCCGAGTGTTCCAGAGCTCTCGATACTTAAAATAAATAAATAAATAAAAAAGCACATTTATCGAGGTTTCGTCGGCCGTGATTTGCATGTATCCGCCCAACGAAACAGCCAAAAAGCACAGATAACAGTACGGCTGCCCCACTGCTATTGGGTGGGTTGTTGACGTAAATAGAACAAGTTTCAATTAGGGGTTCCGCCCCTCGGCGAAAATTCACTCAACACTTTCCGTTACATCCAAAACGGCCACATACACAATGAATGGGTTCCCACACACCCTTTCGCACCGGGCTGCCACTACTGTGAAACAGCCTTGACTTTCAAACAATGCAAAAATTCACGTGATGCAGGCTCTCTTTCAATTGGGTTGCGGCAAAAAAGTTTTTGTCTTTTTTATTTTTTTTCGGGAAAAAAAAAGCCCAATTTATTTCCAATGGTAAAAATATTTTTAATTTCACATCTCAAATTGTATCTCATCCTACATGTTTAAATCCAATTCACATAATTTAATGGGAAAAAAAAAAATCAAGGCACAAAAAGTCGTTCACAGGTTTTGCTAAAAACTCCAACAACATTTGATCAAAACACCCCTATTTATTTCCAATGGACCCTTTCATTTCTAAATGGAAAGAAATGACCTGATGTAAACAGGATGTGACCTGTAATAATCAGACTTCTCCCTTTTTTATCTGATTTATTAATAAAATGGCCTCAAACCATTGTCCTCTTTAGACCGTAGTAAAACTACAAAAAAAATGTACACAAGCATTGCATTAGCAACAACGTTAGCTTAGCACGCTATACAGGTTCACTAAACATAAACAAAAAGCGTCTCATACAAAAAATATAACATTTCGCTTACTAACATAATATGTACATTCTTTACAACAACCATACTTACGGACAAATCTTGTCCAAGGATCATATAAGCACAACATTACAACGTAGGCGTCAGCCCGAGACGTCGTGCAGCCATATTGAACTGGCAAGAAAGCAATAAACCATGTCACAAAGCGACCACAAGAGTTCGCTGTTAGACAGCACAAAAAACCTTGCTGTAAAACTTACCAAAAGACAGAATACTGTCTGAGCGGGACATGTGCATTAATTGTGTCAAATATTTTAACGTGATTAATTTAAAAAATTAATTACCGCGCGTTAACGCGATAATTTTGACAGCCCTACTTAAAATGAAAACATTTTCAGTTGTTAAAATGACTGTTAGCTCTTTGGCTAGTGTAGTGACTAACTACTGAAATACACAAACAGTAGTAAAAAAGTTACTTGGCAAAGTAACTGGTGTTACCTTTCATGTTTTTTCCCCCTTTTTTCAAAAAACAAAACAAAACAAAACAAAACAAAACAAAAACATAGTAACCTTTGCTATGTTTGGAGGTCATTTAATGTTGTGAATCAACCGTTAAAGTAGATAAAATTGCTCCCGTTTTTGCATTAGTTCCCTTCTGTTTACTTTCGACATGTGAAAATTTTAAAACTGTTTCATCCTTTAAAGATAGACTCAAGTCAAGATTTTGCCGATTTAGGAGTATTTTAGATAAAAAGTTACTTAGATTCGCTAGAAAGGTTCACTACAACAGAGCCTTTCTGAGTAGTTTACTGCTCTAAAATGGCGGCTGTTTACTAACGCTACCGAGTCTGTCATTTCGTATGTAGTTCTATATGCATGAGATATCTCGGCGTAGATTGTAGGCTGTCGGCTACAGTCAGGAAATATTGGAGCCACCTAGCCTAGCATCGCGTTTGCAACAGCGTCACAACAAACACTCTTCCCTCTCCGTGTCTCTGACCTTTCTGGCGTCATTCAACCAACGTATTAACGCACATTGTCTCTTTGCCGAAAAGGGGGACAAAATCCGAACGGAGGAAAAAAAGACGTAATGCACGAAAAACGTACACATTTAGAAATCAGTGCTCACTTGTACAAATTACGCCAAGACCGTACAACTTGACAGGTATGAATTATAGTGGACCGTCACAGTTAGGTAGTAGCACTCTGTAGCACGGGACGTCCAACTATCAGTGGTCAGGGCAAAACTATGTGCTTTAGCGAAATCATCTTCGATGGCTTTGCGTGCCATTTCATAAATGTCGGGGATTACGTTGTTGGAGAAATATGTCTGCGAGGGAACAATGTAACGCGGGTCAAGCGTTGCAAATAAATTAACGAAGCCCGCCATGTGTTTTCACTGGTGTCCTCTTCGGGGTAGTCCTGCTCTGAGAAAGTGATATCTGTGGGTTATGCCGGCCGGCTGAGGTGCCGGAGTCATGTTATAAGTGTTGCCATTAGCATAGGGAACAAGCGCTGAAAATTATTATTTATTTATTTTTTTTCCAATATTTTCTCTCCCTCCGCATTGTAGTCCACGGGGAAACCGAAATGTTGTCACACCGCAGATTTGAAAGTTCGGTCTCTCCACTCCTCCGTTCGCCATTGTGTTTTGTTTTCTTTCTTGTTTCACTTTTACTTCGCTCGTAAGCGAGAGAGGGCATTTCGCTGCTTCTATTACACAGCTGCTTGACAGCGATTGGACATTTACTTTCGGGGCGGGAATTTCTCCACAGCTGTGCTTCACGTCACACACAGGCGCAGAGCTCGACCAATTCATTCCACAAGCATTCGGAATAAATTAATTGCAAAACCGAAAAGGCGCGGTTCATAAAGGCGTATTGAACCGTACAGGGTGAACCGGCTTTGATCCGCAAACCGTTGCACTGCTAGTTGCCACAGCTTTTTACACTCAGGCTATGCCAACTTTGACAAACAGTCTGAATTATATTTATTCTCTCAAGCAAAAAAAAAAAAAAAAATGTTACGAATCTCAAAGAATTCAAGAAAAGAGAAGCAAAACAAGGCTATGCATGCATTTGGTGTGGTTGTGCTATATATTTTAGCATGTGGATTTATTGACCGGTGTTCTGCCAGTGCTACGAGATTTAGCATGTGGATCCATTGTGCGGGGCAATGATAAAGTATTTACTGTAATTGAAATTAAAATGAATGGAGAAACTCCAGTTTTTCTTTATTGCTTTGGTACGTTTCTCAGATCAGACTTGCGATTCTCAAAACTACTTATTCAATCCTCACAACATCACATCACTAGCAGTTTGTCATTCCTTTGAGCAAGTTGCAGATGTTTTTGTGCATCCATGCAAATGATTTTGTACAATTCTCTGCTGTTTCCTACATTATCAGTTGCATCTGCCATGATAGTCAAATGGATTATCATGGGTCTCTATTGAGTAGTCTCACCACCCACAACATGGAGTCATGACTTCATTGCATAAGCCTTTATATGCGAAATGGATGAATATGTCAGAATATGTTAACATGTTTGTACTTATTTCTGAGCATTTTCATTACTGATTTTATGTAACTTCTTTTAACTGGCCAAAATTTGTAATAGTTTGGGAAAATGTGAGTTTCCACCACGCCATCATAATCAGGGAATGGTTTGCAACCCACAGTAGAATGGTAATGAAGTTTCTACCACTACTATATACTCCCCATTCCTCAATCCCATAGAAGAATTGTTCTCCAAAAGAAGTGTATGGTCGCCAGCCTCACAATCAGAGGAAACTCCTGGATGCCATGAATGCAGCATGCAATGACATCAAAGCAGATACCTGCAGAAGCTGGGTAAGACATTCATGAAGATTCTCTCCACGCTGTATAGCAAGAGAGGACATCCGTTGTGACGTGGGTGAAAATTTGTGGCCAAACAGATAGGAACGTCAAGATGTATAGAAAGAATGGGCGAATATTCCTGACAGCATTTGAAGTTTAGTTTTTCCGTTTGTCTGATGTTCACATTTCTAATTTTGCTTTTATGTTATATATCTTTGTGATACTCAGTGCTGTCTTTTGCTTTCTGTATTGCACTGACATGGTCTGTAAAGGTTGTAAAAACAGGAATAGTGTAAACTTAATCTTGTCCAGTCTCTCACAATCAATCTCCCACACACAAAGGTGTAACAATTTTCATCAAAACCTACATACACCATCTTCAGCATCAGAACCTTCCGCCAGAGTAACTGTTTAATTGAGAGCATGATTAAGCAATTTGACTGTCTTGCCTGTACATAATGAAACAAGGACTTATAATTTTGACAGTACTGACATGTTCATTGACAGAGAAATTTCATTTTGAGCGATAGACGAAGTATTTTGCACAGAAAACTGGCTTTTGCAGGTAATCCATGTTGTTTTGCTACTTGTGCTACATGTGAGGATTGAACAAATAGTTTTGAGAATTTCAGTTCTGATCTGAAAAACGTACCAAAGCAATTGAGAAAAACTGTAAATTGTCTTTGTGGATGCTGTCAATGCATTACCAAATTATGTATCTCTTTGCCAGTGTGCTTTTACATTGAGAAAAGTAGGCTTCCCTCACTTCGGTCATGGTGACATAAACTAACCTGGACCTCGTATCATGGCTCATTTAATCGTCCTTACTAAATGCTGGCATTATTATGTTGAAAATATATTGCATGAAAAATAAAAATAAGATATACCCCCTGCAGAGGACTCGTCGCTTGCCACTTAAAGTTCTTTTCATGCAGGTTCTCCAATGTGAAACGGTATTCTGGCAACCCGAAGGGGGAGGGCATACTGTGCTTGTCAATATTTTGATCTAGTTGCAGTACCATTTTTGGTCATCAGTCCTAGATTTTGCACCTTTAATTTAACCCCCATTGACAATGACAGCCGTCCAGTTCATTTAACTGAGAGGACTGGATGTAAATGCTCATCTTTCAGTGCCATTGACGGTGCTAGATATCCAACACCTTTTTACTGGGAGAGGTGAACGAGTTAAGAAGGAAGTGATGCAAAAATGCACCAAAATTAATAGGAAATGAGTCTTGTGAGATCAAAATATCCCCAGCAACTTCTTGAGAAATGTCATTTTCTAGATGACTTGCGATTCTTAAGGGACAAATTCACTCTTTAGTCCTCCTGGCTAGGAGACGTGACGCAACAATCGGACACGGTTGCCGCCACAGGCTTTTTGAGTCTGATTGGAAGCGTCTTCGCCCAAAGTCATCCTGGCATTGCTGCATTCATCGCACATTCATTTGTAATCAACTGCTTACAATTACAAATGTTATGCTAATCTTCTAGTTTGATTGCCTCTATGAATGTCTGAATACTGGTGGGTTGGTTCATTCACAGTTCACACTTTATCTTCTTCTTTTTGAACATCCATCTGAGTGCAGGGTGGTGAATTAAAAGGTGGAGTGACAACAAAATGATACCGCTGCTTGGAGATCAGGTGTTATGGATGCAAAATGTGGCAGAATGGACTCCGGAAGACAAATAAAAGCAAAAAGGTTTTCTTTACAGTTATTAAGAGATATAGTAATGTGTTTTATGATTTAAAAACAACTTTCAACTTTTATCGAGCAACTTTGCGCAGTGTAAATAAAAGTTAGATAAATATACAATACAGTCAAAGGAGTGGGTGGCTTTTGTTATCCTTTAATCTTTCAAGACAGTGACCGGGCAGTTTGGTCAATGTAAGATCAGTGTTGACCAGAACCAGTTTGGTCTGCATTGCCGGCAGTAAGTCAGACTCAGTAAGTCAGACTCGTTTTCAGTGCCAAAGCTGCCCTTTGACTGAATAGCTGGGCGCAGCCACGGAGTTAAGGCTGTCAGGTTCGGTGGCCTCATTTCTTTTTGGAGACAATATGGTTCTGTTGGCAAATATTCTATTTACAATAGTGGGTGTTTTGCTGTATTTTCACATCCTATTCGTGTAAAAGTAAGTCGTTTAAACCCACAAAAAAGCCCAACCATATCCTTTAAAGATGAAATGCATGCCGGGTTGCTTTTGGAAAAACAGGTTACACATTCAGAATGTAGTCAAAAGAAAAGCAGCAATACAGCATGACCTTTCAACACAGTCTGACTGACAAAATGGTGCGCTGTTAAAAAGGATTCTTTCCTGTGTTCCGATGATCTCTTCAGAAAATCTTTCACAAAGTTCACTGGAATTTGAAAAATAAAGAAGTTCTATGGAGAAAGGTCATCCAGGGTCTTTTTTGTTGTATTGAACTTAAGAACAACTGTGAGTAGCTGTGAGTGCAAGATGAGTGGATGTCTTGACATTTTTGAACATGCATTTTTTGGCCTGCATCAGGCAGTGGTGGATGTAAGTAATCATTTTTTTACTTAAGTAAAAGTACAGATAAAGTACAGATGCAGATACAGGGGAAAACAATTATTTAGTTAAAAGTACAAGTATCTAACAAAAAATGTGATGTATATGTATATATATATATATATATATATATATATTCTATATTTTAAATATGAATACAGTGGTACCTCGACATATGATCGCTTCGACACAAGATCTTTTTGGCATCTGACGTAAAATTTGATTCCCCATTTGTTTCTACATCCGACGACATGCTCGAAATGCAACGACATGACAGCACCACAGACGAACGCACGGTTGATTTTCTTGTGAGAGTAATCAACACAGGTTTCAAAAAGTTTGGTACAAGTAGTGAAACAAGGAAAAAGGTGACGAAGAAACATGAGCGTGGGGTGCGCATCCGTTAACTGGCTCAGCAGTACATCTCCACGGTCCTTCTCCGACCACCGTTCACCAGTCTTTATAAGTTAAGTTGACTGTTATTATTGTAGTAATATTGCCATAGAAATCGCCAGCTTCGTCAGGTTTTTATCATTCATTTCAGAACTTATCCAACACAAAACACCTACTGTCCACCGCAGTTGACAGTGTTCTCAAGAAAACATTGACAGTGAAAGTAAATTCTCAACCGCACCACTGCCTCTCTCTGTCACGTCCGTCACGCGGTGCGTTCAGGTACAGAAAAAAATGTCCGCAACATTAGAACCCGATTCGTTACATTACTACAGGAATTATTTCTATTATTATAATTATACTATTTCAATTTTTATTTATAATTTATTTGTTTTTCTATGTGTAATTGCCATTTGTAATAGTACCAGCAGTATTTATTAAGGATTTAGTGTAGGTTTGTGGGCTGTGGAACGAATTAATGGAGTTATAATGTATTCTAATGGGAAAATCCTGCTCGAGATATGACCATTTCGACTTACAAACAAGGTCCTGGAACGAATTAACTTCGTATGTAGAGCTACCACTCTATATTATATAACCGTGCAGAATAGAAAAAGTAATCAAATTGATTGCACTGTAAACAGAAGCTTAAAAACTTATTTTAATGGCGGATGGCAAGCAACTATCAGGTGCGTAGCCCCACCTACTGTACAAAAGTGTGCAGCACCTATTGGAATGTGCGCTCCTCTCACTGTTGTTTTTTATTGGTCAATATCTTCTTCACCTGCATAATCTTGCTTGTACTCGTGTTGCTCCCTCTAGTGCTCAATAACGGTATAATTGCACGGGGCTTGTTGATTGGCTAGAGGCATGAAAGCGAAATCAGCAATTCACAATGAGGGAAAAACAAACAAATAAACAAAAGTAACTTTTAACGCAGGCGACAATTTGAAAAAGTAGTAGAGTAAAAAATACAGATACATGCTGTAAAATGTAGTGACGTAAAAGTAAAAAGTCCCACTTCATATATATACTCAAGTAAAGTACAATTACACAAAGATGTATTTAAGTACAGTAATGAAGTACTTTTACTTTGGTACATTCCACATCAGGTAACTCTTTGGAAATGCACTGTCAGTCTGCATTATTGGTGGTGTTGTTAATAACGGCGTTAGAGTATAACGGCGTTACTAATGGCATAATTTTTGTCAGTAAAGAATAATCTAATTAATTACTTTTCCCATCTTTGCAACGCCATGACCGTTACTGAGGATGTGAAGGGGCGCGTGATTACAATTTGGTTGAATGAAACGCGAGTTGTCTAATTTTGTCACATATCAGCTGCCTGCATGGCGAGAGCCGAGCAGGATGGGGAGGAGAGAAGAGGGTTGTGATGCCGTTGCAAACGAGAGGCTAGGTGCCTTGAAGCGTTAGCATAGCATTTGTGTTTTCGCTAGCATTAGCATTTAGCGTAGCGAACGTCATCTTAAACTCTTGGGCAACTTTTTTTTTTTTTTTCAGATACAGTTCGTGGCGTTCAGGTGGGTATAATTAATTGAAAAAATAATGGACTGTTTTCCTGTTGAGTATGCATTATCATCACCAGGTGGGCGTCATCCTTGTAGATGCTGCAACATAATAATGTTTTTGTTTTTTATTACCAAAAATAGTCACTTGCCCTCAACTTTTCTTCAATGACGTATCCGTATACCTTGTGTGACTTGAAGGGAATAGGTACCGTTCTCGCACACACCATATAATTGTCTGCATTAGTCTAACACATTCATTATAGTAAAGCATCTAACTATAGTTTAGGCAGACTTCACTTCATCCCCTTTGACACAGTAAAGTGAATCACCTTATCAGCCCTGTTGGGGCTCATGAGGGGGAATGAAAAAGATGGTACCGTTTAGAGCTGGGAATCTTTGGGCACCTAACGATTCGATTACGATTACGATTCAGAGGCTCCGATTCGATTATAAAACAATTATTGATGCACCCCCCTCCTTTTTTATTATTTTTTTTATTTTTATTTTTTTAAAATAAAGTTTTGTACATTAGTTCCAAAATTGTTCAAAAATACTCTCAGGCTAAACCAAACTACTATTTCAGTATCAAGTTAACATATAGCACTAAACAAATATACAAAAATAACATTAAATAAAAAAAACTCCAGTCCCCATTCTGTATCAGCAGCTTTAAACTACATTCAATTAATTTAATGTTGTGAATCAACCGTTAAAGTTGTTAAAATTGCTCCCGTTATTCCATAATTTCCCTTTTGTCTACTTTTGACATGTGAAAGTTTTAAAACTATTTTAAAGATAGATTCAAGTCAATAATTTACCGATTTAGGAGTATTTTAGATAAAAAGTTAATTAGGTTTGCTTGGAAGGTTCGCTACAACAGCATTGCAGGGAAGTTTACTGCTTTAAGATGGCGGCCGTTTACTAACGCCTGCATCTAGCTTTTTGCAGATGTGCTGCTACCGCTACCGAGTCTATAATCCATCTAGTCCTATATAAATGATATCTACCGTAACATTATGTAGCTTAGCTGTACTTGTAGCAGCTTTTCGGCAGCAGTCAGGTATGTTGTTGTGTTTTTTTATCTCGTGGCATGAGTTGAGCTAGAGCCGTGAGTTGAGCGTTGGCATTACCCGAGGGGCCGGTTAATGAGAAGCATAATGTTTAGCTACTCCCGCTCCGTTCCGTCCCGAAGACCGCGCGGCGCGCTGAGTGTGTTGTACTTCCACTTTACTTGGCATATTTCAATAATCGGAATTTGGATGTTTGTGAATCGTTCGCGAATCTTCCACGGCCGAATCGCGAATAATCTAAGAATCGGAAATTTTGCACACCTCTAGTACCGTTTCTCGTAGGCACCGTATAACTGTTTGCATTACTCTAACACACGTAATAGAAAAAAAATAGTATCATTTCTCATATGTACTGTAGGACTGTTTGTACTACTCTAACACACTTAATATAAAATAAATAGAACTTACACCATAGTTTAATGAAAAGAAGCAGAATAGATACACAACGCCATCTTATCACAGAAGCCCATCGTGTGCGTCACGAGCAAGATTGACGCACCAACTCTCGCAATCAGTTCTCCCAGCCACTCCAAGGACAAAGAGCAGGGCGCTCTGTCCTAAAACAAGTAGCATCGGCCGCCCAACCAGGATGTAAAGTTGATAACAGGCGCTTGGGACGTCAAGACCGGCGTCGGTCGCTGTGGCAACCACATCCCAGCCACGAAGGATGACGCACGAACCCAACCGCCCAAAACCGGCCACAGAAGGATGATCCCAAGACAACACCCGTCACACCTTCGGCCCGGCCCACACCACCGCAGCTTTCAAAAAGACTGGACACTGAGATAACAAACGGTTCGCTGCTCAGAAACATTTCTATGTAGCATTGTTTTTGGATCCAGCATTGTTCCTCCGTCATCTGTTTTGCCTTGTTTTTTGACCACTGTCAACGAATAAATTGTCAACCTGTTTTCGGTGAGCCTTCTTCAGACTTGGAACATGGAATCAGTACAAAGGGTTAACACAAGAGGGGAACGCGCGGAATGTCGGCCCCCACCAGTTGGCTTGCGGGAGCGGTGCCAGCGGAGCGGCACTTCGTTCGGTTGGCGGTGTTTCCGCGGCTTGGCGGGGGGGGGGCGAATTCCTTCTGATTTTATTTTAAATCAAAATACTAGAGCAAAGATAGGAGAGGGAAGAGTTTCAGAGCCTCACCTGCATATTGAAAAAAATATATCTTTATATATTAGGGGTGTGATGGTATACTCAAGTCACGGTTCAGTATGTACCTTGGTACGGGGATCACGGTTCGGAGCGGGTTCATTTCAGCAGCAATAACAAAAAGGCTTTTTTTTCTCCCAGCATTTGAAAATTAAAGTTTGTATGCCATTACTCTCATATATACTGAAGGTGAAAATTTAAAAATGTAAAAAGTGTTACCTATGTTTTTTTTTTTTTTTTTGAAAATGACAATTCAATTCAATCAGTTAATATAAACATATTTGATGTGAACAACGTTATAGAATGGATCATGTAGTAACATGTAGACCATGAAAAGTAATGTCAGTTAGTATATTGCCGAGTAACTAATTACTCTTACATTGAGGTAACAGAGTTACTCACGCAATTACTTTTTGGGAGAAGTATTTTGTAACTGTAACTAATTACTTTTTTTAAAGGGTATGTAGTGCCCTGGGAAAATTTTAATATTCCATCATTTATCCATAAACGCATGCCTTTTGTATTCATATCATGCCAATTCGTGTAATTACACACAAGAAAATGAGAGAAATTTGGCTCGATTGTCAAGCTAAAACGACCGGCGCCCGAGATCTGGCAGATTGTGTGCGTGACGTCACGACAAGTGAAGAGTGCCACCGGCCACTAGGGGGGCAGCGCCTGTCTGCATCACTATAATTCCTTCTAGTGAGGGGAGAATTAGGGGTGTTTTGAGCTGTTTATGCTGATGCATTGTGTTCGTCCTGCACATATTCCAGGTTCCCTCATGAAGAAACACCCCTCGTTGTCAATAAAAGAGAATTCAGAATTGACAGTGAGGGGTGTTTCTTCAACAAGAAAAAGGCTCAGTGCTTTAATACTGAATGGCGGCGATGATGGCAGACAATTTCGTTTCTAGTTTCAGCGACGAATCTGACGTAGAAGGACGTAACGAATGTTCATCTAATGGTGACGAGGAGAGTTACGAAGCTTTAATCGGTGTTTTAGGTTACCAATTTGAGCCCAAACGAACGCCAATGCAGCGTAATGAAACGGTCATTGAGGGGAGCAATGACACTGATGAAACATCGGCAGCAGATCGTGTGGGAAACACCAATGATTTGTTTTGCATTTCTTTTTGTGAAGCTGATATACCGTGACTGCAAAATAAAGGAATGCATAGAATAATTATCATTTATTGCGCTATCATAGCTTTTCGCTCTGCCAACAGACACAAATATGAATGGGATCAGAGGATTTGTTCTATATATTTTACGAACGATAATTTATACATGTGTCCAGTCCTGTATCCAATGCGTGACATTTTTTTATTATAAAAGAGTACTCACTCTGGCCATTTCGAGCTTGGCTGCTCCCCTCCTTTGCTTAGCTTTAACCTCCTTTACCAGTCATCGTCCTCTTTCTTGATATCTCGGGACATTTAGGTGGCTGGGCGTGTATGGTCGGCACCGCATCTCCTTTGAGCAGCAATCTTTTAGCAAAATCCGATTTCACTTGTCCATAGTTCGAGAAGCTTTCAGGTGGAAAATGCGCACCACAGAAAAGCGTGCCGGAGGCTGTGTCTGGAAAATTAGCCCTCTTTGCACGGACGAACTTTACCCATTGTCTGTGTAGTCCAGCTTTTTTTTTCGCGTTCAGGAACTCATGGATACTATATTCCAATCAATAACTACTTTTACACCACATAGCACAGCAGTTTTGAACCATTTTTGTGATGTTTTGGTCAAACAAACCCCAACGCTATTCTCTCGTCGTTAAAAAACAATGGCACCTGGCTCCGCCTCGACTGTCAATCACTTGTCGTGACGTCTCCGCCCCATTCGGCTGTTTCCGGAACACTTTCGGAAATGTTCGTCATTTTCGATCTATTTTCGATAATTGCTCATTAATGTGATTGATTTTTTTTGTTTACTTTATCAATATTTGTTATCTTGGCACATAATGGTTCTATTGATGTCTCACACCCCCTTTGCCGCTACATACCCTTTAATGTAAGATTTTGAGGGTTTCCCCTTATAAATTGTAAATTGATATAAGCTGTCCCAGTGTAGCGTTAACTCTTAATTTAGCATACATGAAAACAAAAGGAACAAGGACATTTTGTCTAATAACTAAAACCTATGCTTTTCAATTGATGAACAGCGTGTAATTTAGGTAATTTTACTTTGTAAAGTTCAGTCCGGCAGACGGCTCATCAACCTTTACTAGTCGCCTCGGCATTGTTTACATCTGCACTTTACACAGCGGAGCAAGATCGAACTCTCCAGGGAGATTTCAAGGCTAACTACATCGCCTGCTAAGTGCTAAATAAAATGATTACGGGCTTGTATTTTATGGGAGGGGTTGCGTGGCTTATGGCTCCTTGGCACAGGCACATTAGCCCCCTCTGACAGCATTTTTTAATGTGTTTAAAAAAAAAAAAAAAAACGTCTACTATGCAGTTTTTGACCTCGCCGCAGCTCCAAGGGCGGCGGGTGATTTAGCGTTATTACAATGAACTTCCGTGGCGTGTTTGCTCGAGTAATGAAAACAAGCGAAGATGCAGTCCTCAGCGCTCGCAATTGGATAACAAATGTCCAGAGTTGCAGAAATGCACGATTGGATGTTTTTTGACATCCCCCCGTTATGCAAAGTCGTCCGTGACGGCTTTGGAAAAGACGTCAAAGCGACGAGGGAGCGCTTGAAATGCAAAGATGTCCTATTCTGCGGCACAATGATGCAGTGTACTTACGCTAATTAGCTTTCCCCTGACAACACCTCACCCACCCACACCGCCACCCAGCCACAGATACATCAAATATGACGGTGCATACTTCTTCATGTGCACAAAGGCAGCTGCTATACCAGCAAACAACACCTCCATACCTACTCCACCATTTATGTCGCTTAAAAGGTAACCACAATATTTGCATCTGCACAACTGCTGCATTGCAGTACTGCACCACAACAAACATAAGGTTATAACATACAGTACAAACATAAGGCTTTCCCCCCAAATTTGTGACACTATCAAAATCCCATGGAACCTAATCGACATGATATATCTAATATGTAAACAAGCACAGTATGAAATAATCAGTAGTAAAATACAATTCAGTTGTATTTAACTTTTAACCCTTTATAGTGCTCGCATTAATCTCATTGGCTACCATTGACAGCACTGGATGTCCAAACCATTTTTACTGGGAGGGACGATGGCACTGAAAAATGAGCATTTACGCACAATCCTCCCAGTTTAAATGAACAGGACGGGTACCTTTAGGTATGGCAGGCAATGTGTTAAGAGAAAATATTTTTCTATTCATTTAAAAAAAAATTACTTTTCTTTTTAATTAAAAAACAAAGAGGAAAATAGTAAAAATGCTCTTACTTATTTGCAAAATAAAAGAAAAAAGCTGCATATATATATTCATTTAAACATAATTACAAACAAAAGGGAATGTGCAAAATGTGAGATATTCATTTTATTTAATTTATTATTTATTAACATTAGATTGTTACTAGGGGGCATAAGAAGAGTGTATTTTTAATTTTGGTTTTATTTTTTTTATTTTTCTATTTGCTCTTTAAAAAACTTTTATGAAATTAAGTTTTTAAAAAGTAATAATATAATTATAATCAAGAGACCTAGCATACACATATTTGGACATTATATTTTGGGTTACGTCAGCCACAATAGTAACATTTATATGTAGCTACAGTACAAGTGTGGCCTACATGACCCAAAAATGTCCGCGCACTGTGTGCAGATGCCAGGTCTTTTAGAGGACGTAAATAATCAACATTATTTAAAATATTATATATAGACACTACGGTTCAAAAGTTTGGGGTCTAAGTGACCCCAAACTTTTGAACCGTAGTATACAGTCATGGACAAAATTATTGGCACCCCTTGGCACTGTGTTTTTTTCTTTGTAGGCCTCGTTCTTTTTTCTAGCACTGGGCACTGGTCTCCAAACATTTCTTGGTGCTATTTGAGTTGTGTTTTGGGTCAATGTCCTGTTGGAACACCCATGACCGGCCCAAAACATTTTGTTAATCTCCCTATTTCATGACTCCTTGCACACTGTCAAGGAACCCAGTGCCAGAAAAAGAATGAGGCCTACAAAGAAAAGAACACAATGCCTATAGTTGAACACGGTGGCGGTCCAATGATGTTTTGGAGTAGTTTTGCTACCTCTGGAACTGGTTGCCTTGACAGTGTGCAAGGCGTCATGAAATATGGATACTATCAAAATGTTTTGGGCCGCAATGTAGGATGTAGTGTCAGAGGACAATGACCAAAAACATGCCTCAAATAGCACCAAGAAATGGTTGGAGAAAAAGCTTTGGAGAATTTTGAGGTGGCCATCAATTAGCCCGAGTCTAAATCATATTGAACACTATGGAAAGATCTCAAAATTGCTATTGCAAGAAGTTACCCTTCAAATCTGAGAGACATGGAACAGTTCGCAAAAGAAGAGGTGTCCAACATTCCATCTGAGAGGTGCACGAAACTTGTTGATGGTTATAGGAAGCAATTGCTTTTTGTTATTTCTTCTAAAGGATGCGCAACCAAATTTGCCAACAATTTTGTCCTGCCCATTTTTTGCATTCTGTGTAAAATTGTGTACATTTTTTTTTTTTTTCCAGATCTTTTGTTTTTCCAATGCACGTCCAAGAAATAAACACATTCATACTGAAAACATTCATAATTTCATAATTTTTAGTTTATTTTATTTGTAATTAATTTCATTAATTTCTGTGAGAAATACTGTATTTTCTGGAAAAATTCCCAGGGTACCAATAATTTCGTCCATGACTGTACACACACACACATTATATATATATATATATATATATATATATATATATATATATATATATATATATATATATATATATATATATATATATATATATATTCTTCTGCCCTCAGCCGAGCGTATGGCTACTCGACTTTGGCAGCGAGCTAAACCGACAAAGAAACTTGGAGGCCCGAACTCCTTCCTCTCATTTATTTCTTTGTGTCAACGTGTGTGCGTGTGTGTGTGTGTGGTAAAACTGAAACATACATAAAACACCAATGTTATACACAAAATAAAAGGTTCTATACAATAACATGTTTATGTAAATAACAGAAAACTGGCTCCATTATGAGCAAATGAAATGAAGTGGCTACTTTAGCTTAGCACAAAAACGTGTGGGTTCGCGCCACATAAATAACAACAAAATAACAGAATAGACACACCAAAATTACATCTAACCCATTGTTAAAACGTACAAACTTACAGATTTTGTTTTGTCAAGGGTTCCCAACGATGTATGGTGCAGAGGAGGTGTGTAACGTCTTAACACCTCAAGGCCTCTTTCCCAACTGAAATAAAAAGTTCTTTCTGCCTGCTGCTTACAGCAAGTCGCCACTAGGGGAAGCCGAGCGCAAACAGCAATACCAAAGAAAAACTGCAAAGTCAGAGTTACAATAGCGACATCCTGTGGACGGATGAACAATGTACAATCTTAGAAAGAAATTAAACCCAAAAAGTAGTCAACATAAGACCAGAGGACATAACACTCCCCGCCTGACATCTGCAAGATGTCAGCTCTTAACTAATGAACGATACACAACAATAACTCGTTTTACATGCTACCCTTAGACAGCAAAAGCACAACTTCACGAATTGGGCGAATGTAAAACCTATTCTCGCCGTTTCGGCAAATCTTAACCTCAACTTTTCTGACATTACCGTCCTCACTTGGGAAAGATTTTGTGATCAGTCCGAGTGGCCAATTATTCCTATGTTCCAGAGACTCCCTCATTAAAACAACGTCGCCCATTTGAAGGTTCGGCTTTTTTATTTTCCACTTGCGACGAACCTGCAAGCCTGCGATGTATTCTTTCTGCCAACGACTCCAGAAAACATTAGCTAAGTACTGCACGCGCTTCCATTGGGCTTTGAATAGGTCACTGGTCTGAAACTGCCCTGGTGGAATCGGTGGTGTGCCAACCTTTTGCGTGAGTAGCATCGCAGGAGTAAGAATGACTGGGTTTTCGGGATCTGTAGAAACGACTGTTAGCGGACGGGCATTTACAATTGCGGTGACTTCAGCTAACAATGTTACGAGTACTTCATGTGTGAGCTTCCCATATGGATGTTCAAGGAGCATTGCATTGAGGATTTTTCGGGTGACGCCGATCATGCGTTCCCAGGAACCAGCCATATGGGATGCATGTGGAGGATTAAACTGCCATTTGCACGCACTGTCTTTCAAGAATGTGCCTATTTTGTCATTGTGACAGCCTAGTTTGTCTATTTGGAGCTCTTTGCAGGCACTCACAAAATTTGTCCCACAATCAGATCTCAAGAGTTTGGCACCACCTCGGATGGCAAAGAAACGACGCAGTGCATTAATGAATGACGATGTGTCCATTGACTCAATCACTTCAATATGAATTGCACGTGTACTCATGCAGGTGAATATGACTGCCCATCTTTTAGCATCTGCATTAGCACCACGCGTTTTTCTCACTGTAACGGACCAGGGACCGAACACATCAAGGCCTACATTTGTGAAAGGAGGGTCCGTGGACAGCCTGTCTTCAGGTAGCTCAGCCATGATCTGTTCAGGTTGCCTGCCCCTTAATTTGCGGCATGTGATGCACTTGAAAATCACACTGCTTACTGCTCTTTTTCCTCCCACAATCCAAAAGCCCCCTGCTCTGACTGCTCCCTCCGTGAAATGCCTTCCCTGGTGACATAATTTTTCGTGAAAGTGTCTTATTATGAGCTGAGCAAGATGATGCTTTCCAGGGACGAGTATGGGATTGGTTTCTTCTGCAGACAACTGTGCTTTCTTTAGTCGGCCTCCAACTTTAAGGAGCCCTTGCGTGTCAACAAATGGATTCAGTTTGCTGAGTGGACTTGAGTTTTTTAGAGCTGTGCCTTTTTCAATGCATCCAATATCTTCTGCGAAGACCTCTCTTTGAACGGTGCGAATGATCGTGGTCTTGGCTAGTTGCAGTGACTTTTCAGTTAAATGTTTGTTGCAGTTGTGCCAGCCACGACAGGAAACCTCAGAGTTGTTCTTGAATGATTGAGCTATATGTTGGAGTTTGGCAATAGCCTTTTGCAGCACCTTCCAACTTGAAAACCTTTCAAATCTGGCACTATTAAACTGGCCTTTTGATAGGGTGGTAGTGCAAGTTGTTACCTCAGGACGCAACTCACAGTCAGTCTCTGGGTCTATGAGATCGAAGGTTTGACTTCGAACTTGACTTTGGTCCAACCTGGAGAGGAAAGCTGGGCCTCTGAGCCAGGTGGAGCTGGAGAGCTGCTCAGCGGGCAACGCTCGTGTGGCATGGTCTGCCGGATTTAAGTGTGTGGGCACGTAATGCCACTGGTGAGTTTGTGCAAAGCGCCTGATGCGTTCGACTCTGTTGTGCACATAAACGTGAAAGCGTCTCTTGGTGTTTGAGATGTACCCAAGCACTACCTTTGAGTCTGTGTAAAGATTCACCTGATCGACTGTGACATCCAGCTCCTCTAGAACCAACTCTGCTACTTCCACGGCCAGGACTGCTGCACAGAGTTCAAGTCGGGGTATGGTGATGTCTGGTTTAGGAGCTAAACGTGCTTTGCCGAGGAGGAATCCCACTTCGCTGTGTCCGTCCTCATTTGTGAGTTTGAGGTATGCTACCGCACCTACGGCTTTTGTGGAAGCATCACAAAAAACGTCAATCTCTATTCTTTGGGCTGCAGACAGCGGTATTGAAGTGTACATTCTGGGAATTTCAAGATGTTGTAGGTGTCCGAGGGAACTTTTCCACTTTTGCCACTGTTCTAATTTGTCTTTTGGCAGTTCAGTGTCCCACTCTGAAACATTTGTGGAAATGTCTCTGAGTATGGTTCTACCCCCTACGATTAATGGAATAGCAAAACCAAGTGGGTCGAACACACTGTTGATAACTGACAGAACTCCCCTTTTTGTGAACGGCCTTTCATTTACTCTTACTTGGAACTTGAATTGGTCAGTCAACAGCTCCCATCCTAAGCCCAAACTGCGCTGCATTGGTGGGGTAGTCTGCCCAATGTCAAGACCTTGCATGCCTACAGCACGATCTTCGGTTGGAAAGGCTCCTGTTATGAGAGGACAATTGGATGAGATTTTGTGCAGGCGTATGTTACACTGAGCCAGCATCTTCTGTGCCCTACTAAGAACATCAATGGCCTGCTCTATGGAAGAGAATGACTTTAGCCCATCATCTACATAGAAGTGCCGTTCAATGAATTCTTTTGCGTCACTGCCAAATTCCATTTCTCCTTCTATGGCTGTTCTTTTCAGTCCAAAGATGGCGACTGATGGGGAAGGACAATTACCAAACACATGGACAGTCATCCTAAATTCTTGCACTTTTCCATCAAGGTCATGATTTTGGAACCACAAGAAACGAAGGTAGTTACGGTGGTCTTCTCGTACTATAAAGTTGTGAAACATATGCTCCACATCTGCCATAACGGCGTATGGGTCGGACCTAAACCGCATCAGAACTCCTACGAGAGTGTTGTTAAGATCTGGTCCCTTGAGGAGCACGTCATTGAGAGAAACATTGTCAAGTTGAGCACTCGAATCAAAGACTACCCTAATTTTTTCTGGCTTTTGCGGGTGGTAAACGCCAAAACTAGGGAGATACCAGCACTCTTGATCTGGCGCCAGTGCGGGCGCTGGTTCGGCATGGCCCTTGCTGAATATTTTCTCCATAAACTCAGCGTAATGCGCTCTCATTTCAGGTTTTCTTCTCAGCGTTTTGCGGAGCGACATTAAACGATTGTAGGCCTGCTCCCGATTGTCAGGTAGGCGCCGCCTAGGTGAGCGGAATGGAAGTGGAGCTACCCAGTTATTCGCCTCATCTTTAGCAAAGTTGTTGTGCATAATGTCTAGGAACAACGCATCTTCTGCCGAAAGTGCAACTTTGTCGTCATTTGTTGTTTGTTGGAAAATATGTTGTCCTAGTTCCGCTTGTGTGTTTAGTGGATCGTTTTTGGTGTATTTCTCTTTGATAACGATTGTGTTTTCGCAAGGACTGAGGAACGTGGGACGTCCACTGTTTAGAACGTTCGTCTTAAATGAGTTCAATGTGGGTTTATGAGCTCCAGAGAGACAGACATCACCTATGACAACCCATCCTAAATCGAGACGCTGGGCATGAGGTGCATTGTTTGGCCCATTTACCTGACCACGAACTTTATGAGCCTGAATGATGTCCCTTCCCAGGAGCAGAAGAATGTCTGCCGATGGGTCGAGAGGAGGAATCTGTGAAGCGATTGATCGCAAATGAGGGTGAGCTGCTGCTACCTCAGGGCTGGGAATTTCGTCTCTATTATCTGGAATCTGATCACATTCTGTTATTGTAGGCAGCATCATGGAGACCTTACCATCTACATCTTCTACAACAAAGCCATCAGCTTTGCGACCTCGTGTCTCTGATAAACCTGCACATGTTCTCATGGTGTATGGGAATATGGTACCTTGCACATTAAACATGTCAAAAAACGCAGATCTGGCTAAGGATGAATTGCTCTGATCATCCAACATGGCATATACCCTCTTTTTCTTTTCTGGAGAAGTTCGGCGATATACATTAACTAAACAGATCTTTGAGCATGATTTTCCTTTTACGCCTTGCCCACATACTTCTGTGCAACTGGCTGTGTTCACAGGATTTGGGCCCTCAGACTCCCCGCCGTGACTCTGGGTTGGGGGATTAAAGTCTTGAGGTGTCCATGGAGGTGGACCGACATGCATGGCAGACACATGAGCATCGCTATCACATTCTGAGCATTGGATAATAGCTTTACAGTCTCGAGCCCTGTGATTTGTGGACGCACAACATTTAAAACAAATGGCGTGCTCTTTGAGAATGTTCTTTCTTTCGTCTAGTGTTTTCATTCTAAACCCCCTGCATTTGACGAGTGAATGAGGTTTTTGGTGGATAGGACATTGTTTGTCTGGATCGAGTGCTGTCAATTTAGCCGGACTGATCTCTATTTTATTCACCGCCAATGGAACTCTGTATTTGTCTCGTCTTACTGATGTCTTATCAACCCTTGGATTTATTACGTTTGAACACTGTAACATAAAGCTAGGGTCTGTTCTCATTTCAGCGTAGTCATTTACGAACCGCACAAAATACGAAAAAGGTGGATAGACTGCACCGTTTTCCCTTTTGTATTTGGTACCTTGTGTAACCCATGACTCCTGGAGTCCATATGGGAGTTTTTCAACTATCGGGTTTATGCCCCTTGGTGTGTCGAGAAAGCTAAGACCCGGCAAATAACTTTCACTTTTGGCATACGATAGCTCTAACAGAAGATCAGCAAGCTCCTGCAGTAAGTGAGTGTCTTTGTTGGAGATTCTTGGAAAAGTCTGCAACCGTTGGAAGAGTGAGGATTCAATTACCTCTGGAGAGCCATAAGTCTTGTCTAGCCGCTGCCACAGACGTTGGAGACCTGCCTGTGGATTACTCACGTGGACCGCCCTGATCCTCTGAGCGTGTTGAAGAGACTCCCCGCCGAGCCACTTGGTGAGAAGGTCGAGCTCTTCGCTGGGCTTGAGATTGAGGCCTTCCGTCGCGTTGCAGAACATGGACTTCCAGGACAGGTAGGACTCTGGCCGGTTGTCGAAAACCTTGAACCCCGATGTCAGCAGATCACGCCGTGCTAGATAGGCTGCTAAATTGGACAGTTCACTTTGTGGGGTTGCTGAAGGTGTAGGCTGGTGTGAGATGTCCGTTCTCGCACGATGAGATTGGAGATGCTCTTCGTCAGCGATGTCGATGTGACGCACATGTGGAAAAGCACCAGCTGATTTTGGGCTATTTTGTGGTTGTTGAGAGTCATTGTGCCTAACCAGGTGCTCATTGTTTGGCGTTTGTGTGCCATCTGCTTGCACACGCTGGTCGTCAAAGTGAGCATGCACATACTCTTGTGCACGCCTGATGGAGGGGGGTGTCTTGGAAAATACCCCTTGCTCGCTGAGGTCGACTTTGGCGCGCTCCTCTTCTTCGAACGTCGCCTCCCAAACTTTAGCTGCGGCGAGCGCTGCTTCTGCTTCACCTTCCGTCTTCAGAGCGTGTAGTGTTGCCTCGATGCGTGCCTTCTCGACCTCCATGTCGATTTGGCGTTTGGCGTACCGTGCTCTGGCGTAGGCAGCTTCGGCGTCTGCTCGTGCTTGTGCAGCAGCTTGACTCGTTCTGGACCGGCGTGAAGAATGAGAATGACTGGCCTCCGACCTGGTGACCACTTGGCTGATAGGTGGTGAAACTTCTTGCTGAGACATCTTGGGTGCTTGATGTGTTGAAAATCTTTTTACTCTTCTGCCCTCAGCCGAGCGTATGGCTACTCGACTTTGGCAGCGAGCTAAACCGACAAAGAAACTTGGAGGCCCGAACTCCTTCCTCTCATTTATTTCTTTGTGTCAACGTGTGTGCGTGTGTGTGTGTGTGGTAAAACTGAAACATACATAAAACACCAATGTTATACACAAAATAAAAGGTTCTATACAATAACATGTTTATGTAAATAACAGAAAACTGGCTCCATTATGAGCAAATGAAATGAAGTGGCTACTTTAGCTTAGCACAAAAACGTGTGGGTTCGCGCCACATAAATAACAACAAAATAACAGAATAGACACACCAAAATTACATCTAACCCATTGTTAAAACGTACAAACTTACAGATTTTGTTTTGTCAAGGGTTCCCAACGATGTATGGTGCAGAGGAGGTGTGTAACGTCTTAACACCTCAAGGCCTCTTTCCCAACTGAAATAAAAAGTTCTTTCTGCCTGCTGCTTACAGCAAGTCGCCACTAGGGGAAGCCGAGCGCAAACAGCAATACCAAAGAAAAACTGCAAAGTCAGAGTTACAATAGCGACATCCTGTGGACGGATGAACAATGTACAATCTTAGAAAGAAATTAAACCCAAAAAGTAGTCAACATAAGACCAGAGGACATAACATATATATATATATATATATATATATATATATATACATATATATGTATACGTATAGATAGATAGATAGATAGATAGATAGATAGATAGATAGATAGATAGATAGATATAGATAGATAGATAGATAGATAGATAGATAGATAGATAGATAGATAGATAGATAGATAGATAGATAGATAGATAGATAGATAGATAGATAGATAGATAGATAGATAGATAGATAGATAGATAGATAGATAGATAGATAGATAGATAGATAGATAGATAGATACATATATGAAAAAAAAAAACATTTCCCTAACAGGGGGTAAGTTCAATACATTTGCATTTAATCACTAAGAACGATTTATGAGGGGCTGTACAAGACATTTTTCATTCTGGCCCTCTCACACACATACATTCTCCTTTCACATACATATATATTCACTCTCACACACATACATTCTCCTCTCACATGCATACATTCTCCTTTCACATCCATACATTTTTACTTTCACATTCATACATTTTCACTCTCACATTCATACATTTTTACTTTCACATGCATACATTTTCACTCTCACATTCATACATTTTTACTTTCACATTTTTACTTTCACATTTATACATTTTCACTCTCACATTCATACATTTTTACTTTTACATTTATACATTTTCACTCTCATATTCATACATTTTTACTTTCACATTTATACATTTTCACTCTCACATTCATACATTTTTACTTTTACATTTATACATTTTCACTCTTACATTTATACATTTTTACTTTTACATTTATACATTTTCACTCTTACATTCATACATTTTTACTTTCACATTTATACATTTTTACTTTCACGTTTATACATTTTCACTCTTATATTCATACATGTTTACTCTCACATTCACACATTTTTAGTCTGTGAAATGTATGTTTGTATAAATAAAATATATGTGTATAAGAGTGAATATATATGTATGTGAGGAAAGTATGTATGAACGTGAGAGGAGAATGTATGTATGTATGAGTGAAAGTATAGTGAAAATGGAAGGAGTCTAGTTGAAACGGAAGCCAGCTCTGATTGGCTGAGAATCTGACGCGGGTTACTGTTCATAAAATAACAAGGAAGAGGACGCACAATCACTTCGGCAAGCAGTTGGACTTTTGCAAAACATTTTGTCGACCCCAGAAACTAACTTCTTTGGCTTCCTGTCTCGAGCGGCGGCAAAGGACACAATCAACTGCACCCAACAGTGCTAATTATGACGCAGTTGAAAGTGAAATGAGAGACATTTTTAGACCGAGCAACTCTCGAACCTCTTCAACTGTCCAAGCGGGAGCTAATATGACCCGCTCCCAGACTACTGCGGTCAAGCCACCCTCCACTCGTAAAAACGAAGTCAAGCTAGCCGCCCTCATTTGGATCATTGTTTGCATTGTGTGCATTATGGTACTGCAACGCGCTGGCTTCATAATGGAACGTGGTGGCTTCACAGCGCTAATCCCTTTATTGAAAAGAAAAAAAAAATGAATAAATAAAAAACGGGAAGCCATCCAAGAACGGGTCCACTTGAGAGAGGCACTCGAGCACCCCAAGACCCAAACTAAAGTATTATGATATAAAAAAATAAGTTAGGAATTCCGAGTAATACTACCTAGAAAATTGCTAGTTATTTCTGTCATTTACCCTTATTTCAAATTTTAATTTAAAAATATCTGGCTGATATCCCGGGACGGGTCCACTTCTGAGGTATACTAGACGACCCTAAGACTCGAACTAAAGTACTCTGATAAAATTCTGATGTATCATTTCAAAATAAAAGTACTTTGAAAATTGCCCATTTTTGCTGTCATTTCGCCCGATTTCAAAAATTGATTTTTAAAAAATCTGGTTGATATCCTGGGACGGTTCCACTTCTGAGGTATACTAGACGACCCCAAGACTCGAACTAAAGTACTCTGATAAAATTCTGATGTATCATTTCAAAATAAAAGTACTTTGAAAAATAAACGTCAAAGTAAAAATGTATAAATGTGAAAGTAAAAATGTATAAATGTGAAAGTAAAAATGTATGAATGTGAGAGTGAAAATGTATAAATGTGAGAGTGAAAATGTATGAATGTGAGAGTGAAAATGTATAAATGTGAGAGTGAAAATGTATAAATGTGAAAGTAAAAATGTATGAATGTTAAAGTAAAAATGTATGAATATGGGAGTGAAAATGTATGAATGTGAGAGTGAAAATGTATGAATGTGAAAGTAAAAATGTATGAATGTGAGAGTGAAAATGTATGAATGTGAAAGTAAAAATGTATGAATGTGAGAGTGAAAATGTATGAATGTGAAAGTAAAATTGTATGGATGTGAAAGGAGAATGTATGCATGTGAGAGGAGAATGTATGTGTGTGAGAGTGAATATATATATGTATGTGAAAGGAGAATGTATGTGTGTGAGAGGGCCAGAATGAAAAATGTCTTGTACGGCCCCTCACAACGATTTGTTGTTTTGTTACTTTAATTCAAAACCCTAATACTGAGCAATATCATCAGCCCTAATGCTGAAACTCTATATGTGGCTAATCAAAACTGACTTCATTATATTTCACTTTTCAAACCTAATGAACACCATTCATTTGCATTTCCATGAACCTATCCTATAAGTTCAGAAGAGGGCATATTGCAGAGCAAAATGGACTCCGTTGTGTCAGTTTCTCATGTTGCTGATGTTTGCCGTTTATGTTATGCGGCACAGCAGCTTCGTGTATCACCTTAATCACGCTCGCCTTGCATTTTACCGCATGGAACTTTTGCCAGGGCTGACGGTGGCAGGACACACGTTAAGCATCTCCACTGCTACCAACAGAGAGGAAGGAAAAGTGCTTACCTAGAAGACAAAAGAATAAAGAGAGTAAGAAGGTTAGAAGGATATAACCAATGCAGGATTTTTAAATCTAAGAGGCAGTGTTGTGGTCGTCAACAATGACGATAACGAAAATATTTATAGAAAATATTTATATTGTAAGTGGAGTACATCAGCCTGCATCATATGCTTGTGTCGTGTCACTCATGTGAGATTTGCTGCGCCTCTCCCTCAATCTCCTTACTGGAGTTTAGGATGTGTCTAAAGCTAAAATGAGCTCTAATTTGCTTGTTTGGAAACACGGTAAGATTTTTTTTTCTAATCTGGGCAAAAGAGATTATGCAATGCTTCTTTAGCCTTTGAAGATCTGTGGTGAGTGATCATCAGACGCTAAATGCAACTCCTAGCGTTAGCATAGCATTCACGTTAGCTTACGAATGGCGAGCATCCTCTTAAAACACTGGCCAATCTGGTCACTAAATCTAGAGAGCAGTGTTGTCACAGATTACTTGAAAAATAATTACTGATTATGCCTAAAAAAAATTACTTTACTGAGTACTTTATTATCAAAGTAACTAAGTTACTTTAAAAGAAATTTATCAGTTATTTTTTTTACCAATTTTCCTCCCTTTGCCGCCTCAACATAAGAATGACAACCGAAAAATGTCATCGCATGTAATTGACTTTCCGATAATTGAATTTAAAAGAGAAGAACATAATTTTACACAATGCTTAATTTTCAAGTTAGCCGAGGTTTAATTTGTCGATGGAGTTGATTTCAAGTATATCCTGTAAAATATTGGAGTAGAGAGACTGAAACAATGACATTTTGCGGCTCACTTCATCGCATTTTCCTCGTTCTGAAGGGTTAGGGATTACGGTTAGGGTTAGGGTTATTCCCACTCAATGGGTTGAATTCTAAATCAGATGAAACCATGACCTTGCCGACGTCATCCTCCTGTTGGGGGACGCTAGAGCCCTATAAGGCTAAACGGCGGATTGAAAGACTTCTCGTCATCTGCGCTTTGCGAAATTGTTGTATATAGCCAAATCGTCTCAAAATATCATTGTAATTCACACAATAATGCCATTTAAAAAAAAAACAAAACAAAAAAAAACTTTTTTTATCCTGTCGTACGCACTTTAAGCATGTGTGCCCATTCCAGTCTCCTTTTGTGAAACACGTGTCAGGTGCTGTTTGGAAAGTTTTGTTTTCTTATCTTGGCTATGCCATGTTGCTGTAGCCTTAAAGGTATGTGCTGAGTGATAATCTCACACTAAACTAACTTGTAGCGTTAGCATAGTGTTCGCGTTAGCATGAGCATTTAGTGCAGTGTCTCGTTGAGTGTCTTCTTAAACTCTTGGAATACTTTTTACATACAGTTCATGGCATCCAGGTGAGTTTAATTAATTGCAAATAATAATATGAAATAATAATTTCCTTGTAGACTCTAAAAGTATGTGCTCGTCTGTCAACGTTCATTCAAAGTTGTTGGAAACCTTTTATTTCTTTATTTGTTCATGGACTAAAACCTTCTGAAGTTTATAGACAAAAACATTTTAAGAATTGTCTACTAAAACTAGATGAAAGTTTTTGTTGACTAAAACTAGATGAAGATGAACACATTTTGAAATAACTAAAATATGACTATGGCTATCAAGTATATTCGTCCAAAAGACAAAGACGAAAAATAAAAGACCTGCCAAAAACAACACTGTGATGAACTCAACCGACTGCTGGACTGCTGGAACCACCATTCAGTATAACGCTGTAGTGGTAATATGAACACTTTTGTTTTCAGATTCTGGCGATGTTAAAAACGAGATGCTCATATTTTAGCAGAATATAAGTTAACTGATGTTGACGTCAGCATAGCCTTTTAAACCGAGATCTTAGATGGCGTACTCAGTGGGATTCAACTCGGGAGTCTGATATTTGTGGAAAAAATGATTTCCCCGAGGCAGAGGTGATCAAAGTCTGAAGAAAACTTCAAAGCAGGAGCAAAGAGCGATGGCCCTTCCAAAAATCCGTTAACCAACTTTTGGGTATGAAAGCCTGCAAACTCTGCAGAAAAGTTAGACCGCAGATACAAGAGAATGGAGAAAAAAATGCCTATAATGTAAAATCACTATGTCTCACTGTTGTACTAGCATTTTATTAAAGGTAAGTGTCATATTTTATTATTCCGCAGTTGCCTTGGTTAAAAAATAGGAAAGACTTATATTTCAGAGAGCACTGTAATAAAAGAATATAAACTATTATACAATTGGACTAATTGTTGAAATTATATTTCTGTAAATTTGGGTCATGGGAGAGGAAGCATGTTTCAAAATTTGCAAATGGACTACACAGACATTTCTACAATTAAGTAAGGAACATTGCTTCATCATGCGGAGGAATATGGAAATGTGGCAATTTAGTTATGACTTATTAACGACCTGCCGTGATTTCACAAGAATACTAATGCATGGTGATCCTATGGACTCACAGGTGGATCTCAGGGAGGATTAGTCAGTTCAAATCACATCGAAGGGGTGGGAGGGACTTGAAATGAGATAGCTTTGGGAGGGGGTGGCAAGGGAATATGAAAATGTCAGACTGAATGCTCTCGTAGAAACAATCTTCCCGGGATTAGGTTGACGGAACACCGGTCCTGATGAGACCTGACGGGAAGGCAGCCAATTAAATATCACTTCCATCCTAGATCAAGTACCTAGCCTTTCGCTACTGTTGGCAGAGAATATTCATCAGCCAAATGTTTGGGCCTGTTTTGTTGGATAGCTTGTCTGCCTGACAGAGATTCATGGTTCACAACTGTCAATCGCCGTGGGTTTAAAATGTGAGTATATCGTAGCACCCTGCAACTGAACATGAATGGGTGGACCCCAGATCTACTTTCACGCCGACATAAGAAATCCATACATACATCCAATTCACAGCAGAAAGATGAAAAGAGCCACATGATTGGACGTCTAGCATCGTCAATGGCACTGAAGGAGTTCATTTGCGATGATTAATCAGCGAGCGCAGCAGGTTATGCGGCATACGTGCGAGGCAGCAAAAGAAAAGGATTGTTCATGCTCCGAAGCGTCAGTCCCAGCAGGGACATTAAATATACATTTGTGTGTGCCGCTCCGTCTGACCCACTTTGCAAGCACTAGCTGAGAAGCAGCTCTTTTGGGCCGGCACCCAAAGACTGCCACTACAAAGCTCCCTTTTGATTAACCTTACCAGAAGACCACAACTATCATCATATGACTCCTCCTTCAGTATTGACTCTCCCTGGTAGTTCTGAGAGCGATGCGGTAAAAATAGAGTGAGAAGTGTGGATGCGCCGTGTTCAAGTGGAACTAAATGGCTGCCAACAAGCTGCTGGGAGTACATTTTGTTTTGGTTGGATTTTTGCAACAGAGGTTAAAAATGGATAAGTGTTTCAGTGTTCGTTCCACAACAATTTACTAATACACCAGAGCCATTCACCATGATATAAGTTCAGTCATATGGCTCCATTGGTTTGTCACTTGTAGACGTCCAATCCAGGAAGCAACTGTCATTCATTTTCTGCCGGTCCAAATGGATTTGACATCTATCGCCTCAATGACAGCCAATGTGTTAACTTGCGCCTTTATGCTTCTAAGATCTTCAAGAACGCAGTTCAGGCAATAGCCTAGCTTTTACCCAAATTAAACTAAAACATTATCCAGCACAACAGCAATACTAAAATGCATGTTTCCCATCCGTCCCATCCTTTGATCGCGAATCACATCTGAAATGTGTTCTTCTCTAATGCAACCTAATGAAGGTAAGCACACATTTAAATCTGCACATTGAAAAGTGAAGTCTATAGTAAACACATTAGAATCGCCTCCGTGAAGTTCGCCCCCCCACCATCAGACGCAAATTTATATTAAAATGATGTCAATCGTTTGTGCTTCGTTTGTGATTGTTTGTGTTGTAAAATATTTTCTTTTTGCTGCTGTCGTTTTTTAGGTTTGTGCTTGTTTGTGCTGCAAAAAAGTTTGTTTGTACTGCTCTCATGTTATTGAAATTGAGTTATTACTTTCAAATGATGACATCACTTGCATCTTTTCCGTCTTGAGCTCCCGCGGCTGACAGAGCGTACCAATGTTTACGGAAACAGAGGGGTGTCCCATCAACTAGCACAGGGGTCGGCAACCTATGGCTCATGAGGCAGATCTGGCTCTTTTGACGGCTGCATCTGGCTCGCAGACAAATCTTTATTTAAAAAAAAAAAAAAAAAAAAAAGTTTTGTTGTACTCATTTGTGCAATGCACGAAACAGTGACGTTCACTGGCGACTACAAAGCCGGTTCGCAGTAATTTTAGTGATAAAGTGGCAAACATAAATGTCCTTCTATCTATCTATCCATCTATAGACCCTACTCACCTACGTCACAAAATGGGCGTGTCGCTGTTTCCGGCCGCCATATTGTACCTATTTTTTAGACCTATTCTCATTGTTTTCAATTAGTCGAGCAAGTTATAGAGCAATTCATGGAAGCCCCGGTGTTATCTGACGCTGTAAACTCATTGGATGCGTTGCATAAAAGGCGTTACGTGGAAAAGCTTCCGTTTATCCATTCGCCAGATCCGTATTTGATGCCTAAATCGATGTTTTTCGACCCGCGGGCTCCGCCTGACATCTGCTATCCTGATATTTACAACTATCTTGTCCACACAAAATCAGCCTATTCTCACGAAAGTTTGAAAAACTTTAAGAGCTTGGAGGCTTATAAATGCTACGTTGCTGGTTGGGTGAAACAGGTGCTCGTACACGAAAATTCGGCAGGAATCTTGTGCTCGGAAGGTGAGTTACGAAATTTTCAATTCAAAATCTCTTGTTCTTGCTAACATCCACTGTCAAGTCTAATGTATTTCATGTCATTTGTCAATGGAGCTAGGGCTTTTAATGTTTATATGGTTTAGCGATAGCACTCTCACTACATACATATATAATACGTAATAAATATGAAGTGCGATAGCACTACTCCAGATTGTCCCTAGTTGAATTTATTTTTTGGCTTTTGACCTCAATAGTGAAATTGTAAATTAATTGTATGACAACTGTCTGATTATCCCCTTATAATTATATATTTTCAGGTAGTTCATTCACAACGTCTGAGTGTATGTTGTCGGCGATTAGCCTAGCAATGATCTTAATTGTGGTTGTCAGCCCAAAACCCTCTAAATATATATTAAATGCATCTTACCAGATATAAAATGACTACTACATAATCTGTGGTAGTCGTTTGGAGCCCAGTTTTCTCGTCGAATTGCAGCAGTCAATCTCGGTCTCCTCTTCGGGTCTCTCGGAATACGGTAAAACTTCAAGTCTCTCCGTCTATCTTCTCTGTTTTTGCAACCGACCGCCACACACGACTTCACCATTTTGATTATTAATGTTAACGAGCAGAAAAACACGCCATAATAGGAGGAATTTACGAAGCCCTAATGCATTAACATGACGAGTATACGGACAACATGGCGCGGGGGCGTGGCTGTGACGTCACGTGAGTAGGGTCTATACATCTATCCATCTATTCATCCATCCATCCATCTCATATGCAAGGCTGATGAGGCAGAGACACTGTTCAAGTGGGGTTGTCGTATTTTGCTGTCGAAAATAGCGGCCGATGTGCACACGTTTTAATCACGTTGTCAGCTAATTTTAGAAAACCTTTTGACAAGATGGCTATAAGGACTAAAGAAGAAGAGTATCGTACTTTTCAGCAGGAATGAAGAGAAGAATTTGCATTTGTGGAGAGTTTTTGACAACTTTCCGGATAAAGACAAGATAATTGAACGGATAAAAGACATGCCTCTGTCGGCATTGCTGTTCACATCGTACCATCATGATGTCAAATCAAATTGAGGCAACACAAGTGAAGGACATAAATGCGGCAACGTTTTTTTCTCTAGCTTTGAATGAGTCAACAGATGTAAGCAATTCATCCCAGTTCAGCGGGATTGCAAGGTTTTGACTATGAAACGGACAACAAGAGGGGAGGATTTATTCAAGTCCTTCACTGAGTTCATTCATTCATTCATTTTCCATGCCGCTTTTCCTCACGAGGGTCTGGAGCCTATCCCAGCCAACTACGGGCAGTAGGCAGGGGACACCCTGAACTGGTTGCCAGCCAATCGCAGGGCACAAGGAGACATACAACCATTCACGTACACACTCATACCTACGGACAATTTAGAGTGTTCAATCAGCCTACCATGCATGTTTTTGGGATGTGGGAGGAAACCGGAGTTCCCGGAGGAAACCCACGCAGGCACGGGGAGAACATGCAAACTCCACACAGGAAGGCCGAAGCCTGGGATTGAACCCTTGATCTCAGAACTGTGAGGCAGATTTGCTAACCACTAAGCCACCGTGCCGTGATCCTTCACTGAGTTGGCTAAAGAAAAAAATCTACCAATGGATAAGCTTGTTTCGGTCTGCACTGATGGTGCTCTGTGGATTGTACAGAAAAACAGAGAATTCATGGCGCTTCTTCCTGAACATGAAAATAGATGCCTACGTCTCTCAACGCCTGCGTGAAGCTTAACCTCAACAAGTATCAACCAGACTACAAAGCCATCAGCAAAACCATGCACGACCAAAAGTCACATTAGTGCTTAGAAATAGAGATGTCCCGATCCGATATTTGGATCGGATCGGACGCCGCTATGGGCAAAAAAATGTGCATCGGTATCGGATCGGAACACGGGAAAAATTCCGATCCAGACTTCCGATCCAGTTTTTTTTTTTTAAGTCAGGTCCGGGTTCTCCAGCGCACCGATTTACATAATCCATTCCAGTTTTTGCTTCGGTTTCCCTAAAATCCTGTCCGCATTTTACAGCACACCTTCAACACTCTACATTTACATTACCGTCTCCCAATTTACCGAGAGTCTTTATCGGTGAAAATGTCAGCTGTGTGGGATCATTTCACCTTAAAGGACGACAAAGACGAAGAGGCAGAGAGCAACATATGCCACAATAAAGTCAAGCGTAGTGGTAAAGCTGTAAGAAGTTTTAATACAACCAACCTAATCAAGCATTTAGCAAAATACCACCACAAACAATATGAGGAGTATGTTAAGAAAACCGAAGACAAACAGAAAGGTCCTACGCAACTAACACTGGCAGAAACTTTTGCTATGCATGACAAACTGGCACTCGACAATCCCAAAGCCCAGGGAATAACAAGAGTCATTGCCTAAGAATTCATTCTGGATGACGAGCCATTATCTCACGTGAGTAAAGACGCACCATCCAACACGCGATTCGGCCGTGGAAGATTCGAGAACGATTCACAAACATCCAAATTCCGATTATTGAAATATGTCAAGTAAAGCGGAACTAATACACAGCGCGGTCTTCGGGACGCAAAGAGAAACTGACCGCATTGCGTCCCGAAAGTAAACATAACTTGTCTTAGACCCGGGTAATGCCAATGCTCAACTCACGGCTTTAGCTCAACTCATGCCGCTGGATAAAAAACACAAGAATACCTGACTGATGCTGACAGCCGCTACAAAATACGTCAACGTCGTTTTACTGGAGATAATAGATATCATATGTATATATAACCAGATGCTACACGACAGACTCGACTGCGTTAGCAACATTGAAGTATTGAAAACCAGATACGTTAGTAAACCGCCGCCATCTTAAAGCAGAAGACTTCCCTAGTAGGCTGTTGTGAACCTTCCAAGCGAACCTAATTAACTTTTTATTAAAATACTCCTAAATCGGCAAAATCTTGACTTGAATCTATCTTCAAAACAGTTTTAAAACTTTCACATGTCAAAAGTAGACAGAAGGGAAATTATGGAATAACGGGAGCAATTTTAACAACTTTAACAGTTGATTCGGAAAATTAAATGAATTGAATGTAGTTTAAAGCTGCTGATACAGAATGGGGACTTGAGTATTTTATTTACTGTTTTAAAATGTTAACTTGATACTGAAATAGTCGTTCATTTAAACCTGAGAGGCTTTTTATACAATTTTTGTAACTAATGCACGAAACATTAAAAGCATCTAATAGCTTAGGGGATTTTCCACTGAGGTTGCTGGTGTGTTTTGCTTTTTTAAGACAGTTTACAATATTATTTGCACGTTTTACTGACTGACTATGCCATTTCTGTTTGTTATTTATAATGTTTTGTGTTTGTCACCGAATAAACAGGTCAGTTTCTTGTTACCAACCGTTGTGTGTTATTCAAACTCACCTAATTAGGCTGGCTAGTTGTTATCAAGAGTACTAAAACCTTTTTCAACATTAGTCTGACAACTAAGTAAGGAGGCTAAATAACTTTAAACTTTAACACATGCTCAAATAGGTCGGTATCGGTATTGGCCAGTATCGGTATCGGATCGGAAGTGCAAAACAATATCGGTATCGGATCGGAAGTGCAAAAACCTGGATCCGGACATCCCTACTTAGAAATACTCATCATTGATTGGCAACAGCATAACAATGTTATTAAAAGACCTATTGTACTTTAAAAGTGTTGAAATTACATAAAATGCACACATTACTTGTATTTTTAGTTGAAAACATATTGTATGGCTCTCCAAGGAATTACATTTAAAAATATGTGGTGTTCATGGCTCTCTTAGCCAAAAAGGTTCCCGACCCCTGAACGTAGCACAAACAAATGGGTTAAGATATTAATTTCGAGTGATGACGTCACGCAGCCCCCCATTTACTGCAAAATGGATCCGAAGGGGTGCCATTCGTTTGTGCTAGGTTTGTGCCTGTTGTTGGGACACCCCTCTTTTATTGACAGAGTTGGTACGAGAGTGACTGACACCATTTTTAGCCATTTTAAATCAAAATGGGGGCAAGCTGACCTCAGATTTACCTATAAACGAATTCTAAATGTCTTAAAAACGATAGCAGCACAAACAAAACTTTTTACAGCACAAACACGCACAAACAAATTTCCAGAATTACAATTTTTTGAGTCCGATGGGGGGCCAACTTCACAGAGGTATTTTGAATATTTTTCAATGAAGAAAATATAAATATATTCATAAGTCATCCAAAGGTTTTAGATTAGCAAACTAGATCCAGCAGTCACATCTGTTGCACGTTAGGCCCTGATAGCCAGCAGGTGCATTCATCCAGCCCATGTGTCGAGCGTGACATTAGCCGCATCAAACAACTCCTACCACTTGGCTCCTCGCTTCAATTGTTTTTCATCAAACGGCATCGATTGGCTTCTCGCCACGGCGTGTAGGGTTGCGCGATGGCGCTGCCGCTGCCGCGGGGGGATTTGTATTTAGCCATCTTTCTCGCTCTATCCCTGTCCCTCTGCCAGCCCCCCCAACCTCCAACCACTCCTGAGGGCGTGAGGTCGAGAGTGACAGTGCGTGTGGGTGTGCTAATCTCCCCCCTCTCACACCTACCCTCTTGAAGTGAACCTCCATCAGCTCACGCTGCCATTTGACATGATGGATGGATGGAGACGATGAGGCCACCCGAAACCTCTTCTCACAAATGGGGAGAATATCCTCAATTGCAGCCACGGCGGAGGATTGGAAGTGACTGAAACCCGTGGAGAAAAGCGGTTATCGCATCCATCCCCGGTGACGCCGATGACCCCTTTTTTCGCATCGGAAGGAATCGTCCACTTCACTTTGATGTGGCCCAGCGTGACACTCGAAAAGATCTCGAAACCCCCTCAGCGTTTCCTGTGATTCACCTCTAGCTAGGTTGTGACAAGCGGGTCAAGAAGCGACAATTGTGCTGCATGGTGGAGGTGGTCTGGCAGGGGATTTCACTGCATGCTTCAAAACATTCAGAACAAACTAACTACACGCTATAAAGTAGTGATAGGTCGATTATCGGCGCCGATATTTGGAAATTTGACGTATATCGGTATCGGCCGTTTTTTTTTTTTAATCCAAGCGGCCGATATGAAAAAATTGTTTCAAAACTGGCTTATTTTGGCTCAGATGCAGCCTCGCCTCTCTCTCCTGCCTGCTGTTTCCTGCATTAGTATTCACCCCATCCTCTGATTGGTCAATTGGAAATGGTAAATGGAGTACTTGTATTGAGGCTTTCCACCTTTTAAGGCCCTCAAAGCGCTTCACACTATATCCTCATCTACCAACTGGTGATGAAGCACCAGGAGCAATGTGGGGTTTCGTATCTTGCGCAAGGATACTGAGATGAGGTCATCAGGGCAGAGAATCAAACCCACAACCTCTGGGTTGGGGAACAACTACTCTATCACTGAACCATGCCACCTCCGATTATTAGCTATTATTTTCTATTTGTGTGATTCAATAAAAATGCTTTAAGTATTTCAATTAGGTTCAGTGTAGTGCTGCAACGATTAATTGATTAACTGGAGTATTCGATTAGAAAAAAAGATTCTAATTAAATTTTGCTGCTTCGAGTATTCGTTTTATTAAAGTGGCGTCGTAATGGGTTATTTTGAAAGTGTTTGCATTTCGTTTTATTGATTTGGGTTGCTACACTACCCTCTAGACTGCCTCATTTCACATGGCTGAATCCAGCTGCTCCGTGTTAAGACCAACATAAGTTTTTGTTTGAGCTAATTTTTTTTTTTTTTTAATGCATTCGTGATTTAGTTTATAGGTGTATTTAGCGGTTTTTCTTTTGTGAAAATATGTGTCTGAACCATTTGCACTGTAAAAAAAAATGTGTTTAAAGCATTTAAGCTAGCGGACTTTTGCTATATCAGTTAGCAAACTGTTCTTTTGTTGTATTTTTTTTTTTACCGTTGGAGGCTCAGCTCAGGTATTTTAATTTTTCATTCTCCTTATCCGATTACTCGATTATTCAAACTAACTACTTCATCGATTAATCGACTACTAAAATAATCGATAGCTGCAGCCCTATTTCAGAGTTTGCATTATTCAATGTTTTCATGCTAATTTTTAAAATTTTACTGCAAATGAATATCAGCTCCAAAAATCAGCTAAAAAAAACAATGTCAGCCCATCACTACTTTGAAGCCAGCAAACTGCTAATGTTGGCCTCATTTAAATTAACCGCCAATAGTTAGTCCAGGCCAACATACATATGTTAGTTTGTGTTTCATCATTTTAATGGACAATATTCAATTAATAACAGGATTAAGTTCAAAGACTGAACTTGAAATTCACCTCAAAAGAATTAAAAGAGCCACGAACTTGGACGCCTGTCATTGTCAATACAGGGCTCCAGACTTTAACTATTTTGGGACTAAAATTAGAGACGGTACAAGTATTTTTTTTACAACTACTCGCACATGTGCAACTAGTATCATTGCAGGTTTTTTTGTTTTTGTTTTTGTTGTTGTTGCTGCTGACACTCCTTCACGGTTCAATCCACTAGCTGGCGGTAATGATACGAGCTGGTTTGCCAAAGGAAAATACAACAGAAGAAAAAGGTACGTCCACCTTTTTCTTCGATGTGTGGAGCAGGTTATAATTGGCGAAACAATGGTGAAAAGGACAATAAGTAACTACTTCCTTACCAACAATCAGGCCCGAGGGCGTAGGTTTGCATAGGCACGGTAGGGATATAACACTACCAACTTTTCAGGATGCTGAAATTGTACCCACCAACTTTTAGGCAACTTTATTTGCATTATATACTTATTACAGTAATATAAGAAATGTAGATTATCTTCACATGTGTTGCAAGGATAGAGTAGACCCTACAATTTTTAAGTGAATTATTTTCATTATGTTCCGACTTCTATGTATCCCTTTTCACTTGGTGAATTTGCCAGTCCATTTTTTTCCCTCAAACGCACATTTGATTGGCTGACGATCTGACCCCCCCTCCAACCACCGCCAGACACAACACGCACAATCACACAGCCCCGACAGATTCATGTCGACAACATGCTGCCTCCTTCGTCCCCTTCGAAGAGGAGAGATATTAGAAGTTTTTGCTTCAGCCAGCAGGAGTAGGGATAATGTAAAAATACATCAGTGTTGTGAACGTGGGGGAAACACCACTAATTTTGCTACTGAAAGTCCAACCTGCATCAAGATTTTGCATAACATTAAACTGTTAACTTGCTAACCTGCAAAACTACTGCGATCAGGCCAGCCTCCACAAGGAACAACAAATTCAAGCTAGCTGTCCCTCATTTGAATCATTGTTTGCATTATGTGCATTACCAAAATGCAAAGTGGTGGCTTCAGAGCGCAAGTCCCTTTAAAAAAAAAAAAAAAAAAAAAAAACGGGGAGCGATCCAAGAATGGGTCCACTTCAGGGGGACACTGAGATGATCATGAACTGATATTAAAAAAAAGAATCTGTGAAATGAAATCACAAATCAAAATTTCATGAGAGTACTTAGGTTCGAGTCTTGAGGTAGTCTAGTATGCCTCAGATGCAGATCGGTCTCTGGATTCTTCAAATTAAAAAAAAAAAAAAAAAAAAAAAAAATTCCCATATCACTTTTACATTATAATACTTTAGTTTAAGTCCAGGGGTGCTCCAGTTTCACCCAGAAATGGATCCATTTTTGGATAGCTCCCAGTTTTTTTAACAAAAGGACTTGCACTTCAAAATGTTTTAGTAGTTTTTGAAAATTAAAGGTTTGAATTAGAGATGTCGGGTCCGATCACGTCATTTTCAAAGTATCGGAATTGGCAAAAAAATATCGCACATGCCTTTTTTTAATATATATATATATATATATATATATTTTTTTTTAATTAAATTGTTTTCTAATTGTATTTAACGTTACAGACATAATATGTTACATTCATCCAGAGTCTTTAGTTTAGGCTTAAGGTAGGGTTATCAAATTTATCCCGTTAACGGCGGTAATTATTTTTTTTAAAAAATGTATCACGTTAAAATATTTAACGCAATTAACGCATGCGCTGCACGACCCACTCACGCTTTGTCGCGTTCAATCTGTAATGGCGCTAAAAGGCAGCGTAAAATGAGTAGAGTGAATTTTGGCAGCCTTTGGAGCCTTTTTTTAATTGGCTAAAGCCTTACAATCCCTTTCCCTAGGATTAGAAATATTGTGGGAAGCAATGTGGGGAAGAAAGGTAGTAATTGATCTTTTTCTTAACACCCTGTTATTTCCCAACGCAGAGAAGATATATCAATTGGTACCACTACGCACAGTCATGGTTGCACTTCCCATCATGCATTTGGGCAGAACAGTTAAATGGCTACAGTATCATTTACTGAAAGCTCAACAAATAGACTAGATGGCAATATTTAGTCACAATATACAAAGTCACATTTATCCTTTAACAATTACAAGTCTATCTATCCGTGGATCCCTCTCACAGAAAGAATGTTAATAATGTAAATGCCACCTTGAAGATTTATTGTCATAATAAACAAATACAGTACTTATGTACTGCATGTTGAATGTATATATTCGTCCGAGTTTTATCCATTTTTTTCTTAATGCATTGCCAAAATGTATATGATCGGGAAAAATTATCGGGAATGATTGGAATTGAATCGGGAGCAAAAAAAAAAAAAAAAAAAAAAAAAAAAAAGCAATCGGATCGGTAAATATCGGGATCGGCAGATACTCAAACTAAAACGATCGGGATCGGATCGGGAGCAAAAAAACATGATCGGAACAACCCTAGTTTGAATCAAACATTGTATCACCTGAACCAATAAAAGTATCAAACAATACAGGTTTATTTTGCATGGATCATTTAGCCTATCAAATAATTGTGTTCATATTTGTGAGAAATCTGTCTGGTCTTATTAATGTCCCGGCCCAAGCAAAAAGTGTACATGCAGGTTATCCTGTTACGGTATATTGTCCCAACCAAATTTGGGACCAAAAGTACACCCTTGAACCTGCTGGCATTGTTTCAAAGGAGGCTGATGGGGGGAATACGTCCAACGCTGTCATCACCGTTGAGCTGAAAACAAATTAACACACGTGGTGCGATGCGACTGCAGCGGCAAGCGAAACGCATCGCCCTTTGCCTGTGCGTCATCCCTCCTTTCTGATTAGCTTTGAATTTGGAGAGCATTTTAAAATGTCCGGTCTTTTGTGAGCGCCAACAACTTCCCTTACTGCTGCTTTATTATTTATGTCTCTGCTAAAATGATTCGCTCCTCCATGTTGACAAAGTGTAGCGTGTAGATTTCAATTTACAGGTTGGCCAGTGTCAACGCAGGTAATTTGTTGATCAATAAATCGGTTGCTGATTGTATTGCCAAGTGACAGCGACAGAACAAAATTCCCATGGTAACCTAATTTCTAAACAGTATACTGGTTGATGTCAAAACAGAGAGAATAAAATATAGATCCATAAAATATTGATTCATAAATTTATCTGTTAAACAGTAATAATTAGAGGAAAACTTTGCATGTCGATTTACAGTGTGTGCGCCTGAATCTTCTGCTTGCGCCCCCAAAATTTTAAGTTAGGGACCATTGTTCTCCTAGTAAAAAATGTTACTCAGAAGCCCTACAATGACAAGGAAAAAGTTAAACGCAAGGCACGCAAGCATTCCTTCGAACCGCAAAACTGCATTGGAAATACATCGGTATAAAAAAATCCAGTGATGAGGCTGCAATGCCAAGAACAAAGCAGCTGATTTATAAACTGCAAAAAGCAGGAGGGAGGGAGGAAATGGGGCCTCGCGGGAGGCAAAGCAAAGATGAGACGGGTACAATCGGCAACAGGAAGACAGGAAAACCTTTAAATACATGCGGCGGCAGATGTGTCGCCAACACATAAAAGAGAATATGCGAGCGGCGATGCTGGGTGGCGATGATAAACTGACAGCTGACAGCCTGAACACAGGCTATATGAGTCAACGGCGGTGTTATGCAAGGGAGAAATGTCACAGGGCAATTCTATTGTAGGTATTTCTTACATGCTTCCAGTGACTTACTTTACACTTGAGACGTTTGAAAGACATATTCTAATGACGTGCAAAATAAGGCGCCGAGTCTCATTCAACTCGTTCGCTCTGAAAAGAAGACTGACATGAAATAGGAAGTGGAGTTAAAGCAAATCCCTATTCATTATGGGTGGAAATAACTACAAACTCAGCTAAATATTGATTAGTAATCAAAATTTGATGCCGTATCAATTCTACATGATTGCTAGTGTACATTACTTGGAATATGCAGCGCAGACCAGGAAAATATTTTATATTCGAGTAAATAAAACACAATATTCTGTACTTCTTGCATTTGCTTGAAAGTTATTCATATAGAGTTGAGCCAGCAATAAGTTATACAGGTGACCTTGACATACTGTATAATCCAGAAAAACTTTTAATTCAGTTGATTAGATGAGATCGTCCTAAAGTGTAAAGGGAAATATGTCTTGAGAAATTCCCTCAAGGTTTTCGCAGACAGTGTCGCGACGAGTTCTGCCAAAAACAGTCTTTGAGAAATTGAGTGACCTTGCAGATTCGAGCAGTGGAATAAAAAGTTTTGCGGGGGTTTTTTTGTCTCGAGGTTGTGTCTGCTGTTGGCACGGAGGCGTTAAAAAGAGGCAAATATATATTTTTACAGTAGCTCTGACAAAATATTATGTTGGTAATATACTGGATATAAAGACATATTATAGAGCCTACCCACGTACCACGTGTTCGCTGTAGGGTTCCGCCCACTTGTCCGTCAAAACATAGTGTTAACCTATTACGGCTACGTACATTTCTCCTATTTACGGCGTGTTTTTCTGCTCCTTAACATTAATAATCAAAATGGTGAAGGCGTGTGTGGCTGTTGGTTGCACTAACAGAGAAGATGGAAGGAGAGACTTGAAGTTTTACCGTATTCCGAGGGATCCAAAGAGAAGAGCGAAATGGACGGCTGCAATTCGACGTGAAAACTGGACACCAAAAAATCACCACAGACTATGTAGTAGTCATTTTATATCCGGTAAGATGCATTTAATATATATTTAGAGGGTTTTGGCCTGACAACCACAATTAAGATCATTGCTAGGCTAATCGCCGACAACATACGACGTAGTACGACATAGTTTCAAATTCAAGATGTTTGTGACTTCCCTTTCTTCCACCATCGTTATTTTTTGAATAATATTTAGCTGGTACCAAGTAAAAGAAACTGGCCTCGTCTACGGGGCTGACAAATAACCACAATTAAGATCATTGCTAGGCAAATCGCCGACAACATACGACGTAGTACGACATAGTTTCAAATTCAAGATGTTTGTGACTTCCCTTTCTTTCACCATCGTTATTTTTTGAATAATATTTAGCTGGTACCAAGTAAAAGAAACTGGCCTCGTCTACGGGGCTGACAAATAACCACAATTAAGATCATTGCTAGGCTAATCGCCGACAACATACACGTATGTATGTAGTGAGTGCTATCGCTAAACCATATAAACATTAAAAGCCTTAACTCCATTGACAAACGACATGAAATACATTAGACTTGACAGTGGATGTTAGCAATAACAAAAGAATTCGAACTGAAAATTTCGTAACTCACCTTTCCAAGCACAAGATAGATTCCTGCCAAACGAGGACCTGTTTCACCCAACCAGCAACGAAGTATTTATAAGTGTCCAAGCTCTTGAAGTTTTTCGTGAGAATAGGCTGATTTTGTGTGGACAAGATCATTGTAAATATCAGCGTAGCAGATGTCAGGCAGACAGGACGAAGACAGTGGGTCGAAAAACATCGATTTGGGCATCAAATATGGATCTGGCGACTGTATAGAACGAAGCTTTTCCTCATAACGCCTTTTATGCAACAGATCCAGTGAGTTTGCGGCATCAGAAAGCACCGGGTCTTCCATGAAATGCATTTTAAATTCCGCCATCAATTGAAAACAATGCAAATACAGAGTCAAAATGACGGACAAGTGGGCGGAACCCTACAGCGAACACGTGGTACGTGGGTAGACTCTATAGGCAACACTTTTCCACAAGCTATACTCTATTATAAGAATTTTCCCACAAAAATCAATTCGAGTTGAACCGTTCTGGATGACCAACCTACGACCTCGTCCAGCACATTGAAGGCCGATTATGTTCAACGTGAACAGTTTACATGCCTGCTAAAATTTATGAAAGCAGATTAACTTACTGGCTGCCATTGACGGTGATCATTGTTGGGAAAGTTCATTTTCTACATGAACTAGTTCAAATTGCAGTTCACAAATTTTAAAATGACCTGTTCAGGTCATAGTTCGTAATTCAAAATGAAAGTTCATGGTTCAAAAAGATGAACTTTTGTAATAACGTACCGCACGAATGCTATTTTTAGATCGCAAGGCTGCGTGACGTCACCATTGTAAACCGGAAGGGGGTCAAACATAAAAGCGCGCTCGCAACAACCCATGCTAGTACTGCTTGTTTTCTGCTGCTAATCTTTCAAAAAAGAACATGCCGGATAAACACTGCTGCTATGGAACTTGTACAAACGACTCTAGACATTACGACATATGAAGGATGTTTTCTTCACACGTTTCCCGAAGCCAAAAACTCAGAGGGAAAAAATGTGAACAATGGATCAACTTGTGCGGACGTCCAAAAGACCAGTTTAATGTCAGCAAGGCGATGCCATTCAACCTTCATATGCAGTATACATTTTGATGGGGGCCATGGTCCTACAGATGACTGCCCTAAAGAGGTAAACCCTTTTGATATATTTACTTATTTTTTAGCGTGGCATTTTCCTGTGCTGCTTCTGTCTGACAATTAATGACCTGAAAAAAAATGTATTCATATATCACAACAGTCATGTAGGCCTATTTTTTTTTTTTAAACACGGATATTTAAGTAAATTAGCCATGTTTGGCCCTGGTCTTTTTGTAGTAAGCCTGTTCATGCCCACAGGTAGGCTCTAGATTTAACAGCTTTACATTTTCTGTTGTAAAGAAACAACCTTAGTAAGGGGGAAGTATAAATAAATTATTACAATTAAGATTTGTTGTTAATGAAAAAATTAAAAGTGTTTGTTGGCTGTCACTGAGTAGCATTTGCGATCGCAACACAAAAATAGCAATATAGATTACCCCGAAGAACGGTCAGAGACGTAAGCCAACCAAAGGATATAATATATAAGAAAGACTGGGCATATAGTGGTAAAGGATAGCTTGTCGAAACAGGAGAATGTCATTGTCAGTGGCGTAAAGCCATGCACACAAGAAAAAGGTGTCAATAAAAAAGAAACCCCTGGATCAGGTCGGCTCTTTTCCCGCTCTTTTTCAGCCCTCGACCCTCAAACCATCTCTTTAACTTAACATTTGTATGTTCTTCCACATCTTTACCAGTGAATTTGGCACCAAGGACATCATTTTCGGACAGAATTGGTAGGTTTAGCTCAGTAAACATCTCGTTCGTACACTATTTACATGCATCTAGCATTAAGGACAAACGCCAGTTTGACCCCCCTAGTTGCTAACGTCATGAATATTAATGAGCAAAGGTGACGTGTTACGTGCGGTACGCTATTGCGAAAAGCTATTATTGACAGGGACAATATTAGAACCACAGACAGCAATAATTATATCCACTTAAACACTGAAACTGTCAGATTCATCTTCATATTCAATTTCACTGACCTGTCCGTAAAACTCACTTAAATGTTGGTACTGGGCCAGTGTTCTGTCAGATTTTGTACCCCATCAGAAATTGCAACTTAGCAGTTCTGCACATGCGCGTGACGTTACAAACGGCCGCGAATGCAGCGATTCCAAACACCAAAAACTTATCTACAAATAAAGGAATTACAGTATGTACTTAAGCTTGGTCATGGACACAAACGAAGGAAAGTTCTCACTCACTGCGTCTTCCCCGTGCTGTTAAGCATTTATTTATGCAATATTCATGTTTCAGAAGTATGTTTATGACGCAACATGTTTAAATATTATCCAAATATGCTAAATAAAGTCCCAACTGAATGTAAAAGACGTTATACGCCGCCACAAAAGCTTTGGAAGCAAAAGCTGTCATATTTGCTAAAACAACACAGCCATGATAGCCTCTTGCCAGGTTGGATAGTTTTCCGCTATTAAAGTGCCTGTGACACGAAAAAGCAGGTTTATTTCATAATACACTCGGTATTTTATGCTCCTGAATAAAATGGACCACTTGGATGTGTGAAGAAGTGATCGATATATTTATTCAATTTTTTGAATCCCGCGCTACGAAAATGACAGGCTTCCGGCTTTGGTCTTGCATTGAGGAAGAGGGCACTGTGACGTGTACGGGAGAAGGAGTCCTCTTCACTATCCAGCCATACTGTTGTATGAGAAAGACTAAGGATTCAGCTGATTTTGCAGATTAATTCATTTATTTTTCGCATCACGCCAGCCAAACGGCTACAGAAAAATATTGCTGTACGGGAGAGGCGTGTGAGCCTTTTTGGGGTTTCAAAAGGTTCCCATTCACCGGTGGATATTGGCCAAAACAAGCCCTACTACTGTAGGACCATGGGACTTACGAGATAGTGAGTAAACATTGTGTTTTTTATTATATCAAATACTGGGATCATTTTAATATGTAGGTGGCTTGCATTTTGTGGCTGGCATGCTGCTTGTCCCCTCGGCCGACGACCAGCAGCTTGTCGCACATTCCCCCGCCGGGAGAGAACTATACTCGGCTTATTGCCCTCCTCATGTGCCCGGTGTTCTGTCAAATTTTCAGACCGATCAGAAATTGTGACTTTGTGTTAAAAATAGCCGCGAGTACAGCGATTACAAAGTAAAGACCACAAACTTTCTTGAAATAAAGGACTACTTACGTTTGATCATGGATGGGCATGTAAAAAGCTCTCCTCATAAACATATTGTCATGTTAGCTGCATAACAACTGCATCCTCCCTCCTATGAGTCATTTTGCATTTTTCTATTTGCCATATTCGTGTTAACCATTTGGCAGCTACACACTCCTCCAACGTCGGCCGGTTTGTCCGGCGGTCATTGTCAAGCTGCTTCCCCGCAGACGAGCCCTTTGCCCTCAGCAGGTGGAACCACAAGCTCTAACTGTTCGCCACCAGGCGGGTTGCCAATCGGCGAAGACAATCGACAACCCAGTCGTCATGTGAAATGATCCGGGCTAGTTATCTGTGATTTTCCGCTTCGAAGACTTTAAAACATCACTCGGTTCGGGTTAGTATGTCGGCTAGCTGTCACGCCTCTTGGTTTGTTTACATTCTCTGAAGCTGGGGAATGGAAATGACATAAGCCCGACTTAGGTGGCATAAAATATCGTTCGGGCGCTGCGACAGTAAAGGTGAAGTCGACAGTTTTGACCATTATGGAGTAATTTTGCCATGTTGTCCTAAATAAATGCATTTTTATTATTTCATATTCCATTTAGCACAAGACTGTTATTTGTCATGACCATGCCATTTATTTAGCTGTTGGGGAAAAATTCTTGGATAAAAAGAATATCCTGTAAAAATATTGGAGAGACTGAAACAATGACATTTTGCGGCCCTCTTCGTCGCGTTTTCCTCATTCTGAATAATTCCCCCTCAATGGGCTGCATACTAAATCAGATGAAATCGTTACTCTGCTGACGTCATCTAACTGTTGGGGACCCTAGAGCCCTATAATAGTGGGCGTGGCTAACCGGCAGATTAAAAGACTAATTTCTCGTAATCTGCGCTTTGCTAAATTGTTGTATAAAGTCGAATCGTCTCAAAATATGATTGTAATTCACATAACAATGCTATTTTAGACTTTTTTTCTCCTGTCGTACGCACTTTAAGGTTTGTTTGTTTTTTTAACAGTGTTTCTAGCCTATAGCTTTAGCTGCAGTTTTGTCAGTGAGGCCCTAATTCTGAACTCATAAATGTGGTATACGGACCAAATGTCCCATGATCTCCCTGGGTTTCACAGCCATTAGGATGCGATTTGGAGGATGGTGGAAATCACTGTTCTGCTATATGATATCTATTGAGATGTGCGCGAGAGTTACAGTTGACATCACATGTACCGCAGTAGTCATGTATGTTTTTTGTTGCACAACACCAGTACTTGACAATGAACGAGGTTCTGAACGCAGCTCACAACCACTAGAATGAGCATGTTCACGGTAGCGTTCATGAGACAAAAATATGATGCGTACAGTTCACGTTCGCCCAAAATATGAACGTGTTCATGCACAACACTGACAGTAATAGATGTCCAATCCATTTGAACTGGGAGGGCTACCAGTTCACATGGATTGGACGTCAATTAGTAAACTAACTTCAAAACAAAGCCAACGAATGAAAAGATTGGTCAACTATAATCTACAATGGCACTGAAAGAGTTCTAGCTCTATTGCTTATTTTTTACTTCATTGTGACTGATTCTCTCTTGGCATTTCCAGAGGAAAAAACACTGCTGCTGCATTTTTCCATTTACTAAATGGACACAGTCGGCCGAGGCAGCTTTTTGCCTAATGTGTGGCGCGCGCAGGATGGAGCGAACTTGGCAATTTCGATGCCTCCGAGCGTTTCCGGTCGGTTCCTGAGACACAGCGAGGGTGCCGGAGAAGCTCCATTTGCTCACAGCGGGACAGCACAGGAGAGGAAAGTTCCACCAGACACAAACGGAAAATCTGTGAGCGCTTCAAAATGAAGGTCGCAGCCTCCATTTCGTCTCTTCTTTTAGTACATTTGTGTCCTCGAACTACTGAATCGTCCCTTTGATATTTCACTAACAGAAGTGTTTTGGTTTCATGTACACGTCTACTTTTTCTCAATGAATGCGGGAGACCAATAAATCCTTTCATTTGCAGTACCACTTATCATTTTCAACATAATCACTGTGTTAATTAGAGGTTTACCAGAGTGCACAGTTGTGGTGCGAAAATGAATGGAACTTCCCACATGAAATTTTTGAAAAGAGAAAAATCTTGCAGTGGAGAGGTCGTTTCGGTCTCTTCAAATGATTGACTGGAATAGACTGGCTGCAACAGGTTGTGCTCCCATCTGTGCACATCTGTCAGAATTGCAACCAGTTTAAAGGGATGCCGATTAAAATATTGCATATTAGATTCTATTCTGAGGATGTTCTGATCCGATGACCTGATCAGAAATCGGGCCGATCGCACTATTTTTCAGGGGTTCGGAATCAGGTGAAAACGGTCGGGTTTTTAATTGTAATAATATATTTATATTTTTTTCTGCTTCATGCTCGTACAGCGCCACAACCTCTCACCCTCCCTCCTGCTAAACTGTGAGGCCAAACTTTACTTAAAGTTAACAATTATTGACAGGTTTGTAGCTTTGATCTTGCCAGAGAAGCTTGGTAGCTCTACCATCAAAAGCACAGATGTGTCAGTCATCTTTAAACTTACATAAGTGTGCTGTGGCAACTAGAGATGTCGGATCGGACGCAGATATGGGCAAAAAAATGCGCATCGGTATCGGATCGGCCGACAAAAATTCCGATCCAGACTTCCGATCTCATTTTTTTTTTTTTTTTTAAAGTCCAGTCCTGGTTTTCCAGCGCACCGATTTACATAATCCATTCCAGTTTTTGCTTCGGTTTCCCTAAAATCCGGTCCGCATTTTATGGCACACCTTCAACACACTACATTACCGTCTCCCAATTTGCCGAGAGACTTTATCGGTAAAAATGTCAGCTGTGTGGGATCATTTCACCTTAAAGGACGACAAAGACGAACAGGCAGAGTGCAACATATGCCACAATAAAGTCAAGCGTGGTGGTAAAGCTGTGAGAAGTTTTAATACAACCAACCTGATCAAGCATTTAGCGAAATACCACCACAAACAATAATAGGTGTATGTTAGGAGAACCGAAGACAAAAAGAAAGGTCCTACGCAACTAACACTGGCAGAAACTTTTGCTATGCGTGACAAACTGGCACTCGACAGTCCCAAAGCCCAGGGAATAACAAGAGTCATTGCCGAAGAATTCATTCTGGATGACGAGCCATTATCTCTCGTGAGTAAAGACGCACCATCCAACACTTAGAACCACGGTACAACATGCCCAGCCGTCATTACGTCCTTGAGTGATTCGGCCGTGGAAGATTCGAGAACGATTCACAAACATCCATATTCCGATTATTGAAATATGTCGAGTAAAGCGGAACTAATACACAGCGCAATCTTCGGGACGCAATGAGAAACGGACCGCGTTGCGTCCCGAGAGTAAACATCATGCTGTCATCAGGATTTTTATTTTTCAAAACTTATTAGCAAATTGAAACATAACTATAATGTTAAATTAAAATGAATAAAAAAAAAATATATATATATATATATATATATAAATAACTGAAATATTATAAATAAAATTAAAATAAATGCAGTCCTTTAGCCTAAGCCCAAAGCCACAGCTCAATAGTATTACCATCAGAACAAAAATAATTGAATTATTTTCCATAAAAAGCTCATGTGTATGACTCGTATCATGTTTATATTATACATACTCTCTTTCTCAACAAAGACAATTCCCAGAGAAAAACCCCCACCACCAAAACACAATGTTTTACCAACGCTAGACACACTAAACACACCGGTATTAACGCTCATAGCTGGTGGGAAACGTTCATTATAGTGTTTACTAACCTTTAATTTTGTAAAAATGCTAAATCATATTGGAGGTATTGGCTCCTCGGCAATCACCCTCCGCAAAAATGTTTTACATTTCTCCTCTAAGCCGCGGTCGTCTGTAACTTTTCTGTAGGCGAAGTGTTCCCATACCAGCGATTTTGTTTTCTTCAAAGGGGAAAAAAGTTTAGGAGTTTCACCTCCTCCAGCCATCGTTTAACATAGCTGACACTGAGCAACAAATTGTGGGGAGGGTTGAGCCTTGAAGCTGCAAGCGATGAATTGCTCCCTACATTTTTGGGACATAAAAAATAGCTACTACCGTAGGGACGGTACGACAAGAGACGTTTTCATACCACGGTATCCCTAACACTAACCCTTGAAACCGGTAATCGGCTCATGTCATAACATATGCAGACTTACATCTTTGTTAGATTTTTCTGTGTGAGCAACTCAGCTCAGAAGTAGTCATTTACTAGAGAATGTTGTACGACGTTATACGCTAACATTATCATTTTTTTTTCTCTCTCTTCAGGTTTTTGCCAACAATTTCCAGAACTGTCTTTGAAGCACAATAAATCTGATCAACTTTTACTTAACACCAAAGGTCTAACAATGGATATTTTAACCAATATTGAAAAGTATGCGCTACTAGAGCCGATAGAGGGGGGGCTTCATTTGGGAAATAAAACTTGCAAACAGCCTTCATATCAGTGTTTTACAATTATAAGAAATCAAGGCAATAATCAAACAATAAACTGTTTATTCTAGACTTTATGGTGAAATTAAAGTAATAATTCAAACCCCTCACTAGGATTTCTAAAGCAGTACTTTTGTGGAGCAAATGAGATTTTAGTCTGCAGTCAGATCACTCCGTCCTTTTTAAACTGTACACCAACTGCACTGGTATCATTTGAATAATAAAGCAGCATTTATTGGCTTGGTCGGCATATGCTTTTAGGTTTCATATCAAACTGAGAATCTAAATCGTGGTTCTGCCAAGAAACATTGGCCGGGTTAAGCTAATGCAGCATATTGGCTGCAGGTAGGCTAGCCAGCACGTCCCATTTGGCTCCCTGAGCAAAACTCACGCTGCTAATCCGGAAACCCTCTGATCAAATTAAAACGTGAGAAATCGAAGGAGGAGGGGGGATCCGGTGATAGGGATGGGAGAAAATCTGCAAATCTACGGATCATTTCCAATCTTGGCAAATCGAAAGACATCCTGCTGGAAAGGTATATCTATGCTTTCATTTGCAGGAAATCCCCGCATTTGTGCAAAGGTTTATTTTAATTGAATTAGACCTGACATTGCTGGGATGTTTGGATTGTGCGAGGAGAGACAGGTGTAATCTATTCAGAAAAATAATGTATTCTATGCTGGGATCTTGACGCAATGTCATGGAGAAACCATGACCTTTTTGTCTTTTGCATTCACACTTACTGTATGTTCACCAATTTTACTTACTTGTAATGGGTCTGGACATGACATTTTTGGTTTAGACTGAATGTTAATATTTTGGCCTACATGACCCAAAATGTCATGTCCACATATCTGACATCAGGTCTTCATGAGGTTAATGTTTTGAAAAGCAAAAAATATTCACTTGCCCGTAAAAATATATAACGAAAGAAAACCATAATGCGGTCTGAATTTCACAAAACGTATATTGATTGGTTTTCATTTACATAGGCAAACATGGATTTAGCCAAGCATTTTATGTCTGCAAATGAGCTGAATAGCTTTTGCAATATTGCCGATAACCTCAAGCACGATGTATTTCTTGCCCTCGTTGCCTGACCTTTAAAAGAAGGCTCAGCAAATTAGCTCGCCGGCAGTTATTCCACATCGGCATTAAAGAGTAATGCCGTCTTCCCGGCGTCCCCTGCGGGTCATCGACGGGCCACGCCGACTCTCTCGAGTTTACCTTCTTATAAACTAGGCGGAGGGCACATCTCAACCTCTGCTCGTCTTGTAAAAGGAAATCGAGAAAATAAGATCAGGATGCGGTAAGTCGCTCAGGTACCGAGTCAGCGGAGTTCAAGCAGATAGCAAAAACAGCTTTGAAACACTGATAAAATGAGAAAAACACTTTACACCCAACAGGGGATTTTCAGAAACATATTTGACCGATGAATGATATTGGCGGAAAGTAGAGACGAGCAAGCGGACAGTAGGAAATAGTAATTATTTTCTCCTTTCTTTGTTAGTTTGAGTGGGAAAAAAACTACAACTGGATTAACTCATTGAGATCAAGATCAAGAGATCGAAGAATCAAACACACCACAAACCACATATAGTATAGTGACTCGCAGTGGACATTTTTTTCGTGCTTTTAATGAGCTCTGCTCTAACATCAGCTTATACCAAATGAGCAAATTAAAAGAAGGCCTGAAGAAAAAACTAATGAATCAACAGGCAAATCCAGTTAAATGCCAATAAACTGTGTTGCGTTTTGCCCACTATAACATTTCTAATAAATATTCATATGAAATGATGCCCTGAAGTGTCACTTCAGTGTCAGCTTCGGGCATTAAGCCTTCTTGGGTATTACTATAGCTCCTCCTACACACAAGAACAACTTTTTTTACTGTGTTGAACTTGTGCAACTTATTAATTTAGCATTTGTTAAAGCGGCAATGATTAGGAGTGGTCTGGCCTTGACATCACAGAGGAGGAAAAGAAAACAAAAAAGACATTCAGCAGAAAGCAGCATTGGCAACAGGAACTATTAAATGAACACTTCCTCATTTAAAGTAAACAGCCATGTTAATCCATGCGACATCATCTGAGACCCCCCACCGCCTGGCGCAGCGAGACTTCCATCCCCCTTGCTGTAATTAGCTCATTTCGGAAACGCCATTACAGCGGGACAAAAATATGAAATAACGCAATTATAAAAACCGACAAAGAAAAAGTTGAGTGTTTCCATGGAGACCGGTGACGTATTCGTATTCGTGTGGAGCGAGGGCCCAGTTGAGATTCATGTGTGGATCAAAACCAAGTGGATCTTAAGAAGGTGCTGGCTGTTTGGGGTATGTTGGCAACCAAACAGATGGTGGTGGGTTTTGGGTGATTAGATATAAAGAAGTACAAATAATTTCGATGGAGTTTATTTATCCCTTTATAAGGCGCTCACTGAATAAATCCGTTGACAGTGGCTGACAATGACGGCACTAATCAATGGCACTAAAAGCAGCATTTATCGACAGTCTTCCCAGGTTAAAGGAATTGGACAGCTATGATTGTCAAAGGCTACTGTATGAATCATATTTAAAGGGATCCACGGATCGAAAGGCTTGTGGTTCATAAAAGAAAAATGTTATTATGAGTTAAAATAATTTGATATTGAAACACCTCAATGTTTTTGATTTTATATTTGTAAAATTAGTTAAACTAGTAGGTCGCCATTGTTGTTGACGTCGCAGGGCGGTGACGTCATAGAGTATGACTCTAGCGACATAAACATGTCATCTATTCAGCCCGTTCAATTTGAACCATATAGGAACATTAATGAGAATGACAGCACTGTCGATATTTCACAAAACAAGCAGCAAAAGCAAAATGAACAGGACAGACGGGATGAGACGAGACGAGAGTAGAAAAAAAAGTGCTACACCAGCGAAACGTCCTTGTGGTGGCTACCACTACCACCACAATTTAGTGTTTCAAGATTTAGTTAATTATTTATGTGATATTTTTTGGACATGTATTTTCTAATGGGTGCACACTTTAGTTAATATTTGTCTGAATGCTTATTAGATTTTATTTGCCAATTTGAGGTAACGACCACAGCTGTGTAAGATCTGGCACCTACCATTCTGAAGGTGGGTTATTTAAGTTGATTCAATTATGATTGTTTGGAGTAAAGTTTTCACTTTGTTTAAATGCACATTAGTTATTGTTTGAATATATGTATATTTTCCATCTGTTGTTGTTGACAATGTTTAGTTAATTTGTCATACCTCCTTCAGGTGGTCGTTAGTCGAGTCCGCCCTGATTTAAACAGCCACAGAGATGTGTCTAGAGGTCAGGTCAGTTTGGTTGAAGCCTTTTGGTTATGTTGGCCTCTTTTATGTTGGGCCCAAGGTTTGTGTTAAACTGTTTGTTTTGTGACTTTATTAAATGGAATTTTTACCTAAGTTGAAACACCAGTGTCCGCGTGTATGTTTGGTCCACTACAAGAGGCGAAATTGACACCCAAAGTACTACTATGCACTTTCAGCATGTTTTGTTTAGATGCATACAGACAGAACATACAAAAAATGCCGTAACAAAATATAAATAAAATATAGTAGTAATATCAAATAAGAGTTTAAATATGCTGCGTGATTAATGTGGTCAACAGATCAACAATCGGCTTCAAAGCTACCACAAGTAAACACAATGCTTAAAAGTATGAGAGGGAAACACATGCAAAAAGTATTTTGAGGCAATGAAAAGGTAATAAAAGACTCAATAAAAACACAAATAGTAAATACTCGCCACTTTTAACCGATGTGCGATGTGTGTGTGATGTCTTGTCACATAGAAGAAATTGGGGAAACCCGGTAGTGTTTTTTTAAATTGCTGGCAATATTTTATGTGTTTCTAATAACATATTTTAGTAAAAGAACAATTGTGGCTTATTAGAGCTTATACAGTGGAGTCCAAGGTTCCCTTTAAGACCTGGCGTCCTGATATCAACATGTTACAGAAAAAAAAAAAAAAAAATTCTCCTGGTTTGTAATCATTTTATTTGTGTTGCTTGGGTCCAAACTAAATAAAAACGGCCACTAAAAAGGTAAAAGTTTGGTTTTGCCAAAATTAGAGGCTATAATCAAAATTTCCAATTTTATGTCCTAGTTGCACAGAAAATATTTATGTTAAATTTCAATTATTTGTGTTTCAGGTCAAACTAAGTCTATATAATAAGGAGAAAAACGTACCATAGATTTCACCATCAGTTGACAAGACAGCTCCTACAAACATTGCGCCACACCTTCCCGTTGGAGGCCGACCCAGGCAGAGCATTTGGCTTTCACTGAGATAAACTCAAACACACACTGCATTCAAACGCCGGATTTAGGTGGAAACACGACAAAAGTTTTACAGCATACAACCAGGCAGGAGTGTCTCAAGAGTGATTTGGTCGAGGATTCAAGCTATTATTATATTTTTCGCACCATGCATGCACTTTAAAACGTTGTGAAAAAAAATGCATGGAAAAAATTTGTGTAACTTTAGCTCGAAATATTTATGTAAAATGAATGATAACTGCCGTTTTTTTGCTTTTAACCAAGAATCTAGACTGTTCTATGTTCATAACAATAGAAATTAAGGGCTGTACGCATTCATTTACAAGAATTTTCAACTTAAAAAGCTCTTTGTTGGGTGATGGCCGCCATGTTGGGTTGGTGTGGCTCAGTCGTAGAGTAGTTGTTCCCCAACCCAGAGGCTGTGGGTTCAATTCTCCACCCTGATGAACTCGCCTTAGTATCCTTGAGCAAGATACTGAACCCCACGTTGCTCCTGGTGCTACGTCACCAGTCGGTGGATGGTGATGTAGTGTAAAGCGCTTTGAGGGCCAGATAGCCGGCAAGACGGGCCTCCATTCTGAGGCCATAGTAACATCGGAATCTCACCTAAATAAGAGTGATTGTGTATAGAAAAATGCAAATTTTGCTTTTGTTGAGTAATATTAAGATGATTCTGCATGCTTTCCTTAAGTATTACATTTCTGATGTGAAAATTGAGCGATTTATTAACTGTTAAAAAACTAAATAAAAAAGTTAAGTAGCTATTTTGGGCAAAAACATACATGATATGTTTAATATTGCTATTCATCCTGAAAATATAGGTGATTATCTCTGCATTTGGTGATTTTTATGTATCTAGCGTAAAATTTGAGAATTTTAGAGCCAATTTAAGTTTTGTTATACTTGTATAAAAAATAATTAATCGGGATTTGATAGGGGAATGACTGAATTTTTTTATGTTACTGCTCGTGGCAAGTCATACATGCCAAAGGGAGGAGTCCGTTTTGGTTTCAGGCCGCTAGCGAATTTGGTTTTGAAAATATTTCAATTTAAGTTTTTGAAAATAGGCCCTCTACGGATCGGCCCCGAGCCCCGTGTCCTGTCAACTGATAGTGAAGTCAATGAATGTACATATGTTTATAAACATATTTTTAGAAAGTACAACAGTAAAGAAAAGTCAAAAATAGAACTTCACTGTTGTGACCAAAAACCCAAACTTTTTGGGAAACAAAAGTATTTTTATATGTCAATGCTAAACTTGGAAATACCACTTAGGACCTGGGAACAAAATATGTGTAACATAGTGTATGTGTACTAGGAGTGGGAACCTCTTGGTACCTCACGATACGATACGATTTGCGATACAAAGCTCACGATAACGATGATCTGACGATATAGCGATACAACGATTTTCGATACATTGGTCAGGAAATCCTTCTAGGATATTATACAAAAAACTGGTACTGTAAACAGAAAAATAAGCTTCTGCTGTGAATTGGAATGAGTTTATCACTAGTAGTTTTCTGACGATATAGCGATACAATGATTTTCGATACATTGGTCAGGAAATCCTTCTAGGATATTATACAAAAAACTGGTGCTGTAAACAGAAAAATAAGCTTCTGCTGTGAATTGGAATGAGTTTATCACTAGTAGACGTTCATTTGAAGTGGGAGGGATGGCAGCGAATGAACGAATGTTCATTCGCTGCCACCCTCCCAGTTCAAAGGGATTGGACGTCTATGGTCGTCGGTGGCAGCCAATGCCAGGCAATGAGGTAATTTTACCGAGTGACCTGGGAATCACCCAAATGAATAGGCAGTGACTCAAACTCAACAGGAAATTACCTGTAAATGCCCTAAAATGAAAAGCAAGTGACCTGTAAATGCCCCGAAAATCGGACCGAACTGTCAATGCTCTGGTTTTGAATGAACGAATGTTCCCAGTCTAAATGGATTGGGCGCCGAGCCCCGTCAATGGCAGCCTTTTTTTTTTGTTAATTGACACCTTTTTAAAACGATATCTCGATTCTTGACAGGAGCATATCGATAAACTTTTGGGATACAAAGTATCACAATATTGTGTACATCACATTTTGGGTCACGTCGTACACTTGTACAATAACCGAGTGTTGTGTAAATGTTATGTCCAAGTGTGTGGACACCAGCTCTTTGGTGTTTGTTTTTAAATTACTCAAAATAGCTACTGACCTATGACCCTTGTCACGTATTTAATTTACCTCTCAAATCCAGGTGCAATCAACTGCTTATCCATAGTAATATTTATATACTGTACTGCGAAATGAAGTATCCGTGACAGGCAGTCATTGACAATATCACAACTGACCTTGCACAAGATCATTACTCAGTCTTACATAAAAAAAAAAGAAAACACATCTGCGTTGGTCTGAAGCCGTCACTGAGTCATCGATTTTATTCCCGTGCTAAAATCTCATTTCACAAGCCGCTGTTCGCCGCTTTCAATCTTTACGCTTTGGCTTATGTCAGATTAAACACTCGGTGGCCCCTGTATTGACACACAAGCCCTCCGAGAGGGAAGACAAGACATCCACCAGTCTGTCGTTATTAAATATCGTTCTGTCCGACAGGTTCCCACTTGTTTGTCTTTCATTACGCTGGATTTTTATGCGAGAATGCTTAAGTAAATCACTGCAAGGATCTCGACTCTCCTTGATATCCCTCCTACCACGAATGGACATTTCATCGACAGTGTTCTCACCACACTTGTGCCCAGGCATTTATTAGCGGTCGTAATGACTTTTAAATAATACCAGGTGTCACGGTGGAGCATCCGAGCTCCCGTGATTAAACTTTCATGCTGGTGTCGGAGCACACGAGCCACTCGGGACTGGAGTCGGAGGCTCTATCGTCTCGCTTTTGTTTACTCCGAGTGAAGGTGGACAGGATATCTGATGCGCGCCAAATGAGACTATTGAAGGAAGCAGTAGATTTCTTTTAGCGACGTCGCCCCGCGACAAATACGAGAGCACAATGGTTTGGCTTGGGTAAGCTGCCCGGTGTTTACTCAGTGATTATAAGGTGGATTCAGTAGACGCTCTAGCTGTCACATAGCAGCCGTCTTATCTCCTTCCTTGTCCGCTGACTCCAAATGGCATTGACGTATCACTTTTTTTGGAATAGGATGAGTTGTTTTCTTAACACAACATTTCTGACGTCGCGAGTACAGAGGGAATTTCAAAATGAAATACGCTTGAAGTCTTAGATTGGAAACATTTGTGATACTACATCGTGGGTTCTCAAGTTTGTTTGTCTGGAACATTGCTTTGATCAAGATTTTAACTCACATTGTTCCCATCTCCGTCCGGTTTGGTGGCCTCAGCATTGCATATCTGCTTTTTGCAGATGATGTCAGATGATGTAGTGCTGTTGCCTTCATCAAGCCGTGACCTCCAACTCTCACTGGAGCGGTTTGCAGCCGAGTGTGAAGCGGTTGGAATGAAGATCAGCACCTCAAAATCCGAGACCATGGTCCTCAGTCAGAAAAGGGTGGTGTGCCCTCTCTGGGTCGGGGATGAGATCCTGCCCCAAATGGAGGAGTTCAAGTATCTTGAGGTCTTGTTCACAAATGAGGGTAGGAGGGAGCGGAAGATTGACAGGTGGATCGGTGCAGCGTCTGCAGTGATGCGGAGTCTGCACCAGTCCGTAGTGGTGAAGAAGGAGCTGAGCGAAAAGGCGAAGCACTCGATTTACCAGTCGATCTACGTTCCTGTCCTCATCTATGGTCACGAGTTGTGGGTCGTGACCATGGGGGAGGGTAGGAAAGGACAAGATCCCGGATACAAGCGGCCGAAATAAGTTCCCTCCGCAGGGTGTCCGGGCTCTCCCTTACAGATAGGGTGAGAAGCTCGGTCATCCGGGAGGGACTCGGCGTCGAGCCGCTACTCCTCCGCGTTGAGAGGAGCCAGTTGAGGTGGCTCAGGCATCTGGTTCGGATGCCTCCTGGACGCCTCCCTGGAGAGGTGTTCCGGGCATGTCCCACCGGCGGGAGGCCCCGGGAACGACCCAGGACACACTGGAGAGACCATGTCTCTCCGCTGGCCTGAGAACGCCTTGGGATCCTGCCGGAGGAGTAGGTTAAAGGTCCTGGGGAGAGGGAAGTCTGGGATTCCCCACAACCCGACTCCAGATTAAACGGCAAATGATTGATGGATGGATAAATTGTTCTCATCTTATGTCTATCTTTGTCAATGGCAGGCAATGAGCTAACAAGAACACCACAGAAAGGTTAGAAGTTCTTCCAAGCCAGCATTGATTCACAGTCCACGCTGCATTAAATACAGTGAAAGCTGCCCCACATTGCTAATCTAATTTAGAACGTAAGATTACTTTGAATTAATTACTCTAAATGTTTGTTTGTCAGGAGCTCTGTTGACTGTCCCACTGTTCTTAGTGCGAGTGCACTTGTATTGATGCCCTGTCAAGCCGGGTGGATTCTAGGCACTAAATAGTAGGTGAAGTCAGACAGAAACGGTGGCTAAGCTCACCCACTTAAGCCAGTTTTCCCAACGCCCCATTCATGAGATTCCGGTCAACGAGCGATCATTCATCACTTGCCAGGGCTGTTGGGAAAAAAAAAGTCAAGCTTGCTGGGCAAGGCCTCGGTTTTTTCTGTTTTCATTTTGTGCACACAAAGATTATGCAATAGTAGCCAAGCCATTATGTTGTTTTGTTCGCATGCAGCGGCCTGGACACAGATAATACGAAGCGTGACATGTTGCACAGCAGCAGCATTTCGCCACAAAACACGACTGTGATTCTACGCTCTTTGGTTTTGAATTAGGCTGCTTTTTGTCATCTCTCTCAAGCAAAACAGTCGTTTCCCTTTCAGGCACATCAAAACCAAATACTAGCCTGAATACTGAGTAGTAACGGACACATATTATGCTCTTTCATCCACTATTTAAAACAATTCAACCCACCTACCTCTATCAGTTTGACAGTTAAAGCCTTTCAGAGCTTCATTGTGACTGATCGTTCAGGGTTCAAGGGACACTGATGACTCAGACTCTTCGTTGCACTTGTACAGCGAGAGAGACATTACATTGCCGAGCGTGGTGGCGCATTTCAAAGTGTCTCACTCACGACTCCCAACGAGCGCTCCGTCACCGCGTGGCAGCTCAGAAAAGGAAAGGTGATCGGCGGCGACGTAAAACCTACGCAAATCTGATTCGTGTTCAAAAGTGAGGATAAGCCGCGCTGACATTAATGCAAATCCCGACGGATACGCCTCTGTTCATTCCCGCTTTTTCTTCTTTTTGACTCTTTTGCAAAATTCTTCTTTCGTGTCATGCTCCAGCAGATGCTTTCACTCATTGAGAGTGAAAAGAGTCAATCAAGACAGCACCTATCATTCCACCGGTGATAAATAAATAAAGATGGGTGATATCCATTTGGAAAGTGTAGGCGACTAAGGAATTCAGTGATGGAGAACATTTTAAGCGGAGGGAAAAGGGTCAAAGGTGAAACATCAAAAAGCTCTCATTTCAAATAAGTGTGTTCTCAAAGATGTCAAGGCTGATCCATTATTGATAGGATTGTGGCTCAGTAAATAGGTCTGAGGCACATTTCCCCTTCAAGCAGCCCGGGGGAGACAGCTGCCAGTTTGGAAGGAAGTGAAAATGAGGATGAGACTGGTGGTAGTTTTGGGGGTGGGGCAGACCCTAGTTACACACAAATTTCTTGCCTAGTCTAGGCATGTGCCGGTTACCGGTTTCAAGGTTTACCGTGGTATTAAAACGGTGTGAAAACCACTAAAATTTTCCGTCTTAGCGTACTACGCTATTAGCTATTTTTATGTCTAAAAAATACAGCGCGAAATAGAGCAGGAGCGGTCACCCCTCCCCCTCCGATTGTTGCTATGTCCGTCAGTGACGCTAGTCTGTGCTATAGACTAAAATTGACACAATGGCTGAAGGTGGTGTGCTTTTTTTCCCCCCTCTACAAAAAAAAAAAACCCAAAATCGCTTGTATGGGAATACTTTGGCTTACGAAAACACTTAGAGGACGAAGAACAACCGACCAGCAAGATTTTCTTGCGGAGGGCGGTTGCAAGGGGGGAAATACGTAAAACACGATTTCACATTTATGTGACCATCATCTGTCCCTTTATACAAAATTTAAGCTAAGTAAACGTTTCCCACCAGCTACGAGAGTTCCCTCCAGCGTGTTTAGTGTGTCTAGCGATGGTAAAACAAATTCGTACTATGACGTAAGCTTGTTAACAAGGCAGATTATGTGGCTAGTTAGCATGCCAAGACGGCTAACCGGGTTCCTCTCTAACATTAGCCAATTTTTCTAAAGACTTCTGCGCTAGGGTACCTGCCAACAATCCCAGATCGTGCGGGACAACCCGAAATATAGGAAATTCCGATTGGGTGTTCAAACAGGACAATGACTCAAAACATGCCTCAAATAGCACCAAGAAATGGCTGGAGACAAAGCGTTGGAGAATACTGAGTTGGCCATCGATGAGTCCGGATTTAAATCATATTAAACATTATGGAGGGATCTCAAAATTGCTGTTGCAAGAAGGGACCCTTCAAATATCAGAGACCTGGAATAGTTCCCTGGAACAGTTCGGAAGAGTGGTCCAAAATTCCATCTGAGAGGTGCACGAAACTTGATTGTTATCGGAAGCGATTGCTTTGTTTTTTTCTTCGCAACCAAGGATGCGCAACCAAATATTGAGTTGAGAATACCAACAATTTTGTCCTGCCCATTTTTTGCATTCTATGTAAAATTGTATACATTTTGGCTTTTCTCTTCCGCTTTTTTTGTGTTTTTCCAATGCACATCACAGAAATAAACACATTCATACTGAAAACATTTGTAATTGCATTAATTTCTGTGAGAAATGCTGTATTTTCTGGAAAAATTCCACGGGTGCCAATAATTTTGTCCATGACTGTATGTGTGTATGTGTTCGAAAATATTTTACTTTTTACTTACTAAATTTTAAAGCAAGTACTTTTGTACTTTTACTTGAGTAATTTTTTTCTTAGATTCTTTTACTTAAGTAATTTTTTTGCACCTGTATCTGTACTTAAGTAAAAAAAAAAAAAAAAAAAAAGTGAGTATTTCACCATTGTTCATGACAAACTTTTAAGTTCACAGCAGAAGGATCAAAGGAGCCATATGATTGGACATCTATTATCGTATCGTCAACAACACTTACCAGTCGATTAGTTGTCGATTAATCGCCTCTGGTCTTCGGATATAACATAACCACGCCATACTCGAGCAGTTGCTTCTCCAAACACAAATTTCCTCCCTTTTCATTCACGAAGCCATTAATCACATCTGTATACCATGACAGTCTTTCCAAAACATTAAGCTCTTAAGTACAAGGCTGCACACTTAGGTCATCATCACGCCTCGGTGTTCTCAAGTGGAGATTTGTACCAACGCGTGACACTTCATTTGCCATTATAGCTTGAAAACTACTTAATGACCTCGCACCAACTGTAATGCAACCACTGCATTTTTCTCGCTTGGAGCAGAAAACTACAAGTTCATGAGCGACTAAAAAGCTTCAGCGCTTTTTACGGATTAAATTAACATTTTAAAGGGATGGCACGCAGTTTCATTTTTGGCGTTGGCTTTGAAAAGACAATGAACAGGGAGCAAGAAGGCCTACTCAGTTAGTGACATGCCCCAGTTTTTCATCTGACGTAGAAGTGAATTTTACAAATATTCAATTTGAATGTTAATTTGTCGTGGATGATTAACCGGATTATTTAATTACTAAACATATGACACGCAGGCATTGTATACAATTAAATCAGGTAACATAGGAAAAACTTTTTTGACAATGCGCGGTATCTAATAAATGTACAACTGGAATTTGAAATTATATGAGTTTACAAACCTAAAAACAAATTCTAATGCTCATTCTTTGTGCTAAAACTAAACAAATCTGGACTAAATGTTTTTAAATAGTTTTAAAAGTCTGCATTTGTGTGAGAACTCATTGAACTCAGTGGCTGCCATTGACGTTCGCTCATTCAGAAAATATGGATTGGACGTCTGGCATTGTCGATGGTACTGAAAGATGAGCATTACCAATCAGTCCTCCTAGCAGTATTGTTTTCATCAACAAACACTTTTTTTTCGTTAGGATGACGAGACGATAACGAGCTAAAAACGTGTTTTGATGAGACCAAACATAACAAGACGCATGCCAGTTTTCGTCTGACGAGACGAGAATGAGACTAAAATGTGCAATAGTTTCCGTCACATGTTCACAATGTGGGACATTTTTGTGTAGTTAGCCTGCAATATACCAGTGTGTGGTTGTGTTACTCGTGACGTGCTGCACCACCACCCCAATGTTGCTTTAATATTGCCATTGATTTAAAAATCTATAATATTTAGTACATGTTTTGACCTACGGAGGGCGCCATGTTTTAATCACGCAATTGACGCACGGGGTGATGACGTAGATTATCACTGTCACTCGACGAATACTACCGGGTTACTGCAATTCCTTCTACGCGGCAAGACGTCCAACATATGCGCTCATCTGTTAAAAGCGGCGAGTAATTTGTGTTTTTACTGAGTCTTTAATTACCTTTTCATTGCCTCAAAATACCTTTTGCATGTGTGTGTGCATCTAAACAAAACAAGCTGAAAGTGCACAGTAGTACTTTGGGTGTCAAATTCGCCTCTTATAGGACGTTTCGCAGGTGTAGTACATTTTGGCAGAACACCATTTTTTTTCCTACTCTCTTCTCGTCTCATCCCGTCTTTCCTGTTAATTTTGCTTTTGCTCCTCATTTTGTGAAATATGGACCGTGCTTTCATGCTAATTAATGTTCCCCTCGGGTTCAAATTGAAAGGGTTGAACAGATGATATGTTTATGTCGCTGGAGTCCTACTCTAAAAGCCCGGCAGCGTAACCATGTGACGTCATCGCCCTGCGACGTCAACAACAATGACGACCTACTAGTTAAACTAATTTTACAAATTGTATAAAAACGATTTCAAGATCAAATTATTTTAACTCATAATAACGTGTATCTTTTAAGAACTACAAGTCTTTCTATTCGTGGATCTCTTTAAAGGTCTGTGCTGAGTGATAATCGCACACTAAATCTAACTCATAGCGTTAGCATTGCATTTTCGTTCATATTAGCAATAGGCTAACGCTAACGGTGAGCGTCCTCTTAAACTCCCGGACTTTTTTGTAGATACGGTTCATGGTGTCCAGGTGGGTATAATTAATTGAAAATAATGTACTGTTTTCTTTCTGAGCGTGTATAATCACCAAGTTGGCATTGTCCATTGTAGATGCTACATTATGTGCTTATCTGTCAATGTTCATTTGAAATACATTAGTTGGAAACCTTTATTTATTTATTTATTTTGGGAGTCAAATTTTGTTATTTTACGGAAGAAAACATTTTTAGTAAACGTCGACTATAACTAGAGGAAATTAGTCGAGTTTTCATCAACAAAAACTAGTTAAAGACAAACATATTTTTAGGTGACTGAAATACTGTATGACTAAGACTAATAAGTACTATCGTCCAAAGGACGAAGACGAAAATTAAAAGGGCTGCCAAAAACATAATTGCTTCCCAGTTTAAATGAATTGGACATCTAGCACTGTTCATGGCTAGCAATGAGTTAAATACTATGCAAATAAAAATAAATGAATAAATAAATCAAAGCCTACATGTCCCAAATGTGATGTCCATGTATGTTGACTATAGTCACCTATTACTATCGCAAGAAAATGATTTAACCAATTTTTCAGTCGACTCCTTTATTAGCTATCAAAATGACATTCCTTTGAATTTACTTGGCGTTTTTTCCCTTGGTCCAGCTTGGCAAGAAAACATGATGAATTGATAGTACGCCGAGCAGACGTGGGAAATCTGTTAGCGAATTAGTAAAACATTGCACGCCGACCCTCGGTCTAACGTATTCTCTCTCTTGTTAGAGTGTAATACATTTCACTGCCATCTCCAAAAAGCATCCGCCTGCTTATCGCTCAACACCGAGCGAGGTTTTAAAGCAAGAAGCTTTGTTGGACAAGTTGAGCTTTCTGTGTTTCACAATGAAATATTGCCTTTTTTTTTCTTCTCAAGTGCAGCCGGGAGCCATTTTTCACCACATCGCCGCTCTCTCTTTTTCACGATTAAAGTTGGCTGTCTGAGAGCTCATTTGAGGTATGTGCTCCCTCTCAAGACAGGAAGAGAGTCTTTTGTAAATTGCCAGCTCTCTAAATGTTACATCCGCTTTTCACATTGCACCAAGACACGTCGTCTGTAAATTGAATTTTACCCAAATTTGCATGAATATTGTCACGAGCAAAGCATTTGGATCTTGACTCAAGATTTAAATTGTAGCAATTTTCATTGTTCTGTTCATCGTTTTGTTTTTTCATTTGAAGATGGAAGATATGTAATCAGTCTAAAATATGTACTCATTGTCTGATAGTTTAAACTACCAATATGTTAATAATTCAAGAATAAATCCATTACTTTGCACTAAGAGTGGTCCCTAATGCCACAAAAAGATTGACCGTACAACATAATCGTTTCAAAGTGTCACATTTATTGACAACTACTGAGTATATGTACACTCTGTGTTTAAAAAGAGAGTGATGGAAAACACGCTGAAGTGTTGCTTGCTTTGTTTTGGAATGAGCTTTTTTCGGGGCATAATCGAACGCGGCGAGGGGGCTTCACAGCGGGTAAGCGAAAGCTGTTAAGTCATCGCGGCGGATTTGTTGTCTGCGATTTTGTCCTGCTCAAATTATATCTCAGATGGCCACCGTTTTATCTCAGGAAAACAAATTGACAATTAAAAGTTATTTTTACTCGGCTGCCATTGACTGCTCTAGACGTTCATTCCATTTTGGCGAATGAACAATGAGGATTCACAGCCAGTCCTCTTAGTTTGAATGAACCGGACCGCTGTCATTGTCAATGGCAGGCGATAAGGTGTTAGTGAATATTCTCCTAAATTTAAAAAGTTTTTAAAAAGTTAATATTCTGATAATTATTTCACTTTTATTTTTCAATAGCTTAGATAAAACTGCAATTACTGTAATTTTCACACTATAGGGTGCACCTGACTATAAGCCGCCGGCCCGCCACCCACCATATTTGGCACGAAAACGGCATTTGTTCATACATAAGCCACACGGAACAATAAGCCGCAGCTATACTCACTGTATTATGGGATATTTACACAAAAAGATATTAACCGGTAATAATATTAGACAGCGGCATTATACGACATAAAACCAAATGAAACACCATGAAGCTTTGAGGAAATTGGCTGAAAAGTTCCATTGCTCCAAGAAGCTTCATTTGGTCATTACTGCTCCCTTGGGGGAAACAGTCAACATCTGCTGCCACCTGCTGTCAACACTGTTGCCGTCCAACATGCCTCCTAGCATGCATTGCAGCGGAATAGATGTAAATAACAATCAAAATTCAAGTTCTGTGCTAATTACTTCTTCAGTGACTGTTCCTGTTGTTTCATTACTTGCTAGTTATGGTATTTGGTAACACTTTATTTGACAGTGGTGCCATAAGACTGTCATTACACAATCATAATTATGATATGACTCTGTCATGAGCATTAATAAATGCTTATAACAGATGTCATTTAGTGTTATCCGGCAAATTTTCTCAGTTTTGAATGGATGTAAAAGATCAAAGCTGGACATAAATTAAGTCAGTGACATAATTTGCTAGATAAGCATAAGCATTCAGTCATGCCCATGATAGTGTCATGTCATAATTATCAAGATCTCATGACAGTCTCATGACGCCACTGTCAAAAAAAAAAGTGTTACCTATTAACCCAAATAAATTAACATCAATAAATAAGCCGCACTGGACTATAAGCCGCAGGATCCATAATGAAGGGGAAAAGTAGCGGCTTATATGTTACGGTATTTATTATTCTATTTTATGTATAATTTATCAACTTAAAGTGCGTATGACACCAAAACGCATGTTTATTTCATATTTCACACTGTGTTTTATGCTCCTGAATAAAATGGATCGCTTGGATGTGGGTGGAAGTGATCGTTTTATATATTCAATTTTTGAATCCCGAGTCATGAAAATGAGTGACGTCCAGCTTCAGTCTTGGGTTTAGGACGAATGCGAATGTGACGTCACCCAGGTCAGAATCTCACAATACAGCATTGCTTAATAGCATGCAGATGGACTACGGATTCAGCTGATTTTGCAGATTAATTTGTTTATTTTTGGCATCAGAAAATTGTTGTTGCACCTGGGAGAGGCGTGTGAGCCTTTTTGTGTTTCAAAAGGTTCCTGTTCACCGTGGATATTGGCCAAATCAAGCCCTACTACTGTGGGACCATTGGACCTATGAGGAAATGAGTAAACATTGTATTTTGTATTATGTGAAATACTGGGATCATAGCACACGTTTTAATACGGAGGTGGCTTGCATTTTGTGGCTGATTGTCCACCAAAAATGCCACTCGACTGGCAACCAGCGGCTTGTCGCAAAACCCCCCGCCGGGAGAGCACTATAGCACTATACTCAGCTTATTGCCCTCTTCGTGTGCCCGGTGTTCTGTCAAATTTTCAACCCCATCAGAAGTTGCAACTTTGTGTTAAAAATGGCCGCGAATATAGCAATTACAAAGTAAACACTACAAACTTTCTTTAAACAAAGGACTATTTACTTACGTCTGATCATGGACAGACATGTAGAAAAGTTCTCCTCAGACACATACTGCCATGTTAGCTGCACAACAACTGCACGCCTCTCTCTGTTTACATTTTCGCCTTGTAGTAAAGCATTATTTTACGCCATCATGTTGGCCATGTGGCAGCTAAGCGCTCCTCCGATGTCGGCCGGTTTGTTCGGCGACTCTCCAGCTACTTCCCCCAGCGAGCTCTCCTGTCCGTACCAGGGGAACGAGCTGTAACTTGCTTACTGCCGGGCAGGTTGCTGATCAGCGAAGACAATCGACAACCCCGCCACTTTGTGACTCGATTCCGGGTAGTTGTGAGTGATTTTTCGCTTCGAAAGTCGAGAATAGACTGAAAAATCACTCGGTTCGGGTTAGCATATCGGCTAGCTGTCACGCCTCTTGGTTTGTTTACATTCTCCGAAGCGGGGCAGGGAAATGACAAAAGCCTGACTAACTACGGTGGCAAAAAATATTGTTCGGGAGGTAAAAGAAGTCAATAGTTTTGACCATTATGGAGTAATTTTACCATGTCGTATTGAATAAATGTATTTTTATTATTTCATATTCCATTTAGTACAAGACTTTTATTTGTCACGACCATACCATTTATTTAGCAACTGGGGAAAAATAGTTCAATAAAAAGAATATCCTGTAAAAATATTGGAGAGACTGAAACTTTGCCAAATTGTTGTATATAGTCGAATCGTCTCAAAATATGATTCTAATTCGCATAATAATGCTATTTAAGACTTTTTTTTTATCCTGCCGTACGCACTTTAAAGAGTCTAATTGGGTGCCACATCCAGACTTTAATTGTTTTTCTTCCGTTTGTTTTTTGTTTATTTGTTCATAAAAAATATATATATATATACGTCAAAAAAATATATGTGGACGCCACATTTTGGGCCACGTGGGCTCCACCTCCAAATGTTATTACTGTGGTCTGCATGACCCAAAATGTGATGCCAAGTCTTCATGAGGCGCTTATCTCCTACCAAAAATAGTCACTTGTCTTATAAAGGGTTAAATCACCTGCCGGTGTAGTACCTTTCATACATGAATAGCCACGAGCTACATGCTGATTTTCATCACTGCCTAATATGAAAGACAGTAATTTTTTTTCGGAGCGAAGCGGTTCAAGTACTGAGAGTGGCGGGGAGCTCCTGCGCAGATCTGCATTGGCGCTAATCACCGCTGCGGGTGTCTTTTTAAAGAGTCGCAACAGAGGGTGCATTAAGCGTGAGTAACTCGATGGCTGAAGTGGCTGCACCCCACGTGAAGTGCACCTGCTAATGAGTTCTAATACAAGAGCCTCGTCTAAAACAATTCTACCATTATAAACAGACTCAAATGTTCTGACACCACTTTTGATAAAATGAATGCGTTCCTTCCTAAAAACTGCAGGTTATGTTGTTCATGGCCACTGCAAGTTGACAGCAAATACATAAATACATGTGTATTTAACCCTAGAAAGAAGATTCATTGAACTCCTAGTCAAAATTGATTAGATGTCTAGCACCAACCATAGCAGCCAAAGATGCAGCAGGGCCAAAAACGAAAAGTTGTATTTGGCATATGGCAAAATAACTTTTGGCATATGGCGTTTTTTGGCGGAATATGGCAGTTTTTGGTATATGGCAAAATGGCTTTTGGCATATAGCATTTCTTGGGGTATGGTAGTTTTTTTTGGCATATGGCAAAATGTTTTTTGGCTTTTTTTTTTTGTTTGTTTGTTTATGGCAAAATAGCTTTTGGCATATGGCGGTTTTTGGGGTATATGGCAAAATGGCTTTTGGTATATGGCAGTTTTTTGGGTATATGGCAAAATGCTCTTTGGAATATGGCAGGTTTTTTATTTTGGCATAATGGTGTTTTTTGCAGGCCATGCACATCCATGCCAATGACGGCCATGCACATCCAAATTTCCCATTCATTTACGATGGCAGAAAAATGTGTGGTTGTGATTTTTGACCATACATTTACCATTATAGCGCAGTGAGATTCAACTGGCACCCAAGTAAAGCCATGCTATTGACGGCCATGCACGTCCAAATTTCCCATTAATGTTCAATGGCAGAAAAACGTGTGGTTGTGATTTTTGACGGTACACTTACCATTACTACCTTACCTAAAAACAGTACACAATACGGGTGCTAACATACATAATAATTAAAATATTACAATGATTAATATTAAAATATATACAGTACAGTATATGTATATAATTTGAATCGAGTCCACATACGTGGAGTTGAAGATTTTGGGTCATGTAGGCCACACTTGACTAAAAATGTGATGTCCACGTATAGATGGCAAGTCTTAACTGGGTTGTTTTCTTTAATGACCAAATCACGTGTCCTATAAAGTGTTATAAGCCATCAAGCAACATAAAGTGTTGATATAAACAAACAATGCAATAACATTTAGATGGATAGTAACACTTACGGCATACAGTATATTCTTTATCCTTAATGCAAATTCTATGACAGAAAAAAGATAATTTGAGGTTACTAGTAAACATCCAATACACTTGATTTTACGTCTTCTAGCCGCAAATAGCAGCCATCGAGTTAAAAATGTGAAAATGTACATCACTAAAAGAGTCCTGTGTCATTTATGATGATTTCATTGGAAAATGTATTATCTGTACAATGGGATAGATGATGGGGAAAAAAGCTAACAATTGAGATGGAGAGTGAATAATTGCCAAAAAGAAGCTTATCACAGAATACAATTCAAACAGTCACATAGTCTTAGAGAGTTGCCAAGGGTAAATTGGCACCTTCATTTATCTGACGAAAAACGGCTTAGAGGGCCAGGATAAATGGCATAAACAAAGGTTTTCTTTCAAAATGTACGACTTAAAAAAAAACAACAAAGGGAATTTGGGAATGACTGACACCGCGAGTCCATCGTTCCAAAAATGACGGGGAGCCAAACGCCGAGGGGGCAGCGACGATTTGAAGCGGCGACAATAGGGAAAAGACAGAAAGAGACATCACTTGAAGGAGATTCTATCAGCCATTTTTGCTCAAACCCAGCAGGAGCATTTGCGTTGCTAAATTAATCCACTGAATGTAGACTCTGCCAAGTTTTGAGGGAGCCCAAAGGCTTTCCGAACCAGCAAAGTGGATATCCAAAAGTCCTGAAGGATATTTAAACTGCATGAGTGACAGCTTGTAACTTGAAAAACTCTATAATTGAGGCACTTGTAAGTCAAAGTACTGTTTGTGACAAGTGAATACAAATCCTCGGTCATTCCATTCGCTTTGTAGAAAAAGCAATGTCTGGAAGCAAGCTTGTGTTTCTTATAACACCACATATATCCTCAAGAGACAAAAGTGAGTCACCATTATGTTCGTAACCAACGGGTGTACCAGAAAGATGCTTTTTGCGAGTTGTCAGTAGCGTTTATAGGATTAATAAGAACATTACTCAAAAGCTACCCTGTCGAATAAGTGTTGCCGGAAAAAATAACATTTTCTAATATCTTTAAAATCTCTGCACCCAGGACAATTCAAATCTGGATTTGCAATGCAATGTACAGCATCTTCATGTTTTTTTCAGTAAGTGTCAAACTAAATGACTGTACTTGGTAGCTGAATTTCGCAGCTTTTTCCAACCCTCTCCTGACTATTTTTCCAAAAAGCAACTGAGAACCTTTATTCCCAGTATGAAACAGTCAAGATGAGCAGACCTGTTTTCACATTGTTTGATATGACAAGAAAGGAGCCCGCTGGAAGGCAATCACAGAGTCAATGACGCTCAGCATTGCCAGATATATATTGCCAATTTATATGCTGTAAAATTGGTGATTTACCAACGTATCAGGAATCATTGGCCTGAAAGAGACATTTTTCAAAGAGAAGAGATCTAAGCACCAAAAAGCACATAAAAATGTACAGGTAGTCGTAGGTAAGTTACGACATACCCTACTTACGTGATTTCGATTTTACGATGCCGGAGTCTCGTTCGCCATTTTGTCTCCAGTTGTTTTATTTTTTTCTATTTTTTTTAGTCGCGTAAAGCTTCTTTTAGACTTATATCCCGCTAAATTCCTGTATAATGTGACACAGGATTTAACCATGTCATGGCTTTTAGACAAGTGGAGAGGTATAGGGAATTACTCGGGTTGGAAAATTCCAGACTTCTCCTGTGTTGACGACTCAAGGCCGTCTGTGGGAGGAAGGCGGAGGACGGAATTTTATTACCCGGACATTACGTCATTGTTGGTCGACGTCGACAACAAAATAAACCCCACATTTCCAAAGATGGATGATGGACTGTCTCTTCCTCAGGCCTAACATCCAGTAGCAATTTAATTTTGTGGTTTCCAATTTAACTTTGCTATCTTTCCAGTTTGCCATGTTGAAAAATGCGATGTTTGTTTACCGATTTTACCGCGTAGAAAGAGAAAATAACGATCGGCACGCTATGATATTTACGTCATCAGCATTCGCGCTGTGACCCGGGAATTAATCGGCAGCTTTTGCACATGCCGCATCCCATTTACCCTCGTCTACACTAGGACGGATAATGGCCTTAAACGTGTAATTAGTTGGACTATGTGGCATTTCGGCTACACAAGTATGCCTATTATCCGGATTATTTTTTTTCCACTGATAATGTAGGCGGGAAATATTACCCGTCGCTTAATATGGACTGCTGTCTCAGTACAACAATCGGATACTAAGGAAGTGACATGTCATAGTCATGCCGCACTAAAAATGGCGACAGCATGACGGCATCGTAAACAATGGAGGCGTACGATCACGACGTGGCATTCCCGCTCTTTTCTTTTCCACACGTTTCTTGAACCTTGAAAACTACGTCCCAATAATATACTTCAATTCAGTGGCCATTTGTGGTTCTCCCATCGCAGATGACGCGGAGATGAGCGTGTTTTACAGAATTCATCTCCCACATTGTCTCCGATCAGCCAGCTGCGGGGCTGGCCCCTTCCAACTAAATGCCGACCAAACATGAGTATATAAAAATGCATAGAGGAAAATCAAACCAAAAAGTGACCTGTGTGGTACCCCCAATCAAAGAGGCCCGCGGTCAGTTTTTTTCATGACATTTTTGACTGTCATAACTGAAGCCACTTCCAGGATTGCCACTGTTATGCACAAGCACTCCTGGTTGCCGCTTCCAGGAAATATACGCAGCACCACACCATATGTTTCTATTTGTTATTTTCCAAGTGGTGAGCGCAACTAAGCATCTATTGTCACATCCCAAGTAATGATGTCACGCTTTCGTTGTTTCTAAAGATGTATTTCAATCACAACTCGACGACTGCTCGTAAAAGCCAAGCGTGCTCTCTGCTCGCTCTCACGTGATATGTTCAATTCGTTCACAAAAAAACAGTGATCACAAAACGAAGGTCCCGAGCCCTGGTCTAGGTGAAGTAATTTCGAAATTTCCCGCCGGCGAGTAATGAGTTTCCGGTTCATAGGTAAAACGCGTGGGCGATGACGTAACATATGAGGCTGCTCCTCTCTACGCAGTTGGCGCAAATGGAGGCATACTTTGCAGAAGCGGGGGGCCTTGAACGCACCTTAAACGTAAGTGCGGACAGGTATAAAAATTGTCGGCAAAATGGAGAATTATCTGTCCTAGTGTAGACGTAGCCTTAAAAACCAGACATTATACTAAGACGCGACCCGGTTAATGTCCGTGTCATTTCCGTGTCAGTCGACCCGGGAAAATGCTTTCAGACATAAGGGTTAACCGCATAAATCCCGGGACTTAACTGGAGTTCAGCGTATGTCTGATACGGGCTTAACAGTAACATCTCTCAGCATTGATGGTAAGTACAGTATCTTATTTTTTATTTTATTATTTTATTTATTTTGTATTATGTATAATATATATATATATATATATATATTTTTTTTATAGTTATTTTGATATTTAAGGGGTAATTAGAGGGACTTAAAGGGTGAATTCTGATTTACGTGGAAATTCAGGCTACGTCGCCAGCATAGGAACGGAACTAGTTCGTAACCCGGGGACTACCTGTATATTACTGTGAACCTTTATGCAAGTTAATGCTGGAAAAAATATTTCTAGGGATTTTTTTTGTGTGTTTGTGTTTTAAGGAGAAATATAAAGAACCCCACAAGGTAAAAGAAAGCAACTGAGTGTTTAAAAAAAAATTGTCGTTTTTTTACATACATTGGGGAAACAATTCAAAATTTAAATTTTAAGGGAAAGCAAGTTCGTCAAAAGGCTACTAAATGAAAAAGTGTGATAAGTTTCTGAAACTTTTAAATGTATCATGAAGCTAATTTTGAGAAGAAGAAAAAAGTCTAAGGGAAGAGGCGTCGAGCCCGACGTGATGGATGATGTAATCATGTGCTGACCTCATTAGCTAAATAGTCCCTGATCGCTCATGTGTTATTTAACCGCATCGCAATTTGAGCTAAAATCGTCACGGCCATTTGCGACAAAATGCCAGCGTTAAAAGCGGTGGCCGAGCGTCCTCATCACCATTCCTGCCTGAAGGACGACATTATAGAGAAGGGTGGAAAAACGGCCTTTTTTGTGCAATTAGTTTGTCAAAATATTTCCAACGACCACATTTAAAAGCCTTGCCTTTGGATTATTCGCATATAATCACAACGATATACATAAACCGAGTCATTAGTGAGTCAACTTGAAATCATTTCACCCTGGAGACAGATATAGACTTAACTATATGTTACATATATGCACGTCATTCTCCATACAATTACACCAATCTCATTAGCACACAGCATCTCTATCGCTAATTAAAGGTGATGCTGAAGTGTGGCGGATTAAAAAAAAACTTGTACAAGAATGAATAAAAAGATCCATTTCAACTGGGAGCGCTGGCAGCAATCACTCACGTCCACCGTCAAAGGCAGCGAAGGAGCTGAATAGCTTTCTGTTATTATTATAAAAAAATAAAAAAAACGTAGGCTAATCCATGTACTAGTGTTCCTTCTACTGTTCCATCTGTGATGAATTTGACAAAGGGTGTCAAAAGGCGGTCAAACCGCCAACGTCTTTGTGCAAAATATACGGGACTTGACGTCTGTCATGTAAACAGTAAGCGGCAAAGCCTTGCCCTACCTCAAACAAAAGCCATGTTTAAAAGCCGCTGACGTGCTGTTTTTCCCCCTACCTTTAAGTCCGATGTCAAGCAAGTGAAAAGCTTTTGTGTGGCCGAGGTCCTGTAATCAATCTCCGATGAAAACATCCAGGATTTGATAGAAAGTGTCACAGCCCTTTAGATAATCACTTTACAAGGACATGCATTAGAACTTCAGCACTTGATGCTTTTGAACGTTTAACCTTACGTGATCAACAAAGTAGTTATTTTAAATCTGAGTGTTGGACCTTGTATTTTGAGTTTCTCTGTGACAACGCTCAGTTTAGTCCTCTTAATGTTCTGAACCAAATGGCAGTAATATTTAATGTAAAACATCTCCTCCAAGCAGTATTTAGTGATTACGTTTGCTCTATACCAACTGTGGTATGAACTAGTATCTCAACCTTTTAGAATTCCTCACATTTCTGCATAAAATCACCATCAAATGTGATCTCATCTTTGTCAAAATCACACTAATGAAAAAACTGTCATCTTTGTATAAAAGCACCCGAAACATTTATAGGTTTTCATATTTTAATGTGGATAGTATGCAAACAATGACAGAAGGGGGGGAAATAAGTAAGTGAACCATCACATTTCATATTTTGCTTTTGGAAACAATAACTTCAACCAGACGCTTCCTGTAGCTTCCAGCAGTCAGATTCCTGGGATGTCTAGCTTGAATCGCTGTTTAGGTCTTGCCAAAGCATCTCAAAGGGGTTCAAGTCTGAACTTTGACTTAGCCACTCCAGAACGTGTGTTTTGTTCTTCTGAAAGCATACTGAAGTTGATTTACGTCTGTGTTTTGGATAATTGTCTTGTTGCAACATCCATGCTCTTTTTAGCTTCAACTGTCCGAAAGACAGCCTTAGGTTTTCCTGCAAAACATCCTGATAAACTATTGAATGCATTCTTCCATTAATAATTGCAAGTTGTCCAGGCCCTGAGGCAGCAAAACAGCCCCATATCATGATGCTCCCTCCACCATGCTTCATGTTAGGGATGAGGTGTTGATGTTGGTGAGCTGTTCCATTTTTCCTCCACACATGACGTTGTCTGTTATTCCCAAACAATTCAACTTTGGTTTCATCAGCCCACAAAATATTTTGCCAAAACCTCTGTGGAGTGTCCAACTGCCTTTTTGCAAACATTAAACAAGCAACAATGTTTTTTTTAGACAGCAGTGGCTTCAATCCGTGGAATCCTCCCATCAACACCATTCTTGGCTATGATTTTACATATCCTTGATGTGTGCAGATATTGGACTTTGACAGTGATTTCTGTAAGTTTTTAGCAGACACTCTAGGGTTCTTTTTTACCTCTCTGAGTATTCTGCGGTGAACTATTGGCATCATCTTTGGTGCTCTTTAAGTCTCCTTAGGCGGAGGGTGCACTTACTTATTTTCCCCCCTTTCTGTCATTGTTTGCATGCTATCCTCATTAAAATATGAAAACCTATAAATCTTTGGGTGATTTTAGTTTTAAGCAGACACTGTTTTTACATCTGTGTGATTTTGACAAAGATAACATTTGATGGTGATTTTATACAGAAATGTGAGATTCTAAAAGGTTCAGATTCTTTTTCATAACACTGTACCTGTACAGTGGTAACTCAACATACGATCGCTTCGACACACGATCTTTTCGACATCCAACGTAAAATTTGACTTGCCATTTGTTTCTACATCCGACGACATGCTCGAAATACGACGATTTATGACAGCGCCGCGGTTTTATTGTTTTCCCGCAAGATGGACGCGCTGTGGCTTTTCTTGTGTTAGAAATCAACAGGGGTTCCAAGAAGGTGAGTACAGGTGGTGAAAAAAGAAAATTGGTGATGTTTACCATTAGAATGAAGATGGAAATGATAGAAAAATATGAGCGTTGTGTGCGCGTCCGTGAACTGGCATGACAATATGGCTGTAGAATGTCTAAGATCTCGACGGTCCTCCTCCGACCGAACATTGAAATCGGCAGCTTTGTCAAGTTTTGAATCACTTATTTCAGAAATTGAAGATTTAGTGTAGGTTTATGGGCAGTGGAATGAATTAATGAAATTATAATGTATTCTTATGGGAAAATCCTTGTCTACATACGACCATTTTGATTTACAAACAAGGTCCTGGAACAAATTAACTTCGGATGTAGAGGTACCAATGTCTATTGACGTAGCATTCTTGTTATGGACACTGTTATTAGAAAGGCTACAAGAGAAGCAGTTTCTCCCATCCCACATAAAAACAGTTCCAATTTTATGCCTCCTGCTCATCCCACACTTCCCTGACACCCCATCCACTTAGCCGTTAAGTTCATTCTAATGCCTCCATCCCTTTGTCGAGTGCCAACTTGCCTGAGAGAGCTTGGAGATAATAACACAGGTGGCCCGAACAGCATGGGAGGCCCGAATCTCTATTATCTGCCCGAAGGGAGAGTTGAGTTAGGAGGAGGTGGCGGATGGAAGGGCAATATGGTGAATTTAGTTTCACCTGGCCTCACAGTTTGACCTCTGGACCGAGTGGCATTTCCTCCGGAAAAGATGGAAAATAATTACTGTAAGAGGCAGAAAGTCTTTCCCAAATCAATGTCGATAATTGCCGCCAGAATTTTAAAAACATTTAACACATAGTAATAGGGAATGGATACTAAAGGTCTTGTTAAACGCTGTTATCACATAATGCAAACATCTCAAGTGATAATTGGCATCTCTTGGCAAGAAAATGGTTTCTTTTCAGATAATGTACTAAGAGGAAGAGATGTTAACATTATAGAGCGTGTAAGAAGAGAAGTGTCAATGCAACCTTTCAACAGATTTTAGCATAGATTACCCCAGACCAAACTTTACAAATAAATGTTAGATGACATTTCTTCATGGAAAAAATAAAATAAAAAACATGAGGGAAATGTTGTAAATTTTCTGGTCATATACCAACAAGATTCCTGCTCCCTTGCTGTGTCGGTTTTGTCGTCACCACATATGCTACTGGAACATTCTCATCCCATGTGTCAGGTGTTCACTGAGGTAAACCACAGGTAATTCTCAGGGGCTTCCTGTCCTGGCAAGGGGTGTCCACAGAGAAGCAGACAGGATGTGAAGGTGTGGCAGCAGGATCGGAAAACGCTTACCTATCTGAGTTTGACCATCTGTCGCTTGGAAGAGCAGGAAAATTACTTTCAACTATGATGAGTATTTTATGAAAACGAACTTGAAATGACTGCTGTAGATGTGTTAAAATGTTAAGGACACGATCAATTAAACTGTTTTCGTACGTGAACACATCTAAAGCTACGTCTACACTATGAAGTATAATGGCTTTAAATGTTCAATTTATTATACTATACAGCATGCCGATTACTCTAATGCAGTGTTTTTCACCCTGAGTCACGGAACTTTTTTACATTAAAAAAAAATCTTGCGGCAAACCACAAACTAAAAATATTCCAAAATGACTTTCTGCACAGTACCGTATTTTTCGGACTATAAGCCGCACCCGAGTATAAGTCTCACCAGCCATAAAATGCCTAACGAATAGGGGGAAAAAAACATATATGTCGCACCGGAGTATAAGTCGCATTTTTGGGGGAAATTTACTTGATCAAATCCAACACATAGAACAGATATGTCATCTTGAAATGCAATTTGAAATAAAAATACAATAGAGAACAACATGCTGAATAAGTGTACAGTATGATAATGTTACATGATCATACCTGTCAACCCGAGGCCGTTGGCAATCTTACAAATTATCTTACAAACGTATGCCCAAATTGATGACTATCGTGCAATATGAAACAAAAATAAAACTCAATTTTTAAAATATTATGAATTTATAGGTAATATTGTAACATACAACCTGGTGCAATCAAAGAACATTATCTTCAGCAACATCATGATTACTATAATTTAACAGTGACTTTTGTTATAATTGTATGTAGCACTTTTGGCAATCTTGATGGCTGCACTTCATGGCACTTCAGCTCGCCATTCAGTTTGACTTGAAGGTAGTTTGTTAGTGTGTCCAATTATAAATTAAAAAGGTCAATTGATAAAATGAACTTACCGATGCAATCTCTGAGTCAGGGAACATTTCTTTTGCTAATTCTGAGAAGTGATCAGCAATAGTTGCAGGCAAATTGTGTTCGGCAACAAATTGGCAGAATTAAATCTCCGCTTTCGTCACTTTTCATTCTACAGACTTCATCTTTATGACCAGTGTTCTTAATCTTACTTTAAAAAAAAAAAATTAACTAGTTACAAATAGGGCTGTCAAAATGATCGCGTTAACGGGCGGTAATTATTTTTTAAAATTAATCACGTTAAAATATTTGACGCAATTAACGCACATGCCCCGCTCAGACAGATTTAAATGACAGTACAGTGAAATGCCCACTTGTGAATTGTGTTTTATGGAGTTTTGCCGCCCTCTGCTGGCGCTTGGGTGCGACTGATTTTATGGGCTTCAGCACCCATAAGCATTGTGTAAGTAATTATTGACATCAACAATGGCGGGCTACTAGTTTATTTTTTGATTGAAAATTTTACAAATTTTATCAAAACGAAAACATTAAGAGGGGTTTTAATATAAAATTTCTATAACTTGTACTAACATTTATCTTTTAAGAACTACAAGTCTTTCTATCCATGGATCGCTTAATAATGTTAATGCCATCTTGTTGATTCATTGATATAATAAACAAATACAGTCCTTATGTACCGTATGTTGAATGTATATATCCATCTTGTGTCTTTCCATTTCAACAATAATTTATAGAAAAATATGGCATATTTTATAGATGGTTTGAATTGCGATTTATGTGGTTAATTACGATTAATTAATTTTTAAGCTGTAATTAACTCGATTAAAAATTTTAATCGTTTGACAGCCCTAGTTACAAATTACTTGTCCCAAAAAGTAATTGAGTTGGTAACTCAGTTACCTGAAGGTAAGAGTAATTAGTTACTTGGCAAAGTAACTGGTGTTACCATTCATGTTTTTGTCAACATTATCAACCTGTGTTTGGAAATTGTTTAATGTTGTGAATCAACTGTTAAAGTCGTTAAAATTGCTACCGTTTTTACATTAGATCCCTTCTGTCTACTTTCGACATGTAAAAGTTTTAAAACTGTTTCATCATTTAAAGATGGATTCAAGTCTAGATTTTGCCAATTTAGGAGTATTTTAAATAAAAAGTTACTTAAATTCGCTAGGAAGGTTCACTAAAACAGAGCCTTTCTGAGAAGTCTACTGCTTCAAAATGGCGGCTGTTTAATAACGCCACCGTCTGTCATTTCGGATGTAGTTCTATAAGCATTTGATATCTATCTTATAGGCTGTCGGCTACAGTCAGGAAATATTGGAGCCAGCAAGCCTAGCATCATGTTTGCTACAGCGTCACAACACTCTTCTCTCACAGTGTCTCTGACTTTTGTCGCGTCATTCAACCGTCAATCATAGTAACACACATTGCCTCGTTGCCGAAACGTGACAAAATCCGAGTGTAGAAAAAAAACGTAATGCACAAAAAATGTACAGATTTTGAACGTACGGTGTACACATTTAAATATCAGTGCTCACTTGTACAAATTACGCCAAAACTGTACAACTTGACAGGTATGCATGATGCATGAACAACCAAATGCGAACGTGGCCGTTATGTTAACGTGACATAGCTATTAAGAGTTATTCAGATAACTATAGCATAAAAAACATGCTAACAAGTTTATCAAACCATCAGTGTCATTCCAAAACATTAAAATAACACTTGAAATGATATAATAATGTGTTAATAATTTCACACATAAGTCGCTCCAGTGTATAAGTCGCACCCCCAGCCAAACTATGAAAAAAACTGCGACTTATAGTCTGAAAAAATACGGTATATTTAATGACAATTTTTCAGTATTTATACTTACTGAGTGTGATATTTGGTAGAACGTGAAACAATGGAGTAGGTTTCGTCTCATCCCCGGTGAAAGTACGAAACATAGCTTTTACTTTATTGCCTTGCCTTTGAACTCTGTCTTATCTTTTTTTTTTTTTTTTTAACCACGACTCATACAGTGGGGCAAATAAGTATTGAGTCAACCACCAATTGTGCAAGTTCTCCTACTTGAAAAGATTAGAGAGGCCTGTAATTGTCAACATGGGTAAACCTCAACCATGAGAGACAGAATTTGGAAAAAAAAAAAAAAAAACAGAAAATCACATTGTTTGATTTTTAAAGAATTTATTTGCAAATCATGGTGGAAAAGAAGTATTTGGTCAATACCAAAAGTTCATCTCAATACTTTGTTATGTACCCTTTGTTGGTAAATGCAGTTGAAGTTGTGAGAAACAAATTTTACTGGAATTCGCCTTTGTGGAGGTGATGTCAATGTAAGTATTACTGATTACCTGGACATCTCTTTTCATTGCTTGATTTGTACTAGGGGTGTGACAAAATATCGAAATTATGATATATATATGATGATACTTTGTATCCCAAATGGTTATCGACATGCTCCTGCCGAGAATCGAGATGTCGTTTGTTTGCCAATGTAAAAGGAACCAACAAACTGCTACCAAAATCTTCTACCATAATAGTTTCTCAGTTAACTCTAAGGATGCATTGACGATGCTCGACGCCTAAACGTTCGTTCATTCGAAACCAGAGCATTCACAGTCATTCTGTCCGATTTTCAGGGCATTTACAGGTCACTTGCTGTTCATTTTAGGGCATTTACAGGTCATTTCCTGTTGAGTTTGAGTCACTGCCTATTCATTGGGGGGATTCACAGGTCACTTCTTGTTCTGTAACTCAAAATAAACAGGTAGTGACCCATAAAATACCCCAAAATCAACAGGAAGTAACTGAAAATCAACAGGTAAATGACCTTAAATGGCCCAAAATTACCTCATTGCCTGGCATTGGCTGCCACTGATGGCCAAAGACGTTCAATCAGTTTGAAGTGGGAGGGATGGCAGCGAATGGATTGGACATCTAATAGTGATAAACTCATTCCAATTCATAGCAGATGCTTGTTTTTAACCCTTTTTAACCCTATCCTAGAATGATTTCCTGACCAATGTATAAATAATAGTTGTATCGCCATATCGTCAGATCATCGTTATCGTGAGCTTTGTATCACAAATCGTGTTGTATCATGAGGTACTAAGAGGTTCCCACTCCTAGTTTGTACTTACTAGTGTATCAGTCTAATTTGATAAAATGACCAAAATAAAGTGAAACGCTGACTAGCCCCCCCCGGGGCCACATGCACTAGAATTATGGTATATTATTTGATCCAACTTTTATTCCTTTCTATTCGAACAGCAGCATATCTTGCCTCTAATTTTGGCCTATAGTACACTGAAGAAACATTCTTAAGAAACTCTTGCATTTTCAAGTTGGACAACTAGAAGTCAATGTAGCACAGCATAACTACAGTGGGGCGAATAAGTATTTAGTCAACCACTAATTATGCAAGTTCTCCCACTTGAAAATATTAGAGAGGCCTGTAATTGTCAACTTGGGTAAGCCTCAACCATGAGAGACAGAATGCAGGAAAAAAAAAAAAAAAACAGAAAATCACATTGTTTGATTTTTAAAGAATTTATTTGCAAATTGTGGTGGAAAATAAGTATTTGGTCAATACCAAAAGTTCATCTAAATACTTTGTTATGTACCCTTTGTTGGCAATAACGGAGGCCAAATGTTTTCTGTAACTCTTCACAAGCTTTTCACACACTGTTGCTGGTATTTTGACCCATTCCTCAGTGCAGATCTCCTCTAGAGCAGTGATGTTTTGGGGCTGTCGTTGGGCAACACGGATTTTCAACTCCCTCCACAGATTTTCGATGGAGTTGAGATCTGGAGACTGGCTAGGCCACTCCAGGACCTTTAAATGCTTCTTACGTAGCCACTCCTTTGTTGCCCAGGCTGTGTGTTTGGGATCCTTGCCCTTTCTGATGGAAGGAGATTTTACTCAAAATCTCTCGATGCATGGCCCCATTCAATCTTTCCTTTAAACAGATCAGTCGTCTTGGTCCCTTTGCAGAAAAACAGCCCCTAAGCATGATGTTTCCACTCCCATGTTTCACAATGGGTATGGTGTTCTTCGCATGCAATTCAGTATTCTTTCCCCTTCGAACCCGAGAACTTGTGTTTCTACCAAAAGGTTCTATTTTGGTTTCATCTGACCATAACACATTCTCCCAGTCCTCTTCTGGATCATCCAAATGCTCTCTAGTGAACCGCAGACGGGCCTGGACATGTACTTTCTTCAGCAGGGGGACACACCTGGCAGTGCAGGATTTGAGTCCCTGGCGGCGCATTGTGTTACTGATAGTAGCCTTTGTTACTGTGGTCCCAGCTCTCTGTAGGTCATTTACTAGGTCCCCACGTGTGGTTCTGGGATTTTTGCTCCCCGTTCTTGTTATCATGTTGACGCCACGGGGTAAGATCTTGCATGGAGCCATAGTTCGAGGGAGATTATCAGTGGTCTTGTATGTCTTCCATTTTGTAATAATTGCTCCCACAGTTGATTTCTTTACACCAAGCATTTTACCTATTGCAGATTCAGTCTTCCCAGCCAAGTGCAGGTCTACAATTTTGTCTCTGGTGTCCTTTGACAGCTCTTTGGTCTTGGCCATAGTGGAGTTTGAAGTGTGACTGACTGAGATTTTGGACAGGTGTCTTTTATACCAATAAAGAGTTCAGACAGGTGCCATTAATACAGGTAACGAGTGGAGCCTCATTAGACCTCGTTAGACCTCGTATGAAGAAGTTAACCTCTTTGACAGCCAGAAATCTTGCTTGTTTGTAGGTGACCAAATACTTATTTTCCACTCTGACATTCTTTAAAAATCAAACAATGTGATTGTCTGTTTTTTTTTTCCCACATTCTGTCTCTCATGGTTGAGGTTTACCCATGTTGACAATTACAGGCCTCTCTAATCTTTACAAGTAGGAGAACTTGCACAATTGGTGGTTGACTAAATACTTATTTGCCCCACTGTCGTATTTCAGTAAATCTAAATAATTTTCAAACAGAAGGCCACAAGGCGTAAAGAAGCCAAAGTAGCCATCGAAAGAGGAGGAGGAAAGTCTCCTTTTCCTGCTGACCCGCTTCCTCCGCACACACGCCCGCCCTCCACGCCCCCTTCCCCTCTGGGCAGCCAGGTGGCCGGGCTGAGCACAGACGGCCCTCCTTCCCTCCTCCATTCTGGCCCTGCTGGCCCTCCAAAACAAGTAGCAGAACCAGCAGTGACGGTGGCGGCGGGAGGACGCCGGCCAGACGCCCTAAAAAGGATGCGCGGCCGTTCCGCGTTTGAAACTTTTGGCACGTAAGATCAGAGGCTGGCAAGATGGCAGGCGTAAGGGAGATTTTCAGAAGTATTCAGGAAGATTCGATGGGCGAGACGGCGCAAAAGCTGAGGCATTGACAGACGAGCTGCGTGTTAACTGACGACTGGCAACAAATATAGATCCACTCCAAAACAAAACGCTCACTTGCACCTGGATGCCCGCCTAATTAGACAGCTCTGAGAACAGGGCTGTCAGCTCAGGTGCTGGGAGCAACGTGTCTCAAAAAGTAACGGGATTCCATTTCAGCGTGTGTGGTTAAGATTTTAAACGATCCGCCTTAAAGCAACACTAGGTAGCTTCTCAACCTTGATAAAATATTTCCATAACATTTGTGATATGTCGACTGACAACTAGTTGAATGACACCTAGTTTATATCTTGAGGGGGTCTGTATCGCTTTCTCCTGCACTAATTAACTTTGAGGCCACAAAAAAAAAAAAAAAAACTACAAATGTGCTGACTGCTTTACGGCATAAGTCAATTTCCCCTTTCCCCATTTATTATCACGACAGAAATCGATGCTAACGCTTTTGCGCAAATTCTGCAAAGATGGCAGAGCAACAAATGAGACAAAAAGTTTTGTCTGAAGAGGAAAAAAAAAGCCCAGCTTTCACTCGTTGGCGTGACAAATTCGGGTGGGGTGGGGTAGCCACACTAAGCAACACGGTTGCTAACCGTCATATGCTATAGTTTATCCACAACTGGATTCATTACCTTATTACTATCCATCCTTCACACATCCTCTGGCAGTGTTGTTAATAATGGCGTTAGAATATAACGGCATTACAAATGGCGTTATTTTTTTCAGTAGTGAGTAATCTAATTAATTACTTTTCTCAGCCATTACCGTTACTGAGGCGGGAAAGGCGTGCTTTACTAAGGCGGGAAAGGCGTGTGTTACTATGTTTTGTTTTGTTTTTTTTGTTTATGTTTCGTTTCGTTACGTTACGTTACGTTACGTTACGTTACGTTACGTTACGTTACGTGTTCCTATGTTGGTTGAATGACGCGAGAAAAGTCTGAGAGAGACGGACTCACGGAGACGAGAGAGCAGAGCAGGAGTGGGGAGGAGGCATGGGAGTTGTGACGGCGTTCCAAACGCAATGCTGGATGGCTCCAATAATACCTGACTGTAGCCTATAGCCTACAAACTACACCCACATGATGCTACAGCAGATATAACATAATATAGAACTAGATGCAAATGGCAGACACGGTGGCATTAGCAACATGTATCAAGAACTAGATGAGGAATCTAGTTCCTCATCTAACTAAAGGATGAATTTAAAATAAATACTGTAAGAAATAAGTACAATTTATTAACAATAAATTAAATACTGTAAATACTACTTAACTACTGTACTTTACAGTACAGTACTGTAAAGTACTGTAAATAGTACTGTAAATACAATTTATTTACAGATATAAATACTGTATTACATTTAATTTGAAACCAAATTAAATTAAACTGCACTAGTGCTCCACATCTATGTGCATGCATTGTGGACCCTTCCGTTAGTTACAAGTGTTTGTTTCGTTTGCTTTATTTAAATTAAATGAAACAAGCTTGATACATCCAAATAATATTCTAACTAGTGATGGGACGAAATGGACCGAGGTTCCGAAGCTTGTGTCGAGTAATGGGAGGGCTGTTTCCACAAATCTTGTATCGAGGCGCGCGTCATTTCGGCAAAACCCGGAATTGATGACGTGTAAAGCCTCGTAGGCCGGCTAAATCACATGTATGCTTCAGGAGTGGTCCGACGTTTGGCGCGCATTACAAACACGGTACAGACTACGGTATAAATTGGTTGCAAAACGCAATAGCGATCGCCTGTTATCTCACATTTTGTGAATTTCGGGCTCCTATACTTGTTACACCTGTGCGCAGCAGTGCAACTTGTGCAATCTTTTTTCAAGCCTTGTCCGTTGCTTGCGATGGAACCTGCGCGAAAAAGCCGATCCTCCGCTTTTTGGGAACATTTTGATTTGCTTCCAATAAGGTAAGGGAGAAAAACTTTATTAATCCCCAAACACCCTAGCTGATGCAACTCTGGAGGTCCAAAAGTACCTATCTAAACCAAACATCGACAGAATGAACAATCTATTAGTGTACTGGGAGACACATAAAAATACCTACCCAAATTTATATAAACTGGCACTCGTATTACTCTGCATCCCAGCTTCATCTGTGCCTTGTGAAAGAATATTTTCTAAAGCTGGTGGAATATTGTCCAAAAAAGAAACCGTTTGAAGCCAGCCGCTATTATTTCTAAATAAAAATGAATAACAAATTATCCTTAGCACTTGTTGTATTTTGTTCACATGCTAGATTACTAACACAAGCACATTCATATCTTTGTCTTAACCTGCAATGCCTGCAATATGAAGCAATTGTCAGAGAATCACAAAATTTGAAAAATAAGGTCTTAATGAAACCTTTTTTTTCAAATTTGTAAAAAAAAAAAAAAATAATAATAATAATATGTGTAATAAGCGCTCTAATATCTATAACCCTTGCTAAATCCTTTTTTTTCTCATGGAACCTGCAGATGCATGAGTTGACTTGCATCCATTATTATTATTATTTTTTTTTTTTTGAGGAAAGATATTTCAAAATTCTGAATTAGTCTAAAAATCATGAAATTCCAAGTGTATCAAATGTGATACATTTGTCAAGAACGGGTTTTAAGCAAATAGCTATTTAATTCTTAACACTGTTGACGTCTTGGGCTTCTAGACCACTTGATGGCGCCATAGAGTAAATGAAGCACCATGAAGCTTTGCTACATGTGCAAACCAATTGGCTGCAAAGCTTCATTGCTTCATAAGGCTTCATTTGGCAATCCCTAAATCTAACAGCTGATGACCAGTATTATCTACACTCAATGTGTTTTCTTCAGTCAGAAAAGTAATAGTTAAAAAAGATTAATCACGATAAAAAGTGCACTAATTAGGGGTGTAATAAATTTTAAAAAATCGACACCACTAATAGTAATGTTAGTTCATTGTTCATTGTGTTTCTTCATTTGTAATGTTTTTTGTTTTTTTTTTCAGTTTTGCTAAACGCACAAGTGCACTTGGTGCACTTTTTATCGTGGCTTTTGGTTACATAACAACTGGCCGAAAGGACTTATGACGTACGTGAGTGTGAAGGGTGTCCCAATTCGTAGGGCTGACGTTTCAAGCCCTACCCCTTATTGCTCCGTTTGAAGGGCCAAGGGGTAGGGGAAAGGGTAGAGATTGGGGTAGAAAAATAGTAATGGAGTTGGGCCTTCTTCACGTGCCCCCCTGCAGTGCATCAATAATGACCCCTTTTACAAAACAAAGGCTACACTCTGTCCCACAGTGTGGGTCTTCCTTACAATCTGTCCCACAGTGGGAGAGTCTTGGGGATGATCCCAGGATGTCCCAAAAAGGGACACCCATGGGTCTCCTAGTGTTAAAATCATCCATTGCTCAGAAGGTTCCCCTGTTGAAGCCAGTCTGAAGTTTGCCAGGGACCATATGAATCATGCAGAAGGGTCATGAGAGAAAGTCATGTGGTCAGATGAGACCAAAGTAGAACTTTTTGGTACAAACTGTACTCGTCACGTGTGGAGGAAAAAGAAGGATGAGTACAACCATCCCCACTGTAATATATAGGGGTGGAATCCTCATGCTTTGGGGCTGCTTTTCAGCGTGCTGGACAGGACGACTGCACTGTATAAAGTAGAGATGTCCCGATCGATCGGGTCCGATCACGTCATTTTCAAAGTATCGGAATCGGCAAAAAATATCGGCCATGCCTTTTTTTTAATATATATATATATTTTTTTTAATTAAAGCGTTTTCTAATTGTATTTAACGTTACAGACATAATATGTTACACTCATCCAGAGTCTTTAGTTTAGGCTTAAGGTAGGGTTATCAAATTTATCCCGATAACGGAGGCAATTAATTTATTAAAAAATGTGTCACGTTAAAATATTTAATGCAATTAATGTATGCGCTGCACGACCCTCTCACTCATTGTCGCGCTCAATCTGTAATGACGCCGTTTTAGTTATATAGAGAGATAAAAGGCAGCGCAAAATGAGAAGAGTGAATTTTGGCAGCCTTTGGAGCCTTTTTTTAATTGGCTAAAGCCTTGCAATCCCTCTCCCTATAATTAGAAATATCATGGGAAGCAATGTGGGGAAGCAAGGTGGCAATTGATCTTTGTCTTAACACTAGGGCTGCAGCTATCGATATTTTAGTAATCGAGTAATCGACTGAAAATTCTATCGATTAATCGAGTAATCGGATAAAACAAATATATTTTTAGGTGAAGAGCAATTATACATATACATGAGAAAACAAGACATTTCATGTAATCTTGAACCATTTTCAGTCAATCAATGTCTTTATTTTCGATGTATATTGTTGAAAACAGCCAACAATTGCATCTCAGATGTAACTAGAATAAAAAAAAAAAGACTAATTCACTGCTTTCACTCAAAAAACTTTTAGATCTTATTAATATATATATATATATATATATATCTTACCTAAAAATACCATTACGCTTGATAACACACATCACTTAAAAGTTAGGGTTTTTTCCCACGTGTTTCAATTGAATTTCTCTTTGTGTCAAGCCATTTTTAAGTTCTAGTTAAGTTTTAAGTTAGTCTAAACTGTAAGTCCTAATAGGATTTTGAGTTTTTGCTGTGTTCAAAATAAATGTATGATACAGGCTGTATTGGAGCACATTAGGGACCAGTGCTACTTGGTGTTTTATCCAGCAATGACTACTGAGCTAAAATTGATAGTTAGCATGATTAAGTTTTTATTTTACACCCTCATCACTCCACAATGCTATGTTATGTTAAAGCCTGTATGTAAGACACGTTAGCCACGCATCGACAGTGGTCTTAATTAATTGAAACCTAGCCCTCCGCAGGGCTAACGTTCTGTGAGCTAGTAGCGACAGTAACGTTAATCTTATTTATTAGCGCTTAGCGCTCTTTATTAGCGCTTAGCGCTGTACTGCTTTAAGATGGCGGCTGTTTACAAACGCTGCCCAGACGCGGCCGAGTCTGTCATTTGGCATCTAGTTCAACATACATGTGATCTCTATGAGACGCACCAGACGCTGCCTGTTACCAATGCAGCATTGTGCGGGCTAGTATTTAGCAACGTTGGCGTCGTTTGTGGCGGCTGTCGGCTGCGGTAAGTTTTTTTCTTTTTTCTTCCTCTTCCTCTCCGCACGTGACAGCGCGCTGTCCCGCATTAAAAGTAGTCCTAGCAAAACGTGATGCTTAGAGCTGTCAAAATAAACGATTACTCGAGGTGAATAAAATTACTCGGATCAGTTTTTAAACTCGAGTTACTCGAGTTGCTCGAGTACTCGTTTCAGCTCTACTTAACACCTTAAGTTATTTCCCAACACAGAGAAGATATACCAATTGGTAGCACGACGCACAGTAATGGTTCCACTTCCCATCATGCATTTGGGATGGCCACAGTATCATTTACTGAAAGCTCAACAAATACACTAGATGGCAATATTTAGTCACAATATACAAAGTCACAAGTCTTTCTATCCGTGGATCCCTCTCACAGAAAGAATGTTAATAATGTAAATGCCATCTTGAGGATTTATTGTCATAATAAACAAATACAGTACTTATGTACTGTATGCTGAATGTATTGCCAAATGCATTGCCAAAATGTATATGATCGGGAATGATTGGAATTGAATCGGGAGCAAAAAAAAGCAATCGGATCGGGAAATATCGGGATCGGCAGATACTCAAACTAAAACGATCAGGATCGGACTGGGAGCAAAAAAAAAACATGATCGGAACAACCCTAGTATAAAGCACAGGCTGAATGGTGAAATGTATTGTCAGATTTTGGGCCACAACCTCCTTCCCTCAGTCAGAGACCTGAAGATGAGTCGTGGCTGGATCTTCCAACATGACAATGATCGGAAGCACACAGCCAAGCTGACCAAAGAGTGGCTGCGTTAAAAGCATATCAAGGTTCTGAAGTGGCCTAGCCGGTCTCCAGACCTCAATCCAATAGAAAATCTTTGGATGGAGCTGAAATTTCGTGTTCCTCAACGATAGCCCCTGACAGATCTAGAGAAGATTCATGTGGAGGAATGGGCCAAAATCCCTGTTTCCATATGGAGAAACCTGGTGAAGAACTACAGAAAGCGTCTGACCTCTGTAATTGCAAACAAAGGCTTCTGCACTAAATATTAGCACTGATTTTCTTAGGGGTACAAATAATTATGAACCCAAGTAAATTACAAATAAATTATTGATAAATCATACAATGTGAGTTCTGGATTTTTTTTTTAAGATTATGTCTCCACCAGTGGTAATGCATCTATGATTGAAATTTCAGACCTTTATCTATCTATCTATCTATCTATCTATCTATCTATCTATCTATCTATCTTCTAAAGTGGGTGAACTTGCAAAATCACAAGACGTGCAAATAGTTCTACTCCTCACTGTAAGTATGAAAATTAGACTGAAGTACAAAAACATGCAGTGCGGAAATGTGCTATAACATCTTATGTAAGTGACTGTGCCCTGACACATTCAGAGAACGCTGTGTGTCTTTATATACAGTTAAGCATTGAATATTGGCATTTCCTAAAAGCACGGAATTACTGTATAGTCGCATCTTGATCTTGTATATGACATTTCCTGGGTAAAGCTACCTCCATCAACACAACGTACAGTCCAACCAGTTTTATGGTTGATCTGTTGCGGCCAACAAATTGAAGACATCTTGTTTACCGAAACAGCTGTCTCTTATTTTTTCTAAAGCCAGACCGAAAGCTGACACCGCTGTCTCATCCACTCAATCAACTGGGAACCCTCGGATCGCTTCGGGGCTACAGAGTGCCGTCAGTGAACAGCGGGCCCATTGATCCAGAACCCAAGAACCATACCGTGAGGTCATCTGAATTAGTCGCAAACAACCAGGGTGCAAAGAAATAGGAATAGTGGGGCAAAAAAATGAATGCGGGAGGGTTTTGACGGTCAAGCGTGAGTAATGCCTGCGGTCAGGTGTTTCACACAGGGCTATGAATGGAAACGATTGGAACGGCAAGAAGATACAGGCTGGGCAGAGTCGCCTGTGGCATCATATAACCTTTGCTGGCATCAGCTAATTAAAATCACCCCATGAAGAATGTGGCAACAGTCAAGGCAGACAATGGGTGGATCCAGCTTCTTATTGCAAGTGTCATCAATGTATCCAGCCGTCATTCACCTGCGCTACAAGTGTTGCTCTGCCATTGGAAGTAGTATTATCAGCGCCAGTAAAATGCCAACATTTTCCCAACTGTTTTTCATCCCTGTTCTGTGTGAATTCCACGTATTTGTACTGAAGGGTCTTTTGAGGTAGTATCAGAAGCCCCTTTTATTCTGGCTGTAAAAGTCATCATTGTTCAGTTTGTTTTTGTTCTTGTCGGTGCTGCGGGGTGGACAACTTTGTGATTTGATCTGTTCAACTGCTATTAACTGGGAGGGATGACAATATGTTCTTACGCTGCCACCCGCCCAGTTCAAATGGATTGGATGCCTATTAGTGACAAACTAATTTAAATTCTAATAATTTAAGATAAAACAGTTATTACTCAATAGACATGTGGCTAATTCAATTCAAAAGTTTTAGGCATTGACGGAAAGTTTCAGTAGTCCCTTTATTCAACTTATAAATGATAGTATTTTTTTTTTTTTTTTAATTCTTTTTAGTATTCTGGGCAACACAGAAATATGTAAGAGTAGCAGGAGTCCCTTTGGCATTCAATTTTTCCTACAGCATTTTTATCACACTTATGATTGGTAGCAACATAGAATAGGTGGGCGGAGGAAGTTTATGCTACAATTCTCTGTCTGAGGCAGTTTTAGAATCCTATTTTAGATCGCCTGTAAAAGACTATGTTTGTCTTTTTTAGTAGACGTTCCCTATGAACTGCACCAATACCTAAAAACACCCCAGTAAATTTATGGCTGGCCTGGTGTCAGGGTGTCCCCAGTATAGTGATAGGCAATGCATAAATTGTAAATCATAAGGTGCCGGAACGCAAAGTACATATGACAGTGCAGGGAAGACGAGACTGGCACAGGTACCGGAACATACGCAGAAAATAGTGCTGAAAACAACACGCAAATGCCCACTTGCCATGTTGTGGGACTTACAAGCCTCAATTTCAGATAATATCTATGGTATAAATTTTATGACAAAAATGTAGAATTATTTAGGCTATACTCTGCACAGCATAGGCAATTGCCCACATAACCACAAAAAAAAAAAAAAAAATAGAGCTTACAAGAAATAACAGAAACCCATTCTTTTGCGAGTTTAATCCCTAACCCCCCACACCTTCTCTGGCACCTAAGTTCCCATTGCCTTACAAATTGTGCAGCCCAAATCCGAATTTCCCATAAAATGGTAAATGGTGTTATACTTATATAGCACTTTTCCACCTTTCAAGGCGCTCAAAGCGCTTTACACTATCTCGGTACTGGCCTGTTGCTCCAGCTGTTGGTGGTCCACATGGCTGACAGCTAGCGCTGTAGATGGCCCCTACTCCAGGGGGCGCTGAACCTGACCAGCTGTTGCCACGGTAGCAGCTTCCTGCCCCGGCTTGGCTTGCTGTCCGTGAACCTGGCTAGCTGCTGCGGCACTGGCCGTTAGCATTATCGCTGCAGCTGCCTTCATCGCCGGTTGTTGCTTTTCTGACTCCTTTTGAACCATCTTCCTTCTTTTTTGAAAAAAGTCAGTTAATGCAACTGTCTTTTTGACATGTTGCTGAAATACCGTTTGATCCTGGCTGCTTGCTCCCCAGATGCCGCAAATTTCCAAAGGTTTTTTTTTTCTTAATGTCAGGGACATGATTTGTTGGTCCAGCTTTTCAGTGCATTAACAAATCTCTGACTCTTTTAAATGAAGTTAAAAGTTTTATGAACAACATTGCATTTCTTGGGATTTGTTCTGTAAATGAATTTATGCATATTATTTTTTTTAGATTATTAATATTTTCTATTTACGACAGGTGCCGGATCTGCCCAAATAAGTCCTGGAACACTGGGAGGCCAAAATCAAGAAGTGCTGGATCTTGTGTTGGCAAGATCCGGCACAAATTAACCCCTGGTGATAGGGCTCCAGGAAATGGTGACAGTTATGGAAATGACAAACACTACCCCCTCCTCGTGCTTCCGAGGGATTTCTTAGACGGAAATTCCCATGAAAGGGCTCACAAGTAAACAAGAACCTGGAGTAGCTCGAAAACAGAACAGAGGATCCACCTAACGAGTGTGGACGACTCGGCCAATGTGAGAAAAAAGGCAGAAAAAAAACCCACAACAACAATTGCAGCCTCGTTGCATCAGTTTGATGCCAGGGGCTGAGAGAACATTACTAGAAAATTCGTCATCCCCGAAGCCAACGAGGTCTTGAAAAGTTAAAAGCCAAAACAGTGCTGTGAAGTGACTGATCTCTGAGCAAACACACCGTTCCGCCATTAGGATCACCATCTCTCTTCCTCTCGCTCTCTCTCCTCCACATTCCGACTTAGCTAAAAGACATTTGACTGGATTAATCTGGGCCGCCTGGAAGGTGAAGATAAAACGTACGTCGGAGGGCCCAATACGCGGAGGACAAGTAGGACGGGGATAATCGCGCAGAGCAAAAAGCCGCATCTTAGACATTGTGATGATAATTATTTATCGTCCCCTCGCCAGGGTCAAGATCCTGAAAGACTCGAGAAACTTCAATGAAGCCATCACATATTTGTTGTATCAAAGTGGGGGAGAAATAAAGACAAGGTCAACACTTGAAGTTTTGTCAATGAAAAAGGTAGATAAAGGACAGTGATTAATTGTTCGCAAGCATCCAAGCAGGCAAGGACAAAGCCACAAGCTGCTAATCGGACAGCTTCTTTAAACAGCGCCACCCTCGGGTCACCCCGGTGTTGTCATTTCCCGACATCTGTCCACCCACCCCTCTCGTCTCCTCATAACTGGATGTCACATTTCCTAGCAGCCTGAGTGCATTCTACACCTAGCAGGAGGTCAGGAGACATTAAAAAGACATTCCGAAGGATCCTGCAACAACAAACCCATTTTACCCGTTTTTTGTTTTTTTTTTTTGCTTCATTTACTCCAACTGTCAGAGGGAGGCAACGCGGAATGAAGGAGGAATATTTTTAACCGACAGCGATGCTGATGAATCATCTCGGCAGCACTGCTACCTCCGGGAGCCACGCTGTGACGGGTGGGATATTGCACAGGGTGCTGTGTTCGGGACGGCGGGAAACAAGACAGGGAGAAGGTCCTCACTTACCTACAGAAAGACACAAAAAGAAAGAAGGCTTAGATATTGAAGAAGACAGAAAAAAATACAATATTATGACAAGGTTGACATTACAAATTTAGGGCAGTATTACAGTTGTACCTCAACATACAACCGCATCAACATACAATCCTCATGACATATGACGACATGCTCGAAATACGACGATTTATGACAGCGTCGCAATTGCATTTTTTTCCCGCATAAAAGACGCACGGCGGATTTTCTTGTGAGAGACATCAACATGGGTCCCAAGAAGGTTAGTACAGGTGGTGAAAAAAGGAAAAAGGTGACGCTTACCATTGAAATTAAGAAGGAAATGATGGATATATATGAGCGTGGTGTGCATGTGACTGAACTGGCTAAACAACACGCCCCCCCCAAAAAACTACACACATACACGCTGTTTACTCCGATATCCAAAATCCCAATAGACACACGACCATTTAGACTAACAAAATCAGGTCCTGGGAAGAATTCAATTAATCTCTAGAAGTACCAATGGATTTTGATAGTTGATATTCGACAAATCACCTATTATTTTTGCCATTAGTCGACTTCTATTGTTTACCAAAGCAAAAGCAACAGTTTCTGCTACCTAGTTTTAACTCTCAAAATCTACATTACTGTATTTTATTTGTTTATTTGTTAACTATGTCAGTGCCGCCGACTAATACATACATCTAATTACGTGGCTCTTTTCATTATTCTATGAATTCAAATAACTTTATCACTCATTGAAGGGTTGACAGCATCAGTAACAGCCATCGTAGTTCAAATGAATTGAACGTATATCACTGTCAATGAAAGCCAATGAGTTAAAAGGTTCAAAGCAGACGATTCTGAAAATTTTGGGGCAGAGGCGTTGGGGGAAGGGGGGGGGCGGTCAGTGCCCACCCATGGACACGCTCTGCCCACCCAAAGAAAACTGGATGTAGTACTAACGGCAGTTTGGGCACCGCGTATGGTATCCCATTCATATAGTACTGATGTGCTCTAAGTTTGAACCTTTGCGTTGTTACCTCCTCTTTCACCAAAAAAAAAAAAAAAAAAAAAATGAAACAAAATGAAATGTTGGTTTTGTTCCTAGGGGGCGCTACACAAATTTACGCATATATATATTTTTTTTATTTATTTATTTATTTATTTATTTATTTTTACATTTTATCAAAGTTTTCACCAGTGTTCACCTGCCTGTTGAGTTTGGTGAGTTTTGAAGCATTCTGAGGGGGTCAAAGTAGGGCTCAAAGGGTCCGCGGGACAATGAATGACTGCTAGGGGGCGCTACATAGTGTATTTGGAATTTGTCTTTATATGGTATCAAAGATTGCACCTGTCTTGACCTGCTTGCCGATTTTGGTGCATTTTGAAGCATTCTAAGGGGGTCAAATTGAGCTCAAAGGGGCTGCGGAACAAAGAATAACTGTGATAATAATAATAAAACCAAGGAACCACAATAGGTTATCTAAAAAAAACATTGTCACCTGCATGTCCATACTGTTCAGTTATGGATGTGTTCTAACAATCAAATCAACTTTTATTTGTTTAGACCAAATCACAACAACAGTTATTTCAAGGAGAAAACAAAACATGTTTTAAGGTGCAGTAGCCCTACGCTGGATTTTGACCTACTTGAGCATTGTAGCTTTTTTTTTTTTTTTTTTTTTTTTTTTTTCCCCCCCAAAGGTAAAACTAATGCCCACCCACTTCTGGCATCCTGGTAACACCACTGTTTTGGGGTAATTTTTGGGTGTCTCTAAACCAGTTTATCAATTTATATTATAACCAATTATCAAAATAGTCTTCAATTATAAGCAAAGCCCGGCTCTCAATTGTGAAAAGTTTCTCATCTTCAAAGTTAGCATTTTAGGTCTGTTTTTCATGTCATTGTTTTGTATCAACACTGTTGACAGTTTTTATGCTCACAGGCACAATCAGAAGCCCTTTTCAAACTGCCAAAATCATTTTCCAGTGTCATGGGCCGCCATATTTGCATCATATAATTCCACAACGCGAGCATACAGGTGTGAAGTTTAACACTGTTTCCTGTCATATTGAAATTGTCACTCTCCAGAAACCATTTTATAACGTCAACAGATGGGATGTAGCATTGGCTAAGTGAGAACACAATAGCCCACCCATTCAAATAACAGTGGATAACCTTCACATTAGTATGAGCCAAAAATAGCTGTACTCCACAATGTAACATGCAGACATCGTAAACTGATGTGTGCTCAAAGGAATTCATCCTTTTTTGTGAGAATATCCCACTTAATTCCATGGACAACTTCAGAAATATCAATGTCGGGCAAAACAGTTTATTCTGTTCCTTCCTGCTTTTGGATTTTCCACTTCCATTCAAATGTTTCCACGGAAGCGTGCATTACCACGGTGAGAATATGTGTTGTAACAAGCGTGCGATTGTCACGCGGTTATGAGCCACAACTGAAGGAGGGCGGGAAGGAAGGAGCATGAGTGGGTGCGAGTGTACGAGGGAGGCAGAATAAGAACAGACAAGAGGAGGCGATGAGGGAGATTGTAGCGGGGGGAAAATATTCCAATCCTTCACTTTTTCTTGACAGAAACATTGCTGACTCCAAGGGAAGTAAAAAGTATTTTTGTATTGCTCATGATGCCCACCTAGGATGCTAGCAGGGGAAAAAACAGCAATATTCAACAAAAAAATGGTTCGGAATGTGCAGAAGTGCTAGAATTTAGTAGTGGTTGAAGAAATCGAGACTACATTGCATTCCAATCACATTTTTCCAGCAACATGAGGGATTATAAATGACAGTATAACATGACTTTTACATTCTGCCAAACTGTTTCTAGTTGTGAAGTGAGTCAATTCACTGTCACCATGTAATGTTCATCTCTCGATTTTTAGCACTATAGGAAAAGATATAATAAAACCAGAAAAATTATGGCACATATTTAAAAAAATATTTACATAAAAGTCTGATCACTTGTTTCCTAAAGCACTTGAAAATATAATTGTATTAGTTACTATTCATTGAAATAATATACATACAAAAAAACTGGATTAACATGCTCAACCCAATAAAAACTATGCAACTATCTTGAACCCATCAAAATACTGTAATGGCAAACACTACAATAAAAAGGAGTAATTCAAACGTGCATGTAAATACATTATTAAAAAAATGATTCATTATTGTTATCGTATTATGTAACTAATAATTAATACCTCTACATATTCACCCCCAAAAAAATACCAATAATTTTTTATTTTTCCCCATGACGTGTATAACCAAACAAAATAATCAAATATTTATTCTATTAACTGCATGTAAATAGCAAAGCGCAACAAAAAAAGAGCAGTTCTGTAAAATGAGCCACAAAAATATGCTCAACAATTTCCCCACAAAAATACTTCATAGAACAGTAATGTCCAAACCAGTCCTCCGCTGTGGGTCCTGGTTTTTGTGCCTACTGATTGAGCACAAACCGTTTAACCCAGTGCTTCTCAATTATTTTCTGTTACACGCCCCCCCCCACCACCAGGGAAAATTAAATACCCCCCCAACTTTCTGTCGCCACAGTAAATCGGATCATTAGTCTATAAAATGATTATAAGCACACGGTTTTCTTAACATTCAAGAAAAAACTATAGATCAACTTACAATAAAGTACAACTTTATTAGCAATGTTTTTGTAACAGAAAAGACAGAGCGCATTAATTTGCCTTAATAAAAAAAATACAAAACATGTATTCAAGGCACATTTTTTGACTGCAGTGATCCCTCGTTTTTCGCGGTTAATGGGGACCAGAACCCGCCACGATAAGCACAAAACCGTGAAATAGCGCCCTGCCTCCCCCACTTTTTTTGTGTGTGTTCAATGTATTTATTCAGATTTAGCATTGGAAAGATATATACAGAAAATGGTTTTTCACCTTCAACTTATGTATACATACATTTTAATAAATGTTTTTTAAGCACTTCAAATGTAATAATTATGATAAGCTTCAAACATGTTACTGACCCACTGAATTATTTTTAAACAGGAATAAAGCAGAAAAATGCTTGGCTTTATTAAATGCTTTATTGAGTGAGTCTACTGAAATCCAAAGCTGCTCACTTACACACAATGAGTTGCCACAGCAACTATTTAACAAGTTAAACGATAATTGACGCATGCGGCGCTTTGAAGCTCGGTTCTCTGGCAACATCAAACATCAAGATCAGTCAATCATAGTTAACTTTAATAAGCAACTCCAGTGCACTCACTGCCTGACCAACAAGGAGCAGGGACAGGGAGGGAGGCAGAGGGAGCTTACGCGATCGGCTCGGGACAGCTCATCTGTTTTTTTGTTTTTGTTTTGTTTTTAATTGAAAAAAAAAGATCCGTGATGGGTTGAGGGCGCGAAGTTTGAAGCGTGAAGTAGCGAGGGATCACTGTATTCTATACGAAAAAGTAACATTTAATAACATCAATAAATGATAATAAATTCAAAATGATCAACAATACTAACTCAGAGCACAATATGCCTAACAAAAATAAATAAAACTAAAACTTGTGTTATTGGACAGCGGGACAGTTTCTATTTTTGCAGCACTTGTCATCCAGCATGACCAAAACTATGTCCAATGCTGCAGGCGGTATCAGTTCCTCTGCTATGGTATGTTTATTTATTTATTTTATTTTATTTTTTTTTTATTTTTTTTGCACTGAGCAACTTGGTATGCCACCTTGTATGATGCTAACAGTCCTCTCTAGTTCACTGATGAAGCACTTACAAAGCGGGTCGATTGTCTGCAATATCCGGCACATTTTCGCTGAAATTCAAGAAGCTGATCAATGTGATTGGGGTCCAGGGGTCGTGTTAACCGAATATTTTCCGTCGTTGACCGATTTTTTAAGTCCATCTGTCATTTTGACAGGTTGCAATTCACACCCCAGACCACAGGGTGGCGAGTGAGCATACTAATTAGCTATTGTCTCTCGATGCATGACGTCGTTGGCCTTACTCGGAAAAATGTCAAGGCAACTGAGTGTCCGAAGTTTCTTGAAAAAGCCCCAAAAACGACGATGGTGTTGATAAAAGAGGTGAAAAAAGAGGGACTGCACAAGCGGGCACGCAATTCAAGTCTATGCGCACCAGGAGGAAGGTGTGAGACTGTGTTCAGGCCACAGCAGGTGAACTGTTAATTTCATTGTTCCATATGTAGCCTACCTACTGGGGCCACAGTCAGCTGTTTTTTTTGTAAAAAGTTACATATTCATCTGCTTGATGTGTGATGGCACGGTGTGGATTCTCTGTTAAGCTTGTTCGGACAGAATATTCATTTAAAATGAATGAAAACTAAATACTATTGAATATGTTGAAGCGGTATGCAATGTTAAGAGTCTTGTTAGCTCGAAATGCTGTGTCCAGCCGCTGTAGCTCTGCTGCTCACTGTGAACTCTCTATTCAAGCCGGAACGAGCGCGGCTCTTAAGTGTCTCTGTTACGTGACTGTGTCGTAGCTGGTAACGCGCTCGGCCAAATGGACACACAAGTACGGAAAGTGAATTATGCTAAACAAAGGGTCACCACAATGTCATTATTATCATTTTTAAAATTTAAGTGACGGGTAAAAATATTTTATGACCGGATTTTTATGACCCCTGTCAGTCAAAATGACAGACAACGAAAAAGTCTAGCGCAACCTCTGTTGGGGTCTAATGTCTTTAAGTGACGTCTTCATTGATTTCGCTTCATGCTATTTTGGACACAGTACACATACAGGTTTTTACTCGTCTCCCACTGTATTACAAGTGAAGCCAAACGTTGCGTACGCTTTGTCGTATTTCCTTGTCTTAGCTTTCGGGAGACTTCATATATCCTGCTCTTTGCGGTGTGCTCTTGTTTAATGCAAAAATACTGCACACACTCTGAAAATGAGCACGCCACTGCCACCTATTTGTGTGAGAGGATGTGCAATTACACGTTGTTCTAGTTCGTCAAAAAGTATGTTCCGTGAGGTCACATCATTTTTCGTACTGGTAGACTTTACTTGAAATTTGTCCTTCCCTAACCCTCACACTGTCAGTGTCCGACTGGCATTTACAGTCCAAAGGTTTGTGCCTTGTAGGCATATATTTGATACATTTAAAAAGAAGTTGAGAGCACAATTTAAATGAAGCAGATTGGGTAAAAGATGGACGAACATCTTTATGCAAGCAGAAGGGCCCCCCGCAGGTATACAGCTGAATTTTTGGCCACCCACCCACAAACATATCACCCAAGTCAATTGGGTGTCAAATCGCTTCACAGCTCTTATTGTCTAAACAGATGGGAAGAGAGGTGATCCTTGCCATAGTTGGACAGTGATACACACTGTGAACTCCCTGAGCGGTGGACTGTACTCTCCTCAGGGTCATTTTTTTAGTGTCTACAAAGTACATTGGAAGGATTAAATGATATTTCACCTTTTAAGATGAACAAATGTCTTCTGACTATCTATCTGACCAGGGGTGTCAAAATCATCTTTGTCACGGGCCACGTCGTAGTTATGGTTCCCTTCGGAGGGTCAGTATGTCAGCCTACCCATTAGCTGCCATTGACGGCGCGAGACATCCATTTTGTCCAAATAGATTAGACAGGAATGGTACTGAAACTTGCTACCAGAATTAATCGACTAATCCACAAATAATCGTTTATCAAATGAACCGCCAACTATTTTGATAGTTGATGAATTGTTTAGGGACATTGTTGACCGTTAAAATTGTCCAAAACCTCTTTTGGAACCTTTAAATAGCTTTGTATATATTTTTCATTTCTATCTTGCATTTATTTCAATTTTTTACAGTCAACATTGTATTTCTTTAATTTAAAAAGAAAGAAAAAAAGGTTTTTGTTTTTTTGTTTTTTTTTAATGTTTATTTATTTTAACTGTTGAAAAAAAAATGTTTTCTTAAGTCCTTGACCAGACATTTTATATCAATTTTTATTTTAGCTAGAAATGTGCATGATTTAGTTTCACATAAAAGGACATATCAGGACAGATCTGGCCTCAGGCTTTGAGTATCTTAAAACTGTCAAAGAAAATTTCTAGGTCAAGACACAGCTGAAGCCAGATAAAACTCGAACCTCAAAACACTTGAAAAGCACATTGAAAAACATTTGAAATGTTTTAAATGCCAATACTTCATAGAATCGGCAACTCAAGACAAAAAAAGCTCATATCTCGAAAAACCTAAGTCGAGGTACCACTGCATTGCTTTTCCACTAGAAAATAGTAACGATAGCCGCAAGAAATGGCGAAAAGCACGCCACAATAAAAGCATCCATCAAGCCTGGACATGTTGACAAGAACAACAGAGAGAAACAATCTTGTTTTAGACCTATTCTATCCAAGAAGAGTCAAAGGGTTATGCTGCAGCAACGCGGGAACATGTCGAGTAAAATCTGTGGCATCCAAGGTTTAAGGGAACAACAACAGGCAAAGCTAAGAACGGTTGGTATTTGGTTTAACATGAAAACAATGAGAAAATCATATGAAAAAGAATTTTTCTTCACATTAGAAATATCGGGTGACCCATAAAAAGTGGAACTTTTTTACAATCCAATAAAACCAAGAGTAGTGAAAGAAAAAAAAATTTAATAACTGAAACCTTAAAACATGCCATTTAAGAAACAATGATGGCATTTGAATTTTTTCAAAATGACGTTCTTTAAATGGCGTCCTCCTGTACAAATGCATTCTTGAAATCTGCTGCTGAGATTCCCCATCTGAGCTGGGATACTGTGAATTTCATCCTGAATTCACCATGGTTACGAAAATGGCACATTGTTTACTTGCTCAAGTGATGTCTCACTGTGCTGCCACTTGCTCATATCTGCCAATACGCAAAAATGTCCGTTTTGTTTCAACATTGGTCAGCAGCAGATTTAAATAATCTATTGATGCAGGAGAACGACATTCAAAGGAAGTCATTTTGAAACAAAAATTCTATATTGTTTCTTAAATGGCATGTTTTACGGTTTCAATTACCGTATTTTCTCGACCATAAGGCACAGCAAAATACCAACATTTTTCTCCATAATGCACGGTGGGCCAAATAAAGTAGTGCGCCTATTGTGCAGACTGAGTACCAAAATGACGTAAGTGAGAGCTTCATGAGAACCTTAAAGGGAGAAGTTTGTGTGTGCTTAGGGTGACCACTTCCATAAGGTCAAAATGGGGGATATATTTTTTTTTTAAATAATACTTGCGGTGTATTTTCATCAACGATAAAGTTTTGCACAGTTTATGGATCATATTTTTGTAACTAAATAGTAAAAATATCAACTATAGGTCCAACGTGTTTTCAAATTAGAACGTTCCCCAGGACAAATCTTATTTTGAAGCCATATTAAGAAGGAACATTTGTCACAATCAAAATTCTTAAGAACAAGATTTTTTTGTTTAAAAACAATGTGAGCATTGAACTGCTCAAAAGAAGTGAACTCTTTATAAGAGGAACAACTTTACGAAGTTCAGCTATGGTTATTTTATCATCCAGAGGCGATAAGGGTTCTGGAAAAAATGTTTTCAATGTCGACACACCTGCTGTTCGCCTCATTCTTTTATGTTTCATGCTCTCCGTGTAACGTTCTACGGCTGATTTGTCCCCGCAGCTCACATCCACCTCACACCGCCAAAACGTGCAGAAACTGTGGAACGAATCTCGGCTGCTTTTGGCGAGGAAATCGTGCTCTTTCGTCCTTTCAATGTTAATAATTGTCAGTCGTTTTGGCATGTTTGCTAGCACTGCTGTAAAATGTCGGCAAGGAAATTATGTTATCAGATAGCCACATGTGAAGCTTTGTTTACATTTTATTGAACCAATCATATGCAGAGGTATGAAATAGTATCTGAACCTTTTGGAGTTTCTCACATTTCTGCATCAAATCACCATCAAATGTGATCTGATCTTTGTCAAAATCACACAGATGAAAATACAGTGTCTGATTTAACTAAAACCACCCAAACAATATAGGTTTTCATATTTTAATGAGGATAGCATGCAAACAATGACAGAAGGGGGAAAATAAATAAGTGAACCCTCTGCCTAAGGAGACTTAAAGAGCAATTGAAATAAATTTTTTTACCAAACATTTTAAGTCAGGTGTGTGCGCAATCACTGATGAGTGGTTCAAAGCTGCCCTGCCCACTATAAAAAAACACCTGGTCTGAAATGTCTTGATGAGAAGCATTATCTCATGTGTATCCTGGCTCGGTCAAAGAGCTGTCTGAAGACCTGCGATCAAGGATTGTTGATTTGTCAAAAGCTGGGAAAGGATACAAAACCATCTCTAAAAGTCTGGATGTTCATCAATCGACAGCCAGAGAAGTTGTCTACAAATGGAGAAAATTTGGCACTGTTGCTTCTCTCCCAAGGAGTGGCCGTCCACCAAAGATGACGCCTAGAGTTCAGCGCAGAATACCCAAAGTGGTAAAAAAAAGAACCCTAGAGTGTCTGTTAAAGACTTACAGAAATCACTGGCACAGTCCAATATCTCTGTGCACACATCAACTACATGTAAACTATGGGCCAAGAATGGTGTTCATGGGAGGACTCCACGGAGGAAGCCACTGCTGTCTAAAAAAACATTGTTGCTCATTAAATATTCGCACAAAGGCATCTGGACACTCCATAGAAGTTTTGGCAAAATATTTTGTGGACGGATGAAACCAAAGTTTAATTGTTTGGGAGGAACACACAATGTCATGTGTGGAGGAAAAATGGAACAGCTCACCAACATTAACACCTCATCCCCACCGTGAAGCATGGTTGAGGGAGCATCATGATATGGGGCTGTTTTGCTGCCTCAGGGTCTGGACAACTTGAAATCCTTAATGGAAGAATGACTTCAAAAGTTTATCAGGATGTTTTGTAGGAAAACCTGAGGCCGTCTGTCAGACAGTTGAAGCTAAAAAGAGTATGGATGCTGCAACAAGACAATGATCCAAAACACAGAAGTACCGTACTGGCCCGAATATAAGACAGTGTTTTTTGCATTAAAATAAGACTGAAAAATTGGGGGTCGTCTTATATTCGCAGTCTAGACGTTATACCAATTCACGACGCTAGATGGTGCCAGATATCATCGAAGCGATGTTCTGTCATGACAGATCTCAGCTACTCTCAAGTTAAACCAGTTTCCGTTATTTTATTGCAATGTTTTTCCTTATTCAGATTTGTTTCAAAACTACAGTTACAGTTAGACTTCACTTTGATGGTTAATGCAGTTATTGCAATGTTGTTGTTTTATCACAATATATTGGTTTATTTACATTTCAAAAACCAGAAGCCATTTATTTACGAATGTGATTGCACTTTAGCCTACATATTGTGTAAATATGTTCAAATGGTCAGATATTAAGATTTGAATGAGGCAAAATAACATGCTTTTTCTCTCAAATATGTTATCATCATTTGTTTCAGATGTACTGTAATTATTTTCTGTATAAAAATTTATTTGGTGTTCAAAAAGTCTGAATTTCAAACTTGAGTCTTGAAAAAAAGGGGGTCGTCTTATAATCAGGGCCGTCTTATATTCGGGCCAATACGGTAAATCAACTTCAGAATGGTTTCAGCAGAACAAAATACACGTTCTGGACTGGCCAAGTCGAAGTCCAAATTTTAAACCTATTGAGATGCTGTGGCGTGACCTAAAGACAGCAATTCATGCCAGACATCCCAGGAGTCTGACTGAACTACAGCAGTTTTGTAGAGAAGAACGGGCCAAGATTAGTCCTGATCGATGTGCTAGACTGATCTGCAGCTAGAGGAAGCATCTGGTTGAAGTTATTGCTGCCAAAGGGGGGCCCACAAAATATCAAATGTGATAGTTCACTTACCCTCCTCCCCTTCTGTCACTGTTTGCATACTGTCCTCATTAAAATATAAAAACCTATCAATGTTTGGGTGGTTTCGTTGAAGCAGACACTGTTTTTTCATCAGTGTAATTTTGACAGAGATCAGATCACATTTGATGGTGATTTTATGCAGAAAGGTTCACATACTTTTTCATACCACTACTATACCACCATTGTTTTTTTTACTGTAGTCACTCTTGGTCAATCACAGACCAGTTGTAACAACCGTGGGGCTGAGTTGCGTCACATAAACTGAACAGCGGCCCATTTTCTTTGAAAGCCGGGCAAAAAGCGTCCGTCACTGGGTTGTGCCAGACGCCGGACACATCACTGAAAATGCTGAGTGTTCATCCAAATTGGTGGCGGTCTCCCAACGTGTGATACAGGAGCTGTAACGTTCGAGTGTGTGCATTAGGCTAAACAATTGGTTTGGTGAATGAACCTCGAAAATGGCATTTACAGCGAAGACACACGCTTACGAAGCCCCGTCCAAACTCAATCACCTATGTGAAACAAAAAGAAACCACTACCTATGCTGATTTTTAAGAGGAAGACGCTGCCGAAAGAAAAGTTGAGCTGCCGTGTTTGATGGAGACCTAGCCCTGCTTTTCAATTCTGATACAGAAGATGAGGACTTTGATGGATTTCTGGATTGATAAAGGTTAATGTGAGTATTTTGTTAAATTCTTTAATCGAGTACAATTGAACTCAGTTTTGCTCCCGCTGCCTTTAAAAAAACGGGAAAAAAAATACATGCACGCATGCTAGCGTGCATGCTAGCGGATGTTTTTCATGCGCCCAATAATGTGGTGGGCCTTGTGGGTGTGTTAAATACAAAAAATATCTCCTGAAAACGTCCCAGCGCCTTTTAATTCTGTGCACCATATGGTCGCGGAAATACGGTACTATGAATAAAATATTTTTCTTATTGTTATTGGAGTGTTAATAAGTTCCCCCTTTTTTGGGGTCACCATGTATCCCATATGGGAAAAGGGTGCATAATATGAACAGATTTGAATCCTAGGAACAGATTGCTGTCGATTTTCCCCTCCATATGAAAATGTTAAGGTAATCTTAAATACGAGCTGCTTAAAAGCTCATCATGTTTTTTCATAACGTTTATTTTAATTAGAGAAGTTAATCCTTTTAGAAACCAAACGCTTAATTGGAATTCTTTCATTGTACCCAAACTTTGTCCCCACTGAACACTAATACACACGGAGAACAGGGAGCTAATCAAATTAAAGCCGACGGAAAAGATAGTGCTTTGCTGACACGACGCAGACCAAACGGTCCGCGTCCTGGCCACTGTCGACACCGCTTTGCCAGATTTCCCCAACTTTTATTGATTGGATCGTCTCCCGAAAAGTTCCCAAGGTGCCGTGAAACATCTGCTGCCTTGTGAAGAGGAGGAAAAAAATGTATATACTGGATATGTGAAGGGGCAACTCGACAGTTCCAGCAAACCCGTGTCTGATAAAACCCCAGGGCGCGGCATAAAAGTGCTGATTAATGGCTCGTCCGCATTAAAAGCACAATCGGGTTGAAGAGCACCAACTGTGCTTCTGGCTCTGGCGCCTACTTGGCTATTGGAATGCACGACGTTACTGAATAAAAAATGCAGAGGCGTAGAAAATAAAAGCTTAAATACAAAAAGACGGTCAAATGCAAATATATACATCGAATGACAGATAAGAAAGCCTATAAAACAAGCCCAGCGGGGGGTTTTACCGGAGGAAATTATTTAGGCATGAACAGTAATACCCCCCATTAAATTTTATGAACTCAATTACCTGGAGAAGGCTGACACGGCTCCAACCTCTGTAGATCTACGGGATTTCATTATCGCAACTGCTAGGAATGGACGGATGTGATGCCAGGTGTGAACTTTATTTTTCTTGTTTTTAGTGTCTTTAGTTCTTGTATATCGATGTGACAAATAAGTTTATCAGTAGTAGATAGGGGTGTGACAGTATATGTATAAGGTGATATATCGCGATACTTTGTAGCCCAAAAGGTTATCGATATGCTCCCACCAAGAATGGATACAGTGCCCTCCATAATTATTGGCACCCCTGAAAAAGATGTGTTTTTTAGCTTCTAATATTTTTATTTAAATAATATGGGACCTTAATGGGAAAAAAAGAAAAATCCAACCTTCAATACAAGTGCATTCATTCAGTGGGGAAAAAAATCCCACATAAAGAAAAAATTATTTGACATCAAATAATGTGTGTCACAATTATTAGCACCCCTGGTGTTAATACTTTCTACAACCCCCTTTTGCCAACAAAACAAGGTCTGGGGACTGAGATGGCCATGGGAGGAGCTTGATTTTGTGTCTGGTGAACCATTTCTGTGTAGCTTTGGCCATATGTTTAGGGCTATTGTCTTGCTGAAAGACCCAGTGACAACCCATCTTCAGCTTTCAGGCAGAGGACAACAGATTTTGATTTAAAATGTCCTAGTATTTCAAAGCATTCATGATGCCATGCGCCCTAACAAGGTTCCCAGGGCCTTTGGAAGCGAAACAGCCCCACAGCATCACTGACCCACCCCCATACTTCACAGTGGGTATGAGGTGCTTTTCAGCATGCGCATGATTTTTGTGGCACGCCAGACCCATTTAGAGTGTTTGTTACCAAAAAGCACAATCTTGGTCTCACACAAAAATACACACGGTCCCAGGGTTCAACTGGGACCGTGTGCTTTGGTCAGATGAGACAATAAAATTTTTTTTTAAATGTAAAAAATGATAGGTTACTACTGAAGTTGCACCGATACCGATACCAGTATCAGCAGGGGGCGCCGATCCGGCCCGAATTGGTGGTATCGGTATCGACGAGTACCGACTACCAACTACTGGCATCACTTGACCGCAAATGTACTGTCCTCCCCACGTGAGCTAACTTCCCAAATCCTGTTGCATGACATCTGTATGTCTTTGTCTCGAAATTACCAAACGAAATTGACTCCTTTGTCTTCAATTTAAAGGATGTAAACTACAACGCATATCCGCGATGTTACGCTGCTCATCTAACATGGCATTCACAAACGATTAGAATGCGTAAGCTAACAACTGCTATTATCGCGCCGATGGGATCAGTAAGGTTAAAACCGTGGGAGACTAAGCAAACTAATGGTTTCATGATGAACCATTGAGTGGCAAATTAAGAGTGCCGTACTTCAAACTCGTCCTGTTTATGAAAGTCGATTGTCATATGTGTTGTGAAGTAATGAGCAGAAGTGACTTCTGTGACCAGACAACACTCAAGCGGTGCAGCACATGTACATACATACATATATAAATATATATTATTTTATTTTATTTTTTTCCAACAGAGTGGTATCGGAATGGTATCGGCCGATACTGCACAGCCAGGTATTTGTATCGGTATCGGGCCCCAAAAAATGGTATCGGTGCAGCACTAGTTACTACTAAAATCTTCCATTAGAATAGTGTCTACGTTAGCTGACTGGCTGCCATTGACGGCGCTAGTCACTCAATTCATTTTGACTGGATTGGACGTCTAGCACTGTCAATGGCACTGAAACCAGAGCACTCACAGCCAGTCTTTGTTGGGATTTACACATCACTTCCTGTTCATTTTAGGGCATTTACAGGTTACTTCCTGCTGATTTTGAATCACTTTCTATTCATTTGGAGACTTCCTTGAGTTACTTTCTTTTCTGTTGAAGGGAATATATTTTCTTGTATTTACTGTATGACTGTTTGTATTACTCTTAAAACACTTAATATAATCAATCAGGGAAGTTTTTTTTATTAATCTAACACATTCAATACAAAATAAATAGTATTTATATCATAGTTTAAGAAAAACAAGCAGAATATATTTTCTATTATGAACAGTTGGACGTGAAATGATTAGAATTTGAAGAGCCAAGACAACAGGCAGATAAGGGCAGAACAAATACAGGATGCCCTCTGACCAGGGAAACCCAACACGTGTGTCATGCAGCTGACTGAGCAAAACTGACCCTGACGAGCAGGTGATAGGCAAGACAACTACAAGCCCATGTCCGCACCACCAAATCCCGCAATCGTCTCTTCTGGACAGTCCACAACAAATGGCGGGACATCTTGTCTTGCCACAAGGAACATCTGATACAGAGGAACCTGCGACCGAAAAGTGAACACTCAGCACTCACGGGAGTGAGGATGGCAAAATCCTTAACTCTTATTGCCCTCACAACAGTTACGCCGAAATCCTCCTGTCCAAACCACAACAGACAATAATCCGAAACAACCCCCAAACACACCCTTCTTTCAGACCACAGCCCGCCTCACCAGAACCTTTAAAAGACTGAATGTTTAACTAATCTTTCTCATTTTTCTTGGGAATCTTTTGTTGCCTTGTGATATGGTAACCCTGAATCCAGTTTGCCTCCTCGCCCGGGTCTCTCTGTGCGGTATGTTTGCTGCCGACTTCGAATAAATTGTCAACTTGTGTTTCAAAGCCTTTTTCCAGCTTTTAAAATGGAATCACTACAAGAGGTTAAGACTAAGGTGAATGCGCGGAGTTTGGCCTTTTGGCCGGGATGTCACAGTTCCGCAGGCCCGGGTTTTTGGAATTGCGCTACCCGCGATTCCGGCGGTTCGGCTGGCGTGATTTCGGCAATCTGGCTAAAAGGTCAGATTCCTTCACACTAAACCAAATATCAAACCTGTAAATACCCCAAAAGGAAAATGAAATGCTAAAAAATCAACAGGACATGATGTAAAATGCACCAAAAATTAACTCGTCTGGCATTGGCTGCCACTAATGAACAAATGTTCATTTGCTACCACACACCCAGTTCAAATGGTTTGAATCTCTACAAGTGATAAACTCATTGCAATTGACTGCAGAAGGATCGAAAAAGCGTGTTTTTCTGTTTATTAGTTGTTTTGTAGAATATCCTAGAATGATTTCCAGACCAATGTATCAAAAATTGTTGTATTGCCATATTGTAAGATCATCATTTATGTGAGCATTGTATATCAAATTGTGTCGCATCGTCATGTACCCAGAGGTTCCCACCCCTATTACTAGGCTTCTAAACCATTTGTTAATTTGTTGCCATCCCTCCTACTTCAAATGGATTGGATATCTATTGGAGCAACGGCAGCCTGCGACTTAAAGTGCCTGTGACACAAAAAAGCATGTTTATTTCATAATCCACGCAGTATCTTATGTTCCTGAATGAAATGGACTGCTTGGATGTGTGTGGAAGCGATCGCTAAATTTATTTAGTTTTTTTGAATGAAAATAAGTTGAGAAAGAGGGCGCTGTGACGTGTACAGAGGAAGGAGTCCTCTTCACTATACAGCCGTACTGTTGTATGAGAAGGACTAACGATTCAGCTGATTTTGCGGATTAATACGTTTATTTTTCGCATCACGCCAGCCAAATGGCTGCAGAGAAATCTTGATGTATGAGGGAGAGGCATGTGCGTCTTTTTGGGGTTTCAAAAGGTTCCCATTCACCGTTGGATATTGGCCAAAAGAAGCCCTACTACTGTGGGACCATGGGACTTAAAAGGAAGTGAGTAAACATCGTCTGTTGTATCATGTCAAATACTGGGATCATTTTAAAATGTAGGTGGCTGGCATTTTGTGGCTGACATGCTCCTTGTCCCCTCGGCCAACGACCGGCGGCTTGTCGCACATCCCCCCACCGGAAGAGCACTATACTCAGCTAATAGCCCTCTTCATGTGCCCGGTGTTCTGTCAAATTTTCTGACCGATCAGAAATTGCAACTTTGTGTTTGCGAAAACAGCGATTACGAAGTTAACACGACAAACTTTCTTTAAATAAAGGACTACTTATGTTTGATCATTGATAGGCATGTAAAAAGCTCTCCTTATACAGATTAGCTGCACGTTAGCTGCACAATAACTGCAGCCGCCCTGCTCCACTGAGTATGTCGCTGTTTATGACTTCGCCGCGTAGTAAAGCATTATTTTGCCATATTCGTGCTGACCATTTGGCAGCTACACGCTGCTCTGACGTCGGCCAGTTTGTTCGGCGGTCATTGTCCTGCTGCTTCCCCGGCGAGCTCTCCTGTCAGTTGTAGCAGGGGAACAAGCTGTAAATTGCTCTCCGCCGGGCGGTTTGCTGATCGGCGAAGACAATTGACATCCCAGTCGTCATGTGAAATGATCCAGGCTAGTTATGTGTGATTTTCCGCTTCGAAGACTTTGAAACATCACTCGGTTCGGGTTAGCATGTCGGCTAGCTGTCACGCCTCTTGGTTTGTTTACATTCTCCGAAACCGGTGAAGGGAAATGACAAAAGCCCAATTTAGGTGGCATAAAATATCGTTAGGGAGTCGCGACAGTAAAGGTGAAGTCGACAGTTTTGAACATTATGGAGTAATTTTGCCATGTCGTCTTGAATAAATGCATTTTTATTATTTCATATTCCATTTTGCACATGACTGTTATTTGTCATGACCATGCCATTTATTCAGCTATTGGGGAAAAATACTTGCATAAAAAGAATATCCTGTAAAAAATATTGAGTAGAGAGAATGAAACAATGACTTTTTATGGCTCTCTTCGTCACGTTTTCCTCGTTCTGAATAATTCCCCCTCAACGGGCTGACTGGTCCTTCTCAAGCCATTTATTTAGCTATTCGGGAAAAAAAACTTGGGTTAAAAGAATATCCTGTAAAAAAAATATTGGATTAGAGCAGTACTTCTCAAATAGTGGGGCGCGCCCCCCTGGGGGGGTGCAGAGCGATGCCAGGGGGGGGCGCATGTGTCCTCGGGGAACATGCTTTCTTTTTTCTTTCTTTCTTTCTTTTTTTTTTTTTTTTGCCGTACTGGAATAAAGTGTACTTGCACATCCACTCAGTGGGTGGCAGTGGCGCTCTCATTTTCAGAGTGCGTGCAGTATTTTTGAACTAAGGAAGAGCACTCATCACACAGAAAACAGATATGAAGAGCAGCGCGCCGCCGCCGTTTTCGAAAGCCGTTTTCCGACCGGACTCACTCACGCAGCGACCCACTGTCTTGTCCGGTTCTCACGCCGCCGCCCGAGAAGTGCCATTTTCGGCTTGGGATCGTCACGACGACCGCCCTCGCCTACGGTTCTACCTCGGTCGCCGAGAATGCACTTTTTTTCGTGCCGTTTGCCTTTTAGCTTTGACTTTTAATACTGTGGGTGATGAGGAAAGACTGTTTACTGTGTCTAAAAATAATTATAGCGGACCGCCAGAAGCCAAATCAATTAAGACGCCACTTAAAGACATTCGACCCCAATCTCATTGATAAGCCGCTTGATTGTTTTTCAGCGAAAACGTGCCGAATATTGCCAACAATCGTCCTGCTTTGTCAGTGTTATATCAGTAAACCAGTGAGCATTGTTAGCATGCTCATTGCAAAGTGACTCCACACCATTGCAGAGGAGGTAATACTGAGTGTGAGCAGCAAAAATAAAAACTGTCCTTCTGTCCAAGGACACTCTTTTTTTCCTTTATTCATTTTTGTTTTTTCGGTCAAATTTTTTGGCATATTGTCCTCATGAGTGAATGTTTCTAATCAATTTGAATTTGTTATTATTTACTGATTTTATTACATTTTATTTTTCTGTATCAAATGGTCAAAAATGTACCTTGAGTGTATTTTTACAGTTTGAATGTGACTTTTTTTTTTAATTCAGGCAAATTGATGCACGTCAAGTCTTCTCTGTTACAAACAAAACAATGTTAATAAAGTTATACTTTATTATAAGTTGATCTATGTTATTTTTTTCTTTATTAGAAAAAAAGGACACAATGTTAGGCAGATGCGTATTTATAATAGTAATTTTACAGACAAATAATACTATTTACAGTGGCGGCAGAGAGTTTGGGGGGGGGCGCGAAAAATTTACGTCTTGCTTGGGGGGGGGCGTAACAGAAAATAATTGAGAAGCACTGGATTAGAGAGACTGAAACAATGACATTTTGCGGCTCTCTTCGTCGCGTTTTCCTTGTTGTGAATAATTCCCCCTCAGTGGGCTGCATACTAAATCAGATGAAATCGTGACTCCGCTGACCTCATCCACTTTTGGGGGACGCTAGAGCCCTATAATGGTAGGCGTGGCTAACCGGCAGATTAAAAGACTAATTTCTCCTCATCTGCGCTTTGCTATATTGTTGTATATAGTCAAATTGTCTCAAAATATGATTCTAATTCACATAATAATCCTATTTAAGAGTTTTTTCTCCTGTCGTACTCACTTTTAAAAGTCGAGCAAAGTTGAACAGCCGTCACTCAATGCAATGAGGTCAAAATCGGCGGTAGATATCCCGCTCCTGTCTGTTAACGTATGGTCAGCTGAAGGCGGACATGAATTCCACCGAGACTCGAATCGCCCTTGACCGTAAGAAGAAAATGCTTTGAATTCACATTGAAGCAAAGAGGCCATTCGGCATCAAAACACATCACCCTTTTTTTTCCCCAAGCAACTGCTGTTGAGGAAGCCTCGATGAAACGAACACGGCCTGCCTGAGGCGTAGATCGAGGGCTGAGGAAAAATCCCAATCTGAGAGGCAGAAAGCGGAGCCCTCCCCCAGGGAGAATCCACCCGGGGCTTCGGCAAAGGCGGGGTCAAGAAAAGGTCCAGATATTGAACAGAAAGTGCCGGCGATGATAAAGTACTCTGCAAAATGGGGGAAGCATTTTTCCACGCGAGCCATCCGCGGGGAGTAAATGAAAACATGCTTAATTCATCGAGGCCATCAGCAGTGATGCGAGGTGGGAAACCAAAACAGCAGTATGCAGTCAAGGATAAGTCCCACAAAAATAATCGTCACTGCTCTGTAGGGATAAGTATTTGTCTACGTTTGACCAATTAATACCGTAAATTAAAAAATTAAAAAATAGATATCTATTGAACAGAGTCTAATCACGCCCAGAGGAGTTGTGCCATCTTGCAGAGGCCAACAATTTACTTCGAGACACAACGAATCAACAAATCAATTCCACACCACAAATCGATTGTTATCTAATCAGGAGTGACAAGAATCTTTGGCTTGATTTACACTGCAGGTCTAAGGTACCAAATGCCCGGAATATTGTCTTATTCGATGTCTATATATGTTTTCATGTACATTGCAAGCAGAGGTGGGTAGTAACACGTCACATTTACTCCATTACATTATTTGAATAACCTTTGGACTAGAGCTGTTCCGACTAGTCAACATAGTCGACGTCATCGATGACGTAAATCCGTCGACGAGCAAAACATCCCGTCAACGGTTAATGAAGGGTTAAAAAAATATATGCGTGGAAAGTTCAGAATGTCGGACGCTCTGTATGCAAGCGGGGAAAGCGGCACAAAGCCAAAAAAGCGCACCAGAGTGTCCAAAACATTGGCTTATTTCAAAGAAACAAAGGGTACACTCTTTTGTCCTGTCTCTTCAATGCCAAGCTTGGCTGCACGTCGGCCGTGAATAAGCACCTAAAGCGCCGTCACACAGTTTGTAAGTCCATCTAACTAACTAACGGCATGTTTTAATGAAGTTGCTCAGCCTGTCACGATATTCAATGAGTCCATTTATCGCACGGCAAATAAAAATGAGGGCGGTAATTTTCACGGCTGCCTTTTATCGCTGCGCCCGTGCGTGCATACATTGGTGCGTGCGTGCTGATGGCATATGAGACTCCAGTTCCTTTCTCTTATCAACACGCTGTAGAATTAAAGTTCAGACATACAAAATAAAAAAACACATCTATATTAAACACTGTAACGTTAGCACTGCTACACTGAGGTGAATGGGGGGAAAAAAACTTACTTTAGCCTGCTATAAAACATTGGCCGTCGTCTCATGAAAGCAAAATTGCAGTTAAAAGGTGACACTTCAAACATGAAAAATCGCTGGTAAACAGCATTTGCAGACGAAAAAAATGACCAAAAAAATCTATTAATGACACTACATGCAATGACAAAAAGTGTTTTTTTTGCGGAGTGTAAAGCTAAAGTTAGCGGTTTAGCGAACGTACTTCCGGCGAACATTTCAAAATAAAAGCATGTCATGTTCGTCATATAAATAACGATTTCTGGAGTTAATCCCATATACTTCAGAATTCAGATTCTACACTAACAATACCTTTAAAATGACACCCTTTATGAAAAATCTGAGTGGCAATGAATAATTATTATAATTATTGTAATACTATTATATAAAGTATAATATTAATGCTAGGTGTTTTTTTAAGAATTGTCTTGAATCATGTTGGAAAGGCGAAGTCAGTGTTCTGAATCTGTTTACATTCTATTCTTTTGCACTAGTTAATTCTATCTGCATTTGAACTCGTTTATTTTTTTATGTATTATTGTTATTTACGTGTTTATTTGTACTTAAATAAATAATTTAAGTGTTCCAATATGTTTTTGTGAATTGATAAGTGTCAACAAAAATTTAATTGCTAAATTAGTAAAAGAAAAATTAAAAATTTAGTTATTAGGTTAGTCGACTAATCGTAAAAATAGTCGGCTGACTAATCGGGAGAAAATTAGTCGTTTGGGACAGCCCTACTTTGGACAAAAATGTACTTCTAAAAGTAGTAGTTTACCACGCCATACTTTATACTTTTACTTGAGTAGATTTTTGAAGAAACTCTACTCTTACTTTCGCTCCTTTGAGCTGTCTCTACATTTTTGCCTATCTTGACTTGACTTTTCTGTACTCTACCCACCTCTGATTGCAAATGACAACTGATGGCTTCCCAAATTGAAAGCAAAAAAACTTATCAACAGGAGATTTTGGTTACGGAGACATACTGTTTATAAAGGTTTAGAAAAAAGAAATACATGAGATGTGATCAAAAGTGACTAAAATTACTGTTGCTGTAGTGTAGTCCATGTTGAGTTGCTTTTAGTGTTTTGTCAAGTTGGTATGCGGTGGAGAGAGGAAAACTAAGAGACATAAATGTGCTTAAATGTACCAGACTGTCTTGCATTACAAATTTCCACCAGCCTGATTTTCCAGCAGTCCTTTAATTTAACAGCCAACCGTCTGCAAATACCAGCTGACCTCCAAAAGAGATAAACACTTATTAAAACATAGGTTGAACGCCCTCATAAATTTTATGTCTGGGAAGAAACACAGAAAGTAAAAATCTGTCTTTTTACAGCTTAACGGTTTTCAGCATTGGTGACTGTTGCCTGAGCTCCCCTGTGACCAACAGAATAATGGGATGGGCCTTTAATCTCCTGTTTAGTTCCCCGGATAGTGTTGTCTTAATAAGTAGTTTGTCTGCATTTGAATGTAATACCATGACTAATAAGACTTAAACCCCCTTCCTTCTTTTAAAATGCCAGCTCGGGGTGTCATGGTTCCAATCCCAGCATGATGCTGGCCTGTTTCTTGCTTGCAAACAACAAAAAAGTCCAGCTGGTCCTAACCACTATGACCAATTGGTCTCATGTCAGTTAAATTGACCCGTCAACATTGAGATTAAACAGCAGGGCACTGGGGAATCTCTCAACAAGGAGTGCATTACTGACACTAAATATGCACTTAAATCAGTCAAAGGGATGATAAACCTTATCTAGTATCACTGGGGCAACACAACATGCTTGATTGATGAAATGTCGGTTGTCAGTTTTGGAATTGTAGTTTTCCAGACAAAACAATTTTAAATATCAACACTAATTTAGAATGTTAAATTCATTTTGAAAGGAAGTACAAAGTGACTGGCTTTTGATATCGCAAAACATTTTCAGTTTCTATGGGAATTAAACCTTTAGAGGGCACGCAAGTAGTTCATTGGCTTCCATTGATTAGAGATTTTAATTTCTTAAAATGTACTTATGTTAGTTATGTCTTTAAAATTTTAATGTCAACCATTTGTCTGAGAAGTCCTTAAGGATTTTAGATGATATAGGGCTATAAAATTTGATTGGAATCATATCAGGGCCGACCTTAAATTCTCTCTGAAAGCCATGCACGACTTTCCTAATGCACCTAAAACTGAATTAACCTCCATGTACTGTTTGTCTCTAAAAGGACTGAGTAATCCTCTTGCTGTGCATAAGAGCATCAATGCAAACAACCACTTCTGTTGATGCCAGCAATGTAGATCAGCCTCCATTGCCAGCAATTACAACCTGGGCCATTTAGCTCAATCTGCACAGATCAATTATTGTGAATTCATCCCCTGGAGGTTTTCATACTAAATAATAAATTTTAAAAAAAAACATTCCTGTTGAACCTTGACGCCTTGGGGAAACATAGAGACCATTATTGCACCTCGGAGTGCAGACGCAGTGACAGGTAAACGTTGTCTCTGAAGAAGAGGTCCCATGATGACAACATTCGCCGCGGGAATGACTATTATCCCTGATTCATCATTCTCAAATACCGCCGTGCTTAGCGAATTTCTCGCCTGCAGCTTATCAGCGCCAGACATTCTCTCTCTCTTTCTCCCACTGTCCTTTCTCAGCAAATCCCACAAGCCAAATGTTTGAGTGCAGAAATCCAAAGGAAGTGATCGCACTTCCGATGAACAGGAGTCCGACGGAGAGCTGATGCTTATTATGCTAAACACAGAGGGCCGCGGAGAGTGTACAATGAGCAAACACGCGCAACAAAACACATTTCAGTATTTCATACAAAATTACCAGTTGGACACTTTCAATTAAAAGGAATGCTTTGATGCAATAAAAAGGCAAGATATTGCTTTCAGTGCCGGTCTGCTGCTACCTTGCTATGATTGCATCACAGCACCTGCTAAAGGAGGAGAAAATCTGGTAGCAACATCCATCTGAGGAACCAGTGGAGGTGTGTGTGCAATAATAACACATTTACATGGTTTTCAACAAAATAAAGCGTAAATTTCCAGAATATGTCTGGCTAGAGTAACCTCTATTCCAGAGCCAACTACAATATGTGGACTCTTTCAAGGCTGACATCCAGCTACAGCTGATATCGACCCCCTAGCAGCAGACAGAGTTCAGTTCACTTATGGTCTGAAGCCTAGATCAGAAACACCTGCATGGAAATGCTTAAGTGGACAAAAAGTGCTTTCACAGTCCTTTTGACATATGTCTGTCCTGCTAATTGTGTTAAGCTATGACCAAACCCTTTATACAGTGGTATGAAAGAGTATCTGAACCTTTTGGAATTTTTTCACATTTCTGAATAAAATCATCAAATATGATCGGATCTTTGTCAAAATCACACAGGTGAAAAAACAGTGCCTGCTTTAACTAAAACCACCCAAACATTTATAGGTTTTCATAATTTAATGAGGACAGCAAGCAAACAATGACTGAAGGGGGAAAACAAGTAATTGGACCCTCTGCCTAGGGAGACTTAAAGACCAATTGAACCCAAATGTTACCAAACAATTTAAGTCAGGTGTCTGCCCAATCACCGATGAATGGTTTAAAGCTGCCCTGCCCACTATAAAACACACACCTGGTAGGAAATGTCTTGATGAGAAGCATTGTCTGATGTGCATCATGGCTCAGTCAAACAAGCTGTCTGAAGACCTGCGATCAAGGATTGTTGATTTGTATAAAGCTGGGAAAGGGTACAAAGCCATCTCTAAAAGTCCGGATGTTCATCAATCCACAGTCAGAGAAGTTGTCTACAAATGGAGAGAGTTTTGCACTGTTGCTTCTCTCCCAAGCAGTGGCAGTCCACCAAAGATGACGCCAAGAGTTAAGCGCAGAATACTCAGAAAGGTGAAAAAGAACTCTAGCGTGTCTGCTAAAGACTTACAGAAATCACAGTCCAATATCTCTGTTCACACATCAACTATATGTAAAACTATGGCCAAGAATGGTGTCCGTGGGAAGACTCCACAGAGGAAGCCATTGCTGTCTAAAAAAAAAAAAAAAAAAACATTGTCGCTCGTTTAATGTTCGCAAAAAGGCACTTGGACGCTCCACAGAAGTTTTGGCAAAATATTTTGTGGACTGATGAAACCGAAGTAGCATTGTTTGGGAGAAACACACAACGTCATGTGTAGAGGAAAGATGGAACAGCTCACCAACATCAACACCTCTTCCACACCGTGAAGCATGGTGGAGGGAGCATCATGATTTGGGGCTGTTTTGCTACCGCAGGACCTGGACAACTTGCAAGCATTCATGGAAGAATGAATTCAAAAGTTTATCAGGATGATTTGCAGGAAAACCTGATGCCGTCTGTCAGACAGTTCAAGCTAAAAAGAGGATGGATGATGCAACAAGACAATGACAGTGGTGCCCCCAGCGGGTGGCCATGGCCACCCCTATAAATTTGTTGGCCACCCCACTGGCCACCCCGCTTGCCAGTAAATCATATATTGTTGTAGCATCAGTTATGCATTTCATCCCAAATGCAAATCTGCCAGCACCTGCTTTTCCCCAGTAATTATTTTGTTTTGCTAAATGTACATCTTATGCCTAATCTATACATAACACAATAAAACAGAATTGTTGTGGAACTCAAAATGTTGACTGGACAGTTATGGACTATGCACATTAAATCATTAGTAACATAAAATATTACACAATACACCAAAGTATATCAGTAGCCGTGTCCTTAAGTCTTTCTGATAGTTTTCCCCTGACCTTTTTACTGCAATAATATAATTAAAACCTGAAATTATGGCTGTTAGTTTTGGTGTGCCACCCCAAGATTTTAAGTGGCCCCAACTGGCCAAAATTTCTGGAGGGTCCAAAACACAGAAGTAAATCAACTTCAGAATGGTTTCAGAAGAGCAAAATACACGATCTTGAGTGCCCAATCAAAGTCCAGACTTGAACCCCATTGAGATGCTGTGGCATGACCTAAAGACAACAATTCATGCCACACATCCCAGGAATCTGACTGAACTACAGCAGTTTTGTAGAGCAGAGTGGGCCAAGATTAGTCCTGATCGATATGCCAGACCGATCTGCAGCTACAGGAAGCAACTGGTTGAAGTTATTGCTGCCAAAGGGGGCCCACAAAATATTAAATGTGATGGTTCACTTACTAATTTTTCCCCCTTCTGTCATTGTTTGCATGCCATCCTCATTAATATATGAAAACCGATAAATGTTATGTTATACTTATAGCAGACACCGTATTTTCATCTGTGTGATTTCAACAAAGATCAGATCACATTTGATGGTGATTATATGCAGAAATGTGAGAAATTCCAAAAGGTTCAGATACTTTTTCATACCACTGTATAAAGACCTGGCATCCACATTACATCACATTTTGGAAGATTGAGGCCACAATAGTAACATGTGGTATAGAAGGATTGCGACATCATTGTTCGCATTTCTTGCGATGCATCATCATAACGTGTAGTGGCGCAACTATGCGTTGAGCAGCGAATGTGCCGCAGTGAGCGCAGTCACAAGGAAGCCAATTGTATTGTTTGTTGATGAGACGTTGGTTACTTAGCACGGAGCGCTAAGCTAGTTAGCGAATACGCTAATCAGTGTCTTAAAAGTGTCCGTTTGTCTTGTGTTTTGGAGAAGCATATTAGCCGTTGAGTTATTGTTAGATAGTAAAGTTGTCTGATTTCTTTATATAAAGAAATCACACACATAAACTCATTCATATAACATCTCTTAAGAGTCCTTTTCAACACAAACTCCCATTCAAACTAAATTATCACACGAGAGTGGGCTTTAGAAATTGGATCTGGACTGTTTGATCAAGAAAACTGATGAAACAAACTGATTTATACAGTCTGCCTCCTCCTTATTCTATTTTGTTGTTTAGTTTTTGGAAAATGAATGAATCATTGACACAATTCATATTAGCGCTTTGCCCACAAGAAATAAAATGTCAATCTGCAGCACTTTTATAATTTGAAAGAACAGAATTCTTGTCTGATTTGTGTACAGAGAAATTCTTTTTATGATTTATACTCAGAACCTTTATTAAAAACGTTAACAAGTTTTATGTGAACAGTACAGTTGTAATCGAAAAAAGTGACATTTATCCGATTAATTGTTTAATAATCGTCCGATTAATCGCTTACACTAATAACAAAATAATCGTTAGTCACAGCCCTATCACTAACATACTACAAAAGCAGCAAAGATGCCACCCCAAAAAATAAATAAATAAATAAGGGGGGGGGCATTTTTCATTTCGCATACCCTAAACAAGAACGGGTAGTTGCGCCCCTGAGAACTAATGCATTTTGCATGTAGTTGGATTGTTTTGCACATTTGGAGGAGGATTTAGCAAGGCAGATCATTCTCTTGCTGTGGGGGCCTGGTAAAAAGCTTTCTCCATTTCCCACAAAATAACACCGGAAAACGAAAGAAATAGCTGTCGGTGATCATGAGATTAAAAACCCGGTGTTCTGTCAGATTATCATACCTGGATGATGATATAACATATTTTCCACGCATTAAGCGTTGCTCAAAACACTTTAGAATGCTTATACTTGTTAATTTATACAGTAGATGTAGAGTAACTGTGGACTAACCACGTTTGGCATACACTAGGGTGACCATATTTTGATTTAAAAAATAGAGGATACTCGGGCAGGCTTGAGATACTGAAATTTTACTTGAATTTCACTTAAAGATGCCTTATCACGTTAATATATTTTTAAAGTTAGCCTCCTTCGTCTGGATGGAAAAATGTATTGGCGAAATCTTGAACAGATTAATAGCAATCTTTTCAATTCTTAATATACAAATAAATAATGTCCTAAATAAGACCCCTTCTGTAGAAAATCCAGTTTTAACAAAAAGCTAATTTTCCTTTCCAGGGAAATAATGTAAATTAAACCATAGCCTCAAGACTATCGCTACAATTGTCTTTGACAAATTGTTATTCCCACTCAATTATTATTCTCATTCAGTGTTCACAACAATACCCGAAATAAACTGACAAGCAATTCAACCAGCATGTTTCCAAACGCAGCAGTTCAAAAGTACGTATTCCGTAATGCCTAGCGCGGCTTACCTAGCTGACAGCTAGCACAGGTAGCCGACGAAAAAAATCAAACATTGCTATAAAAGTTGACAATCATTGGCAGTGTAACGATGCGGCACTAAACGGGATTTTACAGGTCACACCAGTACAAAGCTCTGACAGAAGTCAGAGATGTTGAAAGGTTTAGCAAGTGTACATACCGATAGCCTGTGAGCGCCTTTTGTCCCGACTCACGAAGGCTGGTTTGTGAATGAGAATTGAGAGTTCACTCCATGATAAAGCCAGTCTGTGACTGCACACGCATGTGCAAATTTGTATCCAAAGTGGAATAACAGTATATTCGACTTAATTGCCGTAATTTTCGGACTATAACAGGCTATTTTTTCCCCTCATTTTTAATCCTGCGGTTTATGGTCCAGTGGGGCTTATTTCTTGATTTATTTAGGTTAATAGATAAAACTTTATTTGACGGCAGCATCATAAGACTGCCATAAGACCGTTATAATTATGACATGACACTATCATGAGCATTAAAGAATGCTTATGACAGATTTCATGAAGTATCATCCGGGAAAGTATGTCACTAACTCTATGTCCAGCTCGGATATTTTACATCCATTCAAAAGTTAGATAAGCATTCATTAATGCTCATGGCAGTGTCATGTCATAAGTATGATGGTCTTATGACAGTTTTATGGCGCCAGAGTCAAATAAAGTGTTACCAAATACCATTAATTAAACAACTGGAACAGTAACTGAAGAAATAATTAGTACAGAACATGAGTTTTAATTGTTATTCACATCTGTAGTGCTGCAATGCATGCTAGGGGGCATGGTGGATGACAACAGTGTTGACAGCTGGTGGCAGCAGAGGTTGACTGTTTCCCCCAGTGAGCAGTGAGGCCAAATGGAGCTTCTTGAAGCAATGAAGCTTTTCAGCCAATTGGTCCAAATCTTCATGGTGGTTCATTTGGTCTCATGACAGTCTTATTATACCACTTTCTAATAAAGTGTTATCAGTTAATATCTTTTGGTGTAAATATCCCATCATACAGTGAGGACAGCTGCGGCTTATAGTCCACTGCGACTTAACAAACGCCATTTTCGTGTCAAATTTGGTGAGTCGCGGCTTATAGTAAGGTGCGCCTTATAGTCCGTAAGTTACGGTGCACTTTTAGGTACATGAGCATTTGATTATATACATTTTGAACACAAGTTTTAACAACTGGGCAGGCTCTTTGGGAACACGTCGCGGGCAGCACAGTACCGTAGTATTCTGTGCAAATCGTCAGTCATAAAAAATGGACATGTTCATGAATTTATAAAATCCCACCGGGCGCCCCGGACAGGATGTAAAAAGTGGACATTTCCGGGCAAAAGAGGACATTTGGTCACCCTAACATACACTGAACTGGCTAAGAATGCTCCTTACAAGGACGACGTTAGATGAGACGCCAAGTCAAAATGGATATGATGTCTAGCACCACCAATAGCAGCCAATGAATTAAATGAGTGCCATATAAAGGGTCAACACGTCTTGTACTTTTAAGTGCAACTTCAAAATGTTGCATGCAGAACACTGCAGAAAATAACTACACTGCAGAAAAGAATTACTTTTTGAACAGCATATATTTTTGTATGATACAAAATAAGCAATCCGTTCTTCGAATGAATCCATCTGCATTGTAGATGAAATGTTACATTTTATATTCAATAATCTAAACGACTCCATTATGCATGAATGTTCCTACCATATTTTGCTTCACACACAAATCTTAACAAATTTATTAAAGTTTTGAAGTGTTTTGTATTAGATTATTTTAGTTTCATGAAGCGTCCAAGGTTTCACCGCTTTAAAAATCAGACCTCTTTATCTTCCCAATTTGAGAAGTTGGAAATGAATCAAGTATGACTGTTGGAAATGTTAACTTTTTCGGTTCAGTAAATGCCAGAAGATAGAAAATAAAATAGTACATTTTATCAGTTAAAAACATCTATATTAACCAATCCTCTGCCGTAGATGTTAAATATGTGTCTACTGAATTACTAACGTTTCCTGCCACTGACATAGGCTTATCTACTCATCTAGTACCTGTTTGTCAGTGGGTAGGTAAATGTTGACGTTGCATCATTTTCAATCTAATTTTTGAGGTAAATATAAAGATGAGGTGTTGAATCTCGGCTCATCATGTCGAATAGACACCTGAGATTGGAACAGAGTATGTAAGTGTATGGAATAAATTGAGCATGTAAAACAGACGCAATTCATGGAGTGAAAGAAAACGGCATCCAGAATTTCCACTGATGTTCAGCTTTGCTCACGGCGCATTTCTTAGATGTACATCTGCATTTTTTTTTGCCATTAAAATCCATTTCTGTCCATCTTTTGATAGCCATACTGCTGACAAATTGTACTGGTAATATTATACTGTCTCTTACTCTGTTATTTCCATCACTAACCACACAGCTGGGCTGTTGTCATTCCACTCCACATCACTGCCATCATTTTATCAACAGTTCTTAGCTGTACATTTCATTGCTCTACTGTATATGAATATTCCATTGTGTTTTCCCGAAGAATCAGGACATAGTTGCCTTCAGGGACATTCTATAAATACAGCCTTGACATGCTACACATCTCTTGCTGTCCTCTGTGAATTTGCTCAACTTGCTACAAGTAAAAAAAAAAAAATCTGTTTTCTTGCAGTACTGAAGGATGATCCGTGTGCACCAGTTGCACTGTGATCTCGTTTCACCCTTCCAAACGAAGAATTTATATAAGTTACATTTAAAAATTCATCCCAATTGTGGTTACACTTATAGTAAGTACCGTAGGTGACTCTTGAAAAATGTGTAAAAGCAGCTTTCTCCTCCACTCTCCAAGTAACTGCCCGCCCAAAATCCAGTTTATATTGACCATCCAAAAGTAAAAAAAATAAATGAAATGCAATAAGCATGTGGGAACGACATATGGTTGCCAGGATGCTTTCCGTGCCCGTCAGTGTGTCCATCATCTTGTGCTTCAACGCTGGCAGATGCCGCTGATGGCTCTTTAGAGATGGCAGTTTCCTTGACACGCCATGATGCAAGGGAAGTGCTTTTAACTAGTAAGGAAGCATGAGTGATGGTGCGAGGCAAGCTGGGAACGGGGGCTGGGGGTGGGGGAGGTAGGGGCTCAGTGTCACTGCTGGGCTCTCTGCCTGAGGATGTTTTGGTGGCGGTGGTAGTTGCCTGGGTGACAACAAAGTCTCCCGCAGAGAAGCACCACCAAGCTCGGAAAAAAAGGCAAAAGGATGAAACAGAGGAATGGCTTTGTACCAACTGTATGGTGGCGGCAGGGATATTAGTTTTTCATCAAAGGTAACACTGACTCTGCCCATGGATGTCAATGTGATGCACAAGGCTTAATGTGACAAAACCACTACCACAGTGATTTTTTTTCTTCTATCATTGCCTTGACAGATAGGTTAGGCAATGATACACTATGCTCAGGCGACAGTCAAATAACACACAAGTCCAAAAATGTAAGGAAAATAGTAACTTTGGTGCAAATTTGTAGGAACTAATGTAAAGAGCGATCTGCTACACTATTGTACTTGTGAAGCTTGATTAGTAGCATGCTCCAGTGCCGACTCCATTAGTGTTCACATTTTTGTGACAATCAGTCTTGAACTGAAATTTTCAGGAACAGAAGACATTTTGATGTCATATATTTATATCATGTTTACCGTAATTTTCGCACTATAAGCCGCTACATTTTCCCCCCTCATTTTGAATCCTGCGGCTTATCGTCCAGTGCGGCTTATTTGTTGATTTATTTAAGTTAATAGGTAACACTTTATTTGACAGCGGACTCATAAGACTGCCATAAGACCGTCATGATTATAACATGACATTATCATGGGCACTAATGAATGCTTATGACAGATGTCAATACGTGTCATCTGGCAGATTATATCACTAACTCCATTTTTGTCCAGCTCGGATCTTTTACATCCATTACAGCTCACGGCAGTGTCATGTCTTATTTATGATGGTCTTATGTAGGGGTGTGACAAAATATCGAAATAGTGATGTATATTGTGATACTTTGTACCCCAAAAGGTTATCGATATGCGCCTGCCAAGAATCAAGATATCGTTTTAAAAAAGGTGTCAAAGTCTTAACAAAAAAAAAAAAAAAAAAAAAAAAGGAACCAACAAGTTGCTACCAAAATCTTCCACCATAATAGTGTCTCAGTTAACTCTAAGGCTGCATTGACGGTGCTCCACGCCCAATCCATTTAGACTGGGAACATTCGTTCATTCGAAACTAGAGCATTCAGGGTCATTCGGTCCGATTTTCAGGGGTTTTAAAGGTCATTTGATGTTCGTTTAAGGCCATTTTCAGGTCATTTCCTGTTGAGTTTGAGTCACTTCCTATTTATTTGGGTGATTCCGAGGTCACTTCCTGTTCTGTAATTTAAAATAAACAGGAAGTGACCCATAAAATACAAGGAAAATCAACAGGAAGTAATTGAAAATCAACAGGTATATGACCTAAAATAGGCCAAAATTACCTCATTGCCTTGCATTGGCTGCCACTGACGGCCATAGACGTTCAATCCGTTTGAAGTGGGAGGGATGGCAGCGAATGAACACCCTCCCGATTCAAATGGATTGGACGTCTATTAGTGATAAACAATTCACAGCAGAAGCTTGTTTTTCTAATTATTAGTTGTTTGTAAAATATCCTAGAATGATTTCCTGACCAATGTATCAAAAATTGTTGTATCACCATATCATCAGATTATCGTTATCGTGAGCTTTGTATTGCAAATTATATCGTATCGTGAGATACCAGGAGGTTCCCACTCCTAGTCTTATGACAGTCCAATGGTGCCACTGTCAAATAAAGTGTTACCAAACAAATAAATAGCAATACTAAAACGACTACAACAGTAACTGAAGAAATAATTAGCACAGAACATGAATTTTGATTTGTTATTTACATTTGTAGAGCTGCAATATGTGTCCAGGAGGCATGTTGGATGACAACAGTGTTGACAGCAGAGGTTGACCGTCTCCCCTAAGAGAACAGTGATGGCCAAATGAAGCTTCTTGAAGCAATGAAGACCAAATGAACCATCACGAAGCTTTGAAAAGATCAGCTGCAAAGCTTCATGATGGTTCATTTGGTCTAATGAAAGTCTTATGATGCTGCTGTCAAATAAAGTGTTGCAGGTTGATATCTTTTGGTGTAAATATCCCATTATACAGTGAGGACAGCTGGCCTGGCTAATGGGAAGTGCAACCATGACTTTGAGTAGTGGTACCAATTAAGCCTGAACGATATATCGTTTAAACATCGCCATTGCGATGTGCGCGTGCGCAATAGTCCCATTGCAAGGACGTGCGAAAGTTTTTTTTTTTTTTTAATCCACATACGCCTTGCTTTCTGCTCTGCGCACAGCCTCACACCCTCCCTCTCCCAGCTCTTTGAACCTCACAGTCACTGCAGCACTTGCTTATTAAAGTTAACGATGCTGGTTGTCTTTGATCTTGCCAAAGAAGTGGACATCACAGCGCAGCAAGTGTCAATCATCGTTTAACTTGTTCAACAATTTCTGCAAGGAAGCCGCTTTGGAATGAATGCGTGTGTGTGGAGACGTTGGAGACATATAAAATAAAATCCAGAAGTGATCATGAGGAGTTTGTAATTTCTACATGTCACAGCTAAGGTAGACAAACAGAAGTATTTAATAAAGCCAAGCATTTTTCTACTACAGTACTTTATTCTTGTTCAAAAATGATTTGGTTGGACAGTTATGTTTAAAACTGATCATAATTATTACATTTGAAGTGCTTAAAACCATATATATTCATATATATATATATATATATATATATATATAAACACACATTTTTAAAAATTATACTTTGGGGAAAAAGTGAGAAAAAAAACATGTCTTATATGTATCTCTTTCCAATGCTAAATCTGAATAAAGACATTGAGCACACACACAAATTAAAATCTGGGGGGCGGGGTACGCAACTTTGCGGTTTTTCAGTTATCGCGGCGGGTTCTGGTCCCCATTAATCGCAAAAAACGAGGGATCACTGTACACTGTGCTCATGGTGAGTCATCCAAAGTCTTTCCAAACAGCTATTAAAGTCATCTAGTGAAAAATTTTTTAAAAATATATATATACATATTTTTTTAATATCGCAATACAATATCGCAAACCCCATAATAATCGCAGCAATAGTTTTTTCCAATATCGTTCAGGCGTACTACAAGCATAGTCGAAGGTATTTAAATTTTTTTTTTAATGTATCGCTATATAAAACAAGCAATGTTCATGATGTGTGAGAGATATCACAACTGAGCATTCCGTATCGCGGCTGTAACTTTTTGTGAATCGAGCCAATTCTTCGAGAAATTTGGTCCAGGATTTGAATACAGATAGTCCGCTGGTTACGAACGAGTTCCGTTCCTGCGCTGGCGACGTCACTCAAATTTCCGCGGAAATCGGAATCAACTGGTTAAGGACCCATAAATAACCCATAAACATCAAAATAACTGTCCGAAAACATGTATAATACATCATTCTACTGTCCTCAACAAGCTGTTGGAGCTAAGTCCTAGCTAGACAATGAGATAAGCTGTCACAAACAGAGAAACGCAAATAGGTTAATTATTGAACACAATATGCTTTGTTTAGACTGTAAGCAACCCCCCAAAGGTGGCTAACAGGGCCCATAAAAGCATGTATTTCTTAACAATTATTGCTAAAGAGTGACAGCTGAGAGCACTGGTGCATCGTCTTGCAAAACTGTCATAAAGCCATGATGCAGCAGCAAGTGCAGCGACGGCAGTAGCAGCCACACATCAACAGCCAAAAAGCTATACATTATGCATTGCATCATGGAGCGCCGCGCACGGCTGCCCCCCATATTCTCGTGCAGATTTTGATGCATCAGCAACGCCGACCACAACGCTCTCTGCAGCTCGAGTCCATCACCTCCGCTATTCATGGAAGCCATTAATGATTTATTGAATAACAAATGGTGAGTAATGGGACCCTAATCCGTCATACCGGTGCTGTAATGCTTTGTGGCTTTAAAAGATGCTTTGCCCACTTGAAGTTCCAAGATTCTCAGATTAAATTTATTCAATTGTTTTCAATTATATGACGTAGCTGCACAATGCAATTAAATCCCCAGATTTCCTGAAATAGTGGTAATACCTACTACAACAGACACCTTGCTCCAAATAATTATCGCATTGACTATTTCAGTGCCATTGACGATGAGCAACATCTATTCATGTGGGTCTTAAAAACTAAATTAAAATTCTTTTAATGAGTTTTATCACTTGTAGACATCCAATTCATTTGGACTGGGAGGTTGGCAGCAATCATTTGATCCCACTTCAAATAGATTCAACATTTATAGCCGTCACTTTTTGCAATTAGCAAACCTGAGATACTGGTAATAAGTTCAAAAATATGTTTTTAGAAATGTAGTCCTGTAAACAAACAACAACCCCTTTGGATAATCATTTCAGATTAAAATTTTGCCTGCACTTGTATGGGTCTAAACTGATGTGGCATGATGTTGCACATTTTTTGTTGCTAATAACAAGTAAATAGATAATGCACAATTTCTTCCTAACATTCTCAGAAAATTATCCATGCAACCAGATGGGCCAATAAAGTGTTATCAGGCAATATCACTGGCGTTCCTTTTAATTGCCTCGTCAAGGACGGCGTATACAAATGACGAGCTTGGAAGTGTTTCTGAACTGCAACAAAAAAAATAACACAAGAATACTTATTAACTACATTTTCAAGTGTTTTCTTTACATGCATGTCTCAAATGTGTAGGTGATGTAAATACAGTGAGGAAAATAAGTATTTGAACACCCTGCGATTTTGCACATTCTCCCACTTAAAACTGATGGGCGGGTCTGAAATTTTCATCATAAGTGCTTGTCTACTGAGAGAGACAGAATCTTAAAAAAAAATTAAATCCAGGAATGACATTGCGTGTATTACTTGTGTTATACTGCTGCAAATAAGTATTCGAACACCAGAGAAAATCAATGTTAATATTTGGCACAGTAGCCTTTGTTTACAATTACGTTTAAAAAAAAATGTCAAACGTTTAAAAAAAACTTTTCACCAAGTTTTCAAAGACTGTAGCAAGGATTTTATACCACTCCTCCACACAGATATTCTCTATATCAGTCAAGTTTCTGGGCTGTCACTGAGAAATACAGAGTTAGTGTTTTCTTCAAAGATTTCCTTTTGGGTTTAGGTCTGGAGACTAGTTATGCCCCTCCAGAACCTTGATATGCTTTTTACATTATCCTGGCTGTGTGCTTTGGGCCATTGTCATGTTGGAAGACCCAGGCGTGACCCATCTTCAATGCTCTTACTGAGGGAAGGAGGTTATTTCCCAAAATCTCCTAACACATGGTCATCCTCTCCTTAATACAGTGCAGTCTTCCAGTCCCATGTGCAGAAAAAAAACCTGCATGCTATCATCCCCTTGCTTCACAGTAGGGATGGTTTTCTTGGGATGGTACTCACCATTCTTCTTCCTTCAAACGCAATAAGTGGAATTAAGACCAAAAAAGTTCAATTTTGATATCTTCTGACCACATGACTTTCTCCCATGACTCCTCTGGATCATCCCAATGTTAATTGGCAAACCTAAAACTGGTCTGGTCATTTTCTGGTTTAAGCAGGGGGACCTTACATGTCACCCATGACTTCTTTGTGTACCAACAGTCTACCAACAGTAACCTTGAAAACTGTGGTCCCAGCTCCTTTCAGGTCATTGACCAGCTCCTCCTGTGTAGTTCTGATTCTTCACAATTCTTAGGATCATTGAGACCCCATGTGGTAGATCTTAAACATCCCCAAGCTGTTTGACAACTGCTCCAATACCCTTTACAGCCTTGTAGAGGTCTACAATTCTGTCTCTAGTGTCTTTTGACAGCTCATTGGTCTTGGCCATGGTGTTAATATGCAGCTAATCACCTCAAACAGGTTAAAATGTCAGTTAAAACAGGCCTTTGAGACTCATAATTCTAGCTAATACGTATCTGCAGCAGTATTAGAGCAGGGCGGTAAACCGAAAATTTACCGTTACCAAAATTCTTCACGATGACCGACGTAATTTTGACCATGTTGATAAATTCAGCAATTTAATAAAACAAGAAAATATAGTCTTTTCATCCCACTTTGACTCTGTGTTGTTTGGCTATGTTCATTCCCCTTTAAGAAAGCAGACAGTGTGCTTACATATGGAGTCACGTGGTTTTCAGGAAGCCAAACAAACAGAACCCCAGTAGGCTAACGCTAGTGGCTAACGCTACAAGGAAACGGGATGGAGTCGGGCTTAACTGAGCTTCGCCAAACTTTCACCCAACATTAACTCTTGGCGGAATCCAGACGGGCTTTCCCCCGCTGTCCTCCCTGGTTCTCACGATTTCAGGAGAGGATGCTTTCAGTGCTTTTTTCTGGTAGTCAAGCCACAGGCTAACGCTAGCGGCTAACAGCGGCTACAAATGAACGTGATGGAGTCGGATAGTGGCTCTAACCTTGTCGAAACGGCTGAAATTAATGAGTGGACTGGGCACGGACTTCATGTAGCAATCATTATGTCGCGTTATTTGGCATCTCTGTGTGATTTCTCTGAAAGCTTTCATGATGGTAAAGCACTCAGCATAAAGTATAATCCAACAGTCTATATATGACAGTTTAATGGCCACAGCTGTTTTTTCTGTATGTGTTTGCTTTAATCTGCCATCATAAAAACTTAAATATTTGTTTCATTGGCATCATAGCAATACAGCTTTAATCTGGTTGTGTCTGTGTGGGGGGTGCATGTATTAAAAATGTTCTGGGAAAAAAAAAAACCTGAATCCTTGACGTAAACACTTGTGTTGAATAATTATGTCACAGCAGCCATTACGAGTAAGTTGTCTGAAGTGTACTGTTAAAGCTGCAAGTCATTTGTGTTATAATGACATGTTTGCACAGTCGTCATATTGATTTTTATAATGTTGTACATTTTGCAAGTCATACAAGCTGTTATAAATGTGAAGACTAGAATTCTTATTGTTTACAAGATTGTTTTAATACTTAATGTTTAGACTGCATGTGCAATTGTTAAATTGAAAGCTGGTAAATACATTTAAGGAGAAACGGTTAATTTGTATTCCATGCATTGATTCAAATTTTCAAATTATATAACAGTCCGCTTGGGTGAATTTATCGTCATTTATCGTTATCGAGGTAAATCTGCTCAATTTATCGTGATACGTACTTAAGGCCATATCGCCCAGCCCTAAGCAGTATCATACAAAAAAATGTTTTAAAAATTCATACACTGTGATTTCTGGATTTTTTTTGTGGATTATGTCTCTCACGGTGGACATGCACATACGGACGAAAATTTCAGACCCCCACAAGATTTCTAAGAGGGATAACTTGCAAAATCGGAGCTTGTTCAAATGCTTATTTTCCTCATTGTATGTATAGCAACATTGCGTGATGAAATAGCAGCGTCTTCCAGTTGATTTTTCTCAAGCATAGGACCATCTACTTTAATGGTTTCCATTTGTTAAGTAAGGTGCCGTTAACAGTCTACGACAGATCTGATCCGTAGTGGAAAATACATCACGCAAAATTCAGAGTCAAGCAATAGAGAAGCGGAGAAATGTATCTCGTAGGAGCAGTTGATTAGCATCCAACATTACAAATTGGACTCTCCCAAATGATCAGATCAAACAAAATAGATGTTGTTTTTTTGCCAGCTCTCATTTGCACTCTTCTTCAGCCATAGGTTTAAGACTTGCACAGATGGCTATGAGAGCCGTTATCATAGAATCACCAGGTTGTTGAACACAGTTGATGTGATTAAGGCAGGGACAACAAAATCAGAAACCACCAAACTACTTTCTTGGCTCACAACCGTAATGTTCCAAAGGGGCTTGTAACAACCACGCTTGATACTACTAGATGTTATAAGTAGTCCCCATTGAAGCATTACAGATATGATAAATGATTGAAAAGTGTTCGGAAATGTCCAACCTTGCAGTAAAACTACCCCCACTTTGAATTAAGCCAGCACACATTATTCCTACGAATGTTGCCTTTCTCATTTTCACTCCCTGTTGTACTTTGGAAACGGTGATCCATTTTTAATTAAATCAATATCACCTCTATCGGTTCCAGTTTAGAACAATAAACAAGCTGTTCCCAGAGCGATTCCTTTGGTCATCGATATTTCATGTTACTTTGAGGACTGCCAAGCCTGTGAACAGGACTTGTCATTTAATTCTGCTGAGAAATTACAATCCACCAATAAAAAGTTACTTCCCATTTTTTAGCCACAATGGCAAACCTTGATCATACAGTTAGCCAACTATAAATACAGCACATAAATAGATACAGCTCAGCAAGACTGCACGTTTGCAATTTCTGGCACGCAACGAGCACCAAGCTGCTATTTACAGAATGCTGTTTAGGTACCACGAAGCATCAAAAATTTATCCGCTCATTTTCTGTCCACTGAGAACTCTTTCATTCCTGGCGTTGATGCCACCCAGCGCTTCAGCTACAGTGCGGATCGGCTGCAACAGCAGTGCATTTATTGATATTTCTAGCATTTGTGGTTGTAGATGTGTTCTTGAGTGAGTTATTTCTCTAAAGTTGCAATCCACTCTGAAATATCTACAGGCAACACTCATGAACTGGCTCTTGGCATGAGAAGCTAGTCCTTTGGGAGCGTTGGGGGTCAGCATCAGAACAGTACCTTGTTTTGAAGAATTTGAGCAAATGGCGCGATTGATGTCTGTTTCCAAGAAGAGCACACCTCTTCACGATACTTCATCTTCACAAGCCTGGTCCGAGGTCTTGTGGGTGTAAAAGTGTAGGAAGGCACAATAAAATATGTCTGATAAAACTTTAAAGGCTGCGACCGTTCTTATTGTTCTTTACAAACAAAGTGGCTTAAGAAAGTATGTTTCTGTTGAAATGACCCTTCATTCTCTGTTGGATATATTTTCTCCTTCTCCAGAAATGAAAGATAATTACTAGGGATGTGCCGATCCGATCACGTCATCGGAAATCAGGCAGATCGCACCATTTTTCCGAGGATCGGAATCGGGTGAAAAGGATCAGCTTTTTCATTTTAAAAATATATGTATTTATGTTTTTCTGCTTTATGCTTGTACAGCCTCTCACTCTTCTTCCTGCTGCTTTTCTTGGTCAACAGGCAGATGTAGTTTGCTAATTAAAGTTAACAATGAATGACAGGTTTGTAGGTTTGATCTGGCAAGTGAAGGCTCTGTAGCTCTACAACAAATGTGTGAATCATCGTTTAGGCAATCTTCATTGTCTAGAGCAATGGTTCTTAACCTGGGTTCGATTCAGTGAGTAATTCTACGGAGTTTGGTGAAGGTTATGAAACAAAGAGCACTATTTTCGTATGTTGACTAAATCTAGGAAAAGCAGCATTTTTAAACCAGGTTTTAGACTGGTCTGCCCCCTCATTTACAGGCTTATTCAGTATCATTTAACTGCTAGCCCTTGGTCTGATGGGAGAAGAAACTGGTTTGCTCATTTGAAGGTTGGCTCGCACTTGGTATGAGGAACTATACCAGAGTTACGGACAGCATAGTCTCAAATTTTGACCTGTTTATAAAAAATGCTGTCAAAATGAGAAGAATTTCTAACGTGAATTCGCTAAGATATTAGCTTGCTAGCTTTGAAATATCGGTTTTCAATGAGAAAAATTACTTTATTATCTAATTCTGAAGGGCTTGGTGGACGCACATGTGAAACGTCGGGTTCGAACTACAGTTAAGAACTACAGGTCTGGAGGCTGTTCTCGGCATCATGAGCATCCAAGCGTGAGTGAATTTGAGTGGACCCTCTCATATGAGTTACCATATTGGCCCGAATATAAGACGGTGTTTTATGCATTGAAATAAGACTGAAAAAGTGGGAGTCATTTTATATTCGGGGTCTAGAGATTATACCCATTCACGATGCTAGATGACGCCAGATATCACTGAAGCGAATGCTGAACTTGAGGAGTAATGTTCTGTCATGACAGATCTCAGCTACTCTCAAGTTTAACCAGTTTGCATTATTTTATTGCAATGTTTCTCCTTATTCAGATTTGTTTCAAGACAAGTTTCAGTTAGACGTCACTTTGATGGTTAATGCAGTTTTTGCAATTTTGTTGTTTTATCACAATAGATTGGTTTATTTACATTTCAAAAACCAGAAGCCATTAATTTACGAATGTAATTGCACTTTAGTTTACATATTTAAATGTTTAGATATTAAGATTTGAATGAGGCAAAATAACATGCTTTTTCTCTCAAATATATTGTTATAATCCTTTGTTTCAGATGTACTGTAATTTTCTGTATAAAAATTAATTTGGTGTTCAAAAAGTCTTTTTTCAAACTTGAGTCTTGAAATAGAGGGGGTCGTCTTATAATCAGGGCCGTCTTATATTCAGGCCAATATGGTATATGAATGTTATGGATAATGATTTAAAGTATGGCGTTACAGGTGATGCAATGAAGAATGTGGGTGTGCCTACATTTTGGGCTGGTGCACCAGCACACCAGTTGAACCAATGCAAAAAGTAATTGTGGAACCTTACAATATACAGTACAGACATCCATCGCTACTTTGCGCTTCAAACTTTGCACCCTCTGTCCATCGAAGATTTTTTTTCAATTAAAAAAAAAAAAAAATGAATAGAGATGAGCTGTCCCCGAAATGATGATTGGCAGACTGTTAATATTGCCGGAGACTTGACCTTCAAAGCGCCACATGCGTCAGTCATCGTTTAACTTGTTAAACAGTTGCTATGCCAACTCATTTTGGGTAGGTGGCCAGCTGGAACGGATTTGAGTGGGCACTCAATGAAGCATTTAATAAAAACAAGCATTTTTTTTTTTTTTTTTTTTTTTTTTAATGGATTGGAAGTTTACTTTTTTTAGTGTTTAAAAATAATGCTGTGGGACAGTAACGTGTTTAAAACATCATAATTATTACATTTAAAGTGCTTAAAATCGTTTATTAAAATATATACATATATATATACATACATATAAAAGTTTTTGTTTTTTTTATTATACTTTCGGGTAAAAGATAAAAATAAAAAAAAGTACACTTCGCCGTTTTTCACATCGCGGCGGGTTGTTGTCCGCATTCACCGCGAAAAACGAGGTATCACTGTATATCGCAATGTTAATTTTGCCAATATCATTCAGGCCTAATTTATATATACTGTACATATATATATTTGTGAAATTTTAAGGGCTAAAAAGTAATAAAATAATCCAGAAATACAATGGCATTGCCAAAACAAACAAAAATATATACGTTTTATACTCTGCAACACTCCTGGAAAAAAGCGGAAGAGGAAGTAATGTAAAAAGTACAGTACTGCAACATGTTTCGAACTTTTGTTCAAATAAAAACAACTTTTTTAAACTTTTTTTTTTTTTTTTGGGAATCGGATCAGGACTCGGTATAGGCAGATTCTCAAAATCAGGTGACTTGGACTCGGGTGCAAATATATGCGATCGGGACATCCCTAATAATTACCACCCAAAAACAACCCGTGATAAACAATGATAATTTCATTGCATAGTAATGTGCAACGTGAATGAAAAAGTTCCAGTAAGTATGAAAACCTCTTGGAGTTATTTTATATCAAATAATATACCAAAACAGCCATTACAAACGATCGTTGTAGATTTAGCAGTTCTACTGTTTATTTTGAAGTGGCCATTATTTGACAATAAAAGCCTACTTTTAAATAGTAGAAGAAAACAGTAGATTCTATCAACTACTAAAGGCCAAAATTTGGCTCCACATCTGGGCTATAAACACATGGAGACTATAAACCAATGACACAGAGGCCATAAACATACATGTTTCACCTCTTGAACGATACATTCCAGGATATCTGTCTGGCAGGGGTGACAGCATTTCTGCAATAGACTCAAGAAGCGGTTGCCAAACGTTGCTACAAATTCACATAACTAGACATTCGGGGAAGATACCGGCACTGTCTGCCTTGGCTACTCAGCAACAGCGCTGCCAGATTGTCAACTCTACCTGGAAGCACTATGGGTTTCATGACATGCAGTATATCCACCTGCTCTATCGCTGGCTATTAAAAACCTGCAAAACGCATTAGGACCCTTGAGGAATGAGATTAAGTCAATACAGAGCTAAAAGCGGGAGTTCAATTTCCTCCTTTATTAATCTAATCTGAAAGTGAGATCCTCCATGCTCGTGTATTTGTGTCATGTGGTATTTATTCACGGACAGCAAAAAATATTGACATTAATGGGAGGTGATAGTTGATGTCATCTATGGACAGGAAAGTAAGTCTTAAAGTTGGTGTGATTTGTATTCATATCAAATTTCTCAGACAGCGCTTGTGTTTCATTTCGTGTCCCACTTGATTTAATTTGGTGATGGTGTGTTTGAAGAAGATGCATTAACACACTTGACATTACTTTTTTCAGAATCTATGACAGAAATATTCTGGTTGTTACCCATGACGCAATTTCCGTCTCTGTTCTCAAGTGGGTACTTGAAATGCACAAATCTGAGCTCTGAGGGTCCATAAGTAGAACATTTTGCTTGCTAGAGATCAGGAAAAAGTCACAGGGAGTTTGAGGAGGCTTGCTGAAGAAATGTTTCTGTATAATTAAGAGTTTAGTTTACATGTTTTCCAGTGTTATAATAGTTGGAGATGATAGCCTGTAGTCATGTGGATGACTGAAAATGTTCATTCGCTGCCACACCTCCTGGATCAAATGGACTGGATGTCTCAGAGTGATAAGACAGACTCCACCATCAGTTGACAAGACAGCTCCCAAAGTCATTGCGCCATGCCTTCCCGTACGGGGCCAACCCAGGCAGAATGTTGAGTTGGCTTTCACTGTCATAACACATGCTGCGTTCTAACGCCGGATTTAGGCGGAAATAGGACAAGGTTTTACTGCATACAAGCCGGCAGGAGGGTCTCAAGAGTGATTTGGTCGGGGATTCAAGGTAATTATTGAATTAAATAGCACCATGTATGCATTTTGAAATGTGAAAAAAAATGGATAAAATTAGCGTAACTTTGGGTTGAAATATTTAGGTAAAATGAATGATAACTGCCCAGTTTTTTGCTTTTAACCAAGAATCTAGACTGTGTTACGTTCATGTATATGGACATTCTGCGATTTAAGCTTTTATTTACAAGAAATTTCAACTTAAAAAGCTCTTGGTTTCGTGACAGCCGCCATGTTGGATTACACAATACCGTAGTTTCTGCTTGAAATATTTATGTAAAATGAACAATTACTGCCCGTTTTTGCTTTTAACCAAGAATGTAGACTGTTTTGCATTCATATATATAGAAAATTCCGCGATTTAAGCATTTTTTTGCCAAGAATTTTCAACTTAAAAAGCTCTTCGTTTTGTGACGGTCACCATGTTGAATTATGTATCTCAACACAATAGCGGAATTCAACCTAAATAAGTTGTGATTGTATATAGAAAAATGCAACTTTTGCTTTTGTGGAGTAAGATGATTCTGCATGCTTTCCTCAAGTTTCTGGTGTGAAAATTGAGTAATTTAATAGATGTTGAAAAAAAATGAAATTAAAAAAATGAAGTTGCTATGTTGGGCAAAAACTTATGATATGTTAAATATTTCTGTTGATCCTGAAAATATAGAAGATTATCTCTGCATTTGGTGATTTTTGTTCATCTAGCGTAGAATTTGAGAATTTTACAATTCTATAATAAAATAATTTAATTTGAGAATTTTATAGCAATTTTAAGTTTTGTTATATTTGAATTAAAAAATAATAATTGGGATTTTATTAGGGAACAAATTTTTTTATGTTGCTGCCCAGGGAGACTCATACAGTGGGGCAAATAAGTATGTAGTCAACCACCAATTGTGCAAGTTCTCCTACTTGAAAAGATTAGAGAGGCCTGTAATTGTCAACATGGGTAAACCTCAACCATGAGAGACAGAAGGTGGAAAAAAAAAACAGAAAATCACATTGTTTGAATTTTAAATAATTTATTTCTAAATTAGTTTGGAGTATTTGGTCACCTGCAAACAAGCAAGATTTCTGGCTGTCAAAGAGGTCTAACTTCTTCTAACGAGGTCTAACGAGGCTCCAATCGTTACCTGCATTAATGGCACCTGTTTTAACTCATTATCGGTATAAAAGACACCTGTCCACAACCTCTTTCAGTCACACTCCAAACTCCACTATGGCCAAGACCAAAGAGCTGTCGAAGGACATCAGAGACAAAATTGTAGACCTGCACCAGGCTGGGAAGACTGAATCTGCAATAGGTAAAACGCTTGGTGTAAAGAAATCATCTGTGGGGGCAATTATTAGAAAATGGAAGACATACAAGACCACTGATAATCTCCCTCGATCTGGGGCTCTACGCAAGATCTCACCCCGTGGCGTCAAAATGATAACAAGAATAGTGAGCAAAAATCCCAGAACCACACGGGGGGACCTCGTGAATGACCTACAGAGAGCTGGGACCACAGTAACAAAGGCTACTATCAGTAACAGAATGCGCCGCCAGGGACTCAAAACCTGCACTGCCGGGCGTGTCCCCCTGCTGAAGAAAGTACACGTCCAGGCCCGTCTGCGGTTCGCTACAGAGCATTTGGATGATCCAGAAGAGGACTGGGAGAATTTGTTATGGTCAGATGAAACCATAATAGAACTTTTTGGTAGAAACACAGGTTTTCGTGTTTGGAGGAGTAAGAATACTGAATTGCATCCGAAGAACACCATACCCACTTTGAAGCATGGGGGTGGTGGTGATGATGTTGGTGTTGGTGAAACATCATGCTTTGGGGCTGTTTTTCTGCAAAGGGACCAGGAAGACTGATCTGTGTAAAGGAAAGAATGAATGGGAATGAATGGGGCCATGTATCGAGAGATTTTGACTGAAAATCTCCTTCCATCAGCAAGGGCATTGAAGATGAGACGTGGCTGGGTCTTCAGCATGACAATGATCCCAAACACAAAGCCAGGGCAACAAAGGAGTGGCTTCGTAAGAAGCATTTCAAGGTCCTGGAGTGGCCTAGTCAGTCTCCAGATCTCAACCCCATAGAAAATTTGTGGAGGGAGTTGAAAGTCCGTGTTGCCCAACGACAGCCCCAAAACATCACTGCTCTAGAGGAGATCTTCATGGAGGAATGGGCGGAAATACCAGCAACAGTGTGTGAAAAGCTTGTGAAGAGTTACAGAAAACGTTTGGCCTCCGTTATTGCCAACAAAGGGTGCATAACAAAGTATTGAGATGAACTTTTAGTATTGACCAAATACTTATTGTCCACCATGATTTACAAATAAATTCTTCAAAAATCAAACAATGTGATTTTCTGTTTTTTTTTCCACATTCTGTCTCTCATGGTTGAGGTTTACCCATGTTGACAATTACAGGTCTCTCTAATATTTTCAAGTGGGAGAACTTGCACAATTAGTGGTTGACTAAATACTTATTTGCCCCACTGTATATGCCTAAAGGAGGTGCCTGTTTTGGTTTTAGGTCGCGAGCGCCTTTGGTTTTGAAAATATTTGAACTTTTAAGTTTTTGAAAATAGGCCCCCTACGGATCCACCCTGAGCCCCGTGTCCCTTCAACTGATAGTGAAGTCTATGGATAAACTAATATAAAATTCATTGCAGAAAGATGACAGTTGAACTCTGGAAAAACTATTCCAAATATAATTGATCTCAATGGGAATTTTCCTTCTGAAAGTCAACAAAATCCAAGTATTGAATTGGATTGTGGTGCACCTTGGAGGTACCCACTCGTATCCATTAGCCCTTAAAAGTGTGGAATAAGGATTAGGATCTTAAGGGAATCCAATGTCGAGCATAAAAAGCAAAAACTCAGAAGTTCAATTTCTGGCGTCAGTAAAATAAAAAAATAAAAAATGCATTGGGATATTTAAGGACAAGAGAGAGAAAGACCACAATCTTTTATTCTATCCTTGCATTAGATTGCACCTTCAGACATGCTGGCTTTTCCCAAGCCTTTGTATGAAACTGCATTTGCTGCTGCATTAGCAACTCTCGCCTCGCTTTCTCCCTGCCTGACTTCCCCATCCTCACCCTTTTTTCCCCTGCAGCCTTGCAGACAGATAAATGGGACGGAGTCAGGCTGAATGAGGTTTTCTCGAATGATCCTACTTCCACACCAGCAAAACCAATTACCATGACTAAGATAAACCCCTCCAGCGCCCCCCCCCCACCCCTCCTTAACCCACACATACACACGCCACCTTCCAATTTGCCATTGTTAAAGCACGGTGAGCATCTCTGCTTGTCCCCTACAGGTCGTGAATGAAGTCAAAAGTCAGGGCCTGTGGACACTCTTCTGCTTTACATGATGAGGACAACGCACCGGGCGTAAAAAGCGTAACGTCGTAGGAAAAATGACATTTCCTCCCGCTGGCCTTTCATTAGCATTTCTTCGGCGTATCCTATAATGGAGAAATGTCACAAGAGTGCCCGTGGGCTGTAATTCTGAGTAGGACGTGATGAGTGGGTCTTATTTTGGTGCCAAACTCTAGGGCAGCGACCAAAGCAGCCTCTGATCCATACATCCAACCACACTTCCACTAACGGCATGATTAATACCACAGCAAGAAAAAAGAAAGTATTGTCTTCGCCTCGGCAGCGACCAGCCGTGTGTTAACTAGGCATTTGCCAGTATGAGATTCTGACGGTATCATAACCTTAAGCCAAATATCACGGTTTCACGGTATTGCAATTACACCTCTAAAATGTGTTACTTTGACATATCTGCGTTTTAAAAAACAAATAACCAATAGAACAGGGTTTTATTTTTCAAAAAATTTGCAAATTGGAACATAAGAATAATGTTAAGAATTGAATTATTTTCCATGAAAAGCACGTGTTTATGACTGGTATCATGTTTACATTATACACACAATCTCTTTCACTGACAGTTGCCAGAGAGAAAAAAAACACCTTGTTTAACCACGGCTAAACACACTAAACACACTATAGGGCTGCAGCTATCGAATATTTTAGTAATCGAGTAATCGACTGAAAATTCTATCGATTAATCGGATAAAACATTTTTTTAGGTGAAGAGCAATTATAAATATACATGAGAAAACAAGACATTTCATCTAATAATGAACCATTTTCAGTCAATCAATGTCTTTATTTCCGATGTACATTGTTGAAAACAGCCAACAATTGCATCTCAGATGTAACTAGAAAAAATAAATAAATAAAATCCGTTTTTAAATACAGTGTTACCTCTACATATGAATTTAATCTATTCCAGGACCTGGTTTGTAAGTAAAAATGATCACATGTTGAGTTGTATTTTCCCATAAGAATTCATTATAATTCGATTAATTTGTTCCACAGCCCAAAAAGCTACGCTCTAACCTTAATACTGCAGGTACAAAGAACAATAACAATTGAATATAGCAATTACATATAGCAAAACAAATAAAGTATAAATAAAATTCGGAATAATAATAATATTATTATGTAAGAAATCGGGTTCTAATGTGGCGGATGTGTTTTGCTTGCTGTTCATGAACGCACCGTGTGACTGACAACTGAGTGAGAGATGTGTGGAAGTTTTTACTAGGCCTGTTGCAATAACAGTTTTTAGTAAGCGATATATTGTCACATAAATTTTTGCTGATATGCCATATTATTGTAATTTTTTTTTAACCAATTCAACCACTAGTGTAGTGGCAATACATCCAATAAATGACCCATATAAATTCTATTAACTGTTAATTTAATAAATTCTTAAATAAAACACAAACTACTGTATATTAAAAATATTTTTTAAAAAACCACCAAAAAAAAAAAAATGCATAACGAGTCATTTGAAAGCTCGCTAAGTGCAGAGTATGAAATAGATGAGAAACCCAATGCCATTTTTGTTCTCTACCAACTAGGCCATCAAAAGTGTTTACACCAGGGGTGTCCAAACTTTTTGCAAAGGGGGCCAGATTTGGTGTCGTAAAAATGTGAGGGCCGACCTTGGCTGACGTTTTTTACGTAGAACAATTAGGGCTATCAAAATTATCGCATTAACGGGCGTTAATTAATTATTTTTAAATTAATCACGTTAAAATATTTGATGCACAAGCCCCGCTCAAACAGATTAAAATGACAGCAAAGTGTCATTTCCACTTGTTACTTGTGTTTTTTGGTGTTTTTCCGCCCTCTGCTGGCGCTTGGGTGCAACTGATTTTATGGGTTTCAGGCTTCAGCACCATAATTATTACTGACATCAACAATGGCTAGCTACTAGTTTATTTTTTGATTGAAATTTTTACTAACTTTATTAAAACGAAAACATTAAGAGGGGTTTTCATATAAAATTTCTATAACTTGTACTAACATTTATCTTTTAAGAACTACAAGTCTTTCTATCCATGGATCGCTTTAAGAGAATGTTAATAATGTTAATGCCATCTTGTTGATTTATTGCTAGAATAAACACAGTATTTATGTACAGTATGTTGAATGTATATATCCGTCTTGTGTCTTATCTTTCCATTCCAACAATAATTTACAGAAAAATATGGCATATTTTATAGATGGTTTGAATTGCGATTAATTACGCTTAATTAATTTTTAAGCTGTGATTAACTTGATTAAAAATTTCTCACAATGTATCTTCCCTGTAATCTTGTCGTACATGTCAACGTGTCTTGTTTGGTAATATCGCCTCACATTGAACTCTTTAAAAATAGTGACTGTCTCTTTGCAAATGAGGCGGACACAGTTGTTGCGTATTTTTGTGAAGAAATAGTCCAAATTCCACCTATCCTTGAAGCGTTAGCCGTCACAGTCAACTTTCTTTTTTTTGTTGATTGTCGTCATTTTAGAAAATTGGGAGTAAAGGGTCACATGGGGTAATGTTGCTTAGAGTGCTGCTGCCTTTTAGTGGGTAAATGAGGAGTAGCATTTAGTGTGTAAACTACTTCATATGCTGGTAGCAGTACTGCTGACCAATTTATTAAGTCTGTGTGCGGGCCAGACGTTATTGATTTTAGGACAGAGGCTGGGGGCTGGATGAAATTTGACCACGGGCCGCATTTGGCCCCCGGGCCGGACTTTGGACATGTCTGGTTTACACAGTATTTGATCCAAAATGATCTTGTCCTGCAAAGTGCAAATTGCAAATTGAAGCCAAATTATTCTTTGCCAATCAGATTTTCATAAAGGGTTTCATTTTAAAGTTAATCTCTCATACTTCAGATTTTACATTAAGAATAACTCCAGAAATCATTATTTTTATGTTGAAAATGACGTGCTTCTATTTTGACATGTTCACAGGAATTACGTTCACTAAACCGCTAACCATAACATTTACACTCCGTGGAAAAAAAAAAAAAAATAAGTGCACTTCTCTATTCGTCATGCAAGTGGTGTCAGTAATAGATTTTTTTTTTCCTTTTTTCGTTTGCAAATGCTATTAACAAGCTATTTTTCATGTTGGAAGTGTCACCTTTCAACTGCAATTTTGCGTTTTAGAGAAGACTGTCAATGTTTCATAGCAGGCTAAAGTGGTTTGTACATTATCTTTTTTCCATAAGCCTCGATGTAGCAATGCTAATGTTTTACAATGATTAATACAGATGCGTTTCCGATTTGTATGTCTGAACTTTAATTCTATGACGTGTTGATGACCAATAAGCATCTGTGAAAGAAACTGGAGTCTCATATGTCAACAACACATACGTGTGCCTTGTGCACCCAGCACACACAAACACCCGCACGCACAAATGTATGCACGCAGCGATAAATCGCAGCCTTGAAAACCACCCTCATTTTTATTTACTGTGTGATAAATGGACTTATTGCATATCGCGACAGGCTTAGTTTTTACTTTCTCTTTTCATGTTATTGTTGGCACTGCGGACAGTAGCCATGTTGCGTTGCACAAGTTTTGAAATAAATGACAAAAAACCTGACGAAGCTGGCGACTTCCTTGCCAATGTTACAAAAATAATAACTGTCACCTTAACTTATAAAAACTGGCAAACGGAGGTCAGATGAGGACCGTTGCGAGCGTAGACATAATCCGGCCGTATTGTCGGCTAGTTCACTGATGCGCACATGACGCTCATATTTTTCTATCATTCCATCTTATTTTCAGCGCTAAATGTCACCTTTTTCCTTTTTTCACCATCTACACTAACTTTATTGGGACTCATGCTGATTTCTCTCACAAGAAAATCCGCCGTGCGTCCGTCTTGCAGGAAAACAATGAAACTGCAATGCTGTCATAAATCATCGTATTTCGAGCATGTCGTCATATGTCAATACAAATGGCAAGTAAAATTTTACATTGGATGTCGAAGAGATCGTATGTCGATGTGATCGTATATCGAGACACCAAAATGAAATGAATGTGTGAGTAGTATTTTGCATAAATGCATGCAAAAATATATGTTCACATTCATGCTCGAATGTTGACATTTAAACTATGTACCTTGCCTCCTGCCCATTGTTAGTTGGGATAGGCTCCAGCACCCCTGCGGCCCTTGTGAGGATAAGTGGTTCAGAAGAAGGCTAACTTGCTATTTTACTATACAAAGGTTTAATTTTCTCTATCTGAACAATGTCAGTTTGCTAAATATGTGACAAAAATCTGACCATCCGAGCCATTAAAACTCAGGAAACCTGCAGCTACAGTTCAATATTGTAAATGGATGATAAATGTAGTGTCAAATGTTTAAAAAACAGCATAACAACAACCAACATTATTTGGCCTGGCTAAAGGACATGTAGCTTAAAACCAACAGCCTGACCAGTTTCAAAGACCCGGCCGGTATCAACACAATTTCACTTTCACCTACAAAAAAAAAAAAATAAGACTATTTTTTTCCCCCCGCAGCCGAGGTCACATCCATTTAAAAACAGCCAGATGAGCGCAACATAGCAGGTTTACTGTACCCCTGCGAGCAAACTTTGCCCCTTGGCAGGGTTACCACATCCTACAACACAACCCCTTTGCTCAAGGTTAAACTCACATTGAGACTCTACAAGAAGCTGGTGGACATTTGGCCACATAGTGTTTGCAAAACACGAGACCTGATAAATAAAATCATCCATCTTTGTTGAGCTACAGAAAAGCAAGAAAAACTAGGAATGAAGAATGAACCTGTTTAAAGCAGATGAAGCTGTACCCTCAGAGTGTAGAAAACAATGGTTTTTTTGGACAGATTTAAATATCACGGGCTTTGAAAAAAATACTCGAACCAACACAAGCATGCCTGACATTAAAAAAAGCTTTTTAACTTTAGTCAACTGATTGGACACTGTTAACAAAGACAAAAATACAGCAGTTTTGGTTGAATCTTCGACATCTCAGACTCACTTAGTTAGGAAAATTGCTGAATCATCCAGAAAATGAGGATTCAGCACGATCATTTTTTTATTTGATTGTTTTTTTTTTGTTTTTTTTTTAATTATTATTCAAAAGTAGGAGTGGGAACCTCTTGGTACCTCACGATATGATATTTGATATGATTTGCGATACAAAGCTCACGATAACGATCTGACGCTATGGCGATACAACGATTATCGATACATTGGTCATTCTAGGATATTCTACAAATAACTAATAAACAGAAAATGAAGTTTCTGCTTTGAATTGGAATGAGTTTATCACTAGTAGACGTCCAATCCATTTGAAGTGGGAGGGTGGCTGCCATCCCTCCCACTTCAATCGAATTGAACGTCTATGGCAGTCAGTGGCAGCCAATGCCAGGCAATGAGGTAATTTTGGGCCATTTAAGGTCATTTACTAGAGGCGTGCGAAATTTCAAATTCTTAGATTATTCGTGATTCGGCCATGGAAGATTCAAGAACGATTCACATACATCCAAATTCCGATTATTGAATTATACCAGGTAAAGCGGAAATAAAACACAGTCAGCGCGGTCTTCAGGACGAGGAACGGACAGAGAGTAAATATCATGTTCAACCCATGCCGCTAGATAAAAAAAAAAAAAAAAAAAAAAAACAATAATACCTGACTGCGGCAAACAGCGCACAGTTGCTAGTTGCTACACACATACGGCAACATACAGCTATGGTAGATATCACATACAGTGTATCTAGAACTAGATGTGAAATGACACACGACGGCCATATTAGATCATATACCAAGAACTAGATGCGAAATGAGACTTTCCCGTGCTAGTAAACAGGCGCCATCTTAAAGCTGCAGACTTCTCTAGAAGGCTCTGTTGTAGCGAACCTAATTCGTTTTTATCTAAAAAAAAAAAAAAAAAAAAAAAAAAAAAAAAAAAGCTAACCAAAATCGGCAAAATCTTGACTTGAATCTATCTTTAAATGATGAAACAGTTTTAAAACTTTCATGTTGAAAGTAGACAGAAGGGAAATTATGGAATAACGGGAGCAATTTTAACAATTTTATCGGTTGATCCACAACATTAAATTAATTGAATGTAGTTTAAAGCTGCCGATACAGAATGGGGAGTTGAGTAGTTTATTTACCGTTTTTAACGGTTAACTTGATACTGAAAGTAGTAGTAGTAGTTTATTCAGCCTGAGAGGATTTTTGAACAATTTTGGAACTAGTGTACAAAAAATTTAAAGCGGGGGCGGGGGGGGGGGGGGGGCGTAAGGGGGGGTTGCGGTGCATCAATAATCGATTTATAATCGAATCGGAGCCTCTGAATCATAATCGCAATCGAATCGTTACGTGCCCAAAGATTCCCATCTCTATCATTTAGCTGTTGATTTTCAGTTACTTGACTTGGGAATCATCCAAATGAAAAGGCAGTGACTCAACTCAACAGGAAATGACCTGTAAATGCCCTAAAATGAACAGCAAGTGACTTGTAAATGCCCTGAAAATCGGACAGAATGACTGTGAATGCTCTGGTTTCTAGTGTTGTTAATCTTACTTTAAAAAAGTAATTAATTATAGTTGCAAAATACTTCTCCCAAAAAGTTACCTGAATGTAAGAGTAATTAGTTACTTGGCAAACTAACTGGTGATAATTTTCATGTTTTGTTTTTTTTTCCCCCACAAAAAATAAAATAAAAAATAAATAAAAAAAAATAAAAAGTCACACATTGTGAAGTTTAAAGGGTTTCTGAGACAATTGGCCCTAGCCCAATTCTTTACCCTAAACTTAACTAGACTCAGGGGTATTGCAGATATTGCGATAACTAGATAGTAACATTTGATATGTGTGGAAGTCATTTATTGTTGTGAATCAACTGTTAAAGTTGTTAAAATTTCTCCAGTTATTGCATTAGCTCCCTTCTGTCCATTTTCGACATGTGTAAGTTTTAAAACTGTTTCATCATTTAAAGATAGATTTAAGTTTTGCCGATTTAGGAGCATTTTAGATAAAAAATTACTTAGGTTCGCTAGGAAGGTTCTCTACAACAGAGCCTTCCTGAGAAGTCTACTGCTTTAAGATGGCGGCTCTTTACTAACGCATCTAGTTTTTTTTATTACACATGTTGCTAATGCCGTCGTGTCTGTCATTTGCATCTAGTTCTGTATATATGTGATATCTACCGAAGCATCATCTGGGCGTTGTCTGTAGGCTATCGGCTACAGTCAGGTATTATTGGAGCCACCTAGCATAGTACCATCGCGTTTGCAACGGCGTAACACTCCCTTGCCTCCTCCCCACTCCTGCTCTGCTCTCTCGTCTCCAAGTCTTTTTCAGACTTTTCTCGCTTCAGTCAATCAACATCGTAAAGCATAGTAACGCACGCCAGATGAGGAAAGTAATTAATTAGATTACTCACTACTGGAGAAAATAACGGCGTTAATAACGCCGTAATATTCTAACGCCATGATTAACAACATTGCTGGTTTCAAATGAACGAACGTTTCCGGTCTAAATGGATTGTGCGTCGAGCACCGTCAGCGCAGCATGAGAGTAAACTGAGACACTAATATGGTGGAAAATTTTGGTAGCAACTTGTTGGTTCACTTTTATGATTTTTTTTTTTTTTTCCCAGACATCGACACCTTTTTAAAACGATATCTCGATTCTTGGCAGGAATCGATAACCTTTTGGGATACGAAGTATCACGATATATCACCATTTCGATATTTTGTCACACCCCTATTCAAAAGTGTTATTTTCTTTATTTATTTAAAAGAGACTTAAATACCTGGCTTCCACAGACCGCATATTTTGGGTCATGTACATATGCCGAGTTTTGACTTTTGGGGCAGTTCAATTAAAAAATATTTTCAATCAAAGAAAAAAAAAATCATTTGAAAAATATAATTGCCCTCCCCTAATTTTTTTTTTTTTTTTTTATTATATGCAAAGCAAATGAGGTGCTAGTCAAATAATCCGTTTGAAAAATAATTTTGACTCATTATAAAAATATAGTTTTTTGTAGTTTTTATAGTTTTTCATAGTGGAACTTCAAGTCACCTGAGTGTTTTCCGCCATATATATTTAGATTGTCTTCCCATATGTTGGAAGGACAGAACCATTATTAAATGAATTATTTTCAATATCTTCAGACTTACATTTACTACTAACTTTTTTTCCCTCAAACGCACATTTGATTGGCTAATGACTTGACACCCCCCCCACCCCACCCCTCGCGACACACACAGACACACACACAGCCCCGACAGAAATATATGTTGACAACATGCCGCCTCCTCCGGCCCCTTCGAAGAGGAGGGATATTAGAAGGTTTTTTTTCGGCCACCAGCAGCCGTTTTAATCATTGTAAAAAGACGTCAATGTTGTGGAGGTGGGAAACACACCACTAATTATGCTACTGAAAGTCCGACCTGCATCAGAGTTAGCATAACATTAAACTGTGTTAACTTGCTAACATGCCTAAACTCGATTAGGAAGCTGCTTAGAGAGGAATTTCCACTGTATGTGTTTTCTACTATTAATGTTAATTAAACTGTGAGGAAACATAGAGAACTCTGCTGGAAACTACAGAACCCGAAAAACGTGAGCTGCTTAGAGAGCGAGCTCCCAGTCGGTTTCACAGTCAAAAAAAAAAAACATATTGCTTTTTTCTTCTTGTTAACAGCCTGGTTGAGAAGGAAAGAAGGTTAGAGCATGTTGTGACTTTACAATTATGGAACCAAATACCTATTAGTGCAATAATAATTAAAATGTGTTTTTTTTTTTTTTTTCTACATTAAAAAAAAATATTTATATTTGCAGCTTATGCAGACATTTTTTCAGATAATCATACATTAATCATAATCGAGGTAAAAACTTAATCCCAATTAGTATAATATAATAATATCATTGCTCAACCCTCTGATGCACTTTAGAGATGCTTGTGGACAAAATCAGTTGTTTTAACTGAAGGAAGGCTCCATTTCTATTTTTGTTATTCCCTGAATAAGAAGTTTTTTTACTGTTATATTTACTTTATTTATTCAGACAAAGTTGAGTGGTCCCAAGGCAAATGTTTAATTCTTGCATACCTGGATAGCTAAGAGGTTATTATCTAAGTAAGTTATTAGGTAACTAATTAAGTTTGTATTGATTGTGTATGTTAATATTATTTAAGTTATGTTCAAATATTCATTATTTTCCAAGCCGCTTATCCTCACGAGGGTCGCGGGGATGCTGGAGCCAATCTCAGCTCACTATGGGCAGTAGGCAAATATTGCAATTTAAGTTTGCTAATAAAATCCAGAAATTTATTCTGAAAGTTTTCAAAATATTTCTTTATTAGTTTTTGAAAACAAAGGTTTGAATTGAACAGTTTATCACCTGAACCATGCACACGAAAGTTAGTATATGTCAATACAGATTTATTTTGCTTTGATCGTTTAGCCTATCAATTAATTATGTTCACATTCGTGAGAAATGTAGCCCCGAACCCCGTTCACCGAATTTGTTTGGCCTTATTAATGTCCCGTTCCCAGCAAAAAGTCTACATGCAGGTAATGCTGTTATATCGACCCTGCCAATGTTGACACCAAACCTACGCCCTTGGCCATAATAATAACTTTTATCCATCACGATAACATTATTTGTAAATATTTTTAATGAATGAATACAATGATAAAGAAGAAACCTTCCTCAGTCTAAATAAATTGGACATCTAACGCTGTCAATGGCAGCCGATGAGTTAAATAACTGCCCTATAAAGGTTCAAACTTTTCTTTCCTTGACAGTTCAAATAACAGACCTGCTGTGAAATGTAATCCAGACACCATGACAATGCTTATTTTTTGTGCCTGTGAACCACCGTAGGATTTGCTCATTTTTCCGAGGGCAAGAAAAGTTCAGCACTTGTGCAGGTCCTCCAGGTGCAGGCGAGTCTGTAGCTTCTTACATGCGAATCAGCAAGCCTCTAGTCAGAACACCTGCAAAAATCTTCTACCTTTGTGAAACTTTTAATAGAGGTTGTCAGGACTTTTTTTTTTTTTTTTTTTTTTTTTTTTTTAATATTTGACTCACACAAATGCTACACCTAAAAAAAATGTTTAAAATTTTGAATCGTTAGTACATTAGACCTTGAGGTCCCTTAGACAGCAGACTCTTTTGAACATTCTCCTCTCGTAGTCAAGCGTTTCTCATAAAATCTGAAATAATTACACGTTACTACATTGGGTCAAAATGTTTGCCTTGGAGATAGTTTCACAAAAAAAAGTCTTTTAAAGTACACTGCTTTGAATCAAGCGCTGAAGGAAACTTAAATCCTGAAATCAAGTGAATGGGCTTACCTCCCTGTAATAAAATATCTGCATTCATTCATGGGCTGTCAGTGCCAAGGGCATGCACACTCACATACACACAGTGCACTCATCACCAACGACAACAACTCTCCCCAGTGGGGCCCAAGGTGAAAACCATTTTAAACGGAGCAGCTCCGTCACTGCCTGGCATCAGCGGGCAGTCGGGGCATGAATACGTTTCACCCTGTGACTCCTTGTGGATTTATTTAATTGGCAGCAACAGCATGCCTTCAAGTCGCATACTTTACAACGTTAAGTAATCCATATCGTCCTTGTATGAAAATGCCACTCAATCCTCTGAAAGGCAAAATGAGATCATGTTTCCAACTTCTTCAAAAAACATTGTTATATCTTGTAAAACGCGGTGGAGGACCAGGATTGACAAGTTTTAACACAAATAATGAAAATGTTAATGTTTCAAAAGTTATTTATTTCAACATTTATTTCAATATGTATTTACTAGGGCTGTGAGACGATTAAAATGTTTAATCAAGTTAATCACAGCTTAAAAATTAATTAATCGCAATTAATCGCAATTCAAACCATATCTAAAATATGCAATATTTTTCTATAAATTATTAGGGCCCGAGCACTAAGCGTGCGAAGGCCCTATTGTTTTGCAAAGGATTATTTTTTTTTTTTATTATTATTATTTTTTTTTTTTCAGGGCAAATGAAAACGGCCAATTTGGAGGCCTGAACATGCACGAAAAGTCACCAAAATTTGCACATACGTCCGGAAAATTGTAAATTTCGATAATTTTGCAACGTTGCAAAAAAATATAACAAAATGGCTCAGTGGCGCCCCCTTGAAATTTTAAAATTGGCCTATAACATTAGGGTCTGTCAGCGTAGAGCAATGAAATTTGGGGGGTCTATACCTTGTCCAAAACCGCTCCAAAAAAGCATTTACACGCATATTCCAAACCCAACAGGAAATCGGTTATTTTGGATCAAATATGAAATTTTTATCGATTTACAGGGTGCACATTTGAGACCTTTTCGCCGAGGGAGTTAGTTGGATCATCTTCAAAATTGGTGAGACTGTTCAGGAGACATATGAAATCTTAAGTTTTGAAAATGGTGCGTTTTCATTCACGGGTCTGACCTGGGCGTGGTGCCAAAGTCGACCATTTTTTCGGCAAAATGACAAATTCAGTAAATGACTTATAGTTCCTTGACACAACGTTCAATCTTTTTCATATTTGGCATGTATGTGTGGTATCCCACCCTTAACACGAGTGCATTGAAATATTACCCATTAGGTCTAGCGCCCCCTAGTGAGAACAGGAAATGCCTTTTTTTACGAGACAGGTTCCTCCTCCAAGGGAAAAAAATCTGTTGACCTCAAACCTGCATCAGGGGAGCCTTAAGACCTGTGTTCAGGTGCCTGATGAAAAATATTGAGGTTTTGTTGAGGCGGAGGGGTCCAAACAGGAAAGTGAAAATGAACGTCAACAATTTGTCACGCAAAAAACTTTGAACAGTCATAACTCGGCAGATATACAACATATCTGCGCCAAACTTCCCGTGTTTGTTGAGAGTCATACCCTGAAGGTTCTTGTAGGGGTCATTTGCATCAACTCTACAGTGCCAACTAGTGGCGACAGAAAGAAGTTTTAAAAAAGGCCTTTCCTATTGGGTTTTTTCAACATAGAGCAAGGAAATTTGGGGAGTAGATACCTTATGCAAAACTGCTCCAAAAAGTCTCTTGCACCCATTTTCCAAATCCAACAGGAAATCGGGTATTTTGGATCGAATGTGAAATTTTCATGGGTTCACAGTAGGAGTTTACATTTGGAGGCTTGAATATGCACAAAAACTCGTAAAAATTTGCACATACATGCGGCTTTAGATAACGTTCGATAATCTTGCAATGTTACGAAAAAATGTAGCAAAATGCCTCAGTGGCGCCCCCTTGAATTTTTCAAAAAGGCGTTTCCTATTAGGTTTTTTTGACAGAGAGTGATGAAATTTGGGGAGTCGATACCTTGTGCAAAACTGCTCCAAAAAGTCTCTTGCACCCGTATTCCAAATCCAACAGGAAATCGGGTATTTTGGATCGAATGTGAAATTTTTATCGGTTCACAGTAGGAGTTTACATTTGGAGGCTTGAACATGCACGAAAACTCACAAAAATTTGGACATACATGTGGCTTTGCATAACGTTCAATAATCTTGCAACGTTACGAAAACATGTAACAAAATGGCTCAGTGGCGCCCCCTTGAAATTTTCAAAAAGGCCTCTCCATTTAGGTTTTTTCAACGTAGAGGGATGAAATTCGGAGAGTCGATACCTTGTACAAAACTGCTCCAAAAAGTCTCTTGCATGCATATTCCAAACCCAACAGGAAATCGGGTATTTTGGATTGAATGTGAAATTTTTATCGATTTACAGTGTGCACATTTTACACCTTGGCACCTAGGGAATTAGTTTGATCATTCTCAAAATTGGCGAGACTGTTCATGAGGCATATGAAATCTTAAGTTATCAAAATGGTGTGTTTTCATTCACGGGCCTGACCTGGGCGGGGTGCCAAAGTCGGCCATTTTTTCGCCAAAACACCGAATTCGGAAAATGACTGATAACTCCCTCATACAACGTTCAATCTATTTTAAATCTGGCATGTGTGTGAGGTATACCAGCCTGAGCAGGACTGGATTGAAAATTTACCATTTGTGCTTGGCGCCTCCTAGTGGGAACAGGAAATGCCCTTTTTTTACGGGACACACTCCTCCTCTAAAGGGAAAAAATCAATCTACCTCAAAGCTGCATAAGGGAAGCCTTAAGACCTGTCTTCAGGTGCCTGATGAAAAATATTGAAGTTTCGTTGAGGCGGAGGGGTCCAAACAGGAAAGTGAAAATGACTGTCAACAATTTTTCTCTCCAAAAACTTTGAACAGTCATAACTCGGCAGATATACAACATATCTGCGCCAAACTTCCCGTGCTTGTTGAGAGTCATACCCTGAAGGGCCTTGTAGGGGTCATTTGCATCAAACCTACAGCGCCAACTAGTGGCGATAGAAAGTCACTCGTTTTTCCAATACATGTTCAGTTCTTTTCAGGTTGGTCATTGTAGTTTCAAGACCTATTAAAATACTTATTTACGGCCCATGTCCACGTGTCTCTGTCTGTTGCCGTGACGACCCTTTGTTCGCCATTTAAAGGAAATATTTTTTTTCAGAGACTCAGGCAGCTTATAGAGCCACAATATTTGGCACACTTGGTCGAATTGGCCCACTTAGAAGATTAGTTTTGGGTTTTGAATAAGGGCTTGGCTACACAGCTCAGTAGTGGCTCCTTTTTTGTAGTACTCTCTCCAATAGGGGTTTTTGCTACTTTCGAGCATCTTAGGTTCTAATGAGATGATTAGAGAGGAGGATCTGCCACCACCCTGACCTGCACACAGTCCGAGTTGCGTGACGTCCGAGTTGCGCTAGATTGCGAGGGCCCGTTCAGTCCTGCTTGCAGGCCTAGTTATACATTGTTATACATTCAACATACTGTACATAAGTACTGTATTTGTTTATTACAACAAATCCACAAGATGGCATTAACATTATCCACATTATTTCTGTTAAAGGGATCCACAAGAAAGACATGTAGTTCTTAAAAAGATAAACGTTAGTCAGTGTTGTTAGTAACGCGTTACTGTAATCTGATTACTTTTTTCAGTAACGAGTAATCTAACGCGTTCATTTTTCTACACTAGTAATCTGATTAAAGTTAGTTTCCTTAGTGTCTCTGCGTTACTATTTTTTCATTGCCTCATAACGTATGTAAAATGAAGATTATTGTAGTCATGTACGAAGAGCATTTTGAATAGAAAATGCTCAAATAAAAGGTTTCCAGTACGTGTTTCCATGACAACCTCTATTCCATGACAAGCTATTTCCTGTTTTGGTCTCATGTCACATGTGTTGTGGGACTAAAGGCGCGGGCCAGGCGGGTGGACATTGGAGCCGAGTGTTGACACGTTGCGAGGGAATGTTGGTCTGTGGATATCCATGAATGAAGGTGAGTATTTTTCCTTCATTCTGGAGGGTATCAGCAAAAGGTTGGACTTCCTACATGCGCGGCCGCTTCGTAGCTTTGCTGTAGCAGCGACGGGCAGTCATCGCTCCAAGTTGGCAAGCTTTGTTTACATCATATGCGTGTTGCACATTTATGCCGTGACGTGATGTGTTCGTTTAGCATCTGTGGGATGTGTTGTAAGTCCGATTGAGTGTAAAGTGCTTAGTTGCCGCCACATTTTGTGGCCAAATTGACCGCGTGTGTGTTGAGAGGACTACTTCCGGGTGGTGGGCGCGGATACGCGTCCACCACCTTTACAAATTTGTGCAGTCAGTTTGCATTGTTTTACATTGGCACTGATATGCTGTTAACCATAAGCCGAAATTCAGAAGTTTTGACATTAGGCTTGATCTTAATCTTAGAGTTAGCGGGGTTTAATTGGTCTGTGGAGTTGATTTCAACAAATTCCAAGCAGTTTGTCAGATATTAGTTAGTTTCAGGGCTCTGGAGTGGCTAAGCTAGCGCGAAATTCTGATATTCCCCTTAAATTTCAATCATTGGAAAGTCAATTACATGTGATGACATTTTTCCGTTTGTCATTCTTATGTTGAGGCGGCAAAGGGAGAAAATGGGTAAAAAGTAACTGACAGATTACTTTTAAAGTAACTTTGTTACTTTGATAATGAAGTAATCAGTAAAGTAACTAGATTACTTTCTTGAGGTGTAATCAGTAATCAGTAATTAAATTACTTTTTCAAGTAATCTGTGACAACCCTGATGTTAGTACAAGTTGTACTAATTTTATCTTAAAACCAATGTTTTCGTTTTAATAAAATTTGTAAAATTTTCAATCAAAAAATAAACTAGATACACTAAATACATCACAAGGTGTCAATGGCGAGTTTTAAATGAACTTAGAAATCAAGCCAAATAGTATGTTTTGTCCCTCGACTGACGCTGTTGTTTCCTGTTTACTAGTCCATCCATTGTAATTCACGTCATTTGAGTGCTGGCTTCACAACGTACTTGACATCTGATATTTTGTATTTGTTGAACTAAACGAAATGTTTGAATAGAGTTTGACCAAAGTCTTGAGTAAGTTTTATGTGTATGTTGCATTGCTATTTTGATTGGCAATGCCAGTTCTCTTTGCACTGTTGTTTAAATGTGTGAGAAAAGGGCCTCATTAATACAGATTGAAGTGCTTTTCTTTTTGTGTACATTATTTTTTTGAGAGATTATTTTTGTTGTGCTTTCACTAAATGATACTTATGTTTGTTGTGAAGGAGTTGCCGAAGCTTATGCCAATAAACGGCGCAGTCCAATGAACGCCTGTGTCCACTCGCCTTTTGCATTGTTCTGATATAGAATTATCCGAGGCATCTTGAAGGCACCAATGCTGTTTACGCACATTATGCAGGAGTGAGTTACGGCCTGCTCAGAGACGTAAGCTGTGTTAATGTTGAAGCTAAATGTGCTGATAAAGAAACAAAGTGCCAGCACGTCGCATGTGGTATACCTTTGTTAAGAAAAAGCACAAAACAAGACACCTTTCTCTGCCTCTTAGCTCTCAAGTGCATCATTGTAATCTTTTTGAGGCAATGCATGAGCGGGTCATTCTGCGCATGGTTAAATGCGTTAAATATTTTAACGTGATTAATTTAAAAATTAGTTACTGCCCGTTAACGCGTTAAATTGGACAGCCCTAGTATTTACATTTATTGATTTCAATATTTTTTTTCATTATACAGATAGTCCCCAGGTGATTTCAACTTTACGACGCCTGGGTTTCGTCCACCATTTAGTCTCAAGTTCTTTTTATTTATTTATTTGTTTTTTAATTGAATGTTTGTTGTTGTTGCGTTAACAGCAGGGGTGTGACAAAATATCGAAATGGTGACATATCATGATACTTCATTTTTGTATCCCAAAAGGTTATCGATATTCTCCAGTAAGAATAGAGATATCATTTAAAAAAGTCTCAGTGTCTAAAAAAAAAAAAAAAAGCAACCAACAAGTTGCTACCAAAATATTCCACCATAATAGTGTCTCAGTTAACTCTAAGGCTGCCTTGACGGTGCTCGACACCCAATCCATTTAGACTGGTCACTTCCTGTTCTGTAACACAAAATGAACAGGAAGTGACCCATAAAATACCCCAAAATCAACAGGGAGTAACTGAAAGTCAACAGGTAAATGACCTTAAATGGCCCAAAATTACCTCATTGCCTGGCATTGGCTGCTCCAGACGGCCACATTCGTTCATTCGCTGCCATCCCTCCCGGTTCAAACGGATTGGACGTCTACTAGTGATAAACTCAATTCACAGCAGAAGCTTGTTTTTCTGTTTATTAGTTGTTTTTAGAATATCCTGGAATGATTTCCTGACCAATGTATCGATAATCGTTGTATCGCCATATCGTCAGATCATCGTTATCATGAGCTTTGTATCGCAAACCGTATCAGATATCATGAGGTACCAAGAGGTTCCCACTCCTAGTTAACAGTATTTTATTTTTTTTACTTTTGTTTAATATAACTCTTCTGCCCTTTGGTAAATTGTGTATTTGATGATAATGTTGACTTTTGTTTTGTGATGCATGCTTTTATTTTGGCGCGGGAAGCGTAGCGCAAGTAGTACTTGTGTATTTGCGCACACGAAGAAGAGCGCTCGCGCACACACGAGGAAGAGCGCATTTGCTCCCACGAAGAAGTCGCACAGTCGAGTGGGAGAGAGGGGAAGATTACAGCTTAGCACGGTGTCTAGCTAGGATGTTTTTGGATAGTTATTATGAGATTTATGATGTACTTAGGATTACTTAAAAGGTTTATTAAAGGGTTAAATTCGGGTTACTCGTTCGGAACCCGGGGACTACCTGTGTAATTATTTCACATTTTACTTTTTATTTATTTATTTATTATTTATGGCAGAGGTTGCGCTAGACTTTTTCGTTGTCTGTCATTTTGACTGACAGTGTCACAAAAATCCGGTCATAATCTGTTTTTACCCGTCACTTACATTTTTAAAATGATAATAATGACATATTCAAGAGTATTTCGTTTTCATTCATTTTTAATTAATATTCTGTCCGAACAAGCTTAACAAGAGGCAAACAGACAGCGGAGTGCACCAATGAGCGACGGGCAGACGTGCCGTTAGCAAAGCGACGAGGGCAGGACGAGGGACTTGCGCGCGGAAGTAAACATACGAGGAGAACGGAGTTTATTCAACATGGCGAGCGCGAGACAGACTGTTGTCAATGTCTCGTGTCGATGTGTTTTAGCTCATTTAAAACTGAATTTACCGCGGATTGGAACATATTGTCGGCTCTCCCGCCATCCGTGTTGTTGTAGAGACGACTTTCGGCGCGCAAGAGTGACGTTGCTCGTGAAGAACACGTCACGCAAATAAACAAATCTGATTTGTCGATTGATTTTGTACCCACTCTGTGTCCCAGACTTTTCTCTCAGTGTTTGAAAAATACAGGGAGAACAGTCTGGCCGTGCCAGGCAAACACTCAGTTGCCTTGACATTTTTCCGAGTAAGGCCAACGACGTCATGCATCAAGAGAGACAATAGCTAATTAATATGCTCACTTGCCACCCTGTGGTCTGGGGTGTGAATTGCAACCTGTCAAAATGACGGATGGACTTCAGTTTTTTCCGTCACCGTTTTAAAAAACTGGTCAACGACGGAAAATATTCGGTTGACGCGACCCCTGATTTATGGTTCCATTAGTCCAGCATATGATGAAAACATTATACAGTGTATCACAAAAGTGAGTACACCCCTCGCATTTCTGCAGATATTTAAGTATATCTTTTCATGGGACAACACTGAAACACAAGAAAGCCTGCAAACAGTTTCCTTAAGACATGTCAACATAGCACATGGATTACTGGAAACATGTCCTATGGTCTGATGAGACAGGCGGGCTTTCTTGTGTACATTCTTCAGAAGAGGCTTGCCCCTGGGGTGACAGCCATGCACACCAATTTCATGTAGAGTGCGGCGTATGGTTTGCGCACTGACAGGCTGACCCCCCCACCTCTTCAATCTCTGCAGCAATGCTGACAGCACTCTTGTAACGAGTCACATGACATATTGGAGGGAAAATGACAAGCAGTACTCGATTTGGACATTTAGGGATGTACGTATTTACTAAGGGGTGTACTCACTTTTGTTGCCAGTGGTTTAGATATTAATGGCTATATTTTGAGTTATTTGAGGGGAAAATAAATTAACTATTATATAAGCTGCACACAGACTACTTTTCACTGTGTCAAAGTGTCATTTTGTCCGTGTTGTCCCATGAAAAGATAGACTTAAATATCTGCAGAAATGCGAGGGGTGTACTAATTTTTGTGATACACTGTACATTTTAATGGCACATTTATCTATTACCATTTAATTGTCCACCATGTGCATCAGCTTTGTGCAATGATGTTTAAAAAAACAAACAAACAAACAAAAAATATGTGACAATTATCTGAAACCGGTAACTGTCAACATTCTTTTGCTATTCTAGATGTGTTGGCCATGCTTACCTGCAAAAATAAAGTACATTCTAATGATTAGAGCTGGTAAATTACAATACGATCAACTGATATAACGTAAAAAAAAATTTTTTTTAAACGCAAATTTGTATTATTCCTGCCACACATAATGGCTGATCTTTGCAAAATTGTATTCACAAATGTGATATTCATTCAGTCATTTTCCGAGCCGCTTATCCTCACGAGGGTCACGGATGTGCTGTAACCAATTCCAGATAACTATGGGCAATACGCGGGGCACACTCTGTATCGGTTGCCGACCAATTGCAGGGCACAAGGAGAAGAACAAAAATTTGCGGACTCACTCATACCTAGTGACAATTTAGAGGTGCAATCAGCTGTTTTTGGGATGTGGGAGGAAACCGGAGTACCTGGACAAAACCCACGCAGGCGTGGGGACAACATGCAAACTCCACACAGGAAGGCCGGAGACCGGGATTGAACTCTTTATCTCAGAACTGTAAGGCGGATGTGCTAACCACTCTGCCACCATGCCACCTCAAATGTGATACAGACAAATTCCTGGTATATGCCCTAGATCGGGGGTCAGCAACCCGTGGCTCTAGAGCCACATGCTCCTCTTTAGCGCTACCCTAGGGTCTCCCTGGAGCTTGTTCAAAAATTAGCCACATACGGTTCTTTAGCGCCACCCACGTGGCTCTTTTACAAAAATGTTTGAAACTGGAAAAAGATAGGTGAGAGAAATATATATTTTTTGTTTAAATATGGTTTCTGTAGGGGGATAAACATGACACATACATTCTTCTAATTTATTAATATTGTAATGAAGTTAAATTTGAGGGGGCATCGTACAACAGAGTAGTCACGTGGTGTGTCATTCTGTGTAGGATGCATTGCAGGTGGAATAAAATAAACATTTACTGTAATCATTGGTCATTTTGATTGCAGGCTCATACAACTAATATAAATGCATACAGAACGTGTTGCCTTCATTACAGTATAAGGCTTGGGCTTTCTAGTAGGGCTGGGCGATATGGCCTTAAGTACGTATCACGATAAATTGAGCAGATTTACCTCGATAACGATAAATGACGATAAATTTGCCCAAGCAAACTGTTATATAATTTGAAAATTTGAATCAAAGCATGGAATACAAATTAACCGTTTCTCGTTAAATTTATTTATCAGCTTTCAATTTAACAATTGCACATGCAGTCTAAACATTAAGTATTAAAAAAAATCTTGTAAACAATAAGAATTCTTGTGTGAACATTTATAACAGCTTGTATGACTTGAAAAATATCATCACTTGAATTTCATTAAATTCATTCCGCATTGTTATACACTAGATAGTGGCATACGTTTAGATATTTAGAATAGATACAAATACGACACATCCACCCGCCCCCCAGAAATTATACTTAATTAAAAAATAAAATGTTTCACAAACCTTTCTTTTATTCGGCTCAATTATTTACATCTTATGATTTTGGAAATCCTTACAGTATGCAATAAATAATATTGCTGTTCCCAAGCACTGTGCTTACTGTACTGTAATTTTTACAAAAAATAAACAATACATAGTTACTCCCCGTCATCTAGGACGAGCCACTTACAAGACTAGCACTGTCGTGTATTACAAATACTGCTTTGAACACATCTTCACAGACAAAAGCCAAGACACAGGCTTAAAGAGGTCAACTTTAATTGTGTAAATCACACTTAATGACGACACGATCTCCTGGTTGAAATGGACGACATCCACTTAATTCTACTGAAGATATGTAATGCTGAGGCAATTTGTCAACTTTACTTTTAAAAAGAAACGTGCACTGTTTATCCAGTAGATGGGGCTCTTGCAGTGTGTCAAACAGTGATTCAATTTAGGGCAATTGTCTTAAAAGTGGTTGTTTCAGAAAGCCTCGGTTTTTCCATCCCTATCTGGAACCCGTCAAGAGTTTACTTAATGTCGGGTGAAAGTTTGGCGAAGCTAACTTAAGCCCGACTCCATCCCGTTTACTTGTAGCGTTAGCCGCTAGCATAGCAGCTAGCGTTAGCCTGCCGGGCTTCTGTTTGATTGGCTTCCTGAAAACCATGTGACTCCAAACGTAAGCACACTGTCTGCGTTCTTAAAGGGGAATGAACATAGCCGAACAACACAGAGTCAAAGTAGGATGAAAAGACTATATTTTCATCTTTTATTAAATTACCGAATTTACCGACATGGTCAAAATGACGTCGGTCATCGTGAAGAATTTCGGTAACGGTAAATTTTCGGTTTACCGCCCTGCTCTACTTTCTAGGGCTTTTCATTTTTTGCGGCTCCAGGTACATTTGTTTGTTGTTGTTTTTTATGGTCCAATATGGCTCTTACATTTTGGGTTGCCGACCCCTGCCATAGGTCATAGATGTCCCCCACTCTAAATTAAAGCCACATCTACACTACAAGGTCACAGACAGTACATTGTAGAATGAATTGGACGTCTATCGCCGTCAAGTACATAGAAACATCATTAGTCAATGCCAACCCTCCCATCTATCCTGTAAATGGCAGCCAATGATTTAAAAGTGAGAAATATTTGCCATAAACTGCGACGACTGGCTGTAAATGCTGATCTTTCGGTGCCATTGACGCCCCTAGACATCCAATTCCAATTCAACATTTGTTTATTCGCCCCTCCAGTTAAAACGGATTGGACGTCTAGCGCCGTCAATGGCAGACAATGAGATAACATGTAAACAGCTTACAAAGCAATCGTAAGGTTGTGTAATTTCACAATTGACGGATGGGCAGGCGCTGCAGAGATTTGTAAACAAAACGTTTTAAAAGTCAATTTTCCAAAATATGTCATATTTTCAAGGCTTTCAATTTGAAGTAGGAGCGAAACGTAAAAGGCACAAACGACAGCCATTTCGCGTGCAAATCAGACGAGCACCTCCGATCTGTCGCAAAAGCTGAGCAGCACTCAAAAATTCTCAGGCGCTTTGCCACTCCGACTGCCCCGTCTGCCACCCATCCCACCCCAATTTCTCACGAGTAATGTATCCCATCAATCCATGTCAGGCTCGAATGCACCGTAATACATTTTGTATTGGACGTGGTCACTCGATTAGCCCCCTTTAGCTTTACATAACCCCACCATACAGTGGCATGTCGGGGCAGACGTGTATGAACAACCCGCTTTTGTGTCGCTTGCACTGATTTCTGATACTATTTTCTATGTTTATTAGAGGTGGAAAATGTGTTCTCAAGATTCTATTATGCTATTTCAAGAAAATTTGCGATGACGGTATTTTTGACAATAAAGGAATAAAATTACTGAAAAAGGCATGGAATTTTATCACACACAAACTAAGTTTGTATTCCTGACATTTGTAGAAATCCGTGTAAAAATCAGGTAAAGATTCAGTAGGTGTGCCTACCAATCCAGCATGAATAAATGCAGTCGACTCTGATGTCACCCATCTAACATGGCAGCCGCCTGGTATATGGCTCCAATTGGCAGCCTAATTCAACGAGACGTCTACATATACATGGCTATCTTGACAAGAAACAGCTAGCATACTAATTTAAACTGACCAATGCATTTAAGCTCAATAAGTTTACATCTTACGAGCAGCATGCCTGCTTTAAAGAGGCGCACCTCGAATGTCCAGTCATTTCACACCATAATTTTCTTAAACGTCATTGGCCAGCAAATCCATACTGATTCGTCAGTTCCTGAAAACAATCAAAAGTAAGTCGATTTTCGGTGCACTAAATACTAATTTGAGGACACAGTCGGCGGGGTTGTGCTCGAGCTTTTCCAAAATTGTTTTATATAACAAATGTACTTCTGTCGCAAATGAATGAATGCAACTCTTCCTCCGAGTTGGAAAAAAGAGGGTTGATGCAGCTATTTATCCAGCAAAAATGCTGAATATGTAAGCTGAAAAATGTACTTTAAAAAAAGTCACACCAAGCTTTTGGATGCCTTTTCGCATTAAAAAATAAAAAAATAAAAATACACACATCGCCCCATTATCTCGCTGCTCTTTCTGCAATTTCGCAGTCTCCATTACCTTTTCCTCCACCGGCTCATTGTTTGCCAAAGTGCTGACGCCTGCATTTGAGCACTTCATCTATTGTTGCCGTGCTGCCTTGCCGATAACACATACGATCCATTATGCATATTGGCTTTTCTTAAATTAAGGACAGGGCCTGCCACTCACACGCTCAGACTATGATACAACATTTTCACCTGTCATACAACGACAAGAAGAACTCAGATGATCCATAATCACCTAGACTGTATTGTTAAAATGATTTTCATCTACACGATGAGTTCGATCAAGTCCCTTTGTCCACTGAGAAAAAACTTCCGAGGAAAGAAAGACAGAAAAGCATCAGTAGCCTCAGGATAGTCATTTTCAGGAAAAGCACAAGAAAAATCAACAGCAAATCAGATCTACTGGAGTAACTTCAGAATACTACAAAATGAAGTTCATAAAATAATACATTACTAAAAGCTATCATAATACTGTAATTTTCGGACTATAAGGCGCACCTGACTATAAGCCGCTACCCAGCAAATTTGACACGAAAACGGCATTTGTTCATAGATAAGCCTAACTGGACTATAAACCGCAGCTGTCCTCATTGTATTATGGGAAAGTTACACCAAAAGATATTAACCGATAAAACTTTATTTGACACCGGCATCATAAGACTGTAATAAGAAAGTGTGAAATACCATGAAACTTTGAACCAATTGGCTGCAAAGCTTCATTGCCCCAAAAAGCTTCATTCGACTATCACTGCTCCTTTGGGGGAGACAGTCAACCCCTGCTGTCACCTGCTGTCAACACTGTTGTCGTCCAACATGCGTCCTAGCATGCATTGCAGCGCCACAGATGTAAATAACAATCAAAATTCATTTTTTGTGATAGTTATTTCTTCAGTTACTGTTCCAGTTGTTTCATTAATTGCTAGTTATGGTATTTAGTAACACTTTATTCAACAGTGGTGCCATAAGACTGTCATAAGTCCATCCTAATTATGACATGACACTGCCATGAGCATTAATGAATACTTATGACAGATGTCATTTTGTGTCATCCAGCAAATTATCTCACTTTTTAATGGATGTTAAAGATCCGAGCTGGACATAAATGGAGTTAGTGACATAATTTGCCGGCTGACACGTAATGAGATGTCATAAGCATTCATTTATGCCCATGACAATGTCATGTCATAATTATGACAGTGTTATGACGCCACTGTCAAATAAAGTGCTGCCTATTAACACAAAGCCGCAGGCATAGACTTCATAATGTATTGACGGGACACAGGCCGATAAATAGGGGGGCCGCCTGCATTGCTGGCAAGGCCGTCAAAGCTGAACGAGTGGAATCACAGACAAAGGGCTTTATTCGTTGAAAATTCTTGTGAATTAATGCTAAAATCACTGAATTCTTTATAGATATGGACGTAAAACAGTCTCGATTCTTGGTTAAAAGCAAATTTAAAAATGTGCGGTTAACATTTATTTTACGCAAGTATTTTAAAATACAATGCTAGTCCGTTAGTAAATGTAGCTAGCGGCCGCCTTATGTAAAGAGCTTTTTCGGTGAAAATTCTTATGAATAAAGGCTTAAATCCCCAAATTCTATATAGGTATGGACGTAAAACAGTCTCGATTGTTGGTTAAAAGCAAAAATAACGTGCAGTTGGCATTTATTTTACGTAAATACGTCGATACATCAATGCTAGTCTGTTAGTAAATGTAGCTAGCAGCCGCCTTATGTAGACAGAGCTTTTCCGGTGAAAATTCTTGTGAATAAATGCTTGAATTCTTTATAGATATGGATGTAAAACAGTCTCGTTTATTGGTTAGAAGCAAAAATAACATGCAGTTGGCATTTATTTTTTGAAAATATGTCGAAGTACAATGATAGTCTGTTATGAATGTAACTAGCGGCCGCCTTATGTAAACATGAATGAATAAATGCTTAAATCCACGAATTCTTGGTTAAAAGCAAAAACAAAACGTGCAGTTAGCATTTATTTTACGTAAATATTTCAAACTATGATGCCAGTGCAGTAGTGGCTAATTTCTCCCAGTGATTTTTTTCACGTTTCAAAATGTATGCATGGGACGAAAAATATAGTAATTACCTTGAATTCTCGAACAAATCACTGCTGTGATTATCCTTCCTGTTTGAATGTGTTACAGCTTTCATACTTTTTCAACAGAAATCCGGCATTAGATCGCTGCGTGCATGTGTTTGTGAATAGCCCCTCTTGATGTAGGCGGCCCCCTACTTGAATGCGAGGTGCAGTGCATGACCGATCTCACCCGTCGATACCATTATGACGTCTATGCCACAGGATTCACAAAATGAGGGATAAAAGTAGCGTCTTGTAGTACGAAAATTACGGTAGTTACAAAAAGGAAAAATAAAAAAGACAAGTTTACTACGTTTTCCCTTGGCTAAGTCTTTTTTCAGTCACCTAAAATGAATGATAATCTTCAAGGATTCAAAATATTAGGATGCTCTTGATGGAAAGAAAACAAAACAAAAAAAAAAATACAGTTTGGATTTTTTAAAACTTCGAATTCTCTTCAAAACAATGTCTTAAGTTTGTGAAAACATTGTAAGATCATCTTCATGCCACCAGTTCAGGCCACTTGAGTAATTGTCAATGTTCTTCAACTTCCACTTCATTCCACAGTTTTCCACTATTAGATGGCAGTTATGGCGTAGTAGCGTTAGACTATAATGGCAAAGATTTGCTCCGAACAGCCTGCTTCTAAATGTGATAGCACCAAAGGAAAGAAGGTGGAGTGAAAAAAAGGCCAGTTTCACTCGCTCATTTGGCATAGTCCCCTCGAGACGTTCTTCTTCATAATATGCTGACTTTAAACAAACGGGAAAATGAGGCATTTAAATGCAACTATGTGTGAAAAAGAAATGCATATTTTTTAGAAGGTTATTATGCTCGCAGAGGGAATTGCACATTTAAAGTATACAATGGTGCCAAGAAGATAGAGTGTAAAGCGAACAAATGTTTTCATGAACGCCTAAACTGAAGTGCACAAAAATGTTTGTAGTCGGTCTGGTAAATTAATTAGAAAAAGTGCGACTGCTCCATTACCGAAAATAAATACTTTTTCACCAAAGAACCCTTACTCGTATTCCCCCCTTGCACATTCCTTGCATGCAATGGCCAAAACGGCAGACATTAGAAGGGACTGATAAAGATGCCATTGCCAAAAAAATACCAGAAAGGTTAGTAAAATAATCAGATAGTGTCTTTATTATGTAAGAAAACTATTAAATAGAGTACCTCAATCAATGCTATTTTTAGACCATGACGTTGCCATCGTAATGCGGAAGTGGGTCATTATAGACACGCCCTCGCATACAATCCATGTTTTTTCTGTTTGTTTTCTCCGGTTCTTTCAAAAAAGAACATGCCTATCAAACACTGCTGCTATGGAACTTGTAGAAACGACTCTAGACATCATGACATATAAAGGATGTTTTCTTTATACGTTTCCCGAAACCAAAAACTCGGAGGTTAAAATGTGAAGAATGGCTCAACTTGCGCGGACATCCAAAAGACCAGTTTAACGTCTGCAAGGTGATGCGATTTACATTTCATATGCAGTAAACATTTTTTGGGGGGGCATGGTCTTACAGAGGACGAAGATGTAAACCATTTTGATATTTTTACTCATTTTTTAGCATGGCGTTTTGCCTTGCTGCTTCTGTCTGACAATGAATTAACCTGAAAAAAATTAAAATGGTATCTGACACCCACTGTTACCTTTTCTGTTGTTGAATAAACAACTTTAGTTAGGGGGAAGTTTAGATAAATTATAGAATTATGATTTGTTATTAATGAAAAAATTAAAAGTTCTGTTTGGCTGTCACTGAGTAGCATTTGCGATCGCCAAAAAAAAAAAAAAAAAAAATTCAAATTGCCCCCAAGAACGGTCAGAGACGTAAGACACCCAGAGGATGCAATATATAAGAAAGACAGGGCATATGTGGTAAAGGATAGATTGCTCAATCAGGAGAATGTCATTGTCAGTGGCGTAAAGCAATGCACACAAGAAAAAGATGTCGATAAAAAAGCTATCTCTGGATCAGTTCGGCTAGTCTTTTTCAGCCCTCGACACTCAAGCCATCTTTTTAACTTAACATATTTATGTTCTTCCACGTCTTTACCAGTGAATTTGGCACCAGGGACATAATTTTCGGACAAAATTGGTAAGTTTAGCTCAGTAAACATCTCATTCGTACACTATTTCCATGCATTTACTATTAAGGAGAAACGGGAGGTTGTCCCGCCTAGCAACAATTGCTAACGTCATGAATATTAATGAGCAAAAGTGACGTGTTGCTTGCGGTACGCCATTGCAGGAAACATCAGCCACCCTTTTCCCTTGTCAAAAAGCAAACCATTTCATGGCAAAGCTTGTAAAAATTTCTGCATTTAAATTAAATGAAATGCATTTGATCCATATACTGGCATTGATGGCAATAGTTTATCTCTATATAAACTGACAGTGAATGGCAATATTGAGAGACGTCCAATCCATTCCAAATTTATTGGATACCTGTCGCCATTGATGGCAACTAAGCAGTTAATGGCATCGTATCAGAAGCTTGCTTGAAAGTCATAAAAGTCCTTCACGGCGCAATTAGATACCTGTCAAGATGTACGGTTTTGGCGTAATTTGTACAAATGAGCACTGATTTTTAAATGTTCAAAATCTGTACGTTTTTCGTGCATTACGTTTTTTGTTCTCCGTTCGGATTTTGTCACCAATTCGGCAACGAGACAATGTGCGTTACTGTGCGTTAATACGTTGGATGAATGACGAGAGAAAAGTCAGAGACATGGAGACAGAAGAGCGGGAGTGGAGGGCGGGAAGAGTGTTGTAACGCTGTTGCAAACGCAATGCTAGGCTAGGCGGTTCCAATATTTCCTGACTGTAGCCGACAGCCTACAATCTACGCCCACTTGATGTTAAACTAGATATTGCATGCATATAGAACTAGACGCGAAATGACAGACTCGGCGGCGTTAGTAAACAGCTGCCATCTTAAAGCAGTGAACTTCTCAGAAAGGCTCTGTTGTAGTGAACCTTCCTAGCGAACCTAAGTAAGTAACTTTTTATCTAAAATACTCCTAAATCGGCAAAATCTTGACTTGAGTCTATCTTTAAATGACGAAACAGTTTTAAAACTCACATGTCGAAAGTAGACAGAAGGGAACTAATGCAAAAAAGGGAGCAATTTTAACTTTAACAGTTGATTCACAACATTAAATGACTTCCAAACATAGCAAAGATTACTATGATTTTGGTTTTGTTTTTTTGAAAATTTTTAAAAATTCAAATGGATGGTAACACCACTTACTTTACCAAGTAACTAATTACGCTTACATTAAGGTAACTGAGTTATACTAACACAATTATTTTTTGGGAGGAGTCATTTGTAACTATTTATTTATTTATTTTATTTTTTTTAGTAAGATTAACAACACTGGTCATAAAGATGCAGTCTGCAGAATGAAAAGTGATGAAAGCAGAGATTGTATTCTGCCAATTTGTCGCCGAACACAATTTGCCTATTGCTGATCACGTCTCAGAATTAGCAAAAGAAATGTTCCCTGACTCAAAGATTGCATCGGTAAATTAAAATTATCAATTGACCTTTTTAATTTTTAATTGGACACACTAACACCTTCAAGTCAAACTGAAGTGCGAGCTGAAGTGCCATGAAGTGCAGCTATCAAAAGACATGATAGAAATTGCCAAAAGTGCGACATACAATATAATAACATAAGTCATTGTTAAATTTTAGTAATCGTGATGTAGCTGAAGATACTGATTGTTCTTTGATTGCCTCAGGTTATATGTGACAATATTACCAATAAATTCAAATTATTTTAAAAATAGAGTTTTATTTTTGTTTCATATTGCAAGCTATATAAAACGTAAGATTACTCACCAATTTGTAAGGACATACGTCACTATTAGTAAGATTGCCAACGGCCTCGGGTTGACAGGTTGGCAATTAGATTCTTTAAATAGCAAGCAAATTATTAGCCCATTGTTTTGGTGCAACTGGTCACCTTCGACACATAGGGCCGCAGGACATCACTCCAACAAAAGAAGACCACACCTTTTCACCAATCTGGTGTCTTACAAGTGAAATCAGTTGATTGCAGCCACTTGCTGCTTGTTTTAGCAGAAACCTCACTGGACCTCATCGTGGAGTCTAGTTAGCCATGTTAGCATTTGGTAATGTCAATGAACTGTTGGGTAAACTTGCATAAAGTATGTCATCAAAAACATACTGTTGCTGAAATACTCGCTCAGGTTGAGGTAAAAGGGCTTTCATTACTCTGACAGACTGATTCGCAACTTCTCTAACTAGTTACTAACTCTAACTAGTTAGAGTTACTCTACCGAATAACTCTAAAAGTGACGCTACCAAATGCTTAAGCACCTAACCAGACTCCATGATCCAGCCAATCACTTAACTGACTCCACTTTATATATTTCAGTGTTTTTCAAGCTTTTCTGAGTCACGGCACATTTTTACATTGGAAAAAAATCTCGCGGCACACCACAAACCAAAAATGTTCCAAAATGCTTTCGGTACAGTATATTTAATTATAAAATAATCATTAATCAATTATTCTCTGCCACAGTGCGGGACTTATTGGATTTTGCAACAAGTTCAGCAACAAGGTAACTGGCTTTGAAGTAGGGCTGCAGCTATCGACTATTTTAGAAGTCGATTAATCGATGGACTAGTTAGTTCGAATAATCGAGTAATCGGATAAGGAACATGAAAAATTAAAATACCTGAGCTGAGCCTGAAATGGTAAAAACATTTTTTTCAATGAGGATGTATGTACAAAAAAAGAACAATTGGCTAACTTATACAGAAAAAGTCAGCTAGCTTATATGCTATAAAATGCTAAAGTTTTTTGTTTTGTTTTTTTTAACATTGCTCTTAACAAATTGTTCAGACACATATTCCCACAAAAATGGCAAAATATACCTATAAACTAAATTGTGAATGCGTTAAAAAACATTAGCTCAAACAAAAACTTAGCTTACGTTAGTCTTAACGGGGAGCAGTTGGATTCAGCCATGTGAAGAGGCAGAGAGGGCAGTGTATCCACCCTAATCAATAAAACTAAATGCAAACACTTTCAAAATAAACCATTACAACGCCACTTTAATTAAACAAATACTCGAAGCAACAGAATTTAATTTGAATATTTTTTTCCTATCGAATACTCGATTTAATCGATTAATCGTTGCAGCACTACTTTGAAGACTTTTCAATTACCTTAGTAGTTTTTCTCAATAAAGTTGCCTGTTTCTCTGTTTTCACCAAGGCAAATAAATGATCCATAGTTTGGAGCGATGGGTGTTTCGTTTGGAGATAATGTTTAAGCTGGCTTGGCACCATGGCGCTGTTGGCTCGTGTCGCGTTCAAAAACTGCTCGGATTTCTAGCCATCAGCCACCTTGACGTCCTCGACAATATGTTGGAATAAAACACAGGGGGAGGATTGAAGGTGTTCACGCATGGATAAAATGGAAAGGACACTTTCATGTATATCAACACTTGAGGAGTCTAGTGAAATGATGTACAGTAGACGAGCTGGTGTCCACATTGTCGCGGACAGCAAGGTGGCTGATGGCTAGAAATCCGAGTAGTTCATGAACTCGACACGAGCAATACCTCGCTCATCTGCGAGGTTTTAAAAAGGTTGATCTTGGATAATTTCTCCCGGCCCACCTGATGATCTCTAATGGCACACTAGTGTGCCGCGGCACACCGGTTGAATAACACTGATGTATTTGATTGACAGAAGACAATTCATTGTGCTGAAAAACGACATTATGAAATTAAAAGGCCATTGAGGAAAAGACCATATGAAAAAAAATTACTTTGTGAAAACGCTTTTTTTATCTTGTAAAATGTCATCGTGTTGAAAAATGACATTATGAAATAAAAAGGCTTTTGAGAAAAAGAAATTTAAAAAAAAAAAAAAAAAAACACTGAAAAACACATCTTGTAAAATGTTTTCCATAATATTATTACCTCGTTTTACAATTTAAGGGCCATATTACACAATCAAAATGGTATTTATTTCAAAATGTTGTTATTATTTAATTTTGACCCTTTTGGGATTCCCTTTTGACCCTTTTGGGGTTCCATATAGCGGCCCTTGAGGACCGGTTTGGAGATCCCGTTGTAAGTTCACTATCCTCTTCCCCTCACTATCCACTCGCGGGGCCTGCGCTTGACAGTGACGTTCCTTATTCTCGCTATATGATTGGCCGAAGAGTCGCACTGTTGTGCTTTTGCTAAATTATACTGTAGTGACTTAACTATTCTTCCCAAATGCATGATGGGAAGATGGGCAACCATGACTGTCAGTGGTGGCCGCAAATGGTATGATCTGCATTGTGTTCAATTAAACGTCTTAAGAAAAAGATCGTCTCCAGTAATTCTTCACCACGTCACTCGCCCCAATACTTATAATTGTTGTGACAGAGTTGCCAAAGCTTAAGCCAATAAAAGGCGCTGTCCAATGAACGCCTGCGTCCGCTCACATTTCTCTGCCTTTTGGCTCTCAATGTGCTATAACGGCTTCATTGTAAACTGTTTGAGTCAACGCATGAACGGGTCATTCCGTGCATGCGTTAAATGCGTCAAATATTTTAATGTTGTTAATTTTAAAAAAATAATTACCGCCCGTTAACGCAAACAATTTGACAGCACTAAACACACATATCGGTATCAGCAGATTCTCAAAATAAGGCCACTCTCGAACTCGGGTGCAAAAATATGCGATTGCGACATCCCTCGTCCAATCTATTTGAACTGGGAGAGTTTGCAGCCAATGAAATCCACAGCAAAAGGTTGAAAAGCCGCATACTTGGACGTCCGTCATCGTCAATGGCAGTAAAACAGTTAAAGGTAATAAATTCAGGGTAGGGGGCTGGAGGCTGTCAGGGTAATTAAGTCGGTTAAAGTAAGGCCAAGCCATGATCCCCATGTTAAACAGGCGAGTCAAGCGACCTGAAATTACCCTCACACTGGTGGCTTTGTCCGCTAAGCACTGAAACTAGCCGTGGCTCAGGAAGTCGCCCCTGCGCATAACGTTCAGCCTGCGGGGGTTACGCTAATGACAACGCGCCGCAGCGCCTTGAACTTGGCGAAGAGTGTGGCGTGGATTTAAGTAGCTTGATTAGTCACCGGTCACGTAGCGAATATTTCGCACATAAAGTGAGCATCACGAATGTCCGTCGAGTGACCGCAGTTCTTTTTCTGGAAAAACTACTATGTATCCTTAAGTTATAAAAAAGGGAACTGTGGTAAGATTTCAACCAAATGTTAAAATAGAAATCACACTGTATTTACATTCATTTGGATCTCGATCAACACACCGATTTGTTAATCAATGATCCAATCACACCCATCGAAACCTAAAACAGCAATCAACATCATCTTTTAGATACACCATTTTGTAAAAACATGGGTTTTCATTTAGATGTCTGAAATGTTTTAGTAACAAAACTTTCAGAAATGTAACTATTGCTTTGTATTTTTATGCTTTAGGTGAAATGCAACAATGTCAAATGTGTACGTTATATACATAATAACGCATTAAATCGATCTAAGGCCCTTGAATTGAATCGATTAGTGGCAGACTACATCAGCAAATATCGTATCATCCAAAGAATCGGAATTTTAATCCACCTCAAGTTTTTCATGCGTGATTTCATTCAAAATACAGGGACTGTAACAGTGAATAATTCAAATGACTCAAAGGGGTACATTTTCCTGAATGGCGGCAGATGTTCACTGCAGTACTGTAAACGCTTGTCACTATTTGTTGAGCTTCATTTGCCGTCTTTTGTGCAACCCGGGAAGGTTTTCATTATCCATTCAAGAGGAGTAAGATGCAAGGGCAAATCTGGGCACTCTTTTTTTTCCCCCTAGTGTCATGTCATGAAACAATTTTAACGGTAATTTTATGGTGCACTGCTTGAAAATAATTGCTGTCATGAAAAAATAGAGAGTGGGGGGCACAACAATTTAGGAAACAGAGCTTCGCAATGCACCGCTACCTTCTATACTAATAAACAATTAACACCCAGTAAATGAAATTCGCCACACTTTTACGGATGGCCACAAATATGCATATGATTTTGATTTGGTTGACTTCTGATACCGAACTAAAATTTGAATTATAGACTGAGGTGACCTGGCTCTGGTCATGTGAAGCTGATAGGACGACCAATTCATTTGTGCTAGTTCAAATGGTATGGACGTCTACTGCCATGAATGGCAGCCAGGGAGGTAAACAAGTACAGTGGTACCTCTACATACGAATTTAATTAGTTCCAGGACCTGGTTTGTAAGTTGAAATGGTCGTATTCCAAGTGGCATTTTCCTATTAGAATACATTATAATTCCATTGATTCGTTCCACAGCCCAAAAACCTACGCCGAATCCTAAATAAATACTGCAGGTATAATTACAAATGGTAATTACACATCGATTGATCGGGATGCCCATCGATCGGGTCCGATCACGTCATTTTCAAAGTATCGGAATCGGCAAAAAAATATCGGACATGCCTTTTTTTAATATATATATATATATATATATATATATATACTGGACTGTCTCAGAAAATTAGAATACACAATATTCTAATTTTCTGAGACAGTCCTGTATATTGTTCTATGTAAAGGACGTCAGCCAAGGTCGACCCCCCACATTTTTACCACGCCAAATCTGGTCCCCTTTGCAAAAAGTTTGGACACCCCTGCTTTAAATGGTGGATTAATGTACAGGACTGTCTCAGAAAATTAGAATATTGTGTATTCTAATTTCCTGAGACAGTCCAGTATATATATATATATATTATATATTATATATATATATATATATATATATATATACATATATTTATTAATTAAATTGTTTTCTAATTGTATTTAACGTTACAGACATAATATGTTACACTCATCCAGTCTTTAGTTTAGGCTTAAGGTAGGGTTATCAAATTTATCCCGTTAACGGCGGTAATTAATTTTTTAAAAAATTTATCACGTTAAAATATTTAACACAATTAACGCATGCGCTGCACGACCCACTCACGCATTGTCGCCTTCAATCTGTAATGGCGCCGTTTTACCTATATATAGAGCTAAAAGGCAGCATAAATGAGTAGAGTGAATTTTGGGAGCCTTTGGAGCCTTTTTTTAATTGGCTAAAGCCTTACAATCCCTCTCCCTACAATTAGAAATATTGTGGGAAGCAATGTGGGGAAGAAAGGTAGTAATTGATCTTTTTCTTAACACCCTATGTTATTTCCCAACGCAGAGAAGATATGTCAATTGGTACCACTACGCAAAGTCATGGTTGCACTTCCCATTATGCATTTGGGCAGAACAGTTAACTGGCTACAGTATCATTTACTGAAAGCTCAACAAATACACTAGATGTCAATATTTAGTCACAATATACAAAGTCACATTTGTCCTTTAAGAATTACATGTCTTTATCCGTGGATCCCTCTCACAGAAAGAATGTTAATAATGTAAATGCCATCTTGAGGATTTATTTTCAAAATAAACAAATACAGTACTTATGTACTGTATGCTGAATGTATATATTAGTCAGAGTTTTATTCATTTTTTTCTTAATGCATTGCCAAAATGTATATGATCGGGAAAATTATCGGGAATGATTGGAATTGAATCGGGAGCAAAAGAAAAGCAATCGGATCGGGAAATATCGGGATCGGCAGATACTCGAACTAAAACGATCGAGATCGGATCGGGAGCAAAAAAACATGATCGCAACAACCTTAGTAATAACATAGACTTCACTATCAGTTGGCGGGAAACTGGGCCACTCAGTAGGGGGCCTTTTTTCAAAAACTTAAAATTCAAATATTTTCAAAACCAAAGCCACACGCAACCTCAAACAAAAACAGGCACCTCCCTTAGGCATAAATGAGTCTTCATGAGCAGCGGCATCAAAAAATACAAAGTCATTCCCAAATAAAATCCAGACTAATCATTTTTTATATAAGTACAGTGGTACCTCGACATACGATCGCTTCGACACACGATCTTTTCGACATTCGACTAAAATTTGACTCTCCATTTGTTTCTACATCCGACAACATGCTCGAAATACGACAACATGACAGCACCGCAGACAAACGCACGGCGGATTTTCTTGTCAGAAAAATCAACACAGGTTTTAAAAAGGTTGGTACAGGAGCGTGGGGTGCACATCTGTGAACTGGCTCAACAATATATCTCCACGGTCCTCCTCCGACCACCGTTCGCCAGTCTTAATAAGTTAAGGTGACAATTATTATTGTGGTAACATCGCCAAAGAAATTGCCAGCTTCGTCAGGTTTCTAATAATTTATTACATCAACTTCTGCAACGCCTACTGTCCCCCGCAGTTGACGGTGTTCTCAAGTAAAACAGTTCTTAAGAAAACATTAAAAGTGAAAGTAAGCTTTCCCTCTCTCTGTCACGTCAGCCGCGCGGTGCGTTCAGGTACAGCAAAAAACCTCCGCCAAACTAAAACCCGATACAGGAATTACTATTATTATATTATTATTCCGATATTTATTTATAATTTATTTGTTTTGCTATGTGTAACTGCCATTTGTAATAGTACCAGCAGTATTTATTAAGGATTTAGTGGAGGTTTTTGGGCTGTGGAACGAATTAATGGAATTATAATGTATTCTTATGGGAAAATCCTGCTCGACATACGACCATTTCAAATTACAAACAAGGTCCTGGAACGAATTCACTTCGTATGTAGACGTACCACTGTATAACAAAACTTAAAATGGCTATAAAATTCTCTGATTTTACACTAGATGCACGAAAATCCAAATGCTTAGATAATCCCCTACAGTATATTATAAGGATCAATAGCAATATTTAAAAATGTTCAAAGTTTTTGCCCAAAATGGAGACTTAATTTTGTTTTTTTAGTGCAATTTTGACATAAGTTTTCAACAGCTAATAAATCACTCAATTTTCACATCAGAAACTTGGTTGAGGAAAGCATGCAGAATCAGTTGAATTTCACTCAAAAAAAAAGCAAATTTTGAATTTTTCTATATACAGTCACAACATATATACCGTAATTTCCCGAATATAAAGCGCACTTTTTTTCCCCAAAAATCAACTTGTAAAATCATGGTGCACATTATAAACGGGTACATGGATGGAGACAGAAATATATATATATATATATATATATATATATATAAACCGATTTTTTTTTTTTTATTGACACGGTCACGTTGTGTTGAAGAAACGTATGCGGCGACCCGTTGCCGACCATTACGGTACGTGACGTCACCATTTCGGTAATACTTCACTATAATCGGCCGAATGATTTCGTCTGTGTTAAATTCTGCTTTTTTCACTCTTCATAAAGCACACAATTTAGTTTCTTGAACTCATTTGAGTCAACGTTTATTGCAGCTCCGCAACTCGGACCATAACAAATGTAAGCACACAGACTTCCTGTGTCCGTCAACTATATCTGTCCCTCGGGAAACCCAAATAACAATAGTTCCTCCTATTGCTACTGTCGTGTTGACAGCTATGAGCTCTCACGGATTTCCGACTTACGTTCTCAATTTCATTTTACCTTATCAATCCATGGAAGAAACTTTTATTCATCATGATGAAACAAGCAAGTTATACAGCAGCCTTTAAAAGAAAACTCACATCTGTTTTGTTTTCTCCTAGATTCCAGTAAGTTGGAGAAGTTGTAAAATCATATTATTACCGTAAATATTGTCAGTTTATGGTAATGTTTTGAACTACCAATGTGCTATGCTTGTGCTGTGTTTCACCAGTCAGTGAAATGACATTTCTGTATCTGTACACAAGCTGTTTTCTTGTATTCTTCTATTAATTGGTGCTAAAATTAGGGTGCGCATTATTAACGGGTACAATAATTTCCCCTAGATTTTACAAGTAAATTTGGGGTGCGCATTATACACGGGTGCGCCTTATATTCCGGAAATTACGGTAGGTGGAATTCCGATGTCACTATTGCTTCAGTACATCTTGCCAGCTATCTGACCCTCGTTGTTTTTATTTTGAAATGTTACATCAAACATGTAAAGGCCCAATTTTTTTGTATGGACGCAGAAATGTCTAAGTTGCTATTTTTTTGCCAAAAAACGGACAGTTGGTCGAAAATTACCTGATTATTTGAATGTAAACTTACGCTATTGTGTATGGATACAAAATCCAACATGGCGGCCATCACAAAACAAAGAGCTTTATAAGTTGAAAAATCTTGTAAATAAATGCGTAAATACCGGAATTTCAATAGATTTGAACGTAAAACAGTCTAGACTCTTGGTTAAACGCAAAAAAATGGGCATTTATCATTCACTTTACGTAAATATTTAAAGCTAAAGTTATGCAATTTTTTTCCATTCATTTTTTTCATATTTCAAAGTGCATGCATGGTGCTATTTTATATAATAATTTACCTCGAATCCTCGAACAAATCGCTCTTAAGACACTCCTGCCTGCTTGTATGCACTAAAATCTTTGTTCTGTTTCCACCTAAATCTGACGTTAGAACGCAGCTTGTGTTTGAGTTTATCGCAGGGAAAGCTGCCGCAACGCTCTGCCTGGCCCAGCCCTCTATAGGAAGCCTTAGCACAATGTATGTAGGAGCTGTGTTGTCAATTGATAGTGAATTCTATGGTAATAATAATAATAGTAATAATGTAACGTATCATGTTCTAATGTGGCGGTTATGTTTTGAATGCTGTTACTGAGCGCACCATGACTGACAAGGGGATGCCAGAGGTGCTAAAGAGTGGGTAGTCTTCACTTTCTCTTTTCATGTTCTGTTTATGTTGGCGTCAGGTATAGGCTGACAGTAGCCGTGATGTGATCTGAAATGAAGGATTAAAAAACCTGGCGAAGCTGACGTCTTGCCAATATTACAATAATAATAATAATGAGAGCCTTTCTCGATATCGTAGACCTATTCCAGCTGTATTGTCGAGCCAGCCCAGTGACGCGCACACAGAGCACTCTCGATATCGTAGACCTATTCCAGCTGTATTGTCGAGCCAGTCCACTGACGCGCACACCGACCACCCACATTTTACTGCATTTTAATGGTAAGCGTCTCCTTTTTGCTTTTTTCACCACCTGTACTAACTTTCTTGGGACCAATGCTGATTTCCCTCACAAGAAAATCCCCTGTGCAGCAGTCTTGTGGGAAAAAAATGAAATTTTGACACTGTTATAAATCGTCGTATTTTGAGCATGTCATCTTATGTCGAGACAAATGAACTAGTGCTGCAACGATTAATCGATAACCTTGAGTAATTCGATTATAAAAAAGCTTTGAATCAAATTTTGCTGCTTTAAGGATTAATTCAATTAGAGTGGCATTGAATGGTTTGTTTTGAAAGTGTTTTGCATTTAGTTTTATTGATTTGGGTGAATAAACAGCCCTCTAGTAGCAACTGTGAATATGCTATAATTCGTCTAACATGGCTGAATCCACCTGCTCTTTGTTAAGACCAACATAAGGTATGTTTTTGTTTGAGCTCTTAATAAAAGCCAATAACAATATTTCTGAATTTCGTAATGTAGTTTAGAGGTGAATCTAGCAGTTTCTTGTGGGAATATGTATCTGAACAATTTGTTAAGAGCATTGTAAAAAATAAAAGTTATCATTTTATAGCACTTAAGCTAGCGGACTTTGCTATGCAAGTTAGGCAAGTGTTCTTTTATTGTACTTCAATTCTCGTTTATTAATTTTTTCATACCGTTTCAGGATAAGCGCACGTATTTTGTTTTTAAAAGGATTTATTGCTCTTGTGAAATGAAAGCGCAATTCTGCATAATTTAATAAAACACTTAAGAATTTTATTTTCCATTCGCATTTATTGCTCTTTTGAAAGTGCAATCTTAGGAAGCCTTTGTTTTACATCTCCTAAAATTTATTCTGCAACGCATTTAATGGTTCTAATCCGATTATTCAATTATTCAAACTAACTAATTGAAGATTAATCGATTACTTAAATATTCAATAGCTGCAGCCTTAAAATGTACGATAAAATTTTACGTCGGCTGTCGATAGGATCGTATGTTAATACGAGCTTATGTCGAGGTAACACTGTAGCTGCATTTTGCATTTTGTGTTAGCATGAAAATAACAGGCTTCTGTTAAAATGTGTTCGTTTGTTTGGTTTTGTTGTGTTTGGTTAAACATGTTGGCGTTTAGATACAGGATGTTATGTTTCACACTTGTTTTATAAAACAAGCAAAAAACATTATCACTTTGACATCTATCTCTCCAATAGTGTATTCAGTTGTGACTGTACCAAGTAGGAAACTAATGCATAAAAAAGGAAGCATCAACTTTCTTGTGATTTGTACTCCATCTATAGGCAATAAACAGTGGGAAACAAATCCCATGGGGCAAACATTATGGTCATAGTGCAACTTCACTGCCTGGGAACTTCCTACTAGTTCTCTAACAGGGTCATGTTAAGAGCCCAAGATAGAAATGCCGTGCCTCTTTCAGCAAGACTCCCTGTATACTGCTGATGCTTACAAATTAAATATTAATGCCATGAATTCTAACGTCTGCTGTTTTTCTGTGACGCCAATTTGAATTCCGCATTTCCTCTTGAAGTGTTTTCTTTCGCCCAAAATTGGTAAAATGTTCCTGTGAGAGGCGCAACAGAAGGGCCGCCACGATTAATCGACGACTACAGTGGAATGAAAAAGCATCTGAACCTTTTGGAATATGTCACATTTCTGCATAAACTCACCATCAAATGTGATCTCATCTGTGTCAAAATCACACAGATGTAAAAACAGTGTCTGCTTTAACTAAGACTACCCAAACATTTAGAGGTTTTCATATTTTAATGGGGATAGTATGCAAACAATACAGAAGGGGGGGAAATAAATAAGTGAAGCCTCTGCCTAAGGAGACTTAAAGAGCAATTGAAACCAATTTTTACCAATTTAAGTCAGGTGTGAGCTCAATCACTGACGAGTGGTTTAAAGCTGCCCTGCCCACTATAAAACACACACCTGGTAAAAAAAAATGTCATGATGAGAAGCATTGTCTGATGTGCATCATGGCTCGGTCCAAAGAACTGTCTGAAGACCTGTGATCAACAATTGTTGATTTGTATAAAGCTGGGAAAGGATACAAAACCACCTCTAAAAGTCTGGATGTTCATCAATCGACAGTCAGAGAAGTGGTCTACAAATGGAGATATTTTTGCACTCTTCCTTATCTCCCAAGAAGTGGCCGTCCACCAGAGATGACGCCAAGAGTTCAGCACAGAATACTCAGAGAGGTAAAAAATAACCCTAGAGTGTCTGCTAAAGACTTACAGAAATCACTGCCACAGTTCAGTATCTCTGTGCACACATCAACTATATGTAAAACTATTGTCAAGAATGGTGTTCATGGGATGACTCCACGGAGGAAGCCACTGCTCTCTAAAAAAAACATTGTTGCTCGTTTAATGTTCGCGAAAAGGCACTTGGACACTCCACAGAAGTGTTGGCAAAATATTTTGTGGACTGATGAAACCAAAGTTGAATTGTTTGGGAGTAACACACAATGTCATGTGTGCAGGAAAAAGAGAAAAGCTCACCAACATCAACACCCCATCCCCACCGTAAAGCATGGTTGAGGGAACATCATAATTTGGGGCTGTTTGCTGCCTCAGGGCCTGGACAACTTGCAATCATTAATGGACGAAAGAATTCAAAAGTTAATCAGGATGTTTTAAAGGAGTACCTGAGGCTGTCTGTCAGACAGTTAAGCTAAAAAGAGGATGGATGCTGCAACAAGACAATGATCCCAAACACAGAACAAACAGAACAGAACAAACTTTAGAATGGTTTCAGAAGAACAAAATACACGTTCTGGAGTGGCCAAGTCAAAATCCAGACTTGAACCCCATTAAAATGCTATGGGAAGACCTAAAGACAGTGATTCATGCCAGAAATCTCAGGAATCTGACTGAACGACAGCAGTTTTGCAGAGAAGAATGGGCACAGATCAGTCCTGATCGATATGCCAGACAGATCTGCAGCTACAGGGAGCTTCTGGTTGAAGTTATCGCTGGCAAAAGGGGGGGGGGGGGGGGGCACAAAATATTAAATGTGATGGTTCACTTACTTTTTCCATCTTCTTTCATTGTTTGCATACTATCCCCCATTAAAATATGAAAACCTATAAATGATTGGGTGGTTTTAGTCAAAGCAGACACTTTTTTCATCTGTGCGATTTTGACAGCGATCAGATCACATTTGATGGTCATTTTAAGCAGAAATGTGAGAAATTCCAAAAGTTTCAGATACTTTTTCATTCCGCTGTATATTGGCGTGATTATCATAAGGAATCGATACCTATTCTGATAGTTGATTAGTCGGTTGGAGACATTGTTGTTCATCAGTCAACAGTTGGTTTCAATACATTTACAGCTAAAATCCTAACCCGAGAAAAATATATCAGTAACTAACATGAAATGTGTATACAAGTCAAAAATGAATCACTGATTAATCGGCAATCAAAATAATCATTTGGTTTAGCCCTAGCAGACAGGTCTACTGCAAAAATGACAGGGAACCAAATTGCTGTGACGAAGTAGCGAACTCTGTCAAATTTAAATTATAAAGTGTTGGTCCACACCAAAGTTGTTTGATAGCAGTTCATCATAATTCCATTGTTGGGTAACCTCAGTCATGAAAAGGTTTCACAGTATTTTTTCAAAGTAGGCATTAATGTTAGTCATTCAGTTGGCAGTTATCAATGCATAGTAAGTGTTCATGGTGGCCTTGAAATTCCAATTGCCATTTATTTCTTCCCCGTTCTCTCGCCTTCTTGTATGACTTCATATAACTTGCATATAAAGCAATACATTATTAAAAGTAAGGGTAATTTCCCTTCTAGTCACGGTCCACTAATATCCCCCAACGCATAAAAACGTCTAAATTATAAATGAACCAAACCATTAAAAATATGTATAATTGCAAAGTAAACGCTAGAGCTATCATCCTCTGGAAATCAGCTATTCCTAATGGGGAAAAAAAAAAAATCACCAGTGACAAAATGTCATAAAAGAGCAGTCTATGCTTATGGGGGCACGCAGGAGCTCAATCTCCGCTATCAGTGCTGACCTTTTTCCTGTAATGGCAGCAGAGCAAACAATTCCATTACGACTGCGATATCAAACCGGATTTTTCATTGCCCCTCACATTTTGAACGATAGCGCCGTTTCAATGAATGAAAAGGTCAGCGAAGAAACTCAGCGATTTTTTTTTCTGTTGGAAAGTTTAAAATAATAGAAAGAAATCGTAATGTTTTTTTGTGAATTTTAATTAGTTTGTCACAAGTTGACTTCCAATCCATTTGAACTGGGAGGGATGGTAGCAAATGAAATGGTGTTCATTCACTGCCTGTTCAAATGGATTAGACGGCTATCGTCATCAATAGCAGCCAATGGGTTAAGACTTGTTCATACACCCTAGAATTAGTGAAATAATGTGTAGTACACAACTTGTCTTTTACCAATCGATATCAGGATGATGGCTTGTTTAACTGCCACTTCTCCTCTTCCTCTTCAAGAGTTGTTCTTCATGCAGACAGCCAACTCGAAACTTTCTGCCGATATTCATGTGACTCACCAGGACAGGCATTACCTTTCAAAGTCATATTCAGTGGTACCTCTATACACAAATTTAATTTGTTTCAGGACCTGGTTTGTAATTTGAAATGGTGAAATGTCGAGTGGGATTTTCCAATAAGAATACATTATAATTTGATTAATTTGTTCCACAGCCCATAAACCTACGCTAAATTCTGAACTTCGGGTTAGGGTTTAGGGTATCAGTGCACAAACCGGAAGCACGCCGTACACACACGCAGTCAATTTGGCCACAAAATGTGGTGGCAAATAAACACTTTACACTCAGTCGGACTTACAACACATCCCAAAGATGCTAAACGAACATGTCACCTCACAGCATAATTGTGCAACACGAATAGGATGTAAGCAATGCTCGCCGATGACGAACCGCCGTTGCAACGGTAAAGCTACGCATGTTGCGGCTCCAACCTATGGCTGGAACCCTCCAAAATGAAGGAAAAATACGTACATTCATGGACGCACACAGATTCCCTCGCACATCTCAACAAGTGGCTGCTCGCAGCTCGAATGTGCACCCCCGATCCTCACACGTCCCTAAACACTTAGCGTGTGCGACTCCAGACCAAAACAGGAAGTAACGTTGAGCGGTTACCATGGAAACAAACGCGTAGTGGGAACCTTTCTAACATTTTCTATTCAAAACGCTCTTTGTACATGACTACAATATTCTTCAATCTACATCCATTTTGAGGTAATAACAAAATAGTAATGCACAGACACAATGGAAACCTTAAACAGATTACTGGTTTGAAAAAATAAACGCTTAGATTGATCATTAATGAAAGGAAGTAATAATGCGTTACCTAGTAACGCGTTAGTGGCAACACTGCATGGGACCTAGGGGTGTGACAAAGTATCGAAATGGTGATATATCGTGATACTTTGTTTCTCAAAAGGTTATCGATATGCTCCTGGAGATATCGTTTTAAAAAGGTGTCAATGTCTTTCAAAAAAATTAAAAAGGAACCAACAAGTTGCTACCAAAATCTTCCATCATAATAGTGCTCGACTCCCCATTCCATTTAGACTGGGAACATTTGTTCATTCGAAACCAGAGCATTCACAGTCATTCTGTCCGATTTTCAGGGCATTTACAGGTCACTTGCTGTTCATTTTAGGGCATTTACGGGTCATTTCCTGTTGAGTTTGAGTCACTGCCTATTCGTTTGGGTATTATATGGGTTACTTCCTGTTTTTTTTTTTAGTTACAGAATAGGAAGTGACACATAAAATACCCCAAAATCAACAGGAAGTAACTGAAAATCAACAGGTAAATGACCTTAAATGGCCCAAAATTACATCATTGGCTGTCGTTGGCTGCCACTGACGGCCATAGACGTTCAATCCGTTTGAAGTGGGAGGGTGCCACCTTCCCAGTTCAAATGGATTGGACGTCTACTAGTGATAAACTCATTCCAATTCCCAGCAGACGCTTGTTTTTCTGTTTATTAGTTGTTTGTAGAATATCCTTGAATTATTTCCTGAGCAGTGTGTCGATAATTGTTGTATCGCCAGATCGTCAGATCATCGTTATCGTGAGCTTTGTATCGCAAATTGTATCGTGTCATGAAGTACCAAGAGGTTCCCACTCCTAATGGGACCCATTTTGGTTTCTCTTGCAAGAAAATAAGCCTCGTGTCCGACTTGTGGGAAAACAATGAAATTGTGACACTGTCACAAATCGTCGTATTTCGAGCATGTAGTCATATGTCAAGATAAATTTTACATCAGATGCCGAAAAAAAATCGTATGTACGGGTACCACTGTACATTCAAAACACTGTCGAAAATTAGGATGGTTACTCCGAGTGGACACACATTTTTGCATCTAAAAAGACTTTTTATGCTTAACTCATTGGCTGCCTTTCACGGTGATAGACATCTAATCCATTTGAAAAGGGAGTTCTAAATGATGCAAAATGTCTTTACGCCCAATTTATTATTCTATTGCTCAATGGAATTGTCAGAAGTAGAGTTTCCGACGTTTCAGTGTACCATATTGGCCCGAAGACTGTTTTTTGCATTGAAATAAGAAAATAAAGTGGGGGTCGTCTTATATTCGCGGTCTAGACATTATACCCATTCACGACGCTAGATGGCGCCAGATATCATTGAAGCGAATGCTGAACTAGAGGAGTAATGTTCTGTCATGACAGAGCTCAGCTACTCTCAAATTTAACCAGTTTGCATTATTTTACTGCAATGTTTTCCTTATTCAGATTTGTTTCAAGACTACAGTTACAGTTAGACCTCGCTTTGATGGTTATTGCAGTAATTGCAATTTTGTTTTTTTATCACAATAGATTGGTTTACTTACATTTCAAAAACCAGAAGCCATTCATTTACAAATGTGATTGTACTTTAGTTTACATATATAAATGTTCAGATATTAAGATTTGAAAGAGGCAAAATAACATGCTTTTTCTCTCAAATGTATTGTTATATGCATTTGTTTCAGATGTACTGTAATTATTTTCTGTATAAAAATTAATTTAGTGTTCAAAAAGTCTTTTTTTCAAACTTGAGTCTTGAAAAAGAGGGGGTCGTCTAATAATCAGGGCCGTCTTATATTTGGGCCAATACGGTACTTTATTTACACATTACAGATTGATATGGAATCATTATTTAATGCTGAAATAATGTGGGGGGGCAGCACCAAAAGCAACTAAACGAAAATGTTGGATTTGATAGAAACTGTTGCTATTGAAGTTTTTCAATTACGAACATAAAGGATCAACTAAAATGAGTCAAAAAAAGCTGCAGCTCTGCATCATAGCATCTGCTCTGTGGTGCCCGAGGGAAGCCATTTGAAAGTTGCTAACGACAGTGCTCTTTGGTGGCCTGAAAGCGGTGCAACCATTTTCCCACTGCGACAAGCCCCGAGCCACCAGGGAGAAAATGCGCCACAATCGTCGCTCCCTGGCAATGCATAAACAAGGGTGGTGCAACACATTCGCGAGAGAACATTAGTCAGGACTGGAGAAAACAAATGCAAAAATTTACGAGGTAATTTTGCAGAATTGTTGTGAATGAGATCGATGAATACAGTGAATGACTGCTAATCAGGAAAACGTTCTCATGCGCTGCTAGAGCAGTGAGTAGACGGTACGCCAAATTCTGCTTGAGTTTAAACTGCATACTTTTTAAAGTACAGACGTGTGATTCAATTAGATACTATCTTGTATAGTTCTCACCGTTGTTGTTTTTGGCAGTCTTTTTAATTTTCGTCTTAGTCTTGGACTAATAGGTATTATTGTCCAAAAGACTAAGTCATATTTTAGTCATCTCAAAATGTGTTTTTATTCGTGTAGTTTTCGTTGACGAAAACTCAAGACTAATTTTATCTAGTCTTAGTTGAGGTTTACTAAAAAACTTTTTGTCTGTGAAATAAATTTTTAAAAACTACTAAGTGTCTACATGGACTACACTAACTTGGTGATAATACCAACACAGCTGGAAAATGGTACATTATTTTCAATGAACAACACTCACCTGGACGCCACAAACTGCAAGTAAAAAAAAAAAATTCCGAGAGTGACGCTCGCTGTGAGCCTTAGCATAATGCGAAGGCGAAAGATAGATTTCATGATGACATTGACGGGACACATTCCCCATACACTGTGCCACGCCTTCAAGTAGGGGGCCGTACCACACTCTGCTTCAGTCAGTCGAAGTCGGTCGCAGTTATTCTCAAACACATGCAGTGATCCAATGCTGGATTTAGGTTGAAAAAGTACAAAAGCTGTACCGCATACAAACAGAAAGGATTTTCTCAGGAGTGATTTGTTTGAGGACTCAAGGTAATTATTATATTTTTCATACCATGCATGCATTTTGAAATGTTGTGAAAAAAAAAAAAAAAAAAAATCAATGGGAGAAATTAACCCCTTTATATTTACTTAAAATAAATGTTAACTGCCCGTTTTTGTGCTTTTAACCAAGAATAGAGACTGTTTCACGTCCATATGTATAAAGAATTCGTGGATTTAAGCATTTATTCACAAGAATCTTCAATGTAAAAAGCTCTTTGTGGTGATGCGGCGGGGCCATAGTGGTTTAAAGACGAACAACACATTCAACATATTTATGTAAAATAAATGCTTACTGCCCATTTTTTTTTAATTTTTTTTTTTGCTTTTAACCAAGAATCGAGACTGTTTTACGTCCATTATCTATAATGAATTCAATGATTTAAGCATTTATTCACAAGAATTTTGAAAGTAAAAAGCTCTTTGTCTGTGCAACAACTGGTTACCAAAATCTTCCACCATAATAGTGTCTCAGTTAACTCTAAGGCTGCCATTGACGGTGCTCGAAGCCCAATCAATTTAGACTGGGAATGTTCATTCATTCAAAATCAGAGTCTTTCGGTACAATTTTCAGGGCATTTACAGGTCTTTTCCTGTTGAGTCTGAGTCACTGCCTATTCATTTGGGTGATTCCCAGGTCACTTCCTGTTCTGTAACTCAAAATGAACAGGAAGCGACCCGTAAAATACCCCAAAATCAACAGGAAGTAACTGAAAATCAACAGGTGAATGACCCTAAATTGCCCAAAATTACCTTATTTCCTGGCATTTGGCTGCCACTGACAGCCATAGACGTTCAATCCATTTGAAGTGGGAGGGATGGCAGCGAATGTTCATTCGCTGCCACCCTCCCATTTCAAATGGATTGGACGTCTACTAGTGATAAACTCATTCCAATTCACAGCAGAAGCATATTATATTGTTTATTAGTTGTTTGTAGGATATCCTAGAATGATTTCCTGACCAATGTATCGATAATCGTTGTATTGCCATATCGTCAGATTATCGTTATCGTGAGCTTTGTATCGCAAATTGTATCATATCGTGAGGTTCCCACTCCTACGAGTGACACAACTAGACACTGCTACGATGCAGGCTAACTACACATATAATGTCACACATTCTGTACATGACGGAAACGCATTTTCATCTCGTTCTCCTCTCGTCAGTCAAAAACTGTCATCAGTCTCGTTATGTTTTAGTCTCCTAAAACACGTTTTTAGCTCGTTATCGTCTCGTCATCGTCATGAAAAAAAGTGTTCGTTGACGAAATGTTTTCTTTATCATCATCATTGACGAAAACAACACTGGTTCTCAATGTCTTTTTGGTCTTGATGGATTTCTACTACGAGTGTGACAGCAATACATTAATCTGGACCGATATATTAACTGGTTATAAAAGTATATATAATCGAATCGATTAAAACATACAACATCCATCAACTTAATCTTTTAGATATGCTAATTTGTTAAAAAGTATAGTTTCCATTCAAATGTCTATGATGTTTCAGCAACAAAGTTTTCAGACACATCAAAATAGCTTTACATCTTCCATTGTGTTAGATGCAACTAATTGTGAGCACAGCACAGTTCATAGTAAGCCCCAAGCTACAGTTCCCCAAATTTGAGAACTACCAGTACAGTGTAAAATACCTGCCCCCCCATTGCATCACAAGGCTTCAAGAATCTTTGTCCTGGCTCCCCGGAGAGACGGCACAAACTGGCTTTGACGCTTGTTGCACAAGTACAGTAGAGCAATTTTTCCACTGTAAAGGCAGCGGTTTGGGGAAGGGAAAAAAAAACGCTGACCCCAGAGTTCCCAGCCTGGAGCAGTGGATCTCGGGAGCAAGCCCCCTGCCCCCCCCATGTGCTCAAGGCTATAACAAAGAGCCAGGATGACGGCTAGAACTGGAGCATGCACTGTGAAACAATGCACAAGCTCTACTCTCCCTCAACTTTAACCTCCCCATTCCTTTCAAACCACAGTGTCCTTTCCCGCCACGCAACCCACCCCCCTTATGTCGTGACTGCACTGCCAGCATGAATGAGCTTCATTATTTCGCGTTTAAGGGGTTCTATCAAATGCAGCAGTATGCTTCACTTATTTGTTAGTATCCATATGAATAGCAAAAGGTAGAATCCCCAACAATAGCTAACTATTTATGCATCTATTGAGATTATCTATGATTAAAAACTAATGGTGTCCTTTCCTATAAGTGCAAATTCAGTTTTAATTGCTTAAAAAAGACTCAGTGTGAAGGAAGGTCATTTAAATGTCAGTCATTTAATCCCGACCTTTAGCTCCAATCTGTACATTCCGACGTGGAATCTACTGATTTATATAACATCTCGAAAAGGTCGAATCAAGTCACATGAACACATCCTTCGCTTGTCTTCAATGGTCCTTATAGAAGGTGGTTCCCTGAGGTGCCGTGGCACACTAATTCAATGGCAATCTATTCAGATTCACTTGTCCTGTCTGAAAAGTGACAAAATTTTTTTACATCACTCGAGTGGGGGCAAAACTGAAGTTCTCAAATCTTATTTTGTCTCATAGGTCCAGATATGATCGCATTCAAGTTGGATGACCTAAGAGGTGCTAATTTAATAAAGGTGCGACTGAAAACTGATACAAATCTGCAATGCTCAGATATACAGTATTACCCTTTTCACACACATATCCAGGAAAATTCCGTGTAAGATGACGCGGGATTCAGCCGAGTCATTGCTTTCATGCATCTAGAGATGTCCTGAGAATGTTTGGTCGCTTTCACACACTTGTCCTGTGTTGCCCACTGGGACTCTTTCTGCAGGGGGGGCTGCTGGCGCGATTTTATAACCCAGACATTACGTCATTTTTGGTCGGCATCGGCTGTCACTAGAGGTGGGAATCTTTAGGCACCTAACGATTCGATTACGATTCAGAGGCAACGATTCGATTATAAATCGATTATTGAGGACACCCACAAACCCCCAAGCTTTTAGCTGCTTTCAGTGTTTCGTACATTAGTTACAATAAATGTACAAAAAGCCTGTAAGGCTTAAATAAACGACTATTTCAGTATCAAGTTAACAGTTCAAAACAGTAAATAAAATACTAAAGTCCACATTCTGGATCAGCAGCTTTAAACTACATTCAATTAATTTAATGTTGTGAATCAACAGTTAAAGTTGTTAAAATTGCTCCTGTTATTCCATAATTTCCCTTCTGTCTACTTTAGACATGTGAAAGTTTTAAAACTGTTTTAAAGATATATTCAAGTCAAGATTTTGCCGATTTAGGAGTATTTTAGATAAAAAGTCAATTAGGTTCGCTACAACAGAGCCTTCTAGAGAAGTCTCCTGCTTTAAGATGGCGGCTGTTTAATAACACCGGCAAGTCTGTCATTTTGTATCTACAGTTGTGGTCAAAAGTTTACATACACTTGTGAAGAACATAATGTCATGGCTCTCTTGAGTTTCCAGTTATTTCTACAACTCTGATTTTTCTCCGATAGAGTGATTGGAACAGATACTTCTTTGTCACAAAAAAAACAATCATGAAGTTTGGTTCTTTTATGACTTTATTATGGGTTAACAGAAAAAGTGATCAAATCTGCTGGGTCAAAAATATACATACATGGATCTGAAAAAACGAATCATTGACTTGAACAGTCAGGAAAGTCTCTTGGAGCTATCTCAAAGCAGCTGCAGGTCCCAAGAGCAACAGTGCAAACAATTGTAAGTATAAAGTGCATGGCACTGTTTTGTCACTGCCACGATCAGGAAGAGAATGCAAGCTATCACCTGCTGCTGAGAGAAAATTGGTCAGGAGGGTGAAGATTCAACCGAGAATCACCAAAAAGCAGATCTGCCAAGAATTAGAAGCTGCTGGAACACAGGTGTCAGTGTCCACAGTCAAGCGTATTTTGCATCTCCATGGACTGAGAGGCTGCCATGCAAGAAGGAAGCCCTTGCTCCAAAAGCGGCACCTTAAGGCTCGACTGAAGTTTGCTGCTGATCACATGGACAAAGATAAGACCTTCTGGAGGAAAGTTCTGTGGTCAGACGAAACAAAAATCGAGCTGTTTGGCCACAATGCCCAGCAATATGTTTGGAGGAGAAAAGGTGAGGCCTTTAACCCCAAGTACACCATGCCTACCGTCAAGCACGGTGGTGGTAGTATTATGCTGTGGGGCTGTTTTGCTGCCAATGGAACTGGTGCTTTACAGAGAGTAAATGGGATAATGAAGAAGGAGGATTACCTTCAAATTCTTCAAGATAACCTAACGTCATCAGCCCGAAGATTGGGTCTTGGGCGCAGTTGGGTGTTCCAACAGGACAATGACCCCAAACACACATCAAAAGTGGTAATGGAATGGCTAAATCAGCTAGAATTAAGGTTTTCGAATGGCCTTCCCAAAGTCCTGACTTAAACCCCATTGAGAACTTGTGGACAATGCTGAAGAAACAAGTTCATGTCAGAGAGCCATCAAATTTAACTGAGCTGCACCAATTCTGTCAAGAGGAGTGGTCAAAGATTCAACCAGAAGCTTGCCAGAAGCTTGTGGATGGCTACCAAAAGCGCCTAATTGAAGGGAAAATGGCCAAGGGACACGTTACCAAATATTAGCGCTGCTGTATGTATATTTTTGACCCAGCAGATTTGATCACTTTTTTCTGTTCACCCATAATAAAGTCATAAAAGAGCCAAACTTCATGAATGTTTTTTGTGACAAAGAAGTATCTGTTCCAATCACTCTATCAGAGAAAAATCAGAGTTGTAGAAATAACTGGAAACTCAAGAGAGCCATGACATTATGTTCTTCACAAGTGTATGTAAACTTTTGACCACAACTGTAGTTCTATATACATATGATGTCTATTACCTACCGTAGCATGATGTGAACATAGTAGCGGCTGTCGGCAGCAGTCAGGTATTATTGTTTTTTATCTAGCGGCATGAGTTGAGCCAGAGCCGTGAGTTGAGCATTGTCATTACCCGGGTAATGACAAGCATGATGTTTACTCTCGGGACGCAATGCGGTCCGTTCCTCATTGCGTCCCGAAGACCGTGCTGACTGTGTGTTAGTTCCGCTTTACTTGACATATTTCAATAATCGGAATTTAGATGTTTGTGAATCGTTCTCGAATCTTGCACGCCCGAATCGTGAATAATCTAAGAATCGGAAATTTCGCACATCTCTAGCTGTAGCAATGTTGATCAAATCGTGTTTTGTTCCAGAAGGAGCGTTCCCGACATCGTAACTGCAGCCAATTCAAGCTCATCAAGACTATTTAAACCCAGGCGATCCAAGGGAAGGGTGGAACGAAGAATACCGCTGGATTGGGGAAGGAATAATCCCGGTGGCTTTGTTTTGTTGTCTTATCGGCTTTCTGCCTACCGCTTAGGATAGTATTTTATTGATCCCGTCGACCTACTGTCACGGACCCATTGTGTTTTTCCCCCTTTTCAGCGATCACGTGTATTTTTGTATTTAATAAACCATTGAACGGATCCCTCCATTGTTTTTTGCTTTGAAATACAACCTGGTTTCCGCAGTAGTGGACCCTAACATCGAGACAAAATAAGCTACACATTTCCAAAGATGGACGATAGACACTCTTCCTCGGTTCTAGTGTTTTCTGCTTTGAAGTACAACCTTGTTTCTGCAGTAGCGAAGGTAGAGTAGTAGAGGAAGTGACGATCGGCCTGCCATGATATTTACGTCATTAGCCAACGTGCTTCCTGCGAAAGTCCCAGACATGACGCGACCCATGAAATGTCCGCGTAATCTCCATTTCAGTCAACCCGGGAAATTGTTTTCTCATACAACTGCTGCACGGTTAAATCCCGCGATATTCCCGGAGTTTCGGAGTGTGTGAAATGGGCTTGTATGTTCAAGGAGGGGGTGGGGTGGTCCACACTTTCCAATGAAAGGAAAAAGCATTCACGAGCATCCATTAGCTCTAACAGAAGACAAATAAATGTCTGCTACCGTTGACCTCCTAATGGGTTTCAACTATTCGGGGCATCATAAGACGGTCCCAAGAAAATAATAAAAAAAATAAGAATAATAAAATAAACTTATATTAGAAGGTGAAAATCTTACAGGGAAATGAACATCTTGCATTCATCTGCTTGATAGGCTCAAAATAACGTTCACGAAGAAAGACGTGCTCAGACTTTCCCACATGAGGATAGTTGTTCCAGCTGCTAACTTTCGGAGGAGTGCAATATCGATGACTGCTCACTTGAGTCAATGATAAAACAATCTGAAGTCTTTGAGCATAGGGCTCTCCGCCAGGCAACGACGTCTTTGTGGCAGAACAGCTTGGCTGAATACAGCTCAGCACTTACACATCTTATTTTGGATTTGAAGCTTCTTGAACGGCCCACAAGAGAATTTCGGATATACTTCAATACATCTTTTTTACAGGTCGTTGGAAATGGCCTTGAGTAGCAGATGATTTCTGCCAATTTGTTAGCATTAAGTTTAAAATCCTCGGTTTTCTATTATTTCCTTTTTATGACTGATGAAATAATGCATTACCAAATGTGTATGCAGGGCAGTAAAAAAATTAATAAATTTAGACCTACTTTTGAGGTCAACATTCCACAAAAGAAATCAGTTTCTACGGATGAAAGGATTGTAAAGAAGCCTGCTAATTGGTGCAAAGGATTTTTTTTTTTAGGAGAAATTACCCAAACTTGCTTTAAATCTTTAAAGTCTAATGATAAACCAAGAGCAACAACAACTGCTTTGCCGTTTTTGTTACCTTCTACTGCATGGACATTAACGCATTTCTGCCGTCTTCAATTTTGTTTCCCCCAAAATCTTAACATACTCGCAAAGGATGAGCAAACTCAAAAATGCAATTAACACATGTTTCCGTCGGAAGTTGGATAATGTCATCTGCACGATAGCGTGTCATAAATCACCCCTCGTAATGCCCCGTTGGTGCAAACAGAAGTAAATTGTTTGTAATTGGTGTTTTTATGGCCTGGTTGTACACTGCCAAAAGTGTGGAGAAGATTGCATTCTTTTTCTTCAGAGTGTTGTTTGAAAACAATAAACCATAATTAGAGGAGCGTTTGAGGCATTATTGTACAATCACGGAGCAAATGACAGCCAAATATGACATTTCTGCTTGAGAAGCACGGTGAAAAGGGTAAAACACAACATGAATTCTAAATACACACATGAGTTCTTAATAGATATTGGGAGACCTTCACAGCCATCAGTTTGAAAGGGACACTATTGAACTTTTGACTTTTTAGGTTGCTTTTCAGTTAAAGCCAAAAATGTAAAGTCTGTTTCACGTAACACATGCACAATTTCCAAAAAAGTATAATGCGAAACCGGAATTAAATAATATTACTCAAGTAAAAGTAAAAGTGGTCATCCAATAATTTACTCAAGTAAAAAGTATTCGTTGAAAAGAATATTCAATTAATGAGTAACCTTGTGAGTAACTGTTTACAATGTCGGATTTTTCAAAATAATGGTATATTTTTTCTCTCAGCACAACTTTATCGATATAAAGTTATGAACTGTTATAATTAAATGTACTAGAAACTATTACATTACCATATTGCGACATAAAAATCATCGACTTAAAACCAGAACAGCACTATAAACATAACACGTCCAAAGAGCATGAGTGCCCTCTCGTGGAGAAAAAACATTGTTACCTCTGATTTGGAGCTGGACGATATTGGGAAAAAATTACATGGCAATATACAGTATATATTAGAGCTGGGAATCTTTGGGCACCTAACGATTCGATTACGATTACGATTCAGAGGCTCGGATTCGATTATAAAACGATTATTGATGCACCCCCCTCCTTTTTATTTTTATTTTTTTATTTTATTTTTTTTTTTTGGGGGTGTTTTGTACATTAGTTCCAAAATTGTTCAAAAATACTCTCAGACTAAACCAAACTACTATTTCAGCATCAAGTTAACATATAGCAGTAAAAAAAATATACAAAAATAACAGTAAATAAACTCCAGTCCCCATTCTGTATCAGCAGCTTTAAACTACATTCAATTAATTTAATGTTGTGAATCAACCGTTAAAGTTGTTAAAATTGCTCCCGTTATCCTATAATTTCCCTTTTGCCTACTTTCGACATGTGAAAGTTTTAAAACTATTTTAAAGATAGATTCAAGTCAATATTTTACCGATTTAGGAGTATTTTAGATAAAAAGTTAATTAGGTTTGCTTGGAAGGTTCGCTACAACAGCCTTGCAGGGAAGTGTACTGCTTTAAGATGGCGGTCGTTTATTAACGCCAGCATCTAGACTTTTGTAGATGTGCTGCTAACGCTATCGAATCTATATTGCATCTAGTCCTATATAAATGATATCTACCGTAACATTATGTGGATGTACTTTGTAGCAGCTTTTCAGCAGCAGTCAGGTATGTTGTTGGGTTTTTTATCTCGTGGCATGAGTTGAGCTAGAGCCGTGAGTTGAGCATTGGCATTACCCGAGGGGCCGGGTAATGAGAAGCATGATGTTTAGCTACTCTCGCTCCGTTCCTCATTTTCCCGAAGACCGCGCGGCATGCTGAGTGTGTTGTACTTCCGCTTTACTTGGCATATTTCAATAATCGGAATTTGGATGTTTGTGAATCGTTCTCGAATCTTCCACGGCTGAATCGCGAATAATCTAAGAATCGGAAATTTTGCACACCTCTAGTATATATATATCAATACAAAAATTTGAAGAATTTTCACCAGGTGACTTGAATAGCTATTTGGGAAGACTCACATTTAAAACTCTGTAATACCGTTTAATCCAGGCTACGGGAGTTCATCTGTTAATTTGAAGATTGCTGTATATAAAAATGATCCAGGAGGCAATGTCTCTCCACACTCGCTGTTTTTATAAAGCACAACAACAGTTTATATGTTCAAAAAAACAAGAAAAACAATCGCACATTCAGCGATGGGACTATTGTGCATGCGCACATCACAATGGTGAACGATATTGTGCAGGCCTGCTCTGACTGGTATAATGGAGTCATGTGCTTATTGTTGCGGCTTCTCATTGGTGAAACTGAGGCGGCCCCTGTCAGCATCTCTGGCAAAAATAAAGTGAATATGTAGAATAAACAGGAAAAATGTAACGAGTCTAGTGTGGCCCAAAGTAGCAGAGTAATGCCCCTTTCACATACACAAGACCACCATTTAAATCCTAGGATTTAAACAACCAGGCCCTGTATGCGAAAGCAATTTCCCGGGTCGACTGACATGGCGTACGTTTAACGGGTCGTGTCTTAATATGATGTCCGGGACTTTCCCGGGACGAGGCGTATGTTAAAGCAAGCGTAAAAATCCCGGGTCACAGCACGATGGCTGATGACGTAATATCACGGAGGGCCGATTGTCACTTCCTCTTTTAAACAAACACTGCATTTATCAACATAGCAAGCTGGAAATAGCTACATTAAACTCAAAACATAACAAAATTAAATTGCTACTGGATCGTACAACCGAGGAAGAGTCCATCGTCCATCTTTGGAAATGTGTAATTTTGTTGCCGATGTTAGGGTCCGCAACTGCAGACAATAAGGTCGTGCTTCAAATCAGAAAACAATGGAGGGAAGCGTTCAAGGGTATTAAATTAAAGATACACGATAATATCGGTGGCCGATAATTATCGGCCGATAATGGCAATTATGACGTCACACAGATCATCCAGATAATAAAAAATTCAACCGATAATGTAATCCGATAATTATATACTTGATTTAGCCTCTAAATGTGCACAACCGAAGAATTCAGCACGCCGCCTCCTCAACCCCTCCCCTCTCTGAAGCCCCTGAGGGAGGAGGGGTTGAGGAGGCGGAGTTACACGCCAAGAAAATAGTTGAATATTATGGCGGCTGTTACTAAAAAAACGACGCTCTCGCCATTTGCGAAACATGTACCGCAGAAGTTCCAAGAGGCCGAAAGAAAGCGTCCTCATTCAAAATCACTAACCCAGCATCCATTTAAAACTGCATCACAAAGATTTTTGGAACGAATGCCAGGCTGCTGCTGCTAGCGGGAATGCTAAAGCTATTGTAAACACTAAGTTAAACTAGGGGCTTGTGACGATTCAGAGTCTGGTTGTTTGGGAAAGCAGCCCAAGGCGGGTGGTAAACTCGCATCTAAGGCTAAACACCGGCACGACTGGAGACCGATAGTCGGCAAGTAGCCGTCTTCCGACGGAGCCCGCCGCTCTGGCCGGTCCGGCAGGCCGCCGCCTCGCCATCGGCTTCAGGACCTCCGGCGAACACCCCGGTTTCTCGAGCGTTCCCTCACGGCGTGTGAGCAGAGCCAGGCCCCGAATACGCCGCGGCAAACCGGCCGGATTATCCGGTACGAACGTAGCCGCCGCCGAGACGAGACACGATTTTTTTTTTTTTTTACCGAAATGACCCGAGAGCCAAAGCCCTGGATAAAAAAATAATGCAGTTTATACGACCACCATTCTTCATGAAAAACATGCCAATCACATTTTCACCACTACATTTGGAAAAGTGATGTCCAGTAAGCAAGCTTATCATGACGGCAGTGTTTAGATGATAATTTAAACATGGAGAAAACGAAGTCAGCCCGTCAATAATACATTCAGTATGTAAAATGACGAGCGGTCAGATGACTTTGTAATGCCGCCTTTATTTTCGGCTTAACAAAACTCAGGCACAAAACAACACGCACGGAGATGCGAGCTCCAACTGCATCCAAATAGTACTGCCGTTTATCAGTTTAGCTGCCGTAAAGCGAATGTCGCGACTCGTGAGTGCCGCAAATGTAAACAAAGCGCTGCAGAATGGGTACATGACATCTCGCTCTTTTGAGTTAATCATTTTCACAGTGTGCAACAAAGCATATAACATTAGCAATCACTTTTCAAATCAATTTAACTTATTTGTCTGCTCAATTACAGTCACAGTAGATAATCTAAATTTATTGGCACTTATTAACACTTATTAATTTAAATATGCACATTCCTGTTGTAATGAAATAACAATAATATTCTGTAGCCACAAACATTCAAAATCTTTTCTTCTTCCAAGTTTTTTTTAGGATTAAGTATAATAATGTATTGCTTTAAATAAGGCTGTTGAGATTATTTTCAGCTAGCTATTTTTCTTCCAAGAAATCTGAGAGAAATACACATGAAGTGCTGGCAGATAATTTCACTTATTTCCAATAGATTTACCCTTAAAACTGACTAGTTTTAAGGAAGTGTGTTTTGCAGTGTATTAATGTTATGTTAGGAATGGCTTACTTTTAAAGGCATTTTTGTGCAACTTAGGTATTTACTCTGTAAGTAATTGTTGCCAAAAGTTTACCATTACACAATGTCATTATTTAGATGTTGGAATTGACGACTTGTTCATATTTTATGTTGGAAAAAAAAAGCAATAAATTATATTTTTGCACAGTAATATTTTCTTTTGTTTAAAATTTTACATAAATCTTTTAATAGAATTATCGGCTTGACATTATCGGTTATCGGTAGGAATGAGGAGGAAATTATCGGTTATCGGTATCGGTTGAAAAATGTATTATCGTGCATCACTATATTAAATACAAACAAAAATACACGCGATCACAGAAAAGGGGGAATAACACAATGGATCTGTGACGGTAAGTCGACTGGGATCAATAATACTAACCTATGCGGTAAGCAGAGAGCGGTTAAGACGAACAAGCTAGCAAATGCACAAAATTCGAGAGTACAAGGTGGCGAATGGCGCCCAGCAAGTTAATATCTTAGCACCCTTCTCTTGGATCTCCTGGGCTTAAATACACTCTTGATGAGCTTGAATTTGCTGCAGTTACAACATTGGGAACGCTCCCACAACCGACTGCGACAAAACATGATTTGATCAACATCGTGACAGCTGATGCCGACCAAAAATGACGTAATGTCCGGGTTATGAAATCGCACTAGCAGCCCTCCCCACACTAAAGGTAAGAATCTTGGGACACCTTACAATTCGATTCAGAGGCTACGATACCATTATAAATCGATTATTGATGCCCCCCTCGCCCCCCAGCTTTAAGCTGCTTTTAATGTTTTGTACATTAGTTACAAAAATTGTACAAAAATCCTCAGGCTCAAATAAACTACTATTTCACTATCAAGTTCACAGTTCATAACAAATAAAATACTCAAGTCCCCATTCTGTATCAGCAGCTTTGAACAACATTCAATTAACTTAATGTTGTGAATCAACCGTTAAAGTTGTTAAAATTGCTCCCGTTTTCGCTTTAGTTCCCTTCTGTCTACTTTCAACATGTGAAAGTTTTAAAACTGTTTCATCATTTAAAGACAGATCCAAGATTTTTCTGATTAAGGATTATTTTAGATAAAAATTTAAAGTTAGGTTCGCTCGGAAGGTTCGCTACAACAGCCTTTCAGAGAAGTCTACTGCTTTAAGATGGCGGCTCTCATTTCACACTTAGTTCTTTATACATGTGTTAACGTCGCTGAGTCTGTCATTTCACATCTTGTTCTATATACATGTAATATCTACGGAAGCATTATGTGGACGTAGTTTGTAGCAACGTAGCAGCAGTCAGGTATTATTGTTTTGTTTTTTTTATCTAGCGGTATAAGTTGTCGGTCCGTTCCTCATTGCGTCCCGTAGACCGCGCTGACTGTGTTTTAGTTCTGCTTTATTTGGCATATTTCTGTAATCGGAATTTGGATGTTTGTGAATCGTTCTTGAATCCACGACCGAATTGCGAATAATCTAAGAATCGGAAATTTCACACACCTCTACAACAACACGGGACAAGTCTGTGAAAGTGTCCAACCCGCTTCATTCCTGGGATATATTTAAATGCGTGAAAGCAATGACACGAGTAAATTCCGCGTCACCTTACATGGAAATTTACCGGGATATGTTTGTCAAATGGAATTAAGAGTATTTTTTCTGAAAAAAATCTACTCAAGTAAAAAGTATTTCGTGGTAAAACTACATTTACATTTTTCTCAAAAAGTTATTCCAATGTAAGGGAGTAAATGTAACGTATTACTACCTACCTCTTGTAACCTCCACTAGAAAGCCTGAGTAGACTCACATTAAAGCGGGAGTAAGAACATATAGAAACCGATTCTTCCAATATTTTTACCTTGTTGAGGCACAAACTTTACTTTCAATTTCCTATTTGTTACCCTACACACCACCCCTGATGATGGATTGCCAACCCCCCCATCCTCACCAGACATGCAAACAAGATAAATCTCACCTGCCATAAAACATACTTAAATGCAAAAACATTTTATGACAAGGCGCAAGCTCTGCACTTTGTGTATTGATACAATTTACGGACCTTGCTTTCAAACGAAAATGGGGGTGGGTGAATACAGGCGTTCCCTTCAGAGTGGGTTTAGAAATTAGTTTTCTCCGGAGCAATGCATCACTTCAAAGTGGTTTTAAAAAGTGTTCTCCATCTTAATGACGAGGGAGCAGTATGGATATGATTAAAGATGCGCGAAGATCGTTTTGGCATTGTTTGTAGCTCACCTGGGATGGCCCAATTAAATAGATAAACACTGAACATGAGAGAAGCTATTTTAAGTTTTAAAAAAACTGGATTCTCTGGCTAAAGTTTCGTCATTAAACACAGTGGCGTAGTGATATCAGTCGGATGTAGGCCTGCACAATATATCATTTCAACATTTCCATAGCAATGTGCGCATGCGCAATAGTCCCATCGCAGGACGTGTGATTGTTTTGTTTTTTAATGTAAACTTTTTTCTTCATAAAAGCAGCAATTGTGCAGAGACATGGCTTCCTGGGTTCCTCTATATACACCAATCTTCATCATTCACAGAAAAAAAACCTAAACCTGGATGAAACAGTATTTTCTGAATACTATGGATGTCCCGATCCAATCCCGGAAAAAAGTTATTGTTTTGACGCCAACGCTGCCGAGAACAACCTCTCACTTACACAATGAATGGGTTGCCACAGCACACTTCAGTCTGTGTACCAATCTTAAAGACGATTAACACAATTATGCCTTTGATCGTAGAGCTTCCAAGGTGTTTCTATCCAGATCAAAGCTACAAACCTGTCAATCATTGTTAACCTTAGTACCAAACGCCAGCTGCACTGTTGACCAATAAAAACAGTTTAGTCGCATCGCTTTTCACGAGCGAGAATGAGAGGCTATACAAGCATGAAGCAGAAAAACAATGTTTTTTTTTTCCAAATAGAAACCCAATTCTTTTCACCCGATTCCGATCCTCTCAAAAATGTCGAGATCGTCTTGATTTCTGATCATGTGATCGGATCGGGACATCTCTAATGAAAACAATGTAGTCACAGTGAGTCAACCAAAGTCTTCCTAAACTGAGCAATTCAAGTCTGGTGAAAATTCTTGTTTTAATATCGCAAAATATATAACGCAATATATTTTGCAAACACCCAAAAAAATCGCAACGTTATTTTTTTTCCAGTATCGTTCAGCCCTAGTAGGATATATTACTTACATGAAATTGGTTCAGACTGAAATTGTATGCACATCTAATTTCTTAATTTTTATGTATTTACAAAAATATACACTGCAATAAAAAAAAAAAAAAGATATTCCATGGTTTACATTATGTGTCATGAAATACAAATTTAGGGTAAAATTATATTCATTATTATTATTTACACAAAAAAGCCTAAATTGTTGCTCAGATAGTATGACAGACACATTTTTGTGAGACAATATGCCAACGTCTTTGTAAGAGTTCAACAAACTCAAATTTTGTATGAATTTGCACGCTTTAGTAAAAACAAAAAACATTTCGGTCTACCGATGAACAGTGTTAAAAAATACATTTCGAGCTATAGTGTATGGGTTGTTTGTCAATATAGAAAAAATACATTTTGTAATCTTTGATTTTTAACTCATTTGATTACATAATGACTGATCTTTTTTAAATAAGCATGTTCATTTTTGTGTGATTTATCTGAGGTCTTGCAAAATTTCATGTGTTAGCGCAGTTTCAAGAAAATTAACGATTTTTTATTGATTATTAAGATCATATTTTTTCAGTTACAGATAGTCGTTGAGGCAAAATCTCAAATTTCAGCTTGCCATGCATTTCATTTAAAATAATAAAAAAAAGAAATTACACACATTTTGGCATAGTTCTCGCTATGTTTGTAGAGTGAGTTGGAGCAAAATTTAAGTTAAAGTATTTATTTATAAGCTCTGATGGACAGAAAAATCCACATGACAATTTTAAATTTTAGAAAAATAGTAAAATAAAAATACAAGACCATCTGTAAAAAACATATTTGCCAATGAGCATGTTGGATTTCTTTCAGAATTCTCAGAGCTTTTCAGCTAAATTGTCAAATAGAGGGCATTAGGTTAAAACACTTTCCAAATCTGCTTGTGTTTCATAAAGTATGCAAAAGCCGGGGCTTTTTCTTCCCCTCGACCCTCATTCCACTTCAGCGGGCCATGTCTGGAATGTATTGCGTAAGAATACGAGTGGACAAATTAATCTGTTCCTGTTTTGGAAGGCAACATCAGAGACATTAATCCCGCCGCATGTTGCCGCTTTCTGTTTTAATAATGACCCTGACAGTCACCGTGCTGTTTTGTCAATTGCTTTACTCGCTTTATTTTATACGAGATACTACAGGCGCTTTGTCACTCATGCTGACACTTTGTTGTACATCCACGGCCTTGTTTCGCTTTCTTTTTCTAGCTCCTGGGCTCGTGTCCCTTTTGTGTTCAGATTTTCCATTACAAAACTGATGCAGACATTTTCAACTGTACATTAGTCATTTCAAATTTTATCTTGAGTTTATTATTTACATTTTAATTTCCTTCCCAGCATCTCAGTCGTTGTCTTTGCATTTTCTGGCCCATATTCTATCCAATTGTTAGCTAGGGTTGTTCCGATCATGTTTTTTTGCTCCCAATCCGACCCCGATCGTTTTAGTTTGAGTATCTGCCGATCCCGATATTTCCCGATCCGATTGCTTTTTTTTTGCTCCCGATTCAATCCCAATCATTCCCGATATTTTTTTCCGATCATATACATTTTGGCAATGCATTAAGAAAAAAAATAATAAAACTCGGACGAATATATACGTTCAATATACAGTACATTAGTACTGTATTTGTTTATTATGACAATAAATCCTCAAGATGGCATTTACATTATTAACATTCTTTCTGTGAGAGGGATCCACGGATAGAAAGACTTGTGACTTTGTATATTGTGACTAAATATTGCCATCTAGTGTATTTGTTGAGCTTTCAGTAAATGATACTGTAGCCATGCCCAAATGCATGATGGGAAGTGGAACCATGACTGTGCGTAGTGCTACCAATTGATATATCTTCTCTGCGTTGGGAAATAACTTAAGGTGTTAAGAAAACGATCAAGTGCTACCTTGCTTCCCCACATTGCTTTCCATGATATTTCTAATCATAGGGAGAGGGATTGTAAGGCTTTAGCCAATTAAAAAAAGGCTCCAAAGGCTGCCAAAATTTACTCATTTTACGCTGCCTTTTATCTCTCTATATAGGTAAAACGGCACCATTACAGATTGAGCGCGACAATGGGTCGTGCAGCGCATGCATTAATTGCGTTAAATATTTTAACGTGATACTTTTTTTTTTAAATTAATTACCGGCGTTATTGGGATAAATTTGATAACCCTACCTTAAGCCTAAACTAAAGACTCTGGAAGAGTGTAACATATTATGTCTGTAACGTTAAATACAATTAGAAAATGATTTAATTAAAAAATATATATATATATTAAAAAAAGGCATGGCCGATATTTTTTTTGCCGATTCCGATACTTTGAAAATGACGTGATCGACATCCCGATCAATCGGCAATCGGGATGCCGATCGATCGGGACTTCTCTATTGTTAACCCTTTATAGGGCACTTATTAGCTGCCAGTGGCAACGCTAGACAGCCAATCCAATTTGAGTAGGATAGGGTGGCAGTGAAAGATTTCTGTTAGCCTTCCCAGTCAAAATGGATTGGACATCTAGTGCTGTCAAAGGCCCTGAAACTTGAGCATTCAAAGTCAGTCCTCCCAGTTGAATTAATTGGAAGTCCATCATTGTCGGTGGCAGGCAATGAGGTAAGTACAGGTACTCCCTGGGTTACGAACGAGTTCCGTTCCAACCCTGACTACGTAACCCAGATTTCCATGTAAATCGAAATTTACCCTTTAAGTACCCCTAAATAACCCCTAAATCTCACAATAACTATCCAAAAACATGTATTATACGTCATTTTACTTTCCTCGCCAAGATGTTGGAGTTAAATCTTAGCTAGACAGCGAGCTAAGCTCTGAAACGTCAATGTCAGACGTCCGTGTGGTATGCTGACTTTATTCAGCTGCTCATTACATCAACACTTGCAAAATGAAACTAAAATAAAAATGGAATTCAGTTTCTTCTTATTAACAGCTATTCAAATTTGCGTTTATAACAAGCTGCTGATACAGCAATTACAATCCACACAAACAACTAGCATGTATCACTTGGCGTACGCACAGCATCAAAAACAGTCACATAAACTCACCCTAAGTATTCAACCACATTTGAAAATGCACAATAGACGGTACAAAAGGTTCGTTCTGTGTCAAAGGAACGTGTAGCTCTGTTATTCGCCGCCATGCCACTACAGCAGTGTGGCTTTGTCTTTGTATAGTTTTGGGGGACTCTTGTCGAATTCCATGAAACGTGTGTATTTGCAGCTGCAGCTAATCAATATTGAACAAATGCTGTTAATGTAAATGTTCAAGCGTAGGCGCCACAGAACACTTTTGTGAATGTTTGAAAATGGCGGTGTTGTTGTGCTGAACTGGAAACAACGTTCTGAGCAGACCAATTACCGTAATTTTCGGACTATAAGGCGCACCTGACTATAAGCCGCCAACCACAAAATTTGGCACGAAAACAACATTTGTTCATAGATAAGCCACACAGGACTATAAGCCGCAGCTGTCTTCACTGTATAATGGGATATTTATACCAAAAGACATTAACTGGTAACACTTTATATGACAGTGGCATCATAATACTGTCATAGGATCAAACGAACTACTATGAAACTTTGCATCAATTCACTGCAAAGCTTCATTTGCTTCAAGACGCTTTATTTGGCCATCACTGCTCCCTTGGGGGGGACAGTCAATCTCTGCTGCCACCTGCTTTCAACACTGTTGTCGTCCAACATGCCTCCTAGCATGCATTGCAGCTCTACAGATGTAAATAACAATCAAAATTCATGTTCTGTGCTAATTATTTCTTCAGTTATTGTTCCAGTTGTTTTATTAATTGCTAGTTATGGTATTTGGTAACACTTCATTTGACAGCAGTGCCATAAGACTTTCATAAGACAATCAATTATGGCACGACACTCTCATGAGCATTATTGAATGCTTATAACAGATGTTATTTAGTGTCATCTGGCAATTTATCTCACTTTTGAATCGATGTAAAAGATATGGACATGGAGTTTGAGACATAATTTGCTGGATGACACTTAATGACATCTGTCATTAGCATTCAGGAATGCCCACGAAAGTGTCATGTCATCATTACTGTCAAATAAAGCATTACCTATTAACCCAAATAAATCAATAGATTAGCTCCACTGGACTATAAGCCGCAGGATTTTAAAAACTGAGGTAAAAAAGTAACGTCTTATAGTCTGAAAGTTACTGTGCAGTCTGCCGATGTTCACGTCACGGGCGATGATGTGACGCGTAGTCAGGATTTTTTGGAGGTGCATGTCAGGCTACGGCATAGGGTCGTAAATCAGATCTGCACCGCTCCGCAGAAGCATAAATAATCTTTTACTCACATGCGGAAGAACTACCTGCTCTATGCTTCCTGTGCAAAACAAAAAGCAAGCATCACAAAACAAAAGTCGACATTATGAAAAGATTTTTTTTTTTTTTTTTTTTTTAATTTTAAAAATAAAATTAAAAAAAGCGACAGTAGACAAAATGGCGGACGAGACTCCGGCGTCGTAAAGTCGAAATCTACCTGTACTATGAACTGAGAATAGGGGGGATAGGTCAACTTTAGATTGTATGTCAATTTGTATTCATTTTAATGTGAATAATTTCATTTGTTTTAAAATTTAATTTAGAATTAAATTTATTCATGTAAATATAAAAATAAATGTAAAAATAAACAAGAATCATTGATAATTAAGAAAATTAGCTAATTTTATTTGAGACCTGGCATCTGCATGTGGACATCACATTTTGGGTCATGTAAGCTACACTTGTTTACCAAATGTTAATATTCTTGCCAACATGGGATGACTATGTATTCTTAATTAACAAAAAACAGTAACTTACCATATAAAGGGTTAATAGGGCTTCTTTTCAATTATTGATACATTTGCCTTTCATTACTCCTAGAAATAAACTGCATTACTTTTTTGCTTCTCCCCATCTCATACTAAATGCAGAATAATACTCTTTACATTCTGGACAAGGACACTCACAGTGACGTCACACTGTTTCCCGGGGCAACCAGCATCATTTTGTCTCGAGACGGTCAGGTGGGTTTTCCACCTTGACCTGTGCAGACCTTCCTTTCGTTGCTTAACACTTGTTGTTGAATGGAGCCTCTCGAGCGGAGTGAGAAAAAAAAAAAAAAAAGATTCTGCATCAAAAGTTGACGGGCTGTTGATCAAGGTCCTCTTTCTCGGGCAAGCAACTCAGTGGCGTACAATTGCGCCTTTTTAAACAAGCAAGGCCATCTGAAGAAGTCGCTTCTCTGACCATGAGCTTTTCAGCAGCAGTGCAAGAACAAGGCCAGGGGCGAGTGATGAGTCCATTCATTGCCATTCTATTCAGTCCATCCAGTCACAGTACCAATGGTATATAGACAGCAAAATACATATTAAGATTAAAATCGCCATCACTAGGACTGAAAAAAACACCCACACACCCATGCACACAAAAACCTTGTTTGACTTAGTATTATGCTTTTATTTTCTTCTGCAATTATACATTAGGGTTGTTCCGATCATGTTTTTTTTGCTCCCAATCCGATCCCGATCATTTTAGTTTGCGTACTTCCCGATCCGATTGCTTTTTTTTGCTCCCGATTCAATTCCAATCATTCCTGATAATTTTTCCCAATCATATACATTTTGGCAATGCATTAAGAAAAAAATGAATAAAACTCGGACGAATATATACATTCAACATACAGTACATAAGTACTGTATTTGTTTATTATGACAATAAATCCTCAAGATGGCATTTACATTATTAACATTCTTTCTGTGAGAGGGATCCACGGATAGAAAGACTTGTAATTCTTAAAGGATAAATGTGACCTTGTATATTGTGACTAAATATTGCCATCTAGTGCATTTGTTGAGCTTTCAGTAAATGATACTGTAGTCATTTAACTTCTGCACAAATGCATGATGGGAAGTGCAACCATGTCTGTGCGTAGTGGTACCAATTGATACATCTTCTCTACGTTGGGAAATAAAATACGGTGTTAAGAAAAAGTGTGTTAACTACTACCTTTCTTCCCCACATTGCTTCCCACGATATTTCTAATTGTTGTAAGGCTTTAGCCAAGTAAAAAAAAAGCTTCAAAGGCTGCCAAAATTCTCTCTACTCAGTTAACGTTGCCTTTTAACTCTAAAACGGTACCATTACAGACTGAACGCGACATGATAGCCCTAGTTTAAGCCAAAACTAAAGACTCTGGATGAGTGTAAGACATTTTGTCTGTGACGTTAAATACAATTAGAAAACAATTTAATTAAAAAAATATATATACTGTATATTAAAAAAACGCATGTCCGATATTTTTTTGCCAATTCCGATACTTTGAAAATGACCTGATCGGACCCAATCGATCAGCATCGATCGGGACATCTCTATTATACATTGTTTATTTCACCAAAATACAAGTTGAGCTGATAGCAGCTTAAATGGCAAGAAGTTTCGTCCTCTCGCCAGGAATCTCGTTCAGATTGAATAAAAAACAATACCATTTTGCTGCCACTAAAGATACAAACACAAGATCAATTGGAAGCAATCAATCGACCTATCCATTTTTACAGCCGTCCCTAATCAAAACACTCACACCGATTGGCTCGGTGCAAGAGATGATGCATCTTTTATAGACCTCGGGAGCAATATTGGTTTTAAGAATGCGTGGATGCTACAGTACAGAAGAAGCAGAAACATGAAAAGAAAGGAGTTGGAAGCTCAGGGGTACCAAGTATGAAATATTGCAGATTCCCATCTCGCCCTTGAGTGTATTAGAGTCATTACTGGGAACATCACACAAGTGCCATAAAACAAGCAACCAAAATATTAGGCCCAATATTACCGCATCCATTTTAATGGACACATTTGGGCCGACTGTCTGCAGTAGATGAAATATGACATTTCTGTGCTTTCCTGCCTGCGAGCAAGCTAAATGCAGAGGAACGGTTACATAACGACAGCTGTTTTCAGCGCTTGCTTAAAGCGCCATCAAAAGCAGTCCGCGGCACAGTCGGCAGGGCCTTCAGCGACTGTCACCACATTTCGCCGCAGCATCTTTCAATTGCCTGACATGTCGACTTCATGAATATTCCGACGGCAAATGCGAGGCGCGAATTATGACTGCGGCGGGCTGACATTCACTTCTATACGAAACATGGGCCATGCTTGGCTTGATTAAGAGATAGACATCAATCCTCCCACCCTGTATTCAATCAATGTTCATAAATCAGACTTAGCTGCATTATCACATTCATGTAAAAGCACTTATAATCCCCCCCAACCCCCAAAAAAAGTATGGCAACAGAAAAGCTTTTTTTTTTTTTTTTTTTAATTCTTTCAATGCCATTGGCAATAATAGATGTCCAAATCATGTGGCTGTCCTCATCTTTTTTCTGTGACTTTAAATCAGTTCACCACTAGCATGTCCAATCAATTTGAACTGGGAGAGATGGCAGCAAAATAAACATTCATTCCTCCCAGTATGAATGGACTAGACGTCTATGACAGTCAATGGCAGCCAATGAGCTAACCAGGTCTTGAGAGTCTAAGGAACTGCACACCAAATGCGCTAACCTGCTTGGGTATCAGTAAATTTTAATACTATTCCGTCTCCGTTTCGACAGATACATATTTTATCAACGTACGTATGACTTTGTAAATTCAAACAATAAATGTTAATCCCGGACATCTTGTGGTCAGCATTGCCAGTTTGGCTACTTTCTTGCTAAATCTGGCAACTTTCCCAAGCCTCTTTGTGACTTTTTTTTGTCAAAAGTGACTAGCGACCAATCTAGCGACTTTATTGTTTCTTGTTTTCTTTAACTAGCTTTTCGCTTCTCCCACGCTGTTATTCCTCTCTCCTACAGGATCCATTACAATAGCGTACCGCACGAATGCTATTTTTAGACCGTACGTCGCCATCTTAACCAGGAAGTGGGTCAACATAGTCACGCCTTCGCATACAAACTATGTTATTACTGCTTGTTTTTGGCTGGTAATCTTTCAAAAAAAGAACATGTCGTCTAAACACTGCCGCTATGGAACTTGTAGAAATGACTCTAGACATTACGACATATGAAGGATGTTTCCTTCATACGTTTCCCAAAGCAAAAAATAGAGAAAAAAAGGGAAAAAATGTGAACAATGGATCAACTTTTGCGGACGTCCAAAAGACCAGTTTAACGCCAGCAAGGTGAAGCCATTCACCTTCATATGCAGTAAACATTTTGTTGGGGGCCATGGTCCTACAGAGGACGAAGAGGTACGCCATTTTGTTATATTTACTTATTTTTTTGCGTGGCATTTTGCTGTGCTGCTTCTGTTTGACAACGAATGACCTGAAAAAAATTTAAATGGTACCTGACTGCCACTGTTGTTACCTTTACTGTTGTAAAAAAAAAAAAAAAACTTTAATTAGGGGGAAGTAAATTAAGAGAATTAAGATTTGTTATCAATGAAAAAATTTAAAGTGTTCGTTGGCTGTCACCGAGTAGCATTTGCGATCGCTACACAAAAATAGCAATATAAATTACCCCGAAGAACGGTCAGGGACGTAAGACAACAAGAGGATATAATATGTAAGACAAACAGGGCATATGGTGGTAAAGGATAGATTGTTCAAACAGGAGAATGTCATTGTCAGTGACGTAAGGAAATGCACACAAGAAAAAGGTGTCGATAAAAGAGCTACCTCTGGATCAGGTCTGCTCTTTCCCGTCTTTTTCAGGCCTTCACACTCAAACCATCTCTTTAACTGAACATTTGTATGTTCTTCCACATCTTTACAAGTGATTTTGGCACCAGGGACATTATTTTCCAGACAGAATTGGTAGGTTTAGCTCAGTAAACATCTCGTTTGAACACTATTTAGGGACAAACACAAGCTTGAGCCGCCTAGCAAGAGTTGCTTACATCAAGAATATTAATGAGCAAAAGTGACGTGTTGCGTGCGGTACGCTATTACATGTAACAGCTGGATATGCAAATTAGGTGATAAAATCATCTAGCGACTTTTCGGACAGCCAATAGCTACTTTCCATACAGTGCTTGTGGTTTCTCAGGGAACAAAAGCGGTTGGTCTAACGGTCTAACTACACTTCTAGAACCAATGACGCATACCAATCACGCAATTAGTTGGCCGTTTTCACTCTATTGGGATTTTACATGCCTTTTCCTAATTAAAAATGAGCAAAACTGATTAAAATATCGTGGCACGGCCAGACTGTTCTCCCTGTATTTTTCAAACACTGTGAGAATAGTCTGGGACCCAGCTCCTTAATGGCCTCTCGAGCCAGAACAAAATCATTCGTGCAATCAGATTTGTTTATTTGCGTGACGTGTTCATAGACTTCATCACCTATTGACATGACATGGGAAATGGAGCCGATTCGTCGGGGACGTCTTTTCAAAACTTCAAATTCAAATATTTTCAAAACCAATTCTGCTACTGATCTAAAACCACAACAGACCTTAGCCATATATGAGTGTCCATGAGAATCCCGATTAATTATTTTTTATATAAGTATAACAAAACTTAAAATGGCTATAAAATTATCAGATTTTACAATAGATGCACAAAAATCACCAAATGCAGAGATAATCGCCTATATTTTCAGGATCAATAGCAATATTTAACGTATATAACTTTTTGACCAAAATACCAACTTATTTTTCTTTTATTTACTGCATGTTTTCAACAACTAATAAATCACTCAATTTTCACATCAGAAACTTAATATTTGATGAAAGCATGCAAAATCAATTAATATATATAATATATAAAAAGATTACTAATAAATTCTATATACAATCACAACTTTTTAATAGAATAGAATAGCCCTTTATTGTTATTATACAGTTGTACAATGAAATTGTGGAACATTTCTTGTGACTTGCAAGTATAAAATCTAAATAAATATAAAATGTGTATGAGATAGCCCTATGTTCAGGCAGTGCAAATAATTGGAGTGAAGTAGCGGCAGTATGACAGTTAAGGCTTTGAGTATTGCAGGTGAGTAAGTATTGCACATAGAATATTGCATATAAATGATTATGAATATTGGACTATGCATTTCCCTTTGCAGTGCATGATAAGTTAAAATCTCAAAAGTGACTTGGAAGTATAAAATCTAAATAAATATAAAATGCGTATGAGATAGGCCTTCTTTATAGATACGGACGTAAAACGGTCTCGATTCTTGCTTGAAAGCAAAAGAAACCGTGCAGGTAGTATTTATTTTACGTAAATACGGCGACTGTGTGGCTCGTCTTTAAGTTCACTGTGGCGCCGCCTTACCACAAGTCCACAGCAAAGAGCTTTTAACGTTGAAATTCTTGTGAATAAATGCTTGAATCCCTGAATTCTTTAAACCGGTAGATATGGACTAAAACAGTCTCGATTCTATGTTAAAAGCAAAAAAAAAAAAAATGTGATTAAATCTGTCGAAGACTGATGCTAGTCTGTTAGCTCTTTGTTATGATAAGGGGGCTGCCACAATGGCTGTTTCTGTTCAAAATTTTTGTGAATAAATGCTTAAATCACTGAATTCCTTGTAGATATGGACGTAAAACGGTCTCGATTCCTTGTTTAAAGAGCAAAAAAACCAGGCAGTTACGCATCTATTTCACGTATACAGTGGGGCTAATAAGTATTTAGTCAACCAATAATTGTGCAAGTTCTCCCACTTGAAAATATTAGAGAGGCCTGTAATTGTCAACATGGGTAAACCTCAACCTTGAGAGACAGAATGTGGAGAAAAAAAAACAGAAAATCACATTGTTTGATTTTTAAAGAATTTATTTGCAAATCATGGTCCCCCCATGTGGTTCCGGGATTTTGCTAACCGTTCTTATCATTTTGACGCCACGGGGTGAGGAGGGAGTTGAAAGTCCGTGTTACCAAACGACAGCCTCAAAACATCACTGCCCTAGAGGAGATCTACATGGAGGAATGTGTCAAAATACAAGCAAAAGTGTGTGAAAAGCTTGTGAAGAGTTACAGAAAACGTTTGGCCTCGGTTATTGCCAATAAAGGGTACATAACAAAGTATTGAGATGAACTTTTGGTATTGACGAAATACTTATTTTCCACCATGATTTGCAGTTACTTAAAAATCAAACAATGTGATTTTCTGGGGGGAGTTTTCTACATTCTGTCTCTCATGGTTGAGGTTTACCCATGTTGACAATTACAGGCCTCTCTAATATTTTCAAGTGGGAGAACTTGCACAATTAGTGATTGACTAAATACTTATTTGCCCCACTGTATATGTCAAAGAATGACGCCAATGCTGTAGCAGTTCCCATTCTCCCATTTATTTTTGTGACGTTTCAAAAAGCATGCATGGTACGAAAAATATAATATTTACCTTGAATCCTCGAACAAGAGAGGGAGACTGAGACAATCCTTCCTGTTTGTATGCCGTACAGCTTTCGTACTTCTTCAAAAATCCAAGCTTAAATCCGACAGGAGTGAGTGCCGTCTTCGACTAAATGACACTCGGCCCACTATGATAAGGCGTGACGCAAAGAATGACCAAGTGTAAAGTCAATAGATTATGAAGTTTATGACGAGTTCATAAAGAGCAACGTCACTCTTGCGCGCAGGAAGCAGTCTCCACGACAACACAAATGGCGAACGGGAGAGCCGAGAATATGTTCCAAATTCCAAATTCAGTTTTAAATGACCAAAAACACATCGACACAAGTCATTGACAACAGTCTATCTCACGCTAGCCATGTTGAATAAACTTCTCTGTCCTCCGCTCGCGCTAGAGTTTCTTGTCGCTTTACCAACGTCACGTCCGCCAGTCGCATATTGGTCCACTACGCTGTCTGTTTGCTGTGGCTGTGTGCTCTGCCCTGGGAATTTGATCTGCGGGATGGTCGCCAGACTCTATCGCCGGAACTGCGGTGAGTCTGGAGTACCAGGCTAGGAGTACAGTAGTATTTACTGGTAATTAATGATGTTTGAAATACTAATAAAATCAAAATACAGGTCAAAGCGGAGTAAACATCTTCAATGTAAAATAAATAAATAAACTTTCAGTGGCATTTTGCTGATGATGACACAGCAGGATTCATTTCGACACGAGCCCAGTAGGGAGACGCCGGTCTAGACTCCCCAGAGACCCCCTGCACTTTTATCTCGCAAAACAAGCAAGCCGCTCCTGTGCTTTTAATTGAGCCTATATAGCAAAGTAAAGAGGATGATTAGCTAGCATCGATCTGCGTCCTCCCGTGACTCCCGGTGACATTTCCTCCCTTATTTCATGCTTTGCACTGCCTTGTTTTCTTGTTTTGTTTCCCCCCGCCTTTCCTGCCTAGCTTGGCCTCACAGCTGAGGGAGCACGTCGGAGAAGGCTAATACTGCTGCTATAATGCAACCCTTCATCTTCCTGTGCCACCACAACCAAGCAGCAACGCAATCTGGAAAAGTTATGGATTTTCTCTAAATGAAATGTGGAAGGATGAAGCGAGGACAAAAAAAGACAAGGTCCCTTGGAAGACATAAGAGACCGACGCCCCCTGGAAGCTTGGGTGTTGGTTCTTTAGAGATTAGAAGATCAGTCCGAGCAGCACTTCCCTTCAGGCCCGAGAAAAACGGAAATGAGGGCAGAAAGGCTTTTATTCAATACTTTTCAGCCATATTTGTTCCCGCATCCCATAGCACCGGGTACTAAATCGCCTCCCTGAACAAACTCTAAAAGATCCGTTTCTGCTGTAATGAAGCCTCAATCTCTAATTACAATTTTGGGCTTGAGTAGCAGAAGTCATAATTACGGTACCTCTCATTATGTAAATTAATCGACGGATTCCAAAGAATTAATTACCTCTCGTCACAAGTTTGATTAGCAAATGAGAGTTTGCAGCTTATGTTTAGATTTGGTGTTTGGTTTTCCTTTTTCCTCTGGTGGAAAGAATGGGATTAGAAGGGGGGGAACAAAAGGTGATGCAGATGGAACCCGGCAGATGAATGAGAAATTGGACGGAATTTTAGTCAGAATCACAGCAGACGAACAGTGTTGGAACAGTGACTGCCTGCAGATAATGCCAAATTAAGAGCATTACATAGCAAGCGCTAGTTTTTTTGTTCTTGTTTTTTTTTTTTTTTTTTTTTTTTTACAATGCAGGATTACATACCCGATTTTATGCTCAGAAATTGGCACAGGTTCAAATAATCGCTGCTGGGCTATATAAAAGCATGTATGTCTCAAAGTGTGACTATTGAGGAAATGGATTAAATACACATGTAATCTAAGGACTATCAGAATATAATCCAGAATCCTCTGGCTATAAGAGTTGGCAGACATCTTTACACCAAGTGCCATAGACAGGAGTGATGAACCTTCTTTCTACTGCAGTCAGGAACACTAAGGCTAGGTTCAGACCGCAGCTCTTAATGCATGAATCCAATTTTTTCGTGTTTTTCAGACTCGAGTGAGGCATTAACTTGACAGAACAAGTCGCATATAAGTGGACCATTGCAAATCCCATCTGGGTCACTTTTGTATGTGGCTTAAATCAAAGTGGGCCACATTTTTCCAAAATGTGGCAGAGGTCTTAACTGTCAAGTCTTCCAAATCGGAATTCATGGAACAATTACGTCGGCAAAGAGCGAGAGCGGCAGGCAGGACGGCAGCACAAGTGCATTAGCATTACCGCCCAGCTTGAACTCTGCTTTTACGCAGTAGCCCGGCTTGACCACAGTCATAAAAAATAAAATGAAGAAAAGGATAAGCCTGATAATGCTCAGTTTTTTTTCTGTGCGCCAAATGAGCAATATTTCAGTTTTGCTTACATGGCCAAGTTGCGGCAAACAGACACACAAACACACATTAAGCTTATGTGTGTGCGTCATGCACACACTCGTTCTATCAACCCATATATATATTTTTTTTTTAAATACAAGACAATACAGGGATTATTAATGTGTTATTTGTAGGGCTGCCAAACGATCAGAATTTTTAATCGAGTTAATCACAGCTTAAAAATTAATTAATCGTAATAATCGCAATTCAAACCATCTATAAAATATGCCATATTTTTCTGTAAATTATTGTTGGAATGGAAAGATAAGACACAAGACGGATATATACATTCGGCATACTGTACATAAGTACTGTATTTGTTTATTATAACAAATGTAGTTCTTAAAAGATAAAAACCCCTCTTAATGTTTTCGTTTTAATAAAATTTGTAAAATTTTCAAACAAAAAATAAACTAGTAGCTCGCCATTGTTGATGTCAATAATTACACAATGCTCATGGTGCTGAAACCCATAAAATTAGTCGCACCCAAGCACCAGCAGAGGGTGACAAAACACCAAAAAACACAAGTAACAAGTGGATATGACACTGTGCTGTCATTTTATTCTGTTTGAGTGGGGCATGTGTCAAATATTTTAACGTGATTAATTTGAAAAATTAATTACCGCCTGTTAACGCGATAATTTTGACAGCCCTGGTTATTTGTGTCCTCTTTTTGGAAATCAAAATATGATCACCATATTTTGATGCTTCTGCGCAACGCGTGACGGACTGGGAGTTAGTGCGTATGCGTAATACTTGAACGGGTTCAATGGACTAAGGCAGTCTGAATGGGCACGCCAAAAAACAGAGAAGACAAAAAATCTGAATTGTGCATTAAGACCTTCAGTGTGAACCTAGCCTGAATTTTCAAAACACTACTGTCTGATGACGAATAGTCCATGTTTTTACAGCCATCAAACCTTTAACATATTGCCCATGTCCACTGACAGCGTTTCCAAATTCAAGTGCACTGGAAGATGGATCAACAACATTCTGAGTTGACTATCCAATTTAGTGATCTATTATTGACCTGAATTCATCAGTCCAAATGTTTATCTACAGATAATGTCAATGATCCACTCAAAACATTAACATTTGTTTATCCAATAATGTCTTCATTTTGTTCTTCAAAACAAACAATCTAGAGATGGTCATAGAAGGATCATAAAGCTGCAAAAAGAGATATTCTGAGTTGATAGTGCCACACAATTGGACAAAAGGGTTAGTATTGGACAGCTTAGTGGGCTCTGAACAGGAAAAAATACCATGCAACACTTGGAAAATACATTTTCCCCATTCGATCCAACACCCGGAATCAAGAAAGCAGGTCTAAAGAAATCGTATTCACAGTTTGATGAAAACGAAATTGACTGGTGCTACATGGCCTGACCTTAATCCCATCAGAAAGGATGAATGTGCACTGAAAGCCTTGCTATATCGTACCGCTGAACTTGACTAATGTGGCCCCGCCAACTCTGCTCTTTTGTCCTGTTGCCTCTACTGTATTCAAATAGCTGCATTACCTCCCTTCCTTCTTGACATTGTAGAAAGGGCAGCACACCCTTGTGAAACCAGTGGTCCTAATCCATGTCTCTATTACTTGAAAGATTTACAAACATAAAAGTAAAATGGTAGGACGTGAACAACAAAAATCTTTCCGTCTTCCATCATAAGCTGGTGTAACTAAAGCAAAAAATAGCTGTGTATAAGTCAATGTTTGAAATGTATGCTTTCACAAAAAGCTCAATTTCTCTGTTTTTTCATCAGAAATTTGAAAATTGCTCAAACAAAGCTATTTTCTAATGCTGATTTCTAAAGAATGGAAAAAGATACGACCTAATCTTTTTTTCTGCTGAAAGAAGAGAGTCTTATCTTTCTTTTGGTGGGTTCCATGTTTATATAGCAATAGAGCAGAATTTTCTGTGGGCCTTGCAAAATCAGTCAAAATCCAGTAAAACAGCCGGGAGCGAAGGGCCTTGCTCCGGTGAAAATGGCTGGGAGTGAATGAGTTAATATCTTTTGGTTTAAATAACTCATAATACAGGAACAGCTGCGGCCTTTAGTCCAGTGCAGCTTTTCTATGAACAAATGCCATTTTCGTGTCAAATTTGGTGGGTGGCATAGCCCGGTGCGCCTTATAGTGTGAAAATTACGGTAATTTAGTTTTTTTTTTTTTAGGTCAAATTGTTTGGCATATTGTGCTCTGAGTTACTGTTGCTAATCCAATTGAATTCATTATTATTTATTGATTTTATTTAAAAAAACTTTTTCCAGAATAAAATGCTCTAACATGTACCTTGAACATATATTTACAGATGGGTGATTTTATGGACAAATGATATTATTTACAGTGGCAGCAGAAAGTTGGGGGGCGCAAAACATTTACTTCTCCCTCGGGGGCATAACAGAAAATAATTGAAAAGAACTGCAATAATGTCTGATGATGTGAAGATGGTAACCCCAATCAGACAAACGGTAACCCTAAGTGGACAAAAAAAGATGCGCCTCACAAGCACATTATTGCGTTTCAAATTACATTTTGATCTGATTACTCGATCAATTGGAATGTGCCCCCCAAATAATAACAATCAGTTGTATGAAAAATACTTTGCCAATTGAGGTAAATTCAATGACTTACTGAATTTGCCAAAGGTCTGCTTGTTCATGATACAGGTTTCACAGAGAATTGCTACACGTCCAAAGGAAAACCGCATAATCCATATCGCACGTCAGCATCCGTTCTTTGCATTTGTTTTGTAACAAGCCTGCCGTTGTCACTGGTGAGGCTAATTACCAGGGCAGCTACCCTACAGGCTAGATTTCCACACACCAAGAGCCTAATTTGTCTGACGGCCATTTTCATTCTTCCCTTCCTATAGAAGATAAGAGTGTACCAATAGCAATCAAATGCTGTTAAACCTTACACCAGATTAACTTGCCAAGTATGACTGTCAATATTTATTTTCCAATTGATGCAGACTACAAATAATACTGAAAATGTATGCAAGACACGACACTTTTTTGTCCCTAAAAGCACCAAATTACAGTTTAAATTCTCAGCCAGGGAGATAGTGTTTGCATAATTTAGTGTAGTGGATGTTTTGCTACAATGAAGCAGAAAAAAAAACTATGAATTGAAAACAACTGTGCAAATACACCTGTAATTTTGTATGTCATTTTAAAGGCTAATCCTGAATCCGAAAAGCACATCCAATATGGAAAAGAAATGGGGGAAAAAATCCATTAATTCCAGGAATAAATCTATTTGTCTCGTTCTATTTACTCTTGAAATTGACCACTTTTGCATTATTTTCATAAAAAATAGTTTAAGGATTTGAGTATGAAACAAGTAAAAATTACGCATGTGGTATAAAAGGAAAATATATGGCAATTGATATTTTCCATTGATGTTTCTTATATGTTTGAAGTTTTTAACTGTCAGTTGTAAAGACATACTCCTTTCCTATATGAATATACGTATATGTCATGTGAAAAAATTAGGACACCCCATTAAATATTGGATTCTTTATTAAGAAATGTTCACATAACAATGTCTGATCTTGTTGTTCTTTATCTCTGGAAAAGAAAGTTATTTAATTGCAGGCAAACAACAAAAATTAACATTGTTTTACTCATTAAACCAAATGTATTCATTATTATTCATTATTTATTTATTCTCAATTCTCTCTTAAGACACCCTACCACCTAATAGCTAGTGTTATCCCCTTTGGCTGAAGTATCTTCAGTGAGACGCTTTTTGTAGCCATCTACCAGTCTTTGACATCGGTCTGAAGAAAGCTTACCCCACTCCTCAACGCAGAATACTTTCAACAGTGATTGACTGTTGAAGTAAGTGAAAACACAATGGTGAGATCAAAGGAGCTGTCTGAGGCCTTCAGAAAGAAGATTGTAGACGCTTATGAGATCTCAAAATAATATAAAATCAGTCATTCTACTGTCCGGAAAATAGTCTACAAGTGGAGGACATTCAAAACAACTGCCAACATGCCCAGGTTTGGCCGTCCAAGTAAGTTCACCCTGAGAGCAGACCGCAAAATGCTAAAAGAAATGTGTGAAATTGTGTCAAATTCCCACCCGGCAAGTAAATGTCGGATCGCTGTCAAGCACCTGTGTAATAGAAGCCGAGTAACGCCCTCTCTCGCTTACGAGCGAAGTGAAAGTGAAACAAGAAAGAAAAAAAAATAGCTATGGCGAGCGGAGGAGTAGAGAGACCGAATTTTGAGGAAGCACTGGCTTCTTTCAAATCTGCGGTGTGGCAACATTTTGGTTTTCCCGTGGACTACAATGCGGAGGGAGAGAAAATATTGAAAAAAAAAAAAAAAAATTGCAAGCATTGCTCAGCGCTTGTTCCCCATGCTAATGGCAACAGTTTTATAAAATGACTCTGGCACCTCAGCCGGCATCACCCACAGATATCACTTTCTCAGGGCAGGACAACCCCGATGATAACACCAGTGAAAACAAACGGCGGGCTTCGTTAATTTATTTGCAACCCTTGACCCGCGTTACATTGTTCCCTCGCTGACATATTTCTCCAACAACGTAATGCCCGACATTTATGAAATGGCACGCAAAGCCATCGAAGATGATTTCGGTAAAGCAGATAGTTTCGCCCTGACCACTGATAGTTGGGCGTCCCGTGCTACAGAGTGCTACTACCTAACTGTGACGGTCCACCATAATTCATACCTGTCAAGTTTTACGGTCTCATCGTAATTTGTACAAGTGAGCACTGATTTTCAAATGTGTACGCCGTAAGTTACGTTCAAAATCTGCACGTTTTTCGTGCATTACGTTTTTTTTTCATCCGTTCGGATTGGGTTACCCTTTCTGCAACGAGACAATGTTCGTGAATACATTGGTTGAATGACGCGAGAAAAGTCAGACACGGAGGGGGAAGAGTGTTTGTTGAGATGCTGTAGCAAACGCGATGCTAGGCTAGGTGGTTCCAATATTTCCTGACTGTAGCCGACAGCATACAATCTACGCCTAGATATCTATTGCATATAAAACTACATGCGAAATGACAGACTCGGTAGCGTTAGTAAACAGCCGCCATTTTAGAGCAGTAACCTTCTCAGAAAGGCTCTGTTGTAGTAAACCTTCCGAGCGAACCTAAGCAACTTTTTATCTAAAATACTACTAAATCGGCAAAATCTTGACTTGAGTCTATCTTTAAAGGATGAAACAGTTTTAAAATTTTCACATGTCAAAAGTAGACAGAAGGGAACTCATGCAAAAACGGGAGCAATTTTATCAACTTTAACGGTTGAGTCACAACATTAAATGACCTCCAAACATAGCAAAGGTTACTATGTTTTTGGGTTTGTTTGTTTTTTTATGACAAAGAAAAAAAAAAAAAACATGAAAGGTATCACCAGTTACTTTGCCAAGTAACTTTTTTACTACTGTGTGTGTATTTCAGTAGTCAGTCACTACACTAGCCAAAAAGATGAGGCATTTTAACAGTCAAAAATGTTTACATTTTAAATGTTTATTTCATTTTTTTAAAAAGAAAAATAAAGGCAGTTTAAAAAAAATAAATAAATAAATAAAAATGCAAAACGCAAACCGAAACCGGACCAAAACCGTGATCCCAAAACCGAGGTTCAAACCGAACAGTGGGCTAACTGAACCGTTGCACCCCTACTGTGTGTGTATATATATATATATATATATATATATATATATATATAAATATATTTATACACAGACTCTTGACAGGCAGATGGACCGATAGATAGATATCCCAAAGATAAATATAACAGGTAAAGTGTTGACCACCTGTCAGGATCAGTAGTCAGAGTGACTCATCCGTGGAGTGTACAATCCCATACAGACATTTAATTGTTTCCCTTCAGAAATACATCTTTTATGAGTGCATCACAGTGGCCTTACAAAAACTGGGATGCAGCAAACAATGACAAGACAATGTTTACTGTTTTTGTCATAATTGGGGTTTCCCCCGAGTTCCAATTTTGCACTCAAGTCCAACTTTCAACTTCTCTTGTAGAGTCTGCCAGCAGACAATCACAAAGAGAAAACAGTCAGTGTTGTTTGTCTAACAGACAAGAACTCCACCATCTCTTGGACAATGTTTATCTTACTTGTTGTTCCCTCAGAGACTTAGGTGTGTTCTATCACATCCTACACACTTTTGACTCTTTCAAAACTTCTCACACCGCCTACCTAACTCCAGCTGCTGGAATCATAGAATGGATTTGCAGTACATGGTGACCCAATTGAGATATTATTTTTTTCCCCATGCGACAAAGCATGGCTGTGATGAGTCATGGTAGTAAATCAGCATATTCTCAGTTCCAAATGAGGCCTCAGTTAGAGAGCTGCCACTTTGACAAGAAGGTCAGCGGTAGAGCTGATAATTCCAGATAAATACAAACTACACTAAAAAAAATTTGGGGCTTTTGGTAAAGGTTTATTTGATAATGAACTAGGGATGCATGTCATTGTTTACCTTCGTCTAGGACGAGTGGCCATGCCTGTTGTTTCTGGTGTTCAGCAAATGTTAACACAGTGATATCAGATATGCGGCACTTCAAATTAAATTGGATGGCTTTTTGTTTACGACGGTACTGATATGTGACATTTTTAGGTTTTGAACTAGTATTTATAACAGCATAACCATCATGTACAGTGGGGAGAACAAGTATTTGATATTGGCAGTGTATCAAATACTTGTTCTCCCCACTGTAGAATAGCCTTATAGTGCCTTGAAGACTATTATCCTTTCACCAAAAATGTAAAGATTTTCCATTGAGCTTCATATTCATAACATAACAACTTCACAGTTTTAATGCAAATTTGTCCATGTGTCACTTATTTTTATGAATCGTTCTACAATGTTGTGAGTCCTTTTTTTGTTCCTTGACGAACCAACACTTTTAGTGGTCCAGTGAATCTCTCTGTGGTTAGATGTAGATCAATGCATGGTCAATCCTTTCTTCAAGAGGATGTATTGATTTGGTTCCTCTGGCTGGCCAGCGACTAATCTCTTGAAATGGAGTGTTGCTCGGCCCATTGGAGTCACTGTACCCCAGCAGTATGATACATGCACCATATCAAACCTAGCCTCCGGAAGACCAGAGATTGGGGACGTTAATTGAATCTTCCAGTCAAAATATTCTTTTTAAGGGTTTATTATTGTATAAATACCAAAGCAAATCATGATTTATAGTGATGGAAGCTATAACCTAAAATTCCAATCATTGGTATTTTTACAGTGAAAACATTCCTGCAATGTCATGGTCAGACATACAGTTACAGTATATAGTACACAAAGCTACAATGGAAACATAGTAGACAGCCTCCCTATAGTCACACATAATATTTTCTAAGCAAGCAGGCATTCACAATAATTAAGTGCAGATAGCATTACGCTCCATTCGTTTTGAGGGAGAAAGTGAAAAAGATTAATTAGCTAAACATCAATGTTCAGGAAAGATAAGTTTACCGTAGTGTGAGCGGAGACACGTTGTGCTGGAAGCGGTTAATATTTGATGAAAACTAAGTGCTCAGAGGAACCTGCTTGGTTCAGCGAGTTATTTGGGATGTTCTAGAAAAAGGTCATCGTTGTTTGGTACTACTCACGGGTCAACGCAGACTTTTAATTCAACTTTGTTTATCCTAAGATTTTAGCTGAATCACAATCCTTATAATGATGAGTAATTGTTTTTAACTCTTTCAGTGCCATTGACGATGATAGACGTCCAAACATGTGGCACAATTTTGCTTTCGTAAAACAAAATGAGCAAAAACAAATGAGCATCGAAGACTGTTAACATGAAAAGCAACAAATAAATGAGTTTGAGGAACAAAATACAACGGCTAACTACTGGCTATTTTTTTTGCCTTTTGCCTTTATTCTTTATGCATGTTTAATGATTTTTGGGATTTGCAAACAACCCCTCAAACATAAAACCGGTATATCAATTATGTTGACCTGGTACAATACAATGGGCTAAAAAAATGGTAGGAATAAATTTCTTTAGGGTACTATATACCCATCCTCACTACAAAGTGGTGGCTTGACTTTGATTTGTAACTCAAAGCACTTGCTTTTTTTGCAGACAAGTGTTTTTATGTAAAGCACTATAAAATAAGTGATCATTAGCAGACAAGAAAAACTGCAGTCATTAAGAAACACCAACTTATACTTTATCAACCCAGCTGGCAGACCAAATTATAGAAAACAATTGACAGCAGTGTTACGGCATCACATAGGAACGCTTATAGTCCATAATTTAAGGCATAAAGATTTGAAGCAACATCATGGCCATCAAAATTAACATTCTCCAGTCAAAGACTCATCTCATTTGGTTGTGATCACTCTTCTAGTGGCTACAGCAAACCCCCCCTCTATTGACATTCTCCGCTATCTAAAGTCTGCACTTTTAGCCTCAAGCATGACATACTTTTTGCATAGCAAACTGTATGAGCCACTTAATACAGCTATGAATACTGAAAAGGTTATTGCCGCCAGGTAAGGACCCGAATCCTAAAATGTATATGCTTGGTCTTCCACTTTTTAAGTAAGGACATGAAATAACTTGATGTTTAAATCAGCCAGATGGACTTGAACGAGTTTTAAAAGTATTTTTTTTGAATGCTTGCTATATATAAAAAGAAAAAACACTACAGTGAAGATGCAAGTCAGTGCAAGTGCTTTTGTTGCAAAACTTTCACGAGTCAATTAACCAGTTGTCTGATCCAAATGAACGTATGAATGCCTCAACACAAATAAACACCGATTGTTTCTTCAATTACCCCTCCACTCCGAATAAACCACAATATTTCATGTTATGTAATACCTACTACTAATGTACTGTGTATATGTATTTTTCAATCAAGTAGTGTATTTTGTAGGGCTTTCCCAAAGACTAGTTTTCTCCCAATTAGTCAGCCAACTATTTCTACGATTAGTCGACTAATCTTTTTGTTTTGTTGTTGTTGTTGACGCTTATTAATTCACAAAAACATTTTGGTACACTTAAATTCTTTAATAAAGTTCTAATAATCATATAAATAACAATAATAAATCACAAATAAACAATGAGGTCAGTCTTTTTTTTTTTTTTTTTTTCTTTTTTTTTTTTTTTTTTTTGTTTGTTTTGTTTACAAATGTTGTTAACCAGCGATTTTTCATGTTTGAAGTGTCACCTTTGAACCGCAAGTTTGCGTTTTGGAGAAAACTGCCAATGTTTTATAGTAGGCAAAAGTAAATAGTCTTTTTTCCCCATTAGCCTCAATGTAGCAATGCTAACGTTTACAGTGTTTAATATAGATGTGTTTCATTATTATGTATGTCTGAACTTTAATTTTTAATTTTACGGCTTGTTGATGAACAATAAACATCTGTGAAAGGAACTGGAGTCTCATATGCCATCAACACGTACGCAAAAATGTATGCACTCACGCCGCAATAAAACGCAGACGTGAAAATTAACGCTCTCAATTTTATTTACCGTGCGATAAATGGACTCATTACATATTGCGACACTCTTCGCAACTTCAATAAAACATGTTGTTAGTTAGTTAGATGGACTTACGATCTGCAAGCTTGTTTTCTCCTGTCTTCTTCCAAAATTACAACTGGGTGACGGCACTTTAGGTGTTCATTCATACCCCACGTGCAGCCTGTTATGCAAGCTTGGCATTGAAGACACAGGACACAACAGTGAAGCCTCCTTTGTTTCGTTGAAATAAGTCAATGTTTCGGCCACTCTGGTGCACTTTTTTGGCTTTGTGCCACTTTCCCCGCGTGCATAACGAGCGTCCACCATTCTCAACTTTCCACGAATATATATTTTTTTAACCCTTCATAGACCGTCGACGGGATGTTGTGCTCGTCGATGCGTTTAAGTCATCGATGACGTCGACTACACCGACCAGTCGGGACAGCTGTAGTATTTTGTTTGTTTTTAAATTCGGAACAACAAAGGCCTTTTGACTAATTTAATATACCGTATTCAGTTGGTCCCCAGGTTACGAACGAGTTCCTTTCCTATGCTAGCAACGTAACCTGAATTTCAATGTAAATTGGAATTAACCCTTTACGTACCCCTAAATACCCCTAAATCGCAAAATGACTATCCAAACACATGGATTATATGTCATATGAATAAAATAAATAAATAAAAAAATAAGACACTGTACTTACCGTTAATGCTGAGAGGTGTTCCTGTTACCCAACTAAAAGAAAAAAAAAGAAAAAACAACTGCAGACAAAAGCCCCTTTCACACTTATATCCCGGCTGACTATTACTGCCTACTTTCATACATGATGCATCCTGGTTAAGTCCCGGAAATTATACTAGGACATACAGGTTTGCATTGTCTCATTTCTGGCGATACGATTCGTATCACGATTCAAATGTCACTATTCGATTCAATCCCGATTAATCCCGATACTGCACTAGAAGACGATTATTGCGATATTTTTATATCATTTTAGAAAAAAACTCAAAATGCACATAAGTACATTAATATATAATTTATTCCTGAAACCTCATCCAGCACTCAAATAAAAACACTTTTGTTTTATGTTTGAACAACATATGGCGTTTGTTATACCATTTTCTCTTTTTTAGTGCAAACCTGCTTTAGTCCAAACCTGCTTAAATGTAGGATTCTAAATACTCCATGCCTCTGTTTTTGCAGTCAAAGCCAAAATGAGCCCAAAATTCAGACTTATAAAAGGACTAATCCGAGCCACCACAAGAGGATTAGTCTAATGTTGTTGTTACTTCAGTTGACTGCAAGGCAATGCTGCTGTGCGCTACCAACTACTGGACAGAAGTAGAAATGCAGCCACTTAATTGTTTATTTCCACCAAAAACACACGTGTAAGGATCGATACAGACGCCTTTTGAATCAATACGCGAATTGTGTGAGTTATATTCTGAGATATATCAAGACGACCCGGTTAATGTCCCTGTCATCTCTGTCTGTCAACCCAGGATAAAATGGCGGCCGAGACTCCTGTGTCATAGAGTCAAAATCAAATAAGTCGGGGACGTCGTAACCCGAGGACTACCCGTATTTGTTAAGTTAAAAAACTATAAAAAGCTGTGCTATTGACAACAAACCCTGTTTTTAACAACTATAGGAAGATCTTTGTTGACATATTTTCAGTGGATGCACAGTTTGGTTGGGTAGCAAGAACACAAACATGATGGAGGGCAGTACAGATGAGACAAACAGAAATCTCCGATAATGTCTAAATACCGGAGGAAACTTAAAATAAGTATTGGCGACAAAATCAAAATAATTCAAAGCCCGTATGAGATCTGGAATCATGAAACTAAAAAATAAATGAATGAAATGCAAAGCAGGTGAGGAAAACCGCAGGGATAGCAAAAACTGACTGACACACCTCTTATTTCCAATATAGGAACGCTGCGATGCTCCACTGATGGAAGCACAAGTACGGGAAATTACCAAGGATTTTCTCTCTACGGAGACTTGACTGATTATTCTCAAACAGCAGCCCGGCTGCGGCGTAATCCCCTTGATTCGGATAGATTCCAAGATAGGACTGCCATACACGCCGGAACTTTAATAACACAAAACTTCAGAGCATTGTTCAGCCCTGCAGGCTCTGGGGTATGAATGATTTACCAGGGGTATGTCATTTTTTGGAATAAGAATCGACGAGGAGAGAAGGGCTGACGTGTACAACATACCTGAGTTTCGCTATGATGTGTTTTCCTATCGTAGAACAAATGTTGTTTTTAGTTATTTCCTGGAATTATATTAAACAATGTCAACGGTATATTACAATTCATGTCAAACAAAACTAGTGTATAAGTTGACTGAACACATTTTTTGCCCTGGATATTGATATTTGTCAACTGGAAACCAACCAGTTACCACCACTGGCAAATATATTCCTCTCGCACATTTTTCAAATGGCATGAAGGAGGGTCTCAGCCATCTTTTCTGTTAAATTTAAAGTTTTTAAAGCACTCCAAGGTCTAACAAATGACCCGCAGGAGTAGAGGGAAATTGTGTGGTGATGGGACTTAGGTCATCTGCATACTTTTGCATGGGAAGTCCAGTTGGTTTATAGTCTATTTAATAATAAATGCAAGCCCCTTATGAAGCATGCATAATATGGCGCAGTTTTACATGGAATACAAGGGGCATCCTTCCAAGAATAATCTTTCAAGCGTAGTCATACCAGAGCCTGCAATCACACTGTAACTTTGCCATTTTTCCCCTCAGCAATGACCCATAGTCTTTTCATTTTTCTATTCTTCTCCACCACAGAATGCGTAAGACAAAATAGAAGGCAGGCTGACATCAGCTGTCACGCTCAGCCCCTGCTGCTGTTTTTTTTTTTGCTCCGCTCCGAGATGACCCACCCTTGTCATCTTTCGGAGCATTAGTGTGACAAAATAGAGAGCAGATTGAAGTGGCAGCATCTGGGCTAGGCAGGGAATGACAATGAATTGACTTTTTTTTTTTCCTTACAGTGAATGCACCCGTTTGTTCTTGTACAACTTTTGTAAAGTATTGTTACGTAAAATTAACATGCAAAATGTGTTGAAAATTGTTGAAATAATTGAACCCATTGTTGAGAATTTCAAGATTTTAAGGACCGGAAAAAGGAAATTAGATTCAGTATGAATGTACGCTTCTGAAAGATAAACATGTCGACTGTAAGACTGAGTTAAGACATTTGCTTTATTTTAAAATTACCTCCCGTAGAATTTTTTGCCCCTGATTGTGGTATAGCCAGTCACTTTTTTTTCCCTTTTTCTTTTCCCTTAAGATCACTGTGATCGATCTTGCTTGTTCTTACACTGCCCAAATAGAGGGTAGAAGATATGTTTTTGTTCTTCACTAGAGTTGTCAGATAATGAGTTTTTATATTCCAATATTGTCCAACTCCAAAAATCCGATACCGATATCAAACCTATATCAATATATGCTGTCGTGGACTTAACATATTATGGCTAATTGTATTGTGATTCCCCGCTGGATGCTTTAATAATGATAAATGTAACAACTTACTTTATTCAATGAAAAGGTATATGATTTTTTTTTTTTTATCATTTATTGTTCATTTAATGTTTGTACCATGAATGGTCTGCTCTCATAAAAAATCCCAAGCGTCTTAGTTTAATGACATCTAATTGTCAATAACTTTGTACCAAGGCAGAAGGCTTCTACATTCACTTTGAAACCGACATGCATATTGGCCCAAAACTATGATGAAAAACTGATGTTGATATTGTCCGACATCATTTTTAAATGCTTTTATAGGCTACCCGATAGCACTGGACAACTATTCTCCTGTTATTCGTGGACAGATAAGAATGAAATTTAGTACGTATAGTGCAGGAATGTAAACGCTTGGAATCCGATTTTTTAATTGTTTGTCTTCTCTGGGCTGATCAATTTGATATATTAATTTCTGAGGACTTCTTGTTGCCTATAGGTTCCGAGTTAGCCAGGGGAGGGCATTGTGCGCTCTTCAGATGCGCTTAATTTGTCTCTGGGCTGATGAGAAGTTTAGGAGAGAGCTGGGTGGTTATAGTTCATAGTTCGTTTGAATTTGTTTAATTACGTGCCATTGATGGCGATCGAAGTCCTATCTATTTGGACTGAGAGGGCTGACAGCAAACAAACCGATGTTCATTCAATGACAGTGATCCCAGTTCAATTGGATTGGACCTCCAATAGTGGCCATCTAATTAAATTCACAGCAGAATATGAAAATAGCCAACTGATTGGTTGTATCTTCGTCAATGGCACAGAATGAGTCATTCACATGAAGATTGACTGTATAAACAATTAAGGAATACATTAATATATGAGAGTCTTATAGTTAAGATAAAAACTGCAAGGCCTTGGTTGGATCGCTATATTTTGCTCAAATATGATAGTTATGTCTGATAGATCGGGGGAAATGATCATGTACAGTAGGATGGTGTTATAAAGCTTTTAAGAAGCACAATGTGAGCATCCTAAACTGCAATTATTGGCAAAGCATTCGGTGTGGGAGGTAATAAAAATGTGGTGTAAAGCGCCCAGCCCACGCTAGCTTTGTTCCGACAGGTCAGCCATGAAACGGAGGCTGTACAGAGACCAGGAAGAGAGGGGCAAATGCGTAGGCGGTGCGAAAGGGGTAACGTACGGTCACCGGTTTCAAATTCGACAATCAACAAGCTTCATTGACTTAGGAAAATAGTGACGGTATAATTTCGGTTCAGCTTGTGGTGGAGTTACAACATTTACCAGAGTTTGACAAGATGAGTCGACTGCTCATTGTGGATCATGAAAAAAAAGCACAATATTTAATGGTTTTAACATTCAGTCTGTGACCAAGATTTTCATTCCATTCCTTTAATATGTTGTGAAATTTTCTGCATAATTTTTCTACGTAATAAAGGTTGCGTTAATTTTAACAATTAAAAAAAAGTAAATATTAACGAATATACAGCACAAATTTAACCCTTTGCCTGTCATTGACGGTGATAGACCAGACCAGACGGTGATAGATCCATTTGAACTGGGAGGGCTTGAAGCGAATGAAAATCTGTTTTGGCAACATGTAAAATAAAAACCTTTGAAGGTGAGGGGTCAAAACAACAAAACCTTTCTTAAAGTTCACCTCTGCTCTCATTAAAAGTATTTTTTCGAGCGAAAATCCTTACAATGTCCTCACTGGAATAATGGATATCAAATTAACCTTTAAATAAAATTCTAAGGACTTTGTCACGAGAGATCAAATCAATATACAGATAGATTTGCATCTTCTTATCATTAAAAAAAAAAAAAAATCTGATGCGGATTAACTGCTCCTTCAACCATTTTTCATTTTCAGACGAGACGGTATTAATCTGACAGCCAAGTGAAGCTCAACAAACACTACACACTTCAAAGCGGAGGGAATTGCATTCTTGAAAACTGTCCAGTTCAAACATTTCGTCTTAATTCTTACTTCCAGCGGAGGACAGGAAAGCACAACGTACATTTTAACTAATTCTCGTAAATTCATAAAATGCAAAATTGCTTGGCTAGCATTTACAGTTTGAACCCGTACTTTAATCAAATTTGGGAGGACATACATAACAGGTAAAACGATTTTAATCTTCAAAATCACAACACAAAAAATGCAGATCTTTTCTGTTGTCAGTGAAATAGGAGATAATTAAAGTAGATTGAGAAAGTATTTCACATTTTATTTCCTAGTCTTTCACCTCCCACGCAGTGCAAAGTGTTCTTGAGCTGCACTGCAATCGCTTAGAAAAAAAAAAGGCTACTATTAGAAGATAATTATAAGAAATGCACAACCGCTACTTATGCAGGACGTAGGGAAAACTGACAGCAAAAGCGGAGCCCACACACCTCGCTCCTAATGGCTGCTTGGACAGACGTGCTAACCAGAATCAGCATTAAAAGGCTCTGACCTACCAAAAGACCCTTAGGTTGTTTGTCCATTAAAGTTTTTGCAGTGGCATGGAGTGCAGGCGCTTTACTTTTTGCTACCTTTTCTGGGGAAAGTGTTTACTTTATCCTTACCTCCTTTAGGATTGCATTCCTAGGATGCCTGAATGGCGAGTGCCAAATGTCTTTAAAAACAATGAGTGACACAAAGTGTAAACAAGGTAACGAAACGCAACTATGTAGTTCAATAAAGACACAAGCCACTTCAGCCCAATTTTGACTACAGAAGCTGAGAGTAAAGAAAATACCCCATCTCAGAATTCAACGCAGGGCACTTGAGGGCATTGGATGACAACACCGCCCCCTCCCCAAGAGGCTGGATGCCCATACCTCAGGCACTTTCTCTGAACTGTGTTGGATCAATGCAGTTTGTTTCCAAGAACTTGAAAAAGGTGAGAGACCGAGTGAAGAATACTTTTACAATCCAGAGCTGACTTCTCCACAGATTCAAACACATCACGAGAAAGACAGACCACAGTCGGGCTATAAATGTACGCGTCAGGGATAGTGATGGTCAACACCAGGGCCCTCAGGCCTCAATTCTGTTCACGTTGCAAACCTTCCACCCTGACTACAACATGCTGCACACAATAGTTATTTGACAACTCTGAAACAAGGGGAAGTGCCGGTGCTTTGGCTGGCCAATACAAACTTGGGATACAAGTGATCAAACTCAGTACAGCAACACATTTTTGTGTGACTAAGACATCTGAAACATTAAATCGCATTCCTTGTGAACTTTAGATTGAATAACCTTTTTTAGTCGACGCTAAAGTGTTGGCAGCTAAATAAACCTCAAGATAAAACTATCATTGGGTTTTCAAAATAGTCAATTTATTTTATGGATTTGTTGGATTGAAGCAGCTGTACTTAGTACTAAGCCTGTCGCAATATGCAATACTTCCATTATCGCAAATAAATAAAAATGAAGGCGGTAATTTTTCCGCTGCGATTTATCGCCTTGCGTGCACGTCCGCGCGCGTGCGGCAGACGTGCTGTTAAAAGTTTGGATTCCTTGTTACCAATTGCGCAAAAAACTGGCCGTGTCAGTGCTCCGGATTGACTGCAGACCATCTGCGGCATGCCAGTGTTGTTGATGTGCGGGCGCTCCCATCAGGGGTGACATTTCACACGGGGCGGCTATTTTTCAGCACAACACCGGATATTTACAACGAAGTCCGCCAAAACATTGTTACCGACTTGGCTGCTACGAACAACCTCGCTTTGACAACGGACAGCTGAATGGACATGATGAACATTGAGTGGCAAATTAAGAGCGCTGTGCTTCAAACTCGTCCTGTTTATGAAAGTTGATTGTCATATGCTTGTGTTGTGAAGTAATGAGCAGACGTGACTTCTGTGGCGTTTGCTCACTTTTTTAATGTGCGCACACACTAGATATCATGAAATAGCAAACTAGATGTGCTACGTCCCATGCCAATGGCTACGTGAGCCCAGAGTGATTATGGGACACGTAGTCCATATACTGCATCGATGAATTATAAACCGCCATGACTGAATGGAAGTTAAGAAGGCAAAATCAATCCATACCAGTGATTACAGATAATGTTGCAAATATTGCTAATTCAGTACGTGACACAGATGGATTCGGACCACAAATAGGATGTCTTGCTCATGTAGTAAACCGAGCTGCTAAGAGAGCTGTAGCAATCAACAGTGTGCCCCGCCCTACTTTACAAACAGTAAAGATTGATTTCAGCACTTTTATACAAAATTTCTTCAGATCAGTAAGAAGTAAGCACATAAATATTCTGCACTAAAATGCATGTTTATATGATGGCAATTTAGTTTTTGCTCGTTAGAAAAAGAAAGAAAAAAAAAAATGAAACAAAAAATATATATATATTTTTTTTTTCCAGAGCATTAAATGTATTGAATCGGATCGAAAATCGTTCACCCCGTATCGAAAATCGTACCGAACCGTGACTTAACTATATCGTTGCATCCCTATGGAACACCATTGCAGAAGCTATGAGGGGAAAAGTATTCATTTGCCTAAATGCTTAAGTTATTAAGTGCAATTTTATCTTTTTTTCTTGAAAAACACATTTTATTGATTCTGTGTTTCTGTGCGGTATTAATATTGTTGCCTTTTACTTAAGAGGCATGGTCTATTGTTTTTAGTTGTGATTTCTTAAAAAGTATTTTTGAATTTAAGAGTAAATATTTATCGGGTTTAAATGGGTGTACTTGATCTATTAATATATACTGTATTCTCACTGTGTTATTGTAAATTGGTTTTAAAAAAATTGGGGGGGGGGGGCGCAATGATATCGCATATCGCAATAATTTATGAGATAAATTATCGCACACTAAAATTTGTTATCGCGACAGGCCTACTTAGTACTTTAGTTCTAATGTTTAAAATGTATTTATTTAGTTTCACCCTAAAGCAGTCCTTCACAAATAGTTGGGCACGCCCCTGACGCCAGGGGGCGCATGTGACGTCGGGGAACATACTTTTTTTGCCGTACTAAAAAAAAATGTCATTGCACATCCACTCAGGAGGTGGCAGTTGCGCTCTAATTTTCAGCATGTGTGCAGTATTTTTTAACCAAACAAGACCCCACAGCAGAGCAGGAGATATGAAGAGCTAAAATGAGGAAATATGGCAAAGGGTATGTTGCGTTTAGCTTCACTTTTAATACATTGGGAGATGAGGAAAGACCAGTATGTTTACTGTGTCTAAAAATGTTGGCAGCAGACAGCATAGAGCCAAATCAGTTCAGACGTCACTTAAATACATTAGACCCCAATCAAATTGATAAGCTGCTTGATTTTTTTTTCTGCAAAAATGTGCTGAATATTGACAACAGCCGTCCCGCTGTTAGCATCATATAAAATGGCATACTAAGGTACTCAGTGCTAAATAATCCCATACCATAGCAAAGGAGCCGATACTGCCTGCAGCAAAAATAAAAACTGTCCCTCAATGACAATGTCGTTTTTGGTATAGTCATTTTTGTTTATTCGGTCAAATTGTTTGGAATATTGTACTTTGAGTTAATGTTGCCAATTAATTTGAATGTATTTAATTGTAATGTAATTAAATGTAATTAATTTATTGATTTTAGTAAATTTTTCAGTATCAAAGGGTCAAAATGTACCTTAAGTTTACAGTTTGGATGTGACTTTTTTTTTTTTTTTTTTAATAATTTAGGCAAATTGATGTGCTTTAAGTCTTTTCTACTACAAACAAAACAATGTTGATAAAGTTTAAACTTTTTTCCAAGTTCATCTATATTACTTTTGAATGTTAACGAGGACACAATGTTATGAAAAGGTGTACTTATAATTTTACAGACAAATGATACTATTCATATTAGCAGCAGAGTTTTCTGTGAAACGTTTTTCTCTTCCTGAGGCGTAACAGAAAATAATTGAGAAGCACTGCCCTAAAGGGCTGGTTTATACCTGACTAGGAGTGGGAACCTCTTGGAACCTCACGATATGATACGATTTGCGATACAAAGCTCACGATAGCGATGATCTGACGATTTGGCGATACAACAATAATCGATACATTGGTCAGGAAATCATTCTACACACAACTAATAAACAGAAAAACAAGCTTCTGCTGTGAAGTGGAATGAGTTTATCACTAGTAGACGTCCAACCCATTTGAAGTGGGAGGGTGGCAGCGAATGAACGAATGTTCATTCGCTGCCATCCCTCCCACTTCAAAAGGATTGAACGTCTATGGCCGTCAGTGGCAGCCAATGCCAGGCAATGAGGTAATTTGGGGCCATTTAAGGTCATTTACCTGTTGATTTTCAGTCACTTCCTGTTGATTTTGGGGTATTTTATGGGTCACTTCCTTGTTTATTTTGAGTTAAAGAACAGGAAGTGACCTGGGAATCATCCAAATGAATAGGCAGGGACTCAAACTCAACAAGAAATGACCTGTAAATTCCCTAAAATGAACAGCAAGTCACCTGTAAATGCCCCGAAAACCGGACCGAATGACTGTGAATGCTCTGGTTTTGAATGAACGAACGTTCCCTGTCCAAATGGATTGGGCGTTGAGCACCGTCAATGGCAGCCTGAGAGTTAACTGAGACACAAATATGGTGGAAGATTTTGGTAGCAACTTGACGGTTTTTTTTTTGTTTTTTTGGGGTTTTTTTTTTTTTTTTTTAGACATTGACACCTTTTTAAAACGGTATCTCGATTCTTGACAGGAGCATATCGATAACCTTTTGGGATACAAAGTATCACAATATATCACCATTTTGATATTTTGTCACACCCCTATACCTGATGCATCCGCGTGGTCTGCACAGCTTTACGCAGAAAAATGACGTCATCTCAGCAACCATGCCTTTTCACGCGGTGCACGAACTCATCAGATTTCTGCACCGCGTACCTGCTGACATTTTTAAACCACACGGGCATTTTCACGCGGAGACACACAGCGCACGAGCTATTGTGTAAAAACTTGGCGTTCGGACTACTAATTGAAGAAGTTCACAAGTACAAACATTTGTATGATTTGGTCGATAAGACCAGTAGAATGTGAATGCTATCAAAAAGCAAAAGAAGTTGTTCCTCCTCGAGAGCCGCAAGCTCCCCCATGTTGCAGGGGGGCGGGGATTCTCTACTTCTGTTATAGTATGAAGACAGTTTTTGCTGCCCCCTGTAGTCTGCGATAATATTGATTTTACCACGGGGGCAAGCCGCACAGAGCTGTGCGGAGCAGCAAAAAGTATACATTCAGAAAAATGCGTGCCGGATGAACTCCATGCGGCTCCTTTCCGCGCGTAACATTCAACGTGTCAAGTATAAACAAGCCTTTAGAAGAAAAGGTAAAGTAAGTCTTAGAGTGCCATTGAGGTGATAGGTGTCCAATCATGTTTTTTTTTTTTTTTCTAATCCTTGGGCTGTGAATTTAGAATTGTTTTTTTTCACGAATAGACGTCCAATCTATTTGACCTGGGATGGGAAGGTTGCCAGCAAATTCCAACCCTGTCAGTTCAAATGGATTGGATATGTCAATGGCAGCCAATGAGTTAATACATTGCCAAGGAATTGGATCGAGGATCCTCAAAATTAGGTGACTCGGACTGGGGTGCAAAAATATGCAATCGGGTATCCCTACTAAATACAGAATTAGAATTAAACTAATCATGTCACAAGCCTCTCAATTAGTTTCAACTCCTTTCCTATGGTCTCAAATTCAAGAAGGTCAAACTGTTCACTGTAATTAGACACCCATGGCAAGTAAGCTGTTTTCAGAGTGACAGATTGACATCCATGCCCACCCCCTTCCACGACCCCCCTCGCGAGATTCGGAAGAGGAAGGTACGTACTTGACATCCCATCAGCAGACGGCTCTGTGACAAGTAGGCCGTAAAGGCTTTTTTCTCGCTTTGATTACACTAAGTGCACAGAGGCCAGATGCGACCCGAGCCAGTCATCTGTTGGCTTGCCAACAGTCGCAGTCGATGGGAGAAGGGGAAAGGGGAAGGGAGAGAGGTGGGCGGGAGTGAGTCGGGTCACTTGGGGTTCGTTCTCCCCTGAGGAATGAAGGCATTGTTCTTCATTACACTTGGAGAGGCTGTTGAGGGCTACAGACAGCGAACAAGTCCATTCCCGCACCTGTTTTCCATCACCAGGACTCTTACTGGTTGAGCTGTAAGCCGAATAGCACTTTGCACCCAGTGTGCCATTTCGCGACTACTAGACAAGACAATTTGCATGTGAATTTTAGGCAAAGGTTGGGAAAAGAAATACAGTATCTTGTTTTCACAAACAGGCAAGCAAATATTCTAAAGAAGTCCCTTCTTGTTTGAAGACTACCTTTCCATAACAAGGCAATTCACGTAAGGATCAATCACATTATGTATACAAGAGTCTTCTCCATGACCCAAAATGCTAGGTCACAATTATAATTACCGGTGTGTATACATGTACATTAGGAGTGGGAACCTCTTGGTACCTCACGATACGATAAGATTTGCGATACAAAGCTCACGATAACGATGATCTGACGGTATGGTGATGAAACGATTATCGATACATTTTTTTAAAAAACTAGAATGATTTTCTGACCAACAACTAATAAACAAAAAAAACAAGCTTCTGCTGTGAATTGGAATGGGTTTATCACGAGTAGACGTCCAATCCGTTTGAACTGGTAGGGTGGCAGCGAATGAACATTCGCACTCCCACTTCAAATGGATTGAACGTCTATGGCCGTCAGTGGCAGCCAATGCAAGGCAATGAGGTAATTTTGGGCCATTTAAGGTCATTTACATGTTGATCTTCAGTTACTTCCTGTTGATTTGGGGTATTTCATGGGTCACTTCCTGTTGATTTTGAGTTACAAAACAGAAAGTGACGTGGGAATCACCCAAATGAATAGGCAGTGACTCAAACTCAACAGGAAATGACCTATAAATGCCCTAAAACGAACCGCAAGTGACCTGTAAATGCCCTGAAAGCCCCCAATCTAAAAGGATTGGGCATCGTGCACCATCAATGTAGCCTTAGAGTCAACTGAGACACTATTATGGTGGAAGATTTTGGTGGCAACTTGTTGGTTCCTTTTTATTTTTATTTTTTTAGACATTGACACCTTTTTAAAACGGTATTTCGATTCTTGGTAGGAGAATATCGATAACCTTTTGGGATATAAAGTATCACGATATATCACCATTTCGATATTTTGTCACACCCCTAATGTACATATATAAATACAGTATACATTCATTTATTCATTCATTCATGCTGGGGTGCTGGAGCCAATCCCAGATAACTATGGGCAGTAGGCGGGGTACATTTACATTGATATATGGTATACATATAAATGCATACTGTATATATAGTATACTTTACATTTACAATACACATACTGTATACATATACTTACCGTATTTTTCGGACAATAAGTCGCTTTTTTTTCTTCTTTTTTTCATAGTTTGGCTAGGGGTACGACTTATACTCAGGAGCGACTTATGTGTGAAATTATTAACATATTATGATATCATTTCTCATGTTATTTTGGTGTTTTGGAGTGACACTGATGGTTTGGTAAACTTGTTAGCATGTTCTTTATTCTGTAGTTATCTGAATAACTCTAAATAACTATGGCCACGTTCGCGTTCTGCCTTTGGCAATGTGTGTTCAATTGTATTATTTACTTTTTTGTATTGAAATGCATGCTTTTAGTTTGTGGCGCTTTCACGCCCACGTGAGGGCGCACTCGCACTTGTTTACGTGAAGAAGACCGCTCAAATGCCAGAAGAAGACGGACAGCTACGCAGTTTGAGTGAGTGGGCAAGTTACCGAGAGAGAAACACGGCTGCAAACCTACGTTCATTGTTTATGCTTGTAAAATATCTCTACAGAGGCAACACCTGTGTGTATCATCTTTTCTGTTGTTGTTGTGTGTTTTCCACCCGTGATCGGACACTTAAAGCCAGTTGTGTCATTGTTTGAACGATGTGCTAATGCTAGCGAACGCATGCTAACCGTTTGTGTCATTGCTGTAACAGCACCTAGTTATCATTTATTTACGTTGATGCCAACCTGTTTGGTATCGGGACGAAATTGATTCCGCAAATTATACGGATGTCAAGCATCGTCATTTGGGAGTTTAGCTCGCTGTATAGCCAGGACCGAGCCGTAGCATCCTGGTGAGGACAGTATATTCGCGTTTCATTGTTCATGCACTGTACACTTATTCAGCATGTTGTTCTCTATTGTTTTTTTATATTAAATTACCTTTCAAGATGAAAGATCTGTTCTATGCGTTGGATTTTATCAAGTAAATGTCCCCCAAAATGCGACTTATACTCCGGTGCGACTTATATATGTTTTTTTTTTTTCGTTGGGCATTTTAGGCTGGTGCAACTTATACTTAGGTGCGACTTGTAGTCCGAAAAACACGGTAATCATTTATAATAACTTATACATATCTGATGAATTTATGAACATAATGGTAACACCAAAATTAATAAAATTAAAATGGATAAAATCAGAAATACACAGCCAAATTACACAATCGGAAAAAAAAAAAAAAACAATTTTAAAAAATAAAATAAAATACTGGATAACTTCAACCTTCGAGTCAACATGTCTCAAAGTTCACAATTTTTTTTTTTTGCAAGCATGTGCATCATGGTTAATATCCCAAACAAAAATCCCAAAATACATGCAGTAGGTCCCTTGAAAGCTTGAAAAAAACAATAATTAAATACCTTGCGCTCTTCCCAATTAAAGACAAACACGACACCCAACTTTAAACTTCTACCTTAACACTTCCCACAACACTCCAAAATTCAAATCTCCTAAGGTTTCTCTGAGGAGTGTTTTAAGATTCTAAAGTCATCCTTCAACTCAAGACTCAGCCATCCATATAACTACATCAGATATTACTCCCACTGGGCATTTTGCACAGCTCTTTAAATTTTAAACAGCCAAATATTTAATTAATTAGTACTTTCATCTTGGGTTGAGGGGATTTTATACATATTTTCACCCTGGTATGACCCCATTAGGTATCACAAACAAGCATCATAGTTATGGTGGCGAAAAAGGCTCCGATGGCACTAATTAAATTAATTGCACAGAAAAGTTTCAGGACAAATTTACAATATTTCTGTGGCCTCAAGTTAAGAGTACAAAGCCTGTGTGTTATGAGAACTAGCATATCTAAAACAATGAATACAATTTTAAAAATATTCGTTAGCTACAGCCTTACTGCAAAATTTGAGGAGTATTAAGGAAATTAATTTTTAGTTTTAAAGACAAATGATATGATGGGAGGTTAAAGCCTGGCAATTGGCAAACTCTAAATGACAACAACAACAACAACAACAACAAAATGGACGCCAACAGACGCAAAAAGAACGCAAATTGTCGCAACACAAATGGAAAATGATCACAACTGAAGTGTAGACTTACAACAGAAGTAGACTTACAAATTACAACTAGAGCTGTCCCGACTAGTCGACATAGTCGACGTCATCGATGACGTAAATCCGGCGACGAGCACAACATCCCGTCGACGGTTAATGAAGGGTTAAAAAAATATATGCGCGGAAAGTTCAGAATGTTGGATGCTCTGTATGCAAGCGGGGAAAGCGGCACAAAGCCAAAAAAGCGCACTGTAGTGTCCAAAACATTGACTTATTTCAAAGAAACAAAGGAGGGTACACTCTTTTGTCCTGTCTCTTCAATGCGAAGCTTGGCTGCACGTCGGCCGTGAATAAACACCTCAAGCGCCGTCACCCAGTTTGTAAATTTTTTTTTTGTTTTTTCATTTTTTGTACACCAGAGGGTACTGTCGCCTTACTAAATAATAATGTTTCATTGACAATGGGCCTATAAGTGCTATTAGTATTGTTCTTAATGCTAACTGAAAGGTTTATTTCATGTTATGGTTTATTTTATGGTATAGAAAATTATATAAGGTTAAAAGGTCATAAATATATACAGTATATACAGTGATTGCACTCAAGGGAGAGATTGTCAATGATAAGGTAATAAATTAAGATAAAGGCAATTCATATAGGCAATTCATTGATATATAAATAAGGTTTAAAAGGAAAAAGGTGAAAAGTTTTCGTTAATTTATAATTGTGTTTTATTTGTGTGCACCGTAGCTCTTACAGTGTGATTTCATCAAGGATGGAATAAAAGTTGTAAACCATCAGTTTAAGAGACCATCTTTTCAATCGGGATGCTACACTTGTTAATTCTATCAGCATTTGAACTCATTGTTTATTTGTGATTTATTATTGTTATTTACGTGTTTATTTGTACTTTAGTAAATAATTTAAGTGTTCCAATATGTTTTTTGTGAATTGATAAGCGTCAAAAAAAATGTCATTGCTAAATTAGTAAACAAAAACAAAACAAAAAATTATTATTTTTTAATTATTAGATTAGTCGACTAATCGTAAAAATAGTCGGCTGACTAATGGGAGAAAATTAGCCGTTTGGGACAGCCCTAATTACAACAGTAAATTAACTCATCACTTTGAGTCCATCTCTGCCATAGTATTTTCAGAAGTAGTCATCCAATAGATCGTTGTATGACGTTAGCCGCAATTGTTATCGCAGAGATTGTCATAGCGCTGATGTTAGCTGCTAACGTTAGCCAGTCAGTTGTTTTTTTTTTTTTTTTGTTTTTTTTGTTTTTTTGTTTTTTTTTTTTAGTAAAGCCTTTGGAATTTGCAAATAGTCTGACATCATAGACTGATTACATTTTGAAAGTTGCTAGCATTTGAGAAATGCAGTCAAACTGGAGAGTTAAACACAATTTCCAAGATGAACAATTTTGCTCAGTGTATTGCTATTACAGGGTTTCTACAGGTATCAGTAAATCTCATTTCATAGTTTTTAATGTCACTTTTAATGCCACATTAAACTAATTTAATGCCCAACTGCAGATAGTTTCACAAACACAAATTAATTGTAAGTAGAGTTGTCCGATAATGACCTTTTAACCGATATCCCGATAGTCTCCAAAAATCCGATATCGATATCAAACCGATACCGATATATGTGGTGGTTTACTTAACATATTATGTCTAATTGTACTGTGATTCCCCACTGGATACTTTAATAATGATTAAAGTAACAACTTCAAGTTTTTCCAATAAGCATTCTGTGAAAAATAAGAGAACAACTTCAACTGAAGTTATGGGAAACGTGCCTATATTGCAGGCTTGCAGCACTATATTTATTGTCGAAATCTAAACAGTGCAAATATCAGTTTTTGGGGATTTAGTCGTCTGCAAGTGCAAAGTGCCAATAAGGCACTGCCATATCAAATATGGCTCACACAGTGCTTCTGGCTCAAAATAACAACAAAGGCAAACAAATTTAGCACAGTGAATGAGGTATTTAATGAGTTCATAATCCATTATTTTTCAATCATTTATTGTTCATTTAATTTTTCACCATGAATGGTCTGCTCACATAACAAATCACAAGCATCTTGGTTTGGAGACATCTAATGGTCAATAAGCATAACTGCTGAACTAAGCTGTAACCAACCCTTATACAAAGGCAAAGGGGCTTCTACATTTACTTTGAACGCATGTTGGCTCAAAACCGATAACGAAAATCTGATGTCGATCTTTTCTGATATCATTTTAAAATGCGTTTATCGGCCGCTATTATGACAACTCTGATAAATAACGTTAAGAAAATGTTTTTTTTAACCATCAAGTTTACATAATTTTAATGCATCAAACATTTAGTTTAATGCATTGTAATGCCTTTTAGAGTCGGAATTTTGAAAAAATTCATTTAATGGCTTTTCATGCTTTATAAAGACCCGCATAAACCTTGTATTAGAAGTAAAATCAGTATGAGCTTCATTACATAAAAACACTGATCAAGTTTTCAAATATCAGTTTTGCCAAACGGTCCATATAAATTGCCGTCAAGGTCGTGCAGTTCAGAAAATTTGTCATAGGACCAAATTCCCTAAATTTGAATAAATACATGTCTTGTCCACCAATTTACTCTCACTTACAATGTTAACAAATGGCAGAAAGAAGAAACTTCTGGATCTGAACCAAATCATAATGCATTTTCTGTAGGCCCATGCCACACCCTTAAGACAAAGTTGACCCTCCTTGGCAGAGGTAACAAAAAATTGAATCACATCCAGCATCAGTTAGCTCCCGAGGAAGTTTATCTTGGCATGGATGCCCAAATTAAACTTAAAAACTCTTTAACGCCACCATTAGTGTATTTGCGGCAAGAATAAAATCAACAACAAAAAAACATCAGACAATGCTTCACAACATAAAGCGACTCGGGTAGTACTGGCTGGGGTAAATAATTAATACGCTTTGTGCAAATGCCGCCCATGCTTTGTATGAGGAACTACAATGAACATAGAAGTTGCTTCAGTCCAAAAACAACACAGACTTGTTTGGTTTTGTGCTCGCTCAGCATAAAGCAAATGCATGACTGGGCTACAGCGTTTTCATGGATAAAAGTGATGTCCTGGATTTGGTCACCCGGATAATCCACAACATGACAAACGTCTACCATCCTCCAACATAAGAGGCACAAACTCAGCATTAAAGGGGCTTATGCAAAGAGTGGTGTCAAATTTCTTAGATTAGAGGGTCGTGATAAATTATCATTTTATTTGATCAATTGCAAGCAAGGCCAGATTAAGCACTCATGCTGGCCAATATGGCCCACGTGTTGCAAGTTGCCCACCACCCGCCTAACCCAATGAATAACAAATTTTCAATAACGACAAAAAAAGCCAATTTTGCAGTTGCATCATGATGTGAATGCATTGTCAGTGTTATGGTGATGGGTGGAGAGGGGGCGAGGTTGTGTCGCCTGCTGTTATGCCATCACATCTCCATGGCAATGTGCAGAGATGAACCCCCCCCCCCCCCAAAAAAAAGCAGTGCATGGCTATAAAAACACACACACGATGCTCTGCTTTCAGCAAAAATATTGAGCATAGAAAGTCCTATTCCGGAACATATCCAACTCACTAGCATCCAATAAAAGAGAACGCGAGTGCCCCGCGTTGCCTGCTGTATACCCTGAAGATGGCAGTCCTGAACTTCGTTTTCAATCCACACACATAGGCATTAACCCGTTCCTAAAAAGAGTACACAAGCATATCCGAATGGTAACACAGACCTGCTTTAAAGGGAACCTCGGACTTAAAGACTTGTAGGCTCTAATAATCCACAATTGTTCTGTTTTACTGAAATATGTTATTAGAAACCAATAAAATATTGCCATTGATTTAAAAATCCATAATATTTAGTACAAGTTTTGACCTACGGAGGGCACCATGTTTTATGGAAGCTCAGGGTGATGACGTAGATTGTCACTGTCACTAGACAAATACTACCGGGTTACTGCAATTTCTTCTACGCGGTGAGAAATCCAACACATGCACTCATCAGTTAAAAGCGGCGAGTACCGTACTTACAATTTCTTGCATGTGTTTCCCTCTCATACTTTTAAGCATAGTGTTTTGTTGTGGTCGCTTTAAAGCAGATTGTTGATCTGTGGACCACATTAGTCATGTAGCATATTTAAACTAGCCTTATTTGATATTTCTACGTTTAAGTATTTTCTTAAGGCATCTTATTTATTTTTTTTTTTAATGGAATTTTATTGTCATCATCATCGGTATCATTGACAATCATTGACAATTTAGAAAAGTGATATAATTTGCCCGAAGGAACCGAAGAAGACGACAAAGGCGTTCTCTCTGTATGCATCTAAACAAAACAAGCTGAGAGTGCACGGTAGTATGTTGAGTGTCAAATTCGCTTCTTGTAGACGTTTCGCCGGTGTAGCACATTTTGGCAGACCTTTTTTTTTTTCCCGACTCTAGTCTCATCCCGTCTTTCCTGTTCATTTTGCTTTTGCTGCTCATTTTGCGAGATATCGACAGTGCTGTCATGCTCATTAATGTTCCTACCGGGTTCATATTGAAAGGGTTGAACAGATGACATGTTTATGTCGCTAGAGTCATACTCTGGAAGCCCGGCAGTGTAACCATGTGACGTCACCACTCTGCGACGTCAACAACAATGGTGACATACCGTAATTTTCGGACTAAAAGCCGCTACTTTTTCCCTCATTTTGAATTCTGTGGCTTATAGTCCAGTGCGGCTTATTTGTTGATCTACTTGGGTTACAGCGGCATCATAAGACTGCCATAAGACCGTCATAGTTATGACATGACATTATCATGGATATTAATGAATGCTTATGACAGATCTCATTAAGCGTCATCTGGCAAATTATGTCACTAACTCCATTTATGTCCAGCTCAGATCCTTTACATCCATTCAACACAAAATTCATGACACGAAATGACATCTATCATAAGTAACAGTAACTGAAAAAAATAAATGGCAAAAACATGAATTTTGATTTGTTATTTACGTCTGTAGCACTGCAGTGCATGCTAGGAGGCATGTTGGACGACAACAGTGTTGACAGCAGTTGGCAGCAGAAGTTGACTGTCTCCCCCAAGAGAACAGTGATGGCCAAATTGAAGCAATGAAGCTTTGCAGCCAACTGGTTCAAAGCTTCATGGTGGTTCATTTGGTCTTATGGCAGTCTTATGATGCCGCTGTCAAATGAAGTGTTACCGTTTGATATTTTTTGGCTTAAAGTCAGTTGCACCTTATCGTGCAAAAATTACCGTACTAGTTAAACTCATTTTACAAATTGTATAAAAACGAAAACATCAAGAGGGGTTTCAATATCAAATTATTTTAACTCATAATAATGTTTCTCTTTTAAGAACTACAAGTCTTTTTATCGTGGATCCCTTTAAAAATTAATTTTTTACATTGACCACTCAGTAAATTTGGCATAATATCAACAATAAAATGAAGGAACCGCGACAAAATCTTTTCTAGAGTTCAAACCGCCTCATTCGAACCGGGAGGGGCTGGCAGCAAACGAACGATCGGCCCTTCCGGTCCGAACGAATTGGACGTCTATCACCGTCAAAGACACCGACCATTCAATACCAGTTCAACTTGACAGCAACTAATGAGTTAAATGCGACCAACTGTACACCAACGTCAGATAAACGCTACCAACAAACTGGAGAGAGTCAGCGCGAGTTACAAGCGAGCGCAGCAACGTTTTTAGTTGACTGTTACAAAAATGTTAAATAGAAAAGCCTTAAATCATAGCTTTTTTTTTTTTGCAAAAGGAAGTGCTTGCACGCACCGCCATTTGATTATTTGCTGCGATTCACAACCGAGTCAAGTGGACCGCAACTCCCAATAGGTGAGGATGCGTGCGATTTTAACGGCAGTATGCGACAGAGGAGAGTTCCCAGTTCCGTGGCTGCCGGTGAATAATTCTGACGAGCTGTCCAAAGTGGTGCGTACAGGCAAAAACACATTTAAAAAAACAAAAAGCAAAAGGAGCATCTCCATTTAAGCATTTAATCCAACTTTACGAACAGTACATCCACTCGCTTGGTCACAAGCCTTGTAAAAAGATCAAAGATGCTGATGAATATGTTTCAAAATCCGCACGTACGAAGATGGAGGGAAAGTACATTTTCCACAAAATGCAGGCCGATTGAGGAGAATAAACCTACCTTGAAGAAGAGCAGCCTGAAAGGTGAATAAAAAGAGAATAGTCGCGAGAGAGCCGCAGCCTGCGTTCGCCATGTTGGACACCTGCTTCAGTTATGGTGGTACGAAACGAGCGGCTTCACCTACTGTGGAGCTCCACTCTCTCTCCCCGTCCCTTCCTCACCCACTCACTGATTTCCCCGCCTTCCCTCCGCGGGACTCCGCTAATGAAATGCAAGCTTCTTTGAGTACCCTCACTTGTGACGCTGAGAAATGCGAGTATCTCTCTAACATGGGGCAATTTGGCGGTGAAAATATAGCAAAGCTGCTACCACGCACCCCTATTAAAATTAAGGCAATTTCCCACAGAAAACGTGCCTGGTAAGAGTCAGGTGGGTAGAGTCGCCAACAATTTTACTCAAGAGTAGCATTACTTCAAAATAATATTACAAAAGTAAAAGTCATCCAAAAAAGGTACTCAAGTGCAAGCAGGGGTGAAAGTGGGCCAGAACGGTCAGGAACGCAGTTCCGGTATAAGATTCAGGGCCAGAACGCAGTTCCGATATAAGATTCGGGGCCGGAATACTGTTCAAGTATAAAATAAACCTTGTTGAATTGATGCGACAAAAAAAAAGGGCAATGCAACATAAAATGGATCAAATCATAAGAGCAACGAAAGAGCTGAGGAGGCTTATTTATCATATAGTTTTATTTTCTCTGATGGGGAGGTTCAGAACATCTTAGCTGTTAATGTGAACTTTGGACTTATATTTGTTCATTTATGTTAGGCAACTTATTCATTTCCTTTATGATTTAAAAATTCAATGTTTGCGCCATCTTCAAAATATATTCCATTTTGCTCTGCATAAAATAAGTAATTTATACTTATTTTTTCTGAATGTATGTTCCTTATATCTTCATTATTAAAAAAAAAAAAAAAAAAGTAAATGTTTACATTAACTTCTAATATACATCCTATGTTCTTAAGTAGTTAAAATTGAGACTTGGCAATTAGTATGTGAGGAAATGAGGGAAAATACAAATTAGGAGATGGAGGTTGGGGTTATTGCTGTTTTTATTTTGCAAATCATTGAAAAAATACAATTTTGAATAAAAATGAGTTATTGTATGGGTTATAGAAATAAATGTGCTGAAACAGTTTTCATTTCAGTAGTTTGGGAAGTTTGACACCCCCCCCCAAAAAAAAAGAAAGGGAAAAATAAATAACATTTCTTTCTCTGTGTCGACCTTCATGTCGGGGGGTTCCGGCAAGAAATTCTAGCCACTTTCACCACTGAGTACAAGTAAAAGAGTTTCCAGTGAAAACAATACTCAAGTAATGAGTAACATTGTGAGTAACTGCTTATTTTGTTTAACTTTTTTTTTTTAAACATTGGTTTTTTTTATTTTTATATGAACTTGTTATAATGATACTGTACAATAACCTATTACATAACCACATTAAGCCAAAGAAATACAAAAAAAATGGAGAGACAGAAAAAGAAAAAAAGACTGAAATGAAGCATTATTCGACCAAAGAGCATGAGTGCCCTCTAGTGGAGAAAATAGTTCCTAGTTTGAATTAGCCTGGCACGTCCAGACTGTTCTCCCTTTATTTTTCCAAACACTGTGAGAATAGTCTGGGACCCAGCTCCTTAATGGCCTCTCGAGGCGAACGAAATCAGCCGTCCAATCAGATTCGATTATATGCGTGACGTGTTCTCAACAAGCAACGTCACTCTTACGTGTCGGAAGTCGTCTCCACAACAATACAGATGGCGAACGGGACAGCCGAGAATATATCCCAATCCGCGTAAAATCCGTTTTAAAGTACCAAAAACACATCGACACAAGTCATTGACAACAGTCTGTCTCGCGCTAGCCATGTTGAATAAACTTCTCCATTCTCCGCTCGCGCTAGTTTCTTGTCGCGTTACCAATGTCACATCCGGCAGTCGCTGATTGGTCCACTCCGCTGTCTGTTTGTTGTGGCTTGCTCCGCCCTAGGAATTTGATCCGCCGGACGGTCGCCAGACTCAATCGCTGGAACAGCGGAGAGTCTGGGGTTCCAGGCTAAGTTTGAATAGTTCCTTCGTAGTTACTATTATGACATTAACTCATTTGCTCCCCAAAATTTTTAATTACTTCAGTGTCCCAAAAACGTATTTATACGTCTTTTACGTTTTCTGTTTTTTTATTTTTCAAAAAAGACATCTCTAGGTCGTAATTCAATTTAGCTCCAAAGCACAAAGCTAAAAATCCGTTTTAAAGCAATAAAACTGGCCACTCGAGGGCTGTAGTGCATTTGGCAATGGGGCGGCGTAGTGTCGGTTGCCGACGTGCATACACTCACAAGGGATTCATACTGGTTTCTAGATCAGTGTTTTTCAACTGATGTTAGATCGTCAGGTGTGCCGCGAGAAATTATCTAATATCGTATTTGTTTTCGTTTTTTTACATCGTTGGGCAGAGTTGCAGTAAGAAGGAAGGATTAGGTAGAAAGTTCTTTGTCGTGTGCAGATGAGAGAGGTATTGCTCGTGTTGCATTCAAAAACTGCTCAGATTTCCAGTCATCAGCCACCTTGACAATGTGGAACCCAGCACGTCTACTGTACATCATTTGATTAGACTAGTCAAGTGTCGATATACACAAAAGTGTCCTTTCTATTTTCTCCATTTGTGATGACCATCAGTCCTCCCCCTGTTTTTTATTCCAACACATTGTCAAAGACAGCAAGGTGGCTGATGGCTAGAAATCCGAGCATTTCTTGAACGCGACATGAGCCAACAGCTCATTGGTGCCTAGCAAGCTTAAACATAATCTCCAAACGAAACACCAGTCGCTTCAGACTATGGACTATTTTGTTCGCCTTTGTGAAAACACAGAGAAACAGGCAACTTTTTCGAGAATAACTAGAAAGGTAAATGAGAAAGCCCTCAAAGCCTGTTAGCTTGTTGCTGAACTTGTTGCTAAATCCAAAAAGTCCCACACTGTGGCGGGGACTTTAATACCTGTCTGCAAAGTCATTGTCAGCGAGATGCTCGGCCCTAATGTGGTTAAAGACGTTCCTAAGGTCCTCCTGTCTGATCATTCTGAGCTTTTCAAGGCTAACTGCTTTAAAAAATAGAGACAGAGCTGCTGAAGATTCCTACCAAGATATCGGCTTTGTATTAATCTAAACAGACTTCAGTTTCACACTGAGTAAGTATACGGTGTATCACAAAAGTGAGTACACCCCTCGCATTTCTGCAGATATTTAAGTACATCTTTTCATGGGACAACACTGACAAAATGACACTTTGACACAATGAAAGTAGTCCATGGGCAGCATATGTAATACAGTTAATTTATTTTCCCCTCAAAATAACTCAAAATATAGCCATTAATATCTAAACTAGAGATGTGGTCCGATCACGTCATTTTCAAAGTATCGGAATCGGCAAAAAAATATCGGCCATGCCTTTTTTAAATATATATTTATTTTTTAATTAAATCGTTTTCTAAATGTATTTAACGTTACAGACATAATATGTTACACTCATCCAGAGTCTTTAGTTTAGGCTTAAGGTACCGATAACGGCGGTAATTAATTTTTAAAAAATGTATCACGTGAAATATTTAACTCAATTAATGCATGAGTTGCCCGACCCACTCACGCATTGTCGCGCTCAATCTGTAATGGTAAATGGTGTTATACATATATATGGCGCTGTTTTACCCATTTAGAAAGATAAAAAGGCAGCGTATAATGAGTAGAGTGCATTTTGGCAGCCTTTGGAGCCTTATTTTTAATAGGCTAAAGCCTTACAATCCCTCTCCCTACGAATAGAAATCTCATGCGAAGCAATGAAGCAATTGATTTTTTTCTTAACACCTTAAGTTATTTCCCAACACAGAGAAGATATATCCATTGGTAGCACTACGCACAGTCATGGGTCCACTTCCCATCATGCATTTGGGTTGAATGGCTGCAGTATCATTTACTGAAAGCTCAACAAATACACTAGATGGCAATATTTAGTCACAATACACAAAGTCACAAGTCTTTCTATCCGTGGATCCCTCTCACAGAAAGAATGTTAATAATGTAAATGCCATCTTGAGGATTTATTGTCATAATAAACAAATACGGTACTTATGTAATGTATGTTGAATGTATATAGTCGTCCGAGTTTTATTCATTTTTTTCTTAATGCATTGCCAAAATGTATATGATCGGGAAAAATTATCGGGAATGATTGGAATTGAGCAAAAAAAAAGCAATCGGATCGGGAAATATCGGGATCGGCAGATACTCAAACTAAAATGATCGGATAGGGAGCAAAAAAACATGATCGGAACAACCCTAATCTAAACCCCTGGCAACAAAAGTGAGTACACCCCTTAGTAAATACGTACATCCCTAAATGTCCAAATTGAGTACTGCTTGTCATTTTCCCTTCAAAATGTCATGTGACTCGTTACAGGAGTGCTGTCAGCATTGCTGCAGAGATTGAAGAGGTGGGGGGCTCAGCCTGTCAGCGCTCAGACCATACGCCGCACTCTACATCAAATTGGTGTGCATGGCTGTCACCCCAGGAGGAAGCCTCTTCTGAAGACGGTACACAAGGAAGCCCGCAAACCTGAAAATTCTGTATTAGAGACGTTCATAAGTACCCGTACCACTCTATTTGTCAGGCTCTTTTTGGGGGGTAACTTAGAGTGTAATTGTAATAGATTTTCAATTGTGAATTTAAAGTGTCCTAATGTGCTATAAACATTTATGAGAATATTGCGCTACAGGTTTTAAGTGAATATCTGTCATTTGGCAAATTCCCAACCTCTTCTCAAAACATGTTCATGCTAGCACACCACAGTAAAGGTGTGTTCAGCAGTTGCTCATTTGCATGACTCCACCCCCTCAGAACAGGATAATGATAAAGGCGGCAAAAAAGGTATAAATTGCATACCAATCTTGATCCTTTGGGGTATTCTGGGCACTGTTCGGAATTGTAGAAAAATGAATAATTCGTCTCATTTAAAGGCTTGAGTAATTATAAATTCTGTTGTGACAGCAATTTGCTTCCATAGGTTACATGCTACAAACTTTCACATTATGCAAAACATGAAGCTCTTCACCCAGGTACACTTGTTTTACACAAGATTTCTAACAAATATTATGACATACGATGCCTTGAATTTGTTTCTGTGTACATATAATACATTTTTTTTGTAATTGTAAATAAATAATACACATGTATTTAACTTGGAAATGTGTAGGTCGGCGGCACGGTGGAAGAGTGGTTAGCACATCACTGTTCTGAGATTGTTGGTTCTATCCCGGTACTGGCCTCTCTGTGTGAAGTTTGGATGTTCTCCCCAGGCCTTTACATGGAAGGCTGATTGGCTGACTCAAAACTGTCCTTAGGTGTGCGTGTATGCGTGAATGGTTGTTTGTCTCTCTGTACCCGGCGAGTCTGCGTTTGACTGGCAACTAGCTCAGGGTGTACCCTGCCTCCTCCCCGTTGTTAGCTGGGATATGCTCCAGCACCCTCACGACTCTTGTCATAAGCAGTTAAATGAATATGTCATTTATTCACATACATGGCATGGTGATTAATGATTTTTTTCCTCCTTGTAGTCTTTCCTTTTAGATGATCACATTGCAGCGGTTTTGAAATAATGTATATCAAGTAATTCTCTGGTTCTCTACCTTAAATGCAATTACAATCAACAAGATAGCTCTCCTTTAGGTGTCCAAACGTCTACGAAAAACTAAAATATCACAATTTATAGGAAAATAATGTCTAAAATGGACTAGCAAACCACAAGACTCAGTAGTCTCAGCCTTCCTTACAATGATGATATGATCAACATTGCCATCTATTGGTGGAGTTTCTCACTAGGCCCATGTTAAAACCAAACCTTGCCCAGATGGTTGGCAGAAAAGATAGGACTACTTCAAACAATGAACAGTCACAGACAAATGAGCTCATTTGGATAAATATAGTGTTAGGATTAAAAGAAAGAGCATACAGTACCGCAGACTCAATCCAGTACCAGGTGGAGACAAAGTATGTCAGTGGGATTCTATGAACAATAGCTATGGTCACTAAATTTTATAAATTAAATGTGAAATGTCTTTTTTTCTTATGAACAACTCATTTGACGGTTAATTCACAGATTCTCGTCTTTTCAAATGCGCCATTTTCTATTTAATGCAAATATGGCTGTTGGCATTTACAGTGCTGGCCAAAAGTACTGGCACCCCTGCAATTCCGTCAGATAATGCTCAATTTCTCCCAGAAAATGACTGCAATTACAAATGTTTTGGTAGTAATATCTTCATTTATTTTGCTTGCAATGAAAAAACATAAAAGAGAATGAAAAAAAGAATAAATCATGATCATTTTACACAAAACTCCAAAAATGGGCCGGACAAAAGTATTGGCACCCTTTGAAAAATCATGTGATGCTTCTCTAATTTGTGTAATTAACAGCACCTGTTACTTCCCCGTGGCACATAACAGGTGGTGGCAACAACTAAATCACACTTGCAGCCAGTTAAAATGGATTAAAGTTGACTCAACCTCTGTCCTTTGTCCTTGCGTGTACCACAGTGAGCATGGAGAAAAGAAATAAGACCAAATAACTGTCTGAGGACTTGAGAAGCAAAATTGTGAGGAAGCATGGGCAGTCTCAAGGCTACAAGTCCATCTCCAAAGACGCTGAATGTCCTGTATCTACCGTGCGCAGGGTCATCAATAAGTGTAAAGCCCACGGCACTGTGGCAAACCTCCCTAGATGTGGATGGAAAAGAAAAATTGACGAGAGATTTCAACAAAAGATTGTGCAGATGGTGGATAAAGAACCTCTACTAACATCTAAACCAAGGTTCACTAAATACGGACCTCGGTGCCACGTTTCCTGTCGTGTTTTCCACGTCTCTCTCCCCTAACACACCTGAATCAAATGATTATGTCATCAGCAACCTCTGCAGAAGCCTGATAATTATCCTGATTATTTTGATTCAGGTGTGTTGGAGGAGGGAGACATGGAAAACACGACAGGAAAAGTGGCACCGAGGTCCGGATTTAGTGACCCTGATCTAAACAATTTTAAGCTGTCCTGCAGTCAGAGGGTACAACAGTGTCAACTCGTACTATCCGTCGGCGTCTGAATGAAAAGGGACCGGTAGGATACCCAGGACGACCCCACATCTTACCCAGAGACATAAAACAGGCAGGCTGGAGTTTGCCAAAACTTACCCGAGAAAGCCAAAAACGTTTTGGACGAATGTTCTCTGGTTAGAAGAGACAAAAGTAGAGCTTTTTGGGAAAAGGCATCAACATAGAGTTAACAGGAAAAAAAACGAGGCCTTCAAAGAAAAGAACACTGTCCCCACAGTCAAACATGGCGGAGGTTCCCTGATGTTTTGGGGTTGCTTTGCTACCTCTGGCACTGGACTGCTTGACTGTGTGCATAGCATTATGAAGTCCGAAGACTACCAACAAATTTTGCAGTATAATGTAGGGCCCAGTATGAGAAAGTTGAGTCTCCCTCGGAGGTCATAGGTCTTCCAGCAGGACAATGACCCAAAACACACTTCAAAAAGCACTAGAAAATGGTTTGAGAGAAAGCACTGGATACTTCTAAAGTGCCCAGCAATGAGTCCAGACCCAAATCCCATAGAACATGTGGAGAGATCTGAAAATGGCAGTTTTGTGAAGGCTCCCTTCAAATCCCAGAGACCTGGAGCAGTTGGCCAAAGAAGAATGGTCTAAAATTCCAGCAGAGCATTATAAGAACCTCATTGATGGATACCGGAAGCGGTTGTTTGCAGTTATTTTGTCGAAAGGTTGTGCAACCAGGTGTTAGGCTGAGGGTGCCAATAATTTTGTCTGGCACATTTTTAGAGTTTAATGTAAAATGATAATTTTTATTTTCATTCTCTTTTGTGTTTTTCATTGCAAACAAAATGAATATATTACTACCAAAGCATTTGTAATTGCAATCATTTTCTGGGAGAAATTGAGCATTATCTGACAGAATTGCAGGGGTGCCAATACTTTTGGCCAGCACTGTATTTACTAAGCTCCAGATGTGTAAAGGTAGCATTTTCATGCAAAACACAGATGGATTTAGATTAAACGATATTATTTATTAACATTCTCAAACGTTTCCTCTTATGGAATTCAAATTCATTCCACTGTTGAATGCGTAACGTAACGATTTCACACGGTTAAAGTTTTGCCTTGTGCAAGACAAGAAAATCAGCAGACAAAGTGATATCACTGCATCACCTGATTATGCAAGTACCTGCCCATGACAAAAAACATTTTTGAGAAGTATCCTAAGGAGCTTTCCAAGAACATTTAAGAAAAAAAAAAAAAAAAAAAGACATTTTCCCAAAATAAGGTATGTTCCCTTTGCTCCACAAGATTTTATAACAACTTGTCTCCGTTGATGGCCTCCATGCCCCGCAACTGTCAGCGTTGCACATCGTAGCCGCAATACATGTAAGGACAGGGCTCGTGCCGCGTCGTGATCTACAAAAGCTCCCTTTCCTTGTTGCCGGCTGGGAAAATTCTATTTTTATACATCTATTTTCACAGTCCATGGCGTTTTGCAAGAAAGTTGTTTGCGTGTCTGCTTTGCCACTACACGTGCGCTTTGGAGATAAGATTGCTATCACACTCATGCCATCGTTCGAATCGTTGATGTCGCAGTGCTACGTTTGCACATGAAAGGAGAGCCAGATAAAGCTATCAGTCTTTTATCTGACATAGGGAAGGAAATGGGGGAATTTTACTAAATAAATGGGGACAATCCTCTGATGTTTAGACTAGGCAGACATACAAGATGTAGAAAGTCTTTTTTTTTTTTTTTTTTTTATGAAAATTTTAAAATCTAACATGGGTACCAATATTAAAGGAAATTGATCTAAAAACAAGTGAGGTAACTTCCTTTTTGTCATTTTGCAGGTGAGATGTAAAAAGTTTAAAGCTGCAATAAAATGTATATAGTGGTGATTTATAAAATGAAGACTTCTCCAGGAGAATTGTTTTTAAAGCGCGTAATTTTCATAACATGTTGGAAAATTGAAAAACATCAATATTTCACAAACTCATTGGATACCATTGACAGCAACAGACGTCCAATCAATTAAAACTGAGGGCCAGCTCTCCAAGTTCAAATTGATTGGACATCAACTAAGCCCCTTCAGACATACACTGAACTCCGTTTAAATCCCCGGATTTAAATGGGTAGCCCATACCTAACATGGACATTAACCGGGTCGCGTCTGAGTACAGTGTCCTGGACTTACCCGGGACGTGGCATGTGTGAAGGCAGCATTTTAATTCCCTGGTCACAACACAAAGTATACAGTCATGTGAAAAAATTACGACACTCCATTAAATATTCAGTTCTTTATTAAGAAATGTTCACATATCAATGTCTGATCTTGTTTTTCTTTATCTCTGGGAAAGAAAGCGATTTAATTGCAGGTAAACAACAAAAATTAACATTGTTTTACTCATTAAACCAAATACAACAATAAAAATGCATATTCTAACTGAGGAAAAAGTTAGGACACCCTACCATCTAATAGCTAGTGTTACCCTATTTGGCTGAAATAACTTTAGTGAAACGCTTCGCATCGGTCTGAAGAAAGTTTGCCCCGCTCCTCAATGCAGAATACTTTCAACAGTGACTGACTGTTGAAGTGAGAGAAAACACAATGGTGAGATCAAAGGAGCTGTCCGAGATCTTCAGAAAAAAGATTGTAGACGCTTATGAGTTTTTAAGGGATTTCGAAAGAATGTAAAATCAGCCATTCCACTGTCCGGAAAATAGTCTACAAGTGGAGGACATTCAAAACAACTTCCAACATACACTGGCCTGGCCGTCCAAGCAAGTTCAACCCGAGAGCAGACCACAAGGTGCTAAAAGAAGTCTTCAAAAACCCTAAAATGTCATCACGGGACCGACAGCAGGCTCTTGCTACTGTTGATGTGAAAGTAAATTAATATACAATCAGAAAAAGACTTCACAAGTTCACCCTTCATGGGAGGTTGCAAGGAAAAAGCCTGAGGTTGCAAGGAAAAAGCCTTTGCCCTCCAAGGAGAACATGAAGGCCAGAGTGAAGTTTTCCAGAGGGAATGTAGACAAAGACCAGGACTTCTGGAATAAGGTTCTTTGGACAGATGAATCTAAAATTTAATTATTTGGATACTAGAACAGAGGACATGTTTGGTGTAAACCCAATCCAGCATTCAGGGAAAATAACCTCATACCAACTGTGAAGCATGGAGGTGGAAGTGTCATGGTTTAGGGATGCTTTTATAGAATCCACCACGAATTCTATCGTTTATCAGAGGGTGCTTGAGGAACATGTGAGGTTATCTGAAAAAAATAATGCTGAAGCGAAACTGGACCCTGCAGCAAGACAATGACCCAAAATATACCAGTAAACCCACCAAGGACTGGCTGAAAGGAAGAAATGTGGAGTCCTGGAATGGCCGGGTCAAAGCCCAGATCTTAATCCCATTGAGATGCTGTGGGGTGACTAAACGGGCTGTTCATTCAAGAAACCCTTCAAACATCTCACAACTGAAAGTATTCTGCATTGAGGAGTGGGGCAAACTTTCTTCAAACTGATGTCAAAGACTGGTAGATGACTACAAAAAGCATCTGACTGAAGTTATTTCAACCAAAGGGGGTAACACTAGCTGTAAGGTGGTATGGCGTCCTAACTTTTTCCTCAATTAGAATATGCATTTCTATTAATAAATTTGGTTTAATTAGTAAAACAATGTTAATTTTTGTTGTTTACCTGCAATTAGATCAATTTATTTTCCAGAGATAAAGAAAAACAAGATCAGACATTGATATGTGAACATTTCATAATAAAGAACTGAATATTTCATAAGGTGTCCAAATGTTTTCAGATAACTGTAGATACTGTATATATATTAATGTGAATAGAAGGACATATATATCTGTTCTTTTCACATCGTCACACATAATCATTTATTATCTCATAGCAGTGTCTTCCGTCTACTTTGTACCGAAACGAATGTCGTTTTAATTTCGAGTAGGCTTGCCACCCGTCCCATGAAATACGGAATCGTTCCGTTATTGGGAATTAAAAGTTGCGTTCCGTATTGAACCAATACGGAACGCAGACTGATGCCTCGAATAAATTGAGCAGGAGGATGTTTCCCTTTGTTGTCCAGTACTTCAGTCCTGAGTCTTGGGTCACCAACAAAATGCTGGACTTCATAGAAAATGCAGACGAGTTAGCTGCTGGAAGTTAGCTTTCCTGGAATATTCCCTTAAGAAATTTGGCTTGTCAATGGGTCACGTGACCGGATTCAGTGCCGACAACACAAATGTTAATTACGATATTCTCAACTTCGATTTCACTAACCTGCAGAAAAAAACAAAACGGTCTGCTGCAATGAAACTGCCATGCCACATTGTGCACAATACAGTTTCCTCATCTAAAAATAGATATATTTCTATGCGTTTTAGGAGTTTTGGGGATGCCCCTTTTTCGCCCGTAAGGTTTGGGTGCGAGGGGGGCGTCCCTTATTTCTATTTCTGAAAGGTGGCAACCCTAATTACGAGGAGTGTCGTGTCAAAAGTCAGTGTTCCCCAGTGTCTTTCCACCGTTTCCATCTAGGGGCTGGCCTGTTACGGCAACTGTAAACCTTATGATCTGGAAGGTTGGTGCAGATCTACTTGGGGGGGTACCTGTGTGGTGCTCTCAGGGACATTTGTCCTGGCCGGCCAGCTTTCAGATACTCATTGTTTAATAAATGTATATATTTTAGTTGATTACTTTCTTTTGTTCCTGAATTGTGTGCAGTCATCTCCTGTTCGCTAAGAGAATAAAAGAACCTGTAAAAAGAAACAATCAAGTTCATTCTTCTTCAGAAGGGTGATGATGTTAATATCACAGATCGTCATTTCCTCTTTCTTCGCAGTAAAGCCTGAGTTAAGCCTGAGTTATGCTCCCGCGTTGCGGTGACGGCGCACAGACTACGGCGTCATTCGACATTTCATGGCTTTCCGGCCATGTGACGCGTTGCTCTGTAATTCACCGCCAAGCCACTAGAGGGGTGTTGTGTTATGTTTGTACGGTTTTGGGGCATGCTTGTTGACTTCCTCTTGTCTAGTTTAACAGAGAAAAAGTAAACAATGCAAGATGGAACGCTTGAATGCGGATCTTCAGCTCATCAACATTGAATAAATGTTGATCATACAAATGTTGAGGTGCAGGCGACACAGAAGACTGTTTCGAGGCGGTCTGTCCAACTTTTGATGCCGCATAGAGTTCTTCTAGCCTCGAGTGAAAACCAGCTATCTGTGGCAGCTAGCTTCAACTGGCGCCGAGCACTGCGTTCAGCATTTTGTCCGAGGTCTGCAAAGCCCTCCAGCCAGATTTGTTTGCCGTGTCCTACAACCAGCCAGTGGGAAGCCATAGCAGATTTCTGGCATCTATGGAACTTCCCAAACTGCTTTGGAAGCCTTGATGTTAACGTTATCATAAATAGCACCAAAGTACTCTCAATCCGTGATGATGTATCGTGTAAGAACTGTCTGTTATTGAAAATTAAAGATCAAAACAACTGTTTTTGACACCAAACCTGTGCTTTATTCTTCATATACTTGAAGTGTGCCACGTAAATAAGTCACAAACTCACGGCAAACATATGTACACACTAAATGATGAAGTGCACCAACCAAAAATACGACAAAGTGATAAAAAGCTGGCAGTTTTTGGCCGACTGGGTCACCGCTTCATGTGGCCACTCGATTCTGAACACACACGTCTCGGTGGTTCTTCCATTTTTTTATTCAATCGCTGACCTTGCCATTTGGCAAACTTTATGATGTCTTGACGAGACTTGCTCTTCGATGATACTCCCGTCGGCTTGGTCCATTTTTGCATCTAGAAAAGTAATGTTTTACAATGGCGGTGATATCGTGCTGAACCAGAAACAACAATCTGAGCGAACCAATCACAGTCCATTTCCGCCACGTCATATGCGTTGACGTGATGCTAGTGTTTGAAAAATCAATAGGACCGCGTCAGGGTACGGCGAAGGGTCGTAAATCGGGTTGTCCTTGATGGTGCAGGTCTGACGCGGACGTATAAATCGGCCTTGAGTTATGCTTCAGTGTTATGGTGACGGCGAAGCTACTATGGCGTCAATGAGCATTCGATATTTCTGTGGCAAGGGAACGTGTTGCTCTGTAATTCACCGCCAAGCCACTAGGGGTGTGGCGTTGTGTTTGTACGGTTTAGGGGGACTCTTGTCGACCTCCTGTAGTTTTCTTCCGGTTACACAATAACCAACAGAGATGAAACACTTGAATGTAGATCTTCAGCTCATCAACATTGTAAAACAAATGTTGTTCATACCGTTATGTCCTTAACTACGCGCGGGACCTTTAAGAGGCAATCAGACTGGGGAGTGGTGACGTAGCTGGAGGCGAGTGGAGAAAGCGAAAGTTAGCGGTCGCATGTTGTGGCAGCCCGCTATTATTTTGTTACTTATTTTATTTTTGCCACAATAAAGAGGGGAAAGCAATCATCGATTCCTCTTCTTCTTCCCCCCCCCCGTTATAATAAAAGCACGGAGGCGCTCTCAATCAGTGAGGATTTATCAAGTGTGTGAACTGTTGTTGAGAATTAAAGATCAAAAAAACTCTTTTGACACCAAACCTGTGCTTTATTCTTCATATACTAGAAGTGTGAAATGTAAATAAGTCACAGACTAACAGCAAACATATGTACAGTACACAATAAATGATGACGTGCTCCAACCAAAAATACGACAAAGTGATAAAAAGCTGGCAGTTTTTGGCCGACTGTCTCACTGCTTTGGGTGGCCATTCGCTTACGAACACACACATACTTGTCTCGGTGGTTCTTCCATTTTTTTATGCAATCGCTGACTTTGCCCTTCGGCAATCTTTATAATGTCTTGACGAGACATTGTAGAAGTTGTCGTACTTGCTCTTCGATGATACTCTCGTCGGCTTGGTCCATTTTTGCGTGTAGAAAAATTATTTTTGAGAATGGCGGTGATTTCGCGCTGAACCAGAAAAAAGTCTGAGCGGACCAATCACAGTCCATTTGTGCCACCTCACCAAGCGCTAGCTGGTCGACCAGTCAGAAAATTGTGAAGGAACACGAAAGGCTTTGGTGAAGGGTCGTAAATCGGGTCTGTCTTGGCGGCGTAGGTCTGCCGCAGAAGCATAACTCAGCCTCAAAGGCCGAGTTATGCTTCCGAGTCAGACCTGCGATTTACGACCCTCCGGCGTTGCCTCTCTGGGTCCTTCTTTTTTTTTTTTTTTTTCCCCCTGACTTCGCGTCGTGTCAACGCGTGTGACGTGGTGGAAATGGACTATGATTGGTCCGCTCGGACTGTTGTTTCCGGTTCAGCGCGAAATCACCGCCATTCTCAAAAATAATTTTTCTTCACGCAAAAATGGACCAAGCCGACGAGAGTATCAACAAAGAGCAAGTACGACAACTTCTACTATGTCTCGTCAAGACATTATGAAGATTTCCAAATGGCAAGCATTTCGTGGGAGGAGATTGCTGAAAATACGGGACTGGAGGTCAGCCAGCGATTGAATAAAAAAAAAAAAAAAAATGGAAGAACCACCAGGACAAGTACAGCACGTGTGTGTTCGGAATCGAATGTCCACTCGAAGCAGCGACCCAGTCGGCCAAAAACTGCAAGCTTTCCATCACTTTATGTCGTATTTTTGGTCGGTGCACATCATCATTTATTGTGTTCATATGTTTGCTGTGAGTCTGACTTATTTACGTGTCACACTTCAAGTATATGAAGAATAAAGCACAGGTTTGGTGTCAAAAGAGTTGTTTGGATGTTTCATTTTTAACAACAGACAGTTCACAACCGATACATCATCACTGATTGAGAGTGCCTCGGTGCTTTTATGATAACGTTAACATCAAGGCTACCAACGCAGTTTGGGAAATTCCATAGACGCCAGAAATCTGCTATGGCTTCCCACTGGCTGTTTGTAGGACACGGCAATCAAATCGGGCTGGAGAGCTTTGCAGACCTTGGACAAAACGCTGAACGTAGTAGTCGACGCCAGTTTGAAGCTAGCCGCTACAGCTAACTGGTTTTCACCCGAGGCTAGAACTCTATGCGGCATCAAAAGTTGGACAGACCGCCTCAACACCATCTTCTGCGTCGCCTATGCCTGAACATTTGTATGATCAACATTTGTTCAGTGTTGATGAGCTGAAGATCCACATTCAAGCTTTCCATCTTGCATTGTTTATTTTTTTCTCCGTTAAACTAGACAAGAGGAAGTCAAGCCACACCCCTCTAGTGGCTTGGCAGTGAATTACAGAGCAACGCGTCACCTGGACGGAGAACCATCGAATGTCAAATGACGCCGTAGTCGGTGCGCAGTCACCGCAACGCGGTAGTCTAACGCAGGCTTAACGGTAAGCGGGAAACAAGCATCGCAATTTTCAATATGACAAAACCGAAATAGCAAAACTGGAAACGTAACAAAATAAAATTGCTACTGGATCTTAGAGCAGAGGAAGAGAGAGTCCATCATCCATCTTTGGAAATGTGTGGTTTATTTTGTTGCCGATGCCGACCAAAAATGACAGTGTCCGGGTTATAAAATCCCGCCCTCCTCGCACAGAGAGTGTCGAGTCGCCGACACGGTGCAAGTCTGAAAGTGTACAACCCGGGTAATTACCGGGACATCTCCCCAAGTCTGAAAGTCATGACATGGGTAAATCCTGCGTCACCTTACACGGGAATTTACTGGGATATAAGTCAAAGGGGCTCTAGTGACAATCTGAAAAGAGCCATATAATTGGATGTCTATCATCGTCAGTGGCACTGAAAGCGTTAAAGATGATTTTATGATAATATTAATAGCTTTTCAAATAGCCAACCTAGCAATCATTTACTTTTTAAACACGTTACTCACAAAATCCTCTGTAAATTAATGCTAAAAATGATAATCAAATATAATATACAGTAGTTATTTAATTGAAAGGTATTTATTCAACAGTGGGTTGAAGTTGCCAGATTATCTGAAGTAGGGTTACACACAATGATCAAAACTTTTAAATCTTTTAAAGAGTGTCCTATTCATGGTTCAGATGGTGAATTAAATATGATGATTCTTACCTGATTTTCAAAACACTCTGAAAATAAGTACTTAAAAAAAAAAAAAAAAAAATTCTGTAATTGCACTTTTCTGTACATTAACAGCCTCTAAGGAAAATGAACAAAGTAATGCTCTCCAATGTTGTCCTCTCATAGGTTCATTGACATTCGTGGCAGTTTATTGTCATTTCCTATTCAGGCCTTTGATGTGGTCCAGATTTAAAAATTCTGTTTGTGAACCGTCCATACCTTTGGTGCTTCAAGAGCTTGGCAGGAACGGAGGCTGACAAGCCAAGTGATGACTACCCTATCCTCCCCCTCACCACCGCCATTCAACCCCACCCACCGGTAAAGAAAAGAGCCAGGGGTAGCGAGAGGCTCAGAAAGTTCAAAGAAGCGCCCCTCATCATAACGTGGTCTGTTGCCAGGGTGTTGATGAGAATAATAACACATCTTCCTGTGATGAAGTCCTCACAATCCACATCCAAGATTGATTTGTAACACGTAAAAAAAACATTAAAAATCGGGACTTTTCATCCACATCCCTAAGGCTTTGTTTGGTACGTTCATTTCAGGCTATTTCACGTAATTGCGTGAACATGTCAAGTGCAAAGTAGAAAGGACGCAATTCCTCGTAAAGTGGCAGGGGAGGTTCAAAAGATGTGCCAGTTTGAAGATTTGCACTGTGAAGAGTTTGACGACTTCGAGGGTGCGCTTTTTGCATGAAGATGACAAATATGACACAAAAGTTCCACTAAAATAAGCACACTTTAATACAATAATTACAAATAATTTCTCTATTTTTGATTACACTAAATCAATTTGCATTTTTGTGTGGTCTCTACCTGTCTAAAAACTCACCAAATGTTGCAAGAAAATCATAAAGTAAAACATAATATCCTATGTTAGAATAATTGTGCACACAGTTAACACTTATGGGTGACACTTTACAATAAGGGTCCCTTAATTAACATGAGTTAAACATTAGTTAATGTCTAAAAATGCATTAAGTACCATTACAATAATTCATTTAATCCCTTATTTAACATTTACTAATATATTAACATGAGTTTGTGCATTAAGTTAATGCATTGTAAGACAATAATGTTTAAGAAACATTACAATAATTCATATTATTTTATTTATTTATTTTATTTATATATTATTTAACATTTAGTAACATATTATGTAACATTAGTTAATGCATAACCAGACAGTAACTAATAACTAACTAAATAGTAACTAATAGTACAGTATTATTTAATGTGAACATACCTCATAAGTATTACTTAACTTTAACCATTACTGAATGTTTTTTGGACCCTTATTGTAAAGTGTAGCACATGTGTCCCTTAACTAAGAAATTATAAATGCTTAAGTCCCCCCCCGCCCCCCTTAACCTTTATTAACCAATACTGAATGCTTTTTGGACCCTTATTGTAAAGTGTAGCAGATGTGTCCCTTAACTAAGAAATTATAAATGCTTAAGTCCCCCCCCACCCCCCCTTTACCATTATTAACCATTACTGAATGCTTTTTGGACGCTTATTGTAAAGTGTAGCACATGTGTCCCTTAACTAAGAAATTATAAATGCTTAAGTTAACAAACCTTAACCCTAACCCCATATAGGCCTAGATATTTTTTTTAATTTTACCAAACCATTAGTTACTGTCTAGTTATGCTTTAACTAATTAATTAATTAAATTAATTAATTAACTAATGTTAATTAACTCATTTGCTCCCAAAAACATATAAATATGTTCTATTTTTAATTGTTTCAGTGTCCCAAAAATGTATTTATACGTCTTTTACGTTTTTTTTGACAGGAGGCATCTCTAGGTTCTGTTGCACCTAAACTGCAATGCACAAAGCTCAAAACTCATTTTAAAGCAATAAAACTGGCCACTGGAGGGCAGTAGCGCATTTTGTAAGAACTCATCTTGGGCCAAGAAAAGAAGTGAAGAAAAATAGTCAGGAAACGGAAGTTGGAGGGATCTTGTAAAGACGCGTGAGAATTTGAGAAAAATGTGGAGAACGATCGGGGGGGAAAGGCAAACAACACTGGAGGAGTGTTTTGAAAAGAAAACGAAACCATCGTCAAAGAAGGATTAAAAAAAAAATCTATCTTGATGAGACAGACTGACAGCCACTACAGCGTCAGGTTCCACATGCGTTCTGCAGAGTTCACTGGCGCAGCGGAGAGCCTTCCCCGTTGTTATGCGCGCAAATAGTTCAACAGTTCAATAGTAATGTGTAAATAAAGTGTTACTTTGCGATCAAAAGCTCTATTTGTCTTGTTATTTTGTAAAAGGAAAACATTCAGGTGTTTGGGATGTAACTAAAGCAAAAAATAGCTGTGTTAAAGTCAAAGTTATGTTTGAAATGTATGCTTTTACAAAAAGCTCAATTTCACTGTTTTTTCATTAGGGAAAATTGCTCAAACTAAGTTATTTTCTAATGCTGATTTCTAAAGAATGGAAAAGGATATGAACTAACTTTTTTTCTGCTGAAAGAAGAGAGTAATCTTTCTTTTGGTGGGTTCCATGTTTATATAGCAATAGAACAGAATTTTCTGTTGGCCTTGCAAAATCAGTCAAAAATTAGTAAAACGGCCGGGAGCGAAGGGCCTTGCTCAGGTGAAAATGGCTGGGAGGGAATGAGTTGATATATTAATAAATGTTAGATAAGCAATTATATTAATTATTGTAATGTTACTTAAACATTAGTTATTGTCTAAAAATGCATTAACTAATGTTAATTAAGGGACTCTTATTGTAAAGTGTTACCCACTTATGCTTTCCTTATTATAGTTAGTTCCAAGATTTCTTTGTCCTGAGCCATGTGGCCTCCATGTAGTTTATTCTACTCTAAGCTGCTTTATTGTCACTCGCTTCCTATTTGTTTCACCTGAATAAATAGTGTTGTCATACGGCAACCTGGTCGTGCAGCAGTTTACCGCCACAAAAGCTACATGGACTTACTGCGTGTTCATTTGAGCAAATTTAGGCGTCCACGAACCTAACTTTGCTCTGCTCACTAACTAGCTAACTACGCTAATCTGAATAACAAATGTAACACCCTAACACAAGTTTTACCAGTCGACCCAACTTGCAACTTTTTCCATGATAAAGGGTGCACATCAGCGTGCAGTGTCACTGTCAAAATTCATTGGAAATCTATCGCTGTCAGCAGACAATGAGGTAATCTGCCTCATACGACACTAGGACAGTGGTTCTTAATCTTACATGGAAATTTAGCGGGATATAAATCTGAAAGGGGCAAATGACTGCAGAGTTTTGCAAAAGTTGAGGAACTGTACAATTTAAAATTCTAATTAACCCTTCAACCCTCGAACGTGTTGGCGGCGACAAAATTATGCATATCATCTTTGAAGCCTAGTCACTCTGTAATTACGTCACCCACATGCTGCTGGTTGGTCTCATTTGAAAGTGTGGAGGTTGAGGTCCACGCCCGTTTTTACTTGAAGTCAATTGACCAAGTAAAACGGGAGATAATGTCATTTGAGTTTTATTGCCCTCATAAATAAGCATTAAAACAATGCATGGACCATGTGTTTACTGTATATCCAGATTTCCATCATTTCTTGTCTACAAGACCAAAGACTACATATCCCAGGAGCCATTGTGAGGTCAAGAAGGACAGAAATGATGTGAACATTTTAAATAAATTGCCGAGCGAGGCGCCACCCAAAGAGAAGGAGGCGAGGTAACGAGCGACTTTGAAATGTGCGGAATGAATCGAAAACTAAATGTAGCGCAAGCTAATGCATTATTTAATCAACTCAAGGAACAGGATGAGCCAGATTTGTTGTTTTCTTCGGATGAGTCGGCGGAAGAGTTGGCTTTGTGACTAGTGTGTGATGTAGGCTCTGTGGCCTGTTCAAGGGGAAACCAAGTGGCATGCCTGAAAAAATTGAATTAGTTTGAGGTCAATAGTTTTGAAAATACTTTTTCAATGTTATATTTGATCTTTTTTTCACTATCTTTTCAATTTGTTTACAGACACGTGTGTGTTTAAGAAGCTTGATTGCATGTACTAGGATATACTTTTGACAAGGTGATAGGTACAATACCTAACCTCAGAAAGAGAGATCCTCAAACGCTTTTTGTGTTATATATATATATATATATATATATATACACACATATATTAGGGCTGTCAAACGATTAAAATGTTTAATCGAGTTAATTACAGCTTAAAAATTAATTAATCGCAATTCAAACCATCTATAAAATATTTTTGTGTAAATTATTGTTGGAATGGAAAGATAAGACACAAGATGGATATATACATTCAACATACGGTACATAAGGACTGTATTTGTTTATTATAACAATAAATCAACAAGATGGCATTAACATTATTAACATTCTGTTAAAGCGATCCATGGACAGAAAGACTTGTAGTTCTTAAAAGATAAATGTTAGTACAAGTTTTAGAAATTTTATATTAAAACCCCTCTTAATGTTTTCGTTTTATTAAAATTTGTAAAATTTTCAATCAAAAAATAAACTAGTAGCCCGCCATTGTTGATGTCAATAATTACTTACACAATGCTCATGGGTGCTGAAGCCTGTAAAATCAGTCGCACCGAAGCGCCAGCAGAGGGCGCGGCAAAACTCCATAAAACAATTAAAAAGTGGGCATTTCACTGTACTGTCATTTAAATCTGTCTGAGCAGGGCATGTGCGTTAATTGCTTCAAATATTTTAACGTGATTAATTTAAAAAAAATTAATTACCGCCCGTAAAAGCGATAATTTTGACAACCCTAATATATATATATATATATATTTATAATATTCACTATTTAGCACTGTTTTGACCATAGTTTATGTAGATGAAGACGAAAAACGCCTATGACCATACGTACCTGCTGTTTGTGTTGAACTGTCAAACAAAACTATGTAGTCTTATTTTTTTTTTACAGTTGAATATTCATCCTAACACGTTGAACAAAGTATTGTCAAGTTTCAAAACATGGGACATCAATATTACAAATTTTGACAAAAGAATTTGGGTTTCTTAGGGGGTCCAACATGTTGATTATAATTGACCATTGAAGAAAACAAAAGTTTTGACATGAAAGTTATGGTGTTCTGAAAAAATACACCCAACCTGGCTATTGTGAACATTTTTTTCTTTGAAATATAAAGGCAACATCAAAGGTATGCAAATTCGGCCAAAATAAGCTTGGGGGTTAACCTGGATTCGATCGAACCCTGGTCTAAGGGGTTTGGCCAAGGTTAAAACACGCAGGGCCCCATTTTGATATGCTTACTAAAACCTAGGACAAGTGATGTTTTAGAACAGGTTTTGGGCTGGTTTGCCCCCAAAATACAGGCTTTCTTTCAATTGCTTGTCTATCTCAGTAGTCCCCAAACATGTTTGCACCACGGACTGGCAATTTGTGGCAGAAAATTATAGTAAATATAAAATAAAAGGACAAGGCTAAAAACTAACATTAAGTGCAGGGAAAATGTAACTCACTATACACGGAATCGACCTTTTTTTAACAGTAGCCTCTCCTAAAACTTGATGGCAAAACATCCTTGGTTGCAGGCATAAACACTGACTTATGCTTCTGAGGCAGACCCGATTTACAACCCTCCACCGTAGCCTGACATGCACCTCCACAAAATCGACTACGCCTCACATTAACATGTGGTGACATGACACAAATGGACTGTGATTGGTCCGCTCAGACTGTTGTTTCCGGTTCAGCGCGAAATTGCCACTATTTACAAACATTTTTACTGTCAAAAATGGACCAAGCCGACAAGAGGATCATCTAAGAGGTCCGCAAGTAGACCTGTACAATGTTTCATCAAGGCATTATAAAGATTGCCAATTGGCAAGATATTTGTGAAAGATGATTGCTGAAAATTCAGGGCTGGAGGTTAGCGAATGCATTAAAAAAAAAAAAAAAAATTAAATGGAAGACCCTCAGAGACAAGTATGTGTGTGTTCGGAAGCGAATGGCCAAACAAAGTGGTGACCCAGCTGGCCAAAAACTGCCGGATGTTTTTTTTTTCCCCCACTTATTTCGTATTTTTGGTTGGTGCATTTTATCATTTAATTTGTACATATGTTTGCTTTGAGTCTGACTTATTTATACTTCAAGAATACGAAGAATAAAGCACAGGTTTGGTGTCAAAAGAGTTGTTTTGATGTTTTTAATTTTCAACAACAGACAGTTTACACACTTTATACATCATCACTGATTGAGAGTGCCTTGGTGCTTTTATGGTAAAGTGTTTAACATCAATGCTTCCAACGCAGTTTGGGAAGTTGCATCGCCGCTAGAAATCTGCTATGGCTTCCCACTGGCTGGTTGTAGGTCAGGGCAAAAAATCAGACAAAACACTGGACAACACAGCTTCCTGGTTTCCACCCGGTGGTAGAATTTGTAATGTGACTGCTAGTCTCTGTGCGGCATCAAAAGTCAGAAAGACCACCACCGCAATAGTCTTCTGCGTCGCCTGTCTCTGTTAGGGATGGGAATCGAAATCCGATTCCAATTCGGAACCGGTTCCGAGTGTTTCGAGGCCTCGACATCACAATGAAAAAGCCTTAACGATCCCTTTAACGATTCCTAAGGACGCGTATTGCGTCGTGACGTGTCTTGTTGTCCAGACGCATCAAACTAGCATGGCGCCAAGAACCACTCGCTCGAAAGTTGGACTACACTTCACCAGGAAAGAGTGTGAAAATGAAAGGTTACGACGGGTAAGCACGAGCATTGCAGCCATAAACATAACAATGACACGAGGAAAAATTACAACAAAGCGACTTGCAGTCATTGCAAGGTGGAGATAACTGCATCGGGAGGGAATAGACTGCACTGTCCTCACCGAGACAGCTAAACAGCTAGCTAAACTCCGAAATGACGATACAGAAGACGTTGGTATAATTTGCTGACTTTATTCAACCATCACTTGAAGAGTGAAATTAAAAATAGAAATGAAACAAATCAATTTCGTCCCCAATAACAAACAGGTTTGCATCAACGTAAATCAGCGATGATTAGCTGCTAATAACAGTATAGTTAGCATTCGTTCGCTAGCATTAGCACATCGTTGAAACCACTACACAACTGGGATTTAAGTGTCCGATCGCGAGTGGAAACACAACAACAACAACACAAAAGATTATACATACAGGCGTTGCCTCTGTAGATATTAACATTAACAAAGAACGTAGGCTCGTAGAAGTGTTTCCCTCCCTCTCTCACTTCGCACGCTCACTCCCTTGGATGCGGCATTTCTTCGGGTGCCCAAACTGCGGCCCGCCTCCACATTTGATTCGGCCATTTTGATTTTTTTTTTTTTTCTCAATCGTGTTATTTATTTCCTGGCCTTTTTCCTTGAAGAATTCAGAGCGGGTTATTTGGTTATTATCTATTTAATTAATAGTGTTTTTATTATTAATTATTATTATTATATTATTATTTTTATCTTATTTACTTTCATTCCGTGAAGAATCCAGAAAGGGTTATTTGATTGTGGCTTTCTGAAAAACAATCATTTTTTACATTTATGCACTTCTGCAATCGTCACACTTTTTTTGTTACAAACTGACCCCGGTCCCTCATCAGAGAAGGGAAAAGTTATGTGGCCCTCACGGGAAAAAGTTTGGGGACCCCTGCTTTACCGCATATTGCCAAAGGCAGAACAACAACCTATCTCCCAATATATACCAATATTTTTTATTTCTATTAGATAAATGTTTCAGTAAAATGTTACACATTCTTGTGTATTTGCCACTTATTGCCACAGTTAACATTGAGGCTTTGGGCCTCTTTTGATCTCGTTGTGAGTTCTGATTAAACAAACTCGATGCCAATCAAAACGTTTGTTGTTCTTTTTCCCCAAATTAGAATCGATAAGAGAATCGATAAAGAATCGAATTGTTAAGCAATATCGATGATGGAATCGGAATCGTAAAAATCCTATCAATTCCCATCCCTAGTCCCTGTGTTCAATGTTGATAAGCTGAAGATCCACATTCAAGTGTTTCATCTCCATTGGTTATTGTGTAACCGGAAGAAAACAAGGAATTCGACGTGAGTCCCCCAAAACCGAACAAACACAACACCCCTCTAGTGGCTTGGCGGTGAATCACAGAGCAACGCATTCCCTTGCCGCAGAACCATTGAATGCTCATTGACGCCGTAGGGCAGGGGTGTCCAAACTTTTTGCAAAGGGGGCTAGATTTGGTGTGGTAAAATTGTGGGGGGCCGACCTTGGCTGACGTATTTTAAGTAGAACAATATATTTAAGCAAATTTTAGCAAGCCATTCCATGTGTCACATTTACTTTATTATTTTTTTTTTTCATTCATAATTTCAACAGTCTCACAACTAGCCTTTGTGGCGTTCTCTTTGAACTCTCGGGCTCTTGTGAAATACTGCTGCTGTAAAATTAAAGTAGTTTCAAGTTGCTTCAATTTCTCACCACGTATCTTCCCTGTAATCTTGTCGTACATGTCAGCGTGTCTTGTTTGGTAATATCGCCTCACATTGAACTCTAAAAACAGCGACCGTCTCTTTACAAATGAGGCAGACACAGTTGTTGCGTATTTTAGTGAAGAAATAGTCCAATTTCCACCTATCCTTGAAGCGTCGGCCGTCGCAGTCAACTTTTTTTTTGTTGATTATCGCCATTTTAGAAAATTGGGAGTAAAGGGTCACACAGGGTAATGTTGCGTACGTAGAGTGCTGCTGCGTTTTAGTGAGGAAATGAGGAGCAGCATTTAGTGTATAAACTACTTCATATTCTGGTAGCAGTACTGCCGACCAATTTTTTAAGTGTGTGCAGGCCAGACGTTATTGATTTTATGACAGAGGCTGGGGGCTGGATGAAATTTGACCAAGGGCCGCATTTGGCCCTCGGGCTGGACTTTGGACATGCCTGCAGTAGGGTCTACATCAGGGGTCCCCAAACTTTTTCCTGCAAGGGCCACATGACTTTTCCCTTCTCTGATGAGGGGCCAGGGTCAGTTTGGAACAGAAAAAGTGTGACGATTGCAGGAGTGCCTTAATGTAAAAAATTATTTATTTTTTTTCAGAAAGCCACAATCAAATAACCCTTTCTGGATTCTTCACGGAATAAAAGTAAATAAAATAATAATATAATAATAATAAATAATAATAACACTATTAATTAAATAGAGAATAACCAAACAACCCTCTCTGAGTTGTTCACAGAAAAAGGCCAGAAAATAAATAACACTATTGAGGAAAAAAAAAAAAATTCAAAATGCTCTAGTATTGTTCAGGAAGCTGGACCAAATGTGGAGGCCGTAGTTTGGGGACCCCTGGTCTACGTTGTCTCTACGCCATCACCGCAATGCAGAAGCATAACTCAGGCTTATTGAGTTCTTCTCCAATCATGAAAAGTTTCTTGGCTGTAGCAATACAGATCGCCACGAGGTATAATGCTCTAAGAGCAATCACATTCGTTGCCTCGTTTGCTAGCTTTTAGCCATATATTATGCAGAATGGACTTGCTTGTAGGCTTCTCTTCTGGCTCAGCCTTATCCCCGTAAAAAATCTGTCCAAAGACATCCGTTTTTCAGTAATCTTCGCTAACGTGTGTGCTTATGATTCCCGGAAACAAATCCGATGCGCATACGTCATTACCGAGAACAAGCGCACATCTCCAATGGATTTCGATGACTTCCTATCCAGTTTTATTATTACGACTAATCTGAGCAAAACGGCCAGAGGTACCCTGTCCGCCATTGCTCAGGTGTGCCACCCGCAGCACACAGCTAATACAGGCTAAAGTTACTGTTTACATTGAATGACGCTGGGCTTCTATAGGTGTTCAAACACCCCAGAAATGGCGGCCAATTACTAGAGGGTGCAACACGTACGCAAATCACTACTTCGATTAGTCAATAGAGTAGACAGGCATTTTGATGTGTCTAGAGGCTAGGCATGTGCCGGTTACCGGTTTCACGGTTCACCGTGGTGTGAAAACGTCGCGGTTTCAAAACCACTAAAATGTTCCATCAGACCGACGGTATTCGCTATTTTTCTTGTGTCAAAAATGCAGCCAGAAGCGGCTTGGCGCAGCAGCGCTCACCCCCTCCCGTTTGTTGCTGTGTGTGAGAGTGACGCCATCGGCTACACAGCCAACTAACCCAAAAACAATTACTCCAAACATAAGGCGTACTGTTCTTCAATTTATTGAGCTCTCAAATCGTGGTAAGTTTAACATACAAAATGAATACATTTAAAATGTTGTACAATTAGATTTTTCCATGTGAGTAGCTTCCACAGATTAGCACCATGGGAAAAGTTCGCCAAAAACAAAACACACATTTTCCTTTCAAATTCAATATACAAACTAAGTAAAAGCTTACAAAGATGAATGTTAGCCTAGGCTCAGCTGGGAGAGCAACTTCGTTGAGTGTTACACCCGCAGAGTGAGAAAACAAGCTTGATTCGCTTGACTGAAGGGGGGAAAGTGATAGCATCAAAGATCGCTAATTGTGAACGATGATCTTGCCCTAAGCACAAATCCACGTTCGCCGGATCAAGGTGAGGTCTCACTCCCAATGTGTTTAAAAAAATTTTTTTTTTTTTTTTAGATGAAACCTTTCCACAACAATATTGACATTTTAACTAACTTATACATTTTTACCTAACTTATGAATTCCTTATGTTCTTTTTAACACAAAGGCATGACATCATGTAGACTAGAGTTGACACAGTGGCTGAAAATGGCGAAACTTCACTTAAGCTTTTCCACCCTCAAAAAAAAGTCATGCAGTATAAATTTTTAAAGAATTTATTCAGAAGTGTTTTACTTTATAGAAATTATTTTGTTCTTGCTGTAATCTTGTGCAAATTGAGCTGTGGCTGTGAGTATAGTCTATTAGTTATATTTATTTTAATTTTATTTCAAATATTTTTTTATTGATAATTTATTTATTTTAACAATATATTCATGTTCCAATTTGCAACTATGGTCTGAAAAAAAAATCCTATTCAATGGAATTTTTTTTTTTTTTTTTTTTAACCCATACATCTCAAAATTTTTGGGAGCTATAATTGCAATACCGTGATACCGCGGTATTTTTGCTCACGGTTATCGTACCGTCAAAATCTCATACCGGCACATGCCTACTAGAGGCACAGGCCAGATTGTGGTCATTAACAATTTATTCATTTCTTTGCGGCCCGGTATCAAATGCGCCACGGACCGGGACCGGTCGTTGGCCCTGTGATTGGGGAGCCCTGCGCTATCTGATGGGAAGAGAAACAGGTATGATTAGTGGAAGGTTGACTCTCACTTTATATAAGATCTATGGGCAGCATGGACTCGAATTGTGACGTGATTAAAAAAATTCTGTCAGAATTCAAGACCTTTGAACGGGATTTTGCTGTGATAATACCTTGCTAGCTTGGGTACATCAGTTTTGAACTTGAAAAATAAAATTATCCTCTTATTCCAAAGGGTTTGGTGAATGCACATGAGGCATAGACTTCAAAACTCTATATATAATTCTATATTACGAAGTCTATGCATGGGGAACTCGTGAGATTTAGCAAGGATAAGAACCACTGCACTAGGAACAGTTGTTCAGAGGATTATATTAGCAGGGATTATAATTTCTGCTCCATTGAAAAACAGAAAAGATTTTTTTTTTTTTTTTTTTTAACGAAGGTTTATATTGTATTGAAAATGGAATGGTTAAACAAATGGTGGAGTCTCTGTAGTTTCATATAACACACATCTGTTCATTTTACCCAGGCTTGTATCATAAAACCCTGAAATATTAAGTCTTTGCATGAGATCTAGTCAGTGGGAAATATTTCCAAGCTTTTTGTCCTTGTCCTTGAAGTAGATACTATGATTGAATATTTGATTGCATATAAACTGCATTATGTTGTGAGACGTTGCCACAGTGGGGTCTTTTGTATACGTGTGTGACCTTGTATGTGAAAAAGGCTATTAAAATGTTACATGAGAGTCTTTACAACAAATGCCAAGAAACTTTTCAAGAAAATGAGGAATTCCCAATTTTTTAGTTTTTGGTCTCACGGCGGCAGAGCAAATGGTATATGTCTCTCTCGGGATCAGTCGAACGTCCCAATCTACAACCCTGCCAAAATCTGACAGTTTTTGAGAGGTACCCGTCGTGCCCGTGTTTTCGTTCTCGAAGCAGACTTCAAAATAAATGTGAACATGTGCCAAGAAAGAAAGACGGGGAGGTTATGCAAAGGTGATCGTATTTGTCGTGGTAGTTCGGCCGAAAGACGGGAGCGTGTGAAGTCACAACTTTCCAGGAGCATGCCGCCACAATTGCATCATCTCATACTGCGGCAGCTTAAAAAGGCTCTTGAAGATTATTATGATCGGCCGCAATTTGCATACTAACAACGTCATCACAGACACCTGCAGGAGGGATTTTCTATTGCAAGCCATTTACAAAGATGTTGTCATTTATGTTTTTTTTTTTTTTCTTCAAATGTGGAAAACTCATTGGCTGCCAATAGTAGGGTGACCATATTTTGATTTCCAAATAAAGAGGACGCTCGGCCCGGCCTCAAGATACTTAAATTATATTCAAAGTTTATTCAGAGAAGCCTTACCACTTTAATATATTTAAAGTGTGCCTCCTCCATTTGAATAGAAAATCAGTTTTACAGCAAAAAAAAAAAATAACCAAGGACACAAATTTAAATTCTCAGAGGTTACTCAACAGGCTTTATTATACCTAAAATACAACAATAATAACGTAAAAAAAAAAAAAAAAAAAAAAAAGTTTAAAATTTTTTTTTAAATTAATGCCTCTTCTATATTAGCGAATCATCCTTGAACAAATGGCTGTCTTTTCAATCCTTACTGTAAAAATACTCTGAAATAATTTTCTATATAATTTCTCTTCTGTAGAAAATCTAGCTTTAACAAAAAAGCTATTTTCCCCTTTCCAGTGAAATAATGTAAATCAAACCATAGCTTCACAATAATACTAATTTAACAAACAAAAAATTTAGTATAGATTTTTTTGTTTTGTTTTGTCTTAGCACGTCTGTTATCTCTGTTACAGGCAGGCTCTCTGGGAACACGTCACAGGCACCACAGTACCAGAGTATTCTGTGCAAAGCGTCGTTCAATTTCAACACTTGTTAAATGGTCCAGTAAAAAATAATGAAAACTGGACATTTTCATTAATTTATAAAACCCCGCCGGACGCCCCAGACAGGATGTAAAAAGTGGATATGTCCAGGCAAAAGATGACGTTTGGTCACCCAAGCCAATAGATCTGAAGTGAGAGGAATGGCAGTGAATTATCATGTTTCAGTGCCCTTGATGGCAATAGACGTCTAATCCATTTAATCTGGGAGGGTCTGGCTGTAAAATTCAGATTTAATTCTTATTATGGACACATTTTTAAGCATTTGTATGTGCCTCTGCTGGCGTACTGCTAGTATGTTTGCCAAAATGCAGGGGAGCAAGGCCAAGGGGCTAAATTAACCAGAATAATGCATATGAATGAAAAGTTTCTGGTGAGCTGAGAGGTAATTGAACTCTTGTATGATAGCAGCTGGAGTTCACAACAGTACTACACCACACGGACCAAAATAATTTTAATATGCCTCTCACTTTGTTCTTGCTAACCTATCCTCAACTATTTTTTTAAATAAATCAATAAACAATATAGTATTATAACATAGTAGTACCTCTAAGAACGTCTCCACATACAGAATTTTCAGGTTAAGACACGTCTCAATGGGAAAATATTGCCTCTTGTTAAAAAAGAAATTAGATATAAGGATAAGAAAGGCAAGAATGGCTGGTACTTGCAGCTCCCAGAGTTTAGTGAATGTAACATATTTATAGCTGCTCTGCCAATGCCTAGCACGTTCCTGGCATCCAATCGGCTAAGAGGGACCTCTACTGTATGTGTATATCCCAATGTCCTCTTCATTCGCCCCTCGTGTTCCGACAGCTTTGTGTAAGTGTATTGACTTTTAATCTTAGTTTTTTTTTTTTTTTTTACATAATGTACAACTCTCATTTTATGTTTATTTTGCAATAATCTAATGGTAAATTAATTAATTTCGTAAGCACAGGTACTCCTGTATCAATATATTTCACCAAAACAGTCTATGTGTCAATATTGTATTGGGGCCATTTTTGTGGCCTCTTTGTGACAAATTGTTGGAGTTAAGGAGCATCGTTGTGGTGTCCGTAAACAACTACGTCCACCTTTTTTGGTGTACCCTTTCGGAGCTGGGTTTATCAACAGCTCCTTTCAGACATACGCTGAACTCCGGGTAAAGCCAGACATTAACTGGGTCGCGTCCTAGTATAATGTCCAGGATCAACCCAGGACGCGACATGTGTGAAGGCAGCCGTTAAATTCCCGGGTCACAGCGCGAAGGCTGATGACAGACGTGGCGGGCTGATCGCCATTTCCTCTTTCTTCACAGTGAGACTAAAAGGGGTAAACAAACATCACAATTTATCAACATGGCAAACTGGACAATTGGCAAAATTAAACTGAAAACATAACCAAATTAAATTGCTACTGGATCTTATTAGGTGGTTTATTTTGTTGCTGATGCCGACCAAAAATGACGTAATGTCCGGGTTATAAAATCTCGCCCCCAGGGAACAAGTCTGAAAGTGTCCAACCCGGGTAATTCCTGGTATATCTCCCCATGTCTGAAACCCATGACACGAGTAATCTTACACGGGAATTTAGCGGGATATAAGTCTGAAAGGGGCTAGTGACGGCAGAGTATTGCAAAAGTTGGGGAACTGTACAATTTAGTTGAAATTCTAGTTAACATTTTAACATCGAACTTATCGGCGGCGACATTTTTACGCATATCATTTTTGAAGCCTCGTCACACTGTGATTACGTCACCCACGTGCCACTGGTTGGTCTCATTTGAAAGTGCGGAAGTTGAGGTCCACGCCCGTTTTTACTTTAAGTCATTCGACCAAATAAAATGGGAGATAATGTCATTTGAGTTTTATAGTTATATTGCACTCATAAATAAGCATTAAAAGGCTGCATGGAACATGTGTTTATGTCCACATTTCCATCATTTCTTGTCCTTTTTCAAAACAAAGCACTACGAAAGACTACATATCCCAGGAGCTGTTGTGAGGTCAAGAAGGACGAACCTAATGTGAACATTTTTGATAAATTGCCGAGCAAGGTGCCACCTAAGGATAGGGAGGCAAGCGTGCGAGCAACTTTGAAACGTGCAGAATGAATCGAAAACTAAATTTAGCACAAGCTAATGATGAATCGGTGTCTCGGCGAGTGAGAAGTGAAAGTAGCGTGCAAATGGCGGAAGTGGGCTTTGGGACGTAGCTCCATGTCCTGTTCAAGAGCAAAGTTTCTTGAATCGCATCACTGAAAAAAATTGACCTGAACTAGTTTATCGTCAATATTTTTGAAAATACTTTTTCAATGTTATATTTGATTTTTTTCTTCACTTGAGAAGCTTGATTGCATGTATCTGGCGGAAAACACTCAGGTGACTTGAAGTTCCGCTGTGAGACCCCCAATTTGGCCAAATTTCAAAATTGTCATATATGCATGTGAAAGTTTAAAATCAATTTTCTGGGGGGAAAAAAATTTTTGAACAGGAGGGCATTTTTAAGAAAAAAAAAAAAAATTTTAACCCTAACTCAAAGTGAGAGCACAATTAAAGACACCATGGTTTTAATGAGATATTACCTTGTTTTGATCAAAAAACTCCATGTAGCATGTCTCACCGAGTGTCAAAACCCAGCTGTGAATGGCCACAGCCGGACTTTTGGGGATTTTATGGGTGAAACACTAATATAACAAGGGTCACAAAGCAGAAATCGCAGACGTCAATTAGTTGTCGAGATTTTCTTTTTCAAATATTTACCCTTTTAATTTTTTTTTCTTTGTCTGGATCAATCATCATCTAAAATATCGGGGAAACGGGGTTTTCCGGGGTAAAACGGACAAATTGAAAATAGTTTGGTGGCTTAATGTGCCAAGAATCTGCTATGGCAGTATATAGACATTGTTCTAATCAAACACAACAGTTCTTTTTGCTCAAAATACAGCAGTTTATTTTAAAGAAGAGCGCAAGAGCAGAAACTGCTGTTTCAGCCTTGTCTGTGTTTTCCGCCATATATATATTTCAATATTTTGCACTGTCTATAACCGGTTTTGACCAGAGTATGTGTAAAGGCCAAAAACTCCTATGACTATGCCTGCTGTTTGTGTTGAATTGTCAAAAAAGAAAAAAAAAAAAAAAAAAGGGGGGGGGGTGGTTCTGTTGAATGTTTATCCTAACAAGGTGAATGAATACTAGTATTATGAAGCTTCAAAATCGTCGGTCGAGCATGTTTGGTTGTCAATGGGACATCAACATTACAAATTTTGACAAAAGATTTGGGGATTTTTTTTGGGCCCAAAATGTTGATTATAATTGGTCGGTGAAGAAAACAACAGCTTGAACATGAAGATTATGGTGTCCTGAAAAAAGTGACCCAACCTGGCCATTGTGAATTTTTTTTCCCTTCGAAATATAAAGGCAACATCAAAGGCATGCAAATTTTACCAAAATAGGCTTGGTGTTAAAGGGTTAAGGAACCATTCATATTTGTACTTTACTAGCTCTCATTATTATTATTTTAAACTATACATTATTAACGGGCCACTGTGTTCTCAGTTCCCTGTCAAGGGAGTGGAAAATAATATGGTCCTCTGCGTTTGAAACTGCCAAATGAATTCCTTTTGTATTTCCAACATATTTGACCAATAAAGATGATTCTCCTTATATTATACATTTGGGCAGACTTTTCATACCAATCATTCTGTAATCTTGATGGCAAGTGTGCACACAGCTCATCACACGTTCAACACTTGTTAGCCTCTTGTTTACGATCCTTCATTTTCTTCTCTCCGGAGCTGCCGCAAGCTTCATTCAACCCCTTCTCCCTCTACCTTCATCACCCCGGGGGGGCTTAGCCAGATTGAGTCAGGCAGAGGGTTATCTTGGATATGCACAGCTTTGACATAATTGCCCCCCTCATGAGCTCACCACCGCCATTATTTCACACACTAAGACCCACTAGAACTCGCATGAGTTACTAGCGCGGCCTTGCCGCCTTGAGCACACAACTCCGGTGCCAATTAGCCGCCTCTCCCGGTGACGCTGCAACCTCGGAATTACAACTCTGCATTACGGCTTGTTAGCTAATTTGTTGATAGGTGAGAAAGGGCAAAAGTGTCATAGTTTGTCTCATTGTTTTAACCTTTACCCATAAAGACTGTTTCAGTATGATGCTGGCTGGGGTGTTGGCTTCGATAGAGATCGTGTTAAGCCAGGTAAAACTGATGCAATGTTTTCATTTCTCATGTCACTGATTTGGTTCTTCCACCATTGCTAGGCTATGTTGGAAAACTTGCTTGCATGATTCTTTGCATCAGAATGTCAATATATTGGCATTTTCTGCTTATACTTAATCAGGAAATGTTTTGCTTTTATATGTTTTACTTCATTGGGAAATACAATGGGGCAAATAAGTGTTTAGTCAACCACCAATTGTGCAAGTTCTACTTGAAAAGATTAGAGAGGCCTGTAATTGTCAACATAGGTAAACCTCAACCATGAGAGACAGAATGTGGGGGGGGGGGGGGGGGGGTGGATTGTTTGATTTTTAAAGAATTATATATATATATATATATATATATATATATATATATATATATATATGTTATAGTGGAAAATAAGTATTTGGTCACCTACAAACAAGCAAGATTTCTGGCAAAGAGGTCTAACGAGGCTCCACTCTTTATCCGTATCAATGGCACCTGTTTTAACTCATCATCGGTATATAACACACCTGTCCACAACCTCAGTCAGTCACACTCCAAACTCCAGTATGGCCAAGACCAAAGAGCTGAATTACACCAGAGACAAAATTGTAGACCTGCACCAGGCTGTGAAGACTGAATCTGCAATAGGTAAAACGCTTGGTGTAAAGAAATCAACTGTGGGAGCAATTATTAGAAAATGGAAGACCTGCAAGACCACTGATAATCTCCCTCAATTTGGGGCTCCATGCAAGAGCTCACCACGTGGCGTCAAAATGATAAGAACGGTGAGCAAAAATCCCAGAACCACCCAGGGGGACCTAGTGAATAACCTACAGAGAGCTGGGACCACAGTAACAAAGGCTACTATCAGAAACAATGCACCGCCAGGGACTCAAATCCTGCACTGCCAGACGTGTCCCCCTGCTGAAGAAAGCACACGTCCAGGCCTGTCTGCGGTTTGCTAGAGAGTTACTTGGATGATCCAGAAGAGGACTGGGAGAATGTGTTATGGTCAGATGAAACCAAAATAGAACTTTTTGGTAGAAACACAGGTTCTCGTGTTTGGCAGAGAAAGAATACTGAATTGCAAGCGAAGAACACCATACCCACTGTGAAGCATGGGGTGAAAACATCATGCTTTGAGGCTGTTTTTCCTGCAAAGGGACCAGGATGACTGATCTGTGTAAAGAATGAATGGGGCCATGGATCGAGAGATTTTGAGTGAAAATCAGCAAGGGAATTGAAGATGAGACGTGGCTGGGTCTTTCAGCATGACGTGATCCCAAACACACAGCCAGGGCCACAAATGAGTGGCTTCGCAAGAAGCATTTCAAGGTCCTGGAGTGGTCTAGCCAGTCTCCAGATCTCAACCCATAGAAAATTTGTGGAGGGAGTTGAAAGTCCGTGTTGCCCAACGACAGCACCAAAACATCACTGCTCTAGAGGAGATCTGTATGGAGGAATGGGCCAAAATACCAGCAACAGTATGTGAAAAGCTTGTGAAGAGTTACAGAAAACTTTTGGCATCCATTTTTGCCAACAAAGGGTACATAACAAAGTATTGAGATGAATTTTTGGTAATGACCAAATACTTAATTTCCACCACGATTTGCAAATAAATAATTTCTTTAAAAATCAATGGGATTTTCTGTTTTTTTCCCCCGCATTCTGTCTCTCATGGTTGAGGCTTACCCAAGTTGACAATTACAGGCCTCTGTAATATTTTCAAGTGGGAGAACTTGCACAATTAGTGGTTGACTAAATACTTATTTGCCCCACTGTATTACATCCATCTCTGCAAAAGTGGATAAGGTTTCAACTTTTCAATGTCTTTCAAACTAAGTACAAAGAGAACTGCATGTTGTATATTTAATACAAACATGCACCTTTGCCTGTAGTCCTCTAGTTTAATGCTCATGCTAGTATACTGAATAATAGGAAACATGGGCAACGGGTTGCATTTTTGTGGTGGTGTTAAAGCAAAAGCTATTGCAGCACATTATGATTATCCATGTTTGTCATGCACAATGTGGCAGGTACGACACAGAATCAATTGCGTATCGCAAACACAAGCTTTTTCGTAATGATTTAACGAGGTGCGCCGAGCCTCAGAGCGTGTCGCGTAATGAAGGGACGTTTCTGCGAAGTGTGTGCCGAGGCTCGCTTAATTTATTTAGGGGAGGTTCTGAAAACGATGATGTCCAAAGCCTCACTGCCCAGCTGTACCACGTGATCGCTTCAGGGAGTGCTTTAGATTTTGCCGTGCGGTTTGACAGCTCGCTACACCTCTGGCTACATTCAAAATGTGGGTGTTTGAAGGAGAGTTGCCTACAGGTGACAGTTTGGAGTTAGTTTTCGAGAGTGAAAGGTTTATGTAACACAGGCTTTTGTGCCAAATTATAAAATAATTGTGGACAACTAAGTTAGTCTACTCGAGCTTAGTGGAGTGCATATGTTGAGAGACTAAAATAGAGTTTTATATTGCCAGATTTAATGAGAAAAAAAACAGATTTTATAAATACAAAAAAAATTGAACACACATACACCATTTATAAGTTCTATTTGGCCACTAATTGATTCAACATCTTTGAGTTGGTTTGGGTGCACCCTTCCAAGTTAGACTTAAAGGTACATCCTAAACATTCTAACTGGAATTTCTGATTTTCAATCTATTGCACCCAAAATAGTGGCACAATCATACTTCTAATACCCTTTTCTGTTTACCATGGGAAATAGTTTCCAATCCTTATACAAAAATACACACGTGCAATTGTTCAGTCAAAATTGTCCCAACAAAAAGATACAGTTCACAGTTCCCGGGATATTAAATCGAAAGAAGTCCACAAAAAAGTTTGTCAAAGTCCTGTCAATGTAAGGCACAGTGTAATGCTGAGGTATTAGCTCCAAGTTTTTATTCCTACCACACCAAGAGAATGCAGCAAGAAGGTATCCAGGTTATCTCAATCTAGATCCAAGTAGTTAGCTCACCATCAAAATCCAGACAGTTGGTCCAATGTCCAATCTGACACAAAGACCAGTTGAAACAAGGTCTAAGGGGAAAAAAAACACCTGACCTGTCTCTCACACCGTGTTTTGAACACAGTTGGGCCGCGTTTTGTCGCTCCACGCATTGGTCTTGCCGTTTTTCTTTTCTGTAGATAAGCTTTTCAGGTTGTGTGTTCACTCGCCTGTTAGGCAGTTCTCTCTGTCTGCGTTGCCACTCAATTGTGTTCTGCAACCTATCGTGCTACCGACTGAAACATACGAGGGTGGGACTTCCTGCCATAAGAGCAACAATAGACTGAATTATTGTTTGCAATCGTTTTATTTTTCTCATTACTTTGACAAAAATAATTCTAATTAAATGTGAAATAACATATTTCACAAAATTTATGAAACAATTACACTTTTATTTTTATTGTGCACTTTTGCTCATGTGGGTTACATTTAGGAGTGAGGAGAGAAGGAGTAGTAAAGTAGTTGGATGATAGGATGGAGCCAGCAAGAAAGAGGACTTCCTCTGTGTAGAAAAACTTGTTTTTGAATGAAAATTAATGAACCCCCGTCCCCGCACCTATCCTGCACCTCAATGTTCAGGTTACACTGGTACTGTTGTCTGCCTGATTACGTTTAAAAAAAAAAAAAAAAAAAAAAAAAAAAAAATCTTGCACAACCTGTCATATAAAGATAATACTATTTGGGGGAATCATTTTGACACACGCACACTACACACATTTTATTACAGTGATCCCTCACTACTTCGCGGCCCAACTTTTGCAGTCAGTGCATCGCAGAATTTTTTAAACTTGTTGTATCTCGTTATAGGAAAAGTTCTAAAAATTGATGTACACTTCATTTTCATCTACGTATTTATGTACACACCACACACGTATCATATGAATGAATATACAGTATTATACATTTTATTTTATTTGTATTTTATTTAGGTTTCAAACTATTCCGTCATGTTTAAATGATAACATATGCATTTATATGATTTTATATACACCAAAAAAATATATTAAAAATGGTGGTGAGTGCTATTTTTTTTATGCAGTTGGTTTCGGTCCCCATTATCAGCGATAGGTGAGGGATCACTATATTTCCAGTTTAAAAAGTTAAAAACTGCAAAAACAGAAAGCCACGGAATCTCCAAAAATGGATTCAACACGACGTAGACGAAGCTCCAGGACTTTGTGTTGTGAGTTCATTGATTGTTCGTGGTCAAAATTCTAACAAGCTTCGAAGCGCAAGTGTGGATCTACCTCGCCATGGGCCTTAAATCAAAACCAGCTGCAGACAACAAGGATGAGATTTAAACCTAAGGATATACCCAAAAGATTGTATGATGTATGAAAATTATAACCTGTGTTGACGTGAGGTGTAGATTGATACATTGGCTCTTTGAGTGACCAAAATGAGGAGAAATTACAAATATTACCTTTCCTGAATGCAGAAGTGCTGACATGGATTTTTGTTACAAGGAAATACTACAAGGTATGAACATATAAATAAAAAATACGTTATTCTTTTTATTGCAGATATTGATCACAATAAAACATTTGGTCATCATGATTCCATTTCTTGTTTTATTTAAAATGATTGGTGCATGTGCAAAATGGGGTCAATATATCACAATTTATAAAATGAGAAAAATAGCATACGAGAATGTGATTATCAGACAGTACAGCTCCTGAGCCTCGCCAAACTTTGACCCGACGTAATGCAGACCCTCGGCGACCTACTGACGGGCTTTCTGACGCGGTCTTCAGTAATTCCAGCTCCAATAGCGTATCTTAAAGTTGCTGTAGTTAAAAAAGCTCGCAGTTTGATTTCAGAATCGAGCTGACGGTCCGCCGCAAGTAGAGCAGCTGCCTCCAGCACCACCCTCCCCCGGATAGAACGACGTTGTCTCGATATATATATCTTCCCTTGCCTAATAGCGTTTTCCACCTGTAAACAACCGAACAAAAAAACTTGTAACACTTGCATCAGCAAAAAAAAATATATATATATATATATACACACACAGTGCCTTGCAAAAGTATTCAGCCCCCTTGAACCTTGCAACCTTTCGCCACATTTCAGGCTTCAAACATAAAGATATAAAATTTTAATTTTTTGTCAAGAATCAACAACAAGTGGGACACAATCGTGAAGTGGAACAAAATTTATTGGATAATTTAAACTTTTTTAACAAATAAAAAACTGAAAAGTGGGGCGTGCAATATTATTCGGCCCCCTTGCGTTAATACTTTGTAGCGCCACCTTTTGCTCCAATTACAGCTGCAAGTCGCTTGGGGTATGTTTCTATCAGTTTTGCACATCGAGAGACTGACATTCTTGCCCATTCTTCCTTGCAAAACAGCTCGAGCTCAGTGAGGTTGGATGGAGAGTGTTTGTGAACAGCAGTCTCCAGCTCTTTCCACAGATTCTCGATTGGATTCAGGTCTGGACTTTGACTTGGCCATTCTAACACCTGGATAAGTTTATTTTTGAACCATTCCATTGTAGATTTGGCTTTATGTTTTGGATCATTGTCCTGTTGGAAGATAAATCTCCGTCCCAGTCTCAGGTCTTGTGCAGATACCAACAGGTTTTCTTCCAAAATGTTCCTGTATTTGGCTGCATCCATCTTCCCGTCAATTTTAACCATCTTCCCTGTCCCTGCTGAAGAAAAGCAGGCCCAGACCATGATGCTGCCGCCACAATGTTTGACAGTGGGGATGGTGTGTTCAGGGTGATGAGCTGTGTTGCTTTTACGCCAAACATATCATTTTGCATTGTGGCCATAAAGTTCAATTTTGGGTTCATCTGACCAGAGCACCTTCTTCCACATGTTTGGTGTGTCTCCCAGGTGGCTTGTGGCAAACTTTAAACGAGACTTTTTATGGATATCTTTGAGAAATGGCATTCTTCTTGCCACTCTTTCATAAAGGCCAGATTTGTGCAGTGTACGACTGATTGTTGTCCTATGGACAGACTCTCCCACCTCAGCTGTAGATCTCTGCAGTTCATCCAGAGTGATCATGGGCCTCTTGGCTGCATCTCTGATCAGTTTTCTCATTGTTTGAGAAGAAAGTTTGGAAGGACGGCCGGGTCTTGGTAGATTTGCAGTGGTCTGATGCTCCTTCCATTTCAATATGATGGCTTGCACAGTGCTCCTTGAGATGTTTAAAGCTTGGGAAATCTTTTTGTATCCAAATCCGGCTTTAAACTTCTCCACAACAGTATCTCGGACCTGCCTGGTGTGTTCCTTAGTTTTCATAATGCTCTCTGCACTTTAAACAGAACCCTAAGACTATCACAGAGCAGGTGCATTTATACGGAGACTTGATTACACACAGGTGGATTCTATTTATCATCATCGGTCATTTAGGACAACATTGGATCATTCAGAGATCCTCACTGAACTTCTGGAGTGAGTTTGCTGCACTGAAAGTAAAGGGGCCGAATAATATTGCACGCCCCACTTTTCAGTTTTTATTTGTTAAAAAAGTTTAAATTATCCAATAAATGTTGTTCCACTTCACGATTGTGTCCCACTTGTTGTTGATTCTTGACAAAAAAATTCAATTTCATATATTTATGTTTGAAGCCTGAAATGTGGCGAAAGGTTGCAAGATTCAAGGGGGCCGAATACTTTTGCAAGGCACTGTATATATTAAAGTTGCACCGATACCAGTATGGGCAGGGGGCACCGATCCGGCCCGAATTGGTGGTATCGGTATCGACGAGTACCAACATTTAGGGCACCGATACCATGTACTGGTATCATTTGAACGCAAATATACTGTCCCCCCCACGTGAGCTAATTTCCCAAATCATTACATCTGTATGTCTTAGTCTTGAAATCTCGCGCGCACACACTAGATATCATCAAATAGCAACCTAGATGTATTACATTAGATCCCATGCCATTAGCTGCGTGAGCCCAGAGCGACGCGTAGTCCATAGACTACATTGATTAAATAGAAACCGCCATGACTGAATGGAAGTTAAGCTGGCCAAATCAACCCATACCAGTGACTATAGATAATGCTGCAAATACTGTTAATTCAGTACATGTTACAGATGGACTCGGACCACAAATAGGATGTTTAAATATAGCTGCTAAGAGAGCTGCAGCAATCAACAGTGTGACCCACTTTACAAACAGTAAAAATTGTTCTCAGCACTTACATACAAAATTCTTCAGATCAGTAAGAAGTAAGCACATAAATATTATGCACTAAAATGCTTGTTTATATGATGGCACTATTATTTTTGCTTGTTAGCAAAAAAAAAAAAAAATAATAATAATAATAATAATAACAGATGTATTTTCTGTTTCAGAGCATTAAATGTATTGAATTGTATCGAAAATCGTACCGAACCGTGACTTAACTGTATCGTTGCACCCGTTATACGTATTTATATATATATATATATATATATATATATATATATGTTTTTTTTTGTTTTTTTTGTTTTTTGCAAACAGTAGTATCGGAATGGTATCGGCCGATACTGCACAGCCAAGTATCGGTATCGGGCCCAAAAAATGGTATCGGTGCAACACTAATATATATACACACAGTATATACAGTGGGGAGAACAAGTATTTGATACACTGCCAATGGGTTTTCCCATTGACAGTGGATCAAATACTTGTTCTCCCCACTGTATATATACTGTATATTACAAATATATTATAGATAATATATATAGATATATAAATATATTCCTTTCATGTGCAAGATTTTAGCTTAAGTATTTTTTTGAGCACAGGAAACATGAAAATGCAGGGATAGGGAGAACATACCCTCCATAACACGAGCGGCAACATGGCTACAAAAACACCCAGTCTATGTGGTGGCTCAAGCTTGGTTCCATATCTGCCGTCATGAACATGTTGTCCTCGCCTGTCGCGATGATGGCAGATGAATGCGGTATTTCCAAATTGTCTTAAGAGAATTTGATGAGTAGCTCCAATGTTTTGAATGGACAAATTCTAAAACGGAAGCCGCTGACAGACATAAGGAAGGAAAACGGAAGTACCCGGAAACTTTTCTACATAATAAACACAGTATGTAATCATCTATGTACATAGAGGATTTGGTCAAATATTTTAAAAATTCATTCCTTACTTACAGATACAGATACACACACAATGAACGAATCACTCATGTGGTCGAAAGACAACTGACTGTAATACACTCAACCAATAGGAGGTAATGTGCCCACATGAAGTTTTGAGAAATGAACCCTTTATCGAACCAATTGGCTCAAGTGGTTCAATGCCTGATGAGGCTTCATCTCACTGTCTGCCCACCCAACTAAGTTATTTGGGTGGGCAGACAGTAAAACAGGTCAGAACCTGGAGATAGTGATGGGACGAGGTTCCGAAGCTTGTGTCGAGTAATGGGAGGGGCGTTTCCACAAAGCTTGTATTGAGGCGCGCGTCATTTCGGCAAAACCCGGAAGTGATGACATGTAAAGCCTCGCCGGCCGGCTGAATCTTATACTGTAAACGCTTTGGGAGTGGTCCGACGTTTGCCGCAGAGTACAGACTACGGTATAAATTGGTTGCAAAACGAAATGCCGATCGCCTGTTATCTCACATTTTGTGGATTTCGGGCTCCTATACTTGTTACACCTGTGCGCAACAGTGCAACTTGTGCAATCTTTTTTCAAGCCTTGTCCGTTGCTTGCGATGGATCCTGCGCGAAAAAGCCGATCCTCCCCTGTTTGGGAACATTTTAATTTGATTGCTTCCTATAAGGTAAGGGAGAAAATCTATTAATCCCCAAACACCCTAGCTGATGCAACCCTGAAGGTCCAAAAGTACCTATCTGAACCAAACATCGACAGAATGAACAACTCATTAGTGTCCTGGGAGACACATAAAAATACCTACCCAAATTTAAATAAAGTGGCATTCGCATTACTCTGCACCCCAGCTTCATCTGTGCCTTGTGAAAGAATATTTTCCAAAGCTGGTGGAATATTGTCCAAAAAAAGAAACCATTTGAAGCCAGCCGCTATTATTTCTAAATAAAAATGAATAACAAATTATCCTTAGCACTTGTATTTTGTTCACTTACTAAATTACTAACAAGCATTGTCATCTTTGTCTTAACCCTGCAATGCCTGCAATATAAAGCACTTGTCAGAGAATCACAAAATTTGAAAAATAAGGTCTTAATGAAGCTTTTTCAAATTTGTAAAAAAGTGTAATAAGCGCTCTAATATCTATAACCCTTGCTAAATCATTTTTCTCATGGAACTTGCAAATGTGTGAGTTGACTTGCCTTCATATATATATATATATATATTTTTTTTTTTTTGAGGAAAGATATTTCAAAATTCTGAATTATATCATGAAATTCTAAGTGTATCAAATGTGATACATTTGGCAACAAAGGGTTTTAAGCAACTAGCCATTGAATTCTTAATTCTGCCGTTAATTCTGGCACCAAAGAGTAAATGAAGCACCATGAAGCTTTGCTACATGTGCAAACCAATTGGCTGCAAAGCTTAATTGCTTCATGAGGCTTCATTTGGCCATCCCTAATTCCCTACCTGGAGAAATGGCATCGTCAGGTTGAGGAGAGCAGGCTGGAGATCTGGTGTAGTCTGGTCAAGCAGGACAGGTTGAGCTTACTGGGTCAGAAGCAGTGATCGGTCAAGGACGGTGGAAGAGCAAGAACGTGACGAACCTGGGCCTTAAATGCACAGCTGGTAACAAGTTGCAGGTGGTGGTAATAAGCACTGATTGGCAGATGAGGTACCTGATTGGTGGAGTGGCAGCAGGCCGAGTTTGCTGGAATATCTCTACAATTAATGGAAAAGGGCCAGGCTCACGACACAATGTGCATTGAGTTAAATTAGCAAGTGCAACAATTTTTTTAGTCTATTAAATTGTGCCTCAATTATATGTTTTTAAGAAGTATGATATTAGAGAAAGGTTTTTTCAAAGGAGGGACGTGGTTTGAGGTGCAAGTGTTATGAAACAAAATTAACTCATAGATCAAGGCAGAACTGTATGTCTCTATGTCTTGGCGGGAAAATGATTGGTAGGCGCTCAACAGTTAATAAAAAATATCATTGCCTTCAACAACTAATCGACTTCAGCTCAACAAGAAAAACTTTTACTCCTGTAATCCCGAGAAGACAGAAGGGCGAGAGCCCATTTGGTGCTTTCTTGGAAATGTTGTCTTGCTAAATACAGAAGAGGAAAAATCACGGCTGGAATATAACCACAGATGTGAGAAGAGCAAATCTCGACTTTGACAAATTGCTGGACAAGTCGTCTTCTCAAGCATGTTCACCTCCTCCAGCGGCAGAGCCCTCGTACGAGCCCCTTCGGGGAGTATATGTCCTCCTTTAGCACCGCCGTGCAAGTCCTTGGCTGACACGCTGCTACTTTCTTGTCATTGATCACTGGCTCTGAGCAGGCCATTGCCAGGATTTCATCATGCTTGCCGCGCTGGCTTAAAAAAAAAAAAAGTCACATTCGTCATACTGTATACCGAGGACACACTGGACTTTTTAAAGGCTGGCACTGTACCTCAGAAAGACGTCTCGGAAAACTTCTTGTTGACAGTCAACTTTTTTGCTATAAATTATGTTGCAGCATAGGAAAATTTGAAAATTTGCCTGCTTTTAAATGTTTTTTTTTTTTTTTTTGCCTTAATTGTTCATAATATCACCAACCTCATATTAAAGTCCATCATCAGTTGAACACGATTTCCTCTTCGTTTTTAGACCCTATTCACTCCATAAGTAAACAGTTTAGGAAACGAGCTCATTTAAAGATGTTCTGAACGTCATCAACTTCATCAGCAGCGGTATTTAATTCATCAGGTCCCTTTCAGATGACTGTCGTCATGTGTTGGAATAATAACTCGTCAAACTACAATTTTGTGCCATCAGGCTGATCAATCTGCCGTCATTATGCATCTGCCAACTTTATGGTGCGTCGATTAGACCGATCGTATAAATTAAAGGTCGATCGTTTCATGTAACGAGCCGGCGTCATGAATGCGTTTAATGCAAATACGGATGCTTTTGTGTCATTACACATTGAAATGTTGAGTTTATGAATATCATCATTTGAGAGATGAAAATGTTTAACATCCCTTTTTCCTGGGTTTAAAAGATGGCATCTGTTCATTGGATATATCCCTTTTGAGAAATGTATTCATAGGACTCTCTCATTCAAAATGAGTGAGGAGCTAACCACTTTATGATACAACTAAAATTAAGTAGAACCAGTTTGACTTTTTTGGGTGGGAAGGCAAAACATGTTGATGACCCCGAAACGCAGTGTCAGCAATAAAATTAACTTACTGTGTTTTTCGGACTACAAGTCACACCTGAGTATAAGTCGCAGCAGCCATAAAATGCCCATCGAAGAGTAAAAAAACATACTTAAGTCGCACTGGAGTATAAGTCATAAATTTTGGCTGAAATTTAATTGATAAAATCCAACACATAGAACAGATATATCATCTTGAAAGGCAATTTAACATAAAAATATAATAGAGAACAACATGCTGAATAAGTGTACCGCAGGGGTGAAAGTGGGCCAGAACGGCCAGGAACGCAGTTCCGGTACAAGATTCAGGGCCGGAATGCTGTTCCGGTACACGGTATTTTGATTCCGAAAATATGACGGCAACTGTCAAAACGCTATGTAAAAAATAAATAAATAAATAAATGCTAAGCTGCCACACATGCATTTCATCTCCAAGAAGAAAACAATCTACCAACATCAATCGACCAACATCAGATTTACATAAACAAGTGTTAACAACAAGCATAAAGTGCTTGTGTAGCGTAATCCGTTTCCACCAATATTTATCATTTATTTTATTCCACGGACAGCATGGAGGTTTCCCCAGCTGCTGCAATTATGAGACGATGATGAGTCACGTCAATGTAAGAGTACACGCAGCAAAGCAAAACGCCTTGACTCATTTATCCGCTCAATTGGCTGGCAGACTGGCATGTGATAAGCAGAGATGGTTAGCTCTGATTGGTTCAAATGTGCATGTTTTCTGGAACAGCAAAAAAAACAAAAAAAAGGTTGTTGAATTGATGCGACAAAAAAGGGCAATGCAACAATGCAACATAAAATGGATCAAATCTTTAAGAGCAACGAAAGACTCGAGGAGGCTTATTTATCATATTTAGTTTTATTTGTTATGATGGAGAGGTTCAGAACATCTTAGCTTTCAATGTACACTTTGGACTTAAATTTGTTCATTTATGTAAGGCGACTTATTCATTTCCTTATGATTTAAAAAAGACAATGTTTGCGCGATCTTCCAAATATATTCCATTTAACTTTGCATAATATAAGTCATTTGTACTTATTTTTCTGATCTGAATGTATGTTACTCATATCTTTGTTTAAAAAAAAAAAAAAAAAGTAAATGTTTACATTAACTTCAATTTTAATATACATCCTATGTTCTTAAGTAGTTGGAATTGAGATTTGGCATTTAGTATGTGAGGAAATGAGGGAAAACAAAAATTAGGAGGTGGATAGGCTCCAGCACCTCAGCGACCCTCGTGAGGAAAAAGCGGCATGGAAAATGAATGAATGAATGAATGTTAGGGTTATTGTTTTTCATGGTAACTTATATTTTGTAAATAATTGAAAAAGTACAATTTTGAATGAAAATCAGTTTTTGCATGTGTTATACAAATAACTGTGCTAAAACAGTTTTCTTTGCATTTCAGTAGTTTAACAGGTTTGACCCCCCCCCAAAAAAAGAAAAAATTAAATAAATAAATAAAATTTCTGGCTCCGTGGCAACCTTCACGTTGGGGAGTTCCGGCAAGAAATTCTAGCCACTTTCACCCCTGGTGTACAGTATGATGTTACATGATGCATGAACAACGAAATGCTAATATACTGTCCTCACCAGGACGCTACGGCTCGGTCCTGGCTATACAGTGAGCTAAACTCCCAAATGACGATGCTGGACGTCCGTATAATTTGGTGAATCAATGTCATCCTTGATACCAAACAGGTTCACATCAATATAAATAAATGATAATTAGGTGCTATTACAACAATGACACAAACGGTTAGCATGCGTTCGCTAGGATTAGCACATCGTTCAAACAACCACACAACTGGCTCTAAGTGTCCCCTCGCGTGTGGAAAACATACAACAACAACAGAAAAGATAATACACACATGCGTAGCCTCTGTAGAGATATTTTACAAGGATAAACAATGAATGTAGGTTCGCAGCCGTATCTCTTTCTCTCTCTCCCTCTCTCTATCTCTCTCTCTCTCTCTCTCTTGCCCACTCGCTCAGAGACGCTGCGTAACTGTCCGTCTTCTTCTGGCGTGTGAGCGCTCTTCTTCGCGTAAACAAGTGCGAGTGCGCCCCCACGTGGGCATGAAAACGCCACAAACTAAAAGCATACATTTCAATATAAAAAAGTCAATAATACAATTGAACACACGTTGCCAAAGGCAGAAAGCGAACGTGGCCATAGCTATTAAGAGTAATTCAGATTACTATAGCATAAAGAACAAGCTAACAAGCACAACAACAAACCAACAGTGTCACTCCAAAAACCAAAATAATATGTGATATATACAGCATAGTTAATTTTGCTATTAGCTTAGAACAGCTGTTACTGTCCATAGAGGGCATCAAAAAAAAAACAAAAAAAAACTATATATGTACGTGTAGCTAAGGTCCCCCTGAACATTTTGAGTCATTGAAAGTAAAAAAAAAAAAAAAAAAAATCGGAAATGACAAAGTTATAACACCGCAAAGGCGTGGACATAAAATGGTCGAAATACCTCGAGTGTATATAAAATTATTTCTAACCCCAAGGGTTAATAAAGTTAACAAAAAAATAAATCACATTCATGAACAATTATCGAAAATAGATAGAAAATTACGAACATTACCGAAAGTATTTTGGAAACAGCCGAATGGGGCGGAGACGTCACAACAAGGAAACAAAAGGTCGAGGCAGGTGCCATCGTTGTTTATCGACGAGAGTTGCGTTCGTGTTTTATCAAAAAATCGCTAAAATGGTTCAAACCTGTCATGCTGTGTACAAATAGCCATTTGTCGCAATGTAGTACCCATGAGCTCCCGAAAGCGAGAAAAAGAGCTGGACTACGCAGACAATGAGTAAAGTTCCTCTGTGCTAAGAGGGCTAATTTGCAGACCCAGCCTCTGGCACGGTTTTGTGTGGTGCGCATTTTACACCTGAAAGCTATTCGAACTATGGACAAATGAAATCAGGTTTTGCTAAGAAATTGCTGATGAAAGCAGATGCGTTGCCCACCATACACGCGCAGCCACCTAAATGTCCCGAGATATCAAGAAAGAGGACAATGTCTGGCTCTAATGAGACAACCCCGGGCTAACCAAAGGAGCGGCGCAGCCAAGCTCGAAATGGCCAGAGTGAGTACTCTTTTATAATAAAAAACATCACGCATTGGATATAGGACTGGACACATGCATAAATTATCGCTCGTAAAATATATAGAACAAATCCTCTAATCCCATTCGTATTTGTGTCTGTTGGCAGAGCGAAAACCTATGATAGCACAATAAATGATAATTATTCTATACATTACTTTATTTGCGGTCACGTGTATCAGCTTCACAAAAAGAAATGCAAAACAAACCATTCGGTGTTTCCCACACGATATGTTGCCAGTGTTGCATCAGTGTGATTGCTCCCCTCAATGATCCTTTCATTAGGCTGCATTGGCTTTTGTTGGGCTCAAATTGATAACCCAAAACACAAAAGAAAGGTTCATAACTCTCCTCGTCACTATTAGAAGAATGTTCGTTTCGTCGGAATCGTCGCTGCAACTAGAAACAAAATTGTCCACCATCATCGCCGCCATTCAGTACTAAGCACTGAGCCGGTTGTTCCCTTGTAGTGACGTCATACACACAATATGCTATATTTCCGGGATCTCGGAGGCGGGTCCTTCCTTCCTTCACAATCGATCCAAATTTCTATCATTTTCATGGTGTTGCGATGTGTGTAATTACACGAAGTGGCATGATAGGAATCCAAAAGGCATGCGTTTATGGATAAATGATGGAATATTAGCATTTCCCCAGGTGGTGTAATACCCTTTAAAGGGGAAGTTCAGAATTGTTTACATTTGGCTTAATCTTCGAGTTAGAGGGTTTTGAATTACAGTTGAGTTGATTTCAACAACAACAATTCCATGCAGTTTGTCAGTTTTTTGTTAGTTTAAGGGCTCTGGAGTGGCTAAGCTTGTGTGAGTCAATGGTGCCTGCTTAACATGCCAAGAAAATAATAATTAAAAAAAAACCAGCTCTAACATAGTCAAATAAACTCAAAATGCTGATCATTGTTCTAAAAACCCATGCGGCCAAAACAATGTCACAGCAAACTGCCATAATTCATTTCGTTCTGCGGGCCTATTGTTAGGTTTTGTGTTTGTTTTCTCCTAGTGTGACTTGTCTCTGTGATTGCCCATTGATTTCACCTGAGGTGCCTTCTCCTAGTGTATCCTCCTGTGCTCACCTGTTCCTTGTTGTCTCGTTACCCCTTGTCTGCGTGTGTGTATATAAGCACCCAGTTTCTTGTCACTCCTTGTTGCGTCATTGTCAAAGTCTGTCTACGTCCATGTCCACGCTCTGATCAACATTCTCGCGTCTCTCCAAGCCCTCGTGTTCCCCTCAGTAAGTTTTGATACCCAGCCGCTGTGTTTTTTGGAATCTTGTCATCATTTGTTGGTACTTTGTTTTTCGCTTGCCATAATTAAATCATTTTGCACCGTCAATCTGCCTCGCCTCCTTTCCCTGCATTTGGGTCCACACACCACCTGCCTGCCCGTTTCCTGACACCTATTTTTTTTAGATGCGTAATGCGACCACAATGAAGAGGAGTACTTCGGCCACTCATGCCCAGTCTGCTGGGGAGTCCCTTTACTTCCCACAAAAAAATCAGCGGTGAAAAAAATCGTGTCATATCATTCCTCCCTGCTTGCCTAGACAGTCTGTTCCCTGCAGAGCTGCTGGATTACAAATGTTACTGTTCATACTAAAATTACTGACATATAATGGTAAGTGTTAATAACTTTATCCTGAAAACAATGCCAACACTGTTGATTGATGGGTCATCGATGATTTCCATGCATATGTTTATTGGAATGCTAAGCAGGCACCATTGACTCGCGCTAGCTTAGCCACTCTAGAGCACAAACTAACAAAAAACTCACAAACTGCACGGAATTTGTTGAAATCAACTCCACGGACCGAAGGTCAATCACATGCAATGACATTTTTTGGCCACTGAGGGGCACTGCCCACCGAATGTCCGACTCTGAGTAGAAGTACTACGTACACTTGACACATTCCTTCCTTCATCCTTCTTGTCTTCCGCCATACTTTTTTATACCATGCTCTCTCTAAAAATGGTATAACTACATTTGGCACAATCCATATAACAGTAATTTCACGATAAATGTATTTGAACAGAGTACAGCGTCATTGTGTTTCACATTCTCATTTTTTCTTCTATGGCAACATCACACGAAAAGGTGCTTCACATCAGCATCAACCATTACCTTGTGTAGCCTGTGAACGAGCCACTTGCGAGTCATTCCCCTTCCTTGCCAGCCGACCACATGAGCCCTATCCATAAATATAAATGCTTACTTTATCAAACTAATGCATATCAAAGCAATGCCATTGTCGGTGGGAGTCGTCGTGAAAAGGCTGCTTTTTTTTTTTTTAACGAGTGCGACTCACTTCGGCGCTCGGAATTAAAACTGAATTCTCAATATGTGCACGTCTCTTTACAAGCACGCCGTGCAGCCCTAAAACTTGGACGTATTTGTCTGTGAAGGTTGGATTTCACGAGGAGAAGCTATTGTGGGGCTTCTTGGCATCTCTCCTTGTGCAATTACATAAAGAAAGGCCGCTACTGGCGAATGATTTTGTCTTGACGTCTGCGGATAAAAACAACACCTCTTATATTGAGTTGTAATTACAATAGAAGCAGAGTTATGTGTTCCCTCTTACATGCTTCAATTGAGAACTGAACCAACCAGAAATGTTTGAGACACTGCAAAATAGCATGGATGTTTTAAGGCAGGGGTCTCCAACCTTTTTTTGCACCACAGACCGGTGTGATTTGGGTCTTTTTTTCAAGGACCGGTGTTCTGTCAAATTTTGCACCCTTATTAAATTTTGCTCCCAAAGCTTTTGTGGCGGTGAAAAAGCCCTCTTTTATATTCAGTTGGACTCTTTTCTACATGTCCGTCCATGATCAAATGTAAGATAATATTCCTTTCTTTAAAGAAAGTTTGTAGTGTTTACTATGGAATCGCTGCATTCGTGGCCATTTTTAACGTAACGCGCATGCAAAATTTGTCAGAACACCGGCAATGTACGGCAGAAAAATGCAGCAAATATAAAATAACATTTGTTTTTAGCCCCGTCGTGTTAAGTGCAGGGAAAATATAACTCACCCGCTGAATTAGTGGAAGGCCTGAGCTTGTTTCGTTGTGACGAGATGGTCCCATCTAGGTGTGATGGGACACAGTGAGACAGTGCTCCTTATGTCCAGTCTGTTCCGTAACTTTGTCTTGGTTGCCGTGATTGCAGAGAAGCCCGCTTCAGAAAGATACGATGTTGGAAATTGTAGCAAGGTTTTCAGTGCTCTCATAGCGATGTCAGGATATTCCGGAATGACATTAATCCAGAACCTCGGTAGAGTTGTTGCCGCAAATGTACGTTTAAGGTCGCCGTCATTTGCAATTTCTACAAGCTGATCCTCCTGTTGCACAGACATGCTCGAATCACTCGGTTTATTCACAAATGAGTCACGAATCCACTCCTTTGCAGTTTGTAGGTCTTAAGTGATTGGAAAGTAGCATAGAATTTGTTTTCTTCGAGGATGTAGGCTCATCTTCTGGCTCGTAAGGATGCCCTTTTCTCCATAAAAAATCTGTCCAAAGATGTCTTTTTTTCAGTCATTCTAGTGTTGGGGCTAATTATTTCCAGGAACAAATGTGATGCACCCACCCTACGTCATACGTTATTATCGAGGACAAGCGCACATAGATATACAAAACAAGATCTACTGCAAGCAGTACAATCAATGGATTTCTATGACAACATTCTATCCCAGGGGCCAGCACCCATGTCAGCACTGGCACGTGAAGGGTTAACCAGTGACACGCGAGCACATGGCAAAATCTAAATTAAAAAAAAGTGCCTTTTCACCTGAAATTAAAGCATTTTCACCGCAGTTCACTTTTCGGGGTTTAATTCTCCTCTATGTATTTTTATATTCTCTAGTTCGGTCGTCATTGAGTTGGGAGGGGCCAATCCCGCAGCTGGCTGATCAGAGACTTAACATGGGAGACGAGCTCTGTAATAAAATGCTCATCTCCACGTAATCTGCGATGGGAGGACCACAAATGGGCTCTGAATTGAAGCATATTATTGCAACGTACGTTTTAAGGTTCAAGTAAAATGTGTGAATGCATTATCAGCTAATCACAGCTCGAATAAGTCGAGCGAGCCGGCCGGTATATAAATTACTAGGGTTGTTCTGATCATGGTTTTTTGCTCCCGATCCGATCTCTATCGTTTTAGTCTGAGTATCTGCCGATCCCGATATTTCCCGATCCGATTGCTTTTTTTTTTTGATCCCGATTCAATTCCAATCATTCCCGATAATTTTTCCTGATCATATACATTTTGGCAATGCATTAAGAAAAAAATGAATAAAAGTCGGACGAATATATACATTCAACATACAGTACATAAGTACTGTATTTGTTTATTATGACAATAAATCCTCAAGATGGCATTTACATTATTAACATTCTGTCTGTGAGAGGGATCCACGGATAGAAAGACTTGTAATTCTTAAAGGATAAATATGACTTTGTATATTGTGACTAAATATCGCCATCTAGCGTATTTGTTGAGCTTTCAGTAAATGATACTGGAGCCATTTAACTTCTGCCCAAATGCATGATGGGAAGTGCAACCATGACTGTGCGTCGTTGTACCAATTGATATGTCTTCTCTGCGTTGGGAAATAACATACGGTGTTAAAAAAAAGATCAATGACTACCTTTCTTCCCCATATTGCTTCCCATGATATTTCTAATTGCAGGGAGAGGAATTGTAAGGCTTTAGCCAATTAAAAAAAGGCTCCAAAGGCTGCCAAAATTCACTTTACTCATTTTACGCTGCCTTTTAGCTCTATATATAGGTAAAACCGTTACAGTTTGAACGTGACAATGCGTGAGTGGGTCGTGCAGCGCATGCGTTAATTGCGTTAAATATTTTAATGTGATAAACTTTTTAAAAAATTTAATTACCGTCGTTAACGGGATACATTTGATAAACCTAAACTAAAGACTCTGGATGAGTGTAACATATTATGTCCGTAACGTTAAATACAATTAGAAAACGATTTAATTAAAAAATATACTGTATATATATTAAAAAAAGGCATGTCCGATATTTTTTTGCCGATTCCAATACTTTGAAAATGACGTGATCGGACCCGATCGATCGGGATGTAAATTACATTTAAAATTACAGAAATGACTCGCGAAGACATATGTTCCTGACACCTGTTCCCCACTCTAAAGATAAACTTTAAACAATGACTGTGGAAAAGAAAAGAGCAGGAATGCCACGTCTTGATCGTCCGCCTCCATTGTTTCCAATGCCGTCATGCCGCAGTAAAAATGGCAATGGAATGGCGTCACTTCCTTAGTATCCGATTGTTGTACGGACACTCTAGTCTATATTAAGCGGCGGGTAATATTAGCCGGCTAACTAATCTGTATAAGTTCTTGCACTGATAAGAGACACATTAGTGTAGCCGTCATGCAATATAGTCTAACTAATTACACATTTAAGGCAATTATTTGTCCTAGTGTAGACGTAGCCTGAACCTGAAAATTCCTTAAGTAGAGATGTTCGTAAGTGGGAGGTACCACTGTATTTCTGTGTCAATATTTTTTAATTTATCATTGAACATTTATTCTAATTCTCAACATTGAAGCAGACGTGATGTACTGCAGTACCAAATGACTGACAGTACATAAAGTAATAATTGGGCCTCAGTGGAGATCTCTACAGTACCTAATAGTTTTGATTATGCTTGCAAAAAACATTCCTTGTTGTGTAGACCACATTCTGAAACCCTATAGCATGAACCACTGAGTCATTAGTCCAGCAGAACACTTTTAGGTGTATTTTTGCACCGTTCCATTCTGTTAATGAGCGAGTTAATGTCATGACATGCATGAGACCAGTGGGTTCAAGGCAATCAAAACAATTATTCGTAGAACAGAGAGGACTGAGGTTGACATGTGCATACTGTAAAGTAGGGATGTGTTGCTGTTTAAAGTTCATTTATCTAAAAATCAGAATATACGCAGATTATACAAAATTCTGAACTCAATTTCCTCAAAGTTCCGTTGTCATTATTGGACAATGATGTTTTAGTTTGTGGCAACAGAGTGATCATCATGACTCCCGACCATTAAAGTGCATATGACATGACAAAAAAAATCTTAAATAGCATTATTATTGAAATTAAAATCATACTTTGAGATGATTCAACTATATACAACAATTTGGCAAAGCGCAGAATATGAGAAATGTGTCTTTAAATCTGCCGTTTAGCTCCTCCTGTCATTATAGCGCTCTGGCGCCTCCATCTTGATGATGATGTCAGACAATGAGAGATTTCAGCAGATTTAGTATGGAGCCCAATGGAGGAGGTAGCGTTTTTCAGCGATTGTGGCTCAAGTGTGGGTTTTTCAAACTTTACAGTCGATCCAGAGGAAGTATGTGACATACAGCCATGTAGGTTTGAGTCGTATTTGTAGGAAGATTCAGAACGAGAAAAAGGTGACAGAGACAACAAACATGAGGCTGATGACGAGAACAGAATGCATGGGCAACGCAAAATGTCATCATTGTCTGTATCGCTCAACTCCAATATTATTACAGAATATATGTATGTATACGTATTGATTCCCCGACTGCTATATAAATTGTATGGTCATGACAAAAAACAGTCTTATGCAAAATGAAATATTAAATATAAAAAATGAAAAATGAACTCAGTACAACAACTCCGACTCTTGTCACACATGGCAGCTGGAGTGATTGCCTTTACCGATCAGCCAGCATGCGGACTATTACAGCTCGTCATTCCCCTGCTGTGGCCCCGGAAAGCAGTTCTGCCAGACCAACAGCAACGAGGACGCAGCAATGAACGTTGAAAATGGCTCATTCTTGGCTGGCAAACGACCGACATTGGGCGGCTTGTCACGCAGGCCAATGAAGGCAAGCACGCTCTGCTTCACTGGACGACGGCAAGCATTATCACCCACAAAAAATACAAGCCTCCTCCTTTTTAAAACATGTGCGATGATCCCAGTATTTGATATACAGTGGGGCAAATAACTATTTAGTCAACCACCAATTGTGCAAGTGGTCCTACTTGAAAAGATTAGAGAGGCCCGTAATTGTCAACATGGGTAAACCTCCACAATGAGAGACAGAATGTGGAAAAAAAAAAAAACAGAAAATCACATTATTTGATTTTTAAATAATTTATTTCCAAATTAGAGTGGAAAATAAGTATTTGGTCACCTACAAACAAGCAAGATTTCTGGCTGTCAAAGAGGTCTAACTTCTTCTAACGAGGTCAAACGAGGCTCCACTCGTTACCTGTATTAATGGCACCTGTTATAACTCATTATCGGTAAAAAAGACACCTGTCCACAAACTCAGTCAGTCACACTCCAAACTCCACTATGGCCAAGACCAAAGATCTGTCAAAGGACACCAGAGACAAAATTGTAGACCTGCACCGGGCTTGGAAGACTGAATCTGCAATAGGTAAAAGGCTTGGTGTAAAGAAATCAACTGTGGGAGCAATTATTAAAAAATAGAAGACATACAAAACCACTGATAATCTCCCTCGATCTGGGGCTCCATGCAAGATCTCACCCCGTGGCGTCAAAAAGATAAGAACGGTGAGCAAAAATCCCAGAACCACACGGGGGGACCTAGTGAATGACATACAAAGAGCTGGGACCACAGTAAGAAAGGCTACTATTAGTAACACAATGCGCCGCCAGGGACTCAAATCCCGCACTGCCAGACGTGTCCCACTGCTGAAGCCAGTACACGTCCAGGCCCGTATGCAGTTCGCTAGAGAGCATTTGGATGATCCAGAAGAGGACTTGGAGAATGTTTTATGGTCAGATGAAACCAAAATAGAACTTTTTGGTAGAAACACAGGTTCTCGTGTTTGGAGGAGAAAGAATACTCAATTGCATCCGAAGAACACCATACCCACAGTGAAGCATGGGGGTGGAAACATCACGTTTTGGGGCTGTTTTTCTGCAAAGAGACCAGGACGAATGATCTGTGTAAAGGAAAGAATGAATGGGGCCATGTATCGAGAGATTTTGAGTGAAAATCTCCCTCCATCAGCAAGGGCATTGAAGATGAGACGTGGCTGGGTCTTTCAGCATGACAATGATCCCAAACACACAGCCAGGGCAATAAAGGAGTGGCTTCGTAAGAAGCATTTTAAGGTCCTGGAGTGGCCTAGCCAGTCTCCAGATCTCAACCCCATAGAAAATCTGTAGAGGGAGTTGAAAGTCCGTGTTGCCCAACGACAGCCCCAATACATCACTGCTCTAAAGGAGATCTGCATGGAGGAATGGGCCAAAATACAAGCAACAGTGTGTGAAAAGCTTGTCAAGAGTTACAGAAAACTTTTGGCCTCCGTTATTGCCAACAAAGGGTACATAACAAAGTATTGAGATGAACTTTTGGTATTGACCAAATACTTATTTTCCACCATGATTTGCAAATAAATTCTTTAACACTCACTTCCTCATCCATCCAATGGTCCCTCGATTTTTGGACTTGTTTTGCCCATTCTTCACGGTGAACAGGATCTTTTGGAAACCCAAAAAGGCTCACAACACTCTTCCTGCTGTAGCAACAAAAGCTTGCAGCACATTGGGCTGGCGTGACGCGAAAAATAAACTAATTGACCCGCAAAATCATCTGAATCCGCAGTCCTTCTGTATGCAGTAGTAGGGCTGTACCAGTATAGTGAAGATCATCTTATTCTCTGACGTCACATCCGCCTTCTTTCTCAATCCTAGACTCTGGCCAGAAGTTACTCATTTTCATAGCACCGGATTCAAAAAGTTGAATAAATATATCGATCACTTCCACGCACATCCAAGCAGTCCATTTCATTCAGGAGCATAAAACATTGCATGTAATTTGAAATAAACATGCTTTCTGGTGTCATATCCACTTTGAGTGCACAATTAAGTCTTTTGAAATTCACCCCCATCGTGTCGTCCGCACCAGGATCACAAGCGATGGGAGCAATTCCTCCCACAAGGACTGAGTGTTCCGCAACAAGGCTGATAATAGATGCGATCCAAAATATCAGCCATGTTTCATTCCTCTTGTAACCGCCTGTTCCCGCTTCCTAGCACAACAGCAGTTCTGAGAGGGCTCGGAGGAGTGCGTTTCTGTGTCTGTGTGGTCTCTGGGGTTTCATTCTCAAGAGACCAATTGTGGGATCTGGAAACTGGAGTTAGCTGTCATAACACTCTTACTTCACCATCCCAAAGTTCTTCAACAAAAAACGCAGCAAAAACTTTGGACCGTTTGTTCTTTGAAGCCGCAGCATCTGTGCTTTGCTACTTTCACCAGGAAAGTACTAATTGTCAACTTTTTCATAGGTTTTTTATTATTCAATATATTCATTATGTTTTGCTGAGAAGTGCTATATGTTAGAGTCTCTGGTGTTTGGTATCTTGCTCAAAACAGAATTTGTTCGAGAAAACGATGCAGTGGGTGGTCTGCCATTTTACTACAAGTGAGCTCCGAGAGCAGGGGTCCTCAAATACAAATCCTGAAGGTCCACAATTATTTTTTTCATTCAAGCATGGGTCCATTTATTAATGTCGGTTAAGTACAAGGCAGGTTGAAGGCAGTAAAGGTGGTTTTGTTTTGACCAAACAAAAATACAATGTACATTCTGATTAAATAATAAATAAAATACGTAAATAATAATAAATAAAATAATAAAATAAATAAATTAACAAAACATTTTTTGACTTAAAATAAAAATACAAAAAAAAAAAAAAAATGCAAGTACAATGTTTACACACGTACACTACATAATTGACAAGATCTGTTATTAAGGTGCAAACAATAACTATTGTCAGTACATTTTGTAATTGTAAAACTGCTGGACAAAAAAGAAAACATGTGCAAGTAGTACAGTACATGTTCACTTGTTCAGAACATAAATGACAAGCTCTATCATTGAGGTGCAAACATAATTATTGACTGCAACTTTAACTTTAAAACACTGCTCAATGAGTGAAATGGCATTTGGTGGTCACAAATCTGTTTACTCACATCATCAGCCAGTACTTCAGTGAGTCTTGTGGTTGATAAATCTGAGAGTGAGATTTGTTTGATTTTTGTTGTCATTTCTTCCCTTTCTTTCCCTTAGAAAATTGCTGTCATCACTTCAATCATACACTCTTTTATTATTTCTCCATCAGAGAACGGCTTCTTATGTTTGGCCAACACACACGACGCTCAGCGTGAACACTCTGTTTCAATTTGTTGTTGTGTCATAGATTTAACAATAACCTGGCTTGACTCTTGATATGACTGCTTCAACCTGTTAATTTCTTGCCTTCTCAATTCTGATTTAGGAGGAAACTTCTCTTCAAAAGAGCTGTGCTCTTAACATAATGGAGTTTCAAATTTTCACTTTTTTATCAGAGCAACTGTCTTTAAGCATATTAAGCACATATGTTTGGTACTTGCAGTTGGTAAAATGGACACATATTTGTCATTCCAATCCTCAGTGAAACGGCGATTTTCGTTGTCCATTTTTCTTCTTTTGGTCAACTTTGAGCATGCCATTTTGTTAGATTCGGTCTTCTACTGGTATCATGTGTGGTGTTAGTGAACGTTGCTTAACGTTGTGATCTTGAACGTTGCCCGCATGCAGTGAGAGTGCCGGCGTAACACGGGGAAATAAATAAATATATCACGTTTGCTCACAGTATGACTCACGTTCTTGAATGAAAAATAAAGTACACGACAGCATGTACAAACAGATTGCAAAGTGCCGGGTGCGACTCGTGTTTGAGGTTGCTGACACTGCCGCGATCCGTCCACGCTAGCTAGTAGCATGCAGGCTCTCTCAGCCAATCAGCGCATCGATGCACGCTCTCTCAGCCAATCAGCGCATCTTTGTCATAGAAATGACAACAGAAGTGAGAACATGGAAGATATTTGACTAAAAATGAAACAGAATTTAGCAATAGAATAATAGTGCATAGCGATAGATCGGCGATTCATACAAATGATATATGTTGAAATTATAATTTTTTAAAAAAATTTTTCTCCCATTCGTCCGTGGGTCCGCAGAGAAGTGTGCTGTGGTCCGGTCGTGGACCGCGGTCCGCCAATTGAGAGCCACTGTCGGAGAGCAAGGTTTTTGCACAAAGCTATGGCAAGTCTTTCCTTAATAAAAGCTCAAATACTACAAAAATGATGTGGCCTAAATTGCCCTTAATTAATTGACAGGTAAGAAAAATTTGGGGAGGGGCTTTCTTGGGCATGTGAGCTCAATGTGTCCAGGGATGGATTCAACCATCTTTCAAAAGAATAAGGCAAATGCAGTGCAGTGCGTGCAAGAAGGTTTTTAGGAACAAGTCCTAATTGGATCTTAATGTCACATCGGTGACACAAGATGATGTATTAGGGCTCCGACTTGAGCAATAGAAAAAAGCCAGTTTGAAGTTGTAGCTTCTTTAAAAGGACACTGAATCACTGCGAGTGCTGCTAATGAATTTTCATGCTCTTGCATCTCGCATCTCAGCTTGGCAGGTAGCAAAGATTTGGCCTGTGGGAAGACTTTTCTTGTCATGCGGACGACAGTGATGCCTTCAGAGAGCTGAAATGTGTTGGTTTTACATACCCAGAATAAATGATCGACGTGAAACATAGCGACAATGCTAGTCAGGTAATGTTATTTTTTTGTTTTGCTCATTAAATACTATCGATAACACACCCCAAAGTTGGTACAGTCCACCGTTACTGCTTTTCCAAGCATTGCTACCTGGGCCACAAATTGCAAGTCGACAGCATCACATTTCATTATCCCCACCAGAGACTCGCGAGGCTTTTAAACGAGAAACAAACGGCTCTTTGCCAGGTATCTTTCACGTTAATAATCGCATGACCGAAATCTTTCCACGTTTGCTTCATCCTGCTCAGGGACGGTGTAGGTGAAGCGTGAGGCTTACATGTTCACCTGAGCATAATGGTGATGTAATGGCCCGTGCTCAGTATGAAACTGGTGTTATTATATGAATGTATATATACAGCTCCTGCCAAAGCTTTACAAGCCATTTAGGGCTGTTCAGACAGATTGGAACGTGTTACATGACTGCCATCATTTGGTCACTGCATGAAATATTCACTCTAAATTAGAGACAGTCTAAAATTGCCTGCCACTACAACCTGGAGCCTACGGACTATCCCTGTCATCCCAATTGACGCCCTTGATTTCCATCTTGTTATCACATAGAAATTCAACTCCAGGCTCAGTTTTAAAAAGCTAACACATCTGATGTCCTCTCCAAGTTAACGCTTAACAGCCTCCGCATGACTAACTCGCCCTAATTACTGCCACTGTCATTTTTGTTTTAGCCTGTTCATTCATTCCTTTTTATCAGCCGCCTGGCAGAATTGCCAGCGTCTACCCAGGACATGCCGTTTGTCTCATTTACATCTTTCACATTCAAACCGCACTTATAAAAAGTGACTATGCCCAAGTGATAATTCACTTCCAAGTTCAGATGGATTGGACATCTATTCAGGGATGAAAGTGGCTAGAATTTCTTGCCGGAACTCCCCGACGTGAAGGTCACCATGGAGCCAGAATTTTTTTTTTTTTTTTTTCATTCAAAATTATATTTTTTCAATGATTTGCAAATTAAAAGTTAACAAAAACAGCAATAACCCCAACCTCCATCTCCTAATTTTTATTTTCCCTCATTTCATCACATACTAAATGCCAAATCCCAATTTTAACTGAACTAAATTGAAGTTAATCTTATATTATGCAGAGGGAAATGGAATTTATATTGAAGATCGCGCAAACACTGACTTTTTAAATCCTAAGGAAATGAATAAGTAGCCTAACATAAATGAGCAAATATAAGTCCAGAGTGCACATTGACAGCTAAGATGTTCTGATCCCCCCCCCCCCCCCCCCCATCGGAGAAAATAAAACTAAATATGATAAATAAGCCTCAACTCTTTCGTTGCGCTTTAAGATTTGATCAATTTTCTGTTGCATTGCCTTTTTCGTTTTTTTTTTTTTTTTTTTTTTTTTTCTGTTCCAAAAAACATGCACATTTGAACCAATCAGAGCTAACCACCTCTGCTGATCACATGTCAGTATGTCAGCCAATTGAACAGATGAATGAGTCCAGGCGTTTTGCTTCATCGTCAGACTCAGATAACTGCAGCAGCTGGGGAAACCTCAATGCCATCCGTGGAATAAAGTCAATAATAAATATTGGTGGAAACAGATTACGCTACACAAGCACTTTATTATGTTTGTTGTTAAAACTTGTGTATGTAAATCTGATGTTAGTAGATTGTTTTTTTCTAGGAGCTGAAATGCATGTGTGGCAGCTTAGCATTTATTTATTTATTTATTTATTTACATAGCGTTTTGACAGTTGCTGTCATATTTTCGGAATCAAAGCACCCTGTACCGGAACAGCATTCCAGCCCTGAATCTTATACCGGAACTGCGTTCCTGACCGTTCTGGCCCACTTTCACCCCTGAATCTATTGAAGTCAATACCAGTGAATGAGTTCAAATGCACATAACAACAGGTTTGTCCGTTTTAGGGGGAAGGCTGGAACGGATTACTAGAATTTCCATTTACCTCATTGGAAAAAGATTTGAGGGTGTTTGATACAAGCATAGTCATATTGATGACAAAAAATATTCATACATGGATGTCATTTAAATTTTCTCAATTACAAATGAATGATTTCCATGGAAAGTCCAATGTGAAACCCCTTTGAAATTTACCATCACCTTTCTGTATTTTGACTGAAAATACTTGTTTGCTACCCTAATCATCTCTGTTGGTAATCTTACTTTAAAAAGTAATTACTTACAAATTACTTCTCCCAAAAATGTAATTGAGTTAGTAACTCAGTTCTCTCATTGTAAGAGTAATTGCCCCGATAGCAGGTTATAGCTTGCCAGATCCACATAGCAATCACGCCCACTGAACGTCAGTTTGCCAGATGCGGCGGGGATCATCAATCTAACAGTCCAAACCCAATAGCAGGTGACTGTGCACCGGATCCGGCGTCAGCTCGCCAGGTTCCCATAGTAATCACGTCTGTTGAACGCCTCAGTGCGACAGATGCGGCAGGGATCATCAGTCTGACAGTACAAATGATAGGTTACGCACCGGCAGATCGGATACGCTAAAAACAATGTTCGTCCTGTGACGTCACAACAGCGCGCAAAGGCGGGCATCCGCTACGACATGGCAGATCGACGGCGTAGACCCGACCCTATGCCATCATTGAGAAGTTCTGCGTCAAGGGAACGCGATGCTCTATAATTCACCGCCGTGCCACTAAAGGGGTGTGGCTTTGTCTTTGTACAATTTGGGGGGACTCTTGTCAAATTCCTTTAGTTTCCCTGTCATTGACAACAATGGCAACAGATGGAACGTGTGTATTTTCAGCTGCAGCTAATCAATATTGAACAAACAAATGTTAATCCAAATGTTGAAGCGTAGGCGATACAGAAGATGTTTGCGAATGTTTGGAAACAGCGGTGTTGTCATGCTGAACTGGAAACATTCAGAGCGGACCAATCACTGTCCTTCGACATTCACAACACGCGCGTTGACATGACACATAGTCAGGATTTTTTGGAGGTGCACGTCAGGTTACCAAATTGTAGTAATGCCATAGGCGGAGTTTGACTTTTGGGGCAGGGGGGCACAACATGTTGATGACCCCGAAACGCAGTGTCAGCAATAAAATTAACTTACAAAAATAGTCATAATATTAATTTGACAATGAGATTTTTTTGTTTCCCATCATTCTTGAGGGGAATTCTAAATCAGTCTGCTTAGGCAATACTGTTTTGCCAAGATCATCATCCATTGAATATGGTAGGCCCGCTGGTGTCGTGCCAATGTAGTAACCTCAGTCAAAAATTGTATCCCCCTCGCCGGAGCCATATGGAGGTAGATTTGTGTCTTTATTATCCAATCAAATAAAAATGGTGGCACGGTGGCTGAGTGGTTAGCACGTCTGCCTCACAGTTCTGAAATCAAGGGTTCAATTCCGGGCTTCGGCTTTCATTCATTGTTGTTAGTTTTATTGCTTTACAACTTCTATATATGTAGCAAAGTCAATTACATGCAATGACACTTTTCAGCCATGGGGGGGTGTGCTGGCCTTACTGGCCCCCCCTTAAAATCCGCTTATGAGTAATGCGCTCCTTCACATCCTCAGTCGCGTCAACAGCGTTGCAAAGATGGGAAAAGTAATTCATTAGATTACTCCCGACTTAAAAAAATAACACCGTTAGAAACGCTGTTATACTCTAACGCCGTTATTAACAACACTGCTAATCATTAGTGAGAAGAATCTTAGATCTCTATTTTTTTTCAGACACTATAAAGGGAACATCTATCCGTCCGTTGATCATCCTGGAATTCCCCCTGCTTGCCCCCTAAATTTCATATCTCAAAGAGCACCATCTGAAAAAGTATCAGGCTGCCGTCCATGCAAAAGTTGAAAAGTCTGCTTTGGAATCCTCTCTAGGGATCCTCCACTTGGGGATGAAACCTAAACACTCTCATTTGCGTTTGTTTCTTCTGGAGAGAGCAGAGAGAAAGAGAGAGAATGAGAAGCACTTTGGGGAGCATTTTAAATTAACAGTGTGTTTATTTCCTGAGCTGGTCTGTTTAGCATTAAACGGAATCCAATCTCTGCTTAGACAGCAGCAAATTAGGCACAATTAATTTCTTTCTTCTGTTTTTTTCTTTTCCTGTATGTCCTGGGTATTGGGATTAGTCCAAGGCAGTTTCTACTCTGCGTACCCCGTTCACTGATGCTCTTAACTTATTGGGTGCCATTGACGGAATTAGATGTCAAATCTATTTGAATTGGGAGGGTTGGCAGCGAATTAATGAATGTTCATTTACGTTTCCAGTTGAGGTGATTTAGATGCTTCTTAGTGACAAACTCATTTCAGTTCACAGCAGAATGATGAGAAGAGCCACATGATTGGACATCCATCTTCATCAATGCCACCAAAAGAGTTAACTATTCCAAAAGGCTAGCAAAAAAGTGAAAAAACGAGTGTCAGGTTGAAGGGGGTTCAGTATATTTTTCGGTTTTCCGTCATTGTCTGCTGCCTACAGTTCTTGCTAGATATAGATCCCTTTCACAAGAAAAAGGCATGCCATGAATTATTAAAGACATGGCATATAATGTGAAACGTTTCTGAATTTGGAGTCCATGGTTCCCCCCCTTGACTCGTGATAAACTGCTGGAAGTTCCCCAGTTCTTTACAGCAGCATTGTGACAAGCAGCAAACAGTATTTAAACCAGTCTACTTTCAGTCAGGTGGTCTCGTAATAGGTCAAGCGACATCTTCTCAGTCTCTGTGTTCTCTGGCCTTGGAGATCTCATGGAGACCTCGACTAAGTCATGGACAGAATTAGTCCCTACGACGTCAACGAGATGTCCCTTCGACCAAAAAGAAGAAAAAAAAAAAGAATGAAATGAAATGAAAATGCCAACAGGACTCTGGCAAAAGCGAACAAATATAAATGTACTCCTACTCTTTGACAACTTAGGTAGTCTCCAGGAGATGTCCATACCTGTCAACCCATAGGCCGTTGGCAATCTTACAAATGGTGACGTATTCGCTTATAAATTGGTGACTAATCTTACAAAGTTTTATATAGCGTGCATTTTGAAACAAAAATAAAACTCAATTTCTAAAATAAAATGAATTTATTGGTAATATTGTCACATACAGTGGGGCAAATAAGTATTTAGTCAACCACTAATCGTGCAAGTTCTCCCACTTGAAAATATTAGAGAGGCCTTTAATTGTCAACATGGGTAAACCTCAACCATGAGAGACAGAATGTGGAAAAAAAAACAGAAAATCACATTGTTTGATTTTTAAAGAATTTATTTGCAAATCATGGTAAAAAAATAAGTATTTGGTCTATACCAAAAGTTCATCTCAATACTTTGTTATGTATCCTTTGTTGGCAATAACGGAGGCCAAACGTTTTCTGTAACTCATCACAAGCTTTTCACACACTGTTGCTGGTATTTTGGCCCATTCCTCCATGCAGATCTCCTCTAGAGCAGTGATGTTTTGCGGCTGTCGTTGGGCAACATGGACTTTCAACTCCCTCCTCAGCCCGTGGCGTCAACATGATAGCAAGAATGGGGAGCAAAAATCCCAAAACCACACGGGGGGACCTAGTGAATGACCTACAGAGAGCTGGGACCACAGTAACAAAGGCTACGATCAGTAACAAAATGCGCCGCCAAGGACTCAAATCCTGCACTGCCAGACGTGTCCCCCTGCTGATGAAAGTACACGTCCAGGCCCGTCTGCGGTTCGCCAGAGAGCATTTGGATGATCCAGAAGAGGACAGGGAGAATGTGTTATGGTCAGATGAAACCAAAACAGAACTTTTTGGTAGACACACAGGTTCACTTGTTTGGAGGAAAAAGAATACTGAATTGCACCATACCCACTGTGAAGCATGGGGGTGGAAACATCATGCTTTGGGGCTGTTTTTCTGCAAAAGGACCAGGACGACTGATCTGTGTAAAGGAAAGAATGAATGGGGCCATGTATCGAGAGATTTTGAGTGAAAATCTCCTTCCATCAGCAAGGGCATTGAAGATGAGACATGGCTGGGTCTTTCAGCATGACAATAATCCCAAACACACAGCCAGGGCAACAAAGGAGTGGCTTCGTAAGAAGCATTTCAAGGTCCTGGAGTGGCCTAGCCAGTCTCCAGGTCTCAACCCCATAGAAAATCTGCGGAGGGAGGTGAAAGTCCGTGTTGCCCAACGACAGCCCCAAAACATAGCTGCTCTAGAGGAGATCTGCATAGAGGAGTGGGCCAAAATACCAGCAACGGTGTGTGAAAAGCTTGTGAAGAGTTACAGAAAACGTTTGGCCACCGTTATTGCCAACAAAGGGTACATAACAAAGTATTGAGATGAACTTATGGTATTGACCAAATACATATTTTCCACCATGATTTGCAAATAAATTCTTTAAAAATCAAACAATGTGATTTTCTGGGTTTTTTTCCACATTCTGTCTCTCATGGTTGAGGTTTAACCATGTTGACAATTACAGGCCTCTCTAATATTTTCAAGTGGGAGAACTTGCACAATTAGTGGTTGACTAAATACTCATTTGCCCCACTGTATACCCTGGTGCAATCAAAGAACAATCATTATATTCAGCTACATCCTGATTACTAAAATTTAACAGTGACTTTTGTTATAATTGTATGTAGCACGTTTGGCAATTTCTATCATGTCTTTTGATAGCTGCACGTCATGGCACTTCAGCTCGCAATTCAGTTCGACTTGAAGGTACTTCGTTAGTGTGTCCAGTTATAAATTAAAAAGGTCAATTGATAAAAATAACTTACCGATGCAATCTTTGAGTCAGGGAACATTTCTTTTGCTAATTCTGAGAAGTGATCAGTGATAGTTGCAGGCAAATTGTGATCGGCAACAAATTGGCAGAATAAAATCTCCGCTTTCGTCACTCATTCTGCAGACTGCATCTTTATGACCAGTGTTGTTAATCTTACTTTAAAAAAGTAATTAATTACAGTTACAAATTACTCTCCCAAAAAGTAATTGAGTTGGTAACTCAGTCACCTGAATGTAAGAGTAATTAGTTACTTGGCAAAGTAACTGGTGTTACTTTTCATGTTTTTTTTTTTTTTTACTCACCCCCCACGCCCCCAAAAAACAAACCTTCGCTATGTTTGGAAGTCATTTAATGTTGTGAATCAACCCTTAAAGTTATTAAAATTGCTCCCGTTTTTCTATTAGTTCCCTTCTTTCGACATGTGAAAGTTTTAAAACTGTTTCATCATTTGAAGATAGATTCAAGTCAAGATTTTGCCGACTTAGGAGTATTTTAGATAAAAAGTTACTTAGGTTCACTAGGAAGGTTCACTACAACAGAGCCTTTCTGAGAAGTCTACTGCTTTAAGATGGCGGTTGCTTACTAATGCCGCCGAGTCTGTCATTTCGTATCTATTTCTATAGAGCCTTTCTGAGAAGTCTACTGCTTTAAGATGGCGGTTGCTTACTAACGCCGCCGAGTCTGTCATTTCGTATCTATTTCTATATGCATGTGATATCTAGTGTGGCATCAAGTGGGCGTAGATTGTAGGCTGTCGGCTACAGTCAGAAAATATTGGAGCCACCTAGCCGAGCATCGCGTTTGCAACAGCGTCACAACACTCTTTTCCCTCCTTCCCACTCCCGCTCTTCTTTCTCCGTCAGACTTTTCTAGCGTCATTCAAGCAACGGAGTAACGCACAATGTCTCGTTGCCGAAACGGTGACAAAATCCGAATGGAGAAAACAACGTAATGCACGAAAAATGTACAGTTTTTGAACGTATGGCGTATACATTTAAAAATCAGTGCTCGCTTGTACAAATTACGCCGAAACCGTACAACTTGACAGGTATGGGTGTTGCAGAGACATCTCAGTAACCAGGGTATCCAACTCCGGTTCTCGAGTGCCCCTATCCAGCTTGTTAACCATATCTCCCTCTTCCAACACACCTGACTAAAATAATCAGGATCGTTATCAGGCTCCTGCAGAGCTTGCTGATGAGCTGATCATTTGATTCAGGTGTGTTGAAGTGCCTTTGACACCATAAAGCATGTTTATTTCATATTTCACGCGGTATTTTATGCTCCTGAATGAAATGGACCGCTTGGATGTGTGTTGAAGCGATCGATATGTTTATTCAATTTTTGGAATACCACGCCATAAAAATGACTGACTCCCGGCCAGAGTCTGCATTGGGGAAGAAGGCGAATGTTACGTCAGCGGTAGAGATCATCTTCACTATAAAGCCATTACTATAGTATGCAGAAGTACTGTGGATTCAGCTGATTTTGCTGATTAATTAGTTTATTTTTCTTATCACGCCAGCCCAATGTGCTGCAGGCTTTTGTTGTTGTACCAGGGAGAGGTGTGTGACTATTTTTGGGTTTCAAAAAGTTCCCGTTTACTGAATGGCCAAAACAAGTCCAACAACTGTGGGACCATTGGACCGACGAGGAAGTGAGTAAACTACGTTTTGTATTATGTCAAATGCTGGGATAATGCGACGCGTTTTAATTAATAAATAATTAATTAAATTAATTAAGAATTATAATAATTAATTAAGAAGTTGGCTTGAATTTTATGGGTAACAATGCTCCCTGTTCGAGAAGGTCACTCAGCCGACGATCGACGGCTTGTCACACACCATGGTCACTTCTACCCATAATCAGAGTTTGAGGGGGGGCCCGGAAGCCCAAGCCCCCTATGTTGGCCGAAAAGTGTCATTGCATGTAATTGACTTTCCGATATATGATTTTAAAACAGTTTTCCAGTAAAAACTGTATATAAAAGTTATAAAGCAATAAAACAAACAACCAAAATGAATGAAATGAACAAAAAAAATTATTTTTATTATGGGTCAAAATTTGTTTGAGGCATATTCCCGATTTGTGTTATAATTGTAATTTTCCTCCTTGCCACTAGGAGATGTCAAACATTTCTTTCCACTGACGCCGAGTCAGCCCCGGTACACTTAAAATGGCAGCTAATGATGACACAGGGGTTGGTAGTTAGGAGGGCAAAACAGTTTTTGACCGTGACTTAGTGCATTGTGCTTGAAAGGAATGTACTCATTTTGTTTGTTCCGTTCTGAATACAGTTTTGAGTCTTTTGGTTTATTACTTTTATTTGGATAAAGAGCATTTGAGTTTAGTTTATTTTGGCGGCGGCGTGTAACTTTTGGATGAGAGAAATGGACTCGCTGTGTGTGCATCGCTTATTCAACTGCACTGGGCGCACATCCTCACAAAATTATTTTTCGAGCTGATAATGTGACTAGCACCTTAGACGGCCATTTGCTTTGCTTAGCCAAAACCACCCGAGGAAGGAAGACACAAGACAGATTTTTTTTTTTTTTTTCAAACCTATGCTTTCAAAAGCGACAACAACTACCGAGGAAGAACCAAGGATTGAAAATGTGGACCACGAACCGCCAGAGAGCACTGCCAAAATGGTGAGCGGAGCTTCAATTTACTCCACTAAAGATGCTAATTATACAACAGAGCCCCCACCGGTGTCTTGGCAATGTAGTTACCCCCATCGAAAAATTGTATGCACTGGCCGCGGGACCGCGCACACATTCATTATGAGTTATGTCGACTTAAACAATTATTGAAGCCAGAAAAGAACCACGTTTATTAAACTGGAGAAACTCCATACAGGACTTGAATTACAGTAAAAACAGTTATAGGTCATCCTACGAGTAAAACAGTAAAACCTTGCCTTTTTTTACGTTCAGTGCGTATGTTACGTTGTACGACAGAAGAAAAAAAAAAAGTTTTTTATTTTTTGATGGACGGACCATCTTTTAAAACCTCGTAGATAACTACATCACCAAAACATGGAAATCAAGCAAATCCGTGCAGCACAGTGGCTCCGCTGAGGGGGTACAATTTTTGACGAGGGTAAATACATTGGCAAAACACTGCCAGGAGTACTAAATTTAATGGACGGCGATCTTGGCGAAAAGTATAGCTGTCCTAAGCAGCCTGATTTAGAATTCACCTCAAGAATGATGAGAAACAAAAAAAAAAAATAATGCTCATTTTCAATTTATTATTATAAATATTCTTGTAAGTTAATTTTATTGCTGACACTACGCTTCTCGGTCATCAACATGTTGTGCCCCCCCTCCCCCAAAACTATATCACCAGTACACGTCCAGGCCCGTCTGCGGTTCGCGAGAGAGCATTTGGATGATCCAGAAGAGGACTGGGAGAATGTGTTATGGTCAGATGAAACCAAAATAGAACTTTTTTGTATAAACACAGGTTCTCGTGTTTGGAGGAGAAAGAATACTAAATTGCAACCGAAGAACACCATACCCACTGTGAAGCATGAGGGTGGAAACATCATGCTTTGGGGCTGTTTTTCTGCAAAGGGACCAGGACGACTGATCTGTGTAAAGGAAAGAAGGAATGGGGCCACGTATCGAGAGATTTTGAGTGTAAATCTCCTTCCATCAGCAAGGGCATTGAAGATGATACGTGGCTGAGTCTTTCATCATGACAATGATCCCAAACACACAGCCTGGGCAACAAAGAGTGGCTTCGTAAGAAGCATTTCAAGGTCCTGGAGTGGCCTAGTCAGTCTCCAGATCTCAACCTCATAGAAAATCTGTGGAGGGAGTTGAAAGTCTGTGTTGCCCAACGACAGCCCCAAAACATCACTGCTCTAGTGGAGATCTGCATGGAGGAATGGGCCAAAATACCAGCAACAGTGTGTGAAAAGCTTGTGAAGGGTTACAGAAAATGTTTGGCCTCCATTATTGCCAACAAAGGGTATATAACCAAGTATTGAGATGAACTTTTGGTATTGACCAAATACTTATTTTCCACCATGAGTTGCAAATAAATTCTTGAAAAATCAAACAATGTGATTTTCGTTTTTTTTCCCACGTTCTGTCTCTCATGGTTGAGGTTTACCCATGTTGACAATTACAGGCCTCTCTAATATTTTCTAGTGGGAGAACTTGCACAATTAGTGGTTGACTAAATACTTATTTGCCCCACTGTACTCAGGTGCGACTTATAGTCCGAAAAATATGGTACATTGAGGAAGTTACGTGATTGTTATTATTATTATTATTATTATTATATTATTCCAATTTGTAGTTAATTATATGTTTTGCTATGTGTGATTGCTATTTGTAATTTGACCTGCAGTATTTATGAAGGATTTAGCGTAGGTTTTTGGGATGTGGAACGAATTAATCGAATTATAATGAGTCTTATTTGTAAATCCAGCTCGTCATTCGACCATTTCGACTTACAAACCAGGTCCTGGAACCGATTATATCTGTATGCACATGTCCCTCTGTACAAAGGTTGATGCATGAAACTTTCCAAATAAGAAGGCCCTTGTTCTTTAAATTGGGTTATAATGGTGAAATCATTGATATGTACGGTGGTATCCCAACTTTTGAGTGTCTCACCTGAGGTACAGTCAGCAGCAACCGTGTAGCGCCCAAGGGATCAAATCTAGATCTTGTGCCAACAACTTACCCAAGGGAACTGATTAAAGTTCTATATTTCGGTTGTCGGGGAACCTGACACCCGCAAGAAAATGCCAATCCTACACAGAGAAGCCCTGCGGCTGGGATTCTGCTTCTCGGGATGAAAAGGTTGGGGATAAAACTCCAAGTGCTTGGCACTGTCGTTTGTCTATCACGGCATGTAGATGGCATTAAAAGTTTAGAGCTTGAAATGATTGGTAGCCCTGTAACATCACAATATGTAAGGATAGTCTATTAATTTCATACATTTCCTCGTCATGAGGCAGTAACACCACATTATGTGGCAATTTTGACATTCCAGGTTATTCACGGGACCATTGTTTTTTTTTTCTCTTTATGTAACTGTAACAACAATATTTATATGTAGGTATGGTTTGAGGGAATCATTTTGGAGTGCAAGTTCCCAATGACGGTTCATAGCTCACTGTCGAGGACACAGATTGGTTCCAAATACCATTGGGGGATATACAGAAGCAAAGGGCTTCATTTATTTTGTTACACCATTTTCAACTCAGTGATGACTTGTAGCAGACCAATCCCAATGAAAGAACAATGATGCCATTTTCTGCAAAGCCTTACTAAATCAGTTTAAGGCTTTAGTGGTCTAGCGGTTTTCTAAAAGCTTATCTCTGTGTGTGTTTTAGTTGTCAAGTATTTGGAAGAGGCAAAACAAATCTGTAGCTAATATGTCTATGGCGGAAAACACAGACAAGACTGAAAAAGCAGTTTCTGCACTTGCACCCCTCTTTAAAATAAACTGCTGTATTTTAAGATAAAACAACTGTTGTGTTTAATAGAACAATATGTTTATATGCTGCCATAGCAGATTCATGGCACATGAAGCCCCCGAACTATTTTTAATTTGTCCGTTTTACCCTGAAAACCCCCGTTTACAGACGTCGTGCAACCGCTTTTGTTTCAACCCAGCCATAAAACAAAGGTAATGAATTATATTTATTATTCAAAATATCTGTCGTTTTTAGCTTAGAATCATTCATTAATGTCTCATATTTCGGTTTAAAAAAAAAAAAAACACTTGAAAAAATTATTCACTCACACATTTTAAACTTTTAAACAAATTATGTCACAATGAAAAAAATGGCATTTGTAAAAAAAAGTCATGGATATCTACCTCATAACTATCGCTTAATTGTATTTTTTTTTTGTTACTGTCGCATTTTTTCCGATATGTTAGATGATAAATAATTGATCCAAACTAGGGGTGTGAAACGATTAAAATTTTTAATCGAGTCAATTACAGCTTAAAAATTAATTAATAGCAATTAATCCCAATTCAAACCATCTACGAAATATGCCATATTTTTCTGGAAATTATTGTTGAAATGGAAAGATAAGACACAAGATGGATATATACATTCAACATACGGTACATAAGTACTGTATTTCTTTATTATAACAATAAATCAACAAGATGGCATTACCATTATTAACATTCTGTTAAAGTGATCCATAGATAAAGACTTGTAGTTCTTAAAAGATAAATGTTAGTACAAGTTATAGAAATTTTATATTAAAACCCCTCTTCATGTTTTCGTTTTAATAAAATTTGTCAAATTTTCAATCAAAAAATAAACTAGTAGCCCGCCATTGTTGATGTCAATAATTACTTACACAATGCTCATAGGTGCTGAAGCCTATAAAATCAGTCGCACCCAAGCGCCAGCAGAGGGCGGCAAAACTCCAAAAAACACAACAAGTACACCTTTCACTGTGCTGTCATTTTAATATGTTTGAGCGGGGCATTTGTGCGTTAATTGCGTCAAATATTTTAACGGGATTAATTTTAAAAATTAATTACCGCTCGTTAACGCGATAATTTTGACAGCCCTAATCCAAACAAAAAAAAAAAAAGTTGGAAAAAAAACGTTTAAAAGGGTAAATATATGAAAAAGAAAATCTCGACCACTCCTTGATATCTGCGATTTCTGCATCGTGACCCTTGTTGTATTACCATGTTTCACCCATAAAATCCCCCAAAAATCCAGCCGTGGCCAATCACAGCTGTGTCTTGACACTCAGTGATACATGCTACATGGAGTTTTTTTTAACAAAACAAAGTAAGTACGTGATAATATCTTGTTAAAGTCATGGCGTCTGTAATTCTATTCTCGCGTGCGCTCACCTCCAGATAGGGTTTTGCTGTTTAAAAAAAATATCTTTTTTTAAAAAATGCCCTCCTGCTAAAAATTTTTCTTCCCCCCAGAAAAATGAGATTTTAAGCTTTCCAATGATGTATCACACATGCATATCGGACAATTTTGAAAGTTGGCTAAATTGGGGGTCTCAGAGCGGAACTTCAAGTCACCTGAGTGTTTTCCCCTCTATGCATTTTCAACCTCTCATGTCCTGATCGGGGTCATGGACACCTTGTAAGTGCCTTGTGGAATATTTGTAACTATTACTACTGTATCATCAGAAATATCCTTGCACCCATAAAATTTTGCAGCTGAGATGCATCAAACCGGGAGGAGCTTTGCGCATGAAAGCATCTCCCGGCGAGACGGTTAACAAGTCATAAGGATTTATTGGCGGGAAGGTGCGAAAAAGCGCTGTTATTGGATGCCGGGGAGTTGAAAATGATACGAGACATTGGTGAGTAACTTATAGTCCCGCTGCTGAAGACATAAAACCACATTATGATCTGACAGCCAGAAGCGCGATGGGCATCGTTTAAAATAAGCCGCTCTGATACGCGTCATCCCGTGGCATACAGAGTGCACTGTATAACGCGTCCTCGTATTTTCCACGGTATGCTGCAAATCTTCGGGTGCGGGTGGCACTTGGGATCTTGTTAGAGGACCCTCGGTTGGTATGAGCACAGAGCATGCCAATGTGGAGACAGACAATGATGTGCAGTTGTAAGGGGATGTTTCCAAGGCAGGGGTGGGCAAACTATTCCACAAAGGGCCGCAGTGGGTGCGGGTTTTTGTTCATATCCATCACGAGGACAGCCATTCACCAATCTGTTTTTTTACAAGTGCAATCAGTTGATTGCAGTCAGGTGCTTCTTGTTTCCACGGAAACCTCATTGGTTAAACTGTCTGTGCTGAATCAGTTGGAACAAAGACCAGGACCTACTGCAGCCCTCGAGGACCGGTTTGCCCACCCCTGTTCTAAGGGCTTGCTCAATTTATTATTGGTTCCCACCCAACAAAAATCGTTTCTCATTATCTGGACCCAAGAAGATAGGAATTCATACACCCTGTGCCTGTTTGGGAATAATTGTGGTCTAATATAATTTTGTAAAAATCTATTCCCTAAAGCATTTTTTCCCTAAAATGAAAGGGCAGCATGGTGCTCTCGCAGTTAGTATGTCTGTCGATTTGGTTATGAACATTTAGCGAAAACTATGTTTATAGTGGTGTAGATGGCCATTAACACTATTACTCTATTGTGAAATATCAGTTTCTATAACTGAATCATGTGAAGCGAAGGTCCACCATGTGCTCAAGGCAAGACTACATCACATAACACAGTGGTACCTACACATAGGATCGCACCAACATATGATCTTTTCGACATCCGACATAAAATTTGACTCATCATTTGTCTGGACATATGACGACATGCTCGAAATACGACGATTTATGAGAGCGTCACAATTTCATTTTTTTCCCACAAGACAGATGCATGGCAGATTTTTTTCTGAGAGAAAGCAACAATGGTCCCAAGAAGGTTAGTGCAGGTGGTGAAAAAGGGAAAAAGGTGATGCTTACCATTAAAATTAAGATGGAAATGATAGAAAGGGAGGTGTGCATGTCAGTGAACTGGCTCAACAAAACAGCCGGAATATGGTTCTCGACAGTCCTACTCCGGTCGCCAGTCATATAAGTTTAGGTGACAATTATTATTATTGCAACATCGGCATGAAGTCGCTAGCTTCGTCAGATTTTTTATCATTTATTTCAGAACTTGTGCAACACAACATGGTTCCTGTTCGCCGTAGCCAACGCCAACATCAACATGAAAAGAGACAGTAAAAACTCTTCCACACCTCTCTCAGTCTGTCGTCAGTCACACGGTGCGTTCTGCAACAGCATGCAAAACACAACTGCCACATTGGAACCCGATTCTGTCATGTTCTGCTCCTGGTCAGATTTTGTGTTGTTGCAGAGCCAGCTGTGGGCCGTTCTCAACGTCACACCTGCAGCTAATCACTGCTCATCAACAATAGTATAAAGACGCAGGCGACCCACTGGAAGGACGCCGAGATATTTCCCTTGCTGGTCGCCATTAACACATACTGTTTTCGAGTCGCTTTGTATTTGCCTTCGAGTTCATCAGACGTCTTAGTTTTGTGATCCTCTTCCTTGTGCAGGTATTGAGTGTAATTTTGTTTGTCTTTTTGGCTTTCTGCCCTCCGCTTGGTTTTCGCTGTTTGATCCCCGTCGACCTATTTGTCACGGAACCCTTTTGTTATTCCCTTTTACCGCGATCGCGTGTTTTTGTTTTGTATTTAATAAACCCTTGTACGCTCCCCTCAGTCGTTTTTTGTCTGTTGTGAGTCCAACCTTGTTTCCGCGTTCGCGGAACCTGACAGATTCGTTACATTATTATTATCATTATTGAATTATTATGATTTGTATTAATAATGTATATGGTGGAAAACGCTCAATAATAAAATAAATAAACAAATAGATAATATAAAATAAACGCTCAATAAAGCGTTATAAATAAGCGTTCCCGTCGGGGGGATATTTCACGTGGGGCGGCTATTTTTCGGCACAACACCAGCGCCGAACCAGCCGCCGCTGCTCTGCTAGATAATTGTAAACAAATAAAGCATAGCAGTTTTCCCGTTTTGTCCGAGTTGTAGTAAGTTGATGGCTTTAAGTACTGTAGCCCGTAATTTAGCGTTTGCTATCTTTTTTGCATTAGCTGCGGCGTTAAGTACATACCAGAAACATTGAGCACATCGCTTATTTCCCTCCAGGCAGCGTCCTTCTTGTTCCGGTCTTTCTATGTTGGCAACGTCGTGTTGTAAAGGACAGGATGGTCACTCACAGCAATTATCAAAGCGCCTTCCATTTTCTGAGTAGTTCGAAATACTTGGACTTGTGTTCACCGGATGTAGCGGCAGGTTTCCGCCTCCGGGGCAGCTATAGTCGCATGAATGAGAAACTTATTCGATGTGCTGCTTCCCCCTCGACACCGAACTCTGTCGGAGAAAGTTCAACCAAACCATCGCCTTGCGGCGCGTTAAATTTGACGCGCGACAGTCGATTTGGCGTCATCGCTTGACGCGCCTGTTCGCGCATTTACATTGACTTTCAATGGAAACCCGACGCGCCACAAGCAAATGATGCGGCCGGTGTGAATGTAGCTTAACACTTTCGCTCTGAGACCCCCAATTTGGCTAAATTTCAAAATTGTCCTACATGCATGTGTGATACATCTTTGGAAAGCTTAAAATCTCTATTTTCTTGGGGAACAAAAATTTTGAACAGGAGGGCATTTAAAAAAACAAAAACAAAAAATTTAAACACCAAAACCCTAATTGGAGGCTAGAGTACGCGAGAGCAGAAATAAAGACGCCACGATTTTAACGAGATATTACCGCATACTTACCTTGTTTCGATCCAAAAACTCCTTGTAGCATGTATCACCGAGTGTCAAGACACAGCTGTGAATGGCCACAGCCGGATTTTGGGGGGATTTTACAAGTGAAGCATGGTGAAATAACAAGGGTCGCAATGCAGAAATCGCAGACAACAAGGAGTGGTTGAGATTTTGTTTTTCATATAGTTACCCTTTTAAATGTTATTTTTCAAATTTTTTTTTGTTTGGATCGATTATTTATCACCTAACATTTCGGGGAAAATGCGACATTAACAAAACAAAAAACAAAACAAAAAAATACAAATAAGCGATAGTTATGAGGTAGATATCCGGGACTTGTTTTACAGACGTCAGATTTTCCATTGTGACATAATTTGTGTAAAAGTTCAAAATATGCGAGTGAATAATTTGTAAAGTCGTTTTTTTTTGTTTTTTTTTGTAAACGAAATATTATACATCAATTAATGATTCTAAATTAAAAATGACAGCCATTTTGAATATTAAGTGAATTACTTAACTTCTTTTTATGGCGAGGTTGTAACAAACGCGGTTGCACGACGTCTGTAAACGGGGGTTTTCAGGGTAAAACGGACAAATTAACAATAGTTCAAGGCTTCGTGTGCCATGAATCTCCTTTGGCAGCATATAGACATATTGTCCTATCAAACACAACAGTTGTTTTTGGCTTAAAATACAGCAGTTCCTTTTAAAGAGGAGTGCAAGAGCAGAAACTGCTTTTTCAGTCTTGTCTGTGTTTTCCGCCATATGTTTTGCTATGTGTAATAGCTTTTAGCGTAGATTTTGAGACTGTGGAACAAATTAATTGAATTATAATGTATTTTAATGGGAAAATCCCGCTCGACAGATGACCGTTTTGAGTTACAAACCAGGTCCTGGAACTAATTAAATTCGTATGTTGAGGTACCACGGAACAGTATCGCTTGCCTGGCACGGCCAGACTGTTCTCCCTGTGTTTTTCAAACACTGAGAGTATAGTCTGGGACCCAGCCCATTAACGGCCTCTCGAGCAAGTACAAAATAAATCGACAAATCAGATTAGTTTATTTGCGTGACATGTTCTTAACGAGCAACGTCACTCTTCCGCGTCGGAAGTCGTCTCCACAACAACACAGATGGCGAACGGGAGAGCCAAGAATATGTTCCAATCCACGGTAAAATCAGTTTTAAATTACCAAAAACACATCGACACAAGTCATTGACAACAGTCTGTCACGCGCTAGCCATGTTGAATAAACTCCACTCTCCTCGTATGTTTACTTCCGCGCGCAAGTCCCTCGTCCCGCCCGTCGCTGATTGGTCCACTCCGCTGTATGTTTGCTGTTGCTTGCTCCGCCCTGGAAATTTTATCCGCTTAATGGTGGCCAGACTCAATAGCTGGAACAGCGGTGAGTCTGGAGTACCAGGCTACAGTATCACTGGCTGCCATTGATAACATGTTCAATCCATTTGAACGGGGAAGCCTGTCAAACAAAGGGATTTAGCAGCCTCTTGTGGCATCTTCTGGAATTACAGAAAGAGTATTACACGAGTCACTTGACCTTCTTGAGATACATGTAACCAAATAAACGCATGCACTGCGTTCTAATTTGGCCACTAGGCCTTATTCTGCCAGAATCCCTAATGAATATGCATGAGGACCTCAGACAACATTCTTTGTGAAATGAGGAATCCACTTGCATTCATCTCTGACGAGACAATGTGCAGGAGCTCCAGTTTTCAGCACGCTGCCACGCATCCAGGGTTGTGTCATTTTAATTAGCCGTCCACCAAGCGGGTTGGCGACACGTCATACTTGAAGAGAGACTTCCTCAGAGGCGGCTAGTTGTTAGCGACGTCAGCCCGTGTGGGTTTTCTTTTTTCTTTTTTTTTTTTTTTTTTTTTTTTCTTTTTTTTTTTTTTGAGTCACGCTTGGCAAAGTGAATGTAATTAACCTCTGGGGAGCAAAATGGGAGGCAAGAGTCTCAAGCCCTGTATCTCCAGCCCGGTGGCCTGAATACTTGTAGTAAGGAAGTCACCGAGTGTGCAGTGGGTTCCTGTGATAGAGACCGACGAAGACGAAAAATAATTATAACAGTAATAAATTAATAATAATAAAAAACAAGATGAAATCTTCACAATCACACTTCTGTATATTAATAGCGTACTACATGCAACACGTCACTTTTGCTCATTAATATTCACGACTTTAGCAACTGTTATGCATGTAAATACTGTACGAACGAGATGTTTACTGAGCTAAACCTACCAATTCTGTCTGTAAATGATGTCCCTGGAGCCAAATTCACTGGTAACGAGATGGAAGAACATAGAAATGTTTAGTTAAAGAGATGGCTTCAGTGTCGCGGGCTGAAAAAGACGGGAAAAAGAGCCAACCTGATCCAGAAGTAGCTTTTTTATCGACACCTTTTTCTTGTGTGCATTGCCTTACGCCACTGACAATGACATTCTCCTGTATCAACAAGCGATCCTTTACCACCATATGCCCTGTCTTTCTTATATATTATATCCTCTGGTTGTCTTACGTCTCTGACTGTTCTTGGTGGTAATTTATATTGCTATTTTTGTTTAGCGGTCGCAAATGCTAAACAGTGACAGCGAATGAACACTTTAGATTTTTTCAGTAATAACAAACCTTATTTCTATTAATTTAGTTACACTTCCCCCTTACTAAAGTTGTTTCTTTACAACAGAAAAGGTAACAACAGTGGCAGTCAGATACCTTTTTAATTTTTTCCAGGTCAATCGTTGTCAGACAGAAGCAGCACGACAAAACCCCACGCTAAAAAATAAGCAAAAATATTAGAATTCAATTCAATCTTATTTGTATAGCCCTATATCACAACAGGTTTGTCTCAGAGGACTTTACAGAGTCATTTTGATACACAGTCAGATACAGTAGATGAATTGAAATATATTTGCAGTTTTGTAAATTTGTCAAAGGTACACTACACACATCTGAAAATCTTTTTAAAATTTTTTCACGTATAAGTGTCTGCTTCTCGTGGAATCCCTCGCATATTTTAAATTTGCTGTTGTTCCATGCAACCAATTTCTAGTCCAAACAGACAACAGTAGCAGCCAAGAAAAGCAAATAACAATAAATATTTAAACTATATATGTTATAATTTATTAAATATATTTATGCTTAGTCTTCATTTGCACTTGCAATGATGGTGGCACACTGTACAGTATCGAGTGTATTCATAGAAAGAAAGGGGATGCGTTATTCACAAATTTTCAATAACCGAGAAATATACAGTTACAGCTGTACAACAGTGTAATCTCCATCAAGTTTGAGTTTCTAATTTGTAACCCGTTTATTTGCTCTTGTGCATTCCTTCAAAAGTAGTGGGCAACTCACACCTACAACAAAACCTGCGTGGGTTAAGCCCTGTAAAACACGACGTAAAAAGTGAGTACTGCATATGTATATAGTGGAAAACATTCAGGTGACATGAAGTTCTGCTCTGAGACCCCCAATTTGGCCAAATTTCAAAATTATCCTATATGCATGTGTGATACATCATTGGAAAGCTTAAAATGTCAATTTTCAGGGGGAATTTTTTTTTTTAACTGGACGGCATTTAAAAAAATAAATATATATATATATATATATATTTTTTTTTTAAACAGCAAAATCCTAACTGGAGGTGAGAGCACGTGAGAGCATAATTAAAGACGCCATGATTTTAATGAGATATTATCGCGTGCTTACCTCTTTTCGATCCTAAAACTCAATGTACAATGTATCACCGAGTGTCAAGACACTGCTGTGAATGGTCACAGACGGATTTTGGGGGGATTTTATGGGCGAAACATGGTAATACAACAAGGGTTGCGAAGCAAAAATCTTCTTTTTCATATATTTACCCTTTTAAACGTTGTTTTTCAAATTTTCTTTGTTTGGATCGATTATTTATCATCTAAATTATCGGGGGAAATGCGACAGTAACCCAAAAAATATATTTAAGCGATAGTTATGAGGTAGATATCCGTGACTTTTTTTACAGACACCATTTTTTTCATTGTGACGTAATTTCTTTAAAAGTTTAAAATATACAGGTGAATTTTTTAAAATCGTTTTTTTTCTTTTTAAACGAAATATTAGACATCAATTAATGATTGAAAGCTAAAAATGACAGACATTTTGAATAATAAATACAATCACTTCCCTTCTTTTTATGGCTGGGTTGAACCAAAAGCAGATGCGCGATGTCTGTAAACGGGGGTTTCCAGGGTAAAACAGACAAAATAAAAATAGTTTGACGGCTTAATGCGGCATGAATCTGCTATGGCAGCATATAGACATATTGTTCTATCAAACACAACTGTTCTTTTGGCTTAAAACACAGCAGTTTAATTAAAAGAGGGATGCAACAGCAGAAACTGCTTTTTCAGTCTTGTCTGTGTTTTCCGCACTATATATTTGACTGGGCCTCCCAGTCATAATGGATTGAATGTCGGGATTGAATGTCTAGCGCCGTCAATGGAACTGAATGATAAGCATTGCAAACTGCTTTTTTAGCCTTGTCTGCGTTTTCCGCCAATATAATATTAACATTAATATCTCTCGTTCCTTTTGTTTTATCACTTTTCCCGTTTGTGTCATTTGGGACTACCCATCGAGATAGGAGGAATAATGACCTTCACCTGAGATGAAAAACCTTGTCCTGCATTGCCATCTAAAGGCAGGATGATGACATAACAGCCATTGCACTTAAACCACAGTGGTTGGTTTCAATCTAATCATGCAGGGGCGCAACTACCCGTTCTTTTTTGGGTATGTGAAATGAAAAATGGCCCAGCCCCCACTCACCCATGTCCCAATTGGCTCTAACCCACAATTTTGTTTGGGGGCATTCTTAGCTACTTTTTTAAGTATGTTAGTGATAGGGCTGCATCTAATGATTATTACTATTATTTTAATAACTGATTAATCGAACAGTTAATTAAATGATTAATCGGATAAAATCACTTTTTTCAATTACAATTTAACTTGAAGTTGTTTTAGGCATGTTGCAAGTAACGAAGAAGAAAAAAGGATGACTATTTCCTTCAAAAATAATATTTTATTACAGCTTCCTGACCTAACTATAGTCTACAACTGTGCTGTTTCAAGTACATACAACTTGTTAATTTTTTAGATAAAGGTTCTGAGTGTAAAACATAAAAATAATTTCTCAGTACACAAATGAGACATGTCCTGTTCATTCAAATGAAAAAAAAAAAAATGCGCTGCTGATTGACTTTTTTTTTTTTTTGTGGGCAAAGCGCTGATATAAATTGTGTCAATGACACATTTATTTTCTTTAAACAAACTAAACAACAAAATCAAATAAGGAGGATGCCGACTTTAATGAGTCAGTTTGCCATGCCTTGAGTTCAGCTCTGTTCAGTTTGTGCCCTAATGCAGCGGTCAGCAACCCGCGGCTGCAGAGCCACATGCGGCTCCTTGAACCCTCTGATGTGGCTGTTTTATATTAAATAAATGAATATTTGATATTATTATCTTCCATTTAGTACGTAAATCAAGTCAGGATCACTGTTACTCACACAGGTTATGCCATTCACAGATGAAAATACTCGTAGGTACACCTTCCAAGTGGCAACTGTGACCTTACATAGTTGGTGAATTCATGAACTGCAAGAGGGTTCTGTGAATAAAAGTGTGGACAAAGTGAGCACTTATTCTGCGTACTAAAAGGAGGCCAAAACTCCTTTGTCCAGTGAAATATGGACCACATAATATATTTATATATACAGTCAAGCTAATGCAATCATTTCAAGTGTCAATATGTGCGTGTGGCTCCAAGTGTTGTCTTTTCTGTGAAAACATGGTCAAAACGGCTCTTTGAGTGTTAAAGGTTGCCGACCCCTGAAATAGACAATGTTGAATAGTCTCATTTTTTGCATTCCTGGATAATTGAGATGATTAACAAATTTGTTTTTCTTGTGTGTATGTTAAAATAATTCAAGTTATGTTCAAATATTGTAATTTCAATTTGCTAATATAATCCAGATATTCTGAAAGTTTTCAAAATGTATCTTTAGTAGTTTTTGAAAGCAAAGGTTTGAATTGAACGGTGTATCATTTGAACCAATTCCCGTGAAAGTTAGTATAATCAGGGGTCGGCAACCGAAAATGTTGAAAGAGCCATATTGGACCAAAAAAAAAAAAGCCTTATATACAGTAGGCCTTATAATGAAGGCAATAGAGGCTGTATGTATCCAGATTAGCTTTATTAGTCTAGTATCAAAATGACTAAGTTGGCTACAAATACTGTACATAATGAGCCTTCATAATTAAATGTTTATTTTCCCTGCAGTGCATCCTATAGAGAATGATGCACCACGTGACTACTCTGGTGTACAATGCAGCCTCAAGTTTAACTTCATACAATATTATTGAATTAGAAAACTGTGTCATATTTCTCCTCCAATAGAAACCATATTAAAACAAAATATTTCCCTCCCCCGTCTTTTTCCATTTTCAAATTTTTTTGAAAAAGCTTTAGGGAGCCACTAGGGAAGCATTAAAGAGCCGCATGCGGCTCTAGAGCCATGGGTTGCTGACCCCAGTCTAAATAAGTTATATATATAGAATAACAAAAATAAATAAAAATGGAGCCTTCCTTCGGGTAAAACACTACCGCTTTTGTCCACAAGCACGGCCAAACTCAACAAAAAATTAAAACTTTTTCCCTCGATTATGATTAATGTATGATTATCTGAAAAATTGTCTGCATAGGCTGCAATTAACATTTTTTAAATAAATAATGTAGAAAATAACAATCCATTTTAAATAAATGCAAATCATCAGCCAAACAAACGTGCGTTTGTGGGGGAAATAATAGACTGGCACATTCAGCAAGTGAAAAGGGATAAATGTAAGTCTGAACATAATGAAAATAATTGACTCAATAATGGTAGGGTAAATTCTATCATTACAACATATGGGAAGACAATCAAAATTACCTTTATAACTGAATTTATTATCCAACCCCGAGCAAAAAGTATGGAATGACCAGTCTCGGACGAGCACTCACTCAGACATTTTATCATGTAGAACAAACTCTGATAAAAAGCTTGAAAAAATAATGAATTAATTCAAAAGTGCAACTCTTTAGCATTCACAAACTCTAAAAGAAATGAATAAAAAACATTGTGGTGGTCAGTAAATGTTAATTTTATAGAGCAAGTGCAGGGAAATTATATGGAATCACTCCATTCTGGGGGAAAAAATGAGTCCAATGCAGATTCTTGACTCCTGACAAGGTGATGATGCTGTAACTTTTGTTTGGTGCTGTTCCAGTGAGATTTACAAAGACATCAAAATTCCCTCAGTCCTTGATTATATGGAGCTGCATGTCAGGCAAAGGTACTGGGGAGATGGCTGTGGTTAAATCTTCAATAAATGCACAAGTTTACATTGAAATATTAGACAGCTTTCTTATCCCTTCATTTGAAAATATGTTTGTCATTTTCCAAGATGACAATGCAATGCATCATGCCACAGAGCTTAAACTGTTAAAGCATTCTTTGGAGAAAGACTCATCCAGTCAATGCCATGGCCTGCAAATAGCCCAGATCTCAACCCTATTGATAACCTGTGGTGGAAATTGAAAAAAAAAAAAAAAAAAAAGGTCCACAGCAAGTCTCCGACCTGCAAGGATGATCTGGCAACTGCAATCAAAGAGAGTTGGCACCAAATTGATGAAGAATACTCACTAAGTCCATGCCTCAGAGACTGCAAGCTGTTATAAAAGCCAGAGGTGATGCCACTAAATACTAGAGATGTGTTCTGATTGTTATTTGTTTTATTGTTTGTCATGACTCCATATATTTTTCCTCAGAATGGAATGATTCCATATTTATTTCCCTGCACTTGCTCTATAAAAGTAACATTTACTGACCACCACAATGGTTTTTATTCATTTCTTTTAGTGTGTCTAAATGCTAAAGAGTTGCGCTTTTGAACTACCGGTAATTAATCATTTTTTCAAACTTTTTATCTGAGTTTGTTCTACATGATAAAATGTCTGAGTGAGTGCTCGTCCGAAACTGGTGATTCCATACTTTTTGCTAGGGGTTGTATAATGCAAACAAGGTTACTTAAAAGTTGTTGGGGACAATTTGAGCATCCTGAAAAGTTGGTAGTGCTATGTTCCTTCCGTTCCGATGCAAACATACGCCCTTGTGTTCAAGCACCATTGATGGCGCTAGACAAAATCGATTGGCCGTCATTGGCAGCCAATGAGTTAACTAAACTAGTTTTCCTGGTCAATCCAAATGTTGTCACTAAAGCGCCGTGCTGCTATTTTGCCTCTAGAGGGCGTCAACGCTCTTTACTTCTGGTGAAGGCCAAACCTCAAAGGAAACGGATGCTGCATTCCTTTTTTGTTTCCTAAAAGTGTTTTTTTTTTCTTTTCAATTCAATAAAGAATAAAGAAGATGGTGATAGCGCCACACTCGGGTTATTCATGAGGAAAAAATTTGATATGTTCTTGCAGGCGAAGCTGACAAGTGCCTTGACAACAACCTTGATAGGACACCAACAATCTTTGGAAAATAAAAGAGTGTCGGCAACTTTACTAAGAATAGGACAGTCAGTTCAAAATGATTCACAAAATAGGGAAATACCCCAAGAAAAAAAGTACCAAAGAGCAAGAAATAGCGTAGCATGCACCTTGTCATTGTTAGAACTACTTCAGTCGGAAAAAATAATGGTACAGGATTCAGAATGAATGTTGGCAGGTCTATGACACCCAGGAAAAATTTAGTGTACCCTCGATTTAGAAATTATTTATTCAGTCTTGCGTTAAACCAAACTTGTGCTACTAGTCTCACACTATCTCACCCTCTGACTGATTGACATCTGTATTTTGGCCAGTTTTATGGTTGCTTCGCCTCCTATTTACCCAACTGACACTTGCAGATCACTATTTAATTTAATAGACTCTCATGCTGGCTAAACTATTGTTACAGGGTTTTTCTTTTAAAAAAAAAAAAAAAAAAAAAAAAAAAAACAGATTGTAATTTATCTTAAAACAAAAAAATCAGTCTTTGACATTTCTGACTTACAGTGCTGGCCAAAAGTATTGGCACCCCTGCAATTCTGTCAGATAATGCTCAATTTCTCCCAGAAAAAGTTTGCAAATACAAATGCTTTGGTAGTAATATCTTCATTTATTTTGCTTGCAATGGAAAAACACAAAAGAGAATGGGAAACAAATTAAATCATTATCATTTTACACGGAACTCCAAAAATGGGCCGGACAAAAGTATTGGCACCCTTTGAAAAATCATGTGATGCTTCTCTAATTTGTGTAATTAACAGCACCTCTTACTTACCTGTGGCACATAACAGGTGGTGGATATAACTAAATCTATAACTTGCAGCCAGTTAAAATGGATTAAAGTTGACTCAACCTCTGTCCTGTGTCCTTGCGTGTACCACATTAAGCATGGAGAAAAGAAAGTAGACCAAAGAACTGTCTGAGGAGTTCAGAAGCAAAATTATGAGGATGCATGGGCAATCTCAAGGCTACAAGTCAATCACCAAAGACATGAATGTTCCTGTGTCTACCGTGCGCAGTGTCAACAATAAGTGTAAAGCCCATGGCACTGTGGCTAACCTCCCTAGATGTGGACGGAAAAGAAAAATTGACGAAAGATTTCAACGAAAGATTGTGCGGATGGGGGATAAAGAACCTCAACTAACATCCAAACAAGTTCAAGCTGTCCTGCAGCCCGAGAGTATAACAGTGTCAAACCATACTATCTGTCAGTGTCTGAATGAAAAGGGACTTTATGGTAGGATACCCAGGAAGACCCCACTTCTGACGCTTAGACATAGAAAAGCCTGGCTGGAGTTCGCCAAAACGTATCTGACAAATCCAAAAACGTTTTGGAAGAATGTTCTCTGGTCAGATGAGACAAAAGTAGAGCTTTATGGGAAAAGGCATCAACATATAGTTTACATTTACAGGAAAAAAATGAGGCCTTTAAAGAAAAGAACACAGTCCCCAAAGTCAAACACGTCTGAGGTTCCCTGATGTTTTGGGGTTGTTGTGCTGCCTCTGCCACTGGACTGCTTGACTGTGTGCATAGCATTATGAAGTCTGAAGACTACCAATAAATTTTGCAGCATAATGTGGGGCTCAGTGTAAAAAAGCTGGGTCTCCCTCAGAGGTCATGGGTCCTCCCGCAGGGCAATGACCCAAAACACACTTTAAAAAGTACTAGAAAATGGTTTGAGAGAAAGCACTGGAGACTTCTAAAGTGACTAGCAATCAGTCCAGACCTGAATCCCATAAAAACACCTATGGAGAGATCTGAAAATGGCAGTTTGGAGAAGGCACCCTTCAAATCTCAGAAACCTGGAGCAGTTGGCCAAAGAAGAATGGCCCAGAATTCCAGCAAAGCATTGTAAGAAACTCATTGATGGATACCGGAAGCGGTTCTTTGCAGTTATTTTGTCTAAAGGTTGTGCTACCAAATATTAGGCTGAGGGTGCCAATACTTTTGTCCGGCCCATTTTTGGACTTTAGAGTAAAATGATAATGATTTAATTTTTTTTCATTGTCTTTTATGTTTTTTAATTGCAAGCAAAATTAATGAAGATATTACAACCAAAGCATTTGTAATGCAATCATTTTCTGGGAGAAATTTGGTATTATCAGACAGAATTGCAGGGTGCCAATACTGTTGGCCAGCAGTGTAGATAACTTTGTGCTCAGAATAAAAAAACATTGCTTAGAAAAAAAAATAATAATAATAATAATCATAAGCAGTTACTCACAATGTTACACATGAGTATTCTTTTCACCAAATACTTTTTTTACTTGTACTTGAGTACATTTTTTGGATTACTACTTTAACCGTTACTTGAGTAATATTATTTTGAAGTAGCGCTACTCTGACTTGAGTAAAATTTGTGGCTACTCCAACACCAACTCTGGGTGGCAGTTAATGTTTGTTTACATGCCAAGAATGGAGCTAGATGTCCAGTCCATTAGAATTCGAAGAGGCTGGTAGTGACTGCCTCCCAGTTCAAATGGATTAGACATCTATTGCTGTCAATGGCAGCAAATGAGCTAACCGAAACAGATTACAAATATGTTTTTAACAAGTAAAAATTGATTAAACGCTTACCCATTCATTGCCGCCATTCAACTCTTAAGGTGTTACTCAAGGTGCTACTGTATCAGGATTTTGGAGTTTACACCTGTTAAAATAAGAATCGAGTTTTAGATTTTCTTCAACTGTATAAATATTTGTGCAATTTTATTCTGATAATAATGAACTCATTGATTGCCATTGACAGATCAAGGCGTCAAATCTATTTTGACCGGGAGGGTTAGCAGTGATCATTCAAGAGAAACTGGTGTGCCTTATAGTATTACCGTTTATCGCAAAGATAAACAATATACAACTGTGTATTGTTATACTGTGTATACAACAAGATATACTGTCATAATGTCTCTCTTCTTAAGTTGCTGCACCATTATTGCTGCAATAATTAATGTTTAACCCATTGGCACTAATTTAACTCACTGGCTGCCATTGACCGTACTAGAAGTCCAATAGACCCTACTCACCTACGTCACAAAATGGGCGTGTCGCTGTTTCCGGCCGCCATATTGTACCTCTTTTTCAGACCTATTCTCATTGTTTTCTATTAGTCGAGCAAGTTATAGAGCAATTCATGGAAGCCCCGGTGTTATCTGACGCTGTAAACTCATTGGATCCGTTGCATAAAAGGCGTTACGTGGAAAAGCTTCAGTTTATCCATTCGCCAGATCCGTATTTGATGCCTAAATCGATGTTTTTCGACCCGCTGGCTTCGCCTGACATCTGATACCCACACAAAATCAGCTTATTCTCACGAAAGTTTGAAAAACTTTAAGAGCTTGGAGGCTTATAAATGCTACGTTGCTGGTTAGGTGAAACACGTCCTCGTACACGAAAATTCGGCAGGAATCTTGTGCTCGGAAGGTGAGTTACGAAATTTTCAATTGAAAATCTTTTGTTCTTGCTAACATCCACTGTCAAGTCTAATGTATTTCATGTCATTTGTCAATGGAGCTAGGGCTTTTAATGTTTATATGGTTTAGCGATAGCACTAACTACATACATACGTGTATGTTGTCGGCGATTAGCCTAGCAATGATCTTAATTGTGGTTGTCAGCCCGAAACCCTCTAAATATATATTAAATGCATCTTACCAGATATAAAATGACTACTACATAATCTGTGGTAGTCGTTTGGAGCCCAGTTGTCTCGTCGAATTGCAGCAGTCAATCGCGGCCTCCTCTTCGTGTCTCTCGGAATACGGTAAAAATTCAAGTCTCTCCGTCTATCTTCTCTGTTTTTGCAACCGACCGCCACACACGACTTCACCATTTTGAGTATTAATGTTGACGAGCAGTAAAACGTGCAATAATAGGAAGAATTTACTAAGCGCTCATGCATTTCTATGGCGAGTATGCGGACATCATGGCGCGGGGGCGTGGCTGTGACGTCACGTGAGTAGGGTCTATAGACAAGTACTTCCACTGTACTTCCACATTTCTGCTCGCTGCTTCCGTTTTACACTCTCTCCATCCAAAACAACAGTGGAGCTGGAGTAACATTACTCATCAAATTCCCTCAAACAAAGACAATTTGGAAATGCTGTATCCTTAGGTTTAAAGCACATCACATCCTTAACTTATTGTCTGCAGCTGATTTCGATTTAAGGTGTATGATGAGGTAGATCCACACTGGCGCTTTGAAGCTGGATGCTGTTCAAAACTTCCAACCATATACAGGATATGGGCGCTTCCAGGCATAAGCGGATTTTAAGGGGGGGCAGAGGGGTCAGCCCCCCCCCGGTGGCCGAATATTGTCATTGCATGTAATTGACTTTCCTATATATATTATATATATATATATATATATATATATATATATATATATATATATATACAGTATAAGTTGCAAAGCAATAAAACAGCAACAAAAATGAATGAAATGAACAACAAAATATATATACATATAAAATATATACAGTATTAGAGAAAAAGATATTTTTCAAAAATGAATTTTTTTTTTTTTTTTTGGATTGAATTTTTTTTTTTTTTTTTTTTTTTTTTTTGATTGAAGCAACTTTTGGGGGGGATTGAATGATTTAGACACAAATGTCCTAATCATAATATGGCCCAAACACAAAAAGGATTGCTTCAATCAAAGAAAACTTTTTCAATGAAAAATTAAGAGTTCAAATGCAATTTTTTCTATCTCAAATATTTTTTCATTCAAAAACTTTTTTCTATGATTGAATTTTTTTTTTTTTTTTTTTTTTTAATTGAAGTGATTATTCTTGTTGAAAATCTATATTTTTTTGACGCAACTTATTTTTTGATTGACTAATAGAGAAAAATGTCCTGGCCAAACTGTGGCCCAAGCTTTCACATGCATTTTTTTGAGTTTCAAATTTGTTTTTGCATTGAAACACATTTTTATTTTTATTTTTAATTGAAGTGACTTTTTGGGTTGAAAATATATATTTTGATTGAAGCAACTTTTTTTTTTTATTGAAGATTTTTTTTTTTGGTTGAATAATAAAGACACAAATCTACAACCATATGGCTCCGCCCAGGGGATACAATTTTTGACTGGGGTAACTACATTGGCACGACACTGGCGGGCGTACCAAATTCAATGGATGACTATCTTGAAAAAAAGTATTGCCCAAGCAGCCTGATTTAGAATTCCCCTCAAGAATGATTGGTAGCAAAAATATTGTGCCCCCCCTGCCCCAAAAGTCAAACTCTGCCTATGCTTCCAGGAGTTCACTCACAGCACAGAAAGTCTCGGATTCTCATCTACGTCGTTCTGAATCCATTTTGGGAGATTCTGTGGGTTCCACTGGTTTGATTCTGCAGTTTTAACTTTGTCAACTAAACTGGAAGTTCAGAGCAGGAATTATCAAACGTAATGTCAAAGGTAATATGTTTTTCGTTCAGGAAACTTGTCTATGACGGAAAACACTTAGGTGACTTGAAGCTACGCTCTGAGACCCCCAATTTGGCCATACTCAAAATTGTCCGATATGCATGTGTGATACATCATTGGAAAGCTTAAAATCTCAATTTTCTGGGGGAAGGAAAATTTTGAACAGGAGGGCATTAAAAAAAAAAAAAAAAAAAAAAAATTAAACAGCAAAACCCTATCGGGAGGCGAGAGCACGCGAGCAGAATTAAAGACGCCACGATTTTAACGAGATATTATCGCTTACTTACCTTGTTTCGATCCCAAAACTCCATGTAGCATGTATCACCGAGTGTCAAGACACAGCTGTGAATGGCCACAGCTGGATTTTATTTATTTATTTATTTTTTTTATGGGTGAAGCATGGTGATATAACAAGGGTCGCGATGCAGAAATCGCAGACATCAAGGAGTGGTTGAGATTTTCTTTTTCATATATTTACCCTTTTAAACGTTTTTTTCTTTCTTTCAATTTTTCTTTGTTTGGATTGATTATTTATCATCTAACATATCGGAGAAAATGCGAAAGTAACAACAACAAAAAAAAAAAACAATTAAGCAATAGTTATGAGGTAGATATCCGTGTCTTTTTTACAGACGCCATTTTTTTTTATTGTGACATAATTTGTTTAAAAGTTTAAAAAAAAAGTGAATAATTTTTTAAAGTCGTTTCAGGGTAAAACGGACAAATTAAAAATAGTTCGGGGGCTTCATGCGCCACGAATCTGCTATGGCAGCATATAGACATAATGTTCTATCAAACAACAGTTGTTTCGGCTTAAAATAGAGCAGTTTCTTGAAAAGAGGAGTGCAAGAGCAGAAACTGCTTTTTCAGTCTTGTCTGTGTTTTCCGCCCTATATATTGGATTTAATGTCTAGCGCCGTCAATGGAACTGAATGATAAGCATTCACGGCCAGTCATCCCAGTTTAAATCAATTGGACGTCTATCTTTGTCAATGGCAGACAATGAGTTACTGCTTCTTCCCAATAATTCGATAACAACTTTTCATAGTGATCTCTTGTGTCGCTTCTAAACCGCAACTGGGCAGTTTGTGCAATAATCCGAATTAGTGGACCATCTGCCGTCTCCTCCGCCTGCTCCGCGCACTACTTTGTCACGCGCTTCCTCCTTTTCCTCCATCACCCCCTCCTGTGTGCGCTTACATGCTGTGCAAGCGATGAGCCACCGGGCGGAGTAATCGCACTGGTATCATTTGAGCGTGTGCGTGTGAGTGTGCATGTGAGTGCTCCGGCTGCTGCTGCTGCTGCTTGTGCTGCTGGTTGTCACTCATATTGCTGCGCGCACACGGGCAGCGACAAGGAGCACCGAGAGAAACCCGCCCGCTGGCTGTTGTTGTTTACCAGCTTTTTCGAAACGAGGAGAATATCAGTGAGCTGCACTTAAAGATGCTTCAAACGAAGGACATCCTTTGGGGATTCTTCTACATCGCCTGCGCAGGTGAGTTATTGATTTAGGCGTCTGTGTTTTGGTGCAGCATCTTCCGGAGCCACCGGCGGACACCAGGGGGTACGTTCATCGGCAGGAGGCGCGCCGCGCTTGGGCCCAACAAGTTACCCTCATCGGCTTCCCCATGATGGTGAAAATTAAGCGACTTGGAATGAGTTTTTCGCGCTAAAACTTGCTTTTGTGGATACATTTAAGCTTTTTTTGGGGTGGGTTGTTGGTGGAGGGTGCTGGAGCATCACCACTCTTCTTTAGGTGGTTCATTCCAATTGCTTTCCAAGATGTATTTTCATAATATCAGGTGTGTTTTTCAGAAGTTGTTGTTGTTGTTGCCTGGTCTTAAGGTTCCTCTTTTGTTTCAGTGGTTGATTGCATTTTGGAGTCACTGAGTTGAACACATTGATGTGGTTGTCTTTTGGGTTTCCGATGCCTGGATGGCAAGGAACAGTTTCTAGCTGCGAGTCCAGACAGGACCAACTGTGGTGTTTAATCCGGTTGGAGACTGCTGAATAGTCATCGTGTGTGTACAATAGCTTCCAATCCTGAGGCTCCTGTGGTTAGGGGACCCTATTTTAACCCCAAAACTCCTCCTACTCCTTCTCCTCGCATCTGCTCTCCAGTTCTATAGTCAGCCCCAAGTGTAGTTTGGAGGGCTCCCAGGGGCCTTTGGAGAGAGGAAGAATAGTTGATTTACGAGACGTCTATCACAAAGAGTAAAGTTAGGCATTGTGGGCGCACAGTTCTTACGCCAACTGTTATATTTAGCCCATATGTACGATTAGAAGTAGAAGCAGCCGGTTCAGGAGGACTGCAGTGTAATGCATTCTGTGACAAGTCTCCTGTTTTCTGACAAATTAGGCTTGTATTGTACACTCATTGAAAAGGGGACATTTGTTCATGTTACCAACTTGAAATGACAATGGTAACACACTCGATTGACTCCATGGTCTCCACTGTGCTGCAGCGCTTTGGTTTCTTTCCCTCAGCCTACTTTCAGATTAAAACGATTGATCATACGACACATATTCATAGTTCTGAGAATTTTCATCTGAACAGAAATGTGCTGAAGTATTGATCTTAAACATTTGTGAACAAGAAGTTCCCAACAAAAAGCATCAAGATGAAGTAGATATGTGCCAATTACTGGTTTCAAGGTATACCGTGGTATGACAACATCACGGTTTCAAAGCCGCAAAAATTTTCTGTCATACCGTCCCTAAGGTATTAGCTATTTTTGATGTCCCAAGAATGCATGAAGAAATCCCTTGCTTGCAGCAGCTAGGCTCAACCCTTCCCCACCTGTTGTTGCTCAGTGTCAGTGAGTCAGCTGTGTTAGACGATGGCTGGAGGAGGTGAAACTCCTTAACTTTTTCCCCCATCGAAGAAAAAGAAATCGCTGTTATGGGAATACTTAGGCTACAGAAAAGTTAAAAACGGCCGCGGCTTAGAAGAAGAGGGCTAACCGACATGTAAAACATGTTTGTGGAGGGTGGCTGTCGAGGAGGAAATACCTCCAATATGATTTCACATTTATACAGAATTAAATGTGAGTAAACACCTTATAAGCATTTCCCACCAGCTACGAGAGTTAACTCTAGCTTGTTTAGTGTGTCAAGCGTCTGTGTTGAGAAAGAGTGTGTGTATAATGTAAACATGAAACGAGTCATACACACGTGCTTTTTATGGAAAATAATTCAATTATTTTTGTTCTGATGGTAATGATGTTGCGCTGTGTCTGTGGGTTTAGGCTCACCTAAAGGACTGCATTTATTCTAATTTTATCTAGAATATTTTTAAATTTGTTTTAACTTAACAATATATTTGTTTCGATTTGCTAATATGTTTTGAAAAATAAAAATGTAAAGTTATTATTATTATTTTTTTAACCAAGATATCTCAAAGTCACACATTTTAGAGCTGTAATTGCAATACCGTGATACCGTGATATTTTTCTTAAGGTTCTCATACTATCAGAATCTCATACCGGCACATGCCTACGATGAAGTCACAATTAAGTCGAAACTTAAAAAAATTCCACGCGTCATCAATATGATACCATGAAAAAAAAGACAATGAAACTTTAAATTATTTCTACTTTTAGTGATTCATTGAGCTGTGGAGGAAATTAAAAGAAATAAAATACAAGTTTAAATCAACGTCATTATACAGTATGTGCTGCTTAACTCATTGGCTGCCATCGGCAGAGATCGCCATGAATGATCGCTGTCAGACCCTCCTAGTTGGACATCATTCGCCGTCATTGGTAGTGATGGCCTTTGCCTCTATTTATCAGCGACTCAACCAGCAGTACTAATGCACCCTGTCAACACCCCGCATTGCTCGGAATCTTTCCGAGATATTTTAAGAAAGTCGCTGCAGTGCTCACAAGCCCTTGAAGAAAAACAGTGAAAAGAATGGAGAGGAAGATAATTAGATATGTGTGAGCTAGTGCTGCTCTGTTGGGGCAGGCGAAGAAAGTCAAAGAAATTGATCACATTATTTGATAGGCCAGGCTGTATTAAAAGGGTAATGGCGGTATTACTTATTAGAAGGCTGAGCAACATAATTGGCTTTATTGATTTCCGGTTCCTGTTTCAGTTCAGCGGTAATTAAATTTTCAGATGAGATTCGCATCACTTTTGGAGGAATTAAATTATACATTCAACCAAAAGAAAAGATAGATAATGGACTTTTGAGTGCGTCCGCTTTGGTCTGTCAAGTTGAAATGTTCATGACAGGATCCTAATTTGGAATGTCATCTTAGTCTTTCAAGTCAGTATCACCAAAAAAAATGTGTTTTCTACCAGTTGGAATAGCAAATTGTTTCCCCCCTGTTTTTCAGTGCAAATAAAAGCCATACTGTAAACTTCCTTCTGAGGCCATAAAATCCAAAGTGTGGTCTTTTCTCGTAACTGACTTCCCCTTTGTTACTTGTGGTATTGTTGCAATTAAATTCATTCATATAACAGCTTAGTCTTCTTTCAACACCAACTCCCATTCAAACTTTAAATTGTCATACAAGAGTGTGTGCTTTGAAATTGGATTTGAATTTTATTTATGAAAAACTATTTGATAAAGAAAACTGACTCATTACAGTCTGCCTATGCCTTATCCAATTTTGTTTAGTTTGTTAAAAGAAAATAAGTGAGTCAATGAGACAATTTATATTCGCGCTTTGCCCACAAAGAAAAAAAAAAAGTCAATCAGCAGCACTTTTTTTTTTAATTTGAACAAACAGGACTTTGATTTGTGTACTGAGAAATTCTTTCCGTGCTTAACACTCAGACCCTTTATTAAAAACTTTAACAAGTTTTATGTACTTAAAACAGTAAAGTAGTAGAGTACAGTTAGGTCAGGAAGCGGTAAGAAAATATTATTTTTGAAGGAAATGGTCATCCATTTTTTGTTCATTGTTACTTAAAACATTCCTAAAGCAACTTTAAGTTAAATTGTGAAGGTAATTGAAAAATTGATAGTTTGAGTAATCGTCCGATTAATCGATTGTAAAAATAATCGTTAGTTGCAGCCTTATCTGTTACAACTTCAGACGGCGTCCCACAGGGCACGATTTAAAACCCTTAGTCTTTAAAAAATCGGAAACAGTATCACAAGTCTTTTTTCAGTCCTAAGAACTGTGTGGTGTGAATTAACACATATATATCTGACTGTGTGAAAATTCACATTGCATCCATTTCAGTGCTGCAACGATTAATCAATTAACTCAAGTACTTTGATTAGAAAATAAGATTCTAATTAAATTTTGCTGCTTCGAGTATTCGGTTAATTAAAGTGGCGTTGTGGGTTTGTTTTGAGGGTTTGCATTTACTGTTATTGATTTGGGTGGATACACTGCCCTCTAGTGGTGACAGTGTATATTACATAACTCATTTCATTTGGCTGAATCCGGCTGCTCCCTGTTATGAACATCATAAGTTTTTGTTGAGCTAATGTTTTTTTTAATGCATTCGTAATTTATTTTATGGGTATATTTAGCCTTTTTTTCTGTGGGAATATGTGTTTGAACCATTTGTTAAGATCATTGTAAAAAAAAAAAAAAAATGTTGGCATTTAATAGCATTTAAGCTAACGGACTTTTTCTACGTAAGTTAGCCAATTGTTCTTTTGTCGTACTTAGATCCTCATTTATTTTTGTACACTATTTGAGGCTCAGCTCAGGCATTTTAATTTTTTATGTTCCTTATCCAATTACTCAATTATTTGAACATAACTAGTTAATTGATTAATCGACTATTAAAATAATCAATAATTGCAGCCCCAATCCATTTCCTTCCATGAGACCGTCAAAGTATGGTAGAAATTGTCAAGTTGACAATTGACAAATTTTCATGGACGCTGAATGTAAAATAAGTGAACAAGGGAGGACACGTCCAAAACAATGTTTTCCTACATCGAAAGTTAAGACTGAATTCCACCCACTGACAAAAAAGACGAGGAGACAGTAAAAGTTTTGAAAGAAATTATACAACTGCTAAATGGCAAACACATGTGACTTGAACTGCCGTGCGGTTTTGCATGTTCAAAGCCACTATGAAAATAATATGGGCTATTTTTGAACGAGTGGCAACCGGGGGAGAAAAAGCAACCAAACAAGAGGAAAATTATAAGGTTTCGCTTAGAATATATGTGAGCCTCTGAAACTTTGTCACTGCACCATCTGTGTGCAAAAGTGACACAGTGAACACGTTTTACTCTGGTGCATCACGGAAATAAGCTCTGAACTAACATGTACCGCAAGGTAGAACAGTACTAATTAGGAGTAGTTGTTTTGTGATTATGCTTGCAATTTGCAACTCTAAACACTTTTCTCACTAAAATAAATGGTTGTGTAAAACTAAAGATGTGCACGATCTGATTATGTGATTGGAAATCGGGCCGATCAGGCCATTTTTCTGAGGATGGGAATCGGGTGAAAAGGATCGGGTTAAGATCGGGAAAATATTGCCTGAACAGAATGTTAACAGAACGTAACATACTTATAGCTGCTGTGCAGTTGGCTATTGCCTAGCATTCCTCGCATCCAACTGGCTAAGAGGGACCGCCACTGTATGTGTGTATCCCAGCATCCTCTTCGTTAGCTCCACGTGTTCCAACAGCTGAGTGTATTAACTTTGATTCTTTACTCTAATCTTGTTTTTTTACATTATGCACAACTCGGATTTTATGTTTATTGTGCAATAATCTAATTGTAACAGATATTTGTTGCATGTTTTGATGCATTTTCGATGAATTATAAAAGATATAAATTATTTATGTCTGAAATTTGGGGGGCTTGAAACGGATTAGGGCATTTACATGGAACGCATCTCTACTTTCAGAATTTTCAAGTTAAGAAACTACTTCCAGAACTAATTAATTTCATAAGTAGAGGTACCACTGTATATAGATATAAATATATACCTTTTATACATTGTAACACTCCTGGAAAAAGCAGAAGAGGAATTACTGTACTGTAACATATAGAGGCGTGCGAAATTTCCGATTCTTAGATTATTCGAGATTTGGCCGTGGGAGATTCGAGAACGATTTACAAACATCCAAATTCCAATTATTGAATTATACCTGGTAAAGCAGAACTAAAACACCGTCAGCGCGGTCTTTGGGACGCAATGAGGAACGTACGGAGAGGAAATATCAGGTTTAACTCATGCCGCGAGATAAAAAAACAATAATACCTGACTGCGGCTGACAGCCGCTACAAACAACGCCCATTTGCTAGTTGCTACAAACATACGGCCACATAACGCTACGGTAGATATCACATATATGTAGAACTAGATGCGAAATGACAGACGACCGCGGTGTTAGAACATGTATCGAGAACTAGTTGCGAAATGACAGACTTGCAGGCGTTAGTAAACAGCCGCCACCTTAAAGCAGTATACTTCTCTGGAAGGCTCTGTTGTAGCAAACTTAATTAACTTTTAATCTAAAATACTCCTAAATCAGCAAAATCTTGAATCTATCTTTAAGTGATGAAACAGTTTTAAAACTTTCACATGTCGAAAGTAGACAGAAGGGAAATTATGGAATAACGGAAGCAATTTTAACAACTGTAAGGGTTGATTTGCAACATTAAATTGAATGTATTTTAAAGCTGCTGATACTGAATGGGGACTTGAGTTGAGTATTTTATTTACTGTTTTGAACTATTAACTTGATACTGAAATAGTAGTTTGGTTTAGCCTGAGAGGATTTTTGAAGAATTTCGGAAGTAATGTGCAAGACATTAAAAGGGGGGGGTATTGCATCAATTATCAATTTATAATCAAATCAAAATCGAATCACTAGGTGCCCAAAGATTCCCACCTCTAGTAACATATTTGGAGCTTCTATTAAACTAAAAAAATAAAAACTTTTTTTTCGTTATCGGATCAGGAATCCGCATTGGCAGATTCTCAAAATCCGGTGACTCGGACTCTGGTGCAAAAATATGCGATCGGGACATCCCTATGTAAAACCCAAATATTTTCAGTCTACAGCAAATGCTGGTTTTATATATGCTGTTCCAATACATCTGCAAGTGTGTGTATATTCCCACACAGTTCACTCTAAAGCTAAATAATGGTTTCATTATTCATAAATCCTCACCATATAGCAGGGTTTTGTCATGCTGAATTCGTTAGTGTAGCATTCATATTTGACAGTCACTCTATTTCATCTCCTGCCACTGGTAGACAGCGCTAGGCCGTCCTTTTGCATATTAATAAGTGCGTGAATAGAGCCGCGGGCAAACATTTGCATTGTGTGAGCTCTGAGGGTGTTCTATTGAAAAGTGAATGTGGGGGCAGGATGAGCACAAAAATTGGACTAAAAGCCCCCCCGTTCCCTTCTATTAATGCGGTATATGTATATGCAGACCATTACTGCAGATCAGTTCATTCATTATATATAGTACGTACATCACTGCAACCAATGATTTAGGTCAGGTTAAGGAACAAGTCAAGAGCACTTTCATGTGGTTTATGATGATATCAAACAAGTGCAGCCTGTACTTCAACCTATGTCAGTGGGTTATGCGTCATTAAAAGTACAGTAAGTTCTAATTTGGACTTTATATGATCTTACACATACTTTAATCTTGACAAGCGCCAAGAGGGTCACAAATGGACCGTCGTGGAGAAAAGTCCTGCTACAAAACCACACCCGAGTACAGATTTAATGGTTAACAAATCCTTGCTTCAGAAGACAGCTATTTGTAGGAGTTACCAAAGTAACATGACAGCTATTGAGGTTGGAAATTCTCCTCATGCTAAATCAAGATTTTGAGTTTAATCGGTTGATCTCTCCCAACAGATTATTATTATTATACAATTAGTTTAATCGGTTGAGCTCTCGCAACAGATTATTATTATTATACAATTAGCGAGAGTGTGCTGTTTTGAAAGCCAAAACTCCAGTTTCAGGTAAAAGTTTCAATTCAATTTAGATGTTGCATTAGGTCATATCTGTTTACAGGCTAAAAAAAGTGGTGCCTTGACTCTCCATTTAAAATTTCATACCTCAGTGACTAAAATGTCAAATAGGCTACTTTTCAAATCATCAGGAGGACTGAGAAAGATATTTGTTCCTCACCGGTGCTTTCTAAAAGAGCTGTCCTTCTATACTTCAGTGCTTAATTGTAGTTGTTATTAGTGGAGTCATGGGCAGAGTATGTCTAGATACAGAGGATGATTATAATTGTAACAAATTCCTACATTATGATGACTTTCAAGTTCTCATTAAATGTGGTCGGAACAACTCATTAGCTCAACGGGTGGTGGGTGTGTGATCTCATCCCAAGATGGTGTCTAGCTCTTTTGTGAGATTTAGATTAGCTTCTCAAATACTTCCCTTTAATGCCTTTGTTTTGTTTTGCTTGCTTCCACCGGATACGGGTTATAAGAAAAGCTCTGCGTCAATTAGCGGGTTTGCACAGTAACCAAGAACCAATTAATGCCACTTGCTGTACAATCGCTTGATGCTTACAGTGGCTGCAAGAAGGTAACAATGAGTATTGCCCATTGATCTTTGTCTGCTACTTGCAACTCTAAAAATGACTTTAGGAAACTCTTACCGGAACCTTGGAGTTCTGAAACCTGCAGAGTGCATGCATTTGAAGAAGCATATTTTTACACCCAAGTCCAAGTCGGAGTGATTTTGAGAATCTGGCGATACCGAGTCCCGATCCGATACCGCAAAGAAGTTTTTTAAAATTATTTATATATATATATATATATATTTTTTAAAATTTGAACAAAAATTCCAAACATGTTACCGTACTGTACTTTTTACAATACTTCCGCTTTCGTTTTTTTCCGGGCGTGTTGTGGAGTATAAAACATATATATTTTTGTATCTGTTGGCAATGCCATTGCATTTCTAGATTACTTTGTTCCTTTTTAGCCTTTAAAAAGTGAAAAAAAAAATATACCGTGTTTTTCGGACTAAACTAGTAAGTCGCAGTTTTTTTCATAGTTTGGGTGGGGGTGGGACTCATACTCTGGAGCGACTAATGTGTGAAATTATTAACACATTATTTTATTTTGGTGTTTTGGAGTGACACTGATGGTTTGGTAAACTTGCTAGCATGTTCTTTATGCTATAGTTATCTGAATAACTCTTAATAGCTATGTTACGTTAACATACCGGCCATGTTCGCATCCAGTTGTTCATGCATCATGTAACATTATCATACTGTACACTTTTTCAGCATGTTGTTCTCTATTGTATTTTTATTTTAAATAACCTTTCAAAATGACACATCTGTTCTATGTGTTGGATTTTATCAAGTAAATTTCCCTCCAAAATGCGATTTATACTCCGGTGCGACTTTTATATGTTTTTTTCCTCTTCGTTGGGCATTTTATGGCTGGTGCGACTTATACTCAGGTGCCACTTATAGTCTGAAAAATACGGTGTATTAACAAGTGAAGTTTCGCCATTTTCAGCCACTTTGTCAACTCTAGTCTACATGATGTCATGCCTTTGTGTTAAGAACATAAAGAATTCATAAGTTAATAAAGTTAGTTAAAATATATATAAGTTAGTTAAAATGTAAATATTGTTGTGGAAAGGTTTAATCTTAAAAAAAAAAAAAAAAAAAAAAAAAAAAAAATCAGACCTCCCTCCTCCAGCGAATGTGGATTTGTGCTTAGGGCAAGATCATCTTTTGCAATTAGCGATCTTTGATTTTTCCCCCCCCTTCATTCAAGCTTGTTTCTCACTCAGCGGCTGTGAGACTTCAAACGTTGACAAAGTTGCTCTCCCAGCTAAGCCTAAGCTAGCATTCGTCTTTGTAAGTTTTTAGTTAGTTTGTATATTGAATTTGAAAGGAAAACATGTGTTTTGTTTTTGGCGAACTTTTTCATGGTGGTAACCTGTTGAACCTACTCACACGTGGAAAAATACAATTGTATACTAAATCATTTTGGATATTTCACTTACCATGATTTGAGAGCACAATAAATTGAAGAAAAGTACGCCTTGTGTATGGAGTGTATATTTTTGGGTTCGCTGGCTGTTTAGCAGAATAGCGTCACTGACACAGCAACATTCAGGGGAGGGAGTGAGCGCTGCCGCACCAAGCCTCTTCTGGCCTCATTTTTAGCACATGAAAAATAGCGAATACCGCACTATGGTATGACGGAAATTTTTAGTGGTTTTGAAACCAAGACGTTTTCACACCACGGTAAACCATGAAACCGGTAACCCAAACTCGTCAGCTAGGGTTGCCACCTTTCAGAAATTTGCATCCAAACCCGTACATGTGACGAAAAAAAAGGGACATCCTCAAAATTCCTAAAATGCATAGAAATGTATCTATTTATATACAGTATATTCCCTATTGGTTGAAAAGTTATCTAGCTTTGCTTTAACGCCATACTTTTAATCACTCTCCATAACATTCATATAATTAATTCATCTTCTGAACCGCTTATCCTCAAGAGAGGTAGCCTATCGCAGCTAACTCCAGGCAGAAGGCGGGGTATACTCTGAACTGTGAGGTGGGCGAGCTAACCACTGTCCCACTGTGCTGCCTTCAAAATGTGAATTATTTTCGAACAAAAATAACGTGAAAATAATGCTTGTCTCTATTAAATGCTTCATTGAGTGAGTCCAGTCAAATTCACTCACGTTTTGACGCCCATGCTGCCGAGAACAGCCTCTCGACACAGGATACTTCAGACTGTAAGTTCAGTAGTGATTAATACATTTGTGCCTTTGATCGTTGAGCTACCGACTCTTCTGTGGCCAGATCAAAGCTACAAACCTGTCAATCATCGTTAACTTTAAGTACTAATTGCCAGCTGCACTGGTGACCAAGAAAACAGTTTTGTCGCAATGCTTAGCAGGAGAGAGAGTGAGAGGCTCTGGTGCTGTTCAAAAATAAAAACAAAATATCACACGTCCTTGCGATGCAAGTATTGCGCATCTGCACATCATGATGACGATGTTCAGGCATAATATAAGTATATTTTTTAAATTAAATACCCGATCCTTTTTACTCAATTTCACTCCACTGAAAAATGGCGCGATCGGCCCAATTTCCGATCACGTGATCGGATCGGGGACATCCCTATAGAAAATACTTATCCTGAATAGAAAAATTCCTCTGAAAGCAGACAGAAACCCGTTTTGAATAGTCAGAATTATGTGGATGTCACGCTTACTCGAACTTTTTGACGTATTTAAAAATATAAATAAACTCAGAAACTTTCACGGCATGATTAGCATCCTACACTTGTATTTCAGCATGCGTTTGGGAGCAAACCCAGCATAAGCATTGAGAAAACATCTCCAAAATAGCTTCCTGCATGTATAGTAGTTCAGCTTCCTCTTAGCTGATGTCACCATGCACTCATTTAAGCAGTAACTAAATCGAGTTTTCCTCTGCTGGTTGCAGAAAAAAAATCAATCCCAAATAGACTGAATGCTAAACCATCAACCATCAGTCATTTTTCCGGACATACTGTACATCAGTTTTATTCAAACTGAGTCCTAGGCTTAAATATCAAAAACAAATGTTCAATTTTCCTAATTCTCAGCTGACCACTGAGTGCACTTCAGGAGTTAATAATTTATGGACCTCAGAGCAGGGATCAATTCCAGAACTGTCTTTGTGGCTACAAGATGAGCTGCTGCCGTTTTTGTTGCCTTTGCTGAAAGCCATTGCCTCCTTACACCTTTCCTGGGTACGCGCTTAACTCGCTCCTGACCTCGCGCTATGACTCACCGTCATGATGTAATGCCTGGCAACTGTGGGTTAGCTCATCCCAGCAGGGGCATGGGGGCGCCGACAGAAATGAACCCCAGGGCGTTAATGCCTCAACCTTTGTTATGTCGACTCCTCCCTCTCACGACCAATCCCCCCAGGTGATTAAAATGTGGTTAAATATGCAGCATATGCGGTATTGCGAAAACCACTCGTTTATTGTCTGAACTGGCAACGTGAACATATTTTTGAGGCGAGCATCCTTTGTGGCCTAGCGGTCTTCTCGAGCTGTCTACCAGTCAAAGGCCAGAAAGACACAGGGTCATTGTGGCACAAACTTCTACTTCTTGCAAGTTCTTAACGAGAAAGTTTTGTGGAATCTTTATATTGTCAATATTTATTATAAGTTGGAAATTTTCAGTCCTGGCCCAAAGATGAGTTTAGTTTTGTTCAGTTCTGTCTTGCTTAAGATATCTTCTTTGTCCTCAAAATCAGTTAAATCTTAAATGCTGTGCATTTGCTATGTTATTTATAATTAGCTTACATTTTAGTGCTGCCAAAGCATTTTTATCCCTTCTGATATATCTGTATACTCCTGGGGTATATTAATAGTGACTGTACCTTCTGTCTCATTTCTTTTTTTCAGTAATGTATCAAGGTTTTGTTCTCAGTTTGATATTTTCCAACATATTCAAGGTTCTGATCACTGTTTTGTTTGCGACACAGAGTTGAGTGGAGTCTCTAGTGTTTTTAGTATAGTCAGTAGAGGTGGGAATCTTGGGGCACCTAACGATTCAATAACGATGATGAATCAGAGGCTACGATTCGATTATACATCGATTATTGATGCACCCCCACCACTGCTTTTAATGTTTCGTACATTAGTTCGAAAATTGTTCCAAAGTCCAACAGTTCAAAATAGTAAATAAAATACTCAAGTCTCCATTCTGTATCAGCAGCTTTAAACTATATTCAATTAATTTAATGTTGTGAATCAACCGTCAAAGTTGTTAAAATTGCTCCCGTTATTCCATAATTTCCTTTTCTGTCTACTTTCGACATGTGAAAGTTTTTTAAAACGGTTTCATTATTTAAAGATAAATTCAAGTCGAGATTTTGCCGATTTAGGAGTATATTAGAAAAAAAGTTAATTAGGTTCGCTACAACAGAGCCTTCCAGAGAAGTCGACTGCTTACTGCTTATTTACTTTTGCTGGTAAATCTGTCATTTTGCATCTAGGTCTCTATGGATGTTCTAACGCCGCCGTTGTCTGTTATTTCGCATCTAGTTCTATGTGATATCTACCACAGCATTTTGTGGCCATATGTTTGTAGAAACTAGCAACCGGGTGTTGTTTGTAGTGGCTGTCGGCCGCACTCAGGTATTATTATTATTATTATTTTTTTTAAATCTTGCAGCATGAGTTGAACATGATATTTACTCTCGGTCCGTTCCTCATTGCGTCCCTAAGACCGCGCTGACTGTGTTTTAGTTCCGCTTTACCTGGTACAATTAAATAATCGGAATTTGGATGTTTGTGAATCGTTCTCGAATCTTCCACGGCCGAATCGCGAGTAATCTAAGAATCAGAAATTTCGCACACCTCTAATAGTATTCTTTTATGTCTTGGATGTTTGTTCCATCCATACATCTTCAACCTCTTATCCAAAGTCAGGCCACATTTACTTGCTCTGACTGGGGGATCCCGAGGCGCTCCTAAACCAGTGTCGAGATATAATCCCTCCACCTAGTCCTGGGCCTGCCCTGAGGTCTCCTCCCAGCTGGACATATCAGGAACACCTTCCTCGGGAGCCGCCCTGGTCGCATCCGCACCAGACGTCCGAACCCCTTCGACTGACTCCTTTCTACGTGATGTAGCAGCGACTCGACTCTGAGCCTCTCGCGAATAGCAGCGTTTCTCACCCTGTCTCCAAGGCTAGCTTTATACCGCAGGTCTTAGTGCACGAACCTGACTTTTCGTGTTTTTCCGACTCGAGTGAGACATTAACTTGATGGTCTGAACGGGAAAGTCGCATAAAAATGGACAGTTTCAAATCAGTCACTTTAATATATGGTTAAAATCCGATCTGGGCCGCATTTTTCCAGAATGTGGCTAGGGTCTGAACTGTCAAGTCCCTCAAATTGGAACTAATACAGCAATTCCGTCCGCAAAAAGCTAGAGAGACAGGGCGCTACAGTAGCGGTGCAGCTGTCCATTAGCATTAGCGCCTTGCTTGAATGCGGCTTTTGGAGAAAGGGCAGACTTGTTTTTCTCTCTGCTCCAAATGAGCAATATTTCAAGATTGCTTACACGGTCGGGGGAGAGTTGGGGCAAACTGTCCGTACGTGTGTGTATGCCTCATGCGTAGTCCTTTTTTTTTTTATGCTCCTGGAAATGCGGGTCAGTTTGCTCTGCGCATGTCGGACTGCGAATTATTGCGCATGCGTAATACTTAAACAGACTCAATGGACAAAGGCAGTCTGAACGGGCACGCCAAAAAAACAGATATGACAAAAAAATCGGAATTGTGCATTAAGACCTGCGGTATGAACCTAGCCTAAGGGAGGCGCCAGCTAGCCGCCTGAGAAAACCCATTCTGGCCGCTTGTACCCGTGATCTTGTTCTTTTAGTCATTACTGGATATTTGTTGTTCTTTCTAAATGTTTTTTTTCCATTGACTGATTTTAACATGTTCACCCAGTCTCAATGTTTTTTTCTGGTATTGCTAAACAATATGTAAGATTTTCAGTCCAGTCCAAATTTTTAGGAGAGTTTACTGTCTTTTCAGTTGTGAAATTGGGCTTAAGTCTTGTAGTTCCACTTCAGGAGTGGTGATGAGCTGGCAAAGTTGCAGGGTAAGCTTGCTTTGCAGTTTGATATTCCATTCTCGTAATAATGTGAAACCTGTCATGCAGTGGGAACAAGATGAAACGCATTGGGAGATGTTTATTTGACAGGCTCTGAGGACCTTTTTGATCAAACTGTCATGTCAGCCATCATCCAATTAGCTCGTAACATCCAATATGTGGAGCCTGAAAGGCAAATGTGTGGTGATGAGGTAATGCTGATAGAAGTAAATGTGTTGTCGTCTCTGGGTGGTCGCAGGTGGCTGCTGAGATACTGTAAGATGGATGCTGAGGCAGGAAGAACATTGCAGACTAAGATTTTAAAAGATTGTACTACTGGAACATTCTTCATGGATTTGCCTAGATTGTCTTTAACCGAATGAAGACATCAGGTGTTGTGAGGTCTTTGAAATTGGTCTCGGTCATACAATCTCATTCTGTTGCACTGTAGTGGGACTGAGGTTTGAATTGTCAATCAATCGTTGGAGTTTGATTGAAATGTTTTGTCACTGACGTCTGCTTCAAAACTGTTTTCCTATCAGATTTCAAACACGTTATTTTTCCAGTTAACCCCTTTATTCCTCCTAAACTTTCTGTTTAAGGTCTTGTGTCTCAGCAAGAATCCACCCTATTGAATTTAAAGTCTTACAGACTGAAAAGGTCAGAGGTGGTATGGATTGCTCTTGCCTCCCCCAAGGGCCAATGGCTTAATCGATCTTCTTCAAGACTCGGGGAGTTTTGATTTTTTTCCCTCGTTTTTAACGCCATTTGATATGAGAGTCCTGACGAGGGTGAGGTCAAAATGTCAACTTGAGCACTTGTTCATTTTCAACACACAGAAAATGGTTCCAACTCCCAAGTTTTGAATATAGCATTACCAGTGGTTCTATCGTGCAATTAATTTGTGATCTAGCTTGGTTTATTGCAGTGAGTCATTGATCCCCTCTCTTACTTAACATGCCTCCAACCGTAGCAGAGCCATTACCGTTATGTGTCCGTGGTCTGTCTGAGTTTTCATTTACAGTATAAGGCTTCCACTGAATGGAGTGCACTGCCCAGGGAAGAAGCTTCAGGAGTGGGAGGGTTTCTTTAAGCTTGGCCAGGTGGGGGAGGGTGGGTTGAACAAAGGTGGCGTGGCTTTGGAGGAGGAAAAGGAGTGGCAGCTGTGTTGTTGTGACACAATGTCGTCAAAGAGGAAAAGCTCCAGCTTCTGGATTTACGACTTTCCTTTCAGTGGAGCGCTGTTTTTCGGGATCAAGTGGAACACAATCGGTTCATGATCAGAGCATTGCAAAGTGAATAATGTTTGTGATTAGGGCTGCAGCTATCGAATATTTTAGTAATCGAGTAATCGACTGAAAATTCTATCGATTAATCGAGTAATCGGATAAAACAAATATATTTTTAGGTGAAGAGCAATTATAAATATACATGAGAAAACAAGACATTTCATCTAATTTTGAACCATTTTCAGTCAATCAATGTCTTTATTTTCGATGTATATTGTTGAAAACAGCCAACAATTGCATCTCAGATGTAACTAGAATTAAAAAAAAAAAAAAAAAAAAAAAAGACTAATTCACTGCTTTCACTCAAAAAACTTTAGATCTTATTACAAATATATATATATATATATATATATATATATATCTTACCTAAAAATGCCGTTACGCTTGATAACACACATCACTTAAAAGTTTGGATTTTTTCCCACGTCTTTCAATTGAATTTCTCTTTGTGTCAAGCCATTTTTAAGTTCTAGTTAAGTTTTAAGTTAGTCTAAACTGCAAGTCCTGATAGGATTTTGAGTTTTTGCAGTGTTCAAAATAAATGTATGATACAGGCTGTATTGGAGCACATTAGCACCAGTGCTACTTGGTGTTTTATCCAGCAATGACTACTGAGCTAAAATTGATAGTTAGCATGATTAAGTTTTTATTTTACACCCTCATCACTCCACAATGCTATGTTATGTTAAAGCCTGTATGTAAGACACGTTAGCCAAGCATCGACAGTGGTCATAATTAATAGAAACCTAGCCCTCCGCAGGGCTAACGTTACTTCAGAACAGTAACGTTAATCTTATTTATTAGCGCTTAGCGCTCTTTATTAGCGTTTAGCGCTCTACTGCTTTAAGATGGCGGCTGTTTACTAAAGCTGCCCAGACGCCGCCGAGTCTGTCATTTAGCATCTAGTTCAACATACATGTGATCTCTATGAGACGCATGAGACGCTACCTGTACCAACGTAGCATCGTGAGGGCTAGTATTTAGCAACGTCGGCGTCGTTTGTGGCGGCTGTCGGCTGCAGTAAGTCCCCCCCCCCCCCCCCCCCCTTCTTCCTCTCCGCACGTGACAGCGCGTTGTCCCGCATTAAAAGTAGTCCGAGCAAAACGTGATGCTTAGAGCTGTCAAAATAAACGATTACTCGAGGTGAATAAAATTACTCGGATCAGTTTTTAAACTGAGTTACTCGAGATGCTCGAGTACTCGTTTCAGCTCTATTCGTGATCAATATATTTTTCGGTGGCATTAAACAATTGAATTTCAGTTGACAAATAAACATGTCTATGACGCAAATGAGTTAATTGCATTGATTTTCTTTCATTTTTTTGTTCAAACCCATTTGAAACCATGCATCAAGAAAGCCACACTGAAGTACGTCACTTTCTTGTTTGTATTGCAAAGATGTTGAATGAGAAGACACTTCCCGAACTGGCAGCTTCATTTTATCTGCGAAGTGCGCCGACGCACTGCTTTAATAAGATCATGTTGGCCTGATGTTCTCTTGCCGGGTAATTATTTTACTGTCTATTGACTGTTCGTAATTTGCCTGCACATGATTTGTCTTTGCTGTCTTACAGGATAGATGTTGACAAATGTTCGTTTTTTGAGCTGTCAAGTAATTTGGAAGCAATCTTTAGGATAGAGTTTGGTCTTCATTATTTTCCATAATTACCCCGGGGTAAATCCAAGCCATCCCACCATTCAGAAAAAAATGTCTAGAATGAAAAAAAAATAACCATCATGGTAATAAGTCCCTCCCTCAAAGTAGAGGAAGTGATTAGAAACGTAACTCAATAACATTCAGTCAAGCTCAGTTTGCTACACTGATTTACTCTGCTGCGCATTGGTTCTGTTATATAAACAGTCACTTACATTCAAACTCACACCTCTGGACAAGTTATAGCCTGCTTTGAATCAGCGTTTTGCATTAAAGTACTCTTATGTATGAAAATCACGATAAAAAGGGACTGTCATCCTTTTTTTCCAAGTTATTTATTGACGTAAATTTGCTCTTTATTTACAACCCTGCCTAAAAAGGCAATCCAATTGCTGTGACTGATATGATGAAAGGTGTTTCATTAATATGCATGATTGAATTCATGCATTTTCAAACAGCGCATCGTGAAGGGCTGAACGTCTTTTTGCTCGGGGCTATCCACTACATTAAGTCCGTGCATCGTAAAAAATTGTGCCGTTGTCCTTCCGTCATCAGCGTCGATGTTGAGGGAAAAGGGGGATGGCGGTTCTGTGAAAGTAGTGAGACACGTTTTTGCGCTGGTGCTGATGTGAATGCATGAGCAGCTGTTGCCTTGCTGAAAGTTTAATAGGGTTGCAGCGCTCATAGCCTGGCTGATTTGGTTCGCAATCCATCAAGAGCCGCAGTTTGTTTAGGGAAAATTGAGATAATTGTCAATGTGGTGTTGCTATGCATAAAAGACTTGACGAGTTAAAGATACTGTCAGCCCTCCCAGTTCAAATGGATTTTTTGGGAAATTTAGCAATTGAAACTTTGTCTATGCTTTTGTGAACGGGACTGCATTTGTGAACACTTTGATGATGGTTTAACTTTGCTCAATCATGATTCACTTTCCAAGCTCTGTGTGAAATGTTTGCCTGATTACAGCCTACTGTTGTCGCTCAGCTCAGCTCTGCTCTGCTTTCCGTTGCCAAGCTGGCAGCGGAGCCATAGTAACCTCCCGCAACTTGGCCTGCTCCCGTTTTCTCGGGTGACACCCCGAAGGGACAGAGGTGGCAGCCGGAAAGGCTCTGATCTTTGTGAATCACAAGCTACAGGGGGGGTGTATTGTTTCGGCTCCAAATCAGATCGGCAAATATAAGCGGACGAAAATGTCTGAGAACCAGCCATGTAAGATGGCGTTGGGCCAAATTGTTAAAAATCTTATCCAATTTCTTCTTCGAAGGGCAATTTGCCGGTTGGTTTTCATCTTGGCTGGATCGTTTCACACCTCAAACTACACCGACTTCATTTGGAAGTGAATTGCTTGGGTCAAAGCTGACTTAAAAAACGATCTGTTTTGATTTATTACCAAAAATAGTATATTTAAAGTTGGATAAAGCTACCATGTACACTCACCCTTTACCCAGGGATGGGCAAACCGGTCATAAAGGGCCGCAGTGGGTGCTGGTCTTTGTTACAACTGATCCAGCACAGGCAGTTTAACCAATGATTGGTCCTGGGAAACAAGAATCACCAGACTGCAATCAACTGATTGCACCTGAAAGACACCAGATTGGTGAAAAAGTGTCCTCTTGATGGGTTGGAACAAAAAAACGAATCTGCTGCGGCCCACTGTGGAATAGTGTGCCCACCCCTGCCCTAATGATTTACCTGTCCAAACCTTGAAACTAATCCTAACTCTCCCCCCACCAAATCCCAACCCTTCCTTTACTCTGACCCAAATTGTGAACTTAACCTTACCTTATGCCAGTGGTTCTCAATTATCTTCTCTCAGCGCCAACACTTCTAGACACATTTTTTGGTAAATTCACTCACTAATCAAAGAACCCAAAAATTCATTGACTGCTGAATTTTATTTAAAACTGCAAGATGGAAAAAAAAAAGCAAAAAAACTGATTGCACCTTAACCGGAAGCTTAACAAGCTCAAAAAACTCCAAAATGTAGCTTAATGGCAGATTACTTGCAACTATCAGGTCCCACTTACTGTACAAGAGTGTGCAGCACCCATCTGAAGGCGTGCTCCTCTCACTGTTGGTTTTTATTGGTCAATATCTTATAGTTGCATGAGCCTCATTGATTTCGCCGGAGGCATGAAAATGAAACTATCAATTCACACTGAGAAAAACAAACAAACAAACAAATAAACAAAAGTAAGGTGTAACGCAGGCGACAATTTGAAAAGTAGTAGAGTAAAGGCCGAGTTATGCTTCCGTGTCAGACCTGCGCCGTCAAGGAAGACCCGATTTATGACCCTCCGCCGTAGCCTCTCTTGCTCCTTCTCAATTTTCTGACTTTGCATCGCGTCATCGCGTGTGATGTGGCTCAAATGGACTCTGATTGGTCCGCTCAGACTGTTGTTTCTGCGCGAAATCACAGCCATTGTCAAACATGATTTTGCTACACGCAAAAATGGGACCAAGCCGACAAGAGCATCAACGAAGAGCAACTACGACAACTTCTACAATGTCTCGTCAAGACATTATGAAGATTGCCAAATGGCAAGCAATTCGTGGGAGGAGTTTGACGAAAATACGGGGCTGGATGTCAACCAGCGATTGAATAAAAAAATGGAAGAACCACCGAGACAAGTATGTGTGTGTTCGGAATTGAATGGCCACACGAAGCGGTGACCCAGTCGGACAAAAACTGCCAGCTTTTTATAACTTTATGTCGTATTTTTGGTTGGTGCACGTCGTCATTTATTGTTCACATGTGTTTGCTGTGAGTCTGTGACTTAATTACATGTCACACTTCAAGTATATGAAGAATGAAAGCACAGGTTTGGTGTCAAAAGAGTTGTTTTGATGTTAAATTTTCAACAACAGACAGTTCTCACTCTATACATCATCACTGATTGAGAGTGCCTCGGTGCTTTTATGATAACGTTAACATCAAGGCTTCCAACGCTGTTTGGGAAGTTCCATAGCCGCCAGGAATCTGCTACGGCTTCCCACTGGCTGGCTGTAGGACACGGCAAACAAATCGGGCTGGAGGGCTTTGCAGACCTTGAAAAAAGGCTGGACGCAGTGCTCGACGCCAGTTTGAAGCTAGCCGCCACAGCTTGCTGGTTTCCACCCGAGGCTAGAACTCTCTGTCCGGCATCATATGTTGGACAGACCGCCTCGAAACCGTCTTCTGCGTCGCCTGGGCTTCAACATTTGTATGGTCAACATTTATTCAATGTTGATGAGCTCAAGACCCACATTCAAGCGTTCCATCTTGCGTTGTTTATTTATTTTTTTCTCCGTTACACTAGACTAGAGGAAGTCAACAAGCATGCTCCAAAACCGCCACACCCCTCTAGTTGCTTGGCGGTGAATTACAGAGCAATGCGTTCCCTCACCGCAGAACTATCGAATGCTCATTGATGTCGTAGTCACGTCGCCGTCACCGCAATGCAGCAGCATAACTCAGGCTTAAGAAGTACAGATACATGCTGTAAAGTGTTGTGACGTAAAAGTAAAAAGTACCACTTCATATTTGTACTCAATTACAGTACAGATACACAAAAATGTACCCGAGTAATGAAGTACTTTTACTTTGTTACATTCCATTCTGCTTTTCATAAAGCTCTTTTCTGTTTAGAAGAAAATAGCAGTACAGGAAAAAACCTTTAAACTCTGAAACACTTCAAACTTCTCCAGATCAGTCTAAACATTGTTTTTTTTTTTTTTTTTTTTTTTTTTAGTGATAACGGAAATCGGGTTTAAGAACTCCACATATCTGACTGAATTCTCAGTAAACCCAAGAACTATTGAAGTTTCCTCGTGTTTTTTGTCCTCATTAGGTTCACCATTATCCCTAGCCTAGACCAACCTTGCCACTACTCCTATCAATAGACCTTCCCCTATTCAAAGCCTAACCTCAACCCCTTCCCTAACCTGGTAATGATGTGTTTCTGCCCTCCATCCCAGGGGGTGAATAACTCCCTAATTCCGACGGGAAGTGGAGAATAGAGGAGGCGGGCCCAGTGAGATGGAGAAGTTGGTGAGAAAGGCTCGGTTGTTAGTCCTGACATGCATGAGGTCGGTCGCGTTTGGATACAGTGGAGGCTGTCATGGCCAGCTTCCCGAGGACACAACTCTCTCTTTTTTGTCTTTCTTCCTCCCCAAAGCATCCGCTCATTAGGGAGAACATCTCGCTTTGTGTGCGGACTTTAATGAGCTTCAACGAAGCTCTGCATTCAAACATGTAGCATGTGCACTTATCCACTGGACGAGCTTCTCGTGGTTCTTCCTTTCTCTTGACTTTTTTATGCTAGAGATATTGTCTCCTACTCTACCTGGCTCTTCCCTTTGTTTTTTTTTTTTTTTTAAGGATTTTGTCCTTTCTCATTGCAATGTCAGGGCTCCATTTCTTTGACGACATCGAGCAGCCTAATTAGTTCATTTGCGGAGATGGCTTCTCTTACTTGACAAGGGCTTTCTGGTCTCAAGGGAAGACCTCAAATGCCATGCTCCCTCTTGGACACAGAGGAGAGATTGAGGCCTTAAATTAGGTGGGGCAGAAAACAACAACCTGTTAGGTTAATGGGGAAAAGAATCAGAAACTACATGCATTTAGCAAGCTGTTTAAAGCACTTTTGTTTTTGGCCTCTCAGCTTGAGCCAAGTCGGGAAAAGAACTTCGTAATGACATTTGTCTCTTTTAATTGTCGGCTGACTTTTGAACAAGGTTAAACTGAATAAATAGATACCACTTTGGAGGTGGGAAAAGGTTTCAAGTTCAATTCGGTAAAGTATAAAGTTACCAAACCCAATTTGTGTTCATCCGCTGGGCTCCAGATTGAGGAAATTTTTTCCTGGCGAGACTTTTAACTAAATGAACTGAAGTCCATACGGTGATTTTGAGATTTTAAGTGTTTTCTCCATCAAGTTGTAAAATGATACAGTACCAAAAACTCAATAACAGCGAGGTCATCCTTTCACGGTGGGAAAAAGGTCAGCCGGTGTACCCTTTCATCCAATCTGTGCCATTTTCAAAGATATCTCATTAAAAGTGAGAGGCGCCAGAAAAATGGGATGTCAGGGGCAGCAGCGTGTGGCGCACCGAGGGCTCACGGGGGGGGGGGGGTTAGAGGGCTGCTTCCTGTAACACTATCCTGTTTGTGGAACGGGGGGGTATTTCTGCAATGACATTCCATTTCTGGGCAACCGAGCAGCAGCTGTGCATATTTTGCGTCTAGGCAGGTATGCGGGGTGATAAGAGCCTGAGGACATGGCTGTTTGAACAGCGATTCCTGCATCATTTTGGCGAAAGACAGTTTTTTTGGGGGGCATTACAGTTTTGGTTGGAAGACTATGTCAGGTCTATTTTTAGGGGTGCCCATTGCATGACTTGAAAAACTTACTTTTAGTGTCTAATGTTACAGGTTGCAAAGAATAAAGAATCTAGACCGATGCTATATATTGTATGCCATGTAACGTTTTATTGAAACATTTATTATTCTCTCCACAGTCAAAATGGATTGATCGTGTAGCGCTTTCAATGGTAGCCAATGAGTTAAATGAGCGCCCTTTAAATGCATTCCAGAATGTTCAGGTTCCACATACCTGTGACCAGTGCGTTAATTTTTCCAGTTTTGTAGCTAAACCCGTGTCGATGCACACCATTATGAGATATTAGACCATTATATCTGGACATGGAAAAAGGTGCTGTCTCTAATTATCAAATAACATGTTAATGAAAAAACATCCTTAGATATGTATTTGGAGTTTTATGCTAATCCACATCTTAGAACCTGACGGTTAATTTGCTTCTGCCCTGTGTAAGCACTGCTTTCCAAGAGATAGGAAAGTGCCGTCGTGTTTTCAGGAAATGTATATCAGAGGACATCTCGGGAGTCATTAGTTGTGGACTGGCTCGCGCGCTCCAGAGTGGAGCTGGAGTATCAGGGAGGCGGGGGTGCTCTCGACCGGTGTGGCCTCATTAATCACTCTCTTCGCCACTAGCTGCAGCGCCTCCCTTTGTCTGCTTTTGTTCGGTAGCATCGGAGGCCATCAACTTCATTGGCGTTGACGGTGGCACGAGAAAAGTGTCCCTTGGTGGCTCGTTTTGGGAATCCTTCTTGTCTAAAGTTGGATTCTATTAACCTACATATAAGGCTTTGCAAAAGTATTCATACCCAATGGAACTTTTTCTTCCTTCCTGGCCTTCAGAGGGGACTGAATGGAGTTGATCCATATCAACCACGACTATTTGCAATTATAGAACATATAAACAGATAAACACTGTATTTATGCATGTATGCAACTGTGCTATGCACATTTGGAGCAGTTAAGAATCAGAATTTTGTCAGCTTAAAAATTAATTAATCGTAATTAATCGCAATTAATCGCAATTCAAACCATCTATATAATATGCCATATTTTTCTGTAAATTACTGTTGGAATGGAAAGATAAGACACAAGATGGATATACTGGACTGTCTCAGAAAATTAGAATACACAATATTCTAATTTTCTGAGACAGTCCTGTATATTGTTCTATGTAAAGGACGTCAGCCAAGGTCGGCCCCCCACATTTTTACCACGCCAAATCTGGTCCCCTTTGCAAAAAGTTTGGACACCCCTGCTTTAAATGGTGGATTAATGTACAGGACTGTCTCAGAAAATTAGAATACACAATATTCTAATTTTCTGAGACAGTCCAGTATATATATTCAACATGCGGTACATAAGGACTGTATTTGTTTATTATAACAATAAATCAACAAGATGGCATTAACATTATTAACATTCTGTTAAAGCGGTCCATGGATAGAAAGACTTGTAGTTCTTAAAAGAAAAATGTTAGTACAAGTTATAGAAATTTTATTTTAAAACCCCTCTTAATGTTTTTGTTTTAATAAAATTTGTAAAATTTTCAATCAAAAAATAAACTAGTAGCCCGCCATTGTTGATGTCAATAATTACTTTCACAATGCTCCTGGATGCTGAAGCCTATAAAATCAGTCGCACACAAGCGCCAGCAGAGGGCAGCAAAACTCCGCAAAACACAATTAACAAGTGGGCCTTTCACTCTTCTGTCATTTAATTCTGTCTGAGCTGGGCAAGTGTGTTAATTGCGTCAAATATTTTAACGTGATTAATTAAAAAAAGTAATTACCGCTCGTTAACGCGATAATTTTGACAGCCATAGTTTTTTATTTATTTATTTTTTAATTGGCATGCTTTAATTAGATACTGTTCTGACTACGGATGTCCTGATCCAATCCCGTGATCATAAATCAGGCTGATCGGGCCATTTTTCAGAGGATCAGAATCGGGTGAAAAGGATTGGGTTTTCTGCTTCATGCTTGTACAGCGTGTCAACCTCCCTCTTGCTAGTTAGGCAGTGCAACCAAACTGTTTTTTGTGGTCACCAGTGTGGTTAGTGTTTGGTACTTAAAGTTAACGATGATTGACAGGTTTGTAGCTTTGATTTGGCCAGATAAGCTCGGTAGCTCTACGATCAAAGGCAAAAATGTGTCAATCATCGTTTAGTTTGTCACACACCAGCGGTAGCCCAGTCTGTTGCAACTCATTCATTGTGTAAATGAGAGGCTGTTCTCGGCAGCGTGAGTAAATTTGATTGGACTCATCCAATGAAGCATTTAATGAAGACAAGCATTTTTCTGTTATTCTTATTTAAAAATAATTCAAATTACGAAGGTGGCGTGCGACGGTTTTCTCTGGGTTCCTGCAACATCCCCAAAAATGTGCATGGCATGCTGATTGAACACTGTGTGAGTGGTTGTGTGTCTATATGAGCTCTGCGACTGGCTGGCAACCACTTCACGGTGTACCAGTCTTCTCCCTGGAGGTAGCTGTGATAGGCTCCAGCACCCCTGCAGCCCTCATAAGGATAAGCGGTTCAGAAGATGAATGAATTATATGTTATGGAGTTATGGAGAGATTAAAAGTATGGTGTTAAAGGGGATACAATGAAAAATGTGGGTGCGCACCTGTGCAAGCAATGCAAAAATAAGTGTGGAGCCTTGGCAATATATATCGCAAAGTTAATTTTTTCCAATATCGTTCAGGCATAATTTTTATGTATATTTTTTACTTTTTAAGGACTAAAAAAACAACAAAATTATCCAGAAATAAAGTGGCATTGCCAAAAGATGCAAAAATATATGTTTTAGGAAGAACTGTAGAAACTACGGTAGTGTAACATGTTTGGAACTTTTGTTCAAATAAAAACGACAAAAAAACCTTTTTTTCGGTATCCGATTGGGACTTGGTATCAGCAGATTCTCAAAACTAGGTGACTCGGTCTCGGTTGCAAAAATATGTGATCGGACATCCCTATTTCAGACAAATAAAATAATAAAATACAGAGTTACCACTACGTACGAAGTTAACTCGTTCCAGGACTTTGTTTGTAAGTCGAAATGGTCGTATGTCGAGCCCGACTTTCCCATAAGAATACCGTAATTTCCCGAATATAAGGCGCACCCGTGTATAATGCGCACCCCAAATTTACTTGTAAAATCAAGGGAAAATTATTGTACCCGTTTACAACGCGCACCCTAATTTTAGCACCAATAAATAGAAGAATACAAGAAAACAGAGCTCGTGTACAGATACAGAAATGTAATTTTCCTGACTGGTGAAACACAGCACAAGCATAGAACATTAGTAGTTCAAAACTTTACCATAAACTAGCAATATTTACGGTAATAATATGATTTGACAACTTCTCCAACTTACCAGAATCTAGGAGAAAACAAAACAGATGTGACTTTTCTTTTAAAGGCTGCTGTATAACTTGCTCGTTTCATCATGATAAATAAATGTTTCTTCCATGGATTGATACGGTAAAATGAAAGTGAGAAGGTAAGTCGGAAATCCGTGAGAGCTCATCGCTGTCACCACGACAGTAACAATAGGAACTATTGTTATTTGGGTTTGAGTTTCCCGAGGGACAGATATAAATGACGGACACAGGAAGTCTGTGTTCTTATGTTTGTTATGGTCCGAGTTGCGGAGCTGCAATAAACGTTGACTCAAATGAGTTCAAGAAACTAAATTCTGTGCTTTATGAAGAGTGAAAAAAGCAGAATTTACCACGGACAAAATCATTGGGCCAATTAGAGTGAAGTATTACCGAAACAAAATGCTGACGTCACGTACCGTAATGGTCGGCAGCGGGTCGCCGCATACGTTTCTTCAACACAACGTGGCCGTGTAAATAAAAAAAAAATTGGTTTATATATATATATGTAATATATATATATTTCTGTCTCCATCCATGTACCCGTTTATAATGTGCACCATGATTTTACAAGTTGATTTTGGGGGAAAAAAGTGCGCTTAATATTCGGGAAATTACGGTACATTATAATTCCATTTATTCGTTCCACAGCCCGAAAACCTACACTAAATCCTTAATAAATACTGCTGTTACTCTCGCAAATAGCAATTACATAGAGAAAAACATAAATTATGAATAAAAATAGGAAAAATAATATAGTAATATGTAATAATAATAATGATACCTGTAATAATGTAACGAAACGGGTTCTAATTTGGCGAATGTGTTTTGCGTGTTGTACCTGAACGCATCGCGTGGCTGACTTGACAGAGTGAGAGAGGACTTTTTACTTTTATTGTTCACCTGCGGCGGACAGTTGGCATGTTGTGTTGTACAAGTTCTGAAGTGCTTAAAAATCTGCCAAAACTGGCGATTTGATGGCGGTTACAATCATAATAATTGTCACCTTAACTTGTAAAGGCTGGCGAACGGAGGTCGGAGGGGGACTGTCGAGATCATAGACATTTTATGGCCGTATTGTCGAACCAATTCACGGACGTGCACATCATGTTCATATTTGTCTATCATTTCCATTTTCATTTCAATGGTAAGCCTCACCTTTTCCCTTTTTTCACCACCTGCACTAGCATTCTTGGAACCCATGTTGATTTCTCTCGCAAGAAAAACCGCCGTGCGGCCGTCTTGCGGCAAAACAAACTGCAGCGCTGTCATAAATCGATTTATGACAAATTTCGAGCATGTCGTCGGATGTAGAAACAAATGGCAAATCAAATTTTACATTGGATGTCGAAAAGATAGTGTGTTGAAGCGATCGTATGTCGAGGTACCACTGTAGTTGACTTTAGGACAACAAGTGACTTCGATGTGTCTTCACACTACTTTCCATCCTCTAATTTGGGCTGCTGTTTTGATGCAGCACAAAAATCTGAAAATGCTGGCTTTGTCACACTTTGTCAAAGAGACACTTATTCTCTTGGTTAATCAGCTGCGAAGACACACTTTGTACTTTTGCGAGACGTTTGTCAATTTAGGATGGAATGAATGCCATTTCACTCAGAATAGATGCTTGTTTTGTAGCCGTTGTGCAAGATTTGGGGAGAAAATGAATGTGACCTCATTTAAGGAGGACAGAAATCAAGTATGTAAGACATCACTGTGGTACAGTGATCTGGTTTGGAGAAACATTCAAACACTTGATAGCTCAGTGCCAGCCCTGCTAGTTAAAATGGTTTGGATTCTCATTTTTCACTGCCAGCTCTCCAAGTTCTAATGGATTGAGCGTTTATCAGTGCTCATTACAGTATGTGAAACAGGACTGTGTTGGAGGCTGGGTATGTGAGCAAAGTGCTCGGTTCCTGCTGGTTAGCAGTTGATCTGTCAAACGTATTGATTCCTTGGAGCATTAAAATGGACCGCTGTGAGCAAGCCTGCGCCAGGACTTTGACGAGTTGGCTCGCTGACCCGCGGAGATGCCTGACATCAAACGTCCGACGTTGGTAATAGTGAACAATGAAAGCTGGTATTTTTATCGCAGGAGAATTGAAAATGTTGCTCCAAAAGTGAAGTCGACAGCCGATAAATAGCGATCCAACCCCCCGTTAGACTTGGGTAGGTAATGGCACCAATTATGCTGTCATCGGTGATCACACAACTCATAAACAAAACCCAATTAGAAGCTGTCGTGCGGAGAGGGTGTGTGATGTCGGAATTGATGGAGTGGATACTGCTTCTGTCCTGAAAGGGACGGCGTAGGTGCGCTGCTTAAAACATTCCATTCATAGGGACAAGACATCTAATCCATTCGAACTGGGAGGGATGGCAGCAAAATTCCAAATGTTAATTTGCTGCCAGCCTTTCCAGTTAGAATGAATTGCATGTCGGCAAGTGACAAACACATTTATATTTACTGCCGGACCAAGGCAACATCGCCGTCCCCGACTGTTCTCCCACCAGGCGGGAAGACCTTCCCAATGCAATGGGAGCAGGAGGGCGGGGGGGCCGACGGTCCTGTTTTCTGCTCTGCTTCACCTGAGACACTGATGGGGCTGGGCATATTGGTGCCAAAGGGAGGCTAGAGGTGAGAGCCAGCCCTGAATGCTGAAAGCTGTTGAACATATTGTGTAGTCTGAAACTCTGTATATTGATTTTTTCTGGCCAACAGGGGGAGTTGGAGAACATAAGCAAAACTTTGACAGATGTAACATGGAATTACTCTACGCACGATTTATGATGATTAATGGTGTTTAGGCAACAAACAGGATGAATCGTGATCCCACACACATACCTCAACACACAAGGCATTGTAATTCTAGTGCAGTGGTTCGATCGAACCCCAGGGGTTCGATGAGTAAGCCTCAGGGGTTTGGTAAAGGTTAAGAAACGAAGAGTCCTATTTTGTACGCTGACTAAATCTAGGCCAAGTGGCGTTTTAGACCAGGTTTTGGACTGGTTTGCCCTTAATTAACAGGCTTTATTCCATTTCTTTCAACTACTAGCCCTCTATCTAATGGGAGGAGAAATCGGTTTGCTCAGTGGAAGTTTGACTGGCACTTGGTATGAGGAAGTATAACAGACCCACAGACAGCGTGAACTGTGTAAAAAAATACCCCATCATTTTACCCCATGAAAATAGTATATAGGATACAAGGATGACAAAAAGGAACAGTGTGAAATGAAATGAGTTTAATTTAATTTTGCAATGTGAAAATAAACAGCAAAAGGCATAACTATAGTATTTGTAGTAAGTTTGAAATTTGGAAGAAATTTGAACAGGAATTCACTTAGATGTTAGCTTGCTAGGTTTTGAATTCGTTAAAAAATGGTTGTATTATGAAATTTCGAAGGGTTCAGTGAATGCACCTGTGAAACTCGTGGGATTCAGTACCAGTGCTGTTTTCGTCAACGATGACGATAACGAAAATATCTCGTCAACGAACAAATGACCCCAGGTTGTCATGAGAACGAGATGAAAATTTGCCAAAGTTTGTCATAAATTCATAATATGTGATATTTTCTTATTGTATGTCTAGTTAGCACGCATTTAGCAGTGTTTGGTCAGGTCACTCATGTGATGTGCTGCGCCTCCCCTTCCCCACACTCATGCTTAGGGATGGGAATCGAAATCCAATTCTAATTACGAACCGGTTCTGAGTGTTTCGAGGGCTCGACATCACAATGAAAAAGCCTTAACGATCCCTTTAACGATCCCTTAAGACGCATATTGCGTCGTGACGTGTCTTGTTGTCCAGACGCATCAAACTAGCATGGCGCCAAGAACCACTCGCTCCAAAGTTTGGGTACACTTCACCAGGAAAAAGGGTTTAAGATAGTTTAGCATGAGCATTGCCGCCGTAAACATAACAATGACAGCACGTAGGTTCAAACGCTCGAAAGTGTGTCTTCACTTCACGAGGAAAAATTACAACAAAGCTACTTTAGGTCATTGCAAGGTGGAGATAACTGCATCGGGAGGGAATAGACTGCACCGTCCTCACCGAGACGCTAAGGCTCAGTCCTGGCTATACAGCTAGCTAAACTCCCAAATGACGATGCAGAAGACGTTGGTATAATTTGCTGACTTTATTCAACCATCACTTGAAGAGTGAAACTAAAAATAGAAATGGAACAAATCAATTTCGTCCCCAATAACAAACAGGTTTGCATCAACATAAATCAGCTATGGTTAGCTGCTAAAACAAACAGTTAGCATGCGTTGGCTAGCATTAGCACATCGTTCAAACCACTACACAACTGGATTTAAGTGTCTGATCGCGAGTGGAAACACACAACAACAACACAAAAGATGATACATACAGGCGTTGCCTCTGCAGATATTTTACAAACATTAACAAAGAACGTAGGCTCGTGGCAGTGTTTCCCTTTCTCACTAACTTGCTCACTCGCTTGGGTGCGGCATTTCTTCTTCGCGTGTCAGCGCACTCTTCTTCACGTGAGCGCGTTCTTCTTCGCGTGAGGAAGCGCAAGGGCACCACCACTTGAGCGTGAAAGCACCATAAAAACTAAAAGGCATGCATTTTTTTCAATATACTGGTAAATAATACATTTTAACAAGGGTCCCCAAACTACGGACTGCGGCTCCACATTTGGTCCGGCCCCCTGAACAATACCAGAGAGCATTTCAATTTTTTTTTTTTTTTTTTCCTCCCTCAGTAGTCCTTCAGTAGTGTTATTTATTTCCTGGCCTTTTTCAGTGAATAACTCTTGTTATTTTTATTTTATTTACTTTTGTTCAGTGAAAAATCCACAGAGGGTTATTTGATTGTGGCTTTCTGAAAAACAATAATTTTTTTACATTTAAGCACTCCTGCAATGGTCACACATTTTCTGTTACAAACTGATGTGGCCCTCACAGGAAAAAGTTTGGGGACCCCTGCTTACACATATTGCCAAAGGCAGAACAACGACCTATATGCCAATATATACCAATATTTTTTATTTCTATTAGAAAAATGTTTCAGCAAAATGTTACGCATTCTTGTGCATTTGCCACTTATTGCCACAGTTAGCATTGAGGCTTTGGGCCTCTTTTGACCTCGTTGTGAGTTTGTAAGGTTGTGACTTCTGATTAAACAAACTCGATGCCAATCAAAATGTTTGTTCTTCTTTTTCCCGAAATTAGAATCGATAAGAGAATTGGTATAGAATCGAATCGTTAAGCAATATCGATAATGGAATTGGAATCGGAAAAATCATATCAATTCCCATCCCTATTAGGCTCGAGCGTATGACGTGGCACTCGCGAGGTTTCCGCCGCTATTGCCATTGTGGAAGCGAGAAACATAAACTGAGGCATTTCAACACAGGTCGCTTTTTAAAAATGGTTGGAAATTATTGTGCGGTAAAGAATTGCAACAACCGATCGAATAGAAAGGAGAATGTACAGCTCGACGGAACACCATTGAGTTTCTTCCGGATCCCTACATGGAGAAAAGGCGAGGGAAAGCTCATATCTGAACTTACCAAACGTCGAAGAATGGCATGGGTGGCCTCGATCAGAAGGAAGGGCATAACGTTTGATTCTCCAGTTACACACTGAGTTTGCTCTATGCACGTCCACTCCGGTAAGTTAATTTCGTTTGTTTACGCAAATTTCAGTAACTTTACGCCCTAAGTCGCCCTGTTGTTAGCTATTGCTACAGCTAAACAACTAGCATGCATACATGTGCATTGTCTTGATAAGACATCATTCCTGTCAGTGCTAAATGAAAAAGCTGTAATATTTTGACGTGAGAGAGTGGCAAAGAATTTGTACACATGCTACATTTTATGCAGCAAAAGATTTGTACATCCGTGGTCACAGACTAATGTAAACACACATTGCCTACCTTTGCTAGAAAGATGGTGTTGCCGTTTGCTATGGCCATAAAGTGAAGATCCTGCACCCATCCGCAGCAAAACTGTTCGTAGCTTTGTAGCGATTTGTATTTTCGGAATTGCTGATGAGTGTAGTAACATATACCAAACACTAAATACAGCGTGATGTCCATTTCGCGTAGTGGTGGAAGCTTGTCGACATCTTTATTCCATTTGTGTTCGGCTTGCTCGTGAGGGTCAACATTGTTCACATCCTTAAAATTGCTCACATATCTGTCCTTTGCCGTGGTAACAAGTTTGTCTCTGTTTCGAACTGGCAAGTTTTCCTTACATTTTTCCATCTTTGGCACTCGTAGTTGAATTGTATTTGCCGTTAAGTTTAAATGTCCCGTGATGCAGACGTGCTTCCGCAATGGATGCGTTGTCGCAAATCTCGCACGATCCCGTGCTGCTGTGACGTAAACGCTCGAGCCTAATATGAGTATTCACCAGCCGGTGAACCTATGCCCATTCCAGTCTCCTTTTGTGTAACATATGTGTCAGGTGCTGCTTGGTAAGTTTTGCTAGATATGCCTTGTTGCTTTAGCCTTTAAAGGGCTGTGCTGAGTGGTCATCACACACTAACTTGTAGTGTTAGCATAGCACTCGCTTTAGCATAGCGTTCGCATTAGCATTAGCATTTGGCGCTGTGGCTCGGTGTCTTCTTAAACTAAAACGTTTTACATACAGTTTGTGGCATCCAGGTGAGTTTAATTTATTACAAATGTGCTCGTCTGTCATGTTCATTTGAAATTGTTGGAAACCTTGGATTTATTTATTTATGAGTGCACTAAAACTTTTGTAGTTTATAGACGAAAACATTTTGAGAATTGTCGACTAAAACTAGACGAAGACGAACACATTTTGAAATGACTAAAATCGCATTTTTAAATGACTAAAAAATAACTAAGACTAATAAGTATTTTCGTCCAAAATACTAATATGAAAGTTAAAGTGGCTGCCAAAAACAACACTGTTCGGCACCTTTAGCAAGGTTAAGAATCACTGTTCTATTGCTATATATTCATATGTAGGGCTTACTTTAATACAAAAACTATAAATTGTCATTTACTTGTTGTATTATTTTTATTTGTCAACAAATATAGGTATTGGATCAATATCAGATCGGTATCAGTATCGGATTGATATTGGCAAAACATATCTTGGAAAAAAGTATGATATGTATGTCTATACTAGGAGTGGGAACCTCTTGGTACCTCACGATATGATACGATTTAAGATACAAAGCTCACGGTAACGATCATCTGACGATATAGCGATACAACGATTAGCAATACATTGGTCAGGAAATCATTCTAGGATATTCTACAAGCAACTAATAAACAGAAAAAACAACCTCCTGCTGTGAATTGGAATGAGTTTATCACTAGTAGACGTCCAATCCATTTGAACTGGGAGGGTGTCCCACTTCAAACGGATTGAACGTCTATGGCCGTCAGTGGCAGCCAATACCAGGCAATGAGGTAATTTTGTGCCATTTAAGGTCATTTACCTGTTTATTTTCAGTTACTTCTTGTTAATTTTGGGGTATTTTATAGGACATACTGTACTGACATACTGACATACTATAGAACAACGTTGTTTCAATGTCACTTAACGTCGAAAATTTTTATGTCAACCATACTGATGATTTTGATGGAAAATCAACGTTTGGTAATATCTGGGTAATATGGTAGAAGATTTTGGTAGCAACTTGTTGGTTCCTTTTTATTTTATTTTATTTAGACATAGACACCTTTTTAAAATCACAACTCCCGATTCTTGGCAGGAACATATTGATAACCTTTCGGGATACAAAGTATCACGATATATCACCATTTCGATATTTTGTCACACCCCTAGTCTATACAGTATCCCTACTTACGACAATTTGACACAGTCAACTAATTTGTAAGCATTACGAAAATTTTCCTTCCATTGGTTCAAACTGTCATCATTATTAACTCATTTTCTCACACTTAGACAAGATGAGCGGACTCAGATGCAGAATTCAGTCTTTTAATAACATAAAATGGTCAGAGGCAAGTACAAACTGAGGACGCTCCAGTAGGAGGAAATAACGGGCTATGAAACAAAAATAATAAAAACGAGAAACAAGAGAGCCAGGCAAAATGCACTGGAGCATACAATTGCAACAAAGGGCTATGCATGAGGCACAAAATAACAAAGAGCTATGGCAGAATACTATGAACAACTTACAACTTAGAATATCTTTGGCTATGGACTGGCTTTGGTGGCAACGAAGGGCGAAGACACTTTGGCACAAGACTAGGGAGTGATAAACAATTTAAGCACATGAGGAATGGGGCACAGGTGGGAACAATAGCTAATCATAATCAGAGACAGGTGAGACAGCAGGAAAGGTGAGTGGTGGAAACAGGAGGTTGAGCCTTCAAAATAAAGCAGGAAAAGACAACAATATATCAAGACATGACAACCCACACCCAGGCGTGACACATATAGTGGCAGTGTTTTTCACGGGAAGGGATCTAGGAATTGCAGAGATGGCCCAAAACTAGAATAGATTCAATTTTTAGTAAATAGTTGATGGCAAGTAAAAGCTTTAGTGCCTTGTGGACTGCAAAAAAGATGGAGTTTCACATTACAAATAAGGTCTCTAAAGTTTCCTTTTCTGTTCCCTTCATTACTTTAACTTCTGTTTTGTCGCCGGTATCGCCGCCTCCGGCTGTGCGCCGCCACGCTTCATTCTTTCATTAAGGATTGCTGGCGTATCCTTGATTCCTGCTGCTGTAGCGGCGAGGATGGAAAAGTCTAGACCGGTCGGGGAAAAAAAGAAAAGAGTCTGACGAATCACCTTCACACCGCTGCGAAGCCCACAAAATGGCAGCCTGCCTGATGGCTCCGTGATAATGTGTGCGTGCTAGGTAGCACGCGTGCATTCAGATCAATCACGCTTCCATCAGTCATGATGGATATTTCATGTCAGTCATGATGGATATTTCATGTCAGTGCAAGTTCATTGTGATTGCACGTTTGAGAACTCCTGTGTAGAGTCTATAATCACCTACCTGAGTCTAAATAACAGGTTAATTGTCTGTCTTTACAGTTTTAAAAAAATAAAAATATTTTTTTTTTATGACTACAGAATTCTATGATTTCTCAGTAGTACTCAAACCTCAGTGAAATTGTCAAATTGCCACTTCTGGAAGCAGTAATTCCCGTGTCTATTTTTGTCAAACCGCAGCCAGATGATTGCAGCACTGCCAGGTTTTTTTCTGAAGTCAACCAGCAAATGTCCTGGCTTTCCCATTGCCATTATCTACAGCTAAAGGGAAGCTGTGATTGATCATCTTTAGGGATCTTCTCTTCTGGTCTTGACCGGTCCACTCTATGTGAGAGATGGTCGTTTCTCGCAGTCCTCGCATTGCCTGTGTGCAGTCACTCTCTCCTGTGGGAGATGTGCAGTCCGGCAAACCCTAACCTAATTCATTGTTTGCCACTGTTGGCAATAGGGGTCCAATCCATTTTAACCTGTTCAAATGGATTGGACATATACTTTGATGCAGGAATTATGACTTTTTTTCACCCACTCTTTGAACTCATTGGCTGCCATTGATGGCCCTAGATGTCCAATCGATTTTGACCAAGAGGCCCATTCAAAATGGATTGGACGTCTATCAGCTTTAAAAGCACTGAAAGAATTAAAATGACGTCTGGAAAAAAAAACACAATTTAAGACATACTGTAACAAAAGCAAACTTTTTATTCCCCGTGAAAGCTTTCAGCGTCCCTGAAAAGATTGCTTTTCTTGCTGTGAGCACTGAATGAGCAAATGGCTAATTTTGCAGCATGAAAGATAACAACAAAAAATGTCTGTGCATGTGTGCGCTGAGTCTCTGTGCCTTTCTTTCCTGGGCACTAATTCAAAAAGAACTGCAGGCCAGAAGCCTTCCTTTCAATGCAACACCGCGCTCGGTTAAGCACTGGGAATCCGTTAAGTAAAAAAACAAAGTGAATAAAAGGCTTAAATTGGTCTTGGCCTTCGGATGAAGTAGGAATCAAGGAGCAGGAGTTTGCCGGGAAGTTTGAACGCAGTAACTTGTTCCTTGAGATGTGATCCACTTTTCCTCATTGAACTGCGTGAAAATGCCATGTTTATATGCTACTATGTACAATGATTTTCAGTGATCAGCCTAGACATATCTTTCACTTATTTTTTTCAATATACAGTATTTATTTGTCCATTAGAGGTGTGACATTACATCGGTGTGGCGTTACAACACGATACTTTGGATGCCAATTTGTCGATAAGCTTCCGTTAAGAAACGATATATCGTTTTAAAAAGATGTCATTGTTCAATAGAGGAACCAACAGGTTGCTGCCAAAGGTTTCCTCGAGAATGGTGTTTATGTTAACTTATTGGCTGCCATTGACAGCGCTATACGACCAATTCATTTTGACAGGGATGGCGCAAATCATTCAGTCCCCAGTGCAAAAAATAAACTTTTGTTTTACCATTTAGAAATACAGTGGTACCTTGACATATGATCGCATTGACACACGATCTTTTTGACATTCGACGTAAAATTCGACTCACCATTTGTTTCTACATCCGACAACATGCTCAAAATACGACGATTTATGACAGCAGATTTTCTCGTGCGAGAAATCAACACGGTTCCAAGAAGTTTATTGCAGGTGGTGAAAAAGGAAAGAAGTTCTTTCTGTGGATTTTTCTCCGGATTTCCATCTCTGCGCCGAGCCGATGTATTTAGCCAGCTGCAAGCTTTCAAATGGAGAACTGATGCACTTTTCAAACTAAAGTGTGTAATGGAACAATATGTATTTGACGTGCTATTTCAGACAACTTATGGCAAATATGGCGTACAAATGAGCTTTGTATTTTCATTGAGACATCATGTTAAATTATACAAATTATAAATTAAAATGGATCTTAAAATCTTTAAAAAAAAAAAAAAATCCCATTTTCAAGGCGTTGCGGCTTTTATTTTGGTGTGGCGCTGCGCCTTGATCTTTCATATGTAGGGGAAACCCTGGAGTAAAATTGGATTAAAACAACAGGCAAACACATTTGACTCATCCAGTATACCTAACCTAACCGTTAATATCTGTAATGAAGTACATAAAAGAACATAATGCAAAGGAAAAAAAAACAAAAACAAAAAAAAAACTTACCTTTTTTGTGAGGAAATGTCCACTTTCACGAGATCGATGGTGCTTATCGCTTATCTCCCTTTTCGTGACACAAAAACGTGAGGAGACCTGTGCTCTAATGTGCTACTAATGTAGTGAACCGTATGTGGGCTTAAAAATACTCTTCGTGACTTGTGCGCTTTTGGTGTAGATGTCGACCCGCTGTAATAACAACACTTTCGGGCCTGTGCACATCATCATTCTCAACACCCAAATTGAAACGTGATTAGCATTAGGCCAATAGGGGAGTGGAATGGCATTACTGAGCATGATGGGAAAGATTATGACCAATAGGACAGCAGGTTACTAAGGCCCAACATTGAAAAGCAGAAAGCAGGTAGTATATATATCTTTTACAGTACTGTATAGTATTTTTGCCTTTTGTACCCTGAAATTTCGTCCTTAACAAGAGGCAATATTTTCCCGTTGAGGCGTCGTTAACCTGAAAGTTACGTTTGTAGAGACGTATGTAAGTAGAGCTACATCTGTGTGTGTTATTGTGGAATATTGTAGATCGATTTATGATGATCGATGTAGCCGTAATTGTATTGCCATATTGTGAGATCATCGTTATTGTGAAATTGTATTATAGCAAATATGTATTGTATTTATTTATTTGGGGTATTTTATTTTGTCCGTTTTGCACAATGGCAATAAATTTATTTCCTAATTCTGTCTATAGCTATTAATGGCAGTGACACATGATCATTCACTTCCAGCCCTCTGAGCTGAAATGAATTTGACGTCTATCGCGGACAATGTTTGGCCTGTCAGAATACTGCTAGAAACTCATCCATTTGCATAACTGTCGCGTGACAGAAGAACGACGTGCCAGCAGGAGGTCCTAGCCATGGCGTTAGGGCACCATTGTGGACGTTTGTGAATGTGTCAACGGAGGTGGAGAGGGCTTTCATTTCATTGAGGAATGCACACTGGGTATATTTGTTCTGGTGGCGAATGTGTCCACAGTTCACTCCATGATATAAACAGTTGTTCCGTGGGGTCTCCACACCGGGCGGCCCTCCATTAGAAGCTGTCTGCGACTCGCCAACTGTGCTGAGAGTTTAACATTTGGCTCCCTTGCGGCTGCTCTTCTTTCAATGTTTGGTCGCTGCTGTTTATTTGGCTGTTATTTTTATGAGAAGGTCATCATGAGGCCATCAAGGACACGGTTAGTGATGAATGGACACGGAATCGAATCACATTTCAAACTGGTGTTGTACCAATACCATTTTTTGGCTCCCGATACCGATTCTGACAGCCCAGTGGCGGTTTTAGGGGTGGGGCCACAGGGCCTCACCTCTAATTGGAATGACCCTTGAAGTGCCCGTTTCAATTTTAGCACAAAGCATGGCGATTGGTGTATCCTTCGTGAGAGAGAATGAGATAATGTTGTTTCTAGAGTAGGCATGAACAATACAGTGATCCCTTGATTTTCGCGGTTAATGGGAACCACAACCCGCCGTGATAAGTAATAAACCACGAAGTAGCGCCCCCGCACCCCCCCAGAATAAAACAAAAACTTTTTTTTTGTTTAATGTATTTATTAGTGCTGTCAAGCGATTAAAATATTTGATCGCGATTAATCGCACAAATGTCATAGTTAACTCGCGATTAATCGCACATTGATCACAACTTTTTATCTATTATAAATGTCCCTTGAATTATTTTAATACTCTAATCAACATGGAAAAGTGGATAGGCTTGCTTTGTGCATTTTTTTCATTGAAAACAATATGTGGTGTTATATTTCGCAGTACCATTCTCACTTTGAGTAGTCATTCACATTTTAAGCAATATCTCACACAAGTTCAGACAAGTACCTGCAATAATATAAAGAAGCTCTTCAGTGTTGTTAGTCACATAGCACGCACGCACGCACGCACGCACTCACTCACTCACTCACTCACTCACTCACTCACTCACTCACTCACTCACTCACTCACTCACTCACTCACTCACTCACTCACTCACTCACTCACTCACTCACTCACTCACTCACAGATAGCTCACACTGGTATCAGTAGTTACAGTAGTATATGGATAGAGAGGAGGGATATGTCTCTGTGTCTCTGTCTCTCTCTTTCTCTCTCTCTCTCTCTCTCTCTCTCTCTCTCTCTCTCTCTCTCAAACACCCACACACACATTTAACATTACTGTTCTTAAACATATCTACTTTGATTAATAAATTAACAGATAGGCACATGACATGGACAAACTATGAGTTACCTGCACTGCTCCAACGCAGCTTTGAGCTTCCTCATTTTCTCCAGCTCAGTAGCTGGCATGGCGACATTGCTTGGGTGTAGGGCCAGTGCGTCTCTCGCATGTCCCGTATTCCGCTGGACGTGCTTGATCATTTCAAGGGTACTGTTCCATCTAGTTGACACTTCCTGTGTGAGCGACTCTTTCTTCTGATGGTGTGCGATCTGTTGCTGCTCTAGCTCCACGGCATCTGTTGCTGCTCTAGCTCCACGGCATTTGCTGGGCTGTGTTTGAAATGTCCAACTTTTCGGCATTTTGCCAGTGCGCTGTCAAACGGGCTGTTGTGTAAAGAAACCGTGACTGCTCGGTGCACACTGTGTCAAAGTCAAAGTGACTGAAGTTCCCACAGTGGGTCGAAATAATGTGCTGTGACCCCGAGGTAGTTATCATTACTGAAGGACGTCCAGTAATCTACAGTGAGCGCGACTGTGTTTGTCTGCTCCAACACGTGCTGTACCTTGCACTTCTCCGTTAACTTTCCGTTCAGAATTGTTTTCGTTTCCATTTCGTTTCACTCAAACAGCCTACTCTTTCACAGCAAGTGAGCAGGCAAGATCAAGCACATGCGCGGGGCGTGCCTATTGTTTTGTTTCCGGGTTACAACTTTTTTTCTCACGTTGCAACCAGGGCCCACAGTTTATAAAAACTGCAAGTCCAGTTGGTCACAATGAACGTTAATCTCGCGATTAAAAAAATGACACCTTTAAAATTGATTTTCGTTAACACGTTAATAACGCGCTATTTTTGACAGCAATAGTATTTATTCATTTGAAAGAGATACATATAAGACATGTTTTTTTCATCTTTTTTTCACCACCCCAAAGTATCATTTAAAAAAACTTTTATGCATATATTTCTTTTAATAAATGTTTTTAAGTACTTTAAATATAATAATTATAATAATTTTTAAACATGTTACTGTCCCACTGAATTATTTTTAAACAAGAAAAAAAGTAGACGCCCAATCGATTAAAAAAAAAGTGCTAAATGCTTCATTGAGTGTCCATTCAAATCCGCTCCAGCTGCTCACTTACACACAATGAATTGCCACAGCAACTGTTTAACAAGTTAAACGATGATTGACGCATGAGGCGCTTTGTAGGTCGAGTCTCTGGCAAAATCAAACCTTGACCGTCTTGCAATCATCATTTATTTTAATACGCAACTCCAGTTCACTCTCTGTCAAACAAAGAGCAGGGTGAGGGAGGGAGGGAGCGAGCGTGAGACAGCGCGATCGGGTTGGGATAGCTCATTATATTTATTTATTTATTTATTTTAATTGAAAAAAAAAAATCCGAGATAGACTGAGGGGGGGAAGTTTGAAGCATGAAGTAGCGAGGGATCACTGTATATCGTTTGTTTTTGATCATGCAAACTTGTTTTCCTGCTTCATGCTCGTACAGTGCCACAGCTTTCCTCCTGCTAAGCAGTGCGACCAAACTTTTTCCTCAGTCACCAGTACAGCTGGTGTTTTGTACTTAAAGTTAACGATGATTGACAGGTTTGTAACGTTGATCTGGACAACGAGGTAGTCAAAGGCACAAATGTGTTAATTATCGTTAAGCTGGTTACACACGAGCACTATCCCAGTCTTAACTGTGCTGTGGCAACTCATTTATTAAGTAAGTGAGAGGCTGTGAGAGGCTGTGCTCGGCAGCGTGAGCGTGATAACGTGAGTGAATTAAAGATGTTTTTACCGCCACATGAAGGTTAATCTGCATTTTGCCTTGTTGACCAGAACAAACACTGAACAAAGATGGCAGCGACACTTGGCCCCTTCTTGGCCTGTCTCAGAAAAATCCTAAAATGGCCAAATCGACACCGCAGAACTTTTATCAAAGCCACGTAAAAAAGAAAAAAAAAAAAATCTTATAAATACCAAAATAATACTAAATTACTTTGTACTCACTTGAATGTAACTTATTGTTTCCCAATGTCGGGGTTAGGCGTCAAATCCATTTAAAGTGGTCATACTTCAAATGGATTAGACGTCTACTAGTGATAAGCTTACTGAAACTCATCGCAGAAGGATGATTGGACACAAACGAATGGACGTCTGTCATCATCTTGTGAAGCGGAACAAGCATATCGTAATAATATTGGTTTCGGTTCACACTAATTCAAACCCAGCTTGTCTGCCGACCGACCAGTTTATAGGCTGCTTTTTTCCATGCGATTTTTCCATTTTTTCCCGTTTTGAATCTGTACGATATAGCCGAATATAATTACTTTCTGCAGGAAAGCATTCCTATTTTTTTACACTATATGTAGTAGAAATAGCCAGAATAGCCGTCGCTGGTTGGGCCGAGATAAAAACGCCGAGAGGCGGGATGGACTTGCGTCATTATTCAGTGGTAGCTGCTGATGAATGGATGCTTTTCAGCAACGCATTCAACACGTCTATTTTCAGCCGTCTTCATTTGCCACCAATGCTGGCACCGTTCAAGATTGCATTTTAAGTAATGACAGTCGGCTGTTGGTGAGATTTGCACTTGGAGAATTTGTGAGGAGGAGGCGGGCTTTCATTTGAGCTTGTTCATAAAAACACATTCAGGCTCTTCTGCGCTTTTATGGCTTTACGCTGGTTGAACAGGGGGTTTGAAGCTGGAAAGATTGTCTTGCGAGATGTTCACATGGGGCTGACTTGATTAGACGTTTCGTTTCATCTGTCTGCGTTAGCACAGGCAACTGCTGCTGACTGGCAAGGTAGTCGGCGAGTCCTGAGATCGATCGTATCAATTGTAACTGAGAATTACGGAAAGGTAAATCCAACTTAAAACAAACATAAAAAAGATTTATGTTCAAATTCTGTCCCCTGAGGGCCACATTTGAATATACCTTAAATGCGGAAGGTAGGAAGTGTGTAAGATTATGAAATATTCAAAGAAAAGATTTCAGCCATTCAATATATTCTGTGATTAATATATACATTACAACAGCATGTCTTTTTCAGTTGATCATAAATTGGATTTTAAAAAAATGGTGACAATTTACTTATTCTATTAAAATACTTATTTTTATTTCTACTTTTTAAATGGAAAAAATACATTTTTAGCAAGACTTTGCATAGGACCAAAATGGAAACTTGAATTATTATTATTGTTATTTATAAAAATAAATGAAATATTTAATTTCCTAGCATCAAAATGTTAAATTTTGACAACAGTAATAAATTATTTCATGACTGTACGCATACATCAAGTAAATAAATAAGTAAAATGTGTTGTAATTAAAATTGTTTTATTTTTAAGTCAATAACATAGTTTGCTGTGAAATTTAAAATGTTTTAAAGAACCTTTTAGTGTGGGTTCCGTTGGTCTGCGTGTTAGCCTGGGCGATATGAAATCTTTTTTTTTTTCCACCCAAAAATTTGATACACAATTTTTTCCTGATTTTATATTTTCCCTGCTTCTTTTTACGGAGACGATCAGGACAAAAGAAAAGGCTCAAAACAACTTTTTCTCACCTGTTGACAGAGTTACTTCTTGGCAAACAAAACAAATTATTATTATTAATCTTTTGGAATAAAAAAAACTCAAATATTTAAAAATATTTATCGTGCAAACCTGGGTCTTGTTAAATTTTATTATTAGAATACTGGATGTGCTATACCCCTCCAAAAAACACACATGCTGTAGACTTTGAGGCCGAAATCCTCTTGGGTCATTTAAGGTGCCATTTAAGCTCTGCTTACGCATCTCTCTCCGGAATGTTCCATGATTCATCCCTCCCGGTATTCTGTGTGGCCCCCTGTCGAGAACCCCATTCTGATCCATCACGGGAATACTGCGACGTGAAAAGCCGCACAGGTCGTGACATTTCTAAAAGGCGAATTGCCATCATTGCGTGGTGGCTGCCCCAGGCCGAGCTATATTTCGGCGGTGAGCGATGGGAATGCGCGGCCTGAACTGACACCGTTGTCGTTTGACTCGGAAGCAAGGAGAAGAGAGGGATGAGATAGTCAGGGCGTAAGGTGTTGCATCATTACGCTGAGATAAAGTTATATGTAGTAGGACTAAACCCTTTCTAGGACACTCATTTAACTCATTGGCTGCAATTGAATGGTATTGGACGTCCAATCCATTTTGACTGGGCGGATATTGAATGAATGTCAAAATAGATTAGATATCTACTGACGTCAATGACACTGAAACATGATCATTCACAGCCAGTACTCCCAGTTCAAAATAATCCAGTGTCAATCATTGTCAATGGCAGGCAATAAGTTATATTATGTATAGCACGTCCGATCCTTTTAAACTGGGTGGGCTGGCAGCAGTGTTGTTTTTGGCAGCCCTTTCAATTTTCGTCTGTTTTTTGGGATGAAAATACTTAGCAATCTTAGTCATATTTTTAGTCATATTTTAGTCATTTCCAAAATGTGTTGGTTTTCGTTTAGACAACGAAAACTCAGAGAAATTTAATTTAGTTTTAGTCAACAATTACTCAAAATGTATTCGTCTGTAAACTAAAGTTTTAGTCAATGAATAAATAAATAAAAGGTTTCCAACAAGTTCGAATGAACATTGACAAATGAGCACATAATTGTAGCATGTACAAGGATATCACTATCTTTGTGATAATAATACACACTCTGCAGGAAAACAGTACATTATGTTTATATATCATAATGTTGTATATTATATAATTAATTAAACTCACCTAGACGCCGCGAACTGTATGTAAAAGATTTTCCAAAACTAAGATGATTCACCATGCTAGTGCTAACGCTACAAGTTACATTTAATGTGTGATGATCACTCAGCACAGACCTTTAAAGGCTAAAGCAACATGACATATCCAGGCAAGATAAGAAGACAAAACTTACCAAGCAGCACCTGACACATGTTTCACAAAAGAAGCCTTCAGGAGTGTTCAGGAGTCTGGACGCAATGAGGAACGGACCGAGAGTAAATATCAAGTTCAACTCATGCCGCAAGATAAAAAAAAATAATACCTGACTGCGGCTGACAGCCGCTACAAACAACGCCCAGTTGCTAGTTGATACAAACTATGGCCACATAATGCAGTGGTAGATATCACATACTGTATTTATAGAACTAGATGCGAAATGACAGACGACGGCGGCGTTAGCACATGTATAGAGAACTAGATGCCAAATGACAGACTTGCCAGCATTATTAGCCGCCATCTTAGAGCAGTAGACTTCTCTGGAAGGCTCTGTTGTAAAGAACCTAATTACCGTAATTTCCCGAATATAACGCGCCCTTTTTTCCCCCAAAATCAACTTGTAAAATCATTGTGCGCATTATAAACGGGTACATGGATGGTGACAGAAATAAGACGAAACGTATGCGGCGACCCGTTGCCGACCATTACGGTAATGCTTGTCTTGTACTACTTACTCTAATCCATGGGTGTCCAAACCTGTCCTTAAGGGCCGCTGTGGGTCCTGGTTTTTGTTCCTACCAATCGACCACAGACAGTTTAACCAATGAAGTTTGTGCTAAAACAACCAGCACCTGACTGCAATCATCTGATTACACTTGTGAGACACCAGATTGGTGAAAAAATGTCGTCTTGTTTTGTAGGAATGAAATCCAGCACCCACTGTGGCCCTATGTGGAATAGTTTGGACACAACTGCTCTAATCGGCCGAATGATTTCGTCTGTGTTAAATTCTGCTTTTTTCACTCTTCATAAAGCACAGAATTTAGTTTCTTGAAGTCATTTGAGTCAACGTTTATTGCAGCTCCGCAACTCGGACCGTAACAAACGTAAGCACACAGACTTCCTGTGTCCGTCAACTATATCTGTCCCTCGGGAAACTCAAACCCAAATAACAATAGTTCCTATTGTTACTATCGTGTTGACAGCGATGAGCTCTCACGGATTTCTGGCTTACGTTCTCACTTTCATTTTACCGTATCAATCCATGGAAGAAACATTTATTCATCATGATGAAACAAGCAAGTTATACAGCAGCCTTTAAAAGAAGAGTAACATCTGTTTAGTTTTCTCCTAGATTCTGGTAAGTTGGAGAAGTTGTCAAATCATATTATTACTGTAAATATTGTCAGTTTATGGTAATGTTTTGAGCTACCAATTTGCTATGCTTGTGCTGTGTTTCACCAGTCAGTAAAATGACAATTCTGTATCTGTACACGAGCTCTGTTTTCTTGTATTCTTCTATTTATTGGTGCTAAAATTAGGGTGCGCGTTATAAACGGGTACAATAATTTCCCCTAGATTTTACAAGTAAATTTGGGGTGCGCATTATACACGGTGCGCCTTATATTCAGGAAATTACGGTAACTTTTTATCTAAGGGGCAGTTTACATGGCGACTATGTGGCACGAAGACGCAACGACTGTGTTACGGAGTGGCCTCGCCTCATTCGTCTGATGTCGGCGAAGACGGAAGGCAAAGACGCAAACCTTGAAATGCTGCCTCCAAAGTGGAAGAGTTTGATTGCGGGGGCTTGAGGGGGGCTTGTTCCGCATGCATATCAAAAGCTCCCGCGGCGCGGGACCAGGCCGATAACGTCAGCACTCGTACACGTCACATTTGGCGTGTGCAGCGGTGCTGCTAAACATTAAAAACAGCAAATATGGCAGAACTTCGGCTTTAATTTACTGCTTTTATAATATTTTTAATTTAAATAGGTTGAATGTTTCCACTTTTGTGCCTTTTTGAACAAAAGAAAATGCCATTGCTTGGAGTGGGCGGGCATGTTGTCTTCCAGGATGAGAAGGTCAAAGTGCATCATTTGCTGTCACCTTGTAAATCTGCACTGCCCACTAGGGCCTGGCATGAATACTACATCGTTTTCATGCGGAATTGTGACATTGTTTGAATGGAGATGGAACCATATAAATTCAAACATGAAATTTTTCGTCTTCTCGGAGAGCCATGAAAACGGCACTTCTAGATCTCCTAAATCGGCAAAATCTTGACTTGAATCTATCTTTCAATGATGAAACAGCTTTAAAACTCTATATGTCGAAAGTAGACGGAAGGGAAATTATGGAATAACGGGAGCAATTTTAACAACTTCAGTGCTTGATTCACAACATTAAATTAATTGAATGTAGTTTAAAGCTGCTGATACAGAATGGGGACTTGAGTATTTTATTTACTATTTTGAACAGTTAACTTGATACTGAAATAGTAGTTTGGTTTAGCCTGAGAGGATTTTTGTAACTTGAAAAATTCGGGGGGGCATCGATTATCGATTTATAATGACATCGTAGCCTCTGAATCGTAATCGAATCGTTAGGTGCCCCAAGATTCCCACCGCTAGTTTCAAATGTCGGTGGTACCAGTAAGAGCTTCCTAAATTCCGGGTTGTCCCGCCCAATCCAGGACTGTTGGCAACCCTAGTGGGGTGGCGCAGCACGTCACAAGAGTGAAACGACCACAAACACTGCTACCATGCGTTCTAACTACACATGCGGTTAGAAAAGATGTCACAATTTGTGAATTTATGATAAACTATGGAAACTATATTTCATCTTGTCTCGTCCAACTAAAACTGTCATCACTATCGTTATGTTTTAGTCTCCCAAGAAACGTTTATAGCTCGTCATTGTCACGTCATCGTAATGAAAAAAATGTTCGTTGACGAAATCTTTTCATTATCATCATTGTTGACGGAAACAACGCTGGCTGGCAGCAAATAAATGAATTCTCATATGGTGCCAGCCCTCCAAGTTCAAATGTCTACTCATGACAAACTAATTTAAATTTACAGCAGAAGGATGAGGGAGCTACATAATTGGACGTCTGTCACCGTCAGCACTGAAAAAGTTAACATGATGTGCCATACATTTTTAAGCCCCTATAGAAACTTTGTGGTAAGACGATGTCAGTTCATAATGAGGTTAATACCGCATCTCCCTCTGCAGAGGCAGCGGTTAAGTGAAAACATGATGACCTGCCTGTTTGCATCAACAAACTGCAGCGCCGCGATGCTGAGCTGGTTCCCAAACCTGCGTAGGAGCATTTAATCATCATTACGCCTTCTACTTGCAGGTGTTGCATTTCGTGTACTCTCAAGCACTGGTGTACAAAAGTAAGCTTGAATTGAACTTGCGACCGCAGGGGGAAAAAATAACAATGTAAAATAGAGCGGCTCGTTGTTGGCCAAAGGTCAGCAAGTCCTGGAGAGAGGGGTGGTATTATAAGAACTTGAACTTGTCTGCCGTAAGTGTGCACAAGTCATCGAAAGAAAGTTAAAAGAGCGGAAAAGGGAGACATGTTTTTTTTTTAATTTTTTTTTTTTTACTACAGCTGCAACCTAATGAACCATAGCAGCACTCCATCTAAAATCACCAATTTCTCATCATTTTTTTAAGACTCGTTGGGTCGCTGCGACCTGTAAACCCCTCGGCATCTTTTGGAAGGCGACCTGGCACCTGAACACAGTGTTCCTGCGCCAGTGTGGGCGAGGTCACCCGGGAATAATACCAACTGTTTGCCATGTTATTTAGGAGAAAGTGGCAACCTTTCTATTAGATGAAAAGACAAGTATGTGTAAGATGGTTGGTTAAAGATTCGAAATGTGCAAATTAGGATTATCTTTGAACTATGAAAACAGAAAACAACTATGTTTGAACTCAAAAACTGACAGCACTTGCAAGTGCAGCCGTTGTGTGACAAATGTGACATCAGGCCACGCGCATGAGGCACATAAACGCAGATAAAATTGAAATTGGTGTTGCACCAGCGATACAGCACTAAAATGACGTCATCGGTATTAGAGAGTACGGGTAGTCCCCAGGTTACGAACGAGTTGCGTCCCTATGATGGCGACGTAACCCGAATTTCCGCGTAAGTTGGAATTAACCCTTTAAGCACCCCCCAAATCTCAAAAATGATCCAAAACATGTAATATATGTCATTGTACTGTCCTTGCCAAGACGTTGGAGCTAAGACAGCGAGCCAAGCTCCCAAATGTCAGACATCTGAGTGGTTTGCTGACTTTTTTCAGCTGCTCATGACATTGACTAGGGGTGTGCCATCTAAGGCACCTCACGAACGATTGGATTCGATTATGCTTCGGGGTGCTACGATTAGATCATTGAAAGATGACCATGGTATTGACAATGATCACGATTATCATGATTATCGATGCATTTACATTTTTAATGAATAAAATAGTCAAACAAATTTATGTCCATTATTTATTTAAAATATCCTAATAATTCAACAGGAACGATGGAAACATGCCCGAACAACAAAAAGCTGCCCTTAGGCTGCTTTTTTTTTGTTTTGTTTTTTCACTAGAAAGTGCAAATACATTCACCATTTCAAAGGCAGTACTGATTTCTCAACATGCCTATACAAAACAAAGCTGACCGTAAGCTGCTCTTCTTCACAAGAAGGTGCAAAAACAACCGTTTCAAAGGCAGTACTTATTTCTCTCAAAAACACAATAAAATTTGCTCTGGTGTCTTTTAACCAATAGACTTTGTTTACACACTATTTCGCATGTTTTCAGTTTAACCGCTGTACTTAATCCTGGTTTTACACGTTCTGTATCTGGAGTAACTTTTGTACACCACCAAACAACGCACAAATGGACATGGAAATGCACGATTGCGAATTTGCTAATTAGCATAGCGCTCGGCACTATCTAGTGACATCCACAGGCATCGCGTCCCATTAGGCATACGTGGGCAATTGCCTAGGGCCCCCAGCCAGCAGGGGCCCCCCAGAGGGCCAACAGATTTGGCACACAAAGATTTAGCACACTCAGCTTCTCCGCACTGTCGTAGCTACAAGTATTGGGAGTGATTCAACACCATGAAATCATTTGGCCGATTAACTATCAATTCTGTCATTGGTCCCAATTAGCATGCATGTTTTTATACAAGTCCAATCAGTTTTACCACTGTATGTATGTAAATGGTGTTCTATTACGCTTTTCTACTTCTCAAGGTACTCAAAGCGCTTATCACTACGTTGCCATGTGCCTACTAATGAATCAGCACCAGGAACACGGCAGGGTCAAGTATCTTGCACAAGGATATATAAGAGAGTTCACCAGGGTAGGGAATCGAATTCACAATCTCTAGAGTCGGGGACAACCACTCCATCACTGAGCAATGCAATTCTAAAAGTACGAGCGTAACGTGATTCACTAAGAACTTTGAGAAAAGTCCTTGCAGTAATATTTTACGTAGGTTTTCACAGGCCACATCATTATTCATGTGACTACTTAAAGAAATGGTGATTTTTCCAAGAAAGTCTGTTAATGGGTCTATCGTAATCCTCGTTGAATACTCTATAAGAAAAATATAACATATATGCATCTAAAATAATCCTAAACGATTTTATTAGCAATTTTAATACTCCTTTTAGCAAGGTTCCTTGGGTATGCGGTATGCCGCTGCGTACGTTCCCATAGCAACAAGTGCTGTTATTGTCCTACGTCACAAGCGCTGAATATTCTGAGAACGAGAATAGGCGTAAGCGTAAAGTGCGCATTTCGAGCAGAGGACGGCCACCCCACCTGAGGATTAATCTGTGCGTCCATGAACGAATGTAAGTATTTCCTCTTCATGCCATAAACTTCTTATGATAAGTTAGAGCCGTTATCAGCGCGACCGTTTCGTGTTTTTCCTGTTACGTCGGCTGGTTGATCCTACTCGTTCTTGCTGCGTCAAGGAGAGCGTTCTTTACATAATATTCGCATTGCACATTTGCTTTAAAATGATGTTGTACATCCATGAGTGTAAAGTGTTTAGTTTTCGCCACTTTTATGGCCAAGATGACCTCACGCAGCGCGCACTCAAACCCCCCCACCACCTTCGTGTTCATTTTGCTGCGCAAATATGTATGTGTCACGTGACTCAGATCGAGAGTGGGTGGCGATCGGGCCTTTTTTTAATTGGCAAAATAAAGAGAAGTTATCTGTCTGGAAATGAAAAAAGAAAGAAAAAAAAGCAGAAGAGGAGAAAAGGAAGCAAGACAGCGGTGAGTGTACTATGTTACTGTAGTTTTATGTCCTAATGAAGTAGAAGCCGGCCACTCTGAGTGTCCTAAAAAACACTCCATGAGACTGAGGCGTTATTATACTTTTATTAAATATGCTATTGCTCCAAGTGTCCCCCTTACTTGCACACGCTCAAAGGGCCCCATGTTGCTTGTTGCCTGGGGCCCCCTGGGACCCTTGCTACGCCTCTGGTGACATCTCAAAAACAACAGCAACAATAAAAGCTAAACAGTACAAGAAGGTTTGTGTCCTCAGTTCTTATAGACGCACACAGGATTTAGCAACACACGAGAAACATTTTCCAATCAACACAACTTGAACATAGTGCTGGACAACTAAAAATCAAGGCGCTACAAATTATCTCTCTTCCCCCCTCGCTCTGAAAAATAACTTGCGCACAGAAGAGAACCCAAAGCGCGACCGCCCGGTACTTTCCTGTCTCATACACAAATATATTTTCAAGTCTTTTGAACAGGAGTAAATATATCGCTCGGTAACTTCTGCTGCAGCCATCCTAACCTTGTGCATCCCTTAAGGCAGGGTTCACTAAATCCGGACCTCTGTGCCACTTTTTCTGTCGTGTTTTCCATGTCTCTCTCCCCTAACACACCTGAATCAAATGATTATGTCATCAGCAACCTCTCCGGAAGCCTGATAATGATCCTGATTATTTTGATTCAGGTGTGTTGGAGGAGGGAGACATGGAAAACACGACAGGAAAAGTGGCACCGAGGTCCGGATTTAGTGAACCCTGCCTTAAGGTGTCCTGGCGGCAGACGTGTCTTGAATTCTGTTTCGCTAGCTGCAGCTGTCATTAAGTTGTGAGCGAAAAGCATAGTGTTTGAAGTTTGAACATTTATGAATCGTAATCGAATCGTCACATGTCGAATCTCGATGAATCTAATAAATGATGTATTGGCACGCCGCTAACATAAACACTTGCAGAATGAAACTAAAATAAAAAAAATGAAATTAAATCCATCTTAAATAACAGCAATTCAAATTTGCGTTTAGAACTAGCTGCTGATACAGCAATAACAATCCACACAAACGATTAGCATGTATCAGTTAGGGTCCACACATCATCAAAATCACATAAACTTGCCGCAAGTATCTGACCACAGTTGAAAAAGCACAGTAAACAGTATAAAAGGTGTTATTTACAGGTGTTGCCTCTGTGGATGCTTCACAAGCAACAAATGTGCGCACAGGCATGGAGCTGTAATCTTTCCCCTCTCTCACTCGGCTGCGCGACTTCTTCATGGGAGCAAATGCGCTCTTCCTTGTCTCTTTGGCTGTGCAAATACGTTCTTCTTCATGTGTACATGCGCTGCTCTGATTCCTGCGCCAAAATAAAAGCATGGATCACAAAACAAAAGTCAACAAAAAAAAAAAAGAAAAAAACCCACTGGAGACAAAATGGCAGGCCAGACGCCGGTGTTGTAAATCATCCTCTGCTGTGAATTTCAATGAGTTTTAGACGTCCAATCCATTTGAAGTGGGAGGGAGCAAGTCCTCACACTCTTTACACAATCTGAATCGGTAATGGGAGTCAAAATATCCCATCAATGCAACTCTGCTCGAAACATACCTTATAGTTTCTGAGAAAATGACAGAGGAGTGAAAAAAAATGAACAAAACCTAGATATTTGTAAAACACTTTGGCGGACACCAAACAATTCCTGCACATGCCCATCGTGAACTGCGCCATCAACCAAAATGCTCTTGAGCACCTTTACTTACTTTACTTTAGTGCTGCAACGATTATTCGATTAACTCGAATAATTCGATTAGGAAAAAAGCTTCGAATTCAATTATGCTGCTTCGACGATTCGTTTAATTACAGTAGAGTGGCGTTTAATTTGTTTGTTTTGGAAGTGTTTGCATTTAGTTGCATTGATACACTGCTTTCTAGTTGCAACAGTAATTATGACATAACTCATTTATTATGACCGAATCCAGCTGCTCCCTGTTAAGACCAACATAAGGGAAGTTTTTGTTTGAGCTAATGTTTTTTATGCATTTGTAATTTAGTTTATAAGTATATTTAGCAGTTTTTTTGCTAGGAATATGTGTTTGAACGATTTCTTAAGAGCATTGTATAACAAACGTTAGCATTTTACAGCATTTAAGCCAGCGGACTTTTGGTATGCAAGTTAGCCAATTGTTGTTTTGTTGTACTTGGATCCTCATTTAATCATGTTCTCGTACCGTTTGAGGCTAAGCTCAGGTATTTTAATTTTTTCTGCATAGTTTGAAGAAACACTTGGAAATTTTTGTTTTGTGTTCGCATTTAATGATCGTTTGAAAGTGATATATTAGCAAGCTTTTGCTTAACAGCTCCTAAAATTTATTCTGCAATGATCCTAATCCAATTACTGTATTGGCCCGAATATAAGGTGGCCCTGATTACAAGACGACCCCCTCTTTTTCAAGACTCAAGTTTGAAAAAAAAGACTTTGAACACCAAATTATTTTTTATACAGAAAATAATTACAGTACATCTGGAACAAATGATTATAACAATATATTTGAGAGAAAATGCATATTATTTTGCCTCATTCAAATCTTAATATCTGAACATTTAAATATGTAAACTAAAGTGCACTCACATTTCTAAATGAATAGCTTCTGTTTTTTGAAATGTAAATAAACCAATCTATTGTGATAAAACAACAAAACTGCAATAACTGCATTACCCATCAAAGTGACGTCTAACTGTAACTGTAGTCTTGAAACAAATCTGAATAAGGAAAAACATTGCAATAAAATAATGCAAACTGGTTAAACTTGAGAGTAGCTGAGATCTGACATGACAGAACATTACTCCTCATGTTCGGCATTCGCTGAATTGATATCTGGCGCCATCTAGCGTCGTGAATGTGTATAATATCCAGACCACGCATATAAGACGGCTCCCACTTTTTCAGTCTTATTTCAATGCAAAAAAACACCCTCTTATATTCGGGCCAATACGGTACCTTATTATTTGAACTAACGAGTTGATCGATTAATTGATTACTAAAATAATCGATAGCTGCAGCTACATTAGTTACTTTTGGTAAGTAAATATTTTACTCTTTTATAAACTGTCGCATAGCCTTACTAGAAAATGTGATCGTTTATATATAAAAAAAAAACAAAAAAACAACAATTTTAGTGACTCTTATTCATCTTTTCCGACCCCAATGGATGATGGGTATTTGTAGTAACCACAACTAAGAGTAGTGATTGCTGTTTTTACGTCATGTTTGTTCCGTTCATTAAAGCGTGTTGTTTCTTGGGGTCGTACGTTGAAAGGTGCACAAGAACAGCAAGTGTTAAAAACAAAAGCCAGTCTCTGTAATTCTTCTCTACGTCGCTCGCCACAATATTTACTTATCAAATCAATGTGCAGTAAGTGAAGTTGTTGAAGAGACCGCGGGTTATACTATATAAGATTATACTATTGATTGTTATACTATTGATTGTTCATTTCACACCAAGCATTAACAAAACATTCAGCAGCGTGTCAAGAGCCAATGTCTCTTGTGTCTTAAATGTGTTAAAAATGTTAATTAGCATGGTCTGTTTATATTGCAGAATTAAGTTCACCTGCATATAATGAATGAGCAACACTAAAGCTAACTAAGGTATCACTTCAGTACTGGAAACTCATAATAAATAACTTACTGAAATCTAATCAATTGCAGTCATTTTGAGCACTGCAAACTCAAATAAGTTACTGTCATCTAATGATGAGCACTGCAAACTCAAAATAAATAAGTTACAGTGATCTAATATTAACCTTAATTTGAATTCTTAAAATTTGAAATAATGAAATCTATTGTATCTCATTAATGTTAGTAACAAATTATTTTCTAAGGCAGCAAGTTTGTATTTTTTTAAGTAAAGTCAACTAATCATATTTCCCAGTGCAGGAAGATCAATAATTAATGAAAAAAAATGAAAATAAAAAAATTAAAGAAAACAAAATCTGTGTGAAACTGAAACTGTAGTGTCTGGAGCAACCATCATTGTCTTTGGCTTGGTCAAGCTGCGGTCACATGGTCTCTGGAATAAAGGGATTACCATGGAAGCAAGCTCCAGATGTTTTTCCTTACATCTTCCTTGGCTCTAATTAACCAGGGCCAAGCTTCTACCAAGGGGTTTATCTAGCTCCATGTCAATTTGCAGCTATCAGCTCGCTCAGGGAGGTCGCAACAGCTCCAACCATCTCCAACTTTCAATTAGATACAAACACATAAAAATGCTGCTGTTGTTGTTTTTAATGTAGGAAATGGAAAAAGATTGTTTGGTTGCAAGTTGACTTTGTTTCACCATTCCTTGTGGATGACATTTAACATAAAATAATACATGGAAAAATGAGTTTTTCACATGGCGGGAGCAACTTGATTAAGACGGAAAATGGCCTCAATCCGAGATCTAAAAATGAATATTAATAAAAGAAAAACTCATTCTTTTGAAGTGTAACGTTCATTATCAGCTTGCTGTAGGATGTTGAGTCTGGTTCAGTCAAGTCTGCTTTTAGCTCCTGATGCGGAGCAGATGTCACAGATCAAACCGGAACCTGACACCAGAATGAGCATTTCATTGGAGAAGATTTATCTCCCACTCCTCATTAACTCATTTGCTTCGATTAAAGATGATATGCATCCAATCCATGAGCATTTGTTCGAACTTATTTATATTCACAGCAGAAGGATACGTTTATTACTTGGAGATGTCCAATCCATTTGACATTGGACATCTATTGTCACCAGTGGCAGCCAATGAGTTCATTTTTTGCTACGCCAGCCACTATCGGAACTCAGTTTCCGTTTTCTTTGGCGCAATCCCACTCCAGGGCCTGTTAACTATTCAGTAGTACAGCTTCACATTTACTGGTTTGAATCCAGAAGGCCCTTTTGTTATTTATTTACACAATGTTGGATGTCAGGCGAGCAACATCTGTAAGCAATTGAGACAAAAGAAGGACATGATCTCACATTTAAGCCGCTCTCCTACCATAGCTGAGTTTTCCCACTCCTGTAGGAATGGGCTGAGAGGTCGGAGTAATTACTAGCTTTGGCTACTGGAGACACATTTTAAGTGCTGATTCATAGTGGAAATGCATGCTTTCGCACAAAAAAAGAAAAGTGGAAAACTTTAAGACTACTGTGCCAAAGCAATAAAATTCAGGGATAGCCTGTTTTACACTGCATTTCTGTGTCACCAGCGGTGACGAAACATTTACAGAAAATATTTGCTCTAAATTGGGAGGGCGGATGGAATATTAGTTCATTAGCCCCTCCCAGTCAAAATTGAATTGGACGTCCAGCCCCGTCATGGTCACAGGGTTCCCGCGGGTCCGTAGAATGTCTTAAATTTAAAATCTGGAAAATCAAGGTCCTAAACTGTGTCAAATTTAATGGAAAATTGCAGAAGGTTTTAAATTTCCAGACGGATTTTTTTTCAATTAAAAAAAAAAAAAATACTGATAAGCTGTCCCGAGCCGATCGCGCGGTCTGAAACCACAGCATTCACAGCCAGTCTTATGTGGGCATTTACAGGTTACCTCCTGTTGATTTTGAGTCACTTACTATTCATTTAGGAGCATTCCAAAGTCCCTTCCTTTTCAGTAACCCAAAATCAACAGGAAATGACCTGTAAATGCCCCCACATCAAAAGGAAGGGACCCATAAATACTTAAGCGGTAAAAGGAAATGACTGAAAATTTTTCTTATTATTAATTATTAAATAATAATTTTCGGACTGTAAGGGGCACCTGACTATAAACCGCGACCCACCAAATTTGACACAAAAACGGCCTTTGTCAATAGATAAGCTGCACTGGACTGTACTGTTTAGCTGTCCTCACTGTACTATGGGATATTTACGCCAAAAGATATTAACCGGTAATAATATTTGACAGCGGTATCATAAGATTGTCATAAGATCAAATGAACCACCATGAAGCTTTGAACCAATTGGCTGCAAAGCTTCATGGCTTCAAGAAGCTTCATTTGGCCATCAGTACTCCCTTGGGGAAGACAGTCAACCTCTGCTGCCACCTGCTGTCAACACTGTTGTCGTCTAACATGCCTCCTAACATGCATTACAGCGCTACAGATGTAAATAACAGTCAAAATTCATGTTCTATGCTAATTATATCTGCAATTACTGTTCCAGTTGTTTCATTAATTACTAGTTATGGTGTTTGGTAAGATCGTATTTAACAGTGGGGCCATAAGACTCATACGACCATCATAATTATGACATGACATTGCCATGAGCATTAATGAATGCTTATGACGGATGTCATTTTGTGTCATCCGCCAAATTAGCTCACTTTTGAATGGGATGTAAAGATCCTAGCTGTACATAAACAGAGTTAGTGACATAATTCACGATTTCATTGATGCCCATGATAGTGTCATGTCATAACTATGACGGTCTTATGGCAGTCTTATGACGCCGCCGTCAAAGAAAGTGTTACCTATTAACCTAAATAATAATTAACCAACAACTAAGCCACACTGGACTATAAGCCGCAGAATTCAAAATAAGGGAAAAAAGTAACGGCTTATAGTACGATAATTACGGTAACAGGAAAATTGTTGCCTGGAATTGGCTGCCACTGACTGCCATAGGCGTCCAATCCATTTGCAGTGGGAGGGATTGGACGTCTACTAGTGATAAACTCATTCCAGTTCACAGCAGAAGGATGAAAAGAGCTCATTTTTCTGTGTATTAGTTGTTTTGTAGAATATCCTGGAGTGATTTCCTTACCCGTAAGCCTGTCGGAATATGCAATAATTCCATTTATCGCACGGTAAATAAAAATGAAGGCGGTAATTTTCCACCGCGATTTATCACCTCACCTGCACGTGCGTGCGCGCGTGCGGCTGATGTGCTGTTAAGAGTTCAGCTTCCTTGTTACCAACTACGCAAAAAATGCATTTTCGTTCTGGGTCCGGCAAAAAATAGCGCCGGAGCCAATTTGTTCCCATTATATCTTATTGTTCAACGTATACCGGCCGCGTCAGTGCTCCGGATTGACTGCGGACCATCTCCGGCGTGCCGGAGCCCGCCGGATGGTTTAGGCTATTTTTTTATTTTAGTGCAGTTTTAGTTTAGTGCAGGTGGAGGAAAAAAAAGAAAAGGTGACGCTTACCATTGAAATGAAGATGTAAATGATAGCAAAATATAAGCATGGTGTGTGCATCCATGAACTTGGTCGACAGTAGGGCCGTAGAATGTCCATCTCGGCCGGTGTTCTGACAAATTTTGCAACCCATCAATTTTGCAACCCATCAAAAATTGCTACCTTGCGGTTTTGTGCACGCGCGTAACATTAAAAATGGCAGCGAATGCGGCGATTCCAAAGTAAACACTACAAATGTTTCTTTAAAGAAAGGAATATTTACTTAAGTTTGATCATGTAAAGACAAGTTCTCAGACACATCCTACTATGTTAGCTGCACACAGCAACTGCACCCCGCGCTCTCACTGTTAACGACTTCGCCGTGTCGTTAAGTATTAATTTACGCCATTTTCGTGTTGCACATGTATGTTTATGATGTATCTAGTTAGGTTAGTACCTTTGGATAACATTGAGAGTCCAACTGAATGTAAAAGAGGGCTTTTTCAGCGCCACGAAAGCTTTGGGAGCAAAATTTTATAAGGGAGCAAATTTTGACAGAACACCGGCGGTCCTCCTCCGTTCGCCAGTCTTTATAAGTTAAGGTGACAGTTCTTATTGTGGTAACATCGCCAAAGAAATCGCAGCTTCGTCAGGTTTCTAATCATTTATTCAATCAACTCGCCGAGTGTCCACTGCTGTTGACGCCAGGATCGAAACAGAAAGTAAAATAGCGCTCTCCTGCTCACCGTCAGCCCCGTGGTGCGTTCAGGTACAGCAAAAAAAGTCTGCTACATAAGAACCCGATTTGTTACATTATTACATCTACTGTACTGTATTATTATTGCTATTATTATATTATTGTTATTCTGATTTTTATTCATATTTTATTTGTTTTGCTATTTGTAATTGCTATTTGCAATAGTAACAGCAGTATTTATTAAGGATGTAGTGTGGGTTTTTTGGCTGTGGAACGAATTAATGGAATTATAATATATTCATATGGGAAAATCCTGCTCAACATACGACCATTTCGATTTACAAACACGCTCCTGAAACGAATTAACGTCGTATGTTGAGGTACCACTGTATTACACGTGGAACACCATAGCAGAAGCTATGAGGGGAAAAGTTTTCATTTGCCTAGATCAGGGGCGTCCAAACTTTTTGCAAAGGGGGCTAGATTTGGTGTGGTAAAAATGTGGGGGGCCGACCTTGGCTGACGTCCTTTACGTAGAACAATATATTTAAGCAAATTTTAGCAAGCCATTCAGTGTGTCACATTTGCTTAATTATTTTTTTCCTCTTTCGACTCGACTCAACGTCACTTTGCAAATGAGGCAGACACAGTTGTTGCGTATTTTAGTGAAGAAATAGTCTAATTTCCACCTATCCCTGAAACGTCGGCCGTCACAGTCAACTTTCTTTTTTTTTTTTGTTAATTGTCACCATTTTAGAAAATGGAAGTAAAAGGTCACACGGAGTAATGTTGCTTAGCCCTTAAATACCTCCAACATGAAGCAATTATTAGAGAATCCCGAAATTTGAAAAATAAGGTCCAAATTAAACTTTTTTTTTCAAATTTGTAAAAAGAAAAGTCAAAATGAATATGTGTAACAAGCGCTCTATATCTATAACCCGTATATAAATCGTGTTTTTTTTCTCATGGAACCTGCAGATGCATGTGTTGACTTGCATCCATTTTTTTTTTCCAAAACGAAATGTCAAAATTCTAAATTAGTCTCAAAATCATGGAATTTTAGTTGTATCAAATGTGATACATTTGGCAATAAAGGGTTAAAGTGCTGCTGCCTTTTAGTGGGTAAATGAAGGGCAGCATTTTGTGTGTAAGCTACTTCATATGCTGGTTGCAGTACTGCTGACCAATTCATTAAATCTGTGTTCGGTCCAGACGTTATTAATTTTATGACAGAGGCTAGGGGCCAGATGAAATTTGACCACGGGCCGCATTTGGCCCCCCGGGCCGGACTTTGGACATGTCTGGCCTAGATGCTTAAATTATTAAGTGGATTTTTTTTCTTTTCTTAAAAAACACATTTTATTTATTCTGTGTTTCTGTGCAGTCATAATATTGTTGTCTTTTACTTAAAAGAGGCATGGTGTATTGTTTTTAGTTGTGATTTTTAAATTTAAGAGTAAACATTTATTGGGTTTAACTGGGTGTACGTGATCTATTAATATATTCTGTATTCTCACAGTGTTATTGTATTTATTTTATTTTTTTAATTTGGGGGGTGCAATAATATCGCATATTGCAATAATTTATGAAATAAATTATCGCACACTAAAATTTGTTATTGCGATTGGCCTACTTACCCGTGTATTGATAAATTTTGTTTGGCCGTATTGTGGGACCGTTATCATGTGCTTTTTATCGCAAATCGTATCGTATCACAAGCCACCCAGAGTTTCCCACCCCTTGTGCAGTCTGCAAAAAGACTTCATGAGGGACAGTAGGAGTCATACGGGACCAGCGGTCTGTGGCAGCACTTCTTTGTTTACAATGAAATAATTTCTTCTAAATATTTATTCATCAGAAATTGTGACATGTTTTGGTCTTAAAATGTATAATTTTAAGGTCTTAAAAATGTCTTTAAAAAAACATTAAATTTGACTTTTAAAAGGGTGCACGAACTCTGTGTCAGCCAATGAGTTCAATGAGTGGTCCGTTTAGGGTTAATGATTAAAAGTGATTAATTCAAAACCTGTTCTTATTTTTGGTATATTTATATTTATGAGTAACAACAAAAATTTGAGATCACAGAATTCGATTTCCTAAATGAAAACCATGGAGGTAATTTTAAGAATAGGCTTCTACTAATATGTCTGGCCACTCATGTCTTAATGCATCACAGTTGGGTGTTGTACAAAAATATCGATGAGATCAAATAATAAAAGTTAAACATATTAAAACAAATACAAATCAGTACCACATCTGCTTTCCAAGTCTGGTCGCCCTCTACTTGAACCTTCAGAGTTTTCTGAAAATGATTTATACAACATGTGGTTATTCAGTTAATTATATTTCATTAATAATGAAAAGCAACACCCCTCTTTAATCTCTGGGCTTGATATCACTCCACCGCCTCATTTCAATCAATGCCAGCATGTGTAGTTGAGTGTTGAGTAAATCCTAGAAGGACGCGTTCGCCATCAAAGTTGTCTGTTTAGCTGCCAGCTGGATGGAAAGAATGCGATGTTCTGATTAGGTCTGCCTGCTCGGTGGAAGGCGGCAGATAACTTGGGCGTGATAAGCCAAGCAAATTGTGCCGTGTAACAGATGGATGGAGATAGCGAGCCTTCAGGCTGCCCAGGTAGACGTCGGGATTAGAGACGCCAATCTTTATGTCAATAAGTGATTTGATGGTTTGTAAAAATGCGCCTAGTGTTTTCCGCCCCAAAGGTAGATGAATCAGGTTTAATTTTTCATGGGAGATTTGTCAGAAGTTATGCTGAAGCTGAAGATGTGTGTCTGACTTTGTGTCTAGTGCTTTAAAATTCACCCAGGTTGCTAGTTTGCCTTTATTAATCTAAAAAAAGACAGAATTTTTTTTTTTTTTTTTAAATATATACAACCTGTCCTGTTCAGCTGCTTGACACGGAGAATGAAAATCTGAGTGTCAGATTGGGCTAAACAGTTTTAATGTATCACATTGGAGTATGTCATACTTCCATTGTGATCATTCAATATACCGCGTTTATTCTGAGAAAGCAGTGAACAGGAAGGGGTTATTGGGGAACAGAAGAAATGGAGAGACAAAAGAAGCACAAACAACAACAAGAAATACATTGAATGCCTACACTAACTATGAATATGTTGGTGCTATCGTCATCTAGTTGTATTTCGGGTTGACACCATGTGGAGGGCCTGATGACAAAGGAGAGGGACGGGGAGAGTCAGAAAGATAAGTGATTGGGAGGGGTTGAGGGTACACAAATCAGCCATGTGGTCTAGAACCAGTATTTGTGTGAATCCATTGTGAGTGTGAGTATGTTGGCATCCTCTACTATGCTGTCCGATCGCTAATGCTGACACCGAGGTTTTCTATTTGAGTGTGTCGAATTGCACCTAGGCATGCATGAATCCCATCAGACATGTGATAATCCTGCAGACTAGTGGAAATGCGGTACGGGTGCCGCTAGCCCATACCTTCTCCCGCTGCCCAACAAAGGGGCCGCCGTCATCCGCCCTGGGATCCAGGGCCAAAACCACCCCCACGCCTACCCCCACATGCCCACCCGGCCAACGAGCCACTGCCATGGCCCCCAACTGGCACGGCACATCGCGGGACCCTCAACGGTCCACCAAGCCCAGGGCAGGCCAAGATCCCCCACTAGAGCAGGCTATACTCAGACAACCAACTGGCAACCAGCCACGCAGGGTGGGTACCCAGGCAGAAAAGAGAGGGGAAGGGGGAATATCCGTATTCTCAATGGTTTCAATTTGTCGTGCAATTTATAGTGCAATTCATGGAAGCCCCGGTGCTTTCAGACGCTGTAAACTCATTGGATGCGTTGCATAAAAGGTGTTATGTGGAAAAGCTTCAGTCTATCCATTCGCCAGATCCATATTTCATGCCTAAATCGATATTTTTCGACCCGTTGTCTTCGCCCTCTCTGCCTGACATCTGCTACCCTGATATCTACAACTATCTTGTCCACACAAAATCAGCCTATTCACACGAAAGTTTGAAAAACTTTAAGAGCAGCACTCTAAGCAGCATTACCCCGTGTGACCCTTTACTTCCAATTTTCTAAAATGGCGACAATCAATAAAAAAAAAAAAAGTTGACTGCGATGGCAGACGCTTCAAGGATAGGTGGATATTGGACTATTTCTTCAATAAAACACGCAACAACTGTGTCTGCCTCATTTGCAAAGAGACAGTCGCTGTTTTCAAAGAGTTCGTTGTGACGCGATAATGATATTACCGAACAAGACACGCTGACATGTACGACAACATTACAGGGAAGATACGCAGCGAGAAATTATAGCAACTTGAAGCTAGTTTAATTTCACAGCAGCAGTATTTCGCAAGAGCCCGAGTGTCGAAAGAGAACGCCACAAAGACGAGACTGTTGAAATTATGAATTAAAAAAAAAAAAAAAAGCTAATGTGACACACAGAAGGGCTTGCTAAAATTTGTTTAAATATATTGTTCTATGTAAATCAGCCATGGTAGCCCCCCGCATTTTTACCACACCAAATCTGGGCCCCTTTGCAAAAGGTTTGGACACACCTGTTTAACTGATGATCCGTAGACGAGGCCAGCTTCTTTCACTTGGTACCAGCTAAATATTATTCAAAATGTAATGATGGCGGAAGAAATAAGCATCTTGAATTTGAAACTGTATGTTGTCGGCGATTAGCCTCGCAATGATCTTAATTGTGGTTGTCAGCCCAAAACCCTCTAAATATATATATTAAATGCATCTTACCAGATATAAAATGACTACTGCATAATCCGTGGTAATCGTTTGGAGCCCAGTTTTCTCGTCGAATTGCAGCAGTCCATCTCGCTCTCCTCTCCGGGTCTCTCGGAATACGGTAGAACTTCAAGAGTCTCCGTCTATCTTCTCTGTTATTGCAACCAACCGCCACACACGCCTTCACCATTTTGATTATTAATGTTAACAAGCAGAAAAACACGCCATAATAGGAGGAATTTACGTAGCGGTAATGCGTCAACACGACGAGTAGACGGACAATATGGCGCGGAGGCGTGGTTGTGACGTCATGTGAGTAGGGTCTATTGCTGTTGCTGCCAGGTCCCCGACTGGCAGCCATTACCTCGCACTGTAAATGGATTGTGTGGGGAAGGTAGTGCAGTATACCTGTATGGATTAAAATAGGAGAGCCCGGCTTAGCGCAGTGGGTCCGCCGCATGGAAGTTCTATCCAGGTGCCCGTCCCACCGCCCCCAAAAGACAGAACTTCTTGACGAACGCAATGAGGTTAGCCGTAAACTTGGAGAGGTAGAACTACAAATGTAAATGTTGACTGAAATCAAATTTGACAAGTTTTCAAATTTTAGGCACAGGAATGGTATTAGCTTTTTGGCTTGCTTAAGTTTGTCGAAGTTGTTGATCAAAGTTGAACTCAATGTATCAGGCATCACATACAATTCGTTGGTGTGGCGTGCCGTCCGGTGTGACAGGCATCGTGGAAATGTTATTAAATGTTGGGGTTTTTCGGGGCTGAGCCATCACTCACTGGCTCCTGACAGGTCACTGATGAGAATCACAAGCATTTCCTGTCTCACGCCCTCAGGGATATGTTTCAAGTTTGTGGGGGTGGAAAAAACGCAGGTCGGGGTATCTTTAAGTGGCATTGACGGACATTATGCTTATCATACCTGGGAAATAGACATGGGAGTCCTCTTTGCTGGGCTTTGATTTATAAAGCTCATTATAGTGTGTGTGTGTTTTTTTTTTTTTAGTGTCTGAGCAATTTTAGGGTGTTTACGTGGCGTTTTGCCTGTCACATTAAATCCATTTTTAAACTGAAATAACAAACTTATTTTTTTGTCGCTAGATTGTCCAAACTGGACTGCTTGGAAAAGCAGGTCAAGACTAGGAATGTCCGATCATATGATTGGAAATGGGGCCTGATCACATCATTCTCAGAGGATCGGAATTGCTTCTAAAAGATCGTGTTTTTAGAATGTATTTGTTGATTTGATTTGATTTTTAATGTATTAACTAGGGACATACCGAAAGCAAAGTTCTTGGCCCAAACCGAAAACTAATAGTGGAAACACTTGGCCGAAAAAAAGAAAACCAATAGGCCGAATTTTACACATGTATACAATTCATTATTTATTCCTTCTTTACAAATTCATATTTTATTTAATCATTTTCCGATGAATGCCCTTTGCCCTTGCCATTTTTTTTTTAACAATCAGGCGGAAATAAAATATGGTCCTTTCTCACAAGTACACAAACATCTTCCAAAATATTGTACGACCCCCGAGGCTCGAGGAATTTTGTTTGAAAGGTGCAGAATCTGAAACCCCTTGGGAAGGTGCGTTCTCGGCGGTAGTGAGCATTTGTGGCAAGCTCTGAACGCATCCTAGAGCAGAGATGCCAGCGTTGTCGTAGCATTAAGTTTGGTGGACGTCACAGCCGATGAAACATTGATAAATGTGCTTTCTTTGGGACAAAAATGGGTCTCACGCCGCCAGTTGCTAAGCTATTTAAGAACTCGATGGACGTTTGTGTGGAGCTGTAGTTCACAACAACGATAAAAATCTATTCCTGGAACTAGTAAAGCTCTGTCCAAGGGTATTACGATCTCTCGTACTCCTTAAAAAAAATCGCTGTTTTCTTGTGTGTGGAATCGATCAAGAGCCAGACGAGTGGGCTGAGTCCTAGCGGCGACAAATCTGAGCCAAGTTGCTCCCGGCCGGATTAAACGGCGGTGACATCATCACAAGAGGACTACGGTTATTCACACTTTTCGGTGGTAAACTTTCGGTCTTTTAAGTGAAAATGCAATTTTAGCTCTTTTCGGCCAAAAGTTTTCGGCACCAAATTTTCGGTCCCATCTCTAGTATTAACTCAATGGCTGCCATTGACTGCGTTCGATGTTCAATCCATTTTCCTGGTAGCCAAATTGGATGGCAGTGAAACATGATCACTCAATTTCAACCATCTCAGTTGAAATGGATTTGATGTCTAATGTAACCGTCAATGTCAATGAAGGAGTTATGGGCTACAAGCAACAACAAAAAAATCCAGATCATGCCGAAAAAACACAATGATATACAGTGGGGCAAATGAGTATTTAGTCAACCACTAATTGTGCAAGTTCTCCCACTTGAAAATATTAGAGAGGCCTGTAATTGTCAACATGTGTAAACCTCAACCATGAGAGACAGAATGTGGAAGAAAAAAAACAGAAAATAACATGGTTTAATTTTTAAAGAATTTATTTGCAAATCATGGTGGAAAATAAGTATTTGGTCAATACCAAAAGTTCCTCTCAATACTTTGTTATGTACCCTTTGTTGGCAATAACGAAGGCCAAACGTTTTCTGTAACTCTTCACAAGCTTTTCACACACTGTTGCTGGTATTTTGGCCCATTCCTCCATGCAGATCTCCTCTAGAGCAGCGATGTTTTGGGGCTGTTGTTGGGCAAAACGGACTTTCAACTCCCTCCTCACCCCATGGCGTCAAAATAATAACAAGAACGGTGAGCAAAAATCCCAGAACCACACGGGGGGACCTTGTGAATGACATACAGAGAGCTGGGACCACAGTAACAAAGGCTACTATCAGTAACACAATGCGCAGCCAGGGACTCAAATCCTGCACTGCCAGACCTGCCCCCCTGCTGAAGAAAGTACACGTCCAGGCCCGTCTGCGGTTCGTTAGAGAGCATTTGGATGATCCAGAAGAAGACTGAGAGAATGTGTTATGGTCAGATGAAACCAAAATATAACTTTTTGGTAGAAACACAGGTTCTCTTGTTTGGAGGAGAAAGAATACTGAATTGCACCATACCCACTAGAGGTGTGCAAAATTTCCGATTCTTAGATTATTCGTGATTCGGCCATGGAAGATTCGAGAACGATTCACAAACATCCAAATTCCGATTATTGAAATATGCCAAGTAAAGCGGAAGTACAACACGCTCAGCGCGCCGCGCGGTCTTCGGAATGAGGAACGGAGCGAAAGTAGCTAAACATCATGCTTCTCATTACCCGGCCCCTCGGGTAATGCCAATGCTCAACTCAAGGCTCTAGCTCAACTCATGCCACGAGATAAAAAAAACACAACAACATACCTGACTGCTGCCGAAAAGCTGCTACAAAGTACATCCACATAATGTTATGGTAGATATCATTTATATAGAACTAGATGCATTGAGATTCGGTAGCCTTAGCAGCACATCTACAAAAAGCTAGATGCGGGCGTTATTAAACGGCCGCCATCTTAAAGCAGTACACTTCCCTGCAAGGCTGTTGTAGCGAACCTTCCAAGCAAGCCTAATTAACTTTTTATCTAAAATACTCCTAAATCGGTAAAATATTGACTTGAATCTATCTTTAAAATAGTTTTAAAACTTTCACATGTCGAAAGTAGACAAAAGGGAAATTATGGAATAACGGGAGCAATTTTAACAACTTTAACGGTTGATTCACAACATTAAATTAATTGAATGTAGTTTAAAGCTGCTGATACTGAATGGGGACTGGAGTTTTTTATTTACTGTTATTTTTGTATATTTGTTTACTGCTATATGTTAACTTGATACTGAAATAGTAGTTTGGTTTAGACTAAGAGTATTTTTGAACAATTTTGGAACTAATGTACAAAACATAAAAAAAAAAAAAAAAAAAAAAAAGGAGGGGGGGTGCATCAGTAATCGTTTTATAATCGAATCGGAGCCTCTGAATCGTAATCGTAATCGAATCGTTAGGTGCCCAAAGATTCCCAGCTCTAATACCCACTGTGAAGCATGGGGGTGGAAACATCATGCTTTGGGGCTGTTTTTCTGCAAAGGGACCTGGACGACTGATCTGTGTAAAGGAAAGAATGAATGGGGCCATGTATCGAGAACGACAGCCCCAAAACATCACTGCTCTAAAGGAGATCTGCATGGAGGAATGGGCCAAAATACCAGCAACAGTGTGTGAAAAGCTTGTGAAGAGTTACAGAAAACGTTTGGCCTTAGTTATTGCCAACAAAGGGTACATAACAAGGATTAGAGATGAACTTTTGTCACTGACCAAATAGTTATTTTCCACCATGATTTGCATATAAATTCTTTAAAAATCAAGTATTGTGATTTTCTGTTTTTTTTTCCCACATTCTGTCTCTCATGGTTGAGGTTTACCCATGTTGACAATTACAGGCCTCTCTAATATTTTCAAGTTGGAGAACTTGCACAATTAGTGGTTGACTAAATACTTATTTGCCCCACTGTATCCAGTACATTACATAGCTCAATTCATCATATTGGATGACCAACTTTATTTTTTATTCATGTAAAACAAATCATTTGAACATAATTAATTTGCAACATTATTTTGTCTTATCTTGCAAAGAAGAAAAAGGGCATGAAATTTATTTTCGCTTCATTAAAACTCTACTGCACTAATAACCCTTTTATATGGCTATAATGTCCAGATAGCTTTGAAATGGGAAAATAAGGCATCTTGGTATACTTTTTTTCCCTTCCTTAAAACATTTCCACGGTATTGGCAGATCAGGTGACTCGGAGTCACTTGCAGAAATATGTTATCGGGATATCCCTAGTCACGACAATGGAATTGTTTCGCTCTATAATGTGTTCCTATCACCGCCATCTTATTATCAGCTGATTAAGGCACAAATTTCAGAGGGATGTGGCGGTGACCGGAAACCATATCGGGAAGCCTTTTGTGGGCGTGTACTAAAACCTTCCGATTGTTTATCGGAAAACTCAAGGGTCATTGCCTGCATAAAAGCCACTAATGACATTAGAATTGAATCTGCCGAGGTACAGAACAGAGGACAAGGGAAGAGATAATAGAGGTTCCGATTAGGCATCTTGGAGACGGCAGCCTAATGAGATTGCGGAGGTATGAGTTGATTATGCTGTCATATTGATAAAAAATAATTGCATTTTCCATAATCCCCACAAGGGCACCCGGTTCCGAGTGGGTTGAAACTGGTTTAGCAGTGCAAACATGTAACCATCCATGTACAGAGCAGCCCAATAACAGAAAAAATATAAAATGGAATCATATAGGCCATAATTAGTCCTGTGTGAATGGCAGCTCGACATGGTTACTTTGCCTCTAAATGTGGGCTGTCACAATAGGAAGCAGCATTTCAAATTATATATATGTAAATGACAATGCCAGCTGTATATGCATAAGGGCTTTTAGCGCACAAAAGGCAGAAATTGTAGTCCTCAGCAAGGAGTCAAAATAAATCTGTATGGGGCGAGAATACGACACATTTCATGTTTGCATTTACATGGTTCTGTCTTGGTTCGGTCTCCATTCAAACGATGTCGCAATTCCGTGTGAAAACGATGTAGTATTCATACCAGGCCCGATGCAGCAGTGCAGTTTTACAGTCAATGATGCACTTCCTTGACAACAACCTCCTCAGCCTGGAATATAACATACGCGCCCACTCTGAGCAATGGCGTCCACATTTTTTTCTTTTGCTTCAAAAGGCACAAAAACGCGAACATAAAATACATTTAGGTTAAAAATATTTTAAAAACAGTAAATTAAAGCTGACGTTCTGTCATGTTTGCTGTTTTGAATGTTTACTAGCAGCGAGGGTGTTCCATTTATATGGATGTTGAGAAAAAGTGCGTCTTCGCCTTCCGTTGTCATCGTCACCGTGTAAAGGTGAGGCTATTCCGCAACACAATTGTTGCGTCACCATATAAACGGCCACTGTATTTTGAAGTCCAAACTATAGCTGAACAATATTGGAAAAAACTAACATTGCGACTTTTGGGGGGTTTGCGATATACAGTATATTGCTAGAAGAATTTTCACCAAATGACCCGAATAGTTTGAGACGACTTTGGTTGACTCACTATGACCACAATGTATTTATTAGAGATGTCACGACTTGATCATGTGATTGGAAATCGGGCCGATCGCGCCATTTTCCAGAGGATGGAAATCAGGTGAAACGGATCGGGTTTTTCTGCTTCATGTTTGTAGAGCATCTCACCCTCCCTCTGGCTAAGCAGTGTGATCAAACTGTTTTTCTTGGTCACCAGTTCAACTGGCGTTTGGGACTTAAAGTTAAAGATGATTGACAGGTTTGTAGCTTTGATCTGGCCAGAGACTCCTTGGTAGCTCTTCGATCAAAGGCACAAATGAAAATCATAGTTAAACTTGGTTCTCAGTCTGACGTGTGCTGTAGCAATTCATTCATTGTGGAAGTGAAAGGCTGTTCTCAGCAGCAATATGCGATCAGGACATCCTGAGTATTCATATAATACTGTTTAATCCAGGCTAAGGGGATTTGTCTGTGAAAGATAAAGATTTCTCTTTATACAGTGGCATGAAAAAGTATCTGAACCTTTTGGAATTTCTCACATTTCTGCATAAAATTACCATCAAATGTGATCTGATCTTTGTCAAAATCACACAGGTGAAAAAACAGTGTCTGCTTGAACTAAAACCACCCGAACATTTATAGGTTTTCATATTTTAATGAGGATAGTATGCAAACAATGACACAAGGGGGGAAAAATAAGTAAGTGAACCATCACATTTAATATTTTGTGCCCCCCGACCCTTTGGTAGCAATAACTTCAAGCAGACACTTCCTGTAGCTGCAGATCAGTCTGGCACATCGATCAGGACTAATCTTGGCCCGTTCTTCTCTACAAAACTGCTGTAGTTCAGTCAGATTCCTTGTATGTCTGGCATGAATTGCTCTCTTTTGGTCATGCCACAGCATCTCAATGGGGTTCAAGTCTGGACTTGGCCACTCCAGAACGTGTATTTTGTTCTTCTGAAACCATTCTGAAGTTGATTTACTCCTGTGTTTTGGATTATTGTCTTGTTTCAGCATCCATTTTTAGCTTCAACTGTCTGACATACTGCCTCAGGTTTTCCTGCAAAACATCCTGATAAACTTTTGAATTCATTCTTACATTAATGATTGCAAGTGTCCAGGCCTGAGGCAGCAAAACAGCCTCAAATAATGACGTTCCCACCACCATGCTTCACGGTGGGGATGAGGTGATGATGTTGGTGAGCTGTTCCATTTTTCCTCCACACATGACATTGTGCTTTTAGACAACAGTGGCTTCCTCTGTGGAGTCCTCCCATGAACACCATTCTTGGCCATAGATTTACATATAGTTGATGTGTGCACAGAGATATTGGACTGTGCCAGTGATTTCTATAAGTCTTTAGCAGACACTCTAGGGTTCTTTTTTACCTCTCTACGTATTCTGCGCTGAACTCTTGTTGTCATCTGTGGTGGAGGGCCACTCCTTGGGAGAGAAGCAACAGTGCCAAACTCTCCGTTTGTAGACAACTTCTCAGACTGTGGATTGATAAATATCCAGACTTTTAGAGATAGTTTTGTATCCTTTCCCAGCTTTATACAATTCGACCATCTCTAAACGCAGATCTTCAGACAGCTCTTTTGACCGAGCCATGATCAGACAATGCTTCTTATCAAGACAGTTTTTACCAGGTGTGTGTTTTATTGTGGGCAGGGCAGCTTTAAACCTCTCATCAGTGATTGGGCACACAACTGACTTAAATTGTTTGGTAAAAATTGGTTTCAATTGCTCTTTAAGTCTCCTTATGCACAGGGTTTACTTATTTTTCCCCCTTCTGTCGTTGTTTGCATGCTATCATTAAAATATGAAAACCTATAAATATTTGGGTGGTTTTAGTTAAATCAGACACTGTTTTTACATCTGTGTGATTTTGACAAAGATCAGATGACATTTGGTGATTTTATGCCGAAATGTGAGAAATTCCAAAATGTTCAGATATTTATTCATATCACTGCAAAAGGAATCCAAGCAGCCATGTCTCTGCACAATTGCTGCTTTTATGAAGAAAAACCAAAGTACACTTAAAATAAATAAATACATAAAAATAAACAATCGCACATCTTGCAATGGGATTATTGCGCAAGCACACATTGCGATGGCAATATTCAAACGATATATTGTGCAGGCCTGGTTCAAACGGTCACGATCTTTCTTCAACTCAATAGCGTGGAATTCCCACACGTCCTCCTTTGTCCCGTTAACCAATCAGCTTCCTCGAACCACTCACTTCTAGTCCAGGTGTGTCTCATCAGGTTAATTTCCCTATTTGGGTAAGACTGTTTGGGTTTGTTGACGCTACTGAGGTTTTTTTACTCCTCAGTCAAGTTTCCTCTTGAGGTGAGTTTATTCCCAGAGTTTGTTTAATACTTCCAGTTGGGCTCACCACCCGCTATCTGTAACACAAACACCCCAAAATTTTGTGAACTTGTGAGCGACCTAGGAATTGAATTACTGTGAAGTAAGCAAATCGGCATAAGCAGAAAAGGCTCTTGGGGGCATCTTATGCTTCATTGACGGGGAACATTTAATAAACAGCATTTTAAACGTTGAGCTGCATCCATTTTTGATGAAGGTGATCAACTAGTCTGCTTAGCACCTCTTTGATACGTCCGTTTTGCTCTCCCAGCGGTTGAATGTTAGACGTCAGCCTTAGGGATGTCTTTTTTTGTTGTTGTTGTTGTTGAAAAGATTGATTCATTCTAGCACTAAAGATGCCCAGCTAGCAGAGTTGTTTATTTATTTATTTATTAACTCTTTCGCTGCCATTAGGTTATCACAAGTAAATGTATCCATTTGAACTCGAAGGGAGCTAAACTGGGAATTTGTAGTCAATGAACATTTGTTTATTCGCTGTCAGCCCTCCCAATTCAAATGGATTGGACGTCTACCGCTGTTAATGACAGCCAATGAGTTAAAGTGTCTGTGACACAAAATTATTTAATTTTACACGTGGTATTTTAAACTCCTAAATGAAATGGACCACTTGGATGTGTGTGGAAGAGATCGATATATTTATTCAACTTTTTGAATCCTGCGCCATGAAAATGAGTGACTTCTGGCCAGAGTCTGGATTGAGGAAGAAGGTGAATGTGACGTCAGCGGCCTAATCATCTTCACAATACAGGCATTAATATAGTATGCAGAAGGACTGCGGATTCAGCTGATTTTGCGGATTAATTTGTTTATTTTTTGCGTAACACCAGTCTAATGTGCTGCAGGCTTTTGTTGCTACACCAGGAGAGTGGTGTTAGGCTTTTTGGATTTCCAAAAGTTCTTGTTCACCGCGAAGAATGGGCAAAACAAGTCTGACAATCTAGAGACCATTAGACGGATGACAAAGTGAGTAAGCTACGTGTTTTAAGTTTTTTGTCAAATAATGGGATGATGGCAAACGTTTTAATTAGGAGGTGGCTTGAATTTTGTGGGTGACAATGCTCCCTGTGCACCGGGAAGGCCATTCGGCCAATGGCCGGCAGGTAACCGCACACCATGGTCGCCGGCTGATAAAAGCGTGCCCGCCTATAGAGCGCTATCCTCGGCTTAGTCCCAGGGAGCTCCCTGGTCTTGTCTCCGGTTCCCGATTGTGTCTAGACTTCGACCCCCTTGGCCTTCTTCACGTGCCCGCCTAGAGAGCGCTATACTCTACTTGGGCAGCCAGGCGCTCCGACGTCAGCTGGTTTGTCCACAGAAAATGCGCCATTTTTGGCATTTGTTCCCCTTTGCGTCCCCGGCGTAGTAGTAGGGTAGTTTTGTGTGATTTTTCATTTTTGAAAGGCGAGGAAGAGACTTGGAAGAGCCGCTCAGTTCGGGTTTGCATGTTGCCTAGCTCTCCTGTTTTGTTTCCGCTCTTTCCTCCGTCTCCGAAGCTGGGGCAGGGAAAAGACAAAAGCTGGACTAACTCCGGAGGCATTAAATACTGTTTGGGAGGTTTAAGAAGTCGGCACTTTTGACCATCATGCAGTAATTTAGCCTTGTCGTACTGAATAAATGCATTTTTAATTTAATGACATGACCATACAATTTCTTCTGCCATTTCTGAAAAATGCTTGGATAAAAAGAATATCCTATGAAAATTATCGGAGAAGAGAGATAAAAACTGATGACATTTTGCTGCTCTCTGTCGCATTTTCCTCGTTCTCAATCTTCCTCCTCCATTGGGCTGAATTCTAAATCAGCTGAAATTGTTACTCTGCCGACTTCATCACCCAGATGGCGGCGCCAGAGCGCTATAATAACAGGAGTCTCCAAACGGTAGCCTGGTATACCAGACTCACCGCTGTTCGAGCTATTGAGTCTGGCCATCATTCAGCGGATAAAATTTCCAGGGCGGAGCAAGCCACAGCAGACAGCTCTATACTCTACTTGGGCAGCCACGTGCTCCGACGTCAGCCGGTTTGTCCACAGAAAATACGCCATTTTTGGCGTTTGTTCCCCTTTGCGTCCCCGGCGACGAGCACTGCCTGCCTGCCGGGGCTGCAAAAGAACGACGATCCGAAACTTGCTCGCCACCGAGGGCTGGCTGATTGGTGAAGAAAATCACCCCCGCCGCCGTGTGTGAAACGAGTCGGGGTAGTTTTGTGTGATTTTTCGTTTTCGAAAGGCGAGGAAGAGACTTGGAAGAGCCGCTCAGTTTGGGTTAGCATGTTGCCTAGCTCTCACGCCTCCTGTTTTGTTTCCGCTCTTTCCTCCGTCTCCGAAGCTGGGGCAGGGAAAGGACAAAAGCCGGACTAACTCCGGAGGCATTAAATACTGTTTGGGAGGTTTAAGAAGTCGGCAGTTTTGACCATCATGCAGTAATTTAGCCTTGTCGTACTGAATAAATGCATTTTTAATTTAATGACATGACCATACAATTTCTTCTGCCATTTCTGAAAAATGCTTGGATAAAAAGAATATCCTATGAAAATTATCGGAGAAGAGAGATAAAAACTGATGACATTTTGCTGCTCTCTGTCGCATTTTCCTCGTTCTGAATCTTCCTCCTCCATTGGGCTGAATTCTAAATCAGCTGAAATTGTTACTCTGCCGACTTCATCACCCAGATGGCGGCGCCAGAGCGCTATAATAACAGGAGTCTCCAAACGGTAGCCTGGTATACCAGACTCACCGCTGTTCGAGCTATTGAGTCTGGCCATCATTCAGCGGATAAAATTTCCAGGGCGGAGCAAGCCACAGCAGACAGCGGAGTGGACCAATCAGCGACGGACGGATGTGACGTTAGTAAAGCGATGAAGGACTTTTGCGCGGAAGTAAACCTATGAGGAGAGCGGAGTTTATTCAACATGGCGCGTGACAGACTGTTGTCAACGACTTGTGTTGATGTGTTTTTGTTCATTTAAAAGTGATTTTACCGTGGATTGAAACATATTCTCGGCTCTCCTATTTGGCATCTGTATTGTTGTGGAGACGACTTCCGACGCGGAAGAGTGACGTTGCTCGTTGAGAACACGTCACGCAAATTTTGTTGATTTGGTTGATTTTGTTCTTGCTTGAGAGGCCGTTAATGGGCTGGGTCCCAGACTATTCTCACGGTGTTTGAAAAATACAGGGAGAACCGTCTGGTCGTGCGAGGCAAGCTAAATTGTAGATTGAAAGACTCATTTCTCGTCATCTGGGCTTTGCCAAATTGTTGTATATAGTCGAATTGTCTTAAAATATGATTTTAATTCACATAATAATGTTATTTAAGACTTTTTTTATGGTGTCACTGCCAGTTTAAGAGCAGCATTCAAACTCTTGTTCTTTTCTTATTTTTGCCTGATGTACTGCTGACATCCGACAGTGTATTTGTTTGTACCTGGATTTAGTCCTTGTGCGTTTAGGTTGAATTAGATTTACGTCTACACACGGAACATTGCCAGTTGTTTAAGTTAGTTTGTGCTTGTTGTTGCAGGAAGAGCTGTTTCTGGTTCAATGTCTTGAATCTTGAGTGTTTTGAGGATTCAATATTGTGAGGCCATCCGACACATCTGTTTGTGTATTAGATGAAGTTCAATGCATTTTTATTTGTGGATTTTCCATTTCTCTTCTGTGTGGAAATTGGAATGTCCTCACATTAATGCCATTTTTATCTTCATTTTTCTTCGTTAATTCTATCTTTCGTTTGGTTAGTGACGTCTGCCATCCTAAAGGATGTCCAATAGCAAACTGAGCTATTTTGCTAGTGGGAAGCATTCTCGCCAATTGGTGCCTCCACCTCGCGCCTTTTGTTGACCAAGTTTAGAACAGCCATACTTTCACTGTGTCTTAAGCTGGTTATCGCTGCCGTCCTTGCTCAGCTCGGGTTTCACGGTGGAGCCAAAATGGCGACCAAGCCAAAAGGCATTCTCTATGGTGTTGAAGCAACAGGAGTTTATAAGAAAGCATTTTCACAATAGAGCAAAACTGGCTTGTGTCGCGAATGCCACTGGCAGCGCTTCAGAAGCTGAACCGGCTGCCCGCATGATTTGCATACTCTTATTTTTATTCTACAATATTTGAGCCAAGACTTTTGAAGTTCCTCCCAACACCTTGCTTCTCCAACAGTATTTTGTCCTCCCCACGTTTCTCTTCCCTTCACCTGACCTCGTTTTCCTGAGCATCTGCGAGGCTTCAGGTGATTACCACTGGGGGAGCATTGGTAGATTAATAATTTGACCTACACATTTGCTTCTTTTCAGTCACTTTTATCGCAATAAGTAAAGTGCCCTTGATAGTCATTCAAAATGTTGCTTTAGTAATTTTTTTTTCTCTCTGAATAACTTTGACATTCTTTAATCATTCTTCTAATGTTGTGCACTTAGGAAATGGAAATGAGTGCTCCATGACACTGATTGACCTCCACATTTTGTTTTAGCCGTATTGAAGTCGAAAGGGGTGACCTACGTGAATTGTGTAGGTCAGAGGAGAAAATTTTTAGGAGGGGGTTTTCGGAAGTATGCATGTGCCGGTTACCAGTTTCGAGGTGTACCATGGTATGAAAACATTGCGGTTTCAAAAACAGTGAAATTTTCCATCATAACGTAGTACAGTATTCGCAATTTTTTATATGTCAAAAATGCAGCCAGAAGTGGCTTGGCGCAGCAGTGCTCACCCCTGACACTGTTTGTTGCTGTGTGTGACACAAGCCGTACTTTTTCAAATCGCGGTAACTGAAATATACAAAATGAATTCATTTAAAACGTTGTACAATAGTTTTTTGTGAGTAGCTTCAACAGATTAGCACTAAGGGTGTAACGGTACATGTATTCGTATTGAACCGTTTTGATACTCGGTGCTCGGTTTGGAACGGAGGCGTATGGAACGAGTTTCTGGCGTAATGTAAGCCATACTTTTCGAGGCTGTGAGTCGATCGGGTTAGCTTCTTTGTGTAGATTATTTTTACTCCGTCTTCTCTATTATAATGAGGACCAACACGGTAGGACAGTAAGAAACGTCAACGGCGGGACTACGTGGCCGCTGCAAAAACGCAGTGAAACGCGGCCGTTAAAGTCAATCAGCCAATGCACACCAGTCGCAATGTGGCCGCTTGTTAGACGCGTCCCAGAAGCGGCTCAACGTGATGCACGCGAAAAGAACTGAGTTTATTATTTGACGCGAGACGCGGCCCTCCTGCGTCAATACTACTAGCTAGCAGATCGGGCAGACCGGAAGTCAGTCGTGTAAAAATACGGTGGATCCGGTCGATTTTCAAACTAATATGCAATTGTAACCCACTTTTTGAGTCCATCAGATCTCTTGAGTGGTAGATCGGGGCACAGTTGACTTTTCTTTGTTGATTTACAGTTGTCTTGTCTGCGATAATAATAACCAACACGGCTCCGTGTTCAATACAAAACCCTCCTACCACAACAAAACAAGTAGGAACTACTATTAACATAGGAACTAAAGTTATACAACATAAAATATACAATATAAATGAATAATACATCACATTTGAAAAATACAAACACATAATAAAATAAATAATAGCCCATTTAAATAAAATAAATTGAAATGAGCTAAAACACCTGTAATTAAATGATAAAAATAATACCCAGATCCTGCTTACAGAATTAAATTTATGAATTTCTGTGCGACACTTTAACCTGAGAAAATCCACCAATAAAGCTTTTGAAACCGTTCATGAGAAAAAAAAAATCATTGAGGCATTTTATTTGTAAAATACATGTTAAAATCTTTGTCATTGGGATTGCTTTTCTCTTTAGCACAGGACTTCTTTTTTCTTCTTTCTTTCTGAAAGAACGCTTACCGATACGCGAGGTCTGAAAGGCAAATTGTTGCTGGATTATTATCTTTAAATACCCTCTATTTTTTTTTTAAACAGAATTCTAGCTTTGTATAGGCTAATGTTCCTATTGCTGAAAGCACAAAGTGTGTAATAAACAACTGGCATATTTATATTTTGCATTTTGTTTTCTCACTGTACCGAAAACAAACCGAACCGTGACCTCAAAACCGAGGTAAGTACCGAACTGAGATTTCTGTGTACCGTTACACCCCTAGTTAGCACCATGAAAAAGTTGGCCAAAACCAAAACACACATTTTCCTTTCAAATTCAATATACAAAACTAACTAAAAACTTACATAGACGAATGTTTGGCTAGACTTAGCTGGAAGAGCAACTTCGTTGAGGTTACAATCACAGCCGCTGAATGAGAAGCAAGTTTGTATGAAGGGGAAAAAGGACATCATCAAAGATCGCTAATTGTGACAGACGATCTTGCCCCAAGCACAAACACGTTCGCTGGACGAGGAGAGGTCTCACTCCCAATGTTTTTTTTTTTTTTTTAGATGAATGCATTTCCCAGCATATTGTCTTAAGTGAGTAATAGTTTCAATCGTTTTCATATTTTGCGGTATAACAAAGTTATTGCCGTTCATTGCAGCTTGCGTTGAACACTAGTCAGAGCTAGCCAAATCTCCAGTGAAAAAATAGCTCCCGTTAAGTTAGTGTCAAGCTTGTGTATTTAACGGTAATACAAAAGAAGAAACACAAGCTTCTTTCTAATATTGCTGTAATTGGAATTTCAGGGACGTGGGGTGCCCTTTTTTTCAGCGCGACATTCGTGTACAGTGTTGAACACCTAACTCTTCTTAGCTTCTGTGAAAGTGAACTTTGTTTCTAAATAAAACATGGCCAGCACAAGTAGTATGTGTGTCTGTGGTGCCTCCTGCAGATTACTGAAACACAGTGTGGGTCGACAGAGCTAAATATTTTGTTGGGTTGTACAGTGTACTGATGTTCGGCAATTCCTTCCTACGTGGCGAAAGGTCCTACACAATGCTCATTCGCACGCATGCGCACATCGGTTAAAAGCGGCAAGTCCTCACCATTATTGTTTTTTATTACTTTTTCATTCCCTCAAAAATGCTTTTTGCATGTATTACCCTCTCATAGTTTTAACAATTGTGTTTTTTTTTTTTTGGTGGTAGCGTTAAAGCAGTTAACCACATTAGTCACGTAGCGTATTTAAACCGTCCTTATTTGATATAACTACATTTAAGTATTTTCTTAAGGCATTTTTTTAGTACGTTCTGCCTGTATGCATCTAAACAAAACAAGTTGAGACCGCACGGTAGTACTTTGGGTGTCAAATTCGCCTCATGTAGGACGTTTCCTTTTTAACCCCTGACCCATTTTCATGCCTGGTTTTTAGTTTGCACGATTTTGCTTTAACTTGGGTACAAATACTCACGGCTCTTTCTTTATCCTCTGCGAAAAATCGCAGGGCAATAATACTGTGCCTATTGAGTGATGTCTTTGTATGTCCGTATTATCGCTGAGCAAACATTTGCAATGTTGATTAGTTGACTTAGTTTGCATTTTAGCTGAACTCCAACTTTGCTCTTTTGTTTTTTTTCCAGCCGGTTTGTTTATATAACTGTTTAACATCTCATCGGGGATTAACTTCCAAGTGCGGCTCCTTTTCCTCCACTCATTTGTACCGTTTTCATTTAGCGGAGGAACACTGACCTTTTCAAAGTGCGGTGCAAAAAAGCAACGGAGCGCCGCCATGCAAATGAATCCGCGGTATCTCGCCGCCGATTATAGCGCTATCTCTCGAAAGGTTGCGATGTAACACGAGACAGGCGCTAATCCGTTAAGCTGACTCAAATTAAAAAACGCAAACAATGCCGTGGTGGATTTAAGTGACGGCGCAACCTTCTGAAGGTTTTTCTTTTTTACTGAGCGCCACCTTTTTAATATTCCGACCGATGTGCCCTTTGTAGGCATTATGCGTAAACACGATCTGCCTTGTTGAGGGTAAACAGCCCTGCAGAGGGATGCATTTCAGATTTAGTTTAAAGGTCGTCGGGAATGAGTCTTTAATGTGTTTTTGATTGTTTTCTATGAGACTTGATTGTTTACTTTTAAACTAATTTGCCTTTTTTTGTCTTTTTTCTTTCCGGTGGATTCTTCGGCCCGTTCTTCTCGGCAGGTGAGTACTTATCTCAAAAAGTCTTCTGAAAATAGCCTCAAAATGTCTTAAGGGGCTATTTTGGCCCACTTGGTATGTCTGTAGGGTACCTTGATTCTTTTGTTAGCTGTCCTGTGAATATTCACTATCCATGGAAGATTTCTTTCGGAATGCTTCCAATCCCCTTTTACTGTTCTTGTGGGCTCCCTGTAGGACCTCTTAAAGGATAAATCAACAGCCGAGATCCTACCCCTGAAGACTTGTCCCAAATATCCTCTTTTCCTCAGGCTATCGCACAAAGTGCCCATTCAAGGCTTGGACATACTTGGACAAGCTCAAAATTGCTAATAAAATACAACTTAAAAAAACAGACCACCAAATCAACAGCCATAAATTTTCACACATTGTCTTACCTTAACACATGTGTTCTCCAACATTTTAGCCCAGAAATCAACTAAAGAATAAATAAAACACCAATTTAACGTAGCAGTACACACTCGAGTTCAACTGCCATTTTTTTTGTATAGAATATTTTACACCAGAATAAACCATTTCAAAATATTGACATGAATCAGCATAAATTGACCAACATTTTAAATGCCCCCAATATGACATTTTTTGTTAGCAAAATTTTGAAGGTTTTCTGCCAACTGTACAGAAGTTCCAGAATATTAACTCTTTATAGGGCAAGTGACTATATTTGGTAATTCAATAATAATAATAATAAATAATAACCTGACATCCACATAGTATATGTGGACATGACATTTTGGGTCCCTTAAGCCAGAATGCTAACATTTGATATCCAAGTGTGCCCTACCAAATACCATGTCCACATATATGGACATCAGGCCTCAATTATTCCTATTTATCCACAGTGATCCCTCGTTTTTCCCAGTTAATGTGGACCAGAGCCCGCCGCGATGTGATTTTATTTTATTTTATTTTATTTTTTTTGTGTTCAGTGTATTTATTCAGATTTAGCATTGGAAAGACATATTTCACTTTTTTTTCTCCCACAGTATAATAAAAAAAAAAAAAAAAAAAAAAAAAAAACTTTTATGTGTGTATGTATATTTTTTAATGTTTTTTAAGCACTTCAAATGTGATAATTATGATAAGTTTTAAACATGTTACTGTCCCACCGAATTATTTTTTTTAAACAAGTATAAAGTAGAAAAATGTTTGTCTTTATTAAATGCTTCATTGAGTGAGTCCACTCAAATCCGCTCGAGCTGCTCACTTGCTTACAATGAGTTTGTACAGAAACTGTTTAACAAGTTAAACGATGATTGACACATGTGGCGCTTTGAAGCTTTGGCTTCCAAACAACTGTGGCAAGCTCAAACATGAAACGTCTGTCATTCATCGTTAGCTTTAATTGGCAACTCCAGTGCACTGCCTGACCAGCAAAGAGCAGCAGGAAGGAGAGTGAGACTACGTGATCTGTATTTATTATTATTTTTCTTTTAATTGGGAAAAAAAAATCCACGATGGACTGAGAGCACAAATTTTGAAGTGGGAAGTAGCGAGGGCTCACTGTATATCATTAAAAAAAAAAAAAATTATTCTAAAAATACTCTCGTTATCGTTATGATGCCCAATAACATTCTCAAGTGAGATATACTGTGTGTGCATATATATATATATATATATATATATATATATATATATATATATATATATATATATATATATATATATATAGTATCTTAACCCATTAACCTGCCATTGACAACCACAGGAGTCCAGTTCTTTTAAAATGGGAGGACTGGCTCTGAATGCTCATCTTTTATTGGCACTGACAGCAACAGCCGCCTAATCCATTTTGACTAGGAATGGAAAATAAACGAATGTTTAGTGCCATCAATGGCAGGCAATGAGTTAAATGAGTACCTAGTAAAGGGTTCAAGTCTAGTTTACTAAGTGAATTAAAACAAATAACTAATATTTTTATAATTCTCTACACCTTTTATTCCCTTTAAAGAAATAGGAGTGGATTTTTTAGAAAATGCAATGTTTGTTCAGAAAGACCTGGACATTATTTATATAACGCTCCTTCTCATGTGAGATTGATGAGTTTGTATGGTAGAAATTCACAATCACAGCTTAATTGGCCCTATGATAATGTAAAAGGGGTAATTGGCTTGTTTACTTTGTGTGCTTGTTGATTTTTCTTGAAGTGGTCTTGATTCCTTTATTTGTCAAATTGCTCCTGCTCAAAATTGGGAAAACTACCATTTGGATGAAATTCAGCACTTAGTCCGGTCTAGTTAATTCACAAAAAACATGTATGAAAGCGTACATATTGATCTTCATTACACATGCAAAATGCTGCCGCACTCATTCTCTTGCCACGGTAACTGATTTTTCATTGGGTTTTTAGCTGTAGTCCTTTCATCTTGCGAGCGCAATACAGTTTTGTTGTGTTTTACGGTGACTGACAACGTAAGATGGTTGACACTTGCATTCCTTTTGAGAAATTTAGGACACCTTTTGAATAACATGACAGATCTGGATGGCATCAAATCAAGTGTAGCTGACCTGCTGAACTGGTACTACTTCCATACTGTAGTTCAATTCAATTCCTTTATTGTCATTGCAAGCAGAGCAAACAACGAAATTGGAAAGCTACTCCGTGGGACCATAAAACACAAGACTATAAAATAACACACAACTAAAATATATCACAGAATAAAAGACAAGAATAAATTATTGTGCAAAAGTCGCTGCATAGCAGCATCATGAGGAAATTAGTGCTGTTCAGTATTAAGAACGCGGATGGCCCTAGGAAAAAAACTATCTCTGAGTCTAGTTGTACGTGACCTCATCGCCCTATATCTCCTGCCAGAGGGCAACAGTTCAAACAGGTGATGGGCAGGATGGGAAGAGTCTTTAATAATGTTCCTAGCTCTTTTAAGGTGTCGCGCAGCAGCAATGTCCTCCAGAGGTGGCAGAGAGGAGCCAATAATTTTCTCCGCTGCTTTCACCACCCTCTGCAGTGATTTTTTGTCCGCTACCGAGCAGGTTCCATACCACGTTGGAATGCAGTAGGTGAGGATGGACTCAATAGCTGCTCGGTAGAAGGCAGTCATTAGTTCCTTGCCCGTGTGGTTGTCATTTGAAAGAGAGAGCTTTTGAGTTAGTTGTCCCGTTTTAATTCAAAGTAATTTGTTTTCATATTCACTATTGACAGTGATGTTAATCTTACTTTTAAAAAGTAATTAATTACAGTTACAAATTACTTCTCCCAAAAAGTAATTTAGTAACCCAGTTACCTGAATGTAAGAGTAATTAGTTACTTGGCAAAGTAACTGGTGTTACCTTTCATGCTTTTTTTTTTCTCATCCCCAAAAAAACATAGTAGGTGTTACCTTTCATGCTTTTTTTTTTCTCAACCCCAAAAAAACATAGTAACCTTTGCGATGTTTGGAAGTCATTTAATGTTGTGAATCAATTGTTAAAGTTGTTAGAATTGCTCCCGTTACTGCATGAGTTCCCTTCTGTCTATTTTCGACATCTGAAAGTTTTAAAACTGTGTCATCATTTAAAGATAGAGTCAACTCAAGATTTTGCTTATTTAACGCTTTAACACCTAAGCCCATTTTGGCCGAATTTGCATGCATTTGATGTTGCCTTTATATTTCAAAGAAAAAATTGTTCACAGTGGCCAAGTTGGGTCCCTTTTTTCAGGACACCTTGAACTTCATGTCCAAACTGTTGTTTTCTTCACTGACCAATTATAATCCACATTTTGGACCCAAAAAGACAAAAAAATCCCAAAATATTTTTTCAAAATTTGTAATGTTGGTGTCCCATTGACAACCAAACATGCTCGACCAACCGTTTTGAAGCTTGATAATATTTATTCAACTTGTTAGGATAAACATTCAACAGAAAAAAAATAAGATTGAATAGTTTTATGTTTGACTATTCAACACAAACAGCAGGTATGGTCATAGGCGTTTTTGGCCTTTACACATACTATGGTCTAAACAGGTTATATACAGTGCAAAATAGTGAGAAAAAATTATATATATCATCTAACACATAAAAGGTTTGGAGGATATCTCTTTGTGAAGTTAGGTATTATACCCATCACCTTATCTAAAGTATACGTACATGCAATCAAGCTTCTCGAACACACATCTATATAAAAATTGAAAAGATTCATAGTGAAGAAAAAACATATATAACATTGAAAAGTATTTTCAAAAATATTGACAAGTAAATCAGTTCAATTAAATTTTTTTTTTGTTTGCGCACTCAATAAAGTTTGTTTTTGATCAGGTCACTGAGCTGCGTCACATACAACGTCACACAGCCTACTCTTCTTCCGTTTGAGCGCTGCTGTCACTTCTACTCGCCGAGACGCCGACTAATCCGAGGAAAACAACGAAAAATGCAGCTCATCCTATTCCTTGAGTTGATGAAAAAAAATGCATTACCTTGCGCTAAATTTAGTTTTCGATTCATTCTGCACGTTTCAAAGTCGCTCGCACAATCCAACCGGTGTTCATGCCTCCTTTTCCTTAGTTGGCGCCTAGCTCGGCAATTTGTTAAAAATGTTCACATTCGGTTCGTCCTTCTTGACATCACAACGGATCTTGGGATATGTAGTCTTTTGTGCTGCTTTCGGTTTTGAAAAAGGACAAGAAATGATAGAAATGTGGAGATAGATACATGGTACATGCAGCGTTTTAATGCATATTTATGAGTGCAATAAAACTATAAAACTCAAATGACATTATCTCCCGTTTTTCTTGGTCGAATGACTTCAAATAGAAACTGGCGTGGACATCAACTTCCGCACTTTCAAATGAGACCAATCAGCGGCACGTGGGTGACGTAATTACAGCGTGACGAAGCTTCAAAGACGACATGCATAAACGCGTCGCTGCCGACACGTTCGGTGTTAAAGGGTTAAGAGTATTTTGATTTAAGAGTATTTTAGATTAAAAAAAAAAAAAGATTTTCTTGGATAGTTCTCTACAACAGAGCCTTCCTGAGAAGTCTACTGCTTTAAGATTGCTGCTGTTTCGTAATGCCGGTGAGTCGATCATTTTGCATCTAGTTCTCTGTACATGTGCTAACGCAGCCGTGTCTGTCATTTCACATCTAGTTATACAGTGTTACTACAACATACAATGGCTTCGACACATGATCTTTTCTACATCCGACATAAAAATTTCACTCGCCATTTGTGTCTACATCCGACAACATGCTCGAAATACGATAATTGTTGACAGCGCCACAGTTTCTTTGTTTTGAGAAATTCTTGTTTTGTTTTTTTCTTGTGAGATAAATCAACACTGGGTCCAAAAAGGTTAGTGCAGGTGGAGAAAAAAAAGAAAAGGTGACGCTTACCTTTGAAATGAAGATGTAAATGATGGCAAAATATAAGCATGGTGTGTGCATCCATGAGCTGGGTCGACCATAGGGCAGTAGAGTGTCGATCTCGGCCGGTGGTCCTCCTCCGTTTGCCAGTCTTTATAAGTTAAGGTGACAATTCTTATTGTGGTAACATCTCCAAAGAAATCGCCAGCTTTGTCAAGTTTCTAAACATTTATTCCATCAAGTTGTGCAACACAGCACACCTAGTGTCCGATGCTGTTGACTGCAGCATCAAAACAGAAAGTAAACAGAACCGCGCTCTCTTGCTCACCGTCACTTCAGCCCCGCGGTGCGTTGTGGAACAGCAAAAAAAGTCAGCCACATTAGAACCCGGTTCGTTACATTATTACAGGTATTATAATTATTATTATTAGCATGGAAATGAATGAATGAATTAATACTAATATTTTTATTCTGACTTTTGTTCACAATTTATTTGTTTTGCTCTTTGTAATTGCTATTTGCAATAGTAACAGCAGCCCCTATTAAGGATTTATTTATTAAGGATTTAGTGTAGGTTTTTGGGCTGTGGAATGAATTAATGGAATTATTTTGTATTCTCATGGGAAAATCCACCTCGACATATGACTATTTCGACTTACAAACAAGGTCCTGGAACGAATTAACTTCGTATGTAGAGGTACCACTGTATATACATATATCTACCTTAGCATCATGTGGGCGTAGTTTTTAGGCTATCTGCGACAGTCAGGTATTGTTTGAGTCACCTAGCATCGTGTTTGCAACGGCATCACAACTCCCCACTCCCACTTTGCTCTCTCATCTCTTTGAGTTCGTGTCTCTCACAGACTTTTCTCGCGTCATTCAACCAACGTAGTAACGCATAGTAACGCAGGCCTTCACGTCCTCAGTAATGGTAATGGCGTTGCCAAGATGAGAAGAGTAATTAATTAGATTACTCCCTACTGAAAAAAATGATGCTGTTAGTAACACTGTTATACTCTTGCGCTGTTATTAACAACACTGACTACTGGCTTAGAGAACCGAGCAAGTGGTGCAACAATTAACCAACAACAAATTATTGAATTAGTCAACAACTGTTTTGATGATTAAACCAAATCCTCTGGATTTCAACAGGATTTACTGTATGTACAAATGTGCTCCATGGAAGCTTGTCATTTTGAGTCAAAACAAGACCTTTGCAAACATAATTGTTTCTTCAGAAACAAATTTGCCATTATTCCGACATGTGTGTTGACGATACTAGTAGCATGCTGAGGTGATGTTGGGCCTAGCTGGTTTTGCTCCAAAAATGAATAGAACCTGCCCTGATCCGAGGTGTATAGCCGTTTGGCTGGCATGACGCGCTGACCCGAAGACAGCCGTGCAGTATGTGTAATATGTGCACAAGGCAGTCATATCTTTTCACAACCTGAGTAAATAATGTGGGAATAAAAGCTGACAGCTCGCGCGGGGTCGTATCTCCCTTAAAGATCTCCTTGCGACAGTTTTTCACCTAATAAACACACTCAGTCTCACTCTCACCTTCTTAGGACCTCATAAATTTGACAAGCTTCCTCGCTTTTTGTTTTCAATTCCCAAATCTGGTTGCCATTAAGCTGCAGAGGCATTTTGGATGGCGTCCAAGCCACACGCCGCCCCTCTTCTTTTTTTGTTGCCTGCTGCCGGCTGTCCGCCACTGTGCGCGCGGACCTTCCTTAAGCCCACCCATCCCAGAGTTCGGGGAGTATCGAGTGCCTACGCGGTGCGGCGTAATGTCGGGTTGGAATTTATCATGCTAGGCTCGCGGGACCACATGAAGGCGAGTTTCATCTCGGGGAAAAGCTGAAAAATGACCCTCGGAATTCTGTTTTTATTCTTCGCCTTTAAGGTTCATGTAAATTATGCAAGAGCTTTTTCTAACTAGCTGCCTTTGGAATGTAGTACCCTGCACACACATCCTTTCCATTTTGTGAGCTTTGCAAGCCTAATGCCTATGTGATTTATAGGGTTTCATTTCAGGAGAATTGCATCAAAGCAATTGCATCTCAGCTGCGTCAGGTTTTACAGCGGTTGAATAGAAGGACTGGGGGGGAAAAAAGGCAAAACAACGATGGTAGCAAGATTAAAAAAAACTGCGTGGGTGGATACTGTTATCTTTTGAAATTGCACTTTTTCATTGAGGTATCGCCGCTAAAAAATAAAGGAAATGCCATCTAAATGGAGGTGAACCTGAGGTCACGCAGTGCAGTTTAAAAATTAAACACTTTTGATTGCACGTGGTTTAAATTGTAGCTGGTTATTCTTTCCCCTCATCCTCCGCTTTGTTTGTACAAATAAGTGTAGTTCCTGGGAAACTTACATTTTTGTATTTGGCCCCCAATAACACTCTAAAGGAAACACTCATCTTTCAGTGCCATTAACAGTGCCAGACGTCCAATCCAATGAGTGGTTTTAAAAAAAAAAAAAAATTCTTCCCTCCGACCTTTCCGCTGGGCGACGAGCACCAGCTGTCAAAAGCTGCTGTCGTGAAGTTAAGATCACATAGGCTGCCGGCTGGAGCTTTCTTTTCAGGAAGCAAATCAAACGACTGCAAGAGAGGGTGAGAGGGAGGAAAAAAAGAAGACCCTATGAGATAAAACAATTTTGGAAAGTGAATTTAAAACACAGCTATTCCTTCTGCCATGATAAGCCAGTAGCACAATGAGCATTCCAATGTTGTAGTGGTCTGTATTACAATACTAAAAACAGTTGTTCATTTGTGCTATGTATATAGTCTATGCCAGTTTTTGACACATTGCCAGGGACAGAGGTTCCTTTTGTCAGAAAGAAGTAACGATTAGAGCTGGGAAAAAAATCATCTGGCGATATGTCACGATCCGAGTATCCATACCTTTTTTGAGTATCGATACTTCTAATGTGCTGCGCCAACGGAGCGCCGGCCACAAGCCAACAAACTAGAGATCCGATCACTGTCAGTCCTGCTGCTTTTCTTGGTCGGCAGTGCGCTCGAGATTTCTTGTTAAATTTTTAAAGGATTTAAAACTCTCCCAGTTTTTATTTGGCACCGATTGACCTCGGAAAACTGGAGATAGAGTAGGCCTGAACGATATTGGAAAAAACTATTGTTGCGATTTTTTTTAGGTGTGCAATATATTGCGATATTATATTGCGATAGTAAAAAAAAAAAAAAAAAAAAAAAAATTTAAAGAAATATTCACTAGATGACTTGAATAGCTGTTTGGAAATACTTTGCATGACACACCGTGACCACAGTGTATTCATATAATACCGTTTCATTTGTGAATGATTAAGATTGCTGTATTATTATGAAGGGATCCAGGAAGCCATGTCTGCACAAAATAGATAATTTCTTGAACACAATATTTGACACTTCAACAGCAGCAAATACATTAAATGACAAATAAAAGAGCAGGTGCATTCGTCCCCTGAGTTTTTGACAAAATATAACAATAAATAACAACTTCGGTAAAATAACAACAAAGTTGTAAACATATTTGAACAAAAATATTAAATATGACAAATAAGAGTTGTTCACAAACTATAACAATAAATAAGAACCTCAGTAAAACAATAAAGTTGTCAACATATTTGAACTTAAATATTAAATCTGTCAAATAAAAGTGCAAGTGCATTAGTCCCCTGAGTTGTTTACACAAAATATAACAATATAGAACTGCAAAACTGCAACAAAGTTGTAAAAATATTTAAAAAATATTAAGTATCAAAACTTTATGTGCAGCTGTACTATAGTTATTTGAAAAATACGATTTACAGTTAATTTAAATATAAAAAACAGAAACTCAATTGAACTTGTAAATAATTGAACTGAATAACAGCAAATAACTGATGAATAACAGAACCATTTTAACTCCCAAATTTATGTATTTGTCTGCATATCGTCCACCTTCCTTGCTCAGCAATTCTCAACTGGGTCTCATAGGTTTTTGGCCAAGACTACTAGTTTATCCACCATTGCAGGCTTGAGACAACAACGTTGGCACGTAACAACGTTCCCACCTGTACTAAAAAGCCTCTGATGGGAAGCTCGTAGCAGGAATGCATAGATACCTGCGTTTTAAATGGTCCCACATGTTCGACGGATTACTTCTTGTTGAGGCAACCATGGCGAGGCACTGTCAACAGGGCTGTTTTTTGTTCCTTATATTCTTGTCGATAGCCAAAATACTTCCAAAACTCCTTTTGGAGACAGTCTTCCCTATTCAACGTGCTGCTTGATTGCTTGCTTTCACTTTGAAAACGGCCCCTCCTCCCTCCGCTCTGCTGTTCGGCCCCTCCTCCCTCCACTCCGCTCTAGCAGGGGAGGGGGAGGAGCCGATGACTGCGAGCTGGAGAGAATGAGAGACTGTGCACTCTCTTTCTCGCTCCTTGCTCAAAACAAACGTTTGTGGATTTAAAAAAATTAAATGAAAAAACTATCGCACGTCCTTGCGATGGGACTATTGCGCATGCGCACATCGCGATGGCGATGTTTAAACGATATATCGTTCAGGCCTAAGATAGAGTATGATCCTTTTAATTTCACAATGGTAACTATGAAGGAACTACGGTATTCACTTCTCAAACTAGGAGCTATTTTCTCCACTAGAGGGCAAGGCATTCATGCTCTTTGAATGGAAAAAAATCTTCATTACTGTTTTGTTTCTAATAGAGAGTAGAGTAAGAGTAATTTTATTATTTTGAATTAACGCTACTCTTACTTGAGTAAAATTTTTGTCTACTCTACCCATCTCTGGATTTTCATCCGTGCATATGTTTTTTTTTATTGGCATGCCAATAAAGATGGCAGGCGGGATCATTAACTCGCGCTAGCTTAGCCACTCCGTAGGAAGGAAACTAATGAATAAGTACCAAACTGCACAGAATTAGTTGAAATCAACTAATTGAACCCCCGCCAACTCGAAGATTAAGCCTAATGTCAAAAATTCTGAACTTCCCATTTAAGGTAGAATAGGTTTTGCAGTTGCACTTTTGGTGCATGTATGATAGCTAAACTGTGAAGATCTTAAATGGAGGCATGGCTTTGAGGTGCAACATATCAATCAAAAGATTCATTCTAAAGGTGGAAAGCCTGAGGTACTAAGGCGGGGGCTCCACGAAGCCTACTATTCTATCACGGTTGGAGCTCGGTCCAATCAGTGAACCTAGTGGAAAGTGAGTGATGAAAATGTTTACTCGCCCCCCTGTACTATTTTTGCCCTAGTGGTCAGCTGTGAATGATTGCCCCCAAATATCCATCCGTCGTACATCCTTCCACAGCCAGCCGACTTCACTAACAAAAGCGCCTGCAACTAACTTGTTTCCACTTAGCAACGCCTCCCTGAGATTGCGGTTCCGAAAGCCCTTAGATTTATATCTGCATATTTTGCCCACCCACTGAGAACTGCACTTTCATGAGCACGAAAATCGACATCAGTCGGGAAAAAAAAAAAAAAAAAAATCAAACAAAAATGTTCTTTATAGTTGAGGAGGGGGATTGCAGAGAAACGCCAATGTTGTACTACTGTTTAACCGCTTCTAACGCACTCAGTGGCTGCCATTGACGACGCTAGACACCCGATCCATTATGAGTGGGGCGGGGGGTGAATTTTTTTTTGTTTCGCAATCCGATATTTGTGGCCAATGGCAAATTGTTACTGTTCCTTTGTTGAGATACCGCTAAAATACCCAACAGTCAGTAGCCTCATGTTTTCAGTGCATGTGCTAATGAATAAATGTTTTATCACATCATGTATGACAATGACCTTGGTCCAATATTTCAATGCATATTCCAGCAGGTGGATATACTGTATATTTTTCTGCCGTAATCTGCTTATCGTCATCTCACTGGGCGGAAAAAAAGCTCACCTTTCTGTCTCAAGCAAGGCAAAAGGAAAGTTGAGGTCGGACAAATATGATTTAAAAAAAAAACAATTCTTAAAGTGGTCACGTAGAGTTGGCAACAATAAACCGAGATAAGCGAGTGGAAAAAGAACAAAAGCAAGATTAGCCCTGGGCTTTATTTGAACAAATACATTTTTGGGGAATGAATGGGCCAGCAGCTTGAACATTTTAAACAATGTTACTGAAATGTAGCAATATGTCAAGTGACAGTTGCTTTAAAAACAAAGTGAAATGAAATCCAGACAGGGAACCAACAACGCAACATTTTGGCTTATCAGTCTTGACCTGATTGCTCGGTGCTACTGTTCTGGTTATCAATCTAGTTCAAGGCTTAGACGTAAATTCTTTCACGTCCTTGTGCTTGTGAACTGAGGCGATTATTCTTTCTGTATCTATTTTCCCTGGCGACCGCTTTTGACAGAAATACTGTATTCGTGCGTCAGCCTTAAAAATCTTTAACCCGTGAATTAAGGCCTTAATGGGATTTATACGGAACATGATGTCTGGAAATGGGGAAAAAAAAAGTAAGACACTGGCAAGGAATGAGTCTGAAGAGCCCAAAACAATGTTTGACTTAGTCTAGTCATACAGTGTCGAAGTGCACAGAATGTTTCTGTAAGGGTGATTAATACAAGGGCAGACATACGTCTCAAAAGCGGTGCAGTCGTTTTGGAGCGCTTTGTGGTTTCTTTCAAAAGTTAATACGACGGCTTCTTTTGCTCCATTCACATGGCTTTGGTTGATTCTGTGGAAGAAGCGCCTGAAGTGCAGTCATGTGCTGAACTCGTCTGTGGAACATCTGCCTTCAGGGTGAATAAGGGGAAAAAATGTGCAAGTTTTTAATGCACTGATGTTTGTGGCATCAGAATGAGTGAATGTAATATTTTATGATGTTTTGATAGGTGCTACTGATTTGGTTAGCAACAGGGAAGGCTGCCTGTGAATTGTTTGTACCATTGACAGTAGAGCTGGGAATCTTTGGGCACCTAACGATTCGATTACGATTCAGATGGTCCGATTCGATTCTAAAACGATTATTGATGCACCCCCCCCCCCCCCTTTTTTTTTTTTTTTTTTAAATATTTTGTACATTTGTTCCAAAATTGTTCAAAAATACTCTCAGGCTAAACCAAACTACTATTTCAGTATCAAGTTAAAATATAGCAGTAAACAAATATACAAAAATAACATTAAATAAAAAACTCCAGTCCCCATTCTGTATCAGCAGCTTTAAACTACATTCAATTAATTTAATGTTGTGAATCAACCGTTAAAGTTGTTAAAATTGCTCCCATTAATCCATAATTTCCCTTTTGTCAACTTTCGACATGTGAAAGTTTTAAAACTATTTTAAAGATAGATTCAAGTCAATATTTTACCGATTTAGGAGTATTTTAGATAAAAAGTTAATTAGGTTTGCTTGGAAGGTTCGCTACAACAGCCTTGCAGAGAAGTGTACTGCTTTAAGATGGCGGCCGTTTACTACGTCTGCATCTAGCTTTTTGTAGATGTGCTGCAAACGCTACCGCTACCGTAGTGCATCTAGTCTTATATAAATGATATCTACCGTAACATTATGTGGATGACGTACTTTTGTAGCAGCTTCAGGTATGTTGTTGTGTTTTTTTTATCTCGTGGCATGAGTTGAGCTAGAGCCGTGAGTTGAGCATTGGCATTACCCGAGGGGCCGGGTAATGAGAAGCATGATGTTTAGCTACTCTCGCTCCGTTGCTCATTGACCGCGCGGCGCGCTGAGTGTGTTGTACTTCCGCTTTACTTGGCATATTTCAATAATCGGAATTTGGATGTTTGTGAATCGTTCTCGAATCTTCCACGGCCGAATCGCAAATAATCTAAGAATCGGAAATTTTGCACACCTCTAATTGACAGTACGTAGACATCCAATATTGTGGCTCTTGAGAGCTAAATTAAATGTCTTTCAATGAGTTCAGATTGGACACCTATTGCCGTCAGTGATGGCCAATGAGTTAAGACATTTTTTGAAAATTCAGTGTCGTACCACAAAATGTAATATTGGTCATTCCACCGAACGATACTTAACGTTTGGCATGTTGACACGAAGCACACTACAGAAAATTAGGAAAATAATTTAGGGAAATGGACTGAGCCGAGATTTGAACTAATTCACGGCAGTTGACGGATATACTGTACTGGTTTTTCACTCTGGGAGGAGGGACTAATGCTACTTGAATAAAAATTTTGTATTTAGTTAAAATATTAAATTTTTCAGTTAGACAATTTTCCTGCCAAACAACTGCCAGGAGATGGCGGTGATCCACCAGTTTTGAAAAATGGCTACGTTTTCATAAAATCCAACTAAGGGCGCTTTCACACTAGCACTGTTTGGTCAGTTTTAAACCGACCAGTGTTTTTTCTCAGAAAGTCCGCTTCGTTTTGGAAATGTGAACGTGTATCCGAACTCTAGTTCGGATCAAACAAACAAGGTCAAAAATCGTGGGTCTCCGTCAGCTTTCAGCAAACCTTGCTTCGCTTGTGAATGCAACCGGAGCATGGTCAGCTTTCGCTACTTTATGTGCAGTGTCACCGCGTGGACCTATGTGACGCTACACGCAGGTCATTCTTGGAAGCGGTAGTAGAGCGTGCACACTACTCAAAATCAATGTGAGTCTCGCTCTCCTGGAAGTAGAGACAATTTAACAGTCCAATAAGTCACGAAAGTGAGAGTACCACACGGTTCCCTTTAGGGATGGGAATTGATAGGATTTTTACGATTCTGATTCCATTATCGATATTGCTTAACGATTCGATTCTTTATCGATTCTCTTATCGATTCTAATTTGGGGAAAAAGAAGAACAAACGTTTTGATTGGCATCGAGTTTGTTTAATCAGAAGTCAAAACCTTACAAACTCACAACGAGGTCAAAAGAGGCCCAAAGCCTCAATATTAACTGGCAATAAGTGGCAAATGCACAAGAATGTGTAACATTTTACTGAAACATTTTTCTAATAGAAATAAAAAATATTAGTATATATTGGCATATAGGTCGTTGTTCTGCCGTTGGCAATATGTGTTAAAGCAGGGGTCCCCAAACCTTTTCCTGTGAGGGCCACATAACTTTTAACTGATGAGGGGCTGGTGTCAGTTTGAACAGAACACAGAAAAAGTGTGACGATTGCAGGAGTGCCAAAATGTAAAAAAAATTATTGTTTTTCAGAAAGCCGCAATCAAATAACCCTTTCTGGATTCTTCACGGAACAAAAGTAAATAAAATAAAAATAATAATATAATATAATATAATAATATAATATAATAATAATAAATAATAACACTTTTAATCAAATAGATAATAACCAAATAACCCTCTCAGAGTTCTTCACAGAAAAAGGCTGAAAATAAATAACACTATTTAGAAAAAAAAAAAAAAAATTCAAAATGCTCTCTGGTATTGTTCACGGGCCGGACCAAATGTGGGGACGGGCCGTATCCGGCCCGCGGGCCGTAGTTTGGGGACCCCTGTTAAAGTGTATTATTTACCAGTATACTGAAATGCATGCCTTTTAGTTTTTAGGGCGCTTTCACGCTCAAGTGGGGGCGCCCTTACTCTTCCTCGCGCGAAGAAGAACGCGCTCATGTGAAGAAGAGCGCGCTTACACGTGAAGAAGAAATACCGCATCCAAGCGAGTGAGCGAGTTAGTGAGAGAGGGGAAACACTGCTACAAGCCTACGTTCTTTGTTAATGTTTGTAAAATATCTACAGAGGCAACGTCTGTATGTATCATCTTTTGTGTTGTTGTTGTGTGTTTCCACTCGCGATCGGACACTTAAATCCAGTTGTGTAGTGGTTTGAACGATGTGCTAATGCTAGCAAACGCATGCTAACCATTTTGTTATCACTGTCTGCAGCTAATCATCCCTGATTTACGTTGATGCAAACCTGTTTGTTATTGGGGACGAAATTGATTTGTTTCATTTCTATTTTTAGTTTCGCTCTTCAAGTGATGGTTGAATAAAGTCAGCAAATTATACCAACGTCTTCTGTATCCTCATTTGGGAGTTTAGCTAGCTGTATAGCCAGGACTAAGCCTTAGCGTCTCGGTGAGGTCAGTGCAGTCGTATTCCCTCCCGATGCAGTTGTCTCCACCTTGCAAGACTGCAAGTCGTTTTGTTGTAGTTTTTCCTCGTGACGTGAAGACACACTTTCGGCGTTTGGACCTACGTGCTGTCATTGTTATGTTTACGGCTGCAATGCTCGTGCTAAACCATCGTAACCTTTCATTTTCACCCTCTTTCCTGGTGAAATGTAGTCAAATTTTGGAGCGGGTGGTTGTTGGCGCCATGCTAGTTTGATGTGTCTGGACAACAAGACACGTCACGACGCAATATGCGTCTTTAGGAATCGTTAAAGGGATCGTTCATGCTTTTTCATTGTGATGTCGAGGCCTCGAAACACAAGGAGCCGGTTCGAAATTGGAATTCAATTCCCATCCCTAGTTCCCTTTCATGGTTTAATTTTTCCCTATTCATTTTTTTATATACTCCAGTTCACTCTGCATCGAGTCGGAGGGAACGACCCCGCCGCTGGCCGAGCGGCGACTTAATTTATGCTACATTACGTGCCTGGTATGATATTCTTACGGTTTGATAACCTTAAGCCAAAATATCACGGTTTCATGGTATTGCAACTACTGCTTTGAAATGTGTTACTTTGAGATATCTGGATTGAAAAGAAAACAAACAAAACATTTTTTTCCCCGTTGAACAGGATTTTTATTTTTCAAAACAGACTAAAATAAGTTGAAAAAAATATCAAAATATTCTAAATAAAATTAAAATAAATGCATTCCTTTAGGTAAGCCCAAACCCACAGCCACAGCTCAACATTATTACCATCAGAACAAAAATAATTATTTTTGATAAAAAGCACGTATGTATGACTCGTATCATGTTTACATCATACACACACTCTTTCTCAACACACAGTTGCCAGAGAGGAAAAAAAAAAAAACACATGCTTTACCACCGCTAGACACACTAAACAAGCTGGAGTGAACTCTTGTAGCTGGTGGGAAATGTTCATGACAATGTTTTCTCACCTTAAAATTTGTATAAATGCGAAATCATATTGTAGGCATTGCCTCCTTGGCAGCCACCCTCCATAAACATGTTTTATACGTCGTTTGGCCCTGCTCTAAGCTGCGGCTGTCTGGGACTTTTCTGTCGCCGAAATATTCCCATACCAGCCATTTCGTTTCTTTGATGGGGGAAAAAGTTCAAGAGTTTCACCTCCTCCAGCCATCGTGGAGCACAGCTGACTCACTGACACTGAGCAACAACCGGTGGGGGAGGGTTGAGGCTTACAGCTGCAAGCGAGGGATTTCTCATGCATTTTTGGGACATAAAAATAGCTAATACCTTCGGGACGGTATGACGGAAAATTGTACGGTTTTGAAATTTTGACGTTTTTATACCACGGTATACCTTGAAATCTGTAAACGGCACATGTCTACGCGCCACGCTCACTCTTCTCCCAGGAGGGACGTATTTGCTCTTCTATTTGTCCAATCAATGAGTGCACCTTTCGTCCATGTGATGCTACTCATGAAGTTTGGTTAGCGCAGTGTGAATCCAGAACATTTTCAACAAGTCATTTGCAAGTGTATTTGCGAGGTAGCTTCCCTGCTCCACTTGGTCTTATGTGAAAGCGCCCCAAGAATCATTCCCCCCTCCCCCTGAATCTATTCTTTTTTTCTTTTTTTTTTGTATTTCAAAACATAGAACATAATATTCTCTTGGTCTTGTCAAATTGCTCTAAAATGGTTCTGAATTGGGTTGGTTGTTCTAAAAACGCCGGCTGTGAATGAGCTTTGACAGAACTGTTTTAAATTACAAAAAGGAGCTCCACATCTTTTCAAAAAGCATAATAAAGCTTTCACCAAGTGTAACAAATGTCTATTTTGAGCTCCGACTCGCTCGCTTCTGAGCTTTTCCCGCCGTTGAGGCTTGAAACCATAAAGCATCAAAACAATGGAAATGTACATTGTCAGCTCATTTAGCTCGAGCCGTCCTCGCGGGGGCTCTGAGGGCGTCGCTCCTTGTTTTTATCATGCGGCCTCTTGGCCTTTGGAGGGTCGGGGGGAGAAAATCCAGCTGCCAAGAGCCGACCGAGGTTCCTTTCGGCTTTGTTCTCGGAGCCAAGAAAGGCCGCAATCCTCTGCTCGTCTTCATTAGTGTGGAAGAAGGGAGATCTCATTCCGCTTTCAGGAAGCATTAACGCGATCGCGCTGACGTCGGCTTCAAGGTTTGCTTTTGGAGTAGCATAAGTAACAGATGATTGAAGGCCAGTAAATAATTGCATTCTACTTAAGCGGGGGTCACTTTCAATGATTCATCGTGATAGACAGATTATATTATGCGGGCCACAACCTCATTTCGTAGATGCACGAAGCAATTCTTCACATGTCGTAGGCTGTGATTATTTTCCATATAAGCACTCAGGATTTCTTTTTTAACCACCGAAATCAGTCTGTTTTAGCCAAACACATAGTCAAGGGTTTTTCTTTCAAATAATGTTCATCAAGAGGAGACTGAGAGCAGCCAGAAAAGAGAACATGTTTGTATGTTTCCAGCCGTGCTTGATTGAAGATCAGGCTTTAATGTCCAGTTTGAGGACTAACCATCAGGATTTTTGGCCTTTTTAAGACACTTGCAGCTGTTCTACATAGAGAGGCGGACAAAATGAGGCTGGCTCTGGCTTTCCTCGCTCCATTTAATAGAACGATGAAGCGCTGATTACCTGCCATCTGCTCTTATGGCGGAATGAACGTCATCGTTATTATAATTGTCCAACAGATACAGTGTATTACATGAAATATCCTACGATGTCTTGCCTTGGGTTTTCGCCTGACAACTAATAAGTTGTTCTTTCATCTAAAATTTGAACTTATTTGACCTCAAAGCCTGAAATAATCACGTTTTAGTGCCAGTGACGACAATAGAAGTCCAATTTATTTGAATTCCTTGAATCGATAGGATGTTGTTTGCCATCAATGACAGCAAATGAATGTTATTTGAATTCATTTCAGTGCTTTTTTTGGTTGGCAAAAAAGCAAAAAGGGAAAAGTTCTCTCAAGGGTGTTTAAATTCATTCTCTGTAATGTTAATGCATGTTTTAGGATAGCAGCCATTTGGACTCAGATAGGATTTATTCCAACTATAATTGATTTCAGTGGGAACTTTTTTAAAAGATAGGAAAGAGGAGTCCCACTACAGCAGGCTTGAAAGGCACTTAAATGTATGATGTTCTCTTTTTGGAGTGCTCGATCGATGCTGAGAATATGACAAGTCAATATGTTAACAGGGTAGGACAGAAGAGCAAGAGGGAGAAACTGATGAATGGGAGTTTAAGCAAGTTTTTCCTCCACTCCCTGCTGCTTTTTTTTTTTTTCCTGAGGCCATGCCTTTTAAGGAATAGAAATTGTTGGGTAGAAAGAAATTGGGGTTCCTTAATGGCACACAGCCTGTAAACACATAAATAAACATTATGGCAAGGGATGGCGCAGGATACTTTTACGAGGGCAGGTGGTGAGAGGCTGGTTAAGTGGCGCGGAAAGCCAGTAAAACGCCAATAGTTCAGTCTTTAATCAAGTTTTGGCGGGGCGCTCAGCGGAAATCTGATTAGATGCAGACACCGGGCCGGCCGTGATGGATGTGGGCGGGACTTTATTCTACTAGCCTTCCCATCGCTCTCCCAGGATCAAGGCTGAGATGTTTCGCATTGATTTTTACAAACATGTGCCTTCATGGCACCATATGGCGTGGGTATCAGTAGCGCTCATGTCATCTTGGTAACACAATCTGCTCAGCAAGCTGATTGGCTGCGTTAATGTAGCTGTGATTCAACTATAATTGTTGTATTTTCTTAGTTTTCCTAGAGCCGTTGGCTAAGAAAAGGAAACCTAGGAACTGTTTTCAAGTTGTTTGATAATCAGCGTTGGGTAAAATGTAAAATTTCCATAATGTCTCCTTGAAGTAATATATATATATATATATATATATTGTTTTTTACATAATTAGCTATTATACATGTCAACCAGTTTTCAATGCAGTGGCTCCTTGAGATTCGGGCTGCAGCTCTCGATTCTTGTTGTGGTCGATTGATCGATAAACTAGTTAGTTCAAATAATTGAGTAATCGGATAAGGAACATAAAAAATTAAAATACCCGAGCCGAGCCTCAAGCGGTATAAAAAAAAAAAAAAAATATATATATATATATATATATATATATATATATATATATACGAGCATCAAAGTACATCCAAAGAACAATTGGCTAACTTACATAGCAAAAGTCCGCTAGCTTAAATGCTTAACTTTTTAAAAAAAAATTTTTACAGCGCTCTTAACAAATGGTTCAAACACATATTCAAACAAAAAACGACTAAATATACCAATAACTTGGGAATTCATTAAAACACACTTTCAAAACAAACCATTAAAACTCTGCTTTAATTAAACGAATCCTTGAAGCAGCAAAATTTCAATTTGAATTTTTTTTTTTCTAATCGTATTACTGTAGTTAATCGATTAATCGTTGCAGCACTACTTGAGATACCAGCTGAGGTGGATAGTAACGCGTTACATGTACTCCATTACATTTACTTGAGTAACTTTTTGAGAAAAAAATTACTTCTAAGAGTAGTTTTACTAAGCCATACTTTTTACTTTTACGTGAGTAGATTTGTGAAGAAGAAACACTACTCCGCTACTTTGGGCTACACTAGTGGTTACATTTTTCCTCTTTATTCTAAATTTTAGATTTTACTTTAAATTTTTTATTTTGCCAGAGACGCCAACAGCGGCTTGATCAGTTTCACCAATGAGACGTCGCAAAAATAATCACATGACTCCAATATACCAATCAGACTCGTCAGCTTTCCATTCTATGATCACGCCAGCCTGTTCAATCTTTAAGGCACTGTAAAAAAAATTATTTGACATGGAGCGCTGCCGTCAACATGACTCGAAAGCACAGATTTTAAACTCTCTCCCAGTTTTTATTTGGCACAGAATGACCACAGAAACCGGAGATGTGGTCCTTTGTTTCATAAGTGGAAATATGTTTTCTCCACTAGATGGTACTCATGCTCTTTGGAGTAATGCTGCTTCATTTGTTTTTTTTGGGTTTTTTTTTTTTCTTGGTAGAATTGATTGATTTATTATTACAGTATTTCTTTGGCTTAATGTGGATATGTAGTAGGTTATAGTCTTCTTCTTCTTCAAAGTATAATAACAGCAGATCATATATATAACTGCTGAGACAGAAAAATACTATCGTTTGAAAAAAATCATTTATTAGCACCTTCTCACAATGTTACTCATTACTTGAGTATTATTTTCACCAAATACTTTTTTATTTACATTATTTTGGTTGACTTATTTTTATTTGGGTAAAATTATTTTGAAGTAACGCTACTCTTGATTGAACTTTTTGGCTACTCTACCAAACTCTGTATACCAGTGACCCAAACTTTTGAGTAAAAAAGATTTCAAAAAAAGATTTCTGATTTGAATTGGGAGGGCAAACTTGAACTATAAGAGCCTTATGGTAGCAGTTAACTCGACCCACTTCTCAGTAAGCAGTACTATAATCAAAAAGTTATTTATTGTTACTGCCACTTTGATCGTTTGCTGTCACATTCTTTATCCTCTGCAAGGAACTGTTACAGCTTAAAGAGTATGTCGACCCCTGGGGAAATGTTAATATTCCATCATTTATTCATAAACGCATGCCTTTTGTATTCATATCATGCCACTTCGTGTAATTACACACAAGAAAATGAGAGAAATTTGGATCGATTGTCAAGCTAAAACGACCGGCGCCCGAGATCTGGCAGATTGTGTGCGTGACGTCATTACAAGTGAAGAGAGTGCCACCGGCCACTAGGGGGGCAGCGCCTGTCTGCATCAATATAATTCCTTCTAGTGAGGGGAGAATTAGGGGTGTTTTGAGCTTTTTATGCTGTTGCATTGTGTTCGTCCTGCTCTGCACATATTCCAGGTTCCCTCATGAAGAAACACCCCTCGTTGTCAATAAAAGAGAATTCAGAATTGACAGTGAGGGGTGTTTCTTCAACAAGAAAAAGGCTCAGTGCTTTAATACTGAATGGCGGCGCAGACAATTTTGTTTCTAGTTCCAGCGACGAATCCGACGTAGAAGGACGTAACGAATGCTCATCTAATGGTGACGAGGAGAGTTACGAAGCTTTAATTTGTGTGTTAGGTTACCAATTTGAGCCCAAACGAACGCAAATGCAGCGTAATGAAACGGTCGTTGAGGGGAGTAATGACACTGATGAAACATCGGATATGATATGTTTTTTATTATAGAAGAGTACTCACTCTGGCCATTTCCAGCTTAGCAGCTACCCTCCTTTGCTTTGCCTGGGATGGTGAGGTGGGCTCATCTATGGCAGTCTTCAGCCTCTTTCTTCGTGTCTTGGGACATTTAGGTGGCTGTGCGTGTATGGTGGGCACCCCATCTGCTTTTAGCAGCAATCTTTTAGCAAAAGCCGATTTCACTTGTCTGTAGTTCGAGAAGCTTTCAGGTGGAAAATGCGCACCACACAAAACCGTGCCGGAGGCTGGGTATGGAAAGTTAGCCCTCTTTGCACGGTCAAACTTTACCCATTGTCTGCGTAATCCAGCTCTTTTTTTCGCGTTCGGGAACTCATGGATACTATATTCCGATAAATAGCTATTTGTACACCACATAGCACAGCAGTTTTGAACCATTTTAGTGATGTTTTGGTCAAACAAACCCGAACGCTACTCTCTCGTCGATAAAAAACAATGGCACCTGGCTCCGCCTCGACTTTCATTCACTAGTAGTGACGTTGCCGCCCCATTCGGCTGTTTCCGGAACACTTTCGGAAATGTTCGTCATTTTCGATCTATTTTCGATAATTGCTCATTAATGTGATTGATTTTTTTGTTAACTTTATCAATATTTGTTATCTTGGCATATAACAGTTCTATTGATGTGACAAAAACGGTTCAATTCTTTTAGTTATATTTTTACTGAATGTTTTTATGAAGTGCCGTTTTAGTTCATTTAAACTCATCTAGTTTGGAATAGATTAAGTGAATTTCCATAAATTCAACACGAGAAAAGAATAATATCTAAAACAAAACCGCTCACTGTAAATACAAAACTATATAAAAGGTGATAATTATTACTTAGCTGAAGTTTTTAAGATTTGCCGACATCTGGTTCAATATCTGCACTTTGAACGCAGTACGTGAGTTAGCTTGGCCGTTGCTTTTAAATTCATGCTTTTCAAGCCACTGATCTCCACGGTAGCTTTGTAGTGGTAACAAGAAGATGGAGAAAGGGAGAAAGTGGGACGGGCCCTCTTAGTTCACGGCTAATGGGATCAAAATGGCTCTGCAGACGATGTGCAGATAATTGAATTGCAAGACTAAATCAAATTGGCCTCACAGGCTTGTAAGTTGAGTCACCGTTTGACTTGGTATTGACCATGCCGTGAATGGAGATCATCCCTTGCTTTTTCATGCTGTGACTCTGCTCAACTTGTATCTCATTTTGACAAAAATAGACTCGCGTCCCCCTTCTCATTATTATTATTTTTTCAGTTCTGGCGGTCAAGAGAGAACACAGCGTTCTATGATTTCATGCTAAAGGGGAGCTTGCTGTTTTTGGGTTACCCGCTTAGTAGTCACTGAACCGGGGGGGGCTAGCTCTTCTCTTTTATGTGTGGTGTTGTTGTTCACACACCTCGACATCCTCCACTCTCCCACCTCCGTACACTGGGGAGCCTGGAAACATATGTTGCAGAGTAAGGTTACATTTTAATACTTGCTCACATTGCTCCAGCGAGCTGATGTGGCGCCCCTGAGCACTTTAATAGTTGAGTGCCTTGCTGAAGGACACCTTGACAAAAATTAGAAAACAGAATAAGCTCTCTCGAGCAACAAGTGTTATTATTTTTTTGTATTACAAACTGTAACCAGCAATTCTGATTTGCTTTCATGCCTAGACTCAGTGGGTTGAAAAGAATTCAGCCAATTTGCCATTTAACACGGTTTGTATGAGGAGTCTAAAGTATAATAGGTTGCACATTACCCAGATTTTATTGTTTTGAAAGCACAAAGTTAAACCTTCGCATTCCTGACACTTTTAGTCACCAGATTCTGATACTCATTCGCTGTCATTGCTGGTGATGGTTGTCCAATCCATTTGAACAAAGAGGGCTTGCAGTGAGCAAGTACTCCCATTTAGATTGGACATTTGCCACTGTCAAAGGCAGCTATTAATTTAACCTGTGTCTTATTGGGTTGAAAAGATACTTAGTAACTGTTGCCGTCAACCTGAATTTGAATTTAAACATATGGGACTAATAAACGCATTGAGTAGCTGTTAACATTCCCTTTCTGACACCATTTATCATAGACCTCTGGTGGTCATGAGAAAACCTTGATCTTTCATCAGTGGGATTTGGAACCACATGAAAGTATTCACCTGGATTAGTTCTTCTTGAGCGTTTATTCTCCGAGACAAAGCGCATTCATTCCAAGGTTTTCTTCAATGCACTCCATATGCATGGTAACATCCTCATTCTGCTTTTGTCTAGACAGCTGCGCACTGCTGGCGTCTTTGTGCTCGCGTCCCCATACACTAGCAGCTGCTGGACACATTTGTCCTTAGTGCAACGTAACTGAATCCACCCGAGCAAGAAAAGAAAAAAAGCCCCAATAACTGAATTATAGAGGTCCATCGAAGCTGCTGCCCTGCGGCTTATGTAACGCGGTAATTTGCTTAGCGCTGCCGACTGCATGCGTCATGTATGACAACGGTCATATCCTCCTGTAAATGCGTTTTACATTGATTCCTTGGCGGTCATGCTGCCGTCCAGCGCTAAAAGGCTCATTTAGCCTCTAGCTGTACTTTGCTATTGTTGTTTGGACAAAGGGGAATCGCAACCATATATGGCAGCTCGTAGCAAAGCTGGCCTAGCTGCATCAGACACACTCTGTTTAAGGAGGCGGTCGATGATGCCCCCACTTTCCCTTAATTTATGAAGCCCCTTGAGCATATGAACTTGAGACGGATCGTGTGGATCGGGTGTTCAATCCCCCAATGGATTTAAGGCGCTCTTAAGTCAGGGGACCTCAGGGGAGAGCACACGGGTCTGAAACAGGTCAAGGACAGGTCTCACAGAGGTCAACACCAAATTACATAAAGTGAACTCATTTCCTCGAGCCATTAAGATTATTGAATGGCATATGGACAGAACGGCATGTAATGATATCCCAACTATAAATAGAACTGTTTTTACTTAATTAGCATCACTTTGAAGACGATGACAATTAGTTTTGTCACAGCTTTGGATCAGTTTGGCCTAGAAAGCAAGAGAACACAAAGCAAAGCATGCACAACCTTAAATACCCTATTTCTAAAACTATTTATGAGGTGAAGTCTGATTAGTGGAACAAAACAGATCCTAAACTATCCTATGCTTCCGTGGCCTGAATTACCCACTCCTAATTTACAACATAATTGTATCTATTACCAATTAGAAGCAAAAAAATTGCCTTCCAGCTCAGTAGATATTTCTGTTGCCATATATTATATGCTGCTGACACTTGAAACACAGTCTTAAACATCTGTCAAGTGCTTTTGTTGAGATTTTCCATTTTTCTTTACGAGAAGTTCTTTTAGCCTTCAAGTAACTGCCGTCCACGTCATTTAACATCGGAACAGGAATGGTACTGTATGAGTCATGATGAAGTGATGCATGACCATGGCGACAAGCTGTTATAATGATTTTGCAAGGTTGTTTTTGCCCCATTCACGCAAATAAACACATGTACACGGTACTTACAACATGACTTTCTGCCCTTTTGCTTTTGTTCCAGTGCTGTTGAAAGCCATGAAGAAAAATGTAATTTCTTAGAAATAGTTCACTGAGGCAACTAATGATTAATGACCGTACAATATCAGTTAAAAAATAACATTGCTGCGATTGCTTAGTGCATTGCTATGGCGCTATTTTCGCGACCGTAGGGCGCAATGTGATATTTTTGTCTTTAACACACACACAAGGCGCACCGCATTATTGTACTTAATTGAAGAATTTACTAAAGTACTCCCATTAATCTTTATCAATTCACAAATCCATCAGTCTTCATCTTCTGTATCTAAATTGGACAGCTGGGCTAGATCTCCGTCAAACACGGCAGCTCAACTTTTCTGAAGGCAGCGTCTTCCTCTTAAAAATCACCATTGGTGGCAGTTTTTTTGGTTCGCGTAGGTGATAGCCTTGAGTTTAAACTGGACTTTGTAAGCTGTCTCTTTGCAGTAGATGCCACTTTTGAGGGTCCTTCGCTAAATCAATGTTATTTAGCCTAACGCACACACTCGAACATTAGAGCTACTTGGGGTAGCCCTCTAGCACACGCAACCTTCTCCCTTTAAGGTTCTCATGCGGCTCTCACTTACGTCTGCCTTTTCAAAAATTGCTCAGTCAGGCGGACACATTTCGGTACTACCGTAATTTCCCGAATATAATGCGCACTTTTTTTCCCCAAAATCAACTTGTAAAATCATGGTGCGCATTATAAACGGGTACATGGATGGAGACAGAAATATATATATATATATAAACCGCTTTTTTGTTTTTATTGACACGGCCAGGTTGTGTTGAAGAAACGTATGCGGCGATCCGTTGCCGACCATTACGGTACGTGACATCACCATTTTGTTTCGGTAATACTTCACTCTGATCGGCCGAATGATCTGCTTTTTTCACTCTTCATATAGCACAAAATTTAGTTTCTTGAACTCATTTGAGTCAACGTTTATTGCAGCTCCCCAACTCGGACCATAACAAATGTAACAACACAGACTTCCTGTGTGTGTCCGTCAACTATATCTGTCCCTCAGGAAACTCAAACCCAAATAACAATAGTTCCTATTGTTACTGCCGTGTCGACAGCGATGAGGATTTCCGACTTACGTTCTCACTTGCATTTTACCGTATCAATCCATGGAAGAAACATTTAATCATCATAATGAAACGAGCAAGTTATACAGCAGCTTTTAAAAGAAAAGTCACATCTGTTTTGTTTGCTCCTAGATTCTGGTAAGTTGGAGAAGTTGTCAAATCATATTATTACCGTAAATATTGTCAGTTTATGGTAATGTTTTGAACTACCAATATGCTATGCTTGTGCTGTGTTTCACCAGTCAGTAAAATGACATTTCTGTATCTGTACACGAGCTCTGTTTTCTTGTATTCTTCTATTTATTGGTGGTAAAATTAGGGTGCGCGTTATAAACGGGTACAATAATTTTCCCTAGATTTTACAAGTACATTTGGGGTGTGCATTATACACGAGTGCGCCTTATATTCGGGAAATTACAGTAAGTCCACACAATAGGTGCACCACATTATTAGGCGCAACATCCATTCTGCAGAAAATTTTTACTTTTAGGTGCGCCTTTATGGTCGTGAAAATACGGGACTAGAAACTTGCAATTTCAGGAGAAATTCCATGGTGATGCGTTCTGGTCCTTAACCTTCCATGTGTCACTTCCTGTTGTTTATGTTGTTGTTGTTGTTGTGTATTCCCGGGTGACTTTGTTACTTTCCCAGCAACTTCCGTTGATTGTGTGGCAATTCTAGCAAGTTTTTTGTACATGGTAATGAAAATGAATGGAGTAATTGGAAATATTTAGGGAAATTTTTGTCAAATTTAGATGGTTTGTGTTTCTGCTAAAAACTTGCTGATAACATTGTGCGGTTTGATTTTGTGAAAACTTTCATGTGGGAATTATGGTAATTGGACAAAAATTGTAGGACTGTAGCTTTTTGAAATGAAAATTTTTTTTGCCCCCCAAAAATGTTGGTGACAACTGTGAATATTTAAGCAACACTGTAACCTTTCAGTTTTGGTCGATTTTAGCCACGCCGGTGGACAAAAGCAGTAGTGTCTTGCCTTAAGGAAGACTGCGTTTCCGATGAGGACCAGCGCACACCCGCAGTGTCGTAAAATCATCGATCAATCAAAAATCAATCCCCCGGTCGCTTGCAGATGGATTAAACAACATTTCTCTTTCTAGTGGCTGTGTGAAGGATGAATAGTAATAAGGTAATGAATCCATTTGTGGCTAAGCAACTAAGCATTATCGCTGACGAGTCACGGCACGCCAGCGAGTGAAAGCCAGGCCAATGTTTAGTCTGTATTCTGACAACTTTTTGTCTCTTGTTGCTCTGCCATCTCAACAGAATTCGCACAAAAGCAGACGCATTGACTTCTGTCTTCATAATAAATGGGGAAAAAGGGGAAGTGACGTATGCCATAAAGCAGTAAGCATTTCTGTATTTTTTTTTTTTTTTTTTGAGGGGCAGGGTTCCTGCCGCCCTCCTCAAAGTTTATTAGTGCCGGTGAAAGCAATTCAAAACCCCTCAAGATATGAAAGATTTAAGTCATTTAACTAGTTGTCAGTCGATATATCATCACAAATGTTATGAAAATATTTTATAAAGGTTGAAAAGTTACCTAGTGTTGCTTTAAGGGCAAAATCCAAAGGGGAGCCTGTGTCGTGTGAATTTTTGGAATGGAACGGAACGTGAGTTGGAACTGTCTGTACCGGTCAAGGCGTCTTGTGCAGTGTGCTGCAAAAGTGAATCCTGATAAAAACAAAATACATATATATGGGGAGCTTTGTTTTCCAACACATTCTTTTTAAATGGGTAGAGCAGTGTTACTGTTTGTACTGTAGTTCAATAAGAATAATGGGAACTGGATAGACTGACTTTAGAGTGCAGAATTTCATTATCTCCATTGAGAGTGAAGGTGTCTGAGTTCTTTGGAGGCCAAATCCAGCGAGGAGCTCATGGCTGCGTGTAGTAAATGCTTTCGCTCTGCTTCTGTGTTGTGGCTTTGGGGCGGCTCGCTCATATCGAAACCAGCTGTGACTGCTCTCTCAGAGACAGCTCTACTTGATCAAAAAAGATTAGGGGACCCCCCAAACCCCTACTTTGATGTGTTGCCGTTTAGACACAGTCATCTCCAGCAGAGCTCCCAGCCTTGGCTCTAAAACACTTCTCATTTTGCACCCTGGCTGTTATTTGAATTTTCGGTCATTTTTCTGCCCTCCGCCTCCGTACGGCCCGAGAGGATCTTGAAAGATGTCATCGGTTCGCCAGACCTCATGGTCTGGTTTATTGTGCGTGACAGGGTCCTGCGGGGATGAAAAGCAAGAGGGAGTTCATGTGTAGACGACTTCAACAGATGACAGCGACGCTCAAATGAAAATGTCCCTGCCTGTGGATATGGAGTCGACTCCCGCGCGCCGATATCTCCGTAGGCTTTCCGGTGCGCAAGTGTCATGTGGCGAGCCACGCGTTCAATACCGATGTGATGTGTTCATACCAGTAGCAGACAAAAAAGAGACATCAATTTCACAATTCAAAACAGTTCTCAGTTGGCTTAACTCTTTCAGTGCCAGTGAGGATGATAGATTTCCAATCAGGTGGCTCTTTTCATCCTGTAAATTTAAATGAGTTCATCACTAGTAGACAACCAGTCTATTTGAACCGTGAGGGTGGTAACGAAGGAATGTTCAGCTGCTGCCGCCTCTCCCAACACCGTTTGAACTTCAGTGGCGGAATGTAACGAAGTAAAAGTACTTTGTTACCACGAATCCACGAAGTAAAAGTACTTTGTTACTGTACTTAAGCACATTTTGTACATTTGTACTTGCGTACAAATATGAAGTGGTACTTTTTACCTTTACTTCACTACATTTTAGAACAGCTATCCGTACTTTTTACTCCACCTTTTTACAAATTGTGGCCCGAGTTACACGGTACTTTTGTTTTTCTCTTTTTTCTCATTGTGAATTGATAGTTTCATTTTCACGCAATCGATAAGCCCCGTGCAACTATACCATAACTGAGCATTAAAGGCAGCAACACGAGTACAAGCTTGATTAGGCAGGTGAACAAGATATTGACCAATAAAAACCACCCCACTCTTGTACAGTGGGTGCAGCTGATAGTTAATTTCAATGGGCCATTAACCTAGGTTTTGGAGCTTTTGAGCTTGTTAAGCTTCTGTTTACAGTGCAGTCAATTTTATTGTTTTTTTTTTCATTTTGCAAAGTTTAAAATAAAACTGAGTAGTATTGACTTTATATGAATTTTCTGGTTCTTTCTATGAATATTGACTCAGATCTCTTTTTATGTGTGGGTATTTATATATATATAATTTATACTGTATTGGCCCGAATATAAGACGGCCCTGATTATAAGACGACCCCCTGTTTTTCAAGACTCAAGTTTGAAAAAAGACTTTTTAAACACCAAATTTTTATACAGAAAATAATTACAGTACATCCGAAACAAATGATTATAACAATATATTTGAGAGAAAAAGCATGTTATTTTGCCTCATTCAAATCTTAATATCTGAGCATTTAAATATGTAAAGTGCCATCACATTCATAAGTAAATGGCTTCTGGTTTTTTAAATGTAAATAAACCAATCTATTGTGATAAAACAGCAAAATTGCAATAACAGCATTAACCATCAAAGTGAAGTCTAACTTTAACTGTAGTCTTGAAACAAATCTGAATAATGAAAAACATTGCAATAAAATAATGCAAACTGGTTAAACTTGAGAGAGCTGAGATCTGTCATGAAAGAACATTGCTTCAATGATATTTGGCGCCATCTCGTGTCGTGAACGGGGAGAGTAGCTGAGATCATGACAGAACATCGCTTCAATGATATCTGGCGCCAGTTAGCGTTGTGAATGGGTATAATGTCTAGACCGCGAATATAAGACGACTCCCTCTTTTTCAGTCTTATTTCAATGCAAAAAATGCCGTCTTATATTCGGGCCAATACATATATATATCTATATATCTATTTTAATTTTATCATGTTTCTGTAAATTATTGTTGGAATGGAACGATAAGACACAAGACAGATATATACATTCAACATATGGTACATAAGTACTGTATTTGTTTATTATAACAATAAATCAACAAGATGGCATTAACATTATTAACATTCTGTTAAAGCGATCCATGGATAGGAAGACTTGTAGTTCTTAAAAGATAAATGTTAGTACAAGTTATAGAAATGTTATATTAAAACCCCTCATAATGTTTTCGTTTTAATAAAATTTGTAAAATTTTCTATCAAACAATAAACTAGTAGCTCGCCATTGTTGATGTCAATAATTACACAATGCTCATGTGGTGCTGCAACCCATAAAATCAGTCACACCCAAGCGCCAGCAGAGGGCGAAAAAACACAAGTAACAAGTGGACATTACACTGTGCTGTCATTTTAATGTGTTTGAGCGGGGCATGTGCGTTAAATGCGTCAAATATTTTAACGTGATTAATTAAAAAAATTAATTACTGCTAACGCGATAATTTTGAGAGCCCTAATATATAGTGTATCACAAAAGTGAGTACACCCCTCGCATTTCTGCAGATATTTAAGTATATATTTTCATGGGACAACAATGACAAAATGACACTTTGACACAATGAAAAGTAGTCCGTGTACAGCTTATTTAATAGAGTTAATTTATTTTGCCCTCAAAATACCTCAAAATATAGCCACTAAGATCTAAACCCCAGACAACAAAAGTGAGTGCACCGCATGGGAAGTACTTACATCCCTAAATGTCCAAATTGAGTACTGCTTGTCATTTTCCCTCCACAATGTCATGTGACTTTGTTACAGGATTGCTGTCAGCATTGCTGCAGAGATTGAAGAGGTGGGGGTGGGGGGTCATTCCCACCACCATGCTTGACTGTAGACATGACACACTTATCTTTGCACTCCTCACCTGGTCGCCGCCACACATGCTTAAGACCATTGGAACCAAACAAATGAATCTTCGTCTCATCAAACCATAGGACATGATTCCAGTAACCCATGTGCTTTGTTGACATGTCTTCAGCAAACTGTTTGCAGGCTTTCTTGTGTACCGTCTTCAGAAGAGGCTTCCTACTGGGGTGACAGCCATGCACACCAATTTGATGTAGAGTGCGGCGTATGTTCTGAGCACTACTAGGCTGACCCACCACCTCTTCAATCACTGCAGCAAAGCTGACAGCACTCCTGTAACGTGTCACATGACATTTTGGAGGGAAAATGACAAGCAGTAATCCATTTGGACATTTAGTACGTATTTACTAATGGGTGTACTCGCTTTTGTTGCCAGGGGTTTAGATAGTAATGGTTATATTTTGAGTTATATTGAGGGGAAAATAAATAAACTCTATTATATAAGCTCTACACAGACTACTTTTCATTGTCATTTTGTCAGTGTTGTCCCATGAAAAGATATATCTAAAGATAAATATCTGCAGAAATGCGAGGGGTGTACTCACTATTGTGATACACTGTATATACTAGTGTAATATATAATATAAAATTTAAACCCCTAAACCTTAACAAGGGTCGCGATGCAGAAATCGCAGACATCAAGGAGTGGTCGAGATTTTCATATATTAACCCTTTAAAAAAAAATTTTTTTTTTTTCATTTTTCCTTTTTTGGATCGATTATTTATGATCTAAAATATCAGGAAAAATGTGACAGTAACACAAAAAAATACAATTTAGCGATAGTTATGAGGTAGACATACGTGACCTATTTACAGACAGTATTTTTTTTATTTAAAATTTTGATTTAGATATTTAATTTGTTTAAAGTTTGAAATATGCGAGTGACTAATTTTATAAAGTCGTTTTTTTAAGCTAAATATTAGACATGAATGAATGATTCTAAGCTAAAAATAATAAACATTTCAAAAAATAAATATAATTACCTTCTTTTTATGGCTGAGTTGAAACAAAAGTGGTTGCTTGGTGTATGTAAACGGGGGTCTCCAGGGAAAACGGACAAAAATAGTTTGGGGGCTTAATGCGCCATAAAACTGCTATGGCAGAATATAGACATATTGTTCATATCATACAATCAAACAGTTCTTTTGGCCTAAAATACAGCAGTTTATTTTAAAGAGGGGTGCAAGACCAGAAACGACTTTTTCAGCCTTGTCTGTGTTTTCCACCATATATATATGTGTGTGTGTGTGTGTGTGTGTGTAAGCAAGTACTTTTGTACTTGAGTAATTTTTTTCTTAGATGTACTTTTACTGAAGAATTTTTTGCACCCATACCTATACATAAGTAAAAAAAGTGAGTACTTCATCCAACAGTGTTCAAATTTAATGTATTAATTTTGCCCTCAACGTTCACGGTGCAAAAAGATTTTTGGGGTCAAAAAAGCCATTCTTTTCCTATGACAAAAACATACGTATTTAGAATTTGCTTGCTTATGTTATTTTATTGTTTAAAAGTATTGTATATATTTTTTTTCATTATTATAAGCTCAGTAAATGCATCACAAGCTGAGCGTGGGCAGCATTTTCACTCTGACCTCGTCTTGCTTGTTCCAAGCCACACACGCTCTCGTGCTGATCAACTATTCATGGGGCATTGGCTTTCGCAAGTCCTCGATATGGCCTCATGTAGGTCAAACAGATAGTCGGTGATACAGTGGCAAAGATTCATGGATTTCCCAACGGCAAATGGAAAATAAAAGAAGGCAGTTGCTGCTTTCTGGCTGGGAAAGTGACTTCCTAGTGTCTGTCTAGACACTTTTAACAAGTCATCTCGATTAAAGCAAGTTTGCCACACAGGATGTCGTTGGATTATTTTGAATTATGTCTAATGGTAACTCCAAGTTCCACTCAACTGTCGACATTTTAAAACTGTCAACGTCCCTGCCAATATTGTAAGTAATTGGAAGCAGAAGTTAGTCTAATATTAGCATGTTACAAATAAGAAAACTGTTGTGTGATAGGTCAAAGGGGCCCTCCAGCATTTTTTAAAAAATGTTTTCCGTCTTGGCAGAGTTATGAAACAATAATAAATGAAGGCAACCAAGTCTCCCAACTAAATTCCCACAGCAGATTGTCACATATTAACCTCATTGTCACCGATGGACCGTTTTCCAACAGCGCTTCCCATGTCTTCCCGCTTATTCACTTTTGTCCGGCTGCCACAGAACGAGTTGGCTCCCATGTTTGAGGGGGAAAAAAAAAAATTGGTGTGCTGCGTCAGAGGTTGTCTGTGGGTCAGCTCAGAAACCTGCAGAGCCCTAAAGGGCGCCGACAATCTCTGGGAAAACACCACAATAGCCTCGCTCATTTCATTGGCGAGACAATGGAGGCGATTGTCATCTCGCCTTTGGCCTTTTTTGAAACATTTCGCAAATAAATCATGGCGAGAGTCCTCCTCCCCCCTTGTAATTGTAAATTCTGTTTGTGTTTCACATTTAACGCTTCTGCCGTAGCAGTTTGAAGGGAGAGAGCTGGCAGCGGAAAATCATGTTTTAGTGCTATCATTGCTAACCCTCACAGTTTAAAAAGATATCAATGGCAGGATTTTTGATCAACCAAAAGACTTCCTAAAGACCTGGCGTTCACTTACGTGGACATCACATTTTGGATCATTTAGGCCACAATATTACCATTTGATATCGTACGACTGTGGCCCACATGACCCAAAATGTGATGTCCACATTTATGGATGGCATAAATATACTTATATAATAATCAGGGGTGCACATATTATTTTTTTGCCCAGGTTCTCAGAGGAGGACCTGGAGATGTGAAATGGTCCTCATTGAGCTTGAGAGCCGACCCGCCTGATGCGATAAAATTATGACAAGCTTTACTTAGAGCCAATTAACTTTAATTAATTATATTAACAATTAATGCTTGATTAACATCAACGGACACAACAAAATTGCCATTACTTTGAAGTGAAATGTAAAGAAATAAACATAAAAACACCAATTCAAAATAAAGGGCATTATGCGGCTCCCACATTAACTCCAAGCCTTTGTAAAAGTGGGATGTCCTCCTCATAAGACCTCATTGAACGTGCATGTTTAGCTTTGTAAAATGCGAGCAAAAACACGTTTGTCAGTGCATGGGGCTGTTCTTCATTACCTTTATTCCGCCACTTGTCCATAGGGCGAGTGGGGTCCTGTCTGACATCGATAGTTTGCTTAACTGCCACATGCTGTTTTTTTCGTGCTTTTCAAAGTTTGGTTGGCTGAAACTCTTTGACCCTACATAAAATGCGCTGCTCTTATCAGCGACATTGGGATTCTCACTGCACATTTTGTACCGCATTTCCGTGCGAGCATCATTTGCTTCTAGCCATGGTACCTCCTGCAGCCACTTTTCAGCAAAAGTCCTTTTTTTCGGTAGCTCTGGTGACGTCTCTGTCGTCTGTCTGTCTTTTGACGGGGGTGGGCGAACACGGAAATAATTACTCAGTGGGGCCTGCCTCTTCGACATTTTGAGAAGTTATTTTCTCGTGTCCGCCGCAAAAACTGGTCAGCCATCGGTACACAAAAGCGTATGGAAGCAGTTGAGGGCCAGCGCGTTTGTCTACGTCCAGTACGCATGCGCGCATGTGGACCACTTATGTGCACCCCTGACAATAATAAAATGTGAATGAAAACTAGATTAAAATGAACAAACAGAAATACAGGTGGTCCCCGGGTTACGACGTACCTGACTTATGTAATTTCGACTATACACCATTTTGTCTCTAGTTATTTTTGTTTTCTTTTGTGATGCATACTTTTATTTTGGCGCATGAAGCATAGAGCACGTAGTCCTTCCACAGGCGAGTAAGAGCACATTTACACACGAAGAAGAACGTGTTTGCGCACACAACGGAGAGTGCACGAACAAACAAGAAGGAAGAATGCATTTGCTCCCATTAAGAGCAAATGCGAAGCAAAGAGAGAGAGATAGGAGAAAGATTACAGCTGTGTGTGCAGACATTTGTTGCTTGTGAACCATCCACAGGGGCAAAATCTGTATAAAACACCTTTTGTAATGTTTATTGTGAGTTTTCAATTGTATTCAAGTAGTTGGCGTGAGTTTATGTGATTGCTTTTGATGATGTGCGGACGCTCACTGATACATGCTAATCATTTGGATTGTTATTGCTGTATAAAATGTGTATGTGTGAATGTAATGTGTATGCAAATGTGAATTGTTATTGAAACTCATTTGATTTCATTTTTGTTTTTGTTTCATTCTGCAAGTGTTGATGTCATGAACAGCTGAATAAAGTCCGCAAACCACACAGACGTCTGACCAGTGATGTTAATAACGTTGTTAGAGTATAACTGCGTTACTGTGTTAGTTTTCATCAGTAGTGACTAATCTAATAAATTTTCTTATCTTGGCCATGCCGTTACCGAGGATGTAATGCGTTACTATGTTGGTTGAATGAAGCGAAAAAAATCAGAGACACTGACTCACAGAGACGAGAGAGCAGAGCTGGAGTGGGGAGGAGGGAAGGGAGTTGTGACCCCGTTGCAAATGCGATGCTAGGTGGCTCCACTAATACCTGACTGTAGTTGATAGCTTACAAACTACGCCCACATGATGCTACGTAAGCTATCACATGTATATAGAACTAGATGCGAAATGACAGACACGGCAGCGTTAGCACATATATAGAGAACTAGATGCGAAACGATAGACTCGCTGGCGTTGGTAAACAACCGCCATCTTAGAGCAGTAGACTTCTCAGGAAGGCTCTGTTGTAGAGAACCTTCCTAGCGAACTTAAATAACTTTTTATGTAAAATACACAAAATCTTGACTTGAATCTATCTTTAAATGATGAAACGGTTTTAAAATTTTCACATGTCGAAAGTAGACAAAATAGCACTAATGTAATAACGGGAGCAATTATAACAACTTTAACGGTTGATTCACAACATTAAATGACTGTCAAGCATAGCAAAGGTTACTATGGTTTTTTTGTTTGTTTTTTGAATGGAAAAAAAAACATGAAAGGTAACAAGTTCCTTTGCCAAGTAACTAATTACTCATACTTTCAGGTAACTGAGTTTCAAACTCAGTTACTTTTTGGGGGAAGTAATTTGTAACTAATTTTTTAAAGTAATATTAACAACACTACGTCTGACATTGTCATTTCGGACAGTACAATGACATAGAATAGAATAGAATAGATTAGGTCCTTATTGTCATTGTCAGCAGCGGAACATTGTGAACAATGAAATTGGACATGGGACTTCAGTATAAAAATATGTGTCCAATAGAATAAAATAATGGGAAAATATATGCTCTAGAGCTATAAGTGCATAATTATAGCTTTCTTAGACTGAAATACATGCATGACAGGAATAGTGCAATGTGATCGTAATTGAGCAGTGTCACTGTGCAACTCTAAGAAAAGAATATGAATAAAAATTCTCTAAATAAAAAAAGCAGTCCAAGTGGTGTGCAGGTTCACGGTTTAGTACAAGTTATATCACCAAGTGAAAAAGTGTTTCTGAGGAGACCATATTTTCTTGTGTTTAAGGTAGTAATGGCCGTGGGAAAGAAGCTGTCTCTCAGCCTGTTACTTCTTGTTTTGTGGGACCTGTAGCGTCTGCCGAGGGCAGCAGGTCAAAGAGGTGGTGGCCGGGATGAAAAAGGTCCTTAATAATGTTTACAGCTCTGCTGTGATAGCAGGAGCAGGCGATGTCCTCAAGACTGGGCAGAGGGGAGCCTATGATCTTCTGGGCTGTGTTCATGACTCTTTGCAGGGTTTTCCGGTCTGCTGCTTTGCACCCAGCACAAATGTTTTTGGACAGTTATTTTGAGATTTGGGGGGTGTTTAGGTGTACTTAAACGGTTAATTCCAACTTCCACGAAAATTCAGGTTACGTTTCCTGCGTAGGAACCGAACTCGTTCGTAACCCAGGGAGTACCTGTACACTCTGTGTATGGCCTCAATTAACACTGTAAAGTTTATAAATAAAATACCATTTAATTGTACTTCATTAAAATTCTTGTTTTGTTTATAATTGAAAAAAGTAAGAGAATTGCAGTTTATTCTTTTATTCTATGAAAACAGATTTTTAACTTGGGGGAGGGGGGGGAGGAAACACAACTAATTAAAAAAAAAAAAAAAAAAAAAAAGATGAGAATGAATTGACTATGAACTCATTGCCTATCCTTGACAAAGATTGTCCAATTCATTTAAACTGAGGATTGGCTCATCTTTCAGTGCCATTGACTGCGCAAGATCCATTTTGACTGGGCTGGGTGAATGAACGAACGTTCATTTAGCACAGTCAGTGGCAGCCATTGAGCTAAATGAGTGCCCTGTAAAGTGTTAAGGCTGTCTTTAGATTCTCCCTTTGGAGGCGGTGCAAGACTTAACGTCCTTGAAAGGCTGAATTTTGGTCATGCAGTTCATGTTGCGCGTTTACCAAACAGCGAAAACGTCATGCGCAGCCATTCTGTGCAATGATTGAGGCCGATCGATACATAACTCAGTAGTATTCTTGCCTTAGGATAAATATTGCACTAAATCACTCATTGCCTGTGTTTGTGTCTTTAGTTTTTGTCAGATTTCCATGTAAAATCCATTATTTCTTAGAGGCAAAATTGTCACAGCTATAAAATAATTGGCTAATCTACAATCTTTTCAAATTGGTCAAAGGCGTGAGAGAAGGGCACCAAAAATATGGTGTTTTTGCTAGAGTGGATTCATTTGCAACAGTTGTTTGAAAACTGCTAAATATCCTCCCGCTGAGCACGCGAAAGAAAAAAGATTTTCTTCAAAAAAGGAAACATCCCTGAGGATAAGCGTGCCCGCCAGTGCTACAAATACACCATTTTACTTTCATCCTCTGCGGCGTTTTCCTCTGGCGTGAAATTTATCTCGCTTTTGCAGGAGGTAGGAAGAAGCGCAGACGTATACCGGTTTGTTCTGCGCTGGGTTAGAATTTTTTTTTTCTTTTCTAAAAGACTACACTTTTGTTATTTGGCTCCTCCTTTTGTCTTACACTTGAGCTAAATTACCTCTTGTTCAGGATTTGTCCCTGTTGTTTGGACAAGAACGACACGTGTTCAGAGCCGTTCTTCCAGAACAGAGAACATTCCTGTACTTTCACCAATGTGACTTGAATGTCGAATGTTGTGAGCACAATGCAAAAAAAAAAGGTTGAAAATTGACCTCCATGAACTTGGCTCCATCTGACGCAAATTTCTATAAAAATTATATCAACTGTTTGTGCTGTAAAAAGTTTCATTTGTGCTGCTATTGTTTTTAAGATATTTACAGATTTTTACTTTTATAGGTCAATATGAGGTCAACCAGCCTCCAATTTTGATAGAAAATGGCTAAAAATGGTGTCAATCGTTTATGCTTCGTTTGTGTGGGTTCGATCAGCTCGAAATTAATATCTCAATACAGGTAGCAAAATGTGACGAAGAGAGCCGCAAAATGTCAGTTTCAATTGCCACGTTTACATGGAGCCAAATATTCCAATTACAATCGGAATATTTGTTCAAACCGAATAAATGTGTTCCATATAAACACCTCATTCGGAATGAACAGGCCCAAACCGAATGGAATTTCATTCCGATTCACAGGGGTGGAATATTCCTTTTCCCAAACCGATTAGAAGTAAAATTATATCATGTAAACAGGGAAGCGGAATGGTGTCTGGTTGCGTTCTTTCTGCGCATGCTCCGTACTGACGTGGTGACGTCACTTGGTGACGTAAGTAACGTCACTTGCAACATGGCTTCCAAGCACACGCACAGCGCACCCACGCAACTTTTTAAATGAACGGCGTATCATTCTGAAGTTTTGTTTCCACTCGAAAAGTTAAAACAGCAGCTGATCTGACGATCGATACCCATGTTTTGCAACGTGACGCTTTGTTTTGATTAATCTGTGCATGTCAGACGGCAGTTGTCAAACGTTCTTTCGGAATAAAGGCAGTCACATGTAAACGCTGGATCGGAATAGATGAAGTGACATGTAAACAGCTGATGTGAAATTTCCATTCGGAATGATTTGAATCGGTATGAATAAAAGTCAGCATGTAAACGTGGCTACTGTCTCTACTCCAATATTTTTACAGGATATTCTTTTTATCAAAGTATTTTTCCCCAATTGCTAAATTAATGTTATGGTCATGACAATTAAGTCTTGTGCTAAATGGAATATGAAATAATAAAAATGCATTTATTCAGTTTAGGGCTGCAGCTATCGATTATTTTAGTAGTCGATTAATCGATGAACTAGTTAGTTCGAATAATCGAGTAATCGGAACAGAAAAAATTAAAATACCTGAGCTGAGCCACAAACGGTATAAAAAAAATTAATAAAGATCTAAGTACAACAAAAGAACAATTGGCTAACTTACATAGCAAAAGTCCGCCAGCTTAAATGCTATAAAATGCTAACTTTTTATTTATTTATTTATTTATTTTTACAATGCTCTTAACAAATGGTTCGGGCAATATACCTATAAACCAAATTAAGAATGCATTAAAAAACATTAGCTTAAATAAAAAAATAGCTTACGTTGGCCTTAACAGGGAGCAGCTGGATTCAGCCATGTGAAATTAGGCAGACCAGGGGGCAGTGTATCCACCCTAATCAATAAAACAAAATGCAAACACTTTCAAAATCAACCATTACAAACCCACTTTAATTAAACGAATACTCGAAGCAACAAAATTTAATTCGAATATTTTTTTCTAATCGAATACTCGAGTTAATCGATTAATCGTTGCAGCACTAATTCGGTTGGACATGGCAAAATTACTCCATAATGGTCAAGACTGTCGACTTCACCTTTACTGTCGAACCTCCCGAACGATATTTTATGCCACCGTAGTTAGTCAGGCTTTTGTCATTTCCCTGCCCTGGCTTTGGAGGATGTAAACAAACCAAGAGGTGTGACAGCGAGCTGACATGCTAACCTGAACCGAGTTTCGTCTCAAAGTCTTATTTTCGCTTTTCGAAGCGAAAAAATCACATAAAACTAGGGTTTATGTGATTACTAACTAACTAACTAACTAACTAACTAACTAACTAACTAACTAACTAACTAACCACCATCATGTCACACGGTGGTGGGGTTGTCGAATGCCTTTGCCGATCGGCAGCCCGCCCGGCGGCGAGCAAGTTACAGCTCGTTCCCCTGCTAAGGACAGGAGAACTCGCCGGGGAAGCAGCTGGAGAGTACGGCGTCGGAGGAGCGTGTAGCTGAACATTGTCAACACGAATATGGTGTAAAATAATGCTTTACTACACGGCGAAGACGTAAACGGAGAGCGGCATGCAGTTGTTGTGCAGCTAACATGGCAGGGTGTATCTGAGGAGAACTTTTCTCCATGTCCGTCCATGATCAAACTTAAGTAAACTGTCCTTTATTTAAAGAAAGTTTGTAGTGTTTACTTTGTAATCGCTGTATTCGTGGCCATTTTTAACACAGTTGCAATTTCTGATGGAGTTGAAAATTTGACAGAACACCGGGCACATGAAGAGGGCAATAAACCGAGTATAGAGGGGGATGTGCAAACAAGCCGCCGGTCGTGGGCTGAGTGGTATCTTGGTGGACAATCAGCCACAAAATGCAAGCCACCTCCGTATTAAAATGTGTGCCATGATCCCATTTGACATAATACAAAATACGATGTTTACTCACTTCAAGTCCAATGGTCCCACAGTAGTAGGGCTTACACGCCTCTCCCTAGAGCAGCAACAATTTTCTGCAGTTGTTTGGCTGGTGTGATGCGAAAAATAAACAAATTAATCCACAAAATCAGCTGAATCCGCAGTCCATCTGCATGCTATAAAGCAATGCTGTATTGTGAGACGCTGACCCGGGTGACGTCACATTCACATTCGTCCTAAACCTGAGACTGAAGCCGTAAGTCACTCATTTTCATGGCGCGGGATTAAAAAATTGAATACATAAAACGATCGCTTCCACATTCATCTAAGCAGTCCATTTCATTCAGGAGCATAAAACCCCGCTTAAAATATGAAATAAACATGCTTGGTGCAATACACACTTTAATGTGATGTGTTCTGTCCTCACTTCCTTAACTTTTGACGATTTTTAAAGCTATAACACACACATATAAACACTTATGTTCAAAATGACACGCATATAAACAATAAAACATTTGACACGAAACAGTTGGTGTTCAAACGTACATCTGGTCTGATCAATATGTAAATTTAGTAGATTAAATTAGCCCAATTTGCCTAACAAAAGTCAGCTATCTTAAATGCTATAAATGCTAACGTTTTTACAGTTCTCATAGCAAATCGCTCACACATAACTCCACGAGATCTAACTCGAAACTTTATTACAAATGCATACACAAACATATATTAGCTGAAACAACTTACAGCCTGATGTGGGCCAAACCAGAGCGTAGCTATCCTTTACCCATGTCAGACATCTAAGTCTGCTTCTCAGTCATACAAGGCGACAGCCAGACCCAACACTGCCACCAGAGGGCGGTATGTCCTCCAACAAAATTTGATACTTTTGGACTTTTTTGATAGTTATTTTAATGGTACTTAAAGGGTTAATCCCGACTTGCGTGGAAATTTGGGTTAGGTCGCCAGCATAGGAACGGAACTCATTCGTAACTCTGGGACTACCAGATTCTATAAAACGATAGCAGCACTTTTTTTTTTTTTTACAGCACTAACGTAGCAGATAAATGGGGGCTGATTGACTTCAGATTTACCTATAAAAGAATTGTAAATATCTTTAAAAAGAGAGCGGCACAAAAAAACTTTAGAACACAAACTTAGCACAAACAATTGACATTTTTACATAAATTATTTTCTGATGGGGGGCTAACTTCACTACAGGTATCTTTTTTGGCTGCCATTCAAGGTGCTAGAAGTCCAATCCATGTTTGACGGGGAGGGACGCCTCTCCCATTAAAATATGGTTTGAATGTCTGGCGCCGTCAATGACTCAGAAACATGAGCACTCACACCCAATTTTGTCAAGAAAAGCACTGCTATTATAAAACGTATACATATTTTAATTGCATCTGGTGATATGGTGAAAGCACAATGGTGACATCTTATGGATGCAATGCAGCTTAGTGCATAGCATCTTTGTTTCTTTCAACTATTTTAAGTTCCTTTTTAAATTCATTTAAATAGCTAAAAAATGGCTTACAATGACGCAAAATAGTCATAGTTTCAAAAATCCTGTCAAAGTAACATTTTTCTTAATTTATTTTACAAAAATGAGGGACTTCCACTGCACCGGGCTTTCCTAGTTTCCTAGGTGAAACTGCGCTCCAAATGTAAATGAATTGGACGTTCATTGCTGTCAGTGGCAAGCAATGACTTTAATAATATGAAATATTTATCATTAAAAAAAAACAACAAAAAAAACACGCACATTTGTGTTGATTATATATATATATATACATACACACACAAATTTCAATTTGGTTTCGGTATCGGCCGATACTTCACAGCCAGGTATCGGTATCGGGGCCAAAAAATGGTATCGGTGCAACATTAATATACGTGTATACTAATTGTATATATATATACATATATATGTATAGTGTGTGTGTGTATATGTAATTTTTTATTATTTTACAATTATTATTTTTCTATACAACCAAAAATAGTCACTTGCCCCAGAAAGAGTTAAAATATGAGTACCTGACATGACCAATCACGCAAGAAATGTCAACACTAATTGGCTGTTCAGTGACCTTTTGCATCGTGTGCGTGTTGGATAAGTGGAAGTGATTCTCAATCAATGCATGGAGTGTATTTTCTCATAAAGCACATGAAGAAGCCGTCATTTGTTTTTAAAAACATTTCCATATCTTCTCATGAATGAAAAGAAGCTTCTTTTGTGAGAGAAACAAAAGAGTAAGCCGGTTCATAGGTATTTGGTCAGTTATAATATTGTTTTTTGCTTGTTTTATTTAATTATTTCTGTGTTGTTACCTGATGCGTTCTGATGAACTCATTGGCCAATATTGATAGCGATAGATGTCAAATCCATTAGAACTGGGAGTACTAGCAGCAAATGAGCTTGCGTTTTGCATCTGTTTGAGTCCGCATACAAATAAGCACAGAGCACATAGTTTGTCCAATAATTAGCCAAGTGTGCATCCATGTTGACGCTAATAGGTTTGCAATGGTTGTTAGCCAGCTGTTTTGTATACAGCCACAAAAAGTGGCTAACGTGTCAATAGGATACACCGTGGGGAGGAGAAAAAGGCTGTGAAAGCACTTTTACTCTTAAACGGGTTGAAGTCCAAAGCAAAAAAAAAAAAAAAAAACATGCGCATTTGTTTTGCCTTTGTAAGCAATTCTACTGGCTTTGAGTCATTCCTCTCCAAAAGTGGACTGTAACAAATTCCTCCAAGGTTCGACTGTAAGCCGTCTAAAAATAAAGCAAAGACAAAAGATTCTAGGTTCAAGGAGAAACACATGGCATTAGCCAGCTGATGTGTTATTTTACGGGGGAAAAAGATATCACCTGGCATTGGCGCCTACATGCTATGCGCTTTTAATTTGTCGGTAGGTCATGACCTAATTTCGGCATGAAGATTTACAGAATAGTTTTGAATTTTTTTCCCCCCCGAAATGAATGTAATCAAAAAGTGGACACTGAAAAGGTTTAAGGTAATTTGGCAATTGTGGTGTTTTAACCCTTACAGCAATGGACATTTGAACAAAAATGGTGCCACAACACTTATAGACAGATATCATTATAATAAAATCAATTGCAAAAAAAATATTTGTGGAGCTTATTTAAGGCAGTTGTGAACGTCTACGTGTATTTTTTTCCCTGACTAACACTTCAATGAGCTCACTGACTGCAATTGACGCCGCTAGATGTCCATCCAAGTGAAAATAGATTGGACGTCTAGCGCTGTCAATGTCCCTGAAACACGAGCATTCGCAGCCTGTACTCCCAATTTAAATGAATTGGATGTGTGTAGCCATCAGTGGCATACAAATGTAGTTATAATCATAAAAAAGTATGTACAAACATTAATTGTATATATATGAGTGTAACGATATTTGTATTCATCCCTTGCCATCACTGTTCGGTACACGCAGTCAGGCAGTAAATACATCGGAAAAAATGATTTGAACTAAGTAGTTTGAGTAGATTTTTCGAGCAAAATGTACATTAGTTGACAAACGTGTGCTACTAGTGTCATAAAATTCACATCATGAGTATCAAGCAGACCAATGTTTTCCCTCAAACATGAACATCTTTGACAGGCACCTGTCAGGAATGCGGTTCCTCTCTTTATCTCTTTTGCAAATATGCACCAGAATGAGCCCCCACGCCGGTGATTGACGGACAACGCCTGATAATTCCACCCAATGTGCGCAATGAGCAATGATGAGCCGTCAACGCGTCACGCCGGCCGCCGATCCGTCTTTCCCGACAAGGCCGTCGCGGATGGCTGAGTTGCGACGCCGCCTCTGTGGAATTGATGGTGTTTGTACACAGTCGACTTTGCTCTGCTTAATGGCTTATTAAGTCGACGTGAGAGCGGGCAGTGACTGATGAGGTGGAATCCGCCAATGACGGCGGGAGGCAATGGAGAGAACTTGTCAAACGAAATCCACATCTTGGATTTCTTGGGTGAAGTTCTCATCATTTACTGTACCTTATTTTACTCATTCGCTAACATGGACAGCAATAAAAGTCCAATTCTTCTTGAAACTTTCATACTTTATCTAAGGTTGTTCCAATTGAAAAATGCTTTTATTTGTTGTATCACTAAAAAACCTTGAAATGTTTAATATCTGGCCCATGTTAAGACCATCCATTTATCCATCCATCCATGATCTACCGCTTAATCTGGGGTTGAGTCGTGGGGACAGCAGCTTTAGCAGGGAAACCCAGACTTCCCTCTCCTCAGCCACTTCAACCAGCTCCTCTGGCAGGATTCCACGGTGTTCCCAAGCCAGCCGAGAGACCGTCTCTCCAGTTTGACCTGGGTTGTCCTCGGGGCCTCCCGCCACTAGGGCATGCCTGGGACACTTCTCCAGGGAGGAGTCCAGGAGGCATTTGAACCAGATGCCCAAGCCACCTCAGCTGGCTTCTCTCAACACAGAGGAGTAGAGGCTCGACCCAGAGTCCCTGCCAGATGACCAAGCGTCTTACTTTAACTCTGAGACAGCTCTGACACCCTGTGGAGGAAACTCATTTCGGCCGCTTGTATCCGCAATCTTGTTCTTTTGGTCATGATCCACAGCTCGTAAACAGCTGTGGAACGTAGATTGACTGGTAAATCGAGAGCTTCACCATTTGGCTCAGTTCCTTCTTCACCACAACAGACCGGTACAGAGTCTGCGTCACTGCAGACGCTGCACCGATCCGCCTGGCGATCTCCCACTCCCTAACACTCGTGAACAAGACCCCAAGATACTTCAACTTCTCCACTTCGGGCAGGATTTCATCCCCGACCCGGAGAGGGCACGCCACCCTTTTCCGACTGAGGACCATGGTCTCAGATTTGGAGGTGCTGATCTTCATCCCCACTGCTTCACACTTGGCTTCGAACTGCTCCCGTGAGAGTTGGAGATCACAGCTTGATGAAGCCAACAGCACTACAGTATTTGCAAAAAGCAGAGATGCAATGCTGAGGCAGCCAAACCTGACCCCCTCAACTAAGGGTGTAACGGTACATGTATTTGTATTGAACCGTTTCGGTACATGGTGCTCGGTTCAGAACGGAGGCGTACCGAATGAGTTTGACGTAATGTAACCCTTACTTTTCGAGGCTGTGAGTCGATCGGGTTACAGTTTCTTTGTGTAGATTATATTTACTCCGTCTTCTCTACTATGAGGTCCAACACTATAGGACAGTATAACCCAGAAATGTCAACGGCGAGACAACGTGGCCGCCGTGAGAACGCAGTGAAACGCGGGCGTTAAAGTCAATCAGCCAATGCACAGCAGTCGCAGTGCAGCCGCGCGTCCCAGAAGCGGCTCAACACGAGACATGCGAAAAGAACAGCAGAGTTTATTATTTGACGCGAGACGCGACCCTCCTGCGTCAATACTACTACCGGTAGCTAGGATCGGGCAGACCGGAAGTCACTCGTGTAAAAATACGGTGGAACCGGTCGATTTTCAAACTAATATACAATCGTAACCCACTTTTTGAGTCCATCAGATCTCTTGAGTGGTAGATCGGGACACAGTTGACTTGTCTTTGTTGATTTACTGCTGTCTTCTCTGCTATAATAATAACCAACATAGCCCCGTGTTCATACAAAACCCTCCTACCACAACAAAACAAGTAGGAACTAATATTCACTTAGGAACTAAAGTTATACAACATAAAATATACAATATAAATAAATACTACATCACATTTGTAAAATATAAACACATAATAAAATAAATAATAGCCCATTTAAATAAATTTAAATGAGCTAAAACACCTGTAATTAAATAATAAGAATAATACACAGATCCTCCTTGCAAAATTAAATTGATTAATTTATGTGTGGCGCTTTAACTTGAGAAAATCCACCAATAAAGCTTTTGAAAACCGTTTATAAGAAAAAAAAAAGATTCATTGAGGCATTTCATTTGTAAAATACATGTTAAAATCTTTGTCATTGGGATTGCTTTTCGCTTTAGCACAGGACTTTCTTTCCCTTAGAAAGAAAGCTGACCAATACGCGGTGTCTCAAAGGCAAATTGTTGTTGGATTATCTTTAAATACCTGCTACTTTTTGAGCAGAATTCTAGCGTTGTATAGGCTAATGTTCCTATTGTTGAAAGCACATAGGTGTGTAATAAACAACTAGCAAATTTATATTTTGCATTTTGTTTTCTTACTGTACCGAAAATGAACCGAACCGTGACCTCAAAATGAGGTACGTACCGAACCGAGATTTTTATGTACCGTTACACCCCTACCCTCAACGCTTCAGCTGAGACTAGAAATTCTGCCCATGAAAGTTGAAACAGAATCTGTGACAAAGGGCAACCTTGGCGGAATCCAACCTTCATTGGGAACGAATCCGACTTTCTGCCGGCATTGCTAAAATCATGTATCCTAAGCTTCGATGATGACTTTGATGCAAAAAGATGGCAAACCTCTGATACCTTGCCCTTGTATTTATTTTCTTATTCCAAAAAAAAAAAAAAAAAAATTCACGTAAAGCATTTTTTCCCCTTGTTCATCTGCCGAGTGCCAGTGAAAGCCAACTTGCAAAAAAGGGCCAGCAATATCAGTATGCCGTTTCAAAGGTGCAGTCGTCGCAGGAGAGTGAATATTTTCAGTGGGGATGTTATTGAATGTGTTCCCGCATTCCGTCCAGCATAAGCGGCAGATGAGAGCGATAAGTTCAGGTTTGGCAAAGGCAACTTTGCTCTGTGTTGGTCGGGGCTCTCTGACCGTTGTTTTTATTCTTCTGGCCTTACATAAGTTTGGTTTGTAGCTGATCAAGCGTGTGATTGTGCTTTGCTTTCCAAGCTTTTGTTCACAAGACCCTCTCTAAGCTCTTAAACATAATCTTGTCTGTTCTGTCTAAACACATTTTATTTGTGTAAATAGGGCGGTTACAAGATTGCAAATGGTTCGACCTTTTGTCCATGTGGTAGTGCTTCAAGCTATTCCTCTTTAGGAATATTTTGGAGAGAAATTATCTTCCAGAAATTTTTCTTAAATGCAATTTTCACCACTGTGAACGGTCATGTTGAAGCCGAATTCTTGTCGTACTTAGCAAAATTAAGTAATTGAAAAGGTCAGCCGCTGCAGCGTGAGCTACAGGAGCTGTGGGACAGCCAAGGTGTTTTACAAGCGGTCCAATTGCGTTACTGCTTGCTTAATCGTGATTAATGACACCACCTGGCGCAGCACCCAAAGGCCAAAGGAAATCAGTCGCCAGTAAACTCAGCAGCAGTTCAAGAAAAAACCTAAAAGCTATTCGTCAAGTTGCTGTCGTGGATTCATTCCTTTTGGTTTGTTCTTCCTTGGTTGGAAATGTGCCGAATGGGTGTTCTGAAAAAGTTTCAGTCCACCTTGTAAGATCACGCTCAGGTGTTTAATCTCATCTTTTTGAGAGCCCTAGGCTATAGTGAATAACTAATCATGCGCTACCACATACTATTTCTTTCATTTAAAGTATATCTGTACAGCAAAGTGAACAAGATTATAACCCATTTGCATTGCTCTATCTAACTCACTAGTGCCCAAGGGTGGTAATTTCCTTTTATAACGACCCTTCAAATCATACTGCTTCGGAAAAAAATAAGTAATATGAAAAGGTAGAGTTGCAATTTTCATCCAAAGTGCACTTTCAGAGGTATTAATCATACTAAAAGTGAATGTACCTCACCTGAATTAGTTCCAGCCGTCAATGGATTTTTGTGTTTTTGAATTTTCCGTTGACTTTTTGCAGCTTTTTAAAAAGGGACATTACCCCTTGTGTCTAGTGTTGTGCTTTGGACTTACATGAGACAAGACCTCAGCAAGACGAGGTCAAGAGTTTTGGGGGTTCCATTTTTCTAATAAGACCAATACCTAGATTAGCCGAGACCAAGACGACAATAAAACTAGCCACAATTTGTTTTTCATTTGATTTTTTTTTATTAATGATTCTATACAATTTTAATCACCATTTGAGTTATTTATATTAGTGTTATTTTATACAAATTCCTCATTTTTTCACGCAATACCAGTTTTAACTTTTTAGACCTTTGCATAGTTAAATACATTTTTTAAATCTTTGTCAATATTAGCATGTCATATTTGACTGATTTTTTTGACATATTGGAGCACATACGGTGCAGAACTAAAGTTCATTCGCTGCCAGTCCTCAATTCACAGCAGAAGGATGAAAAGAATCATATGAATGGACATCTATAACCGTCCCTTGGCAATGAAAGAGTTAAAGGGAACCTCGGACCTAAAGACCTGTCGGCTCTAATGAGCCACGGTTTTTCTCTTTTACTAAAATATGTTATTAGAAACACATAAAATATTGCCATTAATTTAAAAATCTATAATATTTAGTACATGTTTTGACCTACGGAGGGCGCCATGTTTTATGCGTGCAATGGACGCTCGAGGTGATGACATTGACACTACTGGTTTACTGCAATTCCTTCTAAGCGGCGAGATGTCCAACACATGCGCACATTGATTAAAAGCCGCAAGTACTTTTGTACAAGTACTATTTGTGTTTTTATTGAGCCTTTTATGAACTTTTCATTGCCTCAAAATACTTTTTGCATGTGTTTTCCTCTCATATTTTTAAGCATTCTGTTTTTTTGTAGTCGCTGTAAAGCAGATTGTTGATCTGTTGACCACATTAGTCACGTAGTGTATTTAAACCACCCTTATTTGATATTACTACGTTTAAGTATTTTCTTAATATATCTTTCGTATGTTTCGTCTGTATGCATCTAAACCATCCATGTCCAAAGTGCGGCCTTGGGGCCAAATGCGGCCCGTGGTCAAATTTCATACGGCCCCCAGCCTGTGTCATGAAATCAATATTGTCTGGCCCACACACAGACCTAATAAATTGGTCAGCAGTACTGCTACCAGCATATGAACTAGCTTACACACTAAATGCTGCTCCTCATTTACCCACTAAAAGGCAGCAGCACTTAGAGATGCGATCGATCGGGTCCGATCACGTCATTTTCAAAGTATCGGAATTGGCAAAAAAAATATCGGCCATGCCTTTTTTTTTAATATATATATATTTTTTAATTAAATCATTTTCTAATTGTATTTAACGTTACAGACATAATATGTTACACTCATCCAGAGTCTTTAGTTTAGGCTTAAGGTAGGGTTACCAAATTTATCCCTATAACGGCGGTAATTTTTTAAAAAATGTATCACGGTAAAATATTTAACGCAATTAATGCATGCGCTGCACGACCCACTCACACATTGTCACGGTTAATCTGTTATGGCGCCATTTTACCAATATAGAGAGATAAAAGGCAGCGTAAAATGAGTAGAGTGAATTTTGGCAGCCTTTGGAGCCATTTTTTTAATTGGCTAAAGCCTTACTATCCCTGTCCCTAGGATTAGAAATATCATGGGAAGCAACGTGGGGAAGCAAGGTAGCAATTGATCTTTTTCTTAACACCTTATGTTATTTCCCAATGCAGAGAAGATATATCAACTGGTAGCACTGCGCACAGTCATGGTTCCACTTCCCATCATGCATTTGGGATGGCCACAGTATCGTTTACTGACAGCTCAACAAATACACTAGATGGCAATATTTAGTCACAATATACAAAGTCACAAGTCTTTCTATCCGTGGATCCCTCTCACAGAAAGAATGTTAATAATGTAAATGCCATCTTGAGGATTTATTGTCATAATAAACAAATACAGTACTTATGTACTGTATGTTGAATGTATATATTTGTCCGAGTCGGAACAACTCTAGCAGCACTCTAAGCAACATTACCCCGCGTGACCCTTTACTCCCAATTTTCAAAAATAGCGACAATCAACAACAACAAAAAAAGACTGTGACGGCCGACGCTTCAAGGATAGGTGGAAATTGGAGTATTCTCCACTAAAATACGCAAAAACTGTGTCTGCCTCATTTGCAAAGAGACCGTCTCTGTTTTTAAAGAGTTTGATGTGAGGCGATATTACTAAACAAGACAAGCTGACATGTACGACGAGATTACAGGGAAGATACGTGGCGAGAGATTGAAGCAACTTAAAGGTAGTTTAATTTTACAGCAGCAGTATTTCGCAAGAGCCCAAGAGATGAAAGAGAACGCCAAAAAGGCTAGTTGCAAGATTTTGTGGAAATTATAAATTTAAAAAAAAATAATGAAGCAAATGTGACACACGTTCTACGTAAAGGATGTCAGCCAAGGTCGGCCCCTCACATTTTTACCACACCGGTTCTGGCCCCCTTTGCAAAAAGTTTGGACACCCCTGAAATAGGACATATGTCATCATATTATAAAATTAAGTCGTAATATTACGAGACTAAAGTCGTCCGTTCTGATATCATAAGATTTAAATCATAGGTCATAATATTATTAGATTTAAAGTAACTATGACACCTCAAAACATCTAAGTCGCATTATTATGTGAATTAAAATCATATTTTGAGACGATTCAACTACATACAACAATTTGGCAAAGTGCAGATGGCGAGAAATAAGTCTTTCAATCTGGAAGGATGTCAGCCAAGGTCGGCCCCCCACATTTTTACCACACCGATTCTGGCCCCCTTTGCAAAAAGTTTGGACACCCCTGATCTAAACAAAACAAGCTGATAGCGTATGGTAGTACAGTGGTACCTCAACATACAATCGCTCCGACACACGATCTTTTCGACATCTGACGTAAAATTTGACTCGCCATTTGTTTCTACATCCGACGATATGCTCGAAATACGACGACATGACAGCACCACAAACGAACGCACGGCGGATTTTTCTTGTGTGAGAAATCAACAGTTTTCAAAAAAGTTGATAGTTGGTGAAACAAGGGAAAAAGTGATGCTTACCTTTGAAATGAAGATGCAAATTATAGAATAATATGAGCGTGGGGTGCGCATCCGTGACCTGGCTCAACAATACAGCTCCACGGTCCTCTTCCGACCACCGTTCGCCAGTATTTATAAGTTAAGGTGACAATTATTATTGTGGTAACATCGCCAAGGAAATCGCCAGCTTCGTCACGTTTTTATTTAAGAACTTATCCAACACAAAACGCCCATTGTCCTCCGCAGTTGAATTGTCTGCCGCACCGACCTATCTCACTGTGACGTCAGCCCCACGGTGTGTTCAGGTACAGTAAAAAGTGTCCACCACATTAGAATCTGATTTGTTAATTATTTACAGGAATAATTATTCTTATTATTATTCAGATTTTTATTCATAACTTGTTTTGCTATGTTTAATTGCCATTTGGAATAGTACCAGCAGTATTAAGGATTTAGCGTAGGTTTTTGGGCTTTGGAACGAATCAATGGAATTATGATATATTCCTATGGGAAAATCCTGCTCGACATTCCACCTTTTTGACTGACAAACAAGGTCCTGGAACGACAAGAACTCAAAGTCTTTCTCTCCGTGGATCCCTTTAACATCAGACCATCAGAATGGATCAACGTCAGCTAGTGTAAAAAACATATTAGAAGTGTGCTGTAATTGTAAAATTCAAAAGTTGTTAGTTTGGTGATGTTTCTTGTCGGGAAGAAAAAAAAAAAAAAACAGACTAGTGGTCTGGCATGCTAAGTACATTCACAAAGCTACAGTCAGTCTTGCAACAATCCATTTTGTATACGTATATACCCGGCATTAAACATTTTTTTCTTTTAGGTTTTCAATTGGATTTAGATGTTGCAGTTGCGAGAGCTCACATGGCCCTGCGCGACCCACTTGTTTGTCCTCCTTTCTCCATCTCTCATAAGGTTAGATTGAAATTCAGGTTAGGTCTTCTTCCGCGGCAGAGGATTCATTGTCTCCGGTCGAGTGGCTCGCCGGTCCGCGTCGGGCCAAGGCCACCATCACTAGCGTAATATTTCCGAGAGCCTTATTGCATTCTCCTCGTCCGTCCTCCAGGCCGATATATAAATCATACATGCAACTCTGTTGTTGTTTTTGTTTTGTTTTACAAAGCGTGTCATCACTCTAAATGAAATGGAAGCACGGTCCTCGCAATGTGATAGGCCAGGTTAGAGGAAATTCATATATCTCTTCACATCTCCAGTGCTCTGGCAGGAACAATTTGCCAGATTGTCTTTGACAAGGACTTGTATGCTGTCATTCTTTCCGTCGTGCTGAGGAATTTGTTTTACAGATGTCTGAGGCAACTTGGATGGAAATGTGTTCAGGGTTTGACATAAATTACATTCTAACTCTAACCGCATAGAGACATTATTGAGATATCAGCAGGGTCTGAGTTGGAATTCAAACCTAGAACTCTCTTGTCTGTGAAAGCAGACTTGGAAGCCACTTTGTCACTGCTGCCGTTGTTCTTTTCATTCATGGGAAATCTAACGCCACAACTTTTTTCTGTTTCAACTTCATTTGCCTGTCATATGTAGTTTTAAAAATTATTTTCTGTTTGGGTTTGGTCACATACTTGTTTGTTCCTCAATGTGTCACATCCTTGTGATATCCAATTCATATAACCAGTTCTTGGCCGCTCCCTGTCTGTCTACCAATCAGCTTCCCCTCTATTGAGCTAGAACAGTCTCATCATGAACTCTCACACATTTTCGATGTACATAAACACACACATTTGACGTGAAACACACATTTTCGATGCACACACACACCTGACACAAAACAAATTGTGGGATTTATAATGGCATCTGACACGAAACAGACACACATTGTGGGTTTTATCATAGGCGGAGTTTGACTTTTGGGCCAGGGGGGGGCACAACATGTTGATGACCCCAAAATGCAGTGTCAGCAATAAAATTAACTTACAAGAATATTTATAATAATAAGTTGAAAATAAGCATTTTTTTGTTTCCCATTATTTTTTGAGGGGAATTCTAAATCAGGCTGCTTAGGACAGCTAAACTTTTCGCCAAGATCTTCATCCATTGAATATGGTATGCCCGCCCCGCCGATGTTGTGCCAATGTAGTTACCCCAGTCAAACATTGTATCCCCTGGGCGGAGCCATATGGAGGTAGATTTGTGTCTTCATTATTCGATCAAAAAATGTGTTTGAATGCAAAAATAAATTTGAAACTCAAAAAAATGCATTTGAAAGCTATTTCTCTTTGAATGTTTTTTTTTTTTTTTTTTGATTGAAGCAACTTTTTTTGATTGAAGTAATGTTGTTTGGCGTTTGGGCCAAATTTTGGCTTGGACATTTGTGTCTTCATTAATAAATCAAAAAATAGGTTGCTTAAAAATATACTATATAGATATATATATTTTATATATTTTTTTTGTTCTTTTCAAATGAAAAATCACTTCAATCAAAATAAGAAAAATTCCAATCATAGAAAAAAAGTTTTGAATACAAAAAAATATTTGAGACTCAAATGTTTGCATTTGAACACTGATTTTTAATTTTAAAAAGTTTTCTTTGATTTTAGCAATCCTTTTTGTGTTTGGGCCATATTATGGGTAGGATATTTGTGTCTAAATCATTCAATCCCCCCAAAAAGTTGCTTCAATCAAAAAAAAAAAAAAAAAAGTTCAAACAAAGAAAAAAAATCATTTGAAAAATGCCCTCCTCTATTTTTTTTTTTTTTTTTTAAATAATATGCAAAGCAAATGACGGTCTAAGGTGCTGGTCACGTGATCTGTTTGAAAAATAATATGAACCCATTATAAAACTATCATTTTTTTGTTGATTTCATTCATTTGCTGTTTGCTTTCATTTGTTGTTTGCTTTTATTGCTTTACAACTTTTAGTCAGTCAGTTACGTGCAATGACACTTTTCGGCCACCGGGGGGCGGGGGGGCTGGCCACACTTTTATCAAATGTTCACATGGCTGTTTGGGTCTTTTTACACTGCAACGGGAGTGACATCGTGAAAACATTTCCAGAGAGCCCTATCGTTTACACGGTGACTGCGATTTGGGGGGCTGAAAAACGCAAAAATGTCGGAATACCTTACAGAGTGGAAATCTTAAACGCTCCCGCCTGTTGTCGCAGTCTAAACAGTTGACAGCGCAGAAGTGAGTTTTGGATGACAATTGACTTCCGTACTCCGGAACAGTAGGTGGCAATAATGCTCCAATATATTTATAAGTGAAGAGGGTGAAGAGTTTGATGACATCAGTGCACGCGGACAGTCCGACAGTATATGAAAACATGTCTTAAAGTAGCAACTTTATAGTTTTATGTTAAGCAACAGCTCTACTTCCTCGTCAGTCCACATGAAATTACTCTGCCTGATTGCCTGGAGTCTATAGAGTCTGGGACCCAGCTCCTTATTGGCCTCTCGAGCCCTAACAAAATTGTCCGTGCAAATCAGATTTGTTTATTTGCGTGGCGTGTTCTTAACGAGCAGCGTCACTCTTGCACGTCGGAAGCAGTCTCCACAACAACACAGATGGCGAACGGGAGAGCCGAGAATATGTTCCTATTCGCGGTAAATTGTTTTAAATGACCAAAAACGCATTGAATCGCTAAAACCAGCAGTCTGTCTTGTGGTAGCCATGTTGAATAAACTTCTCCGCTCTCCTCGTATGTTTACTTCCTCGCGCTAGAGTTTCTTGTCGCTTTACCAACGTCACGTCCGCCAGTCTCTGATTGGTCCACGCCGCTGTCTGTTTGCTGTGGCTTGCGCCGCCCTGGGAATTTGATCCGCGTCTAGATACACTTAGCCATGTTGTCATTTGACCAGGACGAAAGAGGAAACAGCAGAAGGGAAGGGTTTCACGCAGGAATAAAGTTTTGGTGGTGCTGCCACCTACACATTGGGAATTCATAATACATGGGCAAATAGATTTCATGCACTTTTGCGCTTCCGTGTGCATGCAGTTTTCTACACACATAATGGTCATGTAAATGTGGAATTAAAATAACGGCAAAATGCCACTTTTGTGTTATTGCCCAAGATCATTGTTGTGTAAACTTGACCTGAATTAGGGTGACCAAACGTCCTCTTTTGTCCGGACATGTCCACTTTTTACATCCTGTCCGTGGCGTCCGGGTTTTTTTTTTTTAATTCATGAAAATGTCCGGTTTTCATTATTTTTCACGGGACCAATTAGCGTGTGTTGACATTGACTGACGCTTTGCACAGAATACTACGGCACTGTGCTGCCTGTGACGTATTCCCAGAGAGCCTGCCCAGTTGTTAAGACTTTTATTAAGATCAATAGCTATATAATCAAATGCTCATTTACCCAAAAGAGTTATTGAGTCGAACATATATTTATTCTACTTCGGATACCAATTTGTGCATGCGTGTGCAGTCACAGACTTTATAATGGCGTCATTCCCAAACAAACTTTCGTCACGCCAGGGCTCACAGGCTAAATTTGACTTTCAATAACTGTTGACTTCTGTTGGCGCTTCGTACTGGTGTGATCTGTAAAATCCCGTTTGGTGTCGCATCGTTGCTCTGCCAATGATTGTAAACCATTATAGCAATGTTTAGCAATGTTGATTTTTGCATCGACTACAGGTGCTTGCGAATAGGGTAGTTGTCAGTAAGCTAAGCCACGCTAGGCATTATGGGAAATGTAGTTTTGAACTGCTGCGTTTGGAAACATGCTTGTTGAATTGTTTGTCAGTTTATTTTGGTTATTAAGTGATAAGGCATTTTCAAGTAAAATTTAGTTAGCTCGAGGCCGAGCAGAGTGTCCTCTTTTTTTTAAATCAAAATATGGTCACCCTACCTAAATGTCTCATTATCCCCATCTGTGAATTTTAAATCCTTGTTTCATTTCAGTTATTGTCGTCAATAATGTGCTTGTATTCAGGTCTGTATATTCCATGTCTTTGTTTGGTTTCATGCCCAATGTTTATTTCATACTTAAACTTTTTGTTTGTTCTTTGGTAATATTGAAGATATTTTTTGTTAAATGAATATATATATATGTTGTGCACCAGCAGCCCTCTGTCTTATTTTACATCCCTGTTCTCTCCTGCATATTCGGTCCCCAACGTTCACACCCACTCGCTGACACAAACATCACATTTTTAGTCTCTTATTGACATGGTCATTGCAGTGAATGATGAATAAACACTGACGACCTTCCCAGTTTAAAATGGATAGGACATCTACTGCTGTCATGACAGTCCAGGAGTTAAATCTTCTAACTCATCGCCTGCCATTGACAGCGATAGACGTTCAATCCATTTGAACTGGGCGGGTTAATTCGCTGCCATCCCTTCCATTTCAAATGGATTGGACGTCTACTAATGATAGACTAATTCAAATTCACAGAAAGATGAAAAGAGACACATGATTGGAAGTCTAGTATCGTCAATGGCACTGAAAGAGTTAACATGGGATCACAATTGAAACATGGGAATCATATGTCTCCTCTGTTCTTTTGAAGCAGAAACTATTACAATGCGAAGATTAGAACGTGTTTATGTGCCCTTGAAAAATTGATGACACAACCGCGAGAAGAAATCTATTCACCAAGCAAGTGAAGGGGATTTGTTGCCCTCCTCGGGAATGATTTTTGGCCGGGAAGCAGAATAAATTAAGCATTGTTGGGGGGAATTTGCGGTGATTTACAGTGTAAAGTAGCCACGAAGGCGATGCTTTGTTTGTCATCGCTTCCCGCGTGAGGTAATGTAAGTAATTCAGGCGAGTTGATCTCCCCCTCGTAAATCTTAAGCAAATCTAAATAGTTTTTTTTTTATGCATACACACCCCTTTTAGACAGGAATTTTATTGACGCAGCTTGTGTTTCTGCGGATAACCCGTCTTTGTTGCAAGGTTGAACTTGGCATGCAGATAAAAATAAATAAATAAAAATCGTCTTGAGCTCTTGAAAAGGTCATCGACTGTTTAGATGTTTGATGGTGATCTGCCTGAATAACCCCTACCTGTCCTCCGCTAGCTGAGCTCTCTCACTTATATTTCCATAACAGCTGTGATGCAGTGGCCCCTGTCATATATATGCAGGAGAAGAAACAATGACACGTCACATTGGAATATCAAAGTTAATATAAAAACACAATGAAGAATAAAAGCTGCCAGACTTGTTATTTTTAGTCATTTGCGTATGGGAATATAAGCAATATACTTTCAAATATATTCACTATATGTCCAAAACAAATATAATGTTAATGTAGGCATATGATGCATTTTTCCCCCCCACATATCCCATGTTGCCTCAACTCTATCAGTGCCATTGACGATGATAGATGTTTGACTAATCGATATTGGAAAAAACTGAGATTGCAACTTTTTGGGGGTTTGCGATATATTACAATAACTGTGTAGTTTTTGGCAGCCCTTTGTAATTTTCGTCTTAGTCTTTTGGATGATAATACTAATTTAAGTAATATTTCAGTCATCTCAAAATAAAATGTTTGTCTTCATCCAGTATTTGTTGACCAAAACTCAAGACTAATTACGTCTAGTTTTGGTCAGCGTTTACTAAAAATGTTTGGTCTGTAAAATTAAAAAAAACGTACTCCAAAAATAAAGGTTCCCAACTATTTCGAATGAACATTTAAAGACGAGCACATACTGTAGCATCTACAAAGACAATGTCAACTTGGTGATAATACACACCCAGCAGAAAAATAACACATTATTTTTCATTGATTATACCCACCTGGATGCAACGAACTGTATGTTAAAAAAAAAAAAAAAAATGTCCGAGAGTTTATTCTTTAAGACCAGGAAAAGAAAACAAATCTAACCTGTGTGTCTTAAAACAAGCAATTGAGAGCACACTGGCACATCACATGAGTGACACAACGGGACACTGCTACGTAGCAGGTTAACTACACATAAAATGTCACACATTGTGAACATGTTACGCAAGCTATAGCGCGTTTTCGTTTCGTTTTCGTCTTGTCAGACAAAAACTGGCATTAGTTACCTTATGTTTTAGTCTCCCAAAACACGTTTTTGGCTTGTTATCGTCTCGTCATTGTCATGAAGAAATTGTTGGCTGATGAAGTGTTTTTGTTATAGTCAAATCTTTGACGAAAACAACACTGTAGAATAGCGTTGTTTTTGGCAGCCCTTTTAATTTTTGTCTTAGTCTTTTGGACGGAAATACTTAGTAGGCGTAGTCAAATTTTAATCATTTCAAAATGCCTTTTCTTCGACTAGTTTTAGTCCACGAAATCTCATACAAATTGAATCAAGATTTAGTCAACAGTTACTCAAAATGTTTTTGTCTGTAAAGTAAAAAAATAAAGGTTTCCATCAATTTTCAATGAACATAGACATAGGGGTGTGCCTTCGAAGATGAAATCTTTTCGTTATCGTCGTTGTTGCGAAAAACAACACTGTTGCGATATTAAATCTCGAAGGATTTTCACCAAATAATTTGAATAGCTCTGTTTGGTTGACTCATCATGACCACATTGAATTTATTTAGTCACTGTTTAATTCAGGCTCAGGGGTTCATCTGGCCATGTCTCTGCACACTTGTTGCTTTTATGAAGCAAAACTGAAGCTTTTTTTTTTTTTTTTTGTGTGTGTGTGTGTTCTTTGAAGCATGCAATCGCATGTCCTGTGATGGGTCAATTTCAATTGCACGCATCACGATGGTGTTGTTCAAATGATATATCGTGCAGGGTTAGGGTTTTTTCACTCATACTCACTCATAGACGTCAGATCCATTTGAATTGTGAGGGTTGGAAGCGAATGAACGAATCTTCAAATGGATTAGACGTCCATCGCTGTCAATGGGAGCAAATTAGTTAATGCTCAAGAAACATTTTCATAAGCACTTCTTTTGGCTCTGACTGTTTTTCGCACTAAGTCTACTTTACCCTTCTTCACTTCCATGTCCCCCATTTCCTCTCTCTGGGGGAGTTTTGAGTCAGACGCAGAATTTGGTGCCAAGCTGCAACAATGCTTTAATAAAAGGGATGCTTTGAGGCACAGTGGGAGCAGCGCATGAAGCTTTTTCTCTTTTTTTTCTTCTCCTCACCCTGTTCTTCTAGCAACTTTGTTGCACTTCCTTTGTTTTGTGGTGAGAGAGAGTTCACAGCTTTCACAGCTCAGGCAACAGTTTGCAGTTTTTTTTTTTTTTTTGCTACCTTTTTTCCTTCTACTTGGTCACGTGGCCTCATCATGACTGCTGATAGATAACGGCTGTAATGTCAACGGCAACGTCTTTGGTTTAAGAGATGTCCCGTTGGCTCTCGAGTACCGCAGCCATATTGTCATTCTCTGTATGCACCATCCTCATCGTCAGGGCAACATGCAGATCTGCTCCTGCCGACCAGTCATTTTATGTGTGCGTGTGCAAGAAATGTGGAACTGTGTGTAATTGTCGCAGCAGCTTGCCTCACTAGCACAATAGTGCGTGATGAGGGTGGACCAAAACAATTAACCAGCGGGGAGTTAAGAGTTGAAAGATACACATGGAGGGATCACCAATTTTGCACAATAGTCCAAATCACCTCATTTTGCCAGTTCTCAGTCCTGATCTGATACCTCAGAAATCTCTCAAGGTGGGGGATAAAGAACAAAGCTATCCCAACATTGTAGCCACTTAAAAGTGTTGGAGATTACGTTCAAATATTTTGTTTATATGAATAAAATGTAACTTGGTCATCCAGTTTGATAAATTGAGCTATCTTGGTTATGGCTTTTGACTTTTTTTTTTTTTTTTTTTTGCTGTCGCTGGACATATCCTTCATTTCATTCTCAAGTCTATGTATAAATGTATATTTGGTATAAAATTTGCTCTATATACAGTTTTTTTGGGGGGCAATATTGTTATATCGCTGAATTATTTTGTTGCTTGTAGCCCTTAACTCATTCACTGCCATTGACTGTTATAGACTTTGACTGTCTCAACCAGGAAGGTCGGCATTGAGTGATCAAGGACATCCCTAACATCATGTAGAGCAGGGGTCCCCAACCTTTTTTGCACCACGGACAGGTGTTATTTGGGTCTTTTTTTCACGCCCCAGTGTTCTGACAAATTTTGCAACCTATCAAAAATTGCAACGATGCGGTTCTGCGCATGCGCGCAACGTTAAACATAGCCGCAAAATGCGCAAATGCAGCGATTCCAAAGTAAACACTACAAACTTTCTTGAAAGAAAGGAATATTAACTTACGTTTGATCATGGAAGTACATGTAGGAAAGTTCTCCTCAGATACATCCTGCCATGTTAGCTGCACACAACAACTGCACACCGCTCTCACCAGTAACGACTTCGCCTTGTCGTTAAGCATTAATTAAGAAGCTGGCTTCACAAAGATACGTTGGAAATTGTAGCAATGTTTTCAATGCTCTCGTAGCGATGTCAGGATATTCCGGAATTACTTTAATCCAGAACCTCGGTAGAGTTGTTGTCTCAAATATACGTTTAATAAGGTTGCTGTCATTTGCTATCTCTACAAGCGGATCCTCCTGTTGCACAGACATGCTTGAATCACTCTGTTTATTCACAAACAGGTCACGAATCCACTCCTTCGCAGTTTGTGGGTCTTCGAGGTTGTAGGCTCGTCAGGTGCCCTTTTCGCTGTAAAAATATCTCCAAAGACGTCTGTTTTCCAGTCATCTTTGCCCGTGTGGGGGCTAATTATTTCCGGGAACAAATGTGCTGTGCCCACGGCCTAGTAATACGTTATTATCGAGGACAAGCACACATAGATATATTATATACACAAACAAGATGTACTGCTAGCATTCCAATCAATGGATTTCTATGACGACAATCTAATCTATGCTGTAGTATTATATCTAGAGTAGACAGGGATATTGGTGTGTTAAGCAGGGGCAACAGGGTTAATTCGGCCAGAATGCGGTCGTTAATAAATTATTATTTCTGTGCGGCCCGGTAGCAAATGCGCCACGGATCAGTACCGGTCCGCGGCCCGGCAGATGGGAACCCCTGATGTAGAGCAATGCTATTCAATCTTTTATGTGTTACGGTTCGTGTTTACAACGGGAAAAAATGTCACGACACACCACGATTTTTTTTTTTTCCCGAAAATTACTTTCAGTACAGTATATTTATTTAATAAAATAATTTCTCAATATTTATACTTACTCAGTGTGAAACTTGAGCCTCTTTAGATGAACACAAAGCCGATATCCTGGCCAGAATCTTGAAAAGCTCTGTCTCTTTTTGTTTTCATTTTTTATAAAAGTTAGGCTTGAAAACCTCAGAATTACCAGATGTGACTTTAGAAATGTCTCTAATGTCAGTTTAATGATATCTCCAAAATAGCTGCGCAGAATGGATCCAATGGCTATCAAATAGTGAATCGTGCCTCGTTATAGTAATTACATTTGAAAATTTGAGTCTGGGACCTTTCTTTTTTGTGCAATGCTCAAAATACAGCGCTTTTCAGACCGAGAGTAGGGCACTTCGGCTTTATAACCGCATCAGGGCCAAGCATCTCGCTGACAATGGCTTTCCAGGCAGGCAGTGTTAATGTCTCTGTCACAGTCAGGGACTTTTTGAATTTAGCAACAAGGTAACTGGCTTTGAGGGCTTTCTCAATTGCCTTTGTAGTTCTTCTAAAAAAAAAATAAAGTTGCCTGTTTCTCTGTGTTTTCACGAAGGTGAACCAAATAGTCCATCAACTTGTTTTGAAGCGACGGATGTTTCGTTTAGAGACGACTTTTAATTTTGCTTGGCACCATGGCGCTGTTGGATAGCTGCTCGTGTCGCGTTCAAGAACTGCTCTGATTTCTAGCCATCAGCCACCTTGCTGTCGTCAACAATGTGTCGGAATAAAACACAGGAGAGAGGATTTACGGTCATCACGTATGGATAAAATGGAAAGGGCACTTTTGTGTATATCGACACTTGACGAGTCTAATCAAATGATATACAGTAGACGTGCTGGGTCCACATTGTCGCGGACATCAAGGTGGCTGAAAGCTAGAAATCCGAGCAGTTCTTGAACGTGTCACGAACAATAGCGTGATCATCTGCACATGACCAAAACCTTCTCCCGAATTCTTCCTTGCTACAACCCCTAGCAAAAAGTATGGAATCACCAGTCTCGGACGAGCACTCACTGAAGACATTTTATCATGTAGAACAAACTCAGATAAAAAGCTTGAAAAAATAATGAATTAGTTCAAAAGTGCAACTCTTTTGCATTCAGAAACACTAAAAGAAATGAATAAAAACATTGTGGTGGTCAGTAAATGTTACTTGTATAGAGCAAGTGCAGGGAAACATATGGAATCACTCCATTCTGAGGAAAAAAATATGGAATCATGAGAAACAAACAAAGAAATGAAAATCAAAACACATCTCCAGTATTTAGTAGCACCACCTCTGGCTTTTATGACAGCTTGCAGTCTCTGAGGCATGGACCTGATGAGCATTCTTCATCAATTTGGTGCCAACTCTCTTTGATTGCAGTTGCCAGATCATCTTTGCAGGTCAGAGCCTTTCTGTGGACGTTTTTTTTTTTCAATTTCCACCACAGGTTTTCAATAGGGTTGAGATCTGGGGTATTTCCAGGCCATGACATTGACTGGCTGAGTCTTTCTCCAAGGAATGCTTTAACAGTTTTAGTTCTCTGGCATGATGCATTGTCATTTTGGAAAATGACAAACATTTTAAAATGATGGGATAAGAAAGCTATCAAGGGAATTATCACCTTGTCAAGAGTCAAGAATCTGCATTGGGCAAGGTGTCAAGAGTCAAGAATCTGCATTGGACAAGGTGATGATGCTGGAATTTTTGTTTGGTGTTCTTCCAGTGAGATTTACAAAAATGACTGCCTGAAGAAAACATCAAAATTCCCCCAGTCCTTGATGATATGGGGCTGCATGTCAGGCAAAGGCACTGGGGAGATGGCTGTGGTTAAATCTTCAATAAATGCACAAGTTAACATTGAAATTTTAGACAGCTTTCTTATCCCTTGAATTGAAAATATGTTTGTCGTTGTTTTTCAAGATGACAATGCATCATGCTACAGAGCTCAAACTTTTAAAGCATTCCTTGGAGAAAGGCTTATGCAGTCAATGTCATGGCCTGCAAATAGCCCAGATCTCAACCCTATTGAAAACCTGTGATGGAAATTGAAAAATTGGTCCACAGCAAGGCTCCGACTGCAAGGATGATCTGGCAACTGCAATCAAAGAGAGTTGGCACCAAATTGATGAAGAATGCTCATCAGGTCCATGCCTCAGAGACTGCAAGCTGTCATAAAAGCCAGAGGTGGTGCTATTAAATACTAGAGATGTGTTTTAATTGTTATTTCTTTGTATCTCATGATTCCATATTTTTCCCCCAGATTGGAGTGATTCCATATATATTTCCCTGCACTTGCTCTATAAAAGTAACATTTACTGACCACCATAATGTTTTTTTTTTTTATTTTAGTGTTTCTGAATGCTAAAGAGTTGCACTTTGAACGAATTCAGTATTTTTTCAAGCTTTTTATCTGAATTTGTTCTACATGATACTATGTCTGAGTGAGTGCTCGTCCGGGACTGATGATTCCATACTTTATGCTAGGGGTTGTACTTTGCCCGACGAAGTTAAAAAAAAAAAAAAAAAAAATCAATATTGGATAATTTCACTGATATAGAGCACTTTGTGCCAACATGTTGTTTTCAAGCACTTTCTAAATAAAATTCAGTTGAATAGTTCACTGTACAAAAGTACAAAAAGAATAAACACGTAGCGCTCTGGGCTGATTGAATGGTCCCCAGCGATTATTCATCAACCTTAAAGTGAGTTAAAGTCGAGACGCTGATCTGGCAGCAAACAAATCAAACATGTCTACTTAAAATCCCGATAAGGTTTGCTTACGAAGTTGACATTTCCTCTCTTGCCTGTCATCATTCAGTCGGGCCGACTCCGCTGTGAATTTTGTTCGTGAGAGGATTAAGTCTTGTCGCTCCATGTGTCGACAAGACCCGCTCATCCTAGATCTCAAAAGCACACACAGCATAAGCAAACGTAATAAAAAAAAAAAAAAAAAAAAGTGCATGATCACCATTTGAGACAAATTATACAACTTGGTTATTTATTCTCAGTATTAAAGCTCTGGTGCAAAAAATAAATTTTAAAGTAGCGTCCATTTTGAGCTGATTTTTGCTATAAATGATAATGTAACACTAGCAAGCAGTAGGTTTAAAGCTAAGCGATTAGTTTGCAATTTTGCAAAACATGCCATTCTCATGTTAGTAATCTGTGAGTTGTTCTGAAGATTAGGGTTTAAATATTAAAACTATTATGGTTTGAAAATGAGCACATTAATACTCTTTGCTTGAATTATCTGTTCCAGTCAGGACAAGAATATTTACTGAGAGTATTATTTCAATATGTGATCTTTTAATGTGATTTATCGTTAATAATGGACTTTTTTAGGTAGATACATATTGTTATTCTAGTCTGACAATTAGCACCAGTTACTCCTCTAAGGAATTGTCATCAACTCATCATGTTGAACAGGTTTATCATTCAGCTTTGTCGGTCTTGACCTTGCTGACAAAAGTAGAAACTCGACTTTTGCATGTTTATAACTAGCTGTATTTACAGGCTTAGTCTGAGTTGTCCTTTCTACTTCTGCAACGTGGAAAGAAAAATGACATTGAAAGAGGATGTGCAAACATCCGTTTGAGGCACAACTTCTATCTCATGAAATTTTGTCATTTTCTGGAAGCAATTTCGTACCTGGCTTCCCTCGTGACGCTGTGCCTGCTCTCAGACGGATGGACGGCGGGGTGTTGTAAGCCCACTTCCCTGCGATTGTCAAAACAGCAGTGACGGGATTGCATTCACTTCTGCTTGTTCAACCTTATAACCAGGATGAGACAGCAGCCGTTTAACCAAGCTAATGGCAGATGCATGTGATTGCTATGCTCTTTGGACAACGAGCAGAATTTATGGGAAAAAAAATGCACAAATTGAAATTTGAAGTCAAGCTATTTCACTTAAATTTTCAAGTTTTGATGGAAAAATTGTTATCGCCTAATAAGTAGTCGAACTCAGTTATAAGTAAGTTCAACTACATCTATAAAACATAGCCTACTCTTTGAGTGCCCTTGATGATGATATGCAATCACGTGGGTCTTTTCATCCTTCTACTTTGAATTTAAAATTTGAACTGGGAGGAGGTTGGCAGCCAATGAATGGCCCTCCCAGTTCAAATGGGTTGGACTTTAATGGCAGTCTATGACAAGTTGTTGATGGACAAGCGGGCTTTTAACTTGTGATAGCTCAAAGACAGTGCAAAGCATAGGCAACTGAGCTAAACCGAGCTGACCATGCTGTTGTCAAGGCCAAGTTCACACAAATTAACATTTCGAGTTCAGCCTACTCAGAAACTGTAAGTGTAAGTACAGTGGCAGGTCTACTTACGAACGTCTCTACAAACGTAATTTTCAGGTTACGACACGCCTAAACGGGAAATTATTACCTCTTGTTTAGAAAAAAAAAAATCATGTTACAAGAGGCAAAAATACTGTACAATTCTGTAAAAGATAGATATGGACTTCCTGCTTACTGCTTTTCATTGTCGTGCCAAAAGATCCTGCTGCCCTATTGGTCATAATCTTTCCCATCATGCTTCAGTTATGGGATTCTGCTCGCCTATTGGCCTATTGTTGATGATGTTTCAATTTGGTTGTCGCAGTATGATGACATGCATAGGCATGACAGTGCGGTGGCCCTGAAGTGCAAACACAACACAAGGGCAAATAACATTAAAAAAAACAAATAACAAAAAACAAAACCCAAAATAACATACAGTCAACGGTAAGTACTAATAAGGTAGGCTCTTATTCAGTGTCTGGTGGGGTATTTGAAAATGAACATTACCAAAGATTCGAATGTGGCTTCCGCTATAAAGCCATCCATACGTCTTCAACCACTTTAAATAATTTTATTCGGGACATACATTTGAAGTAAAATATGCCGGCACCGCAATGGTGTGTCAGCGCGACTTTCCTATTGGTGCGACGCTCCCGTTGGGAAGCCACGTTTGCGTCTTTGGTAATGTTCATTTCAAATACCACACCAGACATGGAATTAAGTTTCTAGTTTATCGATACCTACCGTTGACGGTAGATTCGTCCAATCAGCCATGAGTGTGCTTTTTGACTGCTACCTAGCTCTTCCAGTTCCTTAATGCAGTGTTTTTCAACCTTTTCTGAGTCATGGCATGTTTTACATTGGAAAACATCCCACGGCACACCACACCAAAATGTTCCAAAATTATTTTCTCTATAGTATATTTAATTATAAAATAATCTCTCTGTATTTATACTTAGTGTGAAACTTGAGACTGTTAAGATGAACACAAAGCTGAAAAACGGGAATCTTCTTCAACAGCTCTGTCTGTTTTTATTTTTATTTACTTATTTTTTAGCATTTAGTCTTGAAAAGCTCAGAATTATCAGACATGAGACAGCTGAGACAGACGGTGACGTCAACAAGAGCGTCAGGTTCCACACGTGTTCTGCGGAGCTCACGTTGCGTTACTCCTTAGCTCGAGGTTGAAACCAACGATGAAGATGATGAAAAAAGTGAGACCAATCTTGATCCGGACTTGTCAGATTAGCCACGGGAGCAGCCGAGAGCCTTCCCCGTTGTTATGTGCGTAAATAGTTCAACAGTTTAATAGTTTAGTAATGTTTAAATAAATTGTTACTTTGTGATCAAAAGCTCTATTTGTCTTGTTGTTTATGTTATTTTGTAATAGGAAAGCATTATTCAGATGTTTGGGATGTAACTAAAGCAAAAAATAGCTGTGTTATGTGTTATGTTTGAAATGTATGCTTTCACAAAAAGCTCAATTTGTTTTTTCATCAGAAATTGGAAAACTGCTCAAACTAAGCTATTTTCTAATGCTGATTTCTAAAGAATTGAAAAAGATATGAACTATTGTTTTCTGCTGAAAGAAGAGTCATCTTTCTTTTGGTGGGTTCCATATTTATATAGCAATCGAACAGAATTTTCTGTGAGCCTTGCAAAATCAGTCAAAATCCAGTAAAACGGCCAGGAGCGAAGGGCCTTGTTCCGGTGAAAATGGCTGGGAGTGAATGAGTTAAAGTATTTTTTTTACAGTGCAGTGATGGTGTTTGCGGTACTTTTTAAAAAATTTAAATACCTATAATAATACATAGAATGCTATTAATAATCTGTAAATATTCGCAGTTGAGGTGTCTCATTATCGCGCTTAAACACCTTTATGGACCTACAGTTCATGTAATTGAATGGCTTTCACAAATTCATTAGCGCTATATGCGAGTTTCATGCCTCCTACTGTTAATGCTAGAAATGTGAAGGATTTTATTTATCAAAGATTTGCTATGAACTTGACGTTGTTCTGCAGTCCTGTATAATTTTTAACACACTCTGAGCATAGGGCTTTCTCTGCGAACTTAACATGAGAGACGAAAGTCCCTGTAGTTTACATCTGGACTTTTAACATGATACTGTGCTTACGCAGACATGTATAACCAATATTTGAGTGTTTGAGGAAACGTGCGCGCCTGATGCAGGGCGACATATGATGTATTGAGCCTGTGGTAGCAACATGGATCAGATTAACTGATTTCCCTTACGCCTACTGACCTTGGATCCATTCATTCCAAGTCACCATATGCGACCAATTTCATAAGCCGTTAGTGTGTGTAAAAAATGGCCTGAGAGGCATTTAGCTGAGTCACCGATCTGCCAGGGTGCTTCGGTTGTCTTTTATGGTCGCAGTCAGCAGTGGTGTTAAATGGCACTGTTTCAAACTAAGATGTTACCTTATTTAGGGCGAAACTGCTCTCTGCGTGACCCTGTGATTACAACCTAATCAATTCATACAATCACATAAGTATAATCAAATACATCAAATACCGGAAATACATGACTTAAATGTTCTCCATTAACTCTTTCAGTGCCATTGACGATGATAGACGTCCAATGTGGCTGATTTCAACTTTCTGTAAATTAGTTTGTCACTAGTAGATGCCCAATCATTTGAGCTGGTAGCCAAGGCAGCGAATGAACATTCATTCATTCGCTGCCTGCCCTCCCAATTCAAATCTATTGGTTGTCCAATAGCAGCCAATTAGTTAAGTGAAGTTGGTGTTGTTGATGCACTATATACAGTTGATGTGTTTTTTTGTTTGTAAAAAACACAAAATGACTTGATTAGTGTTTGCAGAGGAGAACTTGATCCTGCTTTATATCGATCATTTTTTCTTTTTCCACAAACCGAGCTGTGAAATTCTCCTCTGTTATCCTGATGCATTGTAATGTTCTAATGCATGTTTATGGTTTCGTGATCTAGACAAAAAACACTAACAATGAGTTCAGCAAGACTCACCAGCTTAACACGATGTGTCGCTCTGTTAAGCAGAAGGACATCAGCTCGGCCCTGATGTCATTTTGGAGCCCAGGCAGAAAATTGAATCCTTTGCTTTTTCTAGAGGACAGGATAATTACATGAAACCAGAGTCGTGCTGTCATAACTTGCCTCCAATACCCGGTCTCCTTTTTGAAATAGTATCTTTTTTGTCTGGGAGGGAAACGTACAGTTGTGACACTAGACAGAAGGCAATGCAGTCTATACTAGTAGTTCCGTTGAGTCTATTCTAAGATGAAGTGTGAAAAAGTCACAAGGAACTGTGCAATGGGAACTAAATTAACTCATTGGCTGCTAATGACAGCAATAGACAATAAAATGTTCATTCACTGCTCGTCTCTCAGTTCAAATGGATTAGACGCCTATTACAAATTCCCTGGACAATCGCGCCATGTTTTTGTGATTCAATAAAAAATACTAAGATAAACTTTGTGTTATAGGAGCCACGGAATACAATTCAGGGTTGTAGGTTTTCTGTTGTAGATTAATGTAGACTAAAGTGTTACAGGTTGTCTGAATATTTCCTCACATTAAGTGATTTCCTCTGACAATCACGGATTTGAAGCATAGGCGAAGTTTGAATTTTGTGGGAGGGGATAAAACATGTTGATGACCACGAAACGCGGTGTCAGCAAAAAAAATTAACTTACTATACTGTGTGTATACAATAAGGAAAATAAGTATTTGAACACCCTGCGATTTTGCAATTTCTCCCACTTAGAAATGGTGAGCAGGTTTGAAATTTTTGTGGTAGGTGCTTGTCCACTATGAGAGACAATCTAAAAATAAAGGTCAATATTTGGTACAGTAGCCTTTGATTACAATTACAGAGGTCAAACGTTTCCTGTAACTTTTCACCAGGTTTGCACAGACTGCAGCAGGGATTTTGCACCACTGCTCCACACAGATCTTCTCTAGATCAGTCAGGTTTCTGGACTGTCACTGAGAAACACTGAGTTTGAACTTCCTCTAAAGATTTTGTATTGGGTTTAGGTCTGGAGACTGGCTAGACACCTCCAGGACCTTGACATGCTTTTTACGAAGCCACTCTTTGGTTATGGCTTTGGGCCATTCTTATGTTGGAGGACCCAGTCAGGGCCCATTATCAATACTCTAGCTGAGGGAAGGTGGTTATTCCCTAAAATCTAATTATACATGGCCCTGGTCATCATCTCCTTATTACAGTGTAGTCGTCCAATGCCATGTGCAGAAAAACACCCCTAAAGCATGATGCTAGCACCTCCATGCGTTACAGTAGGGATGGTGTTCTTGGGATGGTACTTAATTATTGTTCTTCCTCCAAACACTATAAGTAAAATTAAGACAAAAAAGTTCCATTTTGATCTCCTATGACCACATGACTTCCTATCATGACTCCTCTGGATCATCGAAATGGTCATTGGCAAACTAAACAGGCCTGAACATTTGCTGGTTTAAGCAGGGTAACCTTCAGTGCCATGCATGATTTTAAACCATGGCGTCTTAGCGTATTACTAAGGGTGTAACCGTACATGTAATAGTATTGAACCGTTTTGGTACGTGGTGCTCGTTTCGGAACGGATGCGTACCGAACGAGTTTCTGCCGTAATATAACCCTTACTTTTCGAGGCTGTGAGTCGATCGGGTTACAGTTTCTTCTCTACTATAATGAGGACCAACACGGTTGGACAGTATAACACAGAAACCTCAACAGCGCGACAACGTGGCCGCCGCGAGAACGCAGTGAAACGCAGGCGTTAGAGTCAATCAGCCAATGCACACCAGTCGCAGTGCGGCATGTTAGATGCGTCCCAGAAGCGGCTCAACGCGACGCACGCGAAAAGAACGGCAGAGTTCATTATTTGACGCGAGACGTGGCCCTCCTGAGTCAATACTACTACCGGTAGCTAGGATCGGGCCGGAAGTAACTCGTGTAAAAATACGGTGGATCCGGTCGATTTTCGAACTAATATGCAATCGTAACCTACTTTTTGAGTCCATCAGATCTCTTGAGTGGTAGATCGGGGCACAGTTGACTTGTCTTTGATGATTTACTGCTGTCTTCTCTGCTATAATAATAGCCAACACGGCCCCGTGTTCAATACAAAACCCTCCTACCACAACAAAACAAGTAGGAACTAATACTCACATCGGAACTAAAGTTATACAACATAAATTATACAATATAAATGAATACGACATCACATTTGTAAAATGTAAACACATAATAAAATAAATTGAAATGAGCTAAAACACCCGTAATTAAATAATAAGAATAATACACACATCCTGCTTCCACAATTAAATTTATTAATTTCTGTGTGGCGCTTTAACTTTAGAAAATCCACCAATAAAACTTTTGAAAACTGTTCATAAGAAAAAAAATGTTTCATTGAGGCATTTCATTTGTAAAATACATGTTAAAATCTTTGTCATTGGGATTGCTTTTCTGTTTAGCACAGAACTTCTTTTTTCTTCTTTCTTTCAGAAAGAAAGATGACCAATACGGGGGGTCTGAAAGGCAAATTGTTGTTGGATTATCTTTAAATACCTGCTACTTTTTGAGCAGAATTCTAGCTTTGTATAGGCTAATGTTCCTGTTGTTGAAAGCACAAAAGTGTGTAATAAACAACGAGCACATTTATATTTTGCATTTTGTTTTCTTACTGTACCGTAAATGAACCGAACCTTGACCTCAAAATTGAGGTACGTACCAAACCGAGATTTTTGTGTACCGTTACATCCCTAAGTATTACCAACAGTAACTTTGGAAATAAGGGTCCCAGCTCCTTTCAGGTCATTAACCAGGTGGTTCCTCACCATTATTAGTATCAATGAGATCCTACGAGCTAGATCTTCCATGGAGCCCCAGTCCGAGGAAGATTGACAGCATGTTTAGCTTCTTCCATTTTCTAATAATTGCTCCAACGGTGGATCTTTTATCACCAAGCTGCTTGGCAATTGCCCCGTAACTCTTTTCAGCCTTGTAGAGCCCTACAATTATGTCTCTGGTGTCTTTGGACAGCTCTTTGGGGTGTATGGGGTGCTGCTGGCCGCCTCAAATAGGTCGAAATTTAGACTCAAAAAGTCCACCTCCCCTTTTTTGGAGAATAAGTGGAGTGGAGGTGGACTTTTTAAGGTCAAGTTTTTTGAGGCTCTTAATTCTACCTAATAGACAAGTATTCAAATAGTTATTTGCGTAAGTTCTGAATTTTTGACAATACGCTTAATCTTAGAGTTAGCGGGGGTTTAATTAGTTGGTGGCGTTTATTTAAAAGAAAAAAAAAATCTGTGCAGATTGCCAGTTATTTGTTAGTTTCAGGACTTCAGAGTGGCTCAGCTAGCACTAGTCAATGGTGCCTAATTGTCATGCCAATAAAAGACGAGATTAAGAGATCTCACATTGTCAAATAAATTCAAAATGCAAATCATTGTTCGAAATACCCATGCGGCCAAAACAATGTCATTCCAAACTGCAGTAAATTATTTTATTCTGCAGGACTAATTTTTTTTAGGTGCGTGATGCGACCACAATAAAGAGGAGTGCTTCAGCCACTCAGTCCATCAACTCCACCGATTAATTAACCCCCCCGCCAACTCGACTGAAGATTAAGCCTAATGTCAAAAATTCTGAATTTCTCTTTTAGTTCAATTATAGGAAAGTCAATTACATGTAATGGCATTTTCGGCCACCGATGGGGCACTGCCCCCCGCTCCCCCTCAATCTATGTTTTGAAGTAAATTTCAAACCGACCTTGATTACTTTACACCAGATGGATGGATGGATATCAGTTCATGCACATAACGGAGAAAAAGACCTTCAGCGGCCGCCTCGCTGATTCAAATTAAGAACTCATCGGTCCTTGGAACGAAGCAGCCTTATCAAGGCTTTGGAAGCATTATGTGAGATTATACAGTATGTTTCAATTTAATGCCACTCTTTGAAGTGAGCTCGTAGGGAAAACACTTGAGATGACATATTCATGTATCACGGAACACAAGTGATCATTGATAAATACAATTACAAGTGTTGTGATCGGCGGAATTTGTTTGAACACATTCTGTCGAGAGATATTTTTCTGAGTGTAGCATTTGCATAGTTGTATCGTTTTACCTAATGAGACATTTGGGTATTGTGGCAGAAAGAGGAATCAGATCTATGCACGACATGAGCGCTGTTTACGCTCCACCTCGTTGTCATGGCAACACACACTTACTCTTGCAGGTGAGGTAGCAACAACTCTATATGCATAAGAAGTCTCAAAGAGACAGGAACGTACAGTATAAGTGCAAATCTCTCAACCCGATCGACATAATCACAATTTCAGGTTGTGTTTGAGAAAATAAAATTGGAGATGGAGAGGTCAAGCCAACACCTGATAGAATCAGAGCGATACAGTCTACTAACCGGTGCGACATTATTCATTGATTGATGCCTGAGGAGTATCGGTCATCTCAGTTGCCCAAAGTGGGGTTGAATGAAGGTCGGATGAACTTTGCTGGAAAGAAGACATGCAACAGACGTTAATAAATCATTTGCTGCCATTGACGGGGATAGACATTCAATCTGGTAGGGCATTCGTTCATTCGTTGCCAGCCCTTCCAATTCAAATGGATGTCGTCAAAGCGTTAAAAAACTGTCTGCAGCTCTTGCTGTGAGTCGGACTGGACATTTGCCAAGAGACCAACCTCGGTTTTTACGAGGGAAATGATGATTAAGTAATGTCTGGTCGGTGCTCGCAAAGACCTTTTCACTCAGTTTTACTGTTTAATTTGATGCCCTGCTCACCTCTATGCTTATTAGAGGTTGACTTGCTCCGACATACAGTATATGCTATTCTCTCAAGGTACAAGTATCGCTACAGATAATTTAAACCTGAAAGACAGCAAAGACCCATTTAATGGATGGCTCGGAAAGATTTTCTTGAGTGATTATTTGCAGAAGGGTGTGCTGAGGGTTTTATTTTATTTATTTATTTATTTTTTTTTATACCTCAGGGATCTGCTTGGAAAATGTCCAAACCAGTCAATCGTAATTTGTAAAAATTCAACTATTTTTACAAACACAAATCCTTTGTGTGTAGGCAACACAAGGCTGGCAGAGCTACAAACTAAATTTAGAATTTGGTTTTCAAAAGGGAATCTTGTCATCTTTGAAAAGTGTCTTCAGAAAATTCAGATCCTCAAATATTTAATTCCATTTTTACATGGAATTTGAGGAGAATTCACATAATTGGTGAGGTTCACTATTTAGTTAAAGTGCCTATGACAGCAAAATAAATGTTTATTTCATATTTCACACCGTACTTTATGCTCCTGAATGAAATGGACCGCTTGGATGTGTGTGGAAGTGATCGATATATGTATTCAATTTTTTAAAATCCCGCGCCATGAAAATGAGTGATTTCCTGGATTGACGAAGAATGCAAATGTACATCAACAGGCTAATCATCTTATATACAACCAGTACTACAGTATGCAGAACAACTGCAGATTCAGCTGATTTTGCAGATTATTTCGTTTATTCGTTTATTTCGCGCCAGCCCAATATGCTGCAGGCTTTTGTTGCTGCACCAGCAAGAGGCGTGTGAGCCTTTTTGGTTTTCAAAAAGTTCCTGTTTACCGTGGATAATGGCCAAAACAAGTCCGACAACTGTGGGAACATTGGACCGACGAGGAAGTGATTAAGCTACGTGTTTTATATTATGTCAAATACTGGGATCATAGCACATGTTTTAATAAGGAGGTGGCTTGCATTTTGTAGGTGACAATCCTCCCTGTCCACAGAGAAGGCCACTCGGCCGACGACCGGCAGCTTGTCACACACCATGGTCACTTCCACCCCCTTGTTCCTGTTCGTGTTGCCGCAGCAGAATGACTAGCTGTAACTTGCTCACCGCCGGGAGCTGGCAGATCGGTGAAGACCATCAACCCCGCCACCATGTGTGAAATGAGTCGGGGTAGTTTTGTGTAATTTTTCGTTTTCGAAAGAGGACAATAAGACTTGGAAAAGCTGCTTGGTTCGGGTTAGCATGTAGGCAAGCTGTCACGCCTCCTGTGGTGTTTACGCTCTTTTCTCTCTTTTCTTTTCTCTCCCAAGCCAGGGCAGAGAAATGACAAAAGCTGGACTAACTACGGTGGCATAAAATACCGTTTGGCAGAGGAAGAATTTGCCAGTTTTGACCATTATGCTGTAATTTTGCCCTGTAGTACTGAATAAATGCATTCCCAATATTTCATATTCCATTTAGCACAAGACTGTTATTTGTCATGACCATACAATTTATTTAGCAAATGGGGAAAAATACTTATATAAAAAGAATACCCGATAAAAATATTGGAGTGGAGAGATTGAAACAATCATGACATTTTTCTGCTCTCTGTTGTATTTCCCTCGTTCTGAATCTTGCCCCACAATGGGCTGCAGTTTAAATCGGATGAAATTGTTACCCTGCCGACGTCGTCATTCAGCTGGGGACACTAGAGCGTTATAATAACAGGCGGGTCTAAACTTCAGATTAAAAGAGTAATTTCTTGTCATTTGTGTTTTGACAAATTATTGTATGAAGTCAAATCGTCTGAAAATATGATTGTAATTCACATAATAATGCTGATAATGCACTTTAAGGTCCTATGTGATTATGGAAGTTTGGTTGAATTGAATGAAGCGTAGGTACCAAATTAATTTGAGGGATTATTAAATATAGGTGCAAAATTCTGTGGTTAGTATGCCGTTGGAATTTTAGTCCAGATGCCAAACTATGAAACATCATGAGTTTTGCCCAAGTAAAAATAAGTAAATAGACATGTTACTCTGGACACTCATCTGACCTCAACTAGTTTTACTCCTACTACAAAGAACATTTTCCAAAGCCATGCACAATTTCAGCACGTCAATGCATCCCTTTGCGGTTTCACACGCATCCTCCTGATAGAAATATGTAGAACATTAAAAGCTTTTTCCCACCCTCCGAGCTGCTGTTAGCCGGCAAAGGAGCACTTAAGTGGGTCACTATCAGCCATTAGTTCCAGACAGGGCGCTTCAGCTGGACACAGTCCATTTGGCAAATGAAATTGTGTTGAGGCGCAAGTGTACATCTAGCCTGTCGGAGCACGTCCAGTGCTAATTGCATCACTTTATTTAAGAGGAAGTGATCATTGGGGTACATCATGGGTGTTGAAATCTTATTTAAATGGAATATTTACACACAAAATAAGTGTTTCAGTCCCGTAAATTATCACTGCTATACATACAATGTAGATGTATATAAAAGTCGATCAGCCAAGATTGCTATAACATATGTTTTTACAAACTATTGTAGGGCAGGATTAGAATGGTAAAGATCCTATGTGATTTCAGAATGTTTGCAATATTTCATTTCCTAGTTTTGAAGTGCTGTTATTTAATCACTTATCTGTTAATGGTAATCTTCGGATAAATTTCTTTAACATGAGTGTGGATGTTTATTATTTGCTATAGATCTGATTCATGTTAAGAGGTTAGTGAACTGTGAGTTTCACGGTTAAGTAAACATCAATATCACTCACCCGCCTACTTTAATTAGCTGTGATTACTCCACTTCACTAATACCTGTGGCTCTCAAAGAGGCTCCACCTCTCATGCACTTTTTTTTTCTTTGAAAATATGGAGCAAACAATCAATCTTGTTCCATTAGTGACACTTTGGATGGTCACATCGGTAAGCAGTTGAAGCCGCTTTGGTAATTAGTGCGAGTGGCAATTTCAGTTTCGGCTGCAAAAAGATTAAAAGAGTTTAATGGGCAAATAATCCATGTTGAAGACTGTGAACATGAGATTAGGCATGTGCCGGTATGAGATTTTGATGGTACGATAACCGTGAGCAAAAATACCACGGTTTTACGGGATCACGGTATTGCAATTATAGCTCCAAAATTTTGAGATGTATGGGTTTAAAAAAAAAAAAAAATTTTTTTTTTCCATTGAACAGGATTTTTTCCAAAACATATTTGCAAATTGGAACATGAATATAATGTGAAAATAAATAAACAAAAAATAACAAATATTTTATATAAAATTAAAATAAATAGAACCTAGACTATACCCACAGCCACAGCTCAAGTTGCTCAATATTAGAGTAAGAACAAAATAATTGCTGTAAAAAAGTAAAAACACTTCTAAATGAAATTAAAAATATATACTGTATGACTTTTTTTGAGGGGGGGAAGCACAAGTGAAGTTTCGCCATTTTCAGCCACTGTGTCAACTCTAGTCTACATGATGCCATGCCTTTGTGTTAAAAATAACAAAGAATTCATAAGTTAATAAGTTAGTTAAAAATGTATAAGTTAGTTTTATAAATTAGTTAAAATGTAAATATTGTTGAGGAAAGGTTTCAGGTGGTGTGAAACCGCAACGTTTTCACACCACGGTAAACCGTGAAACCGGTAACCGGCACATGTCTACATGAGATATGGAGTTAGTAACTACTTTTGTAGCCATACTTACTGTGATTAAAAATGACAAATTTTAAAGAGCAGATGAAGCGTTTGGCAGATTTCGGTGTAATTCGACTAATTTAAACTTTAGACGTGTTTGTCATTTCTTACGCGTAACAGCGAGAAGAATAAGAATACATTTTTCTACCATTCCGTCAATACTGCCTTCCCAATCCCGGAAGTGTGACGTCATTTACAGAAGGCAATAGAAGCTTTTTTTGTGACGTTAGTGATGACGAGGTCTCCCAGGAAAGATTATCTACAATTAATCCTTACATGTTTGAACCTGAGGCATCAAATGAAGACGACTGGCGGCTCAACACGTCACTAAAGGAAGAGTGGTAAGCCTATGTCTAGATTTCTATCTGAACCATTCTTTTCCTATTCATTCTGTGATATAATGATCAGTAATTGCAAAAATAGAGTAGTTATATACTTTAGATTTTAATGAATGTATGAAGTTCACATGAATAGACGACCAATCTACTTAGCTGTCCAATCTACTAATGACAGACCAGCAACAACAACAAAAAGAAAAAAAAAAAGGAAAAAAAAAAGGTCGCACTTTAATGAACGGGCAGAGGGATTTGCCCTCCTTCATCAACAGAATTGCATCAAATTTTAGAATTAGAAAAGCTGACAAAGGTCGACAGTCATCCCTCGCCACTTCGTGCTTCAAACTTCGCAATTTTATTTTTTTTTTCAAATTAAAAAGAAAAATACTGATGAGCTGTCCTGAGCTGATTGCGTAGTCTCTCTCCCTCCCTCTCCCAGCTCTTTGTTGGTCAGGCAGTGAGTGGGCTGGAGTTGTTTATTAAAGTTAACGATGATTGACAGCAGTGAATGTATGATTTTGCCAAAGAAGCGAACTTCAAAGCCTCACATGCGTCTATCATCTTTTAACTTGTTCAACAGTTGCTGTGGCAACTCATTGTGTGTAAGTGAGTGTCTTGAGCAGATTTGAGTAGACTCACTCAAAGAAGTATTTAATAAAGCCAAGCATTTTTCTGCTTTATTCTTGTTTAAAAATAATTCGGTGGGACAGTAATACGTTTAAAACTTATCATAATTATTACATTTGAAGTGCTTAAAAAAACATTTATTAAAAATATACACTCACCGGCCACTTTATTAGGTACACCTGTCCAACTGCTCATTAACACTTAATTTCTAATCAGCCAATCACATGACACACACATTGCATTTAGGCATGTAGACATGGTTTAGGACAATCCTGCAGTTCAAACCGAGCATCAGTATGGGGAAGAAAGTTGATTTGAGTGACTTTGACCGTGGCAATGGTTGTTGGTGCCACACTATACTCTCAGTGTTTGAAAAACACAGGGAGAACAGTCAGGCCATGCCAGGCAACCAACCTGTTACTAGCATGGTGTACCTAATAAAGTGGCCGGTGAGTGTATATACATATTTATACATACGTTTTTTAAAGTATACTTTCAATATACAGTATATTTTATATATGTCTTTCCAATGCTAAATGTGAATAAATACATTTAACACACCAAAAAAGAAAAAGGGGCTCGGGTTCTCGTCCCCAAAACCAAGGTTGTATTCTCCTAGGCTTTCAAAGATGTCGTCGCTGAAATGTTGAAAGCAAAGAAGCGATCGAGGAGCCTGGGAGTTCTTCTACTTGACTCGAACAAAAGTTATCCAAATCCTTGCAAAAGGTTTTTCTGGGCCACTAATAGTCTTGAGCCATTGTGTGAGCAGTTCATCGCTACACATGAAGATGGCAGGATGAATGTTGCAAGTAAAACCCAGAGAATCTTTGCAATATATGGTGAGGATAGCATAGTGCTGTACTTCTGTGTTGGAGTTGAGTTACGCCATTAGGTAACGGCAGCGATGCACATCCTTTGTTTTTGTTTTTATTGTAATTTTGAATTTTGACATAGCGCATGATTCATTCAATACAATTTAACCGAGTAAAATGCTCTAGAATTGATCTCCTCATCACGCTCTTTCTGGGGACCTGCAGAGCTGACAAATGGCTGAACTTTAAGAAATGGCAGAAAATTATCCTCCCACAAAAGTGCAATTTGGGGCTGACGTGCTGCTCTAGGTTCAGAAAGTTTTAGGGCCCTCTGGAATGACCCTTGAAATGTCAAGAGACATATTGCACTTAGAAGGCGTAAAAATAGCTCCAACTACTGGAGATTAATTCCTTGTGTGTGTGTGTGTTTTTTTTTTTTTTTTTAGCATGCTTGGTTAAGAAATATTTTGCGGAATCCTCAACATGATGATCAATTAAGATATGCCCTGGCATGTGTTAAACATATATTTGCAATTTTTGTATCCTTATTCACCAAGGGTAGCTTTTTCTGTTAGGAGATGTAGAAATTTTTAAACTCAAAGCGAGGGACCACTGAGCTCCTCGAGCTGAGATCAGAATTTTGCAGATGGACCTGAAGTACAGCAATTTTCTTAGGTTAGTGTCTACCTATAAATGTGGAATTTGTTTTGTGCTGGAAACTTGTAAGTTAAAATCTTTGCATCCTTCTTACATGTGGGCAAATTCCTGTTTATGTTTGTGCACCGAGATGGACACTACCACCAAGTTTAATGTTATCATTGAAACCGTTTGGGAAAAATGGGGAGAATATTTTTTTAAGGCAGGAAAAATTGTCACAAGAAAAATAATAAACCACGATTCCAACAGCGTCATCTCTTCGCCTGGTGCTCAAGCCCTAATAACTAGGATTTATATAGCGCCATTCAAAAGGAGTCAAGGACGCCTACATGGATTAGCGTGGTGCACGCGTGAATTCAATACCAACCGCCATCGAGGCACTAAATCCTACAACCACCTGAAGTCTACTTCACATTCATGTATTCCTTCCTTGGAATGCCAAAATAATGCTGTTTGCTGACTCTAATAAGCGCTCGCAGGTACGCTATTTGTTTTTTAGGGAGCTCTGCTCTGCCGCAGAGGAAACCGGGACAGCGCCGCATTAATCTTTCTCAGTGACGGCTAATAAGATGTAGTGAAACCTCCTGCACGGAAACGGCGGCGGATGTTATCGGCTCGACACGCTTTGCTTCTGTAGTATGTGTTGAATTACATTGTGGGTACAAGAAGCAGAAGTGGGGTTTTCACTGCAAGAGGGGCTGCTAGTGACCCTCGCAGCTGCCACAGTTTACCGAGGTTGAATTCTACATACAGTGAAAGATGTTACTGATCCGGCCTCCTGTTGTTAATGCAAATAGAGAGGCTAAAACAACCACCAACGCTGAGCTTACTAATGATCATGAAGTAGACTCATTAGCGTTTTGACTCTGTCAGCAACTTGGCTACTTTTTGTCGATGGAATTGGCTGAGTAGCTAAAATTAAAAGTTCAATATGGAGGTTAGTAGGTGGAGAATTTGGCATAAACGCTCATGTTTTAGTGCCAATGACGGCAATAGACATAAATCTGTTTTTTCACAAATGATTGAATGCTCATTCACCCCGCCTGGTCAGAAAATGGATTGTACGTCTATCGCCGTCAGTGGGTTTATCGCAAGGCCCCACCCCGTTGGAAAATTCTTACAACTTAAGGCTCGGTCAAATTCTCTCAGTAACTGAGTGAATCGAGTTCAAATTTCTGAATCTGCACCTGTTTTTTTTAAAGTATTGTTTTTTTTTTCCAATGAAATTCATCAAGAAGCAGACAGAGGGTTGCACTATGCAGTGGAGCGGTATAGACCCTACTCACCAACGTCACAGAATGACGTGTCGCCGTATCCAGCCGCCATATTGTCCGGCTCTGTTTAGCCCTATTCTCAATGGTTTCAATTATTTGTTCAGTTTATAGAGCAATTCATGGAAGCCCTGGTGCTTTCAGACGCTGTAAACTCATTGGATGCGTTGCATAAAAGGCGTTATGTGGAAAAGCTTCAGTCTATCCATTCGCCAGATCCATATTTGATGCCTGAATCGATATTTTTCGACACGCTGTCTTCGCCCTCTCTGCCTGACATCTGCTACCCTGATATCTACAACTATCTTGTCCACACAAAATCAGCCTATTCTCACGAAAATTTGAAAAATTTTAAGAGCAGCACTCTAAGCAACATTACCCTGTGTGATTTCTAAAATGGCGACAATTTAAAAAAATAAAAAGTTGACTGCGATGGCCGACGCTTCAAGGACAGGTTGATATTGGACTATTTCTTCAATAAAACACACAACAACTGTGTCTGCCTCATTTACAAAGAGACAGTCGCTGTTTTCAAAGAGTTCGATGTGACGCAATATTACTAAACAAGACACGCTGACATGTACGACAACATTACAGGGAAGATACGCAGCGAGAAATTATATCAGCTTGAAGCTAGTTTATTTTTTCACAGCAGCAGTATTTCGCAAGAGTCCGAGTGTCGAAAGAGAAAGCCACAAAGACGAGACTGTTGAAATTATGAATTAAAAAAAATAATAAAGCAAATGTGACACACAGAAGGGCTTGCTAAAATTTGTTTAAATATATTGCTCTATGTAAATCAGCCAAGGTAGCCCCCCGCATTTTTACCACACCAAATCTGGCCCCCTTTGCAAAAGGTTTGGACACACCTGTTTAACTGATGATCCGTAGACGAGGCTAGCTTCTTTCACTTGGCACTAGCTAAATATTATTCAAAATGTAATGATGGTGCAAGAAATAAGCATCTTGAATTTGAAACTGTATGTTGTCGGCGATTAGCCTCGCAATGATCTTAATTGTGGTTGTCAGCCCAAAACCCTCTGAATATATATTAAATGCATCTTACCAGATATAAAATGACTACTACATAATCCGTGTAATCGTTTGGAGCCCAGTTTTCTCGTGGAATTGCAGCAGTCCAGCTCGCTCTCCTCTCTGGGTCTCTCGGAATACGGTAGAACTTCAAGTCTCCCCGTCTATCTTCTCTGTTATTGCAACCAACCGCCACACACGCCTTCACCATTTTGATTATTAATGTTAACGAGCAGAAAAACATGCCATAATAGGAGGAATTTACGTAGCGGTATTGCATCAACACGACGAGTAGATGGACAATATGGCGCGGAGGCGTGGTTGTGACGTCATGTGAGTAGGGTCTATATCAATGGTATAAAACTTTACAGAGAGACCATTATTGTAATCGAGGCGAAATGTTACGATTCGCAACTTTAAAGCGAGAAACCCCACAGGCCGGATATCTATCAAGCTATAATGTTAGCTACTTAGTAACGTTAGGTCATGTGTTCTGTCTGATTTTTCTCCCGAAGCTTTTGTGGTGATGAATAAGCAGTCTTTTACATTCAGTCGGATTCTCAATATTATCCAGAGATGCTAAATAAACAACTTACATCGTAAACATACACGTGCAACATGAATACGACGTAAATAAATGCCTAAGGCAAACGATGAGAGTGTGGCGTGCAGTCGAGTTGCCTGCAGCCACATGCTCGGTGCGTGAGGAGAACTTTCCTTCGCGTGTGTCCGTGACCAAACATAAGTGCGTATTCCTTTTTTTAAAGAAAGTTTGTGGTGTTTACTTTGGACTTTCAGTGCTGGGTTCTTGACAGCTTAGTTATATTTTGTGTAGAGACAGGCTACTAAACAGGTAGGCAGTCAAATGTTAGCAAGCTAACGTTAATAGTCAAGCCTACATTTCTACCACATTCTATCAATTGTTTTTATTTACAAATCAATCATTAATCCTAGGGTAAATGTCTTGACATTCAGTTGTTTATGTGGTCGACGACAGAGCCTTATCCATAGCTTGCGTTTGGCAAGATTTCTTTTAGGCTTTGAAAAGGCACAGAATCCCCCCACACCCCTCAATCTTTCAGGGTACCTGGTGTCGGATTTACAGGTACCCCACAAACGGTGTTAAACCATGGGGTTTTTGCAATTTTAAGTTGGAAATAAGATGTTTTAAGTCACTACCACACAGTCATTCCTATGCAACTGGCAGGCTGGTGTCCGACTTTTGTGATTTGCGGGCGTGGTTTTGCGGTAGGCCCATTGCAAACAATTAGTTAAACATTGCCTGACCATTGTTTTACATTCAAAAGAGTATGGATAAATTACTACTAAATTACTACTCTTACATACTACACGTATGGGAGCCCAAATATGGTCTCGCTGCATCACTATATGAAAGTACTGTATAGGTTTAGAATATGTCAGATTCGGCAAGGACGTTTGATTAATTGTTCTGATAAATTTATCCCCATGTTTTTTAACAATAGCTAATATGTATAGTAGAGATGTCCGATCACGTCATTTTCAAAGTATCGGAATCTGCAAAAAAATATCGGCCTTGCCTTTTTTTGATATATACAGTATATATGTATATATTTTATAATTAAATCATTTTCTAATTGTATTTAACGTTACTGACATAATATGTTAGACTCATCCAGAGTCTTTAGTTTAGGCTTAAGGTAGGGTTATCAAATTTATCCCGATAACGGCGGCAATTAATTTAAAAAAAAAAAGTGTCACGTTAAAATATTTAACGCAATTAATGCATGCGCCGCACGACCCTCTCACTCATTGTCGCGCTCAATCTGTAATGACGCCGTTTTACCTCTATAGAGAGATAAAAGGCAGCGCAAAATGAGTAGAATGAATTTTGGCAGCCTTTGGAGCCTTTTTTAATTGGCTAAAGCCTTGCAATCCCTCTCCCTGTGATTAGAAATATCATGGTAAACAATGTGGGGAGGCTAGGTGGCAATTGATCTTTGTCTTAACACCTTATGTTATTTCCCAACGCAGAGAAAATATATCAATTGGTAGCACTACGCACAGTCATGGTTCCACTTCCCATCATGCATTTGGGATGGCCACAGTATCATTTACTGAAAGTTCATCAAATACACTAGATGGCAATATTTAGTCACGATATACAAAGTCACAAGTCTTTCTATCCGTGGATCCCTCTCACAGAAGAAATGTTAATAATGTAAATGCCATCTTGAGCATTTATTGTCATAATAAACAAACACAGTACTTATGTACTGTATGTTGAATGTATATATTCATCTGAGTTTTATTCATTTTTTTCTTAATGCATTGCCAAAATGTATATGATCGGGAAAAATTATCGGGAATGATTGGAATTGAATCGGGAGCAAAAAAAAGCAATCGGATCGGGAAATATCGGGATTGGCAGATACTCAAACTAAAATGATCGGGATCGGATCGGGAGCAAAAAAAACATGATCGGAACAACCCTAATGTATAGATTCCAATTCTTTTGGGCAACTTCAGTGAAGACGTTTGTCGATTAACTTATTGGTTGCCATTTGAACTGGGGTGTTTCTCTACGGACTGGATATGAATTGAAATATTTTATGGGTTTACCTACAGAAAGGACCTCCAAATTGTATGTTGAGCGGTGATCCCATTCACCACACACTGCCCACTTAGAGTAAATAAGTGCTGCAGTGTACAGCCTGTCACATTAATGGGATTTTTCAGCGGGTGGCTTAATTAGAGCATTTGGTGCATGAGGTTGAAAAACCATTTATAGTAGTGCCGTATAATTCTCAACCCCGTTCCCTCGATTCTCCATTCGGCCGGATCCGAGAAGCGTCTGTCTTTTCAGAGGCGCCGTGCCGATGCAAATTCATGCTGGCATTTGCTGACAATGGAGGGGGGAAAATTGTGCCTCTCAAGTCTCATGTTGGTTCGATGAGCCCTGGGGGAAAAAAAAGCCGCGTAGACAGCCCATAGAAAGCATCATTAAAATCTTTTTTTTTTTTTGTCTTCCCCAATAGATTGTCATTATTTGTGCAGGCAATGTTTTAAGTGGCACACAAGTGTTCTAAAAATCGTTTGCAAAATTGCTGTTTTTGTATGTAATGTACTGTAGGTTGTCCCTTCATAGAAAGGAACATGAGTTATTTTGCGTCCTACAAACAGCCAAGATGAACCATATTAATTTTATGTCTTTCTGTCAATCATCAACAAGAACAGATTTCTGAAATGTCTGTTATTCATTTTGTGTAAAAAAAATAATCATGTAAACTACAATTGTTACGAACAAATGTATGTACTGTAGTCCTTTGTATAATACAGGGTGACCCCAAAAAACTTTTTAACAATCCAATAAATCCAAAATGATAGAAGTAAAACATTTTATTCGTAGGAACTGAAACTTTAAACATGCGAATCAAGAAAGTTCTGGAATTTTCACTGAAAAATTGCATCATTGGTGTCCTTCTGTGTGCATGTATTCTTGAAATCTACTGTTGACCACTGTTGAAAAAACGAATTTTTGCGTATTGGCAGACATGAGCGAGTTGTACCACTGCGAAACACTGACCTTGAGCAAGTAAACAATAAATCATTTTAGTAGCCATGGTGAATTCAGGATGAAATTTACAGTATCCTAGCTCAGATGAGGTCTCAATGAATAATCTCTACAGCAGATTTCAAGAATGCATTTGTACAGGGGAACGCCATTTAAGGAATGTCATTAAAAAAAGAAAAAAAAAATCCGTCATTGTTTATGGGATGTTTTAAGGTTTCAATTCCTATAAATGTTTTTTTTCTTCCTTCACTCTGGGTTTTATCGGATTGTTGAAAAGTGTTTCTGGGTCAACCTGTATAACTACGTTGCCGTTCCCCAACCGAGAGGTTGTGGGTTCGATTCTCCGCCCTGGTGACCTTGTCTAAGTGTCTTTGAGCAAGATAATACACGTTCTTCTGAGTGCTGCTACAGCAGTAGCAGGGTTTCCCCTACACAGAAAAGATTGTGGTGCACCGCCACACCGAAATAAAAGCCGCCACCCCTTGCAATTGTTTTTTCTTTTAAGGCTGTTACAGACTAGCAGCAGCCTAGTGTGAATGGTTCAGCAGCAACCTATTCATTGTGTATTGTAATGTTTGGAGCTATGTGCGGCCCCCTTAAGAGACGATCGGACTGTGGAGCTGTGACGTAGGGGGAAGCGGATAGGAAGAATGGGAGAACGGGTGAGATAGCGAGAGATAGCGGTCGCATGTCACGGCAGCCCGCTGTTATTTTGTCATTATTTTTTCTTTATTATTGTTACCACAGTAAAGTGGGTTAGCCAATACCAACTCCTCTCCTTCTTCCCCCCCCTATCTGGGCCATTACAGTATTTTGGATCAGACTTCTCAGCGAAAGTGAGGGGTGATCGGCCGTCTTGGATGGAACGGCAAGTTTGAATGAATTTGCACAGATACACAGGGCCCAAAATAGAACCTTCTTCTACTTTCAGAGTGCTGCCACGCTATCATCAACAACGCATCCAATAGTAGAGAGGCAGGCGTACTTATATCTGTGCTATCAAGCTGTTTTAGGATATACGCAATCAAGGCAGACAAAACCTTAATGATATGTGCTTTTTTTCCCAAGTTTCGCGAGCTCTGGGACACTCCAAAAATGACTTTCATACTTCTCCTTGCTAAGCTAAATGGTACCTTGATGTGTGTTTGTGTGGAAATGTAGTTCACGAACAACAAAAAAAAAAAAAAACTATTCACCTTCTCACCAAAACTAGTAAAACTCTTTCCACACATATTAGAATTTCCCCCTACTCCTTGAAATGGGTCCATTAACAGAGGACTATTATTGTTGTGGTAATGTAGTACGCATTAGGAGCAAATAAAAGGAAAAAGAAGGACTACGAGATGGAAGTCGTACTATTGGTACAAGAAAAAAAGTCATATTATTACGAAGGGTAATGTAGCTGTAATCAGCTACGCATTTTACGTACCCGGAGCTGCTACGACATTAGCCTGGCTGATAAAATATTTCAAAATATCTTTGTTGTGGTTCTTCTTGGGGAAAAAATGTGGAAAAAAATTCTCATTTGTCATGATATGACGCAATTTCGCAGTGGCACGACATGGTGAGGCTGTCCGACTCCGATGCAGCCCACCACAACAGCTTCAAAAAATACTGCAGGTGGATGAGGTCATAATGTCAACTCTTTCAGTGCCTTAGAGGTGGAAAGGCAAGTGTAACTCATTTACCAAAATAGTCCATTCAAAAAAGTTTCTTGCATACTCTGTGGGATCGTACCAAGCATTGTCGTCACCAAATTCATTTTATATCAACTATCAACATTGACCGTCATAAAGAGACATTCACTCGTTCTACAAAATATTCTAATCTCCACCCATGTGAACAGGTTGCGTGGAAAAGGTTTGGCAATGCCTCTCCTGTGTTATCATTCCAAACGCCTCTAACACCCTCAATCAGAGCACATGGCAATGTTATCGACACACGTAAATGCAATCAAATGAATGAGCAGATATTAAAGTTTTTCCCATTCATCTGTTTGCTTTGACGGAAGCGATTTCCCCAGGCTCTACTTTTGCACCTATCAAATCTGCCGAAAGGCAACACAGAAATCCATACAACCATCTGTTATGCTCCCCGATTACAATAACATATCGCTTTAATTAGAAGCATGCAGTTGGCCAAATTGGTTGAGAAGGAAATGGGACAAAAACAAAAAAAACATGTGAAACGAGGCTGGGAAAAGCTCGCGGTGTGTTGCGCTTGTGTGCATTTCACCCAGCAGCGTTTATTTTTCATTGTGGGCGTGGATCGCCTTTGTTTCCTGCTGCCGTGAACACGTGGTGGCCGGCAGTTTATTTGCAAGAAGTCTACCAGGGTGCACAGTCATTTTTTGCCTCTTTCTGTGTTAGTCATGGTCTGGACTTTTAGACGCAAACTATAGGAGATGTAATATTTACATGTGATGTTTAAAGTACACGCTGGAGGAAAAAACAAAAACACAAAAAGCTTTATGGCGGAAAACACTCAGGTGACTTGAAGTTCCGCTCTGAGACCCCGAATTTTGTCAAATATCCAAATTGTCCGATATGCATGTGTCATACATCATCAGAAAGCTTAAAATCTCATTTTTCTGGGTGACAAAAAATTTTGAACAGGAGGGCATTTTTGAAAAAAAACATTTTTAAACAGCAAAACCCCATCTGGAGGTGAGAGCTCGCGAGAGCAGAATTACAGACGCCATGACTTTAACGATATTATCGCGTACTTACCTTGTTTCATTCCAAAAACACCATGTAGCATGTATCACTGAGTGTCAAGACACAGCTGTGAATGGCCACAGCTGGATTTTTGGGGGATTTTATGGGTGAAACATGGGAATATAACAAGGGTCGCGATGCAGAAATAGCAGACATCAAGGAGTGGTAGAGATTTTCTTTTTCATTTATTTACCCTTCTAAACGTTTTTTTTTTTTTTTCTTTGTTTGGATCCATAATTTATTATCTAACATATCGGAGAAAATGCGACAGTAACAAAAAAAAAATACAATCAAGCAATAGTTATGAGGTAGATATCCATGACTTTTTTACAGACACCTTTTTTTTTTTTTTTTTAAACGAAATATTAGACATCAATTAATGATTCTAAGCTAAAAATGACAGACATTTTGAGTAATAAATATAATTAATTTCGTTTTATGGCTGTGTTGACACAAAAGTGGTTGCACGACGTCTGTAAATGGGTTTCCAGGGTAAAACGGACAAATTAATAAAAGTTTGTGGGCTTAAAGCGCAATGAATCTGCTATGGTAGCATATAAACATATTGTTCTATCAAACACAACAGTTGTTTTGGCTTAAAATACAGCAGTTTCTTTTAAATAGGAGTGCAAGGGCATAAACTGCTTTTTTAGTCTTGCCTGTGTTTTCCGCTATATACAAAAAGGCCGATAGATTTATATTGCAGCAGTACAGCTCGTAATATTATGTTCACTCGTAAAATTGAGATTGAGGTGGGTTGCAGTTTCATTTCACATACCGTATGTAGTTTCGTAGTATTTCGACTCGTTATTCTTGTTCTCCTACGACTTTACTAGTATTCTGACGTAAAGTTCCTGTGACACAAAAAAAGCTTTTCATGTTACACGTTGTATTTTATGCTCCTGGATGAAATGGGTCGCTTGGAGGTTTGTGGAAGCGATTGATATATCGATTCAATTTTTGGACTCCCGTGCCATGAAAATGAGTGACTTCTCCGGCTAGAGTCTGGATTAAAGAAGAATGCGAATGTGACGTCAGTGGACTAATCATTTTCACAATACAGCCATTACTATAGTATGGAGAAGGACTTCAGATTCATCTGATTTTGCGGATTAATTTGTTGATATTTTGTGTCACGCCAGCCTAATGTGCTGCTGGCTTTTGTTCCTACACCATGGAGAGTGGTGTGAGGCTTTTTAGATTTCCAAAAGATCCTGTTCACCGTGAAGAATGGGCAAAACAAGTCAAAAAATCTAGAGACCACTGGACGTATGACGAAGTGAGTAAGCTATGTGTTTTACGTTATGTCAAATACTGGTATCATGGCAAATGTTTTAATAAGGAGCTGCCTTGCATTTTGTGGGTGACAATGCACCCTGTTCACCGAGAAGGCCACTCGGCCAACGACTAGCGGCTTGTTGCACACAATGGTTGCCGGCCGATAAAGGCATGCCTGCCTGTAGAGTGCTGTCCTCGGCTTGGGCCCGGGGAGCCTCCCGCTCCCGTCTCCGGTTCTCGATTGTGTCGAGACTTTCACTTCCGTCGGCCTTCTTCACGTGCCCACCTAGGGAGTGCTATTCTCTGCTTGAGCTCGGGCAGCCACGCGCTCAGATGTCGGCCGGTTTGTCCACCGAGAATGCGCCATTTTCGACGTTCATTTCCCTCTGCATCCCTGGCGACGAGCACTGCCTGCCTGCCAGTGGCGCAGCAGAACGACGGCCGAAACCTGCTTGCCGCCGGGGCCTGGCTGATCGGTGAAGACAATCAGCCCCCCCACCCGCTGCTGTGTGTGACATGAATTTGGGTAGTTTTGTGTGATTTTAATTTTCGAAAGACTTGGAAGAGCCACTTGGTTCGGGTTAGCATGTCGCCACCTCCTGTTTTGTTTACGCTCTTTCCTCCGTCTCAGAAGCTGGGGCAGGGAAATGACAAAAGCCAGACTAACTCCGGTGGCATAAAATACCATTTGGGAGGTATAAGAAGTCGGACGTTTTGACCATTAAGCAGTAATTTAGCCCCGTCGTACTGTTTTTAATATTTCATATTCCATTTAGCACAAGACTGTTATTTGTCATTTTATTTACCAATTGGGGAAAAATACTCAGATCAAAAGAATATCCTCTAAAAATGCTGGAGAAGAGAGATAAAAACAATGATGACATTTTGCTGCTCTCTGTCACATTTTCCTCGTTGTGAATCTTCCTCCTCCACTGGGCTGAATTCTAAATCAGCTGAACTCGTTACTCTGCCGACCTCATCACCCAGATAGCGGCGCCAGAGTGCCATAATGACAGGATTAGCTAAACGGCAGATTGAAAGACTTATTTCTCGCCATCTGCACTTTGCCAAATTGTTGTATGTAGTTGAATCGTCTCAAAATATGATTTTAATTCACATAATAATGCTACTTAGATGTTTTGAGGTGTCATAGTTACTTTAAATCTAATAATATTATGACCTATGATTTAAATGTTATGATATTAGAACGGACGACTTTAGTCTCGTAATATTACGACTTAATTTTATAATATGATGACATATGTCCTATTTCAGGGGTGTCCAAACTTTTTGCGAAGGGGGCCAGAACCGGTGTGGTAAAAATGTGAGGGGCCGACCTTGGCTGACATCCTTTACGTAGAACGTGTGTCACATTTGCTTTATTATTATTATTTTTTTAATTCATAATTTCCACAAACTCTTGCAACTAGCCTTTTTGGCGTTCTCTTTCATCTCTTGGGCTCTTGCAAAATACTGCTGCTGTAAAATTAAACTAGCTTTAAGTTGCTTCAATTTCTCGCCACATATCTTCCCTGTAATCTTGTCGTACATGTCAGCTTGTCTTGTTTAGTAATATCGCCTCACATCAAACTCTTTAAAAACAGAGACGGTCTCTTTGCAAATGAGGCAGACACAGTTTTTACGTATTTTAGTGAAGAATAGTCCAATTTCCACCTATCCTTGACGCGTCGGCCGTCACAGTCAACTTTTTTTTGTTGTTGATCGTCGCTATTTTCGAAAATTGGGAGTAAAGGGTCACGCGAGGTAATGTTGCTTAGAGTGCTGATATTGTTTTTTTGCTCCCGATCGTTTTAGTTTGCGTAACTGCCGATCCTGATATTTCCCGATCCGATTCCCAATCATTCCCGATAATTTTTCCCGATCATATACATTTTGGCAATGCATTAAGAAAAAAATGAATAAAACTCGGACGAATATATACATTCAACATACAGTACATAAGTACTGTATTTGTTTATTATGACAATAAATCCTCAAGATGGCATTTACATTATTAACATTCTTTCTGTGAGAGGGATCCACGGATAGAAAGACTTGTGACTTGGTATATTGTGACTAAATATTGCCATCTAGTGTATTTGTTGAGCTTTCAGTAAATGATACTGTGGCCATCCCAAATGCATGATGGGAAGTGGAACCATGACTGTGCGTAGTGCTACCAGTTGATATATATTTTCCCTGCGTTGGGAAATAACATAAGGTGTTAAGAAAAAGATAAATAGCTACCTTGCTTCCCCACATTGCTTCCCATGATATTTCTAATCGTAGGGAGAGGGATAGTAATGCTTTAGCCAATTAAAAAAAGGCTCCAAAGGCTGCCAAAATTCACTCTACTCATTTTACGCTGCCTTTTCTCTCTCTATATTGGTAAAATGGCGCCATAACAGATTGACCACGACAATCCGTGAGTGGGTCATGCAGCGCATGCATTAATTGCGTTAAATATTTTAACGTGATACATTTTTTAAAAAATTAATTACCGCCGTAATAGGGATAAATTTGATAACGCTACCTTAAGCCTAAACTAAAGACTCTGGATAAGTGTAACATATTATGTCTGTAACGTTAAATACAATTAGAAAACGATTTAATTAAAAAATATATATATATATATTCAAAAAAGGCATGGCCGATATTTTTTTGCCGATTCCGATACTTTGAAAATGACGTGATCGGACCCAATCGATCGCATCTCTAAGTGCTGCTGCCTTTTAGTGGGTAAATGAGGAGCAGCATTTAGTGTGTAAGCTAGTTCATATGCTGGTAGCAGTACTGCTGACCAATTTATTAGGTCTGTGTGCGGGCCAGACATTATTGATTTCATGACACAGGCTGGGGGCCGTATGAAATTTGACCATGGGCTGCATTTGGCCCCCGGGCCGCACTTTGGACATGCATGTCCTATTTTTTTTTAGTTTCCTTGTGTGGCCTGAATACTCTGTTGTAGCAAAGTTTGTTGTGGTTTGTTCGGAACAAAACAGAATACAATTTAAGACAGTCTGATCACTTTTTATGAGCAGTCCTAACACTATAGTGCACTCAAATCATCTTTACTGTTAGTTGAGTTGTTTTTTTTCCGTTTCGTGCATCCCCTCCCAGTCAATTGTGTGTTTTTATAGCCTCTCGCCTCCACATGCATGTACATTTTTCTACCTTTGATGGTTGGAACTGCACACCAGAGAAAGTGCTCAGTCATCGGAGAAGACAGGGGAACAGTATTTCTTCTTAACGACTCATGATCAAGGCAACGGTGGAAATGCTGACTCAGGTTCCCCGACTGGCACCGACTTGAGGTCGCCGTGACATCCAACCTGATAACATAAGTGCATTCTTTACCACATGCTCCTTCGTGCCATACTGTTTAGTTAGTTGAATTTTCCATCAGCAATTACCCAATCCTTATATTTTCTGAATAAGCTCTCGGGGCTGTTTTCCCTGCTAAACTGAAACATTCCGGGGGCAATTGTGTCGTAAACAATGAAGAACTCTTTAGCATAGAAATGCTGTCTTGACTTGTCACGAAACCAAATAAATGTGGAGAAACAAGCAATAAAAGGCTTGAACGTCTCCTCCAGAGTGCTGAATAGCTCCAAATTCCTTATTTTCCCTTTTCATTTTTGTTCACTGTTGACTCTCTAGATGTGGGGGAAGAAGCAGTCAGGAGAGTGCGGTTTACGGCGAGTGGTCAAAACCTTTCAGGCGGAGTCTTTGCGCTCATCATTCAACTATGTGCCATTTTGCATAAGTAAATGTGCCTGCCAAAGCACAATCTGCATTAGCAGTCAGGAGCTGGAATGTGGCATTCCATGGCATGAAGTAGCATAGAGAAATTGATGCAAAATGTTTTTCATCACTCAATCGTGTGCTGTGATTAGAATTTGTCAAGCGTAAAATATTCTTCTTGTTCTCCTTTATCTTGGGTTGGCCCTGCTTTCGTCATATTCATGTTGCAAAGAGACATTACAGAACAGTTTCCCCAGCTTGCATATTTTTGCTAGGTTCTAACCGCAGGTCTTGATGCACAATTCCGATTTTTTTTTCATATATATTTTTGGCGTGCCCGTTCAGATTGCCTTTTTCCAATGAGCCCGTTCAAGTAATACGCATGCGCACTAAGGGACAAGACACACAAGAGTTGACGTCACTCGCGTTCGACACATTTTCTAAGCGTGACGAGGTGGAAATCGCCAACTTTCTGGTGGCGAGGCAACACGCAACATTCGTGCACTTGAAATTTTGCACTTGTGCCTGTGTACGTGCAAATGCGGACCAGCAACGTGACATAAGAACAAATGAAACTGTTCTATTTCTGTGGCTGTCGCCTGGCACTACAGCCGATTAGCATGGATTTATTGATCGACAAAACACTACATGGACAATGGCTACCTTGGAAATTGACATCCAAACGCCACACTTTGTCAACTTGGAGGGAAAAAAAAATCTTTTTAAACATGGATATTGAACTTTCCTCTCACACTGTATCTCTCGTACGTTTGCTGTTCTTTCCAAGTTCTAATGATTGTATAACATTTTGGGTTGTTCCAATCATGTTTTTTTTGCTCCCGATCCGATCCCGATCGTTTTAGTTTGAGTATCTGCCGATCCCGATATTTCCCGATCCGATTGCTTTTTTTTGTGTGCTCCCGATTCAATTCCAATGATTCCCAATTATTTTTCCCGATCATATACGTTTTGGCATTGCATTAAGAAAAAAATTAATAAAACTCGGACGAATATATACATTCAACATACAGTACATAAGTACTGTATTTGTTTATTATGACAATAAATCCTCACGATGGCATTTACATTATTAACATTCTTTCTGTGAGAGGGATCCACGGATAGAAAGACTTGTGACTTTGTATATTGTGACTAAATATTGCCATCTAGTGTATTTGTTGAGCTTTCAGTAAATGATACTGTGGCCATGCCCAAATGCATGATGGGTGGATGTAACACGCCTTTAACAACCATGACTGTGCGTAGTGCTACCAATTGATATATCTTCTCTCCGTTGGGAAATAACATAGGATGTTAAGAAAAAGATCAATTGCTACCTTGCTTCCCCACATTGCTTCCCACGATATTTCTAATCGTAAGGAGAGGGATTGTAAGGCTTTAGCCAACTAAAAAAAGGCTCCTAAGGCTGCCAAAATTCACTCTACTCATTTTACGCTGCCTTTTAGCCCTCTATATAGGTGAAACAGCGCCATTACAGATTGTGCGCGACAATGTGTGAGTGGGTCGTGCAGCGCATGCATTAATTGCATTAAATATTTTAACGTGATACATTTTTTAAAAAATTAATTACCGCCGTTATCGGGATAAATTTGATACCCTTTTCTTAAGCCTAAACTAATGACTCTCGATGAGTGTAACATACGATGTCTGTAACGTTAAATACAATTAGAAAACGATTTAATAAAAAAAAAAATATATATTAAATAAAGGCATGTCCGATATTTTTTTGCCGATTCCAATACTTTGAAAATGACGTGATCGGACATCTCTAATAACATTGCTTTTTATCAAAAAAAAAAAAAAAAAACTTTGTCAACATGGAAGAGCGTATAATTTTAGCAGTGTGCGACCAGCACATACTTTATGATACCTCTCGGCATGATTTCAGGGACAGAGATAAAAAAGCATCAGTATGGCAAGTTTTTGGCATTCCTAAAAGACCGGAAGTTTTGGAATGCCTTCCAAATTCATAGCGAATCAGAGACTATGGATGACGCAGAGGGCGGTGCGTGACGCTGTCACTTGCCGCTGCAGTCGCATCGCGCCCCAGGTTTTGGCCTTCAGCTCAGCGGCGATAATTTTCACATTTCGCCATCACTAATCGCCTCCCGTGTGTCTTGCCCCACAACTAGCATCCAACACGCGCTCTGGAAACTGACCCGCATGCGCAGAAAAATCAAAACAAATGATTACACATTCTGGCTCTTCGTTCTTGTAGGGTGACCATATATTGAGTTCCAAAAAGAGGACACAAATAATAGACGTAAATAATCCCCGTTTAGTCTTATATTTAAAGTTTGAATGGATTGATCGAAAGCATGCACGTACTGTGCGTGCATGACACATACAGTCAGTGTGCCCGGACTCTCTGCCACGTAAGCAGGACTGAAATATTGCTCATTTGGCAAACAGAAAGAAAACCGAGCATTCTCAGGCTTATACTTTTTTCCCACTTTTTATATTTTTTGTGACTGTTGTCATCTTAAAATCTGAGCTCAAGCTAGGCGCGAACGGTAATGAACAGCTCCATGTCTGCCGTCCTCCCTGCCTCTCTCACTGTTTGATGACGTAATTGCTGCATTAATTCCAATTTGGGAGACTTTGGGAGAGTTCAGACCGCCGCCACAAAAATGTGGCCCAAATCAGATTTAAAACCAACTACGAAAGTGACCTAGATCGGATTTCAAATGGTTTAATTCTATGCGACTTGTCCTGTTCTGACTGCCAAGTTAATGCCTTACTCGAGTCGGAAAAACACGAAAAAATCGGATTTATGCACTCACACTATGCACACAGTCTGAACCTAGCCATCGATTCACAACTTTTTGTCCATGACAAGCCAATGTCAATTTGCTTCAAACTAGGCATGTGCCGGTTACCGGTTTAACGGTTTACCGTGGTGTGAAAACGTAGCAGTTTCAAAACCACTAAAATTTTCTGGCAGACCGTAGTATGGTATTCACCATTTTTCATGTGTCAAAAGTGCAGCCAGAAGTGGCTTGGCGCGGCAGCGCTCACCCCCTCCCATTTGTTGCTGTGTGTGAAAGTGACGCTATCGGCTAGACAGCCAGTGAACCCAAAAACAAGTACTCCAAACATAAGGCATACTTTTCTTCAATTTATTGAGCTCTCAAATCGTGGTAAGTGGAATATACAAAATGAATACATTTAAAGCGTTGTGCAATTGTATTTTTCCATTTGTGAGTAGCTTCAACAGATTAGCACCATGAAAAAATTTGCCCCAAAAAAAAACACACATTTTCCTTTCAAATTCAATATACAAACTAACTAAAAGCTTACAAAGACGAATGTTAGCCTAAGGTTAGCTGGGAGAGCAACTTCGTCGAGTGTTACAGCCGCAGAGTGAGAAAACAAGCTTGATTCGCTTGAATGAAGGGGAAAAGGTGATCGCATCAAAGATCGCTAATTGCGAAAGATGTTCTTGCCCTAAGCACAAATCCACGTTCGCTGGATGAAGGAGAGGTCTCACTCCCAATGTTTTTTTTTGTATGTTTTTTTATTTAGATGAAACCTTTCCACAACAATATTTACACTTTAAACTAACTTATACATTTTCAACTAACTTATTAACTTATGAATTCTTTGTTTTTTAACACATAGGCGTGACATTGTGTAGACTAGAGCTGACACAGTGGCTGAAAATGGCGAAACTTCACTTGAGCTTTTCCACCCTCAAAAAAAGTCATGCAGTAGAATTAAAAAAAAAAAACAAATATTCCAAAGTGTTTCTACTTTTTTATAGAAATTATTTTGTTCTTGCTCTAATCAGCAACTTGAGCTGTGGCTGTGGGTATAGTCTATAAGTTATATTTATTTTATTTTATTTCAAATATTTGTTTTTTATAATTGATAATTTATTTTAACAATATATTCATGTTCCAATTTGCAACTATGTTCTGGAAAAAAAAAAAAAAAAAAATCCTGTTCAATGGAAAAAATTTTAACCCATACATCTCAAAATAACACATTTTGTAGCTATAATTGCAATACCGTGATACCGTGAAACCGCGGTATTTTTGCCCACGGTTATTGTACCATCAAAATCTCATACCGGCACATGCCTACTTCATACCGTATGTATCGTAGATTAACATGTCCCGACATGTTTGTGTAGAAACATCAAGTAGAGAGGCTGGATTCCTCCTCACCAAAACAAACACATATTTGTGTGCAGAGAGTTGAAAAATGATATGGTGCCACTTTTTTAAGCACTATTTAAATCATTTCTAATGTCCCTGCGATCAATTTCTGGGAAGTGCGGCATATCCGTTTGCTATCTGCACCGTTGAGCTTGTACATCACTTTCATTGCACCGGCCGTGTCTCATACATACGGCATGTTGCCATGACAACGTCCCATCAGGACGAAGCGTTTGAGGAGCGCTGACGGGAGTGAGTTACCCGCATTCTCACTTTAACTGATGTGAACTTGAACAGGGAACATTTGCTGAGACACAAAACGAGTTGCTCTTCAAAACGATTGCTGAGGTCAGTTTCTGTTTTTCTCCTTGAAAAAGAAACATTGAGTAGTACTTCATAAACAATGTCAGACGCGTGTGATCCTAGTTGTCCAATCGGCCCACACACATTTTGCTGAAAGACATAAAAGTTTTGCTTCTTCAAAGCTCGGGAAGCCAAGAAGACTTTCCTCGTTCTCTGTGAATACTGACAGACTGTCCATCGCGGACTTTATCTTTGAAACCAACGTGTGGATTATGAGTGACAGTTGTCCTGAATAATCCACAAGCTTCCCCTGTGCGGAGAGAAACCAAACAGCCATGAGACAACATAATACTGCTTTTGTGCGCTCTCAGCTAATGTATTGTGATATATTCTCTTATCTTGTTTGCTGTTCAATTTATTTTCTCTTCTTCCCCCATACCTGTGTCTTTGAGCTGTAATTTCAATCTTTGATTAGCATCTCAGCTTCAGTAAGTTGAGCGCTGTGTATATTGGCATGGTTGTAACATTTCTCCAAGGCAAAGAAAGAATCCTGAGAGTTCCTGAGAACCTCAACCAGGGACTGAACATAGAGGGGTCCTGGGGGTGGGACCGCACCCTAGTCTAGAGGCCCACTTTGTGGGCGTAAAGTGGCTGTGGTTGGGCAAGGGGAGGGTCAAACACAAAGGTAAGATTATGCGCTGACCTGTAATATCATGTTAAAATATCTCTGCCAGCCGGTTATCTGGAGGGGCCTGCAAAACAATTTCCACTTGCAATCCATACACCAGACCAGGGGTCGGCAACCCAAAATGTTGAAAAGGCCATATTGGGCCACAATAACAAAAACAAATATGTCTGGAGCCGCAAAAATGTATAAACCGTATAGAAGCATCATAATGAAGGCAACACAAGTTGTATGTGTCTATATGAGGATACTCTCAAAATGACTACCGTAATTTCCCGAATATAAAGCGCACCCGTGTATAATGCACACCCCAAATTTACTTGTAAAATCAAGGGAAAATTATTGTACCCGTTTATAACGTGCACCCTAATTTCAGCACCAATAAATAGAAGAATACAAGAAAACAGAGCTCGTGTACAGATACAGAAATGTCATTTTACTGACTGGTGAAACACAGCACAAGCATAGCACATTGGTAGTTCAAAACATCACCATAAACTGACAATATTTACGGTAATAATATGATTTGACAACTTCTCCAACTTACCAGAATCTAGGAGAAAACAAAACACATGTGACTTTTCTTTTAAAGGCTGCTGTATAACTTGCTCGTTTCATCATGATGAATAAATGTTTCTTCCATGGATTGATACGGTAAAATGAAAGTGAGAACTTAAGTCGGAAACCTGAGAGAGCTCTTCGCTGTCGACACGACATTAACAATAGGAACTATTGTTATTTGGGTTTGAGTTTCCCGAGGGACAGATATAGTTGACGGACACAGGAAGTCTGTGTTGTTACGTTTGTAATGGTCCGAGTTGCGGAGCTTCAATAAACGTTGACTCAAATGCAGAGGTTGCGTTAGACTTTTTCGTTGTCTGTCATTTTGACTGACAGTGTCATAAAAATCCGGTCATAATCTATTTTTACCCGTCACTTACATTTTTAAAATGATAATAATGACATATTCAATAGTATTCAGTTTTCATTCATTTTTAATTAATATTCTGTCCGAACAAGCTTAACAAGAGGCAAACAGACAGCGGAGTGCACCAATCAGCAACGGGCAGATGTGCCGTTAGCAAAGCGACGAGGGCAGGACGAGGGACTTGCGCGCGGAAGTAAACATACGAGGAGAGCGGCGTTTATTCAACATAGCTAGCGCGAGACAGACTGTTGTCAATGACTCGTGTCGATGTGTTTTAGCTCATTTAAAACTGAATTTACCGCAGATTGGAACATATTCTCGGCTCTCCCGTTCGCCATCCGTGTTGTTGTAGAGACGACTTTCGGCGCGCAGGAGTGACGTTGCTCGTGAAAAACACGTCACGCAAATAAACAAATCTGATTTGTCAATTGATTTTGTACCTACTCAAGAGGCCGTTAATGGGCTGGGTCCCAGACTTTTCTCTCAGTGTTTGGAAAAATACAGGGAGAACAGTATGGCTGTGCCAGGCAAAAACTCAGTTGCCTTGACATTTTTACGAGTAAGGCCAACGACGTCATGCATCAAGAGAGACAATAGCTAATTAATATGCTCACTCGCCACCCTGTGGTCTGGGATGTGAATTGCAACCTGTCGAAATGACAGATGGACGTCAATTTTTTCCGTCACCGTTTTAAAAAAACGGTCGACGATGGAAAATATTCGGTTAACGCAACCCCTGCTCAAATGAGTTCAAGAAACTAAATTCTGTGCTTTATGAAGAGTGAAAAAAGCAGAATTTAACACAGACGAAATCATTCGGCCGATTAGAGTGAAGTATTACCGAAACAAAATGGTGACGTCACGTACCGTAATGATCGGCAACGGATCGCCGCATACGTTTCTTCAACACAACTTGGCCGTGTCAATAAAAAAAAAAAAAAAAGGTTTATATGAATATATATATATATATTTCTGTCTCCATCCCTGTACCCGTTTATAATGCGCACCATGATTTTACAAGTAGGTTTTGGGGGGGGGAAGTGCGCGTTATATTCGGGAAATTACGGTACGTTAGCTTTAAATACATAATGAGCCTTATGATTAAATGTTTATTTTCCATGCAGTGCATTCTAAAGAAAATGATGCACCACGTGACTACTTGTGGTTGTCTGTTCTGCCTCAAGTTAAACTTCATTACAATATTAATGAAATATGTTTAGTTGCTTTGATAAAATTAAAGAAACGCAATAAAGAAATCCAAATTTTGATGTCATATGTATTTTTAAGATTCGAAAACAACAACAACAACAAAATAGAATGTGCATAGCGTGCCCCTTATCTGGACAACAAACATAGTGCAACAAAACGCAGCCTGCATTTAAGAAAAAAATAAATAAAACGGCACTCTTTTGAAAAGTTAAAGTATATAATGGGAGTTCACGTACCTGCATAAAAGCGATGGGTGTTCAATATCGATCACGACACACGACGCATCACAGAATATGCTGCGGCTGAGTTAATGTCCTTGATTTGGGTTTACCCTTGAAACAGCAGTGGAGTTTGGAGATGCAATCCACTTTTTAAATGTATTTTTGCACTCCTATGATTTCTCCAGAAGTAATGCAATCACACTTACTGCGTACTTGGCTGCAAGAAAGTAGTATGCCTTCCCTGCAAATGTCTCTTCACATTGCTGCTTTTGTGATTTGACAACTTCTCGCTACAGAGCAAACATTGAGAAAATCCTTACGCATTGGCAATGAATGCAATTGATTCGGCCTAAGAAACGTTGGATTTTCTATGCTCCTCAGTTTTTTTTCCCTTTTCCTCTTTGGAATCCATGTCCCATCATATAGCGGCCGGTTTGTTTACAAGGGGCCCTGCTGATAGAAACGTGCGTCATAGGCTATGACGCAAATCTTCGTTGACAGAAATGTTGAAATGTGATAACTATTGTAGATATTTACACAGCATTGTTTGTCGTCCGACAGAAACCACGTTCAAACAAAAAATATATTTCCCTCCCCCATCTTTTTTCCATTTTCAAACATTTTTAAAACGCTCCAGGGAGCCACTAAGGGGGCACTAAAGAGCCGCATGCGGCTCTCAAAACACGGGTTGCCGACCCCCGCACCAGACGATCATCTTGAGGGCTGCGAAATTGTAGTGGGGCCTGCAAATAATTGTCCACTAGCACAACCACCCCGTTGGACGGTCCACTCAGGTGGTCCTCTTTATGCTCATCGCCCCGCCCTATTTACATTTGTTCCGCCACTGGCTTCAACGTGCGGAAACTCCACAGTATGGTTTAAAAGGATTTCTGCAATTTTCAAGGATCTCTATCTTCGCGTGTCAACTCATGTATAAGATTACTTAACTCTTCAGTGTTTGCAACGAGTAAAATACTGCCACAAAACTGTCAGTCAACTTCAACTCAATCCATCCACTGCAATCTTTCTGGTATTGACACAAATCAAAGCCTGTTGGACAGAGAATTGGAGAATGCCTGTGTCCAACTAAGGAATTGCTATGGCTGAAGTAGCAGAAAGCCAGATGGCACTTTGTTGAACAGTGGCTGAGAGAGCTGCTAGACAAGCTTTGGCGGGCGTGGTTTCGGAATGATTTACCCCCGCCTTACAGCTTATTCTGTTTCTTCTTTTTTACTCGAAAATATACGGGGAGGAAATAAAGCCCGGCCAGGGGTGCAATAGCAGGGATGTACTGTAAGTTCACCTAGGTAATGCCGGCGTTAACGGTAGGAATGTGACTTCGACGCCAAACCCTGAAGAATCCTTAGGTGGCTTTTGTTTGTGTAAATAAGTAATATGTGTCATTAATCCTATTTAGGAACAACTGATTTGAGTCCTACACTCTTCACTCATGCTAGAAAATATGATTTTCCTCACATATTACAGCCTCCCACTTCTCCAGGCAGTTCCACACATGCATGAATTGCACGGCGAGAACATACGGCCGCGTCATCAACACGTTGCAAAGTAGCTGCTTTGTTGCACCTCTTAAATATGTGGTGAGCACGAGGTTGGTTTTGACCATGAGAAATGTGACACCTTCACAGCTACGTAAAACCTTGTTAATAATCACATGGTTCTCACCCTTCTGCTGCGAATTTAAAATTAGATTCTCACTTGTAGATGTCTCATCCAATTGGACCGTTTAACTCACAGCCTTTGGTAAATTTAAGTTAAAGTGAGGCACGTCGCGCATGAAAAAAGTCATGAAAATTATCCAAACTCTACATGAGTCTAGGGTTGTGACAAAATGTTGATATGGTGTTACATCGCAAAACAGTGGGACCTCTATATATGAATTTAATTTGTTCCAAGACTTTGTTTGTAAGTTGAAATGTCGAGCAGGATTTTCCCATAAGAATACATTATACCGTATTTTTCGGACTACAAGTCGCACCTGAGTATAAGTCGCACCAGCCATAAAATGCCCAACGCAGAGAAAAAAAACATATGTAAGTCTAGGGTGACCAAACGTCCTCTTTTGCCCGGACAAGTCCTACTTTCACGTAGTGTCCTCATGGTCCGGGCGGGTTTTATAAATTCATAAAAATGTCCGTTTTTTTATGATTTTTCACGGGACCAATTTGAAGAGATCCCTCCGGCCGCTGGGTGGCAGCAGTTGACATGGCTCCTACTAGAATGGAGGGAAGTAGTAGTTCTTCTTGTTTTTGCTGGCAGTTTACCCCTATCATGAGGCATTACCGCCATCTACTGGGTTGACAATTTGGCCACAATGCCTGTTTTTTGTTTTTTTTTATGATAAATTGGTATATAATTGCAACTGTTGACTTCTGTCGGAGCTTTGACTGTAAAATCCCGTTTGGTGTTGCATCGGCGCACTGCCGATGATTGTAAACTTTCATAGCAAAGTTTGAAATTTGCCTCAGCTAGCTATCAATAAGCTAAACCGTGCTAGGCATTATGGGAAACGTAGTTTTGAACTGCTACGTTTGGAAACATGCTGATTGAATAGTTTGTCAGTTTATTTCGGTTTTTGTTTGTGTCAACATCAATTGAATGGGAATAACAATTTGTGAAGGACAATTGTCGTGATAGTAATTCATAAAAATGTTTAGTTGGCACATAGCCTACTGTGTGTATGTGTATTTACTGGACTACATTTCTATGGGTCTGCATCATATATATATATATATATATATATATATTAAGTCATAATTTTTTTTCAAACTGCATTTTTCCATCTAGAGTGAGGGGGCACACTTTATATTAAAGTGATATAGGCATCTTTGAGTGAACTTCGAGTAAAATTCAAGTATCTTGAGGCCGGGCTGAGTGTACTCTTTTTTGGAAATCAAAATATGATCACCCTATGTAAGTCGCACCGGAGTATAGGTCGCATTTTGGGGGACATTTACTTGATAAAATCCAACGCATAGAACAGATTTGTCATCTTTAAAGGCAATTTAATATAAAAATACAATAGAGAACAACACGCTGAATAAGTGTACAGTGCATGAACAACAAAGTGCAAATATACTGTCCTCACCAGGACGCTACGGCTTGGTCCTGGCTATACAGTGAGCTAAACTCCCAAATGACGATGCTTGACGTCGGTATAATTTGCGGAATCAATTTCGTCCTCGATACCAAACAGGTTCGCATCAACGTAAATAAATGATGATTAGGTGCTGTTCCAGCAATGACACAAACGGTTAGCATGCGTTCGCTAGCATTAGCACATCGTTCAAACAACCGCACAACTGGCTTTAAGTGTCCAATCGGGAGTGGAAAACACACAACAACAACAGAAAAGATGATACACCCAGGTGTTGCCTCTGTAGAGATATTTTACAAGCATAAACAATGAACCTAGGTTCACAGCTGTGTTTCTCTCTCGCTAACTCGCCCACTCACTCAAGCTGCGTAGCTGTCCGTCTTCTTCTGGCATGTGAGCGGTCTACTACACATAAACAAGTCCGAGTGCACCCTCACATGGGCGTGAAAGCGCCACAAACTAAATGCATGCATTTCAATATAAAAAAGTCAATAATACAATTGAACACACATTGCCAAAGGCAGAACGCGAACGTGGCAAGAGCTATTAAGTTATTCAGATAACTATGGCATAAAGAACAGGCTAACAAGTTTACCAAACCATCAGTGTCACTCCAAAACACAAAAATAACATGTGAAATGATATCATAATGTGTTAATAATTTCACACATAAGTCGTTCCTGAGTATAAGTCGCACTCCGAGCCAAACTATGAAAAAAACTGCGATTTATAGTCCGAAAAATATGGTAATCCGATTAATTTGTTCCACAGCCCAAAAACCTATGCTAAATATTAATAAATATTGCTGGTATAATTGCAAATTTCAATTACACATAGCAAAACAAATAAATAAATGCAAATCGGAATTATATTTTGTTATAATTATAATATAATACGAATCCGGTTCTAATGTGGCTGTTTTTTTGCATGCTGTTCCGAAACGCACCATGTGACTGATGACAGAGAGAGAGATGCGGAAAGTTTTTACTTTCTCTTTTAATGTTGTTGTTGGCGTCGGCTATGGCGGACAGTAGCTGTGTTGTGTTGCACAAGTCTAAAATACATGAGGGTTAACCCTTTAACACCTAAGCTGAATTTGCATGCCTTTGATGTTGCCTTTATATTTCAAAGAAAAAATTGTTCACAATGACCAGGTTGGATCTGTTTTTTTTTTTTCAGGACACCATAACCTTAATGTTCAAACTGTTTTTTTATTCACTGACCAATTATAATCAACATTTTGGACTCAAAAACACATCGATATGGCGGAAAACACAAGACTGAAAAAGCAGTTTCTGCTCTTGCACCCCTCTGTAAAAGAAACTGTTGTATTTTAAGCCAAAACAACTGTTGTGTTTGATAGAACAATATGTCTATGTTGCAATAGCAGATTCATGGCACATTAAGCCCCCGAACAATTTTCAATTGATCCGTTTTACCCTAAAAACCCACGTTTACAGACATCGCGCAACCGCTTTTGTTTCAACCTAACCTAACCCTACTCAAAATGTCTGTCATTTTTAGCTTAGAATCATTAATTGATGTCTTATATTTCGTTTAAAAAGAGAAAAAAACAACTTTAAAAATTATTCACTCGCATATTTTAAACTTTTAAACAAATTACGTCACAATGAAAAAAAATGGCATCTGTAAAAAAGTCACGGATATCTACCTCATAACTATCGTTTAATTGTATTTTTGTCGTTACTGTCGCATTTTCTCTGATGATAAATAATCGATCCAAACAAAGAAAAATTGAAAAAAACGTTTAAAAGGGTAAATATATGAAAAAGACTACTGCTACATGGAGTTTTTGGATCGAAACAAGGTAAGTACGCGATAATATCTCGTTAAAGTCATGGCGTCTGTAATTCTGTTCTCGCGTGCTCTCACCTCCAGATAGGGTTTTGCTGTTTCAATTTGTTTTTTTTCCCCAATGCCCTCCTGTCCTAAAAATTTCTTCCCCCAGAAAATTTAGATTTTAAGCTTTCCAATGAGGTATCACACATGCATATCGGACAATTTTGAAATTTGGCCAAATTGGGGGTCTCAGAGCGGAACTTCAAGTCACCTGAGTGTTTTTCGCCATATACAAATAGAAAAGATTGATAGTGAAAAGAAAATTAAATATAACGTTGAATTTTCAAAAACATTGACAATAAACTAGTTCAGTTCAACTTTTTCAGGCATGCCACTCAGTTTTCCCTTGAACAGGACACAGCTTACACTAGTCACACAGCCAACTCTTCCGCCGTTTGCGCGATACTGTCACTTCTCTTGCCGACTCGTCCGAAGAAAACGACAAATCTGTCTCATCCTCTTCCTCGAGTTGATCAAATAATGCATTAGCTTGTGCTAAATTTACTTTTCGATTCATTCCGCACGTTTCAAAGTTGCTCGCTCAATCCAACCGGACGTCGCTTGCTACCTCGCCTCCTTCTCCTTCACGAATTTATGAAAAGTGTTTTACACTACTTTCATATTACTTTCGTCCCTTTTGACATCACAATGGTTCCTAGGATATTTTGTCTTTCGTGGTGCTTTTGGTTTTGAAAAAGGACAAGAAATTATGGAAATATAGACATAAACACATAGTCCATGCAGTGTTTTAATGCTTATTTATGAGAGCAATAAAGTTATAAAAACTCAAATGACATTATCTCCTGTTTTACTTGGTCGATTGAGTAAAAACGAGCGTGGACCTTAACTTCTGCACTTTCAAATGAGACCAACTAGTGATCCATGGGTGACATAATTACAGCTTGACGAGGCTTCAAAGATGATATTTGTAATTTTGTTGCCGCCAACACGTTCGGTGTTAAAGGGTTGAAAACCTGACGACGCTAGTGATTTTTTTGCGGATGTTACAATAATATTAATTGTCAATGACGTGCACACTACGCTCATTTGTCTATCATTTCCATCTTAACTCATTCACTCCCAGCCATTTTCACTGGAGAAAGGCCCTTCGCTCCCAGCCGTTTTACTGGATTTTAATTGATTTTGCAAGGCCCACAGAAAATTCTGTTCTATTGCTATATAAACGTGGAACCCACCAATTCTATGATTAGGCTCTCTTCTTTCAGCAGAAAAAAAAGTTAGTTCATATCTTTTTCCATTCTTTAGAAATCAGCATTAGAAAATTGCTTAGTTTGGGCAATTTTCCAATTTCCGATGAAAAAACAGAAATTGAGCCTTTTGTAAAAGCATACATTTCAAACATAACTTTGACTTTAACACAGCTATTTTTCGCTTTTGTGACATCCCAAACATCTGAATAATGTTTTCGTTCTACAAAATAACAAACAACAAGACAAATAGAGCTTTTAATCGCAACGTAACAATGTATTTACACATAACTAAACTGTTGAACTATTTGTGCACATAACAACGGGGAAGGCTCTCAGCTGCTCCCGGTTGAATGAGGTGGTTCCCAGTAATCTGATGAGTCCTGATCAAGATTGGTCTCACTTTTTTCATCATCTTCATCGTTGGTTTCAACCTCGGGCTCAGGAGTAATGCAACGTGAGCGCCGCAGAACGCATGTGGAACCTGACGCTGTTGTGGCCGTCACAGTCTGTCTCATCAAAATCTCAAAATCTCACGCATCTTCACAAGATCCCTCCAACTTCCGTTTCCTGACTATTTTTCTTCACTTCTTTCTTGGCCCGAGTTCTTACAAAATGCGCTACTGCCCTCCAGTGGCCAGTTTTATTGCATTAAAATGCGTTTTGAGCATCGTGCGTTGCAGTTTAGGTGCGACAGAACCTAGAGATGGCTCTTGTAAAAAAAACAACAACAAAAAAACAAAACAAAAACAAAACGTAAAAGACTTATAATTACATTTTTGGGACAGTGAAACAATTAAAAATAGTACGTATTTCTACGTTTTTGGGACCAAATGAGTTAACTTCAATAGTAAGCGTCACCTTTTTCCTTGGTTCACCACCTGCACTCACCTTCTATGGACCCATGTTGATTTCTCTCACAAGAAAAAACGGCGTGCGTCGGTCTTGCGGGAAAACAATGAAATTGCGACGCTGTCATAATTAATCGTATTTCGAGCATGTTGTCATATTTTGAGACATGAGTCGAATTTTACGTCAAATGTTGAAAGGATCGTATTTCGATGAGGTACCACTGTACTTTGTATCCCAATCGGGCGTCTATATGCTCCCGCCAAGACCTGATTGGCTTCTGTTGACGTTGCAAGACATCTAATTCATTTTTACTGGGAGGGGGCGAATGAATGAATTGAACTTCTAGCGCTGTCAATGGCACTCAAAAATGAGGATTGAAAACCATTAATTCCATTTTAAATGAATTAAATGTCTATTGTTGAAGTCAGTTTGACAGATTGTCGGCGACCGTGCAAAAAAGATAGTTTTGTCTTTTACAAATAGTTTTTAATAATAATATGGCTGAATATCATCAATTGATTTCCTGGCCTTTGTATTGATAATTGTTGTATCTCCACATTATGGGATAATCGTTATCGTGAGCCTTGTATCGTATCAGGAGGTACCCAAAGGTTCTCACCCCTACGTGAGTCAACACCTGGTGACGGAGACAAAGAAAAAAAATGAAATTTCAAGGAGATGGTCAGTTTGAGATAAAGACAAACAGGGATTGACACTAGATGGGGGAGAAAAAAAGTCCAGAGTTAGTGCTTTTGGCCCAAATTACTACTTACTAATCGTGACTATTATATATTTTCTCAATGTTAACCACATTTCTTAGACTACATTCACCCCCATCGTGCAAGTGAATGGCAGTTAATAAGACAGTGCATAGGAAATGGCTTCACATTCATTGCTGGACCTATTTGACACTGCGTTTTTCATCAAGTGTGAAAAGACTTGATCAATAAGTCATCATGGGAAGCACGTTGGCTTATGTCCTCAAACAGCAGTCCATTATTTTTCACGTGGAAGATTAGCACGTGTGGCAACATTCATCATTTAGTTGATTCAGACCAACATGTCCCGACGCAGGGGCGACACACTGCGAGAATTACATTAACTAAATCGTCTGCTATCGACTGGAGAACATTCTTGTTTGTAAATTCAAATCGAAAATAGTCCAGCAGCGGGACGCACAAATTGGATTTTAATCAGACAGATGAGATCGCAGCATCCGTGGCCGTTTCAAACTATTTTTTTTTCTTTCTATCAATTAACTAACTTCTGACAAAAATTAAAGATAAGAACTAATGAATCCCAGTGGGAGACTGGGACATTGTGAAGGGGAAAAAACATTACATGGGAAAAAAAAAAATCTAATCAATCAACATGATGTGCTTCAACGATTTTGAAAAGAACTTTGACGTGAGAAGAGTGAGGGATGGATCACTGTAGCGTGATATTTCCAGTGAGAGAAAAAACATATTGTGATTTTTCACTACTAGCCCTCCCTGTTCAAATGGATTGGAAGTCTATTGTCTATCCATCAATCTTGGAGTAATTGACGCAAAGGATATGGAGCCACAACCACACTGAATAAACACTCTGTACATTCTGCTGTTATGCCAATATGAAGAAAAATGTTATTTCCGATTACATTTAATGTCAGACATAACTTTTCAACTCCCTCTATAGTTTCTTCCCCTCTAATTTGTTTTCTCCAGCAATCTTCAGTTCTGTGAACTTCAGAATCTATTACTTGTCACACAAGAACTTTCAACTATCCATCATGGCCTCTTTTAAGATATGCATTTTACCTTTTATAATTATATGACTTTGATACTTTCAAACTTGGCAATATTCAAGATTGACTGCACTTTTCAGAATTACTTTTTTAATTTTTTTAATGTGGGTTGTCGTAAAAGCCTGTTATTCAGAAAGACATTTTCACTGTCTAAGATTGCATTGTCTAGAAAGGATTTTTAGACTGAAAGCGCCTCAAAATGACTTGATAATGTTGCATGCTGGAAGCTATTGTTGGATATGGTTCTAACCCTCAAGAAAATTGAGATCTTGAACATAAAATTTTTCATCCTTCACTTACCAACGTTATATCATGGAAGAGAAACTTTAGGTCGCTGCTCCCACCTTGCCAATTTTCATACTGTGTTACCCTACCGGCAATCACAGCTCTACCTCTCAAGAAGTCCAGAAGACTGGCACCATTTTTCGCCCCTACAATTCCAGACATTACAGCTTCCTCTGCAGCCTTTGCCGAAGGCACGGTCTGTGACAAGAAAAGTCGAGTTTTACAAGTAACTTCCCTTCAGGGGTGGTTGTCTTTGTTTTTTTCTTCCTCGATAAAGGAACATTGGCACATTGTCATCAGGCCATAACACATTTGAGGAGCGCTCCGAGAGGGCAGACTCTGCCTAAGCAGCCAAATTCAAAGCATATGTATACGTGACTAAAATTCTACAAGAAAAAAAAATTGAGTACACGCGCTAAGAAATACCTTTTGAGACTTTTATTATGATCAATATAGAAACGAATACTCAAGTAACTCAACTTGAAACTAATCTGAGTAGTTTTATTCACCTCGAAGAATCCTTTAATTTTGCCAGCTCAAAAAGCATCAAGTTTTGCCCGGACTACTTTTAAGGCGGGACAACGCGCTGATGTCCCGTGCAGCCGACAGCCGCTACAAACTACGCCGACGTTGCTAAAAACTATGCCCGCATGATGCTAGAGTGGTAGCAGGTAGTGTCCGATGCGTCTCATAAATATCGCATGCATTTAGAACTAGATGCGAAATGACAGACTCGGCCGCGTCTGGACAGCGTAAGTAAACAGCCGCCATCTTTAAGCAGTAGTCTTCTCAGCGCTAATAAATATAACGTTGCTGTCACTCGCCCACGTAAGCTTAGCCTTTCGGAGGGCTAGGTTAGATTATGACCACTGTCGATGCATGGCTAAAGTGTCTTACATACAGGCTTTATTTAATCTGTAAAAACACAGCGCTGTAGAGTGATGAGGGTGTAAAATTAAAACATAATAAAGCTAACTGTCAGTTTTAGCTCAGTAGTCATTGCTGAATAAAACACCAAGTAGCACTGGTCCCTAATGTGCTCCAATACAGCAGGTAATATACATTTATTTTGAACACTGCAAAAGTTCAAAATCCTATCAGTACTTACAGTTTAGACTAACTTAACTAGAACTTAAAAGTAGCTTGACATAAATGGAAATTCAATTGAAACACATGGGAAAAACACATAGCTTTCAAGTGATGTGTGTTATCAACCATAATTACTTTTTTAGGTAAGATTTAAAAAAATTTTTTTTTATAAGATCTAGAAGTTTTTTGGAGTGAAAGCAGTGAATTATTTTCACATCTGAGACACAATAGTTGGCTGTTTTCAAGAATGTACATTGGAAATAAAGACATTGACTGAAAATGGTTCAATATTGGATTAAATGTCTTTTTTTTTCTCATGTATATTTATAATTGCTGTTTACCTAAAAAAAAAATTTTTTTATCCGATTACTCGATTAATCGATATAATTTTCAGTCGATTACTCGATTACTAGAATATTTGATAGCTGCAGCCCTAGATCAATACATATATAATCAAATGATCATGTACCCAAAAGAGTAAGTCAACACCATTATTATACTTTGGATTAAAATTTGCACATGTGTGCCGCAGTCACAGATCTGTTCATGTTCAGCTGTATCATGGTCTGAACTAGAGGTGAGAATCTTGGGGCACCTAACCATTCGATTACGATTAAGAGGCTATGATTCGATTATAAATGGATTATTATTATTATTTTTTTTATCTAGAAGCATGAGTTGAGCATGATGTTTACTCTCTGTCCTTTCCTCATTGCGTCCCGAAGACCGCGCTAAGTGTTATAAAAGTGTTATTTTAGTTCCGCTTTACTTGACATATTTCAATAATTGGAATTTGGATGCTTGTGAATCGTTCTTGAATCTTTTGTTTGGTGTTGAATTGTTGCACTGCCGACAATTGTAAACTTTCATTCCAATGTTTGATTTTGCTTCGGCTACCGGTGCTCGCTAATAGGGTAGCTGTCAGTGAACTAAGCCGCGCTCGGCATTAGGGGAAGTTTAGTTTTGAACTTTTGCATTTGGAAGCATGCTGGTTGAACTGTTTGTGAGTTTGTTTGTTATTATTTGCGTTCCATCTAGAACATTGAATGACAATAATAATAATTGAGTGGGAGTAATAATTTTACAATGACAATTGTAGTGATAGTAATTTATAAAAATGTTTAATTGGTACATATAGTGGTATGAAAAAGTACCTGAACCTTTTGTAATCCTCTGCCTAAGGAAACATAAAGAACAATTGAAACCAATTTAAGTCAGGTGTGTGCCTAATAACTGATGAGTGGCTTAAAGCTGCTCTGCCCACTGTAAAACACACACCTGGTAAGAATTGTCTTGATGAGAAGCATTGTCTGATGTGCATCATGGTTCGGTCAAAATAGCTTTTTAAAGACCTGCGATCAAGGGTTCTTGATTTGTATGAAGTTAGGAAGGATACAAAACCATCTCTAACAGTCTGGATGTTCATCAATCGACAGTCAGAGAAGTTGTCTACAAATGGAGAGAGTTTGGCACTGTTGCTTCTCTCCCAAGCAGTTGCCATCCACCAAAGATGACGCCAAGAGTTCAGCACAGAATACTCAGAGAGGTAAAAAAGAATCCTAGAATGTCTGCGAAAGACTTACAGAAATCACTGACACAGTCCAATATCTCCGTGCACACATCAACTATATGTAAAACTATGGCCAAGAATGGTGTTCACGGGAGGTCTCCACGGAGGAAGCCAGTAAAGTCCAAAAAAAAAAAAACAATTTTGCTCATTTAATGTTCGGAAAAAGGCACTTGGACACTCCACAGACGTTTTGGCAAAATATGTTGTGCACTGATGAGACCAACGTTGAATTGTTTGGGAGTAACACACAACGTCATGTGTGGAGGAATAAGGGAACAGCTCACCATCGTCAACACCTCATCCCCACCGTGAAGCCTGGTGGAGGGAGCATCATGATTTGGGGCTGTTTTGCTACCTCAGGGCCTGGACAACTTGCAATCCTTAATGGAAGAATGGATTCAAAAGTTTATTAGAATGTTTTGCAGGAAAACCTAACGCCATCTGTCAGACAGTTGAAACTAAAAAGAGGATGGATGCTGCTACAAGACAATGATCCAAAACACAGCAGTAAATCAACTTCAGAATGGTTTCAGAAGAACAAAATACACATTCTGGAGTGGCCAAGTCCAAGTCCAGACTTGAACCCCATTGAGATGCTGTGGCGTGACTTAAAGACAGCGATTCATGCCAGACATCTGACTGACATAAAGCAGTTTTGTAGAGAAGAATGGGCCAAAATTATTCCTGATCGATGTGCCAGACTGATCAGCAGCTACATGAAGTGTCTGGTTGAAGTTATTGCTGCCAAATGGTGCACAAAATATTAAGTGTTATGGTTCACTTACTTATTTTTCCACCTTCTGTCATTGTTTGCATACTATCCTCATTAAAATATGAAAATCTATAAATGTTTGGGTGGCTTTAGTTAAAGCTGACAGTTTTTTCATCTGTGTGATTTTGACAGATCAAATCACTGTTGATGGTGATTTTATGAAGAAATGTGAGAAATTTCAAAAGGTTCAGATAATTTTTCATACCACTGTAGCCTACTGTGTGTGTGTATTGACTGGACTACATTTCCATGGGTCTGCATTATATTAACGAAATAGTTAGCTATTAGTTTTTTATCAATTTCTATGTAATTATTGATGACTTAATGATGACGTTGCTGACTATGATGATATAACACATGATGATGATATATATTATAGTGATAGTACTATTATTTGTTTCCTAGGTTCATAACCTGTACATTTGTGGCAAAATAAAGAAAACCAATATAAGCACGAGTGGTAACCATTTGTAAGATGCAAGCCGCCTGTTCTGAAGACAAACCTAAATATCTGAACAGTACCCTTCCTAGATTATTTATATTTGTAAACAGATTTCTTTTTGAGTGCATGAATATAAATTGTATTTTGGTCCTAAAGAATTTTGAAAAAGAATCCTATAAAGAAGCCACATACGAATGGCAAAAGCTTTAATATTGTATATTGAATAAATAAAGGAACTAAGAGGATAAGAATGGACGAGAGAACAAAGCCACCCACGGATGAATGCCATAGTGACTGCGCGTTGGCGATGAATCTTTTTGTTCAACTCCAAGAAGGCTGGTCACTGATCTGATAATGAGCCAGGTGTCCAACACATGTAGGAAGATAACTGGCCTGTCAACTATGGTTCACAAATTGGAATATTAGCCTTGTTTCACTCATCCGCTGCCATTGACTGGATGGGCGTCCAATTTGTTTGAACCAAGAGTACCAGTTCTACCCCTGTCAATGGCAGGGAATGAGTCAATAAAAGTGAAAACACATAGCTACTACTACTACAGTGGGAATGAATCAGCCACCAACTAAACAAGCTTGTAATTATTAACTTTTTTTCTCTTTTTATGTTTTTTTTGTTTGTTTTTTTTTTAAATCAGAAAACTGATGGCACCAGGGGGATGGCTATGGTCCTCAAGAATCTGTCACCTAGTGTTGCATTTTTATTTAGTTGCATTGAGATTCAAATATCTCAAAGCCTTGGGAAAGGTGTGGTGTATTTCTGTATTATTATTATTTTTTGGGGGGTCGAATTTTCTACCAACATGCAAACAAGATACAGTGTTATGTAAAAGTATCTGAACCTTTTGGAATTTCTCACATTTCAGCATAAAAGCACCATCAAATGTGATCTGATCTTTGTCAAAATCACACAGATGAAAAAAAAAACATTGTATGGTCTAACTAAAACCACCCTAAAATTGATAGGTTTTCATATTTTAATGAGGATAGCAGGCAAACAATGACAGAAAGGGGAAAAAAATAAGTGAACCATCACATTTAATATTTTGTGCCCCCCTTTGGCAGCAATAACTTCAACCACACGCTTCCTATAGCTGCAGATCTGTCAGGACTAGTCTTGGCCCATTCTTCTCAAAAAAACTGCTGTAGTTCATTCAGTCAGATTTCTGGGATATGTGGCATGAATTTCTGTCTTTAGGTCATGCTACAGCATCTCAATGGGGTTTAAGTCTAGACTTTGACTTGGCCACTCCAGAAAGTGTATTTTGTTCTTTTGAAACCATTCTGAAGTTTATGTACTTCTATATTTTAGATCATTGCGTTGTTGCAGCATCCTCTTTTTAGCTTCAACTGTCTGACAGACGGCCTCAGGTTTTCCTGCAAAACATCCTGATAAACATTTGAATTCATTCTTCCATTAATGACTGTAAGTTGTCCAGGCCCTGAGGTAGCAAAACCGCCCCAAATGATGATGCTCCCTCCACCAGGCTTCACGGTGGGGATGAGGTGTTGATGATGGTGAGCTGTTCCATTTTTCCTCCACACATAATGTTGTGTGTTACTCCCAAACAATTCAACTTTGGTTTCATCAGTGAACAAAATATTTTGCCAAAACGTCTGTGGAGTGTCCAAGTGCCTTTTTTCCAAATATTAAACAAGCAACAATGTTTTTTTAGACAGCAGTGGCTTCCTCCGAGGAGTCCTCCCAAGTCTTTAGCAGACACTCTAGGTTTTTTTTTTTTTTTTTTTTTTTTTTACTTCTCTTTGTATTCTGTGCTGAACTTTTGGCGTCATTTTTGGTGGACGGCCACTCCTTGGGAGAGAAGCAACAGTGGCAAATTCTCTCATTTGTAGACAACTTCTCTGACCATCGATTGATGAATATCCAGACTTTTAGAGATGGGGTTGTATCCTTTCCCAGCTTTATACAAATCCTCTCCTTGATCGCAGGCCTTCAGACAGCTCTTTTGACCGAGCCGTGATGCACATCAGAAAATGCTTCTCATCAAGACCATTCTCACCCGGTGTGTGTTTTATAGTGGGCAGGGCAGCTTTAAACCACTCATCAGTGACTTTTGGTTTAAATTGTTCCTTAAGTCTCCATTGGCTTAGGGTTCACTTATTTTTTCCCCCCCCTTCTGTCATTGTATGCATACTATCCTAATGAAAATATGAAAACCTAGAAATGTTTGGGTGGTTTTAGTTAAAGCAGACACTGTATTTTCATCTGTGTGGTTTTGACAAAGATCAGATCACATTTGATGGTGCTTTTATGAAGAAATGTGACAAATTTCAAAAGGTTCAAATATAGTCCATACCACTGTAATTAAGAATTATTTGATGCATCGTTGTGTGGACATTGAAGGTTCTCTTTAGTGCTGTAATGATTAATCGATTAAATCAAGTAATTTGATCATGCGAAAAAAGCTTCGAATCAAATTTGCTGCTTCGAGGATTGATTTACTTAGAGTGGCATTGTAATGGTTTGTTTTTAAAGTGTTTGCATTTACTCATATTCTTTTGGGTGAATACACTTGCGTGTCCAAACAGCACAGACCGTTTAACCAATGAGGTTTGTGCTAAAGCCTGGCCTGACTACAATCAACGGATTACACTTGTAAAACACCAGATTGGTGCAAATGTGTCCTCCTGTTTTGTTGGAAAGAAATATCCTGTCCCCACTGCAACCCGATGGGGAATAGTTTGGGGATCCCTGCTTTTGTTGAAATAATGAATATGACATAACTCGTCGAACATGACTGGATCCAACAGCTCCCTGTTAGGACCAACATAAGGTTGTAAGTTTTTGTTTGAGTTAATAAAATTGTTTATGCATTCGTAATTTAGTTTAGAGGCTTATTTAGAAGTTTTTTTGTTTTTGTTTTTGTGGGAATATGTTTGTACAAAAAGTTAGCATTTCATAGCATTTATGCTAGCAAATTTTTGCTGCGCAATTTAACCAATTCTTCTATTGTTGTACTTTGATCCTGATTCATATTTTTTTAAGCCCAGGTATTTTAAATTTAATGTTAAATGCATTTATTTCTCTAGTGAAATGAGAGTGCAATTCTGCATCGTTTAAAAAGACACTCGGGAATTTTATTTTGTATTCACATTTAATGCTCTTTTGACAGTGTAATCTCCTTAAATTGATTCTGCAACGCATTTAAAGTTCCTAATCGGATTACTCAATTATTCAAACTAACTAACGGATTGATTAATTGATTACTTAGGTAATTGATACCTGCAGCCCTACTTCTCTCTGTAGTTGGGTCCACTTAAAGTATTTTCCAGTCTATTAAAGACAAGTGTAAAATTGTATGGAAGGAACAAGACTATTAAAGCTGATTCTCTGGGAAAAGTGGTTTTGTCACAAGCTGTATAGCTTAGTAATGATCCATAACATAAAATGGTTGCATTTCTACGTGATGGATCTGTGTATCAATTTCAGACACCGTTGGTCACATCCCCACGGTTTATCTTTGGTGCCGGCTACATTTGAGTGCAAAAACGTAGACTCAATCACCTGTGTAGGATACTACGTTGTCACGGCTGGCCGCCAATCCGTCTGCGGGAATGTGCCAATGCTGCATTCGTTGTTTGCGTGTTTGACACCAGCTCTCTCCCGAAGGAGGAGAGGCGTCATTCATATTCATAAGCGAGACCTTCGAGTGCTCCTGGGAGTGTCGCGCGCTGCAAACCGCCTGCGAGGCTTTGTCGACCCGGGATCCTTACTGCACGTCAGATTGTGACAGCGTGTCATATCTCCCTCTATCCCCCAGTGAAATGAACACTCAGAAAGTGTTAAAATTCATGAAATATAATGAACAGGTCAACAACTGTATTTTGGGGAAGGTCCTAGCTATACTGCAGAGTTGCCAAAATAGTGGGATTCATATTTTTGCTAAGCTGCTTCTGCACTGAAGATGACTAGATGTCATAGCTTTCTTGGTAAAACACTCAGTCAGGTACCGAGGGATCAAAACCCGTGTCTGATTGACTGGCACTGTCATCATTCTTGAAAAATAGACAATACCTAATTTCGAAGGCAACTTTTTTGAAGGGCGATGATCCTTTGCTGTGTAAAGATGCTCTTAAGCAGTAGTCAAAACAACCTTGCGCTTTTAGTGCCATTAACAATGACAGACGTCCAATCGTGTGGCTCTTTTTATCCTTCTGCTATAAATTGATATGAGTAATTCACTAGTAGACGTCTAATCCATTAAAACTGAGAGGGCTGCGAGCCCTCCCAGTTCAAATGGATTGGACATCTATCACTCTCAATAAAGATGTCCCGATCGATCGGCAAATCGATCGGGTCCGATCACGTCATTTTCAAAGTATCGGAATCGGCAAAAAAATATCGGACATGCCTTTTTTTAATATATATACATTTCTTAATTAAATCGTTTTCTAATTGTAATGTTACAGACAAAATGTTTTACACTCATCCAGAGTCTTTAGTTTTGGCTTAAAGTAGGGCTGTCAAATTTATCCCGTTAACGGCGGTAATTAATTAAAAAAAATTAATCACGTTAAATTTTTTAACGCAATTAACGCATGCGCTGCACGACCCACTCACGCATTGTCGCGTTCAATCTATAATGGCGCTGTTTTACCTATATATAGAGCTACAAGGCAGCGTAAAATCAGTAGAGTGAATTTTGGCTGTCTTTGGAGCCTTTATTTAATTGGCTAAAGCCTTAAAATCCCTCTCTCAAAATGAGAAATATCGTGGGAAGCAATGTGGGAAAGAAAGGTAGTAGTTGATCTTTTTCTTAACACCCTATGTTTTTTCCCTACGCAGAGAAGATATATCAATTGGTGTCACTACGCACAGTCATGGTTGAACTTCTCATCATGCGTTTGGGCAGAACAGTTAAATGGCTACAGTATCATTTACTGAAAGCTCAACAAATACATGAGATGGTAATATTTAGTCACAATATACAAAGTCACATTTATCCTTTAAGAATTACAAGTCTTTCTATCCGTGGATCCCTCTCACAGAAAGAATGTTAATAATGTAAATGCCATCTTGAGGATTTATTGTCATAATAAACAAATACAGTACTTATGTACTGTATGTTGAATATATATTCGTCCGAGTTTTATTCATTTTTTTCTTAATGCATTGCCAAAATGTATATGATCGGGAAAAAATATCGGGAATGATTGGAATTGAATCGGGAGCAAAAAAAAAAAGCAATCGGATCGGGAAATATTGGGATCGGCAGATACTCAAACTTAAACGATCGGGATCGGATTGGGAGCAAAAAAACATGATCGGAACAACCCTAACTCTCAATGGCAGCCAATGAGTTAAGAAGAACATGTAACATGAACAACCTGTTCTGGGCAACTTCCCACACTGTCAATATGGACATATGTGTACATTTACAGTACATTACCTAGAACAGTTAAATTTATCGTATTCTCTAGTCAATCAGTGAAATAGGCTGTCCTATTGCAAATCACTGTTGGAAATATGTCATTATTATGGGACATTTTTCAAGGAGTGCACAATCCCTGTGGAGAGCTGAATGGCATCCCACAATGATGCAGTCTGCTTTTGGGCTGATGCAGAAACTCTAGTTGAAAAGGATGGAGGCACTGGCAGCATGGCGGGGGCTTGTTCCATTTTTTTCCCCCTTCTTTGTGCACCCCTTAACCCCATTTTATAGCCTTTCTATTGCACAATTAAATGAGAGCTGCACAGTAGGAAGAGACACAATTTGAAAATTGTCCACACCAGGATATGGAATTTCCTGCTTAAAGTGGTCGGAAATTAGAGAACCGCCTTCTTTATTAGTCTTCGTTGCTGTATTTTCGATCAATGTTAACTCATTCGGTACCAAAGATGTGCAAAAGTGTTTTAATGTACAGTTATCTTCTGTTTTTTTTCCCACCGGGGGTTGGGGGGGTAATATGAATGTCTAAGGCTCGCTTCTTATTTGACAGTTAACTCATTAGATGGTAACAACATTGAAATTGAGTACTAGGAAATCCAACCAAAGTCAAGAACTGGTCTCAACAATTGCTCTCTGAGGAAATATCGAGCCTTGTTACCATTATGTAAGATGTATTTGCCGCAACTAACAGCAGTATAGAGTATGTAACCCTTTATGGGACAAGTGACTATTCTTGCACTTGGCATCATATAGACCGGGTGTATACATACATGGTTTTCACATTATAGGCCACACTTGAATACCAAATGTTAGTGTTTTGGCCGACATAACCCAAAATTTGATGTCCACATATGTTGATGCTGAAATTCGACTCCGAAAACTTTCGACAAAAAATAACAAACATCCCTCATACATACCGGTATATAAATATTTATATAATTATTTTGTGAGTAAATACAATTGTAATTAATAAAATGAATCAAATCAGAATTACACTTTGGTTATTGCGCCCACTCATACGTTCATAGAGAATTTAAAAAATGGCAATAATAAGAAATAACATTTTTTAAAATTCCTTAGTTTTTTATTTGAAAAATGACTTTAAAGAATGAAAAAAATGAAAAAGACTTTAAAGAGAATAATAGCAGTTTCATCTTTTTGTTTTTATTGAAGCCATTTTCAAAAAAAATTTCAAAAAAATGAATACCGTAATTTTTAAAAAATAAGGCGCACCTGACTATAAGCAGCCACCAACCAAATTTGACATGAAAACAGCATTTGTTCATAGACAAGCAGCATTGGACTATAAGCCACAGCTGTCCTCAATATATTGTGGGATATTCACACCAAAAAGTATTAACCGATAACACTTCATTTAACAACAACATTATAAGACTGTTATGAGACCCAAATGAACCACCATGAAGCTTTGAACCAATTGGCTGCAAAGCTTTATTGCTTCAAGAAGCTTAATTTGGCCATCACTGCTCTCTTGGGGGAGACAGTCAACCTCTGATGCCACCTGCTTTCAACACTGTTGTCATTCAACATTCCTCCTAGCATGCCTTGCAGCGCTACAGATGTAAATAACAATAAAAAAATAGGTTCTGTGCCAATTATTTCTTCAGTTACTGTTGTAGTTATTTCATTTATTGCTAGTTATTGTATTTGGTACCACTTTATTCGATAGTGGCGCCATAAGACAATCATAATTGTGACATGACAATGTCATCAGCATTAATGAATGCTTATAACAGATGTCATTTAGTGTCATCTGTCAAATTATCTCACTTTTGAGTGGATGTAAAAGACCTGAACTGGACATAAATGGAGTTAGTGACATAACATGCTGGCTGACACTTAATGACATCTGTCATAAGCATTCGGTAATGCCCATGATAGTGTCATGTCATAATTTTGACTGTCTTATGACAGTCTTATGACGCCGCGTTCAAATAAAATGTTATCTATTAACCCAAATAAATCAACACATAACGTAGGATCCGCAGGATTCAAAATAAGGGAAAAAGGTAGCGGCTTATAGTCCAAAAATTACGGTATTAGGCCCTCCACCCAGACACTTTTTTTTAATGAATAACAATAATTACTTTTCACTCATTGAGTGTCATTGAAAATGATAGGCGTCCAATTAATTGTAACTGAGAAAACTCACTGTGAATGCTCATGTTTCACTGTCACTGATAGCACTAGTCCAATCCATTTTGACTGATGTTCATTCACCCCTCCCAGTCATGATGTATTAGACGTCTAGCTCTGTCAGTGGTAGCCTATGAGTTCAATGAGTGCTTTGTAAAGGGTTAAAATTTTGCCAGACTCTGATCTTTCTGAAAAAATATGTAATTAAACAGCACTATTATCTTCCGCCTAAGAACGACGCATGACTTATGTGTTGTTCAGGTTCCGCAGCCGGTAATACAAAGCAGCTTTTATTTGACTCTGCAGTCAATGCCTAGAAACGGAAAAAATATGTGATTTGAGTTAAAGGCACCAGATTAAAAGGCTAATCAAGAAGACTGTGCAAAATTGCCGACTTCAATTATTCAGGGATACATTACTCATAAAAGGACGTGAATTTGAATAATTAAAGCAGTTATGACTTAAAATAACTAGCAGCTGTATGCGATTGTGACTATTCATTCATCAGTCAGCATGTAAGTGTGGGGAAACCAAGCAATTATTATTCTTGATAGCACTTTTCAGAGTAAAAACCATAGGAAGAATACGCCAAATTCAAAGTGAGGAGAGTCTCGAGTGCGCTTCAAGTGTGACTCATGGAGGTTCTAGTACCATCCTCACTTTATGGATTGTCACCTATCATTTTCACATTACATTAAGTATTAATCAGTTTGGAGTGGGACACGACTAATGAAGTAAACTCTTGCATATGATTGGATGTCAGGAAGTGTCCATATTGTCACTGTTTTTAAATGGCAGCTAAACATTTAATTTCCTACATGACTGCTTGAAGTGGTTTTGTTTTTTTCCTCCTGTTTTTGACTTTCTACATGAGGTGTTTCACTTGGATGTGGCAGGCATCAAGCGGATTTGAGTTTTCGGGGCTTGTGCTGGTCTTGCTCGAGGGCGGCCAAGCTGATCAGGGCCCCAAAATCAAAAGGCTAAATTAGTATGTGTGTTGATATACACACAGGAATTATCTTCCTAGCTTGGCAGTGCAAAAATTTAGAGCAATTGAGCTATGTACAGAATGAGTGTATCCGCTGTATCCACACGGCCTCTTTTTATCCTATTTTTTTCCCACGACCTCCACAGGGTTTTGTCATGCTACATGAATTGAAAAACTGAAATGTATTTTTTTTTTTTTAAGTCTCAGTGTCATTGATGTGTCCAATAACGTGGCTCTTCTGTATTTTTTTTTTTTTTAAGTCTCAGTGTCATTGATGTGTCCAATCACGTGGCTCTTAAAAACGAAATAAAAACTCTTTAAATGAGTTTATCACTAGTAGACGTTCAATCCGTTTGGAATTCAAATGGATTGGATGTTGTTTTCCAAAATTTCCAGGTTCGCGGTGAATCAATAACAGGCACACTTTTGCTCAATAGACAATGTTTATTGATTAGAAAATGCAGAATAAATGAGATTTATTGATTACAATCCCACAAGAGCAAGCAAACAAGTATCAACAAATGTCAACGATGACGCTAGATTTGAGTTTGTCAACCCCAGAATCCCCGCGTTACCATTACAGCACAACAAAATGTCCCTTTATCAATAAAAATCGCTTACCGTGACAAGTGAGTGGGAAGCCAGCAACACTCCAGTAAAGCGGCAAAGGAACAAAGCCAGGCGATCCGTACGCGACCCGCTGGCGGACTTCACTGGTCGCCCGGAAATGTTCGGTTTTTGTAGGGACGTGCCCCCCGGAGGCGGAGAGGCCAACTTCCGCCCCCGAGCGGCGCGGCTCCGTCCAATCACAGACATTTAAGCTACTTTTGGTTCAGCCCCCTTGAAAAAGGGCTTTTCACATGGGACAAATGAGCTGTGCTGCAACAGATGCAGCAAATGGTAAATATTATGGGTGCAAAACAAGTTATCTCTATGGGACCCAGGCGTGTACTATGGTGCAAAACAAGTTATCTCGTGAGATTCTGAAGCGCGTCTCCTAACTATGGGAACAAGGTGAAAAACAATAGAAGTTGTTACAATCTACGTCACAGAAGCAATCATACATCACAAAAGCATAATGTAATATTTTCCCCCATCAGATGTCTAGCACATTCAATGGCAACCAAAGAGTTAAATGAGTGCCTTGCAAAGGGTTAAGGGTGGAAAAGTAGTATCTTGTACTAATGTATTTGCACAGTAGAACTACGAAAAGAGCCACGTAAGAGGACATCTATCATTGTCAGTGGCACTGAGAGAGTTAAAATGAAACTTTTTTTTTTTAATAGAAAACTTAATCAGAGCACTGCATGTCAGGCAAAGCCAGCCGTTCAATTTTATCATTGTGCACTGAGGGCTGAATATACTCAAACTGACAGGGTTTAGCTTCAAAGTCATCCCTCAAAGCAATATTCCACATGGTCACCAGTAGTTCAAATTAAAGATAAAGAGGGTTGAATATCGATCCCTGCGGCGCTCCCTGGGACATTGTGAACCTCCAAGATGATTTCCAGTGGGGGTTAAATGACTTCTAAAATACCCACATTATGTATCGCAGCAGAAGTGTGCAATAAACTCTGGGGGGGGTGGGGGGGGGGCACAACATTTTTATAGGTTGACATTTTGTTCTAGTGGTCATCCTCGAGGAAAGTTTTTTGAGAAATTTCGAGTGTGTGCAATGTATGGCCCATGGGCTGCTTACCAATCAGCGTGGCTTTCATCTAGCGACAATGCAAACTGATTAAACGGTCTTTCTCACTCGCTCTTCTTTTAGAAGCATCAAAATACAAAAAGTTTAGTATTCGCAACAGCCACACAGAGCCTCTAGAGTAGCTGCCGACAATAGCTAATTCATCAGTGTCTGATTTGCTGCAGAGGGGAAGAGATTCCCTTCAGTGCTTTACCTCCACAACCACCACCACACTCGCCGTTTTTCACGTTATCTATCATCGCCACATGTCAGCACGTCTTGGACTTATCTTAAATACAACTTTGTTAGTTTTAACCCCGGTTTTGACCTCTGCTATGTTGATTTTCAAAGTGTTACACACGTTACTTGTTTACAAGTTACACGTGTAACTTGTTTTATTCAAATCCATGAAATACAGTGGTATGAAAAAAGTATCTGAACCTTTTGGAATTTCTCACATTTTTGCATAAAATCACCATCAAATGTGATCTGATCTTTGTCAAAATCACACAGATGTAAAAACAGTGACTGCTTTAACTAAAACAACCCAAACATTTATAGGTTTCATATTTAATGACGATAGCATGCAAACAATGACAGAAGGGGGGGACAATAAGTAAGTGAACCTTCTGCCTAAGGAGACTTAAAAGAGCAATTGAAACCAATTTTTACCAAACAGTTTAAGTCAGGTGTGTGCCCAATCACTGATGAGTGGTTTAAAGCTGCCCTGCCCACTATAAAACACACACCTGGTAAGAATTGTGCTAATGAGAAGCATTGTCTGATGTGCATCATGGCTTGGTCAAAAGAGCTGTCTGAAGACATGCGATCAAGGATTTTTGATTTGTATAAAAGTGAGAAAGGATACAAAACCATCTCTAAAAGTCTGGCTGTTCATCAATCAACAGTCAGAGAAGTTGTCTACAAATGTAGAGAGTTTGGCACTGTTGCTTCTCTCCCAAGGAGTGGCCGTCCACCAAAGATGATGCCAAGAGTTCAGCGTAGAATACTGAGAGAGGTAAAAAAAGGAACCCTAGAGTGTCTGCTAAAGACTTGCAGAATTCACGGGAGCAGTCCAATTTCTCTGCGCACCCTTCAACTATATGTAAAACTAAGGCCAAGAATGGTGTTCAACTGTTCATGGGAAGACTCCACGGAGGAAGCCACTGCTGTCTAAAAAATAAACAGTTTTGTTCATTTAATGTTCGGAAAAATGCACTTGGACACTCCATAGAAGTTCTGGCAAAATATTTTGTGGACTGATGAAACCAAAGTTGAATTGTTTGGGAGTAACACACAATGTCATGTGTGGAGGAAAAATGGAACAGCTCCCCGACATCAACACCTCATTCCCACCGCGAAGCATGGTGGGGGTAGCATCATGATTTGGGGCTGTTTTGCTTCCTCAGGACCTGGACAACTTACAATCATTAATGGAAGAATGAATTGAAAAGTTTATTAGGATGTTTTGCATGAAAACCTGAGGCCGTCTGTCAGACAGTTGATGCTAAAAAGAGGACGAATGCTAAAACAAGACAGTGATCCAAAACACAGAAGTAAGTCAACTTCAAAATGGTTTCAGAAGAACAAAATAGACGTTTTTGAGTGGCCAAGTCAAGTTCAGACTTGAACCCCATCGAGAGATGCTGTGGCATGACCTAAAGACAGAAATTCATGCCAGACATCCCAGGACTCTGAACTACAGCAGTTTTGTAGAGAAGAATGGGCCAAGATTAATCCTGCTCAATGTGCCAGACTGATCTGCTGCTACAGGAATCGTCTGGATGATGTTATTGCTGCCAAAGGGGGGGCCACAAAATATTAAATTTGATGGTTCACTTACTTATTTTTCCCCCTTTTGTCACTGTTACTATACTATCCTCATTATAATATGAAAACCTCTAAATGTTTGTGTGGTTTTAATTAAAGCAGACAGTTTTGTCATCTGTGTGATTTTGACAAAGGTCCGATCATATTTGATGCTGATTTTATGCAGAAATGGGAGAAATTCCAAAAGGTTCAGGTACTTTTTCATACCACTGAACTTATGTTGAGTAGGTTGAATTTTCAATTCAACTTAAATGTGTTATACATTCTAATGGAATCTTTTTTTGCCCCGTTATTGGGCAAGTGACATTTTTGGGAGGAAATAAAACAGCCTCATCAATACCAGACGTCCATACATGTTGACGTCACACAATATTCACATCACCTCACCACAACATTGGTAATTGGTATAATACACAACATTAACATTTGTACTATACAAGTGTGGCCCACATGGCCCAAAATGTGGCATCCTCATATCCAGTATATGAATACAGTACTGGCCAAAAGTTTGATACACCTTTTCATTTGTGCGTTTTCTTTATTCTCATGATATTTACATTGTACATTTTCACTAAAGGTCATAAAACTATGAATGAACATGCGTGGAATTATGTACTTAGCAAAAAAAAAAAAAGGTGAAATAACGAAGGACTTGTATAATATTTTACTATCTTCAAAGTAGCCACCCTTTTCTCTATTTTTTTGCACGCTCTTTCCATTCTCTTGATGAGCTTCAAGAGGGAGTCACCTAAAATGGTTTTTGATTTCACATGTATGCCTCTTCAGGGTTAGTGGAATTTATTGCTTTATTTATGGTTTTGGGACCTTCTTTTGTGTTGCATTGATTGAGGTGTGCCCAAACCTTTGGCCTGTACTGTATATATATATATAAATATATATATATATATATATCTTAAAATAACTTTTCTTATGAATAAAAACAATAATGAATTAATAAAATATTAATGAAAACAAAATTGCAAAACAAATAAACAGAAAAATACACTCTGGTCGTGGCCCCAAATACCATTCTAAAGTTGCTAAATTATAAATAGCACTAGTAATGAATAACATTTTTGAAAATTCCTTTTGTTTTTAATAAATGATTTTATTAATAAATATACACTCCAAATAGAAATATAACGACTGTAGTTGTATTTGTTTTTAATTCAAGCATTCTACAAAAATGAAAAGTTGCTGTTTATCTTTTTTTTCTGCTTTTACATTAAAAATAGGAGATTTACTGCTAACATATTGCATGCGATTGACAATGATAGATGTGAATGCTCATGTTTCAGTGCCATTGACGGCCCTAGACGCCCAATCCATTTTGAGTGGAAGGTGTGAATAAACTTAATACTCTTAAATCGCCCCTCTCACTCAAGATGGATTGGACGTTTAGGGCTGTCAATGGCAACCATTTAGTGAAATGAGTGCCCATAAAGGATGCAGTGCTAATGGTTATGAGTGCATATTGTTAGACAGGCATGAAAATTAGTCACCTTTCGGCTAAATGTTTTGAAGTCAAAAAGGGTGACCTATGTGAATTGTGTAGATCCGGGGAGAAATTTTTTAGGTGGGGGTCGTAAGTCCATCTAGCTAACTAACGACATGTTTTATTGAACTTGCTAAGCCTGTTGCGATATGCAATGAGTCCATTTATCGCAAGGTAAATAAAAATGAGGGCGGTAATTTTCAAGGCTGCGTTTTATCACCGCGTGCGTGCATACATTGGTGCGTGCGTGTATATGACATATGAGACTCCAGTTCCTTTCACAGATGTTTATTGGTCACCAACACGCCGTAGAATTACAGTTTACACATACAAAATAAGGAAACACATCTATATTAAACACTGTAAACGTTAGCATTGCTACATTGACACTAATGGGGAACAAAAGACGACCTGCTTTAGCCTGCTATAAAACTTTGGCAGTCTTCTCCAAAACACAAACTTGCGGTTAAAAGTTAACACTTCAAACATGAATATTTGCAGGTTAACAGCATTTGCAAACGAAAAAATAAAAAAAAAAATCTTCGTGACACCACAAGCATTGACGAAAAGTGCTTTTTGCGGAGTGTAAAGTTGTTAGCGGTTCGGCGAACGTCCTTCTGGTGAACATTTCAAAATAAAAGCACGTCACGTTCGTCATATAACGATTTCTGGAGTTAATTCTGAAGTATGTGGGATTAATACTATAATATGTAAATACTATAATTAGAGATTCTACACTAAGAATAGCTTTAAAATGACACCCTTTTTAAAAAAAAGAGGACTGGCAATAAATGTTATAATTATTATAATACAATTATATATAGTAGTATATACGATAATAATGCTAGATTTTTTTTTTTTAAGAATTGTTTTGAATAATGTAGGAAAGGCGAAGTCAGTGTTCTGAATCTGTTAACGTTCCATTTTTTCCGCACTAGTAAATGCTATCATCTAAGCTTGCAAAATATATCGTTTGAACATCTCCATCGCAATGTGCACATGCGCAATAGTCACATCGCAGGACAAGTCATTGTTTTTTTTCAACATTTCACTTTTGTTTTACTTCATAAACGTAGCAAGTGTGCAGATCCTGTATTAAACTGCGTTATATAAATTAGGGCCGATGGCACCGTTTTTAGAGCATCGGAATCGGGTGAAAAGGATCGGGTTTTTATTTAAAAACAACATACAGTATTTTTTTCTGCTTCATGCTCGTACAGAGTCTCACTCTCCCGCCTGCTAGGCAGAGCGACCAAACTGTTTTTCTTGGTCAACAGTGCAGCTATTCCAAACTGAGCTATTCAAGTTATTTGGTGAAATTTTTCTCGTTTTAATATCGCAAACTCCCCAAAAATCGCAATGACCGGTTTTTGCAATACCGTTAAAAAAAAATATATATTAGTCGACTAATCGTAAAAACAGCCGACTGACTAATCGGGAGAAAATTAGTCGTTTGGGACAACCCTTCTGAAACTTATTTCCTCCACACCCTTCTCACCTTTTTAACCCCTGACCCATTTTCATGCCTGGTTAGAGGCAGAATAAAATAAATGCCTCTTGTTATAAAAACTTGAAGAAGCACTCTGCTAAGCCATACAGATACTCTGTTGACCTCCTTGTGACTCATGTAAGCAAAACAAGCTTTGGATGAACTTTCCTTGTGGTTTAGTTCATCTGTGTCATGTTTCATTTTAAATTCTGGAAATACAAATGTTATCGGTTGAGAGAAAAAGAAATAAAGCCTTTAAGCGAACACATCACAACTGGACTTCTTCAAAGACGGGGCCTTTCACCTTTCTGTGGTTTTGAGAGAATAGTTATTCTTTAATGAAGGCGCTGTCCTTGGTCTTTTGTTGATCACTCTGAAAGGTTTTTGTTCTGCGACTTCAACAGTCTTGTTTTTCTTTTTCTTCCATGTCTGCTCACCTTCCTTTGTGACCTTCTTTATATCTCAACAAAGGTAAGAACATTCCTTTTATTTATCATTAAGAGTTGTAAATTTGGAAACAAAATGGCGGACTACTTGAGATAAGATGCATACCGGGAGAGCGATACTCCTCCATCTTGTTCCCCTTCCAGAAAGTACTCGGTAGCCATTAACAGCAATAAATGCCAGTCAAGAAAGAAATTAGCTTTCACTTTTAGACATTTGAACCGGAAGGGCTGTTGGTGAATGGATTAAGAATTCATTTGTTCATTTGCTGCCAGTCCTTACAGTTCAAATAGATTGGAGGCAAATGATTTAAGTGGGAAGTGAATAGAGTCTACTCTAGTGAGTCAAAACAAAAATGGGCTTGTCAGAAGTGATCATCATTGTGAGGCTGCAGTTATCAGGGGATGGGAAAGACAGTAGGGGGGCATGTGTGATGTTTGATGTTACTCACTAGTGTCTTTTGATATGGTTTGTGTTTGGAAGATAAGTAGTTGATGGTGCAGCGTTCAATTAAGGAGTGAAAGAGTGGAATATTATCAGTAGGCACATGACTAAGAGTTCTCTAAAGACTGTGTGCTAGGTCTTGCACAATTGGGGGGGGGGGGGGGGGGGGGGGATCCTCCACCAAGCAAGTCACAATGTGAGATGAGACCTGTCCTTCTGAAACGCAGCAATCTTAGCTAAACAAAGTGTTACCTCTACTTACGAAATGAATTCGTTCTGGAAGAATGTTCGTAACTTTAAAATTCTGTAAGTAGAGACGTGTTTTCCATATAAATGCCCTAATCTGTTCCAAGCCCCCCAAAATTCAGACATAAATCTTTTAAAATGCATAAAAATGCATCAAAACATGTTACAATTAGATTATTGCACAATAAACATCAGATTTGTGCATGATGTAAATAAACAAGAATAGGGTAAATAATAAAAGTTAATACACTCATTTAAAGTTGTCGAAACACGAGGGGCAAATGAAGAGGACACTGGGATTCACACATACAGTAGATGTCCTTCTCAGCCATTTGGATGACAGGAATGCTAGGCAATAGCCAATGGCAGAGCAGCTCTAAGTATGTTACGTTCAGTAAACTCTGGGAGCTGTGAGTACCAGCCAAACTGTATTTTTGTCTTTCGTATCCTGAAATTTCTGTTGCAGCAAGGGGTAATATTTTCCCGTTGAGGCGTGTCTTAATCTGAAAATTCTGTATGTAGAGAAGTACGCAAGTAGAGGTACCATTGTATTGATTAGGGATGTCCATACTTTTGCACCCGAAGAGTCACCTGAATTTGAGAATCCGATAGTCATTTCTTTTTTTTTTTTTTTAATTAATTTTTAACATTAATGGGATAGGAACAGGCAAAACACTACAACAGTAGAAACACATAAATGATAGTTGATGCTACATAAGGTTTTGATGATGCAAAGTGAGCTTCTCTCTAAAAAGGTCAAGATAAGGGTACCTTCCCGGCACGATCAAGACAGCAGACATTCTCATTCACAACTTGCACACAACACACACATAAAAAAAAAAAAAGAAAAAAAAAAAAAAGAAAAAAGAAAGAGGGGGGGTGTCAGTAGCTCAATGGTTTTCAGCTTCAATTGGTATGGAATCTGTGTAGGGTAGAAAAGGCTGCCAGATTCTGTCAAAGGTTTGCAGGGAACCCTTTAGGGAAAATCTAATTTTTTCAAGTATCTGGTTTTACAGGATATCTTGGAGCCATTAATTGTGTGTAGGTGGGGATGAGTGAGTCCAATTAAGGAGAATTAAGTCTGAGTTATACTCCCGCGTTGCGGTGACGGCGCAGCGACTACGGCGTCATTCGACATTTGATAGTTCTGCGGTGAGGGAACGCGTTGCTCTGTAATTCACCGCCAAGCCACTAGAGGGATGTGGCGTTATGTTTGTACGGTTTGGGGCCATCCTTGTTGACATCCGCTAGTCGAAGAAAAAATAAACAATGCAAGATGGAACTCTTGAACGTAAATATTCTGCTCATCAACACTGAATAAATATTGAACATACAAATGTTGAGGGGCAGGCGACGCAGAAGACGGTTTCGAGGCGGTCTGGCCGACTTGTGATGCCGCACAGGGAGTTTTAGACTCGGGTGGAGAGAGCTAGCTGTGGCGGCTAGCTTCAAACTGGCGTCGAGCACTGCGTTCAAGGTCTGCAAAGCCCTCCAGCCCGATTTGTTTGCCGTGTCCTACAACCAGCCACTGGGAAGCCATAGCAAATTTCTGGCGTCTATGGAACTTCCCAAACTGCGTTGGGAGCCTTGATTTTAACGTTATCATAAATAGCACCGAGGCACTCTCAATCAGTGATGATGTATCGTGTGTGAACTGTCTGTTATTGAAAATTAAAGATCAAAACAACTCTTTTGACACCAAATCTGTGCTTTATTCTTCATATACTTGAAGTGTGCCACGTAAATAAGTCACAGACTCACAGCAAACATATGTACACAATAAATGATGAAGTGCACCAACCAAAAATACGACATAATGTGATAAAAAGTCGGCGTTTTTTGGCCGACTGGGTCACCGCTTCGTGTGGCCACTCGATTCCGAACACACGTCTCGGTGGTTCTTCCATTTAAAAAAATTTTTTTTTTCAATCGCCGACCTTGCCATTTGGCAATCACAATAATGTCTTGACGAGACTTGCTCTTCGATGATACTCCCGTCGGCTTGGTCCACTTTTGCATGTAAAAAATAATGTTTGATTCTATTCTACAATGGTGGTGATTTGGCGCTAAACCGGAAACAACAGTCTGAGCGGACCAATCACAGTCCGTTTTCGCCACGTCATGCACGTCTACAGGACGCGAAGGTTAGAAACTTCGAGAGGCACGCGTCAGGCTACGGTGTAGGGTCGTAACTCGGTTCTTCCTTGACGGCGTAGGTCTGACGTGGAAGTATAACTCAGCCTTTAGCCTCCTAGCAAGTACCGGTATTGTTGTGACAGCAATCACTTTTCTTGATAGTTTGGACAAAGCGGGTGAGGGAGATGTTCCAAAAATTGCAGTTAGGGGGTCGGGATTCAGCGTACTGCAAAGCACTTTTCCTAAAGTGTCAAATGCAGTTTGCCAAAAGACAACTAGTTTGGGGCATGATTTGTATGCAGTATGATTGGCTGGTTAATGGGGACCAGCACCTGTCGCGATCAGTGGAAAAAACGCAAAGCAGTGCCCCCACCAAAAAAAAAAAAAAAAATTAGTCTTTTTGCGTGTGTGTTCAATTTATTAGATTTAGCATTGGAAAGAGTATAACTAAAAAAATAATAATTAAAAAAAACTTATATGAATGTAAATATTTTAATACATGTTTTTTAAGCACTTCAAATGTAATAATTATACGTTTTCAACATGTTGCTGTCCCACCGAATTATTTTCAAACAAGAATAAAGTATAAAGATGCTTATCTTTATGAAATGCTTCATTGAGAGAGTCCACACAAATCCGCTCCAGCTGCTCACTAACACAAAATGAGTTGGCACAGCAACTGTTTAACAATTGAAACGATGATTGACACATGCGCTGCTTTGAAGCCTCGGCTTCCAGGCATCTGTAGCAAGATTAAACATCTGTCAATAATCGTTAACCTTAATAAGCAACTCCAGTGCACTGCCTGACCAACAAAGGGGAGGGAGGGAGGGAGGGAGGGAGGAGAGTAAGACTATGCAATCAGCTCGGGACAGCTCATCTGTTTTTATTTATTTTCTTTGATCGAAAAAAAATCTGCGATGGACTGAGGGCGCGAAGTAGCAAGGGATTGCTGTATGTCATACATTGCCCTAAACGAATTTCTATCCTTTCCGCCACGCAAAATGCCCATTTTGCACACATTGCTGTCACACTGTGCTGTTGTGGGCATCTCCCCATTCGATGGTAAAATATTTCCATAGAGCAGACATGACCACTCGAGCAGCTACCACTTCAGTTCCTGCGTTAGGTTCCAGAACGTTCTCCTATTCAGGCTGTTTACAGTACTTCCTCTTCCGCTTTTCCCGGGAGTGTTGTATAAAACATATACTGTGTATTTTTGTTTCTTGTGTCAATTCCATTGTATTTCTGGATTATTTTATTACTTTTTAGCGCTTAAAAAATGTTTGTTCATATATTTATATATATATATATATATATATATATATATATATATATATATATATATATATATATATATATAGATGTGTGTGTGTATGTACTGTATGTATGTATACGTATATATATAAAAATAAAAAACCAATCCTTTTCACCCGATTCGGGTCCTCTGTAAAATGGCCCGATCGGCCCAATTTCCAATCACGGAACATCCCTAGTATTGATTTTATTTTTTTAAATCAAAGGGTTTTTGTGTAAATATAACTCGAGAAAGTTTTTCTTCAGCAGTGTAATTTTACGGGTTCTTAATAATCAAAAGGCTGACTTGGAGGCAATCACAAGAAGGAGTCATGCACTGATTACAAATTTCCTTTGGATTTCTGCAAAGGTCAGAGCAGCCCACTTTGAAAATTCGTTCTGGCCTTTCCGCTAGCAATTTTCGGGGTACCCTGTCCCAAGTTTTAAAAGAAAAAGCAGCACCTTAAAGGCACTTTCAATCAAACAAAACATATTTTTTATGCAGTTGGTAGCTTTAACAAAATGATCAAAGCGACTTTGTCCAAGATCACTTCCAATTCCCTCACTTCAAATGCCATTTTGCGTGTTCTAACTGATCTTTCCACAGTTGCTCCAAATGGCCCAACTATCTTTCACGCTTCGTGCAAACATGTAATCATACCTCTGAAGGCGACCTCCCACCGAGTCCAAACCTTTTCTTGTGGTTTTGCGATGGAGGCCTACAGAATAGCACCGTAAACAAAATGAGTCAAACACGTTGAGTTACGACGAATTGGACGGGTCCCGGACAGGACACGCTGAAAAATCAACCTCAGCAGAGTTCATTCTTGGTTCCTTTTTGCTTTCTCCCTCTGCAATTTCATCAGATGTTGTTCTTATTATGAAACAAAGCAGATTCAATTAGGCGGTTGAGAGTGCGATGCAAGGGGAAAAAAAACAAAAGCAGTGAGCACAGGGGGGAAAAAAAGGAATTGGATTTTCTTTTTGACTTATCTCCCAACAGCTTCAGCTGCAATACAGCATCTAATCTGCTCTTTGTTTTTTTGTAGTCTTTGTTTTCCCTTGTGACCGTCGTTTCGCTTTCTGACTCACTCACGTTTAGCACCATTTCGAGGAAATACAGCTGGAGGAAATGTTGACTTGACATGTCTGGAAAATTGGAGTAGAGCTGGTGGGAAAAAAATCAGAAAATCTTTATTTCGTCATGTTACAAATACTGTAATGTTGTTGTATGTTCCTGAAAAAACGACATCATCAAATTGATTTAATTTTTGTGTCCCCGAAATGTCCCCAAATCAACACGAAGTGACTCCAAAATTCCCCAAAATCAAGTGGCTGGGTCTTACATCTGTATAGACCAGAGCGAAACTCAATCATAATTTCTCCAGATATTGCAATTTATAGTTTCACTAATTTTTCAAAAAAAAAATGCTGATGCATCATTTCACGAAATGACACATACTTTAAAGCTGTTCTTTTAATTTGATGGTCGCTTGGAGGTGTTCAGAGAAAAATGTCTTAGTTACAAAAAGAAAAGGCCAAATTTAACGGAATGAATTTGAGATATCCACATAATTATTTTCAAAAGACATGATTTGGATGTCTTGCTCCCTCAACGGCTGCCAATGAGTTAATGATTTGGTTAAGTAACAGTAGATGTAATTGGTAGACTTTGCAAACTGTATGACCGTTTTTGATCGTTTATATTCAAGTAGATGCCCAAGTCACCTCAACTGGGCTTGACACAGAATGCCTCCTGGATGACGGAGCTTCTCACCCTATCCCTAAGGGTTAGCCCGAACACCCTGCGGAGGAAACTAATTTCAGCCGCTTGTATCCAGGATCTTGTTCTTTCGGTCACGACAAAACAGCTCATTACCATAGGTGAGGGTAGGAGGTCGACTGGTAAATCGAGAGCTTCGCCTTTCGACTCAGTTCCTTTTTCACCACTATGGACCGGTGCAGCGTCTGAATCACCGTAGATGCTGTACCGATCCGCCTGTCGATCTCCTGCTCCCTCCTACCCTCACTCGTGAGCAAGACCCCAAGATACTGGAACTCCTCCACATGGGGCATGATCTCATCCCCGACCCGGAGAGGGCCCTCAACCCTTTTCCGGCTGAGGACCATGGTCTTGGAATTGGAGGTGCTGATCTTCATCCCAACCGCTTCACACTCTGCTGCGAACCGCTCCGGTGAGAGTTGGAGGTCACGGCTTGATGAAGCCAACAGCACCACATCATCTGCAAAAAGCAGAGATGCAATGCTGACGCCACCAAACCAGACCCTCTCAACGCTTCAGCTGCGCCTAGAAATTCTGTTCATAAAAATTATGAACAGAATCGGTGACAAAGGGCAGCCTTGGCGGAGTCCAACCCTCACTAGAAACGAATTCGACTTACTGCCGGCAATGCAGACCAAACTCTGACACCGGTCGTACAGGCACCGAACAGCCCTTACCAAGGGGCTCGGTAAATTCACAAAACACATGTAGACTGGTCGAGCAAACTCCCATGCCCGCTCGAGGATCCTGCCGAGGGTGTAGAGCTGGTCCACTGTTCCGCAGCCGGAAGGAAAACCACACTGCTCCTCCTAAAGCCGAGATTTGAATTCCAAACAGACCCTCCTCTCCAGCACCCCGAATAGACTTTACTGGGGAGGCTGAGAAGTTTGATCCCTCTATAATTGGAACACAGCCTCCGGTCCCCCTTCGTAAAAATGGGGACCACCAACCCAGTCTGCCAATCCAGAGGCATTGTCCTTGATGTCCAGGCGATGTTGTAGAGGCGTGTCAGGCACGACAGCCCCACAACATCCAGAGCCTTTAGGAACTCCGGGGCGGATCTCATCGACCCCCGGGGCCTTGCCACCGAGGTGTTCTGGGCATGTCCCACCGACGGGAAGCCACAGGGACGACCCAGGACACGCTGGAAAGACCGTGTCTCTTGGCAGGCCTGGGAACGCCTTGGGATCCCGCTGGTGGAGCTGGTTGAAGTGGCTGGGGAGGGGGAAGTTTGGGCTTCCCTGCTACAGCTAATGCCCCCTCGACCCGACTCCGGAGTAAGCGGCAGAAGATGGATGGATGGATGGATGGATGGATTGATGAATCCAAGTACTAGTCCTTCTAAAAAAAATTAGCATATTGTGATAAAGTTCATTATATTCTGTAATGTACTGATAAACATTAGACTTTCATATATTTTAGATTTGTTACACACGACTGAAATAGTTCAAGTCTTTTATTGTTTTAATATTGATGATTTTGGCAAAAAGTCAAGAAAAAACAAAAATCCCTATCTCAAAAAATTGGCATATTTCATCCGACCAATACAAAAAAAAGTGTTTTTTAATACAAAAAAAAAGTCAACCTTCAATTAGTTATACCAGCTATGCACTCAATACTTGTGTGGGAATCCTTTTGCAGAAATGACTGCTTTTATGTGGTGTGGCATGGAGGCAATCAGCCTGTGGCACTGCTGAGGTGTTATGGAGGCCAAGGATGCTTCGATAACATCCTTAAGCTCATCCACAGTGTTGGGTCCGGTGTCTCTCAACTTCCTCTTCACAATATCCCACAGATTCTCTATGGGGTTCAAGTCAGGAGAGTTGGCAGGCCAATTGAGCACAGTAATGCCATGGTCAGTAAACCATTTACCAGTGGTTTTGGAACTGTGAGCAGGTGCCAGGTTGTGCTGAGAAATGAAATCTTCATCTCCATAAAGCTTTTCAGCAGATGGGAGCATGAAGTGCTCATAAATCTCCTGATAGCTAGCTGCATTGACCCTGCCCTTGATAAAACACAGTAGACCAACACCAGCAGCTGATATGGCACCCCAGACCATCATTGACTGTGGGTACTTGACACTGGACTTAATGCATTTTGGCATTTCCTTCTCCCCAGTCTTCCTCCAAACTCTGGCACCTTGATTTCCGAATGACATGCAAAATTTCCTTTCATCTGAAAAAAGTACTTTGGACCACTGAGCAACAGTCTAGTGCTACTTCTCTGTAGCCCAGGTCAGGGGCTTCTGCAGCCTTTTCACACACGCCTGTGCACGGTGGCTCTGGATGTTTCTACTCCAGACTCGGTCCACTGTTTCTGCAGGTCCCCCAAGGTCTGGACTCGGCCCTTCGCCACAAACTTTCTCAGGGTGCGGTCACCTCTTCTGGTTGTGCAGCGTTTCCTGCCACACTTTTTCCTTCCCACAGACTTCCCACTGAGGTGCCTTGGTACAGCACTCTGGGAACAGCCTATTCGCTCACAAATTTCTTTCTGTGTCTTAGCGTCTTGCTTGAGCGTGTCAATGATGGCCTTCTGGACAGCAGTCAGGTCGGCAGTCTTGCCCATGATTGCGGTTTTGAGTGATGAACCAGGCTGGGAGTTTTTAAAAGCCTCAGGGGCAGTTTACATGGCCACTCTGCGACACAAAGACGCAATGACCGAGTTGCGGACTCGCCTCGCGTGCAAATGGTGTCAGCAAAGACGGAAGGCGAAGATGAAAAATTCTGAATCCTACCTCCAAAGTGGAAAAATCCGATTGCGGGGGGTTGAAGGGGGCTTCCTCGGCATGCATATCAAAGGCTCCTGCAGCGCGAGACCGCGTCGTTAATGTCAGCAATGCAAATTTGAAATTTTTCGTATTCTCGGAGAGTCACCATGTAAACGGCCCCTCAGGAATCTTTCGCAGGGGTTGTGAGTTAATTCGTTGATTCAGATGATTAGGTTAGTAGCTTCTTTAGAGTACCTTTTCATGATATGCTAATTTTTTGCGATACGGATATTTTGTTTTTCTTGACTTTTTTGCCAAAATCATCAATATTAAAACAATAACAGGCTTGAACTACTTCAGTTGTGTGTAATGACTCTAAAACATATGAAAGTCTAATGTTTATCAGTACATTACTGTAAATAATGAACTTTTATCACAATATGCTAATTTTTTGAGAAGGACTAGTAGATGGTTTTGAATCCATCCTCTGTCTCTAAAACCTTTCAAAAACCTGACAATTGTTGTGTAATCATAACCTAAAACAGAGAAAATAGTAGGGTTGACGCTGCCAATTGCTCTAAAAACGGCCTGCATGCTTCAGCAACATATCAAAGTGTATCCGTGCGCAAAGCTTTCTATTGACATCCAAAGAGGTCTGTCATATGGCACCCTTGTCGCTGTCAGAAAATCAAGTTTTTAGGTCACTTTTCCCTCCTGATATCAGCAGCAGCCTTTTGTGTGCGTAGACAAGCCATGGGCTGCGTCTGCTGCGGTTCTGAAAGCATCCCGCGGCTCATCGTCATTCCTCCGGAGTGTGTGGCAAAACCATGTGGAACTTTGTGAAACTGTTCTCTCTCCCCTTTCACTCGCCTGTTTTTTTTTTTTTTTTTTTTTTTATTGGCCTTTCTTTGTGTCGAGTCAGCTTGGTGACCACACGTTCTGGAATGTTTTCTGTTCACTAAGACACGTTACAGTTTGAAAGCTGCGGCTAGAGATCGCTCCAGTTCCACAAAGCCAATACATCCCACTTGCAGTCTGGCGGTGTTGTGTTCAGTATAGTTTGTTGAGCAGGTTTATGCAAATAGAACCACAAAACTCATTGTGCACCAAATGTGAATGGAAATTTGAACTTGGGTTACTTTTTTAGGGTGCAAAGTAGCTGAGACTAGATTTGCACTGATGTAATTTGATGTGTCACTTTGACATATTGTAGTTTTCTTGGCACTAAGAAAGAGTTTGTGACATTTAAGGGCAGTTGAGAGAGAGCACAAAAAAAGAGTTTTTCAGCAAATATTGATTGGATACTCAAAATTTAGCAAATGGGCCAGTTTATGCACAACAAACAGGTAGGCGTGCTTTTGATCTTGATCTTTTATCGATCTGTCCAACACATAAGAAAATATAAATGTAATAAAAATTCACAATTCAAAGTAATACCAGCCCATAAATATTCCTTTAAAGTTTGAAAATATAATGAACAGCTTCGATTTGAAAGATATAGATGTACTTAAAATCTCAAGATTTAGAACTGAAGTCATGGAAATATGTACGGTAGTGAAAATGGAGACGTTAGAGAGCAACATTTCCATAGATTTCTAAAAGTCTCAATTAATTAAGACTAGGGATGTCCCGATCTGCTCACACAATTGAAAATCGGGCTGATCGTGCCGTTTTTCAGAGGATCAAAATCGGGTAAAAAGGATAGGGTTGAAAATGTGATCCTGCTTACTCTCCCTCCTGCTTTGTTGGTCAGCAGTGCAGCTGTAGTTTGCTAGTTAAAGTTAACGATGATTGGTTTGTAGCTATGATCTGGCAAGTCTATGTAGGTCTACGATCAAAAGCATGCTGTGTCAATCATCGCTTAGTCAATATTCGTTGTCTAGAAGCTGTTGTTGGCAGCGTGAGCATCGAAGTGTGAGTGAATTTGAGTGGACTTGCTCATATGAACTATATGAATGCTATGGAAAGTGATTAAAAATATGGTGTTAAAGGTGATGCAATGAAAAATGTGGGCGCGTCTACATTTTGTGCTGGTGCATTTTAAGAAAAACATTAGGTGCACCTGTGCAACCAGTGCAAAAAGTAAGTGTGGAGCCTTGGCAATATATTATCGCAATGTTAATATTTTCCAGTATCATTCAGGCCAATTTTTTTTTTTTTTTTTTTAAACTATTTAAAGGCTAAAAAGTAACAACATAATCCAGAAATACAGTGGCATTGCCAAAAGATACCAAAACACCCCTGGAAAAAGCAGAAGAGGAAGTACTGTAAAATGCAAAGTACTGCAACATATTTGGAACTTTTGTTCAAATGAAAACAAAAACACACACAAAAAAAGGTTGTTTTTCCGGTATTGGATCGGGACTCTGTATCAGCATATTTTCAAAATCAGGTGACTCGGGTGCAAAAATATGCGATCGGGACATCCCTTATTAAGACTGTATATTTGAAATGCTTACCATATCAAGGGCAGGGATGTCACGATAACAGAATCCCATGTACTTGAATGTACATTCATTTATTAGAAGGAAATAATATTACTGTGTGCTTATACAGAACAATCGGCCTGTGGCATTAAATCAAATCAAATCAAATCAAATAATGTGCATTAAACAATAGAATAAACAAAATGAAATACTGTGCATCAGGGCAATGCGCATACCTCCGCCATGTCGCATGCATTGACTGCTGTTCTCATTCCTTAACACAGCGTGGGTTGCCATATAACCGCTCATTTACAACCCCCATTTTGGGGGCGTAAATGACCGGTCATTTGGTTACTTGTGTTGCCCCGTATGACACACAAAACAACACAAAAGAAGCAGCCAGATCTGCCGCCTCGGTACCGGCGATACTTACCGGTATTGCGGAAAAAGCAGTGCCGTCACATTTTCAGAATCAGTATCGACTTGGTACCGAAGTATCGGCTTTCGTTACCACCCAAATCAAGGGGTAATAAATAATTACAAATATAACATATTTTTTTATAAACTTTTTTTGAAATATGTAATGCATGGTTTTTGGGGAAAAATAACATGAATTTCTTGAATTTTTGAAATTGTTAACTTGGTAGGAATTTTGAAATTATGACTTATGTGTCATCATAAGCCATTTATTACCTCATTGCCTGCCACTGACAATGCTAGTCATTTAGCCTAATTTAAACTAGGCTGTGAATGTTCACGTTTCATTGCCAATGACAGGGCTAGACGTCTATTTTATTTTGATTGTCAGGCCATGTCCACACCAAGCAGGGTTTTTTAAAACCGAGGATCCTGCCCTAAAACTTTGGGGAAAAATATTTGCATCCACACCTGCACGTTTGTTTAAAAAAAAAAAAAAAAAACTTCCACAGCCAACCGCTTTCATTTATTTTTAAGTACATTTATTACAATAAAATAATTATCCAAAATACCATTCTATAATAAGAGGCACAGCAAGAGTAAAAAAAAAATAAAAGCAAAAAAGCGCCTGACTAATTTACTCCAAATGTAAATATTGGTCTCATATGTGATGTGAGGACAAAGTTTGTCGCAGTTAGTGATGTTTCCAGTTAAATCTTCGGTTATCAGTGTTCACATGATAGCGCCACAAACGCAGAATTCGCACTTCTTCACTTTCCTCGTTGTTCTTAAGAGCCCTGGTTTAAATGTGCGCGTGCGTGTGGATGATAGACCAAACCGCAGAAAAATGTCTTCTTTTTGACAAATATCCTGCTACGTGTGGACATGGCCTCAGTCAAAGGGGAATAAAAGCCTGGTGGCCCACCAGGCTTATAAAGCACTAGGGTCACCTTGTAATGATGTAAAATGAGTCTGACTTAATGTTTGTTTGGGTTTTTTCTGCTCTTCCTTTTCAATTGCTTACTGGCATCATTTTTTCCACAGTTCATTAAGAATGAAGGTGCAGTTTGAGTGGTTAATCGTGCCCCTTGTGCATCACTCTTCGATTTTTCTTGGGAGTAATTATTTAGGACAACATCTTGCTTCAATAAATCCTTTCTGGCCGTTTCCTTGATGCTTCACAGATGCTCAGCAGGATGGCGGTTTAAGTTAATTGTTTTCCTGCATCACACTTCTATTTTTAGTAATTTTTCAAGAAAAAACATCTTCTTGCTTCCGTGTATCCTTTTTCGCTATCGCCTTGATGCTTCCCAGATGCTCAGCAGGGTGGCGGCCATGACGGCAGCATGCTTAAAATAACTGTTTGCGTGCTGTTGATAGCATAGTGTCCGATTGTGTTTGTGTTGCCTATCAGCAGAGATAAGTGGCCGTCATCACCGTCTGACATATGACCGCGACTGTGAGAGCAAGCCAGAAGGGGGCAGGCATAAAGGGGCTTTGCTATACTTACACTCCTGCACCCTTATCATATCCCTCCGAATTTAACTTTCACAGGTGACAGAGCAGAAACTGTCAATGGCAAATTATTTGTATTGAGTATTAGGGATGGGAATCGAAATCCGATTCCAATTCAGAACCGGTTCCGAGTGTTTCGAGGCCTCGACATCACAATGAAAAAGCCTTAACGATCCCTTTAACGATCCCTAAAGACGCATATTGCGTCGTGCCGTGTCTTGTTGTCCAGACGCATCAAACTAGCATGGCGCCAAGAACCACTCGCTCCAAAGTTTGGCTACACTTCACCAGGAAAAAGGGTGAAAATGAAAGGTTACGATAGTTTAGCACGAGCGTTGCCGCCGTAAACATAACAATGACGTAGGTTCGAACGCTCGAAAGTGTGTCCTCAATTCACGAGGAAAAATTACAACAAAGCGACTTTAAGTCATTGCGAGATGGAAATAACTGCATCGGGAGGGAATAGACTGCACTGTCCTCACCGAGACGCTAAGGCTCAGTCCCGGCTATACAGGTAGCTAAACTCCCATATGACGATGCAGAAGACGTTGGTATAATTTGCTGACTTTATTCAACCATCACTTGAAACTAAAAATAGAAATGAAACAAATTAATTTCGTCCCCAATAACAAACAGGTTCGCATCAACGTAAATCAGTGATGATTAGCTGCTAACACAGTCATAACAAACAGTTAGCATGCGTTCGCTAGCATTAGCACATCGTTTAAACCACTACACAACTGGATTTAAGTGTCCGATCGCGAGTGGAAACAGACAACAACAACACAGAAGATGATACATACAGGCGTTGGCTCTGTGGATATTTTACAAACATTAACAAAGAACGTAGGCTCGTGGCAGTGTTTCCCTTTCTCACTAACTCGCTCACTGGCTTGGATGCAGCATTTCTTCTTCTTCGCGCTCTTCTTCGCGTGAGGAAGCGCAAGGGCGCCACCACTTGAGCGTGACAGCGCCATAAAAACTAAAAGGCATGCATTTCAATATACTGGTAAATAAAAACAGGGGTCCCCAAACTACGGCCCGCGGCCCCATATTTGGTCCGGCCCCCTGAACAATGCCAGAGAGCATTTTGAATTTTTTTTGTTTTTTTCTCCCTCAGTAGTGTTATTTATTTCCTGGCCTTTTTCAGTGAATAACTCAGAGAGGGTTATTTGGTTATTATCTATTTAATTAATAGTGCTATTATTATTTATTATTATTATATTATTATTTTTATTTTATTTACTTTTGTTCCGTGAAGAATCCACAGAGGGTTATTTGATTGTGGCTTTCTGAAAAACAATAATTTTTTTACATTTCGCACTCCTGCAATCGTCACACTTTTTCTGTTACAAACTGACCCCGGCCTCTCATCAGAGAAGGGAAAAGTTATTTGGCCCTCACAGGAAAAAGTTTGTGGACATTGCCAAAGGCAGAATAACGACCTATATGCCAAAAAATACCAATATTTTTTATTTCTATTAGAAAAATGTTTCAGTAAAATGTTACACATTCTTGTGCATTTGCCACTTATTGCCACAGTTAACATTGAGGCTTTGGGCCTCTTTTGACATCGTTGTGAGTTTGTAAGGTTGTGACTTCTGATTAAACAAACTTGATTCCAATCAAAATGTTTGTTCTTCTTTTTCCCGAAATTAGAATCGATAAGAGAATCGATAAAGAATCGAATCGTTAAGCAATATCGATAATGGAATCGGAATCATAAAAATCGTATCAATTCCCATCCCTATTGAGTATTGTGTATACACCAAGTAAAATTGCTAAGTGAAAAGGAGGCTCACAGGTTTGAGGTGTGTGAAAATTTTCCAGGACTGATGTCTAACTATCCCACTACACTTTCAAGCACTCCCACTACGATTTATCCAGAATCAGCTTGGAAAGATTGGGAAAGATAGAGTTAAGCATTTGTGTTCATGTTAGGTGCAGAGTGTTATTGTTTTTTTTTTTTTTTTTTTTTTTATAAATTTGTTTAGTGGCTGGGGTCAAAGTTCGGATGTGAGGGTAGCTTGATATTTTCATACAAAGGCAGGGCAAGTTAACCCACAAATGAATGATCAAGCTAAGTAATTATTTTAACTAATTCCCAATGACTTTTTACTATTTTATTAATATGGTTGAACGTTTGAAAGAAAAATGTGCTAAATACTACTTTTGAATTCTTCTATCGGATTGTGTGTATATGACACTACAATTAATCTTACCCAACTAATCGTGATTAACGTGTAATGATTTCCCATCCCTACTCAAAATACATGCTGTATTTCTATTGGCATCGCTAATAAATCGGCTGATTACTAATTTAAATTCATAATCGGATTGTGTGTATGACAATGCAATTAATCGCAGTTAATTTTACATGTTTAATAGCGATTTAAATTTGTAAAATAAAATAAAATACATAACCGATAATGTCAGCATCACTAGCAACTGTGATACGTAGTCATTATCGTTTTACGCTCTCAGGGATGACTAAACATCCATACCAGGTTCTATAAACTGTTAATTTATAATTGTAGTTATTCATAAAATATATGGCGAAAAACACTCAGGTGACTTGAAGTTCCGCTCTGAGACCCCCAATTTAGCCAACTTTCAAAATTGTCCGATTTGCATGTGTGATACATAATTGGAAAGCTTACAATCTCATTTTTCTGGGGGAATAAAAATTTTGAACAGGAGGGCATTTAAAAAAAAAAAAAAAAAGTTTTTTAAACAGCAAAACCCCATCTGAAGGCGAGAGCACGCGAGAGCAGAATTACAGACGCCATGACTTTAACGAGATATTATCGAGTACTTACCTTGCTTTGATCCAAAAACTCCATGTAGCATGTATCACTGAGTGTCAAGAATGTGTGTGAATGGCCACAGCTGGATTTTGGGGGGATTTTATGGGTGAAACATGGTAATTTAACAGGGGTCGCGATTCAGAAATCGCAGAGATCAAGGAGTGGTTGAGAGTTTCTTTTTCACATATTTACCCTTTTAAACTTTTCTTTCAATTTTTTTTTTGTTTGGGTCGATTATTTAGCATCTAAAATATCAGAGAAAATGCGTAAGTAACAAAAAAAATTCAATTAAGCGATAGTTATGAGGTAGATACGGACGCCATTTTTTTCATTGTGACATAATTTGTTTAAAAGTTTAAAATATGCGAGTGAATAATTTTTTTTAAGTTGTTTTTTTTTTTTTTTAAACGAAATATGAGACATTAATTAATGATTATAAGCTAAAAACGATAGACATTTTGAATAATAAATATAATTCATTACCTTTGTTTTACGGCTGGGTTGAAACAAATGTGGTTGCGCGACGTCTGTAAATGGGGGTTTTCATGGTAAAACGGACAAATTAAAAATAGTTCAGGGGCTTCATTCGCCATGAATCTGCTATGGCAGCATATAGACATGTTGTTCTATCAAACACAACAGTTGTTTCGGCTTCAAATACAGCAGTTTCTTTTAAAGAGGAGTGCAAGAGCAGAAACTGCTTTTTCAGCCTTGTCTGTGTTTTCCGCCATATGTATAATATATATAATATAGCGGAAAACACTCAGGTGTCTTGAAGTTCTGCTCTGAGATTCCCAATTTGGCCAAATTTCTAAATTGTCCGATATGCACATGTGATACATTATTGGAAAGCTTAAGATCTCAATTTTCTAGGGTAAGAAAAATTTTGAACAAGAGGGCGTTTTTAATTTTTTTTTTTTTTTTTTTAATACAGCGAAACCCTATCTGGAGGTGAGAGCACGCGAGAGCAGAATTGAAGACGCCATGACTTTAACGAGATATTATCGTGTACTTACCTTGTTTCGATCCAAAAACTCCATGTAGCATGTAATACTGAGTGTCAAGACACAGCTGTGAATGGCCACACCTGGATTTTTTGGTATGTTTTGAGTGAAACATGGTGATACAACTAGGGTCGCAATGCAGAAATTGCAGACATCGAGGAGTGGTCGAGATGTTCTTATTCATTTATTTACCCTTTTAAACATTTTTCCCCCCCCAATTTTTCTTTATTTGGTTCGATTATTTATCATCTAACATATCGGAGAAAATGCGACAGTAACAAAAAAAATATACATTTAAGCGATAGTTATGAGGTAGACATCCGTGACTTTTTTACAGACATTTTTTTCATTGTGACGTAATTTGATTAAAAGTTTAAAATATGCGTGTGAATAGTTTTTTTTGTTTTTGTTTTTTGTTTTTTAATGAAATATTAGACATCAATTAATGATTCTAAGCTAAAAATGACAGACATTTCGAATGATAATATAATTACTGAGCTCCTTTTTATGGCTGGGTTGAAACAAAAGCGGTTGTGCGACGTCTGTAAACGGGGGTTTCCAGTGTAAAACAGACAAATTCGAAATATTTCGGGGGCTTAATGCACTACGAATCTGCTATGGCAGCATGTAGACATATTGTTGTATCAAACACAACAGTTGTTTTGGCTTAAAATACAGCAGTTTCTTTTAAAGAGGAGTGTAAGTGCAGAAACTGCTTTTTCAGTCTGTCAGGTGACTTGAAGTTCCGCTCTGAGACCCCCAATTTGACCAAATTTCAAAATTGTCCTGTATGCATGTGTGATACATCATTAGAAAGTTTAAAATCTCAAATTTTCTGGGGGAAGAAAATTTTTGAACAGGAAGGCATATTAAAAAAAAAAAAAATCCTAACTCAAGGTGACAGCTTGAGAGAGAATAACTAAAGACACCATGATTTTAACCAGATATTATAATAAAACTTAAACTGAACTGAACTGAACTGAACTTACCTTAGCTATCATTGCAATTTTTAAGGGGTTTGCGATATTATATTGCAATATTAAAACTAGAAGAATTTTCACCAGATAACTTGAATAGCTATGTTTGGGACAGGCCTGAACGATATTGAAAAAAAATTAACATTGCGATATGCTGTATATTGCAAAGGCTGCAAACTTACTTTTTGCTTTGGTTGCACTGGTTGCACCTAAGTTTTTTCTTAAGGCACACCAGCACAAAGCAGGAGGGCGTGTAAGAGGTTGTGGCGCTTTACGAGCATGAAGCAGAAAAAAAGATACATTTTTTAAAATTAAAAATCTGATCATTTTCCCCCGATTCCGGTCCTTTCAAAAATGGCGCGATCGGCCCAATTTCCGATCACTTGATCAGATCGGGGACATCCCTAATTTATGTAATGCCGTTTAATCCAGGCTTGCTGTATATAAAAAGTATCCAGCATCCACACTTGCTGCTTTTATGAAGTAAAACAAAAGTTTATATGTTAAAAAAAAAAAAAAAAAAAAAAAAAAACAATTGCACGTCCTGCGATGTGACTATTGCGCACATTCACACATTGCGATGTTCAAATGATATATTGTGCAGGCCTACTCAGGAAAACACCAGTCATATTTTAAAAAGTAGGAGAGATTGTAATAGCCTTGTAAAGAGCTTTACTAGTTTCGGCGAGAACGGAGTAGTTTTTTGTTGTTGTTGTGGACTACAGTTCCACACAAACGTACATCTAATTCCCATTTTGCTTAACAATTGGAGGCGTGAGACCTATTTCTCAAGTTTTCCCAAACTTCCAAGACAGCGCATATGTCAAGGTTTCATCAGACTTGACGTGTATGTCTACGTCCATCGCACAGAATGCTGTGACGACGCCAGCACCTCTGGAACGCACCCTCCGGTGGGGTTTCAGAATAGAATCTGCAAATTTCAAACCAAATTTCTCGAGCATCCGGGTGTAAAACCAATGCCAAGGCAAAGGGCATTAATCGGAAAATAATGAAATAATAATAAAAAAAAAGAAAAATATGAATTAAAGGCATGCATATTTTTAGGCCTTTCGGTCCAATATTTGGTTTTGGGTTTCGCCCAGTAATTTGATTTCAATTAATCAAATATGTACTGTATACCAGAGGTTGCGCTAGACTTTTTTGTTGTCTGTCATTTTGACTGACAGGGTCATAAAAATCCGGTCATAATCTATTTTTACCCGTCACTTAAATTTTTAAAACGTTAATAATGACATATTCAATAGTATTTAGTTTTCATTCATCTTTAATTAATATTCTGTCCGAACAAGCTTAACAGAGAATCCACACCGCGCCATCACACATCCGGCAGCTGTGCGTTATTAGCGCCTAGCTTGCCTTGAACACGGCTTTTTAGGAAGGGTCGGACTTGACAAGTCATTTAAAAAAAAATAAATAAAAAAAAAGGGGTTTGAGGATAAGCCTGAGAATGATCGGTTTTCTCTCTGCTCCATATAAGCAATATTTCAACATTGCTTACACGGCCGAGAGTCGGGGCAAACTGCTCGTATGTGTGAGTGACATGCACGAACAGTGCGTGCATGCTATCGATCCATATACTTTGAATATAAACCTGTACAGGGATTATTTATGCCTGTTATTTGTGTCCTCTTTTTAATAAGCAAAATATGATATCCCTGGAATGACGGATGACAGCCAGCATGTGTGATTGTATGGTCATTTGTTTTGATGCTTCTGCGCATGCGGGTCGTCTTGCTCAGCACATGTCTGACTGCGAATTAGTGCGCAGATATGACAAAAAATCAGATTCGTGCATTAAGACCTGTAGTATGAACGTAGCCATAGGCTTGTTGCTGTTAAAAAGATGACACAAATAACAGGCATATATAATCCCAGTTTAGGCTTATATTCAAAGTATATGGATCGATAGCATGCACGCACTGTTCGTGCATGTCACACACACATACGGGCAGTTTGCCCCGACTCTCGGCCATGTAAGCAATGTTGAAATATTGCTTATACGGAGCAGAGAGAAAACCGATCATTCTCAGGCTTATCCTCAAACCTATTTTTATTTTTTTATGACTATTGTCAAGTCCGACCCTTCCTAAAAAGCCGTGTTCAAGGCAAGCTAGGCGCTAATAACGCACTGCTGCATCGCTACCGTAGCTACCGTACCGTCTCTCGCTTTTTAATGACGTAATTGCTGCATTAAATCCGATTTGCGGGACTGGACAGTACAGACCGCCACGACAGTCTGGGAAAATGTGGCCCAGATCGGATTTAGACCACATACGAACGTGACCCAGATCGGATTTGAAATGGTCCCGTTCTATGCGACTTGTCGCGTTCAGACCAGCAAGTTAATGCCTCACTCGAGTCGGAAAAACACGAAAAAATCGGATTCGTACATTAAGACCTGTAGTATGAACGTAGCCTTAGTTCGGACGCTCAGTTGCCTTGACATTTTTCCGAGTAAGGCCAACGACGTCATGCATCAAGAGAGACAATAGCTAATTAATATGCTCACTCGCCACCCTGTGGTCTGGGGTGTGAATTGCAACCTGTCAAAATGACGGATGGACTTTTTTTTTCCGTCACCGTTTTAAAAAACCGGTCAACGACGGAAAATATTCTGTTAACGCGACCCCTGATATACTGTATATTATGGTTGAGACCCCGCCTCCACATATGCATAAAAACCTGCCCTTTAAAGAGTTTAGAAATAGCTGTCTATGGCTATAAGGTAGTTACCAAAGTCCCAACCCTCAAGCATGTTATGGCAGATCAGCAGAACTACCCAGAAATATATGTTTAAGTATCACACAATCAATATGTGGGCTGCCTGCGGGCAATGGTGTAGACTGCACTATTTTTTTGTTTTAGCACACTATAAACATTGTTGTTCATGAATCATATGCTTTTTGCAGCACTGTCGTTGGAGTTTAAGAGACTAAATAAGTATTCCTACGCATTTGGCTGTGTGTATAATTTACTATTTACGTTTGGCCACGAAGCCCAAACACTCCACAGTGCCAAATGAGGCTTCGCGTTGCTCTGCAGAACAACAGTCAAGTGTCCTTGTCCGCGTCTCCACCTGCCTCCATGTTAAAGCCCCCCCACCCCCTCATGAAGCTCTCAGCTCTCCGCGACCAATCGGAGGAGAGGCATGCGTTACCTTAGCAACTGCAATGAGTGGACTGCGCGAGAAGGGCCTGGTGGCTGCTAACGCACCGTCTGAGTGCGCGTGTAGGCGTCTGAGAGGCCCAAACCATCACTTGCCCTGGCATAAAGCATTGTAAATTAGCAACATTATTTCCTGAGGTGGCCTAAGTGCATTGAATGCAGAAATAACTGCTTGCAAGTGTCTGAAAATGAGCTTGCCATACCATTTTGAACTTTTCTCTTCTCATGGTTTGGCTAGTGAGCCTAGCTTTTTTATTGAGACATATTCAGTCACCCTGAACTCTCTGTCAGGTATAGATCATAGGCGGAGTTTGACTTTTGGGGCAGGGGGGGCACAACATGTTGATCACCCCGAAATGCAGTGTAAGCGATAAAATTAACTTACAAGAATATTTATAATAATAAGTTGACAATGAGCGTTTTTTTTTTTTTTCCATCATTCTTGATGGGAATTCTAAATCAGGCTGCTTTTCGCCAAGATCGTCATCCATTGAATATGGTACGCCCGCTGGTGTCGTGCCCATGTAGCTACCTCAGTCAAAAATTGTATCCCCTGGGCGGAGCCATATGGAGGTAGATTTGTGTCTTTAGTATTCAATAAAAAAAAAAAAAAAGTTGCTTCAATCAAAACATATATTGTCAACCAAAAAAATGTAGCTTCAATCAAAATAATGTGTTTGAATGCATAAATGAATTTGAAACTCAAAAACTAAAGAAAAATGCATGTGAAAGCTATTTGTCTTTGATTTTTTATTTTTTATTTTTTTATTTTATTTTTTTTTTTTTGATTGAAGTAATGTTGATTTATTTTTGGGCCAAATTTTGGCTAGGACATTTTTTGTCTTTATTATTCATTCAAAAAAGAAGTTGCTCCAAAAGGGAAAAAAAAGAAAGAAAAATTTCAAAAAGAAAATCACTTCAATCAAAAAAAGATGAATTTCAATCATAGAAAAAGTTTTTGAATGTGAAAAATTATTTGAGATTGAAAAATTTGCAAAATTTGTGTTCAACACTTAATTTTTCATTGAAAAAGTTTTCTTTGATTGAAGCAATCCTTTTTGTGTTTGTGCCATATTATGATTAGGACATTTGTATCTAATTCAATCCCCCAAAAAAGTTTTTCAGCTTCAATCACAAAAATACTTTTGATCAAAGAAAAAAATCATTTTTTAAAATCTTGTTTTTCTATTTTTTAAATTTTTATTATGAAAATTATATGCAAAGCAAATGACCGTCCAAGGTGCTCAAAAAATAATTTTCATCCATCCATCCATCCATCCATCCATCCATCCATCCATCCATCCATCCATCCATCCATCCATCCATCCATCCATCCATCCATCCATTATCTTCCGCTTGTTCTGGGGTCGGGTCGCGGGGACAGCAGCTTTAACAGGGAAGCCCAGACTTCCCTCTCCCCAGCCACTTCAACCAGCTCCTCCGGCGGGATCCCAAGGCATTCCACGGCCAGCCGAGAAATATAGTCTCTTCAGCGTGTCTTGGGTCGTCCCTGGGGCTTCCCAGCTGGTGGAACATGCCCGGAACACCTCTCCAGGGAGGCGTCCAGGAGGCATCCGAACCAGATGCCCGAGCCACCTTAGCTTCTCACCCTATCTCTAAGGGAGAGCCCGGACACCCTGCGGAGGAAACTCATTTCGGCCGCTTGTATCCGGGATCTTGTTCTTTCGGTCACGACCCACAGCTCGTGACCATAGGTGAGGGTAGGAACGTAGATCGACTGGTAAATCGAGAGCTTTGCCTTTCGGCTCAGCTCCTTCACCACTACGGACCGGTGCATAGTCCGCATTACTGCAGACGCTGCACCGATCCGCCTGTCGATCTCCCGCTCCCTCCTACCGTCACTCATGAACAAGACCCCAAGATACTTGAACTCCTCCACTTGGGGCAGGACCTCATCCCCAACCCGGAGAGGGCACTCCACCCTTTTCCGACTGAGGACCATTGACCCATTTGACCCATTTTAAAAATATATTTTTTTGTCCATTTTTGATCCATTTTTGTGGCAGTTTTATTGCTTTACAATTATTATATGCGTATATAGGATAGTCAATTACATGCAATGACATTTTTTGGCCACCGTGGGGGGGGGGGGGGGGTTCTGGCCCCTTTGGCCCCCCCTTAAAGTCCGCTTATGGTATAGATGTCCATAGGGTTTGGTTTTACTCACCCGATTTGATGACATGATCAGAAATCGGGCCTGTTCATGTCATTTTCAGAGAATCAAAATCTGGCGCAAAAGATTAAGTTTTTAAAAAATATTGATCTATTTTTATGTATTAACTCATTGGCTGCCTTTGATAACGATAGATGTCCAATCCATTTTGTCCAGGAGGGTTGGCAGCGATCGACAGATATTTCGATGTGCTTTATCATCCTCCTAAACACTTTTCCGAGGTATCGGATCGGGACACAGTTTTGACAGATCCTCAAAATCAGGCGGTTGTATGTGCTCTACTCGCTATGACTTCATGCCAGAGAATTGCGTTTGTGAAATTTTTGGCCTGATGTGGTTAACGTGTTTTAATTCGTCTGCCATTAAGTGACAAACTCATTTTAATTCACAATGGTTTCAATGGTTTTCCGCATAGAAGAGTGGAGCCAACCTGTGACACAAAAGTGAGTCCGATGGCTTAGATGAGGACACCCGTGTGGCAGCTTTTCATAGCTTTGCTTCCATAAGAAATCAAAAGCCCAAATTCCCCCTTACGGCTTTCCGTTTGGGATATTCTGTGAGATTGTTCTGATGAATAATTCCATGCGCTTCAGCTTGGAATTTTTCGAGGATGTTCTCCCTCATCGACAGCCACTTCAGTTTGTGCTTCTGTATTGCCCGTGCATGAAAGCAGATAGTGGGGGTGGCTACAAGACTTAGAGCCGGCATCCCCCAGGGCCTCTGTGGTTGGCGCTGCGTTTTATAGTTCAGTCCCTCTCCAATGAGAAGATCCTCTGATCTGAACTTGTAACAACTTTCATGTGATGAAGCTTCGCAGTTCAACACATCGGCCGGATACCAGAGATACGCATGATTCTTTGATTGTTCTGAATCATCTGGAAATCAGCTCAAGTTTCACATCTGTGAGGCTCTGGAGCAATGCCACCTTGGCTTCAAACAGAAAGAAGTTGATAGTATTTCAAAATATGCAACTGTAGAAAATGATCACAATTTTAAAATACTGACCTGCTTTTACGAAACTACCCCAAGGATAATGAACTACAGTATACTTTTTTCCATCTTTCTGAATTTTAATGCTTTTGATAAGGTCCTATGTCATACTGCACATACCTAACCCAGTTTTACTGTGGGACCAAGGGGATTATGGTTTTCCATACCATGACAACTATAGGCAAAGATAATAGTTGTGAGCCTAAATTTAAAAAAAAAAAAAAAAAAGTGAAGTACAGTAAATTCAAGAGTATTCATACTTCTGTAGCCTAGAGACTCCTGTTTTTTTAGATGAGAGAAATAGGGCTGCAACTAACGATTATGTTTTTATAATCGATTAGTCAGACAATTAATTAAACGATTAATTAATCAGATTAATGTCACTTTTTTGTATTACCTTCACAATTTGAAATTGTTTTAGGAATCTGGGGGGCACCTAACGATTCGATTACAGTTACGATTCAGAGGTTACGATTCGATTATAAAATGATGCCCCCCCCCCCAGCCCAGCTATTAGCCGCTTTTAATGTTTTGTACATTAGTTACAAAAAATTGTACAAAAATTGTACAAAAATCCTCTCAGGCTAAAATAAACTACTATTTCAGTATCAAGTTAACAGTTCAAAACAGTAAATAAGATACTCAAGTCCCCATTCTGTATATGTATTCTGTATCAGCAGCTTTAAACTACACTAAATTCATTTGATGTTGTAAATCAAATGTTAAAGTTGTTAAAATTGCTCCCATTATTCAATAATTTCCCTTCTGTCTAATTTCGACATGTGAAAGTATTAAACTGTTTCATCATTTAAAGATAGATTCAAGTCAAGATTTTGCCAATTTAGGAGTATTTTAAATCAAAAGTTCCTTAGGTCCGCACGGAAGGTTTGCGACAACGTCCTTCCAGAGAAGTTTACTGCTTTAAATGGCGGCTGTTTACTTAAGCCAGTGAGTCTGTGATTTTGCATCTAGTTTTCTATACATGTGCTAATCTCGCAGAGTCTGTCATTTCACATCTAGTTTTCTAAACATGTGATATCTTCCGGACCATTATGTGGGCGTGGTTTGCAGCGGCTGTCGGCTGCAGTCAGGCATTATTGGATTTTTTATCTATTGACATGAGTTGAGCATGAAAGCTGTATTAGTTTCGGTTTACTTGGCATATTTCAATATTCGGAATACTAATGTTTGTGAATCATTCTTGAATCTTCCACGGCCAGATCGCGAATAATCCAAGAATTGGAAATTTCGCACACCACTAGTAACAATGGGGACAAAATAGATAACTATTCAAAAATATTTTATTACGGATTCCTGACTTAACTGTAGTCTACAGCTGTACTGTTTTAAGTACATAAATCTTCACGTATTTTTGGGGGATAAAAGTTCTGACTATAAAACAAAAAGAATTTCTCAGTACACCAATCAGACAAAAGTCCTGTTCATTCAATTAAAAAAAAGTGCTGCTGATTGACATTTCTTATCTTGTGGACAAATCGCTGATAAAAATTGTATCAAGTAATGCTTTAAACAAACTAAACAACAAAATCGAATAAGGAAACGGCAATGAATCAATTTATCAAACAGTTGTTCCTAAATACAATCCAAATCCAATTTCAAAGCACACTTTCTTGTATGACAGTTTACAGTTTGAATGAGTTTGCGTGGTATATAAATGCATTTTTGTGTGGGGTATCTTCTTAAAAAAGTGAGACAACTTTACTATCTAACAATAACTCAAGTGCCAATATGCCTCTCCAAAAAAATACAAACGGTCACTTAAGTCACTGATTAGCACAATCGCTAACTAGCTTAGCGTGCGGTGCTAAGTAGTAACGCTTCATCAACAAAGAATAACAACAATACAATTGGCTTCATTTACTCACCTCTGACGGAGGCACACTGGATCTAACAACACACACAACTCAAGACAATCTAACTCTCGAGTAAATATTATTGATTGAGCAACTAAACCCGAATGTAGCAGTGAACTCTCTCGACTTCTCTAATCGCACGCACGCAGCCTCACGTTACACACAAATATGGAAACAAACGGGACTGTTCATAGCTGCCGGCAAAAATAGATTATCAAATTCGTTGGCAACTTATTTATTAGTCCATTTTAATCGATTAGTTGTTGCAGCCTTACTGGGAAACCTTCATTTGAAGGCTAGTTATGTCACAACACAGCGCCACGGCCTGTCCCAATTCTTTCAGTTTCAAAGGACATTTCAAATTCACGCTTCGAATGTGTCCTCCTTGTCAGTCATTTTGAAAAGATTAGAAGATGTAATGCTACTATCCTTGGCGCATTCTGACTTCCAGACCCATCAGGTCATCGAGTGAAGATTCATTTAGTTTTTTCAGGATCAGAACCACGCAAAATATAGCACCGAGACACAGCGGGGTTTTACATCCACAATCTCATTAGATTGCACATGTTTACTTAATGAAGTATCCAGTGCAATTCAAACGGTGTCATGTACAACATGTTTGTTGCACTTCCTGCAACTGTGTCATTTAAAGGACAGCTGGGTAATTGTGCAAAGATCTCAAATGAGATGCAATCAACAAGCCGTCGTGTCCCTGCGCTGGATTTCTAGTATAACCTTCATAATGCTTTTGCCATAAGCAATTAATTTGTGAGGTCACGGAGCTTGGAAAAACAACCTTTGCCCGATTGTTTGATCAATCTTGTAGAATTTAAACATACAGAGAGGAGAAAGAGAGCCGTGTGTGCATTTTTTAATTACCTTAAGACCTTGTTACACGTTACACAAAAAAGCGATTGTCATCGGGAAATGCGTGTAACACCTTGTTTTGACGGGAATGCACACACAATGCATTTTCATACTCTCAGAGCGCCCAACGAGCTTATGAAATCGTCAAGCAAAACGTTAGCGCTATGAGCGAGCGTTCTCAGCGGAGCTGTTAATTGGACGCTGGATCGTTAGGCAGCGATAACGTTAAAATGCTGTTTGTGTCGACGGTTGTAGTACATGTTCAGTTGTTTTTTCTTTGAGGATGGTGGCAGATGGTAATTACTTAACTACACATTAGGTGCATGAGAGCATTGACTATAATTGTGTTTGTATGATGTGTGTTCAGTTTTTTTTCCACCTTTTTGGCTTTTTCGAAGAAGTTAGTGCTGCAACGATTAATCGATTAACTCAAGTAATTCGATTAGAAAAAAGCTTTGAATCAAATTTTTCTGCTTCGAGTATTCGTTTCATTAAAAAAAAAAAAAGTAAAAAAAATAAAGAATAAAAAAAAGCTCGTTTAATTATAGTGGCTTTGTATTGTTTTGTTTTGAAGGTGTTTGCATTCAGTTTTATTGATTTGGGTGGATACACTACCCTCTAGTGACAACAGTGAATATGACATAACTCATTTAACATGACTGAATGCAACTGGTCCCCGTTAAGACCAACGTAAGGCAATTTCTTATTTAAGCTAATATGTTTTTTATGCATTCGTAATTTAGTCTATAGGTATATTTAGCCATTTTTTGTGGGATTATGTGTTCAAACAATTTCTAGCATTTTATACCATTTAAGCTAGCAGACTTTTGCTTTGCAAGTTAGCCAATTGTTCTCCTGTTGTACTTAGATCCTCATTTATTTATTTATTTTATACCATTTGTGGGTAAGCTCAGTTATTTTGATTTATATTTAAATGAAAGGGCAATTCTGCATAGTTTGAACTTAACACTCTGGAATTTTATTTTGTATTCACATTTTATGCTCTTTTGAAAGTGCAATTTTACCCAGCCTTTGTTTTACATTTCCTAAAAATTATTCTGCAACACATTGAATGTTCCTAATCCGATTATTTGAACAAACTATTTGATTTATTAATTGTGTACTAAAGTAATTGATAGCTGCAGCCCTATCTGAAATGCCCTGAATTCTAAAATTGTACCATTTGGAAATGGACGAACATTTTCAAAACACAGGATTGGACAATTTTTGTACCACTTGAAAGTGTAGTTTCAATTCCAGAAGAAAAGCCTCAATCATATCCAACTTTCCTATATAAAATTGCTTTAGGCTAGCTATGGTAAAATTGAAATTAACACTTTCAGTACCATTGACGATGATAGACGTCAAAAAATGTCCATAAACTTGTTCAGACACTCGCCAAAAAGTTTTTAAATGTGTATATATGTATATATGTGTATCAATTCTCAGCTATATAGAGTCAATCCTATTGTAATGCAAACTGTGTCGTCGCGGTCCTATTACTGTCCACCTGTAGCACTACGTCTTAATTTTGGACACGATGTGTGTTTACAAGCCCCTAAATGGATTAGCTTTGTTATCACAGGAGCCACTCGTAAGCGAGACCGTGGCTTTATTTACATTCCTTAGTCTGCCTTCCAAAATGTTGCAGCTTAAAGCCAATGCTGCATGCCGATCAAAGAGAAAAAGCTTTGGCTTTGGGCACCAAATGTTTTCGAAGTGCAACACCAAAGAACGACAAACCGCAGAGACGCGTCATCCTTTATAGCCAACCAAATGGAATAAGCTATCAAAGTGTGTTTTCGATGCTTTTAATTTCCATCACGGCTTTGAAATAGAAACCTAGAAAATACAGTGTATAAGGGAGCCTGGAGGGAGTCAACGTATTGAAATCCCTTTTGTCTTTGTATGCATGCGCGCATAATTGGTATAGCGAGGGTCGCTGCAGAAAAGTGCTATAACGCAGATTAATTCCTGTCAGCTGTGGCAGTCGAAATAAATGGCTTTGGGAATTGGGCGCGCGCAAGGCGTACGCAGGAAACTGGGCTAAATTTAGCCGCCCTCTGAAAAAGCAGGGGCCACAAATCGGGCACCGGTGGGTGAAAATGAAGCCTGCCGTTGGGATGGTGACAGGGTGAGAGATGAGGATTAGGTATTCAGTCTTCACGAAAATGTTTGACTTGGAGTATTTTTAATGAGTCCCCCATGTTGTCCTCGTGGTCGCACCAAAATAGAAGTGTGGGAGTTGACAGGGTTAAGGCCTGTCTAACTTCTGCCCATTTTTTCGGCATTGTTGGGGAAATTATATAATTAATATGAGGCATCAATAATGGAAATGGTACCAAGTGAGTTAGGAATTTATGTTTAGTGTTTTCGGATCATAGTTCGCAGAGTATTTATGCTTTGAATTATTACTGTATATGTGTCTTTTTTTTTTAATAATAATAATACAGTGCACTTGTTAAATACACTTTGGTTGTATCTAATGTTTGACTCATTGGCTGCCATTGACAGTGATTGAGATCCAATCCACTTGAACTGGGAGGGCAGCAGCAAATGAATGACTTTTTATATGCTGCCTAGTTCAAATGGACTGGACGTCTATTGGTGAAAAACTCAAACTTTAAATTCACAGTGGAAAGATAACAAGAGCCACATAATTGGTTGACACATGACTTAAACTTGTGATTGGACATTGGTGCTGCCAACTCCAAAGTTAGGAAATTAACTATTGACTGTCCTAAAAGTCGCTAGATGACTTCATCGCCTAATTTGCATAATTGTAATTGTAATGGACGCTTTAGGAGAAAGGAATAACATTGTGGGACAAGCAAAAAAGTGGGTTAAATAAATACAGTGAGGAAAATAAGTATTTGAACACCCAGCGATTTTGCAAGTTCTCCCACTTAGAAATGATGGGTGGGTTTGAAATTTTCATGGGAGGTGCTTGTCTACTCTGAGAAACAATCTTAAAAAAAGGAATCTAGAAATCACAGTGTATGATTTTTAACAACTTATTTGTATTGTACCATTGCAAAAAAGTTTTTGAACAGATGAGAAAATCAATGTTAATATTTGGTACAGTAGCCTTTGATTACAATTACAGAGGTGGAACGCTTCCTGTAACTTATCACCAGGTTTGCACAGGCTGCAGCAGGGATTTTGCACCACTGCTCCACACACATCTCTAGATCAATCACGTTTCTAGGCTCTCACGGAGAAACACGGAATTTGAGCTTCGTCCAAATATTTCTTCATTGGGTTTAGGTCTGGAGACTGGCTAGGCCCTTCCAAAACCTTGATATGCTTTTTACAAAGCCACTCCTTGGTTATTCTGCCTGTCGTCTTCGGGCCATTGCCATGTTGGAAGACCCAGTCATTTTCAATTATCTAACTGAGGGAAGGAGGTTATTCCACAAAATCTCTCAATACATGGCCCTGGTCATCATCTCCTTAATACAGTGTAGTTGTTCAGTGCTATGTTCAGAAAAACACCCCTAAAACATGATGCTAGCACCTCCATGCTTCACAGTCGGAATAGTGTTCTTGGGATGGTACTCATTACTTTTCTTCCTCCAAACACTATGAGTGAAATTAAGACTAAAATGTTTCTCATTTTGATCTCATATGACCACATGACTTTTTCCCGTGAATGCAAATAGTCATTGGCAAACTTAAAACGGGCCTGGACATGTGCTGGTTTAAGCAGGGGAACCTTCCGTGCCAGGCATGATTTTAAACCATGACGTCTTAGTGTATAACCAACAGTAACCTTGGAAATGGTGGTCCCAGCTCCTTTCAGATTATTGACCAGCTCCTCCTGTGTAGGTCTTGGCTGATTCCTCACCATTTTTTGGATCATTGAGACCCTACGAGGTAGATCTTGCATAGAGCCCCAGTCTAAGAGAGTTTGACAGTCATGTGAAGCTTCTTCCATTTTCTATTAATTGCTCCAACGGTGGATCTTATATATCCAAGCTGCTTGGCAATTGCCCCGTAACCTTGTCCAGCCCTGTAGAGGTCTACAATTCTGTCTCTGGTGTCTTTGGACAGCTCTTTGATCTTGACCATGTTAGGATTCCGGATTGTATGGCGTGGACAGGTGTTTATATGCAGCTAATCGCCACAAACAAGTCAAAAAGCCCGACTCAAAAAGTCCAGCTCCACTCCACTTATTCGTTGGACTTTTTAAAGGCGACCAAGAGGTCATTGAGGCTCACAATTCTAGCTAATACACAGGTGTTCAAATACTTATTTGCAGCAGTATAATACAAAGAAACTGTTAAAAAATCATATACTGTGATTTCTGGATTTTTTTTCTTTAGATTATCTCTCACAGTGGACAAGCACCTGCCATGAAAATTTCAAACCCATCCATCATTTCTGAATGGGAGAACTTGCAAAATTGCTGGGTGTTCAAATACTAATTTTCCTCACTGTAAACACCCTAAATACTTTTGGAACTACAAATTTACCCTAACCCTAACATTTTTTTAACATTGCCAAACATAATGGACCAGAAATACAGTACAGTACAATGAAAAAAAAATGTAACTTGTCGTTAGTCGCTTTTGACAACAGAAATAATTTGCCAACAGGCTTTGGAAAGTTGCCAGATTTAGTCTCCAAGCTGGCAACACTGTTGGACATCTATCATCGTCGATGGCACTGAAAGAGTTAAGTGCACTACATTTCTAATATGTTACTTGAAAGTGTCGTTGACATAATGCAATACTTTTACTGGAGCCTGAATAATTTAATTGGCTGATATCAGCTCATTTCAAATAGGTATAAATGAAGTGATTAATGTAGCTACTCAATTTTTATACAGTGATACACCATAGAACTCAAATTATGGAATTCAAACAGTTTTCAATTGCAGGAAAACTGCAAAATGTTCTGCCTGGAATATTTAAATTTACTTTAGTAGACAGAGGGACCAAAATATACTTTATTGTTTATTCAATTTTGAAATCTATGGACTGATTATTGTAATTGGAACTTTATTCTGCCAATTATCAGATTCAGAATCAATCCAGCCCAAATCTTTCGCTTTTTAGTGTTGCTAGTAATTTGTTCTGAACTATGTTGGATTGCGGTTGTTTGGGGCAAATTCAGCACCAGACGGTGATGTCTGTGACTTATAGAGCGCTCCCCCTATAATCAAATAAAGGCCGCAATGGCTTGTGTACATCATGACCCCCGAGGGAAGCCTCTTGTCCATCTGCAACCGTGCAAAGACAACAGCAGCTTGCAAAGCAGTCTTTATTGACCGTGGCAAAATGTGAGGCCCCATCTCAACAACGCCAACATATAAATCACCTCGAGTCGAACACAACAATGGCGGCGACGTAAGCAAACAGGACCGAGATTTTCTCCTGCATGCCTCCCTCATGGGACAAAGTGACTCATCAGTAGCATTTTCAAAGTTCTAGACGGGCTCTTTTATCGTGCTTTTTCAGTGCTTTGTTCAAAGGTTGCACTATTTGAATGGCGAAAATGAGGTGATGAACCCTTTTTTTTTTCCATTTCCAAACTATAATTTTTTTTTTTTTTTGCAAAATATGTGGCTCTTTTAATCCTTCTATAAGTTGAAATGAATTTATCACTCGTCGATATACAAATTCATTTAAACCGATTCAAATGAATTGGACATCTATTGAAGTCAATGGCACCCGATGCATTACCTCTTTTAACAATATGTCTGTGTGCCACATAGGATTATAATTTTGTCACTCCAAGACACGCACAGTCAAAAATGTTTTGCGACCCATCATCTCGGTAGGATCCAAGAAATGCAAAGTAATATCATAATTAAATACTCATGCAAGTCTTCTACTGGGAGGCAAGCGGTATTCCAACTGTTGCGTTATCAGCTTCAGGCGGCCATGATAGCAAAATGGCTTGCGTCTTTGTTGATAACGCACTCGGTAGAGACGCTCCAGGTCGGGCAGGGCGGGAATGAGGAAATGAAGAGAGCAGAAGGGCACTCTATTTTGAAAAAAAAAAAAAAAAGGGAAAAAAATGCATGCCTTTGACTGTCACTTTGGCTCAGGGAATGTAGTTGATGTCATTGGAAAGGCACTTAAGCAAATTCTGAGCACCCATTTTAATATTGATGTATTCTGATTGTTATATCATTATTGCCTTCTTGACACACAGACTTAAAATCCAAATAGCCCTAGAAAAACGTGTGGTGTTGATCCTTTCAATGTGTTCCACGCTAGGTCTTAAAAGATTTCAGAAAATTTCCCATGATCTTTTGTATGTACAGGTAGTCCCCGGGTTACGAACGAGTCCCGTTCCTACATTGGCGACGTAACCTGAATTTCCGCGTAAGTTAGAATTAACCCTTTAAGTACGCCTAAATCTCAAAATAACTATCCAAAAACATGTATTATACGTCATTGTACTGGCCTCGCCAAGATGAGCTAAGTCCTGGCTAGACAGCAAGCCAAGCTCCTAAATCGCGATGTCAGACGTTCGTGTGGTTTGCTGACATTATTCAGCTGCTCATGACATCAAAACTTGCAGAATGAAACTAAAATAAAAATTAAATGACATCAGTTTCATCACCAATAACAGCAGTAACAATCACAATCAATCATGTATCAGTTAGCGTCTGCACATCATCAAAAACGATCACATAAACTCGCCCCAAGTACTATGCTGCGCTACTACTTCGTGGGAGCAAACGCGCTCTTCCTCGTGTGTGCAAAAAAGTTCTTTGTGTGTGCACCTTTTTCGTGTGTGAAGTTTTTCTTCGTGTATGCATTGCAAAGGAAGTCAACATTTTTTTCATTAAAAAAAAAAAAAAAAACTAAACGAATGGAGGCAAAATGGTAGTTGAGATTCTGACATCGTAAAGTCTAAAATCACGCAAGTCGGGTACGTCGTAATCCGCGGGCTACCAGTATCTATATTTGAAGTATATAAAATATTTTACAGAACATTTAAAGGTGCTATATGGAGTTTGCCACTTTTTCACTCATGACTGCCACATCGGACCTAAAGTGTAACTGCAGCCTGTGTTAAGCTTGTGCATGGTGTGCATTCTTGTACGAGCAAGAAAATTAAGCAACGAGCATTTGGCCCATCAAATCGGCACCAGAAAAGTAAAAACGGTAAACAAGATTTTTTACTGTCAGTAGCAAGTTTTAAGTGGGTTAGAAAAATGTTTTTGCCAAGCTTAGACTAGGCAGTGGCTCAGTGAGACAGCTCCTCTGCCGCTGGAACGAATGTGGACGTGCACATTGTTCAACCCGAACAATTTCTATTGAAGGGAGAAAAAGGGCTTTTAGGGGCAGTCTCAGTTAAAGTGTCAGGATTCTGTGTAGTCATCAGGGCTTTAGTGGCACATGCTTTGAGTAGAAAAATATTTTAGATGAATACTAAATATTCCGTATAGTACATATAACTTCATATCGCATTGACCTAGAGTTGTAGCTACTACATAGAAATGCATCCCTCCAAGTCAAAATGGATAGGACATCCATCGCTGTCAATGGCAGATCAACATGATCACTCAAATACCATCCTTCCCAATTGAAAAGGATTTTATGTCTACAGTATTAACTGCCAATGGCAGTGGATGTAGGGCCGCAGCTATCTATTATTTTAGTAGTTGATTAATAGATGAAGTAGCTAGTTCGAATAATCGATTAATCAGATAAGGAACATAAAAAATAAAATGCCTGAGCTGAGCCTCAAACAGTATTAAAAAAAATTAATAAATGAATAAATGAGGATCTATGTAAACTAAAGAACAATTGGCTAAAGTCCGCTAGCTTAAATGCTATAATATGCTAATATATTTTTTTCTTTACAATGCTCGTAACAAATGGTCCAGACATGTATTCCCACGAAAAAAGGCCAAATATACCTATAAACTAAATTACGAATGCATTAAAAAAAACATTAGCTCAAACAAAAACTCAGCTTATTTTGGTCTTAACAGGGAGCAGCTGGCTTCAGCCACGTGAAATGAAGCAGACTAAAGGGCAGTGTGTCCACCCAAATCATTAAAACTAAATGCAAACACTTTCAAAACAAAGCATTACAACGCCACTTTAACGAAACGAATGCTCGAAGCAGCAAAATTTAATTTGAATCTTTTTTTTTCTAATCGAATACTCGATTTAGTCGATTAATCGTTGCAGCACTAAGTGGATGTTAGTCAAGATAGCTCAATATATAACATGAGATGACCAAGTTATTTATTAGTTTATGTAAAAACAAATCGAATTTGTTTGCAACCTTATTTTGTGTTGCATAACTTAATGAAAAAATGTTGTTGGTGAAATCACCACTGTCCTAATAACCCTTTTCTATGGCTGTAATAGTTGGATTGCTTTGTACTGATTGGGAAAAATAACATTGGGATGTGTTTTTTTTCCCTCTCAATGCATTTCTAAAGCATCAGCTCAGTATCGGCAGAAAATACGTGATTGGTTATACCTACTGTATTCCGTCCTGTAGAAACACAATGCATGTTTCTATTATGGACTTACTGACCTCATTTAAATATGATGCTGTGCGCATTGTCATTTTCTGAAGATTCAAAGCCTCCATAGTACCGTACGTCCACGTGGGAATTCTATTCAGCCCAGTTCCGACTGCTTGTCCTCATTTTTTTCCAAGGGCAAACTTTCTGTGCGTTTGCCCCCCCCCCCCCCCCCCCCCCCCAACCATCCAGCAGCAGCAGTGTGCCGCAGTCACCGCTTCCTCCTCCTACTGCTCTATCTATTCCTATCCCACTCTTTTTGCAGTCATACATTCATCCATACATTATTGAAGCATTTGAGAAAATAGTTTGGAGGGGAGGGGAAATGCTACAACGGAAAATTCCCAGCATGAAACATGGAGACAGATGTTTTTTTATTTATTTATTTTTTTTTTTTTTTTTATCACATACCATTCAGGTGTTTAAATAATGTATGCCTGAGCGTCATATACACACTGTCTTGTCGTGTTAGCGGAGGTGAGGAGAGTGGATGGAAGATTGCGTGGTGGACAGAGGGGGGTGTGCAAGATAGGGATCATCAGTATGCCAAGTGTGTCACTGGAAAGACTCCCTCCACTGAAAGATTGAATTTTGCAGTGAAAACAAGACAGAGTGGAATGAATAGGAAGCATCAGGAGATGGATACTGTAGTGTATTAATATTGTGTCTTGCTGTTCCAGCTTTTTGTACTCAAAGGGGAAGTATTATGCATGTGTTGCACAATTCAAATACTCCCCAGGTGACTAAATAACCGTGACTTGCTTCTAACAAACTATTTAGATCTAGATATTGTGATCGCTGTATTTATTGTCCAAAATTTGACATTTTTTAATGAATGTGAGACACGCCCCATATACTGCAGGGTCAGTGGGGAGTCTGGTTACCATGGCGACCATAGGCACAGGCATGTACTGTGCAAAAAGTGTGTGAGAGCACAAATCAAGATATTAATGTAGTTTAACCCATTAAAGAAAAATTCACGTCATCACTTCCCCTCAGTCCAGGTAATTTACTGCTGTCTGGGCATTTTCGGGTCATTTCCTGTTGATTTAGGTGTATTTCAGTGTCACTTTCTGTCTATTCATTAGACTAGCGAGTGAGTGGAGCGAACCATGAAGATGACATTCAAACTCTACACGATGATGCAGCAGATGATTTCCAATTAAGCAATGGCTGCCACTGACATTTGACCGGGATGTATGTACAGTCATGTATGAAATTATTGGCACCCCTGGAATTTTCCAGAAAATACAGTTTCTCCCAGACATTAACACAATTAAATGGTAAATGGTGCTATACTTCTATAGCGCTTTTCCACCTTTCAAGGCGCTCAAAGCGCTTTACACTACATTGCCATCTACCTACTGGTGACGCAGCACCGGGAGCAATGTGGGGCTCAGTATCTTGGTCGAGGATACTTAGGCGAGTTCATCAGGGCAGAGAATCGAACCCACAACCTCTAGGTTGGGGGGGACAACTACTCTATCACTGAGCCACGCCATCCCCACTTTACAGATTTTTCACTTTACAATTACAAATGTTTTCAGTATGAATGCGTTTATTTTCTGGATTTGCATTGGAAAAACACCAAAAAGCTGAAGAGAAAAGCCAAAATGTACACAATTTTACATGCAATGCAAAAAATGGGCTGGACAAAATTGTTGGCACCCTCAGGTCAATATTTGGTTGCGCATCCTTTAGAAGAAACAACTGAAAGCAATCGCTTCCTAAAACCATCAAAAAGTTTCGTGCACCTCTCAGATGGAATTTTGGACCACTCTTTTGGTCTTTCAGATTTGAAGGGGGCCTTCTCGCAACAGCAATTAAGATCTCTCACTTGGTGTTTAATGGGATTTAGATCCGGACTCATCAATGGCCACCTCAGAATTTTCCAGCGCTTTGTCTCCAACCATTTCTTGGTGCTATTTGAGGTAAGTTTGGGGTCATTGTCCTGTTGGATCACCCATGACCTTTGACACAGACCCAGTTTTCTGACACTACATCCTATATTGCGGCACAACACATTTTGATTGTCTCCAGATTTCATGACTCCTTGCACACTGTCAAGGCACCCAGTACCAGAAGTAGCAAAACTACCCCAAAACATAATTGAACCTCCACTATGTTTGACTATAGGCACTGTGTTCTTTTCTTTGTAGGCCTTATTCATTTTTTTTCCGGCTCTGGGTGCCTTGACAGTGTGCAGGGAGTCATGAAATATGGAGGCTATCAAAATGTTTTGGGCAGGACAAACGGGTCTGCATCTGAGCGTCAAATAGCACCAAGAAATGTTTGGATACCATGCCAGAAAAATGAGGCCTACAAAGAAAAGAACATAGTGCCTATAGTCAAACATGGTGGAGGTTCAATGATGTTTTGGTGTTGTTTTGCTGCCTCTGGTACTGGTGTAGTGTCAGAAAACTGAGTCTGTGTCAGAGGTCATTGGTGTTCCAACACGACAATGACCCAAAATATACCTTGAATAGTACCAAGAAATGGTTGGAGACAAAGCGCTGGAGAATTCTGAGGTGGCCATTGATGAGCCCGGATCTAAATCATATTGAACACTACGGAGAGATCTCCAAATTGCTTTTGCAAGAAGGCACCCTTCAAATCTGTCAGACCTGGAACAGTTCGCAAAAGAAGAGTGGTGTCAACAATTTTGTCCTGCCTATTCTTTGAGTTTTGTCTAAAATTGTGTCAATTTTGACTTTTTTCCTCAGCTGTTTTGTGTTTTCCAATGCACATCCAAGAAATAAACACATTCATACTGAAAACATTTGTAATTGGATTAATTTCTGTGAGAAATGCTGTATTTTTTTTCACCGGGTTTGTTGTCCTGGGCCTCAGGACCATAGGGTGAAGAATGACCCTTAATTTATTTTACATTACATTCACATATTTTTTATTTAAATCATTGTCTGATTAAATATTATGTTCAACGCGATATATACTTTATCATAATAAATATTTCAAATATATATTTTTCCCTTTTTTTGCAACAATCCACCCCCCCCCCCCCACACACACACACACACTCCCTCTGTCTTAGCAGAGAATGGTTTGACCTCGCTCTGGCGCACTCAAGGCTACACTACGTACGTGCCCTGAAGCGGGAAATTAAAATCTGTCATTGTTATAAACTCTAAACTTTGCGAGTTGTCATAAATCGGGTGCGCAGAAAAGAAAAGAAAAATGAAAAAGTGATGAAGATCATAGAGGTGAACAAGAAAAAATGATGAAGTTTTAAAAGGGGGACCAGAAGCCAGAGAATTAGGGCTAGAGTTGACTGTGGACGACAGTGATGTCGGTCAGTGAACAACAGCCACTAATACTGAACGTTTACATTCGCGATCACTGTGACCAAAGCCCGATTCGAGTCCGTCACCAGCCGCTTGTAGCCTATTGAGCTGCAGTATGACAAGACATGCTGCTCGCGTTGAGCCAAGGAGAGAGAATGTGATGGGAGATCAGATATATATGTTAGTCTGTGGGGAGCAGGTGCGCGAGGATGAACAGACTTGCACACGCATTTTCTTGTCTTTCCCATTGACTGTATCTGGAGGAGAGCAAGCCTTCAGCAAAATGAAAATAATAAAAAACTACCTAGGATCCACGATATCACAGGGCAGGCTGAACAACCTAGCCATGCTTTCCATTGAGTGTGAGCTTGCTCAAAAACTGGATTTCACTGATCTTATAAATGACTTTGCTGCCAAAAAAATCTAGGCATATCACTGTTTGAGGGCTTGAAAACCCCAGGGATGTGGAGGGGGCAGGCACAGGATGTAAAGTTATACTGTTTTGTTGCTTTGCAGGCAGGCATAGCACTCTGTTGTATTGTATTGAAGCCTATAAGGGACAATAGATGGAAATTGTTTATATTGTGTCACATCATATTACGGTCTGTTAAGTTGAACTGTCCATCTCAAATTAAATAATTTGAAAATTGACACGGTCTTTGCTTGCAAAGCGTTAAAAGTACTGCGCATGTTGTGGTGACAAGCCCTCTGCAAGTCTGTTGACAGCCCTGGGTTAGACGTATGAATGGTTCAAATGGATCGGACATCTACTAGTGATTGGACAGCTATCATCGTCAATGGCACTAAAAAAGAAAAGAAATCTGATGCAGGAAGAAGAAAAAATCCCTATAGGTTAACAAACACAACACTACAAGTTTATACCTCTGGATCATCTTTCTTTTTTGACATCTCACAATTGCCCTTTTAATGACTTTGATCACAAGAAACGGAAAATCCTAAAATTTGTCTCTGGCTATAACTGCGTACCCTGCAATTGGCACCGTGTGAGTTCTGTGCGATGCTATCTAGCCTTTGTCGACAATGACAAGTGTCACAACAGGCGTCCTACTAAGCGGAAGAAGTCCACTTAAAATTGAATCTGTCGGAAACGAGGTCCAGTGAAAGCATGCGCTTTCCCCGCTCTCAGTATCTCCGACTTGCCTGATAACACTCCCCATCTATTCTACCCTTCTCCCGAAGAATGAGCCCCACCAAGCGTAGGTGTTATCCCTTTTCCTGTGTTCCTAATCGCGTTCATTGGGCGGTGGAGACGGAACAACGAAAGAGACGAGCAAGCTGCTGCAAAGAAAAAAAAATGTACTCCGTAATACCTATTAAGCCACTTGCGTGAATTAGTTTGCATATATTTCACGCTGAACGCGCATGCCGTTCTTGCTGTTCTGTCGTCACTGCGGGTGAGAGTTTAAGGCTGAGGTTAAGGCACGCTGGGGAGAATTTTGGGGGGTAATAACGATAAGCTTAAAATGGTGCGGCCACACTGATTACATAGCAGCATTGAGGGATTATGCGGCGGGCTCACCAAGTGTGTCACTTGCACAAAGTCACTTTAACATTTTTACAATGCAGCCGTTGGAAGTCGCTTTAGAGTTGCCAGCGAGAATAGGCTACAACAAGCAGTGACATCGTAGCCAGCTTTTTTTCCCGGTGAATCCTCGAAATGGTCTCTAAACTTGGATTCTGAACACCCAGAAGCCATGTAAAAACAATTTGGGGATCGTTCACATGATAACGGTAACAGGGAAAACGCCAAAAACTTTCCTAAATGTCCATATCGTTTGGGTGGATATTGCATTATGGGGGCTGAAACTGCAAAAATCTGACAACTCCTACCAGATTGGAAATCTTGACAACGCTCCACCCTGTCTAAAGAGTTGAAAACACAAAATTAATTTTCAGAACGGGTTTCTCCAGAGTTGCCAGATCTGAAAGACAATGTCCAGATCAAACACAATGTAAACCCTCCACACAGTTCAATGAAAAATAACCCAAATTAGAACAATCTGCCCAACATAAGATTTTCTCAAAAGTAACCCAATTTTATCAACCCACCAAATGCATTTCTCGACCATCCCATGTCTTTGAAAATAGCCCAGTTGGGCGGGAACCCGCTCAATCCGGCCACATTGTCACCCATACTGTAGAACGGGAGCAAAGGGGTTACAGCTTTGGTGGTTCGGCCAACTACAGACTGGGCATACCTACTACATCAACACATTGTAAGTTTTATGCACTTTTGCTTCTCCGTGTGCACAGTCTAAATTTCCAAACGTGGCCTTAGATCCATTCAACCATCAAGGATACAGATAAGGATTTTATCAAAGTAAAAGCCTTGGAATTTGCCATGAAATGTCTTGTTTAAATCAAAACTAAGGACTTCCTGTAGTCTTAAAATGTTTTCATGTCCTGTTTAGGGTTGGACATAGTTTGAATTTGAACGGTTCCGATTCAGATTCCACATTTCGATTCCGGTTCCAAACGATTCTCCGTTCCAATTCTTTTAAGAGGCTGGGTAAAAAAAAAAATTGCATAGTTTATATTAATTTCTTCTTGATTATTATTATTATTTTTTAATTATATGAACTTTCAATTAACTTTGCTATGAATTTCTCACAGGGCTATTTTTAACTTTTGATGGTTTCTTTCCACAGGAGTGCACTTTCACAAAGATGTTTATTTTTCAAAAACTCACGGAGAAAACATTTCCACATATTATTTTGCCTATGTTTTAGAGTGTCTGATGCTGCAGGCATTTATTGTATTGCATCGTTTGTTTTAGGTGGTACTAAGTCAACACTCATTGGGAGTGTTTTGTCCCTTAATCTGAAGTCGACTACTTTTTAAGTTTGATTTCTTTCAAAACTGATATATTGTTCATCCATCCACAAGATGTCAGTATTGTAACTCCGGACTCTACAATTTTTCTTTAGTTTTGCTATGTGCGCTTGGCTTTCCCTAGTGGTGACTTACTGGAAGCAGCAGGTAAAAGAACATTACTTTAGTTGGCAAAGAATCCTTAAGGTGTACAGACGCTACACACCTCCTCTGCACTACACATCGTTGATAAAATAAAATCTGTACGTTTGAATGTTTTAACAGAGGGTCTGTAATCATTTCGGTGTGTTTATTCTGTTACTTTGTTGTCATTTATGTGAAGCGAAGCGACACGTTTTTGTGCTAAGCTAAATTAGCCACTTCATATGATTTGCTCAAAACGGAGCTTGTCTTCATGTGGATTATTTTTCGTGGTGTTCGGCAGCTGTTTTTTCCAGTCAGCGGTCAGGTCATCGAAACTTTGAATCGAAATTTAAAAAATGGAATGGTTCCGGGAGAACCGGAGTGTTAGTCCCGGATCCCATCGATGGTTGATGCCCAACCCTAGTCCTGTTTTGGCTGACAGTCATCTGACATGCCAACTCAATTTACAGTATGTATGTGAAAAATTCCTTCATCAGAGTTTTTGAGAGGGTTAAAAGTAGGGATGTCCTGATCGCATATTTTTGCATCCGAGTATGAATCACCTGATTTTGAGAATCTGCCATTACCGAAGCCCGAGCCGATACCAGAAAAATGTTTTTCTGAATCAAAGTTCTAAACATGTTACTGCCCCACTGTCCCACCTTCATAACGTGTATTATTTTTAAACAAGTTTAACGTAAAAAAAAATTCTTGTCTTTATTAAATGCTTCATTGAGTGAGCCCAATCAAATCCACTCACGCTGCTGAGAACAGCCTCTCACTTACACAATGATTTGCCACAGCACACTTATGCAGCTTTAACGATGATTGACACATTTGCGCCTTTGATCGTAGAGCTACCAAGCTTTTCTGGCAAGATCAAAGGTACAAGCCTGTCAATCATTGTTAACTTTAAGTACCAAACGCAAGCTGGACAGTTTGGCGCACTGCTTAGCAGGAGGAAGGGTGAGAAGCTGTGGCGCTGTACGAGCATGAAGCAGAAAACATGAATATATATTTTTAATTAAAAATCCTTTCCAATCCTTTTCACCTGATTCAGATCCTCTGAAAAATGGCACGATCGGCCTGATTTCCGCTGACGTGATCAGCGCGGGACATCCATAGTTAAAAGTTTTAAACAAAGCATAAAGTTGTCTGTTCCGCTTATTCCTTCGTACAATAGTCATAACTTAGTTCTGAAGGGAAGGTGCTTCAGCAATTCCTGACTTTATCGCTGCTGTTTATTTCATTTTTGACCCTGAATATCCATTCAGGCAACAAAAATGGTGAATAAGGAGGAGGAATACCAAGAAGGTTGAATCCACGGGTGATAAAGCCATAAAAACACGTTGAGAATGAAAGCGCTGCGGGCCATTTGAATGTAATGACAGTGACTGTCTGGATGGAAGCTTTAGGAATACCTGAGATTTAAAAAGAAATGTTCCATACAAATCTTACATCGGAGCATATTTGTATAGAAAATCAGTAAGACAGAAGGAACCCTTTTAATGCAGCGCAACCGTCAATGGAATACCTTGAAGGGGACATATTATGGACAATTGACTTTTAAATGGCTTGTATACAAATACTTTGCCTGCCCACCTATCAAGTGTGAAATTGCACAACCTACTAAATCTTTTGTGAGCTACCTGTTCCCATAAATGTGTCTGTGTGCAAGCCATTCAGAATTTCTCTGCTGCGTTCACAATATGCAAGGATTAGTTACACTAGGTGACAAGTGTAATAAGTCTGTTTCATGATGAGTGGGCGGCAGTGTTTTGAGTTGTTTCAATGGCATTGTCACCAAATTTTACCTCAGTTTCTTATGATGCACCAGTGAATGAGTTCGTCACTTATCTAATCCACTTGAACTGAGAGGTTTGTCAACAAATGAACTTTTGAACTCCCAGTGCAAATGAATTGAAAGTCTTATCGCCATCAGCAGCTACGTTTACATGGGTAGTTTTTTTAATCCGATCAGAAGTCGAATTGAAATGATGATTGGATGCACTGCTTTTCCCGGACTCTAAAAATATTGATCCGATTTGGACTTGTTTTAATGCATCGTACCTTTGGTTACCTCAAAACAAAATATACTGGAAATTGTAATAGAAGAGGCTGTAGTGGCTTTCATGTCAACAAAATATTGCTTTCACTGTCCATTTATACATTAACGGCATTTGGCTAATTTTTCTTATTAGGTCGATTATGTCATGTTAAAGTGCCTATGACAGCAAAAAGTAAGTAAGTCAGCCAGAGTCTGGATTGAGGAAGAAGGCGAATGTGACGTCAGCGGACTAATCATCTTCACAACATAGTAGCCATTACTATGTTATGCAGAAGGATTGCAGATTTAGCTGGTTTTGCGGTTTAATCGTTTATTTGTCACATCACGCCAGCCCGATGTGCATCAGGCTATTGTTGCTGCACCAGGGAGAGGCGTGTGAGCATTTTTGGTTTTCAAAACGATCTGTTCACCGCGAAGAATGGGCAAAAGAAGTCCGAGAACAGTGGGACCATTGGTCGGACAAGGAAGTGAGTGAGCTACGTGTTTTATGTTAGGTCAAATTCTGGGATCATGGCACACGTTAAAATAAGGAGGTGGCTTGCATTTTGTGGGTGACAATGCCCCCTGTCTACTACTGAAAAGGCGGGAGTGGCCGCCTCCCTCGGCCGACGACCGGCGTACCTCATGGTCGCCGGCCGCTGAGTGTCCGTGCTTAGGCAGCCACGCGCTCTCGTCTACTGTTCTCAATCGTGTAGAGACTTCCACCCCTCTTCATGTGCCCGCCGAGAGAGCACTATCCTCTGCTCGGCCAGCCACGCGCTCTGACGTCGGCCAGATTGTCCATCGAGAATGCGCCATTTTTGGCCGGGGGGTGGCCGATCGGTGAAGGCCTACAGCTCCGCCGCCGTTTGTGACATGGGTCGGGGTAGTTTTGTGTCATTTTTCGTTTTCGACAGGCCAGAGACTTGGAAGAGCCGCTCCGTTCGGGTTAGCATATAGCATAGCTCTCAAACTCTTTTGTTTACACTCTTTTCTTGCCTTAGTCCCCCCAAGGAAATGACAAGTGCCGGATTAACTCCGGTGGCATAAAATACCGTTCAGGAGGTTTAAGAAGTCAGCAGTTTTGACCATTATGCTCTAATTTAGCCCTGTCGTACTGAATAAATGCATTTTTAATATTTTGTATTCCATTTAGCACAAGACTATTATTTGTCATGACCATACAATTTATTTAGCAATTGGGGAAAAACTCTGTAAAAAATATTGGAGAGATAAAAACAATAATGACATTTTGCTGGTCTCCGTCGCATTTTCCTCGTTCTGAATCTTCCTACTCCATTGGGCTCAATTTTAAATCAGCTGAAATCGTTACTCTGCCGATGTCATCACCCCGATGGTGGCGCCAGAGCGCTATAATGACTTTCTTGTCATCTGCGCTCTGCCAAATTGTTGTATATCGTTGAATCAAAATATGATTTGAGTTCACTCCATAATGCTATTTCAGATTATTTCTATGGCCATGTTAAACGTAGCCAATGGCAACCAATGAGTTAAAACCCATTATAGCAGGACGTTGTTTTTGACAACTGACTACGAAGACCTTGTTGCTTTAATGTAGTCGGCCAAGCTATAATTTTTCACGATGTCATGACAATAGGGCCGATGTCAGTGAGAAGTATCCTAGGGTCCCATTTTGTGCTCACAGGTGGGTGATTCGCCTTCAACTGAAACCTCCTTGAACCCTCCTTCGCCCCTTTGTGAGACAGAAGTAGCATTCTGACACCCCAGTGGAGGGAGTGCTGTTGAAAAGTAGAATTTCTCCTCTCGATTAGTGTCAGAGCAACACATTATTAAAGCTTGTCTGATCCCATAGCACTGCTGAGAGTCCCACAGAACATAAATTCACTCATGGAAAACAAGAAGCAATGGCAGCAATCCTCCAAGTTAACAAAGCCGTTAATACAGAAACCAGGATATGACACTATTTTTTATTGAATATTTCAGTAGGAAACCAACCCACTAGGGGACTTCCCGTCCCGTCTACCTGGATTAAACATCCATTTTTATTTATTTCTGACAGCGTACAACGTTCCATGTTAGGTGAAAGAAGAATGATTGATGAAGTTAAGTCGGATCTCTGCAAGCAGTTGCTGCTGATTCTGTATGCCAAGTGTTGCCGTTCCCCACAGGTGGCCTGCTTGTAGGGGGCCATGAACGCACTTTGGGAGCACAGAGCTAATTCAAAGTTGGATTCTAATCAGTTCAATAGCAGACAAAGGGTGCTTGAATTTGTAAGTTGAGTGGCGGAAGCTTTCTCTGTGGTTGGTTGTTGTTTATATAATCACTGAGAGAAGGAAACTAATCCGGGGTTTAGAAGAATTGAACAAAGATAAATTCGATTCTAGATGTTTAAAAGTTATTTTTCACATAAGCGTTTGTCATAAAATGTCGATTTCACAATGTATTCCATCCCTGTCTAGGCATTGGAGTAATTGATTTTGCATTATTGTGGTGGATGTAACCTTTAAAGCCATAATTTATACCCTTCTGTATATACGGTGTCTTTCTGGAATCGACTGTTTCTTCTATTAATTAAAATCGGCTAATATTAATTCAGAAGTGTGTCAAAAGCAGGAATGCGTCATAATAATGGGTCTATTTTGAAACACTTTACTATTACTTAGAAAGCACATAGACCAAGCACCTTTGTATTTGAAGAGGATCTGCCTCCTGTCAATTTACTAACATTTACCTTGGCTCTGTGGCAGATGTGAATGACATTTCAAGTGTTGTGTGTTGGGGGGCAAACCGGATGTGTCTCGTATCCTGCCAGAGCCAGTGTGAGAAATAACACACATAACCGGCTAAAAAAGCGATTGCGTGGAGAAAAATAAGATTCTGATGGATTTAAGGGTAGCTTCTGTGCCGTGTCCAATCCTGTCTACAGGCTCAGGTTGATTTGCTGGACTGTCGGCTGAGCAATCGCTCCCTCCAACATATGGTATATCATGGAGCAAATGCAGAAACATCTAAATCTGTTTGAGTTGATTAACAGATTGTCTGCCATTGACGGTGATAGATGTCCAATCCATTTGGACTGGGAGGTGATGGCAGTGAATGAACATTTAAATAGAAAAATAGCTTTAAAAAGTCACTTTTGTTTAATTTTCCATTGTTAGGTAACGTTCTCTGATGCAAGGTAAAGTAAAATATGAGATATTCATCCAGTAACAAGAACAGCATCTAATAATTGCCCGATACATTTCATTGTGTTTGACTGACAAAAGGCTCATATCTTTTTAACACTCTTCCCGATGTCTGATTGTGATGCAGATTTTTCAGTTTTAAATCTCTTTGACGAAGCGCGGCTGATCGCCTTCAAGAAAAACCGCTTCCCAGACACTCAGATTGAGTTCATTGTGTCACCCGTATCTGCTTTTAAAGATAGCCGGGTGAAATTGAATCCACATTTGTCGAGTGCCTGTCCACCTGTGCGCAAAGGCATACCGACTAGTGTCTGGATGAAATTGCCTTTTGGAAGAAGGGACTGGCGATAACCACTTGACTTGTGAATCGGAGGAATATCCGAAATGCCTTCAGGGGTTGGAAGGTAACGTGCCGACTGGTTCCTCGCTTAGGTTTTAAACTGCTCACTGTCAAAAAAAACACCTCTCAGGTCGCTTGGTCACCATCAAAAATTGCCTGCGACCCCTTAATACAACAGTGACGCTTGCTTGCGTTTGAAAATGTATTGACTGTATGTGAAATGTTAACACAATTTATGAGCTTAAACAATTCTCCAGTTTGGGTCTTCATATAAACAGTTTATTTGATCATTCAAAAAGGATATAAAGTGGAACCTCAAGATAGGAGCACCTCACCTTACGACTTTTTCATGATACGAGCATCATCTTAAGAGAAAATAGGTCTTATTATTTGAGCAATTTCTGACAAGTGCCAGGAAAGCCTCTTTCTCACTTGGCATGTCAGAGTACCTCGGCATCCCGTCAGTTGGCATGCAAGTTCTCGCTTGCTTTGTCTCCCCAAGTATTGCGGCGTCCCGCTAGGGGGGATACGAGCATCTTGCGTCAACAGAATCTATCCATCTGCCCACCTCTTAGCTGATCCTTGTTACCTCCAGTGTGTGCATGTTAGCGATCTTTGTAAAGAGAATAAGCGTTCAAGTTCTACAATCTGGTACGTACAGTGGGGAGAACAAGTATTTGATACACAGTCAATGGGAAAACCCATTGGCAGTGTATCAGATACTTGTTCTCCCCACTGTAAGTGCTTCTATATAAATTAGATTGTTTTTATACTTTGAATTTCTTTTTCAGGTTATTTGCTCTTATAATGATGCCTTGAATTATTATTTAGGGGTAACATGAACAGTGATGGTATGTTTTGTGCACATTAAATGGAACTACGGAAAGAAAGACTTATAGTTCTTAAAAGATAAACGTTATTATGTGTTTAAAAAATTTGATATTAAAACCCCTTTTGATGTTTTCGTTTTTAGACAATTGTAAAATTAGTTTAACTAGTAGGTCGCCATTGTTGTTGACGTCGCAGGGCGGTGACACCACTGAGTTATGCTGCCGGGCTTCCAGAGTATGACTCCAGCGACATAAATATGTCATCTGTTCAGTCCTTTCAATTTGAACCTGAGAGGAACATTAATGTGCGTGACAGCAATGTCGATATATTTTACAAAACGAGCAGCAAAAGCAAAATGAACAGGAAAGACAGGATGAGATGAGAGTAGGACAAAACTGGTGTTCTGGCAAAATCTGCTACACCAGCAAAACGTACTAATAGAGGCGAATTTGACACCCAAAGTCCTACCGTGCACTTTCAGCTTGTTTTGTTTAGATGCATACAGACGGAACATACTAAAGATGCCTTATAAAAATACTTAAACGTAGTAATATCAAAAAAGGGTGGTTAAAATACGCTACGTGTCTAATGTGGTCAACAGATCAACAATCTGCTTTAAAGCTACCACAAGAAAACACAATGCATAAAGGTATGAGAGGGAAACACATGCAAAGAGTATTTTGAGGCAATGAAAAGGTAATAAAAGACTCAATTAAAACACAAATAGTAAGTACTCGCCCCTTTTGACCGATGTCCGCGCGTAGGAAGGAATTGCAGAACACCGGTCGTGTTCGTCTAGTGACAGTGACAAATAGGGCAGCAGCTATCGAATATTTTAGAAATCGAGTATACGACTGAAAATTCTATCGATTAATCGAGTCATCGGATAAAACAGTTTTTAAGGTAAAGAGCAATTATAAATAAGCTAGTGGTGTCAAACGATTAAAATTTTTAATCGAGTTAATTACAGGTAATTAAGGCGAATAAAATTCCTCGGATCAAATTTTAAACTCAAGTACTCGAGTATTCGTTTCAGCTCTAGTGACAAACTACATCATCACCCCAAGCTTCCACTGTTTGCATAAAATATGACGCCCTCCATAGTTCAAAACATGTACTAAATATTACAGACTTTTAAATCAATGGCAAAATTTCAAGTGTTTCTCATAACATATTTTAGTAAAAGAGAACAATTGTGGCTTATTAGAGCCTACAAGTCTTTGGCTAGATTCATACTACAGGTCTTAATGCACAAATCAGATTTTTTTTGCCATATCTGTTTTTTTGGCGTGCCCGTTCAGACTGCCTTTGTCCATTGAGACTGTTCAAGTATCATGTGTGCGCACTAATTCGCAGTCCGAGATGCGCTCAGCAAAGAGAAAACAAATTACACATGATAGCTGTATGTCATTCCAGAGTGATCATATTTTGATTTCCACAAAGAGGATACAAATAACAGACACTAATAACCCTCGTTTAGTCTTATATTCAAAGTTTATATGGACTGATAGAACGCACACATGAGCCTTGACGTGTGTGCGTGATATGACGTGGGTGCGTCAGTTTGCCCTGACTCGGCCATGTGTGCAATAATTAAATATTGCTCATTTGGCGCAGAGAATGAAAATTGAAAATTGTAAGGCTTATTCTTTTCTTAATTTTATTTTTTTATGACTGTGGTAAAGCCTGCTTCGTGCTTAAAAGCAGAGTTCAAGCTAGGCGCTAATGACTACATGGCTGCCGTCCTCCGTGCCTCTTGCTCTTTGCTGACGTAATTGCTGCATGAATTTTGATTTGGGAGTCTTGACAGTTCAGACCGCTAGTCACGTTCTGAAAAAATGTGGCCCAGATCGGATTTGAACCACATAAAGTGACTCAAATCGGATTTGAAATGGTCCACTTCTATGCGATTTGTCCCTTTCAGACTGTCAAGTTAATGCGCGTCTCGAGTCGGAAAAATGAACCTAGCCTCCTAGGTTCCCTTTAACTGGAATTCAATTATTTATGGAGAAAATACATTCATGATACAACATTTACGTTACAAGCTTGGTCGTGGAACGGATTGTGCTCGTATCATGAAGGTCCACTTTACGAGGATCTAAGTTCCGATATCTCCTCTAACAGCTGAAAACTGTTTTTTAGGGCTGCAGCTATCGATGATTTTAGTAGCCGATTAATCGATGAACTAGTGAGTTCGAATAATCGAGTAATCGGACAAGGAACATAAAAGATTAAAATACCTGAACTGACCCCCAAATGGTATAAAAAAATAAGGGTCTAGGTTCAACAAAAGAACAATTGGCTAACTTACATAGCAAAAGTCCGCTAGCTTAAATGCTATAAAATGCTAAAGTTTTTTTTTTTTTTTTTTTTTTTTTTTTTTTTTTTTTACAATGCTGTTAACAAATGGTTCAGACACATATTGCCACAAAAACTGGCTAAATATACTTTAAAACTAAATTACGAATGCATTAAAAAAAAACATTAGCTCAAACAAAAACTTAGCTTATGTTGGTCTTAACAGGGAGCAGCTGGATTCAGCCATGTGAAATGATGCAGACTAGAGGGCAGTATATTCACCCAAATCGATAAAACTAAATGCAAACACTTTCAAAACAAACCATTATAACACCACTTTAATTAAACGAATACTCGAAGCAGCAAAATGTAACACAATTTTTTTTTCTAATCGAATACTCAAGCTAATCGATTTATTGTTGCAGCACTACTGTTTTTCATCGTTTCTTCGAAAGCTGGGTTGCCTCTGTGTCAATCTGTGATTGACAGTTTACTGGCCCAGGGCACAACCCTGCGTCTTGCCTTACATTTAATGGGGCTGACCCACAAGAGAAAAAAGGGGATGGATGTAAAATGTACCACCCTGACAGATGTCACAAGTATCTTGTTTGCCGCTCCACCCTCCCCACCTAATTCTGTCAGCTTTTTTTGTTGTTGTTGCTGCATTGTGCTAGAATGTCTTAAAAGGCCCGCTGTCATCAGTATTGTTAAGATCTAACACTGCCATCTCTGCAGTGAGAAAAACTGAAGGACACTACAACTGCAGTCAGTGGTTACAAAAGTCTGGTGGTTAAAATACATTGGAGAAATGTGTGTTCCCGGGAGCTGGTAGGTTGATAAAACATTGACTTATTAAGGGTGTCAGATTTATCAGGCTTAAAGATAAAAGACACAGATCTTATTTTCTGTGTTTACTGTGCATATGTGTTCGCGTTTTAACATCCCTAAGTTGATCTACCTGTGTCCCAGGAATCGATGGAGGTCACAAAATGCATCACAGTATCGACCCATTGCAGGGCTGTAAAAAGGAGGCAGTTATTAAGGTGTAAAGGTGTTGAAATACATTCAGTGCTGTGCCATAAACACACCTGACTTTGTAGCAGGACACCACAGCAATTTAATTGCAGTGTGCTTGGTGGTAACATTGAAAGTTATTTAAAGAAAATTGCAAAGACAAAATGTTTCCATAGTTTCCCAATGTTGTTTAGCCCAAACAAAGATGTATTGAAGGTGGCATATAATAGAAAATTGACTTGAATTGCTTGCAAACAGATAATTGGGTTTCCCGAATTGCCTGCCCACCAATCAAGTGTGAAATTACACAACTAAGTGACTCTTTTGTGAGCTGCGCGGTTCTGAAAAGGTGTCTAATAGCAAGCCGTTCTGGATTTTGGGGGTTCTCCACGCGTGACTTGGAAGCTTGGGCTCTTGTGCGTTCTTTTTTAGCTGGTGAGAAAGTGGGGCAGAAGTGTGCGATAATTCTAAATCCTGAGGGTATTTTGGTAAAAGCAAGTTATTAAGACACCTAGGAATTGTTTTAAATTGTGAAAACATCCCCTAATTTGTCCTCTTTAATAATTTAACAGAAACAAAAATGAACTTCAGACAAGGTGATTGTGGGTGGGCTATAGTTATTGGATTTTTCCCCATTAGTATGCCCGGCATCATCAAGAGACTCTACGGTGATTATCAGGGTGTTGAGATGCAGAGCTCACCTCGAGGTCAAAGGAAGAGGGTGTCTTTCGCTCTTTTGGCCTCGTTAGTTAATTACGGCGCAGACTGGCAATCGCACTCAATTTGGCCTCTTTGCGCATGCAGAATACGTGAGCGATTGACCCAAAAATTATATGCTTCAAAGTGAATATCAAAAGTATGTGTATCAGAAATGGCACCGCCAATACTTGTGCAATTCTGTGTATTTTTTTTTTTTTTTAATTGCTTTTAAAATGTCAAAATAAAACATTCTTTGAGGGGGTGTCTAAAAGAGGTTATTATCAAAACATATCTCCCATTGAAAAACGTGACTACCACTGGTACCACTACTACTTTAGTGAGCCATCCGTGTCAGTAGACTGCATATCAGCCAGCATCAAAAGATTAACTCTGCGTTATATGAGCAAAAACATTAATAATATGTTTAGCACTAGTTTTTTGTTTGGGTAGGTTGCTACTTCTTTCTTGGTAGATTACTATTCCTGTTGGATTCACTTTATAGACACATTTCCTGAGCAAAACATGGCAGCGCCATCTTTGAAATTTTCTGCTAGGGACTTCCGGTTTAGACAAAACAACATGAAGTGCTGTTGAAGTAGACAAAGTTAAAACTGTAAAATCAAACCAGAGGAACCTACGGAAGCTCCAAAAATGGATTCAGCACGATGTATATCATGCTTCAGGACTTTGTGTTATGCGTTTGTTCTTATCACTTCATTGATCGTTCGTGGAGAAAATTTTATCCGTGCAGCCCGTGTTAACATGAGGTGTAGATTGATACGCCGACCACTTGAGTGACCAACATGAGGCAAAATTACGAACAAAATTACAGTTGCTTAATATAGAAGGGCTGACACCGATTTTGTTGTTACCAGGAAATAATACAAGGTTACAGTTATGGTATTATGAGCTCATCACCAATGTGCATATAAACACAAATCGTATGTCATTCTTTTTTATTGCCGATATTGATTGCAATAAAACTTTTGGACAACATGATTCCATTTCTTGATTTATTTAAAAAATGGTGCATGTGCAAAACAGGTTAATAAATCACAAATCATGAAATATTAGAAAAATATTAACGAAGTTGGAACATAATTCGAGCCTTCCGTTATCAAAGTAGAATGCATGTCTCTGCATAAAGTTGTGGTCAAAAGTTTACATACACTTGTGAAGAACATAATGTCATGGCTCTCTTGAGTTTCCAGTTCTTTCTACAACTCTGATTTTTCTCTGATAGAGTGATTGGAACAGATACTTCTTTGTCACAAAAAAACATTCATGAAGTTTGGTTCTTTTATGACTTTATTATGGGTGAACAGATAAAAAGTGATCAAATCTGCTGGGTCAAAAATATACATACAGCAGCGCTAATATTTGGTAACAAGTCCCTTGGCCATTTTCACTTCAATTAGGCGCTTTTGGTAGCCATCCACAAGCTTCTGGTTGAATCTTTGACCACTCCTCTTGACAGAATTTGTGCAGTTCAATTAATTTTGATGGTTTTCTGACATGGACTTGTTTCTTCAGCATTGTCCACAAGTTCTCAATCGGGTTTAAGTCAGGACTTTGGGAAGGCCATTCGAAAACCTTAAATCTAGCCTGATTTAGCCATTCCATTACCACTTTTGATGTGTGTTTGGGGTCATTGTCCTGTTGGAACTCCCAACTGCGCCCAAGACCCAATCTTCGGGCAGATGACTTTAGGTTATCTTGAAGAATTTGAAGGTAATCCTCCTTCTTCATTATCCCATTTACTCTCTGTAAAGCACCAGTTCCACTGGAAGCAAAACAGCCCCACAGCATAATACTACCACCACCGTGCTTGACGGTAGGCATGGTGTACTTGGGGTTAAAGGCCTCAACTTTTCTCCTCCAAACATATTGCTGGGCATTGTGGCCAAACAGCTCGATTTTTGTTTCGTCTGACCACAGAACTTTCCTCCAGAAGGTCTTATCTTTGTCCATGTGATCAGCAGCAAACTTCAGTCGAGCCTTAAGGTGCCGCTTTTGGAGCAAGGGCTCCCTTCTTGCATGGCAGCCTCTCAGTCTATGGAGATGCAAAACACGCTTGACTGTGGACACTGACACCTGTGTTCCAGCAGCTTCTAATTCTTGGCAGATCTGCTTTTTGGTGATTCTCGGTTGAATCTTCACCCTCCTGACCAATTTTCTCTCAGCAGCAGGTGATAGCTTGCGTTTTCTTCCTGATCGTGGCAGTGACAAAACAGTGCCATGCACTTTATACTTACAAACAATTGTTTGCACTGTTGCTCTTGGGACCTGCAGCTGCTTTGAAATGGCTCCAAGTGACTTTCCTGACTTGTTCAAGTCAATGATTCGCTTTTTCAGATACGTGCTGAGCTCCTTTGACTTTCCCATTGTAGCGTTTGTGGGCGTTTGCATCCAATGAGCCCTATTTAAATGGCCTCAGAGAAGTCAAAATTGCTAATTCGTGTTGCTGTATGTATATTTTTGACCCAGCAAATTTGATCACTTTTTCTGTTAACCTATAATAAAGTCATAAAAGAACCAAACTTCATGAATGTTTTTTGTGACAAAGAAGTATCTGTTCCAATCACTCTATCGGAGAAAAATCAGAGTTGTAGTAATAACTGGAAACTCAAGAGAGTCATGACATTATGTTCTTCACAAGTGTATGTAAAACTTTTGACCACAACTGTATATCCAACAACGTACAATAAGTGTTGTGAGGCACATCAAGTTGTCTTCCATTGTCTAACAGCGTTTTTCACCTGTAAACAAACAAAAACATTTAACACTTGCATTTATGCATTTAAGGTAATAAGCCCATGTATGACTTGTAGTAGATGAGTGCTTGTTTTCCATTTCTTTATCATTGTATAACTAGATTTAGCAAAGCCAATGATGTCTCAGCCGTGACGCAAAACACAGAATTGTAGTCAAATTGGACATAATTGTGTCTAGCCTAGAACTCCAGACTCACCGCTGTTCCAGCAATAGAGTCTGGCCACTGTTCAGCGGATCAAATTCCCAGGGCGGAGAAAGCCACAGCAAACAGACAGCCGAGTGGACCAATCAGCGACGGGCAGACGTGACGTTGGTAAAGCAACAAGAAACTAGGGTTGGGAATCTCTGGCTTGAAGCCAATTCGATATGTATCTAAATACACAGGTTACGATTCGATTGAAAAACGATAAATTTTTAAGGCCGAGCGATTCGATACGATTCGATACAGTTTAAGAACGATACGGTTCGATACAGAATGAAAACAATACGATAGTAAACATTTGTTGTGTGTGTTCATACAGTATTTTAAAAATATAAAAAAGACCACATTTTTTAATAGCAAAATTAAACAACAAAATTTCATACCAATGTTATGTTTTATTTTTTTATGAGAAAAAAAATAAGCCTTACTATATGACCGTCATTTTGTTGGATGGGATTGATAATACAATAAAACTCCAGTCACAGACAACAATAAAGTGCAGTAATTATTAATTATATGCAGCAGCTCTTGAAAAAAAAAAGAATCAAACCTGCTAGTATTATCATAAATAAATAATAAATTATGCTTTACGACTGGTATAATTGGAGGAATAAAAACATGGCATTTTAGACAGACAGGTCAATAATTATTACTTTGACTTTGCTGTGTATTAGGTTATTCTTTTATGCCTGTGCTTCCTCATTTTTTATTGCTCATCACTGTCCATATCTTTTTGGAAGGGCAGATTTTTCTTGAGGAAGATCAACTAATCCACATGTTCATGTTTAAGTAGACTGCGTTTCGCGGAAACAATATGCCGCCCTTTCCAGCATTGTAGTGGGTTATTTTTCAGGGTTAAAACTCACGATTTCTGTACCGCTCCACACTTCACACAAGCTCTGTCCCATGCGAACAGATCTGGCCGCCTTCATCACTTCAAAGTCCGACTTTTTTTCCTGGGTGCGTTGAAAATCAATCACAGCACGTCGCTGCCGTCGGTGATCACACTGCCCATTGTTTTAGCATGTTGCTTCGTTGCCACTACTAGTTTCTTTTTGGGCTGTGAAGAAATTGCTATGGAGCGTGCGTCACAGTGGTTTCGTTAGCTCTCGCGTTGTTATGACACGCCCGTGACGATCGGGTAATGACGGCGAATAATAGCGGTTCTGCCGAAATGCATGGGAAGTTGAGGCAACCACGACTGCGAGTAGTGCTTGTCCATATTATATCATGCGTGCGGTCTCGATCTAAGTGTGCGCTGTGTGGTGAATGTCATTCACTGAAAGACACAAGCGCAGCATGTGAAGTAAAAGATAAATTATCATATTAAGCAATGCATTGAACTAGGCATTAGAAACCGATTCTTGTGCTCGCGATAGCCGAATTCTATCTCTACTATCGGTTGATTGAATATTTAATGGCTAATTACTGTCGAATGGTAACTTTACTATCGATACATCTGTATCTCTCACCTGGAAAACCGGATATCCGGTCGTATCGGTTTATCGTTCTCAAGCATACAAGAAACTAGCGCGAAGACGTAAACATATGAGGAGAGTGGAGAAGTTTATTCAACATGGCTAGTGCGAGACAGACATAGTCTTAGCGACTCAGTATTTTTTGGGCCATTTAAAACTGAATTTACCGCTGATAGGAACATATTTTCGTCTCTCCCGCTCGCCATCTGTGTTGTTGTGGAGACAACTTCAACGAATAAGAGTGACGTTGCTCGTTAAGCACGTGTCACGCAAATAAATGAATCTGATTGCACGGACGATTTCGTTCGGGCTCAAGAGGCCAATAAGGAGCTGGGTCTCAGACTCTATAGCTGGAACAGCGGTGAGTCTGGAGTTCCAGGCTAGATTGTGTCATCCTACACGTACTGGTTAGCAACAGGCTAGCAGCAGATAGCATGTGTGGCAGCCACTGGAGTACAGTAGTTGTATTAAATAATATTAAAGATCATCATAATTACAATCATCATAATTACAATCATCATCGTAATAACAATATCAAAGACAATCGCTTCATGCGCAATATTTTAGCTTTAGTATTTTTAGAGCACTGGACACATGAAAATGTGGCTCCACTGTTGTTTTGGTTAGAGAACGTGTCAAACGGAAGTCGCGAGCAGAAATGCGGAAGTACCTCGGAAAGTTGTCTATATTTGTGTGACAGTTGACATATATTGACCGCTAGTTTGGAATAAGCATTTATCAAGATTAGCAAATTATGTTGTCAAAATGATCAGCACAAAGGTTACAGTTAAAGTACGCAAACATTATCATTAGTCCGTTTAAAAAGACTGAGATTCCTCTTTATGGCACCTATTTAAAATTGCTGATAACTGGATTTTTTTAAGGGTCTCTGTGACCTTGTGATACAGTTTAATGGGAAGGCACATCCAGGCCAGGTCAGATCTTGATTTTGGCTCTTAAAGTGATGATGAAGGTTTATGAGAGAGTCAGCCATGTTGGAATACTGCCGAGAACAATAACTGTAAATGCATCGGAATCTCAATAACGTACTTTGAAACAGAGTTGTTAAACTCACTTATGATGATGACCATCTGTCCAAACAAGTCGGTGGTCTTCAGCGCCTTTGAAATAAAACCTCCCAGGTTAGTCTGCGTTCACCAGCATTTTCAAGGCAAACAATGCTGATGGTTATGTTGCTCTCTCAGAGAATCATATTAAGAAAAGTGAATCTCCGTGAGGACTTAATCTTTTGAGCTGTTCAGCATTTTGCAATGCTTTTCCCTGAGTGGTACCTTGCAGTGCTTACATTTTGATATTGCAGGCTTCTGCAGTTGCTTTGCTTTTGAAATACAGTTGAGCTTAATGCCGGGCCAGTGTCAAGAAATTTTTACGTGAAAGTCTCTGAATAGCCTTAGTATGCATGTGCCGGTATGAGCCAAAATGTCACTGTTTCACGGTATCCCGGTATTGCAATTACAGCTCTAAAATGTGTTTTTTTGAGATTTCTGGGTTTAAAAAAACTTTTATTCCATTGAATAGGAACATTATTACCATCAGCACAAAAATAATTGAATTTTTTAACAAAAAGCATGTTTGTATGACTCATATCATGCTTACATTAAACACTCTTTCTCAACACAGACAGTTGCCAGAGAGAAAAAAAAAACACATTTTACCACCGCTAGACACTACTGGTGTCAACAATAATTGATGCGGCGATGCATCTCGATGCAGGGCATGGACGATTCGATTCAATGCGGGTAACAAGCCGAATCGATTCAGCGCATTTTAAAATATATAAGACTAATAGCCTAGACCTTGAGCCCGAACCCGACCCGACCCGACCCAACTCAACCCGAATTTCGGGCCGAGTCGGGCCCAAAATGTCAATGATTTACGTTCGGGTCGGGCTGGGTCAGGCCGGACTTTTTTTTTTTAAATAAATATTTGTATACTAAAACGATGTATGGATGTTAAACTAAGGAATATTTGTTATAAAAATAAATAAATTGGATAAAACAGAGAGAAGGCGCTTTGGTAATCCCAACCATGAGCCGCAGCAGAGCCAGTGCATTGTTTGCGCACATGAACGCCGTGGCCCTGCCCTCCTTTTAATCTTCCCCTCGCGCTTTGGCCTCTCTGCGAGTCTGCAACTGCACCCTCGTATTTCCTTTTCGAATTTCGAAATAGAGCAGCAAGAGGTGAAAAGCAAACTAAAGCCGGGGTGATTGAAAAGGCAAGAATCCACGAGTGCTGTGTGGAAAGGATTTAAATCCATAGTGGAAGATGCTACAGAAAACCGTGTCGGCCTTGCTGAATGCAACAAATGTGGCGCTTTGCTCTTGTACGAGAGCAGAAAGACTGGCACCTTGACGCTGAGCAGGCATTTTAAAAACTGTACTGGCCTAAAAGATGATATTAGTCAAACACCGTTATTATCATTTGTTTCGAGGGCTGCACCTCTTCGTGCAAAGCAGGACATCGTGGTGTTCCTTTAAATGTTATTATTTATTTTGTTTCAGTGCTTAAGGCAGGTTGTTCTTTTGTGTGTTCTAATGCGAGTCATTAAAATAAAGAATGTTATTTAAAAGTATTTTAGTTAATTTCTGTATATGCTGCTGTTCCTCTCATTGTCATAGAGGTGCGTAGTGAGCAAAATATCCCACACAGAAATATATTTAACAAACCTTTCCAGCGTTATTTCGTTGTGTCAATGCATTTATAATGATCAGAAAAAGAGGTAGACTATTTAAACATTAAGAAAACTTACGTTTTTTTCTGCCAACTCGAAGAAATTAAAATAAATGTCGATTGCATTTTGCCGAGGAAATGACTCATGAACTATCCACCTGTTAGAACAGACACAAAAATATAAAAGATATAAATGTTTATTGAATATGCATCTTACAGTGTTGTTTAACTGGGAGAATTTGTTACAAAAGACGGGCTTTAATTTGTTATCATTATGCACATGGCATCCTCACAAAAAACACAACCACGCATAATAAAACGAAATTTCAGGTTTTTTGCAAGCTAAGTTAATTGCTCGGGCTGGGTCGGGCTTGATTACGCGCGGTCCGGGCCGGGTCGGGCTGGATTTTTTTTAGGCCCGAACTAGGCTCTATAAAAGCACGTTAAAAAATCTTCCCTGCGCAATTCCCGCGATGCAACGGATTTGGTTCCCCCATTTGTATTATTATTCTCATGTTTACCTGTAGAGGAAGCTACTTTAAATTCAAAGCAATGCAGGGGGGACGAGGAACCCAAATCCGCTTCCTCACCGGAGTAACGTCACAGACATGCGCAGTTGCAATTGAGAAAGCAGAGAGATAGGACATAACATAACAATGGCTGAAGCGGAGAAAGAGGGAGTGCTACTGTGTGTAAAAAAAAAAAAAAAAAAAAAGAGAAAGCTCTGGTCTCATTCAAAGCACAAATTAAATGCTGTGATGTTTTTTTTTTGTTTGTTTTTTTTTTAAATATATATATCTGAAAGTAACCTATTTTCGTTTGACTTCAACCAGGAGTGACACAAGAGCCAATAAAAAGTTGTATAATGTCTGACCGCTTGTGTTGCCTCATGATTCACGAAAAATATGCTTTGCTTTAGAATTTTAATGCATCCCAAGCTTTAATGCATCGCGATGCATTGCCGAATCGAACCGAATCGAATCATGACCCTCTGAATCCAATTGAAATGAATCGAATCGTGGCCCTCCGAATCGTAATCGAATCGAATCGTGAGGGCAGTGCCGATGCACACCTCTACTAGACACACTAAACACGCTGGAGTTAACTCTCGTAGCTGGTGGAAAACGTTCATGACAGTGTTTACTAACCTTTAATTTTCTATAAATGCGAAACCATACTGGAGGTAAGCTTGTCGCAAAATGCAATAATTCCATTTATCGCACGATAAATAAAAATGAAGGCAGTAATTTTTCCGCTGCGATTTATCGCATCGCGTGCACGTGTGTGCGCACGTGCGGCAGACGTGCTGTTAAAATTTCGGATTCCTTATTACCAACTGTGCAAAATGCATCTTCGTTCCAGGTCCGGCAAAAAATAGCGCCGGAGCCAATCGTTCCCATTATATCCTATTGTTCAACGTATACCGGCCGCGCAAGTGCTCCAGATTGACTGCGGACCATCTCCGGCGTGGCGTTGTTGACGTATGGGTTAGTTAAATGCATTTTACCAGATATAAAATTACTACTACATAATCTGTGGTGATCGTTTGGTGCCCAGTTTTTTCGTCGAATTGCAGCAGTCCATCTCGCGCTCCTCTCCGGGTCTCTCGGAATACAGTAGAACTTCAAGTCTATCTTCTCTGTTACTGCAACCAATTGCCACACACGCCACCATTTTGATTATTAATGTTAACGAGCAGAAAAACGCCATAATAGGAGGAATTTACGTAGCGGTAATGCGTAAACACGACGAGCTGACGGACATTATGGCGCGGAGGCGTGGTTGTGACGTCATGTGAGTGGGGTCTATACATTGAAACCGGTAATCGGCACAGATCTAAGACTTAGTCTGTTAGACACACTCAGACTAACACTGCTCCAGGATCAAAAAAGACAAAAACAAAAAACTTACCACTTTTATAATATATAGCAAGATAGGCTATGCTAAATGGTTCTGGCGTTCTTGACTTGTCGGCAGGCAGATGCCTAATGTCTGTCTTTCAGTTACACAGTTGGTCAACCTGTTGTTCAGTCAGTCAGACTGACTAACTGTCAGTTGCTCATTCAGTAAGACATACTGTCAGACAGTCAGTAAAACAGACTCGGTCAGTCAGGCAGACAGTCTGTTTTTTTTCTAAGTTCGCTGACTTCCTCCCACATTCTAAAAACATGCAAGTAAGTGTCAAAGAAATTGTTTTTAAATTGGTGTTTTCAGGCTCCTTAGTGCGATTGCTTGTGTTACAGAATAGCCCAAATAAATCTTTTTGCACTCTAAATGCATTTTTAGCCGTCCATTAATGTGGCCCAGCCAAATCGGTGAAAGAGAGTGGGGAAGCTACTAAAGGGGTTAAAGATAAAGCATACTAAACAGTTGATTTCTGCTGGAGACCTTGGTGTTCCCTCTACTTGTAATACTTCCAGATGACAAGTAAAGAGGTCGTCAGGTTTAGGAAGTGATGGCAACAGCTGTAATCCCCACAAAGCTGCGGATGCTGAATGACTGAAGGCTGCAAAGAGTTCGTGGGGCTTAGTAGCTGATGCGCCTGTGTCGATTTGATTAAGGCGGCCGACACTCACACACAACACGCGGAAAAGGCTGCTTAGCGCTTTGCGCCTCGTCTCAGAGTACAGCAGGTTAATGATAAGTGGTGGGGACAGCTTTAGGATATGTTCTGAAAGGCTCATTTATTTTGTGTCGGCAACACAAATTGTGCGAGCATCATGCTCCGTGCTAGTTGGAGGGCTGAATAATTAAAATAAAATGCTATCTGCTTTTTTTCACTTGGCAGTCTCCAGAATAGTCCTAATTACTTGATGTCATTGTGTTGTAATATGCCATAGAAATTCTGAATGTTGCAATATTAAAGCTCGCCAAGTTCATTCTGAAGTATCTGAGTTACTAATACCAGAAATTCTACTTTTTATACCACCGAGGGTTCACCGGCACAAAGTGCACTGCTACAACTCTGGCCCTTTGGCCAACCAAGCAAATCGCAATGGAGGCTTGTCCTCATATGCTGTATCATGTCAGGCCATTCAGGTAGGCCGTGGAATAAATTGTCCTGCAATTCTTAACATATGTAAGACAAATGCTCAGGTGGCCAGTGTTCACCCTGCTGTCACTCATAACTTTGAATATCACGCCTCAGTTCACTTAACCTTTTAAAAAGAGAAAATAACTGAGAGTGGGCCAACCATTTTTCAACAGACTAGACCAGGCGCTGGGCCAATAGTGTCTTAAAATTGTGTTCAGTAGCACGAGTACATAGAAAACTTGAACTGTGAAGCGCATTTTTATAAGATTTTTTTTTTTTTTTTTTTTTTAATTGAGCCCCCTTGATGAATCTTTCAAGGTCAGGGTTGCAAATATGTGATGTGCTAGTTTAGTCTCTAAAAACTATTTCAATGGCATCACTCTCAGGAAAAAAATAATTAGTACAGTCCTTCACCAAATGCTGAACACTTGCTGTTGTGTCTTTCCTTTCGGTGTTTCGCTTTTTCATATTTTCTTCAAACATGAAAGTGAATAAATGGAAGTGAAAAGGGTGACCATGGATGAGAAATAAAGCATTGATCTATACTATACTGATGTACTTGCTTGATAAAAGAATAAGTTCAAATGTATTGAATGTCAGTTTATTGAATACAGTCCGGCTGCCGACTTCTTCAGTCAGTAAGGCCCAAGGACGAACGGTCACGGTCAGTCTGTCAGATAGTGAGTTAATCGGTGAGTCGACTGGTTGTTTGAATGGTCGGTAAATCACATAGTTTGGCAATCAGTGGGTTGGTTTTTAGTTAGTATTGTCAGTCACTCAGTTAGGCAGTCATTCAGGTGGTCATTCCTTAGTAATTTTATTAAATTGGTCTATTGTCAATTACATTTCTCGTCAGTCTGTTGGTTGTTCATTGGTTTGTTCAGCGGCAGGTCAGTCAGTTTGTTTGTCCTTTCATAAATAAGTGTTACTTGACAGTCCGTTCCTCCACATTAAGCTTAAAAAAACATGTAAACCCTTTGAAGGAGCAATCGCAGTTGAATTTATGTAATTTGAACACTGGACCCCAACACAAGGGCCCAGTGATTAGAAAAGAACAGACGAGAGAACTCGCGCTCCGGCCGACAATCATTTTCTCATCTCTGGGGTTGAGTGCAAGCCACCTTGACTTGAGGTTCTACTTTCATCCCCTTCATTACCGAGCATGTGAGGTGAATGTTTTCATTAAGGGTAATCCCTGGGGGATACATGAATAGATATTGTTCAGAGTCGCACTGATTCTTGCACCACATTGATACAACTCCACATATATTTACCCTTTATAGGGCACTCATTGAACCCAATGGCTGCCATTGGCGGCGCTAGATGTCCAATCTATTATGACTCTGGGACGAGTGATTGAACAAATGTTGAACATTTGTTCATTCACTCCTCTTGGAGTCCCAGTCAAAATGCATTGGACAGACAGTATAGCACTGTCATTGGCACTGAAACATGAGCATTCGAAGCCAGTCTTCATAGTCTAAATGAGTTGGACATCGTTGTCAATGGCAGGTGATGAGTTAATTGTTCTCTTATTTATTTTTTTCTCAAAATTAAACTTAGGGTTTTAAAAATATTTTTCAAAAGGAAGGAAAAACAGGAAAATTTCTTTTTTTTTTTTTTTTTTTTTTAAAGCAGCTACATGAAAACGTCACTCAATACCAACATTTTAATCACAAAAAAATTGTATTCATGCATGAAAATTTATATATAAAAATTAGTGTTGCACCGATACCATTTTTTGGGCCCGATACCGATACAGATACCTGGCTGTGCAGTATCGGCCGATACCGATGCCATTCCGATACCACTCTGTTAGCAAAAAAATAATAAAAAAATACACATACATATATATAAATTAATATATATATGTATGTATAAGGGATGCAACGATACAGTTAAGTCATGGTTCAGTACGATTTTCGATACAATTCAATACATTTAATGCTCTGAAACAGAAAATACAACTGTTGTTATTATTGTTATTTTTATTTGCTAACAAGCAAAAATAACATCATATATAAAAGCATTATTGTGCATAATATTTATGTGCTTACTTCTTACTGATCTGAAGAAATTTTGTATATAAGTGTTGAGAACAATCTTTACTGTTTGTAAAGTGGGGCACACTGTTGATTGCTGCAGCTGTCTTAGCTATATTTACCATATAAGCAAAATATCCCATTTGTGGTCCGAGTCCATCTGTAACATGTACAGAATTAACACTATTTGCAGCATTATCTATAGTCACTGGTATGGATTGATTTGGCCTGCTTAACTTCCATTCAGTCATGGCGGTTTCTAATTCATCATTGTGGTATATGGACCACGCATCGCTCTAGGCTCACGCAGCTAATGGCATGGGATCTAATGTAGCACATCTAGGTTGCTATTTGATGATATCTAGTGTGTGCGCGCGAGAGCTAGCATGGGAGCTAACAAGGGACATCTTGGTTGCTATTTGATGATATCTAGTGTGCGCGCTGCGCCGCTTGAGTGTTTTCTGGCCACAGAAGTCACTTCTGCTCATTACTGCACAACACATATGACAATCGACTTTCATAAACAGGACGAGTTTGAAGTACGGTGCTCTTAATTTGCCACTCATTGTTCATCCTGAAACCGTGAGTTTGCTTAGTCTCCCACGATTTTAACCTTTCTGATCCCATCGGTGCTAAAATAGCTTACGCATGCTAATTGTTTGTGAATGCCATGTTAGATGAGCACCATAACATCGCGGATATGCGTTGTAGTTTCCTTAAAATTGAAGACGAAGGAGTTAATTTCGTATGGTAATTTCAAGACAAAGACATACAGATGTCATGCATCGGAATTTGGGAAGTTAGCTCACGTGGGGAGGACAGTGCATTTGCGTTCAAGTGATGCCAGTAGATGGTATCGGTAGAGCTGGGAATCTTTGGGCACCTTACGATTCGATTACGATTCAGAGGCTCCGATTCGATTATAAAACGATTATTGATGCACCCCCCTCCTTTTTTTTTTTTAATTTTATTTTTTTATATAAAATAAAGTTTTGTACATTAGTTCCAAAATTGTTCAAAAATACTCTCAGGCTAAACCAAACTACTATTTCAGTATCAAGTTAACATATAGCAGTAAACAAATATACAAAAATAACATTAAATTAAAAAAACTCCAGTCCCCATTCTGTATCAGCAGCTTTAAACTACATTCAATTAATTTAATGTTGTGAATCAACCGTTAAAGTTGTTAAAATTGCTCCCGTTATTCCATAATTTCCCTTTTGTCTACTTTTGACATGTGAAAGTTTTAAAACTATTTTAAAGATAGATTCAAGTCAATATTTTACCAATTTAGAAGTATTTTAGATAAAAAGTTAATTAGGTTTGCTTGGAAGGTTCGCTACAACAGCATTGCAGGGAAGTTTACTGCTTTAAGATGGCGGCCGTTTATCAACGCCCGCATCTAGCTTTTTGCAGATGTGCTATCTAGTCCTATATAAATGATATCTACCGTAACATTATGTAGCTTAGCTGTACTTGTAGCAGCTTTTCGGCAGCAGGCAGGTATGTTGTTGTGTTTTTTTATCTCGTGGCATGAGTTGAGCTAGAGCCGTGAGTTGAGCGTTAGCATTACCCGAGGGGCCGGTTAATGAGAAGCATAATGTTTAGCTACTCCCGCTCCGTTCCGTCCCGAAGTCCGCGCGGCGCGCTGAGTGTGTTGTACTTCCGCTTTACTTGGCATATTTCAATAATCGGAATTTGGATGTTTGTGAATCGTTCTCGAATCTTCCACGGCCGAATCGCGAATAATCTAAGAATCGGAAATTTTGCACACCTCTAGGTATCGGCGCCCTAAATGTTGGTACTCATCGATACCACCAATTTGGGCCGGATCGGCGCCCCCTGCCGATACTGGTATCGGTATCGGTGCAACTTTAATAAAAATGAGTACTATTAAAAAATACATATAATTTAAACTGAGACCTGGGTCCACATATGTTGACATCAAATTTTGGGTCCTGTAGGCCACACTAAATGCCTTGTGACCTACATAACCCAAAATATGATGTCCACTCACAGTGCTGGCCAAAAGTATTGCCCCCCTGCAATTCTTTCAGATAATGCTCGATTTCGCCCAGAAAATGATTGGAATTACGAATGCTTTGGTATCAATGTCTTCATTTATTTTGCTTGCAATGAGAAAACACAAAAGAAAATGAAAAAAAAAAAAGAAATATCATTTTACACAAAACTCCAAAAATGGGCCAGACAAAAGTATTGGCACCCTCAGCCTAATACTTGGTAGCACAATCTTTAGACAAAATAACTGCGAACAACCGCTTCCAGTATCCAACAATGAGTTTCTTACAAAGCTCTGCTGGAATTTTAGACCATTCTTCTTTGGCCAACTGCTCCCGGTCTCTGAGATTTGAAGGGTGCCTTCTCCAAACTACCATTTTCAGCTCTCGCCACGGGTGCTTTATGGGATTCAGGTGTGGATTGATTGCTGGCCACTTTAGAAGTCTCCAGTGCTTTCTCTTGAACCATTTTCTAGTGCTTTTTGAAGTGTGTTTTGGGTCATTGTTCTGCTGGAAGACCCATGGCCTCTGAGGGGGACCCAGCTTTTTCACACTGGGCCATACATTATGCTGCAAAATTTGTTGGTAGTCTTCAGACTTCATAATGCCATGCACACGGTCAAGCAGTCCAGTGCCAGAGGCAGCAAAGCAACCCCAAAACATCAGGGAACCTCCGCCATGTTTGAGTGTGGGGACCTTGTTCTTTTCTTTGAAGGCCTCATTTTTCCTCTGTAATCTCTATGTTGATGCCTCTTTCCAAAAAGCTATATTTTGTCTCATCTGACCAGAGAACATTCTTCCAAAACGTTTTTTGGCCTTCTCTTCTTCAATTTTCGCAAGCTCCAGCCTGGCTTTTTTATGTCTCTGGATCAGAAATCGGGTCTTCCTGGTCTACCATAGAGTCCTTTTTCATTCAGACGCCGACTGATAGTACGGGTTGACGCTGTTGTACCCTCAAACTTGTTTGGATGATAGTCGAGGTTCTTTATCCACCATCCGCACAATCTGTCGTTGAAATCTCTCATCAATTTTTCTTTTTCGTCCACATCTAGGGAGGTTAGCCACAGTGCCATGGGCTTTACACTTATTGATGACACTGTGCACGGTAGACACAGGAATATTCAGGTCTTTGGAGATGGACTTGTAGCCTTGAGATTGCCCATACTTCCTCACAATTCTGCTTCTCAAGTCCTCAGACAGTTCTTGGGTCTTCTTTCTTTTTTCCATGCTCAATGTGGTACACACACGGACACAGGACAGAGGTTAAATCAACTTTAATCCATTTTAACTAGCTTCAAGTGTTATTTAGTTATCGTGTCACAGGTACAAGTCACAGGTACTGTTAATTACACAAATTACAGAAGCATCACATGATTTTTCAAAGGAGGCCAATACTTTTGTTCGGCCCATTTTTAGATTATTGTGTAAAATGATAATGATTTTTTTCCCCCATTCCCTTTTGTGTTTTTTTTTAATTGCAAGCAAAATAAATTAAGATAATACTACCAAAGCATTTGTAATTGCAATCATTTTCTGGGAGAAATTGAGCATTATCTGCCTGAATTGCAGGGGTGCCATTTTTGCCAATACTTTTGGCCAGCACTGTAGGTGGACGTCACATCAGGTCTTTTTGAGGTTAGATTAATTTAAATTACCGAAATTGCTACTTGCCCTCTATAGTGGTAACGGATGCGAAAAACCTTGGATCATATACTATGTTGCCATGAAGCTTTTTTTGAATGGTTTTGTGACTCATGTACCACCAACGGAAGGGGTATGTTGGACATATTTAATGGCGATGAAAACTGACATTTGGGGTTTTTGTGAAATCCCAGTTTAGATTTTATAGCTTTGTTTGGGAGTAGGGTAGAATTAAGCTGTGTGAATGAAGTCTATTCCACATTGAATTCTGCCTTTGTTACATAGTACCCTTGAAGCATGGAAATTTATGGGTCCAAGTTAGACCTGGGACAATAAGCGGCTTGGAGGGAAAATAAGCAGCTTCCATGGCCTGCGTGTCTGGTGCTTGTATGTCAAGCAGTTTACTCGTTTAGTAAGTTGGATGTTCTGTTGGTAGGTGGTTCCTTAGTTATGCAATTGACGCACATACTTTTTAATTAAGTAGTGTGGCAGTTGGTTTTGGCAAATCTAAAGTAGTAACTCTGAAGAAAGCAACAAATTCAGAGTTGAAAAACAACCCCCCCAACAAAAACATTTTTCCCAGCTTTACATCCACAGGCAGTTGTGTTCTAAGCGTACGTGAACTGAGTGCAAGCATCTCAGTCTGGCGCATTCACAATGATGTCTGCACTGCCCCGCAGAGTGTGTTTGCTCTCTCTCTCACCACTTGCATGCTAAGCACCGCTAGGTGACTTGTAGCCTCTCTGTGTCAGAGCCAGTCTCAACCGAATGCCAGAACCCAATTAAACACGTAAACCCTCCCGACACACAGTAGCAATGAAAGTGTTGTAGCCTAAAGTTGGCGGCTATTGACTTGTCATATCCATTTCCTGGTTGCTTTACACACCCACTGTTGAATTAACTCATTAACCGCCACTGACAGCGATAAACATCCATGGTGTTTGTTTGTTTGTTTGTTTGTTTGTTTGTTTTTATTATCATCATTGGTATCATTGACATTTACAAGATAGCATTGTGATAAGATTTATTAACCCGAAGAAAAGACAAGAGCTGACGGGAGAAGCCTGGGCTAATTAAATCCCGTCCCCAGTAAACCAAAGGACGCAAATCTTCGCATGATAGTGTAGACATTTCACATTGTGATACAAGTGCATTTTTTTTTTTTTTTTGGATGAATGAATTATCTTCCCAGTAGTCATTGATTAGACGTGGCACTTGGATCATTCAGTCAATCATCCGATTGCTCACTGATTCGGTGAGAATTTATCTGCTAGGAAATCTTCCAGTTGATGGAGGACAGCCGAGGGGGACACGGAGGCCCTCCTCCGCCGCATCCCGCGCAGGTGGTTCACTCCTCGTCAGCCCTGGCTTGGTTCACGCGAACAAGCCTCTCTTGGTCCCAAATCTCCGTGATGATTTTCGTCACCATTTGAGCTGTGGCAACATTAGACGCTGTTAGGTCCATATTCACCTGTGATAAGTCATCACAGGCCTTGTTGAGGCTGGCGTGCCCCGCATTGATAACATCGCCGATATTGCGAGCAAGCTTCATTGCTTCTCTATGGTGTCGCACCACTTTCGCCGAGAAACGGAGCATCCAAAGGGCACCAATACCTAGCAGGAGAGCGAGAACCAACAGTGTGCTGAACACGTAAACATCTTCGACATCCTCAATGTCAAGCGCGGTCAAGCATATGGGCCTCCATTTTCCCCCTATCTGCCCTAAAACCAGACGTGAAAGTGTTGGCCGGACATGGGCGTTGGCTCGATGTAGGTTGCATTGTTGAGAAAATCTTGTCCAAAGTACTTAGGGACCAATTGAGCAGTTCCATGACGCATAAGATTGGTACAGAATTAATCACAACTAGACAGTGTTGCCAAATCATCAGAGCAGTTTGGAGCGTTGTTAACTTCCACTACTGATTTTCAACTGAGTTCCAGACTATTTACAGGCCATGATTTGGCAGCCAATGAGTTAAACAAATGGCCACCATTCACGGTGATAGACGTCCAGTCAATTTGAACAGGGAAGGAATGCAGCGAATCAAAAATTATCTACTTCATAAACACTTTTCACAATATTTAGGGCCTAAAATAGTCTGAGGTGCATTTACCCAAAAGCAGTTGATGTGAACCATAGTTTAACTCATTGGCTGCCATTGATGGCGAAAGACGTACAGTATTCATTCATTTGCTGCCGACCCTCTCAGTTCGAATGGATTGGACATCTACTGGTGGGGATGGTGGTGCAGGTGGTTGAGTGGGATCGAGTCCAGCTCCTACTTGTGCCCATTGTTGTTGTATCCTTGGGCAAGATACTTCAACCTACTTGCCTGTGGTAAAGTAGTGCGAGAATGAGTGGGGGATTGTGGTCAGAAGGGTCGATGGCAAAAATTGGCTGCCTTGCTTCTGTCAGATTGCTCCAGAGCAGCTGTGCCTATAATAGCAGTTTACCACTATCTCGTGTGGAGTAAAAGAATGTAAAGCTTCTTTGGTTGTCATGAAAAGTGCTATACTATAAATCATTCATTTTTTGTGCCACTTATCCTCACGAGCGTTGTGTACTATGGGCAGTAGGCAGGGTACACCCTGAATTGGTTGCAATGAGACTATGCCAAGGTTTATAACGCAGGTCTTAATGCACGAATCGGATTTTTTCGTGTTTTTCTAACTCGAGTTAGGCATTAACTTGACAGTCTGAACGGGAAAAGTAGCATAAAAGTGGAGCATCTCAAATCCGATCTTGGTCACAATTGTGTGTGGTTAAAATCCGATCTGGGCCACATTTTTCCAGAATGTGGCTGTTAGAGGTGCGCGAAATTTCCGATTCTTAGATTATTCGCGATTCGGCCGTTGAAGATTCGAGAACGATTCCCAAACATCCAAATTCCGATTATTGAAATATGTCAAGTAAAGCGGAAGTAAAACACACTCAGCGCGCCGCGCAGTCTTCGAGACACAATGAGGAACAAGGCGAGAGTAGCTAAACATCATGCTTGTCATTACCCGGCCCCTCTGGTAATGCCAATGCTCAACTCACGGCTCGAGCTCAACTTATGCCGCGAGATAAAAAAAACAACAACATACCTGACTGCTGCCGACAGCTGCTACAAAGTACGTCCACATAATATTACGGTAGATATCATATTTACATAGGAATAGATTCAATATAGACTCGGTGGCATTAGCAGCACATCTACAGAAAGCTAGATGCGGGCGTTAGTAAACGGCCGCCATCTTAAAGCAGTAGACTTCCCTGCAAGGCTGTTGTAGCGAACCTTCCAAGCGAACCTAATTAACTTTTTATCTAAAATGCTCCTAAATCGGTAAAATATTGACTTGAATCTATCTTTAAAATAGTTTTAAAACTTTCACATGTCGAAAGTAGACGAAAGGGAAATTATGGAATAACGGGAGCAATTTTAACAACTTTAACGGTTGATTCACAACATTAAATTAATTGAATGTAGTTTAAAGCTGCTGATACAGAATGGGGATTTGAGTTGTTTTTAACTGTTAACTTGATACTGAAATAGTCGTTTATTTAAGCCTTTTTTTACAGGACTACGTTAGCGATGGAGCTGTGCATTAGCATTAGCGCCTAGCTTGAACGCAGCTTTTAGGGGAGAGGTGAGCTTGACAACAATCATAAAAATAAATAAAATGGGGGGGGCGTCTTTCTGTGCTTCAAATGAGCAATATTTCAAGATTGCTTACACGGCGAAGAGTCGGGGCAAACTGTCCGTATGCGTGTGTGTCATGCTAGCAATCCATATCAACTTTGAATATAAGACTAAACAGGGATTATTTATGTCTGTTATTTGTGTCCTCTTTTTGGAAATCAAAATATAATCACCCTAGAATGACGTCGAGCCAGCAAGCTCCTGCGTATGCTGGCCAGTTTGCTCAGCGCATCTCGGAGTACGAATCAGTGCGCATGTGTGATACTTTAATATGCTCAATGGACAAAGGCAAGCCAAAAATTGTGCATTAAGACGTGCAGTATGAACCTAGCCTATGAGAAAAACAACCATTCATGCACACACACACTCATACCTACAGACAATTTAACGTGATCAATAGGCCTACCACGCATGTTTTTGGGTTGTGGGAAGAAACCGGAGTCCCCGGAGAACTTGCAAACTCAACACAGAATGGCCGGAGCCCGGGATTGAACCCGTGATCTCAGAACTGTGAGGTAGACATGTTAACCACACTATGCCGCCTACTATAAATCCAATGCATTATTTTTATTATTAGAATTGTTAGAGGTGGGAATCTTGGGTCACCATACGATTCAATTGCGATTATAATTCAGAGGCTACGATTTGATTATAAATTGATGAAAATGCACCCCCCTGGCAGCACGGTGGTGCAGTGGTTAGTGCTCCTGCCTCATAATTCAAACATCACATATGATGGTGCTTTTAGCTGCTTTTAATATTTTGTTCATTAGATATAAAAATAGTACAAAAATCCTGTCAGTCTTAAATAAACTGCTATTTCAGTTTCAAGTTGACATTTCAAAACAGTCAATAAAATACTCAAGTCCTAATTCTGTATCAACAGAATAAATTGTAGCATTTTGCAGCAATATATAATTTTTATCCAACCAAAAGGGCAATCAGGTACAAATGAAAGACTGTGTACTACTACTTCATACAAAAGGCTAAAAAAGTGTTTTTCTGCTTTTTAAGTTGTGTAAACATGAACATGCAAACATTAATGGGTTTCCCTGAAGTACAAATCATTAAAAAAAAAAAAAAAACAAGTCCAATGGCAGCCGAACCTGAACAATATGCAGGACAGGTCAAGTGTGTTTAGCTGATAAGAAAATTCCATGTTCTTGTACTGTATAAGAACAGGAGTTGATCCACATGCTCAAATGAAAGTGTGCTGCGCTGTGCATTGACTCCTGCAGTCAAAAAAACAAGGTTCTGCATGTGGGCGTAGCATGTCAGATGGCTAACGTTACCCGGCTAAGCAGCGACAACCATACAGTGGTTATATATATAAGTATTATATTATATAATATATGTATTTAGTCAACCACTAATTGTGCAAGTTCTCCCACTTAAAAATATTAGAGAGGCATGTAATTGCCAACATGGGTAAACCTCAACCATGAGAGACAGAATGTGGAAAAACCCAGAAAATCACACTGTTTGATTTTTAAAGAATTTATTTGCAAATCATTGTGGAAAATAAGGTCAATATCAAAAGTTCATTTCAATATTTTGTTTTGTACCCTTTGTTGGCAATAACGGAGGCTAAACGTTTTCTGTAACTGTTCACAAGCTTTTCACACACTATTGCTGGTATTTTGGCCCATTCCTCCATTCAGATCTCCTCTAGAGCAGTGATGTTTTGGGGCTGTCGTTGGGCAACACGGACTTTCAACTCCCTCCACAGATTTTCTATGGGGTTGAGATCTGGAGACTGGCTAAGCAACTCCAGGACCTTGAAATGCTTTTTACGAAGCCACTCCTTTGTTGCCCTGGCTGTGTGTTTGGGATCATTGTCATGCTGAAAGACCCAGTCACGTCTCATCTTCAATGCCCTTGCTGATGGAAGGATATTTTCACTCAAAATCTCTCGATACTAGGCCCCATTCATTCTTTCCTTTACACAGATCAGTCGTCCTGGTCCCTTTGCAGAAAAACAGCCCCAAAGCATGATGTTTCCACCCCCATCCTTCACAGTGGGTATGGTGTTCCTCGGATGCAATTCAGTATCCTTTTTCCTCCAAACACGAGAACCTGTGTTTCTACCAAAAGTTCTATTTTGGTTTCATCTGACCATAACACTTTCTCCCAGTCCTCTTCTGGATCATCCAAATGCTCTCTAGCGAACCGCAGACGGGCCTGGACGTGTACTGGCTTCAGCAGGGGGACACGTCTGGCAGTGCAGGATTTGAGTCCCTGGCGGCCCATTGTGTTACTGATAGTAGCCTTTGTTACTGTGGTCTCAGCTCTCTGTAGGTCATTCACTAGGTCCCCCCGTGTGGTTCTGGGATTTTTGCTCACCGTTCTTATCATTTTGATGCCACGGGGTGAGCTCTTGCATGGAGCCCCAGATCGAGGGAGATTATCAGTGGTCTTGTATGTCTTCCATTTTGTAATAATTGCTCCCAGAGTTGATTTCTTTACACCAAGCGTTTTACCTATTCCAGATTCAGTCTTCCCAGCCTGGTGCAGGTCTACAATTTTGTCTTTGGTGTCCATCGACAGCGTCGACAGTGGACAGGTGTCTTTTATATCGATAATGAGTTAAAACAGGTGCCATTAATACAGGTAACGAGTGGAGCCTCGTTAGACCTCATTAGACCTCGTTAGAATAAGTTAAGAATAAGACCTCTTTGACAGCCAAAAATCTTGCTTGTTTGGAGGTGACCAAATACTAATTTTCCACTCTAATTTGGAAATCTTTTTTTCCCACATTCTGTCACTCATGGTTGAGGTTTGCCGATGTTGACGATTACAGGTCTCTCTAATCTTTTCAAGTAGGAGAACTTGCACAGTTGGTGGTTGACTACATACTTACTTGCCCCACTGTATTAGCTGCGTTGTCTGTAACAACAAAAACATCTTTTTTTGCGATGTCCCATTCATTTACAGCAGCGCTTAGCAGCTCAGCCATATTAGCACCTGTGTGGTTTTTTAATGCATGGCACGTAATGGCGAGTCGGTCTATATCACCAGTGATGGCATATATTTTAATTTTGTCTGCTTGTAGAGAGCCTGGACTGCTGTGTTAGTGAAATAGCGTCGAGGTGGTATGACCTGCCTCGGCCCTATTGCTTTCAACATTCTTCGAAATCCCCTATTTTATAGACGATGATTTTTTTCGTTGAATCCAAAATAATTCCACACGTCTGCTTTTATATTTTTGGGAACAGGTCTGATCTCACGAAGAAGCTGCTATGTTAGGTCAGCCATAGGCATGTGCCGATTACCGGTTTCAAGGTTTACCGTGGTATGAAAATGTCACGGTTTTAAAACCACTGAAATTTTCCGTCATACCGTAGTACGGTATGAGCTATTTTTTTATATCCCAAAAATGCAGCGACAAATCCGTGGCTTGGAGCAGCCGCGCTCATCCCTCCCCCTCCAGTTGTTCCTCTGTCCTGTGTCTGTCGGTGACACTACACCTGAGCTTTCCCCCCTCAAAAAAGACAAAGTCGCTAGTATGGGAGTACTCCGTCTAGTGAAAAGAAACAGACGGCTGCGGCTTAGAGGAGGAAGGACAGCCGACACGTTCGCCGAGAGTGGTCACCAGGGGAAGTCACACATCCAACATGATTTCACATTTACGTGACCATCATCTGTCACTTTACACAAGATTTAATGCAAGTGAATGCTGTCATCGTTTCCAAGCAGCTATGAGAAGTTCACTCAAGCGTGTTTAGTGTGTCTAGCGATGGTAAAAAAAAATACTATAGCATGTTAACATGTTAACAAGGCAGATAACGTGAATGGTTAGCATGCCAAGACGGCTAACTAGTTTCCTCTCTATCATTAGACCACTTTTGTAAAGTCTTCCATAGTGCTGCAACGAGTAATCGATTAACTCGAGTAATTTTAATTAAAGTGGCATTGTAATAGTTTGTTTTGAAAGTGTTTGTATTTAGTTTTATTGATTTGAGTCGATACACTGCCCACTATTGGCAAATGTGAATATGACATAACTCATTTCACATGGCTGAATCCAGCTGCTCCTTGTTAAGACCAACATAAGCTACGTTTTTGTTGGAACTAATGTGTTGTTTAATGCATTCGTAATTTAGTTTATAGGTATATATAGCCGTTTTTTGTGGGAATATGTATTTGAACCATTTTATAAGAGCATTGTAAATAAATAAATAAATAAAAAAAGTCTGCATTTTAATGCAATACCGTGATACCATGAAACCGCGGTATTTTTGCTTAAGGTTATCAGACCGTCAAAATCTCATACCGGCACATGCCTAGTTAGCCATGCTTGTTGCTGTTTTGTATCTAAGATGCGTGCGTTGTGGATCGGTACTCCTGGTCCGTTCCTTATAGTGTCCCGAAGACCGCACTGACTGTGTTTTAGTTCCGCTTTACGTGCCATATGTAAATAATCGGAATTTGAATGTTTGTGAATCGTTCTCTTCCACGGCCGAATCGCGAATAATCTATGAATCGGAAATTTCACACACCTTTAATAATTGTTATTAATACTAACAACAAACTAATTTAAGTTAGCAGCTGAAGCATGAAAAAGTCCCTGATGACCATGATTTTTACATCGGGGAGGGGGGGCAAATTTGACCATGTTCGCAGGTTGTCTTACTTTTACGGGGTCGTGTTAACAGTACCTGTGGGAGGCAAAACACCAAAAACTATCATCTTTTGTCTTTAGAAAAAGTCTAACATATGTTTTGACATACGAGACTCGGCGGAGAGCAAGTGGCTATTTCCAGGACAGGGAGTGAGAAAATGGCTCAGGGAAAAGCGATTCTTCTCACACTGCCTTGCACTTGTTTTTGTTGTCTTTAGCACCATAGATGTATTCAATGAGATTGTGTTGGATGGGGTTCACGGTATCTCCAGGAGGGTATGAAATGGATACGATGTTTTCTTTGTATCTACCTCCAACCTGGATAAGCAAACTGTGCGCGAGGGCTTAGCGGTTTTTATCCACATTAACTGGAAGCAAAAATAACTCTGTGAATGAGGTGGTGTACATATTTCTAGCATAGTTCCACAATCCAAAAACCTAAAACTGATAAGGTTTTAGACATTTTTAGCTTTTTGAAATAATGCCTTTGCCATTGGCCACCCAGACTACTTGAATATACAGTGGTATGAAAAAGTATCTGAACCTAATGGAATTTCTCACATTTCTGCATAAAATCACCATCAAATGTGATGTGATCTTTATCAAAATCACATAGATGAAAAATTGTCTGTTTTAACTAAAACCACCCAAACATTTATAGGTTTTCATATTTTAATGAGGATAGTATGCAAACAATGGTAGAAGGGGGTGGGGAATAAGTAAGTGAACCATCACATTCAATATTTTGTGGCCCTCCCTTTGGCAGCAATAACTTCAACCAGATGCCTACTGTCACTGCATATCTGTCTGGCACATTGATCAGGACTAATCTTGGCCCATTCCTCTCTACAAAATTGCTGTAGTTTAGTCAGATTCCTAGGATTTCTGGCATGAATCGCTGTCTTTAGGTCATGCCACAGCATCTCAATGGGGTTCAAGTCTTGACTTGGACTTGGCCACTCCAGAAAGTGTTTTTTTTGTTCTTCTGAAACCATTCTGAAGTTGATTTACTTCTGTGTTTTGGATCATTGCCTTCTTTCAGCATCCATCCTCTTTTTAGCTTCAACTGTCTGACAGACGGCCTCAGGTTTTCCTGCAAAATATCTCTGTAAACATTTGAATGCATTCTTCAATTAATGATTGCAAGTTGTCCAGGCTCTGAGGCAGAAAACAGCCCCAAATCATGATGCTCCCTCCACAATGCCTCACGGTGGGTATGAGGTGTTGATGTTGGTGAGCTGTTCCATTTTTTCCTCCACACATGATCTATGTGTTGCTCCCAAACAATTCCATTTTGGTTTCTCAATCCACAAAATATTTTGCCAAAACTTCTGTGGAGTGTCCAATCGCCTTTTTGCGAACATTGAACGAGAGACAATGTATTTTTTAGGGAGAAACGGCTTCCTCTTTGGAGTCCTCCCATGAACACCATTCTTGGCCATAGTTTTACAGATAGTTGATGTGTGTACAGAGACATTAGACTGTGCCGGTGATTTCTGTAAGGCTTTAGCAGACACTCTAGGTTTTTTTTTTTTTTTTTTTTTTTTTGCCTCTCTGAGTATTCTGCGCTGAACTCTTAGTGTCATCTTTGGTGGACGGTCACTCCTTGGGAAAGAAGCAAGAGTGCCAAACTCTCTTCATTTGTAGACAACTTCTCTGACTGTCGATTGATGAACATCCAGACTTTTAGAGATGGTTTTGTATCCTTTCCCAGCTTTATACAAATCAACAATCCGTGATTGAATGTTTTCAGACAGCTCTTTTGACCTAGCCATGATGCACATCAGACAATGCTTCTCATTAGGAGTGTGACAAAATATAGAAATGTTGATATATTGTGATACTTTGTATCCCAAAAGGTTATCGATATGATTCTGCCAAGAATCGAGATATAGTTATGAAAAGGTGTCAATGTCTAAAAAAATAAAATAAAAATGAACCTACAAGTTGTTACCAAAATTTTCCACCATAATAGTGTCTCAGTTAACTCTAAGGCTGCATTGACGGTGCTCGACGCCCAATCCATTTAGACTGAGGACGTTCGTTCATTCGAAACCAGAGCATTCAGTCATTCTGTTCGATTTCCAGTCACTGCCTATTCACTTGGGTGGTTTCCAGGTCATTTCCTGTTCTGTAACTCAAAATAAACTTGAAGAGACCCATAAAATACTCCAAAATCAACAGGAAGTAACTGAAAATCAAAAGGTAAATGACCTTAAATGACCCAAAATTACCTCATTTCCTGGCATTGGCTGCCACTACCGGCAATAGACGTTCAATTCGTTTGAAGTAGGAGGGATGGCAGCGAATTAACAAATATTCATTTGCTGCCACCCTCCCACTTCAAATGGATTGGACGTCTACTCATGATAAACTTATTCCAATATACAGCAGAAGCTTGTTTTTCTGTTTATTAGTTGTCTGTAGAATATCCTAGAATGATTTCCTGACCAATGTATAGATAATCGTTGTATCGCCATATTGTCAGATCATCGTCATCGTGAGCTTTGTATCGCATATTGTATCGTGAGGTACTAAGAGGTTCCCACTCCTACTTCTCATCGAGACATTTCTTACCGGGTGTGTATGTTTTATAGTGGGCAGGGAAGCTTTAAACCACTCATCAGTGATTGGGCACACACCTGACTTAAATTGTTTGGTAAAAATTAGTTTCAATTGCTCTTTAAGTCTCCTTAGGCAGAGGGTTCACTTCCTGATTTTCCCCATTCTGTCATTGTTTGCATGCTGTCCTCATTAAAATATGAAAACCTATAAATGTTTGGGTGGTTTTAGTTAAAGAAGACACTGTTTTTACATCTGTGTGATTTTGACAACGATCAGATCACATTTTAGGTGATTTTATGCAGATATGTGAGAAATTCCAAAAGGTTCAGATACTTTTTCATACCACTGTACACAGAACGAACCAGGCAAACTGTTAGGTCACTTCCAAATCACCTATTGTTTGCTTCATTTCACAATCTCCAAATCCCTGGCTCTGCCAACACCATACATGTAAGGTTTTTTAATATATTGCATCCTTTTAGACATTTTGAGAGAGAGGGGGCAAATGTACATTGTTTAATTTGCCCCTTTCCAGGCAAAATTAATTCATCATTTCGAGCCGTCAGTAGCAGCCATTCAGTTAATGAGACAGGATTCTAGTGGAAAATTTTGATAGCAACCTGCTTTTGCTTTTATTAAAGGGTATTAAAACACTAAGGGGCTGTGAGATATCAATAGAACCGTTATGTGGCAAGATAACAAATATTAATAAAGTTAACAAAAAAATAAATCGCATTCATGAGCAATTCTTAAAAATAGATCGAAAATTACGAACATTTCCGAAAGTATTCCGGAAACAGCCGAATGGGGTGGAGACGTCATAACAAGGAAACGAAAGGTTGATGCAGGTGCAATCGTTGTTTATCGACGAGAGAGTTGCGTTCCTGTTTTATCAAATAATCGCTACAATGGTTCAAAACTGTCATGCTATGTGGTCTACAAATAGCCATGTGTCGCAATGTAGTACCCATGAGTTCCCGAACGTGAGAAAAAGAGCTGGACTACGCAGACAATGAGTAAAGTTCGTCCGTGCTAAGAGGGCTAATTTTGCAGACCCAGCCTCCGGCACGGTTTTGTGTGGTACGCATTTTACACCTGAAAGCTATTCGAACTATGGACAAATGAAATCAGGTTTTGCTAAGAAATTGCTGATGAAAGCAGCCACCATACACGCGCAGCCACCTAAATGTCCTGCGATATCAAGAAAGAGGACGACTGGCTCTGATGAGACCACCCCAGGCTAACCAAAGGAGTGGAGCAGCCAAGCTCGAAATGGCCAGAGTGAGTACTCTTTTATAATAAAAACATATCACGCATTGGATACAGGACTGGACACATGTATAAATTATCGCTCGTAAAATATATAGAACAAATCCTTGAATCCCATTCATATTTGTGGCTGTTGGCAGAGCGAAAACCTATGATAGCACAATAAATGATAATTATTCTATACATTACATTATTTTGCGGTCACGGTGTATCAGCTTAACAAAAAGAAATGCAAAACAAACCATTCGGTGTTTCCCACACGATGTTGCCGGTGTTTCATCAGTGTGATTGCTCCTCTAAATGATCCTTTCATTAGGCTGCATTGGCTTTCGTTTGGGCTCAAATTGATAACCCAAAACACTAAAGAAAGGTTCATAACTCTCCTCGTCACCTGTTCGTTACGTCGGATTCATCGCTGCAACAAGTAACAAAATTGTCCGCTCTCATCACCGCCATTCAGTACTAAGCACTGAGCCGGTTGTTTCCTTGTAGTGACGTCACGCACACAATATGCTAGATTTCCGGGATCTCGTGGGCGGGTCCGTTTAGCTTGACAATCGATCCAAATTTCTATCATTTTCTTGGTGTTGCGATGTGTGTAATTACACGAAGTGGCATGATATGAATCCAAAAGGCATGCGTTTATGGATGAATGATGGAATATTAGCATTTCCCCAGGTGTTGTCATACCCTTTAAAGTGACACCTGTTAAAATTATGTATCGATTATACGTGGAAGCATTTCGCTAACCTATTGAGATACTAAGTATTGCAATATATCACCATATTTAATATTGTCACACCCCTCATGTCTATCATACTAGGATGCACAGAAAATGTCAGAAGGATCCATGCTTCCGACAGGAAGTCGTCCATTTTGGTTTGAAACGGATAAGTTGTACCTTATTAGTGAATTTACCAAATGAGTCCTGTTCAGAAGCAGGTATCATATACAGTAAAGGTGGGCAACAGTGAATATAAATAACCCGGAATCCCTACAAATATTTCCTTTATCAAAGACATATTACAGGAATTTCTTTGAATTATTGACTTACACGCTCAAAGTAATCCGCCTAAAGAAAAGAAAGTGTCCTGGAATGACTTGAGTCAAGCGCCTTTTATCGACACTGAGAGAAAAATCAATCTTCGAGGCGCATGCTAAAAATACTTCCAAGTGAGTCGCTGTGCTCTTCTTCGCGGTCGGGGGCTGCGCTGTCACACAAGGTCGCAGGTGCATGTTTCGTGAACAGCTAAAAGCTTTTGATGAGTGATTGCACGGGTGCAGCGCTGTCGCCTCTTGTGTTGTTGGCAACGCCGAGATGAAGCTTGTGCTTGCGCGAGAGTGTTTGCCTCTTGACCTCAAGATGTAATAACTTGAAATTAAAGATAATCCAAGCTGGCTTCCAGTGGAAAGATTCCAGAATATAGTGTATTTACTCAAATAGCAGTAATTCAAGTTGCGTCCTTTTCAACAAATTTGTGCCTCACTCACTTCTTAAATATTCTTTGCAATACATTTTTAGGAACTTTAGTCATATGGTTCATGATGTGAACCATATATTAACTCATTGGCTGCTATTGATGGTGATTGAGTATGCTAGCATTAATGCTAGTTCAGTCTCTTGTCTGCCCATGTCTTATTGATTTTCCAACTCTGACACAGAGGGTGCAGTCATCCTGATCCCAAAATGCAATGCACGCCTGGCTTCAGGAGCCACAGAGCTCAAACAAAGCAAGAGGTTCTTATATTTGTTCGGGTCGGGGTGGTGTTCATGGCCATGCAAGCAGGCAACACAATAGAGTTCGCAATTGGACCGAGACCACCTCCTTGGCGAGGTCCCGGCCCAGTTGTTTATATCCGCGCTGCAGTCTGGTAGCTGTGGTCACGCCCGGCCAAACAAACTAGATGAGCCACATTTTTTATATCAATCGAGTAAATAAGACCTCACAAGTGCATTTATCATTTACCACTCTCCTTGGTATGCAAGAGTGTATGTTTCTATAGACGGAGTTATATTTTGGGCGTAATTTTAATGCAATTTTAACTGATTTATCTGATAGAACCGTCGTGCAGCACTAATGAGGTCAGACTGATGGAAAATGACTCAGTGCCTGTACTGCAAATTACCTCAGAAATGCTGTTGCTTACCAAAATAGCAGCATGTAGATAGTCTCTCAGAGGAATAAAATTGTGGTGTCTTATTGACGATGAGGCTCTTTTCATCCTCTTTCTGTGAATTTAAATGATTTTTTTTTTTTTTTACAAGCATACATCCAATCAATTTGAACTGGGAGGGATGGCAGCGAATGATTCACTGCCTACCCTCGCAGTTCAAATGATTTTGACGTCTATCGTCGTCAGTGGCATTCAGTGAGTTAATATGGTCCCAGTCAGTCAATCTTGCCATCTCAAAAACAGGGCTAAATTGATTAGAAAAATCCAATATGTACTAACTTGATTGCCACATAACATAATTATGGCTGGGAAAAAAAAACATTTTAGAATTGAGTGTAGCTTATAAGGTTAAAATTAATAGTTCCTCCTGCCTAGGAACAAAAATGGAAAAAATATGGTTGTGTTTTGTGGCACTTAGGTCATAGCTGTTTTCAAAGACCCACATAATTTTATGCTCTGTGATGATGTAAGTTTTAAAGCTACGACAATAAAGTAGACAGGAAATTACCTTAGATGAATGCTGTACTAAAATGTACATTGTTTGTTATGAATCTTTTTCTTCCCCGATTGACCTACATCTCCAACCAAGGGCGTAGGTTTGCATAGGGACGGTAGGAACATAACACTATCAACTTTTTAAGATGATCAAATTGTCCCTACCAACTTTTAAGCAACGTTATATGCATCATTAAATGAGTTCAGTCATATAGGTAATTTCCTATATGTTGTAAGGCAGGGCTGTCCAAACTTTTTGCAAACGGGGGCCAGATTTGGTGTGGTAAAAATGTGGGGGGCCGACCTTGGCTGACGTCCTTTACGTAGAGCAATATATTCAGGCAAATTTTAGCAAGCCATTTTGTGTGTCACATTTGCTTTATTATTTTTAAAAATAATTTCAACAATCTCGCAACTAGCCTGTGTGGCGTTCTCTTTCGACTCTCGGACTCTTGCGAGCTAACTTCAAGTTGCTTCAATTTCTCACTGCGTATCTTCCCTGTAATCTTGTCGTACATGTCAGTGTGTCTTGTTTGGTAATATTGCCTCACATTGAACTATTTAAAAAAAGCGACTGTCTCTTTTCAAATGAGGCAGACACAGTTGTTGTGTATTTTAGTGAAGAAATAGTCAAATTTCCACCTATCCTTGAAGCATCGGCCAACGCAGTCAACTTTTTTTTTTGGTTGATTATCGCCATTTTAGAAAATTGTAAGTAAAGGGTCACACGGGGTAATGTTGCTTAGAGTGCTGCTGCCTTTTAGTGGGTAAATGAGGAGCAGCATCTAGTGTGTAAGCTACTTCATATGCTGGTAGCAGTGCTGCTGACCAATTCATTAAGTCTGTGTGCGGGCCAGACGTTATTGAATTTATGGCAGAGGATGGGGGCCGGATGAAATTTGACCACGGGCCGCATTTGGACTTGTCCTTTGTAAGGATAGAATTGACCCTGCCATTATTAAGTGAATTTTTTTCATTGTGTTCATACTTACATTTACCCCTTTTCACTTGCTGAATGTGCCGGTCCATTCCACTCCCCAAACGCTTGTTTGATTGGCTGATGACTTGAACCACCCCCAACACACAAACACACACACGCTCACACTCACACAGGGATATTAGAAGTTTTTTTCGGCCAGCAGCAGCCACTGTAAGTGATTTAAAAAGATGCCAATGTTGTGGAGGTGGGAAACGCACCACTAAATTTGCTACTGAAAGTCCTGCATCAGAGTAAGCATAACAATAAATTACTAACCAACTTGCTAACCTGCAAAACTCAAGTAGGAAGCTGCTTAGTGAGAAGTGTCCTTCTGTTTGTGTTCTCTACTGTGAACGTTAATTAAACTGTGAGAAATGTAGTGAACTCTGCTGGAAATTATAGAACCAGAAAAACATGAGCAGGAAGCTTTTTAGAGAGAGACGGGTACTGCATCACCTCATATGTTGCTCACACAACACAACATGCACACAACATAATCATAATTAACTATGTACAGTACATTAAAAAAATATGGGTATATAATAGGGCTGTCAAACGATTAAAATTTTTAATCAAGTTAATCACAGTTTAAAAATTAATTAATCATAATTAATCACAATTCAAACCATCTCTAAAATATGCCATATTTTTCTGTAAATTATTGTTTGAATGGAAAGATAATTAGTGATTGGAAGTACACCACAAGGTGTCAATGGCGAGTTTTAAACTAATTAGAGATCTAGCGACTAGCCAAGTCAAAGTCTGAGTAAGTTTGATGTGTATTTTGCATAGCTATTGTGATTGGCAATGCCAGCTCTCTGTGCATTGAGCGCTTTTCGTTTTGTGAACATTATTTTTTTGAGAGATAGGAATATTATTTTTGTTGTGCTTTCACTAAATGATACTGCAGCAACTTAACTGTTCTGCCCAAATGCATGCTGGGAAGTTGTGCAACCATGATTGTCAGTAGTGGCTGCAAATGGTATACAATATGGTCTGCGTTAAGCCTGAACGATATATCGTTTTAACATCGCCATCGCGATGTGTGCGTGCGCGATAGTCCCATCGCAAGGACGTGAGATCACACGCTCTTTGAACCTCACAGTCACTGCAGCACTTGCTTATTAAAGTTAACGATGCTGGTATCTTTGATCTTGCCAAAGAAGCGGACATCACAGCGCAGCAGCTGTCAATCATCGTTTAACTTGTACAACAGTTTCTGCAAGGAGCCACTTTGGAACCAATGTGTGTGTGGAGACGTTTGAGACATATACATTAAATGCCAGAAGTGATCATGAGGAGTTTGTAATTTCTACATGTCCAATAAGAGTCACAGCTAAGGTAGATAAACAGAAGTATTTAATAAAGCCAAGCATTTTTCGACTACAGTACTTTATTCTTGTTCAAAAATGATTTGGTTGGACAGTTATGTTTAAAACTGATCATAATATAACATAACATTTGAAGTGCTTAAAACCATTTATTAATATATATATATATATATATATATATATATATATATAAATATACATTTTTTAAAATCATACTTTGGGGAAAAGGTGAGGAAAAAAAAAACATGCCTTATATGCATCTCTTTCCAATGCTAAATCTGAATAAATACATTGAGCACACACACACACAAAAATAAAAATTTGGGGGGCGGGGTGCGCAACTTCGCGATTTTTCCCTTATCGCGGCGGGTTCTGGTCCCCATTAACCGCGAAAAACAAGGGATCGCGGTACACTGGTCATTGAGAGTCATCCAAAGTCTTTCCAAACAGCTATTCAAGTCATCTAGTGAAAATTTCTTTAAAAAAAAAAAAAAAACTATATATATATTTTTTTAAATATCGCAATATAATATCGCAAACCCCAAAAAAATCGCAGCAATAGTTTTTTCCAATATCGTTCAGGCCTAGTCTGCGTTGCGTACAATTAATCGCGTTAAGAAAAATATTGTCTCCCGCTCTGCCCAAATGCATGCTGGGAAGTAGTGCAACCATGACTGTCAGTAGTGGCTGCAAACTTTATACAAATGGTCTGCGTTGTGTTCAACTAAGCGTGTTAAAAAAATGATCATCTCCTGCTCTGCCCAAATGCATGATGGGAAGTTAGGCAACCATGACTGTCAGAGGTGGCTACAAATGGTATACAGTATGTTCTGCATTGTGTTGAATGAAGCGTTTTGAGTAAAAGATCGTCTGCTGTCTTCCCCAAATGCATGCTGGGAAGTTGGGGCAACCATGACTGTCAGTAGTGGCTGCAAATGGTATGCAATATGTTCTGTATTGTATTGTATTAGATTATGTGTGTAAAGAAAAAGATGGTCTGATCGTCAATAAACGCATGCGTCCACTCGCAATTCTTTGCCTTTTCACTCCCACTGTGCTAAAATGGCGTCATTGTAAACTGTTTGAGGCAACGCATGAATGGGTCATTCCGCACATGCGTTAATTGCGTCAAATATTTTAACATGATTAATTAAAAAAAAAAAAAAACTAATTATTGCCCGTTAACGTGATAAATTTGACAGCCCTAGAATATTTTTTTTTTTTTGGGGGTGGGGGGATGCCGCGAGCTACCCACACTAGTGTTGCGATCGACGTAATGAGCACTCCTGATCTAGCTTATCAATTAATTAGTTTCATATTCGTGAAAAATGTAGCCCTGACCCCCAATTACCCAATCTGTTTGGTGTTATTAATGTCCCATCCCGAGCAAAAAGTGTGCGCGCAGATTATCGTCCCTACCAATTTTGAGACCAAACCTATGCCCTCGACTCCAACTGATATAACTCGGAAACTTTGGGCTTGGGATTTGTTACCCCACAGAAGGAGAGAAGAAAGCTGATCATGTTTGCTTTTTTTGTCTCATTGCAGGACCGAGACGAATGTTTTAAATCTGTTGCATGTTGGCATTGCTAATAATCATAATAAAACTATGCGATGAAGTGTTTACAACTGCAGTCGCTTCCAGATTGTTCATCCAACTGTGTCTTTCGTTTTTTACTGATATTGAATTTAGTCTTTTTCCCCCTTCTCCACCCACAGCTGCCATCCAGGTGCAGGTCACTCCAACACACAGGGAGATCAGCGTGGGAGAATCCAAGTTTTTCCTCTGTGAAGGTAAGTGAGCACCCGGTGGTAACGGGGATCGTTGAGCTTTTGCATATCACTTCAAACAATCACGCTGAAGAATAGGAAAAGACGAAAGCAATGCTTTTCTTGGCAAGGTTTGCAAAAATAGTCACACTTTCTTCATTCAAGCAGAATTACTACAAATACTGGTGTAAAACAAAAAATATATACCTTGGTTACGTTATTCCATCTTACTGCTATCATTCTCTTTCACAAGTTACAAGAACAGAAGCTCTTAAAGGCTTTAATGATTGTTAACTTTGCCTTTATTCACTTCTTTTTATTTCTTGAAGTTATCATTCGCAAAGGTTGAAAAGGGTATGAAGCCTATTTATAACAAAGTGAAAGGAAGTACATAAATAGGCCCTACTTTTTAAAACTAAATATTTAACTAAAGTACAGCTACTTAAAGATCTACGTAGAGTGACAAAAATACTTCACATCACTGAACATCATCATGGACAAGCTGAGATATTTATTTGTGTTGCATGAGGCTGGTCAGTTATGACAGACAAAGAGTAGTCATTCATCGGTGGATGTTTGTCAGTAGATTACAAGCGAGCGTGTGTGGTAAATGAAACATTTGCTTTACCAGCCGGCCATGCAGTATTACATCTAACAATACTAACATATTTTTACAACTGCATTTCTGTTTAAATACTCAGTCATCCGCGTTTGTGCGGCCAAAAAGACTTTGGTTTCCGAGTGCCTGGTTCCCAGTCAGGCATTTAACGGCAGAGATTCCACCTGAGCCGAACATGGTGCGTTCCAACGCCACGTGGATTTTCTACTTGTCGTCTCCAGCTGGGACTGTTTGCGTGGAAAATCTTATCATTTTTCCTCAATTATTGCTGTTGGCTCCTGTGGAATATATTTGAGCTCCCCCGCGTTCATTCCAGGAAGGAAAGTGAAATTTGTGCAAGTTTTCCCAAAGCTCTGAAAAAGCATTCGATCCCTGAATTTCTTTTAGAAACCTCTCATTTGCAGCTTTCACAGTGATTTTGCTTCACATGGGAGAGCTGGCCTCTATTAGTCATTGCGGCTTCACAGATTTGAAACCATGGCGATGTTGGTACCATAGCTGTCAACAAAACGCACCAAAAATAAATGTACTTCGTCTTCTTTAGTGGTTGGTGATGCTAAAGACATAGACTGGTTTGCACCCAATGGGGAAAAAATCCAGCCAAACAACCCCAATATCCAAGTGACCCGCAACGACGAAACCACCTCCACCCTTACCATCTACCACGCTGATGTGGATAATGCCGGCATCTACAAGTGCGTGGCGAAGAGTGGTGATAAGGAGGCCCAGGCTACGGTTCAGGTCAAGATCTTCCGTAAGTGGACGGTAATCCTCAAATTTGCCCCGGGACCATCCTCTCATGTTTTTACATGTTGTTCTTTCAGAAAAGATCACCTTCAAGAATGTTCCCAGCCCGCAGGAGTTCAACGAGGGCGATGACGCTGACATTATCTGCGATGTGGTCGGGTCGCCAGTTCCTTTCATCATCTGGAAGCATAAAGGTGCTAGGATCCAAGCAAACAAAGATGGTAAGACGATACCAATGAAAATCCCCAATTTTTTTTTTTTTTTTTTTTTTTTTTTTTTTACCAGCTGGGCAAGCTTCATTCATCTTTTTTTTCGTTTGGCCTTTTTAAACCTTCTGCTGTGATGCCATTTAAATGGGCTTTTCACTTGTAGACATCCAGTCCAGTGTGGTTTTCATCAACAATGTCAGTAACAAAAATATTTTGTCAATGAACAATTTTTACATGACGATGACTGGATGACGTGACGATGACGAGCTAAAAACGTGTCTTGGGAGACTAAAACATAACGAGATGGAAACGAGATGAAAATTCGCCATAATTTCCATCATAAGTTCACAATCTTTGACATTTTCTTATCATATGTGTCGTTAGCACGCATCTTAGCAGTGTTTGGTACTTTGACATGCTGTGCCCCACCCCCGCCCCACAAACACTGAGTAAGCGTGTGTCCAGTCTAGGCTCATTTTGTGAAACACATGTGTCAGGTGCTGCTTGGTTTTGTTTTCTTATCTTTGCTAGGTACAGTATGCAAAGTTGCTTTAGCCTTTAAACGTCTGCGCTGAGTGAGCATAACACATTAAATGTAACTTATAGCGTTAGCATTAGAATTTAGCGTGGTAACTGTCGCCTTAAACTGCTGGAAAACCTTTTACATACAGTTGGGAGTCCAGGTGAGTTTAATTAATTAAAAATAATTTTGTGTTTTCCTCCTGAGTGTGTATTATCATGACGAAGATGGTGATGTCCTTGTACACTCTAAAATTATGTACTCGTCTGTCACTGTTCATTCGAAATTATTGGAAACCTTTTATTTATTTATGTATTCATGGACTAAAACTTTTGAAGTTTAAAGACGAAAGTATTTTGAGTAATTGTCGACTAAAACAAGACAAAATTTGAGTTTTCGTTGACTAAAATTAGACGAAGACGAACATATGGAAATTATATTCAAATATTTGAAATATTTTGATTTTGAAATGACTAAAATATGACTAAGTATTTTCGTCTAAAAGACTAAGTTGAAAATTAAAAGGGCTACCAAAAACAACAGGGCATCACACTCCTCTGCCTCCCTGAACTAGTCTACTCCAAGGTACTGGAAAGGAGGGTCCGGCCGATTGTGATACCGCTTATTGAGGAGGAACATTGTGGGTTCCGTCCTGGCCAAGGAACAACGGACCAGCTCTTTACTCTCACTGGAATCCTGGAGGGGGCATGGGAGTATGCTCATCCAGTCTACATGTGCTTTGTGGACCCGGAAAAGGCATATGACCGTGTCCCTGGGGATATACTGTGGGAAGCACTGCGGGAGTATTGGGTGAGGGGGGCACTCCTTAGGGCCAAACCCTGTACACCCAAAGTGAGAGTTGTTGCCATGTCTTCAGCAGTAACTCAGACTTGTTCCAAGTCGGTGTTGGCCTTCGCCAGGGTTGCGCTTTATCACCAGTTCTCTTCGTCATTTTTTGGACAGGATATCAAGGCGTAGTCGTGGTGGAGAGGGTTTACAGTTTGGTGGGCTGAGGATTGCATTGCTGCTAAGGTTGTTCCAATCATGTTTTTTTGCTCCCGATCCGATCGTTTTAGTTGGAGTATCTGCCGATCCCGATATTTCCCGATCCGATTGCTTTATTTTTTTTTTGCTCCCGATTCAATTCCAATCATTCCCGATAATTTTTCCCGATCATATACATTTTGGCAATGCATTAAGAAAAAATGAATAAAACTCGGACGAATATATACATTCAACATACAGTACATAAGTACTGTATTTGTTTATTATGACAATAAATCCTCAAGATGGCATTTACATTATTAACATTCTTTCTGTGAGAGGGATCCACGGATAGAAAGACTTGTAATTCTTAAAGGATAAATGTGACTTTGTATATTGTGACTAAATATTGCCATCTAATGTATTTGTTGAGCTTTTAGTAAATGATACTGTAGTCATTTACCTACCCAAATGCATGATGGGAAGTGCAACCATGACTGTGCGTATTGGCACCAATTGATATATCTCCTCTGCGTTGGGAAATAACATGGGGTGTAAAGAAAAAGATCAACTACTACCTTTCTTCCCCACATTGCTTTACCACAATATTACTACTTATTGAGAGAGGGATTTAAAGGCTTTAGCCAATTAAAAAGGCTCTAAAGACTGCCAAAATTCACTGTGCTCATTTTATGCTGCCTTTTAGCTCTATATAAAGGTAAGTCGGCGCCATTATAGACTGAACGCGACAAGTCGTGAGTGAAAAAAATTAATTACTGCCGTTAACGCGATAAATTTGATAGTCCTACTTTAAGCCAAAACTAAAGACTCTGGATGAGTGTAAGACATTTTGTCTGTAACATTAAATACAATTAGAAAACGATTTAATTAAAAAATATATATGTAATAAAAAAAGGCATGTCCGATATTTTTTTGCCGATTCCGATACTTTGAAAATGACGTGATCGGACCCGATCGATTGGCATTTAATTGCTGCTTTTGGCAGTAATATGGTCCTGTTTGCATCATCAGCCTGTGACCTGCAGCACTCACTGGACAGTTTTGCAGCCGAGTGTGAAGCGGCAGGGATGACGATCAGCACCTCCAAATCTGAGGCCATGGTTCTCTGCAGGAAACCGGTGGATTGCCTTCTCCGGGTAGGGAATGAGGTCCTGCCTCAAGTGAAGGAGTTCAAGTATCTCGGGGTCTTGTTCTAGAGTGAGGGAACAATGGAGCGTGAGATTGGACGGAGAATCGGGGCAGCAGGAGTGGTATTACAGTCGCTTTATCGCACTGTTACAACGAAGATGGAGCTGATCTGAGAGGTTAAGCTCTCCATCTCCCTTTCGATCTTCGTTTCTACCCTCACCTATGGTCATGAACGATGGTTCATGAGCGAAAGGACAAGATCACGGTTACAAGTGGCCAAAATGGGCTTTCTCAGGCGGATAGCTGGAATGAGAAAAATGAGAATAAGAAATGCTGCTATTCACGAGAGGAGAATCAGTTGAGGTGGTGCGGACATCTGGTGCGGATGCCACCAGGGTGCCTCCCTCGGGAGGTGTTCCTGACACGTCCAGCTGGGAGGAGACCTCGGGGCAGGCCCAGAACCAGGTGGGTGGATTATATCTCAAGACTGGCTTGGGAGCATCTTGGGATCCCCCAGTCAGAGCTAGTTGATGTGGCCAGGGTAAGGGAAGTTTGGGGGTTCCTGTTGAAACTGCTGCCCCCGCGACCTCACTCCAGATAAGCGGTTGAGGATGGATGGATAGATGGATGGATGGATGGATGGATGGATGGATGGATGGATGGATGGATGGATGGATGGATGGATGGATGGATGGATGGATGGATGGATGGATGGATGGATGGATGGATGGATGGATGGATGGATGGATGGATGGATGGATGGATGGATGGATGGATCAAAAACAATACTAGTTCATTGGCTGCTAGACCTTCCCAGATCGAATGGATTGGACTACTGTCAAGGGTAAAATTACCGATACAGTTATTAGCAATGCCTTACAAGAGTAGTACAGAAACAATTGTCACTCCCAACATTAGTTCTTCTTCATTTCTGTGAAGGCTTTCAGCTGTTCTCCAGCCCGTCACTCAGGAACAAAGCTCATTTCCCCTAAAACATCCTGGATAATGCATGAATGTGAATATTTGATTCTCTACCCAGCAGACTGAGTTGAATTTTGTCAAAAAGAAAGTCTTTAGGGAATTTGGGTTTCCTTGTCAACGCGAGCAAGAACAGGAATGCAAAGTAATGTAAGACTTTCCTTTCTGACGCTATCAGAAACACAGAGCATATTCTTAAATGCAGTCAGTTTGATCAGTTTCGGTGGAAGCTGCGATATTGAAGGTAAATTCACACAACAGAGCAAAATTCTGGAAAGTCCAGGGATGCTGCCGTGTCGTTTTCTCATACATTCACATTTCGTTGCATCTGAGAGTCAACAACGAAGCAGTGGAAAAGAAAAAGTTTTTTTAAAATACCAAGAAAAGCCTCAACAGAAGCCTGGAATAAGAAAGTTTTTCACTGCTGTTCCAGACAGTTGTTGATTTCCAAAGCTTGGAACTCAGCTGGATGCAGGTTGTGCATCTCAGGGAAACGACCACAATGTCCATGCACATAAGGAGAACGCACGCAATTCGATTTACTGTCATGACGAGAGGCTTTGACATCGGGGTGCAATGGGCCTGCTGTGAGTCATCAAGCAGCTGTCCGATGTCTGAGCAAGTCAAGTTTGTCAGCCTTTGAAGATGATGTTAATAAAAAGAGTGTGCTTTTCAAGCTGATCTGAGGTGATATTCTGTAAGAAAACACCACATTCCTTCAATGTAAAGGCTTTAGGCAAGGGTGTCTAAACATTTACACTGTAAAATGAAAGTTAAATGGCCGATATAACAGTAATAAATCAACCCTGGAAAATGGCTTGGACGTCAGGCACCGTCAATGGCAGCTATTGAGTTCCATTATGTAGTATTAAAACGGCACTTTAATCAGCGGTGTAAACAGGCTGCCAAGCTGCGCATGGTGGCAAAGGCTCTCTTAGCTCTCTCTTTAAAGCACTTCCTCAATTAGCTAGCATAATTGAGCCATTTCAATTTGGACTCGACCGCCTACTGTTGAAGCATTTAAACTTCTCTATTTCTGCTTTGAAGAAGGTGCCGTGATTAAAGTTGGAATTTCACACTCTGGGTGGCATTTGGCTGAACATAGACCAAATGGCTTTTATTTCCCTCGAAGGTTAAAATTTGCTCATTTTTGTTGTCTCTCTCTAGGAACTAAAGGCAAATATAACCATGCAATGAAACACATCTGTCTTGTTTGTTTCTAATCAAATGAGAAGACTTAACATTACGCAATTTTCTGGGAATTCAGGGTAATTTGTTGGAAGATCATTGTTGACATATTTCAACACATTTAATTGGGTGGCAAGAAGCGCCGAATATTATGGCATGCGGTGAAGACACGACAGTTAACGGGCAAAATCTCCGATATACAAACACTTTAACGTCTGGAGACCGGAAGTTTAGAGAGAAGTTTAATATATGTATTGCCGACAAAATTGAAGGAATCCAAAGCACTACGATTATTTTGTTTCAAGGAAAGTTAGGCCAATTTTTCTGCAAAGCACCAAGGCTTGATCGTGCTGAAAGTCGATTTTATACTTCATGAATTTGATTTAATGACAAGAAAAAGAACAGTCCAGAAATCACAATGTATGATTTTTTTTTTTTAACGATTTAATTGTATAATACAGCTGCAAATAAGTATTTGAACACCTGAGAAAACTAATGCTAATATTTGGTCGAGTAGCCTTGGTTTACAATCACAGAGGTCAAACTTTTCCTGTAGTTTTTCACCAGGTTTGAACACACTGTAGGAGGGATCTTGGCCTACCCATCAGTCAGGTTTCTGGGCTGTCACTGAGAAACACAGAGTTTGAGCTGCCTACAAAGTTTTTCTATTGGGTTTTGTTCTGAAGACCGGCTAGGCCATGCTAGAACCTTGTTATGGTTCTTACAGAGCCACTCCTTGGTTTTCCTGGTTGTGTGCTCCTGGGTCATTGTCAAGTTGGAAGACGTATAGAATGCATGTCATGTAACTGGTTTCGAAACGCGCCACATCCCGACGCGATCTGCTCCCACCTCTCTGACTAGGCTGGGACGCGAACCCACACCACACTGCACGACGCACTCAATATCGACAGTGTAGGAATGCTAACCACTGCGCCATAAAGCCCGAGACAACGGCACAGCCGCCATCGTCCTTACTTGAAGGCCTCGGAGGGAAGGTTTTCTACGCATCGCCTCACACACGCGGACCTGCGTATACCCGTCACACTTTGGCACACACGGCATCTTCAGTGCTCTGACTGAAGAAAGGAGGTTGTATCCCAAAATCTCACAATGCAGGGCCCCAGTCATCCTCTCTTTAATACAGTGCAATCGTCCTGTCCCATGCGCAGAAAAAACACCCGCAAAGCTTAATTCTACCACCCTCATGCTTCACAGTAGGGATGATGTTCTTGAGATAGTACTCATTATTTTTACTCTAATAGTGGACCTTTTTCTCACCAAGCTGCTTGGCAATTGCTCCGTAGCCCTTTCCAGTCTTGTGGAGGTGAACAATTTTGTCTCTTGTGTCTTTGGACAGCTCTTTGGTCTTGATCATGTTACAAGTTTGAGTTTTACTGATTGTATGGGGTGGACAGGTGTCTTTATGCTGCTATCGACCTCAAACAAGTGCATCTGATTCAGGATGATACATGGAGTGGAGGTGGACTTTTAATAGGCGGACTAACAGGTCTTCCAGGGTCAAAATTCTAGCTGATAGACAGGTGTTCAAATACTTATTTGCAGCTGTATCACACAAATAGTGAAAAAATCATGCATTGGGATTTGTGGATTTTTCTTTTTAAATTATGTCTAACAGTGGACATGCACTTACGATTAACATTTCAGACCCCTCCATGATTTCTAAGTGGGAGAATTTGCAAAATAGCAGGGTGTTCAAATACTTATTTTCTTCACTGTATAGAGGGCTTTGAGCAACATTTAACATGTGGAAAAGCGCTACATATTCATTCGGCTAATCTGACAGAACACCGGGTTTAATCTTCTAATCACCTGCAGCTATTCTGTTTTTCGCGGCCGTTTTCAGTGGGACAACCATTAACACACTTGTCCTTCATCCAATAGCTAAAAATGTCGCCCATTCCTAATATTTAAGTGACAATTTTGTTCGGATCTTTTTTAGTGCGTTACAACATCATGGAGAACGGCCACTTGATGATCCGCGGCATCAAGAAGACTGACGAGGGAGCATATAACTGCGAGGCACGCGTCATGGAGACTGGAGAAATCAACTTCAAAATGATCAATGTCATCGTTAACGGTGAGCCTTTTCCTAACCGTGACCCTGCCCCCTCAGAAATCCTCTTCCTCCAATCGATTAAGCATTTGGTAATTTTGTGACCCATATATGTCTGTAGTCCTCCCGACCATCCGTGCCAGGCAGTCTGAGGTCAACGCCACCGCAGACATGGGCTTCACCACTCTCTTGGCCTGCGACGCTGATGGCTTCCCCGAACCCACTGTCACATGGATCCAGTAAGTATGACTTAAAAAAGAATGGATGAAATGTGTCTAGAAATTTTAGAATAGTCTTAGGAGCTGTTTACACGGGAACTGGATGACAATGCAAATACCTTTCCAGAGAGCCCTATCGTTTACACGGTGACAGCGTTTTGTGGGGCTGAAAACGCAAAAATTCGAAAACACCTTCCACAGTGGAAATTTTGAAAAGCACCACTGTTTGAGAACTACTGCTATAAATATTTATAACCCAATTTGTATGTAGAGATTTACAGGCAAATTGCAATTTGGGCCGACCTGTCCAATGTATGTCAAAAGACAGGGCTTCATCCACATTTAACAGTATGAGGCAGAAAACTCTCAAATAGCACTAATAAATTTGTGAAACCCATTCAGTTACAGGAACTGTGGGTCGATAAAAGGTTTTAAGCTCGTAATGAGACCTCAACTGCGAATATTTACAGATTATTAAAAGTATTCTACGTATTATTAGAATATTCATGTAAATTCTTCACCCCAAACACCATCACTGCACTGTGGGAAAAAAAAATACTAAAACTTTCAATAAGTCGTGTTAATTTAAAATTTTAAATAGACATAACTCAAAAACTTAAGTAACATGTTATTTTAAGTATTCCTAACTCATTTTGATATGTTAACTTAATAAAATGAGATGTATCAGCTTGATTATCAAATTTATAGGTAATACCTCTACTTACGCCATTAATTGGTTTGAAGTCTCGTAACCATGTACCGTAAATTCCCTAATCCGTTCCTAGCACTCCTGAAACACCACAGAACCGGAATACAACGATGGGGGGGTTAAATGTCGGACGCTAGGTACGTAAGCGGGAAAAGCGCCACAAAGCCAAAAAAAGTGCACCAAAGTGGCCAAAACATTGACTTATTTCAATTTTGGAAGACAATAGGAGACAATTACAAGCTGGCAGATTGTAAGTCCATCTAACTAACTAACGACATGTTTTATTGAAGTTGCTATGCCTGTCGCGCTATGCAATGAGTCCAATTATCGCACGGTAAAAAAAAAAAATAATAATAATAATAAAATGAGGGAGGTAACTTTCATGGCTGCATTTTATCGCCGCGCGCGGGGATGCGTGCGTACATTTGTGCGTTCGAGCGTGCTGATGGCATATGAGACTTCAGTTCCTTTCACAGATGTTTATTGGACATCAACATGCTGTAGAATTAAAGTTCAGACATACAAAATAAGGAAACACGTCTATATTAAAAACTGTAAACGTTAGCATTGCCACATTGAGGCTAATGGGAAAAAAGACAACCTACTTTAGCCTGCTATAAAACATTGGCAGTCTCCAAAACCCAAACTTGTGGGTAAAAGATGACACTTCAAACATGAAAAATCACTGGTTAACAGCATTTGCAAACAACAAAAAATGAAAAAAAAATTTGATTACTGACACCACATGCAATGACAAAAAGAGCTTTTTTTGCGGAGTGTAAAGCTTACGATAAGTGGTTTAGCGAACGTACTGCCGGTGAACATTTCAAAATAAAAGCATGTCATGTTCATCATATAAGTAACGATTTCTGGAGTTAATCCCACATACTTCAGAATTCAGATTCTACACCAAGAATAGCTTTAAAACGACACCCTTTATGAAAAATCTGATTTGCAATGAATAATTATTATATAGTTCTAGACTATAATATTCATGCTAGATATATATTTTTTTGAATTGTTTTGAATCATGTTGGAAAGGCGAAGCCAGTGTTCTGAATCTGTTTATTTTTTCGCACTAGCTAACTCATTTGCTCCCATAAACATACAAATACTTTCTATTTTTAATTGTTTCAGTGTCCCAAAGACGTCTTTTACGTTTTTTTTTTTTTTTTTTCAAAAGACACATTTCTAGGTTCTGATTCAACTTAGCTCCAAAGCGCAATGCTGAAAATCACTTTTAAAGCAATAAAACTGACCACTGGAGGGCAGTAGCGCATTTGGTAAAACCCGCAACCCAATTCAACGGAACGAACGGCCGGGCTGCACGGCCGGGGTGCCGGTGGAAGACGACCGAATGGGCGGCCAGGATGCCCGGAATGCCAGGCGCTGGACGATCGAACAGAACGACCGGGACCACCAGTGCAGAGGACGATGCCGTTGAGTCCGTGCTGCTCGCTGAGCAGAGCCCACGCCGCCGTGCTCGGCAGCTCGCGTCTCCCGCACCCTCCAGTGTCCCGCGACTCAGCTGGAAACACACACGGCCAAACCGGTTCCCCCCCCAGGAACACAAGTTCCACAGGCAAACTCCACTACGAGGCAGGCGGCGATAAGGGAAAGGTTTACCCCGGCTGTTGCAGCCACAACAGCGTCATCTATCAGTTAGTTATGTGTAAATAAATTGTTACTTTACTATCAAAAGCTCTATTAGTCGTGTTGTGTATGTTATTTTGTAAGACAAAAACATTATTCAGATGTTTGGGATGTAACTAAAGCAAAAAATAGCTGTGTTAAAGTCAGTTACGTATATTTGAAATGTATGCGTTTACAAAAAGCTCAATTTCTTTGTTTTTTTCATCAGAAATTGGGAAATTGCTCAAACTAAGCTATTTTCTAATGCTGATTCCTAAAGAATGGAAAAAGATATGAACTTACTTTTTTTCCTGCTGAAGGAAGAGAGTCTAATCTTTCTTTTGGTGGGTTCCATGTCTAAATAGCAATAGAACAGAATTTTCTGTGGGCCTTGCAAAATCAGTCAAAATCCAGTAAATCGGCCGGGAGCGAAGGGGGTTGCACCGGTGAAAATGGCTTTAGTTAATGAGTTAATGCTATCAGCATTTGACCTCATTGTTTATATATGATTTATTGTTATTTACGTGTTAATTTGTACTTTAATAAAGAATTTAAGTGTTCCAAAATGTTTTTGTGAATTAATAAGCGTCATCAAAAATTTCCTCCCTAAATAAGTAAAAAAAAAAAAAAGGGGGGGGGGGGATTATTACATCAGTGGACGAATCATAAAAATAGTTAGCTGACTAATCGGGAGAAAATTAGTCGTTTGGGACAGGACTAGTTGTACATTGTACCTGAACATATTTCTTCCACACCCTTCCCACTTTGTTAACCCCTGACCCATTTTCATGCCTGTTCATTGTATTGTATCTTTGCCTGTCGTAACCTGAAATTTATTTAACAAAAAAAAAAAAAAAACAGTCTCGCGTTTAGATGTGTCCTAACTTGAAAATTATGTTTCTAGAGACATGCGCAAGTCGAGGTACCACTGTAACGGCAAAATGCCACTATTGCGTAAGATCGTTGTCGTGTAAACGTGGCCTTAATGGTATATGGTTTTACGGTTTACAGCACTTATAGTAACAGGTCCTTCAGTTCGGGCCGTTTGCATATTTAAATATGTTCAACGATAATTTGCATTTCAAAACATACAATCAAAACTTGCAAATACAAGTGAAATAGGATGATTTGTTATTTAAACCCTTTTTTACAGTGTGATGTGGTGAATAAGTATTGAAATAACTACCAGTGACTACTTTTAACAGCAGGCAATATTATGGCTTATTATGTCAAATTTCTATGATTTAAGCACAAAGCAGGCAAAGTTGTGCTGACTTCACGCTGTCTTTTCCTGTCAAAATGAAACGTTCCCAAAAAAAATTTGTTTTCACTGAAGCCAAGATGCCCACTCTCCGCATTAACTCACAAGGAAAAGTCAAGTATGTCTTTTTTTTAAATTCATTATCTCCTTTTTTTTTCACCCGGTGTGCAGCAACAACATCATCCTGCAGTCGGGAGATAAATACAGTCTGAATGAGGACGGCTCCGAGCTAGTGATAAAAGGGGTCGTCAAAGTGGATGAAGGAGAATACACCTGTTTAGCCAAGAACAAGGCGGGCGAAATGAGCCAGGAAGTTGGTCTCAACGTCTTTGGTAAGAAAAAAATCCATTTGAATTGGTATGGCTGGCATGTTTCACTGTCATTGAGAGATAGGCGTCCAATCCATTTAAATGATCGAATGTCTATCGCCGTCAATGGCAGCCGATGATTCAAATCACTGAAATGAAGTGCAATCCTGTGGTTTTCCTATCAGTGGCTTCCCGAGACTCCAGGCATTGTTTATCTTTTACCTCTAATGTCCTCAGCGTGGCTCCATGCTTCATTTATGCCAGAGGAAACTGCGGGGAAAAAACAGGCCTCAAAAATTGAACATTCATCCAAGAGCTGATTATTAATGAACACACAAATAAAAGGAAAGAGGAATAGAACTATCCATTAATGTATCTCACTTTTTCTCCCCAACTAGTGCAAGCTAAGATTACATACTTGAACAACGAGACGGCGACGGAGTTCGATGAGGAAGTCACCCTGACCTGTGAGGCCTCAGGTGACCCGACGCCCTCCATCTCCTGGAGCTTCCAAAATAGGATGTTCTCCGAAGGTGAACAGGTAAGAATGGAGGCAGGATCTGCCATGAAATTCACTGTCAAAAATAAAAATGAAATGAAACTCTTCACATTGCCGACAATGAACTACTACGTTGAGGATGAAATATGACGTGGTAATTGTTGTTATCGGAAATGGATTGGATCTTTGTGTTTACCATTGATTGATAAAGCCAGACACTTATTTTTGAAGTTGTAGCACTGTATAGTATGACGCTGAGCAATGGTAAACTCTGTATTGTCTGCTTGAAACAAAAACCGTAGTCCCTTGTTATTTGCTTGGTGAAATTCTTCACTTATGCTTTAATTTCCAAGCAGTTTAACCTCATAAAAGGTACAATTAAGACTTATAAAACTGATATTTGTGGGAAATCCCCCTCAAAAGTTTAAATGAATTAAGAATTAAATGCTTAAGGAAAATTTTTATAGGTCCCACAAATATGATGTATTATTTTCATAATATCAACTCATTACGTTAATGAAGTTGTAAGTATTATGGCAATGTCTATCCTTGTAATATAATACATAAGTACAGTGGTACCTCTGCTTTTGAAATGAATTGGTTCTGGAAATAGTTTCTTGACTTGAAAATTCTTTAAGTAGAGATGCGTTTTCCATGTAAATGCCCTAATCTGTTTCGAGCCCCCCAAAATTCAGACATACATCTTATATAATGCATAAAAATGCATCAAAACATGTAACAAATACATGTTACAATTGGATTATTGCTCAATAAACATAATCTTCAAATAGTGTATCATGTAAATAATAAAAAAAAAAAAAAACCAGAGTAAAGAAAAAAAGTTAATTCACTCATGTAAAGCTGTCGGAACACGAGGGGCGAATGAAGAGGACGGTGGGATACACGCATACACATACAGTCGAGGAATCCCTTAGCCAATTGGATGCCAGGAATGCTAGATTATAGCCAATGGCAGAGCAACTCTAAGTATGTTACGTTCAGTTAACTCTGGGAACTGCGAGTACCAGCCATACTGTACAGTGATCCCTCGTTTTTGGTGGTTAATGGGGCCCAGAACCCTCCGCGATAAGTGAAAAACTGAGAAGTAGCACCCCCCACCCACTCAAAAAAATTATTATTTTTTTTTTTTTGCATTTGAAAGAGATACATGTTTTTTTCACTTTTTCCCCCCAAAACTATTAAAAAAAACCTCTGATTTATATTTATAATTTTTTTTAATAAATGTTTTTTAAGCACTCAAATGTAATAATTATATTTTAAACATGTTATTGTCCCACCGAATTATTTTTAAACAAGAATGAAGTAAAAAAAAAAAATGCTTGCCTTTCTTAAATGCTTCATTGAGCGAGTCCATTCTAATCCGCTCAAGCTATTCACTTACACACAATGAGTTGCCACAGCAACTGTTTACAAAATTAAACGATGATTGACGCATGCGACACTTTGAAGTGAGCGTCTCTGGCAAGATCAAACCTTAACCGTTTGTCAATCATCGTTAACTTTAATAAGCAACTTCAGTGCACTGCCTGACCAACATAGAGCAGGGAAAGGGAAGGAAGGAGGGTGAGTGGGACTACGCAATCGGCTAAGACAGCTCGTCTGTATTTATTTATCCATTTTTTTAATTGAAGACAAATCCGTGAGGAACTGAGGGCGCGAAGTTTGAAGCGCTAAGTAGCGAGGGATCAGTGTATTTTTGCCTTTTTGTATCCTGAAATTTCTTTCTTCATTCTTCACCAGAGGCAATATTTTGCCGTTGAGGCGTGTCTTAACCTGAAAATTCTGCATGTAGAGACATTCTTAAGTAGAGGTACCACTGAATACGATTTTTAGAGATGTTTTGTTGACATTTTTATCATTACTGTTATGAGACTTACATGAAAATCCTAATGTGTGTGCATAAGAAAAACAATTATTTGGTCAAAAGCAGAGTTATCCGATAATAACTTTTTAACCGATATTCCGATATTGTCCAAACCCAATATTCCGTTACAGATATCAAACCGATACCAACATATGCGGTCGTGGACCAATCCGATATCATTTTAAAATACTTTTATCTTACAACTCCAGTAAAATGGTAAAACTGCACTGCTTGTTCCAAAAGAGAAAAAAATAGGATGTCAGTATCAAGGGCAAGACATCATTGAATGTCTGTTTAAAAGTTTGTAGAACTACTACTGAATGCCTGTTTTTCTAATAAGATGATGTTGGCGTTATAGTTAAACATTGAATATTGCAGCTCAACAAAAGAGAAAACGTTGAATGAGATAATTACATCTCCATTTCTCAAACTATGACTCCTGGTTGGAGATGGAGATGGTTCATGAGTCTCGCTCATTATTTTAAATGTCATATGTACATGGAAGAGGAAGCGAATGTATCATTCTATTTCTTTCATAGTACGAGACATACAATTAAATGTGCTTTTCTGAATTCTTAATGGATGGGAACCCAATGGATGTCCAGTCACATGCCAGGCAGTGACGCAGGAAATCGACAGGAGGTGTTTGTCAGAAATGATTGCAAGCTTCGGTCTTCACATAGACATGTTTTCAGCTAAAAGCGTCCTTTTGATAGAATGAATGATGATGAAAAGGTATTCTTTTCAATGTTGGGTGAGTGTGTTCAGAATTTTTGCGATGTACAAGTAGGTGTTTCCGTGGTATACTAAGATAATATAATCTAACGGTAAATAGATAAATATAAAAGATAAAAAGATAAATATAATAACAATATCTTAAGTAGATGTTGCTCATCAATTCGTTGGCTGCCAATTCATTTTGAATTAAGTTGGCTTTTGGTAATTTGCTGCTAACCCTCCCAGCTCAAATGGATTGGACCTCTACTCATGCCAAACTACTTTCATCACAGCGGAAGATTGATGATTCAGTGTCTGTCATCGTCAATGCCACTAAAAGATTTCTAATCTATGAAAATTGTTTAAGCTTGAACAATATCCATGATTTAAAAAAAAGAAAAGAAAAAGTATTTTCGTTGCTCTAAAGCACTTAGAGGACCTTTCGGGTTTTTGTAAAGGGATATACAAATTGATTTGATTTTTGATTTGATCATCAATCGGATTTCATTTTCGTTTCATTCACACTTGAAGTCCCAGAGAATTCTTGTACTCCTAATAGTCCCAAGCAATGGCCGATTTGGCCTCTACCCCGGAAAAACCCAGAGGTGGCCAAAATGACCCAAGTGCTTTTGAATTGGCAAGTCGTTGTCCGACAGACAAGAGCCATTCATATATGGGAATATTAGGAGTATTTGTCTTGGGGAAAGGCCGATTCGGCCTTTGCTGGGTTTTCTAGTGTTAATGGAAAACTGAGAATTTTAAAACTACTGATGTTTGATTTCTGATCAGATGTGTAAAAAAAAACCCGTAAGGTTGTCGATTTTGTCGTCGAATAAAAATGTTTTCGTACTTTTATCTGAGCTTCTTAATTTTGTTTTCTTGAGTAATAACATAATTGGCAAAAAAAAAAATAGTAGCTCTTGCTTACAAAGCAATTTCACTTTTTTTTTTTTTTTGTTAAACATTATAAAATAAGTACTCGTGTCGTGGATGGTTTTCAAAATGCTTATAACTGCTCTTGACATCAGTTCCATCTGTTCCCCTCCAATGTGACTCCAATGCAAAAGCCCCACTGTGCTGTTGTTTTTGTTTGTCATCTCCAGGCTTCATGGACGCGACCCGACCAGTACGAGGTATGGTGACTTATAGGGTATAGTTGCACAGGCCCCAAATTTAACGCACTAGCGCACCACCCTCAAGTGTTTGCAACCCACTTTAAGCGTGTGTGCTGTTAGCAGACCACTAACTGTGTCCACATTAGTCACGTACCACTCTTAATTTCATCTGTTTAGCTCTTTGTTTAATGTAGACCACTTTTTTGTCCATTGGTTCAACGTATGCATAGTTGTGGTGGGATAATTGCGAGGTGAAAATACAGTACCTCCTGCTGGGTCTTTAACAAACACCTTTTACAACAACTGAGGTGTGTTATCAACACATAAGGCTTCAAGCGGAAATCCCGTTGTCAAAATGTCTATATTTAGTGGCAGTTAACTCACTGACTGCCGTTGACAGTGATAGTTGAAGCAGAGTTGCTGTACAAATGTGCTGTTTTTACAGTGTTGTTTTTGGCATCATTTGAAATTTTTGTTTTAGTCTTACTAATTCTTCTTAGTCATACTCTAGTCATTATCTGATCTTTGCCTTTTTGGCAAAGCCAGATAATGTTATTCTGCGACTTTATTATTATTTATTAATCAACTTATTCTCCGCGTTTTTTCGGCGCGCCGCACAGCCCGTACCGTGCACCGATCGGCACCGTTCAGGTATCGACATATCCGGAATTTTCGTGTGACTGTGGCTTTTTGTCAAACGGCCCCAAAAAATTTTCCGTTCGCCCGTAAATGGCGATTTTCCGATTTTAAAAAACATTTTCAAAACGCTACTTGTCCTACAATTTTTGACCAAATCACATAATGAGGGGCGAGGGGCATAAAGATTGTATACAGAATGTGGGAAAAATTTACGGTTCCCTGGAAATTTGCCAAAAACCTTCCCATTCATTTCTAATGGGAACATTTCCCATTCACTTACAATGGGATTTCCAATGGAATTTACATTGAATTGATGCCACTGACGGCCATGCATCTCGAATCTATTGATGCCAATGTACTTGGATTCAATTGACTAAATGGATGTCGATGCCATTGACGGCCATGGACGTCCAAAATTTTTCCCATTCATTTTCAATGGGGAAAAAAACAAAATTTCCCCAAATCAACAGAAAATGACCAGATATCAACAGGACGTGTCCCCCAAACTTCCCCGCTTCCATTGACGCTTATAGGGGGTGATGCCATTGACAGCCATGGACGTCCAAATTTCCCATTCATTTATCATGGCATTTACTTTGTTTAATGCCATTAACGGGCATGTTTCTCGATTGTATTGATGACAATGTACTTGCTTTCCATTGACACCTATGTAATTCGATGCCATTGACAGCCATGGACGTCCAAAATTTTTCCCATTCATTTTCAATGGGGAAAAAACAACATTTCCCCAAATCAACAGAAAATGACCAGATATCAACAGGACGTGTCCCCCAAACTTCCCCGCTTCCATTGACGCTTACAGAGGGTGCTGCCATTGACGCACATGGACGTCCAAATTTTCCTTCATTTCCAATGGCATTTCCTCTGTTTAATGCCATTGACGGGCATGTCCATTCTATAAATGCCAATGTACTTGGATGCCATTGACGGCTATGAACCAAACCAACCTAGGCTGGGGCTAAGATCTGTATTTCCACATGGCAAAGACCAGAAGTAATTTCCCCCGAAATTGCAGTTTTTTCAAAATGTGTTCGTCCTCGTCTGGTTTTAGTCGACAGTTACTCTAAATGTTTTTGTCTGTAAAATTGTAAAAAGTTTCAGTCCAAAAATAAATTAAGGCTTCCAACAAGTTCGAATAAACATTGACATTGAGCGCATATTATAGCGTCTACAAAGACGGCAATTTGGGGATGATAATACACACTCAACAGGAAAAGCAGTACCGTAATTTTGGGTCTATAGGCCGCTACTTTTTTTCTTCATTTTGTATCCTGTGGCTTATTGTCCAGGGTGGCTTATTTGTTGATTTATTTGTGTTAATAGGTAACACATTCCTCCTAGCATGCATTGCAGTGCTACAGATGTAAAAACAATCAAAATTCATGTTCTGTCTATTTATTTATTTATTCATTCAGTTACTGTCCCAGTTATTTCATAAGACCATCATAATTATGACATCACACTAACATGGGCATTACGCAATGCTTATGACAGATGTCATTTAGTGTCATCCAGCAAATTATGTCACTAACTCCATCCTTTAAAAAGTGAGATAATTTGCCGGATTATACTGAATGACATCTGTGATAAGCATTCATTAATGCTGATGACATTGTCATGTCATAATTATGATTGTCTTATGGCGCCACTATCGAATAAAGTGGTACCAAATACCATAACTAGCAATTAATGAAACAACTGGAACAGGAACTGAATAAATAATTAGCACAGAACATTGATTTTGATTGTTTTTAAACACCTGTAGCGCTGCAATGCATGCTAGGAGGCATGTTGGACAACAACAGTGTTGACAGCAGGTGGCAGCAGAGGTTGACTGCCTCCCCTAAGGGAGCAGTGATGGCCAAATGAAGCTTCTTGAAGCAATGAAGCTTTGCAGCCAATTGGTTCAAAATTTCATGGTGGTTAATTTGATTTTATGACAGTCGTATGATGCCGCTGTCAAGTAAAGTGTTACCGGTTAATATCTTTGGTGTAAATATCCCATAATACAGTAAAGACAGCTGTGGCTTATAGTCCAGTGTGGCTTATCTATGAACAAATGCAGTTTTCGTGTCACATATGGTGGGTGGCGGCTTAAAGTCAGGTGCGCTTTATAGTGCGAAAAATACGGTACATCTGATCATTTTAAATTAAAGCCACCTGGAAGCCATGAACTGTATGTAAAAGAATGTTGCCCGAGCGTTTAACACTGGGTATTCTGGGATTTTTTTTTTCTTTTTTGCTATTCTTGGTCTAGAAGTTGCAAGCAATCAGTATTTCCCAGTAATTGCTCATTTACACAACAAAACAGCTGAAGTGGGCTAATAGCTAAATGCCATTTCGCCGACCAGCTCTCCTCTAGACTTACTGACCAGAAAAGCCAAGTGGCTCTGCTTTAGACTGGCCAGTGTTTTAAGAGGACGCTTGCCATTCTGAAGCGAATGCTATGCTAACGCTAGGATTTACATTTAGCATTAGATGATTATTCAGCACAGACCTTTAAAGCCAAAAGCAGCATTAGATATTATTTCTTGCCATGATAAGAAAACAAATCTTACCGTGTTTCCAAACAATCAAGGTGGAGCTCAGCCTAGCTTTAGACAAATCCTAATCTCTCCGGTGAGGAGAGTGAGGGAGAGGCGCAGCACATCTCACAGGAGTGACACTACCCAAACACTGCTACGATGCAAGCTGACGTACTCACGTACAATATGAAAATGTCACTCATTGTTAACATATGACAGAAACTAAGTCGTATTTATGACTCGTTGTTGTCTCGTCTGACGAAAACTGGCACTTGTCTCGTTATGGTCTAGTCTCCCAAGCCACGTTTTTAGCTCGTCATCGTGACGATGTCATGGAAAAATTGTTCACGAAAACAACACTGTATTGAACACAAATTAACTTTGTCAAATTACCATTAACAACACTAACACTAATGAAACATCAACAACTGATTAGATCACAGTTATTTACTGGTTTGACTGTGCAGCTACGCAAAGAACTTCACATATTTCCAGCTTATTTGGTAGAGATGAAGAGAAAAACTTTCTAAATACAAGATTTTAAAAGAAGTTTTTCCACCCTTTAATCATTGGTTACCATTGACTACAATAGACGTCCAATCCATTTGAACTGGGAGGGGCGAATGAACGAATCTTCGGTCCAAATGGATTGGACATCTATCGTCGTCGGTGGCACTGAAACATGACGATTCATTGCCAGCCACCCCAGTTAATATTGTTTCACTTTCATTGGCAGTGAATGAGTTATTTGGAAGAAAGCTTTTAGAAATAAACTTCTATCATTTTTGTTACGTGTCAAAAAGTTACTTCAAAAGTTATTTATTCAAGGCAACGGATCCAAGCATATTCTCGGGCTTCTTTCCCTTTGTGAGCATAAATGAGCCTTTCGCCTATGGGTGGGCAAACATTTGAGCCACTGAGAACTGTCATTTTGCAGCAGAGTGGTTAAAGTTTTATGGCTGCAATAAAATCTGGGGGATTTATATCTTGGTGAGTTATATGAATTTGATTTCTTCTCCTGGATACTTGTTGTTTACAGAAACGGTGGTTTACCTCAAATTTGAGCTCATTCCAAACATCCGTCAAGTTGATCAATATTACATGAAAGATGATGAATAACATTGAGATGCACTGGCCCCCGAGCTCAAGCACTACTTACTTACAGTCTTGTGTCAATAAATGAGCTTCACTTTCTGGGATCTTTTTGCGGGAGGCCTGTTTTCATGGGCATGCATATTAGAAATGGTCATAGGCATGAAGGCCTAACATAACGAGAAGTCATAATCTTATGTATGTTATGAATGTGATATTCATATTCAGGGCATATAATATTCCGGTTTTTATCCTGTCAGAATAGGGCTAGATTGTGTTGCTACATGGTATTAAAACTTGTACAGGATTCCAGAATCAATATTGTGAGATGCTGGCCGGCCTAATAACTGCCACCTTTTGATTATTATTTTTTTGTATGTGAAAAGTGATATGTATATATAAATATATATTTAATTATTACAATAATTGTAGTACAGGTAGTCCCCGGGTTACGAACGAGTTCTGTTCCTACGCTGGCGACTTAACCTGAATTTCGGCTTAAGTCGGAATTAAACCTTTAAGTACCCCTAAATACCCAACTATCCCAAAAACATGTATTATATTAATAAACTGAAGTAAAAATAAGATAGATATTACTTTCCTCTGGTAACACCGATCACACCATAATTCTTCTTACAACTGACAGCTGTTAATTGGTCACCATCAAACTATGAACACACTATTAGAAAATAAAATACAATAATGACAAAGAGCGTACAATAATGCTAATAAGGGAATCAATAGAGAAATATTTGCTGACAACAATGGCTGGACAAAAATAACGAGGGAAATGAGGTCCATATCTTGGGCAATTCAACAAGGAAAACGGCAGCTTTTGTGGCACCAGTCCAGCGGTAAAAATGAATGCTGCTGAATAAGCTAGAGGGTTAATAGCGAGCTAACAGGCGGGGTGCATTGCCGAGCCCGTGCCGTTTACCGTTTCTCTGCCTTCTTGAAATGTTAACTGCCGTTCACTAGGCGGTCCCTTTCACTTCCCAACGTGAAAGCAAAGCTTGGAACTAACAGAAAATAGCGCACAAGAAAGCCCACAAACAGTTTACTGAAGACATGTCAACAAAACACATGGATTACTGGAACCATGTCCTATGGTCTGATGAGACGGGCGGGCTTTCTTGTGTACCGTCTTCAGAAGAGGCTTCCTCCTTGGGTGACAGCCATGCACACCAATTTGATGTAGAGTGCGGTGTATGGCTGAGCACTAACAGGCTGATGCCGCACCTCTTCAATCTCTGCAGCAATGCTGACGGCACTGCTGTAACGAGTCACATGACATTTTGGAGGGGAACTGACAAGCAGTACCCCATTTGGACATTTAGGGATGTACGTAGTTTTTAAGGGGTGTACTCACTTTTGTTGCCAGGGCTTTTGATATTAACGGTTATATTTTGAGTTATTTTGAGGGGAAAATAAATGAACTCTATTATATAAGCTGCACACAGACTACTTTTTATTGTCATTTTCTCAGTGTTGTCCCATGAAAAGATATACTTAAATATCTGCAGAAATGCGAGGGGTGTACTCAGTTTTGTGATACACTGTGACGATGATCACAATTATCACAATTATCGATCATCATACAGCGTCATACAGTATTATTAAAGTAGCGAAGCAAATTTCTGTCCATTATTTATTTAAGATATATTAATGGTTCAGCAGGAATGATGGAAACATGCCCATACAACAAAAGCTGCCCTTCAGCTTCTTTTACTTTTTAAGAAAGTGGAAAAACATTAACCATTTCAAAGGCAGTACTTATTTCTCAACATGCCTATACAACACAAAGCTGACTTTAAGATGCTCTTTTTCACAAGGGGGTGCAAAAACATTAGCTGTTTCAAAGGCAGTACGTATTTCTCTTAACTAAACAATAAAATTTACTCCGCTGGAATGAATTCCCCATTTTCTGGAAACAAAGTGTGTTTAGAAATAAGACTTCTTTTAACCAATATATATTAAGGCTGTCAAACGATTAAAATTTTTAATCGAGTTAATTACAGCTTAAAAATTAATTAATCATAATTAGTCGCAATTAATCGCAATTCAAACCATCTATAAAATATGCCATATTTTTCTGTAAATTATTGTTGGAATGGAAAGATAAGACACAAGATGGATATATACATTCAACATACGGTACATAGAGACTTTGTTTATTATAACAATAAATCAACAAGATGGCATTAACATTATTAACATTCTGTTAAAGCGATCCATGGACAGAAAGACTTGTAGTTCTTAAAAGATAAAAGTTAGTACAAGTAATAGAAATTTTATATTAAACCCCCTCTTTATGTTTTCGTTTTAATAAAATTTGTAAAAAATTCAATCAAAAAATAAACTAGTAGCCCGCCATTGTTGATGTCAATAATTACTTACACAATGCTCATGGGTGCTGAAGCCTATAAAATCAGTCACACCCAAGCGCCAGCAGAGGCTGGCAAAACTCCATAAAACACAATTAACATGTGGGCATTTCTCTGTACTTTCATTTAAATATGTCTGAGCGGGGCATGTGCGTTAACTGCGTCAAATATTTTAACGTGATTAATTTAAAAAATTAATTACCGCCCGTTAACGTGATAATTTTGACAGCCCTAATATATATATATATACATATATATATATATATATATATTTTTTTTTTTTATTTTTATTTTTTTTTTCACAAATTTCTGTACTATTTCGTATGTTTGTTCTGTTACCGCTGCACTTAATCCTGGATTTACACTTTCTGCATCTGGAGTAACTTTTGTACACCATCAAACAACGCACAAATGGACATGGAAATACACGTTAGTGAATTCGCTAATTAGCATACTATTACCAACTAGTAACATCTCAAAAACAGCAACAATAAAGGCTAAACGGTACAAGAGGGTTCGTGTCCTCACCTCTTATAGACGCACATGGGACTTAGCAGCACACTAGGGATATTTTCTAATTAACATGACGTGAACCTACTGCTGGACAACTTTGAGGCAAAAAGCAATGAACAATCTTTCTTCCCCTCTCGCTCTAAAAAAATCACTTGCACACGGGAAAGGACCCAAAGCAAATTTATTTTCGAGTCTTTTGAACAGGACTAAATCTCTTGCTCAGTAGGGTTGAATTTCCTTCAACTAGCAGCGGCTGTCATTAAGTTATCAGGGAAAATCATCTTTTTTGATAGCCAATCAGATCCTGAGTTGGCCATTATTGGTCCGCTAGCTGGCTTCATGTGGTATACTTAAAGCTGACGTGTACTGTGATTGGATGCTCGCTTAAGACAGTTCAATGCAGTCACACCAGAGCCAGACCTGGAAGCCTTGAACAAAAAAAATCTAACACCGACTTTTTTGACCTACAATGGCCAGAGAAGAGGAAAACGTAGATTTGGTGGTATACTCGCAAGGCTATTTTCATGGACGACCTTTCACGAGAAGCTAGATTTCGTGAGACGAGGACGGACAGTGGTTATTAGTATTTAGTGTTTGATTGTGGTCCTAGTTTTAAATTTTTAGCCCACTAGCTCATCAAGTAGATTTAGACATCAAGACTTGCCCTTTCAGTAGATTGATGTTGATAGAAAAAAAATAGTGTCTTGACCTTTACAGCCTGCATAGTTCTCACTATGTTCTTATCTCAACAGGTTAAAAGAGCACTGAAGCCACAATTGAAATCTTGTATTTCATCTTGATGTTTGCAATCTGTCGCTGCTGAGAACTTTCCCGATACAACCAGGCCGCAGTAATTAGGAGAACAGTACCCGGTTGGATCGTTATTTGTACCGCCACAGAAAATCACCTATTGATTCATGTGCTCTCATCGATTGCATCGGCATTGATCTTGGCCGATCTTTAGCTAGGGCGCTGCTCGCTGGCTGAACGAGTCTATGAGATCATCAATCAAACGCCGCCAGCGAGCATTGTCGTTAAGTTCCGGACAGCCTCGTCAAGCGAGTGGCGTTTGAGTTAAAAGGAGCGAGCCAACACTTATTAAAGCAGACCTGGCCGATAATCGCAACCTGCCCGGAGCTGTCGTTAATGGCGGCAGCGCTCGTCAGGACTGTGGATGAATTACATCCTGTCTTTATCGTTTCAGTGCATTCATACGGCTTGCAAGCACAGCTGATTGTAATTCAGTTTTGACTAGAAAACAGTAAATGCTTTGAACAGAATTCAAATTAGTTTGCCACAAGTCGACGTTCAATTTGTTTGTACTGGGAGGCAGCCAATGAGTTAATACCTTAGCTAGCTGCTATGCATTTGAGATGGTGGAGGTTGAAAAATAGGAATATGAATAATGAAGAAGCGCCATGGTGCAGGCTGATAAAAACATTTGAAAAGCTCTCCTCCCTCTGGGCGACAACTCTCACTAACAGCACATCATACATATAAATACATCTTATTTCAGTGATAATTCTGATCTATTAATATTCATTGAGCATATACATTACGTGTCATCCGGATTTGAGCTCGGTAGCGTGAAAACGGACACGCAGCGACAATTTAAAACAGGCTGGTGGAGAGCAAAAACCCGGATTTCTTCATTAACGCAAATGAATAGTTTTAATTATGCAAGACGGACACGGTGCCAAATTAATGCTCATACTTATTGAGTAATCAGAAGCGTACAAATGTTTTTGCCACCGATTTTCCTCGTCACGCTGAATGTTAGTTCTTGCTAAGCAAACAAGCCTCTGGTGTAAACGGCAATGACGTTTGACACGTCTTTTTAACAAGTACATACTAATTTCATAAAAGCACGTGTAGCTCCTGTATGTTTTTTTTTTCTTGTATAAATGAGGGCAAACTGTTTGTTAATGCTGAGAAACACGCAATTTTGGTGGAGATTTATTGAAAAACATGGCATGTAATCACTTCTCGATTATGTGAACACTGAAAGCTTGTTAAAAATATATATATATATAAACAAGCGTACCTATGAAGTTATTGTTTGACATCAAGGATGTAATGAAGAAGCTGATGTTGGATATCCGAGTTATTGGGCATAGTCTAAAGCTGAAACGGAAAGAACCTCCAGGTTTTGAATTGTACCTCAACCACCCATTCATTGACATCTTGTTCACTGCATCAATATTTCACTTGTTCTATTTAACAGACTTCACTTTTAACTCCCTGGGTATCTTTCTCTCTAGGGAAGTGCCTAACATGCATGGATTCACGATATAACTTGAAGCAATGATATTGCCTTCTCAACCAGTTTCTTTTTACTTTTCACGCTTACAGAGCCACGACAGAAACATCGTGGTTCGCAGCCACGCGCGAGTGTCATCTCTCCTCTTGAAAAATGTCGACTTCACGTACGCCGGACAGTACCTGTGCACCGCCAGCAACTCTATCGGTCAGGACAACCAACCTGTGTACCTGGAGGTTCGCTGTAAGTCCTCCTAATACCTTGATTCTCTATTCTGTAAAGAGAAGCATGCAAGGTCAGGGTTTCCCCTAGGATTTTTTTAAGCTGTGGTGGTTGTTGGGCGACATCGGACTGTCTCAGTATGTCGTGCCGCAGCGAAATTACTTCATATCATGAAAAAAGAGAATTTTTTTCACATTATTTTTTTCCAAGAAGAACTATAACAAATATCTATTTAAATATTTCATTAGCCAGGCTAATGTCATAGCTCTCAGCTATAGTACATGTAAAATGCGTAGCTTTTTTTCCCCATATTTGGCCCTAATACGTACTACATTACCACAACAATAATAGTCCGTCTGTTAAGGGGACCCTCGTCCGTTGACAACTTAAATCTTTTCTAAATACTTCAAAATATTCATCTGAAATTACAACCAGTGCTATCAGCAACGAACAAATGCTATGCTAGTCCGCCAAGATTCGGGTCAAACATACGCCATGAAAAACCTAAACGTCAATGTTAAGGTCATTTTGACAGGCTTAAACCAGAATTACATTCTTTAACTTGAAATACCTTTCTGTGGATTTTTCTCTCAATTTCCAACTCCGCACTAACATAGTCAGGCACAAGTTAGCGACAGGAGAACCGATGTGAAATAAAGCATGTATGTAAAGGAACAATTTTTACCTGGCGTGCTATTTCAAACGACTTCTAGCAAATAGTGCATAAATAGTGAGCTATATATATTAATTTAGACGTTGTACTGCCCAAAACAGTGCGTTTCCTTGTGCACTGCCTGACAGCCAGCTAACACTAAATGTACTTCAAGAAACCATAAGGCTTGGTCTTTTCTTGCCTTTATGTGAAGTCACTTGTTTTTATATTGTGAAACTAAAACACAGAAACATACACATATTCAATACTCAATACACTACAAACTGTGCAACACTTACATTACAGCACCACTATTATATAGATATCACAATTTGCTTGAGCTACTACCAACCTTAAGCATAGGCTGGCTTCTATAATACAACAAGACTTAAAGAAGTTTTGACATTTCTCCACAGAGATATGCATATACAGTGCATCAATAGGTTACTGTACACTTAAAATACTTAGACATATACATATATAGGAGGCGGAAACGTAGCAGAAAGCATTCACGAGTATGAATGCGACCGACAGACACAGCGCTGTTTGAGTAAATGACTTGTGAGCCAAACTGTCACAAAATAGATGCAGTAAATTATTTTGACCAGCAGGTAGCAGCAACGTACTTCAAAAGCTCAACTGGTTTCCCACACTGGCGCATATAGACAGCACAGACGTATTGTTAAATTAAACAAATTAGAATGTATCTTTAATTTTTCTTTTTTTTAAACAATCTCATTTGCAACGCATGGCGGCTTTTATTTTGGTGTGGCGGTGTGCCACAATCTTTTATGTGTAGGGGAAAACTTGAAGGTATCAGAGTGATTCCCATCTTTGAGTTACAATCTTTTTACCCTTCTTCCCCGAGGTTGTTTATCATATGTTGACTGAAGAACTCTATCGAGTGAGAATGAAATGTAATAAAAGATAGCTAATGTAGATTCGCTCAGAGTTTGGATCAGCATGCACTAGTTAGAACCCATCCTCGGAAAATATTCATGTATTATTTATTCAGGGGCAGAACAAGAATCAAATTGATTTGAGATAACCACACAAAACGTAGCTGGGGTTAAGAATTCACTCAACACCAAGTTCTTTTGAAGCAGTGACAATCATCAAGCAATCTTCCTAAAATGATATGAAGTTATTAGTTTGTATGTGATGAACAAGAACCTTTTTAATGCCAATTCTACCAGTTAAGATCTTTAATTTATTGGGTTATTTCTAAGCAATAACCTTTTGTAACCATTCAATGTTTTCCCTCAGTGTTGTTCAATGGCAAAGCAAGATCTAGCTGAGTCAAAGAATAATCTTTGGTCATGGTCAATGAGAGCTCTATAAGACTGGACTGAAGGGTATGCTATCTCAAATATCATGGCAGACTGAGTTCAGACACCGGCATTCTTTAACCGTGATACCTCATCAATCCGGAATCTGATGATGAGCTACCACGAAATAGAATTTGACAGGATCCAGGCAACTTTTCTTCTTTTTTTTTTTCTCCCGCCATCTATATTTGTTTGCACCAGTTGGCAGACAAATCAATAAGACTCGCAACATCTCACTGAGATCAACAGAGCGTTTCTTTTTCCATCCAGGAGAAAACGCAAACCTGTTGGCCTCTATTTAAACTTCAACTTGCCACATGACTTGCATGTCAAGCCCTTTGCCAAGCAGGTTAATGGAAGCTGACCTTTGACATGAATGACTTGTCTATTTATTACCCTGCCATTCTAAAAGGGAGCCGGATAAAAATAGAGACGCTTGTCTTGCTTCAACAGTGCACAATGAGCGTTAATTTGTGCTTGAGCACCAAGCAGTTTCTTTTCAGGGCTGATGTGGGTATCAGAATAGAACAATAGAACTGAGAAATGCATGTTCTGGTACGTTGACGTGACATGTCATTGCAGACGCCCCAAAGATTCTAGGAGTTGTGACGGTCTACACGTGGGAGGGCAACCCAGCTAATATCAGCTGCGAGGTGGAGGCTCACCCCGGGGCTTCCGTCACTTGGTTCCGAGACGGCCTCCAATTACCTTCTGCAAACATCACGGGGGTGAAAATCTATAGCACGCCAAGCATCAGCTACCTAGAGGTAAATCTTTTAATATCTCAATCCATGTGTATCAGATCTTCAGTCTATTCTCTTGTCTGTACAGGTTTCTCCCGAGTCTCAAGGTGACTTCGGAAGCTACAATTGCACGGCAACCAATGTGATGGGTACCGAGTCCAAGGAGTTTCTTCTCATCCAAGCAGGTTTGTTTTTTTTTTTTTCATCAATTGAAAATCATTTTAGAGAGGGTCTGTGTTTGAAATTTCCTTTCTAACAGTTATCATGTTGTCCTGTTCTTAGGGTTTAATACCAAAAATGAACCTATATGTTAAAGGAGCACCAATATTCATGCTCGCTCTGTAGTGTGCAGTGTATCAAAGGGAAGCTGAAGAGCTTTTCGGATTTTGTTCTTGAGCGTTTTACTCGGTTAAATTGTATTAAATGCCTCTTTTGCTGCCTCAAAACTCATAGTAGTTTTTGAGTTACTGCCATAGCCACACCTGATCAACGAGGAACGCTACGCTACCCGATGACGTCAATTCTGGAGGACCCCGGCAGCACTCTAATACAAAAGTATAGCACCATGGTATTCTCGCTATATATTGCAAACATTTTCTGGGTTTTACTCGAGAGAGATTCGTCATGCCATTTCGATGTGTAGCGATGAGTTGCTCACACAAAGGCTCAAGACTCTATGAGTTGCCCAAAAAACGTCTTCTGCAAAGATTAGGACCACTTTTGTGAGAAAAAGTCGGAAGAACTCCCTGGCTCATTTCAGGGACGACAGCTTTAAAAGCCTACAACCATACAACCTTGGTTTTACAAAGATGTACGTAGACCCTTACTGGCTTTTCTAATTCTAAAATTTGATGCAATTCAGTTGATATACGAGGGCAAATCCTACTTCCTGTTCATTGAAGTGCGACATGTTTTTTTTCTTTTGTTGTTGTTGCTGGCCTGTCGTAAGTAGATAGTTAGCTGACAGGTCGTCAATTCATGTGAATTTGATACATTTATTACTAGATCTATAGGTATTATGTAAATTAAAATGTCCCCAGCACCTTGGCTATTTATTTTTTGGCCGGTCACTGGCTAAATATAAAGCCTACTAGCCGACTATCCTAGCAGTGAATTTGGATTGAGCTTGATCAGTTGGTCAACACTTTGGTTGGTTATGATTTTGGGCTTTGGGTTAACTAGTGTGACAATATTTTGATTTCCAAAGAGGACTCTTGGCCTGGCCTCGAGATACTTGAATTTTACTCAAAGATCACTCAAAGATGCCTATATCACCCACTTTTTTTTTTTTTTACTCAACAGGCTTTATTCTTCCTTAAAAAAATAATGAAACAAAAAAAAATTTAAAACATTTTTTTAAATATTAAAAAAATTATATAATGCAGACCCATGGAAATGTAGTCCAGTCGATACACACACACAGTAGGCTATGTGCCAACTCAACATTTTTTAAAATTACTATCACGACAATTGTCAATCAAATTGTTATTCCCACTCAATTTTTATTCTTATTCAATGTTCTAGATTGTACGCAAACAATAACCGAAATAAACTGACAAGCTATTCAACCAGCATGTTTCCAAACGCAGCAGTTCAAAACTACATCCCCCATAACGCCTAGCGCGGCTGAGCTGACTGATTGCTACCCTATTAGCGGGTACGGGAGCTGAGGCAAAATCAGACTTTGCTATAAAAGTTTACAATCATCGGCAGCGCAAAGATGCAACACCAAACAGGATTTTACAGATTACACCAGTACAAATGTCCGACAGAATTCAACAGTTGCCATTAGCCTATATGCGTATTTATCGTTTTAAAAAAAAAAAAAAAACTCATGAGAAACAGCTATTTAAAATATTAGCATTCAACAAAATAAACTAACGCAGAACAATTACAAGACTCATACAATATACTGCATCTCTGTATACACATATAACCCTATATACAACAGAAGACACGTGATCGACATTAACAGGAGATAAACTTACAGAAAGGTGTATGGAGCCACGTCTTTTAGAACTCCTTATTGAACTCCTTAATGTAGTCTGATCTCTCGCCAAAACGTCAGTAGATGGTGGTAATTCCCCATGAAACAAAGGGTAAACTGCCAACAAAAAAGAAGATCTACTGCTTCTCCCACCCCTACTAGCAGGAGCCACATCAATGCAGGCAGGCGCTGCCCCCTAGCGGCCGGAGGGATTCTCTTCAAATTGGTCCTGTGAAAAATCATAAAAATCAGACATTTTCTTGAATTTATGAAACCCGGCCGGACGCTCCGGAGGGCACGTAATAAGGGGACTTGTCCGGGCAAAAGAGGACGTTTGGTCACCCTAACATAACATAACTACTCAACTGTTTTTGCAGTGACGGCTAATTATATCACATAATGACCGCTGAAAGAAAGGCTGATAGAAAAATCACGATGCTGGACGTGGGCTTACCACTCTTCCGTTCGTGAATGTCGAGCTGTCAATCGCCGTCGTCACCAACGTCTGCTGTGCCGAGTAATCTCAATCATCATCTGACGCTTCAGGTTCAAACATGTAGGGATTAATTGTAGATCATCTTTCCTGGAGCCCTTGCCATCTTTAGCGTCACAAAAGAGCCACTCCATAAATATTTTTCTAGATCCGCCCAGTTTGGGATACTCGAAAAATGGATCTCATGCCTCCCATTGCTAATCTAAATGAGATCTCAATATACTAATACATTTGTGTGGAACTGGAGTTCACAACAACAACAAAAAACTATTTCGTTCTCCGTGAAACTAGTAAAGCTCTTTACAAGGCTATTAAAATCTCTCCTACTCCTGAAAATAATTCTCGGGATTTTCTTGTTCAACAAGTGGAATCGAGGGAGAGCCAGGCGAGGGGACCGAGATCTAGCGGCAACAAAGCCCAGTGAAGTCGCTCCCGGCCGGATTAAACAGCAACTGGCAGAGGGGGTGTGGAAGTCCCGGAAAAAATGTGACAAAAAAAGGAAGTGGTCGTGCCATAAAATGATTGTACTAAACCACAGCAAATGCACATGGATGCATTTAAATACTACTTTATTTTTATACTACTTTATTTTCATACTGCTCATTTGATTAAACTCCAAACTACTCACGCACAGACTCAAATACACTGTACTCGATGTGACGCGGGACGTCAATGAAAAGTAGTGCTGCAACAATTAATCGATTAACACAAGTAATTCGGTTAGAAAAAAGCTTCAAATTTTGCTGCTTTGAGTATTCGATGAATTACAGTGGCGTTGTAATGGTTTGTTTTGAAAGTGTTTGCATCCAGTTTTATTGATTTGGCTGGATACACTGACATCAAATGGCAACAATAAATATGACATAATTCATTTAGTGTGTGAATCTAGCAGCTCCCTGTTAAAACAAACATTAGGTACGTTTTTGTTTGATTTAATGTTTTTTTTTAATGCATTTGTAATATAATTTATAGGTATATTTAGCCGTTTGTTTTTTTTTTTTTTTTTGTTTTTTTTTTTTTTTGTGGGGGTATGTGTTTGAACGATTTGTTAAGAGGATGGTTAAAAAAACGCTAACATTTTATAGCATTTAAGCTTGCAGATTTTTGCAATGCAAGTTAGCCAATTGTTCTTTTGTTGTACTCAGATCCTCATTTATTTGTTTATTTGTATGCCGTTTGAAGCTAAGCTCAGGTATTTTAATTTATTTTTAAATCAAAGAGAAATTCTGCATAGTTTGAGGAAACACTCGGGGAATTTTATTTTGTATTTGCATTTTATGCCCTTTTGAAAGTACAATCTTAGCAAGCCTTTGTTTTACAGCTCCTAAAATTTATTCTGCAACGCATTAAATTTTCCAAATCCGATTACTCGATTATTCAAACTAACTAGGTGATGGATTAATCGACTACTAAAATAATCAATAGCTGCAGCCCTAATGGAGAGCAGCTTCGGAACGATCGTGTAGCAGTGATGAAGCAAATTTATTTTATTTGTCTTCATCGTTTATATACTGTATTTCTTTGATACCTCAAAATACTTCCAAACCGCGGACATGTTGGCGGTGAGCCAGTAGTGTTGCTTCTCGCCATGTTTTGATTACGTCATCACAAGAGGGCTAGGGTTCTTCACACTTTTCGGTGGTTAACTTTTGTTCTTTCAACAGAAAACTGGAAATTCACTTTTAGCTATTTTCGGCCCAAAGTTTTTGGTGCAAAAGCTTTGGTCATATCTCTATTTTTAGAGGTATTTTGTGACTCTTGGTTGTTAACCTCAAGACCTAAAATCAGTCAATGTTGTATCCTGGCGTACTTGCCTTTGGAAAAAAAAGCAAGTCTTTTTTTTTCCAACTTTCCTGTTTTGTGCAAACAACAACATGACTGAGTGAAAAAGTTTACTTTTCACCTTTGGATGTAGCTTCAGAGCCATAACTGAGTCAGTACACCCTCTGTGTGTAAAGTGTATTTCACAATGTAATTCTAGTAGGGTTGTTCCGATCATGTTTTTTTGCTCCCGATTGTTTTAGTTTGAGTATCTGCCGATCCCGATATTTCCCGATCCGATTGCTTTTTTTTTTTGCTCCCGATTCAATTCCAATCATTCCCGATAATTTTTCCCGATCATATACATTTTGGCAATGCATTAAGAAAAAAATGAATAAAACTCGGACGAATATATACATTCAACACACAGTACATAAGTACTGTATTTGTTTATTATGACAATAAATCCTCAAAATGGCATTTACATTATTAACATTCTTTCTGTGAGAGGATCCATGGATAGAAAGACTTGTAATTCTTAAAGGATAAATGTGACTTTGTATATTGTGACTAAATACTGCCATCTAGTGTATTTGTTGAGCTTTCAGTACATGATACTGCAGCCATTTAACTTCCGCCCAAATGCATGATGGGAAGTGCAACCATGACTGTGCGTAGTGCTACCAATTGATATATCTTCTCTGCGTTGGGAAATAACATAGGGTGTTAAGAAAAAGAACAATTACTAACTTTCTTCCCCACATTGCTTCCCACGGTATTTCTAATCGTAGGGAGAGGGATTGTAAGGCTTTAGCCAATTAAAAAAAGGCTCCAAAGGCTGCCAAAATTCACTCTACTCATTTTACGCTGACTTGTCGCTCTCTATATAGGTAAAACGGGGCCATTACAGATTGAACGTGACAATGCGTGAGTGGGTTGTGCAGTGCATGCATTAATTGCTTTAAATATTTTAACGTGATACATTTTTAAAAATATTAATTACCACCGTTATCGGGATAAATTTGATAACCCTACCTTAAGCCTAAACTAAAGACTCTGGATGAGTGTAACATATTATGTCTGTAACGTTAAATACAATTAGAAAACGACTTATTTAAAATATATATATATTTAAAAAAGGCATGTCCGATATTTTTTTGCCGATTCCGATACTTTGAAAATAACGTGATCGGACATCTCTAAATTCTAGTCTTCTGTTACATCGATATGGCAGTTTTCTGGATTTTATCGGCTCCTGCTGCCTTAACGCTCAACATAAGATAAGTAGTTTTAAATATGAAAGGATAGATGGTCCTCAGTTCAATAATGGTTAGATTTTACTTATAAAATGAAACATTCTAAAGGACAGGTCGGATAAAATGAAATGTCACATTGTCATGATACTGCAATGGAAATCAGAATTCCCTCTGGGATGTCTGCTACAAAAGATTGGATCGCTCTACCTTGAAAATGTTTTCTCAAGCAGCCACTGGGCAAGCCGAGGCAGACCTTGACCGAACACTTGAGGTCAGATTAACATGGTAATATAATCGGTCAGCTCACCAATCCTGTAGCGAATGATGCTCTTTATAGGCTACTCTAAAGTTTTTAGGGAAAACTCCTCTCACATTCCTCTCATATATCTATTTAACGAGATGATCACTCTGAGAAAGTAGACTTCCACCTAAGCAATCAAATTCAAAGCATCATCAAATTTGGTAGAGTGGGAACTTCCTTTAAGTACGAGTTATCACCAGACTTTTTTTCTGAGCTATTCAACCTCATGAGCACAAAATGTAATCATTTAATCACATTTCATAATACAACATTCCCTGCAAGTTTGACAATAATCCCTTTAAACATTCTTGAGAAGTTGAGAAATTCCTTTTCTGACCTGTTTTTGTGTATTGCAGAGGTGCCATCACCACCAGAGATCCGACGGACGGAGCCTTTCTCCAGTTCGGCTGTGGTGGAATTTGACGAACCTGATTCTTTTGGAGGAGTGCCCATCATCAAGTATCGGGTTCAATGGCGTCCCGATGGCCAGGGCTGGACTGGAAAGGAGTACGACGCCACAGAAGGTGAGACTATAAAATCCATAAATGACTTCAAAATTTAAAACTACTTGAGTAATTCTTCAACCGCTGCCGTTCGTAACTTAATTAACGGAAGACCCTTTGTGGTTGCGTGTACAACAGTCTAAAAAATGTGAGTCAAGTTGAGTATTACCTTGGGCAAAGACAATTTATTGCTTAGTTTCCCGATTGGCAAAAAAATGCTATGTCAGGGCTCCAAACTGTCCCCAGATGGGGGCATTTTGCAACTACAATTAGAGCCAGTGCGAATATTTTTTTCGTCTACTCGCACATGCAAGACCAGAAAGATTGCATTTATTTATTTTTTTCTATTTGTTTCTATTTGATATTTTCCAAGTGCCCAACTGCGCAACGATTGTAACATCCTAAGTAACTATGTTAAACATTTTCTCAAGATGTGTTTCAATCGCAACTCTGCGACTGCTTGTAAAAGCAGAGCACGCTCTATCTCCTGTATGATGCATTCAAATGACTTCATTGAAGAAACAGTGCTCACTAAACGGATTCAGACAAGCTGGCAAAAGAACATAGACTATACTATATATATTTATATTAGTGGTGTGCCATCTAAGGCACCCCACGAGTCGATCGTTGAACGGTGATCACAGTATTGACAATGATCAGGATTATCGATGCATCGTACAGTATTAATTATTAATGTCGCCAAACAGATTTAACAAAAACATGAACCATTTCTAAGGAAATGCTTATTTCTCAACATGCCTTTACAACACAAAGCTGAAATTAAGATACTCTTTTTCACAAGAAGGTGCAAAAACATTAGCTGTTTCAAAGGCAGTACTTATTTCTCTCTCAACAATACAATAAAATTTACACTGGTTGAATGAATTCCATATTTCCTGGAAACAAAGTGCCTTTCGAAATAAGACTTCTTCTAACCAATATACTTTGTTTTCACAGATTTCTGTAATATTTCACATGTTTGTAGTGTTACAGCTGTACCTAATCCTGGTGTTACATGTTCTGCATCTGGAGTAACTTTTGAACACCAGCAAACAACGCACAAATGGACATGGAAATACAGCGATTTCGCTATTTAGCATAGCTCTCGGCGCTTATTAATAACTTCTCAAAATCAACAACAATAATGGCTAAACAGTACAAGAGGGTTTGTGTACTTACCTCTTATAGATGCACATGGGACTTAGCAACACACTAGGGACATTTTTCAATTATCACATGAACCTACTGCTGGACAACTGAAAGGCAAGGAGCAACGAACTATCTCTCTTCCTCTCTTGCTCTATAAATAACTTGCACACAGAAGAGGACTCAAAGCGAGACCGCCTTGGCTGTCCCATACACTATAAATTTTCGAGTCTTTTGAACAGGAGTAGATCTCTCGCTCAGTAACTTCCGCTGCAGCCATCCTAATCTTCTGCATCCCTGTAGGTGTCCGGGCGGCGGACGTGTCTTGAATTTCGTTCCGCTAGCAGCGGCTATCGTTAAGTTATTAGGGAAAATCATCGTTTTTGAACATTTAGGAATCTTAATCGAATGTCACGTGTCGAATCTCGAATCTAATAATCGATGTATTGGCACACCGCTGTTTACAGACGTCACCGTCAACCGCTTTTGTTTCAACCTAGCCATAAAAAGAATGTAAGTAATCGGATTTATTATCCGAAATGTCTGTCATTTTTAGCTTAGAATCATTAATTGATGTCTGATATTTAGTTTAAAAAATAATTCACTCGCATATTTTAAATTTTTAAACAAATTACGTCACAATGATATAATTGGCGTCTGTAAAAAGTCACAGATATCTATCTCATAACTATCACTTAATTGTATTTTTTTTCGTTACTGTCACAGTTTCCCCAATATTTTAGATGATAAATAATCGATCCAAACAAAGAAAAAAAAGACAGAAAAAAAAAACGTTTAAAAGGGTGAATATATGAAAATGAAAATCGATTTCTCCTTGATGTTTGCGATTTCTGCATCGCGACTCTTGTTATATTAACATATTTCACCCGTAAAATCCCCCAAAAATCCAGCTGTGGCCATTCACAGCTGTGTCTTGACACTCGCTGATATGTACATGTTACATGGAGTTTTTGGATCAAAAAGAGGTAAGTAAGCGATAATATCTCGTTAAAATCATGGCATCCTTATTTATGCTCTCGCGTGCTATCACCTCCAATTAGGGTTTTGCTGTCTAAATTTTTTTATTATTATTGTTGTGTTTTTAAAATGTCCTCCTGTTCAAAATTTTTCTTCTCCCAGAAAATTGAGATTTTGAGCTTTCCAATGACGTATCACACATGTATATAGGACACTTTTGAAATTTGGCCAAAATGGGGGTCTCAGAGCGGGACTTCAAGTCACCTGAGTGTTTTCCGCCATATACACACATTTATATATATTTGGTTCTCTCGGTCAAAAAGGTTCACGACCCCTGACTTAAACCCATGACTATCTTTGGATTCTGCTTTTTTAAACTTCTTTTTCATATATAAATATCTATCTATCTATCTATCTATCTATCTATCTATCTATCTATCTATCTATCTATCTATCTATCTATCTATCTATCTATCTATATATATATATATATATATATATTTTTTTTTTTTTTATCATGAATGGGACACTCTGAATCCATGTTACAGCTAGGTCTGCTTAAAAAAATTCCCATGTTGACCTAATTTGTAAGCGGTATACTTGTTGATATTAAAACTGATGGAGAATAGAATATAGAATTTTTAAGTTTGTAGTTTTACTCATGTATTATGAAAGTATTTATCAGTTGAACTGTGAAAATTAGAGGAAAACTTCTGTCGGGAGCCCTGTATATGCAACATTTGGGTTGCTGAGAAGATTCACACTTTGGTGCCCAGATTAGAATTTTTCGGGTTTTCCGAGTTCTGTTTTTTGTGTTTTTCTGAAATACATTACAGTTAAAACCTGTCAATTTTATGGGACAAGTTCCAGAGCCGCTCAGTTATGAGTACAGTTCCGCAATGCAGAGAAGATGTGCATACATGAATACAACGATCTGTCTTTCACAGATTTGGGATCTGGAACTGAAACTGCCCCGTCTCAGTTGTTGATTCGGCAGTAGTAGAATTTAAATGCAGTAAGTTATTTTAGTCATCACAAATCAGACAGGATTTTCTCTGCTTTTGTCATTCATAACCTAATGGAAGCTAAACTGCCAATACCATACACTTCCCTCTGTCAAGTTTTTGTAGTTTTTTTGACGTGACAGAAGGAGGGGCAGATAACTCTCGAGCTATCACCAGGAGCTAATCCAAACATGACAGTGCCGCATGCGACCGACGTCTGGCCGAGAGCTAGGCTGAGTTGACAGTCTGCTCGGGCCCCAGATAATAGCCCAGTCCCGCCGAGACGCAGTGGCACTGCCGTATCTGGATGTTTCTGTCCTGTTTGCCGCATGGGGCGTATCTGTCAGCGGCTTTGCTCGCTGGCTGCTGTCATATCACGGCCCAAGAGCCACCTGTCATGTAAACCAATGCACTAAGCAAAATATAAAATCAACAAGCGCTCTGAGGAATTCACTTTGGATTTTGCTGTGTACACCCATTGTAAAATCAGGAATAACAAAAATCCTCCTCAGTATGGTAAAAAATACCCAACAGTCCCCTTTAATTAAATCAATAAAGCCCCAGTTGGTGCTTAACAGTAATGACATCATAAAACCGACTGCGGGCGAATAAGTGACTGACCAAAAACAGACATAAAATGAAAACATTCAAAAGACAAGTCCTGGATTTTCTTGATTTGTCATCACATCGCTGAATATTGCTTTTCATGAAAATACACGCCTCACTTGTCACTCTATATATGCTGCTATATACTAAAAAAGTAGAGAGTTGATCTTTGCTTCAGCAGTTGTAATTTTCTAGTAGCATTGTCCAAAAACTTCCTCAATCTTGTCACTAAAGAAATGACAGTTCGCTGCATTTGCACAGCTTGTATCAGAATTTATACTTCAGCCATTCATTCCTCAGCCGCTGTCAAGAAAGCGAGTACACCTCTAAGTGACAATATCCACATTTTATTAGGCTGCATGCACTATGTTGCACAGTTAGTGCTTGAATAATGCCACCCATTAATACAAAGCAGGACTGCCATCACATGTTTAAGGAAAGTACTGCAACATGTAAAACAACACGTTCGGAGTCTAATAAGCCACTGTACTTAGACTCAGTTTTAAACAGAGGTGGGTAGAGTGGCCAAATATTTTACTCAATAGTAGCATTACTTTAATAATAGTCAAGTACAAGTAAAAGTAGTCATCAAAAAATGTACTTAAGTACAAGTAAAAAAGTATTAAAGAGAATACTTAATAAGTAACATTGTGAGTAACTGCATGAGATGTTTGAATTTTTTTTTTTTTTTTAAACAATGGTATTTTTTTCTCAAGTTATCTATATATCTATATAAACTACTATTATTATACTGCACTATAGCATATAACATAACCACATTAAGCCAAAGAAATGTGAAAAAAACAAACAAAACAAAAAAAAAAAAAAAACATTCCAGTGAGTGAAGAAAAACTACAGAAATTAAGCCTTTTTTGTCCAAAGAGCATGAGTGCCCTGTAGTGGAGAAAACATATTTCCTATTATGAAACTAGAAAGATCATATCTCCGGTTTTCCATGGTCAATCCGCAGTGTTGGGCACGCTACTTTAAAAAAGTAATTAGTTATAGTTACTCACTACTTCTTCCGAAAAGTAACTGAGTTAGTAACTGAATTACTCCATAGTAAAAGTAACTAGTTACCAGGGAAAGTAACTATTTCCGTTACTTTAAAAAGAAGTTGTTGTATGTCAAAGAATTTGAAATTTTTTGAGCAGTATTCGAGTCAGTTGAATAGAGAAGAACAGACAGGTAATTGTGTTATAGAACCTTGTAATATTTATTGCACCTCACCAGCAACAGATTTATCCTACACTTGAAGTGCAACAAAAATAAACAGATTTGAATTGCTTACTACAGATGTCGACAAAAGCTTTGCACCGGGACATAAATTACACTTTACATGCACGTTCTTTCCTTTAATTTCGACCAACTTGAACTAGTGTTTATATCTCCACCTCGTAAAGGACAAATTTTCCTCTGAATGCTCTGCCATCATATCCCTCTGCATATGTTTTGCGTGTGTGTTTGCCGCACGCGCTGTTCCGGTTTGTGTGTGAAAACACCGGCTCTGAAGTATGTGTGCTATTAGGCTCGAGGGTTTACATCACAGAATGGGGGAATCACGTGAGATTTGACAACAATGCAGTTATATTGGAAGCAGGTCTGGCTCGCGGGACATTAAACTTTAACTTGCCAGTTCGATAAAAACTCATTACTAAGGGGAAGAACAGATATGTGATCAAACTTAAGAATGTGAACAATGTTGACCCTTACGAGCAAGCCGAAGACAAATGGAGTAAAAATGTAGACGGGCTTCCACAATTACACGAAATGGACATTCTGCTGTATTTATTGTTTGGTGCATGTTTACTAAACTCATTAGCGATTCCGAAATTAAAAAATCACTACAAAGCTACGAACAGTTTTGCTGTGGATGGGTGCAGGACCTGCACATTATGACCGTATCAAACGGCAACTCCATCGTTCATGCAAAGGTAGGGTATGTGTGTTTACTATTTACATTGCCATGAACCTGAACGCACCCCAAGTCTTGGATGACAAATAAACAGAGCAGAGTAGACTCGCTACGCCTGGTAGTTTCTTCAATGTATTCAAAGTAAGTAACGTACCGCTTTTGACCGTCAGTAGCGGTAACGGCGTTGTAATGGCGGAAAAAAATAATTTGTTAGATTACCCCGTAACTGAAAAAATAACGCCGTTATGTAACGGCCTTATTTATAACGGCGTTATTCCCAACACTGTCAATCGGTGACAAATAAAAAAGGGATAGATTAAAATCGGCGCTTTCAAGTCATGTTGATGGCTATGTCAAATTCTTTTTTTTCACTGTGCTTTAAAGACGCCACATGATTGAACAGGCTGCCTTGATCATAGATTGGCAAGCTTCATTGCAAGCAACATTGTTGTATTGGAGTTACGTGATTATTGTTGCGACATCTCATAGGTGAAACTGGTTGAGCCACTGTTGGCGTCTCTGGAAGAAAAAAAGAAACAAGGAACATCTCATATGTAGGTTAAAGAGGCCCAAAGTAGCGGAGTAAGAGTAGTGTTTCGTCTTCACAAATCTACTCAAGTAAAACTAAAAAGTATGACTTTGTAAAACTACTCTTAGAAGTAAATTTGTAATGTAATGGAGTAAATGTAACGCGTTACTACCCACCTCTGATTTTAAAGATGTCAATCCTTAGTTTTAATATATTGTTGAACTCTTTCAGTGTCATTGCCGATGTTTGGCATCCAATCATGTGGCTTTTTTCATACTTCTTCTGTGAATTTGAATAAATTCATCACGTGTACATGACTGCCGTCCTTCCAGTTCAAATGGATTGGACGTCTATCACTCAATGGGTGCCAATGGGTTTCTTTTAGAAAGCTCTCATATTGCGTAGCCTCAGATTTGTACATACTGTTTATTTGTGTGAATGAGTCATATTTATTTATTTTTGCCTCAAGGCCAACTTAATTGAATATTACATGAAACGCTCTCTTAACTGCAACCCAGAAGCAGATTGATGCTAACTGTGTTTGTGTAAATAATGGATATTTGACCATATAAGTGTAAGAGCGCGTTCCTCCAGGCAAACAAACAGCTTCAAATTAAACAAGCTTTAAATTCATGTGGTAGGCACTTTGGCTACTCTCAGTCATGACCGTGTTTTTCCCAGTAGGGGTGTGACAATATTCTGGATTGAAAAGGTGATATGTCCCATTACTTTAAATCCCAAAAGATTATTGAAATGCTCCCACCAAGAAACTCTATATAGTTTTAAAAAGGTGTAACTGTTAAAAAAAAAAAAAAAAAGGAACCAAATGGTTGCCTCCAAAATTTTGCTTTACGAGATCTTGCAGAGACAACCAATTCATTTTGACTGGATTGGACGTCGAGCACTCGTTTAATGGGCACTTTCTCTTCATTTTAGGGCATTTACAGGTTAATGATGTTTATTTTGAGTCATTTCCTATTCATATGGGGGCATTTTTGAGTATATTCCTTTTAGGTCGCCCAAAATCAACAGGAAGTGACATGATTTGCCCCCAAATTAACTCATTGCCTGGTATTGACTGCCACTGTCGGCCATTGACGTACAATCCATTTAAAGTGCGTGTAACACGATAAAAAAAATCTTAATAGCATTATTATGTGAATTAAAATCATAGTTTGAGACAATTTTACTCTATACTTAATTTTGGCAAAGCGCAGATGACCAGAAATGACTCTTTTAATCTGCCGTTTAGCCCCGCCTGTCTTTATAGCGCGCTAGCACCTCCATCTGGGCAATGACGTCGGCAGAGTCACGATTTCAGCTGATTTAGATATCAGCCCAATGCGGAAGATTCAGAATGGAATGGGGAAAATGTGACAGAGAGCAGCAAAATGTCATCATTGTTTTTATCTCTCTATTCCAATATTTGTACAGGATATTATTTATATCTAATTATTTTTTTCCCCAATTGCTAAATAAATTGTATGGTCATGATAAATAACAGTCTCGTGCTAAATGGAATATAAAATATTAAAAATGTATTTATTCAGTACGACAGCACTAAATTACTGCATAATGGTCAAAACTGCTGACTTCTTAAACCTCCCGACTGGTATTTTATGCCACAGGAGTTAGTCCGGCCTTTGTCATTTCCTTGCTCCGGCTTCGGAGACGGAGGAAAGAGCCGAAACAAAACAGGAGGCGTGAGAGCTAGGCGACAAGCTAACCATAACCGAGTGGTTTTTCCAAGTCTTTTCTTTGCCTTTCGAAAAGGAAAAATAACGCAAAACTACCCCGACTCATGTCTTCACCGATCGGCCAGCCCCTGGCGGCGAGCAGGCTACGGCTCGTCGTTCTGCTGCGGAATGAACAAATGTTCATTCGCCGCATTCATGCCAGTTCAAATGGATTGTATGTCTACTAGTGATAAATTCACAGCAGAAGGATGAAAACAGCTTGTTTTTCTGTTGATTAGTTTTGTAGATTTTCCTAGAGCGTTTTCTTGACCCATGTATCGAAAATTGTTGTATCGCCATATTTTGAGATTGTTGTCGTGAGCCTTGTGTCTCAAATCGTATCGTGAGGTACCCAGAGGTTCCCACCCCTAGCAGCCAATGAATTCCATTACTGTCATGAAAAGGGTTAACAATTATTGTAATGTATGGACATTTACAGTCCATTTTTAACCACCTTAAAACGTGATTTTTGTAGCATGCACAAGATATTTAGAATAACAGCATTTTTTTTCCTCCAACAGATATGACCAGGATTAACATCGCTGGCCTGACCCCCGACACCACATACGAGATCAAGATGTCAGCCATCAATGGAAAAGGCGAAAGCGAGAGCAGCACAGCTGTTAAGTTCATGACTGGACCGATCCGTACGTACCCATCCTTCATAACTTTCACCCTCGAAATGTCGCCTCGTCTCGAAACAAGTCCTCCGTTCCTTTTAGAAGCCATAATTTTTCCCAAGGTTTGGTTTGTTGGTGACGCCTTTGCGGTGATTGAAAGCTTTTACAAATCTTTGACAAAACAAAACGCTTCAAAGATTTTCTGCAATTGAATAAAGTTTTTAACCAGCCTGACATCAAAAATAAAAGTGAGTAAGGTATGGAAGAATCACAACATATCGCACAAAGGCTAAGTCATTGCCATTTAGTTATTCTGAGCCTTAGACTACATTTCCGATCAATTATATGATAAGGTGGTGCTGTGGGTAAATATCTTATCCAGGACAATAGTTTTACTGCCTTAATATTTTTTTTCCTTGTAAGCCAATTGTAACAGAATAAAATATATTTAGTTATGTATTGTATTGTTCGGGTTGCACCGATACTGGTGTCAGTACCGTTACGCCACTAAAATGACATACTGTGATCCCTTGCTACTTCACGTTTCAAACTTCGTGCCCTCAGTCCATCGCAATTTTTTTGTCAATTAAAAAAAATGTATATATACAGTACTGTGCAAAGGTTTTAGGCAGGTGTCCTGCCTAAAACCTTTGCACAGTACTGTACATATGAGATGTCCAGAGCCGATAGCACATTCTCACGCTCGCTCCCACCATCCCTCCCTCTCCTTTTTCTTTGTTCATCAGAGAGTTAACTGGAGTTGCGTATAAAACTAAACAATGATTGACAGACGGTTAAGCTTTGGTCTTGCCAGAGACGACCTTCAAAGCGCCTCATGCATCAATCATCGTTTAACTTGTTAAACAGTTGCTGTGGCAATTCATTGTAAGTGAGCAGCTGGAGTGGATTTGAGTGGACACTCAATGAAGCATCTAATAAAGACAAGCATTTTTTTTTGCTCTTGTTAAATGGATTGGATGTCTACTTTTTTTCTTGTTTAAAAATAATTCTTTGGGACAGTAACATGTTTAAAACTTGTCATAATTATTACATTAAAGTGCTTAAAAAACATGTATTAAAATGTATGTATACAAAAAAAAAAAAATTTAATTATACTTTGGGGAAACATGTCTTATATGTATGTATGTTGGGGTGGCGTGGCTCAGTGGTAGAGTAGTTGTCCCCCAACCCAGAGGTTGTGGGTTCAAGTCTCCGCCCTGAGGAACTCGTCTAAGTCTAAGACACTGAACCCCACATTGCTCCTTGTGCTGCGTCACCAGTAGGTAGATGGCGAGATAGTGTAAAGCGCTTTGAGCGCCTTGAAAGGTGGAAAAGCACTATATAAGTATAACACCATAACACCATTTACCATGTATCTGTTTCTGATGGTAGATCTGAATGAATGCATTGAACATTGTCGGTTTTTCACTTATCACGGCGGGTTCTGGTCCCGATTAACTGCGAAAAACGAGGGATCACTGTAATTGGTATTGACAAGTACTAACAAATTACATCCCAATGCTGCACTTTATGTACTTTTCCAGATCTCTTTTCCAACTGCTGGTCGCCCTACCTAACATACAAATTCCATATAGTCCGTGTCCGCTCAGCGTCGCTTCATTCCAGACGCAGTAACAAATAGGTTTTTATTTTAATAAATACGAAGTGGTCCGCATCATTCGTTCAGCTCCAATCCGGATCTGCTTGAGTCCGTCCTCTCCAGTCCGTCAAACCAAAAATACGGACGAGGTCTATTTTCTGGTCTGTCAACCTGCGGCCAAGTCCTGCCATTTAGCACGCACAAAACAGGAAATGAAACATGTGTCCGCAGGTGTACGGACACAGAGGTGGGTAGAGTAGCCAAAAACGTTACTCAAGTAAGAGTAGCGTTACTTCAAAATAATATTACTCAAGTAAAAGTAGTCATCCAAAAATGTTCTCCATTACAAGTAAAAAGTATTTGATGAAAAGAATACCCAAGTAATGAGTAACATTGTGAGTAACTGCTTACGATGTTTATTTTTATTCCATTATTTTTCATTTTTTAAAAAATGTTTTTTCAGTAGAGGTGGGAATCTTGGGGCACCTAACGATACGATTACAATTCAGAGGCTATGATTCAATTATAAATTTATTATTGATGCACCCCCAGCTTTTAATTTTTCGTACATTAGTTCCAAAATTGTTCAAAAATCCTCTCAGGCTAAACCAAACTACTATTTCAGTATCAATTAAACAGTTCAAGACAGTTAATAAAGTACTCAAGTCCCCATTCTATATCAGCAACTTTACTACATTCAATTAATTTAATGTTGTGAATCAACCGTTAAAGCTGCTAAAATTGCTCCCATTATTCCATAATTTCCCTTCTGTCTACTTTCGACATGTGAACGTCTTAAAACTGTTTCATCATTAAAGATGGATTCAAGTGAAGATTTTGCCGATTGGTATTTTCTATATTTTTCATTCATTCATTTTCCGAGCAGCTTACGAGGGTTGCGGGGGTGCTGGAGCCAATCCCAGATAGCTATGGGCAGTAGGCATGGTACACCCTGAATCGGTTCCCAGCCGATCGAAGGGCATAAGGAATATCTGTATGAATGGTTATTATTATGTTTTGAAGAAGACTTTAACCTACTACATAACCCCATTAAGCCAAAGAAAAACAAAAAGTCAAAGTCGGCTTTATTGTCATCTTCTTCATATGCACTGATCATTCGAAGAAAACAAAATTGCATTTCTCTCTCTATCCCATATCACTTAACACAGGACTAACATAAGTGAGTAATGCATACATTACATTGGAACACAAACATGACTGGTAACAATAATAATAGCGATGTAGTGACAGGCAACAATGAAGACAGTCCAATGTTGTGTATTGCAAAATAATACAGAAATGAAGCATCATTTGTCCAAAGCGCATGAGTGCCCTCTAGTGGGGAAAACATATTTCCTATTATGGAACTAAAAGGATCATATCTCTGGTTTTCCGTAGTCAATCAGTGCCAAATAATAACTGGGCGAGGTGTTAAATCTGCGCTTTCGAGTCATGTTGACGGCAGCGCTCTATGTGAAATACTTAATTTTTTACAGCGCTTTAAAGACGCCACATGATTGAACAGGCCGCCGAGATCATAGAGCGGCAAGCTTGAGTCTGATTGGTATAATGGAGTCATGTGGTTATTCTTGAGACTAGGGCTGCACCTATCGATTATTTTAGTAGTCAGTTAATCTATCAACTCGTTAGTGCAAATAATCGAGCAATCGAATTAGGATTTAATGCGCTGCAGAATACATTTTAGGAGATGTAAAACAAAGGCTTGCTAAGTTTGCACTTTCAAAAGAGCATTAAATGGACTACAAAATAAAATTCCCGAATGTCTCTTCAAACTATGTAGATTTGCACTTTCATTTAAAAATAAATTTAAATCCCTGATCTTTGCTGCTCGCTTAAATGCTATAAAGTGTTATCGTTTCTTTGGCAATTTTCTAAAAAATCGTTAAAACACATATTCCCAAAGAAACGGCTAAATAAACCTAAAAACTAAATTACGAATGAACTTGTGTTGGTTTTAACAGGGAGCAGCTGGATTCAGCCATGTTAAATGAGTTAAGTCATATTCACTGTTAATAATAATAATAATACATATTTCTAGAGCGCTTTTCAAACACACAAAGACGCTTCACAAGAGACATGGAATCACAGTACGATAAAAGCACAATAAAAAGAAGTAAAAATAGGACAGCTAGGGGTTATGGTGGGTAAGAAAGAGTGAACAGGTGTGTTTTCAGTCTAGGTTTGAAAAGTGATAGAGTAGATATGCTGCGGAGATCAGGGGGTAGGGAGTTCCAGAGCTGGGGGGCGCAATGACTAAAAGCTCTGGAACCAAAGATGGAGAGGCGGACACGGGGGACGGAGAGGGGAGGAATAGTGGTAGAGTGAAGTAAGCGGGTTGGATAGTTTAGACGGAGAAGATCGCAAAGGTAGGGAGGGGCCAGGGCATGGAGTATTTTGAAGGTGATGATGAGGATTTTGTAATTGATTCTTTGTTTGACGGGAAGCCAGTGAAGTTGACGGAGGATGGGGGTAATGTGGTGTGTTGTGGGGGTTCGTGTGATGAGGCGTGCTGCTGAGTTCTGGAGGAGCTGCAGTTTCTGGAGGGACTTGTTAGGGAGACCGAAGAGCAGTGAGTTGCAATAACCGAGCCGGGAGGTTATTAGATTACAGATCAGGGTGGAAGCGGTATGGCGGGTGAGAGAAGGGAGGAGGCGAGAAATGTTGCGAAAGCGGAAATAGGCCGATTTGGTGATGCTGTTGATATGTGACCGGTAGGAAAGTGTGCTGTCGAGGATGACACCCAGACTCTTAACCTGAGACGAAGGAGAGATCGGTAAATTGTTGATTGTAATAGAGAACTTATGGACATTAGAGAGCGTTGCGGTGGTACCAATGACTGTTACTGGTGGTACTGTTGCCACTAGAGGGCAGTGTATTCAACCAAATCAATAAAACTAAATGAAACCACTTTCAAAACGAACCATTACAACTCTACTAATTAAACAAATACTCAATGCAACAAAATTTGATTCAAAGCTTTCTTTCTAATCGAATTATGTGAGTTAATCGATTAATCGTTGCAGCCATAGTTGTGACATCTCATCTGTGAAACTGGTAGCGGTACTGTTGGCGTCTCTGGCAAAAAGAAAACGGGGAAAAAAAGTAAAATCTAATATGTGTAAAGAAGAAAAATGTAATGACTACTTTAGTGTAGCTCAAAGTAGCGGAGTAAGAGGAGTGGTTCTTCACAAATCTACTCAAGTAAAAGTAAAAAGTACGGCTTAGAAAACCTATTCTGAGAAGTACATTTTTCTCTAAAAATTACTCAAGTAAATGTAACGCGTTACTACCCACCTCTGCGAATGAGAGACGTTTGCAGTGGGCATGGGGCAACGCAGCCTGCACGCAAGTGGTCTGCAACTGATCGGAACAGAGCTGTGACGGACTCTGTGGGATTAAGGGCCAAGACTGCTGCCAGCTAGGCACTGCGCCGTAAAAAAGCAGCCTTTGTCGCTCTTCCCAAGATGATGATAGGCGTCCAATCGTGTGGCGTTCAGTCATCCTTCTGCTGTGAATTTAAATGAGTTAATCTCTAGTTGATGTCCAACTCATTTGAAGTGGTTGGCTGCCAACCCTCCAAATGAATAGGACATCAAGTTTTGTCAATGGCAGACATTGAGTTAAGCAGCCATGGTAGCAATCACTTTTACATTTAAGTATGCGGTAATTTAATTTTTATAAATATTTTATTATTATTCTGCACAATAAGAACAGACAGACTGGGCAAAACTGATACATTGTGTAACTCAGACCAAAACCATATGCACACTGTATCTAAAGCTCACAGTACATACACTGAAACACAGTTCTTTTAACATATTGATCCTTGACTGAGTTTCCAAGGCCTCCTTCAGAAGGGCTCATAAATAAATCTCGGACTCTCTGTTTTAAATCCATACCAGGCCTCCATACGTTTGTTCCTCCTATAGACCTGTCGACACCTTGCTCTTGCTTTATGAGGTTTTCCCACCACTTCACAGTAATGCTGTTAAAAACCCTCTGGCGGCACTGAGTCATTGTCCTCATTTGTGACTTTTCTCAATTCTAATTTTCATTGTCTCTCTTTTTGTTCGTGTTCGGCGCTTTCCAAATCTTTTCAGTCGGACCTCTCACCTTACTTTCATTCACATGGAAGTTTCCTCTGTCCTGTCTGTTCAGTTTTCCTCCTTAACATCTTTTCCTGTCTGCCAGTAAATTGCAAATTCAGCTCATTAGTGTCGAGCGAGATCTTTAAATGAGGTTCCCGCAACTGGGAACCGAGGTGTATTATCATAAGGAAATCAATGAGGTACTTACTGGTTGTAATGTTAAAGGCTGGGACGTGTTTGCATTTAAATCTCCCCCGTAAGGATTATGCTTAAAGAGCCCGACTCCTGAAAATCTTTACGCTTTTTAGCGCTCATAGAAAATCCTTTTAAGTCATTCTCAATTGCAAAATGCACAAAGCAATCAATATGTTCCTACCATCTTTCAGCTTCATCAGAGGTTCCTCCCATTATTGTCACCACCAGTATGGCGCTTAGTGAGTATGCCACCAATTGTTGCAGTGTGTTGGTTGTCGTTGTTCTGCAAGTTTGCTTGCTGTTGGTGTGCTGAGCCATCTCATCTATAGGTGAATTAGTCAATTTTGTGTGACATTTATTAAAAGTGATTGGATTAGTAGTAACGACATATCTAACTGGAATGTTACAGACTCACAATGCCATGTTCAAATATTGTTAATTAACAAAACTGCGAGCTAAATTGTGGATTTTTTATTTCTATGGTGTGGTCAGCGGCAAGGTGGAAGAGTGGTTAGCATGTCTACCTCTTAGATTGTTGGTTCAATCCATGCGCCGGTTTCCCTTTCTGGAGTTTGCATTAGGCCTGAACGATATTGGAAAAAACTATTGTTGCGATTTTTTTTAGGTTTGCAATATATTGCGATATTATATTGCGATATTAAAAAAAAAAAAGATCTATCTTTTTTAAAGAAATTTTCACTAAATGACTTGAATAGCTGTTTGGAAATACTTTACATAACACACCGTGACCACAGTGTATTCATATAATACCGTTTAATTTGTGAATGATGAAGATTTCTGTATGATGGTATCCAGGAAGTCATGTCTGCACAAAATAGATCATTTATTGAATACAATATTTTACACTTCAACAGCAGCAAATACATTAAATGATAAATAAAAGAGCAGGTGCATTAGTCCCCTAAGTTTTTGACAAAATATAACAATAAATAAAAACTTCTGTAAAATAACAACAAAGTTGTCAACATATTTGAACAAAAATATTAAATATGACAAATAAAAGTTGTTCACAAACTATAACAATAAATAAAAACCTCAGTAAAACAACAAAGTTGTCAACATATTTGAACAAAAATATTAAATATGACAAAAGAGTTCACAAACTATAACAATACATAAAAACCTCAGTTAAACAACAAAGTTGTCAACATATTTGAACTTAAATATTAAATCTGACTAATAAAAGTGCAAGTGCATTAGTCCCCTGAGTTGTTTACACAAAATATAACAATATAAAACTGCAAAACGGCAACAAAGTTGTAAAAATATTTCAACAAAAATATTAAGTATCAAAACTTTATGTGCAGCTGCACTATATATAGTTATTTGAAAAATACGGTTTACAATAAATTTAAATATAAAAGAAACAAACTCAATTGAACTTGTAAATAATTGAACTGAATAACTGCAAATAACTGTGATGAATAACAGAACCATTTTAACTCCCAAATTTCCTGCCTTCCTGATAGCTGTCACATTAAAAGAAGAAAAGACATTCCTTCAGCTGTGTTATGTATTTGTCTGCATATCGTCCACCTTCCTTGCTCAGCAATTCTCAACTGGGTCTCATAGGTTTTTGGCCAAGACTATTAGTTTATCCACTATAGCAGGCTTGAGACAAGAACGTTGGCATTTAACAATGTTCCCACCTGTGCTAAAAAGCCTCTGATGGGGAGCTCGTAGCAGGAATGCATAGATACCTGCGTTTTAAATGGTCCCACATGTTTGACAGATTACTTCTTGTTGAGGCAACCATGGCGAGGCACTGTCGACAGGGCTGTTTTTTGTCCCTTATAGTCTTGTTCTTGCCAAAATACTTCCAAAACTCCTTTTGGATACAGTCTTCCTTGCTCCTCCAACGTGTTGATTGCTTGCTTTCACTTTGAGAACGGGCCCTCCTCCCTCCGCTCTGCTGTTCGGCCCCTCCTCCCTCCACTCCGCTGTTGCAGGGGGAGGGGGAGGAGCCGATGACTTGCTGGAGAGAAAGAGAAACTGTGCGCTTTTTTTCCCCTCTCCTTCCTCAAAACAAACGTTTGTGGATTAAAAAAAATGAAATTAAAAAACTATCGCACGTCCTTGCGATGGGACTATTGCACATGCGCACATCGCGATGGCGATGTTTAAACGATATATCGTTCAGGCCTAGTTTGCATGTTCTCCCCATGACTGCATGGGTTCCCTCCACGTAATCCAGCTTCCTCCCATACCCCAAACACATGCATGGTAGGCTTATTGAACACTCCAAATTGTCCGTAGGTGTGAGTATGTGCGTGAATGGTTGTTTCTCACTATGTGCCCTGCGACTGGCTGGCAACCAGTTAAGAGTGTACCTTGCCTTCTGCCCGTTGATAGCTGGGATAGTCTCCAGGACCCCCGCCACCTTTGTGAGTAAGGCTGCAACAACTAATCAATTAAAATCGATTAATAACTTGGTTGCCAATGAATTTGATAATCAATTTTTGTTGGCAGCTATGAGCAATCCCATATGGGTCCTTGTATGTGTGTAGTGAGAGGCTGCGCGCGCGTGCTAGTGATTAGAGAAATAGAGAGAGAGAGTTCACTGCTACACTCTGGTTGGGTTGCTGAATAGATAATATTACAAGGTGTCGAGAGTTAGATTGTGTTTTGTGCTGTTAGATCCAGTGTGCCTCTGTCAGAGGTGAGTAAATGAAGCCAACTCAGTTGTTTGTATTTTTGTTGATGAGACATTACTACTTAGCATGGAGCACTAAGCTAGTTAGCGATTATGCTAATCAGCGTCTAATGTCCATTTGTATTGTGTTTTGGAGAAGCATATTAGCACATGAGTTATTGTTAATTATAAAGTTGTCTCACTTCTTTTGACAAAGAAACCACACACATAAACCTATTCATAGAACAGCTTAGACTGAGTCTCCTTTTCAACACAAACTCCCATTCAAACAATAAATTGTCATACAAGAGCGTGTGCTTTGAAAAAGGATTTGGATTGTATGTATTTATGAACAACTGCTTAATAAACATAACTGATTCATTACAGTCTGTCAGTTTGCTTTTGTTTTATACTTAGAACCTTTATTAAAATAAAATAAAGTTTTACGTACTTGAAACCATACAGTTGTAGCCTACAGTCATGTATTTGTATAAAATATTATTTTTGAAGTAAATAGTGATCCATTTTTTTCTTCATTGTTACTTACAATATGCCTAAAACGACTTCACGTTAAATTGTGAAAGTAATTGGGAAAAAGTGACATTTATCCAATTAATCGTTTAATTAATTGTCCGATAAATTGATTAAGAAAGTAATCATTAGTTGCAGTCCTACTCGTGATGATAAGAGATTCAGAAGATGAATGAATGAATTGCATGGTCAGACTTTATTAATGTGGAAATTCACTAAGAAAACAATAATGACAGTCACACATACGGGGTAAGAAGAACCCGAACAGCAGTCACTATCGGTTTCGCAACTCCTTTGGTGGAAAAGGGAAACGAGAGTGGATGAATGGGCAAAGTTGGGAAAAAATAAGAACATAAGCAACAGGTTAAATAAATTACAGAATTTAACAAGTGTTGCGCATGTAAGAGGTGGGTATAAGGAAGGATAGGAGATTGAAAATTCAAATGACATTTGACTTTGTTTCTTGTTAACCCATTGGCTGTCATTGATTGCAATAGACGTCCAATTCATTTGAAGTGGGAGGGTTGGCAGCCACCCTCCCAGTTCAAATGGATTTAATCTTTACTAGTGATAACTCATTTTAATCACAGGCAAAAGGTTGAAAAGAACCACATGACTGGACGTCTAACAATCAACGATCCTCTAATTGATCATCGCTGTGTCCTAATTAGTCACCAAGTGTGTCCTCTAAATAACAACAATAACATTTTCCCTCTTTTTTTCCATCAGGAGGTTAAATTGATGGTTATTTTCTCAGTTCTTTGTTGACACACAGACACGAGAGGAAACTGCTGAGCTCCGTTGCACGTCTAGAAGCAACTACAGCGCATCATTAGCCACGTTTTCATTACCCTTAGTAATTCGCAAAATGGAAATTTCGCAATGGAAAAACCAGTAATAAAAACGCCTGAATTTGTAAAGCACTAAAATATCGGAAAAAAGTTGATACTCTTTCATGAGGTGGCTTTTCACATGTCACTATATTACGATATGTCGCAAAGCAAAGCTCCCCACATATATTATCCATATTTTTTCACCCGCCCACTTTTTCGGCACACAGCACAGCCCACGCACTTTGACCGATTCTGAAGCGTTCCAAAAATTCACGTGACCCAAGCACTTTTTCCATTTCGCCCCTCGGTTGAGGCAAAAAACGAGAGGGGAGGAGCCCTATTAATTTCCAATGGCAAAAGCATTTCAGATTTTAAAATTTATGGATTTATATGTTTTTATCCAATTCATATATATCTTTCATACATAAAAAGAAATCGGGTAATCAGGGCACACAAAGTTTTTGCCAAATGACCTAGTATTACCAGGAAGTCATCCGGAAATGCCGTAAAATCAACAGGAAAAGATATACAAGGAGTGGAATGGCCCAAAATGTACAACAGGTGACACCAAAGTACTTTAAAATTGCTAAGGAAGTAACTCAAAATTTACTACCTACTATTTACAAGTGAAGTCCTTCATTTTAATTAAACTGTTCATTCACCCTTCTCAGTTCAATTGGACTGGACTGCTAGCGCTGTCAATGGCAGCTAAGTTAACTAAGGGCACTTTCACACTAGCACTGTTTGGTCCTTTCTCAGATAGTCCGCTTCGTTTTGTAAATGTGAAAGCGCAATGGAACTCTAGTTCGGACCAATCAAACAAAAACAAAAAAAAAATAGTGGGTCTCGGTCCGCTTTACAGTTTTTCTCAATTGCTTTGGTACGTTTCTCAGATCAGAATTGAAAGTCTTAAAACTGCTTGTTCAACCCTCACATGTCGCACAAGTAGCAAAATAACATGGATTACCTCTAAAAGCCATCTTTGTGTGCAAAATACATAATAAAATACTCAAAATTAAAATAACATTTCTGTGTCCAAATGAACATGGCAGTGCTGTCAGAATGACAAGTCCTTGTTTCATTGTGTACAGACAAGACGGTAAAATTGCTTAGTTATGCTCTCAATTGAACAGTTACTCTGGTGGAAGGCTCTGATGCTGAAGATAGTTTACGTAAGTTCTGATGAAAATCTTTGTGTGTGGGAGGTTGATTGCAAGAGACTGGACAAGATTCAATTTGCACTTTTACTGTTTTTACAATTTCTTGACAGACCATGTCACTGCGATACAGAAAACAAAAGATAGCACTGGGTATCACCAAAAAAAATAAATAAATAAAAAAAGGAAAATTAGAAATGTGAACATAAGACAATCGGCATGACTAAACTTTGAGTGCTACATGTCAGGATTTCCCCCCCATTCTTCTACACATCTTGACATTCCTCCCTGTTGGGCCACCGATTTTCATCCACGTCACAATGGATGTCCTCTCTTGCTATACAGCGTTGAAAATTATACATAAAAATCACATTTAATCACAAATACAATTAAAAAAATAAAAAAATAAATAAAACAAATACTACTACTACTACTACTACTGCTGCTAATAATTGAAATCAGCAATGGAGATAAGCACAAGAGGAATAGAAAGCAAATAGATTGAAATATATAGACAGTTATGGATATGCAGTGCTAAACTAAAGCGTTTTTAGCCCTGATTTAATGGAGCTAACAGTTTGAGCATACTTCAGACCTTCAGGTAACTTGTTCCAGAAGGGAAGGAGCATAATAACTAAATGCTGCCTCACCCTGCTTAGTTCTTGTTCTTGGAACAAACAGGAGACCGGTTCCAAACGACCTTAGGGGTCTAGATGTTTCATAGAAATCTAACAAATCAAGCATGTATTTTGGTCCAAGGCCATTAAGTGTTTTGTAGAAGAGCAGTAGTATTTTATAGTCTATCTTTTGACTCACTGTTAGCCAGTGTAACGATTTCAAAACCGGTGTAATGTGGTCCAGTTTTCTTGTATTTTTGAGGACTCTGGCTGCAGCATTCTGTACTAGCTGCAGGTTCCTGACTGATTTTTTATTAAGATCTGTAAATATACCTTTGCAATAGTCCAATCTGCTGAAAATGAATGCATGCATAAGTTTTTTCATGTCTTGTTGAGTCAGAAGCCCCTTAATTCTGGCTATATTTTTAGGTGGTAATAAGCAGATTTAGTGACGGACTTAAGATGGCTATCAAATTTTAGGTCTGAGTCAATAATTACGCCAACGTTTTTGATTTGATTTGTAGCTGTAAGTGACATTGTGCTAAACAAAAACATCTGCAACTTGCTCAAAGAAATGAGACACTGCTTTTTTGATCTGCACTAGTGATATGATGTTATGAGGATAGAACAAGTAGTTTAGAGAATTTCAGTTCTGATCTGAGAAGTATACCAAAGCAATTGAGAAAAACTGTAAGCGCACCCTGCTTCGATTGTGAATACAAGCGGTGAGTGAGCAATGAGTGCGCCTTTTCTTCCATGTGATGCTACTGGGAAATTTCGTTTGGCGGAGTGTGAATACTGAACCTTTTTAACAAGTCATTTGCAATTGGTGTTGCGAGGTAGCTCGCCAACTGGACACTGGTCGTCTTGGTCTATTGTGAAAGTGCTCTAAGAAGTGACCCGAAAATGCCCCCAAATTACCAGGAAGTGATCATGGGAGAGCAAAGCATCCCCACGCAAATATTCAGTTCCAAGTGAATTGGATCATAATAGGAGAGAAACAAAAGTCATAATTCAAGGGTACTGCAGTCTAGCAGATGGCATAAACTAACGATGATGATAATGATGATGTTTGTGGTCGTAAACGGGCAACCGATTTTGGTAAAAGCTGGAGCAGAGACAACAACACTATTGATGTATTTGGATGCAACTAAAAAGTACAAGCTAATCCTAGAATTCTGCTTCAAAGGATTTTTTTTTTTTTTTTTTTTTTTTCAATATAAATTTGGAAGAGCTGAAAACAAAGGGATCATTAACCAATCCTGTGGCTTTTTTAATCTTTCTGCTTTGACTTTGAATGAGTTCATCTGTAGTCGATGTCTAATCCATTTTTGCTTGAAGGGCTGCAAACATTTGGATTGGAAATCAAGCCAATAAATGAACAACCTCAATATATGTAACATTTCTCTAACACTTTTTAATTTCTTTTTTATTTCTTTTTTTTTTTAATGAATATCCAGTTCAGCTGAGTGCCAGATACAAAATATGGGAATTTGTATGTCTTTATAGGCTGAACAGTTTTAATGTGCCACATGGGAGTTTGGTGTACTCCCATATTGGTTGTTTTGTATTGTTGATTTTTCAGAGAAAAAAGCTTTACAGCAGGGGTGTCCAAACCGGTCCTCAAGGGCTTCCGGTTTTTGTTCCTACAAATTAAGCACAGACAGTTTACCCATTGACGTTTCAGATAAAACAAGCAGCACCTGACTACAATCAACTCATTACACTTGTAAGACACCAGATTAGTGCAAAGGTGTCGTCCTGTTTTGTTGGAAATATATCCAGCACCCACTGCAGTCTGATTTGGAATAGTTTGAGGGCCCCTGGGTTAGTGTTTTAGGGGGAGAGAGAGAAAGGAAGCACATTCAAAAGAAGATATTAGATAGTGAAACAAAAAAAAAACAAAAAAAAAACAAAAAAAGAAAAGAAATTAGGCCTGCCCAATATCGCCATCGCAATGTGCGCATGAGCAATAGTTCTATCGCAGGACGTGTGATTGTTTAAAAGCAGCAATTGTGCAGAGCCATGGTTTCCTGGATCCCATTTATGTATGCCAATCTTCATCATTCACAGATAAACCCCCTTAGCTTGGATTAAACTATATTACATTAATACTAGGGATGTCCCGATCACATATTTTTGCACCCAAGTCCAAGTCACCTGATTTTGAGAATCTGCCGATACCAAGTCCCGATCCGATACCGAAAAAAGATTTTTTTTTTTTTTTTTGTACTTTTGCTCATGCTGGCGAGAACAGCCTCTCACTTACACAATGAATGAGTTCCCACAGAACACTTCAGACTGTGTACCAAGCTTAACGATGATTATGATATTTGTGCCTCTGATCGTAGAGCTACCGAGGCGTCTCTGGCCAGATCAAAGCTTCAAACCTGTCAATCATCGTTAACTTTAAGTACCAAACGCCATCTGCACTGGTGACCAAGAAAAGAGTTTGGTCGCACTGCTTTTCAGGTGGAAGCGTGAGAGGCAATAGAAGCATGAAGCAGACAAACATATATTTTTTAAATCAAATCCCGATCTTTTTCACCCGATTCCACTCCTCTGAAAAATGACGCCATCGGCCCGATTTCCGATCATGTGATCGGATCATCTCTAATGAATACAATGTGGTCATTGTCAACCAAAGTCTTCCCAAACAGAGCTATTCAACTCTGGTGAAAATTCTTATAGTTTTAATTTCGCAATATATCGCAAACCCCCAAAAATCGCAATTTCATTTTTTTCCCAGTATCGTTTAGCCCTACATGAAATATATATATTCTTTCTACTTCTTTTTTTTCATCTGACAATTTCATATGGTGTGCTAATTCACATTTAACACAACAAAACTCATTGTCACACTTGTAATATTTATTCTTTATGGACTGACTTGAGTAGATTAGACTTCCAGAATGTTGTTTTTTTTTTTTTTCAAGTGTCAAGGACAAACACATTTTCTGTCTGCGTCATTGTAGAAAAAAAACCCATTAGTGAGGTACGGTCGGAATATTCAAACAAACAATAAAAAATGTAATGGTAAATATAAACAGGTTTCACAATTACGATTGACACCTCGTCCATTTTGCGCACAGATAAGAGAAGTACGCGTATGAAATATGAGTAAATGTTGCCATCTTAAAACCTTTCATCACATTGTTCTAAGTAACATTTTAAACCCTCACTTTTATTATTTCTCTTGCAAAAAAAACATCTGTTCATTTCCTTTTTGTATGTGTTCATTACATGTGTGAAACATTGTTTTTTTTTTATGTTGATTATGTTAACATTTTCATCATTTCCAAAAATTTCCTCTTTGTACCCTTCCCACCCCCCTTCCCGCCTCCTTACACACACCCCTTCGACCAATCATGCGACTGTGCATCATGTGACTTTGACATATGGCTCTTGCATGGTGCTGATGATGTCGACATCGCCGGCCAACAGAAGGTAACTTTTGCTTATTATTTGCAGACGAATGAAAGTTAAGGAGCACATTTCCCAAGACGAGGCCATTTTCGACGCGAGTCGTTTTAAACGCGACATCCGTTATTAAGACATCGCTCATGCCAACGACTTCCGCCATAACCCATTACTGCGGCTACAATTCAAGCCTAAATGGCTCTCTCTGTCGACTAACATTAAAGATTAATGCCGTTGCGCATTCTTGTAAAAGTGCGATCACCACTGCATAGACATTTGTCATGGTGTAAATGTTTTAGAGAATGTGACCTTGACAAATGGGTGTTTTTCATTTTGTTTGTTGTTTTGTCAAAAGCAGTTAATAACCAATTATTCTTGTTACTAAAAATAGTTATTCATTATAACTTCATTATTATTACATCATAATTATAATTCAAATTTGTGTAATGATCCCAATTTTAAACAACTTAATTTCTGTATTTAACACTTGATCTAGCTCTTTCCATCCTTGTGCTATGAATTTAAATTAGGTTATTACTAGTAGACGTCCAGTCTGTTTGAAGTGGGGGGGTTACTTGTTACCGTATTTTTTGCACTATTAGGTGCATCGAAACATAAGACGCACCTTCAACGAATGGCCTGTTGTAAAATTATTATAGTTGTTTGTTGCTTTAAAATTATTATTATAATATTATTTTAGGATTGCGTTATGCATCCACTAGATGGAGCTGCGCTAAAGATAATGTCATGCCATGAGTAACCGATATCGATCCATATACGAGGTGACCATAAAAAAAAAAAAAAAGCAATCCAATAAAACCAAGAGTGATGGAAGAAAAAATATTTTATTAATAGGAATCAAAACCTTAAAACATTTCAATTAAGAAACAATGATGGAATTTTTACTAAATCAGAAAAAAAGTTGCTTCAATCAAAATATATATTTTCAATTTAAAAAAGCCACTTCAATAAAAATAAAAAAAAATCAGCGAAGTCGTCCGCCTTAGGTGCGCCATTTTCGGCTTGAGCTGACGGCTGGGGCCCGACGGGTAGTGGCCGTGATTCTTGCTTCATCATACTTTAATGGCTTACGCCATTGGCGTAGTCACTTGTCACTCAAACATGTCTGACCAGTAGCGCGAAGTGAACATTTTTCCTCTTCAATCAAGCAAAAAGGTCATTCAAAACTTTTTCCTCTTCAGTCAAAAAAAAAGGTAGTTCAAAACTTTTTGCAATACAAAAAAGTGAAACTTCAATAAAAAGGAATTTCAAATAAAAATATTTTTAAAAAATAAATAAAATTAAAGGAGGGCAATTATCTTTTTCAAATGAAAATTTTCTTTGGTTGAATTTTTTTTTTTTTTTTTTTTTTTTGATTGAAGCAACTTTTTTTGGGATTGAATATTTTAGTCACATATGTCTTACCCCATAATATGGCCCAAACTCAAAAAAAGGAAACATTAAGTGTTCAAATGCAAATTTTTGAGTGTCAAATATTTTTTCGCATTCAAAAAAATTTTCAAAAATATTTTTGGGGTTTGAATAATAAAGACACAAATGTCCTAGCAAAAATATGGCCCCAACGCAAAACAACATTACTTCAATCAAAAAAGTTGTTTCAATCAAAAAAAATAATAATAATAATAATAATGACAATAAAAAAATCAAAGAAAAATAGTTTTCATATGCATTTTTTGATCTTCAAATTTATTTTTGCAGACACATTTTTTTTTTTTTTTAATTGAAGCAACTTTGTTTTGTGATTGAATAATTAAGACACAAATCTGCCTCCATACAAATGCATTCTTGAAATCTGCTGTTCAGATTCCTAATTGATTCCTCATCTGAGCTGGAGTACTGAGAATTTCATCCTGATTTCACCATAGTTACTAAAATGGCACATTGTTTACTTGCTCAAGGTCACTGTCTCGCAGGGCTGCTGCCACTTGCTCATGTCTGCAAATACGCAAAAATTCCCATGGTCAATGCAGATTTCAAGAATGCATTCATGCAGGAGTTCCCCATTTAAAGGTCATAATTTTTAAATGAAAATTCCATAATTATTTCTTAAATGGCTTGTTTTACTACGAATAAAATATTTTCATCAATAACTCTTGGTTTTATTGGATTGTTAAAAACGTGTTTTTGGGTCACCCCGTTGTTGTAGTTGTAGTAGCTTTATGCATGCACTAGATGACGCTACACTAAAAGGAATGTTATGTCATGATTAACTTGATCCATATTTAATGCACATCTGATTAGAAGGCGGTTATTGTCGGCTTTTGAGATAAAGGAAGGCTTTTAGGTGCGCCTTATAGTGCGGAAAATACGGTACGTGTACTGTACTGACTTTCCATTTATCGTCAGTCTATTTTCTAATCAGACGACCAATGACATTACTGCTGCATGCAAGATGATGCCTCCTCATTTATCTTTTACTACTTCTTGTTTTATTTTGTTCTATTCTTTAAGTTTTGTTTATGCATGTGTCAACATGATCACATCCTGTCCATCACTACGTCTATACAAACAAGTGCAAGTCTTTTCTCCAATTTAGTTTTGTAAAATGGGCTGAGATACGGGCCTGCATGTTAGTTTCTTCTTCTACTACTACTCTTTCCCTTACCATCTCTCTTTGTGCGTTCGAGCCGTAGAGAAAAACAACAACAAAACGACCTAACCGCAACACAGCTCACATACAAAAAATGCCTGCCCACATCCCTCGTTAAGTGCTTCCCTCTCTTAACTCTCACTCATCACGCTAACTGGAATGCACAGACTTGGAATTCAATCACTAACACCAATATTTCATTTCCTAACCATTTTCTATTGTCTGTTTATGAAACGCCAGAGGCGAACTTTCAAATATGGATTACATGGGAGGTTTAGGGTTGCCATATAGGTTATTTGAAGTGAGGATGAGACCGTGGAGCCAATACATTGATTCATAATTAATGAGTGTCTCCCACCGTAGACTGTCAACAAACAACAAAGCAAACGAACTTCCTTAGCATTAATGGAGCCTCGTGTCCATTCGACGCCCGGAGGCTCGTTAGTTGGAATCCCGGCGGTCATTACACACAGGATGCGTCCTTTAATGAGGAGCCTCGGCATGCCCTCAAAGTCCGACTGTTAAAATTGCCTTGAGATGTTTTTTTTTTTTTTTTAAATAAGGTTTCATTCCACTGTAGTGGTTGCCTAAAAAACAGCATCTTTTAGTGGCAGATAGCAACCTCTTTCATAAACGGTCACTCACTTATTCTTCGTAGGGGAACCCAGCGCGCCCAAATTGGAGGCCATGGTTCAAAATCAGGGCAACACTCTCAAGGTCAACTGGATCAAGCAGGATGACGGCGGATCCCCAATTAAGCATTACCTGGTCCGATACAAGCCTGTAAGTATTTCAGTGTTGCCATATTCCACGCATATTTCCAATTTGCACTGATTTTCTTTTTTGCCTGTCCCGTCTTATTTGTGTAACCTTTACAGGGCAAGTGACTATTTTTAGTTATTTTTAACAACTTAGTCTGATGATGAACTGGCGTCTATATATGCGGACATGAAATTTGGGTCATGTAGGCCGCAATATTAACAATGAGTAGAGTACAAGTGTGGCTGAAATTACAAAATGAGTGAACGCCATTCTTAGTTCTAACTTTATTTTTATTTTTTTAATTAACTCATTCACTCCCAGCTATTTTCACCGGAGCAAGGTTCTTCGCTCCCAGCCGTTTTACTGGATTTTGACTGATTTGGCAAGGCCCACAGAAAATTCTGTTCTATTGCTATATAAACATGGAACCCACCAAAAGAAAGATTAGACTCTCTTCTTTCAGCAGAAAAAAAGTCAGTTCATATCTTGTTCCATTCTTTAGAAATCAACATTAGAAAATAGCTTAGTTCGAGGAATTTTCCAATTTCTGATGAAAAAACGGAGAAATTGAGCTTTTTGTGAAAGCATACATTTCAAACATAACTTTGACTTATACACAGCTATTTTTTGCTTTAGTTACATCCCAAACATCTGAATAATGTTTTCCTTTTACAAAATAAGATTAGCAACAAGACAAATAGAGCTTTTGATAGAAAGGTAACAATTTATTTACACATATTTTACTGAAAGATGACGCCGTTCTGGCCGCGACAGGCGGTTAATCGTTTCCCTCATCGCCGTCTGTCTCATAAAGATGAATTTTTTTGAGTCTCTGCGGGCTCTGCTCGCGGGCAGCACGGACTAAAAAGACATCGTCCACTGCACTAGTGGTCCTGGTCGTTCTGCTCGGTCATCCAGCGCCTGGCATCCCGGGCGTCCCACGGGTTGTTTTGCTCGGTCGTCCGCCGCCTGGCATCCTATCGGTCATCTTCCGCCGGCGCCCAGCCTTGCGGCTTGGCCGTTCGTTGCCGTTGAATCAGGTTGCGAGTCTTACCAAATGCACTACTGCCCTCCAGTGGCCAGTTTTATTGCTTTAAAATGGATTTTCAGCTTTGTGCTTTGGAGCTAAATTGAATCACGACCCAGAGATGTCGTCTTTGAAAAAAAAAACGTAGACATATAAATACGTCTTTGGGACACTGAAATAATTAAAAATAGAACGTATTTATACGTTTTAGGTAGCAAATGAGATAATATTGATTATAGTTTTATATCATACATTTATACAGTACATGGCAAAAGTTTGGACACACCTTCTCATTCGTGTGTTTTCTTTATTTTGATGACTACTGTATTTTTCCAGATTATAAAACGCTACTTTTTTCTCGCCGTATTTACCCTGCGACTTTTATAAGGAAGCGGCTTATTTATGAATTTTTTGTTTGTTTTTTTTAAAGGCTTTCCAAACTTTGCTATGACATTGCTTTCAGCTGCTACACTAGCACCGATAAAGCATGCCAGAAGCTTGTCAGACTGACTCAAAAACTCAGCAATATGGTTCCGTCTGATACTATATGCTGCTACAAAAGAACAATTTTAAATGGATGGGCATCCACTATTTGCTACGACAAGAAAAGTCGATGCTAGTGTTGATTAGCCCTTTTCAACTGGGACTTGACTTTATTGCCACAGTATGCTACAACAAAGCTGCTATATAAGGTTTAGCGCTAGCTGTTAACCGTTTTTAAGAGGATTTCATCCTTTTCAAGTTTAGAAAGCAAGGTGAAGTGGATTATATATCTTTGTAAATGTAGTGACCTGTTTTTTTTTAGTTTTTAAGCATTCAGACTACATGTGTTGGTGATGTTGATGCGTGTTTATCTGGTTACCAAATATATTTTTGATCAATCAAATATTTCTGTGTAACATCTATGTGAATATCCGATGTTAAGATATGGGAACCTGCGGCTTACAGTCAAGTATAGGATATATGTGGATTTATTTCTAATATTTTGTGAACTTTGGCCGGTGCAGCTTATAATCAGGTGCGCTTTATAGTCCAGAAATTACGGTATTTACATTGTAAATTTTCACTGAAGGTAACAAAACTATGAATGAACAGAGATTTGAAGGATGCCTTCTCCAAACTGCCATTTTCAGATCCCTCCACAGGTGTTCTATGGGTGTCAGGTCTTGACTCATTGCTGGCCACTTTAGAAGTCTCCAGTGCTTTCTCTCAAACCATTTTCTAGTGCTTTTTGAAGTGTGTTTTGGGTCATTGTCCTGCTGGAAGACCCGTGACCACTGAGGGAAACCGAGCTTTATCACACTGGGTTACATAATACTGCAAAATTCATTGGTAGTCTTCAGACTTCATAATATCATACACACGGTCAAGCAGTCCAGTGCCAGGGGCGGCAAAGCAACCCCAAAACATTAGTGAGCCATGTTTGACAGTGGGGACCGTGTTCTTTTCTTTGAAGGCCTCGTTTTTTTCCCCTGTAAACTCTACGTTGATGCCTTTTCCCTAAAGCTCTACTTTTGTCTCATCTGACCTTGGCTTTCTCATGTAAGTTTTGGACAACTCCAGCCTGGTGTTTTTATGTCTCTGGGTCAGAAGTAGGGTCTTCCTTGGTATCCTACCACAGAGTCCCTTTTCATTCAGACGCCGACGAGTAGTAGGGGTTGACACTGTTGTGCCCTCGGACTGCAGGACAGCTTGAACTTGTTTGGATGTTAGTCAAGGTTCTTAATGCACCATCCGCATTCCCTGAAATCTATCGTCAATTTTTCTTTTCCTTCCACATCTAGAGAGGTTAGCCGCAGTGCCATTGCCTTTACACTTATTGATGACACTGCGCACGGTACACAGAGAAATATTCAGGTCTTTGGAGATGGACTTGTCGCCTTGAGATTGCCCATGCTTCCTCACAATTTTGCTTCGCAAGTCCTCAGACAGTTCTTGGGTCTTCTTTCTCTTCTCCATGCTCAATGTGGTACACACAAGGACACAGGACAGGACTTTGATTAATTTTAATTACAGAAATTAGAGAAGCATCACATGATTTTTCAAAGGGTGCCAATAGTTTTGTCCGGACCATTTTTGGAGTTTTTTGTAAAATGATAATGATTTAAAAAAAAATTTTCCATTCTCTTTTGTGTTAATTAATTGCATGCAAAATAAATGAAGATATTACTACCAAAATATTTGTAGTTGCAATCATTAGAGAAATTGAGCATTATCTGACAGAATTGCAGGGATGCCAATACGTTTGGCCAGCAGTGTCTGTGAAATAAAAAAAAAAGAAAAGAAAAAAATGTTAAAAGTGTGACCTATGTTTTTTATGGGCGGGTGGGGAGGGTGATCATTTCATACAATCATCTTTGATGTGAAAAATGTTACAGAATGTAGAACGTAATTATGTGTTCAACATGAAAAGTAACGAGTTATTTTGGTGAGTAACTAATTACTCTTACAATGAAGTAACTGAGTTACTAGCTCAATTACTTGTAATTAAGTAAGTAATTTCTAATTTGTAACTAACTTATTACCTTTTTAAAGTAAGATTAACAACACTGGTAACATGTAATTGTTTCTTGTCTTGTCTGAATTTTGGGGGCTTAGAACTGATTAGGGCATTTACATGGAAAACGCGTCTAAAGTTCTTAACAGAATTTTCAGTTCACGTGACTGATTCCAGAATCACTTGATTTCGTGAGTTGAGGTACCACTGTTTAAATGAATAAAATTTTAATAAAATATTTAAAATGAATAAAAACTGTGGCGAAGGCCCAAATAACAATCTAAAAGTAATTTTTTTTCACTCATGTTTAATTTGATAGTATTTAACTAGTTTCCTGCCATTGAAAGGATGGCTGGCATTGAATACTCATGTTTAAGTGCCATTGGAGGCGCTAGACATCCAATCCATTTTGATGGAATGTTAGTTCATTACCCCCTCAACTCAACCCAGTGACGCTGAAACATAAACATTCAAAGCGAGTCCTCCTGTTGAAATGAATTGCATTGGTTTGACTTTAAGGTAGCATGTAAAAAAAAAAAAAAAAAAACATCTTCTTTTCCTTTTTTAACAAATGAAAATAATAGTCGCCCTCTTCTTTCTTAGAAACATGTGTCCGACTGGAAACCTGAGATCCGCATTCCACACGGAAGCGAGCACGTGGTGCTGAATGGACTGGACTGGAATACGGAGTACGAGGTCCGTATTGTGGCGGTCAATTCCAAGGGTCGATCCGAGCCTGGCGTCCTGTCCTTCAGAACAGCCACAGAACCTACCACCATGCCAGGTATTAATATTTCCCCATATTGTGACAGGATTTATTAGTTTGTAGGGAAAAAGCTTTCAACATTTTGAAAAGCATCTATAATGATAAAAAACATACGATCAGAATTGAAATCGGACAGATTATACTGTTTTTTTTTTTTTTTTATTCTTACGAAATCAGGCAGGGGTTCCTATAGCGATCATAAGTTGACCATAGTGGTTTGCCATTTAAAAATAGAACCAAGAGATCCTTCACCGATACCTGCAGCACAGAGTAGCTGATTAGCATTTCAGAATGTACCTCGCCATCTTTTGGCGGCCGGGCTCAGTGAGATAACACTAAACTATTGAGTAAATAGCGGCAGAACGTTTTCAGAGGTGCAGATAGGCTTCACGCTATGCCACTTTCCTAATCTTTGGTCATATCATTAGGGCAGCCGCCGCTCAGCAAGCGGAAAACCGGCGCAGATATCGTCAAGCCAAATGCTTTTTTTTTTCTTGGGGTGCGGTTAATCCCTAAAAGCTCTACTCCAGCGGTCACGGTCGGCCTTCGCTCTGTTGTTGTTGCTGTTGTGCTGTGTGCAATAATATTGAAGCTGGACTGCTTCCCCACCACAATACACCGCAGGCTTATAAAAGTTGGACAAAGCCAACTTAAGAAAAGTGTTCTCTCATCCTCACCCCAAGTCTTAACCGCACTTCATTTCTATGGGAAAAGCTTTTCATTTTATTGCCTCGTCGAAAAACAATCTAGAAGATTATCTAAGGACAAAGCTATAGTTTTTCAAGTCATAACAATAAGAACTAGCGCTGAAAAAAGGACGGAAATAAAACGGAAATCTGAAGGCCGACTTTGAAAATGCATTATGATGGAGAAAAAAATATTAGCGTGCATTTTATTTCTCAATGTAGTGCTTTTCAGTGCCAACAGATATTTTTTTACAATGTCACCAATAATGCTCAATGGCCCTCTAAAGTAGCTCCACCTTTTCTTTTCATCCCCCCAAAAAATGTTTTTTTTCTTTGGTTTGCACTATAAAATATTGTTGCTGTCCAATGAAAAGCATGTACTTGCAAATCAATTTTTTTGTTTTAACAGTAGCTAATCATTTACCCCTGTGGCTGCTCACTGACTCATTCCATAATGATACTTGAGAACCAAAGACTCCTTAAATGGCTTGCTTTTTTTTTTTTTTATGTGTCCAACCCAAGTGTGCTTTTGTGGTCCTTTTGCACATTCGAAACCCACACCCTTGAGAATGACGTCACTACTTTGCTTATTCACATTACCATACAGCTTGTTACTTGTAATGCGGCTTGGTTGGTTGGGGATGCAGCCTTCTTAATCTTTGCATGGTAATAATTAGTGTTGCACTAATGTTGCACCGAAATGGCACTAAAATCACATCATTAGTATCGGGAAGTACTAAGAAATAAAACGACGATGCTACGAAATCTGTATATTTTGAAATCTGGGTTGTGTTTCAAAAACCGTTTGAGTCGCCCTCGCACACTTGCCCTCAGTACTTGCCCTCGGGGGAATACCCACCGCCATCATAGGGCCGTTTCATTTCTTTAAACAGCTGAAGTGAACTTGGTGAGATCGACCCTTGAGGGCTTAGTGAACGAGGCAACGACGAAGGTCACTCCAGAGCTGTATATATCAATGCATTGCAGTGGTGCACAAAAAAAATGTCCATGTGGTGGCGATAACAAAGCTCAAACAACGTTGGCTGAGGTCTATTTACCACCAAAGACGAAGAAAATTAATAAAGGAGCCAGCGCGGTGTTTGAATATTATACCAAACCTATACCTTTCGAATAGCAAAATTCATCATTGTTGTTCAAAAAAATGATTAAATTTAGACTGTCCCTGGCAGGTATTGCAGAACGTATGGCATCGCAGGAGTGCGAAAATTAAAAAAGAAGAAAAAAGATTAGAGAGGCCTGTAACTGTCAACATGGGTAAACCTCAACCATGAGAGACAGAAGGGGGGGGGTGAAAGTCACATTGTTTGATTTTTATTAGAATTTTTTTTCCAAATTAGAGTGGAAAATAAGTGTTTGGTCACCTACAAACAAGCAAGATTTCTGGCTGTCAAAGAGGTCTAACTTCTTCTAACGAGGTCTAACGAGGCTCCACTCGTTACCTGTATTAATGGCACCTGTTTTAACTCATTATCAGTATAAAAGACACCTGTCCACAAGCTCAGTCAGTCACACTCCAAACTCCACTATGGCCAAGACCAAAGAGCTGTCAAAGGACACCAGAGACAAAATTGTAGACCTGCACCAGGCTGGGAAGACTGAATCTGCAATAGGTAAAACGCTTGGTGTAAAGAAATCAACTGTGGGAGCAATTATTAGAAAATGGAAGACATACAAGACCACTGATAATCTCCCTCGATCTGGGGTTCCATGCAAGATCTTACCCTGTGGCGTCAAAATGATAACAAAAACGGTGAGCAAAATTCCCAGAACCACACAGGGGGACCTAGTGAATGACCTACAGAGAGCTGGGCACACAGTAACAATGGCAACTATCAGTAACACAATGCACCGCCAGGGACTCAAGTCCTGCACTGTCAGACGTGTCCCCCTGCTGAAGCCAGTACACGTCCAGGCCTGTCTGCGGTTCGCGAGAGAGCATTTGGATGATCCAGAAGAGGACTGGGAATGTGTGTTATGGTCAGATGAGTGAAAATCTCCTTCCATCAGCAAGGGCATTGAAGATGAGACGTGGCTGGGTCTTTCAGGCATGACAATGATTCAAACACACAGCCAGGGCAACAAAGGAGTGGCTTCGTAAGAAGCATTTCAAGGTCCTGGAGTGGCCTAGCCAGTCTCCAGATCTCAACCCCATAGAAAATCTGTGGAAGGAGTTGAAAGTCCGTGTTGCCCAACGACAGCCCCAAAACATCACTGCTCTAGAGGAGATCTGCATGGATGAATGGGCCAAAATACCAGCAACAGTGTGTAAAAAGCTTGTGAAGAGTTACAGAAAACGTTTGGCCTCCATTATTGCCAACAAAGGGTACATAACAAAGTATTGAGATGAACTTTTGGTATTAACCAAATACTTATTTTCCACCATGATTTGAAAGTAAATCAAACAATGTGATTTTCTGGGTGTTTTTTCCACATTCTGTCTCTCATGGTTGAGGTTTACCCATGTTGACAATTACAGGCCTCGCTAATATTTTCAAGTGGCAGAACTTGAACAATTAATGGTTGACTAAATACTTATTTGCCCCACTGTATGTTACATTCAAGTGAGTATGCAGTAATTTAGTATTAATACAGATGACGGAAAACACTCAGGTGACTTGAAGTTCCGCTCTGAGACCCCCAATTTGGCCAAATTTCAAAATTGTCCTATGTGATACATCATTGGAAAGCTTGAAATCTCAATTTTCTGGGGGAAGAAATTTTTTTAACAGGAGGGCATTTTTAAAGAAAAAAAAAATTTAACAGCAAAACCCTAACTGGAGGTGAGAGCATGAGAGAGCATAATTAAAGACGCCATGATTTTAATGAGATATTATCACGTTCTTGCCTCTTTTTGATCCAAAAACTCCATGTAGCATGTATCACCAAGTGTCACAACACAGCTGTGAATGTCCTCAGCTGGATTTTTAGGGGATTTTTTTGGGGTGGCCCGCGATGCAGAAATCGCAGACATCAAGGAGTGGTCGAGATTTTCATTTTCATATATTTACCCTTTTAAACGTTTTTTTTTTTCTTTCATTTTTTCTTTATTTGGATCGATGATCATCTAAAATATTGGGGAAAATGCGACAGTAACAAAAAAAAATACAATTAATATCCGTGAGTTTTTTACAGACGCCATTTTTTTTATTGTGACGTAATTTGTTTAAAAGTTTAAAATATGCGAGTGAATAATTTCATAAAGTCTTTTTTAAACTAATATTAGGCTTCAATTAATTATTCTAACCTAAAAATGACAGACATTTCAAATAATAAATATAATTCTTTTTATGGCTGGGTTGAAACAAAAGCTGTTGCGCGACGTCTGTAAATGGGGGTCTCCACGGTAAAACGGACAAATTGGGTTAATGCGCCATAAATCTGCTATGGCAGCATAAAGACATATTGTTCTATCAAACACAACCGTTCTTTTGGCTGAAAATACAGCATTTTATTTTAAAGAGGGATGCAAGAGCAGAAACTGCTTTTTCAGCCTTGTCTGTGTTTTCCGCCATACGTTTTTTTTCATGTGGTATCAGTAAATTGCCGGCATCAGTTGATACCACACAATTGGAATCGGTATCAGGCGGCAAAACATGGTATGTGACAGTGCAACACTAGTTTTTTGTGGCAACATCATCAAGTTGGCAATGTTGGTTAACTCATTGTCTGCCATTGACGGTGATAAACGTCTGATACATTTGAAGTGGGAGAACGGACGTTTATATTAGTGCAGCAACGATTAATCGATTAACTCGAGTATTCGATTAGAAAAAAAACGAATTCAATTTTGCTGCTTCGAGTATTCGCTTAATTATTGTGGCGTTGTCATGGTTTATTTTGAAAGTGTTTGCAATCAGTTTTATCGATTTGAGGGTATATACTGCCCTCTAGTCTGCCTCATTTCACATGGCTGAATCCAGCTGCTTCATTTTAAGACCAACATAAGCTAAGTTTTTGTTTGTGCTAATGTTTTTTTTTTTAAGTATTCGTAATTTAGTTTTTGGGTATATTTAGCAGATTTTTGTTGGAATATGTGTCTGAACCATTTGTTAAGAGCATTGTAAAAAAAAGTTAACAATTTATAGCATTTAAGCTAGTGGACGTTTGCTATTTAAGTAAGCCAATTGTTCTTTAATTATTTTTTTTTTTTTATACCGTTTGAGGCTTAGCTCAGGTATTTTATTTTTTTCATGTTACTTATCCGATTACTCGATTATTCCACAAACTAGTTCATCGATAAATTGACTACTAAAATAATCGATAGCTGCAGCCCTAGTTTATATGCTGCCACCCTCCCACTTCAAATGGTTTGGACGTCTGCTAGTGATAAACAAAGAGTTTTAATTTAGTTTTTAGGAGCCACATTATAGGACGCGTATCATCATCAATGGCATTGAAAGACTTAAATATTACTGCATCCAAAATCCATGCAAATCAATGTGAGTAATGTGTGTTGGGAGATTCTTTCATTCCATGAACGCATTGCATGGCCCCATCCTGCTCTCTGCCATGACCAGTGGTGTAGCTCAAGACAGTACAATAATAACCTCTTCTAATCTGCCATTAATAGTACTCTCAGGCATATATTCTTTACCCTCGGGAAAGAAGGACTGATGAGCTGAAAGGAGTTGAGATGTCTCTATTTAAAAGGAAAACGAAAATGAGGACATGCAAACTTTTTATCGGTCAGAAAGGGGTTTTCAAGATGTTAAATGAATTGGACGTCTATGGTCGTTACTGAAAGCCGATGAGTTAAATTGATGTTTAGTATAATAAGTATAAACACCACTGGCCATTTTCCATGTGATATCCGTCTTGAAAGTCTTCCACCCACACCAGCAATAAACAATCTTTGGCTTGCTGACTAACTCACTTTGGCTTCCTTCTGTTTTTTTTTGTTTTTTTTTTAACTCCTCACTTTAATCTCTTGTAACCTTTCGAGGTTGTATTTCTGTATTTCTGACCTTAATTTTTTTCTATCTCTCCCTGTTTTTCCTCCCCTTCTCTTTTCTCCTTTCCTTCCTTGTTGTTGTTCCACCCTGTACTTGTTGTGTCTCTTGTCCTGTTCACGTGTTGTCGGGGGCACCTGCGGACCGTGACCTTACTGTACGCCCCAATCTCTGCCTCGTTTTTCAAAATTCTTTTTGCGTCATGGAAATATTGGTGGTCACCCGCAGCGACGCTGGGTTGCCAGTGCGTAACGTACAGTTTTGCTACTCTTCTGCTCTCCACCTCGCTGACTGCGCTCTGGCTCTAGTAAAACTGATCTCATCTGAGAAGAAAGGAAAAGAAAAGCAGTTTTTTTTTGTTGTTGTTTTTTTGAGGCTCTAATGACCTCCAAATCCCCCTCTTTCGCTTTCTATGCCTTTTTGAGCCTTGTGTACCCACACACAAGATCAGAACAAGATGAAGAGTCAGAGATGTTGCTTTCATGATTGTTATTCCAGGGTGCTCTGTCCGTGTATCACTTTTCTTTGGTGGGGATTAAGAGTTTTGCTTTCTTTTACATGAATATATGTAAGGACTTTCTATTTCAGGGGTGTCCAAAGTTCTTCTTGAGGGCCCCCCAGTAGGCATTCTAAAAGTTAACAAACACCTTGGAACAATTTCCTACTTTGTACATCCGAGAGCCATGTAGAAAGAGAGTTGCGACACTCCGATAGGGATCTATTATACGATTTTACTTCCGGCTTAAACATAAGTAGTCCCCAGGTTATGACGTACCTGACTTACTTTATTCCGACTTTACGACGCCTCAGTCTCGTCCGCCATTATTTTGTCTCCAGTGTTTTTTAAATAATATTGACCTTTGTTTTGTGATGCATACTTTTATTTTGGCGCAGGAAGCATAGAGCAGGTAGTAATTCCACACACGAGTTAGAATGCATGTACACAGGAAGAACAACATATTTTCGCACACGAAGAAGAGCGCACGTGTACACACGAGGAAGAGCACATTTTGCTCCCATGAAAAAGTCACGCAGCTGAGTGAGAGAGAGAGAGAGAGAGAGAGAGAGAGGAGAATGATTACAGCTTCAAGCCTGCGCGCACATGTGTTGCTTTCGAAGCATCCACAGAAGCCACACCTGCATATAAGACCTTTTGTACTGATTATTGTGTTTTCAATTGTGGTCAAATACTTGGCGCGAATGTATGTGATTGTTTTTGATGATGTTCGGACGCTAACTGATACATGCTAATCGTTTGTTGGGATTGTAACTGCTGTATCAGCAGCTAGTTATAAACACAAATTTGAATTGCTGTTATCGATGATGAAACTAAGTTAATTTCATTTTTATTTTAATTTCATTCTTCAGGTGTTGATGTCATGAGCAGCTAAATAAAGTCAGCAAACCACATGGATGTCTTAAATTGTCATTTCGGAACACCGCTCGCTGTCAAGCTAGGAGTTAGCTGCAACGTCTTGGCGAGGACAGTACAATGATTTATAATCCATGTTTACATGTATACGTGGTAGTTATTTTGAGATTTAGGGGGTATTTGTTGGGATGTCCCGATTACATATTTTTACACCCGGGTCAGAGTAACCGGATTTTGAGAATCTGCTGATACCGAGTCCCGATCAGATACCAAAAAAGAAGTGTTGTTCAAAAATAAATAATTAAATATGTTAGTCTCCCACTGTGCCACCGTCATTATGTGAATTATTTTAAAACAAGAATAACGTAGAAAAACACTTGTCTTTATTAAATGCTTCATTGAGTAAGTCCACTCAAATCCTCTCACGCTGCCAAGAACAGCCGCTCATTTACACACACACAATGAGTTGCCACAGCACACTACCGCTAGTGTTTAACAAGCTAAACAATGATTGACGTATTTTACGCCTTGAAGGTGGCTCTCCCAAGCTTCTCTGGCAAGAGCAAAGCTTTAACACCTGTCATTCATTGTTAACTTTAACAAGCAAACTCCAGTGCACTTCTAACCAAGAAATGAAGCAGGAGGGAGAGTGAGAGGCTGTACGTGCATGAAGCAGAAAAACATAAGTATGTTCTTTAAATTAAAAACCCGATCCTTTTAACCCAATTCCAATCCTCTGAAAAATGGCGCAATCGGCCTGCTTTCCAATCACGTGATTGGATCAGGACATTTCCAGGTATTTAGGGGTAGTTAAAGGGTTATTTACGATTTACATGGAAATTTGGGTTACGTCACCAGCGTAAGAACTGAACTCTTTAGTAACCCAGGGACTACCTGTAGTTCCAAACATTGCTTCAATGAGGGCGGACCCCAATGAGATATACATTTTTTACCTTAAATATCACAATTACCGCTGTCAGTTCCATCGAAAACCATGACAGCGCTGCTTGTGCTTGGAACTATTGAGGCCTTCGTGAACCACGTAACCACCCGCAGCAAGATCAGAGAGTGTCGCAACTCCTTCTACATGCATCTGGTACATCCTATAGGAGGAGCTTTATTGACGACTTTTTTTGCATTTCTCAAGTTGCATCATGATAGTTTGTGCCAAAAACAGTGTTTTACTATCAGTTTGATTGTTTTGCATGTTTGGACAAGGATTTAGCGAGGCAAATGGTTGACTCCTACTGTCCGGTCGATTGTACTATATGTTTCATCATTGGGCCCGATAAAACATTTTTTCGAATCCCCTCCGAAAAGGACTGTGAAAAATGAAAGAAATGGCTGCGGGTGGCCAGGAGATTAAACCCAGACTTCTGTCAGATTAGCATACCCGTATGATTGCAGTATATAGCACTTTTTCACACATTAAATGTTGCTCAAAGCGATTTATAATACTTACCCTTCTTAAATTTTGGATGTTATTTTGTTCGGCATCTGAACTACAATTTATAAGTCTGTGTCCTCTTTTTCTGTATTAAAATGCAGATACATTTACAGTATTGTCATTGTGTCGAGGGGTTATAACCATTTGATGACTGTTAGTGTATTAATTAAAAAATTGAATTTATGTTGGCAGAAGAATTTTGCCCAACTTTCCTTGGAACAAAATAATCATAGCGCTTTGAATTACTTGGAATTTGTTTCCAACACAAATTTTAAGCCTTTCGCTTATCCTCATCCAGGCTTCAGACATTCAAATGTTTAGATATCAAATATTTCAGCCTGTAACTGTTTGTCGCATCTTCACTGCACGGTATCTTGTTTGTTTTCTGCCACCTAACCAACTGCGCATGCACGGAAAATACAGTATGTCAATAAAGATCCTCCTATACTTACAGTGGGGCAAAAAAGTATTTAGTCAACCACTAATTGTGCAAGGTCTTCCTCTTGAAAATATTAGAGAGGCCTATAATTGTCAACATGGATAAACCTCAACCATGAGAGACAGAATGTGGAAAAAAAAAACTGAAAATCGCATTGTTTGATTTTTGAAGAATTTATTTGCAAAATATGGTGGAAAAGAAGTATTTGGTCAATACTAAAAGTTCATCCCAATACTTTGTTATGTACCCTTTGTTGGCAGTAATGGAGGCCAAACGTTTTCCCTAACTCATCACAAGCTTTTCACACACTGTTGCTGGTATTTTTGCCCATTCCTCCATGCAGATCTCCTCTAGAGCAGTGATGTTTTGGGGCTGTCGTTGGGCAACACGGACTTTCAACTCCGTCCACAGATTTTCTATGGGGTTGAGATGTGGAGACTGGTTAGGCCACTCCAGGACCTTGAAATACTTCTTACGAAGCCACTCCTTTGTTGCCCTGGCGGTGTGTTTGGGATCATTGTCATGCTGACAGACCAAGCCACGTCTCATCTTCGATGCCCTTGCTGATGGAAGGAGATTTTCTCTCAAAATCTTTCGATACATGGCCCCATTCATTCTTTCCTTTACACAGATCAGTCGTCCTGGTCCCTTTGCAGAAAAACAACCCCAAAGCATGATGTTTCCACCCCGATGCTTCACAGTGGGTATGGTGTTCTTCGGATGCAATTCAGTATTCTTTCTTCTCCAAACACGATAACCTGTGTTTCTACCAAAAAGTTCTATTGTGGTTTTCATCTGACCATAACACATTCTCCCAGTCCTCTTCTGGACCATCCAAATGCTCTCTAGTGAACCGCAGACGGGCCTGGATGTGTACTTTCTTCAGCAGGGGGACACGTCTGGCAGTGCAGGGTTTTAGTCCCTGGCGGCGCATTATGTTACTGGTAGAAGCCTTTGTTACTGTGGTCCCAGCTCTCTGTAGGTCATTCACTAGGTCCCCCCGTGTGGTTCTGGGGTTTTTGCTCACGGTTCTTGTTATCATTTTGACGCCACGGGGTGAGATCTTGCATGGAGCCCCAGATCGAGGGAGATTATCAGTGGTCTTGTACGTCTTCCATTTTCTAATAATTGCTCCCACAGTTGATTTCTTTACACCAAGCGTTTTACTTGGCCTGGTGCAGGTCTACAATTTTGTCTCTGGTGTCCTTTGACAGCTCTTTGGTCTTGGCCATAGTGGAGTTTGGAGTGTGACTGACTGAGATTGTGGACAGGTGTCTTTGAAACCGATAATGAGTTAAAACAGGTGCCATTAATACAGGTAACGGTGGAGCCTCGTTAGACCTCGTTAGAAGAAGTTAGACCTCTTTGACAGCCAGAAATCTTGCTTGTTTGTAGGTGACCAAATATTCATTTTCTACTCTAATTTGGAAATAAATTCTTTAAAAATCAAACAATGTGATTTTCTGTTTTTTTTTCCACATTCTGTCTCTCATGGTTGAGGTTTACCCATGTTGACAATTACAGGCATCTCTAATCTTTTCAAGTATGAGAACTTGCACAATTGGTGGTTGACTAAATACTTATTTGTACTGTACTTATGTACCAATGTGCTAATATGTTTTGAAAAATAAAAATGCTGTTCAATTTTATTTATGTATTTATTATTTATTTTTATTTGCCCCACTGTACATGTCAAAACTATGAGCAACAGCAGTCTTCGTTGAAAAAAAATGTCAGGAAAAAAAACTGCTGCAACAACTGAAATAAATATGGGGTTGTTTAGATGCACTTTAATTGGTATGTTCATAATTTTTGGAAGTATATTTTGATTATTCAATTGAAGTCTGTATATTATTAACTAGATGGCCGTCATTGATGGCTATAGAAATCCAATCCATTTGAACTGGGTGAGCTAGCAAATAAATGAATATGCCAACCCTCCCAGTTCAAATGGATTGGACGTCTGCTAGTGATTTGAAGAGTTTTGATTTAAATTTGTAGAGCAACATGAATTGACGTCTATCATTGCCAGTGGCACTGAAAGAAAACGTTTTGGACACCCCTGATTAGAAGGTTACAATATAGGGATGGGTATGATAATGCAGTTATTGATCATTCAAAATCCTGCTGATTGTGCGCTATTGATTGTTGATATGTTTTAGCTGTCTTAAAGTTGGTCTTCAGCCAAGTTGCGGTAATTTAAAAGTTCCATTTAATTAGACATTGATCAATCCATTGTTCAATGATTTCCCCCATATTAGTGACCGAGGAACTTTACGTGAATGCCCATCCCTTGTTGTGTTTGTGTTAAAAGTCAGATAACGGGTGGAGATTAGTTCGGAGGAACACAATCATAATGCCTTAACGTGAACTTCAGAGTCACGTGATTGTGTGTCTGAGATAGATAGACCTGGGTAAATGATAAAGAGAGGCTTTTATTTCTTCCTCTCTTGGCCTAAGAGCATGAAGAGAGCATGACACACCCCCCGCTACTCCCCCGTGTCAAACATTATGAATGTGAAGGGAGGTGAGGATGAACACTGCAAATTAGATCAGGAAATTACTTCTGATGCACTTTTCTCCCCACTTCGCATTTTAAGCATTGTGACATAAATGCCTTGAAAGGATAGAAGTAAAGAAAGGAAAATGAACATGTCTTGTATGTACATAATCTTTTCAGACTGAAATCTGCTGGTCTCTTCACTCCTCTTGTATTTATACTGTATCTAAAAGCGGGGGAAACGCCTGAAAAGGGTGAACAAAATTACGAATATCACTATTAAAAAAAAAAAAAAAGGCACATCCTTTTTGGATTAAGTGAAATGGTTTGGGATTTTGGTTTGAAGACATTTTTGTAAGTACATATCTGTGCGTGTTTCCATGTAACCGTTGTTGGGGTGGAAATAAAGTGTGTCTGTTTTCTTTCGCTGATGTGTGTGATTTTTGTTCACCGTCATGCCGAGTGTCAAACTCAATTATGTCAACGAGTGGTTAAAGGGTACCACGGATAGAAAGACATGTAGTTCTTAAGAGATAAATGTTAGTGTGAGTCATAATAATTTGATATTAAAACCCCTTTGAATGTTTTTGTTTTAATAACATTTGTAAAATTATTTTAACTAGAAGGTCGCCATTATTGACGTCGCAGGGCGATGACGTCACATGGGTACGCTGCCGGACTTCCACAGTTACACACATTAACATGTCATCAGTTCTGCCCTTCCAATTTGAACCTGAGTGGAACATTAATGAGAAGGACAGCAAGAGCAAAATGAACAGGAAAGACAATTCGTATAATTATTATGGAGATAGTAAGCATCCAGAGCTGCCGTGTGGTTTACATATGATTAGGATGTACAGACAGTGAAACACAGCAGTTTGATTACTTTTTTGCTGATAGCCGAGGGCCGTGCATCACAACACACGAAAACGTTTGCCTCTACCGAGATGTCTCATGGCATCTAATGACGTCTTACCTTATTTTTGTCACGTGAAAGCAGACGTCCAGATTGTTGATCATCCTGCTGGTTGTTTCCCAGTGAATAAGTGACACGGAAAACGAATAAATATATATTAAACTTAGTTTGGTTGCTGGCTATTCGTATCATTTTGCATATTGAGATCTAAGAGGCAGAGAAAGACGAGTCGGCACGCGTGTTCAGATTCGTAGCTTGGACCGGGCAGTTTATTGGCTTAAACTTCAGTAACTCCTTCACAACAAACATAAGTATCATGTAGTGAAAATACAACAACAATAATATTCATGTCTCTCAAAAAACTAATGTTCATAAAAAGAAAAGTGCTTCAATCTGTATTAATGAGGCCCTATTCTCACATAGTTAAACAACAATGCAAAGAGAACTGGCATTCAAAAATTCACAATAAAAATATACATAAAACTTACTCAGACTTTGGTCAAACTCTATTTAAACAAATACAAATACACTGGATGGCAATATTTAGTCACATTATACAAACTATGATGCTGGGAGCCATTATCAAGAGTCGTTTATTATGAAGACAACACTCAATGAACGTAAGTCACAATGGACCCGGACGAAACAGGAAACTACGGTGTCAGTTGAGGGAGAAAACACACCCACTGGTTTGATCTCTTATTAATTCAAAACTCGCCATTGACACCTTGTGGTGTATTTAAATTACTACCTTACATAGTTAAAGAGTGAAACTGAAGTACGGCATTGCGTTGCCATGTGACGTCACCGCCCTGCAACGTCAACAACAATGGCGAGCAACTAGTTTATTTTTTTATTTGCATTTTTTACAAATTTTATTAAAACGAAAAAATTAAGAGGGGTTTTAATATCAAATAATTATAACTCGTACTAACATTTATCTTTTAAAAACTACATTTCTTTCTATCCGTGGTACCCTTTAAAGTTGGGGATAATCAAGTCATTCTGATTAAAATTATTCTGATTGAAGCCCTCAGGTGTACATGGGAGGTGATTTTTTTTCCCGATCTAGTGTTTACATGTGCTACAACGTTTAAACGGACCGTCTGTATTACAGATATGTGATACACACAGGCGTACATATCATGTGATAGTAGCCACTTTTAAGTGTTTTCCATCAGTTCCTTAGTTGTGCAACATTTTGGTCAATCACAGCTTCGCTCAACTTTAGCTGTACTGTTTCAAATTCAGTGGTACCTCTACTTATGAATTTATTTCATTCCAGGACCTTGTTTATAAGTCGAAATGGTCGTATATACATTTTAATTCTATGAATTTGTTCCACATCCCAAAAACTAATGCCGGTACAATTACTAATAGCAATTACACATAGCAAAACAAATAAATTATAAATACAAATCGGAATAATAATCATAATAATAATGTAACCAATCGGGTTCTAATGTGGCGGTTGTGTTTTGCATGCTGTTCCCGAAACTGTAAACTGTGTAACTAGCAAGAAAGTGAGAGAGGTGTGGAAGAGTTTTTACTTTCTCTTTTCATGTTGTTGGCGTCGGCAATGGCGGACAGTAGCTGTGTCGTGTTGCACAAGCTCTGAAATAAATTATCAAAAACCTCACAAATCTGGCGATTTACTTGCCGAAATTACAAAAATAATAATTGTCTCCTTATAACGACTGGCGAACGGAGGTCGGAAGAGGACCGTCGAGACATTCTGGCCGTATTGTCGAGCCAGTTCACTGACGCGCACACCAAGCTCATATTTTTCTATCATTTCCATCTTAATTTCACTGCTAAGCGTCACCTTTTTTCTTTATTCACCACCTGCACTAACCTTCTTGGGACCCATGTTGATTTCTCTCACAAGAAAATCCGCCGTGCGTCTGTTTTGCAGGAAAACAACGAAATTGAGACGCTGTCATAAATCGTCGTATTTCGAGTAGTCGTCATATGTCGAGACAAATGACAGGTCAAATTTTACGTCGGATGTCGAACGGATCTTATGTCGAGGTACCACTGTAGATATTTTCATGCCTTTCTTCCGTCTAAGCATGCGATGATGTGAAGCTCTTTTAGAGAGAAAACTGCGATGCAGAACAGTGCGTACTCTTTTTAGGCACTATATTTTTAATGTATAAACTAGGGCTGTCAAAATTATCGCGTTAACGGTAATTAATTGTTTTAATTAATCACGTTAAAATACTTGACACATTTAACGCACATGCCCCGCTCAAACAGATTAAAATGACAGGACACCGTCATGTCCACTTGTTACTTGTGTTTTTTGGTGTTTTGTCGCCCTCTGGTGGCGCTTGGGTACGACTGATTTTATGGGTTTCAGCACCATGAGCATTGTGTAATTATTGACATCAACAATGGCGAGCTACTAGTTTATTTTTTGATTGAAAATTTTACAAATTGTATTCAAAAGAAAACATTAAGAGGGGTTTTAATGTAAAATTTCTATAACTTGTACTAAAATTTGTCTTTTAAGAACTACAAGTCTTTCTATCCATGGATCGCTTTAACAGAATGTTAATAATGTTAATGCCATCTTGTTGATTTATTGTTATAATAAACAAATACAGTACTTATGTACAGTATGTTGAATGTATATATCCGTTTTGTGTCTCATCTTTCCATTCCAACAATAATTTACAGAAAAATATGGCCTATTTTATAGATGGTTTGAATTACGATTAATTAATTTTTAAACTGTGGTGAACTCGATTAAAATTTTAATCGTTTGACAGCCCTAGTATAAACGTCACTGTATGTTTACGTCACGGGAGAGCATGCACAGACAGGACGCTGCCCGACAACTTTCCGAAGCAACGTATACATGACAGGATTTTACTTTTAATCAGCTTGGGAAAAGGAATATTCCACCCTTGTGAATAGAAATGACATTTCATCCGGATTCGGTTTGTTCATTCCGATTGAGATGTTTAAATGGACTATTTATATTCAGTTTGGTCTTATATTCTAATTGTAATTGGAATATTTTGCTCCATATAAACCCAGTAACTGACGCCGACTTCATTGATTAATATTGAACAATTGTGGTTTTGTTTTTTGTTGTTGTTGTTGTTGGTGTTGTATTTTTTATCACCTCTGCGTCACGCCAACAGGCAATTAACTGTGCGAGGGCACATGACTTAAAAATGCGCAATAGTTGAGCGCCAGCGAGACACATGTACAGTTTGCCTTTAATCAAACAGATGTGCCTAGTGATTGTTTCCTCAGCCTCGCTAATTAAAACATGGCACCAGCTAATGAATTGGGGGGATTTGAGCATCTGCTCCCTTTTGAATGCTCATCAATCATTTCGTGTTGCTTTTCAGACAAAGGCATGATTTGGTAAAACAAATTTAAGGGTTTTAACAGTTGTCACACAGTGTGGTCAAAGTGGCACAAGACTCAAAAATAGAACGGCAATCAACCTCCCCGCAAAATTTTGCTCATGTCTTTTCATAATCATTTTTTAGTTCTGCACTTTGTGACAGGATGGCATTTATCATGCATTTGTAACTTTTTTATATTGTTCTTTTGCTATATTGTGATATTATGATTTTCTCTCCAAAAATATTTTATTGTCGTAAATGGCTGACCTAGTTTTTGTCACGTTTGGAATTTTCGTTAATGTTTCATTTGCAAGCTAAAAAAACAAAATAACTGAAACTTCCTTTCTCAAGCTGAAAATGATTTTTTGTTTTCTTTCAAAACATTAATTGAATTGTCCGATAATATTAGCCGATAAAAGATCACAATGCCGATCACGAGGTGTGCAAATACTTCTGCTCCTCACTGTATGTTGCCTTCAAGTCAATGGAGAAGCCTTCTGCCTTTGTACGAGGCCTGGTCACAGCTTAACACTGCAGTTATGCTTATTGACCATTTTCTGTCTCCAAACTTAGATGCTTGGGATTTGGTATGTGAGCAGAGCATTTGCATTCATGGTGCAAAAATTAAATTAACAATAAACTATTACAAAATAATGAATAAAAACTCATTTACATACCTCATTCACTGTACTGAAGCTGAGTGCCTTCGTTGTTATTTTCAGCCAGAAGCACTGTGTGAGCCGTATGTGATATGGCAGTGCCTTATAGGCACTTTGTATTTGCACTTGATCCAAAAAAACTGATGCCTGCAGTATTTTGATTAAACGATATAGTCACGCAATGTATGCACTTTTTTGATAACTTCAGTTATTTTTCACAGAATGTGTATTGGCATATATTGCTGTTGTTAAATTTATCAGTATTAAAGTATCCAATGAGGCATCACAATTCAATTAGCCATAATTATTTTAAAACCAAGAACATATATATTGTTATCAGTTTGATATTGGTATCGGATTTTTGGAGTTAGATACTATCGTGATAACGGTTATCGGTTAAAAAGTCATTATCGGACAACTATTCATTGCTCCCAGCCCGCCATCAAATTTTTGATAAACGCTAAATGTTATCTTTTTATTTCCTATAACTAATGATGAAAATATACGCACAAACCTACTTCCCGTATTGGCCCGAATATAAGACTGCCCTGATTATAAGACGACCCCCACTTTTTCAAGACTCAAGTTTGAAAAAAGACTTTTTGAACACCAAAATAATTTTTATCCAGAAAATAATTACAGTACATCTGAAACAAATGATTATAACAAAATATATGAGAGAAAAAGCATATTATTTAGCCTTATTCAAATCTTAATACCTCAACATTTAAATATGTAAACTAAAGTACAATCACATTCGTAAATGAATGGCTTCTGGATTTTGAAATGTAAATAAACCAATCTATTGTGATAAAACAACAAAATTGCAATAACTGAATTAACCATCAAACTGAGGTCTAACTGTAACTGTAGTCTTGAAACAAATATGAATAAGGAAAAACATTGCAATAAAATAATGCAAACTGGTTAAACTTGAGAGTAGCTGAGATCTGTCATGACAGAACATTACGCCTCAAGTTCAGCATTCGCTTATCTAGCGTCGTGAATGGGTATAATGTCTAGACAGCGAATATAAGATGACCCCTACTTTTTCAGTCTTATTTCAATGCAAAAAAAAACACCGTCTTATATTCAGGCCAATACGGTATATACTGTACATCCACATATGTTGATGCTGATGTTTATGTTTATTTCTATATATTTATATTTTTGATGAGTTGAAGAAATGTTAATTGAAACATTTTTTTATGTGTTTAGTTTACTATTATTTAGCTCACTGTCTGCCGTTGAAAACAATTGATGGCCAATTCACTTAAACTGGGATGATTGGTTGTGAATGCTCATCTTCCTGGTTGTTATCAATACTAAAATCAGGAGGTCTCGCGCCGTTAATGGCATCCAATGAGTTAAATGAGTGGTTAAGGTAATAAGCTTTCATCAGTGTTGCGTGTCGCTGTTTTGTCTGCAGCCCTCTTGTCTTCCTGCATGAGGTTTGTTTTCCTTCTCCGTGTCCAAACACTGTCTATCCTCTCTCCAGGTTTCTCTCTTCGGTGAGAGGACGTCGCGTGGCTCAGGTCTACCTGGAAAGTCGCCTGACGTCCTCCTAGCCCCCGTCTCTCCTTTAACCTTTGGTCATCTTGTCTTTCCATACTGTTAAATTTCTACTTTCTTTCAGACGAATTGGAAAAGTGTCTTCTATTCAACCCCGGATAGAGCATTCACTTGGAGGCGAGGCGAGAGCGCGTAGTCTATCAAATCGCAAATTCCTGAAAGAAATTTGTCATATTTGTAAACATGATAGCATCACGCAGGAAATTGGGGTTTTATTCAGGGTTCTAAACACTATTGCTTATGCCAGCGGCACAAACATTGATACTGGAATTACAATATGGTGGTGTTTTGACTCAAGTGTGGGAATATTCCGTGATCATGCTCAAGAAACAATTTATTTATTAGATTTATTAGCTCAATTTTCTCCTGTGAAAATCATTAACGGTCACTTGATGGCAAAAAAAAAAAGAATGCTGATTCTGCGTAAAACAGTATGCACTCTTTGAGATCTAGATTCCAAGTGAAGGCCACCCTACCCAAAATGGCTGCCATAAAAAAAAGTGCTTGTCCTTCCCAAGATGATAGACGTCCAATCAGACGTACAATCCATTTGAACTGCTGCCAACCCTCCTAGATCAAATGGATTGGACGTCAAGTGCCGTTAAGGGCAGCCAATAAGTTAAACCAGGGGTCGGGAACCCATAATGTTGAAAGAGCCATTTTGGACAAAAAAAAAACGTGTCTGGAGCCACAAAAATCTATAAGCCTTATAATGAAGGCAACACATGGTGTATGTATCTATATTAGCTAAATTAGCCTACCATCAAAATGACTAAGTTGGCTACAAATGCATCATGAGCTTGTCAAGCCCGGCATTTTCACTATCATGATTAAATGTTTATTTTCCTTCCAATGCATCCAACAGAGCCACCCACCACGTGACTACTCTGTTGTACGATGCCACCTCAAGTTTAACTTCGTTACAATAATAATGAATTGGTGTCATGTTTGTCCTTCTACAGAAACAAACAAAAATATATTTCATACTCCCCCATTTTTCTCTATTTTCAAAAAATTTTTAAGAAGCTCCTGGGAGCCACTAGGGCAGTGCCAAAGAGCTGCTTCTAGAGCCGCGGGTTGCTGACCCCCAAGTTAAGCAATGTCAGATCAAGCCAAGATAGAATTACTGTACTTTACATTCAAATGAGTATGGAGAAATTTAGCGTTAAAAGAAAACAGATTTTTTTCAAATACCGTAAATAAATATCAGTACAGTATACAGTAAGCCGACACCACACATTATTGCATCGGGAGACAAAACATTTGTATCAGTGCAACACTACAGTAAAGGCTTATCACAAGCTGCTCAGACTCGTCAGAACCCTTGAAGAGAATGTCCGCCTAGCTTGACTTGACACTTCCTGATTTATGCTCCGCTCCCTACCCTGACAACACTCCGATTGTCACGCCGCCACCACCCTCTTTTTTTTTTACGCACGCCACATGATTTATTGTGCCTGTTAAAATGTAAATGAAGCGGCTGGGGGAAACAAGCGCCGTTGTGTGTTTACCAGCGAGGCCCCGGCATGCCCGCCGAGGAAAAGGAAGACATCCAATTAGAAATCAATTGAGCATGTGTTGCCAGAAAATGTATTTGCGGCAAAAGTGGAAAAGAGGGTATTATCAGTCTTGGTGACACTACCGAAGGCGGAGATCCCGTGGCAGTGTAAACTATTTAGCCCCACCACGTCGGCGCTCTCCCACAGTTCACCTTCCATAACTCATGGTATAGCACAAATATGTATTCCCCTTACAGTGAAACCGCCGTCTTCGAACATTTTAAATTTTTGCCCAAAACATATAATTCCACTGAAATTTAACACAGTCATCCACACTTATTTCCAATGGCCCCATTTCCAGTGGTGAAGAAAATGACTCAATATCAACAGGACTCCAAAATCTAGACCCGGAAATGCCCTAAATGCAATAGAAAATGATCCAAAATATACAGGAAGTGACCCCAGAATGTCCCCAAAAGTGCAGGAAGTGACCCAAAATCGACAGGAATTGATCCGAAATTATCTGATTGCTCGCCATTGACAACGGAAGTCATCCAGTTCATTTGAACCGGGAGGACTGATTGTGACTGCTCATCTTTCAGTGCCATTGAAGGCGCAATCCGTTTGGACTGGGATGGGAGAATGAACGGAAATACATGAGTCAACAAGAAAGTGATCTGAAAATGCCCCAAGAATAATAACAAATGACAGAAAATCTCAAGTCAAATTTTTTTTTTCTAGTTGCATCTCTATTTTTCAGGATCGTCGGAATTGTCAACTTAGCCATACGATACTCGTTAGCTAGATCCGTAACATGCACACCATTTTCATACAGTACTTAGTAGTTGTCCAATAAAAGCATTTTAAAATGATATCGGATAATATCGACATTGGCTTTTCAATATCTGTTTTGGGCCAATATGTTTGTTACCTTCGAAGTAAATGTAGAAGCCTTCTGCCTTTGTCCAAGGGCTGGTCACAGTTTAGAACATCAGTTATGCTTATTGACCATTGATTTCTCCAAACTTAGATGCTTGGGATTTGTTATGTGAGCAGACCATTTTGCATTCATGATGCAAAAATTAAATGAACAATAAATGATTGAAAAATAATGAATTATAAACTTAGGAATTTGCCATAATATGTCAAGTCCACAACTGCAAATGTCTGTATCGGTTTGATATCGGTATTGGATTTTTAGAGGTGGAAAATATCGGGATATCGGTTATCGGTCAAAAAGTAATTATCGGACAACTGTAGTACTTAGCGGTGACTATTTTTCTTAAACTCACAATGGCATGTAGCACTTTGTTTTTTTTTGTTTTCCTGCCGCTGGCGTTGTTGTCTATCTTTTTGAACGGCGGCTTGACTTAAGTACGTGTGCCTTCTCGCCATGAGTTCAGGCTCTGAAAATTAGGTTACACTTGAGGCTTTTTTTACTCAGTTCTTTTGCTCATAGTCCGATTCGTATGAGTTGTGATCCTTTTGTACTCTGAGATTCCTCTGTATTTGACAGCGTTTCTCCCCTCCTTTCCTATGGTCAACGCATTTCCAGGCGCATCAGGCTCAGGCCTGAGCACGGGCGCCATCGTGGGCATCCTTATGGTGGTCTTCTTTGTGCTGCTGGTGGCCGTGGACGTCACCTGCTACTTCCTCAACAAGTGCGGCCTCCTCATGTGCATCGCTGTCAACTTCTGCGGGAAGGCCGGGCCGGGAGCCAAGAGCAAGGACATCGAGGAGGGCAAGGCCGCCTTTACGTGAGTTCGAAAAATCACAGGAATTATGAAAAACTATAAGGTGCTGGCCATTGACTGTAAAAAACTGGACATAACACCGGTGATATCACCTATATAATTTTCTGGTTTACATTTCCCTAGTCAGGTCAATTAAAAAATTACAATATCAACCACAGTGGGAGTACATCAAACTTCCATGAGGCCTATAAAAGTGTCAAGCCTATAAATACATTCAGATTCCTATTCTCCGTGTCTAATCAGCTGAACAGCGCAAAAGCTTCATCTCTTTGAAAACAAACAGGCCTACTGACCTGTATCCTACTTTTTGACCCATCATGGATGATGCAAAATGTGACCTGTCGTAGAGATTCCTTTTCATGTAGCAATGTAGCTACTGCTGCAGAATTTAAATAAGATCACAATCTATAGGTTTTATAGAAAGTTTTGTTCTAAATATGATACACATATCAAACATCAAACCACCTTCCATTACCTCAAAAGGGCAGCATACTCACATACAGGACTTTTTGGAGCATTTGTATGTTTGTCCATGGCCAGAGTGGGACTCACTCTCAGCCCGGGAGTTTCATGCCACAGACCGGTCCACTTTATATCATGACCTACCGTATTGAAATATTATATTAATAATTGTGCTGTCAAGCGATTAAAATGTTTAATCGCGATTAATTGCATGCTGTCAATAGTAAACTTGCGATTACTGGCTTTTTTTTTTTTTAATGCAAAAATTATATACAGTGGTACCTCTACATACGAAGTTAATTCATTCCAGGACTTTGTTTGTAAGTCGAAAGGTTGTATGTCGAGCAGGATTTACCCATCAGAATACATTATAATCAGGGGTGCACATAAGTGGTCCGCATGTGCGCATGCGTACTGGACGTAGACAAACGCGCTGGCCCTCAACGGCTTCCATACGCTTTTGCGTACCGATGGCTGACCACTGTATTTGCGGCGGACAAGAGAAAATAACTTCTCAAAATGTCGAAGAGGCAGGCCACACTGAGTAATTACTTCCGTGTTCCCCCACCCCCATCAAAAGACAGACGACAGAGACGTCACCGGAGCTACCGAAAAAAAGGATTTTTGCTGAAAAGTGGCTACAGGAGGTACCATGGCTAGGAGCAAATGATGCTCGCACGGAAATGCGGTACAAAATGTGCCGTGAGAATCCCAATGTCGCCGATAAGAGCAGCGCATTTTATGTAGGGTCAAAGAATTTCAGCCATCCAAACTTTGAAAAGCACGAAAAAAACAGAGAGCATGTGGCAATTAAGCAAACTATCGATGTCAAACAGGACCCCACTCGCCCTATGGACAAGTGGCGGAATAGGGCGGAATAAAGGTAATGAACAGCGACATGCACTGACAAACGTGTTTTTGCTCGCATTTTACAAAGCTAAACATGCACGTTCAATGAGGTCTTATGAGGAGGACATCCCACTTTTAAAAAGGCTTGGAGTTAATGTGGGAGCCGCATAATGCCCTTTATTTTGAATTGGTGCTTTTTATTTCTTTACATTTCACTTCAAAGTAATGGCAATTTTGTTTTGCCAGTTGATGTTAATCAAGCATTATTGTTAATATAATTAATTAAAGTTAATTGACTCTAAGTAAAGCTTGTCATAAATTTATCGCATCAGGCGGGTCGGCTCTCAAGCTCAATGAGGACCAAGTCACATCTCCAGGTCCTCCTCTGAGAACCTGGGCAAAAGAATTATGTGCACCCCTGATTATAATTCCATTAATTCATTCCACAGCCCAAAAACCTACACTAAATCCTTAATAAATACTGCTGTTACTATTGCAAATAGCAATTATAAAGAGCAAAACAAATAAATTATGAATAAAAATCGGAATAACAATATAATAATAGTAATAATTAGAGTTGCACCGATACCATTTTTTGGGCCCGATACCGAAACAGATACCTGGCTGTGCAGTATCGGCCGATACCGATACCATTCCGATACCACTCTGTTTGCAGAAGAAAAAAAAAACATATATAATATTTTTTTTTTTAATTATTAAATTTATTAGGATCATGGAAGCTTCAACTTGCGGAAAATATATACATACAGTATATCCTGTATATACATAATATAATTAAAATATACAGTTCTGTGCATATATATATATATATATATATTAGGGCTGTCAAAATTATCGCGTTAACGCGCGGTAATTACTTTTTTTAATTAATCACGTTAAAATATTTGACGCAATTAACGCACATGTCCCGCTCAGAAAGTATTCTGCCTTTTGGTAAGTTTTACAGCAAGACTTTTTGTGCTGTCCAACAGCGAACTCTTGTGGTCGCTTTGCGACATGGTTTATTGTTTTCTTTCCAGTTCATTATGGCTGCATGACGTCTCGGGCTGATAATATTGTGCTTATATGATCGTTGGACAAGATTTGTCCGTAAGTATGGTTGTTGTAAAGAATGTACATATTATGTTAGTAAGCGAAATGTTATGTTTTTTGTATGAGACGCTGTTTGTTTATGTTTAGTGAACCTGTATAGCGTGCTAAGCTAACGTTGTTGCTAATGCAATGCTTGTGTACTTTTTTTTGTAGTTTTACGACGGTCTAAAGAGGACAATGGTTTGAGGCCATTTTATTAATAAATCAGATGAAAATGGAAGAAGTCTAATTATTAAGGCGTCGTTCACTAGCTGTCTAGCTTTGGAAAAAGTAGACGCTTCGGAGTGAGGACAGCATAGACAGATTTAAATGACAGTAGAGTGAAACGCCCACTACAGTCCTTTTGTACCGTATGTTGAATGTATATATCCATCTTGTGTCTTATCTTTCCATTCCAACAATTTATTTTACAGAATATATATATAATTTACAGAAAAATATGGCATATTTTATAGATTTGAATTGCGATTAATTGCGATTAATTACAATTAATTAATTTTTAAGCTGTAATTAACTCGATTAAAAATTTTAATCGTTTGACAGCCCTAATATATATATATATATATATATATATATATATATATATATATTTATGTACGTATGAGGGATGCAACGATACAGTTAAGTCACGGTTCGGTACGATTTTCGATACAATTCAATACATTTAATGCTCTGAAACAGAAAATACAACTGTTATTATTATTATTTATTTATTTATTTTATTTGCCAACAAGCAAAAATAAAAGTGCCATCATATAAACAAGCATTTTAGTGCATAATATTTATGTGCTTACTTCTTACTGATCTGAAGAAATTTTGTATATACTGTAAGTGCTGAGAACAAACTTTACTGTTTGTAAAGTGGGGCACACTGTTGATTGCTGCAGCTCCCTTAGCAGCTATATTTACCATATAAGCAAAACATCCTATTTGTGGTCCGAGTCCATCTGTACCATGTGCTGAATTAACAGTATTTGCAGCATTATCTATAGTCACTGGTATGGATTGATTTGGCCTGCTTAACTTCCATTCAGTCATGGCGGTTTCTAATTCATCAATGTAGTATATGGACTATGCGTCGCTTTGGGCTCACGCAGCTAAAGGCATGGGATCTAATTTAGCACATCTAGGTTGCTATTTGATGATATCTAGTATGTGCGCGCGAGAGTTGCCATGGGATCAGACATAGGACATCTAGGTTGCTATCTGATGATATCTAGTGTGCGCGCTGCGCCGCTAGAGTGTTTTCTGGCCACAGAACTCACTTCTGCTCATTACTGCACAACACCAGCATAATATGACAATCGATTTTCATAAACAGGACGAGTTTGAAGTACAGCGCTCTTAATTTGCCATTCATTGTTCATCATGAAACCATGAGTTTGATTAGTCTCTCACGGTCTTAAATTTTCTGATCCCATCGGCGCTACTACAGCAAGCGTTAGCTTAAGCATGCTAATTGATTGTGGGTGCCATGTTAAAAACGCAGCGTAACATCGCGGATATGCGTTGTAGTGAACATGCTTAATATTGAAGACGAAGGTGTTATTTTCGTTTGGTAAGTTGGCTCACGTGGGGAGGACAGTTCATTTGCGCTAAAGTGATGCCAATAGATGGTATCGGCGCCCTAAATGTTGGTACTCGTCGATACCGATACCACCAATTCGGGCCAGATCGGCGCCCACTGCCAATACTGGTATCGGTATCGGTGCAACTTTAGTAATAATAATAATAATACCTGTAATAATGTAAAAAATCGGGTTCTAATGTCGCGGATGTATTTTGCCTGGTGTACCTGAACGCATCGCGTGGCTGACGATAGAGTGAGAGAGAGTGTATTAGTTTTCACTTTTCCGTGTTCTGTTGTTGGGCATCAGCTGCGGGGGACAGTAGGGATGTTGTGAAGGCAAGTTCTGAAATAAATGATTAAAAACGTGACGAAGCTGGAGATTTCTTTTGCGATGTTACAATAATAATAATTGTCACCTTAACTTATAAAGACTGGCGAACGGAGGAGGACCACTGAGCTCGTAGCCATTTTACGGCCGTATTGTCGAGCCAGTTTACGGACGCTGACACCACGCTTATATTTCCCTATCATTTCCAAATTCCTTTTAATGGTAAGCCTCACCTTGTTCCTTTTTTTCACCACCTGCATTGTTGGAACCCATGTTGATTTCTCTCACAAGAAAATCCACCGTGCGTCTTGTGGGAAAAAGACACTGCCGGGCTGTCATAAATCGTGTTTTTGAGCATGTCGTCGGATGTAAAAACAAATGACGAGTCAAATTTTACGTCGGATGTCGAAAAAAAACGTGTGTCGAAGCGATCGTATGTCGAGGCACCACTGTATTTTAATTTTTAAATACACCTTTTATCACAAGAGTTGACCAATGTGCTTACCTAACATCATTCAAATTTAAGCCTGATTAGAAACAAAAGTTTTACTTTACACTTGTAAAGATGAATTGAACATGAATTTTCCCCAAATAACTTGTAAAAAGGGAGGCACGGAGAAAGAGTGGTTAGCATGTCCACTTACAGTTCTGAGATCAAGGGCTCAAGCACAGGCTCTGTGCGGAGTTATCATTTTATTTTTGGGGTACTATCTATAATTTTATCTTATACACTGTATTGGACTGACTTTTTAAAGGCTCAGGAACTTTTTGCAGGTGGTTTGAAATTACACATGTAGAAACTGTGTACAAAACTGAAGCTTTTGATCGTATTCAATTTTTTTTTTTAGGTTTGTGGTTAGAATAAGCTAAAAACTCTTAATCAGAAAAGTTACGAGGAACCCCTTGAGATGAGCCATTACATGCAGATTGACATATACAATTTTATTCATGTTAAATTGTCGAAATGAAACAACTTTTACTTGATATTCAATTTTTGGGGGGAGTACAGTACTTAAATGTAATATATCAATGGTTTCATATTATTTAGGGCTTAAAATTTCTTGAAATTAAATGTGAAGATAAAAGGATTGAACTCACCAAAACAGCTGTCTCCCAAAGCACTTACCGTATTTTTCGGACTATAAGTCGCATCTGAGAATAAGTCGCAGCACCAATAAAATGCCCAACGAAAAGGAAAAAAACATATATAAGTCACACCGGAGTATAAGTCGCATTTTTCGGGGGAAATTTACTTGATAAAATACAACACATAGAACAGATATGTCATCTTTAAAGGCAATTTAAAATAAAAAATACAATAGAGGACAACATGCTGAATAAGTGTACAGTATGATAATGTTACATGATGCATTAACAACGAAATGCGAACGTGGCCGGTATGTTAACGTACCATAGCTATTAAGAGTTATTCAGATGTCTATAGCATAAAGAACATGCTAACAAGTTTACCAAACCATCAGTGTCACGCCAAAACACCAAAATAACATGTGAAATGACATAATAATGTGTTAATAATTTCACACATAAGTCGCTCCAGAGTATAAGTCGCACCCCCAGCCAAACTATGAAAAAAAACTGCGACTTATAGTCTGAAAAATACGTTATACAGTACGAAAACAACCGTAATGGGTCGCGCAAACAGCCCGACGGATTCACGCTCGTCATGCTGCCTCAACGTGCCTCGTTTTGGCCATTAAAACCTAAAATTAAGTTTTACCAGGATCAAGTCAACAGGATGATACTGTCTCCCAGAGCTGGCGGCATTGGAAGCACGTCGCAGGGTCTTGAATTCCAAACTACGGGATGCTAAAAGTGCCATAATTTATCGAGCAAAGTTCAGTTTAAGTTTACTTATTTAAGTAAAAGGGGGGGTGCGTAATGCCATTATTAATGACTTTAACTGACAGCTTCATTAAAAATGTATATAACGACCGGCCCGAACGTCAGGCCGGTCCACCCGGAAGTGTCCCGGTGTTCTGCCAAAATCTACTACATCGGCGGAACGTCTACATGAGTCGAAATTGAACCCCAAAGTACTACCGTACGCTCTCAGTTTGTTTTGTTTAGATGCATACAGGCAGAACGTACGAAAAAAAATGCCTTAAGAAAATACTGAAACGTACAGTGGGGCAAATAAGTATTTAGTCAACCACCAATTGTGCAAGTTCTCCAACTTGAAAAGATTAAAAGACGCCTGTAATTGTCAACATGGGTAAACCTCAACCATGAGAGACAGAATGTGGAAATAAAAACATAAAATCACAGTGTCTGATTTTAAAAGAATTTATTTCCAAATTAGAGTGGAAAATAAGTATTTGGTCACCTACAAACAAGCAAGATTTCTGGCTGTCAAAGAGGTCTAACTTCTTCTAACGAGGTCTAACGAGGCTCCACTCATTACCTCTATTAATGGCACCTGTTTTAACTCATTATCGGTATAAAAGACACCTGTCCACAATCTCAGTCAGTCACACTCCAAACTCCACTATGGCCAAGACCAAAGAGCTGTCGAAGGACACCAGAGACAAAATTGTAGACCTGCACCAGGCTGGGAAGACTGAATATGCAGTAGGTAAAACGCTTGGTGTAAAGAACTGTGGGAGCAATTATTAGAAAATGGAAGACATACAAGACCACTGATAATCTCCCTCGATCTTGGGCTCCATGCAAGAGCTCACCCCGTGACGTCAAAATGATAACAAGAACGGTGAGCAAAAATCCCAGAACCACACAGGGGGACCTAGTGAATGACCTACAGAGAGCTGGGAACACAGTAACAAAGGCTGCTATCAGTAACACAATGCGCCGCCAGTGACTCAAATCCTGCACTGCCAGACGTGTCCCCCTGCTGAAGAAAGTACATGTCCAGGCCAGTCTGCGGTTCGGTAGAGAGCATTTGGATGATCCAGAAGAGGACTGGGAGAATGAGTTATGATCAGATGAAACTAAAATAGAACTTTTTGGTAGAAACACAGGTTCTCGTGTTTGGAAGAGAAAGAATACTGATTTGCATCCGAAGAACACCATACCCACTGTAAAGCATTGGGGTGTAAACATCATGCTTTTGGGGTGTTTTTCTGCAAAGGGATGATCCAGGACGACTCATCCGTGTAAAGGAAAGAATGAATGGGCCATGTATCGAGAGATTTTGAGTGAAAATCCCCTTCCATCAGCAAGGGCATTGAAGATGAGACGTGGCTGGGTCTTTCAGCATGACAATGATTCCAAACACACAGCCAGGGCAACAAAGAGGTGGCTTTGTAAGAAGCATTTCAAGGTCCTGGAGTGGCCTAGCCAGTCTCCAGATCTCAACCCCATAGAAAATCTGTGGAGGGAGTTGAAAGTCCGTGTTGCCCAACGACAGCCCCAAAACATCACTGCTCTAGAGGAGATCTGCATGGAGGAATGGGCAAAAATACCAGCAAAAGTGTGTGAAAAGCTTGTGAAGAGTTACAGAAAATGTTTGGCCTCCGTTATTGCCAATAAAGGGTACATAAAAAAGTAGTGCGATGAACTTTTGGTATTGACCAAATACTTATTTTCCACCGTGATTTGCAAATGAATTCTTTAAAAATCAAACAATGTGATTTTCTGTTTTTTTTCCCCACATTCTGTCTCGCATGGTTGAGGTTTACCCATGTTGACAATTACAGGCCTATCTAATATTTTCAAGTGGGAGAACTTGCACAATTAGTGGCTGACTAAATACTTATTTGCCCCACCGTAGTTGTATCAAATAAGGACGGTTTAAATACGCTACATAACTAATGTGGTCAACTGCTTCAAAGCTAACACAAAAAAACAAAATAGTTAAAAGTACAAGAGGGTAATACATGCAAAAAGTATTTTTGAGGCAATGAAAAGGTACAAAAAAAACTAAATAAAAACCAAATAGTGAGTACTCGCCGCTTCTAACCGATGTGTGCATGCGTGCGGATGCTTGCGCAAGTGCTCTGAGCATTGTTCGTCTGACAAATATGTATCACATTATTTTAAAACGCTAAAGTTATGTGTTTTTTGAGATATTTATAGTCTAATCCACAACTGACTACAAACAATACAAATGCAACAAGCGGAGCGAAACTAAGATAGTGGCTTCGATAACATTTACTAACATAAATATGGCTCTAAACAAGGCTTAATATACCAGAATAAAAGAATTGAATAAAGGCTGGGCGTTGGTGCTGATGCAAAATGACATGAAATTGCGTGACTTGATCGTATCTTTGGCCAGCAGGAAGGATGAGTCCAAGGAGCCCATTGTGGAAGTGAGGACTGAGGAGGAGCCAACGCAGAACCAGGAGGGTGTAGTACCCACCGAGCCCAGTGAGACCACGCCTCTGACAGAACCTGAGTGAGTATTAACAACGCCTTGTCGACCACCGTTTGGTTTGATGGGTCAGATTCATGTAATTCAATTGACAGTTAAAAACTTCTTCTATGACTTTGATTTTTTTTTAAATCAATGCATTAGTTAAGCTATTTGTGACATTCCTTCCAATAATATACAGTACAAATATAGCACTAAGTATATGTCACCTCAGCATTTTTAAAAGCAACAAGCTTTATATATGGATTTTATTAAATCGGGAAGTGATGCATACGTATTGGCGGAGTTGTATTTGGTTTTTAAAATTCAAGTCAACTATGTAAAAAAAATAGTTTTTGTACCTAAGTAACTTGAAATTCATTGTTGTACATATTTTTCAGGTTTTTTTTGTTTTTGTTTTGTTTTGTTTGTAGTCCGGCCAAAAAACAATTTTGTTAGCTTTTGTAAAAAATAACTTTAACCTCTTACCCTATAGCTTCCATTTTTTATTTGCCATTGAAAGTGAAAGAGATCAAATTGCTTTTTGATTGAATGATCATGTTTCAGTGTTGTCTTAACAAATTGACGTACAGTATGTCCATTCGCCCCTCTTAGTCAAAATGGATTGGACGTCTAATGCTGTCAATGAACTGAGACATGAGCATTCAGAGCCTGTCCTAACAGTTTAAATGAATTGGAAGTCCATCATTGCCAATGGTAGGCAATGAGTTAATATGCCAAAATCACTGTGGGGTCAATATAAAAAGGTAATTTTTAAAGCAAATGTGATTTGCCTATCACCGTCAGTGGCAACCAATGAGTTAATTATAAGTAATTGGAATAAATGCATAAAATAATTGAGATATTTATCTTCAAATTTTGTTATGTTTTTCACAAGAATTTAACCCCTAGCCCACTCTGCTTAAACTGATTAGTTATTTTAAGGCTTGTCTTGTGTTGTTAACATTTTAATCGTTTTTGTGTTTAACTTCAACACAATTCGCTCAACCTTCTTCACTCTCCCTCCTTCTCACTCTCACTTTTCTGTCGGTGTAACTGCCCGACCCTATTCCCCACCTTTCCCCGCCGCCATGAACACCACCTCCAAAACAGGCCCACAGATGCCACTCCCCTGGCGGTAAAAACCCTCCCCTCCGATTCGACTAATTCGAACAACCCGGCTTTTGCACCGAGCTCCGACACAGTTTCGGAAACGGTCGAAAGTACCCTACCCGACGTTGGGCCGCTGGTTGACCTGAGCGACGCCGCTAAAGCCGAGCCCATCGGTAACGGCGAAGGGCCTCGGGAGCGGCCTGGGAGCCCCCCAAGTCGAGTAGACGACTGTGCAAAGGATGCCAGGAAGCACACTCAAAATGAGTATGAACGTTTGAACTTCCGTTTTTGTCTCCGCTACACCGCCAGTCATTGATAATGTCTCAGTGCCACTGACGCCGATGGTCGTCCAATCCATTTTTGGGCTGGAAGGGCTGGCGGCGATCATCCACCGTCAATGGCAGTGAACAAGTTGAGATGGTTTTGTGATGCCAACGGTGTAGAAATGTCATTTGCCATCCTGCTTGTTATCTCTACGCTTGCCCTCTGCTTGCTATCTCCACCCAAACTGTTTGTGTCCAACGTTAATATCTAACCAGCTCCTGCTTGAGAGCATCCATTTGCTTGCAAATAGCACTTTCCACCATCATCCTTTTGTGTCACATAATGTGTCCACATGAGTGTTCTAGGCGTAGTTTACATTATGCTACCTTCTGTTTACTTCTTAGATGTGTGTCCAAATTCAGGCTTTTTTATATATTCTGTTACATATTTTCTAAATTGCTTTAGTACGTTTCTCTACTCAGACTTGAAATTGTCAAAACTTCTATTTCAATCCTCACAACATTTTATCACTAGTGCACATCAAAAAAGCAGTTTCTCATTTCTTTGAACAAATTGCAGATGTTTTTGTACATCCATGCAAATGATTTGTACAATTTTCTGCAGTTTCCTACATTATCAGCTGCATATGTTATGTTGGTCCAAATGGATTATCATAGGTCTCTATTGAATAGTCTCACCACCCACAACCTTTAGGCATTATTTCATTGCATAAATCTTTACATGTGAAATGGATTAACATGTTTTCAGAATATGCAACCATGTGTGTGCTTATTTCTAAGCATTTTCGTTGCGTACTTTACGCCATTTATTTTAACCTGCCAAAATTTGTTTTGCCGTATTGGCCCAAATATAAGACGGCCCTGATTATAAGACGACCTCTCTTTTTCAAGACTCAAGTTTGAAAAAAGACTTTTTGGAAACCAAATTAGTACAGAAAATACTTACTGTACATCTGAAACAAATGATTATAACAATACATTTGAGAGAAAAAGCATGTTATTTTGCGTCATTCAAATCTTAATATCTGAACATTTAAATATATAAACTAAAGTGCAATCACATTCGTAAATGAATGGCTTCTGTTTTTTGAAATGTAAATAAACCAGTCTATTGTGATAAAACAACAAAATTGCAATAACTGCATTAATCATCAAAGTGAGGTCCAACTGTAACTGTAGTCTTGAAACAAATCTGAATAAGGAAAAAACATTGCAATAAAATAATGCAAACTGGTTAAACCTGAGAGTAGATGAGATCTGTCATGACAGAACATTACTCCTCAAGTTCAGCATTCGCTTCAATTATATCTGGCGCCATCTAGCGTTGTGAATGGGTGTAATGTCTAGACCCCGAATATAAGATGACTCCCACTTTTTCAGTGTATTTCAATGCAAAATACACCGTCTTATATTCGGGCCAATACGGTAGTTTGGGACAATGTGAGTTTCCACCATGCCAACATAATCAAAGAATGGTTTGCAACCCACAACTGAATGGTAATTCTCACCATACTTCCTATCCTCAATCCCATAGAATAATTTTTCTCCACCTGGAGATGGCAAGTGTATAATCGCCACTCAGATGACTCTTCTGGATGCCATGAATGCAGAACGAAGTGACATCACAGCAGATGCCTGCAGAGGCTGGATAAGGCATTCAAAAGATTTGTTCAACACTGTATAGCAAGATAGGACATCCGTTGTTATGTGAATGAAAATTAGTGGTCCAACTGAGAGGAATGTCAAGATGTGAAGAAAGAATGGGGGGGGGGATCCCGACAGCACTCGCTTATTTGTGGCGATTGTCTTATTTTCACATTTCTAATTTTGCTTTATATATTTTTTTCTTTGTGATACTCAGTGCTGTCTTTTGCTCTCTATCGCAATGACATGGTCTGTCAAGACATTGTAAAAACAGTAAAAGTGTAAACCTGCAATTTTCATCAAAACTTACGTAAACCATTTTCAGCATCAGAGCCTTCTACCAGATTGACTGTTATATTGAGAGCATTACAAAGCAATTTGACTGTCTTGTCTGCACATAATGAAACGACAACTTGTCATTCTGACAGCACTGACATGTTCATTGACACAGAAATTAAATTTATGAGCGAAAGACTAAAGAATTATGCACAAAAAAACAGGCTTTTGCAGGTAACCCATGTTCATTTGCTTCTTGTGTGATGTGTTTGAGAAATGCACAAACTGTTTTGAGAATTTCAATTCTGATCTGAGAAACATACTAAAGCACTTGAGAAAAACTAACACTGGTCAATGAAATTTGCATACACTTATTGCATAACTTGTTTTTGGCAGCTGCTTTAATTTTTGTCTTAGTCTTTTGGACTCATTCTTATTAGCCGTAGTCATATTTTAGTCATTTCAAAATGTTTTCGTCTGTCTAGTCGATGAAATCTCAAACAAATTTAGTCTAGTTTTAGTTAACTTTAGTCGTCCGTTAAATTCAAGAGTTTCAGTCCAAAAATAAAGGTTTCCAATAGGGATGGGACTTTGACTAATTTCCCTGCCAATTAGTCTCAGATTTTATTTGTGACTAGTCGACTAGTCTATAAGCAAGAAAACTCGCAATTTAATGCACATATTAAATAAAATGTCTAAAATGCAAAAGTTTTGTAAACCTACCAGCTATTTTAGCCGAAACATTCAGGACAAGTTGTTTATTTAAATTCTATTGATGTAACAAAAACTGACTGAATAAAGGTAAACAATTGAAAGAGAAATACATTCCTGATACGTTCGCCAAAACTTCCCCAAACTTTGTGTCCCCGCCCCCTCTTATGTGTGTGTAGGGGGGGTTCGTGTCGTGGCTATAGGCGGAGTTTGACTTTGGAGGCAGGGGGGGCAAAACATGTTGATGACCCCAAAACGCACAGTCAGCTACAAAATTTAACTTACAAGAATATTTATGATAATGACAATGAGCGTTTTTTGTTTCCCATCATTCTTGAGGGGAGTTCTAAATCAGGCTACTTAGGCAATACTTTTCGCCAAGATCGTCATCCATTGAATATGGTACACCCGCCAGTGTTGTGCCAATGTAGTTACCCCAGTCAAAAATTGTATCCCCCTGGGCGGAGCCATATGGAGGTCGATTTGTGTCTTTAATATTAAATCCAAAAAAAAAAAAAAAAAGTTGCTTCAATTAAAACATTGTTTCAATCAAAATATATATTTTCAATTTTTAAAAAAAGTGTTTAAATGCAAAAGCAATTTTAAACGCAAAAAAAATGCATGTGAAAGCTATTTTTCTTTTATTTATTTTTGATTGGAGTCTTTTTTTTTTTTTTTTTTTTTTTTAATTAAGCAACTTTTTTGATTGAAGTAGTATTGATATGTGTTTGGGCCACATTCTGGCTAGGATGTTTTTGTCTATACTATTCAATCAAAAAATAAGTTGCTTCAAAAATATATATATATATTTCCAAAATGAAAAATCACTTCAATCAAAAAAAGAAACATTTCAATCATAGAAAACGTTTTTGAATGCAAAAGAATATTTGAGATTGAAAAATTTGTATTTGAATACTTAATTTTTCATTGAAAAACTTTTCTTTGATTGAAGCAATTCTTTTTGTGTTTGGGCCACATTCTGGGTAGGACATTTGTTTCTAAATCATTCAATCCCAAAAAAAGTTGCTTCAATCAAAAATATTTTCAATCAAAGAAAAAAATCATTTGAAAAAAAAAATTGCCCTCCCCTAATTTTTTTTGTTGTTGTTTTTTTTAAATTATATGCAGATCAAATGACCGTCTAAGGTGCTAGTCACATGATCTGTTTGAAAAAAATAATCTTGACCCATTATAAAAAAAAATTTTTTTGTGTTCATTTCCTTTTTGTTGCAGCTTTATTGCTTTACAACTTATATATATATACATATATATATATATATATATATATATATATATATATATATATATATATATATATAGGAAAGTCAGTTTCATGCAATAACAATTTTCGGCCACCACCTTAAAATCCGCTTATGGTCATGGCTCTCAGACTTTAGGAGATGTACCAGGAATTACGGACACTTTTAGGTGGCTACTCGGTGTTCTCTGTGCATGGATGGCGAGGGATGGGATTTTATAGCCCGTAGATTATGTCATTTTTGGTCGGCATCAGCAACAAAATAAACCACACATTTCCAAAGATGGAAGATGGACTGTCTCTGCATAGAAAAAGTCCTCTAGCTTAAATGCTAAAAAATGCTAACTTTTTTTTTTTTTTTTTTTTTTAACAAAGATCTTAACAAATCATTCAAACACGTATTCCCACAAAAAAAAGTGCTAAATATTCTTCTAAACTGAATAACGAATGCGTAAACAAACATTAGCTCAATACAAATACATACCTTATGTTGGAAGCAGCTGGATTCAGCCATGTTAGATGAGTTTTGGCATATTCACTGTTGCCACTAGAGGGCAGTGTATCCACCCAAATCAATAAAACTAAATGCAACACTTTCAAAACAAACCATCACAACCGCACTCTAATTAAACGAATCCTCGAAGCAGCAAAATTTGATTCACAGTTTTTGTCTAATGTAATCACTCGAGTTAATCGATTAATTGTTGCAGTACTACAATATTTCCAAAAGAATGCCGTCTTGCTCCACCCCAACCCCTTTTAATCCACTAGAGTTCCACGTCAGCTGTTATTTTCAGCTTTTCTCCAAGCGTTGTCTAACAACAGCGTTATCGGCGTCTGAGTCCAGACGGCCTGCTAATCCTCTTGTGTGTGCGTGTGTAGTTTGCGTTGTAGGTCAGCTCTTTTCACTTTCATTGTGTCTTCATTTGCACGCCGGCCGTCGTCGTCGCCGGGAAGCGGCCACAACATTCGTATGCTGTCATTCCGATGCGCGGCTCGAGGATCGGCCGGATGATCCCGTTATGTGTGAAACTCTCTTCTAAAAGGAGGGCGAGGGGCGGGGGGAAGCAATTTCCCTTTAAAGAATCTTACAAAAGCTCCCTTGTGTCGTCTTCGCAGCGGGAAAATGAAGGACGACGTCAAGACGGAGGCCAACAACACCGCGGCCGAGGTGAAGACGGTCCCCAACGAGGCGCCCCAGACCAACGGCAACGAGAGCAAAGCGTAATGGGGAAAACAGAGGGTCAGGATTAGTTTTGGAGGGTCAAAGTTGTTAAAGGGTGGGGGGGGGGGGGGGGGGGTGGAAGGTGGGTTTTAGGGTCACAGTCACTGAAACCTTGACATCATTTTCACATGGCAACGGGAAAAAATGTTAAAGCTGTAACGAAGTGGGGTCTCGTCTTTTGGTGTCTTTGGACCAACTAAATGTAAAGACTTTGATGCACATGCCTTAGGTTGTTTGTAAAAAGAAACATTTCAAATCCACAAGAGTGAGCGTGAGGACCACGCTGAAATGAGAACGAAAAATCATATTCGAGAAGATAAGGGAAAATAGTTTGTAAAGTAAAAAGGATAAAAATCATCATTTTACAAGTTGTCATACCACAAAGACCGTGAAAAAGTCCCAACTAAGTCCAGTTTTGAAAAAATATTGATGATGTTAAAACACAAGAAATAAGAAAAGCGTCATATCAAAATATATGCTGAAATTCTACGAGGTGGAAAGTTTTCATTTTGACAAAATAACATTAGATGTCTAAAGAAAAAAATACTTATTTAGGTCAGCAAAGCGCATTTTATGGGAAATAAACATAATTCTTAATAAACATTTTGAATACTACAAGGAAAAATAGAAGTCAATTTTCAAGAAATATCTGTGTTTCCTGAAATAAATTTTACTACACCAAAGTTGTAACATCGTGAGTTTTAATGTTAACACTTTCAGTGCCATTGACTATAATAGACGCCTAATAATCTGTAAATTGAAACGACTTTGTCACCACTCGACCATTTGAACTGGCAGGGCTGGCAGCGAATGAACATTTGTTCAAGCGCTCGATCATCATCAATGTAGCAAATAAGTTAAATTAGTTTGTCTCCAGTAGACATTCAAGCCATTTGAAGCCCTTCCAGTTTAAATTGATTGGACGTCTATTGCCGTCAATGGAACCAATGTGTTGACTAGAATACAGTTGTAAAATGATAAATAGCAAGTTTCAATTTTACAAAGATTAGGTATCTTAAGACTAAACAAAAAAGCTAAATAAGTTAAATGCTGAAAACCATGTTGCTTAGAGTAGATTAGAAGGAAAAAATGACAATTTCATAAGAAAAATTGACTTTTCATAGAAATGTTTGTCTCATTGCGACATTTTCCACGTAATATTTACTCTGTGCTTTTCCGTATTTTTGTATTTACATTCTCTGTCCAGTTTCTCTTTTCTGCGTGGCCTCGTAACGCTCCTTGTTGCCATCACAAATACAATATAGATTCTATATTATTGGACTCAGTTGGACTGTAGCTTTACTTCACGAATAACTGCCTTCATGTAAAAAAAAAAAAAAAAAAAAAATGCTTTGCCGTATTCACGCAATTTGTGTGACATTTTGCATTGTGGCTCTTAATGGCCCTCTTTTGTTGTTGTGTCATTGAATTCATGTGCAGACATTATTGCCTATTTAGCTTTTTTTTTTTTTTTTAAATACTCACTGGCTGCTATTGCCGGCAATAGACGTCCGATCAACTTTGACTGCGAGTTCAAATAGATTGGATGTCTAACCCGTCAATGGCAGCCAATGAGTTCAGGTTTGTTTGCCGGATTTAGTGATTACATTGTTAGCATGCCTGTTTTTTTTTTTGTTTTTTTTTTTTTTTTGTATTTTTGCAAAGTTACTGTATTTCTGTACATGTTGCTGTCATTGGGTTGTTCTTGTGATAATGTTATTATGATGACGTTTATTTTGTTCAATTCTGAAAAGTATGATGTTATTCTTAAAATATGATGCTCACAACTTCAGAAAATGAAGGAGACACGGGAGAGTTTTTTTTTTTTTTTTGTAGCTCATGTTGCCTAAAAAATAAAAATGGCGAGGTTCTATGCTCGTACAACTGTTGGGATAAGGTGTCCATACTTAATATAAGGCAGCGTTGATATGAAAATAACCTCGAGTTTAGGTTTCACGATGATGTTTTCTCCCAAAAGCTTTTACGATGACCCACCATTCAGTTTCCGACGGATTTTTTTTTTTCTGCCTCAACCGCCGACTGATGTGCATTATTACCGTATTGGTTGTCATTTACAACGATAGACGTTCGAAGGCCAAGCAACGAAAGTTCAAGAATGTTCATTCGATGCCAGCCCTCCCAGTTCAAATGGATCAGACATATACTAGTGATAAACTCACTGAAATTAAAGGATGAAAAAGGTCAAATGATCGGACGTCTATAATCGTCAATGGCAGTGAAAGATACATCTCGGGAAGCCAAACCGTTGTTTTTATTGTTTTTCTACGTGCCTCCAGTCACATGTAGTTAATGTTCATAATGACATGTCTTGACACGCAAAGTGTTGATTTGAAAAATCACTAGCATATTTTTTACGTAGTTGTATCACATTAGATCAGTACTTCTCAATTTTCTGTTACGCTCCCCCCCAGGAAGAAGTAAATCTTTCGCCCCCCCCCCAACTTTGTCACCGATGTAAACAGTATCATTTGTTTGTAAAAAAAAATATTATAAGCAGACATCTGCCTAACATTGTTTACTTGTCAACATTAAAGTGCCTGTGACACCATAAAAAATCTTAAATAGCATTAATATGTGAATTAATATATTTTGAGATGATTCGACTATATACAACAATTTGGCAAAGCCCAGATGACGAGAAATGAGTCTTACAATCTGCCGTTTAGCTACTCCTGTCATTACAGCGCTTTCGCACCGCCATCTGGGTGATGACGTCGGCAGAGTAACGCATTAAGCTGATTTAGAATTCAGCCCAATGGAGGAGGAAGATTCAGAACGAGGAAAATGCGTAAGAGCAGCAAAATGTCAACATTGTTTTTTTCTCCAATATTTTTACAGGATATTCTTTTTATCCAAGTGTTTTTTTCCTCAATTGCTAAATAAATTGTATAGTATACAGTGTTGTGCTAAATGGAATATGAAATATTAAAAATGCATTTATTCATTACGACAGTGCTAAATTACTGCATATGAATAATGGTCAAAACTGCCAACTTCTTAAACCTCCTGAACGGTATTTTATGCTACCTGAGTTAGTAGGCTCTTGTCATTTGCCTGCGGGGACTCAAGAAGAGGAAAGAGTGTAAACGAAAGAGTGTGAGAGCTATGCTACATGCTAACCCGAACCGAGCGTCTCGTCTCTTCCTCTCTTTTCAAAATCGAAAAATCACACAAAACTACCCCGACACGTCACAGATGGCGGTGGGGGTGATGGCCTTCACCGATTGGCCAGCCACTAGCAGTGAGCAAGTTTCGGCTTGTCATTGAATGTCGAAAATGTGCATTTTCGGTGGACAACCGGCCGACGTCAGAGCACGTGGCTGCCCTAGCCCAAGCCGAGGATAGTGCTCTCTCGGCGGGTATATGAAGAGGGGTGGAAGTCTACACAATCGAGAACCACAGATGAGAGCACGTGGCTTCCCGAGCAGGGACGCTCATCGGCCGGCGACCATGGCTGAGGGAGGCGGCCACTCCCGCCTTTTTGTGGACAGGGAGCATTGTCACCCACAAAATGCAAGCCACGACCTCATTTTCACATGTGCCATGATCCCAGTATTTGACAAAATATGGTCCTACAGTTGTCGGACTTGTTTTGCCCATTCTTCGCGGTGAACTGGATCTTTTTGAAACCCAAAAAGGCTCACACGTCTGGTGTAGCAACAAAAGCATTGTCAAGCCAAACCTGAAATAATGCAGTTCCAAACCTGTACACCAGATAGTGCCAGAGGGAGATCCACCGAATAAACCGAAGCTAAAAGCAAGAAGTTCTCTCAGACAAAAGAAAAATAAGAGGAGAAAAACATTTTGAGTTGTCCACGTTCTTTCCCTTGAACAAAGCCTTTTCAAGTTCGGGCAAGAGTTGAGGTTCCCAAAAAAATTTAAGAACTTGACAAGCATGCAGCGCATTGGTGATGCGAAAAATAAATGTATTAATCCGCAAAATCAGCTGAATCTGCAGTCCCTATGTATAATATAATAATGGCTTTATTGTGAAGACGATTAGTCCACTGACGTAACATTCGCCTTCTTCGTCAATCCAGATTCTGGCTGGAAGTCACTCATTTTCATGGCGCGGGATTAAAAAAAAAAATTAAATAAGTATATCGATCGCTTCCACACACATCCAAGCGGTCCATTTCATTCGGGAGCATAAAATACCACTTGAAATATGAAATAAACATGCTTTTTGCTGTCATAGGCACTTTAAAGAAAAAAATTAATTTGCCTCAATAAAAAAAAAACAAAACAAAACCATACACTCAAGGCAATTTTTTGATATTGAAACATAAAATTTAATCAGTCAAAACATGATAATAAATTTAAATTGATTAGGAACATTAACTCTGAGAACAATATGCCAAACAAAAAATAAAACAGAAAAAAAAAAACCGAACATTTCTTTGTATATGGGTGTTATCAGTCATTTTTTTTTGCTCGTGTGCAACCTAGAATTAACCCTTATACAACCATTAGCAAACCAGAAACGACAGTGCCTTAGAGTTGCAACCACAGTCGCCTGTGTTCCCATGATATTGTTATTGTTTCTTTAAATCTTTCAATGCCATTGATAATGATAGACGTCCGATCTATCACTGTTAATGGCAGTCAATGAGTTGTTGACAAAATTAGAGTATTCCCAGGCAAATGTAATTATTTACGCTTGTTTTTACCTGAAACATTTCTGTACTTAACTCCGTCATGACAAAAATGGAGTTATTCCATTCTAGATAAAATTGGCTCAAATGTCTTGTTCAAACTAACCATTTGAGCCAAGATGAATGAAGTCTTTATGACTGCGTGCCACTAAAAACCTACTGCAATAGTGGTCTAAATCCAAATGCATACATCTGTGCATACACTGACTTTGAATTATATCTGTTTTTGAATTATATGACTGACTTGCGACGGACTTAATTGAAATTTTCGACCACATTGTAAGTTGTTTAAATCACCTGTATTCGTATGGATGTATAATGATCCCTCGTTTCCGATCCACGCTTCAAAACTTCACGCCCTCAGTCCAAGGCGGATTTTTTTTTTTCCAATTAAAAAATAAGTACAGATGAACTGTCCCGATCCGATCACGTAGTCTCGCTCTCCCTCCTGCTACTTTTATTGTTCCGGCAGTGCACTGGAGTTGCTTATCAAAGTTAACGATGATTGACAGACATTAAAGTTTGATCTTGCCAGAGATGCTTAAAAGCCGAAACTTCAAAGCCCTGCATGCATCAATCATCGTTAAGCCTGTTAAACAGTTGCTGTGGCAACTCAGGGGCAGTTTACATGGCGACTCTGCGACACAAAGACGCAATGACTGAGTAGCGGAATTGTCTTGCGTGCTTATGGTGTCGGCGAAGACGAAAAATTCTGAATCCTGCCTCGAAAGTGGAAGAATTCGATTGCGGGGGATTGAGGGGGGCTTGCTTCGCATGCATATCAAAGGCTACTGCCGCGCTGGACCCGCACCGATAACGTCAGCACTCGTACACGTCACATTGGGCGTGCGCAGCGGTGCTATTTAACATTAAAAATTGTAAATGGCGGAACGTCGGCTTTAATTTACTGTTTTAATAATATTTTAAAATTTAAATATGTTGAATGTTTCCATTTTTGTGCCTTTTGGAGAAAAAGGAAAATGCCATTGCTTCGAATGGGCGGGCATGTTTTCTTCGGGGCTGAGGAGCCCCGTAGGGTCAAAGTGCATCATTCGCTGTCGCCTTGTAAATCTGCACTGCCCCCTAGGGCTTGGCTTGAATACTACATCGTTTTCATGCGGAATTGCGACATTGTTCGAATGGAAACGAAACCATGTAAATGCACGTCTTCTCGGAGAGTCACCATGTAAACGCCCCTCATTGTGAGTAAGTGAGCAGCTTTAGCGGATTTGAGTGGACTCAATGAACCATTTAATAAAGACAAACATTTTTCTGCGTTATTCTTGTTTAAAAATAATTCACTGGGACAGTAACATGTTTGAAACTTATCATATTTATTACATTTGAAGTGCTTAAAAATCATTTATTAGAAAATATATCCATGTTTTTTTTATAGTTTGAGAAAAAAGTGAAAAAAACATGTCTTATATGTATCTCTTTCCAATGTTAAATCTGAATAAATACATTGAACACACACACACACAAAAAATGGGGGGGGGGGGGGGGGGTGCTACTTCGCGGTTTTTCACCTATCGCGGCGGGTTCTGGTCCCCATTAACAGCGAAGAACAAGGGATCACTGTAAAAGAATACAAACTTGCAAAATAAGCATTGACAGGCTTTTAGAATCGTCTATTATTATACTCCCTCACCTCCAAATTTTGAACTAGCAGCACTGAGTGAATGATCACGTTTCAGTGTCATTGACGGCAATAGTCGTCCAGTCCATTTCAATATCCAAAATGGACTAGAAGTCTATTGCCGTCAATACCCCAATGAGTTCATTTAAAAATCCATCGATTCAACCTATTGAATCTGAAGAGGACCAAGAAGTGGCGCTACTTATTCTGCTCAGGTCTCCTTTTGCCTCAAATGTGGCCTCATTTGTCCCTCCCCGGTGTTCCATTGGTTTTTTGCTTCATGTACGCTTTCGTAAGCTCTGAGACTTTCGTTGAAAAAGAGGGAAAAAGGAGTGAATAAAAACGACAGAGAAACGTGGAGGTGAACTTGCTTTTTCATGTTTTTTTTTTTTTTTTTTTTTTTTTTTTTTTTACATGGCAACATTTTTTTTGTTTTGTTTGTTAACTATGCTAAATTATTATTGTTTAAATCAATGGCGTAGGTTTGATCTCAACACTGGTTGGGACAATCTCACCTGCATGTACACATTTTGCTGGGGACAGGACATTTATGGGACCAAACAGATTGGCTGAACGGGGGGTCAGGGCTCCATTTCTCACCAATATGAACCTAATTAATTGATAGGCTAAATGATCAATGCAAAAATCTCTATTGACTTAAACTAGTTTTCATGTGTCTTGGTTCAGGTGATACACCGTTCAATTCAAACCTTTGTTTTCAAAAGCTACTAAAGAAACATTGTGAAAACTTCCAGAATAAATGTCTGGATTTGATTAGCAAATTTAAATTGCAATATTTGAACATAAATTAACATGAACAATAATAACAAACTTGTTTATAATCTCTTAACTATCCAGCAATGCAAAACAAAAACTGATACATACTGTATAAGTGAAAAAACTTCTTAGTCATGGTATAACAAAAATAAATAAATAAAAATGCAGCCTCCCTTCAGGTAAAACACTGCTGCTTTTGTCCACAAGGACAGCCAAACTCAACCAAAAAATGAAAGCTTTTTACCTTGATTATGATGAATGTATGATTATTTGAAAATGTCTGTGTCCGCTATAAATAATAATAATAACAATAATAATAATCATACATTTTATTTATAATGCATTTTACATTTTAAAATATTTTTAAATAAATAATGTAGAAAATAAATACATTTTAAATAAATGCAATTCATCAGTCAGGCAAACGTGCGTTTGAGGGGAAAATGGACTGACACATTCAGCAAGTAAAAAGGTAAATGTGAAGGGGTTGGACAAAATAATAGAAACACCTAACATTTTGGCATCATAATTCTTTAACATAATTGTTAAAGAATGGCATGAGGAACATTCTATTGAAGTTAAACATCTCGTATCCACAGACCTCAACATTATTGAGCATTTATGGTCAGTTTTAGAGATTCAATTAAGACGTCAATTTCCACCGCCATTGTCTCCTAAAGAATGGCTTGCAATTCCTTTGGAAACAATTCAAAAGTCAATACCTCGGAGAAATGAGGCTGTGATTGCCGCAAAAGCCGGACCTTCACCATATTAAATTAGTTTTTGTTTATTTTTTTAAGGTGTTTACATTTTTTTGTCCAAACCTTTTAAGTGAACATGATGAAAATAATTTAATAATGGTAGGTTCAGTCCTATCCTTACAACATATGGGAATCTAAATTACCTATATAACTGAACTCTTTATATAATGCAGATAAGGTTGCTTAGACTTTCGGTGAGGACAATTTGAGCATTCTGAAAAGTTGGTAGTGTTATGTCCCTACCGTCCCTTTGCATACCTACTCCCTTAGTTTGAATGTAACTGAATGAAATAAAAATGTCAGTCAGTTTTGGGGAGCTTCAAAAACTTTTTGAAATGAAATTACATGTCCTTTTTTATTTTTATCCTCAAATAAAATTACATGTCCTTTTTTATATTTCAAAATTTTTTGAAGCTCATCAAAACTGAATTGATATTGAATTATTTGACAAAGGACATGTAAGTCAATACCCATTCATTTGTATGCTGTTATCAATATTCTTCTAAATAATGAGTTTAACACAAATAGTGAATATTAATTTTTCTTGAATGAATGAATATTACTTTCTTTTTCTTTTTTTTTTAATGGGGTGGAGTGGGGTGTTGATGTGTGCTCCAAATTCTTAACTACAATAATTAGGAAACCAGTGAATGGCAAATAAATAAATAAAAAGAATAAATTCTGCCGATGGTAGTAAATTTAAACGCGTAACGATATTTATTATAACAATGGATAGGTGGATAGATAAGGAAATATGACGTAGCGTGTCCTTGTGTTGTAATAATGCATTTTGTCCACCAAAAGGCAGCAAATTTCCAATTTACCCCTCAATACACTTGAATACAAGAAAGAAATCGTCCATAAAAATAACGCTTGTTTGCCTATAAAAGTAAGCGTCATAACTAAATCTAATAAAATCCAATAAATCTAAATCTCACTGCTTGAAAGTATTATAGTACAGTATTTGAACGTGTGTGTTGCCTATGATGTGATTTATTATTTATTTGTTTGTTATACGAGAATGTAATTCTCCGATTTTGCCAAAAGGTGGCAGGATAGTTTAACACATGTCGCAGTTATTATTATTATATTATAAAGTGTTACTAACCTTTGTGCAATTTTGATTGGATAGAACTTGATATATCGTTTCAGTGCAATTTGAACAAATTACTTCAGTTTCCTTGTAAATAACTTTGCGACGGTTAATCTGTAGCTTTAATTAGTATGCCGATTAACAAAATATGAAGATATGTACATATTGTACATATATACATGCTGCAATCGTTCAATGACAAAAAGGGTAATTTTACAATACTGTAAAATGATATGCAACCAGTCAGACGACAGTATTTCCATTATTTTAGAACTACAGATATTATTAAAAAAAAAAAAAAAAAATTAAAGTGCGTAAATGTACACGCTATTTTTGAACAAGACAAAAATGTTATCCAACAGTTTTCCAAAAATGACCAAAAATATTAACCGTTCTAAATTCACTGTAGAAATTTTAATGAATTCATAGGCTGCCATTGACGGCGATAGCCATCCAATTCATTTGAACTGTGAGGGGTGAACATTGCCAGTCTCCAATTTCAAATGGTCTACTTGTTATAAACTCACGAAAAAGTTTTAATTGTTATTTTTCGAACCACGCAGTCAACTCAAGTGACTTCAATTAAACACTTACAGGCCGATAGTTTTTATCCTCTGACTAATTTTGCTGAAAAAGTACGTATGACTGGATATTTACTCAATATACAGTATATTATATATATAATATAAATATATATATTTTATATATATATATATATATATATATTCTAGGCGGCACGGTGGCTTAGTGGTTAGCACATCTGCCTCACAGTTCTTAGATCAAGGGTTCAATCCCGGGCTTCGGCCTTCCTGTGTGGAGTTTGCATGTTCTCCCCGTGCCTGCGTGGGTTTCCTCCGGGAACTCCGGTTTCCTCCCACATCCCAAAAACATGCATGGTAGGCTGATTGAACACTCTAAATTGTCCGTAGGTATGAGTGTGTGCGTGAATGGTTGTATGTCTCCTTGTGCCCTGCGATTGGCTGGCAACCAATTCAGGGTGTCCCCTGCCTACTGCCCGTAGTTGGCTGGGATAGGCTCCAGCACCTCCGCGACCCTCGTGAGGAAAAGCGGCATGGAAAATGAATGAATGAATGAATATATATATTCTAGATATTGTATATTTACAATATACTCAGCCAGTCTACTCCAAGTACAGTGTTGAGACTTAGTGAGAGCTAATCACATTTCAGTTGGCTTTTTTCTATCCCTCTTGTCCTCATTTGCTACCAGCCTCCACCTCTGCACATTGCAGATGAGGGGTTGTTCTTTGCAAACCACGTCTCCAGGCTTTAACAGTGGTCCAGTATGGTTCGAAACAGATCGCACGCGTCGATAAGCGGTCCGTCTTTGCAGTTTTCTACCTGTCGTATCCAAACATGTTGAGGGAGCCTTTTTTTTCCCCCTCAATTTGTGATTTGAAATCAGCTCTTTTATTCAATAAGTGTTGTTCAATCAAAGCAGCTTCATTATTACCATTCAGTCCAAATGGTATGCAAAATCAATGTGCTTTGTTGTTTGATTAGTCTCTTGCATGTCAGAAACATACTATTGTAGCTAATTTTTTTTTCAATTCGATATTTTCAAAGGTTTTCTTACATAATTTATTTCATAAATACATGACACATTTTTTCCCATTTTTTTAAATCTATGAAGTGACATAATGAATGCAGTTTTTCTTAAGCCCCTTTTGCAAATGTATCCCGGTAAATATCCCCGTAAAGTGAAGCGGGATTTACTCGCGTCATTGTTTTCAAGCATATAGAGATATCCCGGAAATAACGCGGGCTGGACACTTTCACAGAATTGTCCCGTGTTGCCCACTGGCGCTCTCCGTGCGGAGAGGGCTGCTGGCGCGATTTTATAACCCGGACGTCATTTTTTCACAATTAATGATGCACCGATACCTGTATCGGGGGGGGGGGGGGGGCAATCACACTAAAATGGTGGTATCGGTATCGACGAGAACCAACAAAGAGGGCCCCGATACCATTTACCGGTTCAGTATTAAAACACTTGACAGCAGCCTTTTTTCTCCTAATGCTCACTACACGCTGTGTTGTGTGATGACACGTGATCAATTTGCATGCCAAACAGCCCCTCTCAACCAATACTGGGGCAGCTTTTTCATATGTAGGAAAAACAAACTACGTGAGGAAAATGTCTGCCGTCTGGAAATATTTCAGCATATAATCTCTGTCGAGTACAATGGCTGCATGCAAGATTTATGGCCTGAAAGTTTTGAGAGGTGGAGTTAAATCGGCCACTTCCAATACCTCGAACCTGATAAAACATTTGAAGACGAATTATGAATGAACACAAAGAGTTTGAGGCTGACACAGCAGGACTGCTGTCCTGAGGAAGGTGGCTGGACCGGAGCAACAATCCCTGGTCAGTTCACTTCGTCTACTTTACTTTTATTGTCTTTTATTTAAAGACATGCCGCTGTAATTTGAGACCTATTTCAAAAGTAGGGTTACCACATTTCAGAACTAGAAGTAAAGGACGCCCCCCTCACGCCCAAAGCCGTCCAGGCGACAAAAAAAGGGACTTCCCCAAAACTCCTAAAATGCATTGAAATTTATCTATTTATATACAGTGGGGAGAACAAGTGTTTGATACACTGCCAATGGGTTTTCCCATTGACTGGGTATCAAATACTTGTTCTCCCCACTGTATAGTCGGTATACGCAACTTTTAATTCCCAATTCAGAACAATTCCTTATTTCAAAGGATTGGTGGGAAGCGTATTCAAAAGTACCATAGAAGTAACGAAAGTAAGCTAAGCTAAGTGGCTAAGTGTGTGTTGATGCTGGTGCATAGAGAGGGAGGCTAATAGAGAGACAGGATGCTGTGGTCAATTATTATTACTTATAATTTCATGAAAGTTGCACTGTTTGGCCTTTGAGAGCCAAAACTCAAAAGGTTTGTTCAGTTCATTCATTGCATTTTTACTTTGTTACTGTTGGGCTAGTATTATACATTTTTTTAAATTCAGGAATTTAGCACTATCTTGGCCATTGAGAGCCAAAGGTTTATTTCATTATTGTTACCCATACCAGGTATGCCATAAAAACGGGACTACTACTACTACTACTACTACTAATTAAACTACTGGATTCACTTTGTATATACAGTGGGGAGAACAAGTATTTGATACACTGCCAATGGGAAAACCCATTGGCAGTGTATCAAATACTTGTTCTCCCAACTGTATATATTTCAAACGAAGTGGTATCGGTATGGTATCAGTATCGGCCGATACTGCACAGCCAGGTATCTGTATCAGGGCCAAAAAATGGTATCGGTGCAACACTACAATGTTGGTCAAATCATGTTTTGTTACAGAACCGGTTGTGGAGTTTTCCCGTCGTCGTAACTGCAGCCAAATCAAGCTCATCAAGACTTTGTTTAAGCCCAGGCGATCCAAGAAAAGGGTGCCAAGATATTAACTTGCTGGGCCCGATTCGACACCGTGTACTCTCGAATTTTGTGCATTTGCTAGCTAGTTCGTCTGTCGCACTTGTTTTGAAATCTCCTATGTTGTGCTGGTATTTGAGTTTATTTGTTTTGTTGTCTTATCAGCTCTCTGCCTACCGCTAAGGTTAGTGTTATTAATCCCCGTCGACTTACTGTCATGGAGCCATAGTTTTATTACCCCTTTTCCGCGATCGCGTGTAATTCTGTTTGTATTTAATAAACCATTGAACGCTTCCCTTTGTTGTTTTCTGCTTTGAAGTACAACCTTGTTTCCACAGTTGCGGACCCAAACATCCGCAACAAAATAAACCACACATTTCCAAAGTTGGACAATGTACTGTCTTCCTCGGCTCTACGATCCAGTAGCAATTTAATTATGTTATGTTTTCAGTTTAATTTTGCTATTTCCAGCATGCTATGTTGATAATTGCGATGTTTGTTTACCGCTTTTTGTCTTATTGCAAAGAAAGAGGAAGTGATGATTGCCCTTCCACGATATTTTCGCCATCAACCGTTGTGCTGTGACCCGGAAATTTAACGCTTGCTTTCACTTATGCCTCGTCCCAGGAAAGTCCCGGACATTATACTAAGATGCGACCCGTTTAATGTCCGCATAATCTACGTGTCAGTCGACCCGGGAAATTGTTTTCACATCCGAGTTATGCCATGCCAGTTAAACGGTGTTTTGGTGTATGTGAGAGGGGCTTTAAATTTTTTTCTAGTCGATTTTTTTTTTTTTCAATTCTTATTTATATAAACATTTAAAGTTTCTGAACTATTCAAATTTTGTAATCACACAATCTATATTTTTCTCTAGTGATATTGATTTAATTCATTAATTCAGCCCATTATTCATTCAAAATCTATTTTTTAAAATTACTGTTTGATTGCAGAATCTTAAAAATATTCTTGCTATTTATTAAATGTGTGTTTGAATCATTTGCTGATGAATTTATGTATTCAACTATTTTTTTAATCAGGTTTTTTCGCAGTTTGATCATTAATTAATCATAATTTGATCATTACATATACATTATATAATGTACATTTACATTTTTTTTTGTTCAGTTTTCAATTTCATTTCTTTGGAATTTTATTTTAGGATTCTCTATGTACTGTAAGTATGATTCTGGATGTAGTGATATAATTTCTGTACATTGAGTGATTATAGGTTAATGATTATGAATTTGCTGTGATTTCTTTATAGTCAAAGTTTAACTCCCCCTCCCAAGGGCAAGTGACTATTTTTGGTAAAAAAATAAAAATAATACTGTAATAGTAACCTCATAAAGACCTGGTGTTCAAATAAGACATCTCATTCTGGGTCATGTAGGCCACCACTCAAACATTTGGTATACAAGAGTGGTTTAATGTTGTGTCCACAAAGTTATATTTATTTGTTTTAATGATTTAATTATTAATCATTTTTGTATTTTTTAATCATATTTTTAAATATTTTAATTGAATAAAATGCATCTATTGATTAATAAACTGTTTAACGTCCCCCAAGTCAATCGTAGACAGTTTCGCCTCTTGGCACAACCTGCTGCCTTGACATCCTTCATTCAAACTTTTTCAAAAATGTTTTTCATCAGACATACTTCAGATTATAAATATTCTCTCCAAACAGGAGAGCGCCCACAGACTTTAAAAACTGCAGTAATAAAACTTCTAAAAAACCTAATCTGGATGCCGCAACCATTAGATAGGCCTATATTAAATCTGCCATTCCTGGAGAAAATTATCGAGAGGGTTAATTTTGAACAGATCCAGGCTTGTATGATGCAAAACAATCTTTTTAACTCATTTCAGTCTGAATTTCGGCCACAACACAGTCCAAAGTCCTAAATGATATTTGTCAGAATACTGACGTAGGCAAATTATCTGTTCTGCTACTATTGGATATCAGTGGCGCATTCGACGCGGTTGATCACAACATACACCTCGGCAGATTGGAACAGTGGGTAGGGCTCACTGACTCAGTTCTTCAGTGGTTCACATCTTATTTACATGATAGAGATTCCTTTATGTCAATCGGAAACCATTTAATAGCCAGAACGAACCAAATTCACATGTGGGGTTCCTCAAGGGTCCATTCTTAGACCACTTTTATTTAACATCTATATGCTTCCCTTAGCTCAGCTCATTGAACAGTATGACATCTCCTATCACACCTACAGTATGCAGATGACACACAATTCTACATTTCCGTGTCACCGCATGATTATAGTCCCTTAGTCTCCCTGAGTAAATGCATTCATCAAATCAATGAATGAATGCGGGGAAGACAGAAGTGATCATTTTTGGGCCAAAAAAGGAAAGGCCAAAAACAAACACGCACCTTGACACAATGTCACTTACAGCTACCAATTAAGTCAGGAATCTTCGTATTATTAATGACTCAGACCTAAAATTTGATAGCCATCTAAAGTTCATCACTAAATCTGCTTTTTACCACCTAAAAATATAGTCAGAATTTAGGTGCTTCTGACTAAACAAGACATGGAAAAACTCATTGATGCATTCGTTTTCAGTAGATTGGACTATTGCAACAGTATACTGTATTTAGAGTTAGTCTTACAGTAAAGTCTTAATAAAAAAAAAAAAATAATCAGTTAGGAAGCTGCAGCTAGTACAGAATGCTGCTGCCAGAGTCCTTACAAATACAAAGAAACTGGACCACATTACACCGGTTTTGAAATCGTTACACTGGCTTCCAGTGAGTCAAAAGAATAGACTATAAAATACTACTGCTTGTTTACAAAACACTTAATGGCAAGAAAACCCGCATGTTTAATCAGACCATAGGACATGGCTTCAGTAATCCATGTGATTTGTTGACATGTCTTCAGCAAACTGTTTGTGGGTTTTCTTGTGTACCGTCTTCGTAAGAGGCCTCCTCCTGGGGTGACAGCCATGCACACCAATTTGATGTAGAGTGTGGCGTATGGTCTGAGCACTAACAGGCTGACCCCCCACCTCTTCAATCTCTGCAGCAATGCTGACAGCACTCCTGTAACGAGTCACATTACATTTTGGAGGGAAAATGACAAGCATTACTCAATTTGGACATTTAGGGATGTACGTAGTTTCTAAAGGGTGTACTCACTTTTGTTGCCAGGTGGTTAGATGTTAATAGCTATATTTTGAGTTATTTTGAGGGGAAAATAAATTAACTCTATTATATAAGTTGCACACGGACTACTTTTCATTGTGTCAAAGTGTCATTTTGTCAGTGTTGTCCCATGAAAAGAGATACTTAAATATCTGCAGATATGCGAGGGGTGTACTCACTTTTGTGATACACTGTATTTGCTTTTTATTCATTTTCTGCTCTATTCCCATATCTGATTTCAATGATTAACTTTTTAATTCTAATCGTGATTTAATGTGATTTTGACGTATAATTTTATTTCCTGTTTCAATTGTCTTTGTTTTAACTTTCTATTGATTTAATGTGATTTTTATGAATCATTTTATCTCTGCTCGTGAATCTTCACTGATGTAAAGCACTTTGAATTGCCTTGTGTTGAATTGTGCTGTACAAATAAATTTCCCTTGCCATGCCTAAAGAAAATTGCATTAAAATGAATAACAGAATGCCAGCCAATTAGTCAATTACCGTCCTATAGATGATTAAAGTGTGTGGAAAAACAAAATACCGGTAACTGCTTTTGGTGTGAAAGTGCATCCAGTTTGCTCTGCCTTGGTGGAGGTCTGTGCTTTTCACTGAATGCCCACAGAAGAATTACTGAAATGCAGCAGACAAATGAGTGGTTTTCATCAAAGTCTTTGACTCCATCCACACGAAATCACTGAATTACGATTATGATTGCTCTTTTTGTTGATGTTTTTCCACAAACCAGATGATGTGTATCTTTGAAGACATATTGGGACACCCAACCTCCCAATGTGCCTTTAATGGATACGATGTGCTCTCGACGGCAGCTGCAACGCACTCAGAATTTGACCACGCAGATTCCCATCGGTTCATTTGATTGTTTTCCAGGCTGCTTCTGTCTTCTTCTTTATTGGAGCAGCCAAACATTCCTCTCTAGAACACTCCGACTTTTCACAACACATACCAGCCATCGCCAAAACACGCTAAAACAATGCATTTGCCAGTAGAAGGATAAATGACAGAAATTGGCTGCCCAAGAAACAGACACGAAACGGGGCAATGAGTTCGAGCTCGTAATTTCCTGCCTTTAGAGTTAGTGTTTGTTGTACTTTTCAAATGAGAATTTTTTTGGAGCAGAAATTTGTGCACTCAAAACACGATTTAGTTTTCCAGCACTAACAATTTTACTTACTCATTGGAAGCTATCAATGGTGAATGACATCTAAACCATTTGAACTGGAAGGGTAGGCAGCAATCATTCGAATTGTGGAAAATTAAAAAATTCGGTAAAAAATCAAGTTCTACAATTTTCTGACTTCCGAGGTAGGATCAAGTTTAGAATGAACCTCAAATCATTTCACTTTTTTTATTTATTTTTTGCCCGTATGTGACGTAGCTGATATTTTCATGAAATATTTACAGTCTAATTCCAATCTTTTCACATTTGACCTTGGCCTCTTTCAAATCGGATATATGTATGTATTCAATGCCTCTGCACTACGAATGCTCACCCATACAGATACGAATTATACGTCATCAGCAAGTGAAATATGCCCGGCAATAAACCACTGTCCTCGAGTTGGGCTCGGGCAGCTACGAGCTCCTCCAACGTAGGCCGGTTTGTCTGGCGGTCATTCTCCAGCTGCTTCTCCGGCAAACGAGCTGTCCTGCCCGCAGCAGGGGAACGACAAGCTGTAACTTGTAACCCCCCCCTGCTGAGGGGTTGCCGATCGGTGAAGACAATCGACAACCTCGCCGCCATGTGAAATGATCCGGGATAGTTTTGTGTGATTTTTTTGTTTTGTTTTGTTTCGAAAGACTTGGAAATGCAGCTCGGTTCGGGTTAGCATGTCGGCTAGCTGTCACACCTCCTAGTTTGTTTATGCTCAACAAAAGCCGGACTAACTCTGGTAGCGTAAGATATCGTTCGGGAGGTGGAAGATGTTGACAGTTTTGACCATTATGGAGTGATTTTGCCATGTCGTACTGAATAAATGCATTTTTAAGATTTCATATTCCTTTTTGCAAAAGACTGTTACTTGTCATGACCATCCCATTTATTTAGCAATTGGGGAAAAATGCTTAGATAAAAAAATATCCTCTGAAAATATTGGAGTACAGAGATTGAAACAATGACATTTTACTGCTCTCTTCGTCGCATTTTCCTCGTTCTGAATAATTCCCCCTCAATGGGCTGAATTCTAAATCGGATGAAATTGTGACCCTGCTGACGTCATCCTTCAGCTGGGGACGCAGGTCGCTATAATGACAGGCCAGGATAAACAGCAGATTAAAAGACTAATTTCTCGTCATCTGCGCTTTGCCAAATTGTTGTATATAGTCGAATCATCTAAACATATGATTCTTAACTGAATTTATTACTTTTGGCACACCTTTTATGATGAATGCCCTTGAGCCCAACTCTGACGCTCTGGCTGACATTTTTAAGACACACGTTAAAAATCTCGGAGTGATATTTGATAGCAGGGTTAACTTTGAAAAACAGATTAGTTCTGTTGTAAGAGCAAGTTTTTTCCAGCTCCATCTCTTAGCCATAGTTCAGCCTTTTCTTATTCGCCACGACCTTGAAAAAGCAATTCACGCTTTTATAAGCTCAAGGCTGCACTACTGCAATGCACTTTATGTTGGCCTCCCCAAGTCCTCAATTTCTAGTCTGCAAATTATTCAAAATGCTGCTGCTCGATTTTTAACAGGTACATCTAGACGTGAGCATATTACCCCCATGCTATCATCACTCCACTGGCTTCCAGTCCATTTTAGAATTGATTTAAAACTTTTACTGTTTGTTTTTAATTCTATTAATTGGCAGGCTCCATCTTATTAATCGGAAATTTTAATTAAGGACTCTTCGCTCGACCGGCCAGCTTCTTTTACATGTTCCGAGGTCGAAACTTAAACAGTGGGGAGACCGATCTTTTGCAGTTGCTGCCACCAGGTTTTGGAATAGCCTTCCCCCTGAAATCCGCACCACTTCGGATCTAGGTCTTTTGAAGTCTCGGTTAAAAACACACCTTTTTAGACTCGCCTTTACTCGCCTTAACACAGATTAGGATAGCCTGGTTTTATTTGCTCAATAGTTTTTATTGTTTTTGGATTTTATCGTTTATTTTTTTGTTTTACTTGCTGGACTTTTATCGCGATGCACTGTCTTTGTTTCATTTTTTTTTCTGAATGTCATTGCATAACATTTTCCTGCCTTTTAATTATCTTGAGCCATGTTTTGTTGTAAAGCACTTTCGGCCTTTTCAGGTTTTGTAAAGGGCTATATAAATAAATTTGATTTGATTTTAAGTCACATAATAAAGCTATTTAAGATTTTTAATGCTGTCACAGGCACTGTAAGGTGACAATTATTACTGTGGTAACATCGCCAAAGAAATCGCCAGCTTCATCAGGTTTTTAATCATTTAGAACTTCTGCCACACAACACGCCTACTGTCCGCCGCAGCTGACACCAACAACAACAGAACATTCACAGTGATAGTAAAATCTCGGAAATCGCACCTACAGTATCTTACTCTATCACATCAGCCACGCGGTGTGTTCAGGTACAGCATGCAAAACACATTCGCCGCATTAGAACCCGATTCGTTATTTCAGGAATTATTTTTATATCATTTTCCCGATCTTTATTTATAATTTATTTGTTTTGCTATGTGTAATTTCCATTTGTAAAAGTACTAGCAGTATTTTTTTAAGGATACAGTGTAGGTTTTCGGGCTGTGGAACTAATTAATGGAATTCAGATGTATTCTTATGGGAAAATCCTGCTCGACATACAACCATTTCGACTTACAAACAAGTTCCTGGAATGAATTAACTTCGTATGTAGAGGTACCACTGTACTTGAAACAGTTTTTTTTAATGTGATATCATGCCAAAGGCTCTGTCTGTTTAGTGTGCAAAATATCTTGTTTGCATGATTAAAAATAGATTTTTAAGATATATGTTCTCACAATTTACTGGCTCTCTTGGGGGCCCACTGAATGTGAAAGGAACCAAAACAGATTCGCTAATTACTCTGAACACAGTCAACCGGGTAACACTTTATGATAACTATCTGTTATAACTAGTTAATAAATCATTCGTAAACTGTTAATAAATAACTTATTGTTATATTGTTCAGTGTTTGTTAACAGTTTGTTTAGCCTTTATAATGATGCCTTATAGATTGTTCTTCACATAGGCCTTTCTCTGTGCTGTACTTTACCAAAGAAACACCACATATGAAATGTTGAGCAATTTGTTTAATGCATAGAAGCATACATTCTGAGCCATCACATGGCAGAAAAACAAAATACAACAGTATTGTACCCATAAGTTTGGGGCCCTTTTTGTTCTAAACACAGAATAAACTGAATTTATGAGGGGCATTTAATATCCATACATCACAGCAAACTGTTAAGTGTTTGTTATTAATTCAACAATAAATCATTTATTAGCAGTTTAGCAATGATGTATTAACTAGTTATAACAGACTGCTATTATAAAGTGTTACCGTCAACCGGGTAATTTTCCATCTTAGTGGTAGTATCAGAAACCCTTTTTGCATTGCTTGTGAAAAAAATTCTTCCATTTTACCCCCTCAATTTGCTGTTTTGTATGAGTGGCAACAGGACAAAATGGTGTTCATGTCAACCCATCAATTTTCATATTTTGGCAGTCGTATTAAAAAGCCCTTTCAGCACTGCCTGTTTTTAATTGATGCTGCACTCATTTAACGACACCATCCTGGAATGTTGATGTTGCAAGGCCATAGTTTTCTTCACCAATGCTCTCATTTGGCTTTTTCCAAACAGGATTTGATGCCAGAAGAAGAGGTGTAGGGTGCGGCATCCTTCAAAGAAATAACTTCCCGCATCACTTCTTAAGCGGGAACAAAAAAGCGGCCTAAATGAAAAGCCTGGGCTCACAGCTTGCGGCCGCAGCTGCTTGCCAGCATTGTTGCCCACTGGGCTCCCCTGGCCAAAGAACAGACAAGAGAATGGAGAGCGGCCGAACGGGTCCGCACGGCAGGTGACCAACATGAAACAGCTGCAATTATTAACAAACACCTCCTTTTGCAAACACAATCTGACTCCACAAGGTGATCTTTTTGGGGAGGAAGGGGAGTGTCTTGTTCCACAGGACGGCGTGCCAGTTTTTTTCTCAGATCACTTCAAGCATCCTAGATGAATAAGCTACAGGCGACAAGACGCTTGATTGTGCGCCGTGCTTTAATGAAGATCACACATTGTCTGAAAGGCACTGCGGGCTATTGATCATCAACCGAGGTAGGAATCAAAAAGAAAACAACACATCCGGCGCTACTCAAGCAAAGAAAACTGTTTGTCGCTTGCGAAACTTACCCAAAGTTCAACATTTACATTGCATTGGTCATAAGGCAACACGCTTAAATCATATTTACCGGTAATAGTCTACACATCTCTACTATACCATATTCACAGTTTTGAATGGTCTGATATAGAATTTAACCTGACAGGAAATAGAGGCATAACTATTGTATTGATATAGAGATATCTTGCGATATACAGTGGTACTATGGAGGTAGATTGGTGTCTTTATTGTTCAATCCAAAAAAAAAGTTGCTTCAATAAACAAAGAAGTCGCTTCAATCAAAATATATATTTTCAATTAAAAAAAAAAATTTAAAAAGTCACTCCAATCAAAAAAATATGTTTGAATGCAAAAATAAATTTGAAACTAAAAAACAAAATGCTCATGAAAACTATTTTTGTTTGATGTTTTTTTTTTGATTGAAAAATTCAAGTAATGTTGTTTTGCGTTTGGGTCACATTTTTGCTAGGACATTTGTGTCTTTATTATTCGATCAAAAATTAAGTTGCTTCAAGAAAAAAAAAAAAAAAAATCACTTCAATCATAAAAAGAAAAACTTCAATCATAGAAATGAGGCCAGCTATTTTCAGGTTAGGGCCACGAGTGGTGGCCATGATTCTTGCTTTATCAGGCTTTTAAGGCTTAAGCGAATGGCGTAGCCACAAAAAGTGGCTTCAAAACTTTTTTCTCTTCAATCAAAAAAAGGTAGTTCAAAACTTTTTGCACACAAAAAAAGTGACACTTCAAAAAAACAAACAAACAAACAAACAAACAAACAAAAAAATATATATATATATGCAAGAACAGAAACTGCTTTTCTAGCCTTGTCTGTGTTTTATATATATATATATATATATATATATATATATATATATATATATATATATATATATATATATATATATATATATATATATATATATATATATTAGGGCTGTCAAAATTATCGCGTTAACGGGCGCTAATTCATTTTTTTAATTAATCACGTTAAAATATTTGACGCAATTAACGCAGATGCCCCGCTCAGGGAGTTTTAAATGACAGTACACATTGAAACGCTCACTTGTTGTGTTTTATGGAGTTTTGCCGCCCTCTGCTGGCGCTTGGGTGCGACTGATTTTATAGGCATTCATGAGCATTGAGTAAGTAATTATTGACATCAACAATGGCGGGCTACTAGTTTATTTTTTGATTGAAAATTTTACAAATTTTATTAAAACGAAAACATTAAGAGGGGTTTTAATATAAAATTTCTCTAACTTGTACTAACATTTTTCTATTAAGAACTACAAGTCTTTCTATCCATGGATCGCTTTAACAGAATGTTAATAATGTTAATGCCATCTTGTTGATTTATTGTTATAATAAACAAATAGTCCTTATGTACCTTATGTTGAATGTATATATCCATCTTGTGTCTTATCTTTCCATTCCAACAATAATTTACAGAAAAATATGGCATATTTTATAGATGGTTTGAATTGCGATTAATTGCGATTAATTACGATTAATTAATTTTTAAGCTGTAATTAACTCGATTAAAAATTTTAATCGTTTGACAACCCTAATATATATATGTATGTATATATATATATATATATATATATATATATATATATATATATCAGGGGTCGCGTTAACCGAATATTTTCCGTCGTTGACCGGTTTTTCAAAACGGTGACGGAAAAAACTGAAGTCCATCCGTCATTTTGACAGGTTGCAATTCACACCCCAGACCACAGGGTGGCGAGTCAGCATATTAATTAGCTATTGTCTCTCTTGATGCATGACGTCGTTGGCCTTAATCGGAAAAACGTCAATGCAACTGAGTGTTTGCCTGGCATGGCCAGACTGTTCTCCCTGTATTTTTCAAACACTGAGAGAAAAGTCTGGGACACAGCCTCTCGAGTAGGTACAAAATCAATCGACAAATCAGATTTGTTTATTTGCGTGACGTGTTCTTCACGAGCAACGTCACTATTGCGCGCCGAAAGTCGTCTCTACAACAACACGGATGGCGGGAGAGCCGAGAATATGTTCCAATCCGCGGTAAATTCAGTTTTAAATGAGCTAAAACACATCGACACGAGACATTGACAACAGTCTGTCTCGCGCTAACCATGTTGAATAAACTCCGTTCTCCTCGTATGTTTACTTCCGCGCGCAAGTCCCTCGTCCTGCCCTCGTCGCTTTGCTAACGGCACGTCTGCCCATCGCTGATTGGTGCACTCCGCTGTCTGTTTGCCTCTTGTTAAGCTTGTTCGGACAGAATATTTATTAAAAATGAATGAAAACTAAATAGTATTGAATATATCATTATTATCATTTTAAAAATGTCAGTGACGGGTAAAAATAGATTATGACCGGATTTTTATGACACTGTCAGTCAAAATGAAAGACAACAAAAAAGTCTAGCGCAACCTCTGATATATATATATATATATATATGTATATATATATATATATATATATATATATATATATATATGTATATACAGTATATATACACATATTTTTTCAGATAAAGTTTTTTTTTTGATTGAAAATATATTTTTTTTTATTGAAGCAACTTTTTTGGGGATTGAATGATTTAGACACAAATGTCCTACCCATAATATGGCCCAAACACAAAAAGGATTGCGTCAATCAAAGAAAGCATTTTCAAGGAAAAATCAAGTGTTCAAATGCAATTTCAAATTATTTTTGAGTCTCGAATTTTTTTCACATTCAAAACCTTTTTTTCTGTGATTGAATGTTTTCTTTTTTTGATTGAAGTGATTTTTCTTTTGAAAATATATATTTTTTTGTTTGGAGCAACTTATTTTTTGAGTGAATAATAAAGGCACAAATGATCTATCCAAAATGTGGCACAAACACAAAACAATGTTACTTCAATCAAAAAGGTTTTTTTTCAATAAAAAAACGACTTCAATCAAAGAAAAAGTTTGCAAGTGACTTTTTTTTATTGAAAATATATATTTTGATTTGAAGTGACCTTTTTATCAATTGAAGCAAATTTTTTCTTTTGATTGAAGAATAAAGAAACAAATCTACCTCCATATGTTACCTCTAAATAATTCAATCCAGTCCAGGACCTGGTTTGCAAGTCGAAATGGTCGTATGTGGAGTGGGATTTTCTCATTATAATACATTATAATTCAATTAATTCATTCCACCGCCCAAAAATAGATGCTAAATCATTCATAAATACTGCAGTTACCATTACAAATACCGAAACAAATAAATAATAAATACAAATTGGAATAATAATATTAATAATGTAACGAATTGGGTTTTAATGTGGCGGTTGTGTTTTGCATGCTGTACATGAATGCACCGTGTGACTGACGAGAGCGAGAGAGGTGAGGAAGAGTGGGAAGTTTTAACTTCCTCTTTTCATGTTCTGCTGTTGTTGGTGTCGGCTACGGCAGACAGTAGCTGTGTTGTGTTGCACAAGTTCTGAAATAAATGATTAAAAACCTGACGAAGCTGGCGATTTCTTTGCTAATGTTACAATAATAATTAGGGTTGTTCCGATCATGTTTCTTTGCTCCCGAACCGATCCCAATCGTTTTAGTTTGAGTATCTGCCGACCCCAATATTTCCCGATCCGATTGCTTTTTTTTTTTGCTCCCGATTCAATTCCAATCATTCCCGATAATTTTTCCCGATCATATACATTTTGGCAATGCATTAAGAAAAAAATGAATAAAACTCGGACGAATATATTCATTCAACGTACATAAGTACTGTATTTGTTTGTTATTACAATAAATCCTCAAGATGGCATTTACATTATTAACGTTCTTTCTGTGAGAGGGATCCACAGATAGAAAGACTTGTGACTTTGTATATTGTGACTAAATATTGCCATCTAGTGTATTTTTTTGAGGTTTCAGTAAATGATACTGTAGCCATGCCCAAAAGCATGATGGGAAGTGGAACCATGACTGTGCGTAGTGCTACCAATTGATATATCTTCTCTGCGTTGGGAAATAATTTATGGTGTTAAGAAAAAGATCAATTGCTACCTTGCTTCCCCACATTGCTTCCCATGATATCCCTAATCCTAGGGAGAGGGATTGTAAGGCTTTAGCCAATTAAAAGAAGGCTCCAAAGGCTGCCAAAATTCTTTAACTCTCTATATAGGTAAAACGGCGTCATTACAGATTGAGTGCGACAATGCATGAGTGGGTCGTGCAGCGCATGCATTAAGTGCGTTAAATATTTTAGCATGATACATTTTTTTATAAATTAATTACCGCCGTTATTGGGATAAATTTGATAACCCTACCTTAAGCCTAAACTAAAGACTCTGGATGAGTGTAACATATTATGTCTGTAACGTTAAATACAATTAGAAAACGATTTTATATATATATATATATATATATATATATATATATATATATATATATATATATATATATATATATATATATTCTTTTTTTTGGCCGATTCCGATACTTTGAAAATGACGTGATCAGATTGTCACCTTAACTTATAAAGACTACCGAAAGGAGGTCGGAGGAGGACCGTTGAGATCTTAGACATATTCTGGCCGTATTATCGGGCCAGTTCACTGATGACCACACCACTCTCATATTTTTCAATCAATTTCTTATGAATTTATGTGGTAAGCACCACCTTTTTCCTTTTTTCACCACCTGTTGAGTTCTATCGCAAGAAAATCTGCCATAGTTCGCCTTGCGAGAAAACAATGAAATTGCAACGCTGTCATAAATCGTCGTATTTCGAGCATGTCGTCATATGTTGAGACAAATGACGAGGTGCAGTACCACTGTATTGTGATATATAGCAATATATTGTGATTATCAATATGCTCCCACCAAGAATCTATATATCGTTCTAAAAAATTTCACCGTTTAATGAAGTAACCAATAGGCTGGCTACCAAAATTTTTCACGCGAATAGTGTTGATGTTAACTCATTGGCTGGCATTGACTGGTCGGGACAAATGAATGAGCATATGTTCATTTGCCCCTCCCATTCAAAATGAATTGGACGCCTAGGGCTGTCAATGGCAGTCAAACGTTAGCATTTTAAAACTAGTCCTCCCAGTTTAAATGAAGTGGATGTCTATCATGGTCTGTGGCAGGCAATGAATTGAGAAAGACACTCATTTGTTTACAAGAATTTTGCACTGAAATATTCTCCTGGTCTGTGAGGAAGGCAACCTTTTTTGACAGATTCTCTGCGACTGTGCAAAAAAAATTGTTATTCCATTTAGAAATAGCTTGTTTTTCTATTTCATAGTTGTATCGTAGAATATCGTAGATTGATTTTCTGACTCATGTATTGATAATTGTTGTATTGCCATATTGGGAGATAATTGTGAGCCTTGTATCACAAAATGTATTGTAATGGGAGATACCCAGACGTTCCCACACATTCCTAATGATCCGTGGATATGTAAAGTAACATTTACACAATTTTACAGTTTTTCTCCATTGCTTTGATACGTTTCTCAGATCAGAGTTAAAATTCTCAAAACTACTTGTTCAATCCTCACGTCGCACAAGTAGAAAAACAACATGGATTACCTGCGAAAGCCAGTTTTTTGTGCAAAATTCTTAGTCTATCGCTCAAAAATAAATTTCTGTGTCAATGAACATGTCAGTGCTGTCAGAATGACAAGTCCTTTTTTCACTGTGTTCAGACAAGACAGTCAATTTGCTTAGTCATGCTCTCAATTGAACAGTTACTCAGGTGGAAGGCTCTGATGCTGCAGAGGGTTTACGAAATTTTGATGAAAATTGCAGGTTACTTCTTTCTGTGTGGGAGATTGATTGCAAGAAACTGGATAAGATTCTGTTGACACTTTTACTGTTTTTACAATTTCTTGACCAGTGTTGGGAGTAGCGCCGTTATAAATAACGCCGTTACGTAACGGCGTTATTTTTTCAGTAACGGTGCTAATTACTTTTTCCGCCGTTACAACGCCGTTACCGTTACTGATGGTCAAAAGCGGTGCGTTACTTACTCTGAATAAATTGAAGAAACTACCAGCCGTGTCGATTCGACTCTCTGCTCTGTTGATTTGTCATCCAAGACTTGGGGTGTGTTCAGGTTCAAGAATAGCGCACGTACTTCTGACTCCAAGCTGTTTGTCCCTGCTCATTCAATTAGACAATGCTTTCCAAAGTTTGTAACGTTTGTGTGTTTGTTACACCTGATGCTAGCCTCGTTCCCATCTCCCACTGTCAGCCAGCAATAATTCTGCTTCCATCTTGAGGACGGCTCACCGCTGCTCCAGCTATTGAGTCTGGCCACCATTCAGCGTATACAATTTCCGGGGCGGAGCAAGCCCAAGCAAACAGACAGCGGAGTGGACCAATCAGCGACGGGCAGACGTGACGTTAATAAAACGACGAGGGCAGGACGAGGGACTTGCGCGCGGAAGTAAACATACGAGGAGAGCGGAGTTTATTCAACATGGCTAGCGCGAGACAGACTGTTGTCAATGACTCGTGTCGATGTGTTTTTGGTAATTTAAAACTGATTTTACCGTGGATTGGAACATATTCTCGGCTCTCCTGTTCACCATCTGTGTTGTTGTGGAGACGACTTCCGACGCGCAAGAGTGACGTTGCTCGTTAAGAACACGTCACGCAAATAAACGAATCTGATTTGTCGATAGATTTTGTACCTGCTCGACAGGCCGTTAATGGGCTGGTTCCCAGACTTTTCTCTCAGTGTTTGAAAAATACAGGGAGAACAGTCTGGCCGTGCCAGGCAAGGGAAACGAGCTTACCTAAATGCAGCCCCTCGAGAAATGCGATGGAAGTGATTGTGATTGGCTGAGGGTTAGAGTCATGTGTCACGGTAAGCCAATCAGAGCCAGTGATTTCACAAGCAAACCGGAACAGCGCGTGCGGCAAACACACGTACGCAAAACAGATGCACAGGGTCGGGATGGCAGAGCAGTCAGAAGAAAAATTGTCCTTTAAGAGGTGGAGATAGAGACACTATTTCAAGTTTGTCGAAATTAAAGGAAAGAACCTGCATGTAATGTGTAATTTATGTCCCGGGGCAAAGCTTTTGTCGATATCTGTGGTAAGAAATTCAAATCTGCTGAAGCACCTAACAAGTTAACTACCTGTCTGTTCTTCTCTATTCCACTGACTCGAATACTGCTCAGGAAAATTCAAATTATTTGACATACAACAAGTTATTTTTAAAGTAACGGAAATTGTTACTTTCCCTGGTAACTAGTTACTTTATTATAGAGTAATTCAGTTACTAACTCAGTTACTTTTTGGAAGAAGTAGTGAGTAATGTAACTAATTACTTTTTTAAAGTAACGTGCCCAACACTGTTCTTAACAGACCATGTCATTGCAATACAGAAAGCAAAGGACAGCATTGAGTATCACAAAGAAAAACAAAATAAAAGCAAAATTAGAAATGTAAACATAAGACAATCGGCACAACAAAACTTCAAATGCTGTTCCGATTTTTTACCCATTCTTTCTAAACATCTTGACGTTCCTCCCTGTTGGGCCACAATTTTTCATCCACATCACAACGGATGTCCTCTCTTGCTGGCGGCGTGGTAAGAATATTGTTGAATGCCTTATCCAGCCTCTGCTGTGATGTCACTACATGCTGCATTCATGGCATCCAGATGAGTCATCTGAGTGTGTGGCTGGCGATCATACACCTGTCATCTCCATGTGGAGAGAAAATCTTCTATGGGATTGAGGAATAAGGAGTATGGTGGGAGAAACTCCATTACCATTCTACTGTGGGTTGCAAACCATTCCCTGATTATGTTGGAGTGGTGGAAACTCATTTTGTCCCAAACTATTAATAAATTTAGGCAGGTTATCCCCAATCTGATCCCTGTCGTGTTCAGGACATGTAGAATCTGTATGAAAAAAAAAAAAAGAAAAGAATTTAAAAAAAAAAAAAAGACATTCTGTGTTGTAAGGCCTAATGATGGGAATATGGGCAAGCACACCATTTTCTGTGATGGCAGCACCCATGGTTATTTTCCTTTTCCTTTGGCCCGGCACATCGATTGTAGCTCTGGGCCCAAAGATTCGCCTGGTAGCAATTTAACAATGGCATACCGCATGCATGCTATTTTTAGACCGTGACGTCGCATCATAAAGCGGAACTAAAGCCGAAGTAGGACATTATAGACCCGCCCTCGCATAGAAACAATGTTATTTGTGCTACTTTTCTCCGGTAATCTTTCAAAAACGAACATGCCGATCACACATTGCTTTTTTGGAACTTGTAGAAACGACTCCAGACATTACAACATATGAAGGAAGTTTTCTTCATACGTTTCCGGAAACCAAAAACTCGGGAGGAAAAAATGTGAAGACTGAATCAACTTGCGCGGACTCTAACACCAGCTCGGTGAATCCATTCACATGCAGTAAACATTTTGTCGGGTTGGCATGGTCTTTCAGAGGACAAAGAGGTAAGCCATTTTGATATTTCTAACTTATTTTTTAACATGACGTTGTGCTGTACTGCTTCTGTCTGACAATGAATGACCTAAAAAGAATTACAATGGTATCTGACTGCCACTGTTACCGTTTCTGCTGTAAAAAAAAAAAAAAAAAAAAACTTTAGTAAGGATGAAGTGTAAATAAATGATAGAATTCAGATTTGTTAATAACGAAAAAATTAAAAGTGTTCGTTGGCTGTCACTGAGTAACATTTGCGATCGCTACACAAAATATAAATCATCATCTCAATACTTTGCTATGTACCCTTTGTTGGCAATAACGGAGGCCAAACGTTTTCTGCAACTCTTCACAAGCTTTTCATACACTGTTGCTGGTATTTTGGCCCCATCAAGCCCCAAAGCATGATGTTTCCACCCCCATGCTTCACAGTGGGTATGGTGTTCTTCGGATGTAATTCAGTATTCTTTCTCCTCCAAACACGAGAACCTGTGTTTCTACCAAAAAGTTCTATTTTGGTTTCATCTGACCATAACACATTCTCCGAGTCCTTCTGGATCATCCAAATGCTCTCTAGCGAACCGCAGACTGGCCTGGATGTGTACTGGCTTCAGCAGGGGGACACGTCTGGCAGTGCAGGATTTGAGTCCCTGGCGGCGCATTGTGTTACTGATAGTAGCCTTTGTTACTGTGGTCCCAGCTCTGTAGGTCATTCACTAGGTCCCCCCGTGTGGTTCTGGGATTTTTACTCACCATTCTTGTTATCATTTTGACGCCACGGGGTGAGATCTTGCATGGAGCCCCAGATCGAGGGAGATTATCAGTGGTCCTGTATGTCTTCCATTTTCTAATAATTGCTCCCACAATTGATTTCTTTACACCAAGCGTTTTACCTATTGCAAATTCAGTCTTCCCAGCCTGGTGCAGGTCTACAGTTTTGTCTCTGGTGTCCATTGACAGCTCTTTGGTCTTGGCAATAGTGGAGTTTGGAGTGTGACTGACTGAGGTTGTGGATAGGTGTTTTTTATACCGATAATGAGTTAAAACAGGTGGCATTAATACAAGTAACGAGTGGAGCCTCGTTAGACCTCGTTAGAAGAAGTTAGACCCCTTTGACAGCCAGAAATCTTGCTTGTTTTTAGGTGACCAAATACTTATTTTCCACTCTAATTTGGAAATAAATTCTTTAAAAATCAAACAATGTGTTTTTCTGTTTTTTTCCACATTCTGTCTCTCATGGTTGAGGTTCACCCATGTTGACAATTACAGGCCTTTCTAATCTTTTCAAATAGGAGAACTTGCACAATTGGTGGTTGACTAAATACTTATTTGCCCCACTGTAAATAACTCATTGGCTGCCACTGACTTGGAGGGTTGGGAGCAAAGGAACCTCCAGTTCAAATGGATTGGATGTCTACTCTTGGCAAAGTCATTTAAATTCCCAGCAAAAAGATGAAATGAGCCACATAATTCGATTTATCATGAACGGGACTGAAAAAGTTAAAAGGCTGTGCACATAAAATTGACTATATCGAGACTTATTCATGCGTGTTGAAATATGGACATTATAATATGTTTACAACGACCAAATATTAATCAGAAGCAGTAGGATTAATTGTAACTATGACTTTTTACAAGAATGTACAGTAGCTGTTTGATAATGGTCAAGGGGAAGCTAGCGAGAAAAGGAGAGATGCACAAATGGATTAGCTCCCCGAGGTGAGCCGGCCTTCTTGTTCCGGGGAAGACTGTAAGGTGATTACTGTGCGCTTTTCTATCGCTCCACTGCTTCCGCAGTATGGACACATGAACCAGACTGCCTCTGACCAGCACAATGACGGACTGAGTGTTTCTTCGATCTGAATATTGAATTCTAGTACAAGTTGGAAATTGGAAGTTTGAGTAGATAAAGACTGTACTTTTTTTTTTTTTAAGTTAAAGGCAGATAACCAGCAAAGGAGTTTTGCTCATTCTGCTCTACTGAGTTCCTCCTTTTTGTGTGTTGCAGAAAGTGAAGTGGATCTTTTCTTCATGCTGGATGAAAGGGAGTTGACGCAGTGTTGCTGCAGTTTACTATGCTCCAAACTTTACTTTTCCGTTTTTTTTTTAAGGCCTGTTTTATCTTAGGAATCTTTCCAGTTTCTTTTATAATCATCCTAAGGGGGTTAAACATGTTATGGGTTTGTTTCTGTTATTCCTTTATCAGACGGGCCAAATAAATTCATGGTTGTGCAACATGTGCGATTTGGCAACTGAAAATGTTGGCGTTGTCACTTGTTGCTAGGCATAACCGAAAGGAACTACTGTAACTCCAAAAACATTAAGGATTGTTACAAGTGTGTCTATGCGGTGTCATAATGTGGATGATGATAAATGAAGATGTTTGGGTACGCACTGCGGTGAAAGTTGACTCTCTCCTACGCTCCAAACTTAATGCTGAGAGGAAACTGTGGATTCCCCCCAATCCCCTTTTTTCTAAAAAAAAAAAAAAAAAAAAAAAAGGATTTCAGTGTAAGTGGGTCACTGCGCTGTGCACAGTGTCCATAATGGAAGGAGAAGACTACACTTCAGCTTTTTGTGTGTAAATGTACATAGAAAAAGCTCAGACAACAGCAATAATATATTTCTTGCTTTGTCACTGTTCATTAAAATGTTGCATTTGTGTCAGGTGCCTGCAAAATTTCAGCCTTCAGAGCAGTTCAGCAATTCAGCAAAGGCATCTTCTTTTATCTTTTATCTTTAATACAGTCGCGTCATAGTGACATCTTGTTGGCACCTTTGTGGGCACTTATGAAATCTGTTTGGCAACAAGTGGCTGCACAAAAAGCATCACATACACTAGGCCTCCAAAACCTTAACTCGCTCAAATTCTAGTTGAAAAACATTTCTTTCAGATGATCACATTTAACTTATTCACTGCCAGTGCTAGACGTTCAATTCAATTCGGCTGGGGCGCTGGCGGTGATTGAATGAATCCCGTCGTTTGAACGCTGCAAACCCTCCCAGTCTAGATGGATCGTCCAGGGGTGAAAGCAGGGCCGGCCCAGCCTATACGCAGATTATGCAGCTGCTTAGGGCCCCTGACAACTAGGGGGCCCTCAATCTGGCAATTGTTTAATTTATATTCTATTTTGTTTACTACAGTTTGCTTTATTTGACTTTTGATACTTGATTACAAGCTTAAAAAAAAATAAAAGTTCTTCCTTAACTTCTTTCTTTCCTCTTTTAGAAAAAGGCTTGGCGCTATCTACTGTAAGTACTGACAATCATTTGGGGTGAGAAGTTTGAAGTATGCAGTCCAACAAAATCTGATTAATATACAAAATATGGACGTATGGGTTGGATTGCATGTATGGGTTTGACAGTACACTGTGATGAAATGGTGGGCCAAAAATATGGGCCCCTTTGCATTATTTTGCTTAGGGCCCCAAAATGGCCTGGGTGAAAGTGGTCCCTTTCTGGTATAAAATTCGGGGTGCTTTGATCCCAAAAATATGTTGGCGACTATAAAACCTACATATTAAAAAAGAAAAATGACAGGATGCCTCACACGCATCTCCAAGGAGAAAACATTCTACTAAAGTCAGATTAACATACACAAGGGTTAACAACAAGCCTGATAAAGTGCTTGTGTAGCGTCATCCGTTTTTCACCGATATTTATTATTTATTTATTCTACTGAGTTCTCCCGGCATGTGTATCTGAATCTGATGAGACAGTCCACTCGCGTTGATGTGCGAATGTGAGCAGCAAACCACCCTGCCTGGACTCCAGTTGTCCATTAAATTGGCTGACATATTGACATGTGATCATCATGGATAGTTAGCTCTGATTGGTTCAAATGCACGTGTTTCTAGGACAAAAAAAGAACAAGCTTGTTGAATTAATGCAATAAAAAAGGGCAATGCAACGGAAAATGGATCAGATCTTTAAGAGAAAAAGTTTAAGGAAAAAGTTGAAGGGGCTTATTTTATTTTATTTGCTCTGATGGGGAGGTTCAGAACATCTTCCGTGTTATAATGCATTACCCCAGAAATAATGAGCAGAAAATTCAGATTTTTTAAAAAATTTGAAACATTTATGTTATCCCTGAACGTAATATAATAATTATTTTAAAATAATTTTTAAAAATTAATTTGTATAAATGTTCTCTAATTTGTAGCATCAATGATACATTCAGCATTTCATGCAGTTCTCGTGGTTAAACAAATATAACTCAAGTGAGATTGAACACAATAAGGTTTTAAACTTTTTTTTTTTACTGCAATGAGTTCCAGAAATGCTTTTCTCAAATTTAATTCATTTGGCAATACGGCACCGCGATAAGTGAAAAACCGCGAAGTAGCGCCCCCCCCCCCAAAAAAAAAAAAAAATTGCGGAGAAGAAAAAAATTTTTTTTGTGTGTGTTCAATGTTTTTATTCAGATTTAGCATTGGAAAGAGATATATATAAGACATGTTTTTCCCCTTTTTTTCCCCAAAGTATTATTAAAAAAGAAGATTTTTTTTTTTTATGTACATGTATGTTTTAATAAATGTTTTTTAAGCACTTCAAATGTAATAATAAGTTTTAAACATGCTACTATCCCACCAAATCATTTTTAAACAAGAATAAAGTATAAAAATGCTTGTCTTTATCAAAGTGCATACGACAGGAGAAAAAAAGTCTTAAATAGGAGTATTATGTGAATTAAAATCATATTTTGAGACGATTCGACTATATACAACAATTTAGCAAAGCGCAGATGACGAGAAGTTAGTCTTTTAATCTGCCGGTTAGCCACACCTACCATTATAGGGCTCTAGCGTCCCCAACAGGTGGATGATGTCAGCGGAGTCACGATTTCATCTGATTTAGTATGCAGCCCATTGAGGGGAAAATATTCACAACGAGGAAAACGCGACGAAGAGAGCCGCAAAATGTCATTGTGTCAGTCTCACTACTCCAATATTTTTCAGGATATTCTTTTTATCCGAGTATTTTTCCCCAATAGCCAAATAAATGGCTTGAGAAGGACCAGTCAGCCCATTGAGGGGGAATTATTCAGAACCAGGAAAATGCGACGAAGAGAGCCGCAAAATGTCATTGTTTCAGTCTCTCTGCTCCAATATTTTTACAGGATATTCTTTTTATCCAAGTATTTTTCCCCAATAGCTAAATAAATGGCATGGTCATGACAAATAATAGTCTTGTGCTAAATGGAATATGAAATAATAAAAATGCATTTATTCAAGACGACATGGCAAAATTGCTCCATAATGGTCAAATCTCTCGACTTCTCCTTTACTGTCGCACCTCCCGAATGATGTTTTATGCCACCTAAATCGGGCTTATGTCATATCCCTTCCCCGGCTTCGGAGAATGTAAACAAACCAAGAGGCGTGACAGCTAGCCGACATGCTAAACCGAACCGAGTGATGTGTCAAAGTCTTCGAAGCGGAAAATCACACGTAACTAGCCCAGATCATTTCACATGACAACTGGGTTGTCAATTGTCATCACCGATGGGCAAAACCCGCCCAGCAGAGAGCAATTTACAGCTTTTTCCCCTGCTACTACGGACAGGAGAGCTTGCCGGGGAAGCAGCTGGACAATGACCGCTGAACAAACCGGCCGACGTCGGAAAATCTGGCAAATGATCAACACGAGTATGGCAAAATATTGCTTTACTACACAGCGAAGTCGTAAACAGAGACTCAGTGGAGGAGGGCGGCTGCAATTGTTGTGCTGCTAACATGTGCAGCTAACGTGTATGAGGAGAGCTTTTTACATCCCCATCCATGATCAGACGTAAGTAGTCCTTTATTTAAAGAAAGTTTATGGTGTTTACTTTGTAATCGCTGTATTTGTGACTATTTTACACTGAAAGTTGCCATTTCTGATCGGTCGGAAAATGTGAATGAACACCGGGCACATGAGTACAATAAGCCAAGTATAGTGTTCTCCCGACGTGGGGATGTGTGACAAGCCGCCGGTGTTGTGCCGATAAATAGCCGCCCCGCATGCATGTCAGCCACAAAATGCAAGCCAACTACATATTAAAAAAATGATCCCAGTATTTGACATAATACAAAACACGATGTTTACTCCCTTCCTCGTAAGTCCCCTGGTCCCACAGTAGTAGGGCTTGTTTTGGCCATTTTGGCCAATATCCACCAGTGAATGGGAACCTTTTGATACCCGAAAAACGCCTCTCCCTCATACAGCAAGATTTTTCTGCAGCCGTTTGGCTGGAGTGATACGAAAAATAAACATATTAATCCGCAAAAACAGCTGAATCCTTAGTCCTTCTCATACAACAGTACGGCTGTATAGTGAAGAGGGCTCCTTCCTCCATACACGTCACAGCGCCCTCTTTCGCAACTCGAGACTGTTGCCGGAAGTCACTCATTTTCATGGCGTGGGATTCAAAAAACTAAATAAATATAGCGATCGCTCCCACACACATCCATGCCGTCCATTTCATTCAGGAGCATAAAATACAGCGTGTATTATGAAATAAACATGCTTTTTCGTGTCACAGGCACTTTGAATGCCTCATTGAGTGAGTCCACTCAAATTCGCTCCATCTCCTCATCTACACACAATAAGTCGCCACAACAACTGTTAAACAAGTTCAACGATGATTGACGCATGCGGCGCTTTGATGCTGAGGCTTCCAGGGATCTGTGGCAAGATCAAACAGAAGACGTTGATTAATCATTGTTAACTTTAATAAGTAACTCCAGTGCATAGCCTGAACAACAAAGAGCAGGGAAGTTGGGAGGGAGGGAGAGTAAGACTACGCGATCAGCTCAGGACAGCTCATCAGCAGTATATACAGCAACAGCATATATATATATTTTTTTAATTGAAAAGAAATTTGCGATGGACTGAGGGCGCGAAGTTGCGAGGGATCACTGTATAGTTAATGTGCACATTGGAATTGTTTTTATTCATTTACCTATGTTAGGCTACTTACTTATTTGCTTTTAATAAAAATAAAAAAAATAAAAAATCAATGTTTGCGTTATCTTCGAAATATATTCCATTTCACCATGAATAATGTAAGGCATTTATAATTATTTTTGTTAATTATGTTGCTACTTTTTAAATAACATATATGTCAATGTTTACATTATCTTAAATTTGAATGTACTTTACATCCTATGTTCTTAAGTAGTTAATATTGAGGTTTTTCATATACAGGTCCTTCTAAAAAAATTAGCATATCATGATAAAGTTTATTATTTTCTGTAATGTGCTGATAAACATTAGAGTTTCATATATTTTAGATTCATTACACACAACTGAAGTAGTTCAAGCCTTTTATTGTTTTAATATTGATGATTTTGGCAAAAAAGTCAAGAAAAAAAAAAATCCCTATCCCAAAAAATTTGCATATCATGAAAAGGTTCTCTAAAGAAGCTTCTAACCTAATCACCTGAATCAACGAATTAACTCAAAACACCTGCGAAAGATTCCTGAGGCTTTTAAAAACTCCCAGCCTGGTTCATTACTCAAAACCGCAATCATGGGCAAGACTGCCGATCTGACTGCTGTCCAGATGGCCATCATTGACACCCTCAAGCAAGAGGCTAAGACACAGAAAGACATTTCTGAGCGAATAGGCTGTTTTCAGAGTGCTGTATCAAGGCACCTCAGTGGGAAGGAAAAAGTGTGGCAGGAAAAACTGCATAACCAGAAGAGGTGACCGCACCCTGAGAAAGATTGTGGAGAAGGGCCGATTCCAGACCTTGGGGGACCTGCAGAAACAGTGGACTGAGTCTGGAGTAGAAACATCCAGAGCCACTGTGCACAGGCATGTGCTGGAAATGGGCTACAGGTGCCGCGTTCCCCAGGTCAAGCCACTTTTGAACCTGAAACAGCGGCAGAAGCACCTGACCTGGGCTACAGAGAAGCAGCACTGGACTGTTGCTCAGTGGTCCAAAGTACTTTTTTCAGACGAAAGTAAATTTTGCATTTCATTCGGAAATCAAGGTGCCAGAGTTTAGAGGAAGACTGGAGAGATGTAAATGCCAAAATGCCTGAAGTCCAGTGTAGTCCAGTAGCCACAGTCAGTGATGGTCTCGAGTGCCATGTCAGCTGCTGGTGTTGGTCTACTGTATTTTATCAAGGGGAGTGTAAATGCAGCTAGCTATCAGGAGATTTTGGAGCACTTCATGCTTCCATCTGCTGAAAAGCTTTATGGAGATAAAGATTTCATTTTTCAGCATGACCTGGCACCTGCTCACACTGCCAAAACCACTGGTAAATGGTTAACTGACCATGGCATTACTGTGCTCAATTGGCCTGCCAACTCTCCTGACCTGATATATGGGAATATTTGGGATATTGTGAAGAGGAAGTTCAAAGACACCAGACCCAACACTGTGGATGAGCTTAAGGCCGCTATCGAAGCATCCTGGGGCTCCATAACACCTCAGCAGTGCCACAGGCGGTGATTGCCTCCATGCCACGCCACAGTGAAGCAGTCATTTCTGCAAAAGGATTCACGACCAAGTATTGAGTGAATAGCTGATATACAGGTCCTTCTGAAAAAATTGGCATATTGTGATAAAGTTCATTATTTTCTGTAATGTACTGATAAACATTAGACTTTCATATATTTTAGATTCATTACACTCAACTGAAGTAGTTCAAGCCTTTTATTGTTTTAATATTGATGATTTTGGCAAAAAAAAGTCAAGGAAAAACAAAAATCTCAAAAAATTAGCATATTTCATCCGACCAATACAAAAACAGTGTTTTTTTAATCCAAAAAAGTCTACCTTAAATTAATTACTAGTATTTGAAATATTTTATTAGCCAGGCTATGTAGCTCTCAGTTACTGTACATGTACTTGCTGATTACAGCTACATTACCCTACTTAATAATACAACTTTTTTTCTCGTAGCAATAGTACGACTTACATCTCGATCTAAAATACTGTAATGCCTCGGATGGGGTGAAGAAGGAGAGGAGTCGGTATTGGCTTACCCACTTTTTTTGAGGCACGAATAAGAAAGAAAAACAATTACAAAATAACAGCAGCCTTCCACAATATGCAACCGCTGTCTCTCGCTATCTCGCCCTTTCTCACATTCTTCCTACTCGCTTCCCCCTACGTCACAGTTCCCCAGTCCAATCGTCTCTTAAGGGAGGCGCGGATTGTTACGGACATCACAATACATAATAAATAGGTTGCCGCTGAACCCTTCACACTAGGCTGCCGCTAGTTTGAAACAGCCTTAAAAAAACAAACAACAAAAAAAACATCTCATTTGCAAGGCGTAGCAGATTTTATTTTGGTATTGCGTTGCGCCACAATCTTTAATGTTTAGGGGAAACCCCACTAATGCATACGTAAAACCTGTTGTGTTTTATTGTGTGTTAGAGGTCTAACTACCAAAAGCAGTTTTCTTTGCATTTCTGTGGTTTTAGGAGGCTTGACAAAAAAAAAAAAAATCTGACTGCGAGGCGACCTTTATGTCAAGAAGTTCCATCAAGAAATTCTAGCCACTTTTACCCCTGTGGACGTCTATCGCCGTGAACGGCAGTGGAAAGTCATCATTCAATTAAATAAAAAATAATTATGCATGAAAATGGTACCTACTTTTCTTTACAATATCCCACAAAGATATGGTAAAAATGAATAAAAAATAAACACAGCTGTTAGGTGCAATGACTCATTTTCTCCTTTATCTTCTTTTTAGGGGTACACATTCTACCTGCTCCATCAGCCCCCATCTCACCTTCCAGATGCCTTCCTTGACTCATTACAGCGATGCCAGATTAATTCAAGTACGCAGGCTGCGCACTAAACGACGTCTATCTGTGGGGGCTTTTTGCCCCTTCCAACGTGTCCATGCAATCTCCCGAGGAGGGAAAGAGGCTATTAGGCGGCGCTTCAAGAAAAGGATGGAGCGAATCAAAGACGGGGAAATTGAACACAGGTAGACAAATACGCTCACACTAGAGCCAAATGGAAGAGCTTTGAAGATCACCTCATCTATTTTTTGGGGGCGGGGGTGTTGTTTTTCTTTTAAGCACTCCGAGCTTAGTCAAGCATTTGATGCTTCACATCTTATTACGGAGGAAAGTGAGGAGTTAAAAGGCGTTCTCATGTTGGGGCATTGTGCTTTTACAGAAACTGAGCACAGGAAAAAGAAATACAGTGTCTAATAGAATTGGCGAGTCAGGTTAAGACTATTGTTTTCACGATAGATGTTAATCGGTAAGTTAGTTTATATGAATTTACCGAATTTTCTACAGTGATTTTTTTTTTTTGTATCCCAGTAATATGAAAACAAAAATAGTCCGGTGGTGTAAGGCAAAATTGCTTTTCTTTCTCTCCAAAATCTTGGTAAATGATTGTTTTTTTTTTCTACCTAAGTAACCCATCTCAAGTGGCCATTGTTGATTCTGCGTCTTGAGGGTGGTGCCAAAGTCCTTGGAGTGTCCCAAACATCTTATCAGATCAACTTTCCATCTGATAGGAATAATGAATGTGACTCCCCAATGTCCACAGGCTTATTCAAAAGGAGACGGTCAAAATCGAGAACAGCAATGACACCACTGGGCAAAACTGCTTTATATTCTAATATCTTAGCTCATTCACTGCCATACACCTGGTCAATTTGTGCCTGATCCACTCTCACTGTACATGTACATTGATCTCTTATCAGACACTGGCAAGGATCATATTGCTGCTTTTCTGGCGTGAGCTTCACTTGTACAAGAGCTTAAATCGGTTTACGTGCCTGCAGTTCTGATGAGGACGAGTTTGTCTTTGTTGGACACATGAAAGCGACCAAAGTGAGTCTAAAAGGACTGCTTCAATCTTATGTGGCAGACTTCCTGTGTCTCATCGGCCAATGGTGGCAATGGTTGTTTTTAATGATATTACTATCTGATTTTTTTTTTCAGTGCCATGGTTATACTGGGAAATAAGTATGCTTAAATTATGTAAATTTTCACTGTCTTTTATTAACGCTTCAACACCGAACGTGTTGGTGGTGTAACGTTTCCGCATATGTTTGTGCCGCTGGTTGGTCTCATTTGAAAGTGCGGAAATTGAGGTCCATGCCCGTTTTTACTTGAAGTCAATCGACCAAGTAGAACGGGAGATAATGTCATTTTAGTTGTATAGTTTTATTGCTTTCATAAATAAACATTAAAAAACGCTGCATGGACCAGGTGTTTATGTCCATATTTTCATCATTTTTTGTCCATTTTCAAAACCGAAAGCACCACAAAAAACTACATATACCAGGAGCCATTGTGAGGTCACGAAGGACAGACGTAATGAGAACATTTTTAATAAATTGCAGAGTGAGGCGATGGCCGGTTGGATTGAGCGAGTACTTTGAAATGTGCACAATGAATCGAAAACTAAATTTAGCGCAAGCTAATGCATTATTTCATCAACTCGAGGAAGAGGATTAGCCAGATTTGCCGTTGTTTTGTTCGGATTGCGAGTGAGAAGTGACAGCAGCCCACAAACGGCGGAAGACTGGGCAGTGTGACGTAGTGTGTGACGTAGCTCTGTGTCCTGTTCAATGGTAAACTGAGTGGCATGGCTGAAAAATTGAACTGAACTAGTTTATTGTATGTTTCAAAATACTTTTTTTTCCAGTGTTTTTTTGTTTTTTTCCCCACTATCAATCTTTCAAATTTGTATATAGATGTGTATGTTCGAGAAGCTTGATTGTATGTAGAGTGGTACCTTGACGCACGATCTTTTCGGCATCCGATGTAAAATTTGACTCGCAATTTGTTTCTACATCCGACGAAATGCTCGAAATACGGCGATTTATGACAGCGTCGCAATTTCATTGTTTTCCCGCAAGACGGACACACGGCAGATTTTCTTGTAAGGGAAATCAACATGAGTTCCAGAATGTTAAAGCAGGTGGTGAAAAAAGAAAAAATGTGAGGCTTACCATTGAAATGAAGATGGAATGATGAAAAAATATATGTGTCGGGAACCGCTGGTACCATCGCCAAAGAGATCGCCAGCTTCGTCAGGTTTTTAATCATTTATTTAAGAACTTGTGCAACACAACACGCCAACTGCCAGCAACAACAGGACGTTACGAAAGAAAGTAATATCTCAACTGCACTCTCTCTCTCACTGCCATCAGGCCTGCAGTGCGTTCAGGTACACTACGCAAAATACAACTGCCACATCATAACCACATTTTTTGTTACATTATTACAAGTGTTATTATTTTTATTACTATTACTAGATTATTATTCTTATTTTTATTCATAATTTATTGTGTTCACTCTTTGTAATTGCTATTTGGAATACCGGTAGTAACAGCAGTATTTATTAAGGATTTAGTGTAGGTTTCCAGGCTGTGGACCAAATTAATGGAATTATAATATATTCTTATGGGAAAATCCTGCTCGACATACGACCATTTTGACCTACAAACAAGGTCCTGGAACGAATTAACTTCGTGTGTAGAGGTACCACTGTAAATAGTTTTGATAAGAAGATGGGTGCCATACCTAACCTCATAAAAAAAAAAAAAATAAAAAAAAAAAAGCCTCCAAACCCTTTTTGTGTTAGGTAGCATATATATATTTAGTATTTTGCACTTTTGGTCTACTGCATAGAACCTGTTTTGACCATAGTACAGTATGTAGAAAGGACAAAAGCGCCTATACCATGCCTGCTGTTTATGTTGAATTATCAAATATAAAATTATTCAGTCTCATTTTTTTCTGTTTAATGTTTACCCTAACAAGTTGTATATTACATATTTAATTATACATATCTATATCTACATACACAACCCCTAGCAAAAAGTATGGAATCACCAGTCTCAGATGAGCACTTACTCAGACATTTTATTGTATAGAACAAACTCATATGAAAAGCTTGAAAAAAATAATTAATTAGTTCAAAAGTGCAACTCTTTAGCATTCAGAAACACTAAAAGAAATGAATAAAAAACATTGTAGTGGTCAGTAAATGTTAATTTCATAGAGCAAGTGCAGGGAAATAAATATATAATCATTCCATTTGAGGAAAAATATATGGAATCATGAGAAAGAAACAAATAAATAAAAATCAAAACACATTTCTAGTATTGAGTTGCACCACCTCTGGCACAGACTTGATGAATTTGTTGCCAACTCTCTTTGATTGCAGTTGCCAGATCATCCTTGCAGGTCAGAGCCTTGCTATGGACCATTTTTTCCCATTTCCACCACAGGTTTTCAATAGGGTTTAGATATGAGCTATTTGCAGGCCATGGCATTGACTGGATGAGTATTTATCCAAAGAATGCTTTAACAGTTTTTGCTCTGCGGCATGATGCATTGTCACCTTGGAAAATGACAAACATTTTCAATTGAAGGGATAAGAAAGCTGTCTAAAATTTCAATGTAAACTTTTGCTTTTATTGAAAATTTAACCCCAGCCATCTCCCCAGTACCTTTGCCTGACATGCAGCCCATATAATCAAGGACTGAGGGAATTTTGATGTTTTCTTCAGGCAGTCATCTTTGTAAATCTCACTGGAACAGCACCCAAAAAAAGTTCCAGCATCATCACATTGTCCAATGCAGATTCTTGACTCATCACTGAAAATAACCTTCATCCAGTCATTCACAGTCCATGATCGCCACTCTTTAGCCCACTGCAGTCTTGTTCTTTTCTGTTTAAGTGTAAATGATGGTTTCCTTTTAGCTTTCCTGTATGAAAATCCCATTTCCTTTGGGCGATTTTGCACAGTTCTGTCACATACCTTGACTCCAGCTTCCTCCCATTTCTTCTTCATTTGTCTTGTTGTACATCTTCTGTTTTCAAGACATATGGCCTTCAGTTGTTTGTCATAACGTTTGGATATCTTCCTCAGTCTACTGGTACGCTTAACTTTAATAACCATGCCATGGTGTTTGTACTTGGTCCAGCTGACAGTGAACAGCCCACATCTATGGCAACCATACATGTAGCGTTACCTTCTTCAAGAAGTTTGATAATCCTCTCCTTGGCCTCAAGCAACATCTCTTTTGCTGGAGCCGTGATTCTTGCGACTCCAGCAGCCCTCCAAGGGTAGATAACTCCACTGTTTTTAACTGCTGACTAACGAGCAGATCTAACCTGAGGCAGGGGCCCAATTAAGGAAAGGAAATTGACTGGGTGTGTCTGTATTTTCTACTCAAAATGGAGTGATTCCATTTCTTCAGTATGGGGTGAATCTATATTTATTTCCCTGCACTTTCTCTATAAAAGTAACACTTACTGACGACCACAATGTTTTTTATTCATTTCTTTTAGTGTTTCTGAATGTCAAAGTGTTGCACTACTGAACAAATTCATTATTTTTGTCAAGGTTTTTATCTGAGGTTGTTCTACGTAATAAAATGTCTGAGTGAGTGCTCGTCCAAGATTGGTGATTCCATACTTTTTGCTAGGGGTTATATATATTTATATATATACTACATGTATATATATATAGCTTCAAAATGTTTCTTTGAGCATGTTTGGTTGTCAAAGGAACATCAATATTAGAAATTTTGACAAAAAGAGATGGGAATTTTATGTCTTTTTGAGTCCAAAATGTTGATTATAATTGGTCAGTGAAGAAAACAACAGTTTGAACATGATGGTTATGGTGTCCTGAAAAAAGAGAACCAACCAGGCCATTTTGAGCAATTTGAATTCTTGAGATATTTTTCATTTTACCTCTGACTTTTATCGGGCGATGCCGATAATATACTTTTTTGTTGTTGTTTTGTTTAAAAGAAATATACATTTTTTTGTTATAATACCAAAATAATTAATACCCCCTTGAATATAAACTAATTGTTATCATGGCTTTTTTGAGAAATTGCTTAACTCATTGTCTGCTATTGACGGCACTAGACGTCCAATCCCACTTGTCAAAATGTTAAAATCATTTAAATACGCAGTGGAAAGATGATTTCACATCATCGAGGGAAGGGTGATAAGCGCTATTTATTTTTATGGCGACATATTTGGTGACCAGCGGTTGAAAACAATCTAGAAAAGTACATATTGTGCCGCGTATGCACATTATTTCTTGGTACGCTCCGATACCAATTCGATCATTTTAGTGCTGTATCAGTTCCGATATCAGCGCATAACTAATAATTACTTCATTTAAAACCTCTATATAGAGTGAATTTCTTTCGTCACTGCTAGCCACATTCTTTTCATGTTTTTTAAGGAGTGTTCATGGAGTCAGAGGTCAAGGTAGTGCTCACCTGGAACTGTCCACGCAATTCCAGTTTGCCGGGACAACAGGATTATTGATCCGAGGGTTTCTTTCTATGTACTCTGTTTGTCTTGAGAGGGTGCAGCTGCTACCTTGAAGTAAAAAAGTCAAAAGGCAGCGGGTGGATAAGACCCTTGGTCAACACCACCATTTCACCCATTAACCGAGAGCTGGTTTGACCGCTTTAAGTGTTCATGCAGTCTAACCTGCACAGAATGCACTATCTCTGTGTAAATACTCGTGTATAAACATATTTGTACAGACATAATTTTTATTTTTCAAAAGGGACTTCAGAGTACTGAAAGGTTTAGGGTCACATGACCAGGATATGGAAATCAGTTTTTAGAGTTTTTTTGCCTCTGTCCGCAATCACATGACTTACAAAAAAAAGTAAAAGAGAGTGAGCACTTCCAGACCAAAATCCTGAACAGGTCAGAGGTGAGGGTCAGGGGTCGAAGAGGCGGGGCCTCACTGCCCCCGTACCCCCCCCCCCCAAACCCGAGGTTTACACAAGTGTAAAAAGAGTCCATTCAGTGTGGCTGGGTTTCACAAAGGTCCACTGTGTGGGGGCCAGGACCCCCCCTTACAAAAGTTGTACTACCCCCACACATACACAAACCTCCTCCATACACATGCCTACACAGGACGCACACAATAGGAGGGGTGTTTTTTGGTCAGCAGACAGCAACATATAGATGTTAACCGCACATACATTTCGACATTAATATGAAACGTAACACTGATGTATAACCCTTCAATTCTGGTTTAATGCATCATTTCATCTTTGGTTTAGTCTCCAGACGAGCTTGACAAGAAAATTGATGCAACGCTGCATGACATAAAATGAAATTCTACCATTAAATTTAACTAACAGTCAAAATAATTTGGACTGTTAGTATGAAAGAGTTATATTCAACAGAACCATACAGCCAAGTGTAGCCTTCAAAATGTCACGTCTTAAAATGATCATCAAATCGAAATTAATACAGTACAGTTAAAATGATGAATCATGAATAACAATTAAAAACATACCCTATTTTTCAGACTATAAGCCGCTACTTTTTCCCTTCATTTTGAATCCTGCGGCCTAAAGTCCAGTGCAGCTTATTTGTAGATTTACTTGGGTTAATAGGTAACACTTTATTCGAGAATGGCGTCATAAGACCGTCATAATTATGACATGACACAATTATGGGCATTACGGAATGCTTATGACAGATATCGTTATGTGTCATCTGGCAAATTATGTCACCAACTCCATTTATGTCCAGCTGGGATCTTTTGCATCCATTCAAAAGTGAGATAATTTGCTGGATAACACTACTACACAATGACATCTGTTATAAGCATTCTTAAATGCTTATGACAGTCTAATGTCATAATTATGATTGTCTAATCTCAGTCCTATGGCGTCACTGTCAAATAAACTGTTACCAAATACCATGACTAGCAATTAATGAAACAACTGGAAGAGCAACTGAAGAAATAATTAGCAGAACATGAATTTTGATTGTTATTTACGTCTGTAGTGCTGCCGTGCATGCTAGGAGGCATGTTGGACAGCAACAGTGTTGACAGCAGGTGGCATCAGAGATTGACTGTCTCCCCCAAGGGAGCAGTGATGATGAAATGAAGCTTCTTGAAGCAATGAAGCTTTGCAGCCAATTGGTTCAAAGCTTCATGGTGGTTCATTTGGTCTTATGACAGTCGTATGATGCCACTGTCAAATAAAGTGTTACTGGTTCATATCTTTTGGTCTCAATATTCCAATAGTACAGTGAGAAAAGCTGCGGCTTATAGTCCAGTGTGGTTTATATGTGAACAAATGACGTTTTTGTGTCAATTTTGGTGAGAGGGGGCTTATAGTCTGGTGCGCCTTATAGTCCAAAAATTACGGTAAATATACCCTCAATATGGCCACGATGTTTATTTTATTATTACTATTATTCATACTATTTAACTCTTTGCCTGCCATTGACAACAATAGGTGTGCAACCTCAAAACTAGGAGGACTGGTTGTGAATGCTCATGTTGCAGCACCATTGACGGTGCTTAGGGTGACCATATTTAGATTTCCAAAAAACAGGACACTCGGCCCAGCCTCAAGAAAATTTTACTCCAAGCTCACTTAAAGATGACTCATCACTTTAACATATACAAAGTGTGCCTCCTCCAGGCTGGAAATCCACACTCACCGCTCTTCCAGCTATAGAGTCTGGGACCCAGCTCCTTATTGGCTTCTCGAGCCCGAACGAAATCGTCCGTGCAAACAGATTCGTTTATTTGCGTGACGTGTTCTTAACGGGCAACGTCACTCTTGCGCGTCGGAAGTCGTCTCCACAACAACACAGATGGCGAACGGGAGAGCCGAGAATATGTTCCTATCCGTGGTAAATTCAGTTTTAAATGACCAACAACACAATGACTCGCTAAAATCAACAGTCTGTCTCGCGCTAGCCATGTTGAATAAACTTCTCCGTTCTCCACTCTCGTATGTTTATGTCCTCACGTTAGAGTTTCTTGTCGCTTTACCATCGTCACGTTCGCCCGTTGCTGATTGGTCCACTCCGCTGTCTGTTTGCTGTGGCTTGCTCCGCCCTGGTAATGGGATCTGCTGAATAGTCGCCAGACTCTAAAGCTGGAACAGCGGTGAGTCTGGAGTTCCAGGCTATGCCTCCTCCATCTGGATAGAAAATTCATTTCATTTAAATTCATTTAAAAAAAAATCAAACAAACAAACAAAAAAAAGCTTTATAACTAAAGACACAAATTCAAATTCTCAAAAGTTACTCAACATGCTTTATTATTCCGAAAGTAATAGATCAATAATAAGTTAAAAAAAATACTGGAATTAAATAGTGATTTGAAAAAAAAAAAATCCTCTTCTGTATTCACGAATCAGCCTTGAAAAAAATAATAGCTGTCTTTTCAATTCTTACTGTACAAATAAATAACCTGGAATAATGTTCTAAATAATATCTCTTCTGTAGAAAATACAGTTTTAAAAAAGCTCTTTTCTCTATCCAGTGAAATAATGTAAGTCAAACTGTAGCCTCACAACAATACTAATAATACACTTTACTTTAGTCTTTGTTTTTGTTTGTTTGTTTGTTTGTTTGTTTGTTGTTGTTTTTTTATGTTTTAGCTTTTTGGAGGACAATGGAACACTGCTCTGACATCTGTCTTCTTTGTTTCTGAGCACAGCAGAACCAACCACTGGGGAGGTTCTCTGGGAACACGTCACAGGCAGCAAAGTACCGTAGTATTCTGTGCAAAGCGTTAGTCAATTTCAACACACGTTAGTTGGTCCCATGAGAAATAATGAAAACCGGACATTTTTCATGAATTCATAAAACCCTGCTGGACACCCCAGACAGGATGTAAAAAGTGGACATGTCCGGAGCCGAGGATGTTTGGTCACCCAACGACGCTAGACTTTCAATTTATTTTGACTGCGAGGTCAATGGTAAATTGTAGACAATGAGTTAAATGAGTGTGTAAACCATGCATGTATATGAATTTTCATCTGCGCATGTATGCAGCCAATCATGAATTAATTCCTCAACCGACTCTTAGTATTCTTTGTCTAATCTGACACAAGCCCCCTAACTTTCTCCAATCTCAAGCTAACTCCTTGCTATTATATCAAAGCAGGCCATGATCTTCTTTTTTTCTTTTTTTTTCAAAAAATAATTTAGCCCACATCTTCTTTTCCCCCCCTCAGTAAAATGGCGGATTATAAACAGATTAAGGGAGTGCCTTTTTCTTTATCCTCGGCTAAGCCTGCACAGCACGCAGCTCAAAGGTAATGAAGCACTCTGTGATCCGTGCCCGGATGAATCTAAAGATTCCCAGAGCACAACTGTAAGGCAGACTGAAGGAAATTGGAATTTTATGAAAGCTCCACCGCACCAACTTCAAACCTGGCCTGTTAAATGTGGCTCAAGAACCTGTTGGTTCAATATTTTGACTGAGACATATGGGTCAAAATGTTGCACTAGACTTAATTCTAAACTTAAACCCTTCACCTGCTGCTATGATGGTTTTCAAAGTGTTTGGAAAGTTCTTGACCAATAAACTGTACCAGGTACAGGATGACTTCAACCTCTGTCAAGAAAGTCAAGCAAATTATTGCAAACGCATTTGCTTTGCCAGATCAAATGTAAGTAACATGCAATCAATAGCTGATTGAAAGGACGTACTGAGTGATGGTCTGCAGGCTGCTAACCCACTGCCTCCTTTGTCAGATAGAGCAGTCACGACCACATGCATTCTTTCAGTCTGCCGATGAAGTGTCGATGTGCCTCCGAGATACCGAGGTGATTAAAGTCATCATCTTGTCTACACGTGGTTCTACTTGCGCCACCCGAGAGAAAAGTCCTTGTTTTACCTCAAACAACTTCTTTTGAACTTGTATGGAAAAACCATTTCAGATGCTCAATTCTTTCGATGGCATTGACGGTGATAGACATGCAATCATGTGGCTCTTTTCATCCTTGTGCTGTGAATTTAAAGTAGTTTGTCACGAGTAGAGATATAATCCATTTGAACTCGAAGGGCTGGCAGTGAATGAACGTTTTTCAGTCAGTGGCAGTCTATGAGTTAATTCTGTACTGTTCATAGTATTCCAAGTATGCTGTCTGGGAGGGGGATCTTCCAAAAGACGGCTTTAACCCTTTGGAGGGCAAGTGACTATTTTGGGCCATTTAAAAAAGACAACCTCATCAAGACCTGGCGTCCACATATGTGGACATCACATTTTTGGTCGCACTTAGGTCACAATATCAATGCATTTGGTATACAAGTGTTGCCTACATTACACAATATGTGGTGCCCAGTTCTGGGGCTTAGTGTCGAGGCCTGGTATTTTTATTTTTATTTCACTTCCTGGCACCCAGTCCAGGTTGTACCCATAATCAGATGGGATAGGCTACCATTCCTTTTGACCCGATACAGTAAGTGGTACAGAATAAGAATAAATATAAAGTTAGAGATAAAGTTAAATAAAATTATAAGTACAACTGATTTATGCTCATGGATTTTGTCACGCCATTTTTCTGGACTGAGAGGTGTCGCAGTAAATCCTCTAAAACGTGTGAGGAAAGCAATATTTGTGGGTTTCTTTTGAATGCGTCCTTGACTTAAAACAGCGTTTCAATTCATATTGGAAGCACATCAAGAGACACTCTCAAAAATGTGGAGCAGCATCACAGCACATCTTTATACCTGTTTGAATCTTTAGACTAATGTATTTAAATGTAAATGTGCCCCTGAGTGGACCATCAAGATGCCTGTGTCAAGTTGTCAAGAGGCAATGGTTCAAAATCTGAACATTTCAGGGTACAACCCCAGTGAAATGCCACTGTTTAAGGTGAACACATTTCCTGGTAAGAGTTAAGGAAACATCTTGTTCGGGTCATCCTGGTTACAATATGGAACAGGAAGAGGAAATGAACAGAGGTCGACGTTACAATGTTTTGTGACAAACAGACGCCCCAAGGTATGTCTTGACTACACAATGATGTTTCTGACGTGAAGACTCACTGCGGTGTCTGACGTCAACACACGCACTATTCTACTGTGGCGTACGCTTCCACACTCAGAATATTTCTTGCACCCGCAGAGCAGGAGTATGACGATACCCTCACTTTTACATTGAGGTTTTTCAACATCCATAGTTTCCATACATTTCATGGCACCCGTGAAATGTGGGTGTTTCGATAGCCAACTTTTTTTGTCCCACTCAAAGCGGAAGTGATTGTTGTCACACTCACACTTATTCCAGTAACGGCCACACATTAAACTTTTAAAGAACACTTATTTATCTCCTTGTTTGCCATTGGTGGCTTAGCATTGTCAATGGCGCTAAAACTTGAGCGCTCATAGCAGGCGTGCATGAATTGGATGTCTGTTGTTGTCAATGGCAGGCAATGAGTTAAATGCTATGGCATTGGAAAAAAATCAATTTTAGAGTGTTATTGGGGTCCATGACCAGAATGTATAGTCATGGACGAAATTTTTGGCACCCCTGGAATTTTTCCAGAAAATATAGCATTTAATATAGAAATAATGCAATTATAATTTTTTTCAGTATGAATGTGTTTATTTTTTGGATGTGCATTGGAAAAACACAAAAAGATGAAGAGAAAAGCCAAAATGTACACAATTTTATACAGAATGCAAAAAAAATGGGACAAAATTGTTTGGACACTGTGCCAGTGCCAGAAACAAAAATGAGACCTAAGAAAAGAACTCAGTGCCTATAGTCAAACACGGTGGAGGTCCATAATGTTTTGGGGTTGTTTTGCTGCCTGTGGCACTGGGTGCCTTGACAAGAAGTCATGAAATATGGAGACTATCCAAATTTTTTGGGCCGGAATGTACGGAATGCAAGTGCACTTATTTTTGGTTTTCCTTTTCATTTTAATAATTTATTGATTTAAATACAATAACGATTTTTCAAAAAATAATAAATGATATAATTTTCATTGAGACCTGATGTCCACATACAGTGTACAGTGGGGCAAATAAGTATTTAGTCAATCACCATTTCTGCAAGTTCTCCAACTTGAAAAGATAAGGGAGGCCTGTAATTGTCAACATGGGTAAACCTCAACCATGAGAGACAAAATGTGGAGAAAAAAACAGAAAATCACATTGTTTGATTTTTAAAGAATTTATTTCCAAATTAGAGTGGAAAATAAGTATTGGGTCGTCTACAGACAAGCAAGATTTCTGGCTGTCAAAGAGGTCTAACTTCTTCTAACGAGGCTCCACTCATTACCTGTATTAATGGCACCTGTTTTAACTCATTATCGGTATAAAAGACATTTGTCCACAACATCAGTCAGTCACACTCCAAACTCCACTATGGCCAAGACCAAAGAGCTGTTGAAAGATACCAGAGACAAAATTGTAGACCTGCACCAGGCTGGGAAGACTGAATCTGCAGTAGGTAAAACGCTTGGTGTAAAGACATCAACTGTGGGAGCAATTATTAAATAATGGAAGACATACAAGATCACTGATAATCTCCCTCGATCTGAGGCTCCATGCAAGATCTCACCCCGTGGTGTCATAATGATAACAAGAACGGTGAGCATAAATCCCAGAACCACACGGAGGGACCTAGTGAATCACCTACGGAGGGCTGGGACCACAGTAACAAAGCCTACTATCAGTAACACAATGCGCCGCCTGGGACTCAAATCCTGCACTGCCAGACGTGTCCCCCTGCTGAAGAAAGTACACGTCCAGGCCCGTCTGCGGTTCTCTAGAGAGCATTTGGATGATCCAGAAAAGGACTGGGAGAATGTGTTATGGTCAGATGAAACCAAAATAGAACTTTTTGGTAGAAACACAGGTTCTCTTGTTTGGAGGAAAATGAATACTGAATTGCATCCGAAGAACACCAACTGTGAAGCATGAGGGTGGAAACATGCTTTGTGGCTGTTTTTCTGCAAAGGGACCAAGACGACTGATCTGTGTAAAGGAAAGAATGAATGGGGCCATGTATTGAGAGATTTTGAGAGAAAATCTCCTTCCATCAGCAAGGGCATTGAAGATGAGACGTGGGTGGGTCTTTCAGCATGACAATGATCCCAAACGCACAGCCAGGGCAACACAGGAGTGGCTTCGTAAGAAGCATTTCAAAGTCCTGGAGTGGCCTAGCTAGTCTCCAGATCTCAACCCCATAGAAAATCTGTGGAGGGAGTTGAAAGTCCGTGTTGAGGAACGACAGCCCCAAAACATCACTGCTCTAGAGGAGATCTGCATGAAGGAATGGGCCAAAATATCAGCAACAGCGTGTGAAAAGCTTGTGAAGAGTTACAGAAAATTTTTGGCCTCCGTTATTGTCAACAAAGGGTACATAACCAAGTATTGAGATTAACTTTTGGTGTTGGCCAAATACTTATTTTCCACCATGATTTGCTAATAAATTCTTTAAAAATCAAACAATGTGATTTTCTGTTTTTTTCCCCACATTGTCTCTCATGGTTGAGGTTTACCAATGTTGACAATTACAGGCCTCTCTAATGTTTTCAAGTGGGAGAACTTGCACAATTAGTGGTTGACTAAATACTTATTTGCCCCACTGTATCACAAAAGTGAGTACACCCCTCGCATTTCTGCAGATATTTAAGTATAGCTTTTCATGGGACAACACTAACAAAATGACACTTTGAAACAATGAAAAGTAGTCTGTGTGCAGCTTATATAATAGAGTTAATTTATTTTGCCCTCAAAATAACTAAAAAAATAGCCATTAATATCTAAACCCCTGGCAACAAAAGTGAGTATACCGCATGGGAACTACGTACATCCCTAAATGTCCAAATTGAGTACTGCTTGTCATTTTCCCTCCAAAATGTCATGTGACTCGTTTATAGAGTGCTGTCAGCATTGCTGCAGAGATTGAAGAGGTGGGAGGGTCATTCCCACCACCATTCTTGACTGTAGGAATGACACACTTATCTTTGTACTCCTCACCTGGTCGCCGCCCCCCATGCTTGAGACCATCGAAACCAAACAAATTAATTTTCATCTCATCAGACCATAGGACATGGTTCCAGCAATCCATGTGCTTTGTTGACATGTCTTCAGCAAACTGTTTGCGGGCTTTCTTGTGTACCGTCTTCAGAAGAGGCTTCATACTGGGGTGGCAGCCATGCACACTAAATTTGATGTAGAGTACAGCGTATGGTCTGAGCACTAACAGACTGACCCCCCACCTCTTCAATCTCTGCAGTAATTCTGACAGCACTCCTGTAACGAGTTAAATAACATTTTCGAAGGAAAATGACAAGCAGTACTGAATTTGGACATTAAGGGATGTACGTAGTTCCCATGCGGTGTACTCACTTTTGTTGCCAGGGGTTTAGATATTAATGGCTATATTTTGAGGGGGAAATAAATTAACTCTTTAACATAAGCTGCACACAGACTACTTTTTATTGTGTCAAAGTGTCATTTTGTCAGTGTTGTCCCATGAAAAGATATACTTAAATATTTGCAGAAATGCGAGGGGTGTGCTCACTTTCGTGATACACTGTACAGGTACGTGGAATGTGGACGCCAGGTTTTTATTGGGTTAAGATTTTTTTTAATGACCAAAAATAGCCCCTTGGGTTAAACTGGGAGGATTGTCTTTAATAATCATGTTTTAGTGCCACTGACGGCATTCGCTGCTCACTCCTCCCAGTCAAAATGGATTGGACGAATCTCAAGAATGAGAATGTTTTTATTATTAATCTATTCATTTTGTTATCGAAATTCTACCTCCACAAATGTAAATTTAGCAAGCTTTTACCTTCTTTCATAACGAGAATGTGTGCTACGTAAATCTGTTTAAAAAAAAAAAAAAAAAGAATATGAAATTTAGAAAAAACAATATTTGTGAAAAACGAAGTTTTTTGTGAATGATTGATTATAGCATTATTCATTGTTTATTTGTTGTTTTTGTTGTTTTTTTTTCCCCTCTGATGTGCAATGTTTGGAATGTTTATACCCCCTGGCATATGTGTGTTTGTTTTGTTTTGTTTTTGGTTTGTATTGCCGACTGTTCAATTGTCTGTTCATCATGTTTATTAAAAATAAAAAAAATAAAAAATGGATTGGACGTCCATCGCCGTCAATGGCAGCGAGCGAGATAAATGAATTCACACGAGATTTACTAAGTTCACGCGTGATTTTGGCTTGAAGTGGCCGTTCTGTATTGATGAACAGGAGGAAGGGGGCGTGGTCTGGTCGCGCCTTTCCCTGGCTGTCTGCCACATACAAGACAGACACATGTGCACATGAGACAGCCCCCTAGGTGTCTCACTTTCTCGCCGTTTGCGCTGCTTCGTCTGCAGCCTGACGTCAGCGCCGTGTTGATTCGCTCCGGCGAGACAAGGGAAGGAGTTAGTGCGTGTTGAGAGAGAACCAGAGAGCGGGGCTTTACTATGCTCCACAAGCCCGCTATCCCCCTCTGTTAGCCCGCGTACTTTCCGGACGTGACTCACTAACTTCAGGTGAGTGACACGAGCCATCGCCGCCTTACTCGCACTGTTTAGGTTGGATTATTATTCAAAACAGTACTCATTTCAAACCAGTCCACGTACTTTGTTGCGCTCATTCACCCCGTTCGGGTGCACCTTTCGCCGTGTCCCCATTCAACCTTGCCGAGTTGATGACAAGCATGGACGCCGCTGCAAAGTTGACACAATTTGGAAATGGTTTAACGTTAGAAAAACTTCATGTTAAAAATCATCATTGATTGGCAGCACCTGAAGGTGTTTTGGAGACAAGAAAGCAAATGACACTTAAAAAGAGAGACGTTTTCTCGTATTTTTTATTTTTTTTTTTTATTTTTTTTTTACAAATGGCGCTTTTATTTTTCTCTTTTAGTTGAATGTTGACATGCAATTTGTATATTTGTGCAATTGACAGCCTCAAATTATTTTCGGCGTCATTTCCTCGGTGACCACCTGTGCGCCAATGAAGCGTACTTTTTACCCGGAACAAGTGTCGGAATATCGAATTCTTGCTTATTTGTCACGCTCACATGATCGTATCGATTTGTTTGGTTGGGGCCAGAGGTGGCCCGCAATTGGTGTTGAAATGCAAAACGTGTTGTGTCTGCGCCGTCTAGACGCACGGCGCGCGGCTTTATTGTGTATTATTAATAACATAACTCGCGTGAAAAGGGCACTATTAAGTGCGCACGCAACCGAGGGAGCGCAACAAGCATTTGCGGAGGGGCTGGGTTGTGGGGGTGCTCGTAAATTGGGCGCTATTGGCGAAGCTGTAATAAAGATAATGTCGCGAATGACCTCCGTTGACTGAGTGGAAAGAGGCTGTTGTTTCGTCATCGCGTCTCGTCTCCCGTTTAAATCGATGCCGTCCGTGCAAACTAGTCGGCTGTACATTAGTAGTATTTATGCAATTTAGTCATTCGTGCAAACAAAAGCTGCTCATATGCTGGGATTTTCTGCACTTGAGGCAGTACATGATGCTGTGCACATGATGCAATTAATGGTGATTTTAAGAATGGTTGGCAATGACGGTGACAGACAAACCGAAGTTGCTTTCAAAATAAGATATATATTTTTTTATATTGAGCGCACTGTAACTTTGGCAAATTAACACTGACAAGAGCCAAACTGGAAACTCATCAACCAAGGGCGTAGGTTTGCATAGAGACGGTAGGGACATAACACTACCAACTTTTCAGGATGCTCAAATTGTCCCAAGCAACCTTTAAGCAACCTTATATGCATTATATAATGAGTTCAGTGATACAGATCATTAAGATTGTCTTCCCATATGTTGTAAGGATAGAATTGACCCTGCCATTATTAAGTGAATTATTTTCATTATGTTCAAATTTACATTTACCCCTTTTCACTTGCTGAATGTGCCGGTGTTCTGACAAATTTTGCAACCAGTCAAAAATTGCTACCTTGCGGGTTTGCGCATGCGCGTAACGTTAAAAATGGCCGCGAATGCAGCGATTCCAAAGTAAACACTACAAACTTTCTTTAAAGAAAGGAATATTTACTTAAGTTTGATCATGTAAAGAAATGTCAAAAATTCTCTGACACATCCTAACATGTTAGCTGCACACAGCAACTGCACCCCGCGCTGTCACTGTTAACGACTTTGCCGTGTCGTTAAGTATTAATTTACGCCATTTTCATGTTGCACATGTATGTTTATGATGTATCTAGTTTAGTTAGCACCTTTGGATAACATTGAGAGTACAACTGAATGTAAAAGAGGGCATTTTCAGCGCCACACAAGCTTTGGGAGCAAAATTTTATAAGGGAGCAAATTTTGACAGAACACCGGTCCACACCCCCAAAACGCATGTTTGATTAACTGATGAGTTGACCCACCTAGGGCTGGGTGATATGGCCTTAAAGAGCATATGACACGAGAAAAAGAGTCTAAAATGTCATTATTATGTGAATTAGAATCATATTTTGAGACGATTCGACTATATACAACAATTTAGCAAAGCACAGATGACGAGAAATTAGTCTTTTAATCTGGCGGTTAGCCACGCCTACCATTATAGGGCTTTAGCGTCCCCAACAGGTGGATGACGTCAGCGGTAGACTTGGCTCATCGATTTTACTATTCAGCCCATTGAGGGGAAATTATTCAGAACGAGGAAAACGCGACGAAGAAAGCCGCAAAATGTCATTGTTTCAGTCTCTCTACTCCAATATTTTTACAGGATATTCTTTTTACCCAAGTATTTTTCCCCAATAGCTATATAAATGGCTTGAGAAGGACCAGTCGGCCCGTTGAGGGGGAACTATTCACAACGAGGAAAACGCGACGAAGAGAGCGGCAAAATGTCATTGTTTCTGTCTCTTTACTTGAATATTTTTACAGGATACTCTTTTTATCCAAGTATTTTCCCCAATTGCTAAATAAATGGCATGGTCATGACAAATAACAGTCTTGTGCTGAATGGAATATGAATTAATAAAAATGCATTTATTCAGGACGACATGGCAAAATTACTCCATAATGGTCAAAACTGTCGACTTCACCTTTACTGTCGCACCTCCCGAACGATATTTTATGACACCTAAATTGGACATATGTCATTTCCCTTCCCCGGCTTCGGAGAATGTAAACAAACCAGAAGGCGTGACAGCTAGCCGACATGCTAACCCGAACCGAGTGATGTTTCAAAGTCTTCAAAGCGGAAAATCACACATAGCTATCCTGGATTGTTTGACATGACGACCCGGTTGTCGAATGTCTTAGCGGATCGGCAAACCACCCGGCGGAGAGCAATTTACAGTTCGTTCCCCGGAGGAGGGTGGCTGGAGCTAACGCAGCTAACGTGCTGCTGCTAATGCATTAGGAGAGCTTTTTACATGCCTATCAATGATCAAACGTAAGTAGTCCTTCATTTAAAGGAAGTTTGTAGTGTTTACTTTGTAATCGCTGGATTCGTATTTGACATAATACAAAACAAGATGTTTACTCACTTCCTCGTAAGTCCAATGGTCCCACAGTAAATATCCACGGTGAATGGGAACCTTTTGAAACTCCAAAAAGGCGCATACGCCTCTCCCTCATACAGAATGATTTTTCTGCAGCCGTTTGGCTGGCGTGATGCGAAAAATAAACGTATTAATCCGCAAAATCAGCTGAATCCTTCGTCCTCATACACAACAGTACACTGTAGCGTGAAGAGGACGTCTTCTACCGTACACGTCACAGCGCCCTCCTCCTTAATGCAAGACCGAAGCCGGAAGTCACTCATTTTCCTGGCGCGGGATTAAAAAAACTAAATAAATATAGCGATTGCTTCCACACACATCCAAGCGGTCCATATCATTCAGGAGCATAAACTACTGCGTGTATTATGAAATAAACATGCTTTTTCGTGTCACAGGCACTTTAAGCATGTATCGCGGTAAATTGAGCAGATTTACCTCGATAACGATAAATGACGATAAATTCACCCAAGCGGACTGTTATATAATTTGAAAATCTGAATCAATGCATGAAATATGGATTAACCGTTCCTTGTTGATTTATTTAACAGCTTTCAATTTAATATGTTTAACAATCGTACATGCAGTCTAAACATTAAGTATACACACATTTATTGTAAACAATAAGAATTCAAGTATGAACATTTATAACAGCTTGTATGGCTTGAACAATGTACATTGTCAAAATCAATTTGCCTGCACTTCAAAAAGACAACTTTTTGTTAATGGCTGCTGTGACATATTTACTTAACACAAGTGTTTACTTCAGGGTTTTTTTTTTTTCCCCAGTGCATTTTTTAAAACATGCAAGCACACATGAACCCCACACAGACACACACACATTAAAGCTGCATTGATCTAATGACACAGAATTAAGCACATACAGAAAAATAGCTGGGGCCATTAAACAGTCATATTAAAATTTTCACTGTTGGATTGTACTTTATGCTGAATGCTTTACTATCACAACAGCCATCAGAAATCGCACATAGACAGAGATCACAATAACGTGACATACTAATTGCAAGATGCAGTCCGTGCCCAATCCACTCATTAAGTTCAGCTGTTTCGCCAAGGTTAGAGCCGCTATCCGACTCCATCACGTTTATTTGTAGTGTTAGCCGCTAGCGTTAGCCACTAGCGTTAGCCTGTGGCTTGGCTACTAGTAGAAAGCATTGAAAGCATCCTCTTTGGAAATCGTGAGAACAAGGGAGGACAGCGGGTGAAAACCTGTCTGGATGCCGCCAAGAGTCTATTTAATGTCGGGTGAAAGTTTGGCGAACCTCCCTTAAGCCACACTCCATCACGTTTGCTTATAGCGTTAGCCGCTTGCGTTAGCCACAGGGCTTTTGTTTGTTTGGCTTCCTGATAACCACGTGACTCCATACGTAAGCACACTTTCTGCTTTCTTAAAGGGGAATGAACATTGCCGAACAATACAGAGTCAAAGTGGGATGAAAAGACTATATTTTCTTGTTTTATTAAATTACCGAATTTACCGTCATGGTCAAAATTACGTCGGTCATCGTGAAGAATTTCGGTGCCGGTAAATTTTCGGTTTACCGCCCTGCTCTAGACCCACCCATGAACACACACACGCACGCTCACACTCACACAGCCACGACAGAAATACATGTCAACAACATGCCGCCAACTCTGCCCCCCCTTGTAGAGGAGGGATATAAGAAGGTTTCTTTTTGGCCAGCAGCAGCAGCACCTGTAAGTAATGTATAAAGACTAGGGTTGTTCCGATCATGTTTTTTTGTTCCCGATCCGATCTCGATCGTTTTAGTTTGAGTATCTGCCGATCCCGATATTTCCCGATTATTTTATTTTATTTTTTTTGCTCCCGATTCAATTCCAATCATTCCCGATAATTTTTCCCGATCATGTAGATTTTGGCAATGCATTAAGAAAAAAATGAATAAAACTTGGACAAATATATACATTCAACATGAAGTACATACTGTAAGTACTCTATTTGTTTATTATGACAATAAATCCTCAAGATGGCATGAGAGGGATCCACAGATAGAAAGACTTGTGACCTTGTATATTGTGACTAAATATTGCCATCTAGTGTATTTGTTGAGGCTTTCAGTAAATGATACTGTCGTCATGCCCAAATGCATGATTGGAAGTGGAACCATGACTGTGCGTAGTGCTACCAATTGATATATCTTCTCTGCGTTGGCAAATAACATAAGGTGTTAAGAGAAAGATCAACTGCTACCTTGCCTCCCCACATTGCTTCCCATGATATTTCTAATCGTAGGGATAGGGATTGTAAGGTTGTAGCCAATTAAAAAAAGGCTCCAAAGGCTGCCAAAATTCACTCTACTCATTTTACGCTGCCTTTTATCTCTCTATATAGGTAAAACGGCGCCATTACAGATTGAGCGCGACAATGCGTGAGTGGGTCGTGCAGCGCATGCATTAATTACGTTAAATATTTTAACATGATACATTTTTTAAAAGATTAATTACCGCCGTTACTAGGATTAATTTGATAACGCTACCGTAAGCCTAAACTAAAGACTCTGGAAGAGTGAAACATATTATGTCTGTAACGTTAAATACAATTAGAAAACGATATAATTAAAAAATATATTCAGTATATATATTTAAAAAAAGGCATGGCCGATATTTTTTTGCCGATTCCGATACTTTGAAAATGACGTGATCGGACCTCTCGGACATCTCAAATAAAGACGTCAATATAATCGAGGTGGTGAACACACCACAAATTTTGCTACTGAAAGTCCGGCCTGCATCAGAGTTAACAACAAACTGTATAAATTTGCTAACCTGCAAAACTCAAGTAGGAATCTGCTTAGAGAGGTGTCCTTCTGTTTATGTTTTCTACTGTTAACGTTAATTAAACTGTGAGAAATGTTGTCAACCCTGCTGGAAACTATACAACCAGAAAAGCGTGAGCAAGAAGCTGTTTGGTGCTGCATAACCTTGTATGTTGCTCACACAACACAACATGCACAAAACATAATCATAATTAACCATGTACATAAAAAAAGAGTGTACATGCAGGTTACGCTGTTACTGTATATTGTCCCTACCAATGTTGAGAACAAACCTATGCCCTTTACGTCTACAGACCTCTTTCTGTGTAATCTGTTGAATATTATCTGATAAATTAGTTTATTACTTGCCATGGACGGCGATAGACGTCCAATCCATTTAGACAGGGTGGCAGCGATCCTTCGATTCCGCGTGGAAACATGATTCGCAGTCAGCCATTTCATTTTAGATGGATTTGAAGTCTATCACTGTCAATGGCAGTGGATGAGTTAATAATAGTTTTGCACTGAAACTAATGCCAGTACCAATCATGCACTAAAAATGAAGTCAACGGTATTGGGGAGTACTAAGAAATAATGTGCCAAGGCTGTGCAATATGTATTTTTCTAGATCTAGTTTCCTTCTGGTTGCCCTACCTATGAAGGCTGCCAGCTATGCACACTGCCAAAATGATGATGATTAATGTCCAATCATCCGTCTGCTGTGAACTAACATGAGTGCATCGCTAGTAGACTTCCAATCCATTTGAAGTGGGAGGGTGGCAGTGCAGTGCAGACCTCCCCCAGTTCAAATGGATTGGACGTCTATCACCGTCAATGGCATCCAATGAGTTAAATCAGTGTCTGACAAAGCCATGATTGCAATTAATTTATATTGAAGTGACAATGCAGATTTTTAAAAATAAAATGATAGTTATGGTATCAGTACAGTGTCAGCATAGGCCGATACCAGGCAGGAATTTGTATCGGGAGCCAAAAAATGCTATCGATCATGCAACACTAGTCAAGAATGGCTGCAGGGCGAGTCGTCTCCCTCCCTTTTAAATGCCTTGAAATATACATTGAGTGCACATGGATGTAATGGGTCAATTGTGCATGTCACTTACAATGATTTGACAGCAATGTAGTTGGTAAGTGGCTCAACACGTTGCCTACGGGACTTCCCGGTAGATGTAGGTAGTTGTTCATTTTTGAATGTTTTAGTGCCGCAGCGTTATGTTCCGCTTTTCCTCTCCCTCCTCAGTCATTTCTGGCCACCGCTCCCACTGCTCTCTCCCCCAGCTCTGTGATGGGAATACTGAACGAGACGGCTATTTAATTTCCGAAAAGGCCGCTTTGACGCCCTTTTGTGAGGCTGCCTCAATTCGCGCCTGTTTAACCGGTCAGCTAAACGAATGAAGACGTGTGGGCTTCTTTTTTTCTTTTCGCATGACATATGTCGGCCTGATTGGTATGCAGGGCGAGCCAGGCAGACTGCTCACAAATTGTCTCTTTTCACAAATCTACAGTCGGTGCCGATGTTCCTACTCTGGCAGTCTTTAGCATCCCTGCGGGGATGTTTGGATTGAAAAGACCACAAAGACTTCCCACTTGTCATTCAGAAGTCTTTGACCATCTTGATGATGTATTTTACAACCATTTCAAATACAAAGTCCAACAGCAGCCTCTCTTCCATGTTGCAGGTTTAATCCGGTTTCCTGTAGTAGCTCAATCCACTACGGTGCGGGGGAAGGCTAGCCTCATGAGTTGGCCTCGCAGACTTCCATCAACATCATGGATTTAACAAAGATGGGTATGATCCAGCTGCAGAACCCAAACCACCCCACAGCGCTCCTGCACAAGGCCAATCAGATGCGCCTGGCCGGGACACTGTGCGACGTGGTCATCATGGTGGACAGCCAGGAGTTTCACGCCCACCGGACTGTGTTAGCGTGCACCAGCAAAATGTTTGAGATCCTCTTCCACCGTAGCAGCCAGCATTACACCCTGGACTTTCTCTCGCCAAAGACGTTCCAACAAATTTTAGACTACGCTTACACTGCCACGCTCCAGGCCAAGGTAGAGGACTTGGACGACTTGCTGTACGCAGCAGAGATCCTGGAGATCGAGTATTTGGAAGAGCAGTGCCTCAAAATCTTGGAGACGATCCAGTCGTCAGACGAAAACGACGCGGAGGTCGGCGTTAATGATGGCAGCACGGAAGAGGACGATGAGCGCAAAGGCCATAACGGAGTCAAAAGCTCCAAAAAGCATTCCATTGAGAGTCTTTATCTGTCTGGTTCAGAGCAGCTCTCCTCTATGTCCAGCATGTTGGACCAGAGTCCCTCAGTCTCCACGTCATTTGGCGTCTCAAACATGAGCCCCACCAAAGCCGCTGTAGACAGCCTGATGAGCATTGGACAGACGTTGCTTCAGCAAGGCTTCGGGGGTGAACACGGCAACACCCACCACCTTATGAGCGAGATCAAGACGGAAATGATGCAGGTGGACATGGGCGGCAATGGCCACGAAAGCATGGAGTCTGGAAGCTCCAGCAACGGCGAGCGAGGTGGTGAAGACCGGAATCGTGACGGACCTGGCACGCCCACCAGGAGCAGTGTGATCACCAGCGCCCGCGAGCTGCACTACGTCCGTGATGACGGCATGGGCGACCCTCAAGCTGAAGTCAGCCACATGGGTCTGGAAGCCATGGCCGGGATGGCAGAGAAACATCTGGCTTCCCTCTACTCCCTTCCGGTCAATCACAAAGGCGACGCCATCATGTCGATGCCTGTCTCCATGGCCTCTGCCCTGCCCATCTCGCCGGCCTTGGCCATGTCGGTGGACTTCAGTGCCTATGGCGGACTGCTGCCTCAAAGTTTCATCCAGAGAGAGTTCTTCAGCAAGCTTGGCGAGCTGGCGGTTGGCATGAAACCCGACAGCAGGAATCAACACGAACGCTGCAACGTTTGCGGTGCGGAACTTCCGGATAACGAAGCTGTGGAGCAGCACAGGTAAGACCAAGTTTTTGCACTCTGTGTACTATTCCTTGCTTTTGTGCTTCATCTTTTGGTCTTAATTTTTAAAAAATGCCAATGGAAATTGGCTTGCTTCCTTTGATGGCTGAATTTGTTCTTTCTGTATTATGTTTAGAGCTCTAAGATTGAAAGTCATACGTGTCCAGTAGTCGAGGTCCCAAACGATGCTGTTGTGAATCCCAAACCTATATAATAAAATAGAATCAATCATGGGGCACTTTTTAAATAGAAACAAGTTTGTCACGAGTAGACGTCCAATCCATTTGAACCGATGGGGTTTGTTGCCAATGAAGGAATGTTATTTCGCTGCCAGACTTCCTGGTTCAAACGGATTAGACGTCTAAAACCGTCAACGGCAGCCAACCAGTTAAAGTTGTTGCCTCTTTTACCGCTCATACTTTGACTGAATTCCCCATTGAATATTGCAGCGTGTCCACTTATTACTTTCATCGTAGTGGAGAAAAAATTCTCAAAGAGAGAAGTTCTCTCAGAATGAAAGCCTAAGCAACTTTTCATCACTTAGTCCTACCTGTGGCAGCGTTTGGAGACTTTTAAACCGTTTTCAAAACGCACTGCAAATGAAGTCCGGGCGCATTAAAGGACAGACAGCTCCGCCTTAAGAAAAGTCTGCCGTGTGAAACGTTGCCAGTGTTTTAGGAGAAATTTCATCAATTCGACCGAGCTGGGAAATCTTGTATCAAAGGAGATTTCCACACCGTTTCATGCATTGATCTCGCAGCTCTGCCCTACAGCATACTAATGGGTTAATTAAGGCCAGTTGCTACTCTGACAAGACACTGTTAACAATCTTGACAGCCTCCTGAAGTGTCAAAATAAGACGTTGCATCATGCACTTGGGGGAAAAAAATCCGTCTGACCAATCTGACGCTCTCCGCGAGCCGGTCATCCAGGTCCGTCCATGCCGATTCCTTTCACGTCGAACATAAGACGTTTTATTTCAGGTGAGTGGGAGTCGTGTTGCTTTTGACTAATTACGCATCATTTTCCCGCTGCCGCTGTGTCAGGGTCACCGCCGCCTCAGCAACTAAACACACAAAGCTGGCAGAGTTCACTCGGTGGAGGCAGGTCAAGTCAAACATGAGTGGGATTGTTTCCAGATGTGGTACAGGTCACTGGTGTGAGGTGACTCCGTATATTTATAAGTGTGTGTATGTTGAAATGAATGCGCTAGAAAGTACCATTTCCTGTTGAGATTTAGTTGCCACTCACAAGCACTCTGGTTTATATCAATAAATTGAACAAAATAGCCATTTGTAATTTGAAACGCTCCACAAGTGGATAATGCAAGTAGAAGTTAACTGAACACTTTTTGTTCAGGCAACCCCTTGAGGGACAGTGGTCACTTCAGTGAACATCTATTCAAAAGTAATCATTAGCTTGACTCATTAACTGCAAGCCTAGGTCACAGAGTATGTCATGTGGTAGTTGGAAAAAGAGGAACATTTATTTGAAAACACCTATTGACAGCAATGGACATCGGGATGTCCCTATCGCATATTTTTGCGTCCGAGTCGGTCACCTGATTTTGAGGATCTGCCTAATACAGAGTCCCGATCCAATCTCTCTTCATACAGAATTTTCAGGTTAAGAAATACTCTCAATGGGAAAATATAGCCTCTAGTTAAAAAATAAATTTCAAGATAAGAAAGGAAAAAATGGCTACTACTCGCAGCTCCAGGAGTTTACTGAACATAACATATTCATAGCTACTCTGCCTGGGATCTTCGTGGCACCCAATTGGCTAAGAGGGACCTCTATTGTATGTGTATATCCCAGCGTCCTCTTCATTCGCCCCTCGTGTTCCGACAGCTTTACATGAATGTATTAACTTTTACTCTTTGTTTTTTACATGATGCACAACTCACATTTTATGTTTATTGTGCAATAATCTAATTCGATACATATTTTTATGCATTTTTAAGCATTATAAAAGATGTGTCTGAATCTTTGGGGTCTTGGAATAGATTAGGGCCTTTACATGGACAACGCGTTGTATATACACGTATATATTGTATTTTAGTAAAGCCACTGTATTTCCGGATTATTTTGATTTTCTTTTTTTTTTTTTTTTAACCCTTAAAAAAAACAAAAACCTAAATTAGGCCTGAATGATATTGGGGAAAAAGTAACATCGCGATAAATATTGCTAAAGCTCCACACTTACTTTTTACACACTGGTTGCACTGGTGCGGCTAACTTTTTTCTTAAGGTGCACCATCATAAAATGTAGGCGCACCTGTATTTTTCAATGCATCACCTTTAACGCCATGCATTTACTCACGCTCCATAAAAGTCGTATAATTCATATGAATGGGTCCAACCAAATTCACTCACATTTTGACGCTGCTTAGAACACTTATAGACAACGAAGATTGACTAAACAATGATTAACACATTTGTGCCTATGGTCGGAGAGTTACAGAGCCTTCATTCGCCAGATCAAAGCTACAAACCTGTCAATCATCATTAACTTTAATTAGCAAACTCCAGCTGCACTGCTGACTAAGAAAAGCAGCAGGAGTAAAAGTGAGATGCTGTATGAGCATGAAGCACCAAAACATAAGTATTTATTCTTTAATTAAAAACCCGATCCATTTCAACCGATTCCAGTCCTCTGAAAAACTCATGATCGAATCGGAACATCCCTAAATGGACGCCCAAGCCATTTCACCAGTTAAAATGGATTCGATGTCTGTTACCATCAATGACAGCCAAAGATTTGAGGTACATGAGGTCACAAGAAATTTATAAAACAAAAAAAATTCCCAGCACCAAATACACATGAGCCACACTTATTTGAATCTATTTCTTTATTCAATATTTTTTCAGTTGATTACAATTTTTTATGTATTTTTTACAAGTTTATTGTAAATTTTATTTAGAATAATATATTTTATTTCTTCTTTTAAATTAGTTTCATCTTATTTTTATTTATTTATGTATTTATTACTATTTAAATAATTTTTTCTTTCCAAAATCGATCTTTTAATCCATTCATTTTCATTTTTTTTTTCAGAATACATATATATATATTTTTTATTGCGCATCGTAAAATACGTGTGGGGAGCACTTAAACTGCAATTTGATTTTAAATGGGGTGGCCGTAAAGTATTATTTGTCCTGTATGAAGATAATATAAACATTTAAGAAAAGAAAAAATATTTGTTATTAAGTTGGAAGTCAGGTTGGCAACATACTATCTGCGCTACCGTTCTGAAGGTCTGGTTCAAGTTCTCCCCTTGTTTAGCATTACAAGTGGAGATGCGAAGTTGTTAAAAGTCAGCAGCAATTGGGGTTTCTATAAAGGTGTACAAATTGTTGGTAATAAATTAGGATTGCTTCTGCGGGTCTGGAGAGTGGCCTTGTAGTTCGTGTGCTAGTTTTTTGCAGTGAGTTGTTGCTGCAGTATTTCAGTAAACTCGCACTGAGAAATGAATCAATACACAACAAATGTGAGCAATTTATTTAGTGAAATAAATGCATGCTGCTGTGGTATGATACCAAATCTCCACTGTATTGGTATTCCGAATACAGGCCCCAGTGTTTACCGTCCCTGTGATTGTCGTGCCGTCTCATGTCAATGAGCGACCCTTGCCGTAATGTGCGTAACACAGGTGAGCAGGTCCAAAAAGCGCTTTGAATTCTCTGAATGCAGCTGGTCGTTTTATAAGATGAGGATTTTCTGCGCCTCTTTGTGTTTGCTTGTTTGCTCTCGCTATTTCTATTATTGCTTATTTAGTTTGGCAGCAGTGGAAATAATCACGTCGGCATTAACGGCTGCACTCTCATGCTTTGCTGTTCATTACTTCTCCGACAGTGATGGCGGCGGCAGTCGCTCTTCCGTTTCCTGTCCTTCTGTGGAGGGCGCTCTAATAACCCGGGGCCCCAGGTGTTTAAACAGCGGGCTCGAGGCTCTTATCTGTGCATATCAGAGCAGGGGGCCGATAACCCCCTGGCACCCTTCCTCAGTAAACCAAGCGCAGATTGAGTCCGGATAGTGACGTGCAGTTTGCAGCAGGTGATAACGTTGTATGCACACACACATGATCTTCATGCTGAGGTGAAGCCAGTGCAAGGTGTTTGGTTATTTGGCACACATTGAGTCCTGTGTGCCTTGGCAGCTACCAGCTAGTCACCACTTATTATTTCATGCAGGGCTGAAGCTATCGATTATTTTAGTGGTCGATTAATCGATGATCTAGTTAGTTTGAATAATCGAGTAAATGGATAGGGAACATAGAAAATTAAAATACCTGAGGTGAGCCTCAAATGGTATAAAAAATAAGTAAATAAGGATCTAAGTACAACAAAAGAACAATTGGCTAACTTACATAGCAAAAGTCCGCTAGCTTAAATGGTATAAAATACGTTTTTTTATTATTTTAAAAAAAAACTTTTAACAGTGCTCTTAACAAATGGTGCAAACACATATACCCACAAAAAACAGCAAAATACTGTATACTTATAAACTAAATTATGAATTAATTAAAAAAAAAAAAAAAACACTAGCTCAAACAAAAACTTAGCTTATGTTGGTCTTAACAGGGAGCAGCTGGATTCAATGAGTTATGTCATATTCACTGTCGCCACTAGAGGGCAGTGTATCTACCCAAATCAATAAAACTAAATGCAAACACTTTCAAAATAAACCATTATAATGCCACTTTAATTAAACGAATACTAGAAGCGGCAAAATATAATTTGAATCTTTTTTTCTAATTGAATTCGAGTTAATCGATTAATCGTTGCAGCACTAATTTTATGCCCAGTCGCTAATACCTAACTGAATTACCTTCTCCTGTTAGAACCCCTGTTGATGAAAAGCGGCCAAGTTAACTGAGGCCTCGAATAAAGTAACCGAATATAATTGCGAGTGTGACAATATATCGATATGTCACTGTTTTATAATAGAACCAATGGGTTGCTAATTTTTTTTTTTTTTTTTTTTTTTTTTTTTTTTTTACACCATATCAATATTTTCCACTAGAATGGTGTCTATGTTAGCTCACTGGCTAACAATGACGGCCCTAGACGTCCAGTTCATTTTGACTGGGAGAAGTTGTAGAAGTTCAACTCTGTGCTCTTCTATATATCCTCAGATTGTATGTAGCTCCAACACCTGAAATTTTCTCATTGCCCAGTGAGTCATCAAAAGTTCAGTGGAGTGCGTAATTCAAATAGTCCACCAATCCATCCTTACCCGTTTACTAGCGGTTCAAAATCACACGTGCATGGAGTTCAACACTCAAGAACCCAGACAATAGCGGAAGCCCCTCATCCTCCCGCAGGTGCTTTCCTGCTCTCATCCAAAGCTGCTGCGTTTGTTTACAGCCCTGAGGATTCGCCGCTTTGACCCGCGGCGTAGCGATCGCTGCTACCAAGCCAACCTCTGGCTGCAGACCAATTATGGACTGACTTTAAAAGGCTCCGGTTGAATGGTAAAGATTTACACCGCCATCGCTCTGATCTCAGACCTGCGCTCTGTCCTGACTGTCAGGATAGGGAGATGTATCGATGAGAGACTTAACACGAAGACGATGGGCTTCATTTCGTCAAAGCAATGACACAAAAGCACTCAATGTCTTTGGTCCGGATCAAAGTTTTCTTTTTTCGGTGCGTGATCCTGATGCTGATGCCTAGGGAGCAGCGATGCTCTTTTCGAATCAGAGGGAAGCGGGTGGCTAAGGCAATGATCTAATCGACAGGCTGATTAGATCACCTCCCTCCTGAGATAAGAGTGGAAGGAGGTGCTTGTGCAATAAAAGTTAGCAGCTTGACCCAATGCGACCAGCTGCTGCTGCCGCCGCCGCAGATGTGGCCTTTGCTGTTGAGCTGTGGCAGAGCTTGGGGGGCTGCCGGGAAAGCAATACACTGAGGCCTCCGTCTTTTTGTCTCGGTGGGGGCCTTATGTCTGTATGGCGGGATGAGGGTAAAATACTGAACCTCGTGTGTGTCCATTTTTGTTTTGTATTGTTCTGATTGTGAGCTCTTGGGGAGTATTAATGACACTGTGTTATCAGGTTCACATGCAAATGTGTTATCAGCCTTAAATGTTCTGATGTCTATCTTCTACTCCGGGAGATGTGGCCAATTTCAGCAATTGTAAAAGGATGCTGTGTGTATTTAATAGTGTACAGTTTTTGCTGTGTCAAGGTTTTCCATTTTAGAAAACGGTCAAAAGAATTATAGCCTCAAAGATGAATGGGTTTTACTTAAGAGTTCAAAGAACCTTGGACCTGCTCCGCTCCGGGTTCTAATCCCATCGATATCCCATTAGCATCCCCTCTTCAGGTCCCCGCCACATAAAAGGAAACGTGCCGGTTCCCCCTCTCTCTGATTCTGTCACTCTGGCAGACCAGAGAGAGGATCTCCACAATGAGTAAATGTGTAAGAGCCAGAGGGCTAACCCGAGTGTCCTCACAAATATCCTCTGTGTGCGGAGGGGAAAAAAAAAAACAAGGGAGGGCCCCCAGCCTCCCTGGGAAGTATCAAACCGGAGGCCCACGCAGCCTGCAGTGAGAGAGCTTCTAATTAGCCTCTTTGTTGCAACTTGAATGGCTCGCCAGCGATTGGCAAAAGGGGCCCCAGTGGAGTGATAGCGGCACGCTAAGAAGCTAGTCATAAAAATTAGCCCATTCTCTCCGCCGTCACCTACTACAAAGGCGCTCTCAGGTAGGAAAGTGAGGCCAGTGGAAGCTCGTAATCTGTCGGCCTGTCAAGCAGCCGGAGAGCAGGTGGATCCTAAATTAGCCGTCATTGCTATGTGCTGTCACAAGACGACAACAACAGTAGATGCACAATTATAGTCTTGGAACGAGGGTGTCCATGCTTGAGTCTTTCCGTGCTATTTACAATGATAGATGTCCAATCATGTGTTTGCAACAGGTAGATGTCCAATCCATTTGAACTGGGACGGCTGCCAGCTAATGAATGTTTGCACGGCCAGCCCTTCCAGTTCAAATGGATTGAACTTCTATTGCTGTAAAATTTAGGACCCTGGAGCATTTAAATATGTTTTCACGTGCAGTATTTGGTGAGGGTTTTTCTGGGCTTTGACTGATGACTGAAATAAAAGTATTGGAAGACTTCAAAAAATTCCTTCATGTGTTAAAACTACTTTGGGCGCATTTCCGCCTGGTGAACATCGGAGAGTGATGATGATGATTGTCAAGGTGGCTCAGAGCTTCCTCGATCCTGAGCGCACGGTTCTTAGATGAGCTGTAATCCTGGAGGGATCAGTTGGGTAAATCACGGCATGAAGCTTAAAACCATAATTGATTTATGTATTTGCTGACCAAAGACGCCCGCTGAGATTAAGATGAGGTAGAGAGCTGATGATGGATAGAGTCGCCCCCCGGACATGCCAGCTGGCGGTGGGGGGCAGCGTATGCTTGGAGATGTAAAATATTGAGGAAATGATGCTGATCGCCGTAGTTGATTTTGACACCAGTATGTAAGGCTTAATTTGATGCTTTGCATGCTCCTAGCTGAGTGTGATTCAATTGGAAATAACAATGACATTGTCTTACAGTGAAATATTTAACCTGTTCACAAAGAGGCAGAGGCGCGGAGACCAAAGCCCCTTTTTGATTTATATCCAGCTAAATTCCCGTGTAATATGACGCGGCAAAGACATGGGGAGATGTACTGGGAATTACTCGGGTTGGACACCTTCAGACTAGTCCCATGTTGGTGACTGCACTCTCTGCACATGGAGGGCAAGAGAACATGATTTTATAAACCGGACATTAGGTCATTTCATCGGTACAAAATAAACCAAACATTTCCAAAGATGGACGATGAGCTGACTCTTCCTCGACTCTAAGATTCATTTCATTATGTTTCCAGTTTAATTTTGCAATCTTTTCAGTTTGCCATGTTGATAATTGTGTTTACCAATTTTTGTCTTACTGCGAAGGAAATGACAACCGGTCTGCCATGATATTTAATTCATCAGCCTTCGTGCTGGGACTGGGGAATGAACCAGCTGCTTTCATGCATGCTGCGTCCCGGTGAAGTCCCGGACATTATGCCATGACATGACCTGGTTATTGTCATTGATATGTTCATGTCAGTTGACACGGTAAATTGCTTTTAAACAGAAGGGCTACCAGTTTAAGTCCCGGAGTTCAGCGTATGTCTGAAAGGGGCACAAGTTGCATGATGCTGCGTTTAACTGACTAGTAAAAATATGAAACGTTTAATTATGAGTAGGCGGTTGAACGAGTAAATGACTTGTCTCACACATCACTAATATACTTTTATAAATGTGTATATTATATATGTATATATATATATATATATATATATATGTGTGTGTATGGCGGAAAACACTCAGGCGACTTGAAGTTCTGCTCTGAGACCCCCAATTTGGCCAAATTTAAGAATTATCCTATATGTGTGTGTGATATCATTGAAAAGCTTAAAATCTCAATTTTCTGGGGGAAGAAGAATTTTGAACAGCAGGGCATTTAAAAAAAAAAACAAAAAAAACAAACAAACAAAAAACAATTTTTAAACTCCCAAACCTTAACTCATGGTGAGAGCATGAGAGAGCATAATTAAAGACACATGAGGAAAAGCGGCATGAAAGATGAATGAATGAATGATTTTAACGAGATATTATCGCGTACTTACCTTGTTTCGATCCAAAAATGCCGTGTAGCATATCTCACCGAGTGTCAAGACACAGCTGTGAATGGCCAGAGCGAGAGTTTTGGGGGATTTTATTGGTAAAACACGGTAATATAACAAGGGTCTCAATGCAGAAATTGCAGACATCAAGGAGTGGTCGAGATTTTCTTTTTGAAATATTTACATTTCAAAACTTTTTTTTTCAATTTTTCTTTTTTTGGATTGATTATTTCTCATCTAAAATATCGGGGAAAATGCGAAATGCGAGTGAATAATTTTGTAAATCGTTTTTTTTTTTGTTTTTTTTGTGTAAACTACTAAAAATCAATGATCATAAGCAGGGGTGCACATAAGTCGTCCGCATGCGTGCATGCGTACTGGACGTAGACAAACGCGCTGGCCCTCAACGGATGCCATACGCTTTTGCGTACCGATGGCCGACCACTGTATTTGCCGCGGACACGAGAAAATCACTTCTCAAAATGTCAAAGAGGCAGGCCCCACTGAGTAATTATTTCCGTGTTCCCCCACCCCCGTCAAAAGACAGACAGATGACAGAGACGTCACCGGAGCTACCGAAAAAAAGGAATTTTGCTGAAAAGTGGCTGCAGGAGGTACCATGGCTAGAAGCAAATGATGCTTGCATGGAAATGTGGTGCAACATTTGCCGTGACAATCCCAATGTCGCTAATAAGAGCAGCGCATTTTATGTTGGGTCAAAGAATTTTAGCCATCCAAACTTTGAAAAGCACGAAAAAAACAGAGCATGTGGCAATCAAGCAAACTATCGATGTCAGACACGACCCCACTCGCCCTATGGACAAGTGGCGGAATAAAGTTATTATAGAACAGTGCCATGCACTGACAAACGTGTTTTTGCCCGCATTTCACAAAGCTAAACATGCATGTTTAATGAGCTCTTATGAGGAGGACATCCCACTTTTACAAGCTTGGAGTTAATGTGGGAGCCGAATATGAATGCCCTTTATTTTGAATTAGTGCTTTTATGTTTATTTCTTTACATTTCACTTCAAAGTAATGGCAATTTTGTTGTGCCAGTTGATGTTAATCGAGCATTAATTTTTATGTAATTAATTAAAGGTAATTGGCTCTAAGTAAAGCTTGTCATAATTTTATTGCATTAGGCAGGTCGGCTCTCAAGCTCAATGAGGACCAAGTCACATCTCCAGGTCCTCCTCTGAGAACCCGGGCAAAAAAAATATGTGCACCCCTGATTATAAGCTAAAAATGACAGACATTTCGAATAATAAATATAATTCTTTTTATGGCCGGGTTGAAACACAAGCGGTTGCGTGGTGTCTGTAAACGGGTGTCTCCTGGGTAAAAGGGGCAAATTAAAAATAGTTCGGGGGCTTGGTGCGCCATGAAACTGCCATGGCGGCATATAGACATATTGTTCCATCAAACACAACAGTTGTTTCGGCTTAAAATACAGCAGTTTATTTTAAAGCGGGGTGCAAGAGCAGAAACTGCTTTTTCAGCCTGTCTGTGTTCTCCGCCATTTATATAATTATTATTATTATTTTTTAAATAATAAAGACATGTTAGACTCTCACTGATGATTGATAGCTAATGCTATCTGTGCTAACACAGCAACAGCCTCATTGTAGTACTTCTGTGTAGATGCTTGAAGTTGGCTGTCAAGTCATCAGAGTAGCAATGCTGTAGAAATCACACTAACTGTAGTGTTTTAATCTAGTGAAGGTTTGTAAACAAGTGGTTCCATATGTCGAGACAAGAAATGATTTTGTTGGCTCATTCCAACCACAGAAAAATATTTTTAATAGATCGCAATGGTCACATTACTACGGAATTCTGTTTGACAGCATGCGAATGAGTTTTCTTTCAGCTAACATCAGTATGCTTGTAACTTCATAGAAATACACTGTAACTGATTTGTTGGCCTTGGTCGTTTGTACTGTAAATTCTTAGAATACAGATGAAAAGATGGCTGTTATTATTGAGGTTAAATTCAGAATAATTGGAAGGCTGTTTGTCAGCTCGCTTGATCAGAAATAAGTTGTCCTTCTCACCTTTTTGAATGACTTTAGAATTTCCGACTGAGCCTTTAACAACGAATGACATTAGAAAAAAGGTGGCTTGTTTTTCGAAATTAGTTGAACTGCTTCATCTTGACAGTTGATGTATCCCGTCCTTCGTGCTGTCAGGCATCTTCAAGGTCTCCCTTGACCGCTTTCAGATTGTTTTGTGTTTGTCTGTTTGTCCCTGGGCGAGCACAGGCAAGAATGGGCTAGTAAAAATGAGTCTGTGGTGGTGTTGGGGCTTTAAGAAGGGTGGGGGGGAGAAGCCATTCCATTTTGTGGACTGATCGCTGAAGCCGGTGGCTGTGGCACGTCATGACTCAAGCAGCATCATTTCTGTCACTGCTGTCTCGCCGCCGACCTTACAAATGGCGCTGTATATTTGCCGCCATATGCCATTAGGCATGCAGTAAAGCAGGGCGGCACACCATTCCCTCCCGCCGCTGCCACACTTCTGTCCCTGCTTTCACCTTTGGGAAAGGAAAAGCAGATTACAGTGGCAGTTCTCGCCGGCTGATGGTTTTGTTCTTTTCTTCTTTCCTCCTTCCTCTGCACCCCCCAAGCGCCGCTTGTGTTTTACGGAGTGCTGCTAGTGGCGCAGACCTTCCCTCAGCAGGTGTTTGGGTGCTTATCGGCCACGTCTTGCGCCCTTATCTCTGGCCCTCAGTTTCCTGCATCCTCTCACTTGCATGCCTCCGAGCAGGGATATATTTCACTTAGCCTCTGACCTGAAACCTCCCTCTTCGTGTCTTTTCTTCTCTCAGCCTCCTCTCGTGCTGCCTTATGGGCTCACTTAGAGGCGATGGCTCACCGGCGGACACAACCAGGCTGAGGAGATGTTACCTGCTATGCACTTAAATCATTCAATATGATGGATTGATGTATGTATGTATGATGTACCCCCTCTATCACCAAAATACCCTGTAATACTTTGAATCACAACAATACTGACACTACAGTCTCGAACTTTATTTATTGTTCATTTATTTACTTAATGTAATTTATGGACTATAAGTAGCACACAACATTTTTCTATAAAACTGCACTTTTACATATATTAGCTAAGCAGGACTATAAACTGTAGGTGTCAGGAATATAAACTGTAGGTGTCCTCATTGCTTGCCCCCGCCCCCCCAAAAAACTATAATTTGCAGGGATTAAAGCTGAGGAAAACAAAAAATAGTGGTTTATACTTAGGAAAATATGGTATTTTCACCACATAAACAATGTTTAGACTGTTTTTGATAAGTGACTGTAGTATTTTTATTTTTTAAATAGGCACTTGGCTTGCACTATAAAGTATCTAATTGCACTAGTGCTGCAATGATTAATTGATTAACTCGAGTAATTCGATTACAAAAAAGATTTGAATTAAATTTTGCTGCTTCAAATATTCGTTTAATTAAAGTGGCATTGTAATGGTTAGTTTTGAAAGTGTTTGCATTCAGTTTGATTGACTTGGGTGGATACACTGCCTTCTAGTGGCGATAGTGAATATGACATAACTCATTTCACATGGCTGATCTAGCTGCTCCCTGTTAAGACCAACATAAGCTAAGTTTTTGTTTGGGCTAATTTTTTTTAATGTTCTCGTCATTTAGTTCATAGGTACATTTAGCCATTTTTGTGGGAATATGTGTTTGAAGCATTTGTTAAGGGCATTGTTTAAAAAAAAAAAAAATGTTAGCCTTTTATAGCATTTAAGCTTGTGTACTTTTGCTATGTAAGTTAGCCAATTGTCCTTTTGTTATACTTACATCCACATTTATTCATTTATTTATTTATTTTTTATACCGTTTGAGGCTCAGCTAAGGTATTTGAATTTTTTGTTCCTTATTCATTTACTCGATTATTCGAACTAAGTAGTTCATTGATTAATCGACAACTAAAATAATCGATAGCTGCATCCCTAAATTGCACAAAGCCAAACACCTATTATGAGTTTGGATTTGAAAATAAAAAGTTGTTCTGTCATGTTTTCAAAAGGTACTACAGATTTCATGTTTTCAAAAGGTACTACAGATGTCAATGTTGTCAGAACATTTTCTATCAATTAAAACAAAAACACAGTTGTTGATTAGAATGTGGCATATTGAACATATGTCATCTGTTTTAACAGACTAGTATTTTTTTATTACATGGAAATAACTGCATTTGAAAATCTGCGGTTCAAAAACAAGTGAATTTGGCTCAGATTCAAACAAAAGGTATTTCCAGGCCCTTCACACTTTGAGCAGGAATCACACATATACAGGCACTTGGTGATGGAGGCAGGGGGAAAAAATTCCAACAAGGAAGAAACCTTCAACAGATTTGTACTTTTCTGTTTCTCTGTATTACAAAACTGTAACACTTGGTGACATGGTGTTTGGCAATGGTGGTTTTGATCCATCTTTTTGTCAGACTGATTGGTCCCAGGCCTGAACATTTTTGCCCACCTTCCCTGCTCCCACGTCCCTTGCCAGGGACAAAGGCTAAAGTGTCTCAGGACAGGGTTGCGCTCCTGTTCTGGAGGGGGTTGACCCCATCAGAAAGCGTGACAGGGACCCTTCTTTTTTTCGTTACTAATCCCCCTTTCTGAGTTGGCCCAGTGGGGAATAGAGCCCACTGCCTAACGCCCTTGAGGGCTTCTATTGTGAGCATCAGGCTCTGTTACAGTACGCTGGACGCAGAGGTCTCAGGACCAGATTAACACCGGTGTCGGCCCTGCACCCGTTATTTACAGTATACATTTTCATTGGCTGGGTGAAATGGGAGCCTGCCGTGGATGAGGATCCGGAAGGGTATTTGAGGGGATGACCACTGTTTGTGTTCAGTCAGGCCTCCATTATAGGTCAAAGAGCATCGGGGTTGGCAAGGGGGGGGGGCAGGGCTTACAGACCTGACTTTTGTCTGGATGATGGGGGAAGTTGCAGCTTGGTAAGGAAACGCATGCATTCTAAACCAAAGTACTGAACGGGTTAAAATGTACATTAATATTTTATAGGGCAGTCATTGAACTCATTGATTGCCATTGACGGCGCTACACGTCCTATCCATTTTGACTGGGATGGGCGAATGAACATTTGTTTATTTACCTTTCACAGTCAAAATGGACTGGAAATCTAGCACCTTCAATGTCACTGAAAAATGAACATTCATGGACAAATAGGGTTGTGATGTTTTCGCAGTCGTCAACTATTTTGCAACTAAGGATAAGCGGTACAGATAATGGATGTTTTTGAAGTTTATCCAACTGCAACCACTTGTGTATTTATTAATTAGGCAAACTACTTGTCAATTGTGAAATGTCTCAGTACATGATTAAAGTATGTATCAGGCAGAGCTGTTTTGAGAGCGAAAGCCAGGACTCCTGACAGTAAAAGGGCTCTTAGTCTGTTTAGTTTAGTTGACAGTTAAAGTGATAATTCAACACCAGTACAACTGGGATATGTCCTGCGCTGACCTACAAAAGTTGACCCTCTATAGCAGGGATCCACAAACTTTCATTTTAGGCTGTGTGTGGGGGAGAGGGGTAAGGCCCATCTCTTTTGGGATGTTGAAAGGGGTTGCGAGCATTTAAACAAATGGGTGCTGTAGCGCAGGGATTCCCAAACTGTCCAGTATCTCACATAAGGATTGCAATTTTCCTAAAATAAAGGTTAGTTTTTAAAGTGAATTTTACTCCATGTCACCAATTCCCATTTTAAGATTGTTGGCAGTAGCGCAACCATCTGCCTAATCTTGCTCTAATCTTAGCGTCAACCTTCCACCGTGAAGTACCACATGACCGGGGTTGGAGGGGAATCACCCACCACGACGCACTATAAAGACAGCAGCCGGAACAGATTTTATTATTTTTACTGGGACAATGACAGTAGGGGTGAGAGGTCAGCAGGCAAGAACTTTACAGATGTTTTTTTTTTTGGGGGGGGGGGGGGGGGTGCACACCCTTTGCCACCCAGCTCTCACACCTATTGTCCAGTGTGAACACAAAGGCCGCTGTCAAACTGTCCAGTGGTCAGCGCTTTGACCCAGCCTGCCAAATCAAGCAAAGTAATGGATCTATTTTCTTCTGTGGGCTAGTATTTTTGTGTGTGATAAAACCTAAAGAGCCAATAATATTGGCAATAACAAAGAATATAAAAAACAACAACTTAAATACTTTTATGGAATAATTGCTTCCTACTGCATTATTAACCTTTTATAAGGCAAGTGACTACTTTTGTTTAGTAATGTGGCTCACTGACATATTTTGGAAATGTAAAATGATCCTGAATGTTTGCGAAATAAATCTTCTCACTGCTTCAGGTGGGCAACATACATCCTCAGGGACCTGACCCACCCTTGACAGTTGCAGTTTCAAGTGTTACCCTTTGGCAGTTGAATCTAAAATGTAGATAATAATAGTAATGCAGCACCTTGGTGCAATAATTGGTCCTTTGCACTAAGCAACACTGCTGCGACCGGGCTGGACCGAATAGGCCTACTCCGGGTAGAGTGGGGTGGGTCAGTGGACATGGTGCAGCTTTCACATGGCCCTGAGGTCCTGACCCCCACCTTTGTTGGCCGTATTCAACCCCCTCGTCCGCCCTCCTCTTAGCGAATCCCGAAGCCCTTTGAGCAGAGCCCTCAACCCCCTGCCGAGCGCGCCGCTTCAGCACATTAATAGTGGCACTGGAACTAATTGCTCAAACTTAGATGTGCTTGAGACCCTCCGATTGCCTCAGCTGCCAGCGCGTACACAAACATAAACCACCGCCCCCCGTCCCTTCAATCCCTCGCTTTCACAACTCTCCACCCTGAACAGAAGAAAACCTTCAAAAGAAGAATTGGGAAAATTACCGTCTCCGGTGCCCAAAAGGCTCTTGTCCTTCGGCAGCCGTTGTCTCTGGCTTTGTGTGTTGGTAAACAGCGCCCGCCTTCCTTTACTAGTGGACCCTCATACATTGGATCGCCGCCGCCATTTTGCCACGCCAATGATTGTGCCAATCGCCGATCTCCATCATATTTCACTGTCTCCATGCGTGATTTGAACTGTGTTCAGAGAGTGCAAGGAGGTGTCTAGAGCCAGACTGTTGCAGTTCACACCGTTACGTCTGTTGTCTCCTTGGATGTCCCGAGTATTGCGCCTGTTCAAAGAGGAAAGACGGCCTGTAAGGTGTTTTTATGATTTTATTGACTCTGGAAAAGGCATTGTTGGTAAGGTGTCAGACTGTTAGCTCTGTCGAGACTGCACAGTCGCTTGGTGTTAAATTGGGGCACTAGAACTGGATTAAGAACTGTACAGTTGCAATGGGCACTCTCAGTGGGGATGCGCAGCTCGTCAACTAATTGATGTGTTTGCTTGTCTGATGTAAGTCTGTACTTTCGCTGTTGGACAGATTTTCAAACACAGCAAATCTATTTGATAATTGTATCAATTCATGGAAACGAATACAAACAGATTGCTTTCCTGACCTCATAATTTTATGCGCAAATCCCACGCAGGATTCTAACCCGGGACGCTCAACTATGCAGCAGAAGTGCAAACCACTGAATGAATGGTGTGCAGTGTTGAATAATACATACGTAGAAGTTGAACCCTCAAATTCAAACCTAATGGGTTGTCGGAACCAACTTTTCAAACCCAAAACGCGAGGGACGCGCTTCGACCCAAATAAAATGAAGAAATCTGACGCAAGGGGACGGCCCGGCAGAGCAACGCCTTCTGCCTTGTTGCTTCTCCGTGACTTGACACACAACCGACGTGCACGTGCATAATATCAGATTAGCTGCGATTCAAGTTGTCGGCCATATTTTGTTTCCCACTCGCAGTCTGAATGATGAAATTCTCCTTCAGAAGTGAGTGGTAGCGGTAACTTTTTTAAGAACTATGACTGATCGATCAAAGGTAAGCACTCCTTGTCGTGGTCTGAGTTATTTTTATTTTTTTTAATTTAATTTAAATTTTTACACACCCACTATGGCATGATTCCTAATAATCCCTCTTCTGTATTACAAATATAGAATAAACACTCAGATAAAATGACAGATGTGTGCACAGCCCCTGCGTCTTACAGGCACAATGAGGAAGACTGAACTTTATCCGCCTGTAGCCACAATATGCAGGAACACTGCACAAACATTACACGGCAAACATCCTAATCCCGACTCGCAGTCTACATCTGGATGTCTTTTGCTGTTATTTTTGCCATTGACTTTTTTAATGAATTGAATGAACATGCTGCCTAAATTGAAATAGCCTACATGAGCAGTAGTTTAGAGTACCAAAAGTGATATGGTATATATGTATATCTTTCATATCAGTGACTGTGAGGCTTTAGATGAAGTGAGCAGATTTATGGATTCAGATCAATGTCAGCTTTAATCTCCTGTGGATTTAAAATGAAAGATCCGGTTACACAATACACCATCTTGACCCACTGTGTCCATTCTGGTGGAATCTTAAATGTTGCGATACTAAAAGTGCGATTTCTCACTGAACAGATTGTGGGAAATGACTGTACATGTGTAGCTTTAAAAGGTGGGGCCTGATGTGGACGTCAGCAAATGAGTGCATTGTGCGCTTAGGATTGTGATAATCGATTAATCTTAAAATCAACTCTCGGTTTTAACCGTAACACAAATATGTCAGTTAGCCATATGGTAGATCGTAAGAGGAGCTAATGTTAGAGCTAATCTGTTCCTAAGCGTCAACATCAAAATTGTCTGTCCACAAAGTTGCTCTGTCAAGTAGGGCTTTCCCAAATGACTATTTTTCTCCCGATTCGTGAGCAGCCTTTTTTTTTAACGATTTGTCGACTTATCTAGTAATTTTTTTTTTTTAACTAGTAAGTTTTTGTTGACACTTACTAATTTAGAAAAAAAAACATTTTGGAACACTTAAATTCTTTATTAAAGTACAAATAAACATGTAAATAACTAAATTAAATCACAAATAAACAATGAGGTCAAATGCTAATAGAATTAACAGTGCAAAAGAAGCAAATGTAAACATTCTAAAACAATCCTTAAAAAAATAAACAGAATTATCTAGCATTAATATTATAGTATACTACTATAAATAATATTATTATAACAATTATTCATTGCCAATCAGATTTTTCATAAAGGTATAGTTTTAAAGCTATTCTTAGAAGTGATAAGAACAATCATACAATCACATCTACGTCATGCTGAATCAGTTTTGAAGATTCCGTGGGTTTTTCTGGCTTCATTTTGCAGTTTTAACTTCGTCAACACACTGCTGACTTCAACCGCAACTCTTGAGGTTTTTTCGGAACCGGAACTTCGATGATGGCGCCGCCCATATTTCGCTCAGAAAACTTGTCTATATATTTTTTTTCGTTCATTTTTTCGTTTGCAAATGCTGTTAACAAGCGATTTTTCATATTTGAAGTGTCACATTTTAACCGCAAGTTTGCGTTTATGAGAAGACCGCCAATGTTTTATAGCAGGCTAAAGTGGTTAGTAGGCTGTCTTTTTTCCCCCATTAGCCTCAATGTAGCAATGCTAACGTTTACAGTGTTTAATATAGATGTGTTTCCTTATTTTGTATGGCTATGAAAGGAACTGGAATCTCATATGCCATTAACACGCACGTGTACACGCACGCACAATTGTATGCACGCACTTGGCGATAAAACGCAGCCGTGAAAATTACCGCCCTCATTTTTATTTACCGTGCGATAAATGGATTTATTGCATATCGCGATGGGCTTAGCAACTTCAATCAAAAATGTCGTTAGCTAGTTAGATGGGTTTACGATCTGCCAGCTTGTTGTGTCCTGTCGGCTTCCAAAATTACAACTGTGTGACGGCGGTTTAGGTGTTCATTCACGACCAACGTGCAGCCTGGTATGCTAGCTTGGCATTGAAGAGACAGGACACAACAGTGTACCCTCCTTTGTTTCGTTGAAATAAGTCAATGTTTTGACCACTCTGGTGCGCTTTTTTGGTTGTTTGCCGCTTTCCCCGCTTGCATACCGAGCGTCCACCATTCTCAACTTTCCACGCATATATTTTTCGAACCTTTCATTAACCGTTGACAGGATGTTGTGCTCGTCGACGCATCTACGTCATCGATGACGTCAACTACATCGACTTGTCAGGACAGCTCTACTCTCAAGGTTGAGAATCCTATCCAGCAATGGAAGAAAAACAAAACAGCAGCAGTCTTGATGGAGGCTTTTCTATTTAAAATGCAAGTCTGCTTTCTTCAACATACCTACAGTACATATTCTTCTTGTGAAACTCCTAAAATTTGTTCCAAAAAGTCACAAAGGAGTTCCTCTTTTGACGGTGGTTGAACTGGGGTGAGTGAAGTGCGCTAACGGAAGATATCCGTGCGCAGGGACATAAAATTCTTTGACATGTGGAAAAAATGTATTTGTTGCAGAACTAAGGCAAGTGTTCCACTCTGAATAAAAGTTTTTTTTTTGCCGTGCGATGAAAAGACCTCTTGTCGGCAACAACCTTGCAGCAACTATGGTTAAGTGCTGTGCGCATATAGCATAGTGACGATGTTAAATTTGTGAACATAGCTTGAATGCATTTTCACCATGTGTCTTTTTCTTAAACGTGATTCAAAGCGAACTCCTCTAGCTGCTTTGTTATTAACTACAATAGCAAAGCGCCATTTTTACACATTTAAAGCAGGATTTGCCGTTTGTTCCCCCTATCTCTGAGACATCCTTGAACGTGTTTTGTTTGACTATGTGGCCATTTTGTTCGAAGCAAAAAATTCTAACCATTGTCAGTTCCTGTATTTTTTTTTTTTTTTTAAAGCTAAACTGTTGTGTGACAGGAGGAAAAAATCAATTCCTTTTCTATGGGACTTATTTTGTTTATGGTGCAATATTCGTTCACATTTACAACACCACTTTATGAGGAAAAAAATGATCTAAACAATGTATTTACTGTGCTTATTTTGCGATTAATTAATTAATTTTTTAAATCAAAATTTTCTCAAAATCAATGACCAATTGCCACTAAAGTTTGAGACCAGGGACAGTGAACCAATGCAAACAATGGATGATAATTATGACTATTTTCATGTTCCTGCATTTCTTTTAAATGACACCAAAAAAATACAGTTATCTCCGGATGTCAGTGTAGTACAATACAATTCATCCTTATTTGTCATGTTTGCTCCATGTGTTGACATCTTCGACTGTGTAACGCCACTAATTAAACCTGTCCGGTGCCAGTATGTGAGCATAGTTTCAGTCGAGATTACGCTTCTGATTATTATTATTATTGTTGAAGTCTCATTTGCGCACTTTCCAATAACAGAGCAGAACAATCAAGGTGGCGTTTATTAAAACACGTCGTAGAGGCGCAATCCTCGCCAGAAGGCACGCACGTCCAAGTATTAATAAAAAGATAAGAACTGTTTGTTTTACTGACGTATTATTCGGGGATGAAGGCTCCCTCGCGTTCAATTCCTTTTTATGTTTGGAATAATAAAGAGTAAGGTGTTTTTGTTCGCGTGCCAGGAGCAACTTCCTGCTTTGTGGTTTTTGATCTTATTCAGCATGTGGTGCAATGTGCTCAGGCCTCCCAATAAGGAAGTGATTGTGTCACAGAGGAAGAGCATCCCTCATTCGAGCAAGTTTGCGTTTATTCTTAGAGCTGCTAAGTTCACTGAAGTCCATTATCGAAAGGCACTGAAAAATGATATGTGTCGAGTGAAAACTGGAGTAGAAAAATGTACACAAAACAAACACAGAACACATTTCAGAAAAGCACAATCATTAAACAAAATGACTTTCATAGTAGGGGTCCCCAACCATTGGGCCACAGACCGGATGATAAATAATTGATTAACGACCACATTTTGACCCTTGCCTCTTGACACACCAATCTAGCTGCCTACTCTATTGACAAGTCCAAGTTGAGATATGTGGACGTCTCTCTCTAGTGGTGGCTGCCATGAATGAGGTGTTTACACACCTCAGTAGCAGCCCAGCGTAAGTCAATGTTAACCATAACGTTAGCTGCCTGCTGCTGGCTGTGTGCTGCGGGCGGCATACCTCAGCAATGGATTTGTTCCCAGTACTGTATATAACAAGCCCACACGCTAGTGAAGAAAACTGTAAAATAGACGTCTTTGGACGGCTTTGTACAGGCAAAAGTCCACCCGACAAGTCAGAAGAGGAGCCTACGCCAAGTCCACTCTGCATAATGTGTGGCCGAAAGTTACCAAACGAGGCAATGAAGCCATCAATGCTGCTTCAGCGCATAGAGACTAAGCACCCTGAAATAATGGATAAGCCTTTGGAATTTTTGAGACATAAACACGAGCACGAAGGCAGAAACAATTAGTGAGGGTTACCGTATCAACAAAAGCGAATGACTGAGAGCATCATACCTCGTGGCGAACTATATTGCTAAAGCTAAGAAACCCTTCACGATTGGAAAAGAACTCATTATGCCTGTGACCAGGATATTTGCCGTCAAGTTTTAAGAGGGGCTGCTGTGAAAAAAAGTTAATTCAGCATCTGGTGAGTTAAATTTTACCTGCAATTAACGTTCCTATTTAGCCCTGTTGTGTTATTTAATATTTACTGTATTTTTCGGCCACACATTGGCGGTCCGTGAAAAAAAAGCCCACAACACACCGGTTCGTGGTTGGGGACTACTGCTTTAAAGGACACATTTACCTCATTAGCTGCCATAGACGCCGCTAGACGTCCAATCCATTATGGACTGGGATGGGCGAATGAACAAATTTTTATTCGTTAATTGCATTGAAAGATGAGCATTCACAGCCAGTCCTCAGAGTTTAAATGAAACTTGTACTATAACAAATGTTAATATTGTGGGCTTGTGGCCTACATGACCCGATGTCAACATACTATGTGAACACCAGGTCTTTATTGGGTTGTGTTTTTTTTTTTTTTTTTAAATTACCCAAAAGTTAAAGAAAAGTATGTATTGAGTGTAAAGCGATAAGACCTTACGGGCTTCAACAAACAAAAACTGGAGCGGCTTTAATTTAGTTGAATACTCCTGTGCGAGTATGTGGTAGAATATTTGGCGTCCAGCAGCTTGCCTTTGCTTGTCAGCTCCTAGCTGGTGATAAGACATTACCTCGTGTACAAACTTTTTTTTTTTTCAAGGGTTAACTCCTCCCCCTCACACACATTGGCAATCAACTGCCCCTTCCTTCAGAACCCAACTGACATGTTTGGAATGGATGCTTTGGTCGATGCCCATTGTCCGGCGGTCAAGCCTCGCACGGCTCAGGACAAAGGTCATTCATGGCGACAGCATAAAGCTCCGGCCATTAGCGCTTGATGAATGACCTGGCCTACCGGTCAAGCCTTGACCTCCCTTGCCCCCACCCTCCTCTGTGTCCTAATCCACTCCTTGCGAGGTGAGGATTCCAGTTGGTCAAGCTTTACTGTATCTGTTTGCCTACCGGCTGCTGTTAGATGCGTACACATTTGCAAAAACACACATAAGTGCACACAGGATGCTCTCTGTCCTTATCTCTGCTGCTTTTAGGACAGCTGTTGAGTGCAGGCAGCTGACCTCTGACCCCCCTCCCTCCCAGCACCGCTAGGTTCTCTCCTTCCCGCCAAACACCAGTACAACCAGCGCGACAACCCCCACCCCTCAATAAATTCCTTCCCCCATCGCAACTGTGCGGCTCCTTTGCACACCCATTTTTAAAAAATCTTTATATTTGTCTGCAAAACGCCAACATACAGTATTTAATACAACACATTTCTTCCTAGTAATTTCAAATATAAGAGAACTAATCGGGCAAAACAGATATTAAAGCATTGGTTGCCTTCAACCGTGATAGACATCCAGTTTATTTGAACCCAATTCAGATGGATTGGACCTCTAATTGTGACAAACTCAATTTAACTAAATAATTAATCTCTGTTCATAGCCCACCAGCCCCTTTCAAAGGGACCAGGAAGATGTAAGAGAGTGGGATTTTTTTAGGTCAGGCAAGGACCTGAAAAGAAAGTATTTACTTACTTTTCATCTTTGGCAATACTTCTTTCCTTTTACCTTAAACTATTTGTTCTTCTTCATGGGGCAGTTTTTGGTTTCCACCTAGAGGGCTCTTTAAATTTCTCTTGCACAGAACAAATGTCCGCATAAACACACAAATATAACAGGAATGAACACTGTCCGGCTAGGTGATGCTTGTTAACACCGGAAAGTTGAGTTTAACATGTTGGGGAAGTTTCATCTACTAGCCTAAGCTTCAAAACACAAGCATGTTCCGAGTTGAACTACACAATCTCAAGAAAAAGCGTTGGTAATACTGGAAAGTTCAGTTTGTTCTGCAGTCAATTATCATTTGTGTACTTTAGAATTCTTTTGATAGACGAGGCAAAGTAAGAAACAACCAGGGTGTCATGTGAATTACAAAATCTAAAGAATTCCTTGAGAGGGTTTCAAACATAGGTATTTTAATCCACATGGTAAAAAAATGACTATGCTGGCATAAATGATTTTGGAAAAAAAACTATCATTGCCATTTTCGGAGGGGTTTGCGATATATTGCAATATTAAAACTATAAGAACCTTAATAGCTGTTTGGGATCGGCCTGAACGATATTAAAAAAAAAAAAAAATTGCAATAAATATTACCAAGGCTCAACACTTACTTTTTGCATTGGTTGCACTGGTATCTCACCTAACTTTTTTTCTTTCTGCACCAGCACAAAATGTAGGCGCACCCACATTTTTCATTGCATCACTTTTTAACGCCATACTTTTAATCACTCTCCATAGCATTCATATAAGTCATTCCTTCATCTTCTGAACCACATATCCTCAGGAGGGTAGCGGGGGTGCTGGAGCTTATCACAGCTAACTCCAGGCAGGAGGCGGGGTACACCCTGAACAGTTTGCTAGCCAGTCGCAGGGCAAATACAGACACACAACCATTCACGTACATACACCTGTGTACAATTTGGAGTTTTCAAGTAGCATACCATGCACATTTCTTTCGGGATGTGGCAGGAACCCGAAGAAAAGGGGCCAGATCAAAGCTACAAAATCGTCAATCATCCTTAACGTTAAGTACCAAACGCCAGCTGCACTGGTGACCAAGAAAAACAGTTTGGTCGCACTACCTAGCAGGTGGGAGGGTGAGAGGCTTCTGCGCTCTACGAGCATGGAACAGAAAAACATGAATTTATTTTATTAATTTAAAAACCCGATCCTTTTCACCCTTTCCCGATCTTCTGAAAAATGGCGCGATCGTCCTGATTTTCGATCACGCGATCAGATCGGGGACCTCCTTAATTTATATACAGGGTATTCGCAGGGTATAATTAGAATTTAAGGTCTTAAAATGTCTAGAATTCTCCTAATATCTCACAAAAGATCTTAAAAACAATTTGAAAGGTTTTAGTAATCTATTGAAGTTACTTTTATTTAGAATTAGCATGAACTTCCGTGTCGCGTTTAAATGTTTGATGATTTTTGAGGACGCTATAAACCATAATTTTTGGAGTACCGTATTTTTAGGACTATACTATAAGTCGTTTTTTTTTTTTCCATAGTTTGGCTGGGGGTGCGACTTATACACTGGAGCGACTTATGTGTGAATTTATTAACACATTATTATATAATTTCATATGTTATTTTGGTGTTTTGGAGTGACACTGATGGTTTGGTAAACTTGTTAGCATGTTCTTTATGCTGTAGTTATCCGTATAACTCTTAATAACTATGTTACGTTAACATACCGGCCCCTTTCGCATTTCTTTGTTCATGCATCATATAACATTATCATACTGTACACTTATTTAACATGTTGTTCTCTATTGTATTTTTATTTTAAATTGCTTTCAAGATGACATATCTGTTCTATGTGTTGGATTTTATCAAGTAAATTTCCCCTCAAAACGCGACTTATACTCCCGTGCAACTTAGATGTTTTTTTCCCCTCTTCATTGCGCATTTTTGGGCTGGTGCGACTTATATTCGGGTGCGACTTATAGTCCGAAAAATACTGCATTTGTTCATGGATAAACCGCGCCGAATTACAAGCCGCTGGTGTCCTCGCTGTATTATGGGATATTTCCACCAAAAGATATCAACCTGTAACACTTTATTTGACATCTGTGTCGTAAGTCTGTCATAAGACCATCATAATTATGACATGATACTATCATGAGCATTAATTAATGCTTATGACAGATGACATTTGGTGTCATCCGTCAAATTATCTCACTTTTGAATGGATGTAATAGATTCGAGCTGGACATAGATGGAGTTAGTGACAAAATTTGCCAGATGACACTTAATGACCTCTGTCATAAGCATTCATTACTGCCCATGACTGTGTCATGTCATAGTCTTATGACTGACTGTCTTATGATGCCACTGTCAAATAAAGTATTACCTATTAACCCAAATAAATCAACAAAAAAGCCACACAGGACTATAAGCCACAGGATTTAAGATGAAGGAAAAAAGTAGGGGCTTTCCGTCCAAAAATTACAGTAACTACAAAGTGGATCTACCTGTACTGCTCGGTCATTTTCATTCAGGTCTTTTTTTCTTTTTTTTTTTTTCGATATTGATGTGAAATGGGTCTTAAACTGTATTCAATATGGTGTTAAAAAGTCTTAAATTTGGCTTGTTGAAGGCATCAGAGACCCTGTATATGATGCTGTTTAATCCAGGCTTGCTGTATATGAAAATATCCAGGATCTGCACACTTGCTGCTTTTATATAGTCAAACAAAAATGAAAAAAAATAATTGCACGTCCTGCGATGCGACTATTGTGCATGCACACAGTGATGTTCAAACGATATATTATGCAGGCCTACTGCACTCGAAGCTATAGTATAAAATGGTGAAATATTTGAAGAAATACTGGTAATTATATTGAAAACTTGAGGTAGTGCCCCAATCAATCAATTTTTTTCTTTTGAAAGTGCTTTCAATTTAAATAGAGTAACCGACAAGATGCAATATACCACTTATAACTGTTTAAATAAAAATATTACAATCGTAGACTCATAGATAAATGTCACTTTAAAAAAATCCCGATCATTCACTGCAATTGATTGTTATCAAGAAGTGAATTAACATGACAGCAGAACTCCCGACCTTATCACAATTGCCAAAGCTATGTTTTTATGATCGGTTCCGTGTTTCAGGGGCCAACAAAAAATCCCTGACGCTTTGTTTGAGAGCGAGGAGTTTAGTTTCAGACGTTTTTCAAAGCTTAATTTTTTTCCAGGCTTACAAAAATCAAATAAGAGATCAATTTGTATTTGAAGCACTATAGCAGTATTAACGCAAACAAAACACCTCTCTCACAACTGCACTTGTTCTCGGCAGACGCATTGATTGATTAATTAGCAACACCCTTATTAGCAAATTGACCGTCTCGTTTGACGATCAAATATGCCTGCTCTTATTAGACGTTGCTACCCTGGCTGAACGTATGGCTTGTTTCTAGAGCTGCACTCAAGTCCTGCTTTCTTGTTAAATGTGATCAAACCAGTTCGCTTTTTGGAGACAACCCATTTTTGTTTGGATACTAGTGGAAGGAAAAATGTTCCGTCCTGAGTTAGATCCGAATGAACTTTCTCCATTTAGTTTATACGGTGATTCAAACCAGAACTCATCTGTGCAGGACGGAAACAATCGTCCCTTGACCCTTCCCCTAATGATACCTCGGGCGTTTGAATTGTATGGGCATCTCGAGTCGACCCTGTTAACCCTCGCCCGACACGGGAAGGAAGTAGCCGCCAATCAAGGGCTCAAAATGGAAGTGACGCCCGATGGCTATCTTGGGTGGGGTAAAAACGCTTGTCGATTTAGGACGGGGCTGTGTGGAGCCATTGTGGTCGATGGCTATTTCCAGATGGTTCTCATACCTTCAGTAGGGATTCCAGTGAAAAAATGGGTTCCCTAGAGAAACTAGCACAATCACTCTTTAGCTATCCCACATCTTGGAATCTTCAACTTCCAGAATGAGCTGGAACTACAATGATTGCACCTATGTTCTTGCTTTCCAATGGTTGATGATCTTGGGTCAAAGTTAGAAAAATGCTGAATTGAAATTTGAATGACTGGTTTTGAGGATGTGGTGTTACTCTAGAAGCTTGCCCACAATTGATATCCGGTAGCTTCCTCCTGCTATCATGTTGTGATTTTTCTAGTACAAGACATCTTTCAATAGTGTTTTTTTTTTTTCTAACCCATAGACTTCATAATTATATTGACTGGTGACATTCGGCATACACAGAGCCACACCTCTAAGTAGGGGGCCATCCCACACGCCGCTTCAGTTATTTGCAGTCGGTCGCAGCGACACATGCAGCGATCCAACGTCGGATTTAGGTTGAAAAAGTACGAAAGCTGTACCGTAGACTTCATACATATATTGACGGGTCACATTTGACATACACTGCACCACGCCTTAAAGTAGGGGGCCACCCCACACTCCGCTTCTGTTATTTACAGTCGGTTGCAGCGACATATGCAGCGATCCAATGCTCGATTTAGGTTGAAAACGTACGAAAGCTGTACCGCATACAAACAGGGAGGATTGTCTCCGGAGTGATTTGTTCGAGGATTTAAGGTAATTGTTATTATTTTTCGTAACATGTTGAAACTTTATGAAAAAAATCGATGGGAGAAATCAACCGGGACAGCTTTGGCATCATTCTTCGACATATTTATGTAAAATCAATGCTATCGGCCCCATTTTTTGCTCTTTTAACAAAGAATCGACTGTTTTACGTCCATATCTATAAAGAATTCAGGGATTTAAGCATTTATTCACAAAAATTTACACCGGAAAAGGTCTTGTTTTCATAAGGCAGCAGACATTTGCTTACTGACTAGCATCATCGTTCGCAATATTTACGTAAAATAAATGCTAACTGCACATTTTTTTTTGCTTTTGACCAAGAACTGAGACTGTTTTACGTCCATATCTATAAAGATTTCAAGGATTTAAGCATTTATTCACAAGCATTTTCAACAGAAAAAGCTCTGTCTGTGATTCCACTCGGTCAGCTTTGACGGCCACGCCAACAATACAGGCCCCCTATTATTCTTCCCTGCGCCCCCTGTCCCGTCAATATATTATGAAGTCTATGTCTAACCCTAACTGTAGCATCTGCTCTTTCAGATTTGGGCAATTTTGTGCCAAATCTGTGGTTGTTGTGTTCAATGTTCTTACCAGAATAGGTTAATTTTTCATGCAGTGCATCTGAATTACAAGAAAAAGGTATCAATGTATTTTGTACTTGCCTATACTCCACATACAAAACTAATCGAAATGGTGTCACGAAAATTATTACAGTCTGTATTGATAGTCCAGAACATTGTACTTTATCTTTGTGTAGCACTTTTTCTTTTACGAAAAGATGTCTTAGGTCTCTCATTTGGTGTATTTTGTTCTAGTTTTGATAGAGGCACAAACATTTTGTAGCAAAATATATTTCAAACTATGACTTAAAAAATGCATTCATATCATCTGGATTCATTAATTTGTAAGTGACAAATATTTTCAAGTTTTGGTGGAGGTCTGTTCTAGTGCTGAGCACATCATGTTCAAACAGAATTTACCGAGGGTAAATGGGTTTTGAATTTTCTTTTAATCTTGATGCGCTTCTGTCCTGTGAAATAGAACATCAGATGTTTTTTCCCGACCCGAGGCATCAAAAGAACTGAATTGCAAAGCAGCAGCAGAAGCAGCCAAATTGAGGTCTCAACCAAACTGTATTATAAAGCAAGATTTGTAAATAGGCTCCATGTTAACTCGGACTTCCGTATTTTTTTTTTCCCCGGAAGGAGACTGCGCTCGCTTACAGATCTGTCGGCACGTATCCGCCGCTCAATCGCTCTCACTGGGGCCGTGGCGGCTTCCCTAACAGCTCAGTATGGCGCTTCCATTAATCAAAGACACTTCCAGTGTCCCATTACAGAAACACTGCTACTCGGCCTGTCTCGAGCTGACAGCTCACCAATTCATCTTCTCTGAGGACAAAAAAAAAAAAAACGAAGGTAAAGGGGGGGGAAAAGGCCATTGTGGCACACCAGTCGCTTTTACCTGTTCAAACGCGGGTTGTTAAAAGAGCAAGAAGACCCCTCTGAAATTGTTTTCTCTAGGTCAGGCAAACAACAAAAATGGTAAATTGCTTGTCTGGGCTAACGTGCGCAGGAGGGAATCTAGCAGCTCAAAAGACAAGCGCAATAAGAAGATGGAGATATGTTTGTTAAGAGGTGTGTTTGAATGACGCCGCCGGTGTGCTTTTAGCCAAACAATCTTAACGGTGTCGTGACACCTGGGTGGAACCTCTGCAGATGCCTTACTAAATATGCTGGCTTGGGCTGGGTGGTGTTTAACAAAAGATATTGTTTAAAGAAAAGCAGAGTAGTTTACAACAAGTCGATGAACTTATCAAATTAAGAAAGAGTTTGCAAAGATATTAACGTGAATGACAACACCTGGTATCAATGATAATTTAAAAGTATTTATGTATGCAAATAGTGAATTCCCACCTCAAAATGAAATGACAGCCATTTCTTATGTCGGTTATGCGCACATATACACTGTTAGACTCGACTACACTTGCACTTGTTAATGGGTATTTATTACGTCACGAGGGAAGGGGGAATAATTTGGCATCCTCATATTTGATTGGTTCCGATTGTAGCGACAGTGAAAAAATGTCTGCCCCCATGCCCCAATCTTTTATTGACGTTTTACTCCAATACAGTGGTACCTTGACATACGATCCTTTTGACATCTGACGTAAAATTATAAAATAGCATGCATTGCAGCACTACAGATGTAAATTCAATCAAAATTCATGTCCTGGGCTAATTATTTCTTCAGTTACTGTTCCAGTTGTTTCATTAATTGCTAGTTATGATATTTGGCAACACTGGATTTGTCAGTGGCGGAATATGACTGTCATTAGACAATCATAATTATGACATTACACTGTCATGAGCATTATGAATGCTTATAACAGATGTCATTTAGTATTTTCCAGCAAATTATCTCACTTTTGAATGGATGTAAAAGATCCAAGCTGGACATAAATCGAATGAGTGACATAATTTGCGGGATGACACTTAATGACAGCATTCAGTAATGCCCATGATAATGTCATTTCAGAATTATGACTGTCTTATGACAGTGTTATGATGCCGCTGTCAAATAAAGTGTTACCTATTAACCCAAATAAATCAAAGAATAAGCCGCACTGGACTATCAGCTGCAGCATTCAAAATGAAGGAAAAAAGTAGTGGTTTATAGTCCAAAAATTACAGAATTAAAACAATATATTTTAAACAAGTACTGGGTACACACCTTTATAAAAAGGAGAAATATATTTCTTCTTCCATAATGGGCTGAAAATGCTTCAGCTTTTTACATGAATCTGAGATTTTATTTCAGAATCACATGGCGTTTGTGTCCACGAGCCATACATATCCATCTGCGAGCTGGAATTCTAAAATGCAAAGAAGCATGAATGTCCAGCCAAATAAGCAGCTGCTACATTCAACATGTGTTCAATCTGTGAAGATGTCAGCTCAGTTTTGCCACCCCTGCCCTCCCACTCTACAAAACAAACATTTCATAACCACCCAGTTGTCTTCATGATTTTCTAATGGTTCTCATTAAGATCACTATTTCTTTGCTTTTATTATTTTTGTCCAAATTTGAAAGGACAATGTGGGCTGCACCATCTTTTTTCTTTCACAATGCGCCCCTCCCCTCACTCCCATCTCCATGTGATTGGCATAATGAGGTGAAGGCTGGTTGGCACAAAGCTGCTCTGAGGGGCAAATGGAGACATTATTATTTAACGTGTATGTGCGTGTGTGTTGCGGCCCCACCGGGCTATTAATTACCTTCTCTGTAACATTGCATCTGCTGCGTCGGGCCCGCCGAGCAGCTTGCCAACATGAGCACTCCCTCGCGTCAGACTCCGAAGACCTCAGCTGCACTCTCACTGGAAGCTTTATTGGATTGCGTCTACATATATGATTGATTCAGCACATCAAAGACACGCACACATTTAGACACAGTAAAAAAAAAAAAAAAAAAAAAGAAGCAATCCCAGCTGGCACATATCGAACAAAGCGTGAGTCTCGCTAAGATGCTCACTCTGTTCGAGACAGTTGGGACATTTTGTGCAGCAGATGTTTGATTTGCAGTTTTTGGAAGACAAGCCAAAAAAAGCCTTTTTTTCCTCAGTCAAAGTGGCAACAGCCTGCGTGAGAAGCGTGATTTGATTCAATGTCAGCAAAGACAAAAAGCTGAGAGACATTTGTTAGAGCAAAGGTCTGCTGCCAAACAATCTAAATTTGCCAACTAACTGCTTCATTTGCTTTAAACGGTAAAAAGGTGAGGCTACTTTTCAACCTTTTAAATTCTGATACAGTATAGTACAGTATTCTTTCAGACTTTTTTCAGTGCCTTTTATCATGATAGATGTCTATATAATTTACTTTATCCTTCTGCTGTGATATTAAATGAGTTTGACCCAAAATGTGATGTCCACTTATGTAGATGCCGGATCTTTATTACCAAAAAATAGTCACTTGCCCTGTAGAGCGGTTAATCACTCAATAATGTAGAGCAGGGGTGTCCAAACATTTTGCAAAGGGGGCCAGATTTGGTGTGGTAAAAATGTGGGGGGCAGACCTTGGCTGACGTCCTTTACACTACATTTAAAAACTATATATTTATGCAAATTTTAGCAAGCCATTCAGTATGTCACATTTGCTTTATTATATTTTTTTAATGAATAATTTCAACAATCTCGCAACTAGCCTTTGTGGCGTTCTCTTTCGACTCTCGGGCTCTTGCGAAATACTTCTGCTGTGAAATTGAACTAGCTTCAAGTTGCTTCAATTTCTTGCTGCGTATCTTCTCTCTAATCTTGTCGTACATGTCAGCGTGTCTTGTTTGATAATACCGCGTCACATTGAAATCTTTAAAAACAGCGACTGTCTCTTTGCAAATGAAGCAGACACAGTTGTTGCGTATTTTAGTGAAGAAATAGTCCAATTTCCACCTATCCTTGAAGCGTCGGCCGTCACAGTCAACTTTCTTTTTTTTGCCATTTTAGAAAATGGAATGGGTCACAAAGGGTAATGTTGCTTAGCCCTTAAATACCTGCAACATGAAGCAATTATCAGAGAATCACAAAATTTAAAAAATAAGGTCCTAATGAAACCTTTTTTTCAAATTTGTAAAAAGAGTGTCAAAATGAATATGTGTAATAAGCGCTCTAATATCAATAACCCATGCTAAATCATGTTTTTTTTTTTCATGGAACCTGCAGATGAATGTGTTGACTTGCATCCATAATTTTTTCCCCCCAAAATGTCAAAATTCTAAATTAGTCTCAAAATCATGAAATTTTAGGTTTTTAAAATGTGATACATTTGGCAAGAAAGGGTTAAAGTGCTGCTGCCGTTTAGTGGGTGAATTAGGAGCAGCATTTCGTGTGTAAGCTACTTCATATGCTGGTTGCAGTACTGCTGACCAATTTATTAAGTCTGTTTGTGGGCCAGACGTTAGTGATTTTATGACAGAGGCTGGGGGCCGGATGAAATTTGACCACGGGCCGCATTTGGCCCCCAGGCCGGACTTTGGACATGTCTGATGTAGAGCAATGTTTTTCAATCGGTTTGCCCCGGCACACCGCCGGGCCACACCATGCCACGGCACACTGGTGTGCCACGGCATACTGGTGTCCCGTGAGAGATCAGTTGTGCCACGAGAAATATATATATATATATATATATATATGTATATTGATTAAAAATTTTTTTTTTTTTTTTTTTACGTCGTCGGGTGGAGTTGCAGTAGGAAGGAAGGAGTAGGTAGAAAGTTTCTGTTGTGTGCAAATGAGCAAGGTATTGCTCGTGTCACCTTCAAGAACTGCTCCATCGACTTCACCATCAGTTGACAAGACAGCTTCCACAGACATTTCGCCACGCCTTCCTCTAGGGGGCCGACCCAGGCAAAACGTTGAGTTGGTTTTCACTGTGATAAACACACGCTGCATTCTAACGCCGGATTTAGGCGAAAACAGGACGATGGTATTACTGCCTACAACCAGGCAGGAGTGTCTCAAGAGTGATTTGGTCGAGGATTTAAGGTAATTATTAGATTAAGTAGCACCTTCCATGCGCTTTGAAATGTGGGGGAAAAAAAAAAAATCAATGGATAAAATTAGTGCAACTTTGGCTTAAAATATCTGTGTAAAATGAATGTTAACTGCCCGTTTTTTTTTTTTTTTTTGCTTTTAACCAAGAATCTAGACCAGGGGTCTCCAAACCCGTCCTCAAGGGCCGCTGTGGGTCCTGATTTTTGTTCCGACCGATCGAGTACCGACAGTTTAACCAATGAAATTTCTGCTAAAACAAGCAGCACCTGACTGCAATCAACTGATTACATTTGTAAGACACCAGATTGGTGCATATGTGTTGTCTTGTTTTGTTGGAATGAAATCCTGCACCCACTGCGGCCCTATGTGGAATAGTTTGGAGACCACTGATCTAGACTGTTTTATGTTCAAATCTAGAAATTCTCAGATTTACGCATCTATTTACAAAAATTTTCAACTTAAAAAGGTCTTGTGACGGCCGCTATGTTAGATTACACAACACTGCAACTTTTGCTTGAAATATTTACGTAAAATGAACGATAACTGCCCTAATTAAATTTTTTCTTTTGTTGAATGAAATTTAAATGATTCTGCGAGCTTTCCTCAAGTATTAAGTTTCTGATGTAAAAAAATTAGTGATTCATTAGCTGTTGAAAACTAGTACAAAACCTAGTTTGGTTAAATGCCCAACTGCTCATTTCATAAAAAACTCAGAAGTCGAGGCACCACTGTAGCATTATGTAACTGAATAATTCGTCGACACTCCTGAACTCTAGTTCATCACATAAAACGAGTCCATTGCTATTCCACTTCCTAATGGAAGGTTTCCAAAAGCATTTAAAGCTACATTAACGTCCCGATCCAATAAGGAAGTACATCATCTGTCATGTAGTCCGCCATGGCGGTAGCGGTGGGTGTACATGCGTGATGTTCTCACAACCTCGGCCCGACACCCAGACGCTACTTTTTCAATGCTCCAAGCCTGCGGCCAAAAAGCTGTCAGCACATATTTTATCCTTTCACTCGCTTGCTCCTGTAGTTTCTGTTTTTTTTTTTTTTTTTTTTTTTGGTTGCCCTCCCACAGCTGAGTAACCTCACGGTCTGTGTGTGCGTATGTACTATAATAGTGGCACTGATCCAGTGCGAGGCTTTAAAAGCGTTTACGTTTGGGATTATTAGATTTTACTTGCATCTGCTCCCGTGTTAAAGAGACACATTACATTAAGAAGAGGCCAGTGGTGAAAACCTCCTCTGGCGTCTCGCCAGTGCTGAGTGTTGTGCATTCACACTTGTGCTAAAAAAAAATATGTAATTGTGAGCCCCCAATGGAGGATATACAGTATATTGCGCACCCGCCTGCAATAGGTAAAAATCAGCGACATCCTTCACAACATGCTTTGGTTACATTTCAACGCTTTCAACTAAGGGTTACTGTCATGAATTAGTTCATTCATTCACTGCCACTTTCCCACTTTAAATGGATTGGACGTCTGCTAGTGATAAACTCATTTCAATGGCGTACCGCAAGCAACACGTCACTTCCGCTCAATAATATTCATGACATTAGCTACTGTTGCTAAGTAGGGACAAACCACCGTTTGTCCCTAATAGGAAATGAATGGAAATTGTGTACGAAGGAGATGTTTACAGCGCTAAACCTACCAATTCTCTCTGAAAATGATGTGCCAGGTGCCAAATTGAGTGGTAAAGATGTGGAAGAACATAAAAATGTTCAGTTGAAGAGATGGCTTTAGTGTCGAAGGCTGAAAAAGACGAAAAAAAAACGACCCGACCTAAACATAGCTTTAGCTTTTTTATCGACGCGACTGACAATGACATTCTCCTGTTTCAACAAGCTATCCTTTACCATCAGCCCTGTCTTTCTTATATATCCTCTGATTGTCGTACGTCTCTTACCGTTCTTGGGGGTAATTTAGTTAGCTTTGTGTAGCGATCGCAAATGCTACTCAGTGACAGCCAACGAACACTTATAATTTTTTCATTGATAACACATCTTAATCCTATAATTTATTTACACTTCCCCGTTACTAAAGTTGTTTATATATACATATATATATCATAAGTTCTCTTGAACTGTGAGGGACGGAATCTAATACAAAAAAAACAGAAAATCACGCTGTATGATTTTTAAATAATAAATTTGCATTTAATTGCATGAAATAAGTATTTGATACATCACAAAAATTGAACTTAATATTTGGTACAGAAACCTTTGTTTGCTATTACAGATACCAAACGTTTCCTGTAGTCCTTGACAAGGTTTGCACAAGCTGCAGCAGGGATTTTGGCCCACTCCTCCATGCAGATCTTCTCCAGAGCCTTCAGGTTTCGGGGCTGCTACCGGGCAACACGGACTTTCAGTTCCCTCCATAGATTTTCTATCGGGTTCAGATCTGGTGACTGGCTAGGCCACTCCAGGACCTTAAGATGCTTCTTACGGACCCACTCTGTAGTTGCCTTGGCTGTGTGCTTTGGGTCGTTGCCATGCTGGAAGACCTAGCCACGACCCATCTTCAGGGCTCTCACTGAAGGAAGGAGGTTGTCAGCCAAGATCTGGCGATACATAGCCCCATCCATCCTTCCCTCATTACGGTGCAGTCGTCCTGTACCCTTGGCAGAGAAGCAGCCCCAAAAAATGTTTCCTCCTCCATGTTTCACGGTTGGGATGGTGTTCTTGGGGTTGTACTCATCCTTCTTTTTCCTCCAAACACGATGAGCCGAGTTTGGACCAAAAAGTTCAATTTTGGTCTCATCCAACCACATGACCTTCTCCCATTGCTCCTCTGGATCATCCAGATGGTCAGTGGCAAACTTCAGACGTGTCTGGACATGCACTGACTTCAGCAGCGGGACCTTGCGTGGGCTGTAGGATTTTAATCCATGATGGCGTAATGTGTTCCCGATGGTTTTCTTCGAGATTGTGGTTCCAGCTCTCTTCAGGTCATTGACCAGGTCCTGCCGTGTAGTTCTGGGCTGATCCCTCACCTTCCTCATGATCAGTGATGCCCCATGAGGTGAGATCTTGCATGGAGCCCCAGAACGAGGCAGAATGACCGTCAACTTCTTCCATTTTCTAATAATCGCTCCAACAGTTGTTACCTTCTCACCAAGCTGCTTGCTTATTTTCCTGTAGCCCATCCCAGCCTTGTGCAGGTCTATTATTTTATCCCTGATGTCCTTACACAGCTCTTTGGTCTTGGCCATTGTGGAGAGGTTGGAGTTTGTTTGTTTGTTTGTTTGTTTGTTTGTTTGTTTGTTTGTTTGTTTGTTTGAGCATGTGAACAGGTGTCTTTTATACAGGTGACAAGTTCAAACAGGTGCAGTTACTTCCGGTAATGAGTGGAGAACAGGAAGGGTTCTTAAAAAAGAACTAAGAGCCGAAATATTTACTAGTTGGTAATGTATCAAATACTTATTTCATGCAGTTAAATGCAAATTTATTATTTAAAAATTATACAATGTGATTTTGATTCTGGATTTTTGTATTAGATTCCATCCCTCACAGTTGAAGAGAACTTATGATACAAATTACAGATCTCTACATGGCTTGGAAGTGGGAAAACCAGCAAAATCGGCAGTGTATCAAATACTTGTTCTCCCCACTGTGTTTGTGTCTGTATGTATATATATATATATATATATATATATATATATATATATGTATGTATTTTACTGTATATATAACAGAAACGGTAACAGTGGCAGTCAGATACCATTGCAATTCTTTTCAGGTCATTCATTGTCAGACAGAAGCAGTACGGCACAACGTTACGCAAAAAAAAAAAAAAAAAAAGTTAAAAATATAAAAATGGCTTACCTCTTTGTCCCCTGAAAGACCGTGCCAGCCCAACATAATGTTTACTGCATATGAAATGTGAATGGATTGACCGAGCTGGTGTTAAAGTCCGCGCAAGTTGATTCGGTCTTCACATTTTTTCCTCCCGAGTTTTTGGTTTCCGGAAAGTATGAAGAAAACATCCTTCGTGTGTCGTAATGTCTAGAGTCGTTTCTACAAGTTCCAAAAAAGCAATGCGTGATCGGCATGTTCATTTTTGAAAGATTACCGGGGAAAAGTAGCACAAATTACGTTGTGTCTATGCGAGGGCGGGTCTATAATGTCCCACTTCGGCTTTACTTTCGCTTTACGATGCGACGTCACGGTCTAAAAATAGCCTGTGTGCGATACGCCATTCATGGTAGAAGCATGATAAGACCTTTCATTGCCCCTCCCAATATGGCCTCAGGGTGGTGAACATGTTGGTGGGGTGACATGCATTGACATTGAAATTAAGTCATAACTATCTTATTGCTCAACCGATTTTTAATAGATTATTTTGCAATTACAATCATTGATTGCGCTGTATGGCCAATCCATTTGAAGTGGGAGGGGAATGTCAATGGCACTGAAAGTTTTTGTGGAATTCCCATTGTTTTTGTGGGGGATAAAATGATTTGAAATGCAAGTTTTAAATTAAAGTAGTATGTCAAAGTGCCACTGTACTTGTACAAGCTGCAAAATACAATATTAGAACCTTTCTAATTGGGATGTCAGGATCCGATCACATGATCGTAAATCGGGCCGATCGGGCCATTTTTCAGAGGATCTGGTTTTTAATTAAAATAATTGTTTTTCTGTTTCATACTCGTACAGCCTCTCACTCTCCCTCCTGCTGCTTTTCTTGGTCAGCAGGCAGCTAGAGTTTGCTACTTAAAGGTAATGATGATTGACGGGTTTGTTGCTTTGATCTGGCGAGTGAAGGCTCTATTGCTCTACGATCAAAGGCACAGATGTGTCAATCATCCTTTAGCTTGTTACACACTGGCGGTAATGTGCTGTGGCAACTCATTGTATAAGTGAGAGGCTGTTCTCATCAGCGTGAGCTTCAAAAGGTGTGTGGATTTGAGAGGACTTACCCAATGAAGCATTTCATAAAGACATGCATTTTTCTATGTTATTGTTTGAAAATAGTTCACATTCTGAAGGTGGCACAGTGGGACATTAACATGTTAAAAAAAAAAAATTGTAATATAATAATAATAATACAGGGATCCCTCGTATTTCACAGTTAATAGGGAGCAGGACCCGCTGCGATCAGTGAAAAACTGCAAATCAGTGAAAACTGCGAAGTAGCGGTGTTCAATGTACTTATTCAGATTTAGCATCAGATGTAGATACATGTAAGGCATGTTTTTTTCACTTTTTTCCCCCAAAGTATAATAAAGAAAAAAAAAACTATATATATATATATATATATATATATATATATATGTATATATGTATATATATGTATATTTTTTTAAATGTTTTTTTAAACACTTCAAATATAATAATTATGATAAATTTTAAACATGTCCTACCGAATTATTTTTAAACAAGAATGAAGTAGTAGAAGAATGCTGGTCATTATTCAATGCTTCATTGTGTGAGGCAACTCAAATCTGCTCGAGCTGCTCACTTACACACAATGAGTTGCCTCATGAGTTGCCTGGCAAAATCAAACATTTTCATCTGTCAATCATCGTTAACCTTAATAAGCAACTCCAGTGCACGTGCACAAACAGAGAGCAGGGAGAGGGAGAGAACAAGAGTGAGCCGACACGATCGGCTCGGGAGAGCTTATGTTTTTTTTTAATTGAAAAAAATCCGCGATGGACTGTTGCCGTGAAGTTTAAAGTGTGAAGTAGCGAGGGATCACTGTATATAAAACTTTATTTTTTTTCGGTATCGGCTCGGAACTGTTTCGGCATATTCTCAAAATCAGGTGACTGACTCGGACTGAGGTGCAAAAATATGCGACCGGGACATCCCTACTTTTTAGCATAGCATCAAGCATAGATTGAATAAATTCTGCCATGTTGCGGTGCTGCGTTTGTTGAACTTCGATATATTTAGGAAATACTTTTATATTTTGTAGTTATTTGCTGTGCCAAGTCTCTCCTAGTTTCTCACTTTATTATTAATCTGACAAATGAATAGATTTTTGGAGTAGCGCCTCCTGGGAAGTTAGAAGAAACTTCGCCGCTAATGTCATTGCACCGATTGCCTTGAAATTGGGTAGAGTGGGTGGTTTGATTTTTTTCGAGCATTCGCTTTGAAATATCGAGTGCAATGGCCATCTTGTCTCTGCTAGTTACTTCAGTTATAATTTTCAGCACACTTACAATAAAATGAATTGTTCATTTATGAGCTACTAATCTTCTTATGAATGAATGTACTGAACGTATAATAAATGTGCTAATTGTGTCTCAGGGTCACTGTGATATTCTATGTTTAATCATTGCATGGACTCTCTGTTAATTGCATATTTGTTGATTCAGGGATTCAAACGCACTTGACAAATTGTGCAGCTCTTTAGATGCCGTTTGCTTCTACTTTTCTTGTTCCCCCCAAATTCCCCTCAACGCAAACTACCGTGTGCCACTCAGCCCAGTTATGAGCAGAGGTTAGGAGCCAAATCCAAAAATCTCACATGACCATCAACTCTGATTCAAACCGACAAATTCTTGGCACAGACCGCCCCCTCCGTTCAGCGGCTGCCGCTCAGCCGTCACACCTGCTTGTCGAAGTTTCCTGCCCACATCCATTAGGAAGCCAGTCCTGGGAGGCGGATGGGGCACTCCGACAAGGAAGCATATCTTTTAGGTAGGTCGCGAGGAAAGAGTAAAGAAAAGAAAAAAGCTGTTACGTAATATCCACAGATGATTCCCAAAGTCAGGCTCGGGAAGCTCCGGGGAGGATCGGAGTGCTGCCAGAAATAGGAGCAATTGTCACGCTTCATTATCTTTGCGACTCTCTTGAAGTCCTCCAAGACTGTGCGAGTCACATTTAATCATTCCCACTGTGATCAACACTTTTATTCTCCGTGAAAAATCAAAAAAAGCAGCAGTCATAAAAGTTTACAGAATGTTGAGCATCCATTTGACGAGGGACGACTTTTTTACATTACCAGCAGTCTACTGGATAATGTACTGTGTTACCTTACACACGGAACACATGGCTACATGGACAAATATTTCCAAAGTAGAAACAGCAAATCCGATGCGGGAAGGTTGTGTAATCGTACTAAAGACCCGTCCAAACACATACAAAAAAAAATGCCAAAAAGAAATGACAATTCCAGACAAACAAGTGTGTTTGCACAGGCAAGAGACACCGACGTGGTCGGAATATTGACCAGCAGCCAGTGAACATCTGGGAAGCAGTGCAAGTTGGATTTTTTTCCCACATAGTCATTTATTGGTTATAAAATTACCCGTGTAAAGCAAATTAATAAAATTAAAATCTAAACCAACTAAACTAAAACTATATTGTTGACCTTTTCATTCACACATATTAGTTTCTTCCATGTACGCTACCGTTCAAAAGTTTTGGGTCACCTGGACAACTTTGTATTTTCCATTAAAAGTCACACTTTCATTTACCAAAGGAGATGCAAAATGAATAGAAAATATAGTCAAGACACAAAAAATGATATGAATGATATGAATTTGTTCGAATAATATTCACCAGATCTCAAACCCATTTAGGTATTGTGGTAGTTGCTTGCCCATAAGGTAAGGAAGAAGTGTCCATCAAGCTGATCAAATGTTTGGGAGGGGCTTCCGGAATGGTGGGTTCAAATTTCCCCACATTACCTCAGAAAATTGACAGCTAAAATGCCAAAGGGCCGTAATGCTGTAAGTGCTACAACTGGAGCATTATTTGCCAAAAGCCAAGTTTAAAGTAGAAAATTATTATTTCAAATAAAAAAATCATTATTCTTAACTATGTCAATGTCTTGACAATATTGTCTATTCGTTTTGCAATTCATTTGATAAGTAAAGGTGCACCATTTAATGGACAAAACAAAATTGTCTATGTGACTGTCCCCAAACTTTTGGAAGGTAGTAAAGATTAAAAAAATAAATAAATAAAATAAATTAAATGAATAAATAAATTCCCCAAAAATAAAACACTCTGAAAATGAAAGTGTGCTACTAGAGTTGTACCGAGACCATTTTTTGGCTCTGATACTGATACCTGGCTGTGCAGTATCGGCCGATACCATTCGATACCACTCAGTTTGAAATATATATACGGTTTCTGTGAAGAGCTACTGTACATACTTGGATGTGAAATCCTTACTATCATGGCTTTGTCAGGCTGCTGCTTACCTTTGTGAAACAGGAAAAATCCTAATACAAAGTGAATCCAGTACACCTTTTTATTGCATACCTGGTATGGGCGACAAATAATAATAATTTAATAATAATTGATCACTACATCCTGTCTATCAGCCTCCCTCTCTGTGCACCAGCAGCAACATAACTCCATCTTTATAGCAACGCACAAATGCAAGCAGCGCACGAGTGAGTCTCGCTCTCTGACACACACAATTTAGCCACTTAGCTTAGCTTACTTTGCTTACTTCTACAGCACTTTTGGTTTTGAAACAGGTCTCAAATTACTGTGGCATTTCTTTCAGTAAAAGACAAAAGTAAAGTAGACTAAGTGAACTGACCAGGGTTTGTTGGGGCGGTCCAGCCCCCTTCCTTTGGATGGCAGTCCTGCTGATGCAGCCTCAAACTCTTTGTGTTCGTTCACGTTTCGTCTTCAAATGTTTTATCAGGTTCGAGGTATTGAAACTGACCGATTTAACTCCACCTCTCGAAACTTTCAGGCTGCAAATCTTGCATGCAGCCATTGTACTTGACAGAGTTTCTATGCTGAAATATTTCCAGACTGCCGACATTTCTTCTCCTGGTTTATTTTTCCTCCATATGGAAAAGCTGCCCCAGCATTGGTTAAAAGCGGCTATTAGCCTGCTCTCATTGGTCTGGAATAGGCCAATAGCGATAGCTGCTTAGCATGCAAAGTGATCACGTGTCATCACACAACACAGAGTGTAGTGAGTGCCAGGAGAAAGAAGGCTGCGTTCAAGTGATAGGAGAAAATGGTATCAACACCCTGTTTGTTGGTACCAATATTTTAGTGCCGTATCCGCCGCCCCTGTTGATACTGGTATCGGTGCAACATTAATACTTACAAATCAATATTTTTAACCATTGGTTACGTGCAGCTTTTATATATCTAAAGTTAACTAAACCAAGCAAAAGGGAATTCTATTTTTGCTGCATTTTTTGTCATTATTTCTTATCACTTAGAGTAATTTTAGGAATAATTTTAAACAATCATTAACAGTCAACAGCAGATTTTATTGATAAAAAATTACAAAAAAAATGTAGTACATCTAGTGATGCCTTTAAAGATTTTTTTATTCTGAGTTGTAGCAATAAATATTGCACTTAAAACTTTATCGTCACCTCCAGGATGTAAACACGTTTATTTTGAATCTGTCGGCATATATTTCTTGACTTAAATGTGATGCAACAAGGTGCAATGCAAACCTTCCATCTGCTGTGGTTGCATTTTTACAACTCGACAGATTTCAAGCCATTACCATGTTTGACTCAAATTAACGTTTTCGGTTCCGTTGGCGATGATAGACGTCCAATCATGTGGCTGTTTTCATCCTGATGCTTTCAAATTAAATGATTTTGTTCCTTGTAGGCGTCCAATACATTTGAACTGGGATGGGTGGCAGCGAAGGAAAGGATGATTTCATTCATTGCCAGTCCTCTAAGTTCAAACAGATTGAACGTCTATCATCGTCAATGGCATTGAGAGAGCTTCTTATCAGGCGCTTTTATTTTTTTGTTTCTTCTGCCTTCTTCTGTTTTGACACTGCGCCTTTAGGGAGTCTCCCCAGACAAAACTTTTGCAGCAAGGTCAAAACTTTGATGCGCCGTCATTTTCTCCTCACCTGTGTGCCACAATCTGCATGTAGCGCTTCTTTTTTTTCCCCCCTCTGTTTTATTGATGTAACAGGTGCTTAGCACGACAGACAGCGGCAGTCAAAATAATGTCGTCTGCCTCCCCTTGTGTTTGGCTTTCAGGCTGCCAGCTAAACTTAGATATCTTTGAGGTTTTTCTGCCACTTGATGGAAGGTGATGCCGCTGCATAATGCATGAGGCGAGAAGAGAACACTTCGTCTGGTTGCTTTTTATAGGCGCGCTGCTTCTACACATTTATATATTTTTATACGCACGCCGGTGCTTCACAGATCAATCGAAACATGCGCAAAGTGGCAACCTTGATTTTGGTGCTGTGAGGCTTCAGCTCAGTGAGATTTGTCTCACAGATTTAACAAAAATATGTTATTTATACGTGTCATCTTACTTACTCGCTTTACCAAAGTGCTTTTTTAGCTCTCAAAATGGAAAATCCAGGACAAAGTGTGCACTTATTTCCGATTTGTTTATTTAAACAGCCTGGTTGAAGAGCAGCACTCCTGTTTAGAGTGTTGAGTGGTGAAAGTTGCAATTATTAAAATTATACAGTTGTATGAAAACGTATCTGAACATTTTGTCTGCTTAAAATCCCCATCAAATTTGATCTGATCTTTGTCAAAATCACACAGATGATAAAACAGTGTCTGCTTTAACTAAAAACACCCACACATTTATAGGTTTTCATATTTTAATGAGGATAGTATGCAAACAATGACCGCAGGGGGAAAAATAAGTAAGTGAACCCTCTGCCTAAGGAGACTTGAAGTGAAATTGAAACCAATTCTCACCAAACAATTTAAATCGGACGTGTGCCCAATCACTGATGAGCAGTTTAAAGCTTGCCTGCCCACTATTAAATACACACCTGTTAAGATTTGTCTTGTTGAAAAGCATTGTCTGATGTGCATCATGGCTCGGTCAAAAGAGCTGTCTGAAGACCGGCGATCAAGGATTGTTGATTTGTGTAAAGCTGGGAAAGGATACAAAACCATCCCTAAAAGTCTGGATGTTCATCAATCGACAGTCAGAGAAGTTGTTTACAAATGGAAAAAGTTTGGCACTGTTGCTTCTCTCCCATGGAGTGGCCGTCTACCAAAGATGACGTCAAGAGTTCAGTGCGGAATACTCAGACAGGTAAAAAAAAAAAAAAAAAAAAAGAACCCTAGAGTATCTGCTAAAGACTTAAAGAAATCATTGGCACAGTACAATATCTCTGTCCACACATCAACTATTATTTAAAGCTAGGGCCAAGAATGGTAGACTCTGTGGAGGAAGCAACTGCTGTCTAAAAATAACATTGTTGCGCAATTGCATTGTTCGCAAAAAGGCACTTGGACACTCCACAAAAGTTTTGGCAAAATATTTTGTGGACTGATGAAAACAAATTTGTATTGTTTGGGATTAACACACAACATCATTTGTGGAGGAAAAATGGAACAGCACACCAACATCAACACCTCATCCCCAATGTGAAGCATGGTGGCGGGATCATCATGATTTTGGGCTGTTTTGCGGCCTCAGGGCCTGGACAACTTGCAATCATTAATGGAAGAATGAATTCAAAAGTTTATCAGGATGTTCTGCAGGAAAACCTGAGGCCGTCTGTCAGACAGTTGAAGCTAAAAAGAGGATGGATGCTGCAACAAGACAATGATCCAAAACACAGAAGTAAATCAACTTCAGGATGGTTTCAGAAGAACAAAATGCACGTTCTGGAGTGGCTAAGTCAAAGTCCAGACTTGAACCCCATTGAGATGCTGTGGCATGACCTAAAGACAACGATTCATGCCAGACATCCAAGGAATCTGACTGAACTATAGCAGTTTTGTAGAGAACAATGGGCAAAGATTAGTCCTGATCGATGTGCCAGACTGATCAGCAGCTACAGGAAGCGTGTGGTTGAAGTTATTGCTGCCAAAGGGGGGGGCCACAAAATATTAAATATGATCGTTCACTTACTTTTCCTCCTTCTGTCATTGTATGCATTCTATCCTCATTAAAATATGAAAACCTATAAATGTTTGGGTAGTTTTAGTTAAAGAAGCAGCGGTAAAAAATGGTTGCTCAGAGAATCTAAACATGCAAATCACAAATTTCTTAGAACTAAGATCATGAAGAAAATGTATTAAAAAAATGGTTTCTGTACCTGTGCCTTCTGTCTGTCTTTCTCCTTTGTCCATTAAAGACTCTGGCAAAGCCCACTTCACGGCTCAATTAAAGCTTCTTTCTCCAATACACGCACATTTTACAGTGGGTAGCCAATGCATGACGAGTAGGCGAGACAATCTGAAATACTGTATTGGCCCGAATATAAGACGGTGTTTTTTGCATTCAAATAAGATTGAAAAAGAGGTGTCGTCTTATATTCGTGGTCTAGACATTATACCCATTCACGATGCTAGATGACGCCATATATCATTGAAGCGAAGTTCTGCAATGACAGATCTCAGCTACTCTCCCCATTCACGACGCTAGATGGCGCCAGATATCATTGAAGCGATGTTCTGTCATGACACATCTCAGCTACTAGTTTAAACGGTTTGCATTATTTTATTGCAATGTTTTTCCTTATTCAGATTTGTTTCAGGACTACAGTTACAGTTAGACTTCACTTTGATAGTTAATGCAGTTATTGCAATTTTGTTCTTTTATCTCAATAGATTGGTTTATTTACATTTCAAAAACCAGAAGCCATTAATGTACGAATGTGATTGCACTTTAGTTTAGATATTTAAATGTTCAGATGTTAAGATTTGAATGAGGCAAAATAACATGTTTTTTCTCTCAAATATATTGTTATAATTATTTGTTTCAGATGTACTGTAATTATTTTCTGTATGAAAATTAATATGGTGTTCAAAAAGTCTTTTTTTTTTTAAACTTGAGTCTTGAAAAAGAGGTGGTCGTTTTATAATAAGGGCCGTCTTATGCCCCTTTCCCACTGAAACTAGTGGGTCAACGCGCGTTTTTTCCAAGCCGATGCAACCCACTAGCAATTAACATTTGGCACCTTTCCCATTGACAAAAAAAAAAAGCCGTGTCTTTTTTTTTTTTTTTCCCACCCGTCTAACCCCCACCCCTCCTCAGCCGTGCGTAAGGTTACGTGACGTCACCACGCTAAGATGAACGTCGACAAGTGCGATCGAATTCATTCAGTTCAAGGAAGTAAACAATGCAGAGCAACATGGAAGCCTCCTTTCCGTTTGTGTTCTCTGTTTTCATGCTTTTTACTGCCCTCAAAATGGTCGAAATGCAGCAAAGGATCAACACTCTGCTTGTGCTGAGGCAATGTAGGCGACGTGAATTCTTCTTCTTCTGCTATCTTTGTTGTTAGCATCGACGTAACTACGGTTGTGGGGCGTGTTAAATGGGAGGCGACTGGCACGTTGTTATGACGCATCACATAAGAGCCTGCGTCACCACGTAGATTAGGGTGTTGACTGTTGACCCGGGGTTTTGCTTTCACACTGCATGACGATCAGAGCCGAGGTGATTTTAACTTGGGTCGCTTGGCAGGTTGATTGACACGGGTCGAGGCGGGTCGCTGCACCTTTCCCACTGCCACCAAAAGCCGATTGTTAGTGGGTTGACATGGGTTTTTTGGCCAGTGGGAAAGGGGTATTATATTCGGGCCAATACGGTACTTGCCTTTGATTGGCTAAAATAGTATTGGTATTCAGAAGTATCTGACAACAATTAATACTGGCTTTTATTTATTTTTAGTACGTTTCTCTGCTCTTTTGATGTCATAAAATGAAATTGTTTTATATTTTGAATCAATCATTTAAAAAATGACATCATTATGATTTATACCTTTTTTCCAACATATGTGGACATGCAATTTTGAGTCGTTATGAAAAACTTGTCCACAGCATCATTGAGATCATTATCTGTCTGATTTTGGAAAACATTGACCTTGGAGGAGGCTCATATGGTGTTTTAAATGAATAAAAGAATCTTGTGTTTTTTTTTTTCGCTGCATCTCATCCATGCTACGCAAATGCATTGTCGTGTTTGGCTAGAATTTCTATGACCGCCCCCTGACTTCGGGTCTGGCGTTTTGGGGAGGTGGGGTGGCGGTAAGTCATTGATATGTTCCGCAGGACTCTAGGATAAACAGTGGCGTTACACCCGTTGGCCTGATATATTTTGATGGAGCGCAGACAGAGAGGTGGCGTAACAGAATCGGGAGACTTAAAAGCGGGATAAAATGACAAAAAGGGAGCTTTTCCTTCTATTTTCTTCCCACCTGCTTCTCCAGACAGCCACAAAATGGAGTCATGTAAATGTTTGCAACCACACTAGACGTGATGTGTGTGTCTGTGTGTGTGCATGCAACAAATCGATGAGGTGTCACCATTGTCCCTGCTGTTTTTTACAGTTAAATGTGTGCTATAATTGAGTTACATTCAAGCAGGGTTTTCTTTTATTTTCCTCTCTTTGCTGCTAATCCCGCTTGGTCGGCAGCCCCTAATGGACCAGAAAAATGAAGCGCCTCCTTGCACGGAATCGTAAAAGTAATAATCAATAGTGATGCTGTTGTAATCTTTCACCAAAGCCGGCAAGGGTCGAATCTGTTCAGCCTATGTTGGCGTAACTTTGGCATCTTTGTAAGATTTGGCAAATATATCATTTTGCGTTTAAATGATTGCCTAACATTGAGGGCTGGCAGTAAAACAACATTTGTTCATTCACTATCGGCTCTCCCATTTCCAAATTGATTGGACGGCATTCGCCGTCAATTGCAGGTGATGAGTTATTAACAATTTTGTTTTTGGCAGCCGTTTTAAAATTTGTCCTTTTTTGGATGAAAGTACTTGTCTTAGTATTGTTGAGTCATTTCAAAATGTGTTCATCGTCTAATTTTAGTCGACAAAATCTCATAAAAATTTCGTGTAGCTTGAGTTGACAGTTAATCAAAATGTTTTTGTCCGTAAAATTGAAAAAGTTTTAGTCCAAAAAGAAAGGTTCCCAACAATTTCGAATAAACATAGACGAGCACAGATTATAATGTCTACAAGGTGTACACCTACTTTGTGATGGTAATATACACTCAGCAGGAAAAGAAGTACAGTGATCCCTCGCTACTTCATGCTTCAAACTTCATGCCCTCAGTCCATCGTGGATTTTTTTTTCCCAATTAAAAAAAAAAAATAAAAAATACATATGAGCTGTCCCGATCCGATCACGTAGTCTCACTCACCCTCCTGCTGCTGTTCTTAGGGGCCGTTTACATGGTGACTCTCCGAGAAGACGAATAATTTCATGTTTGCATTTATACGGTTCCGTCTCCATTCGAACAATGTCGCAGTTCCGCATGAAAACGATGTAGTATTCATGCCAGGCCCTAGGGGGCAGTGCAGATTTACAAGGCGACAGCGAATGATGCATTTTGACCTCCTCCTCAGACAACATGCCCGGCCTCTCTAAGCAATGGCATTCTCTTTTCTTCAAAAAGGCACAAAAATGGAAACATTCAACATATTTAAATTAAAAATATTATAAAAACAGTAAATTAAAGCCGACGTTCTGTCATATTTGCTGTTTTTAATGTTTAGTAGCACCGCTACACAAGCCCAATGTGACGTGTATGAGTGCTGACGTTATCGGCGTGGTCCTGCGCCGCAGGAGCTTTTGGTATGCATGTGGAGCAAGTCCCCCTCAAGCCTCCGCAATTAAATTCTTCCACTTTGGAGGCAGGATTCCACGGTTTGCGTCTTTGCCTTCCGTCTTCGCCGACACCATACGAACGCGAGGCCACTCCGCAACACAGTCATTGTGTCTTCGTGTCGTAGAGTCACTATGTAAACTGCGCCTTAGTCAGGCAGTGCACTGGAGTTGCTTATAAAAGTTAACGATGATTGACAGACTTGACAGCTTTGATCTTGCCAGTGATGCTTGGAAGCCGAAACATCAAAGCGTCGCACGCGTCAATTATCGTTTAGCTACTTAAACAGTTGCTGTAGCAACTCAGTGTGTGTAAGTGAGCAGCTTGAGCGGATTTGAGTGGACTCACTCATGAAGCAAGACAATTTTTTTTCTACTTTATTCTTGTTTAAAAATAATTCAGTGTTTTAATTTTTTTATTTTATTTTGAGGAAAAAAGTGACAAAAGTCTTATATGTATCTTTCAAATGCTAAATTTGAATAAATATATTGAACACTCACAAAAAAATATATATATACAGTATATATGTATTCAATTAAACACACCTGGAAGCAACGAACAGTATGTTAAAAAAAAGAAATGTCCGAGCGTTTAAAAGGATGCTCGCCACACTTTAATTGATGCAAATGCTCACGGGACAGATATGCTAACGTGACGAGTTACATTTAGTGTGTGATGATCACTGCACAGACCGTTAAAGGCTAACGCAACATTGCATATTCTCTTTTGCTAAGATACGAAAACAACCGTGTTTCCAAACAAGCAAGATGGCGCGTAGCCTAACTTGAAACACATTGAACTGAACTCCATTGATAGTGAGGGAGAGGCGCAGCACATCTCACATGAGTGACACAACCCAAACACTGCTACGATGCAAACTGACGTTGTCCATGTACCACATGAAAATGTCAAGCTGACTCGCGCATTTTGAACGTATATGACAGAAACTGTCGCATTATCGTCTGGTTGTCGTCACTGTCATTCGCCCCGTACTAATTTCTCAAGCTGGTTGTAAACAAAGACAGGGTTTTGTGTATGTTTTTTTTTTTTTTTTTCCTGGTCATTTCATTTTATAAGCTAATTTTATGTTTGACAATAAATGTTTAGACTAGAAGGACTTTTTGGGGGAGGGTTGGCTGGCCAGGAAAAAGAAGTCAATTTCCTTCCAGGCCTATACGGGATGCTTACATCCTTAAAACATGAGCTCCATTCCCTTTCCTTTGCCGCTGCAATTATGCCTTTTTTTTCTTCCCGACCGCTGGATGAATTAACAAACAAGTCGCCCAGAATGCAGCAGCCTTACTTCAATTTACCGCCTCTTATCAATTGGCTCCCTTTTATCTTTTAGTGTTTTCTTCTTCTCTCCATCTTAAGCCGCGCATCCCTCTCTTTTTTCCTCGGTGCAGCTTTTTATTTACGAACGTCGTTCCAGGTAGTTTTATCGCTGCCTTCAATGAAGCGCCGGATGAGGGAGAAAAATAAGAGGATGGACGGAAGATACAGGTGGGGGGGGGGGCAGGTTTGCCAATCACCTCACCCTACTTTTTTTTTTTTTTTCCTGGGCCCAATTGAGGCAAAGGTGTAAACATCCTGGGTATCATTAACTATTTTATCCCTTTCTTAAATCATATTTTTACAAACTACATGAAATCTGTTGGAAGCTAAATTAGTAAGTACACACAAAATACACTGGGGCACCCATGAAGTCACCAACATACTGTTATGTAAATGTGGCCCTATTACCTACTATCAATTTTAGTAATTTAAAAAGCTTATAAAGACCAGGCGTATGGTACAAGTGTGGCCTACATGACACTGAATGTGATGTCCAGTTGTCCACATACAGTTCTGGATGCCAGATCACAATTATTAAATTATATATACAATTTCTTTTAATTATTATTGTTTTTAACCATTAAATACGTTTTTAATGGCTAAATAACATTTTTAATGACTAAAATGGTAATAAAAAGCTATTAAAATGAATAAGAAAAGACTAGGTTTGGGCATCGAGCATCGATGGGATCCTGGACTAACACTCAGATTCTCCCGGAACAGTTTGAATTTTAAAAATTGCGATTCCATGTTTCGATGCCCTGTCTGCCGACCGGAAAAGAATAGCTGACGAACACCACGAAGAAGAAGCCACATGAAGTGTGTGTTTGTGCATTGCAACTTGATTTCAACCATGGACACGGTGCGGCGGCGCTCAAAAATTTGGCTCAACTTCATAAAGAAAAAATGACCAGTCAGGTCAGTGCAACATTTGCAACAAAGCTATGTCATGCAAAGGTGGCTGCACGACCAAGATGATTAAACATCTCCGGCTTCATGGAATACAAGTGCTGAATAGTGCATAGCTATGTGCTCCGTATTTCACACGCTGCGCCGGTACTCTAACCAGTCAGAACCAGGTAAGTAAAATCATAAAATTACGCCTGTCTTCTGTTGCTCCCATGACCAGACCCCAGATTAAGCAGTAGATGGTTGGAATAGTAGGAGAATAAGTCGTATTATTACGCCGGGCTAATGTAGCTATATAAGCAGCTACGTACTTTACGTAATGAGTTGCCGCCTCCGTTAAAATCAACAGTATTAAAAGCATCTTTTTAGAATTGGTTTTACAAATAAGTAAATCCTTATTATTTTACCTCATCTACATCAAATTATAATCAATTGAAGAGTTTATGCTAATGCGTCGTCGTAGCTCCCAGCTAAGGTAAATGTATGTAAAGTGCGTAGCGTCTTACAGCTACCTTACCCTTAAGTAATATTTGCGACTTTTTCTCACTTTCTCATATTTATGCATTCAAGCTTCATCTACACCCAGTGAACGTGTGTTCTCCACTGCAGGAGACACTACAGCTGTGGTCAAAAGTTTACATACACTTGTGAAAAACATAATGTCATGGCTCTCTTGAGTTTCCAGTTATTTCTATAACTCTGATTTTTCTCTGATAGAGGGATTGGAACAGATACTTCTTTGTCACTAAAAACATTCATGAAGTTTGGTTCTTTTATGACTTTATTATGGGTGAACAGAAAAAAGTGATCAAATCTGCTGGGTCAAAAATATACATACAGCAGCGCTAATATTTGGTAACAAGTCCCTTGGCCATTTTCACTTCAATTAGGTGCTTTTGGTAGCCATCCACAAGCTTCTGGTTGAATCTTTGACCACTTCTCTTGACAGAATTGGTGCATTTCAGTTAAATTTGATGGCTTTCTGACATGGACTTGTTTCTTCAGCATTGTCCACAAGTTCTCAATGGGGTTTAAGTCAGAACTTTGGGAAGGCCATTCGAAAACCTTAATTCTAGCCTGATTTAGCCATACCATTACCACTTTTGATGTGTGTTTGGGGTCATCGTCCTGTTGGAACACCCAACTGCGCCCAAGACCCAATCTTCGGGCTGATGACGTTAGTTTATCTTGAAGAATTTGAAGGTAATCCTCCTTCTTCATGATCCCATTTACTCTCTGAAAAGCACCAGTTCCACTGGCAGCAAAACAGCCCCACAGCATAATACTACCACCACCGTGCTTGACGGTAGGCATGGTGTACTTGGGGTTAAAGGCCTCACCTTTTCTCCTCCAAACATATTGTTGGGCATTGTGGCCAAACAGCTCGATTTTTGTTTCGTCTGACCACAGAACTTTCGTCCAGAAGGTCTTATCTTTGTCCATGTGATCAGCAGCAAACTTCAGTGGAGCCTTAAGGTGCCGCTTTTGGAGCAAGGGCTCCCTTCTTGCACGGCAGCCTCTCAGTCCATGGAGATGCAAAACACGCTTGACTGTGGACACTGACACCTGTGTTCCAGCAGCTTCTAATTCTTGGCAGATCTGCTTTTTGGTGATTCTCGGTTGAATCTTCACCCTCATGACCAATTTTCTCTCAGCAGCAGGTGATAGCTTGCATTTTCTTCCTGATCGTGGCAGTGACAAAACAGTGCCATGCACTTTATACTTACAAACAATTGTTTGCACTGTTGCTCTTGGGACCTGCAGCTTCTTTGAAATGGCTCCAAGTGACTTTCCTGACTTGTTCAAGTCAATGATTGGTTTTTTCAGATCCATGTATGTATATTTTTGACCCAGCAGATTTGATCACTTTTTCTGTTAACCCATAATAAAGTCATAAAAGAACCAAACTTCATGAATGTTTTTTGTGACAAAGAAGTATCTGTTCCGATCACTCTATTGGAGAAAAATCAGAGTTGTAGAAATAACTGGAAACTCAAGAGAGCTATGACATTATGTTCTTCACAAGTGTATGTAAACTTTTGATCACAACTGTATCTGTCCAGAACGCTCACGCTTACTGCCTGAGAAGGCAGATATGATCGTTTTCCTCAACAAAAACTGTTTCTGATTTTATACTGTACCCGCTGCTTATCTGGACTGGATTTTACAAGTTGTTGTTGTTGTTGTTGTTTTTTTTGTTATTATGGACCAGGTTAGCCCATTAATGGGAGCTCAATTACATGTAAAAGTGCCTGCGGCAAAAGACACTCTAAAATGTCAATGTTTTCTCTGTGAGCTTTGAAAAATAAACATCTTTCTGAAAGTGCACTCCTGTGGAAAGAAACTTAATCGTATTCAACGTCAAAGACATTTATACAGTGCCTTGCAAAAGTATTCGGCCCCCTTGAATCTTGCAACCTTTCGTCACATTTCAGGCTTCAAACATAAAGATATGAAATTTAATTTTTTTGTCAAGAATCAACAACAAGTGGGACACAATCGTGAAGTGGAACAACATTTATTGGATAATTTAAACTTTTTTAACAAATAAAAAACTGAAAAGTGGGGCGTGCAATATTATTCGGCCCCTTTACTTTCAGTGCAGCAAACTCACTCCAGAAGTTCAGTGAGGATCTCTGAATGATCCAATGTTGTCCTAAATGACTGATGATGATAAATAGAATCCACCTGTGTGTAATCAAGTCTCCGTATAAATGCACCTGCTCTGTGATAGTCTCAGGGTTCTGTTTAAAGTGCAGAGAGCATTATGAAAACTAAGGAACACACCAGGCAGGTCCGAGATACTGTTGTGGAGAAGTTTAAAGCCGGATTTGGATACAAAAAGATTTCCCAAGCTTTAAACATCTCAAGGAGCACTGTGCAAGCCATCATATTGAATTGGAAGGAGCATCAGACCACTGCAAATCTACCAAGACCCGGCCGTCCTTCCAAACTTTCTTCTCAAACAAGGAGAAAACTGATCAGAGATGCAGCCAAGAGGCCCATGATCACTCTGGATGAACTGCAGAGATCTACAGCTGAGGTGGGAGAGTCTGTCCATAGGACAACAATCAGTCGTACACTGCACAAATCTGGCCTTTATGGAAGAGTGGCAAGAAGAAAGCCATTTCTCAAAGATATCCATAAAAAGTCTCGTTTAAAGTTTGCCACAAGCCACCTGGGAGACACACCAAACATGTGGAAGAAGGTGCTCTGGTCAGATGAAGCCAAAATTGAACTTTTTGGCCACAATGCAAAACTATATGTTTGGCGTAAAAGCAACACAGCTCATCACCCTGAACACACCATCCCCACTGTCAAACATGGTGGTGGCAGCATCATGGTTTGGGCCTGCTTTTCTTCAGCAGGGACAGGGAAAATGGTTAAAATTGACGGGAAGATGGATGCAGCCAAATACAGGAACATTCTGGAAGAAAACCTGTTGGTATCTGCACAAGACCTGAGACTGGGACGGAGATTTATCTTCCAACAGGACAATGATCCAAAACATAAAGCCAAATCTACAATGGAATGGTTCAAAAATAAACGTATCCAGGTGTTAGAATGGCCAAGTCAAAGTCCAGACCTGAATCCAATCGAGAATCTGTGGAAAGAGCTGAAGACTGCTGTTCACAAACACTCTCCATCCAACCTCACTGAGCTCGAGCTGTTTTGCAAGGAAGAATGGGCAAGAATGTCAGTCTCTCGATGTGCAAAACTGATAGAAACATACCCCAAGCGACTTGCAGCTGTAATTGGAGCAAAAGGTGGCGCTACAAAGTATTAACGCAAGGGGGCCGAATAATATTGCACGCCCCACTTTTCAGTTTTTTATTTGTTAAAAAAGTTTAAATTATCCAATAAATGTTGTTCCACTTCACGATTGTGTCCCACTTGTTGTTGATTCTTGACAAAAAATTAAAATCTTATATCTTTATGTTTGAAGCCTGAAATGTGGCGAAAGGTGGCAAGGTTCAAGGGGGCCGAATACTTTTGCAAGGCACTGTATATACTGTACTAGTGTGTTAAAAATAGCCCTGCGAGAAATTCATAGTTAATTGAAAGTTCATATAATTTAAAAAATAAACGAGAAGATAAGACATTAATATAAACTATGCAATTTTTTTAACTTTGCCTATTAAAAGAATCTGACTCGAGAATCGTTTGGAACCGGAATCGGAACCGTTCAATTTAAAACGATGTCTAACCCTAGAACAGACATGCACTCTTATTATAAACCCAATAACACCCTAAAGTTGATAATTAATCAATAATATTAATCACAGTTTGAAAATTTTTGTTTTTAATTTAAAAAGGTTTTAAGAAAAAAAAGTCTAGTTTTTTTCTATTGAAGCTTTTTTTTTTTTTTTTTTAATAAGACAATATTTGGTTTTCCCTTTTTTTAATTTAAAAAATATATATATATAAAAAAGAAACTAAGCTTATAAATGTTAATCACAAATATTTTCTTATTCATTTATTTTTAACTCATTGCCTAACATTGACAAGGACGGACGTCCATTTTATTTTAATTATTTTATTTCTCTGAGAAATGGCTGTGAATGCTTATATTTCAGTGCAATGAATGTTCATTCGCCCCTCACAGTCAAAATGGATTGGACGTCTAGGGCCATCAGCGGCAGCCATTGAGTTCAATGAGTGCTTTATATAAAGAGTTAAATGTTAGTTGAAACCATTTCACACCCAGAGGCAAAACCTTTCAACCTTCTATTTTTCATTTTAGCAACTCCCTACTGTACCACTGCAATGTCACTCACTAGTTTTTGGTGTGCATTTTAGCACACCGCCTTGTAGGTATTCATTTAATGCTCCAATATGACAAATTGTGAGCACGAGGCCTTTATTTCACAGGCTGCGGTAGTGATATATGACCAGGCGAGTCCACCGGCAAAATTGGGTAACGGGTAGGGGGGAAAAAAATACATGGCGCGGCAAGCTGTTAAGACTCAATAATGCAATTTTGCATTTCGAGCGCCTGCGTTTTTGTTTTACGAGGAGGTGATTAGCATATGTTTTGTTGACATAAATTTCAAATTTACGGCGCTTGTCAAAAGTGACTGTCGGACAAAGTCGATTATTAAGCCGGCAAATGGCCTGAGAGAGTTTTATGTGAACTTCCTTAATGGCTGCAGTCAGTCTGTTTCAAATCACCCGCACACACACAAACACTAATCATGTATTTCAGACGCGCAACATGAAAGCCGGCACTTAGAAAAGAGACTCAAGCGTGCGTATATCTCGGAACAGAATCATGAGCTGTGACAATTTAGTATCCTTTTACATCTCGTTAAACTTTGCTGCGGTGATCAATTGTGTGATGCGGCGATGGATGATGCGCGCTGCTAAAAAGCGCCAGTCTGTAAGCGGAGATAAAATCCTTGTTAAAAGTGCGGCAAGTCGGAGTAAACAAATCTAGTAATGGTTTTCCACTGCGCAGCTTGGGCTTGGCCTGATGTGGTTGCGGTTCCAGGAGAAGATGTAGGCCACATTAGCACTGCAGGTCAATTCTTATTTTTTGCCGTATCAGATTTTTTTGGGGTACAGTGTGAACTGTCCAATTCAGATTTTTTCAAATGCAACCTGGGCTCATTTGTATGTGGATAAGAATCGAATGTCTGTCCGAAATCTCTGCATGTAAACACATAGCCAATGCGATCCATAAATCAACAAATGATATACTACATCTCGACTGTTCGACAACAAAACCAACAGATGCAAAAATGAGCAATGGCAGACAAAGGCGTACAAAATACCTTTTCCTTCTTGTTAATGCACATAAAGCTATCAGCTTTAAAAAGAACCTTTACACTGCGATTCGCGTATGTATTTGCTATATAAACAGCTGCACAATGTAAAAGATGGCAAGGAGGCTAGTCTTTTTGTATTGTATTTTCTATTAAATTAATTTTAGGCAGTTGCATTCATTTTTACAAGTATAGTTAATCAGCTTTCAACTGGTTTACTTTAAGTAACAAAACAAAACAAGAAACAACTGCCTGAAAGGGAGTGGGACAAAAAAAAAAAAAATTCCTGCCCAAAGTTCTCATTTATACTACAAATGATACACATAATAAAATATTTTCCTGCAACCTATTTTGCTCTAAGTAATTACATGGTAATGTTTTCCTAACCAAGGTAAAGCAAGAACAATACCAGCAATGGTTAAAATTCCTGCACTCTGGTTTTTTTTTTTTTTTCTCTGATAGCGAAAAGGAAAATACAATGGTACCTTGACATACGATCGCTTCGACACACGATCTTCTCGACATCCGATGTAAAATTTGACTCGTCATTTGTTTCTACTTTTGACGACATGCTCGAAATGCAACGATTTATGACAGCGCCGCAGTTTCTTTGTTTTCCCGCACGACGGATGTTCTTGTGAAAGAAATCAACATTGGTTCCAAGAAGGTTAGTGCAGGTGGTGAAAAAGGGAGAAAGTTGACGCTTACATTTGAAATGAAGATGGAAATAATAGAAAAATATAAACGTGAACTGGCCCGACAATACGGCCTTAGAATGTTTACGATCTCAACGGTCCTCGTCCGACCTCTGTTCGCTAGTCTTTATAAGTTAAGGTGACAATTATTAATGTGGTAACATCGCCAAAGAAATCGCCAGCTTGTGCAACACAAAACGACAACTGCCCGCCGCTGTTGACGCCAACAAAAAAACATTAAAAGGGAAAGTAAAATCTCTACCGCACCTATCTCACTGTCAGGGGTGACGTGGCTCAGTGGTAGAGTAATTGTCCCCCAACCCAGAGGTTGTGGGTTCGATTCTCTGCCGATGAACACGTCTAAGTGTCCTTGAGCAAGACACTGAACCCCACGTTGCTCCTGGTGCTGCGTCACCAGTAGGTGGATGGTGAGATAGTGTACTGGACTGTCTCAGGAAATTAGAATACACAATATTCTAATTTTTTGAGACAGTCCTGTGTATATATACAGGACTGTCTCAGGAAATTAGAATACACAATATTCTAATTTCCTGACTGTCTCAGGAAATTAGAATATTGTGTATTCTAATTTCCTGAGACAGTCCTGTATATATACACAGGACTGTCTCAAAAAATTAGAATATTGTGTATTCTAATTTTCTGAGACAGTCCAGTAAAGCGCTTTGAGCGCCTTGAAAGGTGGAAAAGCGCTATATAAGTGTAACACCATTTACCATTTACATCAGCCACGCGTTGCGTTCAGGTACAGCACGCAAAACACATCCGCAACATTACAACCCGATTCGTTATATTATACAGGAACTATTATTATACTGTATTATTCCGATTTATTTGTTTCCCTATGTGTAATTGCCATTTGTAATAGTACCAGCAATATTTATTAAGGATTAAGGTCAGGTTTTCAGGCTGTGAAACGAATAAATTGAATTATAATGTATTGTGATGGGAAAATCTTGCTCGACATACGACCATTTCGACTTACAAACAAGGTCCTCGAACAAATTAACTTTGTTTGTAGAGCTCCCACTGTGTGTGTGTATATATATATATACATGTATATATATATGTTATTTACCAGAAACGGTAATGGACAAATACAGCAATGGTAAGAGGAACACGAACACACAGTTAACTGTAACATAGAACACTGATGAACATTTAAGACCCTCCCTGAATATATTGTGACCAAATCTAACGTTTATAGTACAAGTTTATGTTGTAAACTCACTCTTCCAATGTTTCACTCCACGTACAGACATACAAAAGTTTTTCGGAGTTGTTCGTAGTTCTCGCACACGTAGTTACTCAAATGGTGGTCGAGCATAGTGTACACAACTGTACACATGTCGCGAGGATAGCTGAGATAGTAGCGACATTTAATTACCGTATAGCTGTCAGCATTTGTGCAAAACAAATTTGACATTATTAAATGACACGCAAAAAATCGAAAAATATGCAAATTAGGCATCGTCCTGCTTTGTAAGCATAACCGAAGGGCACTAAGAAAACCTGAGCACTGCAGAGAATTATCATCGAATTCAGCTCATACTCGGTGACATCGTGATCTAGTTTTGACGAAAGTGGATTGTTTTTTGATCAATTTGTGAATGGACTCTGATATATATTAGGGATGTCAAACGATTAAAATTTTTAATCGAGTTAATCACAGTTTAAAAATTAATTAATCGTAATTAATCGCAATCATCTATAAAATATGCCATATTTTTCTGTAAATTATTGTTGGAATGGAAAGATATATACATATACATATATACATTCAACATACTGTACATAAGTACTGTATTTGTTTATTATAACAATAAATCAAGATAACATTAACATTCTATTAAAGCGATCCATGGCTAGGAAGACTTGTAGTTCTTAAAAGATAAATGTTAGTACAAGTTATAGAAATTTTATATTAAAACCCCTCTTAATGTTTTCGTTTTAATAAAATTTGTAAAATTTCCAATCAAAAAATAAACTAGTAGCTCACCATTGTTGATGTCAATAATTACACAATGCTCATGGTGCTGAAACCAATAAAATCATTCACACCCAATCGCCAGCAGAGGGTGACAAAACACCAAAAAACACAAGTAACAAGTGGACATGACACTGTGCTGTCATTTTACGCTGTTTGAGCGGGGCATGTGCCTTAATTGCGTCAAATATTTTAACGTGATTAATTAAAAAAATTAATTACCGCGTTAAGAGTTAGGAAAAATAATTCAAATGATAAGTGTTATGATTTGAGTGTGCTGTATTACCATTTATAGGTTGTTGTCTGTCTTTCAACATCAAGCAAAGTACTGTTTCGGTGAAACATTGCGGCACACATATCCGCACATACGCACAATATTGATGTTGCGGCCGCATGGCACGGTTCCCAATTGGATTGGCCTTAATAAGACCATCCATACCTTATCAGTTGTCTGTCCGGGCGGCACAATAGTCAGATTGAGGGGCGACACAAAAGGCTTTTGAAAGGCTTTGTTCACCGTGTGTGTTGTGCTTCACCGCTTAAGTGTGTTTTTCTCTTATCTTGGTGAAAGTGTGTACTTCACCTATGATCCTTAACGGGAGAAGGAAAAATCCATCCTTTGTCTGCCACCTTTTGTCCACCGTGTTGCTTGTTGGTGAATCCGTGTCGTTACGACGGACATTTTGTCAAAGGGAATTACAGTCATTTAGTTTCAATTTGTCTTAAGTCTCTGCCAGCCATCAGACTCATTTCAAGATGGATGGATAGACTACACCAGAGTTATGGTCTACCTCTTAAGCCAAGCACGCCCTCACTATTCTAAAAGTAGTAGCGCATCCCCTCATAGTGTTGAGCTATGGATTTAGTCTTGCGGAGAAAATGCTGAAATCCCTGTTATGAATGAGACAATAGAAATATATGTTTCTGTCTCAATATCAATCCACCTCAAGGACACTTTCACGTTATTAGACCAAGAGGACTGGGGTCCAGTTGGAGAGATACCTCGCAACAACACTTGCAAATAGCTTAAAAAGGTTCAGTATTCACACTGCGCCAACAGAACTTTCCGAGTAGCATCACGTCGACGAAAGGCGCACTCATTGAATGGAGAAAGTTAAGAATAGGAAATACCTCTTTCAAATCCTCTCAATGCTTTTTTCAAGAATGACAAAACAAGGAGAGAATTGGATGTGCCTTGAGGTGTACATACTGTAAATAGACACAGATAGATCATGATTAATATTAGACACTATATCCAACAGAATCCAGTATCCAGACTAGGGATGTCCCGATCCAGGTTTTTGCACTTCCGATCCGATACTTATATTGTTTTCCACTTCCGATCCGATCCCGATACTGGTCGATACCGATACCGGCCTATCTGAGCATGTGTTAAAGTTTAAAGTTATTTAGCCTCCTTACTTAGTTGCCAGACTCATGTTGAAAAAGGTTTTAGTACTCTTGATAATAACTAGCCAGCTGAATTAGGTGAGTTTGAATAACACACAACGGTTGGTAACAAGAAACTGACCTGTTTATTCAGTGACAAACACAAAACATTATAAATAACGAACAGAAATGGCATAGTCAGTCAGTAAAATGTGCAAATAATATTGTAAACTGTCTTAAAAAAGCAAAACACACAAACAACCTCAGTGGAAAATCCCACAAACCCCCCAAGCTATTAGATGCTTTTAATGTTTCGTGCATTAGTTACAAAAATTGTATAAAAAGCCTCTCAGGTTTAAATAAACGACTATTTCAGTATCAAGTTAACATTTTAAAACAGTCAATAAAATACTCAAGTCCCCATTCTGTATCAGCAGCTTTAAACTACATTCAATTCATTTAATTTTGCGAATCAACTGTTAAAGTTGTTAAAATTGCTCCCGTTATTCCATAATTTCCCTTCTATCTACTTTCGACATGTGAAAGTTTTAAAACTGTTTTGAAGATAGATTCAAGTCATGATTTTGCCGATTTAGGAGTATTTTAGATAAAAAAGTTAATTAGGTTCACTTGGAAGGTTCACAACAGCCTACTAGGGAAGTCTCCTGCTTTAAGATGGCGGCCGTTTACTAACGCAACTAGTTTTCAATACTTCACTGTTGCTAACGCCGTCGAGTCTGTCATTTTGCATCTAGTTCTATATACATATGATATCTATTATCTACAGTAAAACGATGTTGACGTAGTTTGTAGCGGCTGTCAGCAGCTGTCAGGTATTCTTGTGTTTTTTATCCAGCGGCATGAGTTGACCTAAAGCCGTGAGTTGAGCATTGGCATTACCCGGGTCTATGACAAGCATGATGTTTACTTTCGGGACGTAATGCGGTCAGTAACTCTTGCGTCCCGAAGACCGCGCTGTGTAATAGTTCCGCTTTACTTGACATATTTCAAAAATCGGAATTTGGATGTTTGTGAATCGTTCTCAAATATTCCACGGCCGAATCGCTCAAGGATGTAATGACGGCTGGGCATGTTGTACCGTGGTTCTAAGTTTTGGATGGTGCGTCTTTACTCATGAGAGATAATGGCTCGTCATCCAGAATGAATTCTTCGGCAATGACTCTTGTTATTCCCTGGGCTTTGGGACTGTCGAGTGCCAGTTTGTCACGCATAGCAAATTTTTTGCCAGTGTTAGTTGCGTAGGACCTTTTTGTCTTTGGTTTTCTTAACATACTTCTTATATTGTTTGTGGTGGTATTTCGCTAAATGCTTGATTAGGCTGGTTGTATTAAAACTTCTTACAGCTTTACCACCACGCTTGACTTTATTGTGGCATATGTTGCACTCTGCCTCTTCGTCTTTGTCGTCCTTTAAGGTGAAATGATCCCACAGAGCTTAAGCGTCTTTGAGCATTGGTAAAAGCGCTCCACAAATAAAATGTATTATTATTATTATTATTATTATTGGCTGACATTTTTACCGATAAAGTCTCTCTGTAAATTGGGAGATGGTAATGTAAATGTAGTGTGTTGAAGGTGTACCGTAAAATGCGGACCGGATTTTAGGGAAACCGATGCGTAAACTGGAATGGATAATATAAATCGGTGCGCTGGAAAACCCAGACCGGATACAAAAAACAAAAACAAAAAAAAAACTGGATCGGAAGTCTGGATGGGAATTTTTCCGTGTTGGGCGATCCGATACCGATGCACATTTTTTTGCCCATATCGGCGTCCGATCCGATCCAAATATCGGATCGGGACATCTCTAATCCAGACAAATCGACAGCCCCACTCCAAAAGTAACCAAAACAAAAATAAATTAATTCATGCCACCAGCAGTTGTTCTTAAAATGGTACCACAGCAAATGAACCTGACCGAAGAACTGTGTTGTTGTATTAACAGTGAAGGAAATTACTTCCAGTAGGGATGGAAAGTTGTGCACAACCTGACAGGATGAGGTCACGCACCTCTACAATGTAGCCGAACCTTGCTTGATGGTTATTGATTCGTCCAATTACATGTATGACCGGAAACCGCCGGATACAATAACTCCAGTCCTTCTTGTCCTTTTTCCCTGAACTTCGTCAAGGCCGAGACATTGCCCTGTAATTGTACCTTTCATTCCAAAAGTGCCAAACAGAATGCTTGTGTTCATTCAAGTCATTCTGTCATGTCGTTAGCTTTCCAGAATCCAAAGTGCACCCATTTGCATTTGACATGTGACATCAATCAGTCCTGTTTTTGAGGGGTTAGAGTGGCACCGCCACCGCCTGCTTTGGCTACTCTGAGAGACGCCAAGATGGATGGCTGTCATCTCATCGGCCGAGTTGAGAGGATCGCTTATCAAGGGCGTTGTTTTGCTTTGGGAATTTGCTTTGTTGATTGCTCCACCAGGAGGAGACTGCAAGTTCATCTTTATTTGAAATTTGTTGACATTTTGTCCTTACAAATATTGGCTATAACAGGTACTTGAACAATCCAAAGATCTAATGGTAAAAATAAGAATATAGGGATTCCTCGAACCTCACACAAATTTAGATTGAACTCCAAACTAGCATTTCTTGTGCATGTGAACTTCAAAGTGTCACTATATGCGTGCAAAAGAATCCCAGTTTCCTTCATTTTTGCCCCTGACGTGCAGCTATTTATTAGAATCTGCATCATTTGCAAGTGAAGCCAATTGATCAGTCTATGGTATCGATTATCTTAAAGGATCAGGCTTCGAATGTGTCAATAATCAAAGCTGTGTGTGTTTCTGTGTGTGTGTACGCTTCTCAAGGAGAGGTGTTTGAAGATCTCTCTGGGCTCAAGGCGACTGCGGCGGCTGTGTGGCAATTCGTGTCACCTTAATTGCTTTAGAGCACTTTCAGATATCTCTCAAGAGTTTACTGGCTTTGTTCGAAGCCCGAGGCTCTTTGAGAATTTCGTAACGGAGCCCCTTTGGCGAAGGCCAGACTTTGTGTGTTGTCATATGTTATTTAGTTAGCTTACCTTCAAGGTCTTCTCGGCCCTCTACAATCAAATATTGACCCCTCGTCTCGTCTGACCTTGTGAGCTTAAACTGTTACGGCTTAACTTCAGCTATCGGATTCCTCTTGCGAGTGTCGAGAGCGCTAATCAAAAAGTGGCCCATAAACGCTTGGAGAAGTGTTGAATAAATCTTTCTCTTTGGCTTTATGGCTCCTTTGCCATCTGCAGCTCGTTGGATGCAGGGAGTTAATAACGCCTAGTGTTATTTACAACGCACCACTGTGGTCGGGGGGCTTGCTCCGAGAAGGCTGGCGTGATGGCGATTGCGACCCGATGCATCTGTCGAATCATCCCCTCTGGCCCGAGGTCCTGACGTGTTTTTGTTTCTTTCTCCTCGGTGCACAGGAAGATGCATAGTGGAATGAAGACCTATGGCTGTGAGCTGTGCGGGAAGAGCTTCCTGGACAGCCTCCGTCTACGCATGCATCTGCTGTCTCATTCAGGTGAGCAAATCAAACCAACTGGTCGTTACGGGAAATTCGCCTGCTTTGTCTCACTTAGACAACTCCCTAAGTGTGTAGAACTTTCACCGAATTGTCTACGGAATGGCCTAAGGAGCTCTTGGAAGTGTAACCTAAGACATGCCTGTACTTTATCACTCTCTCGCACTTCACTTTTTTATGACATTTACGGGCCTTCAAGACTGGTCAGGACACGGCGCCTAATGATGGTTTCTGTACCAGCAGTCGTCCTGATACCTTGGTTTTAAATGAAGTTTGTATCCAGCAAAAGTTCTTGGACAATTTGGTTCAGTCTGATACCTCATTTTTCAGTTGATCCATTTCTATGGCGCGAAGGTCTCAGGTCGCAGGTGAGCTGTAGTCCATCGCTATTGACACGGATGTGAGATGCAGAATACACAATGTACTGGTTGTTTCCCAATCATCCTTTTCACCTGTGGAATGTTCCTAACAGGTGTTTTTTTTCAAAGCATTTATCAACTTTCCTATTCTTGTGGCTCCTCTCCCAGCATTTTGTGAATTTCAGGTATCAAATTCAAAATGAGGAATTATTTTCCCATTTTCACATTAATCGGTTTGAACATCGCATATGTTGTAATTTGTTTTGATTTTTTACGAATGTCCCACTTCTTTGGCATTGGGGTTTGTGTCTTGTACACAACCTTGCATCCTTAAACTTCAGGACATATGATACCCAGAGGTAGACGTCTTTACAGCTGTATGGAATTACTGTATTTTTACATTGCTGTTTTAGTGTATAAAAGCACATCCTTTCATGAAACACCTTAATGATCCCTTGTAGATGGCATCATCAGGTGTGTTTCTACTGCTACCGCAAAGAGAATGCTATCAGTGTATTTTTAAAACGGGCAATAAAAAGTGCACAAACTTTTCTTTTGAGCGAGCGACAACCCGTGCTGCATTGCTTGTGAGGTACTTCTTCTGCTGATGAAAAAGGCGAGAGGAGCGCTTGTGCTCCAGACAGGCGACAGTTAGGGAAGAGACAGTGCCGTGGCAAAGATTCTTTGATAGTTTTCTTGTACACTTTTCTGCTCACTCTCTCTCCCTCTCTTCCGCCTCCACCGTTTTCTGACTTTCAAGGCTTTTCTTGCTCTGCCACGGCGTCTCCATTTTTACTCTCTGTGTAATGATGACACTTCGCCGAGTCCCAAACGCCGCCGCTGCCGCCGCCATCATCATCATCCTTCAAGCTCGCTTCACAGCCGACAGAATATCAGAGAGATGAAGAGAGAGAGCAGAGAAGCTCTTTGGTATGCGACGCGTGTTGGGGATGTATCACCGGCAACACCGCGACTGCCTGCTCCCTCCCCTCCAGTCCCTCTCTACCATGGTCTCTCTCTCTCTCACTCTCTCTCTCTTTGTGTCTGTCTCATTCTGTCTGTCTGCTGGTCTAGATCGTCTTCTGTCTGCTGTGTCTAAACTACCTGTTTTCCAACATGTCTGGTTGTCTTGTTGCACTTATTTGGTTATCTCTTTCTCTGTTGCCATACTACAAATCATCTTCCTATCTTGTCTCCTGTTTGTCTGTCTGTTGACCTATTTTTCAGCCAGTTTGGTCATTCGTTTAGCTACCCAACTACCTAATTTTTAACCTAATGTCTGTCAATGGGCCGTACCTTCAAGGTGTCTTGCTGCACCTGCACATCTGTCTGCCAATTTGGTTGTCTCTCACCCAACTTGATAAGCATTCAACCTATTTTTCTGCTTAACTGATCTCCACTACCACTCAAGTTTGGATATGGTTTTATTCATTGAATTACATGAGAAAATGGTTGAAAACTTTTGACCTTGCATCTGTCTGCCTGTCCTTCCCTACCCACATGCCGTACCTGCCTGCCGATTTATTCAGTTGCCCACCCTTCCTTCATTCTTTTTCTGCCTAACTAGAGTATCTTTCCAAGAGTTTCTCTACACAACTGCCTACCTACCTGGCAGACTTTTACTGTTGGTCTCACTACAACTGCCTCTCTGCCCTCCTGTTCTGTGGTCTGTCTCCCTGCTTGCATATTTTTCTGTTTTTCCTCAGTGTGCCTCAGCCTACCCACTGTATCTTTTCACCGGTTTTACATGTTAAGACTCCCTTGACTACCACTGACTTACCTGTTTGTCTCTCTGTCTATGCCTGTCTACCTGTCCTTCCAACTTCCAACTTTTCTCTCTGCATGTCTTTGTCTCTGTGCCGCTCTGTCTGTTTGGTTAACAATTTAGATTTGTCTGTGTCCATATTTGTCTGCCTACCTACCTTTCTGCCAGTGAGGTCTGTCATTCTGCCTGGATAGCCTACCTTTTTGTCCGACTATTTTTCTATCGGCGTGTCCTTCTGACCAACCTGCTGTCTTTCTTGCCAGTAACCCCTCCACACACTGCTTTGCGTTACTGTCTTTCAGCCTTCCAATTTGTCCATTTAGCATCTCCTCTCTTGTCGTTCTGCCTCTATGTACTGTATGTCTAACAGTTTGATTGCCTAGTAAACGGTGTCTATCCTTGCCTTTGTCCTTTGGCCATTGTTTTTATCCGTCCATCCTCGTGCGGATCCCTGCTCCCTTGCCTAGCTGTCTCGCTGTTTTGTTTCGTTTTACTCGACTGTCTCCCCAACTGCCAGTCTCTCCGGTTACGTGTCTTGTTGCCTGTGTCTCTCTGCCCATATGTAGGCCTGCCTGTCTGCTTGCCTGCACAGCTACCTGTCTATTTGTCTGTGTCTGTGCGTGCACATGTTGTTTGTAGACGCTTGGCCGGTATCCCGTCTGGGCTGCGTGCCACCACTGAGGGTTGGTACAGTATGTACAGTCTACCGTGTGCCAGCTTGTTTTAGTTTTTTTTCCCATTTTAGTCTTGTTCTGTCTGCTCTGGTAATGTTATTGAGGTATAAAGTCCACCTGAGCGCTAGAGTGTGAGCCTAATGATATTCAAACAGTTACTTGTATAGTACCGTTGCATAGCTTGCCAAATGTGTCAACTTGTTTGAGTTTGTCATCCGGTGATTATATCACCTTCTTTTCTGTTGATTCTATTCAAAGACATGCCAACATTTAATTCATTCTGATTTTAATGACAGAATCAAATACATTCTAAACATATCCTAGGATTTGCATACATTTGTAGTGAATGGTTAGTGAGCACCAATAAAACTTAGCAGAACGCGCCCTTCATTTGGTCTGTCATTGTACCTCACCCCACCTGCCCCCTGTCCCCTCTAAGAACAAAAACAAACAAGTGTCTAAAAAGATTCATGTCAGACCAAATGAATACATCTTTTAAACTTCTTGCAGCTTTGTATTTTTTGGCAACAGCTTTCTCGGCTGTAACAAACTAAACGAATGTTGAAATATTCCATAAACACTGACCAGATTTTTTTTAAACATTATTGCTACACAATAAGATCATTTCATTTTTCCAGATTTCCTTTGCCATAACCAGAAAGACCAATTAGTATTAGAATGCCAGATGACTTAAACATGAACCATGAGGGATTGCATTCAATTCCAGACATTCACTTGTATAGTTGTTGTCAGATTGTATTTATTTGATTTTGAGATGCCTCCTAATGTCTTTATGATCATTTAATGCAATCATTTTAATTTATAATTACAAGTACTTTGATACACATATTATGTATAATATAGATGTTTTTTTTTTCTTAAATGCACAAATTACAAATGAAGCATGGCATCTTCAAAAGTAAGGTGTATTAAAAATTAGACATGAAACATGCAACAGGTTAGTGTAAACGGCAGCATACCAATAGTGACTGGGAGGGTTGGCAGTGAATAAATGCATGTTCATTAGCTGCCAGCCCCTCCCAGTTCAAATGGATTGGTCCTCTACTAGTGACAAACTGATTTCAGAAGTTTTAATTTAGTCTTTAATAGCATCAGATTGGACGTCTTTCATTATCATCAATGGCACTGAAAGAGTTAAAGTAAAAAAAATTAAAAAAAAAAAACTTTCACCTCCATCAGTTTCACTTTGTGTGCGCGTTCGACAGCGACTCGGCAGTTCTGGAGCAGTGCCGTCTCTTCCCTCACGCTGATGACGACACATTTGCGCCGGCAGGTCTGGATGTTCTGCCAGCATACCAGAATTTATGATCGCTCGCAGATGTGAGTCCAGGAACACACTGTACTGTACCCAAACCCAGAAATTAATGAAACTTGTCTGCCTTCCAGGCCACAAATTCTGAAATGTGTGTGTTCGAGCATGTGTGTGTAAGTGAGAGTGAGGCTGAGTGGCGGGGGAAAAGTCCATCTATTAAAAGCAAGTTGAGGGGGGAAAAAGTAGTTCAGGAGAAAAATGAAAGTAGAGCTGGAGGGCAGTTTATACGTTTAATTTTTTTTTGGGGGGGGGGGGTAATACTACAGCTGATAATGCATTTGCAAATATGACATATATGGTTGAGATTATTTTAGCAGGATTTTATTTCTCCTATCCTCAATCAAAAACTAATCAATTAGCAAATTAATCGACAACTTTTGTTGTTTTTCAACTGATAGTGGATGAGTTGTTTAGAGACATTGTTGATCTTAAAATTATCCGAATAATCATAGTGATACTCATAATAGCAATTTTCTCATTTCACTTTTATTTCTATTTATTTTGGTTTTATACAAAAACAAAAATAGAGGGAACATGTAAATGTTTTCTTTATATATTGTAGTCTAATTAAAAAGGAAAAACTTTATTTGCTTATCATTTCTATAGTTTTTTATATTTACATAATAAATTTTAAAAAAGAGCTGGGGATAAAAACCTTGTAAATATTCCCTTTTAAAAAAAAAAAAATAATTTTGGGATTTAATTAAAAAACAAAGGGGAAAAATCGTAGCTATTCATTTTATTTTTAGAATTTTATTTTTACGAAGAAAATGCATATCTATTCTAGTTACTGGAGTCCTCAGTCTTTTTGTGAGTAGGCATGTGCCGGTATGATATTCTGACGGTATGATAATCTTAAACCAAAATATTTCATGGTATCACTGTATTGCAATACATTTCTAAAATGAGTTAGTTTGAGGTATCTGGGTTTAAAAATATATATATATATATATATATATATATATATTAGGGCTGTCAAACGATTAAAATTTTTATTCGAGTTAATTACAGCTTAAAAATTAATTAATCGTAATTAATCGCAATTAATCGCAATTCAAACCATCTATAAAATATGCCATATTTTTCTGTAAATTATATATATTCTGTAAAATAAATAGTTGGAATGGAAAGATAAGACACAAGATGGATATATGCAGTACATTCAACATACGGTACATAAGGACTGTAGTGGGCATTTCACTCTACTGTCATTTAAATCTGTCTATGCTGTCCTCACTCCGAAGCGTCTACTTTTTCCAAAGCTAGACAGCTAGTGAACGACGCCTTAATAATCAGACTTCTTCCTTTTTCATCTGATTTATTAATATAATAGCCTCAAACCATTGTCCTCTTTAGACCGTCATAAAACTACAAAAAAAAAAGTACACAAGCATTGCATTAGCAACAACGTTAGCTTAGCACGCTATACAGGTTCACTAAACATAAACAAAAAGCGTCTCATACAAAAAATAGAACATTTCGCATACTAACATAATACGTACATTCTTTACAACAACCATACTTACGGACAAGTCTTGTCCAAGGATCATATAAGCACAACATTACAACGTAGGCTTCAGCCCGAGACGTCGTGCAGCCATATGAACTGGCAAGAAAGAAAATAAACCATGTCGCAAAGCAACCACAAGAGTTCGCTGTTGTGCTGCAGCACAAAAAGCCTTGCTGTAAAACTTACCAAAAGGCAGAATACTGTCTGAGCGGGACATGTGCGTTAATTGCGTCAAATATTTTAACGTGATTAATTTAAAAAATTAATTACCGCGCGTTAACGCGATAATTTTGACAGCCCTAATATATATATATATATATATATAAACTTTTTCCATTGAACAGGATTTTTATTTTCCAAAACATAGGAGCAAATTGGAATGTAAGCATAATATTAAGTTAAAATAAATAAATAAAATAACTGAAATATTCGAAATAAAATTAAAATAAATGCAGTCCTTTAGGTGAGCCTAAACCCAGCTCATTATTACGTATTATTACATTATTTCCATCGGAACAAAAATAATTCAATTATTTTCCATAAAAAGCACATGTGTATGACTCGTATCATGTTTACATTATACACCCACTGTTTCTCAATGCAGTGGCCAGAGAGAAAAAAACCCAACACATTTTTACCACCGCTAGACACACTAAACACGCTGGAGTTAACTCTCGTAGCTGATGGGAAACGTTCATGACGGTGTTTACTAACCTTTAATTTTGTATAAATACGAAACCATATTGAAGGTATTTCCTCCTCGGCAGCCACTCTCCGCAAACATATTTTACATGTTAGTTGGACCTCCTACTCTAAGCAGTCTGTAACTTTTCTATAGCCGAAGTACTCCCATACCAGCGATTTAGTTTTCTCCGATGGGGGGGGGGGGCCTTCAGGAGTTTCACCTCCTCAAGCCATCATGTAGCACAGGGGGTGACGTGGCTCAGTGGTAGTGTAGTCATTCCTAAACCCATTGGTTGTGGGTTCGATTCTCCTCCCTGATGAACTTGTCTAAGTGTCTTTGAGCAACATACTGAACCCCACGTTGCTCCTGGTGCTGCGGCACCAGTAGGTAGATGAGGAAACAGTGTAAATTGCTTTGAGGCAGTAAAAGGTGGAAAGGCGCTATACAAGTGTTTTGACCATTTAGCACAGCTAACTCACTGGCACAGAGCAACAACCAGCAGCAAATGCTACGTGAACTCCCCCTAACAAAGCTCCACAGGTAAAGAGCCTGACTTCTTGATATTACATTGCAAAAACGCACCAATTTTGCTCCTGATGCTCTTATTCCTCCCCAAAAAAATCCCCCGTCTGCCACACCTAGCCACTTTTGTAGACGCGCAATTGCGTTTCATATATATTTCTTTTATCTTTATGATACATCACTATTTCCCACAGCCTGCCAATTGACGCAACACGAAGTTGTTGGGTTTTGAAGTGCGATATCGCAGCTTTAAATCCTTTTTTTGGGGGGTTGCTAAGTTGCGAGCAGTCTTTTGCTCTCTTAATGGGCCTGATTTAGTATTCCGCACTGATGCCAGGTCTTATTTTTGTATGCGAGACAAGTGTTTTGATGGAGGGTGATTGCTGAAACGTGTACGTGTCTACCAGGGGCTGTCTTCCTCGCTTCCCTTCCATCCCCTTGTTTTTTTTTTTTCTTTGTCTTTTATTTTTTTATTCTTTTAGTGGAGACTGAGCATTTTTTATAAGTCCTCGCTGTACAGTACACCGTGTGCCTTCTGCTCAAAACAAGAACACAGTCGATTAAATGTTGGAGTCGCTTCATCATCCCTTTGCTCCCTCCTCCCTTCATCAGCCCAGCTGCTTTTTTGTTCTCAACATGTAGTGAGTGTGTGTGTAGTTTTGTGTATGGGTGTGTGGTCAAAGTCAATTATTGCCAAAAGCTTGCCAATTAATGTGCTCTCTTGCAAATTTTGAATGATACTGACTGTAGATGCACACGGTCAACATGCAGACAGAGCAGTGGACGAATTTTGGAGTCATTTGCTTGAGGGTGGGGTTTTACTGTGGTGTGAGCTATCCACAATTCGTGCATGAAGCATGACTTCTGACTTATTGGCTGCCATTGACAGCTATAGTGGTTTGAAAAACTATCTGAACCTTTTGGAATTTCTCACATTTCTGCATGGAATCACCATCAAATGTGATTGGATCTTTGTCAAAATCTTTCTGCTTTAACTAAAACCACCCAAACATATATAGATTTTCATATTTTAATTACGATAGTATGCAAACAATGACAGAAAGGGGGGAAATTAGTAAGTGAACCATCACATTTAATATTTTGTGGCCCCCCTTTTGGCAGCAATAACTTCAATCAGACGCTTCCTGTAGTTGCAGATCAGTCTGGCACATCGATCAGGACAAATATTGGCCCATTCTTCTCTACAAAACTGCTGTAGTTCAGTCAGGTTTCTAGGATGTCTGGCATGAATCTCTGTATTTAGGTCATGCCACCACATCGCAATGGGGTTCAAGTCTGGACTTTGACTTGGCCACTTCAGAACGTGTATTCTGTTCTTCTGAAACCACTGTGAACTTGATTTACTTCTGTGTTTTGGATCATTGTCTTGTTGCAGCATCCATCCTCTTTTTAGCTTCAACTGTCTGACAGACGGCCTTAGGTTTTCCAGCAAAACATCCTGATAAACTTTTGAATTCATTCTTCCATTAATGATTGCAAGATGTCCAGGGCCTGTGGCAGCAAAACAGCCCCAAATCATGATGCTCCCTCAACCATACTTTACGGTGAGGATGAGGTGTTGATGTTGGTGACCTGTTCAATTTTTCCTCCACACATGACGTTGAGTGTTACTCCCAAACAATTCAACTTTGGTTTCATCAGTCCACAAAGTATTTTGTCAAAACTTCTGTGGAGTGCCAAAGTGCCTTTTTGCAAACGATAAATGAACATCAATGTTTTTTGGGTTTTCTTTTAGACAGTGGCTTCCTCTGTCCTCCCATGAACACCATTCATGGCCATAGCTTTACATATAGTTGATGTGCGCACAAAGATATTGGACTGTGCCAATGATTTCTGTAAGTCTTTAACAGACACTCTAGGTTTTTTTTTTTTTACCTCTCTGGGTATTCTGCGCTTAACTCTTGGCGTCATCTTTGGTGGACGGCCACTCCATAGGAGAGAAGCAACAGTACCAAACTCTCTTCATTTGTAGACAACTTCTTTGACTGTCGATTGATGAACATCAGAACTTATAGAGATGGTTTTGTATCCTTTCCCAGCTTTATACAAATCAACAATCCCCGATCGCAGGTCTTCAGACAGCCCTTTTGACCGAACCATGATGCACATCAGACAATGCTTCTCATCAAGACATTTTTTTACAAGGTGTTTGTTTTATAGTAGGCAGGGCAACTTTAAACCACTCAACAGTGATTGGGCACAAACCTGACTTAAAATGTTTGGTTAAAAAAATGGTTTTAATTGCTGTTCAAGTCTCCTTAGGCAGAGGGTTCACATACCTATTTCCCCCCCTTCTGTCATTGTTTGCATGCTATCCTCATTCAAATATGAAAACCTATAAATGTTTGGGTGATTTTAGTTAAAGCAGACACTGTATTTTCATCTGTGTGATTTTTACAAAGGTCAGATCACATTTGATGGTGATTTTATGCAGAAATGTCAGAAATTACAAAAGTTTCAGATACTTTTTCATACCACTGTAATTGTTTTTGTTTCACACTGGGATTTGAAAGTTACTTTTTTAAAAGTACAGTGGTACCTCTACTTATGACATTAATTGGTTCTGGAAGTAGTCTCTTAACCCAAAAATTCTGTGAATAGAGACGTGTTTTTCATGTAAATGCTGTAGTCCATTCCAAGCACAACTGTCAAGCCAGATTAAATTCTATAATTGGGGTAAAACCGGAATAGAACAGCAGCTAAACACATTGGAATCATTCCATATACAGTGCTGCTCAAAAGTTTGTGAACCCCCTCAACATTTTGGAATTTTCTATTATTTCAACCTGATTTCCTAATCAATCAATTCAGTAGTTTTTTTTTGTTTTTTTAACAGTTGTGTTGTCGAGACTAAATTAAAAAGAGTTTTCATCAACTGATGTAGGTGCAAAATTGAACTGTTTGGTCACAACCAAAACCGCCATGTCTGGCGAAAAGTCAACACTGCATACCACCAAAAGAACCTTCTCCCAACAGTGAAGCATGGAGGTGGGAATGTCAAGATCTGGGCTTGCTTTTCATCCTCAGGACCTGGACAACTCCACATAGTCCAGGGAATCATGAATTCTGAGGAATATTGTCAAATCCTAGAACATAACCTGACGCCATCTGTTTTGAAGTTAAAGCTTGGCAGAAGGTGGATCATGCAACATGATAATGATCCAAAGCATTCCAGCAATACAACCAAGGAATGGCTGAAAAAGAAGAAGATTCGTGTTCTGGACTGGCCCAGTCAAAGTCCTGACCTAAATCCCATTGAAATGCTGTGGCGGGACCTGAAGCGAGCAGTTCATGCCAGACGCCCATCAAACCTCTCTCAACTGACTGCGTTCTGCAAGGAAGAATGGGCAAAAATCCCCCAAAGTAGATGTGAGAGGCTGATTAGTCACTACAGAAACCGTTTGGTTGAGGTAATCTCTGCAAAAGGAGGCGCAATATCCTATTAACTGAAGGGGTTCACATACTTTTGCACACATGATATCTGAGTTTTTCTTAAATCAACCACTTTTGTTAAATAAAGAATGACAATATAACTATTTCTTTTGTTTCAGTCCATTATTTGGAATGTCAGTATTGTGGATTTGGGTATAACTTAACATTTAATAAGGTTATTTTAGTTTTTTTACAAAAAATCTGACCATCGCTGTGGGGTTCACAAACTTTCGAGCAGCACTGTACCTAACCTAACGGTTTATACCTGTAATGAATTAGAATGAATAGAACGAAATGTGAAGAGAAAAAAAATCTTTCGAGTGAGCTAATGTCCTCTTTCATGAGATCGATGGTGCCCATCTCACTCTTCGTGACACAATAATGCGAGGAGACCTATGCTCTAATGTGCTGCTAATGTAATGAACTGTCTGTGGGCTTAAATAACTGTACGTGAGACAAAAACATGAGGAGCTTTGTGCTTATTTGGCTCAGATGTCGACCCGCTATATCAACAATAAAACCGTCACGTAGGGATGCAACAATACAGTTAAGTCACGGTTCGGTATGATTTTCGGTACGAGGGACACGATTTTCGATTCATTTCAATACATTTAATGCTCTGAAACAAAAAGTTTTTAAAATTTTTTTTTAAATTTTTTTTTTTTTTTTAAATTTTGCTAACAAGCAACAATAACAATGCTATCATATAAACATACAAGAATTATAGTGCATAGTATTTATGTGCTTACTTTTTACTGATCTGAAGACATTTAGAATAAAAGTACTGAGAACAATCTTTACTTTTTGTAAAGTGAGGCGCACACTGTTGATTGGTATTACTCTCTTAGCAGGTATGTATACCACATGAGAAAAACATCCTATTTGTGGTCCAAGTCCATCTGCGTTAAGTACTGAATTAAAAGTATTTGCAGCATTATCGATAGTCACTGGTATGGATTGATTTGGCCTGCTTAACTTGCATTCAGTCATGGCGGTTTTTAATTCATCAATGTAGTACGCGTCCCATGATCACTCTGGGCTCACGCAGCTAAAGGCATGGGGGGGATCTAACGTAGCACATCTAGGTTGCTATTTGATGCTATCTAGTGTGTACGCGCGAGTGTTGTTGGGCATTAAAAAAAGGTAACAAATGCCAAAGAAGCCACGTCTGCTCATTGCTGCACAACACCAGCATTTGACAATCGACTTTCATAAACAGGACAAGTTCGAATTACACCGCTCTTAATTTGCCACTCATTGTTCATCATTTAACCGTGAGTTAACTCTCTGTGACCCACAGTCTTATTAACTTGTCTGTTGCCAGGTAGCAGTAGCAGTCAAGTTGACAACAGTTTATAAACGGACTTTGTTGTACGTATCCGTAAAGGCAGTCTTAGGCTACACTAGGACAGATTATTTTCTCCAGGGTATTTTGCCGACTATTTTTATACTTGTCCACACTTTGTTTAAGGTGCGTTTAAGGCCGCCCCGCTTGGATGTGTTACGTCATCGCCCGTGCGGTTTACCTCTGAAACGGCAACTCATTCCTAGCCTGTGGCAAATTTCGAAATTACTACACCTTTTAGACTCATTATTTTGTGATCACTGTTTTTTTCGTGATCGCAATTAAACGCATCACACAGGAGCGAGAGTGGAAGGAAGAGCACGCTCTGCTTTTACGAGCTGGCCCCATGTTGTGATTGAAATAAATATTTATAAAACAACGGAAGCCTGACATCATTACTTGGGATGTTACAATCGATGCTCAGTTGCGCTGAGTATATTTCCTGGAAGCGGAAACGAGGACTGCTTATGCATAAAAGTGCCGATCCTGGATGTGGCAATGGTTTTGACAGGCAGAAATGTCAGGGGAAAAAAAACTGATCGCGCGGCTCTTTGACTGGGGGTACCATAAAGGTCACTTTTCGGGGTTTGATTTTCCTCTATGCATTTTCATTTACCGTACTTATGTTCGGTCGGCATTGAGTTGGGAGGGGCCAGCCCAGCAGCTGGCTGATCGGAGACAACTCGGGAGACGAGCTCTGTAAAAAACGCTCCTCTCCACCTCAACCGCGATGGGAGGACCCCAAATGGGCACTGAATTGAAGCATATTGTTCGTAGTTTGAAGGTTCAATAAAAATGTGTACAAACGAAAAGAGGAGCAAGAATGCTACGTCGTGATCGCCCGCCTTTATTGTTTATGATGCTGTCATGCTGCACTAAAAACAGTGACGGCATGACACGTCCCTTCCTGAGTATCCGAATGTTGTCCGGAAACAGCAGTCCATATTAGGCGGCGCGTAGGCGGCAGGTAACATTACCCGCCTACATTATTCGTCAAACAACTAATCCGGATAATAGGCATACTAGTGTAGCCGACATGCCGTATAGTCCAAGTAATTGCACGTTTAAAGCCATTATCCGTCCTAGTGTAGTGTAGTGTGGCCTTAGATATATATGTATGAGTGGAGATAGCATATCAGCTCACCCAAAATGCTGTGAATAACCGGATCTGTACGATATTGAAGCTGGCAAGCCACCTTCTTAAGTTTCTGTCTTTCCTCACAAGCAATGATCCTCGTGCACCACAGGTCCCACCTTTCATGCAGTTTGGGGGAGGAGTGGAGGAGGGGGACAGCTAGCGGCAGAGTTTGTTTTATCAACGCAAAGCTGCGCTGGACATTTTTAGCGAGGGAGACGACAAAAATAAATTCGGAAAATACATTTCGGGAGCTTTTCATTTGGATCAAATGTTTTTGCGTATTGAATCGAAGAGGGCGTATCGAACGGTTCAATATAAAACTGAGTATTGTTGCATCCTTACCGTCACATTCAAATTGAAACGTCATCGACAATAATAGGAGGGCGGAATTCCATTACGAAAGCATGCTGTGAAAGATTATGACCAATAGGGCAGCTGGATCTTATGATGCCACATTTAAAAGTAAAGAACATATGTATCTTTTACAGGATTTTATAGTATTTTTGCCTCTCGTAACCTGAAATTTCTTTCTTAACAAGAGCCAATATTTTCCTTTTTAAATGTGTCGTAACCTGAATATCACGTTTGTATAGACGTTCTTAATTTGTTAAAAATTGTGATTTTTATTCCTATTTCTTCACAAATTTTACTTTTAAATGCCTCACTGATTTTAATGTGATGGAACGCACTTTGAATTACCTCGTGTTGACTTGTGCTATACAAATAAATTTGCCTTGCCTTACCTTGCCCTTGCATTCACATTCAGTCCTCACAGTTTAAATAAATTGCACATCTATCATTGTCAATAGCATGCAATGAGGTAAATACTATTACTGGTAAATTAAAAAATCAAAAGAGAAAAAAAATCAACTTTAGACTGTTATTGGAGGCCATAACCAGAGTGTTTTTTTTTCTTTTTTTTTTTTTTTAATAGACTTTTGTTAATTTCTTTTTTAAAATGATACACAAATCATGATAAATTAATTGAGAATGGCTTCCACATATGTGGACATCACTTGTTTACCTAATGTTAATATTGTGGCATAAATGACTCAAAATGTGATGTCAAAAAGTACATAAAAAAATAATGACCAAAAATTGTCACTTGCAATATGAAGGGTTTACATCGTGAAAAAGTTTTCAGCTATCGCCATTCATGGGATTATTTTGAAATTCCTCGCAAAATCAGCCTTTGGAAACAAGATAGTGGCAACCATAGACAATTGGTTGGCTGATTTGAATATGTATTGCAATGGTTAGTGTTAATGGCACATTACATCATGAAATAATGTATGAGTGAGTCAGTGTTCTTCTGTGAGATGCCCTGGATAGATGTCCCTCGTGTTTTGGGTTTTGTGTATGTGGGTGTGTGTGTGTCTTGCATTGGCACACCACAAATCCATAGTAGCCACGGGCTCCTCTCCAATCTATTTTCTGCTCAGCTGGTTTTAAATGAAGTTATTATGACTCATTAAAATGCCCACAAGCTTGTGGAAGTCGGCCAATTACCATTTAAATTTAGCCGAGTGCTCCTGCAACCTTATCTGTGTCCCTGTACTCGCCGGCTCTCATCACCACTGTCGCCACCGCTGCATCTCTCTCTCCCTCTTTCTTTCCTGTTGGAAGTATGCCTGTGTTATGCATGCAAAACAGCCCTTAAATAACCTCCAAACACACACAAAACTCAGAGAGTAAAGGTTATGGAGATTGAGTGGTCCATGGGAATATAGTTTGTGCTTATTATAACAAAAGCATCCTTATGTCAACAAGTGCAGCTAAGACACATAAGGAAATAAACCCCACATTCAAATTTTGAAGTCTGAGAACGTACAATTCTCTCACAGTGGATGGTTCATTAATTCTGAATATCTTATTATTTTAGCTTTTGATCATCCTACTGAAGCATTTGTAAACTTGTTGCTCGATTCTTGTGGAATTTTAAATCAGAATTGTCAATCCTGTAAATTCACCGTATTAGCAAATTAAATAATTACACCATTTAAAAAAAGAAATAAATAAAAAATCATATGTATTTATATATTTTCAAACTGAATTTTTTAAACAGGTCACTGCAGGTCTGATGGTAATGTAGTTCATGACTGTACATGACATAATTTGATGGTTTATGTATCTACAGTATGCCTAAAACGGTGAGGAAAAAAAAAAAATTAAATTCAAATTAACTCATTGGCTGCAATTGACAGGGATAGATGTCCAATTCATTTGAACAGGGGAGGCTGGCAGTGAATGAACGAATGCAATTTTTAAAAAATTAAATAAATCAATCAAAAATCAATTAATATTTATACAAGACATTTTTTTTTTTTTAATTAAAACTCGCGTAAAAAAATTCTTTAAAATATTAATGTTTTTTTTTCCCCTTTTTGTCTACCAATGGCAATGGCACAGAAAATTTTAAGCCTAAACTAGTAGATCTGGACAATGAAACGGTCAACAATGTTGCTAACATTAATCCACTGTAAAAAAATTATTTGCTAATCGATTAGATTGATGACATTTTTTGGCATTGTGACGTGCTAGTAGTTGACTTTTTTTCTGAGTGCGCGGCCCGTAGACCTGGTGTCATATGGTCGGCATCTGCGCCTCTTGTAAATTTGCCACATAAGCGAGTTTGTCACCGTCACACTTTCCCAAAAATGCCTCAAGGTCGCGTTGCATCAGGAAGCACAGTTGAACATTGTCCTTGTAATGATATAACTGGCTGTAATGATAGAACCACCACAAACACACACATGCTCGCTATATTAGATTGTCGACATCACCGTTTTCTTGTAATGAGACTTCGGCATGCGCTGACATTGGCAGAAATGCAAGTCGGCTACATTTGACAAGTGTCTCATTGTGTAGTGACAGTGCACATACTGTAGGGCTTGTATTTACTTGCAAGGATAATGGGTCATTTTTCATTTTTGCAAGTTATACAACACATTTTATAAGTTGACTCAAACAATTTTACCAATCGAAAATAATAGGAACAGGACAAATTGAGACACAAATGGTCATATAACCATCATAAAACTTTGATTAATAAACAGGAAAATTTGACATTGAACATTATAACAAGAACCCAGAAGGAGAAGAGCACAATAAAGGCGGTGTTTTAAACTCAGAACCTCAGTGGGATTTTCATATAGATTTTCAGTATGCGTAAGGTCGGAGTTCCCAAATCTAATTAAATACCTACATTTAAATTAAGGAAAAAAAAAGTGACATTCATGATGGCTGTGTATCTGTAAATCCAGTTTTGTTGGCAAAAAACAAATGTTTATTCAATGCAAATTCAAAATGTTTTCTGCAATATTAACCAAATATTAGGGCAAGTGATTATTTTTTGCTGTTTTTGTAATATACAGTATATTTTTAATTATTAATAATTGTTACATTAAACTGTTGTTTTTGTATGTATACATATTTATATAACTTGATAGGATATTGATCAAATCAAATACATTATTGGGGTTGTGGCCCCAACTAGTACTTTATTTTAAATTGTATAAATTTCACAGTATTCAACCTATTGCCTGCCATTGACGGCAGGAAATGTCAAATTTTAAGAGATGGTTTGCATTGAAACATTATGTTTAATGATTTAACTACTTGCCTGCCACTGAAAACAATAGACATCCAATTCATTTTAACTAAGGCTACGTCTACACTGGGACGGATAATGGCCTTAAACATTCAAATTATTATACTATATGGCATGCCGGCGACACTAATATACCTCTTGTCCAGATATTTTATTACACGGGCTAGAGAGCAAGCTAATTAGTTAAACGCCGGATACCCTGTATAGTGTAGCCGCAGTGTAAAATCGGAGCCAACGGAAATGACATCATGGGGCGCGCCATCGCCATTTTTTTGTTTGGCATTACGGGATCATAACCAATCGAAGCGAATGATACAGACATGGCTTTCACGATCCTCTTTTTACATCTGAAAGAGCTTGTAAATTTTACGCTTGAAGAAGACATCGAGCTATGGTCGCAAATTATAAGCTTCCGGTTCAGAGGTGACCCACGCGGACGCTAACTTCACACACTAGGCTGCTACTCCCCTGCAGGAGCATGGTGTTTATAAATCACCTTAAATGTAGTGTGGACAGGTATAAAATATTGTCCCAATTTCAAGGCAAAAAAAGTATCTTTCCTAGTGTGGACATAACCTAAGAGGACTGGCCGTGAATGCTCATCTTTCAATGGTAGTGACAGCGCTAAGCCATGTTTTTCAACCAGTGTGCCGTGAGAGATCGTCAGGTGTGCCGCGATAAATTATACATTATCGGGCGGAGTTGCAGTAGGAAGGAAGGAGTTGGTAGAAAGTTGCGGTCATGTGCATTTGAGCAAGGTATTTCTCGTGTCGCATTCAAGAACTGCTCGGATTTCTAGCCATCAGCCACCTTATCCCTATGCGATGACCGTCAATCCTCCCTCTGTGTTTTATTCCAATGTGTTTTATTCAAATACATTGTCGAGGACAGCAAGTTGGCTGATGGCTAGGAATCCGAGCAGTTTTTGAACGCGAAACGAGCAGCTATCCAACAGCGCAACGGTGCCAAGCAAGTTTAAATCTCATCACCAAACGAAACACCTGTCGCTTCAAAACAAGTCGATGGACTATTTTGTTCGCCTTCATGAAAACAGAGAAACAGGCAACTCTTTTGAGGAAAAACTACAAAGTTAAATGAGAAAGCCCTCAAAGCCAGTTACCTTGTTGCAGAATTTGTTGCTTAATCCAAGAAGTCCCACACTGTAGCAGAGACATTAATACTACCTGCCTGCAAAGCAATTGTTAGTGAAATGCTTGGCCCTGCTGCGTTTGAAGACATTGCTAAAGTCCCACTGTCTGATAATTCTGAGCTTTTCAAGCGTAACTGCTTTAAAAAAAAAAAAAACTGAGAGAGAGACTGAGAGCTGTTGAAGAAGATTCCTGCCAGGATATCAGCCTTGTGTTCATCTAAACAGGCTCAAGTTTCACACTGAGTAAGTATGAATATTGAGAAATTATAAGTAAAAATACTGTACAGAAAGTAATTCTGGATTATTTTTGGTTTGTGGTGTGCCACAATGGAGGTAGATTTGTGTCTTTATTATTCAGTCAAAAAAAAAAAAGTTGCTTCAGTCAAAAAAAAATTGCTTCAATCAAAATATATATTTTCAATCAAAGAAAAAGTCACTTCAATCAAAAAAAATGTTTGAATGCAAAAATAAATTTGAAACTCAAAAAAATGTATTTGAAAACGATTTTTCTTTGAAAAATTTTTTTTTTTTTTAATTGAAACAACATTTTTGATTGAAGTAATGCAATTTTGCGTTTGGACCACATTTTAGCTAGGGCATTTGTGTCTTTATTATTCAATCAAAAATAAGTTTCTTCAAACGAAAAAATATACACTCACCGGCCACTTTATTAGGTACACCATGGTAGTAACTGGTTGTCCATCCCTTTATGACCCCCTTTTGCCTTCAGAACGGCCTCAATTCCTCGTGGCATAGATTCAACAAGCTGCTGTAAGCATTCCTCAGAGAGTTTGGTCCATATTGACATGATGGCATCACACAGTTGGTGCAGATTTGTCGGCTGCACATCCATGAAGCGATTTCTGCCGCAGCAGAAATCAAGACTCATCAGACCAGGCAACGTTTTCCCAATCTTCTATTGTCCAATTTTGATGAGCTTGTGCAAATTGTAGCCTCAGTTTCCTGTTCTTAGCTGAACGGAGTGGCACCCAGCGTGGTCTGCTGTAGCCCATCAGCCTCAAAGTTTGACATACTGTGCGTTCAGAGATGCTCTTCTGCCTACCTTGGTTGTAACGGGTGGTGATTTGAATCACTGTTGCCTTTCTATCAGCTCGAACCAGTCTGGCCATTCTCCTCTGACGTCTGGCATCATCAAGGCAGTTCCGCCCAAAGAACTGCCGCTCACTGGATATTTTTTTCTTTTTCGGACCATTTTCTGTAAACCCTAGAGATGGTTGTGCGTGAAAATCACAGCAGATCAGCAGTTTCTGAAATACTCAGACCAGCCCTTCTGGCACCAACAACCATGCCACGTTCAAAGTCACTCAAACCACCTTTCTTCCCCATACTGATGCTCGGTTTGAACTGCAGGAGATTGTCTTAAACCATGTCTACGTGCCTAAATGCACTGAGTTGCCGCCATGTGATTGGCTGATTAGAAATTAAGTGTTAACGAGCAGTTGGACAGGTGTACCTAATAAAGTGGCCGGTGAGTGTATATTTTCAAAAGAAAAATCACTTCAATCAAAAATTTTAAAAAATTCAATCGTAGAAAAAAAGGTTTGAATGTGAAAAAATATTTGAGACTCAGATATTCGCATTTGAACACTTCATTTTTCATTGAAACTGTTTTCTTTGATTGAAGCAATCCTTTTTGTGTTTGAGCCATATTATGGGTAGGACATTTGTGTCTAAATCATTCAATCCCAATAAAAGTTGTTTTAATCAAAAAACTATTTTTAATCAAAGAAAAAAAATCATTTGGTTAACTCATCATCAGTTAACTCATTTCAGCAAAAAAAGCGACTTTTTAAGCACAATGTTCCCAGTTGTTCAATCTCTGCGACATTTCACTTTGTCGCGCCAAATCCGTTCGCTCAACTGTCCTAAAAATTAATTTTGCACGCTAAAATCTGTTTACAGTTTTGCCTGAAATGTCCTGATGCGAATCCCAGCTGGGAGCAACAAAGCGGTTGTGACAGCAAACAGCGATAAAAGTAAATATTCTCCCAGGCACTTCCTTGTTATGATACCATTATGTAAGATGGCAGATCACTCTGGGAAACTTCTTAGATCAATTTTCGCAGCCAGATTAGAATGCTTATGAATCTCATTCATGGAAGAGCTCCCTCCTGAAACGCTCTTTATGTTTTTTTGGGGCGTGGAGAGAATGAAGTCGGCCAAGCAAAGATCTTTCATGTCGGAGAAAAAGTGAAAGGCGACGATAACAACGGGAAGATAAAAGCGCTCCCAAAGCCATCTGGAAGTAGCCAGGACATATCGGGATTGCTTTTATGCTGCTAATTCCACTGGGAGGCGCCACATTAAAGACTGCATGGATGGTAGTTTAACTGTTGAAAACAAGCAAGTGGCCGCCAAATGTTAACACAGGAACGGATGCTTTACCATGTTAGCTGCCGATGACGGCAGTAGATGTCCAATTTTTTTGAACAGGGAGAGGTTGGCAGCCATGCCAGATTGATAACTGTTATTGTGAAAAATCTAATTTTTAAAATTAAACATTTGTTCAGTTTCAAACGAAATAATTAGGTCATTGAGTGCAACTGACGGCGATAGACGTCTAGTCCTTTTGAACTGGGAGGGTAGGCAGCAAATGTTTAAATTCACAGTAGAAAGATGATTAAAAATATAAAATGAGAATCTTTACCATTTAGGCCTTTTAATTAAAAAGAAACCAATATAAATAATATATAAATCCCCCATTTTGATATTGACCGTTTAACACCTGAGCCTATTTTGTCTGAATTTGCATGCCTTTGATGTTGCCTTTATATTTCAAAGAAAAAAATAGTTCACAATGGCCTGGTTGGGTCCCTTTTTTCAAGACACCATAACCTTCGTGTCCAAACTGTTGTTTTCTTCACTGACCAACATTTTGGACCCAAAAAGACAAAATTTTGGGGGGTCAAAAATTTTTACATTGATGTTCCATTGACCAACCAAACATGCTCAACGAAACATTTTGAAGCTTGATAATTTATTTATTTATTTTTTTTAACCTGTCCTGTTCACCTGCTAGACACGGAGAATGGAGATCTGACTGTCCGATTGATCTGAATAGTTTTAATGTATCACATGGGAGTATGACATACATCCATTGTGATCATTCAACGTACCTCATTAGGAGAAAGCAGCAAACAGGAAGGGACTATGGGGGAACAGAAGAAAGGAGGAAGCGAGAGATAGAAAAAGCACAAACAACAAGAAGAAATACATTAAATGCCTACTCTAGCTAACTATGAATATGTTGGTGCTATCGTTAGCTAGTTGTATTTCCAGTTGACACCATGTGGGGGGCCTGGTAACCAAGAAAAGGGTCTGAGAGATAAGTGATTGGGAGGGGTGAAGTGTACACAAATCAGCCATGTGGTCTAGAACCCAGTATTTGTGTGAATCCCTTGTAAGTATGTTGGCATCCTATTCTATGCTGTTTTTTTACTAATCCTGACACTGAGGTTTCTAGCTTGATAACAATAAGCTTGATAATATTTATTCAACTTGTTAGGATAAATATTCAACAGAAAAAAAGATTGAATCATTTTATATTTGATAATTCAACAAAAACAGCAGGTGAGGTTATCGGCATTTTTGCATAGTTATTTTGAGATTTAGCGGTACTTAAATGGTTCATTCTGATTGACACAGAAATTCGGGCTACATCCCCACCGTAGGAACGGAACTTGTTCGTAACCTGGGGACTACCTATATATAGTATTAATGCAGCGATCTGTACACATGAGAAAAATGCTAGTTTTTATAAAATTTTAAATCGGGTGTTGGTTGGGTGTCCATTTTGAGTTTGACGCATCATTCAAAAACTCATCCACATTTCAATCCAGGGTTGTTGTAGTATGTCAAATAATAGAAAACATTTATTTTAACAATTGTAATGAAACTGTGAAATGTTAAACCCTTCAAAGTTCAGTGAGCGTAACAGTGTTGCAAAAAAAGAGACAAAAGAAGAAACGCAAAATAAGAAATTCCCTCCACCTTGCAATTAAATTATGAAATGAATAGCCTTGAGCGTGTCTGCACTATGGCAGCACTTTACACACTGCGCTGTTACACTAATTGAAGAAGACTTTCTTAATGTCTTTTTTTTTTTTTTTTTTAAACAGTCAATGATTGATTGATTGATTGATTGATTGATCTAACTTGTTTTGGCCGCATATAAGAGGAAATACAGTGGGGCAAATAAGTATTTAGTCAACCACTAAATGTGCATATTCTCCTACTTTAAAAATAATAGAGAGGCCTGTAATTGTCAACATGGGTAAACCTCAACCCTGAGAGACGAATGTGGAAAAAAAACAGAAAATCACTTTGTTTGATTTTTAAATAATTAATTTGCAAATCATGGTGGAAAACAAGTATTTGGTCAATACCAAAAGTTCATCTCAATACTTTGTTATGTACGCTTTGCTGGCAATAACGGAGGCCAAATGTTTTCTGTAACTCTTCACAAGCTCTTCACACACTGTTGCTGGTATTTTGGGCCATTGCTCCATGCAAATCTCCTCTAGAGCATTGATGTTTTGGGGCTGTTGTTGGGCAACACGGACTTTCAACTCCCTCCACAGATTTTCTATTGGGTTGAGATCTGGAGACTGGCTAGGCCCTTCCAGAACCTTGAAATGCTTCTTACGAAGCCACTCCTTTGTTGCCCTGGCTGTGTGTTTGTGATCATTGTCATGCTGAAAGACCCAGCCACGTCTCATCTTCAATGCCCTTGCTGACGGAAGGAGATTTTCACTCAAAATCTCTCGATACCTGGCCCCTTCATTCTTTCCTTCACACAGATCAGTTGTTCTGGTCCCTTTGCAGATAAACAGCCCCAAAGCATGATGTTTCCACCCCCATGCTTCACAGTGGGTATGGTGTTCTTCAGATGCAATTCAGTATTCTTTCTCCTCCAAACACGAGAACCTGTGTTTCTACCAAAAATGTCTATTTTGGTTTCATCTGACCATAACACATTCTCCCAGTCCTCTTCTGGATCATCCAAATGCTCTCTAGCGAACCGCAGACGGGCCTGGACGTGTACTTTCTTCAACAGGGGGACACGTCTGGCAGTGCAGGATTTAAGTCCCTGGCGGCACGTTGTGTTACTGATTGTAGCCTTTGTTACTGTGGTCCCAGCTCTTTGTAGGTCATTCACTTGGTCCCCCTGTATGGTTCTGGGATTTTTGCTCACCGTTCTTAATAATAATAATAATACATTTTACTTGAAGGTGCCTTTCTGGCACTCAAGCTCGCCGTACAATCATTTAAAACATTTAAACATATTAAAAGTGAGAAAATGAAAGTATAGAACATTTGAGGAAATTTAAAATACTAAAAGAGATATAAGGGCAGTTAAAAAGACCAGAACTTATTATCGTGGATAGGCTAGTCTAAACAGGCGAGTTTTGATTGAAAAAGGGGGAGGGAATCTGTGTTCCTGAGGTCGGGTGAGAGTGAATTCCAAAGCCGGGGAGCCGAGCGGCTGAACCCTCAGTTTTATTACTGTTGAGTTTTTGGAAATGGTGTGTAAACCAGATTTTTATTTCAGTGATACAGTCAGTCAGAGATGAGGGGGGGAACGAGGAGGAGGGTTCAGAAGTGAGGTAAAGTTGGGTGTCGTCGGCATAGCAGTGAAAGTGGATTTTGAATTTACGAAAAATATTGCCAAGGGGAAGTAGGTATATGATGAAGAGTTGGGGCCCCAGGACAGGGCCCTGAGGCACACCGGAGGTAATAGGTGAGGGTTTAGATTAAATGACTTTAGTTGGTTATATTGGCTGCGCTCAGAAAGGTAGGAAGAAAACCAGTTCAACGGGGTGCAGGTGATGCCGATGGTGGAAAGCCGGTGGAGGAGTGTGGTGTGACTAATGGCATCAAAGGCTGCAGATAGGTCTAGGAGGATGAGGATGGAGAGCAGTACAGAATCGGCTGCCATGAGGAGGTCGTTGGTTATTTTAACAAGTGCTGTTTCAGTGCCAGATTGAAACTGTTCACTGGTCTTGTATGTCTTCCATTTTCTAAAAAATGCTCCCACAGTTGATTTCTTTACACCAAGCCTTTTTTTTACCTACTGCACATTCAGTCTTCCCAGCCTGGTGCAGGTCGACAATTTTGTCTCTGGTGTCCTTCGACATCTCTTTGGTCTTGGCCATAGTGGAGTTTGGAGTGTGACTGACGGAGGTTGTGGACAGGTGTCTTTTATACCGATAGTGAGTTAAAACAGGTGCCATTAATACAGGTAATGAGTGGAGCCTCGTTGGACCTTGTTAGACCTCGTTAGAAGAAGTTAGACCTCTTTGACAGCCAGAAATCTCGCTTGTTTGTAGGTGACCAAATACTTATTTTCCACTCTAATTTGAAAATAAATTATTTAAAAATCAAACAATGTGATTTTCTGTTTTTTTCCCCACATTGTCTCTCATGGTTAAGGTTTACCCATGTTGACAATTACAGGCCTCTCTAATCTTTTCAAGTAGGAGAACTTGCACAATTGGTGGTTGACTAAATGCTTATTTGCTTGCCTGGCACCGCCAGACTATTCTCCCTGTATTTTTCAAACACTGTGAGAAATAGTCTGGGACCCTGCCCATTAACGGCCTCTCGAACAAGTACAAAATCAACCGTCCAATCAGATTTGTTTATTTGCGTGACGTATTGTTAACGAGTAACGTCACTCTTGCGCGCCGAAAGTCGTCTCTACAACACAGATAGCGAACGGGAGAGCCGAGAATATTTTCCAAACCGCGGTAAAACCAGTTTAAAATTACCAAAAACACATCGACACAAGTCACTGACAACAGTACACATGGCTCGCGCTAGCCATGTTGAATAAATGTCTCCATTCTCCGCTCACGCTAATTATTTGTCGCTTTAACAACGTCACATCTGCCCGTCGCTGATTGGTCCACTCTCCTGTCTGTTTGCTGTGCCTTGCTCCGCCCTCGGAATTTGATCCGCCAGACGGTCGCCAGACTCAATCGATCGCTGGAACAGCGGTGAGTCTGGTATACCAAGCAACTTATTTGCCCCACTGTATACTAGTACTTCTGAATGTTATGATATAGTGGCATTTTTGTGCTCTTTTGAGAATTGAGTAAGGTGAATCCATGCTAGTTAATTAGCTTTGAGGTAGCTGACGCGTTTGGAAAACGAAATACAGTGTATTCTGTATTTTAATCCTCAGTATGTCCAATTTTCCTTGTCATGTTTGTTTAATGTGGCAGTTGACCTCAACCAGAGTGGAATAAATGTCTTGAGATATTTAATTGCATATTTGAGTTTACCACAGAAAAGTGGACTACATGTTATTTAATCAAATACACCTAAATACAAGCTTAAGAAATGAAACACAAGAGCCTCAACATGTCAAAAGATGAAAAGGTGACGCAATCTAAAAAGCATATCATTTAATGACAGCTCCAATGACGTGATGACAGAAGACTTTGTCTGTAAATAAGATACTAAAACAGGATGCAACTTGCAAAATAGATTTGGATCTTTAATAGTAAGTTTACATTGATTCAATTGTAAAATGAATGAATAAAGTCCAGCCACCCCCCCTTTTGGCTTTTATTTTTTTGCACCTTACTCCGGGTGAGGTAACAACCGAAAGAAAGAAGAAAAAAAAAAGCGCACCCAACCCAGTACATGTTGAACTCTTTGAACCGCCGAGTCACTATTTGGCCTATTTCTGCCTCAGCTGATTGTAGGCACACACTCACTTACACACATACACGCATTCTCACACGCTTTTGGCCGCCAGCCAAGGCCTGTCATCGCCTCTACAGTATCACTTCTGCTGTATTTATATTCGGAGGCCCGTGCTGCAAGTTGGCAGCTTGGGCTGCAGGAGGAAGGGGGAACTGGAAAGTGTTTCAGCTGCAGGTTGCACTTCCTCGTGCTCACAAAGAAGTTGACATGAGGAGCTGTTGATTGTGTAATGCGCTTAGAACACACAAAATTTCAAAGGACTCCCCAGTGGATGGAAAACACCTTTTTAAAACACCAACAGAAATCAAGCCTTGGCTGAACAATCATAAAGCATTTGAAAAACTTCAATTTTGCAATATAAACATGATAAAATAACCATTGAAAATCTCAAAATTGTAACAATGAAGCATTAAAAAAAACTTCTAATATTCTTGACTGATTGGCTCTATTTTATGGAATCACATGAGTGACAAAATAAAATAAATAAATAAATAAATACATAAAGACGAATGAATAAATAAATGACAATATAAAAGTGTAATTTTTCATTGAAAATCACAAACGGAAAAAAACAATTGCAATTATTTTCTTTGCATTTTCTATTTTGCTTGGCATTGTCCTTGCCTTTTGCTTTTACCGAAAGATCTGTCAATCAAATGGCGTTTGGAGGGGCTGTCTAAACAGGAATAGTAGTTGATAGCTGATTACTCCTAGTTTACCTGAAGGAAAGTGACGCCTCGGAGTGACGGGGGGGAAATTCTGTATCACGTGCAATTTTTTATTCGTCTTTTATTTGGAAAAATACGGAAAAATCCTTTTCACAACTGCTTAGAGAAGTAGCTGATAGGCTTGATGGGTCGCCTCAACCAACTACCCCGTCACAAAGACAATCCATTTTAATGCCGTCGATAACTAAGCCTTTCCTCTTTTCCTGTTTCCTGTTCTAATATATAATTTTTTTTTGGTAATTTTGGCACTCCTGTGTTTCCATACCCGTTTAGGATGCTTACACAAACCAGTTTGTTAAAAATGAGCTTTTTACATTGACCACTTAGTAACTTTGGCGTTTTACCACATAAAATGTGCAAACTAAGGAAACACATTAAGAACTGTTCCTACTCTTCTAACAGCTTTAATCTTTATGAAATATAATAGTATTATAGTCTTCATGAAATAACTAATTGGCTGCCGTTGACTGCTGTAGACCTTAACCTCTTCTGAGTCACGGCATGTTTTTACATTGGAAAAGATCTCGCGGCACTCCACAAACCGAAAATGTTCTAAAATTACTTTCTGTAAAGTATATTTAGTTATGAAATAATTTCTCAGTATTTATACTTGCTCAGTGTGAAACTTGAGCCTGTTTCAATGAACACAAAGCAGTTATCCTGGCAGGAATCTTCTTCAACAGCTCCGTCTCTCTCTGTTTTTATTTTTTATCGCAGTTAGGCTTGAAAAGCTCAGAATTATCAGACTTAGGAACTTGAACAATGTCTTTAACAGGCAGGCAGGCAGTATTAATGTCTCTGCCCCATTGTGAGACTTTTTGGGTTTTAGCAGCAAATTGAGCAACAACGTAACTGGGTTTGGAGGCTTTTCTTTAGTAGTTTTTCCTAAAAAAAAAAAAAAATTGCCTGTTTCTCTGTGTTGTCACGAAGGCCACCAAAATAGTCCATTGCCTTGATTCGAAGCGACAAATGTTTCGTTTGGAGGTGACGTTTATGCTTGCTTGACACCATGTCGCTGTTGGAGAGCTGCTCGTGTCGTGTTCAAGAACTTGCTGTCCGTGACAATGTGTTGGAATAAAACACAGGGGGAGGATTGACGGTCGTCACATATGGATAAAATGGAAAGGACAATTTTGTGTATATCGACACTTGAAGAGTCTAATCAAATGATGTACAGTAGACGTGCTGGGGTCCACAATGTCGCTGACAGAAAGGTGGCTGCTGATGACAACGGCAACTCCACCCGACGTCGTTTAAAAAAAAAAAAAAAAAGCGATATTGGATAATTCCTCACGGCCGCGGCACGACGGTTGAAAAACACTGCTGAAGACGTCCAATCCATTTGACCGAAATGAGCTGCCAGCAATCTTAGTACTGAAGCATAATCATTAAACGACAACAATCCCAGTTCAAATGAGACTATCGCTGTTGATGGGAGTGAATGAATTGTGAAAAGTAAATGAATGCAACATTATGAAATGCAAATGACTGCTCTGCTAACAAATTTCAAAAAGTAACCCCCCAAAAAACACCAAACGTTTAAAGGATGTGTAAAATAAACATTGGCTTACGAGAATACAAAAAATAATGTCAAAACTTAGCATTATTGTTTCAAATAAAAGTCAAACATACCCAAAGTCATACAAATTTGGTTTTGATGTTTTTTGTATGTAAGTGATGCCGTTCAAAGTTTTGGTCAGTGTAAATGTCCTTTTTTTTTTTTTTAATCTTGAATTTTGAGTCTTAGAATAGTTCAATTTACCTATTTCAACTAATTGCAGATGCACTTTTGTCCGAAATCTGATACAATCCACAGGAATCCCATTGACAGAGTCCGAGGTTAAAGATCTAAAAAAAAAAAAAAAATCACAATTTTTTTTTTTTTGGTGGTTTTTACCATTAGTCATCCTTTACTTCGTATTAGCGAGGGTAAAAGATGACTTCATGGAAAAAGAACTCAGCGTAGTGTCCGTCGGCGCATAACGCAAGCTTGATGACGACAGCTAAAATAGTTTCTGCCTTAATTGATCTGATTCAAGCCTTTGAAGGCCGCACGTGTTCCCTTTTATTGTGGAACATTTCAGAAGTGTGAAATGGTGGACGCTAGAACAAAACAAACATGTAAATCGATGCACCTGATAGCTGTGAGGGGGGGAAAAAAACAAATAGTACGTTTGTTACTGTTTGTTACCTGTTACTGTGAACTCTGTTGGACGTCCTGTTTTGCAACAAAACAGATGATTGCAGCTAATTTCTGATTATCGAAAGGTTTTTATTTGATCTTTTTCTTAAAAACACCGTTCGTGTCCAAATTTTAGTGGAAAGTTTTCTGCGTGACTGGCATGTTTGTAGAGGGCCTTTTAGAATTGAGCCTTTTTTATAGTTCATTTTTTGTACGTCACGTAGCTTGTGGTTGTCCTGCTGTCATTGAATGCTGACAAAATTTCCAGTTACTCCCAATTCGTTCTGTAATAAGCCAATTTTATCTGCTGGTTTTTCTTGCAGTTATTTTTTGCTGCATGACTTTTAGTAGTGCTCGATGTTGCCAGGTCATGTTGTGGCACACAACTCTCCTCCTTTCTTTGTATCAAGGGTGCCTCATGATGAATTGTCAGTTTTTGGGCGGGTGGAAATTGAGAAGAATTTTCAATATTCTTGACCAATGAAGATGACTCCCATTAATTTTAAATTCATCCTTTAACCCTTTCATGGACAGTGGTCACTACAGTAGACAGTGGGGATTGCCTCAAATCTGGCGATACGATTCCTATTGCGATTCACAGGTCACGACTCAATTCGATCCCGATTAATCCCGATATCACACTTAAAGATGAGTATTGCGATATTTGTATATCATTTTAGAAGAAACTAGATGGAAATAAAAGCATAGGTGGTGTTTGAACTTTTGTGGGAGAAGCAAAACATGAAACAAACAAATTCCAAATATCCAGCTTGTCTCCTCAGGTGTAGTTTTGGCTAAGCAAAGCAAAGGACTGCACTCTAAGGTGCTAGTCACATGATCTGGTCAAAAAATAATGTTGACCCATTATGAAACACTGAAAGGATTCCTGTTCATTTTCTTAATTTTTGTTGTTTGTACTATTGCTTTACAACTTTTATAGGCAACATTTTAGCATCTATGTCTTTATTTTGAATTAATAAATATAAGAAAGTCAATTACATTTTTCCGCCACTGGGGGTGAGGGCACTGCCTCGCCTGCCTCCTCTCAATCTCCCCGTATGCATAAAAGTACATTTATATTAGGGCTGTCAAATGATTGAAAATTTAATCGCGTTAATCACAGCTTAAAAACTAATTAATTGCAATTCAAACAATCTCTAAAATATGCCAAATGTTTTTTGTAAATTATTGTTGGAATGGAAAGACAAGACAAAAGACTGATATATACATTCAACATACTGTACATAAGTACTGTATTTATTATAACAATAAATCAACAAGATGGCATTAACATTATTAACATTCTCTTAAAGCGATTCATGGATAGAAAGACTTGTCGTTCTTAAAATATTATTGTTAGTACAAGTTATAGTAATTTTATATTAAAACCCCTAATGTTTTCGTTTTAATAAAATTCGTAAAATTTTCATTCAAAAAAATCCCTGCTGTTCTTCCACAGTGTCTTTAACTACGTAAAGTAGTGATTGAAATACACCACAAGGTGTCAATGGCGAGTTTTAAATTACTCAGAAATCAAGCCAATGAGTGTGTTTTGTCCCTCGACTGACGCCATAGTTCCCTGTTTCCATTGTACTTCACAGTCATTTGAGTGCTGGCTTCACAACATACGAGACCTCTGATAGTTTGTATATTGTGACTAAATATTGCCATCCAGTGTATTTGTTGAGCTAAACGAAATGTTTGAATAGTTTGACCAAAGTGTGAGTAAGTTTTATGTGTATTTTGCATAGCTACTTTGATTGGGAATGAACATAATTTTTTATCAGAGATAGGAATATTATTTTTGTTGTGCTTTCATTGAATGATACTTATGTTTGCTGTGAAGGAGTTGCCGAAGCTTATGCCAGTAAACGACGCGGTCCAATAAACGCCTGTGTCCACTCGCCTTTCTCTGCCTCTTAGCTCTCAATGTGTAAAAAACGGCGTCATTGTAATCTGTTTGAGGCAATGCATGAGCGGGTCATTCCGCACATGCGTTAAATGTGTCAAATATTTTAACGTGATTAATTTAAAAAATGAATTACCGCCCGTTAACGTGATAAATTTGACAGCATTCATTTATATCAATTTATTCCTGAAACCTCATGCAAGTTTTTGTTTTATGTTTGGACAACATATGGCTTTCATTGAAACCTTTTCTCTGTTTTGGTGCAAACCTGCATAAATGCAGGATTCTCAATAGTCCATGCTTCCATTTTTCCAGTAAAAGCCAAAATGAGCACAATTTTCTTATTTATAAAAGGACTAATCCGAGCAAAACGACCGGAAGTACCCCGTCCGCCATTACTGAGATGTGCTGCCCTCAGCACACAGCCATCAGCAGTTAATGTTACTGTTTACATTGACTGACACTGGGCTGCTATCGATGTGTAAACACCCCAGCAATGGCAGCCAACCACTAGAGGACAACGTACAAAAATCTCAGATTACTCTAATGTTGTTGTTACTTCAGCAGACTGTAAGGCAATGCTGGTGCGTGCTGCCAACTACTGGACAAGAGTAGAAGTGCAGCTACTGAAATGTTATTTCCACCAAAAACACACGTGTGAGGATCGATACAGACGGATTTTGAATTGATACAAGAATTGCATGACGTAACATCTATCTCAGAATCGATTTTTTTTTTTAAACACTACTAGTAGACAGCTGTTCAAAAGATGACATTTAAGACCTTAACCTTTGATAGAGCAAGTGACTATTTTTGGTCATCTAATTTTATTTTATTTTATTTTTTTTACACTTAAAGAAACACTTGGTAGCTTTTCAGTTTTGGTCGAATTTCGAGACGGTGGTGGACAAAAGCGGTAGTGTTTTTCCTTAAGGAAGACTGCGTTTCCCATGAGGACCAGCGCACACCCGCAGTGTCGTAAAATCATCAATCTCCTGGTCGCATGCAGATGGATCAAACAACATATCATTTTCCAGCAGCTGTATGAAGGATGAATAGTAATAAGGAATCCAGTTGTGGCTAAACAATAGCATATGACGTTTAGCAACCGTGTGGCTAAGTGTGGCTAATCCTCCAGAGTTTGGTTGGCGGGGGGCATCACGCCAGCGAGTGAAAGCCGGGCCAATGTTTGTTCTGTATGTATAGGTAGCCTGCCTTTTTTTTTTCCTCCTCAAAACTTTTTTGTCTCTTGTTGCTCTGCCATCTTTGCAGAATTTGCGCAAAAGCGTTCGCATCGATTTCCGTCTTTATAATGAATCGGGAAAGGAGCAGTGAAAGTAAAGCAGTCAGGACATTTGCAGGTTTTTTTTGTGGCAGGGTTCCTGCCACAAGTTAATTACCGTAGTGCCGGTGAAAGCCATACAGACCCCCTCAAGATATAAAAGATGTGTCATTCAACTAGTGTTCAGTCGACATATCACAAATGTTCTGAAAATATTTTATAAAGGTTGAAAAGTTACCAAGTGTTGTTTTATGGTGTTTATCGTCTCTCCCGCCCCATAGTATTTAATTTATTGCATGTCATTGATGGTGATATTTCAGCTGGGAAGACGCTCTGTGAATGCTCATGTTTCATTGATATTGACGGTGACGAGATTAGTAAATTTAGATTTGTATAAATTTAGATTGTAATAAAACAAGATCCTTCCTCAATGTGACCTACTACTTACTTTACTTCATTACTTACTAATTCTGCTTCCTTTTCCATCCAATTTTAGCACCCAAGTGTTAGGTGTTAAAAAAAATTGTACAATATATACACATCACTTTGGTCTCATGCCTCGTGACTGCAGCCTTTATAAACTCTTGCCTTGCCTTTGACAATGTGTGACTTGAAAGCAGGAAATAATGGGCCCTAAACAGTAAATCTTTACAGGTTATTGACCGGGCAAGGTGAGGGACTTGTTTGTAATAATGGCGGGTAGTTGCGAGGGGGTTGCCGGTGTCCAACTGCATTAGCTTTCAGCTGGGTTGACCATTTAGTGTGACTGGATACAAAAAAACCAAAACAAAGTAACAGTACTTTGGGCTTTGGTCTCCTCAGTGCTGGCCAAGAATGCTCCAGCAAACAAAGCTGTGAAAGGCTCGTGTGTTCCCTGAGGTTTTTAATGCGCACCAGACCCGAGCCTTCCGTTACACTGCCAAAGTCCCCTTAAATGGCAACCAACCCCCCCCACCAGGAAAAAATAATAAACAAAAACACAACAGGTAGGCGTTGCTCTACCTGATACTGTTTACTATTTGTGAAATTTTTCTAAACATTAAAAAAAGAAAAATCCCTTCCTTTCAAGGCAACACCCGACAAGCCAAATGAGTTTTCCCCACCTCATCCTTTGCTCTGTTTAACTATAAAAATGCATTAACAGCCCTGTAAAGGTGATGTTGCATGACCAGCCAGCTGCTAGCTAAAGAAACATTCTGCGGCGGTCATGGTGGGAGGCAAAGTTCATGAGGTGGTCAGAAGGCTCGGGTGGGTCAAATCAAAATTGTCCCAAAAATATAGTGGTGTTTTCCTCTCATGGACATTGCCATTTTATTGTCCATAGGTGGAGCAGGGAAAACAAGAGGGTGGATGAGGGGAAGGGACAACACTGTTTCTCTGAGAGCACCAATAGCAACAATAGCTGTTCAGCACAAATAACGCTTTAAAATCCCTCAACATCTTGGAGTAATATAAATAATAATGATAGTAATAGAGTTGTTGTTTCAAAGCACCTTTCAAAACACCCAAGGACATAAATACAAATTAAAATAGACAACAAAAACCTAAACAAAAAATAAAAAATACATGACAATACAAACTACACTACAAAAAAAACTGAATTTGTTCAAACGCTAGTCAGTAAAGAAAGCATGAATTCAGTGCTGACTTCAGCTACTTGGTTTATTAACTCATTCACTGCCATAGACTGTGATAGACATCCAATCAATTTGAACTGCGAGAGCCCCTCCCCTTCAAATGGATTGGAAGTCTATTGCTGTAAATGGCACTGAAACATCACTGTTCGCCACCGGTCCTCGCGGTCCAAACAGACTGGACGTCTATCATTGACAAGTTGACATGTATATTCCAGAAGAAGCCCACCCACCCTGGTGCAGCCAGCTTCTATTAATACCAGCGGGCCCCGGGGCCACTGGGGCGCCTAACTTACATCCTGCCTTTTCACACCAGGAGAGCCTTGAGGCGGCAGATTTGCTTGATCCATGCATCCAGCTCTTGTTTCCTTCCTACATGTACACAACAATAAACACATGCAGGAGTGTTCACGTACATTTTCTTCTTTGTCTGTGGTGCGCAGACAGCAGTTGTGCATTTGTGCAAAAGGGGGTTGGTTGAAAGCAGAGCTGAAAGCACATGGCACCTTTCACCTTTCAGGGTAGGAGGGGGCTCGTCAGGGCAAGATATTGGAGCGGGTGTGGTTGTGGTGGGGGGGTTGGAACATTTGGTCAGTGTCTGGCAAGCACAACTTAATTGAAGTTTTTTCTTTTACAAGCTGGACTGGATTTATTTTGTTGTCGTGTAGGTAGAATAGCAGGAAAACTCAAGTTTGCTTTATTATATTGGTTCTCAAAGTGTGGTAGGAGTACCAGGCTCCCTCTAGGGGTACGCAAAAGATTGACGGGAACATTTTAAAGCTACTGTAGTTCATGAATCAAGTTGAGTTTAGTTGTATTTATCATATTTTTTGGACTGTAACTCGAAGTTTTTTTTCATAGTTTGGCCAGGCATGCGACTTATATTCTTGAGCGACTTAGGTGTGAAATTATTATATCATTTCACGTTATTTTCACACCAAACCGCAAGAGAGCGCTCAAGGCCTGTGTTTCAACATTGCGGGTCTCTTATAAAAACAAAAACAACTGAGATGGGCTGAACAAAATAGCACCAAAAAGAAAATCATATTTTGTGATTTGGAGTGACACTGATGGTTTGGTAAACTTGTTACCATGTTTTTTATGCTAAAGCTATCTGAATAACTCTTAATAGCTATGTTACGTTAACATACCGTTCTCAGTTCGTTGTTTACACGTCATGTAACGTTAGCATACTGTACACTTAAGACCGAGTTATGCTTCTGCGGAAGACCTACGCCGTCAAGGCAGACCCGATTTACGACCCTCCGCCGTAGCCTGACGTACACCTCCACAGAATTCTGACTGGGCGTCACGTCAATGCATGGTGAAGTGACGCAATTAGACTGTGATTGGTCCTCTCAGACTGTTGTTTACTGTTCAGCTTGAAATCACCACCATTTTCAAACATTTGTTGTGCTACACGCAAAAAATGGACCAATCCGACGAGATTATCATCGAAGTGGTCCGCAAGTACGACAACCTCCACAATGTCTTGTCATGACATTATAAAGATTGCCAAATGGCAAGCAATTCATGGGACGAGATTGCTGAAAATAGGGGGCTGGAGGTCATCGATTGCATAAAAAAATGGAAGAACCTCCGAGACAATTATATGTGTTTTCGGAAGTGAATGGCCACACGAAGCCGTGACACAGTCGGCCAAAAACTGCCAGCTTTTTATCACGTTGTCATATTTTTAATTGGTGCACTTTATCATTTATTATGTACATATGTTTGCTGTGAGTCTGTGACTTATTTACATTTTACACCTCAAGTATATGAAGAATAAAGCACAGGTTTGGTGTAGGGCTGGGCGATATGGCCTTAAACATGTATCACGATAAATTGAGCAGATTTATCTCGATAACGATAAATGACGATAAATTCGCCCAAGCGTACTGTTATATAATTTGAAAATCTGAATCAATGCATGAAATACAGATTAACTGTTTCTTGTTGATTTATTTACCAGCATTCAATTTCATATACTGTATTTAACAATTGTACATGCAGTCTAAACATTAAGTTTATAAAAATGTAATGTAAGCAATAAGAATTCAAGTATGAACATTTATAACAGCGTGTATGACTTGAACAATGTACATTATCAAAATCAATATGCCTGTGCAAACATGTCATTGTAACACAAATGACTTGCAGCTTGAACAGTACACTTCAAAAAGACAACTTGTTAATGGCTGCTGTGACATAATTATTAAATACAAGTGTTTACATTATGGTTTCAGGGTCCCCCCCAGTGCATTTTTTAATAAATGCACGCACAAATGAAACCCCAAACAAACAGAGAGAGACACACACACATTAAAGCTATATTGATCTTCTTCAAATGAAACGCTTAAGATTTTATGATAGCAATAATGACACAGAAATAAGCACATACAGAAAAATAGCTGGGGCCATTTCTCGGTCATTATAAGTTTCGCCGTTGGATTGTACTTTAAGCTGAATGCTTTACCATCACAAAAGCTATCAGAGGAATCACACACAGACAGATACAAAATAATGCCACATAGTAATTGCTAGATGCAGTCCGTGCCCAATCCACTCATTAAGTTCAGCCGTTTCGACAAGTTAGAGCCGCTATCCGACTACATCACGTTCATTTGTAGCGTTAGCCGCTAGCTAGCGTTAGCCTGGCTACCAGTAGAAAGCACTGAAAGCACCATCTCCGGAAATTGTGAGAACAGCAGGAAGGACAGCGGGTGAAAGCCCGTCTGGATGCCACCAAGAGTCTACTAAATGTCGGTTAAAAGTTTGGTGAACCTCCCTTAAGCCACACTCCATCACGTTTTGCTTGTAGCGTTAGCTGCTAGCGTTAGCTTACTGGGCTTTTGTTTGATTGGCTCCTTGATGATCACGTGACTCCCTACGTAAGCCCATTGACGGTTTCTTAAAGGGGAATGAACATAGACGGACAACACAGAATCAAAGCGGGATGAAAAGACTATATTTTCTTGTTTTATTAATTTACCGAATTTACCGACATGGTCAAAATTACGTCGGTCATCGTTAAGAATTTCGGTGACGGTAAATTTTCGGTTTACCGCCCTGCTCTAGTTTGGTGTCAAAAGAGTTGTTTGGATGTTTAATTTTCAACTACAGACAGCAGACACACTTGATATTTCATCACTTATTGAGAATGCCTCGGTGCTTTTATAATAACCTGTTTATCATCAAGGCTTCCAACGCAGTTTGGGAAGTTCCATAGCCGCCAGAAATCTGCTATGGCCTCCCACTGGCTGGTTGGAGGACACAGCAAAGAAATTTGACAAAATGCTGGGCAACGCAGCTTGCTGGCTTCTACCCGGTGCTAGAATTCATAAACTGCCAGTCTCTGTGCGGCATCAACAGTCAGACAGACCACCTCCGCAACCGTCTTCTCCGTCGCGTGCGCCTCAAATATTTGTATTGTAATAGCCCCGGATGAGGGGAAGGAGAGGAATCGATGATGGCTTTACCATAAAATAAACAAATAACAAAATAATAGCGGGCTGCCGAAACATGCGACTGCTCAGTTTCGCTTCCTCCCGTTCTTTCCACTCGCTTCCCACGACAACACCGCTCCTCAGTCTGATCACCTCTTAAAGGACCCACGTATAGCTACGGACATTACAGTATGATCAATATTTATTGTACAATGTTGATGAGCTGAAGATCCACATTTAAGCGTTCCATCCCCGTTGGCATTGTTGTCCCCCCAAACTGTACAAACACAACGCCCCACCCCTCTAGTGGCTTGGCGGTGAATTACAGAGCATTGCGTTCCCTTGCTGCCGAACTATCGGATGTTCATTGATGCCGTAGGGTCTACATCAGTGGTGTCCAAACTATTCCACATAGGGCCGCAGTGGGTGCTGGATTTCATTTCTACAAAACAAGATGACATCTTTTCACCAATCTGGTGTCTCACAAGTGTAATCAGTTGATTGCAGTCAGGTGCTGCTTGTTTTAGCACAAACTTCATTGGTTAACCTGTCTGTGCTCGATTGGTATGAACAAAAACCAGGACCCACAGCGGCCCTTGCGGACAGGTTTGGACACCCATTGTCTTATTCGTCGCTACGCCGTCACCGCAACGCAGAAGCATAACTCAAGCTTTACTCAGCCTGTTTTTCTCTATTCTATTCTATTTTTATTTTTAATTGCCTTTAATGGTGACATACATGTCTGTTCTTGGCGTTGGATTTTATCAAATAAATTTCCCCCAAAAATGCGACTTATACTATGGCGCGACTTATGTTTTTTTTCTTCATTGCGCATTTTTTGGCTTGTGTGCCATATAGTCTGAAAAATATGGTACATTAATTAACGCATTTTCTACTACTGACATCAATTGCAGTCCAATTCATTTCAACTGAGAGGACTGGCTGTGACTGCTTATTTTTCAGTGTCATTGACGGCACTAGATGTCCATTCCATTTTGACATTGGACATTGAGTGCCGTCAGTGGCAGCTGATAAGTTAGTTTGTCTGGCACTCCTCCCAAGTCACGCAATATACACAAAACGATTTTAAGACTGCATACGACAAAAATATTTGTAGAGTAAATGAAAACGAAAAGTGCCAGTCTAGTTTATCCTCTTTATAGCAGCCTTAAAGGTGGTAGACTGTTTAGTAGCTGTGTGTCCTGAGATACCCCTCCATCACCTAAGGGTCGAAAATCTCTGGAAGTGGTCGGAGCAATCAAAGAGAAGCCCAAGGGAATAGCCAGGCTGGCAATGCTATGTTTTTGTGACCTGTTGGACAAACAAATTGTTCGCAGGCAAACTGGATTCAGACCCAAAATTAAAAAAAGAAAGAAAGAAATAAAAAGCAATCTGAACTCATCCATTTTTGATCGAGTATGTACTCGTGCGCGCTGGGGTGAGTCAATATTTGTCCCGAGACATCCTGCCTGGCGCAACAGACTGTAAAGCTGTCAAGAGCGACCTGAATATTCCGTCTCCGTCGCGGTTTCCCTTTGATTTCTCCTTCTTCTCACCGCCGACAAGTCATCTCCAGCCAAGCGCGTTTGTGATGCTTTTGATGGGTTGTCGCCGCACACCCCCGAACAATCTCAGCACACCCCCTCGATGACAGATTATCTCTACTTACCTTTTGCACTGTTTGCTCCCAACGTCTCATTTGTGACTGTATGAGAGTTGTCTTCATCTGTTTGACCTAAAAATTACAATTTAACCTCCTGAGTCAAGAGCAGTCTGTTAATGGAATTAATAATCTGTCACTGAAATTCCTCTTTAAGGCAACCTTTTAGCGAGAGGCTGTACATGTTAATAGTTTTTCTTGTCATACAGTCTAGTTTTAGGGAAGTGGTTGTACCTTAAGTGAGCAAATGTTTAGTTAATGTCTGTTTTGGCCACAATGCTTGTCTGTGTACTACATACACACACTGTTTACACTTTTTTAAAAACCACTGGGTGTGATATTGCCTGTCCAGTCTCTGTAATTAGCCTTTTTTCATTTCCCTTCCCATTTTAGCCTCGCTGTCTAGCAAAATGGGATTTCCAAGCCTGTCCTGCAGGAAGGAAAAGCTGCAAAGGCGACTTTACTTCCAGAAAGTATTTTTTCCCCTTTCGTCTAGAACCAATCTTCATGCGTTGTGGCAAAATTTTAGCAGCAGTAAAAGGCTTGGGGGGACAAAATCAGTATGGTATGGAACGTTGTTGGAAAAAATATCATATAAACAAGTCAAAAACAATATCAAATACTGTTCAAATCTTCGGTTAATAGCAGAGATGGACTTTAGAAGAGAAAAACTAGGGTGGGGACCAGAGGTGGGTAGTAACACGTTACATTTACTAGAGTACCTTTTTGAGAAAAATGTACTTAAGAGTAGTAATACCAAGCTATACTTTTTAGTTGAGTAGATTTGTGAAGAAATAATGCTTCTCTTACTCTGCTACTTTGGGCTGCACAAGTCGAGTCGTGAGGTTTTTCCTCTTTATTTTTCATATTAGATTTATCATTTTTTTGGCCAGGAATGCCAAGAGTAGAGACGTGCCTGATGTATTACCGGGGTAGCTCTACCGATTTCGCCGTCGCAACAATAATCACACGACTCCATTATATTAATCAGACGCAAGCTTGCCGTTCTAGCGTCGCGCCAGCCTGTTCATTCACGTGGTGTCTTTAAGGCACAGTAAAAAAGGAATTATTGATATAGAGCGCTGCCCTAAAGATGACTCGAAAGCGCAGATTTTAACCTCTCTCCCAGTTTTTGGCCCTTGACAACAGAACACTGGGAATGTGATCCTTTTGTTTTCAAAATAGTAATTATGAAGGAATTCTTCACTATTCAAACGCAGAAATATTTTCTCCACCAGAAGGCAGTCATGCTCTTTGGACGAATTATGCTTCTTTTATGTAAATTATTGTCTCTTGTCGGAATTCAATATTTTTGTGTGTGTGTGTGTGTGTGTGTGTGTGTGTGTGTGTGTGTGTGTGTGTGTGTGTGTGTGTGTGTGTGTGTGTGTGTGTATTTCTTTTGGCTTAATATGGTTATGTAATGGGTTATTGTACAGTATAAATATAACAACAGTCCACATAGATAACTTTGTGCTCGGAAAAAAATACCAGTGTTGTTTAAAAAAAAAAAAAAAAATATATATATATATATATATATAAATAAGCAGTTACTCACAATGTTACCAAATACTTTTTTACCTGAGTACATTTTTTGGATGACTACTTTTACTTAAGTAATATTATTTTGAAGTAACGCTACTTTTGGCTATTCTACCCACCTCTGGATGGGACATGATTGAAAATTATAAATAAATAATTAAATGTAAGTACTCAGAGACTTTGTGATTTAATGAATCTTGATTAATCGTGCTTTAATCACACAGCAATACTTGTCCAAAAAGTGACATTTTTAATTTGAAAGCGTTTTAGTGGACCGGTGAATTAAATAATATATACCTGAAAATTAAAAGTAACTGCATTTAAATCCAAAACAGTTAAAACAAAATACCTGGTTAAAAACTAAAATATCTGAAGTTGGTCAATTTTTAAAAATGGCAAACTGCACATTATCTTTTACTAGTTGATGAACCAGAAAATAAAATGGTTATTTAAGAGAACTAAAGCCTATGAACAAAAATTATGTGGGTAAATTATTTTGAGACAAGGACATCATATATTTATTTGCTGTAACCCAGAATTTTTTATCAAGGTATAATTTTTCAGATGAAATTGCTGTTACCTGAAATAATGTGTGCATCAATTTAGTCGATGTACAACCGCGTCTATTGCAGATCCACAAAGGTTTCGTGTTTGGAACGTAACCTGCTATTAAAATGCATTTTTTTAAACTCAAGAAATCTTTTGTAATTAATTATTCATAATCAGTTAAAGTCCAAACCCTATAAAAATCTGACTTGCGACAGTCCATTGCATAAAAATCAAACGTACGAAAACGATTACAAACAGTTCTGCGTGTTTCCAGATGACGCCTTATCATGGCAGACTAAAATTACAAAATGGAATCGAGTCAAAGGATGCTGGGTGAACGTTTCGCTGGGTGCGATGGCCTACTTTATGTCGCTACAAACGGCGACAGGCTCCCTCACTCTGATGTTTAATTCCAAGAGCGTCTTTGATGAAAGATTCCGTTTCGACTGGTGCTCCCAAAGGAGGGCATCTGTTTCAAAACAATGATACCTCAGTCAGGATGTAGGTTGGAACAACAAGTGGTAAATGACGCCAGAGCGCGTCTTCAACACACAAAATCACAAACAGTTAAAACTTTATATGCCAACAAGCTGTGGAATGTCTGTGCTTGCAATTAAAACAATTGGCTATTGCACAGAACAACAATTGAAGGCAGTATGATCCCTTGACCAGTTGGACGCAAGGGAATTTGACGTGACTCAAATGAAGAAAATGCGTCAAAGCCGTTGTACCTATACGGTCGAAATACAACATGCATTATTGGAAGCTCGACATAATCTAATCTGGTGGGAGCTTTGTTATGAAATTTCACTCGGCGTCAATGGCAGTCAACGAGTTACTTCAGAGATGTCAAGCTCATCTTGGTCGCGGGCCACATTGTAGTTAGGGCTTCCTAAGAGGGGCCATTTTGTCAGTCAACCTATATAAATCAAAAGCATTGGTTTGGTCTCAATATTTTTAGGGACGATATATAAGCCTGTCGCAATATGCAATAATTCCATTTATCGCACGGTAAATCAAAATGAAGGCGGTAATTTTTCTGTTGATATTTATTGCCTCGCGTGTGCCTGTGTGTGGCAGACATGCTGTTAATAGTTCGGCTTCCTTGTTACCAACTACGCAAAATGCATCTTCAATCCAGGTCTGGCAAAAAATGGCGCCGGAGCCAATCCGTTCCCACTATATCCTATTGTTCAACGTATACCGGCCGCGTCAGTGCTCCGGATTGACTGCGGATCATCTCCGGCAGACTCCGGCACGCTGGATGGTTTAGGCTGTTTTCTACTTTTGCCGGAGACGCATCCGTCAAAATGGGCGGAGCCGTGCCTGGAGTCAACAACCCAGTTTTGCTTATTCACGGTTTAACCAGCGAGCATGGACGAAGAACGCTCCATCATGAAGGTGGAAAGTTACAAAGTGATTTGTGATGCAGCAGATCGTCATTATGAGGACAACATTAAAAAGGAAGCTGTATGGTGTCCTATTATGTGTGTTTTCTGGCAATTATATCAAACACACGACGTGCTGACAACTTTGTTTTTTTCTTAACACACGGCGCTAACAACACTTCCTCAACCTGAACGTGTCGGCAGGCTGTGTGTCTCTCACTGCCGCGTCAAATGAACATGCGTGTGCTTGAGGGTGCCTCGGAAAACATCCAATCAGAATATTACACATGGAACACCATAGCAGACGCTATGAGGGAAAAGTTTTCTTTTGCCTGAATGCTTAAGTTATTAAGTGCAATTTCATTTTTTTCTTGAAAAATACGTTTTATTTATTCTGTGTTTCTGTGTGGTATTTAATTTTGTTGTCTTTTACTTAAAAGATACATGGTCTATTGTTTTTTGTTGTGATTTCTTAAAAAGTATTTTTGAATTTAAGAGTAAACATTTACCGCGTTTAAATGGGTGTACTTGATCTATTAATATATACTGTATTCTCGTGGAGTTATTGTAAATTGGTTTAAAAAAAATTGGAGGGGGGCGAAATAACATCGCATATCGCAATAATTTATGAGATAAATTATCGCACACAAAAATTTGTTATCGCGCCAGGCCTAACGATATAGCAGCATAACATGCATGTACACCTTTTGCCGGGGAAGGGACATTATGAACACCAAACAGATTGGGTGAACTGGGGTCAGGATTACATTTCTCACGAATATGAACCTATTTAAATGATTAAAAACTAAACGATTAATGCAAAAATAAATCTGTATTGGCCTATACTTAACTTTCACACTGCAAATTTATAACATCTTTATTTGATACATTTTCTTAAATCTTGTCGAATAATTTTCTCCATCTTGTTTTGAGTGTTAAAGGCTAGTTAACAGATTAATTTGTCAGATTCTTCCACTTATTTTAAGTAAATATTACTGCAGTATTTGTTCTTATAAAGGCCGTACATCTAAAAGTTGGTCATTTTTCACCTAGATCAAGAAATGCTTTTAAATATTTTGAACAATATCTATTCTTGAGTTAAGAACATTTCTGACACTTTTTTTTAATATTAATATTTTAATATTTAATATATTAAATATACAAACTTTATGCTTAAAATAAGACTCAATTATTTTCTGCGACGCCCCCCCAAGCAAGACGTAAATGTTTCGCGCCCCCCCAAACTCTCTGCCGCCACTGTAAATAGTATTATTTGTCTATAAAATTACTATCATAAATACGCATCTGCCTAATATTGTGTCCCTTTTTTCTAATAAAGAAAAAAAGTAACATAGATCAACTTATAATAAAGTATAACTTTATTAACATTGTTTTGTTTGTAACAGAGAAGACTTGACATGCATCAATTTGCCTGAATTAAAAAAAAGTCACATTCAAACTGTAAAAATACACTCAAGGTACATTTTTGACCATTTGATACTGAAAAATAAAATGTAATAAAATCAGTAAATAATAACAAATTCAAATTGATTAGAAACATTCACTCATGAGGACAATATGCCAAAAAATTTGACCGAAAAAACAAAAATGAATAAAGGAAAAAAAGAGTGTCCTTGGACAGAAGGACAGTTTTTATTTTTGCTGCTCACACTCAGTATTACCTCCTTTGCAATGGTGTGGAGTCATTTTGCAATGAGTATGCTAACAATGCTCACTGGTTTACTGATATAACACTGACAAAGCAGGACGATTGTTGGCAATATTCGGCACGTTTTCGCTGAAAAACAATCAAGCGGCTTATCAATGAGATTGGGGTCGAATGTCTTTAAGTGGCGTCTTAATTGATTTGGCTTCTGGCGGTCCGCTATAATTATTTTTAGACACAGTAAACAGTCTTTCCTCATCACCCACAGTATTAAAAGTCCAAGCTAAAAGGCAAACGGCACGAACAAAGCGCATTCTCGGCGTCCGAGGTAGAACCGTAGGTGAGGGCGGTCGTCGTGACGATCCCAAGCCGAAAATGGCACTTATCGGGCGGCGGCGTGAGAACCGGACAAGACAGTGGGTCGCTGCGTGAGTGAGTCCGGTCGGAAAACGGCTTTCGAAAACGGCGGCGGCGCACTGCTCTTCATATTTGTTTTCTGTGTGATGAGTGCTCTTCCTTAGTTCAAAAATACTGCACGCACTCTGAAAATGAGAGCGCCACTGCCACCCACTGAGTGGATGCGCAAGTACACTTTATTCCAGTACGGCAGAAAAAAAAAAAAAAAAAAAAGCATGTTCCCCGAGGTCACATGCGCCCCCCCGGCATCGCTCTGCGCGCCCCCCGCCCCACTATTTGAGAAGTACTGAGCTAGGTATTCTTATTTCAAGAAATCTAAGTAAAATTTACTTGAAGCACAAGCAGATAATTTCAATTATTTCTAGTGGATTTACGCTAAAAACAAGGGGATTCCCCCCCCCCCCCCCTCTTTTTTTCAGTTTTAGGGTGGGGCTATACAGTGCAGTACTGGTTCAGGTGGTACACCGTTCGATTCAAACCTTTGTTTTCAAAAACTACTAAAGAAACATTTTGAAATCTTCCAGAATAAGTGTCTGGATTATGTAAGAAAATTTAATATGCAACCTTTGAACACAATATATTTACAAACACAAGAAATACAAACTTGTTAATCATCTCTTAACTATCCAGGAATGCAAAAAATAAACATTTCTGCACATGCGCGTAATGTTCAAAATAGCCGTGAATGCAGCGATTCCAAAGTAAACACGACAAACTTTCGATAGGAATATTTACTTACGATTGATCATGGACGGAAATGTAAAAAAGTTCTCATCAGACACATCCTGCCATGTGGCTGCATACAACTCAACTGCACGCCGCACTCTCACTGTTAACGTCTTTGCCGTGTCTATAAGCATTTATTTAAGCCATATTCATGTTGCATGTGTATGTTTATGATATAACTTGGCTATTTAGCACCTTTGGATAATATTGAGAGTCCAACTGAATGTAAAAGAGTGCTTTTTCACCACCACTAAAGCTTCAGGAGCGAAATATTATGTGAACGCACATGTGTGGGGGGGCGGGGGGGTCAAGTCATCAGCCAATCAAACTTGCGTTTGAGGGGGGGGGAAATGGACTAGCACATTCAGCAAGTGAAAAGGGGTCAATGTAAGTCTGAACATATAGAAAGCACTGCAATTCACTTAATAATGGTAGGGTTAATTTTCTCCTTGCAACATGGGAAGAAAATCTAAGTTACCTATATAATTCATTATATTATGCAAATATGGTTATGTAAAGTTGGTGGGGACAATTTGAGCATCCTGAAAAGTTATGTCGCTACCGTCCCTATGCAAACCTACGCCCTTGATATAAATATCTCACTCATTTGGCTTCCACTGATGCGCTAGAAGTCTAAGCCATTTCAACTGTACAATGTTAATTCGCCCTTTCCAGTCAAAATGGATTGGACCTTTAGAAGCGTCAATGGCAATAAAACTAGGCCTGCCAATAATGACAACTAACTGGTTATATCAAAATGAATTTTGATATTCAGTCAATTATTGAGAGGCTTTGCTAACCTTAAAATGATCCAATCAATATTATTATCATTTTTTTAGCCTTCTAATCGCAAATTTTAATGTGTTTTTTCTTAAATTTCCCTTTTGTACAAACAAGGGGAACAGCAATTATTCTCCTTTATTTTTGAAATGTTGTTTGTTTTTTATGTAAAAATGAAAAAAAAAAAAAAAAAAAAAACTTTTTATTTACAACTTTTAATAAAAAAATAAAACAAGGGAGGAAATAATCATTCTCTTAATTTTCTCAACTAATTTAAAGAACTATGGAAAACATTTATTTATTTTTTTAAATGGACACAAATTTATTTTTTTTTTTGTTAAAAAAGTATTCTCGGATTTCAGGACAAAAGAAATTATTTATGAATTTTATTCTCGCGATGCACATCATTTGCTTCACTTCCTAAATCTACTGTTTTTAAATTAATAATTTTCATTTTGTTTTTGCAAGCCAAACAAAATGATGTTGCTGGCCAGCACTTTGGCACCTATGATCTAATTGATCTAAAAATAATTGTTAACGAATAGTACTATCAAAGTTAGCATGTTAAGTTTAAAATTGAACTTTGATGGCTCTTACAGTATAAAAAATGTTTTCAACCCAAGCACTTCCACAATTTTGCTTGATTTGCAAAAGCTAAAACCCTTGCTAATCACAGCACACATTAACCGCACTTAGAAACGCTGACTGTCAATTTAGCACCAAAAGTGGAAGACGTTATATCACCCCGGTCGCTCGATTGACAGCAGGGCAGTCCTACTGTGCCTTGTTCTCCTTTTCTTTTCAGCTTTTTATGAAATAACAACAACACTTAGTTGTGCAACTGCTCTCCAAGGAGGAAGTGAAACAGGAAGTGTTTTTCGCTCCGCACTACAACACCTGATCGCTGCTGCGTCCCGACCACAAAGCTCTGCACACGTGCAGAAGCGTAGCATGTGGTTTGAGTAACTTGCAGCAATATGAGACCAACGCTGAAAAACAAGGCACAGGTTTACTTCCTACATTTAATATAACTAAAAGCCGTCATCAATTGTCATATAATTTTCTGTAGATTATCTTTAGAAATATTGCTTTCCAAGACTGTTCAGATAAAATTATCCCCCCTCCAAAAAAAACCCAACAAAAAGTAAGCAGCTTTTACTAATTTATGACTAATTTCAAATTTGTTAAACCTATAAATAATAAATTTGGCATAGAAACAATAGTTATGTGTGTGTATATGTAGGAGCAGAAGTATTTGCACCCCTTGTGATTTTCCAAGTTCACCCATTTAGAAAATAGGTAGATGTCTGAAATTTCAGTCATACATGCATTTCCACTTTTAGAGACTTAATCCCCCCAAAAAATAAAAAAATAAAAAAATCCGCAACTCACATTGTTGGATTTTTCAATACTTTATTTGTAGTTTACTGGGTTTCATAAGTATTTGTTCCCCCTGAGAAAATCGGTGCTAATATTTAGTGCAGAAGCCTTTGTTTGCAATTACGCTCTCTGTAATTCTTCACCAGGTTTTCTATATGGGATCAGGGATCTTGGCCCATTCCTCCACACAAATCTTCTCTAGAGGTTTGGGGGCTGCCGTTGGGAAAACACAAAGTTTCAGCTCCATTCAAACATTTTCTATTGGTCTGGAGACTGGCTAGGCCACTCCAGAACCTTGATATGCTTTTTACACAGCCACTCCTTGGTTACCTTGGCTGTGTGTTTCGGATCATTGCCATGAAGCTCCAGCCACGACTGATCTTCATGTCTGTGACTGAGGGAAGGAGGTTGTGGCTCAAAGTATGATGATACATTTCACCATTCAGCCTCTGCTTTTTACAGTGCAATTGTCCCGTCCCCTTTGCTGAAAAGCAGCCCCAAAGCATGAGGTTTCCACCCCATATTTCACAGTGGGCATGGTGTTCTTAGGATTGTCGTCATCCTTCCTTTTCCTCCACACACGATGGGTAAAGTTTGCACCAAAATTTTCTACTTTGGTCTCATCTGACCACATGACTCTCTCCCCTGACTCCTCTGGATCATTCAGATGATCCCTGGCAAACTTCAGACGGGCCTTCACATGTACTGGCTTGATTACTGGCAAAATAAACAGACCCATAAAATACCCCCAAATCAGCAGGAAGTCACTGAAAATCAAGAGGTAAATGACCTTAAATGGCCCAAATTTACTCATTGCCTGGCACTGGCTGCCACTGGTGGCAATAGATGTTCAACCTGTTTGAAGTGGGAGGGATGGCAGTGAATGAACGAATGTTCATTTGCTGCCACCCTCCCAGTTCAAATGGATTGGACGTTTACTAGTGATAAACTCATTCCAATTCACAGGAGAAGCATGTTTTTCTGTTCATTAGTTTTTTGTAGAATATCCTAGAATGATTTCCTGAACAATGTATCGAAAATCGTTGTATCGCTATATCGTCAGATCATCGTTATCGTGAGCTTTGTATCGCAAATCGTATCGTATCGTGAGGTACCTAGAGGTTCCCACTCATACACATATACACATTTTTTTTTTTTACGTTTAACCTCTGTCAGTTTTTGGTTGCCGATGTTTTTCTGTAAAGTAGTTTTCATGGAATCGGCATTTTTGATATTCATATATAGGAGTGGGAACCTCAAGGCACCTCACGATACGATACGATTCGCGATACAAGGCTCACGATAACGATTATCTCACGATATCACGATACAGAAAATATCGATATATTGGTCAGAAATTTGATACATGATATTGTACGATACAACTGTTGAAACGGAAAAAAACCATATATTTCAAAATAGAAAAAAATACTGTTTAAGTCATTTATTAAACAGTGACACCTTTTCAGTGCAACATTGCTGTAAAATATAAATCTACTGATAATTGTGTACCTGCACATATAGAGGAAACAAACCACAACCACTGATATTTCTTGGCGAAATCATGATGAATGGCACCCTTAATTTCTTAAATTATAAATCTTTTGAAAATTTTTAACAGTGCTGTAAGTGTCAGTCAGCAGTTGAGCTTGGAGTGGGGCAATGATAAAATTGGTGGGTCTTTTCTTTGTATATGACCTTTGTTGTCAAAAGCATTGGTTTGAGCACTTCCACCATCTGCTTCAGCATTTGTGATGTCAGACTCAGTTACATTCTTCCTCACCTTAAAAACAACAAAAATAAATAAAAAAATATTAGCTACTCAATAGCTTTTGAGTTGAAATTCTGATTTTTTGTGTGTGTTGGAACTTGGAAGTATGGAGTGAATTTAAAAAAATATATGAATTGAATGAATAGAAATTAAAAATGCAATAATTACCTGTTTTTAATATGTAGGACACATTAATTATCATGCACGTCACCTTATATATCTTGGAAGCTATTCAAACCGTTTTTATAGCTTATTGTATCAAAATGGCAGTCATAACAGTTTGTGTAGTAAACTAGATGGAAAGTGGTTCTCAAATATGTAATCAAAATAATACATTTAAATGAAAAAATCAATTACTAGTACATTGCAAAACTTTATTACCTCAAGTGATGCTCCATAGAAATCCGGTCTCCAATTAGTCACCAGCTGCCAGTGAACCTTATTTTATTAGACAATTCTTGCATACAGCAAAGTCCTTGTTCACCTTACTTCCTTTATTGTTGGTGTAAAATCCAAAGTGTGTCCACATGTGTGATTTTCAGCAATATTTTTCTCACTTTTTCCTCCACCGTTCCCACGAAGCTTTTTTATTTTTTTCAACCCACTTGGGACCGCTCTTCTTCTCTAGGCGACTTGTGCACACTTTACCTTCACCACCACTGTTGAGCGCCCCTAGTGGACCGCCAAGGAATTGCTCAACAAACATTGAGCAGTTTACAGCTTCCATACTCCATTGTATGGCCAATATGTCAAATAAAAGTATCGATGCTTGGCGGGAGCATATCGATAACCGATCGGGTTGCAAAATATCGCGATATATCGCTGTATCGAGATATTGTCACACTCTTATTCATATATTAGTGGTATTTTATAAAGATTGCTCATATATTTTCACCCAAAACCAGTTAAACTTTTCAGTCGTTTGTTGAGTTCTATATACTGTATTTTTCTGAATTGTCAAATATTGATTGAGTTTCACATATTGGAGCACTTTGTCACATTTTCCCTATTGCTGGACTGGTATTTTGATACATATTGTGACGTTTTGGGCTGTTTATTTTAAGTGCCAACTACTGTATATACCTACTATGTTGAAAATATTCCTTTGCAATTAATTTTAAAATGCACCAAAAATCTAAATCTTAATTTGGAGAAAAGGTGGCAGTTTACAGAAAAAAAACAAAGGTCATATTTAGATTCAGCACCCCAAAATTATGCAAGAACTACTGTTTGCTTCAATGCAACAAACCTTTATTGGTTAGTGTAATTATTTGTTCCTGTTCTAAATGGGAAAATGTAATGCAGACTGTAATAGTGCAAAAAAAAAAGTCTTAATATTGTTCTATATAACTCATGGCAGGTGGTGTAATTGATTTGTTAAGCAAGACTACATGTAACGTTTTTGACACATTTTTCAAAGAGATAGTTTCCAGGATGTAATGGTGATTTTCTTTTTCTCTTCCAGTTGAAGTTGATAAATGCCCCTCGCCTCTTTGGATGAATAAATACTGCGTAAGACAGAATGGCAATGGTGAATTCATTAGCCCTCTGTGGCCATGAGTGCAACTTTTGTGATTGCACCATGCCGTATTCAGGTGTGAACTTTGTTTGAATAGAGAATTTAATCTGGTTTAAAAAAAAAAAAAAAAAAAAAGGCAATCGTGGCTTTCCAGGGACTAAGATCAACACAATGGCGTCGACGGTATTGTAAAAGCGAGGTCATTTGTAGTAAATCAGCTTCGCTTTTTAAAGCCGAGATGGCAGCGGTGAGTCTAGTGGGAGGCCATGAGGCATGTGCTAAATGGGCCAGGCACGGGGCGGGAGGCAGTTTAGTGCGGGCCGTGCCCCCCGCTTGTGGCACCCGCCCATAAATTGCGAGGAGGTGTCCGCCGACTGCTTCGCTTCAAGGAGGATCAACTTGTGTGAGGTCGCAGCGGGGCACCGAAGAAGGAGCTAGGCGGGTAAGGCCAAGGTACACATCGCCCGCGCCAAGCGCTCAATAACTAACAGCAATGAGGGGAATCTGAGGGGGGCGCCACTTCTGGCCATTAGAACCTTTAACTGCCAAATAAAAGCGATAAATCTCTAGTTCCCCTTTGATGGCGAGTGGGTGAACTTGGAAAGATGGGCGTTTTGGATGCGGAATAAGGGGCGCACATCAGCTGTTATCTTTGTCTCGGGTGTTCTAGATCACCGCCAACAAAAGGCCGCTCTCCCATCGCTACAAAGGGGACGTCCTTATGCTGTCGGAATGATGGAAAACAAACACGCTAAAGTGGGGTACAACATAAAACACAATCTGGACCAATTTGAGCCAGGCACAAGAAAGCGACCTGGCCTACACGAACTGATCGCCTCAGCGAATCATAAATATTAAAGTAAAAAGCTTGCTATGAACTAGTTTGCATAAAACCGTGTAAATTATTAATCAATTGCTACCGTTGACACCGGCAGACGTTCGGTCTATTTAACGACTATAAATTACATTAGAGCAGTGGTTCTTAACTTAAGTTTGGTGATAGGTTTAAGCGGTTTGGCGCAGGTTATGACAGACAGGGTCCTATTTTATGTTTTCTAAATCTAGGAAAAATGATGTTTTAGACCAGGTTTTGGACTGGTTTGCCCCCAATTTACAGGCTTTATTCCATTTTGTACAAGGGCTGGTCACAGCTTCGCACAGCAGTTATGCTTATTGACCAGGCATGTGCTGGTATGAGATTCTGACAGTATGATAACCTTAAGCAAAAATATCATGGTTTCACGGTATTATGGTATTGCAATTACAGCTCTAAAATGTGTTACTTTGAGGGAAAAAAAAACTTTTTCCATTGAGCAGGACTTTAATTTTATAAAACATATAAGCAAGTTGTATATAATTTTAAAATAAATTTAAAAATAACAAAAAAAGTACTGAATATTCTAAATAAAATTCAAATAAATGCAGTCCTTTAGGTGAGCCTAAACCCACAGCCACAGCTCAACATTATTACCATCAGAACAAAAATAATTATTTTCAAAAAAAAGCATGTGTGTTTGACTTGTATCATGTTTACATTACTGTAACACAAACACTCTTTCTCAACACAGACAGTTGCTAGAGAGGAAAAAACACATGTTTTACCAACACTAGACACACTAAACATGCTGATGTAAATTTCTTTCGAACCTGGTGGGAAACGTTCATGACAGTGTTTACTAACCTTTAATTTTATATAAATATGAAACCATATCGGAGCTATCGCCTCCTCGGCAGCCACCCTCCCCAGACATGTTTTACATGTCGGTTGGCCATCCTCCTCTAAGCTGCGGCTGTCTGTAACTGTTCTGTAGCTATAGCTAGTATTCCCATACCGGCAATTTTGTTTTCTTCGATGGGCGAAAAGTTCTGGAGTTTCACCTCCTCCAGCCATCGTGTAGCACAGCTGACTCACTGACACTGAGCAACAACCAGTGGGGGAGGGTTGAGCCTTACAGCTGCAAGCGATGGGGACATTTGGGACATAAAAAATTGCCAGTAAGTGAGGGACGGTATGACGAAAAATATTTGCGGTTTTGAAACCTTGACGTTTTCATACCACGGTATACCTTGAAACCAGTAATCGGCACATGTCTATTTTTGACCATTATACTTCTCCAAACTAAGCTGCTTGGGATTTGTTATGTGAGCAGACCATCATGGTGCAAAAATTAAAACAATAAATGATTGGAAAATAATTAATATTTTAAGTTCGGTAATATCGGTATCGGTTTGATATAACTGATATGATGTATCGGATTTTTGGAGTTGGACAATACCGGGATATATGTTATCAAATAAAAAGTAATTAATGAACAATTTTACCGTCTATTAACTTTGTCACCAGTCGACTGTTCATTCGCTGCTAGGAACTGGTTTGCTCAGTGGAAGCTTGACCTGTACTGGGTATAAGGAAGTATAACAGACCTACGGCTGGCACGGACTCAAATTTTGACCTGTTTGAAATCATGTTTCAAAATGTGAAGAAATTTGAACAGGAATTCGCTTAAATATTAGCTCGCTAGCTAAGATCTATAAGTTTAGAATTTGGAAAGGGGGAAAAAAAGCTTCATTAGCTAATTCTGAAGTGTTCAGTGAATGCACATGTGGAACTCATGGAACTATTGGGGGCCATAACCAGAGTGTCGTTCTGTTTCATTTTGATGTTGCTTTTATTAACATTTTAATTACTTTATTTATTCATAAAAATAGATTAAAATAATGATTATTATGAATAATAAATATAATCATTTTTATTTTACTCCCAAATGTTAATATTGGAGACTACATGACCGCAACATGTCTACTGCTGACAAACTAATTAAAATTCACAGCAGAAAAATAAAAAAAGAGCCACATGATTGGACATCTATCAGCATCAATGGCACTGAAAGAGTGAAGTGCCAATCTGCATTATGCTCACCGTCACGTCCACCATAGCTAGTTAATTATACCTTTTGAATATGATTCTTTTTTTATCAAATCGATTTAACCACAGATGAGTCCAAGATGTGCCGCGATTCATGAGATTGTATTTCACGATCCGGCCGTGCTCACTTGGTACAGCGTGCTCACGGTCTTATTTTCCTCTTTTTTTTCCGTCTTTTGCATAACTTGTTGCATAAGCGCTGTTCTGGCAGGCACACAGTGTCATGTACACTCTGTGTCATTTCTGCTTTTTCAGTCGGCGCTCGTTACAGTACAGACCGTTCCCTCATGTCACCGCAACTGAAAACCGCACAAAATCCCCCCCCCCCCCCCCAACTCTTTTTCATTTTCTTGTTTTCTTTTCGGTCATCTAAGAATCTGCTTCCTGTTTTCATGGTGCTCTTTCGTTGTGTCTGGAGGTGCCGTAACCCCAGAGGCCCTGCCAAGAACAAACCGTGAGGGATCGGTGTCTGCTGGCGCTGGACGCGTACACGCAGGCATACAAACACAGCCACCAGATGTTCACTTGGTGCGTGTGTTTGATGTGTGATGCGTATGGCATGTACAGTGTGCCTTGCCAAAGCCTGTAAAACCATAATTAGTCTTCTCTGATGTGCATACTGTATACATGCGCTCATTGCTGTACAAGGTTGTCGATAAATGAACGCAGCCAGGAAAACAAGAGCAAGAAAAAGTGGCAGCTTATGTTGACAACAGATAAATAAGCACTCTGATTTGAATGTGTACTTCAAAATAATGAACCTGAATGGACTCAGATGAGAGCACAGCTTTCTTTTAAAGCTTTTCTGCTTGTTACACATTTCATCAAACACATCTGGGGTCCATATCATTATCCATATCGCTTTCATGAAAATTCAATCTGTTAGAGTTGTCCGATATTATCGGATAGCTGTAAAAGCATTTTAAAATGATATCTGATAATGACATTGGTTTTTCATTATTGGTTTTGGGCCAATATGCATGCTGCCTTCAAAGTGAATGTAGAAGGCTTCTGCCTTCGTACAAGGGCTGGTCACAGCTTCGTACAGCAGTTATACTGATTGACCTTTAGACGTCTCCAAACTAAGCTCCTTGGGACCTGTTATGTGAGTAGACCATCATGGTGAAAAAAAATAAATTAACAGTAAATGATTGAATAATAATTAATATGCTAAGTCCGCGTCCACAATCTGTTGATATATCGGAGTTGATGTATAGACAATTTTCCTGAGCAAAACATGGGTGGCGCCATCTTACAAAATGTCTGCTCCGAACTTCTCGTTTAGAAAGAACAACATGACTTGCGGTTGAAGCAATCAGTGTGTTGACAATGTTAAAACTGCTAAATCTAGCCAGAGGAACCCACCGAATCTCCAGAAATGGATTCAGCACGACGTAGATGAGAATGTATAATTGTTCTTATCACTTCGTTGATCATTAGTGGACAAAATTATAACAACCTGTCAGCCTGTTTTGACGTGAGGTATAGATTGATACGCCGGCCTTTTGAGTGACCAAAATGAAGTGAAAGTACAAATTATATTACATTCGCCGAATGCAGAAGTGCTGACATGGATTGTGTTGTCCCAAGGAAATATTACAAGGTATATGTACATATGAACAAAAATAGTGTCATTTTTTTAATTACAGATATTGATTGCAATAAAACATTTGGACAACATGATTCCATTTCTTGTTTTATTTAAAACGATTGGTGCATAGACTTCATAACCTATTGACATGACATGGGAAAAGGGGACGATTCGTTGGGGGCCTATTTTCAAAAACGTCAAATTCAATTATTTACAAAACCAAAGCTGCTACTGACCTAAAACCAAAACAGGCCATATATGAGTCTCCATGAGCAGCGGCATCAAAAAATTCAAAGTCGTTCCCTTATAAAATCCTGAATTTTTTTTTTTTTCTTTCTTTTTTTAAGTATAACACTAGATGCACAAAAATCACCAAATGCAGAGATAATTACCTTTATTTTCAGGATCAAGAGCAATATTTAACTTATAAGTTTTTGACCAAAATAGCAACTTATTATTTTTTTGTATTCTATTTATTTCATTAAAGAGCATACGACACCAGAAAAAAAGTCTTAAATGGCATTATTATGTGAATTAGAATCATATTTTGAGACGATTCGACCATATACAACAATTTAGCAAAGCGCAGATGACGAGAAATTAGTCTTTTAATCTGCCGGTTAGCCACGCCTACAATTATAGGGCTTTAGCGTCCCCAACAGGTGGATGACGTCAGCGGTAGACTAGGCTCATCGGTTTTACTATTCAGCCCATTGAGGGGGAATTGTTCAGAACGAGGAAAACGAGACGAAGAGAGCTGCAAAATGTCATTGTTTCAGTCTCTCTACTCCCAATATTTTTACAGGATATTCTTTTTATCCAAGTATTTTCCCCAATAGCTATATAAATGGCTTGAGAAGGACCAGTCAGCCCGTCGAGGGGGAACTATTCACAATGAGGAAAACGCGACGAAGAGAGCGGCAAAATGTCATTGTTTCTGTCTCTTTACTTCAATATTTTTACATGATATTCTTTTTATCCAAGTATTTTTCCCCAATAGCTATATAAATGGCTTGAGAAGGACCAGTCAGCCCGTCGAGGGGGAACTATTCACAATGAGGAAAACGCGACGAAGAGAGCGGCAAAATGTCATTGTTTCTGTCTCTTTACTTCAATATTTTTACAGGATATTCTTTTTACCCAAGTACTTTCCCCAATTGCTAAATAAATGGCATGGTCATGACAAATAACTTGTGCTAAATGGAATATAAAATAATAAAAATCCATTTATTCAAGACGACATGGCAAAATTACTCCATAATGGTCAAAACAGTTGACTTTACCTTTACTGTCACACCTGCCGAACGATATTTTATGACACCTAAATCGGACATATGTCATTTCCCTTCCCCGGCTTCGGAGAATGTAAACAGACCAGAAGGAGTGACAGCTAGCCGACATGCTAACCCGAACCGAGGGATGTTTCAAAGTCTTCGAAGTGGAAAATTACACATAACTAGCCTGGATTATTTGACATGACGACCCGGTTGTCGAGTTTCTTTGCGGATCGGCAAACCGCCCGGCGGAGAGCAATTTACAGTTCGTTCCCTGGAGGAGGGTGGCTGGAATTGTTGTGTAGCTAACGTGCTAACAGCTAACTGCTAATGAGCGGGAGGATAGCTTTTTACATGCCTATCAATGATCAAACGTAAGTAGTCCTTTATTTAAAGGAATTTTATAGTGTTTACTTTGTAATCACTGTATTCGTATTTGACATAATACAAAACAAGATGTTTACTCACTTCCTTATAAGTCCAATGGTCCCACAGTAAATATCCACGGTGAATGGGAACCTTTTGAAACTCCAAAAAGGCGCATACGCCTCTCCCGCATACAGAATGATTTTTCTGCAGCCGTTTGGCTGGCGTGATGCAAAAAATAAAAGTATTAATCCGCAAAATCAGCTGAATCCTTCGTCCTCATACACAACAGTACACTGTAGCGTGAAGAGGACGTCTTCTACCGTACACGTCACAGCGCCCTCCTCCTCAATGCGAGACCGAAGCCGGAAGTCACTCATTTTCCTGGCGCGGGATTCAAAAAACTAAATAAATATAGCGATCGCTTCCACACACATCCAAGCGGTCCATATCATTCAGGAGCATAAAATACCGCGTGTATTATGAAATAAACATGCTTTTTCGTGTCACAAGCACTTTAAAGTTTTCAACAGCTAATAAATCACTAAATTTAACATCAAAAACTTAATACTTGAGGAAAACATGCAGAATCAATTATAAATATGTAAATAGATTATTAATAAATTAAATATACAATCACAACTTATTATAGAATAGAATAGCCCTTTATTATCATTATACACTATATACTGTTAGCGAACGAGGCTAGCGGCCGCCTGGCGTAAAAGGAGCTTTTGTGGCAAAAATTGTTGTGAATACATGCTAAAATCCCCAAATACTTCATAGATATGGACGTAAAACAGTCTCGATTCTTGGTTAAAAGCAAAGAAACCGTGCAGTTAGCATTTATTTTACGTAAATTGACGAAGTACAATGCTACCATGTTAGCGAATCAGGCTAGCGGCCACCTGTTGGAAACAAAGCTTTTGTGGCGAAAATTCTTGTGAATAAATGCTTAAATCCCTGAATTCTTTATAGATATAGACATAAAACAGTCTCGATTCTTGGTTAAAAGTAAACTATGAGGCTAGTCGGTTACGAAAATTAGCCTCCTCCATGTATAAACAAAGAAGAAAATTCCTACGAATAAATGCTTCAATCACGCATGCATGGTACGAAAAATATAATATTTACCTTGAATCCTCGAACAAATCACTCCTGAGACAATCCTTCCTGTGTGTATGCGGTGCAGCTTTCGTAGTTAAATCCAATCGTAAGTAAATCCAAGCTTAAATCCGACATGAGCGTGTCCCGTCTTCGGCTATCACTAAATTAAGCTCGGCCCCACCTGATAAGGCGTCGCGCGAAGAATGACGAAGTGTGTAATGATGTCTATAATTGGTGCATGTGCAAGGCAGGTCAATATATCCCAATTTATAAAGTTATTAGAAAAATAGCATACGAGAATGTGATATCAGACAGCAGAGCTCTGGAGCGGCTTTAGGGCTTGGCCGAACTTCCACCCAACATTACGCTGACCGTCGGCGGCATCCAGACGGGCTTTCTCCCGCTGTCCTTGGTAATTCCAGCTTCAATAGTGTATCTTAAAGTTGCTGCAGTTTAAAAGCTAATAGTTGAATCTATCGAGCTCACGGTCTGCCGCGAGGCCAGACACCGCCTCCAGCCCCAGCCTCTCAGCCACCCCTGGGTAGAATGACGCAGTCTCGATATATGTCCATCAATGTACAGTAAGTGTTGCTGTGAGGCACATCAAGGTATCTTCCCTTTCCTAACAGTGTTTTCCAACTGTAAATAAACGAACAAAAAACTTGTTACACTTGCATTTAGCGTTGACATAATTGTGCCATCTACACTTACTGATTAGCAACAGGCTAGCAGCAGATACAGTAGTCGTAGTAAATAATATTAAAGATCATCATAATTGCAATCATCATCGTAATAACAATATTAAATGCAACAAGTTGTTTCATACGCAAGATTTTACCCTCAGTGTCTTTTTGAGCACCGGACGCATGAAAATGCAGGAATAGCTTCCATAACACAGTGGCAACTTGTCTACAAAAACACCCGGTCTTGGTGGTGGCTTGAGCTTGGTTCCACATCTGCCTTCGTGAACATGTTGTCCTCCCCTGTCGTAATGATGGCAGATGGATGCGGTATTTCCAAATTGTCTTTTTAAGGAATTTTGATGAGTATTGTTACTCCAGCTCCACTGTTGTTTTGAATGGAGAAATCCTAAAACTGAAGCTGCTTGCAGACCTAAGAAAGTAAAGCGGAAGTACCTTGGAAACTTGTCTATCAGATTTTTGGAGTTTGACAATATCAGGACCAAGGTTATCTTATAAAAAGTCATTATTGAACAACTTTACAGTCAATTAACTTTCTCACTGGTTGACTGTTCATTCGCTGCTAGCCTCCGCAGTTCAAATGGATTGAACGTCTGTTGCCATCAGTGGCGGCCAATGAGTTGAAGCTAAAAGAAATGACTCAGACGTCACACATACTGGACTGTCTCAGAAAATTAGAATACACAATATTCTAATTTTTTGAGACAGTCCTGTGTATATATACAGGACTGTCTCAGGAAATTAGAATACACAATATTCTAATTTCCTGAGACAGTCAGTCAATTAGAATATTGTGTATTCTAATTTCCTGAGACAGTCCTGTATATATACACAGGACTGTCTCAAAAAATTAGAATATTGTGTATTCTAATTTTCTGAGACAGTCCAGTATACAAAAGGCACCAATGTAGTATGCATTTTTTCCCCCCAGTTTTCTCCAGACGAGAGCAAAGACTTTATCACTGTTATTATCAAGTATTCAGAGCTCGCCTTAGAGCTCCTTAGTTGTATAATTTCACACTTGACGGGTAAGCAGGCACTCTACAGAGTAAACTCTTTCAACGCATGCAATCAAAATGTCAATTAAACAAAATTTGTCGCTTTCAAAATGTTAACATTAGCTTAAAAATGTACAATTTTTGTCAGATTGTGACATTTCAGTTATGACATTTTCCATTATCACTGTAGTAAGCAGGCTTACTCTTCTGAACACTGTTTTGTCTGCGTGTTGCTCAGCATGTAATAAACGTCCACTCTCCTCTTGTGTTTTTGCCCTCCAGCTGGAGAGAAGGCCATCGTATGCGACCAGTGCGGTGCTCAATTCCAGACAGAAGAATCCCTGGAGGCCCACCGGCAAATCCACACCGGTAGGGAACTAACAAACAACACCCTCTCGCTTCTTTTGCTGCATGCAGTACATTTAGATATTTTGTTTTTGACGACGAGCCGGGATCGGCCGATCTCATCTGGCTTGGCGCAAATGATGATTGACGGTGCGGTGGCACCGTGCTGCAATAGCCCTAAATCACAACAGACGCAATGGTAATCAACATAGTCGGGAAAACTTGGCAGGCCCTGGCGTTGTTTATCGTGATGCCCCTTTCCCTTCCGCTACGGAAATGTGAAGACGGTGCGAGTGCCAAGATGGAAAGAAGAGGATGTAAATCCTCCTCCGTTAGCAGATGTGAGGCGGAATGAGGTGTTTAATTTAGATGGAAGGACTCTCCGATGTCCATTGATGTTAAGTAGATCTAATGCCAAGCTGAGATCTTAATTTTAAGGCTCTCTGTGACAGATCATGTAACAATTTGCGCATAGCAAACAACATATATATATTCATTTTCCACATATACACAGTATTCACAACTTTTAGTTCTCTTTTTCAAGAATCGGACAAGAACTGAATGTTCCCCAAATTCTCCAATTTTCATTAATACAAGATTTCAAAATTTTTGAAGGTTTGTATCGCATTTCAAATGACTTTTTAACTCATTGGCTGCCATTGACAGTGTTAGACATACCATCCATTTGAATTGGGAGGCCTGGCAGCAGTGTTGTTTTTGGCAGGCCTTTCTAATTTTTGTCTTCGTCTTAGTCTTTTAGACTATAATATTTATTTATCTTAGTCATATTTTACTCATCTTTTATAAATGTGTTTGTCTTCATCTTTTTTTGGGGGGGGCAAAAACTTTCAGTTGATGTTTGCTAAAAATGTTTCCGTTTGTAAAATTAAAATTTTTACTCAAAATAATAATATTATAATATAAAAATAAAATAAATATATAAAAATAATACAAATTTATAAAAATAATATACAAAGGTTTGCAACTACAATGGTACCTCGACATACGGTCGCTTTGACACGCGATCTTTTCGACCTCTGACGAAAATTTTACTCGCCGTTTGTTTCTACATCCAAGGACATGCTCGAAATACGATGATTTATGACAGCACTGCAGTTTCTTTGTTTTGCCGGAGACAGATGCACGGCATATTTTCTTGTGAAAGAAATCAACATGGGTTCCAAGAAGGTTAGTGCAGGTGGTGAAAAAAAAGTGACGCTCACCATTGAAATGAAGATGAAAATGATAGAGGAATATAAGCGTGTTGTAAACTGGCTTGACTAGGGATGGGAATTTATACGATTTTTTTACGATTCCGATTCCATTATCGATATTGCTTAACGATTCGATTCTTTATCGATTCTCTTATCGATTCTAATTTCGGGAAAAAGAAGAACAAACATTTTGATTGGCATCAAGTTTGTTTAATCAGAAGTCACAACCTTACAAACTCACAACGAGGTCAAAAGAGGCCCAAAGCCTCAATGTTAACTGTGGCAATAAGTGGCAAATGCACAAGAATGTGTAACATTTTACTGAAACATTTTTCTAATAGAAATAAAAAATATTGGTATATTTTGGCATATAGGTCGTTGTTCTGCCTTTGGCAATGTCCCCAAACTTTTTCCTGTGAGGGCCAAAGAACTTTTCCCTTCTCTGATGAGAGGCCGGGGTCAGTTTGTAACAGAAAAAGTGTGACGATTGCAGGAGTGCGTAAATGTAAAAAAATTATTGTTTTTCAGAAAGCCACAATCAAATGACCCTCTGTGGATTCTTCACGGAACAAAAGTGTATAATAATAATAAATAATAATAGCACTATTAATTAAATAGATAATAACCAAATAATCCTCTCTGAGTTATTCACTGAAAAAGGCCAGGAAATAAATAACACTACTGAGGGAGAAAAAAAAAATTTCAAAATGCTCTCTGGAATTGTTCAGGGGGCCGGACCAAATATGGAGCCGCGGGCCGTAGTTTGGGGACCCCTGTTTTTATTTACCAGTATATTGAAATGCATGCCTTTTAGTTTTTATGGCGCTTTCACGCTCAAGTGGTGGCGCCATTGCGCTTCCTCACGCGAAGAAGAGCGCGCTCACGTGAAGAAGAGCGCGCTTACACGCGAAGATGAAGAAATGCCGCATCCAAGCGAGTGAGCGAGTTAGTGAGAAAGGGAAACACAGCCACGAGCCTACATCCTATGTTAATGTTTGTAAAACATCTACAGAGCCAACGCCTGTATGTATCATCTTCTGTGTTGTTGTTGTGTGTTTCCACTCGCGATCGGACACTTAAATCCAGATGTGTAGTGGTTTAAACGATGTGCTAATGCTAGCGAACGCATGCTAACTGTTTGTTATTACTGTGTTAGCAGCTAATCATCGCTGACTTACGTTGATGCAAACCTGTTTGTTATTGGTGACGAAATTGATTTGTTTCATTTCTATTTTTAGTTTAAAGTGATGGTTGAATAAAGTCAGCAAATTATTATACCAACGTCTTCTGCATCGTCATTTGGGAGTTTAGCTAGCTGTATAGCCAGGACTGAGCTTTAGCGTCTCGGTGAGGACAGTGCAGTCTATTCCCTCCCGATGCAGTTATTTCCATCTTGCAATGACTGCAAGTCGCTTTGTTGTAATTTTTCCTCGTGAAGTGAAGACACACTTTCAAGCGTTCGAACCTACGTGCTGTCATTATGTTTTACGGCGGCAATGCTCGTGCTAAACTATCGTAACCTTTCATTTTCACCCTTTTTCCTGGTGAAGTACAGCCGAACTTTGAAGCGAGTGGTTCTTGGCGCCGTGCTAGTTTGATGCGTCTGGACAACGAGACACGTCACGACGCAATATGCATCTTTAGGGATCGTTAAAGGGATCGTTAAGGCTTTTTCATTGTGATGTCGAGGCCTCGAAACACTCGGAACCGGTTCCGAATTGGAAGCCAAGTTTAAGAGAACGCTCGCTGTTAGCATTAGCCTAATGCTAGTTAGCATTAGCCTAATGCTAATGTGAACACGGATGCTATGCTAATGCTACAAGTTACATTTAGTGTGTGATGATCACGCTGCACAGACTTTTAAAAGCTAAAGCAACGTTGCATAATCTCTCTGATCAAGAAAACAAATCTTACCGTATGGGCAAGTCTGCATGGAGACTGGAGATAACACACTGGTGAGTCGGGAAGGAAGAGGGGGGGCACAGCACATTACGAGCGACACAACCAGACACTGCTTCGATGCAGGCTAACTACACATAAAATGTCACACATTGTGAACATATGAACAAAACTATAGCTTATTTACGTCTCGTCCTCGTCTCAACAGACGAAAACTTGCATTTGTCTTGTTCTTTTGGTCTCCCAAAACGTTCTTAGCTCATTATCGTCTTGTCATCGTCATGAATAAAAGTGTTCGTTGACGAAATACTTTTGCTGTTGTCATCGTTAACGAGAACAACACTGGCTGGCAGCGAATGAACGAACCCTGCGAGTTCAAATGGATTGGCCGTCTATTAGTGATAAACACATTAAAATTCACAGCAGAAATTTATCTGGATGATCACTTTTAGTTCTAGTTTTACTCGTTTACTAACACTAGTTTTAGTAATACAGTACTATAGATTGTTTTTTTATTTCAACACTATGATTAGATTGGGAACTGTTTGTTTTTTTGCAGGGGAAGTAAGTATCCTCCCAAAAAATGTTGGGCAAATTCTGAACGTTCTAAAGTTATTCTTGAAATAGTCAAATTATATATGTATATTTTTTTTTTTTCGCATGACTTTTAACATTTGTAAAAATAAGTTGATTACAAACTTCTTTCAGGTTTCACTTTAGATGCTTTTACTAGAGACCTTGTTATTATGACTTGTGCTCTACAGTAGTGCCATGAAAACAATTGTGGGGCCAATCAAGTGACCGTTCATTTTGGACTTAACTGAATTAGATGTTTCTTCATCTGGGCTGCCAATGAGCACGCAAGGAGATTCCTGAAATAGTCCCTCATCATTATCATCGTCTCCAATGGCAGCTAGCTGCTTTTTGGAGACTGTTCTCCCCATTTTTGTGGCTGTTTGTTCCTATCCAAAATATTTGAGAGGGCGTGCCATTAAAACTTTGCAAGTGGGGGTGGCTTCTGTGTCATCTTGTGGGGGGGGGGTTCACTCTCTTCAGCCAATCAGCATAGTACTCATTACGACGAGGTTAAACAAGGCTAATTATCTGGCAGCCATGACAGCGGAAAAGAGTAGTGCTAAATATAGAAATTCCAGTCTGGAACCAATGGAAGCTGTTTAACCCTTTTTTAAGGCAAGTGACTATTTATGGCATCAAAGACCACATATGTGGACATCACATTTTGGGTCATGTAGGCCACATTTGTACAATGCTAAATGTTAATACATATACAGTATATCCCAGAATGGGGGGTTTACATGTGGATGCCAGGTCTCAATTATAATCACTATTTTTTTGTTTATGTATTTCTTTAGATAAATAAAATGAATAAAAACAGAAATACTCTGTTTATGGCTCATAAAAACACTGTTAGGTTGATAAATAATAAATAAAATGGCATTAACAAATTTAGTGCTGCAACGATGAATCGATTAACTCGAGTAACTCAAATACAAAGATTCGAATCAAATGTTGCTGCTTCGAGGATTCGTTTAAATAGAGTGTTGCTGTATTCGTTTGTTTTGAAAGTGCTTGCATTTAGTTTTATTGTTTGGTGTGGTGGAAACACTGCCCTCTAGTGACAATGGGGAATATGACATAACTCATTGAACATGGCTGAATCCAGCTGCTCCCTGTTAAGACCAACATAAGGTCTAAGTTTTTGTTTGACCTCATGTTTTTTATGCATTCATAATTCAGTTAATAGGTGTGTTTAGCAGTTTATGAGGGAATATGTGTTTAAATGATTTGTTAAGAGCATTGTTTAAAAAATAAATAAATAAATAAAAGCCTTTTATAGCATTTAGGCTAGCGGACTTTTTTTCTATGCATTTTAGCCAATTGTTCTTTTGTTGTACTTAGATCGTCATTTATTTATTTTTTTATATACAGTTTGAGGCTAAGATCAGGTATTTTATTTTTATATGTGTTTTTAAAAGTGCAATTCTTCATAGTTTGAAGAAGGGAATGTCCTTTTGTATTTGTATTTAAAGCTCTTTTGAAAGTGCAATCTTAGCAAGCCTTTGTTTTACATCCCCTAAACTATATTCTGGAACTCCTAACTCTGAATCTGATTACTCTATTATTCGATCTAACTAGTTGATAGATTAATCGATTACCTAAATAATTGAAAGCTGCAGCCCTAAATAATTAAATTTCCTTTTTTTTTTTTTTTTTCCCTCAAAGAAAAAATGTCAAATGAATAAACATTTTAAATGGATAAAGAGAACAATTGCAGTTTCATCTTTTTTTCAAGCATTTTATTTAAATAAAAAACATTACAATTTGTAAGAGAATATTCGCTGGGTTTTTTCTTCTTCTTTTTTTTTCTTAGTTTAAAAAATGTAAACAAGAATGGGAAAATAGGTACTAAGTTTACATTTTTTCAACAAATAAATAAAATATATATTCTTAACTTATTCCCTGCCATTGACAACGATAGATGTCCAAATCATTTAATCTGGGAAGTTGGCTGTGAATGCTCAACTTGACAGCACTAGATACCTAATCTATTTGAATTGAAATGGATTGGCAAAGAATCATCTATTTTGCATCATCAGCGTTTTCATTACTCCTAATAATCTGCAAAACATGAGGGGGGGACCGGTAATGAAAATCCTTCAGTAAAATCTCGCAAGATAAAACTTAATCAGTTATGAGGCTAGAAACATGCTCAGTTATACTTTGCCGAAGTTTTTGAAACATCGCTTTTACTTTACAAAAGACTGTCATGGAAACTCTGATACACAGGTAAATTGAGCTGCGAGTATGCTCACAGATGCAGAGAAGGTGCTACAGCGTTCCAAATATTTACTTGCATAAAATCAAGCAAGTCCGACACTGCTTCTCACAAACCTTTTCCCTTATAAATTTTTTTCAAGCAACGCTTGTCTTTAGCTAACAATGTCCTCATTCAAGGTAAAGGCCATCGTGTCATGCGCATACAGTAATAGGCAGTGACCCAAGGTCCTCCTGATGACAGTGTTTGGCCTCGCCACGTTGAATGGTCGCTATTGTGGCGTGAAGCAATCAGCTGCAGCCGGACTAAACCTCAAAGGGGAAGAAAAAGCACAAAAAAAAACACAGGAAGGTTTTGAAACTAATGGACGCATTCCTGACGTTGTCGTCATTCCCGGTGAAAATATCACGTGGCATTTATTTCCGGTGTCGGAAATCCACTGCAAATATTCACCTTCTTAGCAACTCATCGAAACTAATAAAACAACTCCAAGAATATGTCACGCCAATCTCTCTCTCTAAACTGGGACTTTTGTAAGCAAACATTCTCCCAGGCGGTCAGGAAGGCTTTCATCTTCAAACCCAAAATAAAAAATCCCGCTGCTGTCATATTTCCAACGCCAAGCCTATTTACTCTCGGTCTTGTTTATGTGCGCTACGGCTGTTATGCAACATACAGAGCCAGGGCTAATTTTAGCAGCTTTTTTCCTTTTTTTTTGGACTGTCAACCAGAAAACCATGGGGAGGATGTTTTGGCGGCGAGCTGTTTCCACTCTGCACTTGTCTGATGCATTCAGGAACCCTGTTGAAGAAAGTACCTTCTCGTCACTCCAATAAAATGCTGCTTTGGAACTAAATATTTTTCAGAAATGCCAACTTTTCTTCAGTGTAGCAAAATTTTCACTCAAATATAACACTTCAGCTCATGTGCTTGTCGTCAACCCATTATTCTTCAGTGTAACAAAATTTTCACTCAAATATAAGCGTTCATTTGCTCCTCCAAGTCAAAATGGATTGGACATCTGACACAGTCAATGGCACTGAAAGATGAGCATTCATAGTCAGTCCTCCCACTTTAAATGAATTGGACATATGTGGTAATAACGGCAATTACTCTGAAATTTTAATTTAAAAAAAAAAAAAAAACTGCTTATGTTATTGTAGGCAATTACCAGAGTGCAATCCTGTTTTTATTCATTTTTATTAACATTTTACTAATTTATAGACTTATGAAAAAAAAAAAAAATGGTTAACATTTTTTAAATTCAATTATAAAATAATTTTAAGAAGAATAATGTTGATTTTCTAGTTTTCACAGGTTCTTTTATTCTCTTAATTAACAGGAGATGACAAAAAACAAAAAATATATTAGAAAATATATGTTAAAAAATAATGTGTATACACTGTATCTATACCGTAATTTTCGGACTATAAAACACTACTTTTTTTCTTCATTTTAATCCTGTGGCTTATAGTCCAGTGCGGCTTATTTTGTTGATTTATTTGGGTTAATAGGTAACACTTCATTTGACAGCGGCGTCATAAAACTGTCATAAGACTGTCGTAATTATGACATGACACTATCATGGGCATTACTGAATGCTTATGACAGATGTAATTAAGTGTCATCCGGGAAATTATGTCACTAACTCCATTTATATCCAGCCTGGATCTTTTACGTTTATTCAAAAAAGGATAATTTCCAAAATAACATAAAAATTACATCTGTTATAAGCATTCATTCATGGTCATGACAGTGTCATGTCATAATTATGATTGTCTAATGACAGTTTTATAGCACCTCTGTCAAAGTGTTACCAAATACCATAATTAGCAATTAATGAAACAACAGGAACAGTAACTGAAGAAATAATTGGCATAGAACATGAATTTTGATTGTTATTTACATTTGTAGCACTGCAATGCATGTTAGGAGGCATGTTGGACAACAGCAGTGTTGACAGCAGGTGGCAGCAGAGGTTGACTGTCTCCCCCAAGGGAGCAGTGGTGGTCAAATGAAGCTTCTTGAAGCAATGAAGCTTTGCAGCCAATTGGTTCAAAGCTTCTTGGTGGATCATTTGTTTTTATGACAGTCGTATGATGCCGCTGTCAAATAAAGTGTTACCGGTTAATATCTTTTGGTGCAAATATCCCATAATACAGTGAGGACAGCTGCAGTTCATAATCCAGTATGGTTTATCTACGAACAAATGCCGTTTTCATGTCAAATTTGGTGGGTGTCTGCTTATAGTCAGGTGCGCCTTATCATGCGAAAATTACGGTACACACATATGTATGTACAGTGGGGAGAACAAGTATTTGATACACTGACAATGGGAAAACCCATTGGTAGTGTATCAAATACTTGTTCTCCCCACTGTGTGTATATATATATTTATATATATATATATATATATATATATATATATATATATATACTACCATTAATAATCACTTGCCTAATAAAGTGTTGTTTTTTTAAAAATAATTTTCAAATACTAATTACTTAGCACTTGCAAGCAAAATAATCATTATATTTTATACCCAATGTAGGTCATGTGTTAACAGTGTGCAGTAGCTGAACATTTTTACCAATACTTGGAAATTTAAAAAACAAATTCTGCCAGTGATAGCTCACTTATCAACAGGAAATTTGGCAGTCATGTACTGTAGATAACAAGTAGAACCACAAAAATGTTACCAGAAGCCATACACTATCACACATGAGCTCTACCATCTTGCTTCAAAATGGCCATTTCAGGGTCAATTTGGACTTTTTCTTGTAGTCCTTCATAGAAACAAATGTATATTATTGTAATGCGACGGTAGAGTAGCAATATTGGGATTGACCCTCCAACATCTATCTTCTTAAGCTAACCCTGGAATACTTTGAAAATTTGAATTTGGACAACATCTACTGGAGGGTCAGCTTAAAAAAACAAAGAAAAAAACTGATTTGAATATTAAGAGGCCCGGATAGCGATTTTGGAAGTGATCGTCCAGAAACTGCATTTGTAGCTTGTATCATTCACTTTTAACTATGTTCTAAACGCACCATTTTGATTGGGCTCCTTTTCTCCTGAGAGCACAGCATTTATCGATCGGCAACACTTGTGTGATACAAAACCGTGCTTAGAAACGTAGGCTAGTCTGTTGAAGGTTACCATTCAATGAAAGTGTAAAAACAGCATAAAAAGGTCAGGAGAAGCATGTGTGGGAAGTATGACAAGTACACTTGTGTTGTTTAAGATTGTAGCGTTCACTGGCGCGACTTGTAATTTGCATGTAAATGCCACGTTAAAGATGAGCAGTTATGTGACACGGCGGCACAGGCGACGGCGGCCTTGGCGGGCCTTTATCGTGCTGGACTGTTCGTACATGAATCATCTCCACCCGGAGAAAACTCGGCGATAACAGCCGAGGGTAGGGAGGCTCTTTTTTCAAGCCGGTTTCATTGCCTCTCATTTTGTCTCCCGCCCTGTCCTTTTCAAGCCTCGTAATATGGGCGGAAAATATGCAAAGTGCCTCGCGGGCAACGGCAGTGGGAGCGCAGCGTGATTCCAGAGTAAACACTTTCTTTTCTCAAGCCAGGAATAGTTTGGCTGCAGCGAGGCGGCAGGGAGGGGGGCGAGGGATGAAGAAGAACATGTGCTGAAAAGCGACAACAACAAGTGAGGATCGCGCAAGCGGCGCTCGTGTCCGTCGAGCGAATGAGGCCGACGGCCACGTTGAACACTCGGGCGTCAAAAGTGCCTCGTATCACACGAGCCTGGCATCTGTTTAGCATCGACTTAATTGTGATGTTATTAAGTTGTCAGGGAGCATTAGGGCCGATCTATGCAAAGCAAACCATCACATACACACAAGGAGAATTTGGACAAAGTCGCACCGGTGCGAATGCAAAGCTTGTCAGGACAAGCAAATAAAGGAGAAAACATGTTGTTCTAGAGCGCTTCACAATAAGTAGCACACTGATAAAAAGTAAGCAATTCTTCTTCTTCTTCAAAAAAAAAAAATCCAGTTGAAGTCTACCCAGCTCAGCTCAGCTTTACTTCGGTCGCAATTGTGGAGATAATGTGCCATACAGAAATACAAAAATAGTTAAAGGAGTTGAAAAAATTAAAACTGGCACAGGCAAATACGCTAGAGCAATGGACTATATTAGGGGTGTGACAAAATATCGAAATGGTGATATATCGTGATGCTTTGTATCCCAAAAGGTTATCGATACGCTCCTGTCAAGAATCGAGATATTGTTTTAAAAAGGTGTCAATTTAAAAAAAATAGGCTGCCATTGATGGTGCTCGACGCCCAATCCATTTAGACTGGGAACGTTTGTTCATTCAAAACCAGAGCGTTCACAGTCATTCGGTCCAATTTTCGGGGCATTTACAGGTCACTTGCTTTTCATTGTAGGGCATTTACAGGTCATTTCCTGTGGAGTTTGAGTCACTGCTTATTTATTTGGGTGATTCCCATGTCACTTCCTGTTCTGTAACGCAAAATTAAACAGCAAGTGACCCATAAAATACCCCAAAATCAACAGGAAGTCACTGAAAATCAACAGGTAAATGACCTTAAATGGCCCAAACTTACTCATTGCCTGGCATTGGCTGCCACTGATGGCCATAGACGTTCAATCCGTTTGAAGTGGGAGGGATGGGCACCCTCCCAGTTCAAATGGATCGGACGTCTACTAGTGATAAACTCATTCCAATTCACAGACCAAGCATGTTTTTCTGTTTATTAGTTTTTTGTTGAATATCCTAGAATGATTTCCTGACCAATGTATCGAAAATCGTTGTATCGCTATATCGTCAGATCATCGTTATCGTGAGCTTTGTATCGCAAAACGTATCGTATCGTGAGGTACCAAGAGGTTCCCACTCCTAGACTACATTATAATTAATAGCTTGTTTCATCACTTAATCATGAGAACTGGCTGGTATTGACGGCAATAGACGAATTGCTATAAAAGTGAGGTTGTTTTACATTGTCCACACAGTAACTTTGGCATAGTAACACAACACTCAAACTTGGGAAACTAAAGGTCGGACTTTAACGATTATAAATTATGAAGGATAAACAAGTTTTTTAAAAAATGACGCAATCTTAATCTACGTCAATCTTCGTCTACCATTTTGACTATGACATTGTTTCTGCGAGTAATATTTTTAAAGTATATTCATTTTATTGAGTCTTTTGATCACTAAGCATATTAAAAATGATAATCATAGTATTTAAAATAACTTATAAGCCTGCTCAAATTTCCTACTTATTGTATTAGTCTCATTTAAAGTGCCTATGACACCATAAAAAGTCTTAAATAGCATTATTATGTTAATGAAAATCATATTTAGAGACGATTCGACTATATACAACAATTTGGAAAAGTGCAGATGACGAGAAATTAGTCTTTTAATCTGCAGTTTAGCCCCGCCTCTCATTATAGCACACTAGCGTCCCCAGCTGGATGATGACGTCGGCGAAAGGGCAGCGATTTCAGATCATTTAGAATTCAGCCCGTTGAGGGGGAAGATTCATAACGAGGAAAATGCGACAGAGCAGCAAAATGTAATCATTGATTCAATTTCTCTACTCCCAATATTTATACAGGATATTCTTTTTATCTAAGTATTTTTCCCCAATTGCTATTTAAATGGTATGGTTATGACAAATAACAGTCTGTGCTAAATGGAATATGAAGTATTAAAAATGCATTTAATCAGTACGACAGGGCAAAATTACTGCATAATGGTCAAAACTGCTGACTTCTTAAAACCTCCCGAACGGTATTTTATGCCACTGGAGTTAGTCCGGCTTTTGTCATTTCCCTGACCCGGCTTCGGAGACGGAGGAAAGAGCGTAAACAAAACAGGAGGCGTGACTGCTAGCCGACATGCTAACCCTAACGGAGCGGTTTTCCTAAGTCTTTTTCTCGCCTTTCGAAAATGAAAAGCCACACAAAACTACTCGGGCTCATTTCACAAAAGGCGGTGGGGTTGATTGTCTTCACCGATCGGCCAGCTCCCGGCGGCAAGCAGGTTACGGCGGGCAGACAGTGCTCGTCGCCCAGAGAGGGGAATGAATGCCGTAAATAGCACATTCTCTGTGGACAAACCGGCTGACGTCGGAGCAGGGGGCTTCTCGGGGCCAAGCTGAGGAAAGTGCTCTGTGGGCGGGCATGAGAAAAGGACCTAGAGGGGTGTTCGAAAAGCCGCCGGTCGTCAGCCGTGTGGCCTCCTCAGTGGACAGAGGGTATTGTCACCCACAAAATGCAAGCCACCTCCTTTTTAAAACGTTTGCCATGATCCCAGTATTTGACATAATATAAAACACGAAGCTTACTCACTTCCTTGTCCGTCCAATGGTTCCTCGCTTGTCTGACTTGTTTTGGCCATCGCGGTGAACAAGGATCTTTTGAAAATCCAAAAAGCCTCACACTACTCTCCCTGGTGTAGCAACAAAAGCCTGCAGCACATTGGGCTGTGTGAGGCAAAAAATAAACGAAATCATCTGCAAAATCAGTTTAATCCGCAGTCCTTCTGCATGCTATAGTGATGGCTGTATTGTGAAGATAATCTCTACTGCTGACGTCACATTCACTTTCTTCCTCAATCCGAGACTCAAGCCGAAAGTCACTCATTTTCTTGGCGCGGGATTCAAAAATTGAATAAATAAATCCAAATAAATCCAAGCAGTCCATTTCAATCAGGAGCATAAAATACTGCGTGTAATATGAAATAAACATGTTTTTTTGTGTAACAGGCACTTTAAAGAATGTTATAAACCTGTTGAAATACACTGTACCTATGCTACTGCAATATTTTTTACAAGACGGTATACTGTATGCCTGATAAACTGTCCCACTGCTGCTCATAATCTTATTAGTGTTTCTACAGTGGTTGTGTAGATATGTTCATGTCGGTGTAGTCGTTCGATAAGATCTATTTAAATTTTTTAAATGTATATATTTTGCAGACAAATAGTGTTGTATGATTAAAATGTGATTCATCAAATGGAGCAACCTTCATGCTGTTCTTTGTTATTCCATAATGTTTTTTATTGTCGATACAGTGATAGAGATATTCTAGTCTATTGTTATCAATGGCACTGAAATATGATTGATTAATGCCAACCATCCCAGTCTTATTTTTGCTCAAGATTTCTTTGCCTCCACATTCACCAACTCGCCTTCCGAAATAATCCGAGTACAAGTAGTCGGAGACTCTATCACCGCTAAATTAAATCAAGTGGTGCTACCTTGACTACAGTCACTTCTCTGCCGATGAGCCGCCTCCACTTTACACCGCAAACAAATTTTCCCCCGATAAGGTTTAAATGAGTTTTTTTTTTCAAGGCAGAGGGAGGAAAAGGGCAGATTGATGCCGGGTAAAACCGAGGGATGGTCATAGGAGTAGCACATAAACGAGAAATTATGCGTGGATGAGAGTTGGCACAGAGGTCTTTCATTGAGAAATAACCCGACCGGGCCCCCCTTCCCGACGGGACCCCGATGAGCTGGTGGGCACAGAATCCATTGATGCGGCACGGCATGAAACCGTGAGACAACAGCTTGTCTGGGAGGGAGTCGGTATTCTTATGAGGACGAAATAAGCCACTAACAAATTGGGATGGGAGGGCGACTCTGCAGACAGCGGCCACACATCCAGAAAGGGCAATAAAACGATGGGGCCCGGGCAGCAGGCGGGCAGGGCGGGGGGCATCCAAGGAAGGGGGAAGGATTATGCACTCCCAGCGGGTGCCGTGATTCACGTCCCATAAAATGGAAGTCAGCAGGACACACCGCAAATCTGGCCGGCCAATATCCTTAGCGGCCCTCTCGCGCCGACTGGAGGAACACCCCCCCACCTTGTTGGAGCATCTTAACTCATTGGCGGCCATTGAAGGAGATAGTCGTCCAATCCATTTGAACTTGGGAGGGAAAGAAATAACTGCCCTGAACCTGCAACCCCCCCGGCCCCCCGTATTTGCATGTTGCTCGAGGGTTTTTATTTACTTTGGAAACTTTTATTGGTTTTTCAATATTTTTTTGTTATGGTTTGTATTAATTGTGAGATTTTCATCTCGGTTTTTGTTTTTTTAAATCCTCAACTATATTTTATTTTGGTTTTGTTTAAAAAAATTTTTTAACCTATGTACTTCCTCATTTTAATTTCATTTATTTTATATAGTTTTTTTTAATATATGCGAGACGAGGCAGAAAAAGCAGTTTCTGCTCTTGCACCCCTCTTCGAAATAAACAGCTGTATTTTAAGTCAAAAGAACTGTTGTGTTTGATAGAACAATATGTCTACATGCTGCCATAGCAATTTCATGGTGCATTAAACCCCCAAACTATTTTTAATTTGTCCGTTTTACCCTGGAAACCCCCGTTTACAGACACAGCGCAACCGCTTTTGTTTCAACTGCGCCATAAAAAAAGGTAAGTCGTTATATTTATGATATGAAATGTCTATAATATTTAGCTTAGAATCATTAATTGATGTCTGATGTCTAATATTTCGTTAAAAAAAACAACTTTATAAAAATATTCACTCGCATATTTTAAACTTTTAACCAAATTATATCACAATGAAAAAAACTGGTCTGTAAATCGGTCACGGATACCTACCTCATAACTATCGCTTAATTGTTTTTTTTTTTATTGGTACTGTAGCATTTTCCCCGATATTTTAGATGATAAATAATTGGTCCAAACAAAGAAAAATTGAAGGAAAAAAAAAAAGTTGAAAAGGGTAAATATTTGAAAAAGAAAATCTTGACCACTCCTTGACGTCTACAATTTCTGCTTCGCGACCCTTGTTATATTTCCATGTTTCACCCATAAAATCCCCAAACAGTCCGGCTGTGGCCATTCACAGCTGTGTCTTGACACTCGTTGAGACATGCTACAGTTTTTCTATCGAAACAAGGTAAGTAAGTGATAATATGTCGTTAAAATCATCGAGTCTTTAATTATGCTCTCTCATGCTCCCACCTTGAGTTAGGGTTAGGGGTTTAATTTTTTTTTTTTTTTTTTAAATGCCCTCCTGTTGAAAATGTTTCTTCCTCCAGAAAATTGAGATTTTAAGCTTTCCAATGTTGAATCATACATGCTTATAGGACAATTTTGAAATTTGGCCAAACTGGGGGTCTCAGAGTGGAACTTCAAGTCAGCTGAGTGTTTTCCGCCATTTATATTTTTTCGTATACATCAGTAAACATGTTTTACAGTTGTATTTCTAATATTTGTTATATTTATATAATCTTTATTTTAAAAGTATATTTATAATAGGTCTGAACGATTTAGGAAAAAACTGACATTGCGATTTTTTGGGGTGTTTGCGATATATTGCGATATACTGTATATTGTGATAATAAAACCAAGAAGAATTTTCACCAGACTTGAATAGCTCTGTTTGGAAAGACTTTGGGTTGACTCACTATGACCACATTGTATTCATTCAAGATGTCCCGATCCGATCACGCGCCATTTTGTAGAGAATCTGAACCAGGTGGAAAGGATTGGGTTTTTAATTTAAAATATACCACTATATTTGTTTTTCTGCTTCATGCTCATACAGCCTCTCACCGTCCTTCCTGCTAAGCATTGCGACCAAACAGGTTGTTTTTTTTGGGGTCACTAGTGCAGCTGGCGTTTGGTACTTAAAGTTAACAATGATTGACAGGTTTTTAGCTTTGATCTGGCTACAGACGCCTCGGTACCTGTACGATTGAAGGCACAAGTGTGTTAATCATCATTCAGCTTGGTACACAGTCTGAAGTGTAATTGTGTAAGTGAAAGGCAGTTCTGAGCGGCGTTGAGCATTAAAGCAAATTATTTTTCGGTATCAGCAGATTCCCAAAATCAGGTGACTTGGACTCGTATGCAACAATATGCAGTCTGGACATCCCTAGTATACATGTAATACCGTATTTTTCAGACTATAAGTCTTACCTGAGTATAAGTCGCACCAGACATACAATACCCAATGAAGAAGAAAAAAAAAAACCTATGTAAATCGCACCGGAGTATAAGCCGCATTTTTAGAGGAAATTTACTTGATAAAATCCAACACATAGAACATAATGATAATGTTACATGATGCATGAACAACGAAATGCAAATATACTGTCCTCACCGGGACGCTACGGCTCGGTCCTGGCTATAGACCCTACTCACATGACGTCACAACCACGCCTCCGCGCCATGTTGTCCGTCTACTCGTCGGGTTTTAGCATTACCGCTACGTAAATTCCTCCTATTATGGCGTGTTTTTCTGCTCGTTAACATTAATAATCAAAATGGTGAAGGCGTGTGTGGCGGTTGGTTGCAATAACAGAGAAGATAGATGGAGAGACTTGAAGTTCTACCGTATTCCGAGAGACCCGGAGAGGAGAACGAGATGGACTGCTGCAATTCTACGAGAAAACTGGGCTCCAAACGATTACCACAGTTTATGTAGTAGTCATTTTATATCTGGTAAGATGCATTTAATATATATTTAGAGGGTTTTGGGCTGACAACCACAATTAAGATCATCGCTAGGCTAATCACCGACAACATACAGTTTCAAATTCAAGATGCTTATTTCTTCCACCATCATTATTTTTTGAATAATATTTAGCTGATACCAAGTGAAAGAAGTTAAACAGGTGTGTCCAAACCTTTTGCAAAGGGGGCCAGATTTGGTGTAAAAATGCGGGGGGCTTCCTTGGCTGATTTACATAGAACAATATATTTAAACAAATTTTAGCAAGCCCTTCTGTGTGTCACATTTGCTTTATATATTTTTTTTTAGTTCATAATTTCAACAATCTCGTCTTTGTGGCGTTCTCTTTCGACACTCGGGCTCTTGCGAAATACTGCTGCTGTGAAATTAAATTAGCTTCAAGTTGCTATAATTTCTCGCTGCGTATCTTACCTGTAATGTTGTCGTACTTGTCAGCGTGTCTTGTTTAGTAATATTGCGTCACATCGAACTCTTTGAAAACAGCGACTGTCTCTTTGCAAATGAGGCAGACACAGTTGTTGCGTGTTTTATTGAAGAACTAGTCCAATATCCACCTATCCTTGAAGTGTCGGCCATCGCAGTCAACTTTTTAATTTTTTTTTTTTTTGTTGCCATTTTAGAAAATTGGAAGTAAAGGGTCACGCGGGGTAATGTTGCTTAGAGTGCTGCTCTTAGTTTTTCAAACTTTCGTGAGAAATGGCTGATTTTGTGTGGACAAGATAGTTGTAGATATCAGGGTAGCAGATGTCAGGCAGAGAGGGCAAAGACAGCGGGTCGAAAAATATCGATTTGGGCATCAAATATGGATCTGGCGAATGGATAGACTGAAGCTTTTCCACATAACGCCTTTTATGCAACACATCCAACGAGTTTACAGCGTCTGAAAGCACTGGGGCTTCCATGAATTGCTCTATAAATTGCACGACAAATTGAAACCATTGAGAATACAGATAAACACAGGCCGGATACAGCGACACGTCATTCTGTTACGTTGGTGAGTAGGGTCTATACAGCGAGCTAAACTCACAAATGACGATGCTGGACGTCCGTCTAATTTGCTGACTTTTGGCCGTCGTTATGACACCATCATTTGAAGAGTGAAACTAAAAATAGAAATAATACAAATACATTTCGTCCTCGATACCAAACAGGTTCGCATCAACGTACATAAGTGATAATTAGCTGCTATTACAGCAATGATTCAAACGGTTAGCATGCGTTCGCTAGCATTAGCACATCGTTCAAACAACCACACAATTGGCTCTAAGTGTCCGATCGCGGATGGAAAACACACAACAACAACAACAGAAAAGATGATACACACAGGTGTTGCCTCTGTAGAGATATTTTACAAGCATAAACAATGAACGTAGGTTTGCAGCCGTGTTTCTCTCGCTCAGACGCTGAGTAGCTGTCCGTCTTCTGGCGTGTGAGCGCTCTTCTTTGCGTAAACAAGTGAGAGTGCGCCCCCGCTTGGGCGTGAAAGTGCCACAAACTAAAAGCATGCATTTCAATAAAAAAAAAAAAAGTCAACAATACAATTAACACACATTGCCAAAGGCGGAACGTGAACGTGGCCATAGCTATTAAGAACTATTCAGATAACTATAGGATAAAGAACATGCTAACAAGTTTACCAAACCATCAGTGTCCCTCCAAAATACCAAAATAACATGTGAAATGATATCATGTGTTAATAATTTCACACTTAAGTCGCTCCTGAGTATAAGTCGCACCCCCAGCCAAACTATGGGGGGGGGGGGGGGGGGGGACTGCGACTTATAGTCCGAAAAATACGGTACAGTTTAATTCAGGCGAAGTGGGTTTATCGGTTAATGATGAAAATCGTAGTATATAAAAGGGATCCAGTAAGCCGTGTCTCTGCACAATTGCTGCTTATATGAAGAAAAACACAAACAATTGCACCTCCTGCGGTGGTATTATTGTGCATGCGCAAATTGCGACGGCGATGTTCAAACAATATATTGTGCAGGCCTAATTTATAATCTTTTTTTTCTTTTTTTTAATAGTTTATGCCTTTTTTGTATTGTCTTGATCCTAGTATTTGATTAAATTATTCTTATAAAGTACCAATTTTGATGTTTCAAAATAATTCAAATTTAAGTCTTAATCATTCGGAAATAGATTTCAGATTTCTGATGGCATCATGGTTAGCTCATGTTAGGTTAGGATGCCACTTTAATGACCTGAGAAAACATTTTTTTTCCTAGGGCCCATATTTTCCACAGTATATTATGATTTCTATGATGTGAAAGCAACAGAGATAAGAAAAAGCCTCCATGGATATCTCCTCTGTTCCATGATCTCCCCTTTCACATTTTAACTTTTGCGGGGCGTGAAAGGCTCGCTCAGGGATCAACAATGGCAGCGCATTCTTTTGTTCGAGCTGCTATTCCGACTAAATCTCCCCTCGTAATTACATCTGTGATTGTTTGCCGACATCTTAGGAGAGAGTTAAAATATCAGCTGGCTTTAATTTACAGTGCAAATACCCTTTGATTAGCATGCTCACACTAGCGGTCAGTCTTTCAGTCCTTGTCATTCTTTAATTGTGAAACAGGGAGATTAGCAGTAGTGCTTCCAGCCTTTCAACCAAACAAAAGAAGGATCGCGTCCAGTTGCCTAGTGACACCAGCTTTCGCTAATTTACTTCCAGACTATGGCACAGCGTCATCGCTATAATGAAGATTGCAAAATATCCTCGGCGACATTCATCAGAGTTGAAAAAATATTCTTTTACATTCTGGCAGCTCATTCGAAAGCCATTTAGGCAACGGAAGTTCCTGCTGAAGTCGTTTGAAATGACTGATTTCAATGAATAAAGAAAAAAAAAAAGGTTATTGTACTTAAGTCTATTTTTCTCAACCGAATGGACATTTTCTTGAAGTACCTGGAGCGTTGCCCTGTTGGAACAATAAGGTGAAAGAGGAATTCAAATGTTTGCCATAACACCAGTGGCACTCGGTTAACTCAGACCATGTCTACACCAAGCAGGTTTTTTCAAAACCGAAGCTACTGTCCTAATACGTCTGGAGAAAATAATTACGTCTACACCTGCACGTTTGGGGAAAAAAAAAAAAAAAACGCTTCCACAGCCAAAGTTATTCATTCGTTTTTAAGTACAATCATAACAATGCATGAAAAATAATTGTCCTTAATACCACCATCCTTCGCATGTGTTCTTAAATATAAAGGACTACAAGAGTTTGTAAAGAAATGGAAGGAAAAAGGGACATCTGTCGAAAAATTAAATCTAAATCCACTGCAAAAGTATCCATGTTTATTCCAAATGTAAGCATTGGTCTCATGTGTTATGTAGGAACAAAGTTTTTAGTAGTCAGTGACGTTTCCACAGTTAAATCTTCGGTTATCAGTGTCCACATGATGGCGCTACAAACACAGAGTCTTCACTTTGGGCGGAGTTTTTAAAAACCCTCGTTTTCAATGCCCAATCAATTTCAATGCTTGTGGATGATAGGCCAAACTGTGGGAAAAGTTTGTTTTGCCAAATACCCTTCTATGTGTAGACATGGCTGTAATGGCTGGTTTACGGTGAGAGGAGATTGTTTCTATACATGGTGTGAGCATGTGAAAGTAAGCCGGGAGTTCAGAAATCTGCAAAATTTGTTTTATTACATTGAAACAGTTACTTGTGAGCACCCTAACTTAGGTTGTTGTTGTTTTTTTTTTTTTAATTAGTTGACAGCAATAAAACCTATTATAAAAATCAAAAATCGCGTTTTGATTACAAATGGTGGCAACACGTACACAATAAATTCTTTATCCTCCATGAAAAATGACTCATCGTGGCTCTACAGTAAATGGATTTTTGTGTGTGTATGCATTATACTGAACAATAGAAAAAAAACTTAAAGTACTACTCAACCCATTAGTTGATGTTGATGGAGATGGACGTTCAATCCACATGAACTCTTTCAATGCCATTGACGATAACAGACATCCAATCATATGGCTCTTTTCATCCTTCTGCTGTGAATTTTAAATTAGTTTGTCACTAACAGACATTCATCCAATAAATGGTTTGGACGTCTATCGCCGTTATTGGCAGTCCCTGAGTTCATTATAATTCTGGAGGAAAAGCATGTGACATTTAATTTGAGGCTCTACCTCCTCTTTAGTTATTTACTAGTGGTGGCAAAAGGTCACCAGGCGTGTTTGCTCAGGTGTGCTGTGAGGCGGGAATCTGCAGGTCACCTGATTAGGTGACATTCCTGCTCCAAAGTGCACTTTTGGGGGACTCTGGGATACTTTTAATTTCTATAGAGTAGGGCTGCAGCTATCGATTATTTAAATAATCGATTTATCTATCAATTAGTTAGTTCAAATAATCAAGTGATTGAAATAGGAACATTTAATGTGTTGCAGAATACATTTCAGGAGATGTAAAACAGACGCTTGCTAAAAGTGCACTTTCAATAGAGAATTAAATGCGAATCTTCTTTTCTTTTTGGCTTTTTCCTTCAGGGGTCACCACAGCGAATCAGTTGTCCACCTAATAAAATTCACTATTGTTTCCTCAAACTATGCAAAACTGCACTTTCATTTCACAACAACAATAGATTAAAATACCTGAGCTTAGCATGAAGCAATTGGCAACTTGCATAGCAAAACTCCGCTAGCTTTAATGCTATGATTTTTTTTTTTTTTTTACAATGCTCTTAAGAAAACGTTCGAACAGAAATCCCCACAAAAAACTGCTAAATATACCTATAAACTAAATTACGAATGCATAATAAAACATATTAGCTCAAACGAAAACTTACCTTATGTTGGTCTTAACAGGGAGCAGCTGGATTCAGCCATGATAAATGAGTTATGTCATATTCATTGTTGCCACTAGAGGGCAGTGTATCCACCCAAATCAGTAAAACTAAATGCAAATACTTTCAAAACAAACCATTACAACGCCACTCTAATTAAACGAATCCTCGAAGCAGCAAAATTTGATTGGAACCTTTTTTAACCAAATTACTTCAAGTCAATCAATTAATTGTTGCAGCACTACTATAGAGTCATTAATTTTGTGTATTTCCTTCTATCTTTGTATTACTTCTCTTTTATTAGCTTTAACAGACTTAAACTCAATCGAGAATACGTTTTTCATTCATATCCTCCTTTTGCAAATGCAGGTATAAGTGAAATAAAGGAACCGACAGGTTGCTCCATTTTCCACGAGACCAAAATTTCCACGAGAATACTGTTAACTCATTGTGCCATTGACAGAGAGGAATTAATGAACGAATGTTCATTCGACCACTCAGAGTCAAAATGAATTGGACGTCTAGCGCCGTCAATGGCACTGAAATATGATCATTCACGGACCACTCTAATATGCAGTCAGAGCCCCTGTCGGCGTTCCTACTTGGTGAGCGCGCTAATTGTGGGCTCATCAAAGCAATTACAAGGGACATTTACAAGCGGCGTGGGCGCTAAATATTTATCTTTATACCAGATGATAAGAAGTTGCGTGGGTGTTCATTAATAATTAATGCCAGTCTATTTGGGCGACCGTGTCTTATCTGACTCCAGAGGCCAAGTGTTTGCAGTCACACTTGATTTGGAGTTAAACATTGTCAAAGGCGCAAACGCAGCCAGTAAGTGCGGCCGCACTGACCTTCATTCGTAATCGTGGCGCTCTAATGTGAAAATTGTCTCTTTGAAATTAATTTAGCATTTAATTATGTATGCGTTCGCATGTGCTCGTGCGAGAGCGCGCGAGGTCACCAGCCAGATGTTCGCCACCTCCCAAATGTGCGGTCTGACCTTGAGTAACTTGAGGAACTAATGGGAAACAAAGGCATCAGTCGCCTAATGCGTCTTGAGTTAACATCATTAACTCTTCTGTATGGCATTAAGTTGAAGGAATTAAAAGATAAAACCAAGCTCTGAGTAGATTAAAAGGCCTTTTTTTCTTTAATCCTGAGAACGTTAGTATTATTCAAGTATTCAAATGAATTCATAATTAAAATAGACATTTCAAATTGTTGATACATTGTATTTAACCGCATCATATTTGATTTGATTTCATTTTGATTGATTTCGAGCAATAATAAAGAAATACAACAAGAGTGGAACAAAAAATAATAATAATAACAACGATAATAACAGTAATGATGAGTATAACAAAATTAATAACATACATACATATTTTGTTTGAAAAGGAGTGGGAAGAAGCCGAGCTTTTTTTGGGTCCCACCCCCAATTCACTCTTAAAAAATTCCTGAGAATACAGGCACTTCCCAATATAACAAAAACTATACTGTAAATTAATTATTGTAATGTTACTTAAACATTAGTTATTGTCTAAAAATGCATTAACTAATGTTAATTAAGGGACCCTTATTGTAAAGTGTTACCTAAAGTACGAAATGCACATCAGTGTAATGTTTTGCTTTATTTATGATTGATAGACATTTGGAGATTTTGTATTCCGTGTATCTGATATGGGGTTTCCATGACAACTTGTTATCAATTATAACACCCAGAAATTTTGCTTCATTTACATGTTCAATTGCTACACCTTCAATAATTATTTGTAACTCAGAATTTACTATTAGATTACCGAGCAGTATTGCCTTTGTTTTCTTAATATTTAGAGATCATTCATTTTTATCCATCCACTTCTTAATGGCTTTTAGTTCCTTATTCACAGTAGTTACAAGCTCGCTATAATGGTCACTACTATAGAATATTTTGGTGTATTCAGCAAACAAAATAAGTTTTAATGCATGTGATATGTAGGAGATATCATTTATTTACATATTGAACGGTTTTGGTCCCAACACAGACTCTTGAGGGACACCACAGCCAATGTGAAGTGTACCAGATATGTTCTCGCCCATCTTAACATACTGTGCCCTTTCCATTAAGTAGCTTTTCACCCAGTCCCCAGCCACACCTCTAATTCCATACTTTTCCAACTTATTTAGTAGAACTGAACGGTTTATTGTGTCAATGTCTTTTTAAGATCAACAAAAACAATTGCATGTTTTTTCTTGTCTATTGCCGTCGTGATTTCTTCAAGTGTGTCAATTATTGCCATTGATGTAGTTCTTTTTGCTCTGAAATATTTTATTTAATAAAACAATTCTATTACTGTTACTTAACATTATATATGGTAATTGATATGTAGTGTCAAATAATAATATATGTTAAAGGTGTTTATTTAAAATATATACATATTGTAACATTTAAAATGTTAGACATTAGCATGTATTAGAGTGAATATCAATGCAAATTGAAATATTGAAATGTAATTATGGCCAAATGTTAAAGTCAATTATTTCATAAAATAACATTATTTTCAGCTAATTCTGGTAGTTAAATTAATATTTATAATTTATTTTGTTTGTTAAGGGGATTTAAAGGGAATGGTTTTAATTATTAATAGAGTTAAATAATTAACATATGATAAAAATAATAGTTTTTAAACTGTTTTAAAAGTAATTTCTGATTTTATTAAATAATCCGCATGCCATATTGGAAATTCAAAACTTTTAAACACAGTTCAATTAAATTCAATACCGTTGTGAATATATTTGAAATGTTTGGTTCTGTACATGGTGAAACCAACCACTGGCCGCTGTCCAAAAACCACACTTCAGGCATGGAATGTTTGGGGGGTGGGCCTGTAGTGTCCTCTTACAGTTCAGGCTCTGGGAGCTGATTGATTTGGGGTGAGGGAGGGCTGCCGGGGGTGCACCCCGGACCCTTTCTGGGGCTTTAGAGGTCAGAGGTCAGCTCTTCTGCAAATCTGCTTCCTATTGTACAGTGGAAACACCAGGAGGACCAGTGTCACATCACCTCCCCTACCCAACAGACCCCTCCCTCCCTCTCTTTCGCCTTCTGCCTGGGAAAATGGAGGAGGTGTCAATTAAAGCTATTCTCTGGTCCTCTTTACTTCTCTCTGTCTTCTCAAGCCTCTCTTTAAAGCACAAATTCTTTAGCTTGCAATGCAAAGAGGCGCACGGCCAGGCGAGCTGTTAAATAGCGTTTGTTAAGGTTTCTCTCTGCGACCTCACCACGGAATAAAAACTAATGCTAATGGAGCATACACACCACTGTGGAAAGGCTTTTTAATGAAGGACTCAAGGAAGCAATTAGCGTAACACAATATCAGTAAAATACTCACTTGTGGCAATTAGTGCTGTTAATAGATAGTCGGACATCAACAAGTTTTAGTCCAAAAATTCTGTTGTCTTGGCCAGTTTTCATCAGGGCATGTTATCTTATGTTCTGTCTGTGTATCAAACACTGTTGTTTACCAGAGAAATTCTTTGTTCACAAATACATACAAAATGAGTTTTTTAAGAAATTAAAACGATTGATCGGCCCTCCTATTTTTTCCTTTTAAAACATTGTAAGGTACAGTAAGACAAATACATTTACCTACATTAAAACATTATGTTTTAATCGACAGTTTTCCTTGCCAATTTTTGCCTTTGTTGTTAACCCTATATTGCGAAATGTATCAAATTTGATACAAGCATTTCTGGACGTCATTGCATTGCATAGGGAAAAAAAACTGGTTCACTGTCACTTTAGTTATGTTTGTTTTACCACAAGGACTACAATGCTTGATGTATCATTTGATACAAATTAGAAAAAACGTGCACATTTTTTAAATTAAAAAAATGTTTTTCCTGAAACACAAATGTAGGACCACATAAAGCTTTCAAATGTAAAAAAAAAAAAAAAAAAAAATTCTGCTCATTATTTCTGGGGGCAGGCATCATAGGGTTAAACAAATACTGAAGTACTGTTACATTAATTCATAGCAAGCAAAAAAGTTAACTTTATTCATAAATGTTTTTAACCTGGATTTTATCCTGCCAAATATCAGAATAATCAACAGCCTCCAAAAATAAGTTGGCTGTCCTTTAAACCTTATCTAAATTGGACACGGATGTTTTTCGCTGCACAGCGTCATCCAAAAATGAAGGTGCTGTGCTACCTTTCCAGATCAAATGGATTGGACGTCTACTAGTGGCACTCATTTAAAATTATAGCAGAAAAATGAAAAAAGAGCCCATATGACCAAAATCTTTCACTGCCAATGACAGTGAAAAAGTTAAAAATTCAAATGTCAAATACTGTAAACTGAGAATTGTCAAAAATTCTCTAATAAAAACAAGATGTTATTGAGGTTCTGGTTGTAGTTTGCGGTTGTGTCAAGAATAAATGTGATCATGTTTCACTGAGGATCTTGGCGGGCCAAGCATCTTTCCTCTGTCAAACTGTTTGATAGGCTCTCCGAGCAAAGGCTTTGCGTGGGGATAACGTTGCAATTCTGAAAATGTGCCTTGTCCTTGGCCCTCAGGGGCCCAAAGCCTTTGTGGTCACAGGGCCGGGATTACACTTTAACCCCCATCACCGCCAGCCTACGCCCACCCGCCCCACCCCTCCTCTCACTCAAAGGCCCCAGGTCAGGTGAAAGGCCAGGAATCCTAAACACGCTAAAGAAGAAGAGAAAGTCTGTTTTCAAAATGGCTGCCTTTCATTTAGACGTCGCTTTGGGCTTTTAGATGGAATTGATGAGGATTTCTAAGTACATCATGTACTTCATTAGAAGGGGGCTCCAAAACTAATGCTCAGGGGCCATTCTATCCGTCCATTCATTTTTTTTTTAAGGTCGAGAATTGGTTGGAAAAATGGTTGTCCGGATTAACTACTTCTGCCTACTTCTTTTGTACAGTAATCGTCGACTTTCAAAATGGAATGTTCATTTATCATTCATGTTTTTCATGCTAGATCGCGGTTGTCTTGTTCCATATTATAATTTATTAGTCTGGCCATCAGTTAACTCTTTATAGGGCTAGTGATAAGTTTGGGGAATTAAAATACGTGGAGAGCAATATTTTGAGTCATATAGGCCACAATTATATTTATATTAGGGATAGGATTTTATTATGAATCCTTTATTAATCATTATTGTATTTTACTATATTGTTGTTGTATAAATAATTAATAGATACAATTTGAAATTAAATTAAAACAGAAATACGCTCTGGTAATGGCCTCCAATAACTCATTTTGTTTTAATAGTGTTTAACACTATGGACATCCAATTCATTAAAGATTTATGTATTTCATTTAGGATTTATTTTTCAAATATATAATAAAATAACTGATATAAAAAAATGGAATATTTAGGGTTACACTGGTACCTCGACGTACGATAACATCGAAATACGATCCTTTCGACAGCCGACGTAAAATTTGACTCGTCATTTGTTTTGTTGCTCGAAATACGACGACTTATGACAGCGTCGCAATTGCATTGTTTTCCCGCAACACGGACGCACGGCAGATTTTCTTGAGAGATGGGTCCCAAGAAGGTTAGTGCAGGTGGTGAAAAAAGGAAAATGGTGACGCTTAGCATTAAAATTAAGATGGAAATGATAGAAAAATATGAGCATGGTGTGCGCCTCAGTGAACTGGCTAGACAATACGGCGGGAATATGTCTACTATCTCAACGGTCCTTCTCCGACCTTCGTTCGCCAGTCTTTTTAAGTCAAGGTGACAATTATTATTGTTGTAACATCGGCAAGGAATTCGCCAGCTTCGTCAGGTTTTTAATAATTTATTTCAGAACTTGTGCAACACAAAACGGCTACGGTCCGCCGTAGCCGAAGCCAAAGCCAACAACGACATGAGAAGAGAAAGTAAAAACGCCACCCGGTGCATTCAGGAACATTATGAAAAATACAACAGCCACATTGGAACCCGATTAGTTACATAAGAACCAGTTACATAATTATTATTATTAACTCATTCACTCTCAGCCACCAGTGCAACCCCCTTCGCTCCCGGCTGTTTTACTGGATTTTGACTGATTTTGCAAGGCCCACAGAAAATTCTGTTCTATTGCTATATAAACATGAAACCCACTAAAAGAAAGATTAGACTCTCTTCTTTCAGCAGGAAAAATGTTAGTTAATATCTTTTCCCATTCTTTAGAAATCAGCATTAGAAAATGGCTTACTTCGAGCAATTTTCCAATTTCGGATGAAAAAACTGAGAAATTGAGCTTTTCGTAAAAGCATACATTTCAAACATAACTTTGACTTTAACACAGCTATTTTTTGCTTTGGTTACATCCCAAACATCTGAATAATGTTTTCCTTTTACAAAATAACATAAACAACAAGACAAATAGAGCTTTTGATAGCAAAGTAACAATTTATTTACACATAACTAACTGAGAGATGGCGCTGTTGTGACAGCGACAGCCGGGGTAAACTTTTCCCTCATCACCGCCTGTCTCATAAAGATGGATTTTTTTAGTCTTTCTTTTGTGGTGACCACTGCCTCGTGGCGGAGTTCGCATGGGGAACTTGTGTCACTGGGGGGGAACAGCTTTGGCCGTGCGCTTTTCCGGGACACTGGAGGGTGCGGGAGACGCAAGCAGCTGAGCATGGCGGCGTAGGCTCTGCTCGGCGAGCAGCAAGGACTCAGTGGCATCGTCCGCTGCACTGGTGGTCCCGGTCGTTCTGCTCGGTCGTCCAGCGCCTGGGATCCTGGGCATCCTCCTGGTTGTTCTGCTCGGTCGTCCCCTGCCTGGCATCCTGGACGTCCATTTGGTGGTCTTCCGCCGGCGCCCCAGCTGTGCGGCCTGGCCGTTCGTTCCCTTGAATCGGGTTGGGGGTCTTACCAAATGCGCTACTGCCCTCCATTGGCCAGTTATATTGCTTTAAAATGGATTTTCAGCATTGTGCTTTGGAGCTAAGTTGAATCCGAACCTAGAGATGTCTCATGTGAAAAAACACGTAAAAGACGTATAAATACGTCTTTGGGACACTGAAACAATTAAAAATAGAACATATTTATACGTTTTTGGGAGCAAATGAGTTAAATTACTGAATTATTCCTATTTGTATTTATAATTTATTTGGTTTTGTATGTGTAATTGCTATTTGTAATTGCACTAGTGGTATTTATTAAGGATTTAGCGTAGTTTTTTGTGCTGTGGAAGGAATTAATCAAATTATGATGTCTTCTTATGGGAAAATCCCGCTCAACATATGACCAATTTGATTTACAAACCAGGTCGTCGAACAAAATTTAATTCGTATGTAGAGATACCACTGTATTTTTTTTTTCTTTTTCCATTTGAAAAGAATAGATTAATATTTATCTTTAAGAGACTCAAAAACGAGGATTGTAACAGTTTTGAGGTCACAAATATCTCTAAAACTCTCACTGTCACTTCTGTTTGTACTTTCGCCCCTTCAAGTTAAACTGGATTTGACATCTGGCGGCGTCAATGGCACTGAAACATTCACAGCGAGTCCCCCATGTTTAATTGAGTTGGATAATCACTGCAAGCCTCACTCAGTAAAAATTGTTTTAGACATGTAATGCCACCAATGGCATATAAGTTAAATGCCTGCCCCATAAAGGGTTAAACCACATCTTTTGTTAGCAAAGCACGTCATAAAAAGCTAACTTTTTTTCTATAGGACTTTTTCTACACCCATAAAAAAGTCAACCATTCTTTTTGCTTGTAATCTTCGGGGCAAATGTTACAATTTTCAGATAAGGCCAACACGCTAGTAAAAAAAAACACAAGGACTTCTTTTGAATGGGACCTGTCAGTAGCCATAAATCTTTACCACTGCTCTGGGGGGGGATGAGTAAGAATCTTTTGGACTGGTGATGTTGCTAAACAGGCTAGTATTAACTAAGTCGCTACCATTGATGGCGATAGACGTACAATCCGTTTAGACTCAAATGGATTGGAACCATCACCGTCAATGACAGACAATTAAGTTAAATAATTATCAAGTTAACAATGAAAAGCATTATAATGGCCTAGAAAAAGTCGATTTACCACATCTCGTCCGGGTCACAGAGTGAGCCGTCCTTCACTCCCACGACGCGCTATTATTTGCTGAGGTCTGTCCACGGAGAAATCCGGCCCAGAGACGAAGGGAGTCGTGTCAAGATCAAGCGGGAAAACTGAGCCAGCCATTTATAGTTTTCAGATTTTCTTTCTTTGCTTTGTTGTTTTATGTGTACAATATGTATGTGGTGGAAAGCATTTGTTGAGGTTGCCAACAAATGGAATGATCACTGCCAGCCCTGCTGAATAAATTGGATTTGATAGTGCTTTCAGTGCCATTGAAACATGAACATTCACACCCATTCCTCCCAGTTTAAATGAATTAGATATATATCCATGTAAATGGCAGGCAATGAGTTAATTGTAAATATTCTGTTGAAATGTTTAACTTGGTTTCTACATTTTATTAACATTGAAAAAACAAAAATAGGGGGGAAATAATGGTAACTATCTTGTTTTAATTCCTTTTGTTAAAGAAAAAAAAGTGTCGATTATTATATCTATTTTTAAATTCGAACAAAAAAGATACCTTTTTATGTTATTAATACCAGTGTTGTTTTTGGCAGCCCTTTTAATTTCATCTTAGTCTTAGTCTTTTTGATGATAATACTTAGTCTTAGTCAAATTTTAGCCGTTTCAAAATGTGTTTGTCTTCATCTAGTTTTTACTAACAACTCAGGCTACTTTCGTCTAGTTTTAGTCAACGTTTACTCAATGTTTTCGTCTTTAAAATTCAAAAGTTATACTGCAAAAATAAAGGTTTCCAACTTTTTTAAATGAACATTGACAGATGAGCACATATTTTAGAATCGACATATCTATCACTAACTTGGTGATAAAACACACTCAACAGGTAAACAATATATTATTTTTAATTAATTATACCCATCTGGACGCCACGAACTGTATTTAGAATAAAAAATAAATAAATAATTAGCCATTAGCATTAGCCTTATGTTAACGGTACGAGTTACATTTAGTGCGTGATAATCACTCAGCACAGACCTTTAAAGGCTAAAGCAACATTCCATATTCTCTTTAGCCAAGATAAGAAAACAAATCTTACGGTGTGTGTGATTCAAAACAAGCAATGGGAAGACTGGAAAGGACACTGGTGAGTCAGGGGGTGGGCAGGGGAAGCATGTCACATGAGTGACACAAACAGACACTGCTACGATGCAGGCTAACTACACATAAAATGTCACACATTGTGATCATGTGGCAGAAACTATGGCGCATTTTTGTGTCGTTCTCATCTCGTCAAATGAAAACTTGCACTCGTCTCAATATGTTTTAGTCTCCCAAGAGACGTTTTCAGCTCGTTATCGTTTTGCCATCGTCATGAAAAAATTGTTAGTCGACGAAATGGTTTCGTTATTGTCGCCTTTAACGAAAACAACACTGATAAATACCTTTTTTTAAAATCAACTTTAGTGTTTGTAGGGCCCATAACTAGAGTGTTTTTTTTTTTTTTTTTTTTCAATTGGATTGTTTTGGGCGGCACGGTGGCTGAGTGCTTAGCACGTGTGCCTCACAGTTCTGAAATCAAGGGTTCGATCCCGGGCTTCGGCCTTGGGTTTCCTCCGGGAACTCCGGTTTCCTCCCACATCCCAAAAACATGCATGGTAGGCTGATTGATCACTCTAAATCAGGGGTGTCCAAACTTTTTGCAAAGGGGGCCAGATTTGGTGTGGTAAAAATGTTGGGGGCCGACCTTGGCTGACGTCATTTACGTAGAACAATATATTTAAGCAAATTATAGCAAGCCATTCTGTGTGTCACATTTGCTTTATTATTTTTTTAAATTAATAATTTCAACAATCTCGCAACTAGCCTTTGTGGCGTACGCTTTCGAATCTCGGACTCTTGCGAAATACTGTTGCTGTGAAATTAAACTAGCTTCAAGTAGCTTCAATTTATCGCTACGTATTTACCCTGTAATCTTGTCCAACATGTCAGCGTGTCTTGTTTGGTGATATCGCCTAACATTGAACTATTAAAAGCAGACACTGTCTCTTTGCAAATGAGGTAGACAGTTGTTGCGTATTTTAGAAAAGAAATAGTCCAATTTCCACCTATCCTTGAAGTGTCGGCCGTTGCAGTTGATTGTCGCCATTTTAGAAAATTGGGAGTAAAGGGTCACACGGGGTAATGTTGCTTAGAGTGCTGCTGCCTTTTAGTGGGTAAATGAGGAGCAGCATTTAGTGTGTAAGCTACTTCATATGCTGGTAGTAGTACTGCTGACCAATTTATGTCTGTGTGTGGGCCAGACGTTATTGATTTTAGGACAGAGGCTGGGGGCCGGATGAAATTTGTCCAAGGGCCGCATTTGGCCCCCGGGCCGGACTTTGGACATGTCTGCTCTAAATTGTCTGTAGGTATGAGTGTGTGGGTGAATGGTTGTATGTCTCCTTGTGCCCTACGATTGGCTGGCAACCAGTTCAGGGTGTCCCCTGCCTACTGCCCGTAGTTAGCTGGGATAGCCTCCAGCACCTCCGCAACCCTCCTGAGGAAAAGCAGCATGGAAAATGAATAAATGAATGAATGGATTGTTTTTATTAACATTTTAATTTATTACTTCTATAATTTTTCACTCATTTGATTAAACTTTTTCAGTGCCATTGACAATGATAGACGTCCAATCGCGTGGCTTTTTCCTTCTGCTGTGAATTGAAATGAGTTTGTCACTAGTAGACGTCCAATCCATTTGAAATGGGAGGTACCTTCGACATCTATCGCTAGCAATAGTAGCCAATGAGTTAACGCATGAATCGTCAAATAGAAGTTTTCTTTCTTTGTCTTACAAGCAAAGATTTGTGAATAAAGACCAAGTGAATCCAACTCACTTCACAATAAAAAGCATTCAGACAGCTAAAGATAAAAAAAAAAAAAGATGAAAAACTCAAACTACTAGCCGCATATGTACAGTATTTTGTGACTTCTGATGACTGTGCGTTTTAAAAAGAAAAATGCTTCCACCTGTGTATCCCCACATTCCTTCCCTGCATTTTTCCCACGCTGGAATGTGCGTTTGAAAAAAAAAAAAAAAAAAAAAAACCTCAGTGACACTCCCAACCCCACACCGCAAACACCTGACCCTCTAAACTACTTTCTAATCTCCATTGTCAGGCATTAGGCGCGTGCGAGGCGGCCAACATTGTGTCTGCTATTGCATATAAGAGGCTTTTTTCCCCCTTTTTTCCCCCTCTCTTGTGAACTGCCCGTCAACTCCTGCTCAAAAGGTCATGTGAGGACTCCCACTTCCATGCCGCCCCCAGCTGGTTGGAGGAAGTACAGTCAAGCAGCTGCAAAGCGCGAGTGTTTTCCCATCCTTCAGTGTGTGTGCGTTTGTGTGTGGCGGCGCTGCTCTTTACTCAGAGTTGACTTTATGGGCTCGTTGAGCGCGGATGGGCACTATCATGGCCGTTATATGATTATCTGGCGCTAATCCACGCTGCTAGAAGAGTCCTGCAGGAGCAATAGAGTGCCGTCTTATCTGCATTTTTAGCCAATTTTGAGGGCAGCAGGCTTAAACATGACACAGATTTTTTTTTAAGCTCAACATGGAGAATGGATTAAACAGCAGGTCCATGTGTGATCATATTACTCATTGGCTGCCATTGACAATGATAGATGAACCTAATCTGCTTTAAAAATGAGCTGTTTTTACAATGACCACACATTAACTTAACACTCACAATTAGAGGTGTGAGAAATTTCCAATTCTAAGATTATTCGCGATTCAGCCGTGGAAGATATTCGCGGTCTAGACATTATACCCATTCACGACGCTAGATGGCGCCAGATATCATTGAAGCGATGTTCTGTCATGATAGATCTCAGCTACCTTCCCCATTCACGACGCTAGATGGCACCAGATATCACTGACGCGATGTTCTGTCATGACAGATCTCAGCCTTGCATTTTTGTAATGTTTTTCCTTATTCAGATTTGTGTCAAGATTACAATTAGTTAGACTTCACTTTGATGGTTAATGCAGTTATTGCAATTTTGTTGTTTTATCACAACAGATTGGTTTATTTACATTTCAAAAACCAGAAGCCATTCATTTACGAATGTGATTGCTATTTAGTTTAAATATTTAAATGCTCAGATATTAAAATTTCAATGAGGCAAAATTTGGTGTTCAAGAAGTCTTTTTATAAACTTGAGTCTTGAAAAAGAGGGGGTCGTCTTATAATCAGGGCCGTCTTATATTCGGGCCAATACGGTACATAGAACTAGATGCAAAGTGACAGATTCAGCGGCGTTAGCAGCATATGTATAGAAAACTAGATGCTTAAATGACAGACTTGCCGGCGTTGGTAAACAGCAGCCTTTTTAATGCAATAGACTTCCCTAAAAAGCTGTTGTATCGAACCTTCCAAGCGAACCTAAATTAACTTTTTACCTAAAATACTCCTAAATCAGCAAAATCTTGACTTGAATCTATCTTTAAAACAGTTTTAAAACTTTCACATGTCGAAAGTAGATAGAAGGGAAGTTATGGAATAACGGGAGCAATTTTAACAACTTTAACGGTCGATTCCCAACATTAAATTAATGTACATTAAAGCTGCTGATACAGAATGGGGACTTTTATGTACTGTTTTGAACTGTTAACCTGATACTAAAATAGTCATTTATTTAAGCCTGAGAGGCTTTTCTAATGTACGAAACATTAAAAGAAGCTAATAGGCTGGGGGGGGGGTCATCAATAATCGTTTTATAACCGAATCGTTGCCTCTGAATCGTAATTGAATTGTTAGGTGCCCAAAGATACCCACCTCTACATACAATTCGGAAACACATCAACAGCCATTCGACTGTTAAAACGGTTTTAATGTTATTTCAGAAATAAATCCATTTGGACAGGGAATAACCGTCTTTAGAAGATTTACAGTGCAATACATGTTAGCGATGGACACAAAGTAACAGTCCAATATGAAACATGTTATTTAAAACATTAACAGTGCAGTACATGTTAGTGATGGACACAGTAATACCTTAGGTGCCATTGACGGTGCTAAGCCCCTTTCAGACTTATATCCTGTTAAATTCCTGTAAAAGGTGACGCGGGATTTACCTGCGTCATTGCTTTCACACATGGAGAGATATCCCAGGAATAACACGTTGGACACTTTCGCAGACTTGTCCTGTGTTGCCAACTCTGCGCTCGATGTGCGGGGTGGGCGGCTGGCGCAATTTTATAACCCGGACATTGTCATTTTTTGTCGGCATTATCAACAAAATAAACCACACATATCAAAAGATGGACGGTGGACGGTCTTTCCTCGGCTCTACGATCCAGCAGCAATTTAATTCTGTTATGTTTTCAGTTTAATTTAGCTACTTCCAGTTTGCAATGATGGTATTTACGATGTTTGTTTACCGCCTTTCATCTTATTGTGAAGAAAGAGGAAATGACCGTCATCAGCCATCGCGCTGTGACCTGGGACTTTAGCGCCAGCTTTCATACATACCGCTTCCCGGGAAAGTCCCGGACATTATACTAAGACGCGACTTGGTAAATGTTCACGTCATCTCTGTGTCAGTCGACTCGGGAAATTGCTTTCACACATAAGGGCTACCTAAAATCCCGGGATTTTAACGGTGTTTAGGTATGTGTGAAAGGGGATCTAGACGTCCAATCTATTTGCACTGGGAGGATTAGCAGCAGTTGATCTTTTTTGTTGTCAGATATCACATTCAAATGGAAGTAAACGTTGCTGTAATAGCGTACGGCACGTAACACGTCACCTTTGTTCATTAATATTCATGACATTAGCAACTGTTGCTGGAGGGGTCAAACTTGCGTTAGTCCCTCATGCTAGATGCATGTAAATGGCGTACGAACGAGATGTTTACCGAGCTAAACTTACCAATTCTGTCCAAAAATGATGTCCATGGTGCCATATTCACTGGTAAAGATGTGGAAGAACATACAAATGTTCAAACAGATGTCTTGTGTGTCGAGGGCTGAAAAAGAAAGCCGAGCCGACCTGATCCAGAGGTAGCTTTTTTTATCGACACCTTTTTCTTGTGTGCATTGCCCAACACCACCGAAAATACCATTTTAATTTTTTTCAGGTCATTCATTATTTAGACAGAAGCAGCACTGCTAAATGCCACATTAAAAATTAAGTAAAAATATCAAAATGGCTTACCTTTTCGGAGCACGCTGTGGATGGCAATGGATCAGCATTGTCATCTGTAGGACCATGGCCCTCAACAAAATGTTTACTGCATATGAAAGTGAATGGCTTCACCTTGCTGGCGTTAAACTGGTCTTTTGGACGTCTGCACAAGTTGATCCATTGTTCACATTTTTTCCTCTTTTCTGGCTTCGGGAAACGTATGAAGAAAACATCCTTCATATGTCGTAATGTCTAGAGGCGTTTCTACAAGTCCCATAGCAGCAGTGTTTACTCGGCATGTTCTTTTTTGAAAGATTACCAGCAGAAAACAAGCAGTACTAGCATGGGATTTATGCGAGCGCACTTTTATGTTGACCCCCTTCCTGTCTACAATGGTGATGTCACGCAGCCTTGCGGTCTAAAAATAGCATAATAATAGTAATGACAGAAATAGTGTTCAATAATATTGCGCTGATACCGGTACCAATTTTGGGGTGGTTTCAACTGATACATTTTTTTTTTTTTTTTTTTTTAATGAATATACATAATATATATAATATTAGTTTTCTTTTAATACAATATTTCTGCATACTTGAATGTAATGGTCAGACACTGCTTAACTCATTGGCTGCCATTGATGATGCTAGATTTGCTATCCGTTTAAAGTGGGAGGGTAGCATCGAATGAATATTTGTTCTTACGCTGTCAACCCTCCCACTTCAAATGGATTGGACGTCTACTAGTGATGAACTCATTTAAAATTTACAGCAGAAGGACGATTGAAGGACATACGATTTGGACATCTTTCATCACTTTTGGATGAGTGACAAGCAGCGTGCGTAGCTGTTAGCCATCTTGGGTGGTGTGATTTGCTGTTGAAAATTGATCTCAAAGAGTCCATTTAGCGCAGAATCAGCATGTTATTTCATAATACTCTGAGCCACCGATAATGTCATCTTTTGTGCCGTATCTGTATAAATACTAATAACGGTATCCTTGCAACACAAATACAATGGTACCACTATTTACAACATTAATTGGTCCTGGAAGTCGTCTCATTACCCAAAAATTTCGTAGGTAGAGACGCGTTTTCCATGTAAATGCTCTAATCCATTCCATGTGCTACTGAAACGCCACATTAAATTTTATAATCGGGGAAAAAAAGGAATAAAACAAGAGCCAAATACATTTGAACCGTTCCATTTAAATAACCTAACCGTTAATACCTGTAATGAAGTCGATAATAAAACATAATGCAGAGGAAAAAAGAAAAAAAAAAATCTTTCGAGTGAGACATTGTCCTTTCACCAGATCGATGGTGCCTATCGCCTATCTCACTCTTTGCGAGCTGACCTGTACTCTAATGTGCTACCAATGTAGTTAACCATGTGTGGGGTTAAAAAAAAAAAAAAATGCGAGACTTGTGCTCTTTTGGCTCAGGTGTCGAGCCGCATTGACAACACTGTCGCGCCTGTGCACGTCATCGTACTGCGACACCCAAATTGAAACATAAACAATTGGCCAATAGGAGAGCAGCACCCCATTACTTAAGCATTATGGGAAAGATTATGACCAATAGAGCAACAAGATCTTATGGCGCGATATTTAAAAGCAGAAAGTACATACGTATCTCTTACAATATTATATAGTATTTTTGCCTCTCGTAACCTGAAATTTCTTTCTTAACAAAAGGCAATGTTTTTCCGTTTAGGCGTGTCATAACCTGAAAGGTATGTTTGTTGAGATGTTCGTAAGTAGAGGTACCACTGTATTCATATAATTTTAGCCATGCTCTGTAAATTAAACCTTACTTCTACTTGTATTCATTTATTATTTGGCATCTATTGGTGACCACTAACTTTTTAAACTATTTTACTTTTTACTATTTTAGGACTTTTGAAAGTGACAGGTAGATTCCTGAATGTGCTTGTTACAATGATAAGCTTGCCGAGAAATCTCCTTTCTTTCTTCTGGCCGCTGTTTGACAACAAAAGCGGATTTCTGGAAACGTTACACGCTGAGCAATAATAGTAATGACATCTAAGTCACATTGATGCTTTGATTCATTCCGTTCTGGGAGGTCTGTTTGATTCCAAGATGAGCATTTTTATAGGACATCAAGGAAATAATCACATTTTAAGGGGCATTCTAACATGCTTGACTTCTGCTAATATTAGACCAAAATATAGTTATCCTTGAAAAATACAAGTGAATCAAGATGACATTTGATTATTTCCAAAAATATATAATTAACAGGAATACAGTGATTCCATGATACTTCACGCCCAAAGTCCATCGCAAATTTTTTTCAATTGAAAAAAAAAATAAATGAATACAATATTTTATTTAAAAATGTTGATTTATACATTTATACATACCCAAATCAATGTTATAGATCTCATTTATATCATAATTATTACATTTGCAGGGCTTAAAAAAATTATCAAAATAGTCATAAGGTTTTTTTAATTATACTTTGGGGGAGAAAGGAGAAAAATATCTGTTTTCAATGCTGTTGAATCTGAATAAATACAATGAACACACAAAAAATAATTTTTTATGACTCAAAATGTGATGTCCACTATATAGACACCAAGTCTTTATGGGGTTAAGTTTTGTTTGATTTCCAAAATAGTCACTTGCCCTAGATGGACAAATAATAATGCTTGAAATTGATGGCTAAAATAACAAATTCTTGAATAATCACAAATTGGTGAAGTTTTATATTCAGTCCAAAGTGAATCTCATTAATCTCAGAAAATTCTAGAGAGAAAAGAATGTTATGTGTATAATTCATTAAAGAATTGAGTAGAACAAGTAAGATTAATTGGCTGGTAGTCTTTATCAAAAACCTCACATGAAAGTCTACGTTTGAAGAAAAAAAAACAATCGACGAGCTACAACTCGTTACTCAAACTAAAGCGCTCCTAAGCCATTCGTCTGGCAGTTGCTGTTGTTGAGTGAGTGAAAAAAGGCCGTAGACAGCACGGCGGTAACGGAGAGAGAACAAACTCCAGCATCTCCAAATCAATTTCCTCCAAATGGAATGAAGCCAAATGAAGGCGCAGCACTGTAACGCTTTCCCTCATTCCTGCGTGTTTTCCCCCCTCGGTGCAGTTTGATGGACACGCGCATGAGGTCGATATCAATAAATAAAAAGCTTTTTTTTTTTCCCGCGCAGTCGGTCTTGTCCACCATTTTGGCTCCAAGGTCACAGCTGGCTGAGCCGCGCTTTATTGCTTCCATTGAGCAGCCGCTAATGAAACGGCCTTTAAGGCTAATGTTGTTCACTGCAAACCCACGTAAACACCACACATCATCGAATTTGGGCTTTTATAGAGCCGCTGGATGCACCTGAACGCCTCTTTCATAACCCAAATATCGCTTCTAAGCCCACCCTCGCTTTTTTATGACTCATCAAGCAGATGTTACGCGGAAAGAAAAAGACTTTGAATGTTTATTGCGCGCGCTCTTCATTAGCTACAGTGAAAAATATGTACAAAGAGAATATGGCTCACATTTAGCTGGAGTTTATGCACTGTATAATTAGAGCTGATCCTAATATTTGGGCTACCTAATTTAGCCGCATGGGACAATCAAATACAAAGATAGCAACACTAACAACACAAACCATTTCGAATTCGTAATGTACTCAATTGCTGCCATTGACGTTGCTGGGCGTCCAATCGATTAGACAAATGTTCATTCGCTGCCAACCCTCCCAATACAAATGGATAGGATGTCTAATAATGACGAACTCATTTTAAATTCACAGCAGCTCTCACATGAGAAGAAAATGACATTTTTCTATGAATATTATCTTACTATTAAGACAATATTTTCTTAATAAACTACCTTTTTTTGGTAAAATAATTTTTTTCTTCCCATCGCCCAAAAATCTGGATTTAAATATGTGTATATATGGCGGAAAACACTCAGGTGACTTAAAGTTCCGCTCTGAGACCCCCAATTTGGGCAAATTTCAAAATTCTCTTATATGCATGTGTGATACATCATTGGAAAGCTTAAAATCTCAATTTTCAGGGGTAAGAAAAACTTTGAACAGGAGGGCATTCAAAAAATAATAATAATAATAATTTTTAAACAGCAAAACACTAACTTGAGGTGACAACATGAAAGAGCATAATTAAAGACGCCATGATTTTAACGAGCTATTATCGCGTACTTACCTCTTTTCAATCCAAAAACTCCATGTATCACGTATCATCGAGTGTCAAGACACAGCTGTGAATGGGCACAGCCGAATTTTGGGGGGATTTTATGGGTGAAACATGGTAATATAACATGGGTCGCGATGCAGAAATCGCAGACATCAATATTTACCCTGTTAAATGATTTTTTAAAAATTTTCCTTTGTTGAATCGATTATTTATCATCTGAAATATTTGGGAAAATGCGACGGTAACGACGGTAAAAAAAAAAAATACAACTAAGCAATAGTTATGAGGTAATATCCGTGACTAAATTTACAGACACTATTTTTTTCGTTGTGATGTAAATTGTTTAAAAGTTTAAAATATGCGAGTGAATATTTTTTTTTTTTTTTTTTTTTTTTAAACTAAATATTAGACATCAATTAATGATTCTAAGCTAAAAATGACAGGCATTTCGAATAATAAATATAATTCTTTTTATGGATGGGTTGAAACAAAAGCGGTTGCGCGACGTCTGTAAACAGGGGTCTCCAGGGTAAAACGAACAAATTGAAAATAGTTCGGGGGCTTAATGGGCCATGAATCTGCTGTGGCAGCATATAGACATATTGTTCTATCAAACACAACAGTTCTTTTGGCTCAAAATACAGCAATTTTTTTAAAGAGGGGTGCAAGAGCAGAAACTGCTTTTTCAGCCTTGTCTGTTTTCGGCGATATGTATATTTCCGAATTTCTTTCTTTTTTTTCTTTTTTTTTTTATGAAAATGATAAGATTTTGCCCACTTAACCATTTAAGCCTTCTCCAAGAATCCCAAATTTACATATTTAAAAATAGGATCCATATTTTTTTTTTTAATAATATCAGATTTATCTTCTCGTTAGATTTGGACTTCATTCTCCTAGAAATGTATTTTCTCCAAAAATTCAGACATTATTCTCATAAGAAACTACATTACTTCTCACACAAGAACATTTTTCCTGTTTTTTTTTCTTCTTAAATTTCCTTAGATTTATATGATTTTATTCTCCTTTTGTTATTGTTATTTAGTATTAAGGTAATGAATGCAGTTGTGGCTAAACAATGGCATATGACGGTTAGCAACCGTATGACCCCTCCCCCAGGTTTTTTTTGTGTGGTGGGGTTCCTGCCACCCTCCTGAAAGTTGGTGTCGGTGAAAACGATACAGGCACCCTCAAAATATTAAAAAAAGGTGTAATTCAACTAGTTGTCAGTCGGCTTATTATCACAAATGTTATGAAAATATTTTACAAAGGTTGAAATGTTCCCTTGTGTTGCTTTAGGACCAACATAAGGTATTTTTTTGTTTGAGCTAATATGTTTGTGGATGCATTCATGATTTAGTTTAGAAGTATGTTTAGCAGTTTTTTTTTTGTGGGAATATGTGTTTGAATGATTTGTTAAGAGCATTGTTTAAAAAAAAATAAAAAAATTAAAAAAAACAGCATTGTGTAGCATTTAAGCTAGTGGGCTTTCGCGATGCAAGTAAGCCAATTGTTCTTTTTTTGTACTTAGATCATTTATTTATTTTTTAATATCATGTAAGGCTAAACTCATGTATTTTATTTTTTAATTTGTTCTAAATGTATTGCTCTTGTGAAAAGTGCAACTCTGCATGGTTTGAAGAAATACTCATTAATTTTATTATGTACTGTATTGGCCCGAATATAAGACAGCCCTGATTATAAGACGACCCTCTCTTTTTCAAGACTCAAGCTTGGAAAAAAAACTTTTTGAACACCAAATTAATTTTTATACAGAAAATAATTACAGTACATCTGAAACAAATGATTATAACAGTATATTTGAGAGAGAAAGCATGCTATTTTGCCTCATTCAAATCTTAATATCTGAACATTTAAATATGTAAAGTGCAATCACATTCGTAAATGAATGGCTTCTGGTTTTTGAAATTTAAATAAACCAATCTATTGTGATAAAACAACAAACTGTATTAACTGTAGGTCTAACTGTAACTGTAGTCTTGAAACAAATCTGAATAAGGAAAAACATTGTGATAAAATAATGCAAACAGGTTAAACGAGAGTAGCTGATCTCTCATGACAGGACATTACTCCTCAAGTTCAGCATTCGCTTCCATGACATCTGGCGCCATCTAGCGTCGTGAATGGGTATAATGTCTAGACCCTGAATATAAGACAACTCCCACTTTGTCAGTCTTATTTCAATGCAAAAAAACACCGTCTTATATTCGGGCCAATACGGTATTCACATTTATTGCTCTTTTGAAAGTGTAATCTTAACAAACCAAAATAAGTATTATTTCCAGCATAAACAGTTGTTTATTAGTTGTACATATCGTAAAAAAATTCATTATGCAACACATTAAATGTTCGTAATCCGATTATTTTATTCGAACTAACTAATTGTTAGATTAATAAATTACTTAAATAGTCAATAGCTGCATTCAGACTGCCAACCCTCCCAGTTCAAATGGGGTAGGTGTCTACTCGTGACAAAGTAATTGAAATTCACAACAGAAGGATGATTGGACTCAACATTATTGGACATGTATCATTGTCAATGACGCTGAAGTTCAATATAAATACGCTTCCACGAGTAAAAGACTTAAATAGCGATTTGTTGCATTTTACTGTATACTCCCAAGAGCTGACTCAACCAGAATGACCTAGCTTTCTGTGATTCTTTTTTCTGTCGTATTGTGCATCAGTTCCGATGCCTTCTGACGTGTGTCTCACACAAACGCGGTTTCAACAATGCGCAGCGTATCACGGCATGCGACTTTGGCCTCGTACTGCTGTTTTCTCACGTAAGCCGACCTGAGAGGCGTGCCCTAGCCTTTTGTCGTTAATACCCATATTATTTCTTTTTTTTTTTTAGCAAAGTACATACATCAGCTCAGATATTCTCCTCTTTCCCCTGTCCTTAACAGCCCTCATCCTTTTTTGTAGCCATAACCTCCAAACCCCTTAAGGAAACAAAAAACAAGCAGCCATCCTGTCTGGCTGTCGGACAGTAGAACGAAGTGCTAAAAGCCTTTTGTCCACTAGGAAAGACCATGTCAGCGTTGGGGAGGGGGTGCAAGGGTCATTTTCTATGTGTGTGTGCGTGTACAGGACGCAGGAGCGAAGAGTCTGTGACTAATGTGGGTTAAGTCCCCGCCCTCTATGCCCAACACTCTGTCACCCCCCTTTTTTGGGGGGCATGGTGGGGGAGGCTGGCAGCCCCCACTGTCCAGATGGCCAGTGAGAATAATCAATGCTAAGGGAGACCAGGACAGATTTGGGATTCCTTTGCTGGACGTTGGGGTGAAGGTGGAGAGTGGAGGTTATTCAGGGTTGATGGGTGCCGCTGGGTAAGTTGAACTCACAACGCCTGGCTGACTAATCCTTGTATTTATACAAAGCAATAAATGGAAAACCCTGCAAATCATTTACAGCCGTGAAAATGCACACACAGAAGAGATGTAGCCTTAACACTCAGTACAATACTGTATGTGCATGAACATGAATCAAAGGAAACTATGAAAAACCCAACCTCATGTGCGTGAAAAAGTATCCAAGGTTTGAGATCTAAGGCAGTTAATTTTTTATGCCACATACGCATAATAAAGAAATAATAATGAAAAAAAAATAAAATTCACTGGTGCCTGGAGCGACACGACCTTTAAGTTATTCACATAGGAACCATCATTCATGGCATGGTGGTATCCAATAATGTGTAAATCTTACACTGAAATTTATAAAGCAACAACTGAAAAAGGACATTCACACAAAAGCTTTGTGACCTGTCAATAGGCCTGCACAATATATCATTTGAACATTGCCATTAAGATGTACGCATGCGCAATTGTCCCATCGCAGGACATGCGTTTGCATGTTATAAAAAAAAAAAAAAGTCAGCAGGGACATTGCCTCACAGATGAACCCCCTTAGCCTGGATTAAACAGTACAGTGTTACCGCTACATACGAATTTAATTCCTTCCAGGACTTTGTAAGTCGATACAAGAATAAGAAACCTTAAACCCATTAGAATACATTATAATTCGATTCATTCGTTCCACAGCTGGTACAGTCACAAATAGAAATTACACATAGCAAAACAAATAAACTATAAATACAATTCGTAATAATAATAAAATAATGATTATGTAACGAATCGGGATCTAATGTGGCGGTTGTGTTTTGCATGTTGTTTCTAAACGCACTGTGTGACTGACCATAGAGTAATAGAGGTCCGGCAGAGTTTTTACTTACTCTTATCATGCTGTTGTTGGCGCCTGCTACGGCGGACAGTAGCCGAGTTGTGTTGCACAAGTTGTGAAATAAATGATTAAAAACCTGACGAAGCTGGCGACATCCTTGGCGATGTTACAATAATGATAATTGTCACCTTATAAAGACTGGCGAACAGATGTTGGAGGAGGATGTCGAAATTGTAGACGTATTGTCGAGCCAGTTTACTCATGCGCACACCACGCTCATATTTTTCTATCATTTCCAGCTTTCATTTCACTGGTAAGTATCACCTTTTTCCCTTTTTCACCACCTGCATTAACCTTCTTGGGACCCATATTGCTTTCTCTCTCAAGAAAACCCGCCTTGCGTTCGTCTTGCGGGAAAACAAATTGCGACACTGTCATAAATCGTAGTATTTCGAGCATGTCGTCATATGTCGAGACGGGTCCAATTTTACGTTGGGCGTTGAAAGGATCTTATGTCAAGGTACCACTGTATAATATGAACATAATTTGGTCATGGTGAGTCAACCAGTTTTCCCAAGCATAGCTATTCAAGTCATCTGGTATTTAATTCTTCTAGTTTTCAAATCGCGTTATTTATCACAAACCTCCAAAAAGTCGGAATGTCAGTTTTTTTTCCAGTTGTACATTTGTCCATTCAAGAATTTGATATGCCCCTCACTATATGCTGATGTCTTAATTACAGCAACCAAAACATAATTTAAATTTTATTCAAATAGCATTAATACTAACAAATAATATTGCTGTGAATATCAACATTTACTTTTAAAGATTAATTTTCTGAGAGGCAACATATATGGAGGACCAAATGGGACAGAACGAAATAAACAAATACGTCTTTAATTAAATACTTAAATGTGTCATTAATTGCCCTATTTTCTGCACTTTAAGGCACACCTAAAAGCCTTCAATTTTCTCAAAAGCCAATAGGGCACCTTCTAATCCGATGCGCCCTATATATTGGTTAATCATGGCATAACAGTCCCTTTAGCGCAGCTCAATCTAGTGAATGCATAACGCAACCCCAACCACTACTACTTCTACTACTACTGCACCTTATAATGCCCTATATATGAAAATAACTTTAAAATAGGCCATTCATCGAAGGTGCGCCAGCCCTCCCAGTTTAAATAAAATGGACATCTATCATTGTCACTGGCATGCAATGAGTCAAATACTATTCATATACAGTCATGTGAAAAAATGAGGACATCCCATGAAATATTCATATCTTTATTAAGAAATGTTCAGATATCAGTGTCCGATCTTGTTTTTCTTTATCTCTGGAAAAGAAAGTGATTTAATTGCAGGTAAACAATAAAAATTAACATTGTTTTACTCATAAAACCAAATATAGCAACAAAAATGCATATTCTAATTTGGACACCCTACCACCTAATAGTTTGTTTTACCCCCTTTGGATGAATTGATAAATTGAATTGAAATACAGTGAGACGATTTTTGTACCCATCTACCAGTCTTTGACATCGGTCTGAAGAAGGTTTGCCCCACTCCTCAACGCAGAATACTTTCAGCTGTGAGATGTTTGAGTGGTCTCTTGCATGTACAGCCCGATTCAAGTCACCCCACAGCATCTCAATGGGATTAAGATCTGAGCTTTGACTCGGCCATCCCAGGACTCTCCATTTCTTCCTTTTCAGTCAGTCCTTGGTGGATTTACCGGTATGTTTTGGGTCATTGTCATGTTGCAGGGTCCAGTTTCGCTTCAGCTTTAATTTTTTCACAGACAATCTCACATGTTCCTCAAGCACCCTCCGATACATGATAGAATTCGTGGTGGATTCTATGAAAGCATCCCTAAACCATGACACTTCCACCTCCATGCTTCTCAGTTGGTATGGGGCTATTTTCCTAGAATGCTGAATTGGGTTTACGCCAAACATGTCCTCTGTTTTGGTGTCCAAATAATTCAATTTTTAGATTCATCTGTCCAAAGAACATTATTCTAGAAGTCCTAGTCTTTGTATACATTCACTCTGGCAAACTTCAGTCTGGCCTTCCTGTTCTTCTTGGAGACCAAATGTTTACTCCTTGCACACCTCCCATGAAGATTAAATCCTGTGATGACATTTTTGGAAACTTCTTTTAGCATCTTGCGGTCTGTTCTCGGGGTGAACTTCCTTGGACGGTCAGACCTGGGCATGTTGGCAGTTGTTTTGAATGTCCTCCACTCGTATTTTCCTGACAGTGGAATGGCGGATTTTATGTTCTTTTGAGTTTGTTTGAAATACCTTACCAGACTCATCTTCAAAAGTGTCTACAATCTCCTTTCTGAAGGCCTCAGACAGCTCCTTTGTTCTCACCATGGTGTTTTCTCTCACTTCAACCGTCAGGGGCACACCAATATAAATGTGTGGTTTAAATAAGGTAAGCTTCCTTGAAAACACTAGGTAATGATTCTAATCATGTGCACCTGATGTGATTCCCCTGTGTGTGATTTTAGCATTTTTTAAATGGGATTTACTGTGTCCTAATTTTATTCTCAACAGAAATTGCATTTATTTAAAATTACATTTTGTAGAAAGTTATAAAAAAAAAAGAAGCTTTTTTTATTTTCAGTTTTAATTGTTTAATTCATTTACCTGAATCTCTCAAGATTTTGCTATTAAACATCCATATGACCAAATATGTTAGAAAGCACACAGGCGTCCGTTGGGTGTCCCAATTTTTTCACATGACAATACAGTATATTTTTTTGTTTTCAGTTTTGTTTTTTGTTTTTTAAATAAGTTTTAGAATAGTATTGGGGGCGATAACCTGTGTATTTCCGTTTGTATACCTTTTAATTTTTAAATTTTTAAAAACATTGTATATAATACAAAATTATAATTACGGTCCTACAGACATAAATTAAGCTTGTAAATTAAGTATAAGTGTGGTCTACATGAACATATGTGCAAGCCAGTTCTCAAATATACAGTAACTAATTTATATTTGCATTAATAATCATGACTGTATTAGCATTTTTATGTATGTGTTTATGAATGAATACAATTATAAATTGGTAAAATATTAATAAAAACTAGGGGTGCAACAGTTCAGTTAACCCAGTACTTCTCAAATGGTGGGGCGCGCCCCCCCAAGGGGGCGCAGAGCGATGCCGGGGGGGGCGCGAGTGACCTCGGGGAACATGCTTTTATTTTTTTTATTTTTTTTGCCGTACTAGAATAAAGTGTACTTGCACATCCACTCCGTGGGTGGCAGTGGCGCTCTCATTTTCAAAGTGCGTGCAGTATTTTTGAAGTAAGCAAGAGCACACGGAAGAGACTCATGCAGAGCTGGACTCACGCAGCGACCCACTGTCTTCTTCGGTTCTCACGTGTCCGGCCGAGAAGTGCCGTTTTCGGCTTGGGATCGTCACGACCACCGCCCTCACCTACGGTTCTACCTCGGCCGCCGAGAATGCGCTTTTTTCGGGCCGTTTGCCTTTGACTTTTAATATAGTGGGAAATGAGGAAAGACCACTGTTTACTGAGTCTAAAAATGATTAGAGCGGAGAAGCCAAATCAGTTAAGACGCCACTTAAAGACATTCGACCTCAATCTCATTGATAAGCCGCTTGATTGTTTTTCAGCGAAAATGTGCCGAATATTGCCAATTGTCACAATCGTCCCGCTTTGTCAGTGTTATATCAGTAAACCAGTGAGCACTGTGGTGAATCAGCGAAAATAAAAACTTTCCTTCTGTCCAAAGACTTTTTTCCCCCCCTTCTATTCAGTTTTGTTTTTCGGTCAAATTTTTTGGCACGTTGTCCTGAAGAGTAAATGTTTCTAATCAATTTGAATTTGTTATTATTTACTGATTTTATTACATTTTATTTTTCAGTATCAAATGGTCAAAAATGTACCTTGAGTGTATTTTTACAGTTTGGATGTGACTTTTTTTTTTTTTTTTTTTTTAACTTCAGGCAAATTGATGCGCGTTAAGTCTTTTCTGTTACAAGCAACACAATGTTAAAAAAGTTATACTTTATTATAAGTTGATCTATGTTACTTTTTTTCTTTAATAGAAAAAAAAGGACACAATGTTAGGCTGAGGCGTACTTATAATAGTAATATAGACGAATGATACTATTTACAGTGGTGGCAGAGAGTTGGGGGGGGGCGCGAAACATTTACGTCTTCCTTGGGGGGGCGTAACAGAAAATAATTGAGAAGCACTGAGTTAACCCACGGTTCGGTTTGAACCTCTGTTTTGGGATCACGGTTTCGGTTTGCGTATATTTTTTTTTTTTTTAACTGCCTTTATTTTGCTTTTAAGAAAATGAAATAAACACTTAAAATGTAAACATTTTCAACTGTTAAAATGCCTCTTAGCTCTTTGGCTAGTGTAGTGACTTACTACTGAAGTACACACACAGTAGTAAAAAAGGTACTTGGCAAGGTAACTTGTGTTACCTTTCATGTTTTTTTTTTCATTAAAAACAAAAAACATAGTGACCTTTGCTATGTTTGGAGGTCATTTAATGTTGTGAATCAACCGTCAAAGATAAAATTACTCCCGTTTTTGCATTAGTTCCCTTCCGTCTACTTTCGGCATGTGAAAATTTGAAAAGTGTTTCATCCTTTAAAGATAGACTCAAGTCAAGATTTTGACGATTTAGGAGTATTTTAGATTAAAAAAAGTTACTTAGATTCGCTAGGAAGGTTCACTACAACAGAGCCTTTCTGAGAAGTTTACTGGTCTAAAATGGCGGCTGTTTACTAACGCTACCGAGTCTGTCATTTTGCATGTAGTTGTATATGCATGAGATATCTAGGCGTAGATTGTAGGCTGTCGGCTACAGTCAGGAAGTATAGACCCTACTCACATGACGTCACAACCACGCCGCCCCCGCGCCATATTGTCCGTCAACTCGTCGTGTTGACGCATTACCGCTACGTAAATTCCTCCTATTATGGCGTGTTTTTCTGCTCGTTAACATTAATAATCAAAATGGTGAAGGCGTGTGTGGCGGTCGGTTGCAATAACAGAGAAGATAGATGGAGAGACTTGAAGTTCTACCGTATTCCGAGAGACCCGGAGAGGAGAGCGAGATGGACTGCTGCAATTCGATGAGAAAACTGGACTCCAAACGATTACCACAGATTATGTAGTAGTCATTTTATATCTGGTAAGATGCATTTAATACATATTTAGAGGGTTTTGGGCTGACAACCACAATTAAGATCATTGCTAGGCTAATCGCCGACAACATACACTCAGACGTTGTGAATGAACTACCTGAAAATATATAATTATAAGGGGATAATAAGACAGTTGTCATACAATTAATTTACAATTTCACTATTGAGGTCAAAAGCCAAAAAATAAATTCAACTAGGGACGATCTGGAGTAGTGCTATCGCACTTCATATTTATTACATATTATATATGTATGTAGTGAGAGTGCTATCGCTAAACCATATAAACATTAAAAGCCCTAGCTCCATTGACAAATGACATGAAATACATTAGACTTGACAGTGGATGTTAGCAAGAACAAAAGATGAAAATTTCGAAACTCACCTTCCCGAGCACAAGATAGATTCCTGCCGAATTTTCGTGGACGAGGACCTGTTTCACCCAACCAGCAACGAAGTATTTATAAGCCTCCAAGCTCTTAAAGTTTTTCAAACTTTCGTGAGAATAGGCTGATTTTGTGTGGACAAGATAGTTGTAAATATCAGGGTAGCAGATGTCAGGCAGAGACGGCGAAGACAGTGGCTCAAAAAACGTCGATTTAGGCATCAAATATGGATCTGGCGAATGGATAAACTGAAGCTTTCCCACATAACGCCTTTTATGCAACGCATCCAATGAGTTTACAGCGTCAGATAACACCGGGGCTTCCGTGAATTGCTCTATAAATTGCACGACTAATTGAAACCATTGAGAATAGGGCTAAAAAATGATGGACAATATGGCGGCCGGATACAGCGACACGTCATTTTGTGACGTAGGTGAGTAGGGTCTATTGGAGCCACCTAGCCTAGCTTCGCGTTTGCTACAGCGTCACAACAAACACTCTTGCTTCTCCGTGTCTCTGACTTTTCTCGCGTCATTCAACCAACGTATTAACGCACATTGTCTCGTTGCCGAAACGGTGACAAAATCCGACAGGAAAAAAAAAATGCAAGAAAACATACATTATACACATACATTTTGAACGTAACGTACGGCGTACACATTTAAAAATCAGTGCTCACTTGTACAAATTACGCCGAGACTGTACAACTTGACAGGTATGAATTATTGTGGACCGTCACAGTTCGGTAGCAAGGGATGTCCAACTATCAGTTGTCAGGCCGAAACTATTTGCTCTAGCGAAATCATCTTCGATGGCTTTGCGTGCCATTTCATAAATGTCGGGGATTACGTTGTTGGAGAAATATGTCCGCGAGGGAACAATGTAACGCGGGCAAGCGTTGCAAATAAATTAACAAAGCCCGCCGTGTGTTTTCACTGATGTCATCTTCGGGTTTGTCCTGCTCTGAGAAAGTCATATCTGTGGGTGATGCCGGCTGAGGTGCCGAAGTCATGTTATAAGTGTTGCTATTAGCATAGGGAACAAGCGCTGAGCAATGCTTGCAAATTGTTTTTTTTTTTTTCTATATTTTCTCTCCCTCCGCATTGTAGTCCACGGGGAATCCGAAATGTTGCCACACTGTGGATTTGAAAGAAGCCGGTGCTTCCTCAAAATTCGGTCTCTCCACTCCTCCGTTCGCCATAGCTTTTTGTTTTCTTTTTTGTTTCACTTTTACTTCGCTCGTAAGCGAGAGAGGGCGTTACTCGGCTTCTATTACACAGGTGCTTGACAGCGATCGGACATTTACATGCGGGGCGGGAATTTCTCCACAGCTGTGCTTCACGTCACACACAGGCACACAAATCTCGACCAATTCATTCCACAAGCGTTCGGAATAAATTAATTGCAAAACCGAAAAGGCGCGGTTCATACAGGCGTATTGAACCGTACAGAGCGAACCGTACGGTTCGGCTTTGAACCGCAAACCGTTGCACTGCTAATAAAAACGCAATAAAATTGAAATGAGTAAAAACCGAAATACACTCTGGCCGCCAATAACACTCTATAGGTAGTATTTTCAGTAACTCATTGTCTGCCATTGAAGGCGCGAGACGTCTAATCGATTTCGACTGGAAGGGGCGAATGAACGAACGCTACCAATGGCGCTGAAACATGAGCGTTCATAGTCCTTCCAGTCAGAATTGATTGGACGTCGAGTGCCGTCAGTGGCAGCCAATGAGTGCCCTATAAAAGATTAACATTTCCCCTCTGGATCATACCCACTCACTCAAAACAAAATATGAGTTATAGATTTGTCTTCTTCTGTTGCCGCCGCTCTGTTTTGTCAACTCCGGCGGGCGGGTTTTTGATTAATAAAAGATAAGTGCCTTGGCGCAGGAAAAAAACGAAACGTGCGCGGTGGCAAATTCACGTCCAATCTCCGAGCCAAGTCCAGACAGAGAGGCCTCTCTGTTCACCCGCTCGCTATGAATCTGCCCTATCTCATTCCCCGCCGCTAATTCCAATTTAATTGCCAGTAGCCCGAAGCCTCCTCACTAGGAGTAACAAATGGTTTGATTCTGTAGACTTCATCAGACCGCATTTTAAATGCGACACAGTAACCTGGCGCGAATGCCAATGAAGCTTGGCGAGGAGCTCCTGTGTTTACTAATTATCCTTTTTCTTACTCCCAGCCACACTGCACAAGTTGTCTGATTAAATCGGATTTGTGGGGATTGGAAGGGGGAAGGGAGGGAGTCACGGCGGCAGCGGCGGGCTTGACGGGACGGATTGGACGGCGAACGCAGTCCGTCTTTGTAAATGATCCGCGAGCCGGCGCGGCGAGACGAGGGCGGCCATGTCGCAGTGAATCATGTTAAAAGGCCTCTGTCGCCGTTCCTCACGCTGACGTTAATTCTCAGCGTGCATCCTTTATGATCTTTACTGTCTGATGGGCGGCGGGCGAGAAGCACACAAACACGGGCGACGTTTCGGAATTTATATCCACTGCAGTACAGCGGGGGTGGGGAGTTGCTTGCAGGCGGGAATCTATTTAACATCAGGGAAAACTTTTTAGCTTGGAAGAAAACCGATTTTACCCACTGTGTGATTGTATTTACACCAAACAAGTGGTAAAATGTAGAAAACAATGGCGGGAAAATAATTGGGGCCGACATAAGGCGCGACGCAACCAAACCGGACAATCGGGAGCAAATTAAAGTCTGTGATTCACGCCCACACACCTGCTGACTGACCCTTGCGCACGTATACCACTGGAGACTTTTTAATTTAACAATAAAAACATGGTGTGATTGTCAAGGAAGAAGCAGTTTGCCCAGGCAGCTGTAGCTTTATTATACTGTAAGTTAAATAAACACATGCATTTCAGCAACAAAGACGACACCTTGAGCTTTTTAGCAACAAATTGTTAAGTATCATTGTGCAACATTGAATATTTACTGTGTGCAAAGTACTAACTACAGGTTAGTGTGTCCATCTAGATTTCAGCTCTATTTTATATATAATAGTACAACTGTAGCAGTGACTGCAGGTGGCACAGTGAAAGAGCATGTCCACCTCATAGTTCTGGAATCAAGGGTTCAATCCCGGGCTTCCTGTGTGGAGTTTGCATTTTCTCCCTGTTCCTGCTTAGGTTTTCTCTGGGTTTCACTCCGGTTTCACCCCACATCCCAAAAACCTGCTTGGTATGCTGTTTGAAGACTATAAATTGTCTGTATAGGTATGAGTGTGCCCTGCGATTGGCTGGCAACCGTTTCAGGGTGTACAGCGCCTACTGCCCATAGTTAGTTGGTATTGCCTCCAGCACCCTCCATGACCATTGTGAGGATAAGCAGCTCGGAATATGGATGAAGGAATGAATGAACTGTAGCTGCTTGCTAGCTTGCCATATATACTACTACTGTAAATACAATATGGACCAAAGCAATTTGACACATCAGGGTTTTTACAGTAATGATAAATAATGAACATGAATAGGACGAAAGAACAGTAGGATCTCTAAATATAGTATGTTAAAAGCCAAGGCAGGGCTCCAGACTGCGACCAAATGGTCGCATTTTGCAACTAAAATTAGCCAGTGCGAGTATTTCATCTCCTTGCACGTGCGCGACCAATAACATTGCGAGTTTTTGGTTGTTTGTTTGTTTGTTTGGTTGGTTTTGTTGCTGACATACTCCTTCACGGTTAAATTCGCTAGTTGGCATTAATGTAACAAGCTGGTTTGTCAAGGGAATATACAACAGAAGAAAAGGACTTCGAGGAGAGCAACACACACGAAAAAAACCTATGCATGCATTCATTTTCAGTAGATTGGACTATTGCAACGTTATATTTACAGGTCTTGATAAGAAATCAGTCAGGAAGCTGCAGCTAGTACAGAATGCTGCTGCCAGAGTCCTTACAAATACAACAAAACAGGACCACATTACACCAGTTTTGAAATCGTTACACTGGGTTCCAGTGACTCAAAGGATAGACGATAAAATCCTACTGCTCGTCTACAAAACACTTAATGGCCTTGGATCAAAATACATGCTTGATTTGTATACTATGAAGCATCTAGACCTCTAAGGTCGTCTGGAACCGGTCTCCTGTATGTTCCAAGAACAAGAACCAAGAAGGGTGAAGCAGCATTTAGTTATTATGCTCCTCACCTCTGGAACAAGTTACCTGAAGGTCTGAATTGTGCTCAAATTGTTAGCTCCTTTAAATCAGGGCTAAAAAAAAATGCTTTCGTTTATCACAGACTATCCATAACTCTCTATATGTTTCAAATTTCAATCTATTTGCTTTTTATCCATTTTATGTATAATTTTTTAGGGGTGTCAAACGATTAAAATTTTTAATCGAGTTAATTACAGCTTAAAAATTAATTAATCGTAATTAATCACAATTAATCGCAATTCAAACCATCTATAAAATATGCCATATTTTTCTGTAAATTATTGTTGGAATGGAAAGATAAGACACAAGATGGATATATACATTCAACATACGGTACATAAGTACTGTATTTGTTTATTATAACAATAAATTAACAAGATGGCATTACCATTATTAACATTCTGTAAAAGCGATCCATGGTTAGAAAGACTTGTAGTTCTTAAAAGATAAATGTTAGTACAAGTTATAGAAATTTTATATTAAAACCCCTCTTAATGTTTTCGTTTTAATAAAATTTGTAAAATTTTCAATCAAAAAATAAACTAGTAGCCCGCCATTGTTGATGTCATAAATAACTTAAACAATGCTCATGGGTACTGAAGCCTATAAAATCAGTTGCACCCAAGCGCCAGCAGAGGGCAATAAAACTCCGAAAAACACAACAAGTACACATTTCACTTTGCTGTCATTTTAATCTGTTTGAGCAGGGCATTTGTGCGTTAATTGCGTCAAATATTTTAACGTGATTAATTTCAAAAATGAATTACCGCCCGTTAACGCGATAATTTTGACAGCCCTAATAATTTCCTGTTTCAATTGTCTTTGTTTTAACTTTCTTTTGATTTAATGTGATTTGTATGAATCCTTTTATCTCTGCTCGTGGATCTTCATGTGATGTCAAGCACATAAATTTGCATTGCCTAAAAAAAAAAAATTCCATGTTAACCTAATTTCTAAGGGTATACTGTTGATGTCAAAACTGAAATTTTAAGTTAGGGTCAAGTTAGGGTCTACTATGCTCCTAGTAAAAGACTAGACCTGCAAGGAACTAACGCATTGGCTCCCATTGATGCTGATAAACGTCCAATCTATTTTGACTGGGAGGGCTAGCACTGTAGTAACACTACCGTAATTTCCATAACAACGGTCATAACAAGGATCTACTGGTGTGACCAAATTACGAGGACTCGCTGTCAACCTGACGGTCGGCGGAGTCACCATATGGCCGTGATGACATTATCTTCGGGTAATTAATATGGCATCTCGCCTGGCATCTGGTGGCATTAATCTCGCCGGCCATCGTTCATCTTCCGGCATCGCCGTTCAACCCGCCGGCCCCTCCCTCCTTCCCTGATGTTGAATTATTGCCAGGCAAGGAGAGGAAAAACAACAACAGTAGACTTTTCTTAGATTTGCTGCATGTGAATGTTTGTTTCTCCAAGGACTCGCATGAGAGATTGTGTTTAGATGTTCTATATAAAACATGCAGAGGGACTCTGTGTTTATTGTTGTTTACAATGCTACTTAGCAGGGATTACGGCTTTTTCTTTAAGTAGCTGTTAAACACAGATCACATTTACTTCAGCAATAAAATGTCCAATTAGATTGGTTTCACTAATTTATGCTGCACGCTGTCCACATTCCAGCTTATTTAAAAGTAATCATGTCTTATACTGCCCGTGATTAGCATACAATTAATTGCTGGGTTTGGGAATGCAGTTTTTGCACGCATTTATAAGCGAAACTTTTATTGCGATTATCTCTAAATGGCATGGCGTCATACTGACAGCTATTTCTAATATTTTTATACACTCAAAGGACTCGTGAGTAACGGACTCCCCACTAATAATATTCAGAATTGCATAGATTATATTTTAATTAATGTTTCCCCTGAATATACCACTAACTGTGATGTCAAATTATTTTTCATATCATCTTTTGAGTCATTTCCTAACATTACACTTAAAATTAAATGGCTTGAAGATGAAAAGGCACCGAAAGTGATGCTTCATCAACTCACTGCTTCACAACCAACCATTTGCTGCTTCTGTTTTTGACTTAGTGTATCAGTTGGCGGGAGACGGGGATCAGGGCCGATCCATAGGGGGCCTATTTTCAAAAACTTCAAATATTCAAATTTTTCCAAAACCAAAGCCGCTAGCGACCTAAAACCAAAACAGGCACCTCCCTTAGGCATACATGAATCTCCATGAGTAGCAACTTCAAAAAATTCAAAGTCGTTCCTAATAAAATCCTAGTTAATTATTTTTTATACAAGTATAACAAAACTTGAAATGGCTTTAAAATTGGCAATTTTTTACTCTAGATGCACAAAAATCACCAAATGCAGAGGTATTTTCAGCTTCTGCCCAAAATAGCAACTTATTTTTCTTTTATTTAGTGCAAGTTTTCAACAGCTAATAAATAAATCAATTTTCACATCAGAAACTTAATACTTAAGGAAAGCATGCAGAATCATCTTAATTTTACTCAACAAGAGCAAATTTTCCATTTTTCTAAACACATTCACAACTTAATTAGGATGAATCCGATGTTACTATTGCCTCAGCTCAGAGGCACGTCTTCTCGGCTATCTGGCCCTGGTTGTTTTTAGATTGAAATGTTGCATAAAATAAAACATGTGGAAAAAAAAGTTGTTGTATGGACACAAAAATTTCTCATGAGCTTTTTTTTGCCAAAAAACGGGCAGTTGGCCGAAAATTACCTGATCGTTTGAATGTAAACTTACGCTACTGGGTATGGATACAACATGGTGGCCATCTAAAAAACGGGCAATTATCATTCATTTTACGTAATTATTTCGAGCTAAAGTTACGCTTATTTTTTCTTTTATTTATATGTTTTATTTTTTTCAAACGCTATTTTTTTTTCCATTCATTTCATTTTTTCTCAATGTTTCAAAGTGCATACATGAGACTATTTTATATAATAATTACCTTGAATCCTCGACCAAATCACTCTTGAGACACTCCTGCCTGCTTCTATGCAGTAAAACTTTAGTCCTTTTTTCACCTAAATCTGGCGTTTGAACGCATTGTGTGTTTATCACAGTGAAAGCCAAATGCTTTGCCTGGGTCGGCCCCCAACGGGAACGCACGGCGCAATGTTTGTGGGAGCTGTCTTGTCAACTGATGGTGACGTCTATGTCCGTACTATCCCCAGTAATTACTTTCAAACGTTACCTTTTCTCATTTTCTGCTCTTTTTCAAACACCAAAAGATACCACAAAATCCCTCAGTCACTGACAGCCCAGGTAACAGAATATGTGTCGTGGTAGTTAGTAAAAGAAAGAAATTGATAATGAAAACACTCATTGATGGCAATAGACGTCCAATCCATTTGGACTGTTTCATTTGCCCCTCCCAATACAAATAAATTGGACTTTTGCCGTCAATGGCGGCCAAAGAGTTAATAGGGCATTACTCCAACCAAGGAAACCAATGTGAATTGATGCTGGCCGGATTTTGCCCACCTGCTGTCAACTTCCATTGGGAAGTATTCCTCTCCATTACTGCCCTCCGTCCACCTCCCACTTAAATAACAGCAGCCCTGCCACTCCACTCGCCACCATTAAGGATGCGCCGGCACCACCGTGGCCAGGCAGGGGCCCCGGCTTCTTTATAAATAGACGCGGGAGACAGAGCGAGAGGCTGGTTAGGGGAGCTAAATTATTCCAAAACAGCCGAACAGGACCGAGACTAAAAAACACACACCATCTACACACAGACGTCGCCAGCTCCAGTGCTTCCTCTCAGGTGTCACTTCAGGCTGACTCAATTTTACACTGTAATGGACCTTCTGGGTCAACTACTTTTCTCCCGTCTTTTCTTCTTTTATCTCTCCACCGCTCTCTTCATCCATCAGAGGCAGACAACGCACAAAGTACTCCATAGCAGACAGTATGGTTTGTAGCACTTAATTTTCTCTAATCAAGGTGTGTACTGCAGTTCAGTGAACCCTACTTTGCCCAAATACAGTCTCTGATTCATGCCAAAAAGTGTCGCGGTTTGTTCACAGGCTTGCACCTGAACATCCTCCCCTCAGTTTGAGGGGCATGAAGGCCATGCATTTGTGCAAGAGGGACTTTATGCTATTGTAAACTGGCATCTGATAATCCAATAATTAACGTTCGCCTTTCTTTGATTACACACATAAAAGGAAATCAAGTAATAAAAGTCTTGTTTATGAGGTGTTTTTCTGCACAAGTGATCAGAGCGTTTCACTTCTCCTGCTCTTAAAGTGAATTGAAGTACAACAGAATTTCTTTTGATGCAATTTAAACCCACCAACACCCTGCTCCACCCCAAGGAAACAATCCAGAGAACCAACCTTAACTATGTTGTCTACATTGTCGAGCTGTCAAAATTGACTCATTCACTGCCACTGACAGCAAGAGACATTAAAGCGGAAATGTGAACTAAGGTTGGCCAACCATGTTTTTGAATAATATCAATGGCTAAACAATTATAAGCATATTTTCATTATTTTTTTAACACAACCCTTCCAGATTCTTTGTTTAACCCATAGCAACGCCCTTGACAACGAAAATGCTTTTCTCCGGCAATCTTCGGAAATCACCTCACACCGAGAAGTGCGAGGGAAGTCCGCCATAGAACAGTATTGTTTGTTGCATTGCTTCTCGGTAAGATGCCACGGCGGTGTGTGGCAGTGTTTTGTTCTCACTCAAACGAAAAGTTGTATGAGTGGCCAAAGGATAGCAGGGCACGTAAATGGACATCTTTCTTTCGCACGAAGCAAATTAATTTCACGCCATCATCGAGTAGTGTTCTCTGCAGCAAACACTTCGAAGATGCCTGCTTCCTCAACCGGTCTGCTTATGATCAAGGATTTGCCAAAAAGTAAGTGTGATTTTTGGATAGATGACTGATGACTATGTCAAAGCAGAGCTGCCAACTGTTGTGGAATGAACAGTATAAGCTAGTGACGTTAGCCGAAAGTTAATTCGTGGCAATCCCCGATCATAGTTGTTGTTGCGTTCGCTAGGTTAAGCGTTTTTAAATTGTGCGTCATCTACGATCTTGTCCGAAAGGGTTAATCCACTGTCAATCGGGAAAGGGGTGTGTATGTGCATATAAGCGGATCGGCGCCGCGGTAATTCACGGTCACGTTGCCATAAGAGACACACATTACCGGTGAGTTTGTGGACATTTATTTGTATTTGTATTATGTATTTCCACCTTCATGCTTCAAGCATTGCATTGCATTTGTACGGTTCGGCGTTTCTTTCACGGTGATCGCTTGACAACCTTCTAGTTTGTGTTTTACGTACGAGAGCCGCTGACTGGTGACAACAACAAGCGTGTTGGTTTTAATGTCTGGCAGTGGTTCAGCGAGCGCCCAGGTCACGCAGTGAATCATGGGAAATGTAGTCTCGGGACAACACTGAAGTAGTGCTTTGTAATCTGTTCGCTTGTGTGAAAAAACTACATTTCCTCACGCCATTAGACGCTACTTCCTGCCGAGGGCCCTGAGCTGTGTTCGTACTGTTAGTTCCATGTGTTAATAAAGAAACAAAGTTGTCAGCACGTCGTGTGTTCGATACATTTGTAAACAAAAAGCTCATAACAAGACACTATGCACGATCCGTTTAAGAGACACTGGAGTAGTAGGAGACGAGGAGGAGATCAGCGAGAAGCAAAACTTCGCGGTCGAATGTGGCGGCAGTCCGCTATTATTTTGTTTTCTTATTGTTGCCACAATAAAGTGGAGAAAGCCATCAACGACTCATCTCCTTCTTTCCCCCCAACGTTTTTATATTATTATTTTATATGCACGAGCGCTGCCGGATCTGCCAAAATGAACATGAAGTCTGATTATTATTTTTTTTAAACAATGTCATCAGATAGACAAAAACATAAAATTGTGTGCAAATGCCTGCATCTTCAAATAATGAAAATAATAACAGCCTATATCTTACCAATCTTGTAATCTCGTTGGGTCTTGTATCCATTCCATGTCAGGTAGTCTAGGCACATTGTTTGCATCCTGATTAGCGTCTGGCTCATACATGTTAGGTCCAACATAAAATTCCAACCTCCTCTTCTTCCTCCAACTCTTCAAAAACTTGGATCTCATCCCTTGCGCTCGATCTATCGCTTATATCGCTGTTTGAATCATTGTTTGAAGGGCTTTGTATGGCGGCCGTATGTATGGAGCTGCCATCGCTTTTCCTAGTGTGACGTATCATTTCCGGGTTCGTCCCCTTTCAGGCTCGAACTTCGGAAACGTGATTATTTTGTCAAATATACAACTAATAAATTATTTTTTTCATGCTTTATTTGTTGGACAATGTTTAATTACTTTAATTGTGACCCTATTTGGCATGTTATGAAATTACTTCACATTTCTGCTTTAAATCGTTGCCTGCCATTGGCGTCGACACAATTCCTTTAAAATGAGAGGACTGACTTCGAATGCTCATGGTTAAGTGCCATTGACAGTGCAAGTTTCAGTGCCTATGATAACACTGCATGCCTAATCTTTGCACTTTTTTTTTTTTTTTTTTTGCAGTTTGTTAACTTTCACCCTAAGGCAGTACTTCTCAAATAGTGGGGCACGTCCCCCCAGGGGGGCGCAGAGCGATGCCAGGGGTGGCGCATGTGACCTCAGGGAACATGCTTTTTTTTTTTGCCGTACTGAAATAAAGTGTACTTGCACATCCACTCAGTGGGTGGCAGTGGCGCTCTCATTTTCAAAGTGCGCGCAGTATTTTTGAAGTAAGCAAGAGCACACAGAAGAGAGATATGAAGAGCTGTGCGCCGTTTTCGAAAGCCGTTTTCCGGCCGGACTCACGCAGCGACCCCACTGTCTTCTCCGGTTCTCACGTGTCCGCCCGAGAAGTGCCATTTTCGGCTTGGGATCGTCACGACGACCGCCCTCACCTACGGTTCTCCCTCGGCCGCCGAGAATGCGCTTTTTTCGGGCCGTTTGCCTTTTGGCTTTGACATTTAATACAGTGGTAGATGAGGAAAGACCACTGTTACTGTGTCTAAAAATGATAATAGCGGACAGCCGGAAGCCAAATCAATTAAGAGGCCACTTAAAGACATTAGACCCCAATCTCATTGATAAGCCGCTTGGTTGTTTTTCAGCGAAAACGTGCCGAATATTGCCAACAATCGTCCCACTTTGTCAGTGTTATATCAGTAAACCAGTGAGCACTGTTAGCACGCTCAGTGCAAAATAACCCCACACCTTTGCAAACTGGAGGTGATACTGTGAGCAGCGAGCAGCGAAAATAAAAACTGTCCGTCTGTCCAAAGACACTTTTTTTTTTTTCTTCTATTCAGTTTTGTTTTTTCGGTCAAATTTTTTGGCATATTGTCCTCGTGACTTAATGTTTCTAATCAATTTGAATTTGTTATTATTTACTGATTTTATTTTTCAGTATGAAATGGTCAAAAATACACCTTGAGTATATTTTTACAGTTTGGATGTGACTTTTTTTTTTTTTTTTAATTCAGGCAAATTGATGCGCGTTAAGTCTTTTCTGTTACAAACAAAACAATGTTGATAAAGTTATACTTTATAAGTTGATCTCTGTTATTTTCTCTAATAGAAAAAAGGACACAATGTGAGGCAGAGGCATACTTATAATAGTAATATTATATACAAATGATACTATTTACAGTGGCGGAAGAGTTTGGGGGGGCGCGAAACATTTACGTCTTCCTTGGGGGGACGTAACAGAAAATAATTGAGAAGCACTGCCCTAAGGTAATCGCCAGGGGTGGGTAGAGTAGCCAAAAATTTTACTTAAATAAGAGTAGTGTTGCTTCAAAATAATAGTAATCAAGTAAAAGTAGTCATCCAAAAACTGTACCCAAGTACAAGTAAAAAAAAAAGGTGGTGAAAAGAATACTCAAGTAATGACTAACATTGGGAGTAACTGCTTACAATTTTTTATTTATTTATTTTTTTTTTTTTTTTTAAACAATAGTATTTTTTTCTTGGCACAGCTTTTCTATATCAACTGTTACTGTTATACTGTACAATAACCCATCACATAACCACATTAAGCCAGAGACATTTAAAAAAAAAATCATTGAATTCCATGGAGAGGAAAAAATTCAAGAAATTAAGCATTATTCGAGCACGAGTGTCCTCTCGTGGAGAAAATAGAAAAATTAAAAGGATCATATCTTCAGTTTTCCATGGTCAATCGGTGCCAAATAAAAACTGGGAGAGATGTTAAAATCTGCGCTTTCGAGTCATGTTGAGGGCAGCGCTTTATGTCAAATACTTAATTTTATACCTTGCTTGAAAGATACATCGTGATTGTACTGGCCGGCGTGATCATAGAATGGCAAGCTTGTGTCTGATTGGTAGAATGGAGTCGTGTGATTATTGTTGTAACATCTCATTGGTGAAACTGTTAGAGCTATTGTTGGCATCGCTGGCAAAAAAAAAAGTAAAAGTAAAATCTCATGTGTAGAACAAAGAAGAAAAATATGACGACTAGAGTAGCCCAAAGTAACAGAGTAAGAGTAGCATTTCTTCTTCACAAATCTACTCAAGTACAATTAAGAAGTCTGGCTGAGTAAAACTACTTTAAGTTATTCAAGTAAATCTAACTAAGTAAATGTAACACGTTACTACCCACCTCTGGTAATTGCGGACTATTCCATAAACACAGGCAACGTAAGGCAAATATATTTGTATTCGGGGTCGGAACCTCACGATACAATACAATTCGCGATACAAGGTTCACGATAACGATCTCACGATATGGTGATACAACAATTATCGATACATAGGTCAGGAAATCGTTCTAGCTTATTGTACACAACAACTAATCAAACACAAAAACTAGCTATTTTCATCTTTCTGCTGTGAACTGGACTTTATCACTCGTAGACATCCAATCCATTTGAAGTGGGAGGGATGGCAGCAAATGAACAATCATTCACTGCAATCCCCCCACATCAAACAGATTGGCCATCTATGGCCATCAGCGATAGCCAATGGTTAGCCATGAGTTATATTTGGGGCACTTCATGTCATTTTTGTTGATTTTCAGTTACTTCATTTTGGGGCATTTACAGGTCTTTTCCTGTTGATTTTGGGTTACTGAAAAGGAAGTGACTCAGGAATGTCCTCAAATCAATAGGAAGTGACTCAAAGTCAACAGGAAGTAACCTGTAAATGCCCTACAATGAACAGGAAGGGATCGGTAAATGTCCACAAAAGACTGGCTATTAATGCTCTGGTTTCAGTGTCATTGACGGTGCTAGACTTCCAGTCAAAATAAATTGGATGTCTAGCGCCGTCCAAAGCATCCAGTGAGGTAGCATAGACACTATTCTAATGGAAGTTTCTGGGAGCAACCCGTTTTTTTTTTTTTTTTTAAACATTGACATTGTTTCAAAACGATATATCGATTCTTGGTGGGAGTATATCGATAACCTTTTGAGCTACAAAGTATTGCGATATCACCTTTTCGATATATTGTCACACCCCTAATTTTTAAGCGCAATTCGACTAAAGTTAATTCAAAGGGCTTTACATCAGTGGTCCCCAACATTTTTTGCACCACGGACCGGTGTAATATGGGCCTTTTTTTCACGGACTGGCAATGTGTGGCAAAAGACAGAAATATAATATATAAATACGAAAATGGCATAGTAAATATAAAATAACACGATGGGACTAAAAATGAATATTAAGTGCAGGGAAAATATCACTCACCATACACTGAATCAACCATTTTTTTAACAACGCCCTCTCCTAAAACGAGACTGCAAATATCCATGGTTGCAAGGATAATGAGGTTTCTTGGCTTTAGAAATACGGTTCGCCATGAGGTATGATGCGTTCAGTGCATTCGCTTTTGTTGTCTCGTTTTCTAGCTTTCAGCCACATATTATGCAGAATGGACTTGGTTGTAGGCTCCTCTTCTGGTTCAGCAGGTGGCCTTTTCCCTGAGAAAAAGAAGCTGTCCAAAGACGTCGCCGCCTGCAGCACACAGTCAACAGCAGCTAAAGTTACTGTTTACATTGACTGGCCCTGGGGTGCTATAGGTCTACAAACACACCAGTAGTTGCGACCAACCATCAGATGGCGACCCACACTCGGATTAGTCTATAGAGTAGACAGGAATATTGATGCGTCAAGGCCAAAGTCACAGGCCAGATTGCGGTCTTTAACAAATGATTAACTATTACTCTGTGACCTGGTAGCAAATGCGCCACGTACCGGTACCGGTCGGCAGCCCGGTGGTTGGGGTTGTTTTACATCACATGAAAAGACGCAATGAAAAAATAGAAACACAAACGGAAATAAAATGATACATAAAAATCGCATAAAATCAATAAGACAGTTGAAAACAATTCAACCAGGAAATAGAAATATTTGAATGAAAAGCAAAAGTCGTACAATTGGGAATTTGAACAAAAGGGGCGGTTATTAATGGCCCTGATTTTTAAGGTGCTAACTGTTTGAGCACCCCTCAGATCTTCAGGTTATTTGTTACAGTGGTGAGGAGCATAACCGAGTGCTGCCTTACCCTGCTTGGTTCTTGATCTTGGAACATACACCAGACTGGTTCCAGACGGCGGTCTAGATAGAGGTCAAAGAAATGATGAATAATATTATGACTTTAATCTTGTAACAAAACGACTTTTCTTGTGATATTACGACTTTAATCTCGTAATATTCTTTTTGTGGCCCTAATACTCAGTCAGAGTGATGATGCAGGCAATGATAAACATTTTTAAAGGTGGGCCCTCAATTACTTGCGGTTTTTCACTATTCGCAGCCGCGCTCACTTTCAGTTTACTGTACGCGTAATAAAAAGAGACATACTCCCGCTTACGCCCGTCTTCCTACCACAGTCTCCATTCGCCAGATTGTAATTGATCCGAGAAGGAGGCCGACATTCACCCGCCGCAGCCGCACTGGTTATGAACATGAGGCGGCGTGGCTCTCTTCATAGATTTTTAAATTAGCGTCAGCTTGGCCCCAAAGATGCGTTATTGACTGATGAAATAGAATCTGGCTTCCAAACACTCCCAAGTCCTTCCCTAGAGTTTCTGGTAATTGAAAAAGTGTAAAGGCAAGTGTGTTCAACTGTTAGTGTGTGTTTGCGTTTGTGATGTGTTTGTCTGCTTGCAGCTGCGTGCTCTTTATCTCAGCTTGAGAGAGAAAGCCAGGGAGGGAGAAACAGTCAAGACAGGATTGAAGTATTGCATAGAAGATCTTTATCTCGGTGCAAACACCCACACCGAATGTGTTGTGTGCAAGGCTTTTTCATCGCCTGAATATAGTACAGTACGCAGTCAGGGTTCGAAAATATGCCCGCATGTTCCATTTAGTCAACATAACACGCAGCCATGAAGCAGACTCAAGTGGTGTGGATGTGCTGACATGAAAATAGCAGCGGCATTAATTAATGTTCATTTGGTTTTAGAATAATATCATGAAGATTTATTTGCTTGGAACATGATTTTACATTAAGGGCGATAGACATCCAGTCCATTCGAACTGGGAGGGATGGCAGCGGATAAACATTCAACCCTCCTGATAGATTGTTATAGTGTTAAACTAATTTCATTTTACAGCAGATAACAATTTTTTTCTGTAGTAAAAATCAGAGAATATTTACTCATTGCTTTTTGCCCTTCCTTTTTTATTTAAGGTTAAAATTTGAATTCAAAAAGAAAATTTGCCCGAAGACCGATAACCAATACACCGATATTGTCCAACTCCAAAATTCAATACAGATATGAAACCGACACTGATGTATGCGGTTGTGTACTTAACACATTATGGCTAATTTCATTGTAATGCTTTACTAATGATAAATGTAACAACTTCAAGGTTTTCCGAAGAAACATTCTGTGAAAAATAAGAGAACAACTTCAACTGAAGTTACGGAAAAAGTGCCTATATTCCACCACTACTGTATATTTATTGTTGAAATCAAAATAGTGCAAACATTTGTTTTTTGGATCTAGTGGAAAGTGCCAATAAGGCACTTATTCTTTCTTCAATTTGTGTGTGGGTATGCAAATTGACAGATTGCGAACAAATCTGGCTCTAAAGAGAAGTCAGACGCTGGAGTAAAGTTGAATTAACTTTCATCTTTCTCTTGAAGAGAGCACTGATACTTTTTTGTGAAACTAAAACAACAAGATGTATGAATAATATAAAACAAAGTCACAAATAAAGCAAAGTATCCACTACATTTCAGTTTGAATCGTGACTGAAACTCAAACAACAAGATATATGAATAATATGAAATAAAGCCACAAATAAAGCAAAGTATACAATACGTGTCAGTTTGAATCCCAACTGGTAGTACAGCTTGCAAGCAATGAAATAATATTACCACAAATGCAAACAAAACGAAATACAGCGATCCCTCGCTACTTCACGCTTCAAACTTCGCGCCCTCAGTCCATCACAGATTTTTTTTCCCAATTAAAGAATGAATTAAAAAAATACATATGAGCTGTCCTGATCCGATCAGGTAGTCACCCTCTCCCTCCTACTGCTTTTCTTGGTCTGGCAGTGCACTGGAGTTGCTTATTACAGTTAACGATGATTGACAGACGTTAAGATATGATCTTGCCATGGATGCTTGGAAGCCCCAACTTCAAAGCGCCGCATGCGTCAATCATTGTTTAGCTTGTTAAACAGTTGCTGTGGCAACTCCTTGTGTGTAAGTGAGCAGCTTGAGCGGATTTGTGTGGACTCGCTTAATGAAGCATTTAATAAAGACAAGCATTTTTCTACTTTATTCTTGTTTTAAAATAATCCGGTGAGACAGTAACATGTTTAAAACTTTTTATAATCATTACATTTGAAGTGCATAAAATTCATTTATCAAAATATACATAGATCAAAGTTTGCTTTTTTTAATTATACTTTGGGGGGGGGGGGATCACGTCTTATATGTATCTATTTCCAATGCCAAATCTGAATAAATACATTGAACACACACAAAAAGTTTTTTTTTTTTGGGGGGGGCACTACTTTGCTGCTTTTCCCTTATCGCCATTATCTGCAATACTCGAGGGATCACTGTATACACGCAACGCTCATGAATATAAAGTGAAGAATATAACCTACAAGCGATGCTTGTTTAGGGCACAAACAAGATGATAAGATGCAAGAACTGCTATGGTACACGAGCTGCAGACGTTAGGGTGTCCATTTAGCATCCTGTATTCGCAATGAGCTTGTGTGTCGACATCTGATTACGTCCGCAGAAAGTGGTGAAACTTTTCTAAACTAATTACACCTAAGCGCCAGCATGGGGCGCCAAAACACCAGAACCACAGGCAGACAATATGTGGACACAACAGCGCTGCCATAGGCATATTGGCCCAAAACCGATAATGAAAAACTGAAGGCGATATTCTTCTATCGATAATATCAGAAGAGTTTAAAGAAAAGTTATTCAACCTTTTTTGTTTTGATTTAAAAAGACAAAGCATAAATACAATATTTGTTTTTCCTAATTGTTTATTTTTTAATAAATAATTAATAAAATAGATACGTAAGAGTTCCGAAAAATTTCAAAGAATATTTACTATTTTTCCTTTGTTATGATAATACAAACACAAATGTTAATAAATAAACCCTCCCAGTTCCAATGGATTGGACAAATAGTGCTATCAATGGCAGCCAATGAGTTAATAAGATATCAAAATACTGCAATGTCATTATTATCGAATGACATATTTTTTCAGGGGTTACAGTGAAACTCTTTCTCAAATATGAGTTATAAATGAAAACAAATAATCAACAAACATGTTTTTGTGTGCGCAGGTTCAGACATGGCCATCTTCTGCCTGCTGTGCGGCAAGCGTTTCCAGACCCAGACAGCGTTGCAGCAGCACATGGAGGTCCACGCTGGCGTGCGTAGCTACATCTGCAGCGAATGCAACCGGACCTTCCCGAGCCACACGGCACTCAAACGTCACTTGCGCTCGCATACAGGTCAGTAAATGGCACTCAGTGGCCTCACTCGGTATCTGTATCGATACAGCCACCAAGACGGCCTACCCAAGATGGCTGCCAGCTATTTTTTTTTTTTTTTTTTTTTTTTTTTTTTTTTTTTTTTGGGTGTATGTGTGTGTATTTTATCAAATAAATGTATCAAATGGTATCGGCCGATACCATTCAGCCGAGTATCTGTATCGGGAGCCAAAAATGGTATTGGCTCTACACTTCATATGTGCAACAAGCTTGCATCATCCTGCATGCTTGATTATATTATTTTGGATTCCCTTTTGTGGGCTGTTGACACTTCAAAGTGAAACATCTGATGATTAAAAGCGCAACGAGGATTTGTCCTGACAAAACGGGATGTTTAGCGCTGTTAGTCACGGGGATCACAAGTTTTATTTCAGGCATTTTGTTAATTAACGCCTAAGTAACAACATTTCAAGATGTTCTAATGTCAATGGAACACAGCAGTTATTCTAAATGTACAAATAAAATCTAGATTAAGCCCTGCAAAAATAGAAACATGGCTTCATTTGGAAATTTCTGCTTTGCTCAATTGTTGACAGTTTATATTTTTTAAAAGGGCTGTTTGGATTGTTTTTTTGTTTTTGTTTTTTAATCAAAATAGACGGCAGGGTTGGTAATCTGTATCTACTGCATGGATGATCTATACTGTATATTTCTGCGGTCTTTTTTTTTTTTTTTAAATCAAATTACGAATAAAAAGCAGACAGACAAAAAGACACAGCACTATTTGGGGACTTTTTTTAAAAAAATATTTTTTCACCATTTAAATGCATTAAACAGTTTTTCTACTGTTTTGTATTGAAATGCAATTTAATGCATATTAAAATCCTTTCGAATTAAAAAGATAAATACGTTTTTGGGACGAATATTGCCCTGCTATCAAAATGCTATTAATCAAATAAGTACAAAGCTTTTAATTAATTAGGCTATTTTTTACAATTGAGTCACAATTAAAAAGACATTATTTACTGTTTTTCAGGTGTTGGTTCATGTTAATTCACATAGTTTTTTTTTTTTTTTTTTTTTTAATTGTATAAGAAAAAGAAAAAAAAGAATAATTCTGAAGTCAAATATTGCTATGCGGTTCAAATGTGATTAAACAAGATTATTTACATTATTTATTGTTTTTAATGCAATAATAATGTTTAAATAATTAATAAATAAATAAAATTAATATATACTGCATAAGTTTTAAATAAATAAGAGAATACCTACGATTACCTCATTGTCAGCCTGTGGCATTCCTAGCCTACATGGTGCCCTGGGCGACAAGATGCTTTGGCAGGAAAGAAAAAAAAAACTCACTAAAAAAAAACAACAACAGCTGACCCACAAAATACAGCGCATGAAGTGTACTTATTACAACCCAACAACCAAAACAGTATTTGTTATCAAACAAAAAGTGCACAACAATGTTTGCAAGAGATTATTAATTTAACATTACAAACATTACTAAAACATTGTAGAAATGATATAAAAAGTGTAGAAGACTCTTCTTGTGACTAGTTGGCTCAGATGTGTTGACCACTACAGGGAGAGCGCACAAGAGATGAACTCAAATACTTTATTAGGCTCACGTGCAGGTTTGCATACATGTACACACATTTAATATCAGGTGAATAGCATACAGACATACAATAAACATTTAAAGACCCTTTCCTTTATTTAACATTAAACCACATCATTTTAACTGTAGACCAACTGCAGTGAACCTTTGCGTGCTATCTCCCTTCAATCCACTACATTCACTGCTCACATTAATTTTTTTGATATGATGCTAACAGTCGTAGCAGATAAAAACTACCTAACTACTATGAAATTACGAGTGTGAACGATTGTCAAAAACTGACACGAAAACAATTTTAACACAACTATTCCTCCACCTAGCATTGTGAGAAATGTTCACAATTTACTGTATGTGCAGTGGCTTTAATTCACTTTACAAGGCATACTCACATCATCATTGAAAGAACCGGCATTTGAACCGGGAAACGCAGAACCGGAAATGGACGAGCAGTTTCCAAAATAAAAGTGTCGCTCTAAATGGAAAGTAAATTAATTAAATGGCTAAAGACTTGAAGATTTCTTAAAAGAAAGAGTACGTATGCATTATACAACTAGGTCAGATATTCAAGTTAAAAAAAAAAATCTTTGCACATTAAGAACAAAATCAACCCTCGATGAGTGGCATTATTAACTGATCCAACCCCCTCCCCAACCTTCTTCTCCTTGTGGTGTTGCATGCTGACCGTAACCACAGTCTGCAGGGGGCGTCATTGCAAATCTATGGGCGGCAATTATAACAGTAGACAATCGCTCGCGTGCAACTCGCGTACATGCGCCCCTAGCAATTTGCCACCCAGGGTGACGGCCCAACCTGCCCGTGCCAGGAACCACCATTGTTGCCAGCCATTGTCAACGGCAGACATCCAATTCTTTTAAACTGGGAAGACGAGCATTGAATGCTCATATATAGCTCCATGATGTTGGCCCATAGACTTTATTAGTTATATATTGACATGACACTTCCGCCAGACCCTGCACCACGCCTACGGTAGGGGGCCTGCACACACTCAGCTTCAGTTAAAGCTAAGTAATGCTTCACAGTTGCTCGCTGTAATTCTTAAAACCAACACAACGCCGGATTTAGTTTGGAAAAAGTACAAAAAGCTGTACCGCATACAAACAGGAAGGATTGTCTCAGGAATGATTTGTTCAAGGATTCTAGGTAATTACCGGTATTATATTTTTTGTACCATGCATGCATTTTGAAACATTGTGAAAAAAATTAATGGGAGAAATTAACTTCTACGGCATTGGCGTCATAATTAACAATATTTCCGTTTTTTTTTTTTTTTTTTTCCTTTAATGCTTTTAACCTAAAATCGAGACTGTTTTGCATCCATATCTATAAAGAATTCAGGGATTTAAGCATTTATTCACAATAATTTTGAACGGAAATAGCTCTTTGTTGTACTAAGGAAGCTGCCACAGTGACTTAACTATCAGCACATTTGACATATTTACGTAAAATAAATAATAAACTGCCCTTTTTTTCTTTTAACCAAGAATCGAGACTGTTTTACGTCCATATCTATCAATAATTTAGGGATTGAGCCAGAGGTTGCGCTAGACTTTTTCGTTGTCTGTCGTTTTGACTGACAGGGTCATAAAAATCCGGTCATAATCTATTTTTACCAGTCAAATTTTTAAAATGACTATCTTGATGCATAATATAAAGTAACTAACATTAGTGCAGTCATGGATTACAGTAAGCAGGCCAGTGCTGTGTTTCCATATATATTTTTATTATATTATGTATATACAGGATATATATATATTTTTTCCCCCAAGTGGGACCTTCCATGATCCTAATGCATTTAATAATAATAAAATATTATATAATTCCATTATATATATATATATATATATATATATATATTTTTTTTTTTTTTAATAAATAAAAATTCACGTTGATACGACGCACATAAAGGCAACTTCAATTTTTTTTTAAAAATCGTTAGAAAGTTGTATGGACTTATAATCCGCTAGCTTGTTGTTTCCTGTTGTCTTCCGAAATACACCTGGGTGACGGCGCGTCAAGTGTTCGTTCATAGCCGACGTGCTACCGTGGTATGCGAGCTCAGCTTAGCAAAAAGAGTACACACAGTGGTGGCACCCTCCATATTTTCCTTGAAATAATTTCAGGCTCTGGCTGGTGTGGTCCGCTTTTTTGGCTTGATGCCGCTTTCACCGTGTTACCAATTCTGCCCTTCTTAGTAATTGACAGTGTTTTCAACTGCTCGCCGCAGTGAGGAGTGAACGGGCGATTCACTTGATTCGTTGTCATCCTTCATCCTCCACTGCACCAGTCCCTCTTTTTTCACCTCTTTTATCAACACCATTGTCGTTTTGGGGCTTTTTGAAGAAACTTCGGACACTCAGTTGCCTTGACATTTTTCTGAGTAAGGCCAACGACGTCATGCAGCAAGAGAGACAATAGCTAATTAATATGCTCACTCGCCACCCTGTGGTCTGGGGTGTGAATTGCAACCTGTCAAAATGACAGATGAACTTCGGTTTTTTTCCGTCACCGTTTTAAAAAAACGGTCAACGACGGAAAATATTCGGTTAACGCGACCCCTGGACTGAGCATTTATTCACAAGAATTTTCAACGGAAAAAGCTCTTTGTCTGTGTTTCCACTCGGTCAGCTTTGACGGAGATAGGCCCCCTATTAATCGGCCCCGCACCCCATGTCCCGTCAATATATTATGAAGGCTATGGTTGACCCCTCATCAGACGCAAATTTATAAAAAAAAATTATCTCATTCGTTTGTACTCATTTGTGCTGAAGAAAATTTCGTTTGTGCTATCGTTTTTGAGATATGAACAATTCTTTATAGGTCAATTTGAAGGCAACCAGCCCCCCATTTTGGTTAAAAATGGTGTCAGTCGTTTGTGCTGTAAAAAATTTCATGTGAGTGATGTCACGCAGTCCACCCATTTATTGGAAAATGGACCAGAAATGGTACCGTTTGTTATGCTACATTTGTGCTTGTTTGTGCTGGAAATTTTTGTTTTTGCTACTATCGTTTTATAGATATTGTGATGTTAATTTCGAGTGATGACATCAATAGCAGCACCTCCATCATAGCTGACAAAGCGTACCAACTCTCTCAATAACAGAGGGGTGTCCCAACAACTAGCGCAAACGTAGCACAAACGAATGGCACCCTTTCGGGTCCATTTTGCAGTAAATGGGGGGCTTGACTTATGAATTTCTAGTGATGACATGACTCGCAGCCCCCTGTTTACAGCAAAATGGACCTGTCTCGCGCCGTCATTGGAAGCCAATGCCCTAAATTGAGGGTTAAATTTAATGTTTTCCTCAAAGAATTTAATCCATTGAATTTTGCCACTGTCCCTTAGCTGTGTGCATCATCAGTAGAAAAGCAAGAGGAGGCTAAAAATAGCTTACAGTAAATAAGAATCTGTTTTATTCGGGGTGGGTTGTGAAGCCAAACGTGCATGAGCGCAGCTCCTCCATTCATCTTCATTCAGGTCAGCAGTCAAAACCGTTCTACGACAGTCAGGACTTCTTTTATTGTATTTGTGTTGTATTTGTGTTGAGGCACATTGTGCCGAAGCCTCTGCGGGATGCTAATGCATTGTTGACATATGTGGCCAAATGGACGGATACGAACACATGGAAATGGATTCCTTTCTGGTGGTGAAGGATGGATGCTCCCGCCCCGACCCAATCGCTCGTTTTTTTCCCCCCCCGCCTCGGCAGCTTGTCTGCGACCTTAAATAACAGTCTCACTGTCACGGCCGATTTAGCTCACCAGCGCTCCGGATAAATATTTGAAAGGAAAAGGCGGCGAGATGAGAGCAGTCAGCTTCCGTTTACAAGTCAGACCAATAGGATGTGCCGGGGGGGGGGCTTTACAGTACCTGGCCGCCCAACCGGCACGAATGTCGCTGGGAATGGTTGGCAGGGTGTTAAATCACAAATGAGAGCGTCGTTTAAATATGACTTGTGTTCGGGGAGGAGGAAGGGGGGGATTACGAAGCGGGTAATAGGTCCTCTTTTACGCTGACGGGAGAGGAAAAAGGACGCGGCGTTCCCTTGGAAGTTGAGCTTTGAAGTGAATCATTTCATGCACATTTTCGGGGGGAAAGGAGAAGGAGAGTGGGCAAAGCAACACATTTTCTTCCTCTAAGACAAATGTAATATTGTGAAACAATATTAGTAGTGTTGCACCGTTACCATTTTCTGGATACCTATTTCTGTGTAGTATCGTTCGATGCTGATAATGTACCGATACCATTTTTTTTTTTTTTTAAATATAGAAATTTTATTTTCTTCAGTTTGAATACGATATTACAGCATACTCACTTGAATGTAAAGTAATTGCTATCATGGCTTCGTCAGACGCTGCTCAACTCATTTTTGCCATTGATGGCACTAGACGTCCAATCCATTTGATTTTGGAGAGTTGGCAGCGAATGGTTCGTGTTTCTCTGCCACACACCCAGTTCAAATGGATTGGACATCTTACATATATCGGTACCAATACTTATACTAGTATCATAATACTTTTATTATTGCGATATGATAGAATATGAAAATACTGTGATATCATACTAGATCGTGAAATTCTGTTATAACATGCTATGATATCACAAAAGAACAGTGATATATAATATTGTATAAGAAAATGTATGATTTTGGTACTAGGATTACTGTGACGCTGTGATATATCACACTAAAAATATGATATTGATGTTTTGCTGTCATATACTCTAGTATGAGAATCATGATACTGTGCTTTCATTGTATATTATAGTATAACAGTATTTGGCTGTCTTGATGGTATAATTCGCTCTTTCAGTGTGATTGACGGTGAAAGCTGTCCAATCATGTAGCCCGTTTGAGCTCACTGATGTGAATTTACACGAGTTTGTTAATAGCAGACGTCAATTCCATTTGAACTCGGAGGGTTGGCAGAGAATGACCATTCATGTATTCGCTGCCAGACCTCCTAGTTAAAATGGATTGGATGTCTAGTGCTGTCAATGGCAGCCGGTGCGTTAAACTAGTCGTTGTAGCCTTTTTTGCTATCATTATATTGTGATAAATGATACTAAGTGATATTATCTTGATAGTTTGACCATATGAGTGATTATCAAAGTAATATAGTATGATAAAAAATATATATATAGTACAGTGGTACCTCGACATATGATCGCTTCGACACACGATCTTTTCGACATCCATCGTAAAATTTGACTCAGCATTTGTTTCTACATCCGACGACATGCTCAAAATACGACGACATGACAGCGCCGCATACGGACGCATGGCGGATTTTTTTGTGAGAGAAATTAACACAGGTTCCAAGAAGGTGAGTGCAGGTGGTGAAACAAGGAAAAAAGTGACGCTTACTATTGAAATAAAGATGGAAATGATAGAAAAATATGAGCGTGGGGAGCGCATCGGTGAACTGGCTCAACAATACGGCCATAGAATCTCGACGATCTCCATGGTCCTCCTTCAACCTCCGTTCGCCAGTCTTTATAAGTTAAGGTGACAATTATTATTATCGTCCCAGCATCGTCAGGTTTTTATCATTCTTTTCAGAACTTGTGCAACACAACACGCTTACTGTCCACCGCAGTTGACGGTGTTCTCACCAAAACATTAAAAAAGTAATATCTCAACTGAACTTCTCCCTCTCTCTGTCACGTCAGCGACGCGGTGTGTTCAGGTACAGCATGCAAAACACGTCCGCCATATTAGAACCTGATTTGTAACATTACTACAGGAATTATTATTATAATATTCCGGTTTTTATTAATAATTTATTTGTTTTGCTATGTGTAATTGCCATTTTTAATAGTACCAGCAGTATTTATTAAGGATTTAGTGTAGGATTTCGGGCTGTGGAACGAATTAATGGAATTATAATGTATTCTTATGGGGAAATCCTGCTCGACATACGACCATTTCGACTTATAAACAAAGTATTAACTTTGTTTGTAGAGGTACCACTGGTGTATGTGATATCACAATTATAATGATGTATAACAAGATGATGTTCCGATAATATGAAATTTGATCCTGATATTGTGCCTAGATATCATAAAATAAAAATATTGTACTGTAAAATGTGATATTGTGATAACGTATCAAGAAGCTAATATTGTGCTATAACATAATATGATACCATGACATGGTGTCATGATATCATGATCGTATGTTCATTGGATATCATGAAATAATGTCACTATTTTATATCATGATAATGTGAGATGATGCTAAGTTTTAGCGATGCTGAAATTTGATTCTGATTGTGATATCATTATCGTATGGTTACATGACATTACATTACTCTGATGTTTTATTATATTACTGTTAGTGCTGCAGCGATTAAGCGATTAAGTCGAGTAATTCGATTAGAAAAAAGCTTCGGATCAAGTTTTGCTGAGGGTTAAATTTAATGTGAGTATTCGTTTAATTAGTGGCGTTGTAATGGTTTGTTTTGAAAGTGTTTGCATTTAGTTTTATTGATTTGGGTGGATACACTGCCGTCTAGTTGCAACAGTGAATATGACGTATCTCATTTAACTTGGCTGAATCCACTTGCTCCCTGCTAAGAGCAACGTAAGGTAGGTTTTTGTTTGAGCTAATGTTTTTTTTATGTATTCGTTATTTAGTTTATAGGTGTATCTTGCCATTTTTTTATGGGAATATATGTTTGAACGGTTTGTTTAAAAAAGTTAGCATTTTTTAGCATTTACAGTGGGGAGAACAAGTATTTGATACACTGCAAGCTTGCGGACTTTTGCTGTTCTAGTTAGCCAATTGTTCGTTTGATGTACTTAGATCCTTATTTATGTATTTTTTATATTGTTTTAGGCTAAGAGTTTTATTTATTTTTCAGTGAAAGTGCAATTCTTCATAATTTGAAGAAATACTCGAGATTTTTATTTTTTATTTGCATTGAATGTTCGTTTGAAAGTGCAATCTTAGCAAGCCTTTCTTAACATCGCCTAAAATTTATTCTGCAACGCATTAAATGTTCCTATTACGATTACTCGGTTATTCAAACTAACTAGTTGTTAGATTAATCGACCACTATAATAATCGATAGCTGCAGCCCTAATCACTATATCAAGACAATTGAACTTTTCCCCAACAAACATTTTCCGTCTACATTTTGAAATGAAGTCTTTCAAAATTGTTGCCATTTGACACACGAATGTTTTCACATAACGAGAAGCTTTTACGATCCCGAATAAAACAGAAACGAGCTCTAAATTCTCTGTATCACGACGTCATTTAAATGGCCGGCGCATCAGCACCATGAGCATACCAGACCAGCGCCTTCGTTGCTTGACTTAATGTCCTCTTATACGGAATGACAAACAGTAAAAGCGTTTTTTTTTTTTTTTTGGTTTAGTTTTTTTGTGGGACATTCATTACGTGTGCTTCATTTACCTGTCTGCCGCCTTATCTCCACAACGCAGCCGAAAGCCGTGACACCGGATCGGAGACGTGGAATTTAATGGTGTTTGTTTCAGCGTCTTAATCTGCCCATCTTTATTCTCCTCCAGCCACCTGCACTGTCTACAACACACACACACATGCTTAGCTTTATATTTCTGTTGTTTTACTGCATGTATGCCCAGTGCATTAAAGGTTCAAGTGCATGAGCTCAATTATACAGTGTTGGCAGCTGTGCCTTCTCTTAAAACACACATTACACAGTAGACCCTCATTAATATTCTATTGTTGTTCACTGTCTCTCCGTGCCCAAGTGTGTGTGTTTGTGTGAGACAATTTGCAGTCGGCCGCGTCGTTTTTCGCTTTGGCAGCTGTACTCTAGCGAGGAAATAAATCAGCTGTGGCCGTGCGCCCGTGATTTAAAACCTATAGAATGAAGGCACACACCGGAACCCCACACTCTCAATGGTGCCCCCGGGCACGGCCACCCTCAGCACTCCTTTGGGGTGTCACATGAGATGATGGTCTGTGTGTGTGCATGTGTGTGGAGCTAGAGAGACGCAGGTGGCCATGCCCAGGGGCACCCAAGGGTCCAGTGCCCATGTGATGCGGTTCCACCTCACTGTGCCGGGCCTTCATCCGTGGCCTCCCTGCTGCTGCTTCCGGAGGGGAATTGTAGAATTGGCCAAGAATTTTCCACCCGATTTCCATTACCGGTAGTAGTTTGAATGTTACCAGTGCTTTTCAATTTCGGAAAGTTTCAAGTACGCATAAAAGTTTAATAAAAATTGTAGTTTAAAAAAACAACAACAAAAAGTTTAGAATTTTTTTTTTTTTTTTTTAATTACAGTCATGCTTTGACAGATGGGTTAAAAGGGATGGACAACGCCTTTATCACATGCATCCCAGCAGGGGGAAAATTTGTTTCATAAAATTAATAAACACAGAATTCACTGTGATCTGTACAATGCCAAATTTATAAAATTTTAATCAGATTGTTTTTCTTAAATCTGATCAAATAATTTTCTCCATCTTGTTTTGAGTGTGAAAGACTAGTGAACAGATTAGTCCGTCAGATTATTACACTTACTTTAAGTAAATAGTACGATTTGTTATTAAACCCATTCATCTAAAAGTTGGTCATTTTTCACTTAAATCAAGAAAAATGTGCTTTCAAATAATGTTTTGAACCATATCTATTCTTGAATTAGGAATTTCTGACAAACTTATTTTTAGATTAAATATACAAAATTTTTGCTTAAGTGTTGAGCTGATTTTCAGCTACCTATTTTCCCTATTTCAAGAAATCTAAGTGAGTAAAATTTACTTGAAGCACGGGCAGAAATTTACATATTTCCAGTAGATTTACACAGAAAACAAGGAAATTTAACTAGTTTCAAGGAGGTGTGTTTTTGCAATGTAGACATACATTTCTATGACGCAAGCGCAAGAAGGCTGTGAAAGAATTTTTTTTCATGCTTATAAAACACATAACTGCTGTAATACCATATTCATATGTGAGTCTGTATCTATCCAAATTCGTGTGCTACAAATATACAGTCGGGCAAATAAGTGTTTAGTCAACCACTAATTGTGCTAGTTCTCCCACTTGAAAATATTAAAGAGCCCTATAATTGTCAACATGGGTAAACCTCAACCATGCGAGACAGACTATGGAAAAAAAAAAAAAAACAGAAAATCACATTGTTTGATTTTTAAAGAATTTACTTGCAAATCATGGTGGAAAATAAGTATTTGGTCGATACCAAAAGTTCATCTCAATACTTTGTTATGTACCCTTTGTTGGCAATAAGGGAGGCCAAACGTTTTCTGTAATTTTTCACAAGCTTTTCACACACTGTTGCTGGTATTTTGACCCATTCCTCAATGCAGATCTCCTCTAGAGCAGTGATGTTTTAGGGCTGTCGTTGGGTAACACAGACTTTCAACTCCTTCCACACATTTTCTATGGAGTTGAGATCTGGCGACTGGCTAGGCCACTCCAGGACCTTCAAATGCCTCTTACGAAGCTACTCCTTTGTTGCCCTGGCTGTGTGTTTGGGATCATTGTCATGCTGAAAGACCCAGCCACGTCTCATCTTCGAGCCGGATTTGAATCAGCGACGTAAGGACCAAGTATTAAAATGTCAGGGAAGTTCACATTCCAAGACAAGTATAAACAGATAGCTCAAAATGAAAATAAAGAAACAACAGCCAAGGATTGCTAGCTTTGAAGACTTTATTAGAAGAAAAACAAGATAAATATCTGGGGTACAGTTTGATATGGTCCAGTCAGGACTGTGACCATACAAAAATACAAAGTGAGAATACGGGGCAGTTTACATGGCGACTCTGCGACACAAAGACGCAATGACTGAATTGCGGACTCTCCTCGCGTGCATATGATGTCGGCGAAGACGAAAAATTCTGAATCCTACCTCCAAAGTGGAAGAATCCGATTGCGGGGGGTTGAGGGGAGGCTTCCTCGGCATGCATATCAAAGGCTCATGCAGTGCGAAACTGCGTCGTTAACGTCAGCACTCGTACACGTCACATTGGGCATGCTCAGCGGTGCTACTAAACATTAAAAACAGCAAATATGGCAGAGTGTTACTGTCTTAATAATATTTTTAAATTAAATATGTTGAACGTTTCAATTTTTGTGCCTTTTTTAAGCAAAAGAAAAACGACATTGCTTCGAGTGGGCGGGCATATTTTTTTTCCGGGCTGAGGAAGCTTGGTGGGGTCAAAGTGCATCATTCTCTGTCGCCCAGTAAATCTGCACTGCCCCCTAGGGCCTGGCATGAATACTACATCGTTTTCATGCGGAATCGCGACATTGTTTAAATGGAGACGCAAATGCAAATGCAAATTTGACATTTTTTGTATTCTCGGAGAGTCACCATGTAAACGGCCCCTACAAGTCTTGTCTCTTTATACAGAAGAAAAGGTGTCGTTATGTTCACATTCCAAGACAGAGGCAAAAATCGCCAACCCTCTGGCAGCGAAGCGACCCGCAAAGTTCGTGCACGTGAAATTTCACACTTGTACATATGCACACGTGGACCAGTGACGCCATATAAGAAAATAAGAAATGGTTCAATTTCTGTTGCTGTCGCCTGGCACTTAACCAATCAACAGATTTTAAGCCCCTTTCAGGCTCATATCCCAGTAAATCCCCGTGTAAGGTGACCCTGTGTCATGGCTTTCACACTGGGGAAATGTCCCGGGAATAAACCGGGTTGTATGTGTGAAAGTGGCTTGATTTATCCTGGGTTGGCATCTCTGCGCTCTCTGTGCAGGGAGGGCGGCTGGCACGATTTTATAACCTAGACATTGCGTCGTTTTTGGTTAGCATCGGCTGTCACATTCTGTTGGTCAGATCGTGTTTTGTTACAGAGCCGGTTGTGGGAACGTTTCCGACGTGGTAACTGCGGCCAATTCAAGCTCATCAAGACTGTATTCAAGCCCTGGCGAGCCAAGATATTAACTTTCTGGGCAACATTCGACAACTTCTACTCTCGAATTTCATGCATTTGCTAGCTTGTTTGTCTGCTGCCCTTGCTTTGAAATCCCCTATCTTGTGCTGGTATTTGAGTGTGTTTATTTTGTTGTCTTATCGGCTGTCTGCCTACTGCTCAGGTTAGTATAATTGATCCCCGTAGACCTACTGTCACGGACCCCTTGTGTGATTCCCCCTTTTCTGCGATCATGAGTATTTTTGTTTGTATTTAAAAACCTTTGGACGCATCCAAAAAAAAAAAAAAACAACCTTTGGACGCATCCCTCCGTTGTTGTCTGCTTTAAGGTACAACCTTGTTTCCGCAGTTGCGGACCCTAACATCGGCAACAAAATAAACTACACATTTCCAAAGATGGACGGTGGACTCTCTTCCTCGGCTCTACGATCCAGTAGCAATTTAATTCCTTTATGTTTCCAGTTTAATTTTGCCATTTCCATTTTGCCATGTTGATAATTGCGATGTTTGTGTACCGCTTTTCATCTTATTGCGAAGAAAGAGGAAATGACTATCGACCCGCCGTGATATTTAAGTCATTAGCCTTCTCGTGCTGTGACAGGGAATCAAATGCAGGCTTTCACACATGCCTTGTCCTGGGAAAGTCCCAGATATAATACTAAGACGCAACACGTTAAATGTTGGCATAATCTCCTTGTCAATAGACCCTGGAAATTGCTTTCACACACAAGGGCTACCCATTTAAATCCCGGGATTCTAACGGTGTTTAGGTGTGTGTGAAAGGGGCTTTATTGATCGACAAATCCCCTGTAAGGACACTGGCCAACCTGGAAATTGTCATCCACACACCACACTAAGTCAACGTAGTTGATGGTATTCGCTAGAGATGTCCCGATCACGTCATTTTCAAAGTATCGGAATCGGCAAAAAAATATCGGCCATGCCTTTTTTAATATACTGCATATATATATATATTTTAATTAAATCGTTTTCTAATTGTATTTAACGTTACAGACATAATATGTTACACTCATCCAGAGTCTTTAGTTTAGGCTTAAGGTAGGGTTATCAAATTTATCCCGATAACAGCGGCAATTAATTTTTTTAAAAATGTGTCACGTTAAAATATTTAACGCAATTAATGCATGCGCTGCACAACCCTCTCACGCATTGTCACGTTCAATCTGTAATGGCGCCGTTTTACCTATGTAGAGAGATAAAAGGCAGCACAAAATGAGTAGAGTGAATTTTGGCAGCCTTCGGAGCCTTTTTTTAATTGACTAAAGCCTTGCAATCCCTCTCCCTATGATTAGAAATATCATGGGAAGCAATGTGGGGAAGCAAGGTGGCAATTGATCATTGTCTTAACACCTTATGTTATTGCCCAACGCAGAGAAGATATATCAATTGGTAGCACGACGCACAGTCATGGTTCCACTTCCCATCATACATTTGGGATGGCCACAGTATCGTTTACTGAAAGCTCAACAAATACACTAGATGGCAATATTTAGTCACAATATACAAAGTCACAAGTCTTTCTATCCGTGGATCCCTCTCACAGAAAGAATGTTAATAATGTAAATGCCATCTTGAGGATTTATTGTCATAATAAACAAATACAGGACTGTATATTGAATGTACTGTATGTTGAATGTATATATTCGTCCGAGTTTTATTCATTTTTTTCCTCAATGCATCGCCAAAATATATATGATTGGGAAAAATTATCTGGAATGATTGGAATTGAATCGGGAGCAAAAAAAAGCAATTGGATCGGGAAATATCAGGATCGGCAGATACTCAAACTAAAACGATCTAAAAAAAAAACATGATCGGAACAACCCTAGTATTCGCCATTAACCATCCTAGTCCTAAAGATGGGGTGGATCCAGAGTCGTTTAAAAAAAAAAAAAAAAAAAGCAATGTTAAAATCAGTATTTTAATTAATTCCAACAAAATCTTCTGCGTCCTCATGTAATCGGAAAAGACCGGAAATTTTAAAATTCCCTCAAAATTCATACTTCTATTCATATTCATTCAGAGACTAGCGATGACGCACAGGCAGAGGGAGGTGTATGTCGCTGTTGCGTGTCGTTGCAGTCGCATCACGCCCCATGTGTAGGCTTTCAGCTCAACGGTGATGACTTTCGCATCTCTCATTGCGTCCCGTATGTCAGACCCTTAATAATGGAATAAAATGTAAATAAAAGCCAGTGTTTCCTGTAAGTGGCCACTGGAGTAGACATTTTACAAATACTGATTTTAGCCCAAAAACTGTAATTGCTCTTCATGCAGTGAATTTAAATGAGTTTCTCACTAGTAGTCATCCAATTCATTTGATTGCTGCTAACCCTTCCAGTTCAAATGGAGTGACAGCACCTAATATCATGTGAAAGACTTTCTTAAACTTAAGTATGCAAATAGCAAAATTCTTAGACCTCTGATAATAGCCAAAAATGTTTAAACACAAAACTATGAGACTGCTTATGCACGCAGCCATTTTGTGATGTCTGTGATACCTATGCAGGTACACACTGATTGAAATGAGCACAGGTAAAGTGATGAATCTGGGATACTTGCATTGGAACAAAAATAAGTACAATTTCATAGTATTCGGTAATTTCATTTATACATGAAATTTATGAATAAACATATCCTCCCAGTCCTAATGGATTGGACATCTAGTGCCGTCAATGGCACTAAAACATAATCATTACTTGGCAGCATATGAGTTCATGTTTGGCCAGGCGCACGAGACACCAAAATATTTGTGTACCAATTTCTTTTAAGCTCAGACTGAATGCATTTTATTCTCCCTTCGTTCTTATCTCTTCTTATACACGATATCCGCTTGTATTAATGGATTTCAAATGCAGCAGCACACTAAATCATACAACTTTTTCTTTAAATCCAAAAGTGAGTTTGCCGAGTGTGCCCTGATAAAGTTTACAGACGTGAAAAAAGAAGAAAAATGGCGATAAGGTGAAAGAGAAAGTAGCGATGGGGGTCATTGGCTTCCCGCTGTGTTTGCTGGAAATGAGATTTTCAATACGATAAGAATGATGAAGTGATACCTTATGAATGCAGCCTCCAATAATGCAAACATTTGCTATGTTGGTTGAACCAAAAACACACCATATCTTATATTCTATAACGCCCTTTTTTTTTTTTTTTTTTAAGAAGAACAAACGGCAGAGTATTAGGCCCTCACAAAGAAAAATATTAGAATACGAGAATAAATTCATAATATTACAAGATTAAAGTCGTAATATTGTGAGAATAAGGTTGTACGTTCTAATGCTACGAGGAAATGTAATATTAAGGGAAAAAAGTTGTAACTCATTCTCTACCAAAGACATATAAACATTGTTTATGATTTTCAACTGCTCATTACTACTACTACTACTAAGCCTAATCCACAGCACGTCACATGAGTGACACGACCAAACACTGCTAAATGCGTTCTAGCTACACATACAATAAGAAAATATCACACATTGTGAATTCATGACGGAAACTATGGCGAATTTTCATCCCGTTCTCGTGTCTTCAGACAACAACTGTCATCCATCTCATTGTGTTTTAATCTCCCTACACGTTTTCATCGCATCATTGTGATGTCATGAAATAATTGTTAGTTTACGAAATGTTTTCGTTATCGTCATCATTGACGAAAACAACATTGGTCCCAAGAGGGTTAGTGCAGGTGGGGGAAGAAGGAAAAATGTGACACTTACCATTCAAATAAAGAAGGAAATGATAGAAAAATATGAGCATGGTATGCGTGTCAATTAACTGGCTCGACAATACAGCTGGAATATGTCTAAGATCTCAAGGGCGACTCTCATTATTATTATTATTGTAACATCGGCAAGGAAGTCGTTAGCTTCGTCAGGTTTTTAATCATTAATTTCAGAAGTTGTGCAACACAACACTGCTATTCTCCGCCGTAGCCAATTCCAACAACAACAGAACATTAAGAGCGAAAGTAAAATCTCTACCGCACCTTTCTCACTGTCACGTCAGCCATGCGGTACATTCAGGTATAGCACGCAAAACACATCGGCCACATTAAAACCCGATTCGTTACATTATTATTATTTTTTTTATTATTTTTACTATTTTTTATTATTATCATTATACTGTAATATTACTCCGATTTTTATTTAATTTATTTGTTTTGCTAGAAAGAGAAAGTAAAACTTCCCACTCTAACGCACCTCTGTCACACGGCGTGCTAGGCATGTGCCTGTATGATATTCTGACGGTATGATAACCTTAAGCTAAAATATCACTGTTTCAAGGTATCACGGTATATCAATTACAGCTCTTAAATGTGTTACTTTGAGATATGATATAAGATCTGGGTTTAAAAAAAAAAAAAAAAAATTCCATTAAACAGGATTTTTTTCAAAACCTATTAGCAAATTGGAACATAAGTATAACGCTAAGTTAAATTAAGCTAAATAACAAAATATTCTAAATAAAATGAAAATAAATGCTGTCCTTTAGGTGAGCCTAAGCCCACAGCCAGAGTGCAACATTATTAACATCGGAACAAAAATAATTAAAGTATTTTCCACAAAATAATTGTACGACGCGTATCATGTTGTGACAGTTACCATAGAGAAAAAAAAACACCAGGTCTTACCACCGCAAGACACACTAAACACACTAGAGTTAACTCTCGTAGCTGGTGGGAAACATTCATGACAGTGTTTACTCACCTTTAATTTTGTTAAAATGCGAAATCATATTGGAGATATTGCCTCCTCGGCAGCTACTCTCCGCAAACATGTCGGTTGGCCCTCCTCCTCTAAGCCGCAGCCGTCTGTAACTTTTCTGTAGCAGAAGTATTTCCATACCGGCGATTTTGTTTTCTTTGATGGGGGCTAAAAAAGTTCAGGAGTTTCTCGTCCTCAATCCATTTTATGGACACTGAGCAACAACCCTTGGGGGGGGTATGAGGGTACCTTAGGGACGGTATGACGGAAAATTTTTGCAGTTTTGAAACCTTGACGTTTTCATACCAGGGTATTCCTTGAAACCGGTAATCGGCACATGTCTTCACGATGCGTTCAGGACCAGCATGCAAAACACGACGGCCACATTAAAATCCGATTCGTTGAATATTTTTATTATATTATTCCGATTTGTATTGCTTTATTATTTGTTATATATTGTTAGACAATTGCTATTTGTAATTGTACCAGCAGTATTTATTTAGGATTTAGCGTAGGTTTTTGGGCTGTGGAATAAATTAATGGAATTACCGTATTTTTCGGACTATAAGTCGCAGTTTTTTTTCCATAATTTGGCTGGGGATGCGATTTATACTCTGGAGCGACTTATGTGTGAAATTATTAACACACTATTACATCATTTCACATGTTATTTTGGTGTTTTGGAGTGACACTGGTGGTTTGGTAAACTTGTTAGCATGTTCTTTATGCTATAGTTATCTCGATAACTCGTAATAGCGATGTTACGTTAACATACCGGCCACGTTCGCATTTCTTTGTTCATGCATCATTATCATACTGTACACTTATTCAGCATGTTGTTCTCTATTCTATTTTTATTTTCAATTGGCTTTCAAGATGACATATCTGTTCTATGTGTTGGATTTTATCAAGTAAATTTTCCCCCAAAATGCAACTTATACTCCATTGTAGGAGTGGGATACGATACGATTTGCGTTACAAAGCTCACGATAACGATGATCTGACGATATGGCGATACAACGATTATCGATGCATTGCTCAGGAAATACTTCAATGATATTCTACAAACGACTAATAAACAGAAAAACAAGCTTCTGCTGTGAATTGGAATGAGTTTATCACTAGTAGACGTCCAATCCATTTGAAATGGGAATGTTCATTCGCTGCCACCCCTCCCACTTCAAACGGATTGAACGTCTATGGCCGTCAGTGGCAGCCAATGCCAGGCAATGAGGTAATTTTGGGCCATTTAAGGTCATTTACCTGTTGATTTTCAGTTACTTCCTGTTGATTTTGGGGGTATTTTATGGGTCACTTCCAGTTTATTTTGAGTTACAGAACAGGAAGTGACCTGGGAATCACCCAAATGAATAGGCAGTGAGTCAAACTCAACAGGAAATGACCTGTAGATGCCTTAAAATGAACAGCAAGTGACCTGTAAATGCCCTGAAGATCGGACAGAATGACTGTAAATGCTCTAGTTTCGAATGAACGAACGTTTCTAGTCTAAGTGGATTGAAATCTGACAGTAGAACAGGTAAAATTGGTCTAAAAGGGTTTTTATCTTAATTGCGATGAGATATGTTAAACGAGAAACTAGACATATTCTTAGTAACTCAATTTTTTTTTTTTGCAATGCATTTGAGCATCAGCTCTTTTGAGCATTCTTTTGTTTTCATAACCCTTGCTCTTGCACTATGCTCTCATTGGAGATTTTTATCTGGCATATGCATGAAAATGGCACTGGATGGAATTAGGCGTAAACAAACCGTTGAGCGTCACCGTCTCGAATATTAGCATCCCACTCGCTTGCTGCGATCAGACGGCCTAATTAAAGGCGGCTGAATGCCAAACGCATTGTTATTCCGCCGGCGTGGCGTGCGGCCGGCGGGTTCGCTGATGGATGGCCGTCCCCGCCGCGGCCGCGACGCCCCTCGGCGTACAGCAGGAGGCGCTGATAACTTCATGCGGACAAATAAGGAGTGTCACATTTATTGATCCTCAACACACACGCCAGCCTTACCCCCCATCTCTCACACAGCCGTCACATTACAGGGAAGCTCGTTCCTTTGAACGCGGCGTCTCCCGTGACAAGTGCGACGCGGCCGGAATGTGATCAGCATTTAAAGCGCGTCTTTCATTCGCCTGTCTACGCGCTACAGCATGCCGTCTGCGTACAATAAGGCCTTAAATAACGTAACGCGAAGGGGGGGAGGCGGCGAGATTGTCTCTCAGCGGCGGGTATAACGAGAAACGCAATTTATTCGGCGGCACGTCGCCGCTCGGACAGGCAGATAATGAAAGGCATAGGTCATTGCAGCATTGGGGAGAAATGCATTAATAAATGGCCACATTATTTGAATTGGGAGTTTGGTATAAGGTACATTGGAATTAAAAAGTCTACACACCCTTATTCAAATGGCGTGAATGAAGTTTTTGAGGTATCTCAACTTTTTTTTTTGTGTGTGTGGCATATAAAAGGTGACATTTTGTCTATAAAAATCATAATTATAAAAAACAACCCTTTTATGGGTCAATCATTTGAGTCATTGGCGGCCATTGATGATTCTAATTGTCCAATCTATTTTGACTGGGAGGGACAAATCAACGTTCGTTGTATACACATGTATGCACCCTCGGGCCCAATTTTGCATTAATTTTCGTTGTTGTATCAGGGCTGCGTAATTATTTCCGGACTCAATATTGCCTGTAGGTTAGCATTTAGCTAGTGGCTATGCGCGCTCTTAATCACAGCCTTTAGCCTGTAGTTGCACACTGATTTGTTTTATAGGTGTTCAGAATTGTTCTTGTGAGAGTACCAAAAATGAAATTGTACCACGCAATTTAGTGTTTTAGAATGTTCTAATTTTGTCGAAATTTGTCTTTTTCAAGAAATAAAAGAACGTTGTGAGTTAACGACCCAATGAACAGCACTTTATTAGAACTGGTCCCTACTTTCTCTACACAAACCTTTTTTATACTGGATTTACAAACATTTCAAATAATAAATTGATGATATTGCATGAAATTGGAGCCTGACTGAAGAAGTAACTTGCCCTGGTCTGCACTTTGCAGCTGGGGACCACCCGTACGAGTGCGAGTTCTGCGGGAGCTGCTTCCGCGACGAGAGCACGCTGAAGGGCCACAAGCGCATCCACACGGGGGAGAAGCCCTACGAATGTAACGGCTGTGGCAAGAAGTTCAGCCTCAAGCACCAGCTGGAGACCCACTACCGAGTGCACACAGGTAAAGCACACATAGAGTTGTTGTATCTTTGTCGATGAATCAAGTGGCACCTACCTAGTGAACATTTCTAGTTGGTACATCTCTACTAGTCTCATGAGATCCTACTGTGCGTGTCTCATGAGATCCTACTGTGCATGTCTCATGAGATCCTACTGTGTGTGTGTGTATATGTTTATTCCTTATACTATATATAAACAGTCATGTGAAAAAATTAGGACACACCATTTAATATTCAGTCCTTTATTAAGAATTGTTCAAATATCAATGTCTGATCTTTATCTCTCGAAAAGAAAGTGATTTAATTGCAGGTAAACAACAAAAATAAGCGTTTTTTTTAACCAAATACATCAACAAAAATGCGTATTCTAACTGAGGAAAAAGTTAGGACACCCTACCACTTAATAGCAACTGTTACCCCCTTTGGCTGAAATAACTTCAGTGAGACGCTTTTTGTAGCCATCTACCAGTCTTTGACATCGTTCTGAAGAAAGTTTGCCACACTCTTCAACGCAGAATACTTTCAGCTGTGAGATTTTTGAGGGCTTTCTTGCATGTACAGCCCGTTTCAAGTCAACCCACAGCATCTCAATAGGATTAAGATCTGGGCTTTGACTCGGCCATTCCAGGACTCTCCATTTCTTCCTTTTCAACCAGTCCTTGGTGGATTTACTGGTATGTTTTGGGTCATTGTCATGTTGCAGGGTCCAAGTTAGCTTCAGCTTTAATTTTTTCACAGATGATCTCACATGTTCCTCAAGCACCCTCTGATACAGGATAGGATTCATAATGGATTCTATGATGGTGAGCTGGCCAGGTCCTGCAGAAGCAAAGCATCCCTAAATCATGACATTTCCACCTCCATGCTTCCCAGTTGGTATGAGGTTCTTCTCCTAGAATGCTGTATTAGGTTTACGCCAAACATGTCCTCTGTTCTGGTATCCAAATAATTCAGTTTTAGGTTCATCTGTCCAAAGACCATTATTCCTGAAGTTCTGGTCTTTGTCTACATTCACTCTGGCAAACTTCAGTCTGGCCTTCATATTCTTCTTGGAGAGCAAAGGTTTCCTCCTTGCACACCTCCCATGAACGTTAAACTTGTGGACTCGCTTTCTGGTTGTAGAGGCATGCACTTTCACATCAACAGTAGCAAGAGCCTGCTGTAGGTCCCGTGATGACATTTTAGGGTTTTTGGAGACTTCTTTTAGCATCTTGCGGTTTGGGGTTGGTTGCTCTCGGGGTGAACTTGCTTGGACGGCCAGACCTGGGCATGTTGGTAGTTTTTTTTTAATGTCCTCCACTTGTAGACTATTTTCCAGACAGTGGAATAGCTGATTTTATATTCTTTTGAGATCTTTTGAAAAACCTTTACCAGACTTATGAAGTCTACAATCTTCTTTCTGAAGGCCTCAGACAGCTCTTTTGATCTCACCATGGTGTTTTCTCTCACTTCAACAGTCAGGGGCACACCAAACTAAATGTGAGGTTTAAATAAGGCAAGCCTCCTTCAAAACACTGGGTAATGATGTTTTAATCACGTGCACCTGATGTCATACCCCTGTGGGGGATTTTAGCCATTTTAAGTGGGATTGAATGTGGTGTCCTAATTTATTCCTCAACAGAAATTGCATTTATTAAAAAAAAAAAAAAAAAAAATTAAAGTTATAATTTTTTTTTTTTTTTTCCCTTTTTTAATTGTTTAGTTCCATTACCCTAATCTCTCAAGTTTGTTAAAATTGATATTAAATATCCATATGACCAAATATGTTAGAAAACACACAGGCTTCCATAGGGTGTCCGAGTTTTTTTACATGACTGTATTTTCAGAGTGTAACAGTATTTGTATTCGTCCCGTACGGTCAAAGTTTGGTCCATGCAGTCAGTGTATACGTTTGAGTGTGAATTAAATAAATAGATAAATACGCATCCATGTCGGAGTTGGACCTCCTCCACTTCATAGAGGTAATATGCCTAAACCAACAACAAATGTTGCGGAAAAACAAGACAAACTCAGTCACTACTAGGAACGTTATGGCGAATGTACTGAGTGCGAACTATCAAATGCAGTTTTACGAACACTTTTTGAAATTTAATGGTTTTATGTTTTCAAATCAGGAAATGTTTATTTTTCACGAGCCCGAGTCTGAAGTTATTGAAACACTGATTGAGTATTTATTTTTGCAGTATTTCAAGAGATGCTTTTTCAAATTTGGAACTATTTGCACTTTTTTATTTTAGCCAATATAAAAATCTACTATGTGGGAGTGTATGTTCATTGGTAATGGTTTACAATTACTGGGTGTAATCCAACATCAAAAATGGTATTATCATATTAATGTTTTTAAAAAAGTTACCGAGGTGTCCAGCTGGTGAGTGCTACCTAATTTCAACTGTTACCTCAGTCAATTCCCTACAAATAAGCGTGTGTCATCTATTTTTGCACATAAACTGTGAATAAGATAATGCTAGAACAATTAAAATACAAATTCACGAGTGTTTTTTTTTTTTTCATTTATTTTTACTTTAATACTTTAATAACAGTTGCTTTTTGGTTTTAGCCAATAGAACAAACCAACTTTCTGATGAAAAAGCCTTTTTGTTTTTCCTGTTGTGCCGAACCCGTACCAAATCGTGACTTGTGTGTACTATTACACCCTTAATAAATATACAGATAGTCCCCGTGTTACGAACGAGTTCCGTTCCTATGCTGGCGACGTAATGTGAATTTACGCGTAAATTGGAGTTAACACTTTAAATACTCCTAAATACCCCCTTAATCTCAAAATAATTATCCAAAAACATATCCTGTACGTCATTGTACTGTCCTCACCAAGACGTTGGTACAAAATACTAGCTAGACAGCAAACTAAGCTGTAAGCTTTCCCTCTGTCACTCGACTACGCAAATTCGTTGTGAGAGCAAATGCGCTCTTACTCGTGTGTGCACATGCACTCTTCTTCGTGTGCACAAATACATTTTTTCGTGTGTATATACGCTCTTACTCGCATGCGTACTACCTGATCTACGCTTCCTGTGGCACAATAAAAGCATGCGTCACAAAACAAAAGTCAACATGATAATCAAATACACGTTTCGCCAAAGGGTAGAACGGTTGTATTAAGAAAATTAAGTAAAAAAATAAGATGCTGTGAAGTACAATAAGGTAATGTTTACGCAACTTAAAAAAAATAATTTAAAAAAAGAGACAAAATGGTGGCCAAGACTCCGGTGTCGTAAAGTCGAAATCACATAAGTTGGGTACGTCGTAACCCTGGGACTACCTGTATATATGTTTGCAGAATCTCTTACTAAAAAAATGCATGTGCAGAACTCTGATGTCTTCATGTCACAATACCATTTGCAACTGGAATTGTATTTGAATGTCAATAGATGGTGCATGTATCCCTAATGTTGTGTGCAAATGAGCTTTCTTAGGAATGCATTTATTGTCACACATTGTGTGAACAGCATATGGAGCAGTGCACACACACACACAGCTGATTCATATCTTTGTTGCCACGCTACAGTAAATGAATGTCTCCAAAGACTGCCTATTGATCGCGGTATATTTAGAGCCCCATAAAGATGTTGACACTGTGATAAGCCGGCATCCGCCGAGAAAGGGAGCTCGGCTAAGACGGATCGAGAAGCCCACTGGGACACTTATGCTTCATCGCTATTTTCTCATACGAAGAGACAAACATGCAAGTTCAGGAGTTCGCAACAACTTTGTTACAAAAAACATGAAATAGAAATACGTGTAACTCTAATGCTAGGAAAATGTAAGAAGTGGCTTGTTTTTGAGAAAAAAGTAAAAATTTCGAGATTATTATGATGGATAAAAAAAAACATGATTTTTTTTATATTAGTTTTAGACGCATGTAGTGTTTACAGAAACAAAAATACAATTTTCAGAGGAAAAACAAATCTAGTATCTTATGACAATTTTACGATATTTAAAATATTTGTTTTGTTGTTTTAGATCTGTTGCTTGTACAAAAGCATATTCATTTCACACCAGGGGAAACAGTGTAGTATCACTTCACTCAATGACGTGAAAATTTGACATTATCCCGTCACATTGTAGTCAATGGCTGCCATTGACAGCACTAGATGTCCAATCCATTTTGACTTGTGGGCTGGGGGCAATGACGCTGATGAGCAAATCTTTCCTGTTGAAATTAATCGGATGTCTATTGTTGTCAATTGCAGGCATTTCATTTAAATACTATGAAAGAAACAAAACAGAAAAAAAAAAAAAAAAAATCCTTTTGCGAGCTATTGATGGTCCCAATAACACTCTAATGGAGATTCAACCAGAGTGTAATTTTGTATTTTGATGTTATTACCGGTAACCTTGTTTTCATAAACATTTTATTATGATACAATGTACTGGAAAATAAAATGTATATATATTCGACATACCCGACTTACGTAATTTCGGGTCGTCCCCAGGTTACGACATACCCAACTGACATGATTTCGACTTTATGATGCCGGAGTCTCGTCCATAAACAGTACCTTATTGTACCTCACAGTATCTTATTTTTTCACTTTATTTTATTAATGACATATAATGACATATAATATATATATGTTTTTGGATAGTTATTTTGAGATTTAGGGGGGATTCAGGGGTAATATAGGGTTAATTCTGACTTATGCGGAAATTCAGGTTATGTCCCGAGCTTAGGAACGGAACTCGTTCGTAACCTGGGGACTACCTGTACACAGTGGTATGAAAAAGTATCTGAACCTTTGGGAATTTCTCAAATATCTGCATAAAATCCCCATCAAATGTTATCTGATCTTTATCAAAATCACCCAGATGAACAGTGTCTAAATTTAACTAGAAGTGCCCCAACATTGATAGGTTTTCATATTTTAATGAAGATAGTATGCAAACAATGAGAGAAGGGGGAAAAATAAGTAAGTGGACCATCGCATTTAATATTTTGTGCCTGTCCCCCCCCCCCCCCCCTTTGGCAGCAATAACTTCAACCAGACGCTTCCTGTAGCTGCAGATCAGTCTGACACATGGATCAGGACTAATCTTTGCCCATTCTTCTCTAAAAAACTGCTGTAGTTCAGTCAGATTCCATGGATGTCTGGCACGAATCGCTGTCTTTAGGTCATACCACAGCATCTCAATGGGGTTCAAGTCTGGACTTTGACTTGGCCACTCCAGAACGTGTATTTTGCTCTTCTGAAACGATTCTGAAGTTGATTTACTTCCGTGTTTTAGATCATTGTCTTGTTGCAGCATCCGTCCTCTTTCAAACTTCAACAGATGCCCTCAGGTTTTTCTGCAAAACATCCTGATAAACTTTAGAATTCATTCTTCCATAAATGGTTGCAAGTTCTCCAGGCCTTGAGGTAGCATAACAGCCCCAAATCATGATGCTCCCTCCACCATGCTTCACGGTGGGGATGAGGTGTTGATGTTGGTGAGCTGTTCCATTTTTCCTCCACACATGACGTTGTGTGTTACTCCCAAACAATTCAACTTTGGCTTCGTCAGGCCACAAAATATTTTTCCAAAACTTCTGTGGAGTGTCCAAGTGCCTTTTTGCGAACATTAAACGAGCATAAATGTTTTTTTTTAGACAGCAGTGGCTTCCTCCGTGGAGTCCTCACATGAACACTATTCTTGGCCATAGTTTTACATATAGTGGATGTGTGCACAGAAATATTGGACTTTGCCAGTGATTTCTGTAAGTCTTTAGCAGACACTATAGGGTTCTTTTTTACCTCTCTGAGTATTCTGCGCTGAACTCTTGGCATCATCTTTGGTGGACGGCCACTCCTTGGGAGAGTGCCAAACCCTCTCCATTTGTAGACAACTTCTCTGACTCGATTGATGAACATCCAGACTTTTAGGGATGTTTTTGTATCCTTTCCCAGCTTTATACAAATCAACAATCCTTGATCGCAGGTCTTCAGACAGCTCTTTTGATCGAGCCATGATGCACATCAGACAAAGCTTCTCATCAAGAAAATTCTCACTAGATTTTTGTTTTATAATGGGCAGGGCAGCTTTGAACCACTCATCAGTGATTGGTTACATCAACACAACTTAATTGTTTGGTAAAAATTGGTTTCAATTCCACTTTAAGTCTCCTTAGACAGAGGGTTCACTTATTATTTTTTCCCCCTTCTGTCATTGTTTGCATGCTATCCTCGTTAAAATATGAAAACCTATAAATGTTTGGGTGGTTCTGGTTAAATGACAGTTTTTGCATCTGTGTGATTTTGACAAAGATCAGATCACATTTGATGGTGATTTTATGCAGAAATGTGAGAAATTCCAAATGGTTCAGATACTTTTCCATACCACTGTAGGTACGCTGTATAATTTTGGGAGGGGGAAAAAATGTTTTTACCAAATGTTAAAAATGTAGCCCACATGACACAAAATTGGTTTTCTTTTTTTTTTTTAATTCCAAAAAAATGCCACTTGCCTAAATGGTTAATTATCACATTTTATTTGAGCACTTTATTTACCAAATTTGAATTTTTTCTTGTTGTCCGTAAACTTTAATGCACCAAACAGATTTTGACAACTTGAGTTATTCAACTATACCAAGACGGTAGTCATCCAAATTTTGTTTTGCAGACAGCCAAGCTGTGGCTCGCGAACCCATTTTGAGAAGCCCCGCTCTAATTCACACACACATCACATGCTCCCATCTCCCTTTCAATAAGGCAGCTGTTAAGCCACACTATCAAGGCAGCCTGTCCAATAATTGGCTCCCGCCTCCACACACACACACACATTCAACTCCTTTTGTGAGGGGGCAGAGGAGGGTAGCGGTCGGGGGGGGCTTGGACGGCAGATAACGAGAGCCAGCGACAAGCTCACCGTCAAAGGCCACCTCACATAAAAGGCGGTCGCTTGATGAATCATCGACAACCGGCGAGGACTCACACAACGGAGACCCCCTCCGCACATGCCGATGCCAGGATCAATAGCGACAGGGGTGGGAGTGGGGACTCGGGGGAGGGGGCATTTGCAATTCATTATTAGCCGCTTATGTGAGGCCACCTTGTTTACAGTGCAGTTATCGATATCCGCAGCCGTCGGGTGGGCAGACGTATATTTACGCTTATTGGATTCCGCCACGGTCAAGGTCAAGTAGCAGGGGGCCGACGTATGCAAGGCGGCGGCGGCCTGATTGTTTGCGACGGCTCCCCGCTCAAATGCCACTGGCGAAAGGTCAGCATTTACATGTCTTAACCCTTTACAAGACAGGGGACTAGTCTTGGTAATTAAAAAAAAAAAACTCAATAAACGTGTGGACACATTTTGGTATGCCACTATTTTAACATTTAGTATACAACAGTGGCCTACATGACCCAAAATGTGACAATGACATATACAGTGGAGCAAATAAGTATTTAGTCAACAACCAATTGTACCAAACGTTCTCCTACTTGAAAAGATTAGAGAGGCCTGTAGTTGTCAACATGGGTAAACCTCAACCATGAGAGACAGAATGTGGGGAAAAAACTAGAAAATCACATTGTTTGATTTTTAAAGAATTTATTTCCAAATTAGAGTGGAACATAAGTATTTGGTCACCTACAAACAAGCAAGATTTCTGGCTGTCAAAGAGGTCTAACTTCTTCTAACGAAGCCCCACTCTTTACCTGTATTAATGGCACCTGTTTTAACTTAAGACACCTGTCCACCACCTCAGTCAGTCACACTCCAAACTCCACTATGGCCAAGACCAAAGAGCTGTCGAAGGACTCCAGAGACAAAATTGTAGACCTGCATCAGGCTGGGAAGACTGAATCTGCGATAGGTAAAATGCTTGTGTAAAGAAATCAACTGTGGGAGCAATCATTAGAAAATGGAAGACATACAAGACCACTGATAATCTCCATCGATCTGGGACACCATGCAAGATCTCACCCCGTGGCGTCAAAATGATAACAAGAACGGTGAGAAAAAAATCCCAGAACCACACAGGGGGACCTAGTGAATGACCTACAGAGAGCTGGGACCACAGTAACAAATCAGTAACACAATGCGCCACCAGGGACTCAAATCCTGCACTGCCAGACGTGTCCCCCTGCTGAAGAAAGTACACGTCCAGGCCCATCTGCGGTTTGCGAGAGAGCATTTGGATGATCCAGAAGAGGACTGGGAGAATGTGTTATGGTCAGATGAAACCAAAATGGAACTTTTTGGTAGAAACATAGGTTCACGTGTTTGGAATAGAAAGAATACTGAATTGCATCCGAAGAACACCATACCCACTGTGAAACATTGGGGTTGAAACATCATGCTTTGGGGCTGTTTTTCTGCAAAGGGACCAGGATGACTGATCTGTGTAAGGGAAAGAATGAATGGGGCCATGTATCGAGAGATTTTTATTGAAAATCTCCTTCCATCACCAAGGGCATTGAAGATGAGACATGGCTGGGTCTTTCAGCATGACAATGATCCCAAACACACAGCCAGGGCAACAATCGAGTAAGAAGCATTTCAAGGTCCTGGGGTGGCCTAGCCAGTCTCCAGATCTCAACCCCATAGAAAATCTGTGGAGGGAATTGAAAGTCCTTGTTGCCCAACAACAGCCCCAAAACATCACTGCCCTAGAGGAGATCTGCATGGAGGAGTGGGCCAAAATAACAGCAACAGTGTGTGAAAAGCTTGTGAGGAGTTACAGAAAACGTTTGGCCTCCATTATTGCCAACAAAGGATACGTAACAAAGTATTGAGATGAACTTTTGGTATTGACCAAATACTTATTTTCCACCATGATTTGCAAATAAATTCTTTAAAAATCAAACAATGTGATTTTTTTTTTTTTTTTTTTTTTCCACATTCTGTCTCTCATGGTTGAGGTTTACCCATGTTGACAATTACAGGCCTCTCTAATATTTTCAAGTGGGGGAACTTGCACAATTAGTGGTTGACTAAATACTTATTTGCCCCACTGTATATATTTGTTTAAATTATTATATATACAGTGAGTCCTCAAGTTACGATTGAGTTCTTTTTTCAAACACAACACTCAAAACATCAAAATTGCAACCTGAAGCAAAAATGCAACTCGATTTGTTACATTACTGTCCTCATTTTTAGATTACGTCGACTGATGTTGTTTGATTTTGACTCTTGGCAACGTAATGTCTGAACACCAGTGTTAAATATTACTTTTAAAAGGTATTAGTTACAGTTGCAAATTACTTCTTCCAAAAACTAATTGAGCCCCTTTAACACACACTGAAACTCCAGGAAAATCGCGGGATTTCAAATTTCAGCAGTTGTATGTGAACACATTTTCCCGGGTCGACTCACACGGAGATTACGCGGACATTTTACAGGTCGCGTCTTAGTATAATGTTCGGGACCTTCCCGGGAAGAGGTTTGCGTGAAAGCAGGCGTTAAATTCCCGGGTAACACCACGATGGCTGGTGACGTAAATATCATGGCGGGCTGATCGTCACTTTTTTCGAAGTAAGACGAAAAGCAGTAAATAAACATCGCAAGGATTGAAGAGCTAAGGAAGAGAGTCCATTGTCCATCTTTGGAAATGTGTGGTTCATTTTCCAACAACGGAGAAGGGCGTTCAAGGGCTTATTAAATACAAACAAAAATACACGCGTGGAAAAGGGGGAATAACACAATGGGTTAATGAGGTAATTTTAGGCCATTTAAGGTAATTTACCTGTTGATTTTCTGTTACTTCCTGTTGATTTTGGGGTATCTTATGGGTCACTTCCTGTTTGTTTTGAGTTACAGAACAGGAAGTGACCTAGGAATCACCAAAATGAATAGGCAGTGACTCAAACTCAACAGGAAATGACCTGTAAATTACCTAAAATGAAAAGCAATTGACCTGTAAATGCCCTGAAAATCGGACAGAATGACTGTAAATGCTCGAGTTTCGAATGAACGAAGTTTCTAGTCTAAATGGATTGGGCGTCAAGCACCGTCAATGCAACCTTAGAGTTAACTGAGACATTATTATAGTGGAGGATTTTGGTGGCAACTTGTTGGTTCCTTTTTATTTATTTATTTTGAGACATTGACACCTTTTTAAAATGATATCTCAATTCTTGGGAGGAGCATATCGATGACCTTTGGGGATACAAAGTATCACGATATATCACCATTTCGATATTTTGTCACACCCCTAGTTATGATAATCCTATGCAGCACGCAACAAACGTGCTTAAAAAACAGAGAGACCTTCAGTCATTGTTTGTATACATATGCTGCACATAGTCAAACTTTATATAGGTCAATTAAGATTTGCTGTCATTTTAAAACTGTGTGGAACAGCAACACGTCTTTACACTATCTTTTAGACAGTCCAAGTACAGATTAAAGCGTGCGCTGCGTGGTCAAACATGGCCAAATGTTCTCCCCGGATCATGATGTTAGCAGACTGCACACTGTTTGCTAAAATATTAGCCTAAACTCGTCGCTCCATTTACACCAAAATTGTGGAAAATACATATTAGAATGATAACGGACCATTTGCTGAATAAAACTATAGCATTAAGCATTCTAGCGAATGCTTGCTAACCGTTTGTTTCATTGCAGTAATAGCACCTAATTATCATTTATTTACGTTGATGCGAACCTGTTTGGTATTGAGGACGAAATTGATTCAGCAAATTATACGGACGTCCAGCATCGTCATTTGGGAGTTTAGCTCGCTGTATAGCCAGGACCGAGCCGTAGCATCCTGGTGAGGCCAGTGTATTGCATTTCGTTGTTCATGACGTTCATAACGTCATACTGTACACTTATTCAGCATGTTGTTCTCTATTGTATTTTTATATTAAATTTAAGGCTGTCAAAATTAGCGCGCTAACGGGCGTTAATTAATTTTTTTAATTAATCACGTTAAAATATTTGACGCAATTAACGCACATGCCCCGCTCAGATTAAAATGACAGCACAGTGCAATGTCCACTTCTTACTTGTGTTTTTTGGAGGATTGTCGCCCTCTGCTGGCGCTTGGGTGTGATTGATTTTATGGGCTTCAGCACCCATGAGCATCGTGTAATTATTGACATGGCAACAATGGCGGGCTACTAGTTTATTTTTTGATTAAAAATTTTACAAATTTTATTAAAACGAAAACATTAAGAGGGATTTTAATATAACATTTCTATAACTTGTACTAACGTTTATCTTTTAAAGGGATCCTCTATTTTTAAGACAAGTAATTCTTAAAACATAAATGTTAGTATGAGTTATAATAATTTGATATTAAAACCCCTCTTAATGTTTTTGTTTTAATAAAGTTTGTAAAATTATTTTAAGTGATAGGTCGCCATTCTTGTTACGTCGCAGTGCGTGACGTCACTGGCCCCGAATGCTGAAATTCAAGCTTGTCACTCGTTAGCTTTCCCAACATGTCGTCAGTTCTACCCTTACATACAGTACAGGCCAAAGAGCACACCTTGTGTAATCCAGGTCTTGTACATTGTAACACGTGGTAGCTAGGATACGTGTATAAAAGTACTAGAAAGGGGAGAAGCTTCCACTTAGGCACATTTATTCACAAAAAATAATGTTTCCACCTTGACCACTCTTCACTCGGGAGCTCAGCAGTATGCAAACACGCATTCCCTGACGAACTCCAACATTGTTGGAAGGTCCACGTCAGAGTCACTGTCGTCACTGTAGCGTGCCATATGGTAAATAGTGCTTTAATTATTTAGTATGATTTGGGGAAAACTCCCACGAAGAATAGTCAACAAAAAAGATAGCAATACTACTCTAAATCTAAACAAAATAGACTGATCTGAAAAGCCGCTGTGGGACCGACGAATAAAAAATAAATGGACAGATCCAAAACCATTATTGCTGACGCGATGGGACCCTTACTTGACTGAGGATCCAGGAAAAATGTTCGGCGCCAGTTGTAACGCGTGGTGGGTAGGATACATGCATACAGGGTCCAAAAAGGGGGAGAAGCTTCCACTTATGCACATTTATTCACTAAAAATAATAATTCCACCTTGACCACTCACTTCACTCCCCTTTTTTCCATTTGACTGGAAATTACATCCAAAAGCAGCACATCGTGGCATTTTACTTCGCGAGTTTAGGCAGCAATAAGCAATTGTTGAACACGCTACACATTTGGAAAGATACCAATTACGTCATCACTGCGAGCCCGCAAACCATGGCGCCAACTAACGGTCAAAATATGGACTAAATATTATAAAATATTGCCATTGATTTAACATTTTATGTGTTTCTAACAATATATTTTAGTACAACAGAACAATTGTGGTTTATTAGAGCCTACATGTATTTAAATCAGAGGATCACTTTAAGAACTACAAGTCTTTCTATTCATGGATCACTTTAACAGAATGTTAATAATGTTAATGCCATCTTGTTAATTTATTGTTATAATAAACAAATAAAGTACTTATGTTCTGTATGTTGAATGTATATATCCATTTTGTGTCTTATCTTTCTATTCCAACAATAATTTACAGAAAAATATGGCATATTTTATAGATGGTATGAATTGCGATTAATTACGATTAGTTTTTAAGCTGTAATTAACTCGATTAAAATTTTTAATCATTTGACAGCCCTAATTAAATTGCCTTTCAAGATGAGATATCTGTTCTATTTGTTGGATTTTATCAAGTAAATTTCCCCCAAAAATGCGACTTATACTCCGGTGCGACTTATGTATATGTGTTTTTTTCCTCTTTGTTAAGCATTTTATGGCTGTGCGACATATTCCGAAAAATACGGTAGTCATCCAAGACGCGTTTTCAGCTCGTCATTGTGACGTCATTGTCATGAAAAAATTGTTCGTTAACCAAATGTTTCCGTTGTCGTCGTCGTTGATGAAAAAAACAACACTGCTTTGTAGTAGCCTAGTTTCTACTTGTTTAGCTCAATTTTAGAGTTGGTTTAGGGGTGAGGGTTTGGATTTTTTAACTATTATATTCCACTAACATCATCAACCTGCATAAGAATTTTTAAAACCGAATTTGACTTCTTTTTTTTTTCTTCCAATTTAGGTGAGAAGCCGTTCGAATGCAAACTGTGCCACCAGCGATCCAGGGACTACTCGGCCATGATCAAGCACCTGCGCACCCACAATGGTGCCTCGCCCTACCAATGCACCATCTGCCTGGAGTACTGCCCCAGCCTGTCGGCAATGCAGAAGCACATGAAGGGCCACAAGCCCGAAGACATCCCTCCTGACTGGCGTATCGAGAAGACCTACTTGTACCTCTGCTACGTCTGAGCACACGGGAGGTATTGGGGGAAAGGGGCGGGTGTAAGGAGAATGTAGTTAAGGCGTTAGGTGAAGATACGGCGGACGGTCGGGGGCACCCAAGCGTAGCGTCGAAAGACTGAAAAAAAACGTCGTTCGTTCTCTTCTTTTCTTGCAAAAGAGACTACAAAAGAAGGGACCTCGCCGCGTCTCTGCCGTTTGTTCGGAATCATCGGGTCATTCCCGCACACGCGTATTGTGTTACTGTGTAGTTGTTGTTTTGTTTTTTATTTCAGGTTGCCTCGTGGCGCAAAAACACGAGCTGCAGGGAAAGTGTTGCTGCTACAGCGTTGACAGATTCTCAAGGGCTATCAAAAAAAAAAATATGACACTCTTAATTTAGTAGAATCTCTGGGCCCGGGATTCTCATTTCTTTTCATGTCTTCGTCAATTCTTTTGTTGTTGTTTAAAAAAAAAAAAATGATCGCACGAAGAATGTGATGTACGTCTTTGGAAAGAAAACTAAACACTTTGTGTTTGCGGTAGTTGCCGTTGCAACTAATATGAGTGTAGGGATCGGTACCAAATTGTGTACTTGATTTTTACCTCAGTTGTTTTTTCGAGAAGAATTGGAGGGAAATGTAGCAAACTCCCATTGAGTCAGTGGCTGCCATTGATGGCAATAGACATCTAATCCATTTGAACTGGGAGGTGTGGCAGCGAATGAACGAATGTTCACCCTCCCAGTTTAAATGGATGGACGTCTACTAGCTATAAACGCATTTGTTGATTCATTGGCTGCTAGCCCTTCCAGTTTAAATGTGATTGGACGAAGTGTTTTGTTTTGATTTTTGCGATATTCATAGATAGCCCCTGAGAATCGTCGGCCGAGCCGGTCGGAATATGCAGTAGATGTCGAAAACGGGAGCTCTAAAAACAAATGGTGACCCCCGAATGGGGATTTAAGTGGATGGGGCGGGGCTACAGTGCTGCTTTTAGGTCGGTGTCCTCTCATTGGTCTTCCTGGTCCTCGGTATCAAAGGCTGATATTTTGCTACATTTTGTTAAGCTCCGCATCGTCATTGTATCACCGCATCTACGATAACAGTCTCTGTTTGATTGAGTTATATCATCACATTAATCACAGCAATACATTCGCGTATACTCTCAGCGATCTCACACTAACCACAAAAAGAGAGACTCGGGGAAGATGGCTGCTCTGGAAGGAGTGAATGTCGGAATGGAAAGGGGGAGGGGGACACCGGTGAGGGGTAGACGCCGACCGGCCGGCGCCCTCTCAACACGTGAATGTGAAACGACTTGCACGCCGAGGTCGGGGGATTTCGGACCCGGAAAAGCCGACCGACCGGCCACGAACGAACATCACTGTCATGAAAGAGGAAGCGGAAATCACCAATTGGACTGCTTTGTTGATTGACAGATGAGCAGGACCAATAGGGCGATGGATATTTTGACTCTTCCTGTGGTTTCATCTTTTCGTTTTCACTTCATACTTGAATTACCTCATTTTATGACCTCATGTTTTTTTTGTTGGTTTGTTTTTTTCCCCACGTTGGATGCTTTGCACAGCGTGATGAAGCCGTGCGTATGCTCGTTCGTGTGTGTGTTTGCGCGAAGACACACTTTTCAAAAGTGCCACGGCTGCCATGAGATTTAGGATGACTGTGCGTGTTACCAAACTTGGTATTATTATTGTTATTAACCGCACTTGTTAAAGAGTCGGCAAGTTAGGTCTTTTTCATTTGGTTTTGCGTGTGTGCGTGTTGTGTGTTATAAAAGCTACCTCTCTTAGTTTGTTTTTTGCAAAAGCACATTTTTTTGGGTTGTTTTATGAATTTTTCATCATTGCTACTTCATCTCACGCTTGTTTTTTTGTTTTCATTTGTTTTGATCCTTGGGTTTGAGATACCGTATTTCCTCAAATAGTAGCCCTTTGTCCAATAAACATTGGTGGAATTTGAGCTCCAGCTTCCTTCCATAAGAGAAAAAATATGAGTAAATGTTATCAGTTCTGGTACTCTGTTTCTACCCAAAACAGCAGCATGTACTGAAGCCGAGACTTGCTTAGACATGTTTATTTTTTGCTTATTCATGCTTTTGAACCGATCCTTTCATATGCTTTTTTGTTCGTATCACCAATTTCTTTAACTCATTTTTTACTCAATCCCCCACAAACTCGCAATTGAAAGTTTTTTTTTGTTTTTTTTTTTTTTAACCTTAAACCCAATCGCCTGACTCTTTTTGTACCTAAATTCACTTTATTTGCATTTTTTTCCTATTAACCAATTTCTTTTCTTCATTTTCACCCAATCCTCCACAAATTTGCGTTTTCAATTTATTTGACCTTTTTGACGTTTTCTTTTTTGTTTTTTGTATTTACACTTTTAACCCAACTCAAACCCATTTTTTGTGGGGGCAGGGAATTTTTTTGTACCTCATATTCATTAATATGCTTTTTTTTCGTCTCTCTCTCTTAACCAGTTTCCTGTATTCACACTTTTAACCAATCTCCTACAATTTCGCTGTTTAGGTTTAACTTTTTTTTTTTGTACTTTTAACCCAATCCAAACCTCTGCGTTTTTTCGTACCTCATCTCCATTTATTTGCATTTTTTTTCTGTTAACCAATTTTTTTATAATTCTTTTTTTTTTTTTTTTTACCCAGTCCCCCACACATTTGCGTTTTAAATTCACTTGACCTGTTTGACGTGTTTTGTTATTTGGGTTTTTTTGTTTGTATGTTTAGTTGTTTGGTTGTTGTTGGGTTTTTTTTGTATTTGCACTTGTAACCCAATTCAAACCCGTGCATTTTTTCCTCTCAACCAGTTTTATTATTTTTTCACCCTGTCCCCCACAAATTTGCGGTTTAAATTCACCTGACCTGTTTAACATGTTTTGTTATTTGTTTTGTTTTGTTTTTTGTTTTCGTTTTTGCTTTTTTTTTTTTTTTTTTTTATATATATATTTACTATTTTTAACCCAATCTAAACCAATTTTTTTGGTTGGGATTTTTTTGTCTACCTAATCCCATCATTTATTTATATCATTTATTTGCATTTTTTTCTCATAAACAGTTTCTTTTATTTTTTTTACCCAGTCCCACACAAATTTGCAGTTTAAATTCACCTGACCTGTTTGACATGTTTTGTTTTTTGTTTTGTTTTGTTTTTGTTGTTGTTTTGTTGCTTTTTTGTTTTTGTTTTTTTTTTCTTTTTGTATGTTTTTTTGTTTAATTTACACTTTTAACCCCTTCCAAACCCGATTTTTTTGGTTCGGATTTTTTTGTTGTTGTTGTTGTTGTACCTAATTTCATCATTTATTAATATCATTTATTTGCATTTTTTTCTTTAAGCCAGTTTCTTTTATTATTTTTTTACCCAGCCCCCCACACATTTGTGGTTTAAATTCACCTGACAGGTTTGACATTTATTTGTTTTTTTTTTTTTTTTTTGTTTTTTTTTTTGTATTTACACTTTTAACTCAATCCAAACCCTTTTTTTTTTTTGACCTAATCCCTGTTTAGCTGCACGTAATTACCAAATCCAGCATTTTTTCCATGTTTTCAATTCACCGCTTAGTTCCTTTTTCCCCTTTCATGTCCTTGCAATATTAACTCATTGGTTGCCATTGATGTCCAATGAATTTTAACTGGGAGGGGACTGAATATGAATGCTCATTTTTTGGTGCCATTGACAGCGCTAGACAATGGATTGTACGACTAGCGCTGTCAATGAGTTAACATTTTGTGTTAACTTTTGCATACTATATGAGGAAATACGGTGCTTCCAAAGCAAAAATTTATGTCAAACAGTAAAAAATAACTGCAGTAGAGGTCGATAGGATGTGAAAAGTAGTCAGAAGGAAGGTACATTTTTTGGGGGGGAAAAAAAAAAAAAAAAAGCAATTTTGAAGCCTTAAGTGATACTCAAAGGAGGAAGATAAGGGGGAAGCACTATTGCTTTATGGGTAGAAAAAACGTCGACACTTGAACATATGTGAATAGACTTGTAGTTTTGTAATGTGAACTGTGGATCAAAAGGTGCTGGAGGTCTTTCGGGGATTTTTTTGCAGCGTGCGATGGACAATTGGACGTTTACTAATCAAGAAAAAAAAAAGAATTCTTGAACGAGGGCCAACCGAGGCAGTTTGATATCAAAAAAAACAAAAAACAAATTGTGATATTTTTGTATCGCGTGTCAGTCCTGTTTATTTTTTCCCCCATTTGTGGAGAGTTCAAGCAGGGCACAGAAATTTGTCTTTTTTGTTTTGTTTTTGTTGCTTTTGTTTTGTCTCCTCTGGGTGTAATTTTTTTTTGCCTTGCTCCTCTTTGATATCGTGTGAACATATTGTAATAATGATAATATTAAGTGTTGCTTTCTGGATGTCAATTGCATTGTAGGTGAAGGACTAAAAATCTTACCGCCAACTTTTTTGTACGCGACAACAACAACAAAAAAAAGAGTACTTGTCACTCACCATCCTGTCAATCAAACTTGATTGTGGGCGTGTTATTATTTTTATGTTTTTGTACTTGAAAAGAGGAAAAAAAAAAAAAAGAAGGGATGGCACGTCCCGTAACACTGTGAGCCGAGGGGTGCGGGGATATGAATTTTCCAAAATACCACCCAAAAATAACAACAGCAAAACAGCCCGACAATGCAACACTTTCCGTCAAGTCGATAAGTCACGTGATCCCGTCACCCTCTGAATGTTTTCTACTTTTTCCGTGCGCGTGACTGACTGTTTAGCGTGTGTGTGCGTGCTCGTGGAAAAATGCACTAAAACAGAAAAATTATATTCTATGCCAGTTTTTTTTTTTTCTTTCTACGTTGGAAAAAAAAAAAAAGATATAACTCTACAGTATAGGACACATTGGCATCTGTATAGCTCTTGCCTCATTTTTCCTCTTGATTTTTTTTTTTTTCTGTACTCTTTGTGTGCCTAAAAATGGAAATTGTTTGGGGTGAAAAAAAAAAACAAAAAAAAAACGCTCCGTTTCTGTATTTTCCGATAAATTTTTGCAAAAAATAATAAAGATAACAATTGTTTGCCAGCGACCCTGGGATGTCATGACACTCAATTAGAGGGCTCTTATGCAATTGATTTGATAGTTTCTAGTTTTTGGGAGGATTTTTGGGGCAGCAGCAGGTTTGCTGAGACTTGTAGGAAATCCAGTAAAAATTGCAAAATTTATATTATTTTTTTGTTTGTTTGTTTGTTTGTTTTAACTCTTCCAGAACAATAGATGAATAGTACTGTAATTTTCGGACTATAAGCCGCTACTTTTTTCATTAATTTTAAATCCTGCGGCTTATTTGTTGATTTATTTGGGTTAATAGGTAGCACTTTATTTAAGGGTGGCGTCATGTGTTCGTCATAATTATGACGTGACACTATCATGGGCATTACTGAATGCTTATGACGGATATCATTAAGAGTCATCTAGCAAATTATGTCACTAACTCCATTTAGGTCCAGCTCGGATCTTTTACATTCATTCAACAGTGAGATAATTTGCCGGATAACACTAAATGACATTTGTTATAAGCATTCTTTCATGCTCATTAAAGTGTCTTGTTATGTTTATGATTGTCTAATGATAGTGTTATGGCGCCACTGTCAAATAAAGTGTTACCAAATACCATAACTAGCAATTAATGAAACAACTAGAACAGTAACTGAAGAAATAATTGGCATAGAAAATAAATTTTGTTGATCATTTACATCTGTAGCGCTGCAATGCATGCTAGGATGCATGTTGGACAACAACAGTGTTGACAGCATAGGCAGCAGAGGTTGAGTGTCTCGCTCAAGGGAGCAGTGATGGCCAAATGAAGCTTCTTGAAGCTTTGCAGTCAATTGGTTCAAAGCTTCATGGTGGTTCATTTGGTCTTATGACAGTCTGACGATGCCGCTGTTAAATAAAGTGTTACCGGTTAATATATTTTGTTGTAAATATACCATAATACATTGAGGACAGCTGCGGCTTATCAATGAAGAAATGTCGTTTTCGTTTCAAATTTGGTGGGTAGCGGCTTATAGTCAGGTGCTCCTTATAGTGCAGAAATTATGGTATGTTTAGAATGTATTATTGCTGTTGACACCGTTCAATGTCCAATCCATTTTGACTGGGAGATGCCGAATGAATCCCCCAGTCAAAATGGATTGGCCATCGAGTGCAGTCAATGGTAGCAAATGAGTTCACTGAGTGTCGAATAAAGCAGTGGTCCTCAACCTTTTTTGCACCATGGACCGCTGTAATGTGGGCCGTTTTTTTAAAGACCGGCAAAACAATACAGTTAATATAAAATAACGTTCGTTTTTGTTAAGTGCTGGGAAAACGTAACTCACCAGACACTGAATCAACCTTTTTTTTTTTTTTACTAGCGGCCTCTCTTAAGACTTGACGGCAAATAGCCTTGGTCACAGGCATAATCAATTCTTCTCCAATCGTGAAAGGTTTCTTGGCTTTAGCCTTATGGTTCGCCACGAGATATGCTGTCAGTGCATTCGTTTTTGTTGATTGGTGGCCCTCACTAATTGTTTCCTTGGTGTTCGCGCGTTATTGTTTCCAAAATTCCAAAGGCGTATCCATTATTCGAGGGTGCTTAGTCTCGATGTGCCGAAGCAGCTTTGAAGGCTTCATTGTAGGGCTGCAGCTATCGATTATTTTAGTAGTCGATTAATCGATGAACTAGTTAGTTCGAACAATCGAGTAATCAGGTGAGGAACACGAAAAATTTAAAATACCTGAGCTGAGCCTCAAACGATATAAAAAAAAATAAATAAATAAGGATCTATGTCAATAAAAGAACAATCGGCTAAATTACATAGAAAAAGCCTGCTAGCTTAAATGCTATAAAACGCTAACTTTTATTTTTATTTTTTCTACAACACCCTTAACAAATGGTTCAGACGCATATTCCCACAAAAACGGCTAAATATACCTATACTTATAACTAAATTACGAATGCATTTTAAAAAAACAACATTAGCGGAAATGAAAAATTGGCTTATGTTGGTCTTAACATGGAGCAGCCGGATTCAGCCATGTGAAATGAGGCAGACTAGAGGGCAGTGTATCCACCCAAACGAATAAAACTGAATGCAAACACTTACAAAATAAACCATTATAACGCCACTTTAATTAAACAAATACTCAAAGCAGCAAAATTTAATTCGAATCTTTTTTTCTAATGGAATACTCGAGTTCGATTAATCATTGCAGTACTACTTCACTGCGTCGTTTGCCAATTTTTGGCCACAGAGTGAACTTGGCGTAGTCTTCTCTTGTGGCTCGTCAGGTGTCCTTTTCACCGTAAAAAGCTGTCCAAAGAGATCGTTTTTTCAGTCATCTTCGCTAGCCTGTGGGCTTATTATTCCCGAGAACAAATCTAATGCGCCTAAGTCATACGTCATTATCGAGCACAAGCGCACATAGATATTATTATTATATGTATTTTTAAAAAATGGATGATAGCGCCAGTTGATTTTTATGACGACATCCTAGCCAGTTTTATTATAATCGCTAAATTGTGAATATCTCTATATTGTGATTTTCTTTCCTTTTGGGTGAGTGTCCGAGCAAAACGACTGGAAATACTCCGTCTGCTATTGCTGAGGTGTGCCACCAGCAGCAGGCAGCTAACGTTACTCTTTACATTGACTGACGCTGGGCTGCTACTGAGGTGTGTAAACACCCCAGTAATGGTGGCCACCAATAGAGGGTGGTGTCCACAATTCTCTACTCTCGCTAGGCAGGCAGATTGGTGTGTCATTGGTGTGTAGCATATGCGCCACGGACCGGTACCGGTTCCCGGCCCGGTGATTGGGGACCACTGCTATAAAGGGTTTAACAGCAATGAACTCGACTCACTTCAAAGTAGTTCGGCAAATTGCAAATATTTCAAGGCGCCACCGCACTTCAAGGGTTTTGTAAAAAATAATTTTCCGTTTCTTTTCGATGGGGATAAAAGGGGGCACTCATGGCATCCCCGGAGCCAGCCAGCACTCGTCTGTGTGCGTGTTTTCGGTGTAATGTTTCTTATCGCCATTTCATGCCCTCGTGCCATCAAGGTCTAAATGTATGTTTAAAAGAAAATTGAAGAAAATGTAATGTAAAAAAAAAAATACAACAAGAAAGCATCAAGTTATTTTTTTATCTTAGCACTGAGGACCAACAATTTTGCCCTGTTTGGACCAAGAGTAACAAAGCTTTTTTTTTTTTTTTTTGTTTTTTTTGTTTTTTTTTTGTGTTAACATTGTTTTTATTATTTTTTTTATTTGTGATACTTGTCTGTTCCATTTTGGGCGGCAGCGCAAGCGTCAGTCAAGAAGTCGCTCTGTATTAAGAAAATTCAAGATAATAGTGTTTTTTTTCCTATTATGATGATGATGATGATGATTTGAATTGTTATAGTTTTTGTCTACCTCAGCACCTAATCTTAGCCTAATCTTAGAAGGTGCCCAATTATTATTTTGAAATTGTTTTTCTTTTGTGTTCTCTTACCTCGTATTTTTTTTTTTTTTTTTTGTTCCTATTGTTGAAATTTGCATTAGAGCTTTGCAAAAAATTAATAAAATAAAAAGGTCCTTTGTCTTTTCCAGCAACAATGTGCGATTTTTTTTTTTCTCATCTCCCCGCCGTGGCGTTATTTTCTCATATCTCTCGCCACAGTCTGTTTATATAGAGGTTTTTTTATTATTATTATTTTGCTAATTTTCTGGTTTATTTTCATGTAGAATCAGACACATCTGTTTGTAACATTACAGTGTTCTCTTAAGGAGTGTGAAAAAAAAATGAAATAAAAAAAATAATAATGTTGCGGGTCCTTCCATGTTGTCACTAAAGTCGTTAATGTTGTGCCTTTTGATCGTGGAAAAAATAGTAAAGGATTTTTTTTTTCCTTTTTTTTTTTTTACATTCTACTAACAGTATATTGTCTTTTTGTAGTGGATTGATTTTGTTTTGTTTTTATTTATGGGTCTCATTATAAAAATCAATTGTACACCGGAAATAAACAATGGACTTTATGGAAGTTGTCTTTGCACTCTCACTGGCTTGTTTCCTCAATTCATCATTCAGCAGCATTAGATTCATGTAAGTATCATATAAAAGTACAAGACTAAAAAATGACAACACTTTCAAATCCCATATTTTTCAGATTATAAATCGCACCAGCCAACAAACACGCAACGAAGTGGGGAAAAAAAGCATACGGCGGAAAACATTCAGGTGACTTGAAGTCCCGCTCTGAGACCCCCAATTTGGCCAAATTTCAAAACTGTCAGATGTGCACGTGTGATACATCATTGGAAAGCTTAAAATGTCAATTTTCTGGGGGGGAAGAAAAATTTTGAACAGGAGGGCATTTTTTTAAAAAATAAAATTTTTAAACAGCAAAATCCTAACTGGAGGTGAGATCACGAGAGAGCAGAATTAAAGACTCCACGATTTTAACGAGATATTATCGCGTACTTACAGTTGTGGTCAAAAGTTTACATACACTTGTGAAGAACATAATGTCATGGCTCTTGAGTTTCCAGTTATTTCTACAACTCTGATTTTTCTCCGATAGAGTGATTGGAACAGATACTTCTTTGTCACAAAAAAACATTCATGAAGTTTGGTTCTTTTATGACTTTATTATGGGTTAACAGAAAAAGTGATCAAATCTGCTGGGTCAAAAATATACATACATGGATCTGAAAAAGCGAATCATTGACTTGAACAAGTCAGGAAAGTCACAGCCATTTCAAAGCAGCTGCAGGTCCCAAGAGCAACAGTGCAAACAATTGTTTGTAAGTATAAAGTGCATGGCACTGTTTTGTCACTATCGCTATCACCTGCTGCTGAGAGAAAATTGGTCAGGAGGGTGAAGATTCAACCGAGAATCACCAAAAAGCAGATCTGCCAAGAATTAGAAGCTGCTGGAACACAGGTGTCAGTGTCCACAGTCAAGCGTGTTTTGCATCTCCATGGACTTAGAGGCTGCCGTGCAAGAAGGAAGCCCTTGCTCCAAAAGCGGCACATTAAGGCTCCACTGAAGTTTGCTGCTGATCACATGGACAAAGATAAGACCTTCTGGAGGAAAGTTCTGTGGTCAAACGAAACAAAAATCGAGCTGTTTGACCACAATGCCCAGCAATATGTTTGGAGGAGAAAAGGTGAGGCCTTTAACGCCAAGTACACCATGCCTACCGTCAAGCACGGTGGTGGTAGTATTATGCTGTGGGGCTGTTTTGCTGCCAATGGAACTGGTGCTTTACAGAGAGTAAATGGGATAATGAAGAAGGAGGATTACCTTCAAATTCTTCAAGATAACCTATCGTCATCAACCCGAAGTTTGGGTCTTGGGCGCAGTTGGGTGTTCCAACAGGACAATGACCCCAAACACACATCAAAAGTGGTAATGGAATGGCTAAATCAGTCTAGAATTAAGGTTTTCAAATGGCCTTCCCAAAGTCCTGACTTAAACCCCATTGAGAACTTGTGGACAATGCTGAAGAAACAAGTCCATGTCAGAAAGCCATCAAATTTAACTGAACTGCACCAATTCTGTCAAGAGGAGTGGTCAAAGATTCAACCAGAAGCTTGCCAGAAGCTTGTGGATGGCTACCAAAAGCGCCTAATTGAAGTGAAAATGGCCAAGGGACATGTTACCAAATATTAGCGCTGCTGTATGTATATTTTTGACCCAGCAGATTTGATCACTTTTTTCTGTTCACCCATAATAAAGTCATAAAAGAACCAAACTTCATGAATGTTTTATGTGACAAAGAAGTATCTGTTTCAATCACTCTATCAGAGAAAAATCAGAGTTGTAGAAATAACTGGAAACTCAAGAGAGCCATGACATTATGTTCTTCACAAGTGTATGTAAACTTTTGACCACAACTGTACCTTGTTTCGATCCATAAACTCCATGTAGCATGTATCACCGAGTGTCAAGACAGATGTGAATGGCCACAGCCAGACTTTTGGGGGATTTTATAGGTGAAACACGGTACTATAACAAGGGTCGAAATGCAGAAATCGCAGGCATCAAGGAGTGGTTGAGATTTTCTATTTCAAATATTTACCCTTTTAAACGTTTTTTTCCCCCCCAATTTTTCTTTGTTTGGATCGATCATTTATCATCTAAAACAGTGTTTTTCAACCCTTTTTGACTCACGGCACGTTTTTACATTGGAAAAACATCTCGCGGTACACCACAAACCAAAAACGTTCAAAAATTATTTTCTGTACAGTATATTTAATTATAAAATAATTTCTCAGTATGTATACTTACTCGGTGGGAAACTTGAGCCTGTTTAGATGAACACAAAGTCGATATCCTTATTCTTCAACAGCTCTCAGTCTCTGTTTTTATTTAATTTTTATAGCAGTTAGGCTTGAAAAAGCTCAGAATTCTCAGACAAGGGGACTTGAGCAATGTCTTTAACCACATCAGGGCCGAGCATCTCACAGACAATGGCTTTTCAGGCAGGTAGTAATAATGTCTCTGTCACGGTGTGGGACTTTTTGGATTAGCAACAAGGTAACTGTCTTTGAGGGCTTTCTCATTTACCTTCGTAGTTTTTATCAAAAAAGTTGCCTGTTTCTCTGTTTTCAAGAAGGAGAACAAAAAAGTCCATCGAGTACTTTTGAAGTGACAGGTGTTTAGTTTGGAGATGACGTTTAGGAGAGCTGCTCGTGTCGCGTTCAACAGCTGCTCAGATTTCTAGCCATCAGCCATTTTGCTGTCGTTGACAATGTGTTTGAATAAAACACAGGAGGAGGATTGACGGTTGTCACGTATGGATAAAATAGGACACTTTCGAGTATATCGACACATGACGAGTCTAAGCAAATAACATGCAGTAGAGTAGACGCGCTGGGGTCCACATTGTCGCGGACAGCAAGGTCGTTGATGGCTAGAAATCCGAGCAGTTTTTGAACGCGACACGACCGAGAACTTCCTACTCCGTCCTACTGCAACTTCGCCCGACGACGTAAAAAAAATATTGTAATAGCCCCGAATGGGGAAATAGAAAGGAGAGGAGTCGGTGATGACTTTCCCACTTTATTGTGGCAACAATTAAAAATAATAAACAAAATAAAAGCGGCATCCGCAACATGCGACCACTAACTTCGCTCTCATGCTGTTCTCACTCCCTCCTAGCTTGCTTCCCGCTACGTCACCACTCTGCAGTCTGATGGCCCCCTCAAGGGCCCGCACAGTTACAGACATTACAAAATTTATATATATATTTAAATGCGACATTAGATAATTTCTCGTGGCACACCTGACGATCTCTCACGGCACACTAGTGTGCCGCGGAACACCGGTTGAAAAACACTGATCTAACATATAGGGGAAAATGCGACAGTTACAAAAAAAAAAAAAAAAAAAAATTAAACTATATTTATGAGGTAGATAGCCGTAACACCAGACACCATTTTTTTTTCATTGTGACGTAATTTGTTTCAAAGTTTAAAATATGCGAGTGAATAATTTTTTTAAGTCGTTTTTTTTTCTTTTTTTTAAACGAAATATTGGACATCAATTAATGATTCTAAGCTGGAAATGACAGACATTTTGAATAATATGATTCTTTTTATGGCTGGGTTGAAACAAAAGTGGTTGCGCGACATCTGTAAACGGGGGTTTCCAGGGTAAAATGGACTAATTAAAATTAGTTTGGGGGCTTAATGCGCTATGAATCTGCTATGGAATCATATATACATATTGTTCTATCAAACACAACAGTTCTTTTGGCTTAAAATACAGCAATTTATTTTAAAGAGGGGTGCAAGAGCAGAAACTGCTTTTTCAGTCTTGCCTGTGTTTTCCGCTATATACAAGTCACATCGGAGTACAGGTAGTACCCGGGTTACGAACGAGTTCCGTTCCAATGCTGGCGACGTAACCCGAATATACCTTAAATATCCCCTTAATCTCAAAATAACCAAAAACGTATTATACGTCATTGTACTGTCCTCGCCAAAATGTCCTAGCTAGACAGCGATCTAAGCTCCGAAATAACTATTTCCAGACGTTCGTGTGGTTTACTTTATTCAGCTGCTGTTTTCCGAAATTTCCAGGTTTGCGGTGAATCAGTAACAGGCACACTTTTGCTCAATAGACGACGTTTATTGATTAGAAAATGCAGAATAAATGAGATTTATTGATTAAAATCCCACAAGAGCAAGCAACAAGTATCAAAAACAAGCAAAAACAATGGTAACGTGACACTAGATTTGAGTTGGTCAATCCCAGAATCCCCGCGTTATCGTTACAGCACAACTATGTTGTCCCTTAGCAGTGAAAATCGCTTGCCGTGACAAAATGAGTGGGAAGCAAGCAACACTCCAGTAAAGCGGCAAAAGGACAAAGCTGGGCGATCTGTACGCTTAATCCACCAGCGGACCTTACGGGTCGCCCGGAAACGTCCGCTTTTGTAAGGACGCACACCTCGGAAGCGGAGAGGCCAACTTCCGCCGCCGAGCAGCACGGCACCGTCCAATGACAAACATTAAAGCTACTTTTGGTTCAGCCCCCTTGAAAAAGGAATTTTCACATGGGACAAATGAGCTGTGCTAAACAGATGCAACAAATGGTAAATATTATGGGTGCAAAACAAGTTATCTCGTGAGATTCCCTCTTAGCTATGGAACTCAGGCGCATACTATGGTGCAAAACAAGTTATCTCGTGAGATTCCCTACTCAAGCGCATCTCCTAACTATGGGAACAAGGTGAAAAACAATAGATGTTGTTACAATCTATGTCACAGAATCAGTCATACATCACAAAGGCATAATGTAATATTTTCCCCCATCATTCCACCCTTTGACCCGGATTGAATTCATCATAAGGCATAATGTGTTAATTCGGGTCACATAATATTTTCTCCATCAGCTGCTCATGAGTTCAACACTTGCAGAATGAAACTAAAATAAAAATGAAATTAAATCAGTTTCATCTTCAAAACCAGCAGTTCAAATTTGTGTTCATAACTAGCTGCTGATAGAGCAATAACAATCCACACAAACGACAAGCGTGTATCAGTTAGTGTCCGCACATCATCAAAAACAATTACATAAACTCGCCCCAAGTATTCAACCACAATCGAAAACACACAATAAACAGTAAAAAAAAGGTGTTATAAGCAGGTGTTGCCTCTGTGGATGCTTCACAAGCAACAAATGTGCTCGCAGGCTTGCAGCTGTAATCTTTCTCCTCTCTCACTCGGCTGTGCGACTTCTTCGTGGGAGCAAATTCGCTGTTGCTCGTGTTTGCGCGTGCGCTCTTCTTTGTGTGCGCAAATACGTTCTCCATGTGTACATGTGCTCTTACTCGCGTGCCATTAGTACTACCAGCTCTAGACTTCTTGCGCCAAGGTAACAACATCAACATTTTATATATTAGAAAAAAATAAACGAGACCCCTGCGTCGTAAAGTCGAAATCACGTATGTTGGGTACGTCGTAACCCGGGGACTACCTGTACAAGCGGCAATTTATTTGATAAAATCCAACACCAAGAAGAGACATGTCATCATGTTAGACATGTCAAAAAGAGAACAACAGGCTGAATAAGTGTTCAGTATGCTAATGTAACATGACGCATAAACAACATACTGTGAACGTGCCCGGTATGTTAAAGTGACATTGCTCTGTTAAGAGTTATTCAGATACAGTGGAGAAAATAAGTATTTGAACACCCTGCTGTTTTGCTAATTCTCCCACTTAGAGATCATGGAAGAGTCTGAAATTTTCATCGTAGGTGCATGTCCACTATGAGAGAGCTGATCTAAAAAGAAAATTCCAGAAAATCCATTTTCTAACAACTTATTTGTGTAATGGAGCTGCAAATCAGTATTTGAAAACCTGACTATCAGCTAGAATTCTGACCCTGAAATACCTGTTAGTCCGCCTATTAAATGTCCACCTCCACTCCATGTATTATCCTGAATCAGATGCACTTGTTTGAGGTCGATAGCTGCATAAAGACACCTGTCCACCCCATACAATCAGTAAGACTCAAACTAGTAACATGGCCAAGACCAAAGAGCTGAACAAAGACACCAGAGACAAAATTGTACACCTCCACAAGCCTGGAAAGGGCTACTGAGCAATTATCAAGCAGCTTGGTAAAAAGAGGTCCACTGTCGGAGCAATCATTAGAAAATGGAAGAAGCTAAACATGACAGTCAATCTCAATCGGAGTGGAGCCCCATGTAAGATATCACTTCGTGGGGTCTCAATGATCCTAAGGTGAGGAATCAGCCCAGAACTACATGACAGGAGTTGGTCAATGACCTGAAAAGAGCTGGGACCACCGTTTCCAAGGTTACTGTCAGTAATACACTAGACGTCATGGTTTGAAATCATGCATGGCACGGTAGGTTCGCCTGCTTAAACCAGCACATGTCAAGGCCCGTCTTAAGTTTGCCTATGACCATTCGATGAGATCAGATGAGATGAGAGTAAAATAGAACTTTGTGGTCACAATTCCTCTGACCGTTTTTGGAGGAAGAAGAATGATGAGTACTAAGGGAGTTCCAAAAAATCGATTATTAGATGCATTGCGATTCGACACGTGACGATTCGATTACGATTCATGAATGTTCAAAAACAATGATTTTCCCTAATAACTTTATGACAGCTGCTAGTAGTGGAACGAAATTCAAGACACGTTTGCCGCCCGGACATTTTTAACAGACGCACGCACATTGTTATGATGGATGCTGCCGGTTACTGAGCGAGAGACATACTCCTTTTCAAAAGACTGGAAAATAAATTTGTGTATGAGACAGGTAGGTATGAGACAGCCAGTCGCGCTTCTCTGCGCAAGTTATTTTTTAGAGTGAGAGGGGGAGAGAGATAGTTCATTGCTCCTTGTCTTTCAGTTGTGCAGCAGTAGTATCAAGTCATGTCAATTTAAAAATGTCCTGAGTGTGTTGCTAAGACCCGTGTGCGTCTATAAGAGGTGAGTACACAAACCCTCTTCTGCTGTTTAGCTTTTGTTGTTGTTTTTTAAATGTTAACAGTTAGCGCTGAGCGTTAAGCTAATTAGCTAATGTGCTAACGTGTATTTCATATGCAGAACGTGTAAAACCATAAGTACAGCGGTAACACTACAAACATGCAAAATAGTACAGAAATCTGTGAAAACAAAGTATATTGGTTAAAAGAAAGACACTTCCAGAAAATGAGGAAATCATTCCACCTGTGTAAATTTTATTGTATTGTTGGGTAGAGAAATAAGTACAGCCTTTATAATGATTAATGTTTTTGCACTTTCTTGTGAAAAAAAAAGCAGTTTAAGGGAAGCTTTTTGTATGGGCATGTTTCCATCGTTCCCGTTGAATCATTAGGATATTTTAAATAAGTAATGGACATAAATTTGTTTGGCGACTCTAATAATTAGTAATGTACGATGCATCGATAATTGTGATAATCGTGATAACCGCGATCATCGTTCAATAATGGAATCGTAGCACCCTGAATCGTAATCGAATCGAATCGTGGGGTGCCCAAGATGGCACACCCCTAATGAGTACTATCTCAAGAACACCAATCCTTACTGTCAAGCATGGGGGTGCATTAAAGAGAGGATGACTGGGGCCCTGTATTGTGAGATTTTGGGGAACAACCTCCTTCCTTCAGTCAGAGCATTGAAGATGGGCCATGCCTGAGTCTTCCAACATGACAATGACCCGAAGCACACAGCCAGGAAAACCAAGGAGTGGCCCCGTAAGAAGCATAACAAGCTTTTAGCATAGCCTAGCCGGTCTTCAGACCTAAACCCAATAGAAAGCCTTTGGAGGCAGCTTAAACTCTGTGTTTCTCAGCGACAGCCCAGAAACTTTACTGATGGGTGGGCCAAGATCCCTCCTGCAGTGTGTGCAAACCTGGTGAAAAACTACAGGAAACGTTTGACCTCTGTAATTGCAAACAAAGGCTACTGTACCAAATATGAACTTCCGTTTTCTCAGGTGTTCAAAAACTTATTTTCAGCTGTGCCACACAAATGAATTGTTAAAAAAATTATACATTGTGATTTCTGGATTTTTCGTTTTAGATTATCTCTCACAGTGGACATGCACCTATGATAAAAATTTCAGACCCCCACCATGCAGTGGCGGACTTGGCAATTTTGGGGCCTAAGGCGAACATATCCAGGGTCCCTCTTCATGGGTCAGGGGTTAAAAAGGTGAGAAGGGTGTGGAGGAAATATGTTCCGGTACACTAGGGCTGTCCTTAACAACAAATTTTCTCCTGATTAGTCAGCCGACTAGTTTTACTATTAGTCCACTAATCTAATAATTTTCTTTTTTTTTTTTTTTTTTTTTTTTTTTACTAAATTAGCAATGACATTTTTGTTGACGCTTTCTTTATTAAAGTACAAATAATCATGTAAATAACAATAATTAATCACAAATAAACAATGAGGTTAAATGCTGATAGCGTTTACTAGTGCAAAAGAATGGAAAGTAAACAGATTCAGAACACTGACTTTGCCTTTCCAACATTATTCATAACAGTTCTTTAAAAAATTCTTGCATTATAATTATAGTATACTACTATATATAATAGTAGTATAAAAATTATAATAATTATTCATTGCCAATCATATTTGTCATAAAGAGTGTCATTTGAAAGCTATTCTTAATGTAGGATCTAAATTCTGTTGTATTTACTCAACATATTATAATATTAATTCTGAAGTATGTGGGATTAACTCTAGAAATCGTTATTTATATGACGAACATGATGTGCTTTTATTCTGAAATGTTCACCGGAGGTAAGTTCGCTAAACCGCTAACCGAAAGCTTTATACTCCGTAAAAAAACATTCTTCGTCATTGCTGGTGGTGTCACTAATAGATTTAATTTTTTCTCGTTAGCAAATGCTGTTAACCAGCTGTTGAGTGTTATTGTATGACTGATTGGAACTGTACTGCATTGTTTCGCCACAGGTTGTGCTGTCGTGTATTTTATGTTCGGTGTGAAGAAGAAGAAGAAGGTTAACAGAGGCATTAGCGGCCTGTTCTCAACTTCTCCCTCACTACCCTTTGGCTCTCTTGGAGAGCACGTTCGCTCTTGTGTTAGAAATAAACGCTAGCCGACGTGCAAAGTAGCAAGTGAGCTGTAAAAATAGCGAGCTTAGTGGCGTGAAAAACGCAGGAGAGCTAAGTGAAGCTAACGAACAGCTAAGCGATGCTACACGGAGCTAAGCAAAGCTAAACAGTGCTAAATGAAGCTAAGCGATTGATACTCAGTCCGTCGCCATGGAACAGTCCATTATAGTGTGTGTGTGTGTGGGGGGGGGGGGGGGGGGGGTGAGATAATATAAATGCAGCATTCAAATGGCTTTCTTTTTTGTTTTGTTATTTGTTTGGTATGCTGACATGATTATTCTTGACGAATAGTTGGGGGTGCTGCTGGCTCCGGTGGCCCAAGCTCTCGCCGTTGGGGCAAGGGCCGCTGGTTGGGGGCCCCCTACTGGTTGGGGGCCTAAGGCGATCGCCTAATTCGGCTGAATAGTAGATCCGCCTATGCCTCCATGATTTCTAAGTGGGAGAACTTGCAAAATATCAGGGTGTTCAAATACTTATTTTCTTCACTGTAAGTTTAGCATAAAGAACATGCTAACAAGTTTACCAAACCACCAGTGTCACTCCAAAACAACAAAATAAGATATGAAATTATGTTATATTGTGCTAATAATTTTGCACAAAATTTGCTCCAGAGTATACGTCTCCCCCCCAGCCAAACAACGAAAAAAAAAAACCCTGCAATTTATAGTCCGAAAAATACAGGAGTCAAACTTCAAATTTACATTTCCATAGAAAGCTGCAAATGTTCCATTCCTGAAAAAACAAAGGTGCATGTTTATGTTTGTAAACTGAACTAATGTAGATTAAGTGATCATTTCTAAAATATAAATTCAAATAATAAATAGACTTTATTTTTTGGGGGGTGGGGGTTGCGACATAAGACAAAAACAACTGATTCTCTGAGAACTGTATGAATATTTGTGGACTGCATTGCACGCACACCTGGAGGCTGACAAGCAAAAACTGTCAACCTCTGTGGGACTGAACTAAAAAATAAAAACTAAATAACATAATGTTTTTGATTTTAACATGTACAGCACAATTTAGCACCTTGACAGGTGAGCTGTGTCATAATTTCGCCAAAATTTATAATCCAGTATAATGTAACTGGATCCCAGGCAACAGTGCTCACTAATGCTAATAACTTTAAACTTCTCCGAACTTAAATGAATTTTTGAAATCAGTTAACACCTCAGATTGTATGTCAGTTTTTGGAAGTAATACTGACGCCATTAGTTTGGTTGTCTTTTGTATTTTGAGGTTGTTTTGAAAGGAAGTGAGAGAAAAGATGTCTTAAAAACGTGGTCACAACTTATACTTTGATGTTATTGTGGTTTATAAGGAAGGAAGGGCCAAAGGTGCGCAGGAATGTGCGTCATTCAACGTCTTGATGGCCTTTTGCCTAGACCTTTGACCCCTCCCCATTATGGTTTACTTCCCAAAAAATGTACAATTTGAGCCAAAATTTGTCTCAATCTGTTCCATCAATGTTTAAGTGGAGAAAACGCAGGTTTATATTGGACATGTTAGGGATTCCCTGTGTCGTTAAGTGGTGTGACCTATTGAGTGACAACCGGAACATGGCCCTTTGTGGGGATCTGAGATGTGATTTTTCGGAATACCTCAAACACCATTTTAATTTGACTCTTTATGTATTTTATTAAATCATTGACGTTCATATGCATCCATGTATATGTACACTGAAATTATTTCAATTCACATTGTCATTTGGACAAATAATTTCCAACTCTCCAAAATCAATGGTTAACATATCCTCAGTTAAAATCCTTCAGGAACAATGTCTCAGTTTAAACGGCTTCAATGTGGTAGTACACAGCGCCCCACCTTGGCTATATAGGAGAACTACAGAATATTTACAGAAGGGGATTTATTGGAGGATTTAAACATCACAAGATTCATTAGCCATTTGGGTATTAATAATGTTCTGGTTTGGACATCATAGCTGTATACACATTCATGTCATTTGTGTATTTTATAAAGAATTACAATGGACAAAAGCATACAATGTCAAATCATGGCACAGTATTTCCTTTTCTTTTACCAAAGTAATGCATGACCATGAAGTAATTGTAGTAAATATATGCTGTATATCACTTCAGGTATTTGCAATGACTTGTCAAGAGTGACATGAATGATTTGTTTTTGACACTCTTGGATACCAACTCCATGGATGCAGTACCTGTTGTGTTCTCATGTAAATCTCTCTGACCTTTGGCCAACTGCCGTGTCATTTCCACTTGCGGAGCAACAAACGGTGTCAGGCCACCTGCCATACAGACCAAAGTGTGCACAGCGTGATGCTGTAGGCCACTACGGCCACCAAGTAGACCCTGAAGAGTAGCACATCCAAAACGTAGCCCACCTGCAGCCACTCCTTGGCCACTTCATTACCACGGTCCCGCTTCTCTAGGAAGCTGCGGATTGCCGTCACCTCCTGCAAGATGTCGCTCACGATGGGCGGCGACGGGTCTCTGGAAGGGGGCGGGATCCGTGCCAGCAGGGCCGCCTCCCTCTGGTGCTGCCGACCGATCTCGCAAGTGTGATGGAGGGTACACTGGGCTAATGGGAATGGAGATAGATCAGGGGTGGATACACTTTTTTCTCCGAGGGCCACTTTCAGAAAAGTCGAATGATGCAAGGACCAACTTGAAATCATTCGACATTTATTTGTTAAACATGACAATATACAGTATACGTCATATCGTCCAGCACTGATATGTATGATATACAGTCATGTGACAAAATTAGGACACTCTATGGAAGCCTGTGTGTTTTCTAACATGTTTGGTCATATGCATATTTAATATCAATTCTAATAATCTTGGGAGATTCAAGTAATAGAACTAAACAATTAAAACTGAAAAAAATATTTTTTTTAAACTTTCGTAAAATGTAATAGATCAGACATTGATATGTGAACATTTCTTAATGAAGAACTGAATATTTAATGTGGTGTCCTAATTTTTTCACATGACTATATGTTTGTGTGTGTGTGTATACTATATATATATATATGCACAGTACAGGCCAAAAGTTTGGACACACCTCATTCAATGCAACACAAATGAAGGTCCCAACCCCATTGATAAAGCAATAAATTCCACTAATCAACACTAAAAAAGCATGCCTGTGAAGTCAAAAACCATTTTAGGTGACTTCCTCTTGAAGCTTATCAAGAGAATGGCAAGAGTGTGCAAAAAAGTAATCGTAACAAAAGGTGGCTACTTTAAAGATACTAAAATTATATACGTTTTTAGTAGGGCTGTCAAACGATTAAAATTTTTAATCGAGTTAATTACAGCTTAAAAATTAATTAATCGTAATTAATCGCAATTGATCGCAATTCAAACCATCTATAAAATATGCCATATTTTTCTGTAAATTATATATATATTCTTTAAAATAAATTGTCGGAATGGAAAGATAAGACACAAGATGCATATATACATTCAACATACGGTACATAAAGACTGTAGTGGGCATTTCACTCTACTGTCATTTAAATCTGTCTATGCTGTACTCACTCCGAAGCGTCTACTTTTTCCAAAGCTAGACAGCTAGTGAACGACGCCTTAATAATTAGACTTCTTCCTTTTTCATCTGATTTATTAACAAAATGGCCTCAAACCATTGTCCTCTTTAGACAGTTGTAAAACTACAAAAAGTACACAAGCATTGCATTAGCAACAACGTTAGCTTAGCACGCTATACAGGTTCACTAAACATAAACAAAAAGCGTCTCATACAAAAAATATAACATTTCGCTTACTAACATAATATGTACATTCTTTACAACAACCATACTTATGGACAAATCTTGTCCAAGGATCATATAAGCACAACATTATCAGCCCGAGACGTCGTGCAGCCATAATGAACTGGCAAGAAAACAATAAACCATGTCGCAAAGCGACCACAAGAGTTCGCTGTTGGACAGCACAAAAAGTCTTGCTGTAAAACTTACCAAAAGGCAAAATACTTTCTGGACGGGACATGTGCGTTAATTGCGTCAAATATTTTAACGTGATTAATTTTAAAAATTAATTACCGTGCGTTAACGCGATAATTTTGACAGCCCTAGTTTTTAGTTGTTTCACCTTTTTTTGCTAAGCACATAATTCCACGTGTTAATTCATAGTTTTATTACCTTCAGTGAGAATTTGCAATGTAAATAGTCATGAAAATAAAGAAAATGCACAAATGAGAAGGTGTGTCCAAACTTTAGGCCTGTACATATATATATATATATATATATATATATATATATATATATATATATATATATATATATATATATATATAATATAGCTTTTTCACCCTTGTATTTTCCACCATATATATAAAATACGAGGCTGAAAAAGCTCTGGTGCTCTTGCAGCCCTCTGTAAAATAAACTGCTGTATTTTTTTTTTTTTTTTGTTACAGTTGCATTTTCCCCATTATTTTAGATGATAAATAATCGATCCAAACAAAGAATGATTGAAAAAACATTTAAAAGGGTAAATATTTGAAAAAGAAAATCTCGACCATTCCTTGATGTCTGCGATTTCTGCATTGCGACCCTTGTTATATTACTGTGTTTCGCCCATAAAATCCCCAAAAAGTCTGGCTGTGGCCATTCACAGCGATGTCTTGACACTCGGTAAGACCTGCTACACAGAGTTTTTGGAATGAAACAAGGTAAGTACGCGATAATATCTCATTAAAATCATGGCGTCTTTAATTATGCTCTCTCATACTCTCACCTCCAGTTAGGGTTTCGCTGTTTTTTTTTTGTTTGTTTTTTTAAATGCCCTGCTGTTCAAAAAATGTTCTTCCCCAAGAAAATTGAGATTTTGAGCTTTCCAATGATGATCACACGTGTATATCGGACAATTTTGAAATCTGGCCAAATTGGGGGTCTCAGAGTGGAACTTCAACTCACCTGAGTGTTTTCCGCCATATACAGTATCTGCGTATGTATGTGTGTGTGGGTATATGTTAGGAATATTCCTAATTCGATAATGATTTCGGAAATCGAGCCCGATCACATCATTTTACATAGGTTGAAATCAGGTAAAAAAAAAAAAAAAAAAAGATCAGGTATGTATTTTTATTTTTAAGTATTAATATATTGGCTGCCAGTGATGGTGATAGATGTCCAACTCATTTTGACTCTAAAATGTCAAGCAACAAAATAACCCAGAGGTTTTAGGATATTACTAAATACAGTGATGTAAGTACTGTATATGTATATATACTGTGTATATGTTTCATAGTATTTATATAAATTGACATCACTGAAACAAACTTTGCAGAACTGTGATAGCAACAAAGACAAAACACAACCAAGATAGCTCAAATGATCACAATGGATCATTTTTCATCAGTTTTTTAATGTTCTGTAAAACAAAATACTGAAATTCTAGTTTCCTACATTGATTTCAACATGTTTTCAGATTTTGACCTCTGCGCTAATGGAGAGGCACTTTTTAAGTGACTAGCTCCATCTAGTGTAAAAGCTGAGAAGTGCAACAGAATGTATACTGAATTCAATCTTATTGTTCGGACCATATTCAATGATATTTTCCTAATTTCTTACAGGCCAATCAAAAACTGTCGCAGGCCGCAGTTGAGTTGGGGTTTACCATCTCTGAAAACACTGAACTAGAATGTCATTGTGTCATGAAAAAAAAGGGTGTTGCAAATTCAATTTACAGTAAAAAAGCTCACCAGCTCCATAGTTGTTGTCCTTGTAGTCATCCATATCGGAGGCCTGGGAAGACAGCCTGGAGCACAGTCGGTGCTTGTTGTGGATGCAGAACATAGCTGGGGCTCTCTCCAAGACAAGGTACCTCAACCAATGAGGAACGGGGGGCTGCAGATCCTGCTTGTGGACCAGTCGTACGATCAGCACCGTTTCCGTCAGGCTGATCACCAGTAGGGCCATGCACACGACAAAATAGACTCCTACAACACAGGTGAGGTAAAACAGATGCGACATCGGACAACAGAGAGACACGTGCAGACGTCACCAATTAGTGGTGTTCCAATTGCGGTGGCGGGCAGAGTGTCAGACACAATGATGAGGAAGACTGAGTATCCCAGCAGCAAGGTGATCTTGAAGGAAACTCTCTCGCCGCTGTCAGGTGGTAAAAAGAAGCCCACGATGTCCATGACCATTAAGAAGATGCTGGGCAGCAACAAGTTGACCGTGTAGAATAATGGACGTCTACGGATCACCACCTGTTCACAAATGAGCGACTGTAATGCCCCTATCTTCATCTTTATATATAAATTGCAGTCATGTGACTTTGATTGTATGATTGTATGTTTGTTCTTATCTCTTCGTTGATCATTGGTGGACAAAATTATAATCTCTGCAGCCTGTGTTGACGTGAGGTGTAGATTGATAAACCGGCCACTTGAGTGACTTAAAATGTGGTGAAATTACAAATAATATTACAGTTGCCAAATGCGGAAGGGCTTATATGGATTTTGTTGTTACAAGGAAATACTTCAAGGTGAAACATGGTAATATAACAACGGTCGCGATGCAAAAATCGCAGACATCAAGGAGTGGTCGAGATTTTCATATACTTACCCTTTTAAACGTTTTTTTTTCCCCCAATTTTTCTTTGTTTGGATCGATTATTTATCATCTAACATATCGGAGAAAATGCGACGGTAACAAAAAAAAAAAAAAAAAAAAAAAAAACATTAAGCGATTGTTATGAGGTAGATATCTGTGACTTTTTCACAGACGCAATTTTTTACATTGTGAAATAATTTGTTTAAAAGTTTAAAATATGTGAATGAATAAGTTTTTCAAAGTCGTTTTTTAAACGAAATATGAGACATCAATTAATGATTCTAAGCTAAAAACGACAGACATTTTGAATAATAAATATAATTATTTACCTTCGTTTAATGGCTAGTTCGAAACAAAAGCGGTTATGCAACGTCTGTAAACGTGGGTTTTCAGGGTAAAACGGACAAATTAAAAATTGTTCGGGGGCTTAATGCGCCATGAATCTGCTATGGCAGCATATAGACATATTGTTCTATCAAACACAACAGTTGTTTTGGCTTAAAATACAGCAGTTTCTTTTAAAGAGGAGTGCAAGAACAGAAACTGCTTTTTCTGTCTTGTCTGTGTTTTCCGCCCTATAGAAATGGCTGTATTATGTAAAATAAATAAAATAAAATAAAAATGCTGATTACTGACAAATGGGAACAGAGTGAATTATACTTTTCTTGTTGTAAAAGAAGAGAGTCTATTCTTTAATTTGCTGGGTTTTGTGTTGAATCATAGAACGTACTTTTTTGTGGTTCTTGAAAAATCAGTAGAAATGTTGTAAAGGGTGTCTTAATCATGGATAACTGGAAGCAGAAGTGCATGGTGATCAACTCACATGAAACTTCATTTCAGCATAGTAGTCATCATTGTCCACGCTGAAGATCTTGTAGTTGGACAGAATGTGTAGCAGCTCCCACTCTCCTTGGTTCATGAAGACGCTCTTGTCCTCCCTCAGCTCCTCGGGACTGCGCATCAATGTGATGTTGATGTCATCAACTGCCGATCGAACACAATATCAGGAGCAGCGTGCGACCGTCATGGCAACAACTCGCCCCATCGGTGAGCTCTCTGCTTTCTGAGCACAAGTCCCAGCAGGGGTGGACAAAACATGAAGCTCGGACTTGGGAATGTTGAGAACCCTGGGAATCTTCGATTTGGGTTATTTATCAAATGGAGTTCACGGCAAGTGACTGTACTCAGGAGCAGCATGAGCCAAACGTAAAGCTTTGAAATTATTTGATTGTTACGGGTGATTGGAATGAGTGGTCGTACTTGTATGGAGCCAGCTCTGGAAGGTCAGGCTGCATTTCTGGACGTCAAAAGGGAAGTTGTAGATGTTGAGCGTGCAGGCGGTGACCACCTGGATTGGTTTGTAGTTGCGCACCAGCCCATCATGGGTCACGTAGACATACGGTATGTCAGGAGACTTCCCTACATCGACGCTGTTTTGACAAGAGATATCGCAAATGTCAACAAATCTGCTGGCAAGAGCGGAACAGACGATAGAGAGTATCAGTCTTACAACTCGTTAATGAGGATGTCCGGCACCCACACGTTGGCAGTTGGTAGAGAAACTTGTTTGACCTCGTCAAAGTCTTCAGGATTCCAAACAAGGAATTCATCTGTCCATGACTAGAATGTTCAAAAACGGAAGAAGCTTAACCACAGCATAACATTTAATAGCACTGATAATTAGAGCAACTCTGCAGTTTGTCAGTTCACCTGTCTGTACCACACATACGTTGTCAAAACTTGGTTCTTCTCATCCTGTTGAATCATTGACAAAAGAGCGAGCACATGTTTGAACTCATTCTTATGTTGGCATTCATCTAATAGAAAATTTAACAGTGTACTTCTACTCTTTAGACGGCACGACACATCCTCACCACATTGAGGATGGAGTAAACCATCAGGTCGATGGCCACCAGCGTTGACGTCCGCCAGTCTTTTACCGGTCGCACCCCTTTCTTGTAGCCCGCACTCAAAAACTCGGAAAGACGCACCAATGTGGCATTGGAGAATCGGCCTGCGTTGCTGCTCAGTTTCTTCACTGAAATTTTTTACAGTTTTTCTCAATTGCTTACTCAGATCAGAATTGAAATTCTCAAAACTACTTTTTCAATCCTCACAACATCGCACAAGTAGCAAAACAAGATTGATTATGTGCAAAAGCCAGTTTTCGGGGCAAAATACTTCGTCTATCGCTCAAAATTAAATTTCTGTGTCAATGGACATGTCAGTGCTGTCAGAATGAAAAGTCCTTGTTTCATTGTGTACAGACAAGATCAAATTGCTTAGTCATGCTCTCAATTGAACAGCTACTTTGGTGGAAGGCTCTGATTCTGAAGATGGTGTACGTAAATTTTTATTAAAATTGCAAGTTGCACCTTTGTGTGTGGGGGATTGATTGCAAGAGACTGGACAAGATTCACTTTACACTTATACCGTATTTACAATGTCTTGACAGACCAAAATAAGAAATGTGAACATAAGACAATCGGCACAACTAAACTTCAAATACTGTCAGGATTATTTACCCATTCTTTCTCCACATCTTGACATTCCTCTCTGTTTGGGCACAAATTTTCATCCATGTCACAACAGATGTCCTCTCTTGCTATACAGCGTGGACAGAATCCTGTTCAATGCCTTACCCAGCCTCTGCAGGCATCTGCTGTGATGTCACTGCATGCTGCATTCATGGTATCCAGGAGAGTCATCTGATTGTGAGGCTGGCGCTTCATACACTTGCCGTCTCCATGTGGAGAAAAATTCTTCTATGGGATTGAGGAATGGGGAGTATAGTGGTAGGAACTTCCTTACCATTCTGTTGTGGGTTGCAAACTTGCAACCCATTCCCTATTATATTGGCACGGTGGAAACTCACATTGTCCCAAACTATTACAAATTTTGGCGGGTTAAAATAAGTGACGTCAAAAAAGTAATGAAAATGCTCAGAAATAAGGACACCCATGTTGACATATGCTGACAATATGTTCATCCATTTTGCATGTAAAGTGTTATGGAATGAAGTAATAACTAGATGTTGTGGGTGGTGAGACTATTCAATAGAGACCCATGATCATCTATTTTGACCGTCACGGCAGATGCAACTAAAAATGTAGGAAACAGCAGAGAATTGTACAAAATCATTTGCGTGGAGTCACAAAAACATCTGCAACTTGCTCAAAGGAATGAGAAACTACTTTTTGGATGTGTACTAGTGATGCGATGTTGTGAGGATTGAACATGTAGTTTTGAAAATTGCAAGTCTGGTCTAAGAAAAGTACCAAAGCTATTGAGAAAATGTAAACATCTTTTGTACTATCATAGGAAGAGGGTTTTTTTTGGAGGAATTCAGCTGACAGTTTCAAGGAAAATTCTATATATAAAAAAACTTTTTATATGTATATATCTTTTTTTGTTTGTTTGTTTGTTTGTTTGTTTTACATATGTTACATAGTTAAATACTGGACTGTCTCAGGAAATTAGAATACACAATATTCTAATTTTTTGGGACAGTCCTGTGTATATATACAGGACTGTCTCAGGAAATTAGAATACACAATATTCTAATTTCCTGACTGTCTCAGGAATACATAATATTCTAATTTCCTGACTGTCTCAGGAAATTAGAATATTGTGTATTCTAATTTCCTGAGACAGTCCTGTATATATACACAGGACTGTCTCAAAAAATTAGAATATTGTGTATTCTAATTTTCTGAGACAGTCCAGTAGATTAAATTATACCCTAATAGGATTTATCATAGCCTTTCAAACAGTAATGATTAAAACAATGTTCCGTACCTGTGCAAGGTCTTGCTGTCTCCTGAATAACAAAGAAGAGAGCCAATGTCGTCCATGTTGATGGCGGTCTCATTGTGACAGTTCATCTGATTCCTCTTGTCCTGTTATGAAAACCTTGTTAGCGTTGCCTGGCTCGCAGAGGTGAGATGGTCCACTGAGAGGCCACTCCTACATGGACATTCATACGATGAGCTAAACTGAAACTGAAGAAGGACAAGTTTGAGTGAGCGACCAGATTGTGTTTCACGAATAATCACAAACTGGATGGGTGCAAAGCTGGCGAGAATTTGTATATGTTAACATTCGAACATTTATAGTCGACAGTTAGAAAATACCAAGTGTGAAGTATTGTAAATGCAGATCTTTAAAACAAGTGAATCCACTGTTTGTTTGTTTTAATCTGGAAAAACATTTGTGTTTTTGCAGCTAAAGAAGTGCATCTTCTCTTACCGTAAAACTGATTTTGTACCATGAATGCCAGATACCTGATATACGGATCAGCAGTTAGTCACAGAGCTAATAGCTAAATCAGTTCAATAAAAGTAATAATTTAATGATACCCTCTAAAGTGCTTGTTGGCTAGTCAACTGATAGCAAATCCATTACTTCACACAGCAGATCTGTTACATAATCATCATGTCACCTGATCCACTGGCAAAGGAGGTTTTCAGATAGTGTGAAAATTGCATTAATATAGACCCTTCCACGGGCAGGTTTCTATGGCGTACTTTTGATATTCTCATCCAGACTATTAGGAAGCCATCGGGGAGTAGAGACGCAGCCGTCGCCGAGCTCTGAATGGGTTTTATTGATCTGTTTTGTGGCAGTGGGAAGAAAGTATGAGCACGATCAGAGCGGCCCTCCGTTTACTCCCCTGAGTGTCGTCTCATTACGTAGTATCACTAAGTACATTTCCACTGTTGGGAAATCATTATAACGAATTTTCTCCTGTGGTGTCTCTCTATTCCTTGTGCTATATAGTTGTATTACAACAGAGTGCAAGGAAACACAGGCAAATTGGCATTGACAGTAATATTTTATTTAGAATAGAAAACGGTACAACACTCGGGCAGATTATAAGCAGGTTTGACAAATTTACTTGGCGAAGCAAATTGCTGAGGATATTCTGGTGTTCTGATGATCTAAATATCTTGGCATAGTTTATTGATCTCGGAATAACTTTAAGAAGAGCTTTACAAAATCTGTTTTCTTGTTTTCTATTCTGTTTCACTTTTATTTATATCTTGAATAGTTTCTAGCATGAAGAATCTCACTAAAACTGACAAATAAGAAGTGTACAGATTTGGCAAGAAACCCATTAGGCAAAGCTCCAGCTGGCCCAGAACAGCAGCTGGGTCCCGGCATACACGGCCAGAACAATCAGGTAGAGGCGGAAGAGGAAGCGGTCGAGCTTTGAGCAGAGTGCCAGCCATTCAGCCTGAGCCGAAGACTCGCAGTCCTCCTGGGAAAAGGCCAGACGGAGGGAAATCAACTCCCTGAGGAGCCACTCCAGACTGGAAGGATTTTCCTGGATGTTGTCGAGCGATTCCAGGTCCTCCTCCAGGGAGGTCTCCAAGTCGATATCTGGGTACCAGATCAAGAGAGGTTTTTAAGTCATGGATTCAAAAGAACATCTCCTCACTGAAACAATTCACAAACTACGGTAGATCTGTATGTATTTTCGCTGAAACTTTACCTCCAGAATGGTGGAGCTCGTCAAGGGTTCTGGTGGAGGTCAAGGTGCTTTCAGTGAGGCGGTACTTGTCCAAAAGGCAAGCCGACACTGACATTTCCCGGACCTCCTTTTCGCCGTGGTGGAGCAACTTCACCACCAGGATGGACTTGATCAGGCTGAGCATGAGCATCGCCATACACACGGCAAAGAATACACCTTTTAAACAAAGGGGTGATCTTTAATGTGAGTAATGACCATGATTCACCAGCCAAATGAACACAAAGTCATCCTTTTGCCTACCTATGAGCGGTGTCGTGATGGCAGTGGCGGGCAGTTCGTCCATTAAATTGACTCGGAAAAGGGTGTAGCCCAGTAACGTGCTGATCTTGAAGCCGATACGGGTCCCGCTGTCTACAGGCAGGTAGAAGCTCATCACATCCACAATCATCAGGAAGACGCTGGGAATCAGGAGGCCCACCACGTACAACAGGGGGCGCCTTCGGATCAATACCTGGGTCACAAAGTACAGTGTATCACAAAAGTGAGTACACCCCTCACATTTCTGCAGATATTTAAGTATATCTTTTCATGGGATAACACTGACAAAATGACACTTTGACACAATGAAAAGTAATAATGGAAGGATGGAATTGAATGGAATGGATCCAGACTGGCGCTTTGAAGCTGGACGCTGTTCAAAACATTCCACTTCCAACCATATTAGAGGCGCTTACAGGAGTTCATGCACAGCACAGAAAGTCTCGGAGTCTCATCTACATTGTGCTGAATCCATTTTTGGAAATTCCGTGGGTTCCTCTGGTTTTATTTTGTAGCTTTAATGGAATAATTTATTTTGCCCTCACAATAACTCAAAATATAGTCATTAATATCTAAACCCATGGCAACAAAAGTGAGTATACCCCTTAAAAACTACGTTCATCCCTAAATGTCCAAATTGAGTACTGCTTGTCATTTTCCCTCCTAAATGTCATGTGACTCGTTACAGGAGTGCTGTCAGCATTGCTGCAGAGATTGAAGAGGTGGGGGGGTCATTCCCACCACCATGCTTGACTGCATGACACAATTATCTTTGTACTCCTCACCTGTTCACCGCCACACATGCTTGAGACCATCGGAACCAAACAAATGAATCTTCGTCTCATCAGACCATAGGACATGGTTCCAGTAATCCATGTGCTTTGTTGACATGTCTTCAGCAAACTGTTTGCAGGCTTTCTTGTGTACCGTATTTAGAAGAGGCTTCATCCTGGGGTGACAGCCATTCACACCAATTTGATGTAGAGTACGGCGTATGGCCTAAGCACTGACAGGCTGACCACCCACCTCTTCAATCTCTGCAGCAATGCTGACAGCTCTCCTGTAACGAGTCACATGACATTTTGGAGGGAAAATGACAAGCAGTACAGTACTCAATTTGGACATTTAGGGTTTTAGACATTTAGTTCCAATGCGGTGTACTCACTTTTGTTGCCAAGGGTTTAGATATTAATGGCTATATTTTGAGTTATTTTGAGGGCAAAATAAATCAACTCTATTATATAAGCTGCACACAGACTACTTTTCATTGTGTCAAAGTGTCATTTTGTCAGTGTTGTCCCATGAAAAGATATACTTAAATATCTGCAGAAATGTGAGGGGTGTACTCACATTTTTGATACACTGTATATTCCTCTAGTGCTGCCTCGATACGATTTCTTGGCTCCTGATACCGATACCAGACTGTGTGTTTTTTTGCCGATGCTGTACCGATACCACATTTAAAAAATATATATTTTCATTTAGTTTTTATATTTTCATTTTATGTTTCTTTTTTTCCCCTTTAATACTACATTACTGCATACTCACTTAAATGTAAAGTGATTGCGACCATGGCTTGCTCAGACACTTTTTCACTCACACCCTCCAACTTCAAATGGTGGGATGTCTACTAGTGATAAACTCATTTCAATTCACAGCAGAAGCATAAAAAAGCCTTTCATAAACTCAACAAAAAGCCCTCGGGCGGCCATGTTGGTAGGGGCAATGTTTCCATCAATGTCAATGCATTGGCAATAAATTGATAACTATCTTATATCTCGGGCACTTTATAAAAGATTCTTTTATCAATGTCAAAGAATATGATTTTTACTCAGTGGCTGTCATTGACGGTGCTAAATGAACGTTCATTCGCTACCAGCCATCTCCCACTTCAAATAGATCGGTCGTCTACTTGTAATAAACTTAAATTCACAGTAGAAGAATGATTTGGCGTCACTCGAATGGACGTCCATCATCGTCTTAAGAAGGGCAACAAGAGCTCCTTTTTTACGGTGGTGTGTGTAACTTGTGGCCATCTTGGGTAGGGTAAACAAGATCTTGAAGAATAAATAAGGCGCTATATCAGCATGTTAATTTTAGTATTCCCTGATACCAATGATGTCAATTTAGTGTTGTTCGATACCGATACTACAGGCTTGGTCATTGTTTTTTGCTCTAAGATCAACTTGCAAAGGAGTCAACTTCTTCAGAGCTACCTTAAAAGCGAGGGGGTTTAAAAAAAGATATTTTTTTTTACTAGATGTATAATTAATTATGTTGTGTGAGCAACATATGTTGTTATGTTGCCCACACAACATAATTGACTATGTGCATTTAAAAAAAAAAAAAAAAAAAAAAAAAAAAAGGTAGCCCGAGCTACCTACACTAGCATTGCGATCGACGTAATGGGCTCCACTGCGATAATAGTGTCTGTATCGTTGCAGCATTACTTTCCTCACTTGGGGAGAAGCCCTAATTGTTGGAAACCATTTGATATTTCCATAGGTGGGTAGAGTCGCCAAAGATTTTACTCAAGTAAGAGTAGCATTACTTCAAAATAATATTACTCAAGTAAAAGTAGACATCCCAAAAATGTACTGAAGTACAAGTAAAAAAAGTATCCAGTGAAAACAATTCTCAAGTGATGAGTAACATTGTGAGTAATGGCTTAAAAAATTGTTGTTGTTTTTTTTTAAAACAATGGTATTTTTTTTCTCTCAGCACTAACTTATCTACATGAGCTGTTGTTATAATGATTCTGTACAATAACTCGTTACATAACGACATCAAGCCAAAGAAATACAAAAAATAAAATAATCATTGAATTCCAGCAAGAGAACAAAAAAGAAATAAATGAAGCATTATTCGTCCAAAGAGCACGTGTGCCCTTTAGTGGAGAAAATACTTCCGAGTTTGAATAGTGAGTAGTTTCTTCATAGTTACTAGTATGGAATTAAAAGGATCATATCTCTTTTTTCTGTGGTCAATCTATGCCAAACAAAAGCTGGGAGAGAGGTTTAAATCCACGCTTTTGAGTCATGTTGAGGGCAGCACTCTATATCAAATACTTCATTTTTTTACGGCGCTTTAAAGACGCCACGTGATTGAACAGGCTTGCATCACATAACGGCAAGGTTTCGTCTGATTGGTGTAATGGAGTAATTTGATTATTGTTGCGACGTCTCATTGGTGAAATTTGTAGCCCTACTCTTGGCATCGCTGGAAAAAAAAAAAAAAAAAAAAAAAACCTCTTATATATAGAATAAAGAGGAAAAATGTAATGACTCTTGTGTAGCCCAAAGTAGCGGAGCAAGAGTAGCATTTTTCTTCACAAATCCACTCAAGTAAAAGTAAAAAGTATGGCTTAGTAAAATTACTCTGAGAAGAACATTTTTCTCAAAATGTTACTCAAGCAAATGTAACGGATAAAGATGTCTGATCACGTCATTTTCAAAGTATCGGAATTGGCAAAAAAATATCGGACATGCCTTTTTTTTAACATATATATATATATTTTTTTTATTTAAATCGTTTTCTAATTGTATTTAACGTTACAGACAAAATGTCTTACACTCATCCAGAGAAGTTTTTACTTAAAGTGGGGCTATCAAATTTATTGCGTTAACGGCGGTAATTAATTTTTTTTAATTACCCACCATCACGTTAAATAATTAACGCATGCGCTGCACGACCCACTCACGCATTGTCGCGTTCAATCTATAAAGGCATCGTTTTACCCATGTATAGAGCTAAAAGGTAGCGTATAATAAGTAGAGAGAATTTTGACAGCCTTTGGAGCCTTTCTTTATTTGGCTAAAGCCTTACAATCCCCTCTCAGCAATTGAAAATATCGTGGGAGGCAATGTAGGGAAGAAAGGTAGTGGTTGATCTTTTTCTTAACTCCCTATGTTCTTTCCCAACGCAGAGAAGATATATCAATTGGTGCCCCTACGCACGGTCATGATTGCACTTCCCATCATGCATTTGGGCAGAACAGTTAAATGGCTGCAGTATCATTTACTGAAAGCTCAACAAATACACTAGATGGCAATATTTAGTCACAATATACAAAGTCACATTTATCCTTTAAGAATTACAAGTCTTTCTATCCGTGGATCCCTCTCACAGAAAGAATGTTAATAATGTAAATGCCATCTTGAGGATTTATTGTCATAATAAACAAATACAGTACTTATGTACTGTATGTTGAATGTATATATTCGTCCGAGTTTTATTCATTTTTTTCTTAATGCATTGCCAAAATGTATATGATCGGGAAAAATTATTGGGAATGATTGGAATTGAATCGGGAGCAAAAAAAAAAGCAATCGGATCGGGAAATATCGGGATCGGCAGATATTCAAACTAAAACGATCGGGATCGGATCGGGAGCAAAAAAAACATGATCGGAACAACCCTAGTAACAGATTACATGTAACACTTAACGACCCACCTCTGGATATTTCTCTTCCATATCAGCCTCTTATACTGTATTTCAACGCCTATGGCAGCGAATGAGTTAAATGCGCACACTAAAAAAAATCCTGTGGGTTAGGAAAACAAGTAATGAAATTCTATTTTTAAAAATGAAGACCAATTGACGAAAAGATCCACTGAACGGTGAGCTTAAATATCAACAAAAGCTGTGCAACGTCACATGTTAAATGTGTTTTGGCTAAAGGTCACATAGCAGTCCGATCACTTGCAGATGATACTGTATTAAAATGAATGCCCGTTGAAAATTTATCTATAGCACTCAGTGATCCATGAAGTTCTCCTTCATCAAACAGTCCTTTGGCTCTTTCGAGCTGCATGAATAGCAGCCATGCCAGTGCTCCACCTGCAAAAGGGCTATGCAGCCATTTGCCTCGCCGCTAACAAGACGTCCATTGATCAGTCAACCACTAAGACAGTCTCATTATGGTCACTCGCCCTTTCCCTGTCTATCAGAGCCTCTCTTCTTCCTCTCCTACCACCCACAAACAGCCCGAGTCTCATCATTTGGCATTAGCCTGCTTGACCAATCCATGAAGGTCACAGCCAATCGTTTTACTTAACAGTTGCTCTATATGCACTCTCTGCGGGGGAAGAATATATTGTCGTAAATTGGAGGGATACATTGATTCAAAGGCCGGATTGAAAGTGCAAGCATGAAGCGTGTAGTTTCAGAAATAAATTCGCCAACGTTAATCAGCATTATCTCCTTGTACAGTGTCGGTAGCAGCGTATCATTCTCTTGAGAGAAAATTTCAGTTACTTAGTGATGCCCACCCCAAGCATTTGAAGTGAAATCAGTTTCTGACTTGACATACATTAAAGCAGACGTGGGCGTAGTCGCCATCGTCCTGCTGGAGGCGCCAGTAGCGTGACGGTATGGACAGCAGTTCCCACTCGCCGTCATTCATGAACTCCCTCTGATCGTTAGCAATGGCCTCGGCGCTCCTCCACAGAGCCAGGTCGATTTCCTTCACTGAAGATGAGCGGGAGGAGGAGGCAATGAGGGATGAAAGTGAAACTAAAGGAAGGAAACCATCAATCACAGACTATAAAATGATGAACAAGAAACATTTTACATGGTTGGTTGGTTTGTTTCATTTTTATGTCAATGAAATAATATACCGTTATTTTCGCACTATAAGGCACACCTGACTGTAAGCCGCCACCCACCAAATTTGGCACAAAAATGGCATTTGTTCATAGATAGAACGTGCTGGTCTATAAGCCGCAGCTGTCCTTACTGTATTTTGGGATATTTACACGAAAAAGATATTAACCTGTAACACTTTATTTGACGGCGGCATCAAACGACTGTCATAAGACCAAATGAACCACTATGAAGCTTTGCAGCTAATTGGTTCAAAGCTTTCTTGCTTAATTTGGCCATCACTGCTCCCTTGGGGGAGACAATCAACTTCTGCTGCCACCTTCTCTCAACACTGTTGTCATCCAAAATGCCTCCTAGGATGCATTGCAGCGCTACAGATGTAAACAACAATAAAAAAATTAATGTTCTGTTCTAATTATTTCTTCAGTTACTGTTCCAGTTGTTTCATTAATTGCTAGTTATGTTATTTTGTAACACTTTATTTGACAGTGGCACCATAAGACTGTCATTAGGCAGTCATAATTATGACATGACACTGTCATGATTGTTAATGAATGCTTATAACAGATGTCATTTCGTGTTATCCGGCATATTATCTCACTTTTGAATGGATGTAAAAGACCCATGCTGGACATAAATGGAGTTAGTGACATAATTTGCCAGATGACAATGGCATAAGCATTCAGTAATGCCCATTATAGTGTCATGCCATAATCATGACAGTCTTATGACAACAAATGAGCCCCATTGGACTATAAGTCGCAGGATTCAAAATGAAGGAAAAAAGTAGTGGTTAATAGTCCGAAAATTACAGTAAATCTGTAATCTTGAATCCATGGATGGAGGTGTATCTCTGTCAGTGGGAGTGAATGAGTGCACTGGCCAAGCTAGCAATTTTGTTGTGATCTGAGTGACAGTATACAACACAAAGATCACACCAAAACGATAAGCTACATCAACCGACGCATTTGTTTGCACTCGAACTTGTGCCATTTTATTAAAATATTCTTTATATCCCTAAATCCCTTTAGTTTGGCGTCTTGACTGAAGGAAGCCCACCTGAGTGGAGCCAGCTTCGGAAGGTGAGGCTGCAGTTCTGTTTGTCAAAGGGAAAGGCGTACATGTCCAGGCGACAGGCCAGCACCACCTGCATCGGCCGATAGTTCTTCACGCAGCCTGACGAGTTGACATAAACATACGGGATGGGCGGTGATCTCCCCTCGTCCACACTGGCGGGGAAGCCATAAAAATGGTCAAATGACAGCTTTACAACAGGCAAGAATTTGATCTGCTTAGTTATGTAACTACAGATGCATTTTGGCAAGCCATGTGACTAATGTTTGTCATACTGTAGAAGTAGCAACACTGACTTATGATACCATATGATGTAACATAAGGATCTTTATGTATGGCTGTGCACATGTACAGTACTTTAAGTCAATGCTAAAATGGATCATTGCAGTACAGTGGTACCTCTAGCTAGGACATAATTGGTTCTGGAAGTATTTTCATAACCTGAAAATTCTGGAATCTAGATTATTGCAAAATAAACATAAAATCAGACTTGTGCATAATGTAAAAAAACAAGAATAGAGTGAAGAATAAAAGTTAATATACTCATGTAAAGATGTTGGAACACGAGAGGCGAATGAAGAGGACACTGGAATACACACATACACATACAGTAGAGGTCCCTCTTAGCCAATTGGATGCCAGGAATGCTAGGCAATTGTCAATGGAAGAGCAGCTATACAGTGAGGAAAATAAGTATTTGAACATCCTGCAATTTTGCAAGTTCTCCTACTTAGAAATGATGGGCGTGTTTGAAATTTTCATGGTCGGTACTTGTCCACTGTGAGAGCCAATCTAAAAAAAATCCAGAAATCAAAGTGTATGATATGTTTAACAATTTCTTTGTATTATACTGCCTGCAAATAAGTATTTGAACACATATCTATTAGCTAGAAATCTCAGCTTCGAAGACCTGTTAGTCGCCTTTAAAAAGTTCACCTTCACTCCACTTATTCTCCTAAATAATAATTTGAGTAAAGGTCGACTGTTTGGGTCTGACTTTTTGACCAGTTTGAGACGGTTAGCTGGATATAAACACCTGTCCACCCCATACACCCCAAAGAACTGTCCAAAGACACCAGAGACAGAATGGTGATATAAGATCCACCGTTGGAGCAATTATTACAAAATGGAAGAAGCGAAACATGACTGTATATCTTCCTCGGACTAGGGCTCCATGCAAGATTTACCTCGTACGGTCTAAATGATTCTAAGAATGGTCAGGGATCAGCCAAGAACTACACAGGAGGAGCTGGTCAATGACGTGAAAGGAGCTGGGATCGCCTTTTCCAAGGTTACTGTTGGTAATACACTAAGATGTCATGGTTTAAAATTATTAATTATTATTAAGGTTCCCCTGCTTAAACCAGCACATGTCCAGGCCCGTTTTAGGTTTGCCAATGACCATTTGGATGATCCAGAGGAGTCATGGGAGAAAGTCAAGTGGTCATATGACATCAAAATGAAACTTTTTAGTCGTAATTCCACTCATTGTGTTTGGAGGGAAGAAGAAGAATGAGTACCATTCCAAGAACACCATCCCTACTGTGAAGCATTGGGGTGGTAGCATCATGCTTTAGGGGTGTTTTTATGCATATGGGACTAGACGACTGCACTGTATTATGAAGAGGATGACCAGGGTCATGTATCGTGAGATTTTGGAGAATAACCTTCCTTCCTCAGTTAGAGCATTGAAAATGGGTCGTGACTGGATCTTCCAACATGACAGCCAGAATAACCAAGGAGTGGATTTGTAAAAATCATATCAAGATTCTGGAGGGGTCTAGCAAGTCTCCAGATCTAAACCCAATACAAAATCTTTGAGGAAGCTCAAACTCTGTGTTTCTAAGTGACAGGCCAGAAGCCTGATTGATCTAGAGATCATCTGTGTGGAGCAGTTGTTCAAAATCCCTGCTGCAGTCTGTGCAGCCCTGGTAAAAAATTACAGGAAACATTTGACCTCTGCAATCGTATACAAAGGCTACTGTATCAAATATTGACATAGATTTTCTCAGGTGTTCAAATACTAATTTGCAGCAGTATAATACAAATAAATTGTTAGAAAATCGTACACTGTGATTTCTGGATTTTTTTTAGATTCTCTCTTGCAGTGGACAAACACCTACCACGAAAATTTTAAACCCGCCCATCATTTCTAAGTGAGAGAACTTGCAAAATCGCAGGGTGTTCAAATACTTATTTTCCTCACTGTAAGTATGTTACGTTCAGTAAACTCTAGGAGCTGCGAGTACCAGCCATACTATATTTTTGCCTTTTGTATCCTGAAAATTCCTTAGTAACAAGAGGCAATATTTTCCCCGTGGAGGCGTGTCTTAACCTGACAATTCTGTATGTAGAGACGTTCGTAAGTCGAGGTACCACTGTATTCTGAATTAATACTTTCCAACTGTAGACGTACAATTCATTGACAATAATATCGGGTATCCAGATGGCATCCGATGACAGAGAAATCTCGTTGATCCCGTCAAATTCATCCGGGTCCCAAACCAGGAACTCATCTGTCCAGATCTGTACAACCAATTTTTGTCATGCATGACAACATACATGTTAATAATGTTACCATATTTGTCAGCGTTCTTACCTGTCTGTACCAAATACTTGTGGTAATACTCTGAGTTTTTGAATCCTAAATTGAAGGCAGAATATTTTTGATAAGATGACTAGATAAATGCCTCTTCTATAGAAAAAAAAAAAGAATTTTCACAAAGGCTTGTATTTACCACATCAAGAATTGACTGTAATATGAAGTCCACGTAGACGGTGGTTGCGCTGGTCCAGTTGCAAACGGGGCGAACGCCACAGTCATATTTCCTAAGCAGCATTCTCGTCAGCTGATTCAACGCTGATCTTTTCGATTTCTCTGGAACACTTTCAGCCATGTGGCCTACAAGACATGTTCAGTATGTGATCAAATAAAATATTTGGTGAGGTGTCATGTGTTGGTTTGGGATGCGCTCCCAAATCAATATATAGCCTGATCAAGAACATGATATAATCTTTTATTATAATTATATCAAAATGGCAAACATGTTACAACAACACATGAAGCAGAGCCTTTTTAACTGATAGTTAAAGAGTTAAAGCTAAAGAAAATTATCTTACCTGTCAAAAGTAGCAACCAAATGACAAACATAAGGCTAAAATTCTTCTTTCTTCTTTTTTTCTTTTTTCGTTAAGACCAAAATATCCTCCAGTGTGTTCAATAGGGATGCAGGTGGTACACAGTGAAGAACCAGAACTCATACCGGGCTAGTGTGGACATTTTTTTTTTTTTTGCATTCACTGATATTGATCTTAGCCTACCGAGTAAGCTGATACCAGCCACACAATCAGGAAAACGCAAGAGAGGATGCCCGTCAATCGTTCCATCACAGAATACTACATCTGTAATATTATTGCAACAAAAAATTATGTCAACAGGAACACTTGTACTGTTTACAAATAATGCAGTAACATTAATTCAATGGCTGGCATTGACATTCAATGCATTTTATTTGGGAAGGCTGGCAGTGACTTTAAGAATAACTTAATAATCTTAAATCAAATGTATGAAGTCGAGAATAAATATTTTTAAGGCCTTCCAATTGTGAAAATGCTGTTGTAATCTTTTAAATTAGTGAATGTTACATTTCATTTAATGAAATATCTCATATTATGAGCACAAATATGAATTAGATTATTATGAAGGTTAAACCAAGGACATAGGTTTGCATAGGGACGGTAGGGACATACAACTACCATCTTTTCAGGATGCTCAAATTGTCCCCACCAACTTTTAAGCAACCTTATTTGCATTATATAATGAGTTCAGTTATATAGGTAATTTTAAATTGTCTTCCCATACGTTGTAGGGATAAAAATGACCCTACCATTATTAAGTAAAATATTTTCATTATGTTCAGATTTACATTCACTCCTTTTCACTTGCTGAAATTTGCCAGTCCACCCCCCCAAAAACGCATGTTTGATTGGCTGATGACTATACCCACTCCCCACACATACACGCACACACACACACAGCCCCGAAAGAAATACAGGGTGACCCAAAAAAAAGTTAACACTGCCATAATACAACTTAAATGCCATGTTTATTCAGTTTAGAATTAGAATTTAATCACAAATTATACATTATTGTAAAGACACACAGTACACTCTATTTTTCAATGTGTCCTCCCTTAAGTGTCACAACAGCCTCCAGGCGCCTGCGGAACGCTTGGCAGGTTTTCTTTATGTAGGATGCTGTCATCTTTTCCCAAGATCTAACAATGGACCTCTCCAAGGCTGCCACAGAAGTTTGTGGCTTCTTACAGGCACTGTCCTCCACAGTTGCCCATATGCTATAATCCAGGGGATTGAGATCTGGACTCTGGGGTGGCCACATATCACCTTGTCAATCAACTTTTTGGTCCGCACAGATCGGCACTTCCAGACCCAGGTTTTCGTGAGGCTGTTCCAGTATCTTTCAGCTTCTTTTTAACTTTGTAGACTGCACATCTGGATATTCTCAGATTTGCTGCAATCTCAGTAGGTGCCAGACCGGCACGCAGCAATTCAGGTACAGCTAAAGTTTTCTTCATTTTCAGCAGAAGCACAGGAATTGTAGAGACGAGAGATTACCAGCTGCATTGAGTGACCTTAATGAATCACTTAAGCATGACAACCTATTTAGATATGTTTCAATGGCTTTTAAACAAGCAGTCAACTGAGTGTAAACTTTGGGTCACCCTGTACATGTCAAAATGTCGCCTCCTCCGCAACCTTCAAAGAGGAGGGATATTAAAGAATTTTTTTTATTCGGCCAGCAGCAGCCACTGTAAAAATATGTAAAAAGACATTAGTGTTGTGGAGGTGGTGAAAACACCACTAAGTTTGCTATTGAAAGTCCGACTTGAATCAGAGTAAACATAAAATTAAACTGTGTGAACTTGCTAACCTGCTAAACTGAAGTAGGAAGCTGCTTAGAGAGAAGTGTCCTCCTGAATGTGTTTTCTACAGATGACGTTAAATAAACTGAGAAATGTAGTGAACTCTGCTGGAAACTATACAACCAGCATACCATTTGCAAGAAGCTGCTTAGAGAGAGAGATCCCAGCCTGTGTTTCACAGAAAAGTGTTGGCAGTCACACAAAAAAAAAAAACACATGCTGCTGCTTTTCCTCTTGTAAACGGCCTGGATTAGAAGGAAAGAAGGCTAGAGCATGTTGTGACTTTACACTTTTGAAACCAAAAACGTATTTGTGCATTTATTCAGTAGTTAAAATGTTTTTTTCTACATTATTTATATAGAAATATTTTTATTCGCTACCTATTTAGATTTTTTTCCATAATTGCTCAACCCATTGATGCACTTTATGGATGAAAATAAGGGAGAGGAAGATGAAAGAGACAACCAATTAAAGAGATGTACTGTATTACTCTTTTGGTGAAGGACAATGTAGGCTAACATGTCCATGTATAGGTTAAGTAGTATTTCCCTTGACTTTCTCCCATGAAAATAACAGTTTTAACTTTTTTTTTTTTTTTTACGTAGGATACACATCAGCATATTCATGAGAAATGTAGCCCTGACCCCCGTTCACTTAATCTGTTCGGTCTTGATTGATTGATTGATTGATTGATTGATTGATTGATTGATTGATTGATTGATTGATTGATTGATTGATTTCGAGCCATAATAAAGAAATACAACAAGAGTGGGGAAAAAAACCAACAACAATAATGATAGTAAGGATGATTATAACAAAATTAATAACAAATACATACATATGTTGCTCAAAAAGGAGTGGGAAGAAGCCAAGCTTTTTTTGGGTCCAAACCCCTCACTCTTCAAAAATTCAATGGAATACAGCCACTTCTCAATATAACAACAGCTATGCAAATCATAATGATTATACTGATAATAACAATAATAATTGCAGTAATCATAATAACACAAATAGATGTATTAATATCAGTAATAATACATATAACTATCACTTATGTAATCATTATTATACATAACGCATGTAATATATATATATCTACCCAAGACATTTAGAGACAATAAATCTGTATTTATTATTTATACTTACTTATACTTATTTGTATTTATACTTATACTTTAACTTTCAACTATAGTTTAACTTAACTTTCATATGTATTGGTTTAGGTGATGTGCCTTTCGATTCAAACCTTTCTTTTCAAAAACTAATAAAGAAACATTTTGAGAACTTCCAGAAAAAATGTCTGGATTTTGTTAGCTAATTTGAATTGCAATATGTGAAAGTAGCTTCAGTTACAGTGCCTTGCAAAAGTATTCGGCCCCCTTGAATCTTGCAACCTTTCACCACATTTCAGGCTTCAAACATAAAGATATGAAATTTAATTTTTTTGTCAAGAATCAACAACAAGTGGGACACAATCGTGAAGTGGAACAACATTTATTGGATAATTTAAACTTTTTTAACAAATAAAAAACTGAAAAGTGGGGCGTGCAATATTATTCGGCCCCTTTACTTTCAGTGCAGCAAACTCACTCCAGAAGTTCAGTGAGGATCTCTGAATGATCCAATGTTGTCCTAAATGACCGATGATGATAAATAGAATCCACCTGTGTGGAATCAAGTCTCCGTATAAATGCACCTGCTCTGTGATAGTCTCAGGGTTCTGTTTAAAGTGCAGAGAGCATTATGAAAACCAAGGAACACACCAGGCATGTCCGAGATACTGTTGTGGAGAAGTTTAAAGCCGGATTTGGATACAAAAAGATTTCCCAAGCTTTAAACATCTCAAGGAGCACTGTGCAAGCCATCATATTGAAATGGAAGGAGCATCAGACCACTGCAAATCTACCAAGACCCGGCCGTCCTTCCAAACTTTCTTCTGAAACAAGGAGAAAACTGATCAGAGATGCAGCCAAGAGGCCCATGATCACTCTGGATGAACTGCAGAGATCTACAGCTGAGGTGGGAGAGTCTGTCCATAGGATAACAATCAGTCGTACACTGCACAAATCTGGCCTTTATGGAAGAGTGGCAAGAAGAAAGCCATTTCTCAAAGATAGCATTGAAAAGTCTTGTTTAAAGTTTGCCACAAGCCACCTGGAAGACACACCAAACATGTGGAAGAAGGTGCTCTGGTCAGATGAAACCAAAATTGAACTTTTTGGCCACAATGCAAAACGATATGTTTGGCGTAAAAGCAACACAGCTCATCACCCTGAACACACCATCCCCACTGTCAAACATGGTGGTGGCAGCATCATGGTTTGGGCCTGCTTTTCTTCAGCAGGGACAGGGAAGATAGTTAAAATTGACGGGAAGATGGATGCAGCCAAATACAGGAACATTCTGGAAGAAAACCTGTTGATATCTGCACAAGACCTGAGACTGGGACGGAGATTTATCTTCCAACAGGACAATGATCCAAAACATAAAGCCAAATCTACAATGGAATGGTTCAAAAATAAACGTATCCATGTGTTAGAATGGCCAAGTCAAAGTCCGGACCTGAATCCAATCGAGAATCTGTGGAAAGAGCTGAAGACTGCTGTTCACAAACACTCTCCATCCAACCTCACTGAGCTCGAGCTGTTTTGCAAGGAAGAATGGGCAAGAATGTCAGTCTCTCGATGTGCAAAACTGATAGAAACATACCCCAAGCGACTTGCAGCTGTAATTGGAGCAAAAGGTGGCGCTACAAAGTACTAACTCAAGGGGGCCGAATAATATTGCACGCCCCACTTTTCCGTTTTTTATTTGTTAAAAAAGTTTAAATTATCCAATAAATTTTGTTCCACTTCACGATTGTGTCCCACTTGTTGTTGATTCTTGACAAAAAATTAAAATGTTATATCTTTATGTTTGAAGCCTGAAATGTGGCGAAAGGTTGCAAGGTTCAAGGGGGCCGAATACTTTTGCAAGGCACTGTATATTAACATACACAATAAATAAAAACTTGTTTATAATCTCTTAACTATTTAAGACCACTAAACATTATCTGTCTAAATAAATAAAAATAATATAACTGACTAATAAATATTATACTAGGGCTGTCAAACGATTAAAATTTTTAATCGAGTTAATCACAGCTTAAAAATTAATTAATCGTAATTAATCGCAATTCAAGCCATCTATGAAATATGCCATATTTTTCTGTAAATTATTGTTGGAATGGAAAGATAAGACGCAAGATGGATATATACATTCAACATACTGTACATAAGTACTGTATTTGTTTATTATAACAATAAATCAACAAGATGGCATTAACATTAATAAACATTCTGTTAAAGTGATCCATGGATAGAAAGACTTGTAGTTCTTAAAAGATAAATGTTAGTACAAGTTATAGAAATTTTATATTAAAACGCCTCTTAATGTTTTCGTTTTAATAAAATTTGTAAAATTTTAAATAAAAAAATAAACTAGTAGCTCGCCATTGTTGATGTCAATAATTACACAATGCTCATGTTGCTGAAACCCATAAAATCAGTCGCACCCAAGCACCAGCAGAGGGCGACAAAACACCAAAAAAAACACGAGTAAGAAGTGGACATGACACTGTGCTGTCATTTTAATCTGTTTGAGTGGGGCGTGTGCGTTAAATGTGTCAAATATTTTAACGTGATTAATTTAAAAAATTAATTGCCGCCCGTTAACGCGATAATTTTGACAGCCTTATTCATATACTGAAAAAACTTCTTAGTGATGGTATAACAAAAATACATAAAAATAGAGCCTTCCTTTAGATAAAACACTACTGCTTTTGTCCAATAGCACAGCCAAACTCAACAAGAATTTTTTTTTTTTACCTTTACTTTTTAACTTTGTCATTATGATCAATGTATGATTATCTGAAAAATATCTGTATAGGCTGAAATTAAAAATATCTTTAAATAAATGTTGAAGAAAATACATAAATAAATACATTTTAAATAAATGCTAGTCATCAGCAAATGAAACGTGTGTTTGAGGGGAAAAATGGATTGGCACATTCAGCAAGTGAAAAGGGGTAAATGTAAGCCTGAACGTAATGAAAATAATTAATCTAATAATGGTAGGATCAATTCTGTCCTTACAACATATGGGAAGACAATCAAAATTACTTATATAACTGAGCTCATTATATAATGCAAATAAGGTTGCTTAAAGTTGGTGGGAACAATTTGAGCACCCTGAAAACTTGGTTGTGTTATGTCATAGTCCTACCGTCTCCTATGCCAACCTACGCCCTTGGGTTGCGTAGGTTTGGTCTCAACATTGGTAGGGACGATATGACACCATAATCTGTATGCACATTTTTTGCTCGGGATGGGACATTAATAAGACAAAACAAACTGGGGGAACGGGGGTCAGGGCTACATTTCTCACGAATATGAACCTAATTAATTGATATGCTAAATCAGGGGTGCTCATTACGTCAATCACGATTGACCAGTCGATTGCAACGCTTCTCTCTAAGCAGCTTCCTACTCGAGTTTTGCAGGTCAGCAAGTTCATAGAGTTTAATGTTTTGTTTACTCTGATGCAGGTCGGACTTTCAGTATCAAAATTAGTGGTGTGTTTTCCACCTCCACAACACTGGCGTTTTAAATTACTTACAGTGGCTGCTGCTGGCCGAAAAAAAAAAACTTCTAATATCCCTCGTCTTCGAAGGGGGTGAAGGAGACAACATGTTGTCGACATGTATTCCCATCGGGGCCGTGTGAGTGTGAGCATGCATGTGTGTTGGGGGTGGGTCAAGTCATCAGCCAATCAAACTTGAGGGGGGTGGGGGGGGGGGCGCATTCAACTAAAAAAAGGGGTAAATTTAAGTTTGAACAGAATGAAAATAATTCACTTAATCATGGTAGGGTCAATTCTTTCCTTACAACATATGGGAAGACAAGACAATCTAAATTACCTGTACATCTGAATTCAATATATAATGCATATAAGGTTGCTTGAAGGTTGGTGGGGAAAATTTGAACATCCTGAAAAGTTGGTGGTGTTATGTCCCTACCGTCCCAATGCAAACCCTTGGGTTAAACAAGTGGTCCCCAAACTACGGCCCGCGGGCCGGATACGGCCCGCCTCCACATTTGGTCCGACCCCCTGAACAATATTTTATTTTATTTTCAATAGTGTTATTTATGTTCTGGCTTTTTTCTGCGAAGAACGCAGAGAGGGTTATTTGGTTAGTATCTATTTAATTAATAGTGTTATTATTATTATTTATTCATATATAATATTTAGGGCAGTCAAACGATTAAAATTTTTAATCAGGTAAATTACAGCTTAAAAATTAATTAATCGTAATTAATCGCAATTCAAACCATCTATAAAATATGCCATATTTTCCTGTAAATTGTTGTTGGAATGGAAAAGATAAGACACAAGACTGATGTATACATTCAACATACGGTACATAAGTACTGTATTTGTTTACTATAACAATAAATCAACAAGATGGCATTAACATTATTAACATTCTCTTAAAGCGATCCATGGATAGAAAGACTTGTAGTTCTTAAAAGATAAATGTTAGTACAAGTTATAGAAATGTTATATTAAAACCCCTCTTGATGTTTTTGTTTTATTAAAATTTGTAAAATTTTCAATCAAAAAATAAACTAGTAGATCACCATTGTTGATGTCAATAATTACACCATGCTCACTCATTGTAAAATAAAATCATTTGGACCCAAGCGCCAGCAGAGGGCGCCAAACACAAAAAAACAAGTAACAAGCGGACATTACACTGCTGTCATTTTAATCTGAGCGGGGCATGTGCGGTAATTGCGTCAAATATTTTAACGTGATTAATTTTTAAAAATTAATTACTGCCCGTTAACGCGATAATTTTGACAGCACTAATAATAATATAATATAATATAATATAATATAATATAATATAATATAATATAATATAATATAATATAATATAATATAATATTTTATTTTATTTTGTTCCGTGAAGAATCCAGAATGGGTTATTTGATTGTGGCTCTCTGAAAAACAATACATTTTTACATTTAGGCACTCCTGCAATCGTCACACTTTTTCTGTTACAAACTGACCCGGCCCCTCATCAAAGAGGGGAAAAGTTACAGTACTGTATATATTTTTTTTTAATTATTAAATTTATTAGGATCATGGAAGCTTCCACTTAGGAAAAATATATACATACAGTATATCCTGTATATACATAATATAATAAAAATATACAGTACTGTGCAAAAGTTTTGGGCAGGTGTCCTGCCTAAAACTTTGGCACAGTACTGTATGTGGCCCTCACAGGAAAAAGTTTGGGGACCCCTGGGTTAAACACACGTTATAATCAGACAAACCCAACGACATTAGAGATTGTAAAATTACAACTTTATTCTTTTAACATTACTACTTTCCTTTTGTAACGTTTGTGTCCAATCATCTGCAAGTAGTGTGCCCCCAACACTCCCCACTGTCAATCACCTCGCGGCTGCGCGCGCGCACGCACGCCGATCACCGACGTTCGGAGCATGCGCGCGTGCCTCTCGGCTCTCTGCGGGTGACACATGGAGTGGCAGTGACTCCGCTCTCAGGGCTGAAATTTGAAAACGGGACGAAATTCGGCTTCGGTTTTGCAATGAGAGCCGAAGAGAGCGAGAATGGAGAAAACTCGGCTAACTCGGTGAGCGACAAGTGATGATATGTGAGCATGAAAACTCGGGGAACTAACTAACACTAACCCCTATGTTGCATTGTATGACTGTCTCACAAAACTATTAAAAATACGGCGTATTTAAAAATGAAAAGATTTTGCTATGTAAGTCAGACAACATATGAATTATATATTTAAAAAAATAAAAAATAAAAACACTGGCTGCCATTGATGGTGATTGGCAAAGCTTTAAAAATCCAGTTTTCATCGAACGCACCGTAAATTTGGCACATTACAACTTACAGCACTATAAGGAAACGTATGAATAACTTCAATATTGTTCAATTGTATTACGGTACATAAATTGACACTGACTGCCATTGCTGTCATTGACATCCAATTGGATTGGAGCCAATCGCAGTCAACGTCACTGAAACATGATGATTCATTTCCAGCCATCCCAGTTCAAATTGATTTAATATCTATTTCTGTCAATGACAGTGAACGAATTGACGCTTTCATGTGTAAGGGGAAAATGGCATCCATAAAAATGCATGAAATTACAAAAAATAAAATCACAATATGCTAAATAGTTCTAGTTATTTTTACGTATTATTTTTCCATTCAGAGTGTTGACTTTAGATCAAATCAGAATTTGTAGTAAACTCGATAAGTCAGCAAATAATTTTGATATCTGTTTTCTCACTTCCAGCCAGTCTGCCAGTATTTTTCAACTCTGAGTGATGTCTGTTACAGTGCATAAAGTTGGAAAACAGTTTCTTTGTGCCATCAAAATTGGCCTACTTGTTGGTGTGTGCGTGGGTATGAGAGAGTGAGGAGAGTCACAGTGGCTTTGTGATGGAGTCTGGTGGCATGCCGAGCAGAATGATAAACAGAAGCCTTTCCTATCCGTGTCAGCAGCTTAAAATAGAGGCTAACCAAGGGGGTTTCAGATATACCCCCGGTCGCCATATAAGTCTGGTGCCCCTGCTCTTGGCTTTCTGTGTGTTTGTGTGTGTATGTGTAGTGCATCCACCTGCTGTTGCAGCGACAGGCTTTATATAGCACGTCTCACTCAGCAGGCTCTGGTTCATATTTAAATGCTTTATGTGTCCACAAGGTGAAAACACACTTGATTGTTTATTTGTACCCTTTAATACGTCACGCTCGCTAAATTCAATTTTCAATTCAATTTATTTGTATAGCCCTGGATCACAAAAGGCTGAAGGTGGCAAAGAATCCGTTTTCCAAAATTTTCTGTCCTCAAGGACAATGATTTGATCCTCAGCGTACTCCTGACCCAGTCACCGTCTTCGCCTCATATGACAATGAGAGGTTGGCATGCGGGCATTGGGGGCTTGGTCAAGTTACACATGTGTCCTGATTGTGTCAAGCAAACAAGAGCAGTCCTGGATATTTAGGTTAGATTACATGATCTAAATGTTTGCCCTTTATTAAATACTGGGCCACTTTCGTTCTCTCAATAATGAAAATGGGAGTATTCCACTTCTCTGAAGGTGTGGCATGCAGCGTGGGTCCAGTTCCCACTCAGTCACCAAAACAAAATCTCCCAAACACATGTTGCAAATGTGCTCAGTGAAACCAAGGATGGCTTTAAACAGGGGTGGGAGTGTGTGTGTAAACCTATCATAGCTACGGTATGTCATATTATTTGTCATTTATGACTGTTGAAAATATGTTAATGAGTCAATCAATGGTCGAGATAACTTTGTCCATGAATAAATGTGGGAATTCGGAATTGCTCTGATCAGGATAACTTCATGGGAGAAGTTTCTGGAATTCCCTTTTCTGTTTGCATGGCACAGCCTATAACGTTAGTTTGGTTTGAATGACGAGGGTGTATTTTCTTTTATTTTACACATCCTGCTGTGACCATATGTCACATAATTTTGACATGAACTACAAGCTGTCTTATATACTGGCTTAGACCTTTGTTACATATAATAAAGCTCCAAAAAAGGGAGCTTATGATTTTAAAAGCTACCAGGTGCTCAAGGGACACAGCTATTATAGGCTTTACATTACTGACTAAACATAAAGGCCAATTATGTGAGTTAAAACCTACACATGACCTTACATGGTTAAAAATATCCACACTACAGTGATGCCTCGCTACTTCGCACTTCAAACGTCGCGCCCTCATTCCATCGTGGATTTTTTTTTTCAGTCAAAATAAATAAATAAATAAATAAATAAATGCATTATTATATAGAGCTGTCCCGATCCTATCACATAGTCTCCCACTCTCCCTCCAGCTGTTTTTCTTGGTCAGGCAGTGCACTGCAGTTGCTTGTTGAAGTTAACGATGATTGACAGGCATTAAGGTTGGATCTTGCCATGGAAGCTTGGAAGCCTAAACTTCAAAGCTCCGCATGTCAAAGCTCCGCATGTGTCAATCATTGTTTAGCTTGTTAAACATTTGCTGTGGGAACTCATTATTTGCAAGTGAGCAGCGTGAGCAGATTTTAGGGGACTCACTCAATGAAGCATTTTATAAAGATTAGTGCCGCAACTTAATTGATTAACTCAAGTATTCGATAGAAAAAATATTCGAATTAAATTTTGTTGCTTCGAGTATTCGTTTAATTAAAGTGGCGTTGTAATGGTTAATTTTCAAAGTGTTTGCATTTAGTTTTATTGATTAGGGTGGATACACTACCCTCTAGTCTGCCTCTTTTCACATGTCTGAATCCAACTGCTCCCTGTTAAGACCAACGTAGCCAAGTTTTTGTTTGAGCTAATGTTTTTTAATGTATTCATAATTTAGTTTATAGGTATATTTAGCTGTTTTTTGTGGAATATGTGTCTGAACCATTTGTCAAGAGGATTGCAAAAAAAAAAAAAAAAAAAAAAAAAAACCTCAAGCATTTTATAGCATCTAAGCTAGCGGACTTTTTCTAAGTAAGTTAGCCAATTATTCTTTGGTTGTACATAGATCCTCATAAAAAAAAAAAAATCATACCGTTTGAGGCTCAGCTCAGGTATTTTAATTTTTCATGTTCCCTATCCAATTACTCGATTATTCGAACTAACTAGTCTATCGTTTAATCGATTACTAAAATATTCGATAGCTGCAGCCCTAAATCATGTCTTCCGTTTCATATTAGGAAGTACAAATAGAGTTTAAAACTCAAGAACAAATGAAGGGATTATTATCTTTAATACAAACATACAGACAGACAAACATACAGAACTGAATACATAACCTACAATAAATAGACATGAGTGCCCTTACTCCGCTTCAAGCAGTGTTGTTAATAATGGCGTTAGAGTATCACGGTGTTACTCACGGCATTTTTTCAGTGGTGAGTAACCTAATTAAGTACTTTTCTCATCTTTGCAACCCCGTTACTGTTACTGGGGATGTAAAGGCGTGCATTACTATGCGTTACTACGTTGGTTGAATGACACGAGAAAAGTCTGAGACGGAGAGAGACACGGAGAGAGAAGAGCGGGAGTGGGAAGCAGGGAAGGGAGTTGTGATGCCGTTGCAAATGCGATGCCTGGCTAGGTGAAGCTCTAATAATACCTGACTGTACCCGACAGTCAACTAACTACGCCCACATGATGCTACGCTAGATATCACGTGTATATAGAACTAGTTGCAAAATGACAGACGTCATTTGTTTGTCGTTAGCAAATGTATAGAGAAGTAGATGCAAAATGATACACTCGCCAGCGTTAGTAAACAGCCGCTATTTTAAAGCAGTCGACTTCTCAGGAAGGCTCTGTTGTAGCGAAAGCCACTAGCAAACCTAAGTACTATAATTTTCAGACTATAAGCTGCTACTTTTTTTCTCCATTTTGATACTTGTGGGTTATCGTCCATTGCGGCTTATTTGTTGATTTATTTGGGTTAACAAGTAACACTTTATTAGACAGTGGCCTCATAAGACTGTCATAAGACCGTCATAATTATGACATGACACTATCATGAGCATTACTGAATCCTTATGTCATTAAGTATCATCCGGGAAATTATGTCACTAACTCCATTTATGTCCAGCTTGGATCTTTTGCATCCATTCAAAAGTGGGATCATTTGCCAGATAATACAAAATGACATCTGGTATAAGCATTTATTAATGCTCAGGACAGTGTCATGTCATAATTATGATTGTCTAATGACAGTCTTATGGCGCCACAGTCAAATAAAGTGTTACCAAATACCATTACTAGCATTTGATGAAGCAACTGGAACAGTAACTGAAGAAATAATTAGCACAGAACATGAATTTTGATTGCTGCAATGCATGCTAGGAGGCATGTTGGACAAAAACAGTGTTGACAGCAGGTGGCAGCAGAGGTTGCCTGTCTCCACCAAGGGAGTGGTGATCGCCAAATGAAGCTTCTTGAAGCAATGAATTCATGGTGGTTCATTTGGTCTTTTGACAGCCGCATGATGCTGCTGTAAAATAAAGTGTTACTTGTTAATATCTTTTGGTGTAAATATCCCATAATACAGTGAGGACAGCTGCAGTTTATAGTCAGTGCGGCTTATCTATGAGCCGTTTTTTGTGCCAAATTTGGTGGGCTGCGGCTTATAGTCAGGTGCACCTTATAGTGCGAAAATTATAGTAACTTTATATCTAAAATACTTATAAATCGGAAAAATCTTGACTTGAATCTATCTTTAAATAATGAAATAGTTTTTGAAACTTTCACATGTAGAAAGTAGACAGAAGGGAACTAATGCAATAACGGGAACAATTTTAACAACTTTAACGGGTGATTCACAACATTAAATGACTTCCAAACAAAGCAAAGTTTACGATCTAGTTATCACAATATCCACAATGTCCCTGTGTCAAGTTAAGTTTAGGGTTAAGAATTGGGCTCGGGCGAATTGTCCCAAAAACCCTTTGAACTTCACATAGTGTGACCTTTGTTTTTTTGTTTGTTTGTTTGTTTGTTTTAATAGAAAAAAAAAACATGAAAAGTAAAACCAATTACCTTGCCAAGTAACTAATTACTCTTACATTCAGGTAACTGAGTTACTAACTCAATTTTTGGGTGAAGTCATTTGTAACTGTAATTAATTTCTTTTTTAAAGTAAGATTAACACTGGCTTCAAAACATTTTGTCGACCTGGACCTTTTTTCAATTTTAGCTGAAAAGCTGTTGCCTGAACTAATGATAAAAAAAAAGTAACTATTGTTTGTTTGTTTTTTCTTCAGCAGACTGAGATGCTGATCAACCAGCTGAGGGAGATCACTGGCATCCAGGATCCACAGATTCTCTGCAGAGCATTGAAAGTAAGATAAAATACCCAGTTGTGCTGCCTTTTGTGTGAGTTTAATTCAGATCAATTTAGCGTCACTAGAATTAAGTCTACCTACTTCCTTTTCTCTTCCAGGCCAGTCGCGGTGACATCGGACATGCCGTTGGACTTCTGACGAGCCAGCCAGCAGAGGTTAAGGATGCTGGGGGACCACAAGAGTCCGGGTCGTCGGTGGGGACCTGGGAGGGACAGAAAGGTATGCTACTGTACATAGCACTTTTTCAAGACCTGTTCCAAAATTATTATGTGGTTACTATTGATCCATTGTTTTTCACATGGAATAACAATTTAGCTCAACTACGGATTGTTCATTATTTACTTTAGGTGTTCAAGATGAACTCCAAACGGCCATCGAGCTGAGCTTGCAGGAATCCCACAAGGCTCAGGAAGAGGAGCGAGAATTCCATCGGTACAAAGCTTTTGCTTATTTTTCATCCACTAACATTCAGCATCATTTGGGAGGGTCATAGCTTTCATATTAGCCATTTCTGAAACCAATTGAATAAATGAAAGTCAGGTTATTAGCAATTGTTTCTACAAAATGGATAAACAACAAGACTTTTGTCAGGGACTTTATATTATATGGCATTATGTATTTTGTTTTTTATATACAACTGAACTTTTCTATCCAGACGGAGTAGGAACACTTTGAATATTTTAGATTTATATAGGCATCTTTGAGGGAACTTCGTGTAAAAATCAAGTATCCCGAGGCCAGGCTGAGTGTCCTCTTTTTTGGAAATCAAAATATGGTCACCCCACTTTACATCAATAATGAAGAAAAAGTTGCTGTTTTTTTTTTAATCCACAAATAGGCAAATTCGGAGATAATCAACTAAAAATATGCAGGGATTTACACTTCATGTCATTTTTCATGGATACTCCTATATCAGGGCTCTGGAGGCCAGCGCTGAGGAGAACTCCACAAGAAGTAAAAGAAAGCGATGTGAGGCCCAGAACGACATGAGCAGCCCCGCAGACTGGATCCGCAAGGACGACTGGCCCGTCGGTATTCGCAACGTGGGCAACACCTGCTGGTTCAGCGCTGTTATCCAGGTAGGGAGAGGCTTGAACACCACTTCTTGCGCTACTTAACATTAAATCTCCATCGTGAGATGGCATTTTGTAACCTGATTAGGAATGGTAAAATGATACAGTGGAGTTCAAATCTAAATGGCACTCATATGATACACTTTTTTGATGCCATCAAAGCAGGTGTTGTAGGTTCAACAGAGCCAAATGTGATCTTCAAAAAATGTAATTACGCTATCAAATCAGAGCCAAAGTGACCACATGACTCACTTTCGTTATGCCCCCTGCCTACTGATGACTGTAACAATGAGCTCAGGCTCCACTGAATTTCCTACTTAAATGTTATCGGGAGACTCATAAGTGCTTGGCTCTGGATCCGTCATCATGACACTTAATACTAATTTTTCCTTCACAGGAACACACATATGGCAGCTAAGTACCTTAGTGCATATGTGTTCTTTTAGATGATTACAAGTGGTGCCACGAGAGCTTTGCACATTTTTAAATAATGCAACCCATGAAAAGAAATGTTACAAACTACACAAATGGGTCTTGCGTTGCAGTCACTGTTCCACCTGCCAGTGTTTAAAAGGCTAGTACTCAACTATCGACTATCGGAGCAAATCTTGGACAGATGTAAGAGCCATGCGGTGAGTGTCTTTGTCAGAAACACCATCACTGAAAACAGTTGTTGTGAAGTGTGACCCTAACTTTGTGCGGACAGGACAAGAGGAACATCGCTTTCATGCAGGAGCTGCGCTGCCTCTTCGCCCTCATGGTAGGCTCCACACGCAGGTTTGTGGACCCTTCTGCTGCCGTGGAGCTGCTGCGAGAGGCTTTTAGGACCAGCGAAGCGCAGCAGGTACAGAAATTATACTAGCAATAAGTATTTGAATAAATTAATTAGTGCTGCAGCTTTCGATTAATTTAGTAGTGGATTAAACGATTAACTAGTTAGTTCGAATAATTGAGTAATCGGATAAGGAACATGAAAAATTAAAATACCCGAGCTGAGTTCCACATGGTATAAAAAAAAATAATAATAAATAAGGATCTATGTACAACAAACGAAAAATTGGCTAACTTACATAGCAAAAATCCGCTAGCTTAAATGCTATAAAATGCTAAGGTTTTTTTTCTTTTCTCGTTGCTCTTAACAAATGGTTCAGACACATATTCCCACAAAAAAAAACCTGCTCAATATACCTATAAACTGAATTACGACTGCATTAAAAAACATTAGCTCAAACAAAAACGTAGCTCACGTTGGTCTTAACAGGGAGCAGTAGGATTCAGCCATGTGAAATGAGGCAGACCAGAGGGCAGTGTATCCACTGTAATCAATAAAACAAAATGCAAACACTTTCAAAATAAACCATGACAACGCCACTTTAATTAAACGAATACTCGAAGAAACAAAATTTAATTTGAATATTTTTTTCTAATCGAATACTCGAGTTAATCGATTAATCGTTGCAGCGCTAGAATTCATTCATTTTAGGTAATACAAAGTGAAATGCTAACCCTTGTTTATCCACTTTCAGGATGTGAGTGAGTTCTCTCATAAGCTGCTTGACTGGTTAGAAGATGCCTTTCAATTGGCTGCCAATGGAGAGTAAGTACAATCTCATCCTTTTTTTATTGTTGGGGATACAGTCCAGGCCCAAACACTAAATCTGCGACTATTTAAACACAGTATTAAGTACATATTTGAACACAAGCGATCGAATACCTTAAAAATCGATTACTTTTACTCAGGGGTGAAAGTGGCTAGAATTTCTTGCCGGAACTCCCTGGCCTCCTAAAACCACAGAAATGCAAAGAAAAATGCTTTTGGCAGTTTACCAATAACACACAACAACAAAAAACACAACAGGTTTTACACATGCATCAGGCTACTGCATTACACTTACTGTAACAAGGCATACATGAGAAACGGATTTTCATTCAAAATGGTTTATTTTTTCAGCGAAAACAGTTATATAGAATAACAGTTAACAAAAACACCATACAGTAACACCGACCTGCATCTCTCAATTTTTATTTTCCCTCATTTCCTCGCATCTAAATGCAAAACCTTAATTTTAGCTACCATATTTTTTCGGACTATAAGTCACAGTTTTTTTCATAATTTGGCTGAGGGTGCGATTTATACTCTGGAGCGACTTACGTGTGAAATTATAAACACATTATTATATCATTTCACATGTTACTTTGGTGTTTTGGAGTGACACCGATGGTTTGGTAAACTTTTTAGCATGTTTTTTATGCTATAGTTATCTGAATAACTCTTAATAGCTATGTTACGTTAACATACCGGCCAAGTTCGCATTTCGTTGTTCATGCATCATGTAACATTATTATACTGTACACTTATTCAGCATGTTGTTCTCCAATGTATTTTTATTTTAAATTGCCTTTCAAGATGACATATCTGTTCTATGTGTTGGATTCTATGAAGTAAATTTCCTCCGAAACATGTGACTCATACTCCGGTGCGACTGATATATTTTTTTTCCTCTTCGTTGCGCATTTTTGGGCTGGTGCGACTTATACTCAGGTGCATCAGTCCGAAAAAATACAGTACTTAAGAACGTAGAATTTTTTTTAGGATTTTTTTTTTAAGTAACATACATTATCAAAGTACAAAGTACAAATGAGTTACATTATGCACAGTGAAATGGGGTATATTTTGAAGATAACGCATGCATTGACTTTTCTTCCTCATTGCAGTAAAAAAAATTGTTTAAAACCTTATTGTGTTCAATATCACTTTAGTTATATTTGTTTTACCATGAGAACTGCATGTAATACTTAATGTATCATTTATGATACAAATTAAAGAGTGTATATGGCGGAAAACACTCAGGTGGCTTGAAGTTCCACTCTGAGACCCCCAATTTGGCCAAATTTCAATATTGTCCTATATGCATGCATCATTGGAAAGCTTAAAATCTCCATTTTCTGGTGGAAGAAAAATTTTGGGCAGGAGGGCATTTCAAAAAAACTATTTACAGACACTATTTTTTTCAATATGACATAATTTGTTTAAAATTTCAAAATATGCGCATAAATAATTTTTTAAAGTTGTTTTTTTTTTTAACTAAATATTAGGCATCAATTGATGATTCTAAGCTAAAAATGATAGACATTTCCAATAATAAGTATACCTTGTTTTTATGGCTGGGTTGAAACAAAAGCGGTTGCACGGTGTCTGTAAACGGGGGTCTTCAGGGTAAAACGGACAAATTAAAAAATAATTGGGGGCTTAATGTGCCAAATAAACTGCTAAGGCAGCATATACTCATAGACATATTGTTCTATCAAACCCAACAGATCTTTTGGTTTAAAATACAGCAGTTTATTTTAAAGAGGTGTGCAAGAGCAGAAACTGCTTTTTCAGCCTTCTGTGCTTTCCGCCATATACAAATTTATTACAAAAAAGAAAAAGTTTAAGGACCACATAAAGCTTTCAAATTTAAAATTTTCTGTCCATTATTTCTGGGGTCAGGTATTATAACATGGAAGATGTGCTGAACCTCCCCATCAGAGCAAATAAAATGTCCTTTGTCTTAAAGATCTAATCAATTTTCCGTTGCATTGCCCCTTTTTTATCGCATTAATTCAACAAGCTTGTTTTCTTTTTTCTTTTTGTTGTTGTCCCAGAAATATGTGCATTTGAACCAATCAGAGCTAACTATCCATGCTGAGCACATGTCAGTATGTCAGCCATTTGAACGGACAAGGCAGTCTAGGGAGTGTTTCTTGTCGGGCTCAGATACACACGCTGGGAGAACTCCGTGGAATAATAAATAATAATGTTGGGAACGGATGGTGCTACACAAGCAATTTATTATGTTATTATTTATTTATTTATTTATTTATTATTATTATTATTATTATGCACTTTATTATGTTGTTAACACTTGTGAATGTAAATCTGACATTAGTAGATTGTTTTCTTCTTGGAGATGCGTGTGTGGCAGCCTGGCAGGTTTTTTTTTTTTAACATCGAGGTTTGACAGTTCCCGTCATATTTTCAGGATCAAAGCATCGTTACGCCACGTTAAGTCTCCGATTTTTATACCATAATAGTGTTCTCGACCGTTCTGGCCCACTTTCAGCCCTGCTCTTACCACAGCATAATTTCATTGGCTAATTGAGTAAAAGGATAGAAAATGTGTTTCGTTTGGATGCAAATATAATTAGGATTGGGCAGCTATTAATTTTTCAAATTGCAATAAATCACAAGGTAGCACTTAATTGTACTGGTACAATATAAATGTGTATTAGGTATAAATGTGTTACACGTATTCTTAAAAGAATCACAAAACAATTCCAACATTAAAATAGGCAATTACAGCGGTAAAAGCGCAAACAAGATTATGAAAAATTTCAAATGATTAAGAATCTCTTTTCATCTGTACAATATGGCTATTGGCCAGCAAGAGAAAAAGACCTTTCACAGGAAAATACTGCTATGGCTAATTACTTTTCAGCATAAGGCACTAGCCTGCTACACGATTCTGAATTTATTATTAATTCGACTTTTTACGAAGAGTGAACTGCGTTAATTAGCGAGTTAACGCATTGGCTGCTATTGACAACAATAGAATGCTCATGTTTCACTGCGATTGGTGGCACTAGACGTCCAATCTGTTTTGTTATTTTCGTCAAAATGGATTAGATGTCTGGCCTTGTCAATGTCAGCTAATGTGTTAACTTGAAATGAATAATCATATTAATATTAATAATAATGTGTTTCGCTTTAAGCAACTCAACAGACAAGCAAAACAATCCCATGGTCCAACTTTTTTATGGCACCTTCGTGACCGAGAGGAAGCATGAAGGTATGTGCAAGTTTCAGGAATAGTTTGGTGCACACTAAGCGCTCATCATACTATTTACCTGTTTCTATTTAGGTAAAATCTTGTATAACATTGAGCAGTTTGGACAGTACCCTTTGCAAGTGAATGGCTTCAATAACCTGGACGAGTGCCTGGAAGGGGCCATGGTGGAGAGGGAAATCGAGTCGCTGCATTCTGAACACAGCGCTCCATCCGGTCGAGAGGTCTGTAGCGTCCAGATTACATATTTTTGCACCCGAGTTCGAATCCGAGTCACCAGATTTTGAGGGTCTGCCGATTCGGAGTACTGACACGATACCTCAGCAATTAAAGAGAGAAAAAATGCATATCCAAATATACAGTGGTGTGAAAAAGTATCTGAACCTTTTGGAATTTCTCACATTTCTGCATAAACTCACCATCAAATGTGATTGATCTTTGTCAAAATCACACAGATGAAAAAACAGTGTCTGCTTTAACAAAAAACACCCAAACATTTAAAGGTTTTCATACTTTAATGAGGATAGTATACAAAGAATAACAGAAGGGGGAAAAATAGGTAAGTGAACCATCACATTTAATATTTTGTGGGCCCCCTTTGGCAGCAATAACTTCAACCAGACGCTTCCTGTAGCTGCAGATCAGTCTCACACATTGATCAGGCCTTATCTTGGTCCATTGTTTTCTACAAAACCGCTGTAGTTCAGTCAGATTCCTGGAATGTCTGGCATGAATCGCTATCTTTAAGTCATGCCATAGCATCTCTATGGAGATAAAGTCTGGACTTTGACTTGGCCATTCCAGAACGTGTATTTTGTTCTTGTGAAACCATTCTGAAGTTCATTGACTTCTGTGTTTTGGATCATTGTCTTGTTGTGTCTTGTCGTGGTGGTGATGAGGTGTTAATGTTGGTGAGCTGTTCCATTTGATCTCCACACATGACGTTGTGTGTTACTTCCAAACAATTCAACTTTGGTTTCATCAATCCACAAAATATTTTGCCAAAACTTCTGTGGAGTGTCCAAGTGCCTTTTTGCGAACATTAAATGAGCACCAGTGTTTTTATAGACACCAGTGGCTTCCTCCGTGGAGTCCTCCCATGAACACCATTTTGGCCATAGTTTATACTTATTGTTAATGTGTGCACAGACATATTGGACTGTGCCGGTGATTTCTGTAAGTCTGTAGCAGACACTCTAGGGTTCTTTTTTTTTTTTTTTTTTAGTCTCTCTGAGTATTCTGCACTAAACTCTTGGCGTCATCTTTGGTGGATGGCCACTCCTTGGGGTAGAAGCAGCAGTGCAAAACTCTCCATTTGAAGACAACTTGTCTGACTGTCTATTGATGAACATCCAGACCTTTAGAGATGGTTTTGTGTCCTTTCCTAGCTTTACACAAAACAGCAATCCTTGATCGCAGGTCTTCAAACAGCTCTTTTGACCGAGCCATGATGCACATCAGACAATGCTTCTCATCAAGACAATTCTTACTAGGTGTGTGTTTTATTGTGGACAGGGCAGCTTAAACCACTCATCAGTGATTGGGCACACACCTGACTTAAATTGTTTAGTAAAAATTGGGTTCAATTGCTCTTTAGGTCTCCTTAGGCAGAGGGTTTACTTTGTTATTTTTCCCCCTTCTGTCATTGTTTGCATACTATCCTCATTAAAATATGAAAACCTATAAATGTTTGAGTGGTTTTAGTTAAAGCAGACACTGTTTTTTACATCTGTAAGATTTTGACAGAGATCCGATTACATTTGATGGTGATTTTATGCAGAAATGTGAGAAATTCCAAAAGGTTCAGATACTTTTTCCTACCACTGTAAAATATTTCCATACTACAAGTTTAGACATTATCAAACCTGCATGATGCTATTTTAAGACTATCTTCCTGTTTCAGCTTGCATGTTGTTTTCCTAATGGCGGCGTTTTTTTCCCCCCGCCTCTGCTGTTTTTGGTGGTGTTGTAATGTTGCGTAGTACAAAACATAATTTTTGCTCCATTTGATGATATAAAAGCGCTATATAAATCCATTGCATTATTATTAATATAATCCTTGTATATCTTGATTATTTTGTTGCTTTGTAGTACTTTAAAAAAGTCTTAAAACCCAATCTTTTTCACTTGATTCTGATGTTCTTAAAATGACGCAATCGGGCCCGATTTCCGATCTTGAGATGGAATCGGGGACTTCCCTAGTTAGAATTTTATTGCATGTAATTTTATTGGAAAATTAGTAGCTTTTTTGTTGATGTTGTTACAGAGATGGTTCAAAAGGTTGCCACCAGTTTTGACATTTGAGCTTTCCCGATTTGAGTTCAACACACAGCTTGGGCGGCCTGAGAAGATACACAAGAAACTGGAGTTTCCGCAAATCATCTATATGGACAGGTGACCACTTGACATTAAGAGGAAAAAAATTGGTCTCAACCACAATTATTTGCCTAGTATAGTTTACATTGAAATACTCCATCACATTTTAGTCTTCCAGGTTTCCTCCATTTAATCATTCCTTCATCCAAACAACTCTCCTCACTCCTCATTTTTTAGTTCACACCGCCACCTATTGGTTTTAATGTGTAACAGCATAGTAACTAAGAAAATGAGCTGACATTGTTGGACTGGACAAATTCAAAATATATATATTACTATGTCACTGAACATTTAGCATGAGAGTGTTCAATATGTCATCCGAATTTGGGTTGTTTAGTCTTTAACCATTTATAGAGCAGTCAATGAACTCATTCATTCACCCCTCCCAGTCAAAATGGATTGGACGTCTAGCACCATCAGTGCCACTGAAACCTCCTCCCAGTTTAAATCAATAGGATGTCCAATTTGTCAGTGACAGCCAATGAGTTTACTATGAAATTTAAAAAAAAACAAAAAAAACAAAACATCAACTTTAGGATGTTGTTGGGGTTCACAACCAGAGTGTATTTCTTTGCCTTTTCCAAAAAATATATTTTATTACCAAATTTTTGACACTTTAAGTCACATTTTAAATATTTTAGATACAATTAAATATTGTACATTTCCCAAATATTGAAGGTGTACTTTATAATCCTGCGCATAACTGTATTATACTGCTTCAGTAAACTGCTCAAGACACACATTCATCATTCATAAAACAATAACAAAAATAGTGAATAAATTTATTTTTAAAAAAACAACAACAACAAACAATAATTACAATGTTCAAAAAATAAAGAACAGACGACAAATGCTTGTGCATTGATGCACCTTATGCATGAAAAGTAACTAATTCATCGATGGTGTGCCTTATATTCTGAAAAAATAAAGTATTAAAAATACAATAATGATTATCACTTTAATAAATAATGATAATATAAACATAATTGTGACCCAAAATTGGTCCAAAATGTCAACCCATGTCATATGTGGAAGCCAGTTGTTTATGAGGTTAAGTTATTTATTCTAAATGACAAGAAGTACTCGGATTAAATAATGTGTTCCTTCTATTTATGGTCACATTTGTTTCCAGGTACCTTCACAAAAACCTGACGTGTACACATGAGAGAAGAGGAGAAGTGAAAAAAATGAAGGAACAGCTTGCATCTCTTCAACAAAAACTGGAATGGTACAGAAAAAAGCCTGCTGTCCAAATCTCTACTTTGTACAATAGAAACAATAAACTTGTGTGCTCTCCAGTTATAAAAACTACGGGTCAGGACCCAGCAAGTACCCTCTAGCTGACATGCTGCAGTTTGTCTTGGAGTTCGCCACCACAAAGCCCTCTGCAGCTTTCACCACTGAAGATGCCCAACCGGTTTCTTCTTCACCAACTCCTCCTTGCCACCAGCTCAGCGAAACCGCCAGTCAAGAGGACGGGTGAGTTTGGCGAGATCTTAAATAAAAATCTATTAGAAATGAATGATACTTTGTATCCCAATAGCCAGTAGGTTATTGATATGCCACCAAAATATTCCACTAGACCAGTACTTCCCAAATAGGGGGCGCAGAGCAATGCTGGGTGTAGCGCATGTGACCATTATACACGTTTTGCCATACTACAATAAAGTGTAATTGCACATCCACTCAGTGGGTGGCAGTGGCGCTCTCGTTTTCAGAGTGCGCAGTATTTTTTAACCAAACAAATGCACACAGCAAAGAACACTGGAGATATGAAGAGCTAAGACGAGGAAATATGACAAAGCGTATGTAGCGTTTGACTTTGACTTTTAATACAGTGGGATAAGAGGAAAGACCAGTGTTTACGCTGTCTAAAAATGTTTGCAGCAGACAGCAGGAAGCCAAATCAATTAAGATGTCACTTAAAGACATTAGACCCCAATCACATTGATAAGCTGCTCGATTTTTCTTCAGCGAAATCATGCCGAATACTGCCAACAATTGTTCCGCTTTGTCAGTGTCACATTAGTAAACCAGCGAATACTGTTGGCATCATATAAGGTAGCATACCAAAATGGTCAGTGCAAAATAACTAGGGCTGTCAAATTTATCGCTTTAATGGGCGGTAATTAATTTTTTAAATCAATCACGTTAAAATATTTGACGCAATTAACGCATGCACGGAATGACCCGTTCATGCGTTGCCTCAAACAGTTTACAATGACGTGGTTTTAGCAAATTTGGAGCGTAAAGGCAGAGAAATGCGAGTGGACACAGGCATTCATTGACGCATAATTGAACACGACGCAGAACATATTGTATACTATTTACAGCCACTACTAACAGTCATGGTTGCCCAACTTCCCATTATGCATTTGGCCAGAGCAGGAGACGATTTTTTTTTTAACACGCTTAATTGAACACAACACAGAACATACAGTGCCTTGCAAAAGTATTCGGCCCCCTTGAATCTTGCAACCTTTCGCCACATTTCAGGCTTCAAACATAAAGATATGAAATGTAATTTTTTTGTCAAGAATCAACAACAAGTGGGACACAATCGTGAAGTGGAACAACATTTATTGGATAATTTAAACTTTTTTAACAAATAAAAAACTGAAAAGTGGGGCGTGCAATATTATTCGGCCCCTTTACTTTCAGTGCAGCAAACTCACTCCAGAAGTTCAGTGAGGATCTCTGGATGATCCAATGTTGTCCTAAATGACCGATGATGATAAATAAAATCCAACTGTGTGTAATCAAGTCTCCGTATAAATGCACCTGCTCTGTGATAGTCTCAGGGTTCTGTTTAAAGTGCAGAGAGCATTATGAAAACCAAGGAACACACCAGGCAGTTCCGAGATACTGTTGCGGAGAAGTTTAAAGCCGGATTTGGATACAAAAAGATTTCCCAAGCTTTAAACATCTCAAGGAGCACTGTGCAAGCCATCATATTGAAATGGAAGGAGCATCAGACCACTGCAAATCTACCAAGACCCGGCCGTCCTTCCAAACTTTCTTCTCAAACAAGGAGAAAACTGATCAGAGATGCAGTCAAGAGGCCCATGATCACTCTGAATGAACTGCAGAGATCTACAGCTGAGGTGGGAGAGTCTGTCCATAGGACAACAATCAGTCTTACACTGCACAAATCTGGCCTTTATGGAAGAGTGGCAAGAAGAAAGCCATTTCTCAAAGATATCCATAAAAAGTCTCGTTTAAAGTTTGCCACAAGCCACCTGGGAGACACACCAAACATGTGGAAGAAGGTGCTCTGGTCAGATGAAACCAAAATTGAACTTTTTGGCCACAATGCAAAACGATATGTTTGGCGTAAAAGCAACACAGCTCATCACCCTGAACACACCATCCCCACTGTCAAACATGGTGGTGGCAACATCATGGTTTGGGCCTGCTTTTCTTCAGCAGGGACAGGGAAGATGGTTAAAATTGACGGGAAGATGGATGCAGCCAAATAAAGGAACATTCTGGAAGAAAACCTGTTGGTATCTGCACAAGACCTGAGACTGGGACGGAGATTTATCTTCCAACAGGACAATGATCCAAAACATAAAGCCAAATCTACAGTGGAATGGTTCAAAAATAAACGTATCCAGGTGTTAGAATGGCCAAGTCAAAGTCTAGACCTGAATCCAATCGAGAATCTGTGGAAAGAGCTGAAGATTGCTGTTCACAAACACTCTCCATCCAACCTCACTGAGCTCGAGCTGTTTTGCAAGGAAGAATGGGCAAGAATGTCAGTCTCTCGATGTGCAAAACTGATAGAAACATACCCCAAGCGACTTGCAGCTGTAATTGGAGCAAAAGGTGGCCCTACAAAGTATTAACGCAAGGGGGCCGAATAATATTGCACGCCCCACTTTTCAGTTTTTTATTTGTTAAAAAAGTTTAAATTATCCAATAAATTTTGTTACACTTCACGATTGTGTCCCACTTGTTGTTGATTCTTGACAAAAAATTAAAATTTTATATCTTTATGTTTGAAGCCTGAAATGTGGCGAAAGGTTGCAAGGTTATAGGGGGCCGAATACTTTTGCAAGGCACTGTATTGTATACCATTTGCAGCCACTACTGACAGTCATGGTTGCCCAACTTCCCAGCATGCATTTGGGCAAAGCAGGGAATGATCTTTTTCTTAACACGCTTAATTGAGCACAACACAGAACATATTGTCTACCATTTGCAGCCACTACTGATAGTCATGGTTGCCCAACTTCCCAGCATGCATTTGGGCAAATCAGGGAATAATCTTTTTCTTAACACGCTTATTTGAACACAACGCAGAACATACTGAATACCATTTGCAGCCACCACTGACAGTCATGGTTGCCCAACTTTCCATTATGCATTTGGGCAAAACAGTTAAGTCGCTACAGTATCCTTTAATGAAAGCACAATAAAAATAATATTCCTATCTCTCAAAAAAAATAATGTTCACAAAAAGAAAAGCACTCAATGCAAAGAGAAGTGGCATTCCCAATCAAAATAGCTATGCAAAATACACATAAAACCTACTCAGACTTTGCCTTGGCTAGATCTCTAATTAATTTAAAACTCGCCATTGACACCTTGTGGTGTATTTTCAATCACTACTTTACTTATCTTTCCATTCCAACAATAATTTACAGAAAAATAGGGCATATTTTAGAGATGGTTTGAATTGCGATTAATTAAATTTTAAGCTGTGATTAACTCAATTAAAAAATGTAATAGTTTGATGGCCCTAAAAATAACCTAACCAAGCGTAACAGAAAATAATTGAGAAGCACTGCACTAGACTCCATAACGAAACTTCATTCGCCACTCCCAGTCAAAATGAATTGGACGTCTAGAATCATCAATGTCACGAAAACAAGCATTCAAAGACGGTCCACCCAGTTACAATGAATTGGTCGTCTATTGTTGTCAATATCAGGCAATGAGTTTAGAAAGACACTTTAATTTACAAGCATGTTGCTCTCCAGCTTGTTTTACGCTTTAATAGTTGTACTGTAGAATATTGTCGATTCATTTCCTGACCCGTGTATCGATAATTGTTGTAACACCATATGGTGAGGTTATCGTTATCATGAGCCTTGTATCACAAATCAAATCCGAAGGTACCCACTCTTTCTCCTCATCAGTGATCCAGCAGGTACGGAGGAGGAGGACGGCCTTGTGTCCAGCTGTCAACGTACCCCCATATACAAGCCTTTCACCCAGTGCCGACACCCCGCCGAGCGTCCGCCTCACCCGGCCCCACACAGCATCACCGAGGAGGAGCTGCACTTTGTCAAGGGCTGCCTTCAGCGATGGAGGACCGAAGTGGAGAATGACATCAATGGTACGCGTCGAATATTTTTGCTCAGAGGAATCAGGTTGTGCTTATTGTCATTTGTCATTTGGATTTACTTCTTCCGTCTTCGTGTTGTTGCGCCACCACAGAGCTAAAGGCCAACATTGACAGACTCAGTCAGACACTGGAGGGCGTGTACTCAGACGACAGTCTCTGCCAGGTAATGTTTGCATGAATCTTGGGTCATGCAGCTCTCTGTATTTTGTGCAAGGCTCAAATTGCTTACTACTTACTATTGATTTTTATGCGGGGAAAAAAAAATCAAATGATGTCTGCAGTAACAACAACAGCAAGGACAACCATTTTCTCCCTATAGTTTAATTCAATTTTAACCTTTGGTTAATCATTACCATTATTTTGTTTAACGCATACTGAATTAACTACAAAAAATATTGGCAACAAATGGAAATATTTTTTCTTAAATTACGGTATTTTTACAAGAGTGTTCCTCTCGTTGAACCCCCCCTATTATTCTAACTTCTTCTTGTAACTTTTTCACTTAGTTCTCGTACTGTTCCAACATTTAGGTAAAATTTCAACTTGATGTTAGTTCATTTATTCATCTTTCAGGGTTCCGGTAGTGCTGGAGTCTAATTCAGCTGACTAGTATGAATCGGTTGTCAGGCAATCCCAATGGCACGAGGGGACAAACAGCCATTAATGCTCATACTTGCGCCTATGGATAATTTGGAGATTTCATTCAGCCTACCATGCATGTTTTTAGGATGTGGAAGCTGGAGTACCCAGAGAAAACCCAAGGAACACAAACACTTGATCTCAGAACTGTGAAGCTAAGCACTCATGCACAGTGAATTTATTCTCAAACTATTTGAATTTAATTCCATGATGACCGTCAACTTTCAAAATGACATTTTTCCTCCTAACATTTTGACTTTTTTCATTAAAAGTAAGAAATACGCGCTTTCATGTTTTAAAAAAATGTAATATTTGTACTTTACTCTCGTAGGATTACAACATAGCCCATTACAAAATTGCAACTTTATTCTTGTGAACGGCAATACCCTAGTTACTACAAATGTTATATTTCAATTACATTATTTGTTTGTATTTTTTATTTTGTGTCAAATTTATCTTTCAATTTTGTTGTCGTTCAACTCGGGTTCTTCCCTTTATTTAGGTGCCCTACAGACTCCATGCGGTGCTGGTCCACGAAGGTCAAGCGTCAGCAGGCCACTACTGGGCATACATTTATGACCATGCCAACCAGCGCTGGATGAAGTACAATGACATCACTATCACAGAGTCTTCGTGGGAGGAGCTGGAGCGGGACTCTTTTGGTGGCATGACCAATGCCAGCGCCTACTGTCTCATGTACATTGATGACAGGCTACCCCACCTTATTACTGGTATCTTCTTTTTTTGGGGTTGTAAAAGGGAATGGAATGTTAGCTTAAAATTCCAGTGAAATAAATAACAAATACAGTATATTGGACTATAGTCAAAGGGCATATTACCGTATTGGCCCGAATATAAGACGGCACTGATTATAAGACGACCCCCTCTTTTTCAAGACTCAAGTTTGAAAAAAGGACTTTTTGAACACCGAACTAATTTTTATACAGAAAATAACTACAGTACATCTGAAACAAATGATTATAACAATATATTTGAGAGAAAAAGCATGTTATTTTGCCTCATTCAAATCTTAATATCTGAACATTTAAGTATGTAAACTAAAGTGCAATCACATTCGTAAATGAATGGCTTCTGGTTTTTGAAATGTAAATAAACCAATCTATTGTGATAAAACAAGAAAATTGCAATAACTGCATTAGCCATCAAAGTCAAGTCTAACTGTAACTGTAGTCTTGAAACAAATCTGAATAAGGAAAAACATTGCAATAAAATAATGAGAGTAGCTGAGATCTATCGTGACAGAACATTGCTTCAATGATATCTGGCGCCATCTAGCGTCGTGAATGGGTATACTGTCTAGACCACGAATATAAGACGACCCCCTCTTTTTCAGGCTTATTTCAATGCAAAAAACACCGTCTTATATTCAGGCCAATACGGTAATCATTCTTACTTATCATTTCAAAAACCAACAATATTTTAAACTAATAATTGCTGCTTTTCCCTTCAGAACACACAGATGATGAAACAGGGCAGGTTCTGCACGGCATGGACTCGCTACCACCCGTTCTGAGACGCTACGTGCAACAAGACAACTGCTGGTTCCAGCAGGAGCTCAGCGAGTGGGAGGAGCAGCTCTGCCAGGCGGCGGCCGCTGCAGCAACGCCACAGGGCGAGGCCACGCTCTCCACCGTCGAGACCTGTGACGCCGGCGCGGACCACGACGGTCACCTGGCCACGTCACATGAAACTGAGGAGCCGGTCCAGGGAGCTAATTCTTCAGAACCGCAAGCTGAGGCACAGATTGATCCTGAACCAGACTCCGAAGAGCCACCAGAAGGTGTGTTATGAGTAATATGGGGGTGTTGTGTCGTTTAGTTTGATTGATGATGATCGACGTACAATTATGCTGCTCTTTTCATTCTTTGACTTTGAATTTACAGTGGTATGAAAAAGTATCTGAACCTTTTGAAATTTCTCAAATTTCTGCAATCACCATCAAATGTGATCTGATTTTTGTCAAAGTCACACAGATGTAAAAACAGTGTCCGCTTTAACTAAAACCACCCAAACATTTATAGGTTTTGTTACAGTCCGCGAATGCGGAATACAAGATTGGACTCAAGAACAGACAACAACTGAGGGGATGGTACAATGGTTTATAAAGACAACCAAAACAAAAACACACGATTACAGAAAAAGGGAGAGTAAAAAAGGAGTCCGTGACAAGAGGTCGATGGGGATCGTATAACACTAAAAACTAGGCGGTGGGCAGCGAGCCAATAAGATGACAAAAATAACCACACTCAATACCTGCACAAGGTAGAGGAATGACCAAACGAAAAAACAGCTGACGAACAAACTAGCAAATCCAACGATCCTCAACAGTACTGTACAAGTGTCGAATGGTGATAAGAAAGCAAATATCTCGGCACAGTTGTCTTGGATTGCCGGCGTCATATACTTATGTTGTTTAGCAGGTGCGATGTCAGGAACGCCCACACAGCCGGCTCTGTAACAAAACAAAATCTAACCAGCAGCAGAATTTGACAGGTTTTCATATTTTAATAAGGATGCAAACAATGACAGAAGGGTGAAAAATAAGTAAGTAAATTCTCTGCCGAAGGAGACTTAAAGAGCAATTGAAACCAATTTTTACCAAACAGTTAAAGTCAGGTGTGTGCCCAATCACTGATGAGAGGTTTGAAAGTGCCCTGCCCACTATAAAACACACACCTGGTAAGAATTGTCTTGATGATAAACTTTGTCTGATGTGCATCATGGCTCGGTCAAAAGAGCTGTCTGAAGACCTGCGATCAAGGATTGTTGATTTGTATAAAGCCGGGAAAGGATAAAAACCCATCCGTAAAAGGCTGGATGTTCATCAATCGACAGTCAGAGAAGTTGTCTACAAATGGAGAGAGTTTGGCACTGTTGCTTCTCTCCCAATGAGTGGCCATCCACCAAAGATGACGCCAAGAATTCGGTGCAGAATACTCAGAGAGGTAGAAAAGAACCCTAGAGTGTCTGCTAAAGACTTACAAAAATCACTGACACAGTCCAATATGTCTGTGCACACATCAAGTACATGTAAAACTATGGCCAAGAACGGTGTTCATGGAAGAACTCCACAGAGGAAGCCATTGCTGTCTAAAAAAAACATTGCTGCTCGTTTAATATTCGCAAAAAGGCACTTGGACACTCCACAGAAGTGTTGGGAAAATATTTTGGCGACTGATGAAACCAAAGTTGAGTTGTTTGGGAGTAACACACAACGTCATGTGTGGCGGAAAAATGGAACAGCTGACACACATCAACACCTCATCCCCACCGTGAAGCACGGTGGAGGGAGCATCATGATTTAGGGCTGTTTTGCTACCTCAGGGCCTGGACAACTTGCAATCATTAATGGAAGAATGAATTCAAAAGTTTATCAGGATGTTTTGCAGGAAAACCTGAGGCCATCTGTCAGACACTTGAAGCTAAAACGAGGACAGATGCTGGAATAAGACAATGATCCAAACCACATAAGTAAATCAACTTAAGAATGGTTTCAGAAGAACAAAATACACGTTCTGGAGTGGCCAAGTCAAAGTCCCGACTTAAACCCCATTGAGATGCTGTGGCGGGACCTAACGACAGCCATTCATGCCAGACATCCCAGGAATCTGACTCAACTACAGCAGTTTTGTAGGGAAGAATGGGCCAAGATTAGTCCTGATCGATGTGCGAGACTGATCTGCAGCTACAGGAAGTGTCTAGATGAAGTTGCTTCCAAAGGGGGAGGCCACAAATTATTAAATGCGATGGTTCACTTACTTATTTTCCCCCTTCTGTCATTGTTTGCATACTATGATGATTAAAATATCAAAAATTATAAATGGACTCCACCTTGGAAGCCACTGCTGTCTAAAAAAAAAAACATTGTTGCTCGTTTAATGTTCGCAAAAAGGCACTTCATCATCATCATCAACACCTCATTCCCACCATGAAGCATGGTGGAGGGAGCATCATGATTTGGGGCTGTTTTCTACCTCAGGGCCTGGACAACGTGCATTCATTAATGAAAGAATGAATTCAAAAGTTTATCAGGATGTTTTGCTGGAGAACCTGAGGCCGTCTGCCAGACAGTTGAAGCTAAAAAGAGGACAGATGCTGCAACAAGAAAATGATACAAAACACAGAAGTAAATCAACTTCAGAATGGTTTTAGAAGAACAAAGTGGCCAAGTCAAAGTCCAGACTTGAACCCCATTGAGATGCTGTAGCATGACCTAAAGACAGCAATTCATGCCAGACATCCCAGGAACTGACTGAACTACGGCAGTTTTGTAGAGAAGACTGGGCCAAGATTAGTCCTGATCGATGTGCCAGACTAATCTGCAGCTACAGAAAGCGTCTGGTTGAAGTGATTGCTGCCAAAGGGGTGGGCACAAAATATTAAATGTGATATATTACTTGCTTATTTCTCCCCCTTCTGTCATTGTTTGCATACTATCCTCATTAAAATATGGAAACCTATAAATGTTTGGGTGATTTTAGTTAAAGCAGACACTGTTTTTTCATCTGTCTTGACAAAGATCAGATCACATTTGATGGTGATTATATGCAGAAATGTGGGAAATTCCAAAAGGTTCAGATACTTTTTCATACCACTGTAACTGAGTTCATCATTAGTGAACCTCCAATCCATTTCAATAGGGAGGACAGGCAGCGAATAAACATTTGTTCATTCACTGCCCACCCTCTCAGTCTAAAAGGATTGGACGTCTAGCGCCATTCATGGCAGCCAATGATAATTGTCTTTCGTTGCCCCTTGAAAAGAATCCGAAAAACCACTACTGCCTCAGAGTTCCGAGTGCCAGGCAGATGACGGCGAGCCCGCCACCAGCGCCCCCCCTCAGCCCGACGAGTGTTCCGACACCCCAGCGGCTGAGAAGGACCCTCAAAGTCAGGTGGGGTTGACAGTGGATGATTAATTGAAATATGTGTGTATTTACAGTGCATTGCTCGCAACATTCCAGTCTGCACACTTGTGTCATGGACACACTTCAAATATTATGTTGATGTGTTGAGGGACTCATGTGACATGACATTCCCAAGATGTCTTACACTTCCCATGCTTTTACATAGTACTGAATGATTGACGGTCGTGTTTGTCTCGCCTGTTAGGCTGCTGCTCCTGAAGTTGAGTCCGACAGCAACCAGCTGCCATCAGACCTCTCAGTGGAGGAGAAAGGAGACACAAATGCGAAGGAGGAGGAAGTAGAAGTGGTAGAAGAAGTTCAAGGTGACGCCGAGGCGTCCCCCGAGGAACCTCCTCAGCAGGAAGCCGATCGGGACATAGAGGAGCGGCAAGTGCCCACCAGACGGCGGCAGGCTGAGAATGAGGTGTCCGAAGTAGAGATTCCCAATGTGGGCAAGATTATGGTGAGGGCGGATGCTGATGGATACAATGAAGAGGTGAGTGAATTCAAAAGTCATGCCCACTCCCTGTAAAAATAAGTTTAATGGACTTGATTGACAATAACTTTATGACAGATGATGTTGACACCAGCCATGCAAGGTATCATTCTCGCCATAGCAAAAGCCAGACAAGCATTCGACTCAGAGGGGCCCGAGGCCGGACTCATCAAGGTCGAATTTATTTTTTCATATTGATTCATACTACATAATGGATCAACTTGAATTTGATACTGAATCAAAATGTCTCCACCAGGCATTCCACGAAGAATATTCGCGCTTGTACGAGCTTTCTCAGGAGGAGACCACGCCGAGGGAGGACGCGCGACTGCAGCACGCCCTGGTTTACTTCTTCCAGAACAAAGCGCCCAAACGCGTCATCGAGCGGACGCTGCTCGAGCAGTTCACTGATCGCAACCTCAGCTTTGATGAGAGGTGAAATCAGACTTCCGCATTGCCACCTTTTAATTTTTTGTCTAAAAAGTAAATACTGCCACCTTGTGTCATGTGACTCCTGCACAATTTCTAAATTTGAGAATTTATGTTGGTCTTGCAGAGCCATCAGTATTATGAGGGAAGCCCGAGCTAAGCTGCGCCTCATCAAACCGGAGGACATGGACATGGATGAGTACCTGGTACTGTCAATTACTGGAGATAGTTATGTTTAACTCATTTGTTGCAATTGCCTGAGATGAACGTCCAATTTGTTTGGACTGGGAAGGTTTGCAGTGAACCCCAAATGACATTATAGGAATTGGGCAATGCTGCTTATGAATACATTAGGGCTGTCTCTGGCTGTCAGAAACGAGTATTTAGATCAGGGGTGTCCCGTCCTCAAGGGCCACTGTGGGTCCTGGTTTTTGTTCCTACCGATCGAGCACAGACCGCTTAAGCAATGAGGTTTCTGCTAAAACCAGCAGTACTTGACTACAATTAATTGATTACACTTGTAAGACACCAGATTGGTGCGAACGTGTCATCCTGTTTTGTTGGAAAGCAGTGGTAGAATGTAATGAAGTAAAAGTACTTTTTTTTTTACTGTACTAAAGTACATTTTTCTGTATCTGTATTTTACTTGAATACAAATATGATGTGATACTTTTTATTCGGACTTCGCTACATTTTAGTAGTAGACAGAGGTGGGTAAAGTAGACAAAATATACTCAAGTAAAAGTAAAAACAGTATCCAGTGAAAAGAATACTCAACTAATGAGTAACATTGTGAGTAACTGCTTATTTTTGTTTGTATTTATTTATTTATTTATTTAAAACAATGGTATTTTTTTTCTCTCAGCACAAACTTATATATATGAGCTGTTGTTATAATAATGCTGTACTTCTCTCAGCACAAACTTATTTACAGTATATCAACTGTCGTTATTATACTGGATTCACAGAGCCTTTCTGCTATCCAGCGAGTTAAACACCTCCACACAAAAAGTCAGAGACGCCAGGATGGGTTTGGACCTCGATTTATATAGCAGGTGTAAAACTGAAACATTGAAATACACAACAAAAATTAGTGTGCTTCTCAGTCAGCACATCCCTCTTAAATATTAACATAAATGTTTGTATACTTACAGGGAATGCCAATGTAAGAACTTAAAGTGATGACACACATCCGCACAGTACCATTTGCTTTTCTTTTCTACAGAGAGTGGCGCACATTCCCGCGCACAAACTTCCTGACTCTCTTAAAGGGGCAGTGCACCCGTGAAACACATGACAATGTTCAGACAAATAAAGGGGGCAGAACAGTTATAATGATACTGTAATGTCCATTACATAACCTCATTAAGCCAAAGAAATACCAAAAAAAAAAGAAAAATCACTGAATTCCATTAAGCATTGTTTGTCCAAAGAGCTTGAGTGCCCTCTAGTGGAGAAATAAGTTTGTAGTTTGGATAGTGAATACCGTACACTGGGAAAAAAAGACTCTTCTAAAACGAGTAAAACATTACTTAAAATGAGATAAGATTTGCTTACGACAAGAACATTTTGCCAATGGAACAAGCCATTTTTGTCTTGGTAAGAATTCTTAAAATAAGACATCTTTACTAAATAAGACATAAGACTCAAGTAAGACGTATTTTACTAGCTCAACGAGATCTCGAAACTAGTTATACTTTACTAGTTCATCCTGAATGGATGTCTTATTTTAAGAATTCTTAGCAAGACAAAAATTGCTTGTTCCATTGGCAGGATTTTCTTATTTGTTATAAGCAAATCTTTGAGGAAATCAAATAATTTTTTACTCGTTTTAGAAGTGGCATTTTTTGCAGTGTAGTTCCTTCATAGTTACTATTATGAAATTAAAAGGATCATATCTCTGGTTTTCCATGGTCAATCGGTGCCAAATAAAAACTGGGAGAAAGGTTCAATTCCGTGCTTTTGAGTCATGTTGAAGGCAGCACTCTATGTCAAATACTTCATTTTTTAAGGTGATTTAAAGACGCCACGTGATTGAACAAGCTGGCGTGATCATAGAACGGCAAGCTTGCATCTGATTGGTTTAATGGAGTCATGTGATTATTGTTGCGACATCTCATTGGTGAAATTAGTAGAGCTACTTTTGTCATCGCTAGCAAAAAAAAAAAAATAATAATAATATATAGAATAAAGAGGAAAAATTTAACGACTCCTGTGTAGCCCAAAGTAGCGGGTTAAGAGTAGCGTTTTTTCTTCACAAATCTACTCAAGTAAAAGTAAAAAGTATGGCTTTGGTAAAACTACTCCTAGAAGTACATTTTTCTCAAAAAGTTACTCAAGCAAATGTAACGGAGTACATGTAATGTGTTACTACCCACCTCTGGTAGTAGATGCGTTGTAGTAGATGGGTGCTGCACACTCTTGTACAGTAGATGGAGGTAAGCATCTGATACTTGCTTGCAAGCTGCCATAAAGCTAAGTTTTGGAGTTTTTTTTTTTTTAACTTGTTAAGGTTCTGTTTACAGTGCAGTCAATTTTATTGCTTGTTTTTTCTATTCTGTAGTTTTAAATAAAATTGAGCAAATTTCTTGTTCTTTGATTATTGCCTCAGATCTTTGTAAATATGTATCATATTTTTGCATTGGCTGAAAATACTTTAACTTTTTACTTGTAAATTTTAAAGCAAGTACTTTTGTACTTGAGTAAAGTTTTCTGAGATGTACTTTTTTCATTAGTATTTTTTGCCTCTGTATCTGTACTTTTACTCAAGTAAAAAAAAGTGAGTACTTCATCTACCACTGTTGGAAGAAATCCAGCACCCAGTGCGGCCCAATGTGGCCGCATAATCACAGGTTATTTTTGTGGTTAGTTGACTAATTGTTTCATTTATAAGTTATGTATTATTTACTGTCATATAACTGTGGGTTTTACAGTAGGACTCGAAATATTCAGTGGAACTGAAAACTATGAGCTGAGAAAGGTTAAGAGTATAAATATTGATAAAATATTCAGTATTCATAATGTAAATAATATTTTTTTTTCATTCAATATAAATAAAAATTCATAGTATAAAAAATTGAATATTATGAATGACTATGTAAATACATTATGTATCATTGCTTTCCAAAACAAATATTTACAAATGTGTAATTATGATGAATTACAAAAATTATCGTCTGCTTTTGTTATCGTTCCCTCCAAGGCCAAAAGGATTGAACGTCCATGTCTGTCAGTTAGGGCTATATGGATTAGTGGTGAATGGTATTGAAACGATAATTCACTTTTAGCCCTCCTAGCAATAACAAAGGTTTTGACAGATTTTGATTTGTACCTACAAATTGTGCTAAAATCTATTTGTCAATGGACATTCCACAGCAGTGGCATGATGACTACAGAACATTCAGGACCGTCTTCGTCTACCTGCTGACCGGACTGGAGCACTACCAGCACGGAAAGTAAGTGTTACCGGATCATTTTCCAGATCAATGTTCACAAACCATCATTTTCTTTTTCAAAAAATTACTTTGCAGGATACGTGAGGCTCTGACCTACCTGGCCCACGCCTATGACGCCAACGCCGCCCTCCTTAGGAGTGGGGAGAAGCGTGGCGTGGACACATCTCTTATTGCACTTTACAGGAGGAGGTGTCTCACAGTGAGTGAGGTTTCGTGGCTTCCTTTTGCAGAGCATATGAGGCCCTAAAATACACCCTTCCTCACCGCAGACACTGAACGAAAGCGCCACGCGGCTCTTCGCCAGCGGCGATGAGAGCAAGGTGGAGGAAGGCGTGGCCATCATGGATGAGGTGGTCATCCCCTGCCTACATTTGATGAGCCGTGAGACGCCGCTGTCGCAGGAGGACCGCGACACCATGGAGAACATCCGCAGCCAGTGGTGTTGCTGTCTTGGACAGGACATGGATGGTACGATCCAGAATAGTCTAAAAATTACTCTCAGTGTAATTTTTGGCAGCCCTTTTAGTTTTAGTCTTTTGGACACAAATATTTATTAGTCTTACACTGTGTGAGAAAAAAAAATCAGCTATTTTTGATGCAAAAGCCAAGTTACCGCCGAAAACTAAGTAAGATGAAGTTATGTTAAGCAGAGGCCAATATCTTAAGTAAACTTAACTTTTGTTAAGTAAATTGAACTCAACATTTTGAGTAAACTGAATTTTTGTTAAGTAAGCATAATTCAAACTTTTAAGTAATCTGAATTTACGGTAAGAGACCAGCATCTACCTAAGCAGCCATATTCAAAGCATTGCCATAATTACAAACATATTCTGGAAAATTGAACCCCTTTATTTGTTCTTGAAGTGATTTTGGTCACAATCTGCAGTTGTAGATGTGTGAGCAGCAAACGGGTGCTTTTATCTTGTCAGCAATATGCGTGGGTACATTGCGTGCCATGTTCAGGACAAAGTGGAATATCCTTCCACTTTGTGCTTTGCGGTTCAGGTATTTTATCAAAGAAACATTCCTTGTATTTTACTGTACATAAATAAACAAAAATAGGAGAAATGTACTGTAGCAGAAGGAAATGCAGTGGAGTGAAAGCTGCTAGAAATGGAAGTCATATACTATCATGTAACGTTACGAGCCCTCTTCCTCTCTCGTGCAGACTCGCTGCAGATGAAACTTGGCGAGTTCCTGCCTCGCGTCCTGGACTGCTCGGCCGAGACGGTGGTCCTCAAAGACCCGCCCAAGGTGCACGTGAACCAGGCTCACGACCTGTGCAGTCGCTTGGCCGCCGTCATGGAGTCTATACGCAACACTGCCGTGGTCGCCGTCAAGTAACGTCAACAAAATGACTTTGAATCCACGCGAGATGGCTGGCGGCCGGCCAGCTTGAGACTTGTGTGTCATTTGCTCCGCACGTGTGTCGCTCTGTAGCCGGTTAGACTTAGCAAGCAGCCATTTTGACACGGAATCTCACTCGGTAAGGGTGAATGAAGATACTGTAGATTGATCGATTTTGTGAAATTGATTGTTGATTTATCATCTTGAAGCACTTAACCCATATGTCTGAATTTACTTTGAACAAATATAAAGCATTGGAGGAATACCCAAGTAGATAAAAATAATTTGGCTCTCATTGCCGACGCTAGACGTCCAATACATTTTGACTGGGAGTGGGCGAATAAACACATGAATTACATGATAAAAAGATATTTTAAAAATGTGTTTGTTTGTTTTTTTTTTAATTTCATACTGTTTAATATCCCTTAAGGTTTTTTTTTTTATTTAAGATTTTCCAATTTAATTTGAAAAATATATATTTTATTCATTTGTCATGTACCAGTGTATTCGACTAATACTTTTGTATTGTATTGTGTGTTAAATGTAAATTCAGGCATCAAGGAGTTAATCAATGATTAATTTTTCCCAATTAATCGATCAGGAAAACAGTCAGTACTGCAGGAAGTGACACATGAGTATGATTGTGTGAGCGCACGACAACAAGAAACATTTGTTTTTCTAAATATGTATTTTGTATTATTACTTTGTATTTTTCCAGTGCAGACTTTGCTAAGTCGAATTACGTAGGTGAAACTCCAAAAGTAAACATTGTTACTGAGAGATCATTAGAGGAAGTGCAATAGAGTCATTCAAGAGGCCGATTTTTTTTTTTTTTTAAACCATTAAACCACCAAAATGCGTCTGGCACATCCATGACGTGAATAAATCTTTTCAAATGAGATTTTCAAGTACAAAAACTTGTTTGTATCTCATGTGCCACTGATAGCACCATCGCCTCTTGGCTCATATCCAATAAATGTTCAACATTTTGTGTGTTCTCTTCTTTGACAGTTATTTCACCTCTTATCTCGAGCTGTCAACGCATCCTTATAAAAATGTTCTTGTAGTATATTGTAAAAATGAATGAGCCCAACATGTTCCAGTTGGGTCAGCATTGCAGAGGGAGGATTTTAGGAGGCATCTCCAACAAAAAAAAAGCTATAAATATATGGGGCTTCATATGTAGCAGATGGCAGCATTACAGTAGTCACAGTGCTGCACACACTAGCTCCCTCGGATATACATATATATATTATATAGTATATACTAGAGATGGGTCCGATCACGTCATTTTCAAATTATCGGAATCTGCAAAAAATTATCGGCCATGCCTTATATTAATATATATATATTTTTTAATTAAATTGTTTTCTAATTGTATTGAACGTTACAGACATAATATGTTACACTCATCCAGAGTCTTTAGTTTAGGCTTAATGTAGGGCAGTACTTCTCAAATAGTGGGGCGCGCCCCCCTGGGGGGGGAGCAGAGCGATGCCAGGGGGGGCGCATGTGACCTCGGGGAACATGCTTTTTTTTTTTTTTTTTCTGCCGTACTGGAATAAAGTGTACTTGCGCATCCACTCAGTGGGTGGCAGTGGCGCTCTCATTTTCAGAGTGCGTGCAGTATTTTTGAACTAAGGAAGGAGCGATGCCAGGGGGGCGCATGTGACCTCGGGGAACATGCTTTTTTTTTTTTTTCTGCCGTACTGGAATAAAGTGTACTTGCGCATCCACTCAGTGGGTGGCAGTGGCGCTCTCATTTTCAGAGTGCGTGCAGTATTTTTGAACTAAGGAAGAGCACTCATTACACAGAAAACAAATATGAAGAGCAGTGCGCCGCTGTAGGTTCACTATCCTCTTCCCCTCACTATCCACTCGCTCTCGCTATATGATTGGCCGAAGAGTCGAAATGCTCTCCCGTGATTGGCCGAAGAGTCGAAATGCTCTCCCGTAAAATGCCTGTTTAAAAATGTTCCTGTTGTTACTTCTTGCGTTCGCTTAAAAGTGCTCATTTAAAAAGGAAAATCGATGGATGATACTACACACAGAGCGTATTATTAACAAATGCTAAAGTTGTATATTCATATACCGAGAATAAGGAACGTCACTGACAAGCGCAGGCCCCCGCGAGTGGATAGTGAGGGGACTAGGATAGTGCGCCTACACCGCCGCCGTTTTCGAAAGCCGTTTTCCGACCGGACTCACTCACGCAGCGACCCACTGTCTTGTCCGGTTCTCACGCCGCCGCCCGATAAGTGCCATTTTCGGCTTGGGATCGTCACAACGACCGCCCTCACCTATGGTTCTACCTCGGCCGCCGAGAATGCGCTTTGTTCGTGCTGTTTGCCTTTTAGCTTTGACTTTTAATACTGTGGGTGATGAGGAAAGACTGTTTACTGTGTCTAAAAATAATTATAGCGGACCGCCAGAAGCCAAATCAATTAAGACGCCACTTAAAGACATTCGACCCCAATCTCATTGATAAGCCGCTTGATTGTTTTTCAGCGAAAACGTGCCGAATATTGCCAACAATCGTCCTACTTTGTCAGTGTTATATCAGTAAACCAGTGAGCATTGTTAGCATGCTCATTGCAAAATGACTCCACACCATTGCAAAGGAGGTAATACTGAGTGTGAGCAGCAAAAATAAAAACTGTCCTTCTGCCCAAGGACACTCTTTTTTTCCTTTATTCATTTTTGTTTTTTCGGTCAAATTTTTTGGCATATTGTCCTCATGAGTGAATGTTTGTAATCAATTTGAATTTGTTATTATTTACTGATTTTATTACATTTTATTTTTCTGTATCAAATGGTCAAAAATGTACCTTGAGTGTATTTTTACAGTTTGAATGTGACTTTTTTTTTTAAAATTCAGGCAAATTGATGCACGTCAAGTCTTCTCTGTTACAAACAAAACAATGTTAATAAAGTTATACTTTATTATAAGTTGATCTATGTTACTTTTTTTCTTTATTAGAAAAAAAGGACACAATATTAGGCAGATGCGTATTTATAATAGTAATAATACAATACTACAGTAATAGACAATACTATTTACAGTGGCGGCAGAGAGTTTGGGGGGGCGCGAAACATATACGTCTTGCTTGGGGGGGGCGTAGCAGAAAATAATTGAGAAGCACTGATGTAGGGTTATCAAAAATATCCCAATGTCGGCAGCAATTAATTTATTAAAAAATGTGTCACGTTAAAATATTTAACGCTATTAATGTATTCACTGCACGACCCTCTCACTCATTATCACACTCAATCTGTTATGACGCTGTTTTACCAATATAGAGAGATTAAAGGCAGCGCCAAATGAGTAGAGTGAATTTTGGCAGCCCTGAAACCGTTCTTCAATTGGCTTGAACCTTGCATTCCCTCTCCCTGTGATTAGAAATATCATGGGAAGCAATATGGGGAAGCAGGGTGACAATAGATCTTTGTTTTAACACCTTAATTTATTCCCCATAGCAGAGAAGATATATCCATTGGAAGCACAACGCACAGTAATAGTTTTACTTCCCACTTCCCATCATGGTTTCAACTTCCCATCATGCATTGGCGCATGCTGCAGTATCATTTACTGAAAGCTCAACAAACACACTAGATGGCAATATTTAGTCATAATACACAAAGTCACAAGTCTTTCTATCCGTGGATCCCTCTCACAGAAATAATTTTAATAATGTAAATGCCATCTTGAGGATTTATTGTCATAATAAACAAATACAGTACTTATGTACTGTATGTTGAATGTATATATCCGTCTGAGTTTTATTCATTTTTTTCTTAATGCATTGCCAAAATGTATATGATCGGGAAAAATTATCGGGAATGATTGGAATTGAATCGGGAGCAAAAAAAAGCAATCGGATCGGGAAATAACGGGATCGGCAGATACTCAAACTAAAACGATCGGGAGCAAAAAAACATGATCGGAACAACCCTAGTATATACTGTATATGGCGGAAAACAGACAAGTCTGAAAAAGCAGTTTCTGCTCTTGGACTCCTCTTTAAAAGAAACTGCTGTATTTTAAGCCAAAAGAACTGTTGTGTTTAATAGAACAATATGTTTATATGCTGCCATAGCAGATTCATGGCGCATTAAGCCCTCAAACTATTTTTAATTTGTCCGTTTTACCCTGAAAACCCCAATTTACAGACGTCGCGCAACCGCTTTTGTTTCAACCCAGCCATAAAATGAAGGTAGTTAATTATATTTATTATTCAAAATGTTATTTTAAAAATCATTAATTGATGTCTAATTTTTCATAAAAAAAAAAACGACTTTAAAAATTATTCACTCGCATATTTTAAACTTTTAAACAAATGATGTCACAATGAAAAAAATGGTGTCTGTAAAAAAGTCAGGGATATCTACCTCATAACCATTACTTAATTGTATTTTTTTTGTTACTGTCGCATTTTCTCCGATATGTTAGATGATAAATAATAGATCAAACAAAGAAAAATTGAAAAACACCTTTAAAAGAGTAAATATATGAGAAAGAAAATCTCGACCACTCCTTGATGTCTGAGATTTCTGCATCGCGACCCTTGTTATATTACCATGTTTCACTGATAAAATCCCCCAAAAATCCAGCCGTGGCCATTCACAGCTGTGTCTTGACACTTGGTGATACATGCTACATGGAGTTTTTGGGTTGAAACAAGGTAAGTAAGCGATCATGCTCTCGCGTACTCTCATGTCCAGATAGGGTTTTGCCGTTTAAAAAAATTTTTTTAAATGCCCTCCTCTTCAAAATTTTTCTTCCCTCAGAAAATTGAGATTTTAAGCTTTCCAATGATGTATCAAACATACATGTAGGACAAGTTAGAAATTTGGCCAAATTGGGGGTCTCAGAGTGGAACTTCAAGTCATCTGAGTGTTTTCCACCATATATACATATATACTGTGTGTATATATATATATATATATATATATATATATATATATATATATATATATATATATATCAGGGGTCGTGTTAACCGAATATTTTCCGTCGTTGACCAGTTTTTTAAAACGGTGACGGAAAAAACTGAAGTCCATGCGTCATTTTGACAGGTTGCAATTCACACCCCAGACCACAGGGTGGCGAGTGAGCATATTAATTAGCTATTGTCTCTCTTGATGCATGACGTCGTTGGCCTTACTCGGAAAAATGTCAAGGCAACTGAGTGTTTGCCTGGCACGGCCATACTGTTCTCCCTGTATTTTTCAAACACTGAGAGAAAAGTCTGGGACACAGCCTCTCAAGTAGGTACAAAATCAATCGACAAATCAGATTTGTTTATTTGCGTGACGTGTTCTTCACGAGCAACGTCACTCTTGCGCGCCGAAAGTCGTCTTTACAACAACACGGATGGCGGGAGAGCCGACAATATGTTCCAATCCGCGGTAAATTCAGTTTTAAATGAGCTAAAACACATCGACACGAAACACTGACAACAGTCTGTCTCGCGCTAGCTATGTTGAATAAACTCCGTTCTCCTCGTATGTTTACTTCCGCGCGCAAGTCCCTCGTCCTGCCCTCGTCGCTTTGCTAACGGCACGTCTGCCCGTCGCTGATTGGTGCACTCCGCTGTCTGTTTGCCTCTTGTTAAGCTTGTTCGGACAGAATATTAATTAAAATTGAATGAAAACTAAATACTATTGAATATGTCATTATTATCATTTTAAAAATGTAAGTGACGGGTAAAAATAGATTATGACCGGATTTTTATGACACTGTCAGTCAAAATGACAGACAACGAAAAAGTCTAGCGCAACCTCTGATATACATATACTGTATATATATACTGGACTGTCTCAGAAAATTAGAATACACAATATTCTAATTTTCTGAGACAGTCCTGTATATTGTTCTATGTAAAGGACGTCAGCCAAGGTCGGCCCCCCACATTTTTACCACGCCAAATCTGGTCCCCTTTGCAAAAAGTTTGGACACCCCTGCTTTAAATGGTGGATTAATGTACAGGACTGTCTCAGAAAATTAGAATACACAATATTCTAATTTTCTGAGACAGTCCAGTATATATATATATATATATATATATATATATATACTGTATGTATATATATATAAATATATATATATATATACATATATATGTATGTGTATATATATATATATATATATATATATATATATATATATATATACACACATATACATATATATGTATATATATATATACATATATATATGTCTTGTGTATATATATATAAGACATATGTCTTATATATGTCTTGCTCAAGGACACTTAGACGAGTTCATCAGGGCGGAGACTTGGGGGACAACTACTCTACCACTGAGCCACGCCACCCCACATATATACATATACATATATACATATATACATATATATATATACATATACAAGAGTTTGCTGTTAGACAGCACAAAAAGCCTTGCTGTAAAACTTACCAAAAGGCAGAATACCGTCTGAGCGGGACATGTGCGTTAATTGCGTCAAATATTTTAACGTGATTAATTTAAAAAATTAATTACCACGCGTTAACGCGATAATTTTGACAGCCCTAATATATATATATATATATATATATATACTGTATATGTATGTGTATATATATATATATATACTGTATATGTATGTGTATATATATATATATATATATATATATATATATATATATTAGGGCTGTCAAAATTATCGCGTTAACGCGTGGTAATTTATGCTTTTTCTTTAACCCCTAAAACCTAACTTGTGGTGAGAGTATGAGAGCGCATAATTCAAGACACCATGATTTTAACAAGATATTATTGTTTACTTACCTTTTTTCGATCCAAAAACTCGTGCAGCATGTCTCACCAAGTGTCAAGACACAGCTGTGAATGGCCACAGCTGGATTTTTAGGGGATTTTATGGGACAAAACACGGTAATATAACAAGGGTCGCAACACAGAAATCGCAGACATCAAGGAGTGGTCGAGATTTTCTTTTTCAAACATTTACCCTTTAAAAAAATTGTTCTTCAATTTTTCTTTGTTTGGATCGATTATTTATCATCTAAAATATCGGGGAAAATGCGACAGTGAGGAAAAAAATACAATTAAGCGATAGTTATGAGGTTGCTATCCGTGACCTATTAACAGACACTATTTTTTCATTGTGACGTTATTTGTTTAAAAGTTTAAAATATGGGAGCAAATAATTTTATGAGGTCTTTTTTTTTTTTTTTTTTTTTTAACTAAATATTAGACATCAATTAATGATTCTACGCCAAAATGATAGACATTTTGAATAATATACATAACTACTTACCTTCTTTTTATGGCTGGGTTGAAACGAGCGGTTGTGCAGTGTCTGTAAACGGGGGTCTCCAGGGTAAAACGGACAAATTAAAAATAGTTTGGGGGCTTAATGCACCATGAAACTGCTATGGCAGCATATAGACATATTGTTCTATCAAACACAACAGTTCTTTAGGCTTAGAATACAGCATTTTATTTCAAAGAGGAGTGCAAGAGCAGAAACTTCTTTTTCAGGCTTGCCTAGGTTTTCCGAACACTATTCGTGTTCAATCCTCGGTTCAAGCTCAGTTGTTGCTGAACCTTTTGAAAGCTTAGGTTTGAAGAAATTCTCAATATCCATCTTGTCTCCTCAGGTGTAGTTTTGGCTAAGCAAATATAAATGACCGTCTCAAAGGTGCTAGTCACATGATCTGTTCGAAAAAAATACTTTTGACCCATTATGAAATACTTTTTAGGATTCTTGTTCATTTCATTCATTTTTGTTGTTTTATTGCGTTACATTTTATTTATTCATTTGTTTTTTAATTAATGTATAGGAAGGTCAATAACTGTACACGTAAAGACATTTTTCAGCCACCAGGAAGGGCACTGCCCTGCCTGCCTCCCCCCAAACTCTGCTATGACCTGTATATGTTAGTAATAGAGGGAAATTTATATTGAAAACACATTTACGAGAATAGATGTCCAATCCATTTCGTCCCAGTTTCAATGGATTGGACGTCTATTGGCATCACTGGCAGCCAAAGTGTTAAGCTATGTAAAAGTCACAAGAGTTTTGTTAAATAAAACAAAATTCCCTGAGTTATTTAAATCTTTCTTTTTTCTTCCAAAAATCAATCCTTCAATTAATTAATTCATTTTACCTAAAATGATTTGTACATTTTTTTTAATTGCCCTTCTCAAACTACGAGCAACACTAATAATACAACTGTCAAATGGGGTCAGCAAGTGGCCCCTGGGCCGCATGCTGGAGACACCCGTCCTATAAAATGTCATATAACAGTTAAGAAAGAAAAAGAAAATCATAATGCGTCCATGAAAGGGTTAAAACAGTGGCGCTTTCTTTTTCTTTTCAGTCTAAACTTGACTACAGGAGCCTGCGCCTTTATTTTGAAAGCACGTCCTACCGGAAACGCGTTTGAACTCTTCGACGCCAAACTACGATGACAATTAGACTAAAACGTGTAAATTGATGGTTTGGAAAGCGAATTGGAATCGTCAGAATTGTTCACCTTAATATTCTAACACAGCTTGAGAAGGACGGAACCTGAATTTCTTGACGTGGCGGAAGTGGAAAAGTCAAGCAACTGCAAATGAAACCCGGAAGCTGTCCCCCCTTCACAATGTCTAAAAACGAAGGAGGAGTGTGTACAGCGCAACTTTGAAGCCACTTTTGTTATTACCACTGCTGTATTACTCATTGGCACATCACCGTGACGCACAGGTGAGTACAATAAATGTACGTTTTACCCCTAAACTGAAGAGAAATCTGGATAAAAATCGCTCTGGCTAAGTATTTGGTTAGCTAGCAATAAGCCCTAAGTTTTTTCCCCTCTGATTTTGGGTTTTGGAAAGCTAAACCGCGTCCGAGAATCTGTTCAAATCCAGCGTTTCCACTTGCAAACGTGTCGCAAATGCTGATTACTATTGGCGTCTGACGTTAGCTAAAATGTGTAAACGGATCCCACTTTTGACTTAGCAGAGTTTTAAATATCCGTCCGCCCGCGGCTGATGAGCACGGATACTCATCAACTGAAAATCTCGCCCAATTTTTTTTTTTTTTTTTTGCCAAAACGCCTTTTTAAAATGCATTTATTCGACACGTGCACTTCTTATAACTTGCCACAAACTGTCAGCGAATGTGGCTGATTATTCCTTCTTTATTGCGCTTTTCATTAAACGCGGAAGACTATTATAGTATTTCACGACGTTTTCAGTCCCACACACTTTTGAACTTGAGCGTTCAAGTATTTATTTATTTATTTATTTATTTTTAAAACATCAACTGGTTGACAATTGTTATTAGACACATTTTTACAAATGTGGCGTCTGTTGTGTCAGCAGCAGATTGGATCTGATTACAAACCTTTTCCCATAAGTGGAAATAATAATGCAGGCGTGCCGCGTTTTACGTCGCTCATTTAGTGGGGAGCGGGGTTGGTTGCAAGGGCGTAGATTTGGTCTCAACATTGGTAGGGTCAATACTCGTCCTTCTAAAAAAAATTAGCATATTGTGATAAGGGGTGTGACAAAATATCGAAATGGTGATATATCATGATACTTTGTATCCCAAAAGGTTATCGATATGCTCCTGCAAGAATCGAGGTATCATTTTAAAAATGTGTCAATGTCTAAAAAACAAAGGAACCAACAAATTTCTACCAAAATCTTCCACCTTAATAGTGTCTCAGTTAACTTTTTAAGGTTGCCTTGACAGTGCTCGGCACCCAATCCATTTAGACTTGGAACGTTTGTTCATTCGAAACCAGAGCATTCACAGTAGTGATGCACGATAATGCATTTTTCAGCCGATACCGATAACCGATAATTTCCTCCTCGTTCCAACCGATAACCGATAATGTCAAGCCGATAATTTTATTAAAAGATTTATGTAAAAATTTAAAGTATACACAAAAGAAAATATTACTGTAGAAAAATATTATTGCTCTTTTTTTCCACCATCAAATGTGAATAAATAGTAAATTCCAACATATAAATAAAGACAGATTGTCTGACATTGTGTAATGGTAAACTTTTGGCAACTTACTTACTTACTTACAGAGTAAATACATAAGTTGCACAAAAATGGCTTTAAAAGTAAGCCATTCCTAACGTATAACATTACTACACAGCAAAAACACAACTCTTAAAACTAGTTAAATTCTATTGTTTTCAGTGTAAATCTATTGGAAATAAGTGAAATTAACTGCCAGCACTTCAAGTATATTTCAGATTTCTTGAAGAAAAATAGCCAGCTGAAAATAAGCTTAACAGCCTTATTTTAAGCAATAAATTATTATACATAATCTTAAAAAAAACTTGTCAGAAATGTTCTTTATTCAAGAATATGTATGGTTCAAAACATTATTTGAAAGCAATTTTTTCTTCATTTAGGTGACAAATGACTTTTTAAAAAAAATTTTTTTAAAGATGTTTGGGCTTAATACGAACAAATGGCAATATTTAGTTCAAGTAAGAGGAATAATCTGGCGCATTCATCTGTTAACTAGTCTTCAACACTCAAACAAGATGGGGAAAATTATTTGACTAGATTTAAGAAGAATGATCTGATTAAGACGTCATAAATTTAAAGCGTACTGAATGCATTACTGACTGGATGACTTCTTTGTGTGGTTTGGTGCATGTTAAAATGATCAACTAACCACTGTGCCGTCATGATAAATTCTTTCTTGACATCACTTGTGTAAATGTCCGTGGTAAAACTGATGTGATCGGCATGTCTTTCACGAAGAATCGTGGTCATATAAACTGCATTATTTTTTCATCCAGGGGTTTGGCTATCGGGTCATTTCGGGAATTTCCTCCCGCCTGTGCCCTTCAGTCCGCCCGGCTGCCAAATTAGCACCCGCGCCAGGCCTCTTAGTCTTGAACTGGAGTGGCGGCGGCAGCTAAGTTCGTGCGGATATCCGCCTGCCCCGGCCGGCTCGCTGCGCCGTATTCGGTGCATGGCTCTGCTCTGCCCGCCTAGGGCAAGGCGGCGGCGGCCTGCCGGACCGGCGAGCTCCGTCGGAAGACAGCTACTTGTCGACTATTCGGTCTTGTGAGGTGTTTAGCCATAGATGGAGTTTACCACCCGCTTTGGGCTGCATTCCCAAACAACCCGACTCCGGGAGGACCGCAGTGTCTCTGTATCGTCAAAAGCCCCGTAGCTTCCTTTATAGTTTGTGTTTACAATAGCTTTAGCATTCGCGCTACCAGCAGTGATGCAGTTTTAAATGGCTGCTGGGTTAGTGGTGTTCAATGAGGACGCTTTCTTTACGCCTCGTGGAACGGTTTTGTAGATGGCGAGAGCGTCGTTTATTTCATTTCACACACGGGAAAAGCAACGCACGCTAGTGAGAGCGCCTCAACACTGATGTGTAACACCGCTTCCTCTATGACGCCGTACTCCTCAACCCCTCCTCTCACAGGGGCTTCAGAGAGGGGAGGGGTTGAGCAGGCGGCGGTGGAGAAGTGGAGAAAACTGCTTGGTTGCGCACATTTGGAGGCTAAATCAAGTATATAATTATCGGATTGCATTAGCGGTTGATTTTCTTTTTTTTTATCTGTATTATCTGTTTGACGTCATAATTGCCATTATCGGCCGATAATTATAGGTAACCGATATTATCGTGTATCTTTAATTCACAGTCATACTGTCAGATTTTCAGGGCATTTATAGGTCACTTGCTGTTCATTTTTAGCCATTTCCAGGTCATTTCCAGTTGAGTTTGAGTCATTGCCTATTCATTTTTCTGTAACACAAAATTAACAGGAAGTGACCCATAAAATACCCCAAAATCAACAGGAAGTAACTGGAAATCAACAGGTAAATGACCGTAATGGCCCAAAATGACCACTTTGTCTGGCATTGGCTACTACTGACGGCCATAGAAGTTAAATCCGTTTGAAGTGGGAGGGATGGAATCCCAGTTCAAATGGAGGGGACGTCTACTAGTTATAAACTCATTCCAATTCACAGCAGAAGCTTGTTTTTCTGTTCATTAGTTGTTTTTACAATACGGAGAAGCAGCACTGGACTGTTGCTCAGTGGCCTAAAGTACTTTTTTCAGATGAAAGCAAATTTTGCATGTCATTTAGAAATCAAGGTGCCAGAGTTTCGAGGAAGACTGGGGAGAAGGAAATGCCAAAATGCCTGAAGTCCAGTGTCAAATACCCACAGTCAGTGATGGTCTGGGGTGCCATGTCAGCTGCTGGTGTTGGTCTACTGTGTTTTATCAAGGGCAGGGTCAATGTAGCTAGCTATCAGGAGATTTTGGAGCACTTCATGCTTCCATCTGATGAAAAGCTTTATGGAGATGACGATTTCATTTTTCAGCACGACCTGGCACCTAACCACAGTGCCAAAACCACTGGTAAATGGTTTACTGACCATGGCTTTACTGTGCTCAATTGGCCTGCCAACTCTCTTGACCTGAACCCCATTGAGAATTTGTGGGATATTGTGAAAAGGAAGTTGAGAGACACCAGACCTAACACTGTGTATGAGCTTAAGGGCGCTATGGAAGCATCCTGGGCCTCCATAACACCTCAGCAGTGCAACAGGCCGATTGCCTCCATGTCACGCCGCAATGAAGCAGTAATTTCTGCAAAAGGATTCCCGGCCAAGTATTGAGTGCATAGCTGATATAATTAATTAAAGGTTGACTTTTTTGTATTAAATAACACTTTCTTGTATTGGTCGGATGAAATATGCTAATATTTTGAGATAGGGATTTTTGGGTTTTCTTGACTTTTTTGCCACAATCATCAATATTAAAACAAAAAAGGCTCGAACTACTTCAGTTGTATATAATGAATCTAAAATATATAAAAGACTAATGTTTATCAGTACATTACAGAAAATAATGAACTTTATCACTATATGCTATTTTTTTTTAGAAGGACTAGTATAACAGGATAACCTGCGTGTACACTTTTTGCTGGGGACGGGACATTAATAAGACCAAACAGATTGGGTGAACGGTCAGGGCTGCATTTCTCACGAAAATGAACCTAATTAATTGGCTAAATGATCAATGCAAAATAAATCTGTATTGACTTGTATTAACTTTCATGTGTTTTGGTTCAGGTGATACACCGTTCGATTCAATTTTTTTGTTTTTAAAAACTACCAAAGAAACATTTTTAAAACTTCCAGAATAAATGTCTGGATTTTATTAGCAAATTTAAACTGCAATATTTGAGCATCACTTAAAGTATATTAACATACACAATAAATGCAAAATTGTTAATAATCTCTTATCTATCAGGAATGCAAAAAAAAAAAAAAATGTCTTAAGACCACTCAAATTGACTGCCTAAAAAATATAACAGAAAAAAAACCTAAAAAAATATATATAAATAAATAAAATTGGAGTCTTCAAGTAAAACGCTATTGCTTTTGTCCTCAAGCACAGCCAAACTCAACAAAAACTGAAAGCTCCATTGGGCTGAATAAAATAAAAATGAAAATTGAGGAGGAGGGGTAAACCTCAGTTCACTACATTTCTCACAGTTTTAACGTTAACAGTAGAAAACATACAGGACAACACTTCTCTAAGCAGCTTCCTACTCGAGTTTTGCAGGTTAGCAAATTCGCACAGTTTAATGTTAGCTAACTCAGATGCAGGTCGGACTTTCAGTAGCAAAATTTGTGGTGTGTTCCCCACCTTCACAACATTGACGTCTTTTTACATTACTCACAGTGGCTGCTGCCGGCTGAAAAAAACTTCTAATATCTTCTAATAATAGGAGGCGACATTTTGTCGACATGTTGAATAAGTCATCAAACAATCAAATGTGCGTTTCCGGGAAAAAAAATGGACTGGCACATTCAGCAAGTGAAAATGGTTAAATGTAAGTCTGGACATAATAAAAATAATTCACTTAGTAATGGTAGGTTCAATTCTATCCTTACAACATAGGGGAAGACAATCTAAATTACTTATATAACTGAACCCATTATATAATGCAAATCAGATTACTTAAAAGTTGGTGGGGACAATTTGAGCATCCTAAAAATTTGGTAGTGTTATGCCCCTACAGACCCTATGCCCTTGGTTGGTTGTCACATTTTTCACTCGTTCACCAAAATCTTGAATAATTACAGGGAAGAATAACACTTTCATGAACACATTTTTTGTTAAACGTTTTTATTGCATTCACATTGGACAAGTCTCACACTTGTTGGACACTTTTTGGCATCTAATTGCAGGCATGAAAATCTCTCACCTTTCGGCGAAATTCGCCGTTTTGAAGTAAAAAAGGATGACCTACGTGAATCGTGTAGATCCGAGGAGAAACATTTTAAGGGGGGTGGGGGGGGGGGTGTAGGCATGTGCCGGTTACCTTCACGGTTTACCATGCTATGAAAACGTCGCGGTTACAAAACCACTAAAATTTTCCGTCATACAGTAGTACGTATTCGTTTTTTTTTCATGTGTCAAAAATGCAGCCAGCGCCAAGCCACTTCCCCTGTTTGATGCTGCCACTTCCCCTGTTTGGTGCTGCGTGTGTCAGTGATGCTATAGACTCTACTCACCTACGTCACAAAATGACGTGCCGCTGTATCCGGCCGCCATATTTTCCCTTTTTTTTAGACCTATTCTCATTGTTTTCAATTAGTCGTGCAAGTTATACAGCAATTCATGGAAGCCCCGGTGTTATCTGACGCCGTAAACTCATTGGATGCGTTGCATAAAAGGCGTTACGTGGAAAAGCTTCAGTTTATCCATTCGCCAGATCCGTATTTGATGCCTAAATCGATATTTTTCGACCCGCTGTCTTCGCCCTCTCTGCCTGACATCTGCTAGCCTGATATCTACAACTATCTTTTCCACAGAAACTCGGCCTATTCTCACGAAACTTTGAAAAACATTAAGAGCAGCACTCTAAGCAACATTACCCTGTGTGACTTCTAAAATGGCGACAATCAAAAAAAGAAAAAAGTTGACTGCGATGGCCGACGCTTCAAGGATAGGTGGATATTGGACTATTTCTTCAATAAAACACACAACAACGGTGTCTGCCTCATTTGCAAAGAGACAGTCGCTGTTTTCAAAGAGTTCGATGTGCGCGATAATAACGACACGCTGACCTGTACGACAACATTACAGGAAAGATACGCAGCGAGAAATTATAGCAACTTGAAGCTAGCACAGCAGCAGTATTTTGCAAGAGCCCGAGTGTCGAAAGAGAACGCCACAAAGACGAGACTGTTGAAATTATGTATTTTAAAAAATAATAATAAAGCAAATGTGACACACAGAAGGGCTTGCTAACATTTCTTTAAATGTATTGTTCTACGTAAATCAGCCCAGGTAGCCCCCCACATTTTTACCACTAGGGTCTATTCCAGCAAACCCAAAAACAAACACTCCAAACACAAGGCGTACTTTTCTTCAATTTATTGATCTCTCAAATCGTGGTAACTAAAATATACCAAATGAATACAGTTAAAACGTTGTACAATCGTATTTTTCCACGTGTGAGTTTGCCTGGTACACCAGACTCACCGCTGTTCCATCTATTTTCTCTCAGTGTTTGAAAAATACAGGGAGAACAGTCTGGCCATGCCAGGTAACATGTCAGTAGCTTCAACAGTTTAGCTACATGAAAAAGTTCGCCAAAAACCCCCCCACACACATTTTCCTTTCAAATTGAATACACAAAGTTACTAAAAACTTACAAAGACGAATGAAGGCTTAGCTAGGAGAGCAACTTCATTGAGGTTAATCACAGCCGCTGAGAGGGAAACAAGCCTGAATGCAGGGGAGGAAAAAAGAGAGCGTCAAAGATCGCTAATTGCAACAGATGATCTTGTCCTAAGCACAAATTCACGTTCGCTGGACGAGGGGAGGTCTCACTCCCAATTTTTTTTTTTTAGATGAATGCATTTGCCAGCATATTGAATTTTGTGAGTAATGGTTTCAATCGTTTTCATATTTTGCGGTATGACAAAGTTACTGCCGTTCGTTGCATCTTGCGTTGAACACTGCCAGAGCTAGCCAAATCTCCGGTGAAAAAAACAGCTCCCGTTAAGTTAGCGTCAAGCTTGTGTATTTAACGGTAATACAAAAGCAGTGTTGTCAGTAACACGTTATGTGAGTAATGAGTAACGGTAATCTGATTACTTTCTTTCAGTAAAGAGCAATCGAACGCGTGCATTTTTCTAAATCTGTAATTTGATTAAAGTTAATTTCCTTGATGCCTGTGCGTTAGCGCCTTGAAAGGTGGAAAAGCGCTATATAACAACATTTACCATTTACTATTTTGTTATTGCCCCATAATGTATGTAGAATGAAGAATACTGTAGTCAAGGGAGTGACATCACATGTCACATTTTCTAATCGGGGATGGAAAAAAAACAGGTCACGTGTATTACCATGATGCGTGAGCGCTGGGAGTTTACGGCCAAAACAACATAGCCTTGCTACGTCGCCAGGATGCAATGAAATAGGCAGGAGATATACTACAAACGGCTGCATTTGCACACTGGAAACACAGCCATTACGTCACATTTTTGTCCAGTAAAGATGACAAAAATATCTCCGTTCGCTGCGAACTTTGCGCCGGCTCAAAAAGACTGTTGACTGCTAAAAGCATCCAATTCAAGCACCACTTGGAATTACAGCACGACAAGTAACAAGACAGCCAGGACTTTTTGATACTGCTCGTGCTCAATCCTCGGTTCAAGCTCAGTTGTTGTTGAAGGTTTTGAAAGCTTAGGTTTAAAGAAATTCTAAATATCCATCTTGCCTCCTCAGCTGTAGTTTTGGCTAAGCAAAGCAAACAGCTGTCTCTAAGGTGCTATAGTCAAATGATCTGTTTGAAAAATAATTTGGACCCATTATGAAATACTTTGAAGGATTCTTGTTCATTTCAATCATTTTTGTTGTTTGTTGTATTGCTCAAAAACTTTTATAGACAACATTTTAATGGCCATATTCAATGGTCTTTATTTTAAAGAGGAAGTTCAGAATTTTTTACATTAGGCTTAATCTTTGAGTTAGCCGTGGTTTAATTAGTCGTTGGAGTTGATTTGAACAAATTCTGTGCAGTTTGCCAGTTATTTGTTAGTTTCAGGGCTCCTGAGTGGCTAACCTAGCGCTAGTCAATGGTGGTTGAAATCAACTCCTTTAACTAATTAAATCCCCGCTAACTCGAATATCAAGCCTTATGTGAAAAATTAAAATTGTCAGATTCGCCTCATGTAGGACATTTCGCCAACGGAGGACATTTTGGCAGAATGCCGGAACATATTTCCGCCACACCCTTCTCACCTTTTTAACCCCTGACCCATTTTAATGCCTGAATTGAAGCATCAGTGTTACCTGTGCGTATTTTGTGATGGGCAATAAAATATATTAATTTAAATCAAAGGAATGAATACTAACTCCATTTAGGTCCACTTTGGCCTTTTACATCCAGTCTCATGGTGCCACTGTCAAATAAAGTGTTACCAAATACCGTAACTAGCAATTAATGAAACAACTGAAACTAACTGAATTAATAATTAGAACAAAACATGAATTTTGATTGTTATTTATATCTGTAGCGCTGCAGTGCATGCTAGGACGCATGTTGAGCAACAGCAGTGTTGACAGCAGGTGGCAGAAGAGGTTGACTGTCTCTCCCAAGGGAGCAGTGATGGCCAAATGAAGTTTCTTGAAGCATTAAACCTTGGCGGCCAATTGGTTCAAAGCTTCATGATGGTTCATTTGGCCTTATGACAGTCAAATGATGCCGCTGTCAAATAAAGCGTTACAGGCAGTGTTGTTAATAACGGCGTTACAATATAACGGCGTTACTAACGGCGTTATTTTTTTCAGCAATGAGTAATCTAATTAATTACTTTTCTCATCTTGGCAACGCCGTTACCGTTACTGAGGCGGGAAAGGCGTGCGTTACTATGCGTTACTAAGTTGGTTGAATAAAAAAAGTCTGAGAGAAACGGACTCACGGGGACAAGAGCAGAGCAGCAGTGGGGAAGACGCCGTTGCAACCGCGATGCTAGGTGGCTCCAATAATACCTGACTGTAGCCATAGCCGACAAACTACGCCCACATGACACGGTAGATATCATATTATAGAACTAGATAACACGGTAGATATCATATTATAGAACTAGATGCAAAAACTGACACAGCTGCATTGCCAACATGTTTTAAGGACTACATGCGTTAGTAAACAGCCGCCATCTTAAAGCAGTAGACCTCTCAGGAAGGCCCTGATGTAGAGCTCCTTCCTAGCAAACCTAAGTAACTTTTTTTTTTTTTTTTTTTTAATCTAAAATGCTTCTAAATTGGCAAAATCTTAACTTAAATCTATCTTTAAATGATGAAACAGTTTTAAAACTTACACATGTTTAAAGTAGACAGAAGGGAACTAATGCAATAACGGGAGCAATTTTAACAACTTTAACGGTTGATTCACAACTTTAAATGACTTCCACACATAGCAAAGGTTACTAGCTAGTTATCGCAATACCCTTGTGTCTAGTTAAGTGGAGGGTAAAGAATTGGGCTAGGGCCAATTGTCCCCCAAATCCTTTAAACTTCACATTGTGTGACCTGTTTTTTTTTGTTGTTTTTTGTTTTTTTTTTGTTTCTTGTTTTTTTTTTGAGAAAAAAAAAAAAAATCTCTAGTTACTTTGCCAAGTAACTAATTACTCTTACATTCAGGTAACTGAGTTACTAACGCAATTACTTTTTGGGAGAAGTAATTTGTAACTGTAATTAATTACTATTTTAAAGTAAAATTAACAACACTGCGATATACTGTATATAGATATAACTAGATGCAAAATGACAGACACGGCACTAGATGCATTAGTAAACAGCCGCCATCTTAAAGCAGTAGACCTTTTATTACGGCTCTTTTGTAGAGAACCTTCCTAACGAACCTAAGTAACTTTTTATCTAAAATACTTCTAAATCGGCAAAATCTTGACTTGAATCTATCTTTAAATGATGAAATAGTTTTAAAACTTTCATTTGTTGAAAGTAGAGAGAAGGGAACTAATGCAATAATGGGAGCAATTTTAACAACTTTTAACAGTTGATTCAGGGTGAACTTACCAAGCAGCACTTGACAGATATGTTTCACAATAAAAGCCTGGAATGGGCACAGGCTTACCAGAGGTGAGTAAGTGTATGTGTGGGGCGGGAGGGGTCGGGGGAAGGGGCAGCACGTTACATGAATGATACGACTAAACACTGTTAAATGTGTGGTGACTACACATACAATAAGAAAATATTACACATTGTGAATTTATGACGGAAAGTATGGCAAATTTTTATTTCGTCCTCGTGTCGTCGGACCGCTGACATCCATGTTTTAGTCTCCCAAGACACGTTTTCAGCGCGTCATCGTTGAGGGAAACAGCACTGATTAAAACATTTTTGTTTTTAAACGCAATTTTGTTTTTACTGAAATGATGAAGGATTCCACGGACTCAAATTTTTGTACATTCCACAGGGATTAGGCATCATGAGCAGAGAGCTCAACGTGCCCACGGGCTCGCCGGCCACGGGCATGTCGGAGCGAGCCCCGGACGGCGCTAGCAGCGGCGGCATGGATTACCGTGACTGGGTGCGACGCAGCTACCTGGAGCTGGTCAGCTCCAACCACCACTCGGTGCAGGCGCTCTCCTGGAGGAAGCTTTACCTGAGCCGGGCCAAGCTGAAAGCCTCCAGCAGGACCTCTGCGTTGCTATCTGGCTTCGCCATGGTCAGTTAGTGTTCTTTAAGTTGTTTGGTTACCTCTATACAAACCGTTCCTTGTCATATTAATTTAGGCTGCCATTCATAAATTTAGTAAGTTAAATAAGTTTAATATTGATCTCTTATTTTTGGGCTTCCCAGTCAAAACGAATTAGATATCCACCACCATCAATGGCAGCCAGTGAGTTAACGATAATAATCTGATGTGGTATGTAGTAGAGTTGCACCGATACAGATACTATTATCGTTATCGGTACCGATATAGCAAGATGGCCGCCAGCTACATACGCCACTGTATAAAAATGCGCGCTTGTCACCCTACCCCAAGATGATAGAAGATCAGTCGTGTGATGTCCAGTCATCCTTTTGCTGTGAATTGAAATGAGTTGAATGAACGTTCGTTCATTCGCTGCCATCCCTCCCACTTCAGATGTCTAGTGACCTCAATGGTAGACAATGAGTTGCCTTCTCAATTGTCTTGTCAATTGCATTGTCTGATCAAGCCGTTATAGCATTGACTTTATATTGGAATATAAAACGAAAAAAAAAAAAAAATTCTAAGGTGGAGATAGGTAAAGTATCAGCACTGGGCGAAACCACACAGCCAAGAATCGGGAGCCAAACAATTGTATTTTTGCCACACTAATTTCTGCCACCATCCAACAATGAGTGTCCAATTGTGTTTGTGTGTGTTGCGGTGCAAGGTGGCCATGGTGGAGGTGCAACTGGAGATGACTTACAATTACCCACGGGTGCTGCTGGTGGCGTTCAGCGTGTGCACCACGGTGCTCGTGGCCGTGCACCTGTTCGCGCTGCTGATCAGCACATGCATCCTGCCCAACGTGGAGGCGGTCAGCAACATCCACAACCTTAACTCTGTCAGCGAGTCGCCGCACGAGCGCATGCACCACTACATCGAGATGGCGTGGGGCTTTTCCACCGCGCTGGGCATCCTGCTTTTCCTGGCCGAGGTGGTGCTCCTCTGCTGGATCAAGTTTCTGCCCGTGGACTCGGGCGGCAACCCGCCGACATCCGCACCGGTAGCCGAAACGCGGGATAGCGGCTGGCAGGCGGCGTTGGCGGCTACTGTCATCATGGTGCCCGTAGGTGTGGTCTTTGTGGTGTTCACCGTCCACTTCTATCGCTCATTAGTGCGCCACAAGACGGAGCGCCATCATCAGGAGATCGAGGAGCTGCACAAAATCAAGGTGCAGCTGGACGGCCAGGAGAGGGCATTGCAGGTCGTGTGACCTCGTCTCGCCATTTTCATATTTATATACATCTTTTGTCTGGGTCTCATATTTATTCTAAAATGACGACTTACTGAAAGCTTTTGTTTTCAGGCATTCATTTTGTGCTTCCTTAAGGTCCATACCATAGATAACATGTATATAGAACTAAGTAGTCTTTGAACCAATTCCAACAGTCGTCAAGCATGTACTTGAAATAGCCATGAACTGCTCAATTTTCAACCGATTTTCAAATGGTTCGGTTTTACATCAATGTCAGAGCGGCATTAAATTTAGTGCATACGTGCAAAAATATATTTTTTTCAACATCCAGCCTGAATCAAAGCTGTGTTAATACAGTTTGTTATGAACCAAAGCCTCAAGTGAAGACTGGCTTTGAATGCTCATAGCTGACTGCCATTGACGGCAAACTGAATTGGACATCTAGCGATGTCAATAGCAGCCAATGAGTTAACTGACACTGTTTTATATATATGTGATCTCCATAAGCACTGGTTGGGTCTACTCTAGTAAGACAACGCAGCAAATGAATGTGGAAGCGGCCTTTTTTTTCCCTCAGTGGGTCATGGTGAATGTTTTATATTATAGGGCTTCGCAAATAGCGCGCTGTACATATTCTACTATTAAGCAGCCGTTGCTGCTGTCCAATGCAAGACATCTACCATTGTGCAATGTTTTTTTTTTTTTTTTTTTAATTCTTGGATCAAGTCTTAAATACCATAAATGGACTGAATTTTGCAGATATATACAGTATGTGAGTAGCAGAAGGCGTTGCAAGTCCTAACCAAAAGTCACTAGACTTTTTTTAGTCCAAACATCCTGTTTGTGTTATCAATGTGTTCTTGTAATGTCCCCGCCAAAAATGAGCCAAGACCAAAGAGACTGACATAAAATCCTCCTACAAATGTATGTACACCATACAACACCAAAATGGACTTTTTTTTTTTTTTTTGAATGTACACATTGTATCAAGATGTTACAATTTTCATACCGTCAAATATGACGTCTACACTTCAAATGATGAAAAATTCTTAAAAGCTTGGTCAGTTACACTGTTTTTACTGTTTTATAAATAGCAAATGTCACAAAGCCTTCTAAGACCACCTCAAAATGGGTATGTTTACATTCTCTATAGTACATGTTTTTATTTTTATAAAAACCTGAATGTACCTTTTGCTCATTAAAGTGTTTTTTTTTTTTGGAGGGGAATGTTTTTTTTTGTTTTTTTTTCCCATCATAACGCTGATTACTACAGTAGACATTCCATACAAATCAACATTTAAACAACTTCTCATTCAATATGCCTTTTGTCTATGCGGCACTTTTTGTTCTAATGATAAATACCTGGATCATGTTTCAGTTTGATTTTGCTTCCCTCTGAGCGTCTCCTGTGTAATATTGAATGTAAACAGCAGTTCTCATGCTAAGCACATGTACAAATTCTACCTTCATGCAGAAAATCTTAATATTTACATATAGATTCTGCAAATTATGACCTGGAGTGTGTGTTGGAGGTATTCTATTTTTGTAAATTGGCATCAAATTTACGGTTTAGGATTTCACCTTTTCATCAAGCAAATTCTGGGGAAATTGCATTGAGATGTTTTCTCTTCTGGACGATAAACGCCTGTTCTTTTGGCCTTTTTTTCTATGGGACGCCGTTTGTAAAGCAGCAGATGCTCAAAATTACGACAGCATTTTCTCACATTTAGCCCCACACAGTGTTTAAAATGGTGTGAAATTTTTTGAGTCACTTTTTTTTTTGCACATTTACAACTTTTTTTTTTTGCACATTTACAACATTATTTAGCAACTTAAATATTTATTTTTGAATAACTTTTGGACCTGATTGTTTAAATCCAGAACTAAATATTTAATTTAAATCTTAAACTTATATCCTATATCCTTAATGTTAAATCAGGAAACGGTCGGAACTAAATATTTAGGTTAATATGCAAATTCACATGACTGGAGACCGGAAGTAACAAAATAAAAGCTGGAGCACACAAAATACTCTTTAAGTAGTTTCTCCTAAATATGTATTTAACCTATATATTGTTATTTTCACAATGACTCATGTTCAAGAGCAGACTGCCACCATTGAGTAGGTTTTATTCATTTTCAAGCAACGTAAAGAGACAGTCTGAGCTGCTCCACCAGCTTTTATTTAGTTACTTCCGGTCTCCGGTCATGTGAATTTGCATACAGTGCCTTGCAAAAGTATTCGGCCCCCTTGAACCTTGCAACCTTTCGCCACATTTCAGGCTTCAAACATAAAGATATAAAATTTTAATTTTTTGTCAAGAATCAACAAGTGGGACACAATCGTGAAGTGGAACAAAATTTATTGGATAATTTAAACTTTTTTAACAAATAAAAAACTGAAAAGTGGGGCGTGCAATATTATTCGGCCCCCTTGCGTTAATACTTTGTAGCGCCACCTTTTGCTCCAATTACAGCTGCAAGTCGCTTGGGGTATGTTTCTATCAGTTTTGCACATTGAGAGACTGACATTCTTGCCCATTCTTCCTTGCAAAACAGCTCGAGCTCAGTGAGGTTGGATGGAGAGTGTTTGTGAACAGCAGTCTTCAGCTCTTTCCACAGATTCTCGATTGGATTCAGGTCTGGACTTTGACTTGGCCATTCTAACACCTGGATACATTTATTTTTGAACCATTGCATTGTAGATTTGGCTTTATGTTTTGGATCATTGTCCTGTTGGAAGATAAATCTCCGTCCCAGTCTCAGGTCTTGTGCAGATACCATCAGGTTTTCTTCCAGAATGTTCCTGTATTTGGCTGCATCCATCTTCCCGTCAATTTTAAACATCTTCCCTGTCCCTGCTGAAGAAAAGCAGGCCCAAACCATGATGCTGCCACCACCATGTTTGACAGTGGGGATGGTGTGTTCAGGGTGATGAGCTGTGTTGCTTTTACGCCAAACATATTGTTTTGCATTGTGGCCAAAAAGTTCAATTTTGGTTTCATCTGACCAGAGCACCTTCTTCCACATGTTTGGTGTGTCTCCCAGGTGGCTTGTGGCAAACTTTAAACGAGACTTTTTATGGATATCTTTGAGAAATGGCTTTCTTCTTGCCACTCTTCCATAAAGGCCAGATTTGTGCAGCGTACGACTGATTGTTGTCCTATGGACAGACTCTCCCACCTCAGCTGTACATCTCTGCAGTTCATCCAGAGTGATCATGGGCCTCTTGGCTGCATCTCTGATCGGTTTTCTCCTTGTTTGAGAAGAAAGTTTGGAAGGACGGCCGGGTCTTGGTAGATTTGCAGTGGTCTGATGCTCCTTCCATTTCAATATGATGGCTTGCACAGTGCTCCTTGAGATGTTTAAAGCTTGGGAAATCTTTTTGTATCCAAATCCGAATTTAAACTTCTCCACAACAGTATCTCGGACCTGCCTGGTGTGTTCCTTGGTTTTCATAATGCTCTCTGCACTTTAAACAGAACCCTGAGACTATCACAGAGCAGGTGCATTTATACGGAGACTTAATTACACACAGGTGGATTCTATTTATCATCATCGGTCATTTAGGACAACATTGGATCATTCAGAGATCCTCACTGAACTTCTGGAGTGAGTTTGCTGCACTGAAAGTAAAGGGGCCGAATAATATTGCACGCCCCACTTTTCAGTTTTTTATTTGTTAAAAAAGTTTAAATTATCCAATAAATGTTGTTCCACTTCACGATTGTGTCCCACTTGTTGTTGATTCTTGACAAAAAAAATTAAATTTCATATCTTTATGTTTGAAGCCTGAAATGTGGCGAAAGGTTGCAAGATTCAAGGGGGCCGAATACTTTTGCAAGGCACTGTATTAAGCTAAATATTTAGTTCCAACCGTTACCAGATTTAGCATTTAGGATATAAATGTAAGATTTAAATATTTAGTTCTGGATTTAAACAATCAGGTCTAAAACTTCTTATTTGAAAATAAATATTTAAGTTGCTAAATAATGTTGTAAATGTGCAAAAAAAAGTGACTCCAAAAATTTCACACCACGTTTTAAACACTGTGTGGTGCTAAATGTGAGAAAATGTTGTCGTAATTTTCAGCATGAGCTGCTTTACAAACGGCGCCCCATATTTGTCTTGGGGTATTTTACCAGCCATTCTTGTTGAATTTAAGTCACTTTTGTTTTTGGAGCAATTCAAGATAATGTAATTTTCGGACTATAAACCGCTACTTTTTTCCCTCAGTTTGAATCCAGTGGCTTATTTTCCAGTGCTACTTATTTGTTGATTAATTGGGTTAATAGGTAAAACTTTGTTTGACAACGGTATCATAAGACTGCCTTAAGACCGCCATAGTTCTGACATGACACTATCATGGGCATTGATGAATGTGTATGACTGATGTCATTTAGTGTCATCTGGCAAATTATGTCACAAACTCCATTTACGTCCCGCTCGTATCTTTAACATCCATTCAAAAGAGAACATTTGCTGGATGACACAAAATGATATGTCATAAGCATTAATGCTCATGATCCTGTCATGTCATAGTTATTATGGTTTTATGAGTCTTATGGCGCCACTGTCAAACAAAGTGCTACCGAATACCATAACTAGCAATTAATATAACAACCGGAACAGTAACTGAAGAAATAATTAGCACACAACATTCAATGCTGCATTGCATGCTAGGAGGCATGTAGGACAACAACAGTGTTGACAGCAGGTGGCAGCAGAGGTTGACTGTCTCTCTCAAGGGCGCAGTGATGGCCAAATGAAGCTTTGCAGCCAATTGGTTCAAAGCTTCATACTGGTTCATTTGCTCTTATAACAGTCCTATAAAGCTGCTGTCAAATAAAGTGTTTCCGGTTAATCTTTTAGTGTAAATATAATACAGTGAGGACAGCTGCAGGTTACAGTGCTGGCCAAAAGTATTGGCCAATTCTGTCAGATAACACTCAATTTCTCCCAGAAAATGATTGTAATTAGAAAGGCTTTCTTAGTAATTTCTTCATTTATTTTGCTTGCAATGACAAAACACAAAAGAGAATGAAAAAAAAATCATTTTACACAAAACTCCAAAAATGGGCCGGACAAAAGTATTGGCACCATTTGAAAAATCGTGATGCTTCTCTAATTTGTGTAACTAACAGCAGCTGTTATTTACCTGTGGCACATAATGGGTGGTGGCAATAACTAAATCACATTTGCAGCCAGTTAAAATGGATTCAAGTTGACTCAACCTGTCCTGTGTCCTTGTGTGTACCACATTGAGCATGGATAAAAGAAAGAAGCCCAAAGAACTGTCTGATGACTTGAGAAGCGAAATTGTGAGGAAGCATGGGCAATCTCAAGGCTACAAGTCCATCTCCAAAGACCTGAATGTTCTTGTGTCTACCGTGCGCAGTGTCATCAATAAGTGTAAAGCCCATGGCACTGTGGCTAACCTCCCTAGATGTGGAAGGAAAAGAAAAATTGACGGGAGATTTCAACGAAAGATTGTGCGGATGGTGGATAAAGAACCTCAGCTAATATCCAAACAAGCTCAAGCTGTCCTGCAGTCTGAGGGTACACCAGTGTCAACCTGTACTATCCTTGGGCATCTGAATGAAAAGGGACTTTATGGTAGTATACCCAGGAAGACCCCACTTCTGACCCAGAGAGATAAAAAAAGCAAGGCTGGAGTTTGCTCAAACTTACATGAGAAAGCCAAAAACGTTTTGGAAGAATGTTCTCTAGTAGATTAGACAAAAGTAGAGCTTTTTGGGGAAAAAGCATCAACATATTTTACAAGGGGGAAAAAACGAGGCCTTCAAATAAAAGAACACCGTCCCCGCAGTCAAACATGGCGGAGGTTCCCTGAGGTTTTGGGGTTGCTTTCTGCCTCTGGCACTGGACTGCTTGACCGTGTGCATGGCATTATGAAGTCTGAAGACTACCAACAAATTTTACAGCATAATGTAGGGCTCAGTGTGCTGGGTGTCCCTCAGTCATGAGTCTTCCAGCAGGACCGTGACCCAAAACACACCTCAAAAAGCACTAGAAAATGGTTTGAGAGAAAGCACTGGAGACTTCTAAAGTGGCCAGCAATGAGTCCAGACCTGAATCCCATAGAACACCTATGGAAAGATATGAAAATGGGAGCTTGGAGAAAGCACCCTTCAAATCTCAGAGACCTGGAGGAGTTGGCCAAAGAAGAATGGTCTACAATTCCAGCAGAGCATTGTAAGAATCTCATTGATGAATACCAGAAGCGGTTGTGCGTAGTTATTTTGTCTAAAGGTTGTGCTACCAAGTATTAGGCTAAGGGTGCCATTACTTTTGTCCGGCCCATTTTTGGAGTTTTGTGTAAAATGATTTCATTGTTATTTTTCATTCTCTTTTGTGTTCTTTCATTGCAAGCAAAAAAAAAAAAAAACAGGAAGATATTACTGGGAGAAATTGAGCATTATCTGACAGAATTGCAGGGTTGCCAATACTTCTGGGCCAGCACTGTATAGTCCAGTGCAGCTTATCTATGAACAAATGCAGTTTTTGTGTCAAATTTGGTGCGTGGCGGCTTATAGTCAGGTACGCCTTATAGTCCGAAAACTACGGTAGTTTTAAGAAATAATGATGCTTTAATGAGTCAGCGGTTAGAACACAAATTTTAATGTGGTGAAACAAGGAAAAAAAACTGTTAGCAAAATAGTAAATGAAACAGTCGTGATCCACACTTTTGCTGGAAATAATTGCTATTTCTCTAACGGGGAAAATGTACAGTCATGACGTCTGCAACCTACATGTTCGCAAGTCAATGTATTTTTTTTCAGTCAGCTGGGTTTTCTCCACCAGCAGATGGCGCACTCACTCGCCTTTAACAATTTTCCTTGAGCTGTTCTAAGTCCCACATGCATTACAACTACATATTTACACAAAAATGTAACCATACAAACTTGGAAGTGTCCGTTAAAAAATGTCTGAATAATGTCAAGATTGTCTCAACAGCACCGGAAATTGTCAAAATAATTGGAGACATCACATTTTTCTATTCAAGACTTGTGTTGGCCAACTAAAAGGATGAGTTTCCAAAATTCCTGGAAAAAGTTAACTCTTTCAGTGCCATTGATGATGTTAAACAAGTTTATCACTCGTACACGTCCAAACCATTTGATCTTGGAAGGTGGCAGCGAATGAATGAATGTTCGTTCGGTGCCACCCTCTCAAGTCTATTGCTGTCAATGGTGACCAATGAGTTTAAAAAATAAAAATAAAAAAAGGACAAAACAGTACTTACTAACATAGCAAAAGTTACTTACAGTACAAAAAGCAACTAAAGGCAACAAGAACCAAAGGGAGGAACATTGCGGTGAAAAAGGCAATACTCTTTCCCCAAAAACAAACAACATTCTACCAATCCAAAAATGAAGAACGTGTTCTTTTATATACTATTTTGGCAGCTGTGATGATCCTTCATCTTTCATCCTTGCTGGAGTGTCTTCATAACCAGTAACTTTCTTTAATGCCATCATGCACAGTTTGTCCCGATAATTGAAAACATGAGACAAGTCCGCAATTTGAGAGCTAACATAGCTTATAATCAGTCTAAGGCAAAAAACAGAAAAAGAAAGGAGGCAAAAAAAGAAAAAAATTGAAGGAATGGCAGCGAAGGCGATTTACACACGGAAGCTTTCGCCCTTGCCGTCGATGTGGCGCAGTCGCAGGTAGATGTCGGTGCCGATGCCCTGCATGGATTGAATGGACAGAGAGCCACCGAGGTACTCGGCGTACGCGCGTGACGTCGGCAGCCCGAAGCCAAACCTGCAAATGAAAGATAAAAAAAAAACTAGAATTTTAAAAAGGTTTTTAAACTCATGAATGAAAAGAAATATACGATTTTTTTTTTTATAAGATTTGAACACACCCAGCCAATAAAGTTAAAAAATATATATTTTTGCCCCTAGAATAAGCATTAGATGCATGCTGCAAAAAATATACTTTTACTGTAGCCTCTTTTTCATTATAGCCCCTCCACAAAAATTATTTTTCTTCCCCACACATGAAACATTATAAGATAAGAAGACCTTTATTGATCTGTGAACCAATTCTGTTTATTGATATGTTGCTGGTTTTTCAGATTTGATCACAATGTTTTTAATTTGGGCATTGAAAAAATATTTTTGGGTTGAAAGAAAACATGAACAACATTTTAAAATGTGTAACAAAACCTTTTTTAATGAAAAAAAAAAATCAAATCAATATTGTTCTATATTGGACATTTTCTGATGTTTGCATTACAAAAACTGGTTCGTTTTAGTTTTGGACTTCTAGTGCCGTCAATGGGACTGAAAAAAATGAGCATTCACAGCCAGTCCTCCCATTTCAAATGAACTGGATGTTTATTGTTGTTAATGCCAAGTAATGAGTTAATAATTATCCGTTACCCGTGCATGGGTCCGGACTGGTTGCCGCTGTTGGTGATGTTGTTAAACAAATTGCTCATGCGAGGGTCCTGCGCGCTCTCCTCGGCTGTACTGAAGTGGTAATCCATCACCTTGTCGATGATCCCATGCGGGATTCCGCCGCCGCGGTCTGAAATCCTGCGCGTGACAAAATTGGAATCTGGTCAGAGGCTTCCCTCAACAGCGGGGTTCCTCAATGAGAAGACACCCACCTAATGACAAAGTCCATGTCGTTGTTGGCGATGGTGACCACCACGTCGGGTACGTTGTAAGGCGTATCCAAGTGGCTCTCCATGGTCGCCCTGACGACGTGTGACAAAACACAAACAGAATTAGGGGCAGTTTACATGGTGACTCTGCGACACGAAGACGCAATGACTGTTGCGGAGTGGCCTCGTGTGCATATGGTGTCGGCGAAGACGGAAGGCGAAAAATTCTGAATCCTGCCTCCAAAGTGGAAGAATCGGATTGCGGGGGATTATGGGGGGACTTCCTCGGCATGCATATCAAAGGCTCCCGCGGCGCCAGACCGCGCCGATAACGTCAGCACTCGTACACGTCATATTGGGCGTGTGTAGCGGTGCTACTAAACATTAAAAACAGCAAATATGGCGGAATGTTGGCTTTAATTTACTGTTTTAATAATATTTTTAAATTAAATATGTTGAACGTTTCCATTTTTGTGCCTTTTTGAACAAAAGAAAAATGCCATTGCTTCGAGTGGGCTGGCATATTTTTTTAAGGGCTGAGGAAGCTTGGTGGGGTCAAAGTGCATCATTCTCTGTTGCCCTGTAAATCTGAAGTGCCCCCTAGGACCTGGCATGAATACTACATCATTTTCATGGGGAATTGCGACATTGTTCGAATGGAGAAGCAAATGCGAATTTAAAATTTTTCGTATTCACAGGGAGTCACCATGTAAACGGCCCCTTAGTCAAGACTGATTGGGTTGCGTTTTTCACAGGATATTTGTAATTTGAATGACAAGCTCCTACAACACCCGACGAGGGCAGCAAAGCACAATTTTTCTATTAAATTGCAATTGTACAACAGGAAAAAAATAGAGTACGAGAATAAAGTTAGTAATAATACGAGATTAAAGTTGTAATGTTACTTAACTTTACGTACTTTAAGTTATGTATGGTTGTAGCACGCTAAGTTGTAATGTTAGGACTATGTGACAATGTAATATTACAAGATCTAGCGCCGCGCCACTAATGTTAAAATGAATGGTATTGAGCATCTGATGTAAAAGATTCTAAAATAAAGCCTCATGAGATGCTCAATGCAGTTCATTTAACAAAGGCGGCGCAGCGGTGTTTCTTGTTACATTACATATAGTACGTAGTTACGCAAAATCATAACTTTACGATTTAGCCATGTTGTAGCCATAAAACATCATGTAATATCCGTAGTTACATAATACTAAGTCATTAATTTCATAATATTTTACTATAGCTTTTTTTCCCCGTAATATTACTTCATTGACAAATTACAATGACAAATGTCGCAATGTTTCACATAATAAGATATAACACAAATATACACAAAAGAACATTTAAGTTTCCTTGTTTTTAAATTAAAATAATTGACTAAAAAATGCACATATACAATTTTCCACTTTATTTTTTAAAGGGGAAAAAAAAAAAAAAGATTTTTTTAAAAAACCAATTCACTGCCAGCCCAGATAGCATTCACAGAGTATGTACTGTGGCCATTAGCAAAAGGAAGAAAAATGATATTAAAAAGACCCATTGACAGCAACGGATGTCCACTTGGATTTGACATTATCGGCCCCAAACCCTCTAAAGTATAGATATATTTTTTTATTTCATAGCATTTAACTTGCTGATTGCCATTGACAACGCAAGACATTCAATTCATTCAAACTGGGAGGACTAGTTGAACCAGAGTTAAATAAGAGTTAAACACTTATATGGGTTGCCCAACATAATGCCTCTCTGAAGGAAACCTTAAGCAGGGGTAGACAATAAGGTATATTAATGAACTAATTCATTTTGAAGTTCACTGGTCCCACTATCAAAACCACTGGCCCAGGTCAACGAGTCAGTTATTGATGCAAATAATCAGGAAAAAAAGAACACTTTGCTTGAATAACATGAATAAAATGTATTTTTGAGGTGGATTTAATGAAAATTGTAGAAAAACGGTGCAAAAACAAGAATCTAGTGCAAATAATCCTATTTAATTCCATAATCATACCATAATCACTCTAGTATACAAAGCTCTTCCTCCATCTCCTCCTCAGTTAGCTTATTTTTGCACCATGGAAGTCAAAGAAATGACTAAGGCAATTATGGCCAACGGTTTTCAAGTTAGACCATCGTTATGACGATATTATTTTCTCTGTAGTCACGTAGATGAATTATCACGTTATGTTCATTCGATAGGCTTCATACTCCTTAACTTTCCTGTAACTTACTTGTCTGCATATGTGGGCATTGATCTGCACACCTCACAGTAAACCTCGTTTTTTTTCTCATCTTAGCAGAGCCAATTCCAGCGGTCTCGACACTGGGGCTGAAACTTTCTCTCGCTTTTCTTTTCATATTGGATTTCACTTTTCCTCAACTTCTCCGGTGACTTTCTCTTTCTTGAGTGATCTTTTTTCCCCTCATGGTGCTTGGCCGGGTGTTGGGGGTCTCGGAAACATGTCGTCTTGTAGTGTAACGTTAGGTGAGTACTGAGATACTGACAATCAATCAGCAGCAGTAATTAGGTTCCGCGTGTTCGCGCGGGAGCGAGCAAGTGAATCAGGTGTGTTTACACCCTACCAAGAGCAACGGCTGGCTGCATAGACTGTAAGGTCGTCTTTGATCGGGATAGTGCAGACGTCATCAAAACATGGGACCACTGGGAGATGATGTGAAATAAGAGTTTTTTCTGTTTCCTTTCCAGCGAGCCAGTGGATGGAGCATTCTGGTGGCCCTGACTGTTTTAAAAGTACTTCCGGGCCACCAGGCCATTTATATTGTCGACCCCAGTTCAGTACAATGTAGTTGGGTGTCTTTACAAACGTAATTTATAAGTTAGCTAAATTTGTCTCACATGATTGTGAATTAAAACATCCCTATAAGTCACTTCTGTTGTGTGTGTGCGTGTACCTCATGGCATTTTTAAGCAGCTCGGGCAAGATATAGTCAAGCGGCAGCGGTATGAAGGGGAAGCGTGCTGCCACGTGGCCATTGATGCGAACTCTGGGAGAGTTGCCGTACTGATGCTCGCACAGACGCCTGCAGGCACAAGTAAAGCACTGTAAACTAACACACCCAAGTGTACTCACTTAGCCCAAACAAACAAAGCAGAGGGCACAGGTCAAAGTGATAAGCTGACACAATCAACACAAGTGATAACCCTCGGAAAGTTTATCTTGGTGCGCACTGATCGGCTGTTCTGTCTTCTTAGCTGTCAAATCAGAGGTGCTCACCTAGCAAAGTCAACCCACTTCTCAATGATCTTCTTTGGGGACAAACGTCTGCAGATGATGCCCACAAAGTCAGCCTGCGAGGGCAATGATAAGGTAAGTACTCGGCCGGTAGAAAGTAAGAGAAGTTGACGTACGTTGTCTTCATGCAGAGCGAGGTGGTGCGTGGCCAACATACGAATTCCCAGGCGAGAGCACAGCGTTGTGTCCAGGAAGTTGCGCAGTATCGTCTCATCCTGGAAGGACGAAAGAAAGAGATGGTTTCAAGTACTACATCTACTGTGGGGAGAACAAGTATTTGATACACTGCCAATTTTGCTGGTTTTCCCACTTGCAAGCCATGTAGAGGTCTTTAATTTGTATCATAGGTTATCTTCAACTGTGAGGGACGGAATCTAATACAAAAAAACAGAAAATCAAGTTGTATGATTTTTAAATAATACATTTGCATTTAATTGCATGAAATAAGTATTTGATACATCACAAAAATCGAACTTAATATTTGGTACAGAAACCTTTGTTTGCTATTACAGATACCAAACGTTTCCTGTAGTCCTTGACAAGGTTTGCACACACTGCAGCAGGGATTTTGGCCCACTCCTCAATGCAGATGTTCTCCAGAGCCTTCAGGTTTCGGGGCTGCTGCCAGGCAACACGGACTTTCAGCTCCCTCCGTAGATTTTCTATCGGGTTCAGATCTGGTGACTGGCTAGGCCACTCCAGGACCTTAAGATGCTTCTTACGGAGCCACTCTTTAGTTGCCTTGGCTGTGTGCTTTGGGTCGTTGTGAAGACCCAGCCACGACCCATCTTCAGGGCTCTCACTGAAGGAAGGAGGTTGTCAGCCAAGATCTGGCGATACATAGCCCCATCCATCCTCCCCTCAATACGGTGCAGTTGTCCTGTACCCTTGGCAGAGAAGCAGCCCCAAAAAATGTTTCCTCCTCCATGTGTCACGGTTGGGATGGTGTTCTTGGGGTTGTACTTATCCTTCTTTTTCCTCCAAACACGACGAGCCGAGTTTAGACCAAAAAGTTCAATTTTGGTCTCATCCGACCACATGACCTTATCCCATTGCTCCTCTGGATCATCTAGATGGTCAGTGGCAAACTTAAGACGTGTCTGGACTAGGCATGTGCCGGGATGAGATTCTCACGGTATGATAACCTTAAGCAAAAATATCACGGTTATTCGGTATCACGGTATTGCAATTAAAGCTCTAAAATGTGTTACTTTGAGATATCTGGGTTAAAAAAAAAAAAAAAAAATTCCATTGAACAAGATTTTTATTTTTGGAAAACATGTTAGCAAATTACAACAAAAGTATAATGTTAAGTTAAAATGAATTTAGAAAAAAATTATAACGGAAATGTTATAAATAAAATTTAAATAAATGGAGTCCTTTAAGTATGCCTAAACCCACAGCCACAGCTCAACATTATTACCATCAGAACAAAAATAATTGAATTATTTTCCATAAAAAGCACGTGTGTATAACTCGTATTATATTTACATTCTACTCACACTCTTTTTTTTCAACACAGACAGTGCCAGAAAGAAAAAAACACATTTTACCACCGCTAGACACACTAAACATGCTGGAGTTAATACTCGTAGCTGGTGGGAAACGTTCATGACATTGTTTAGTAACCTTTAATTTTTTACAAATGTGAAATCATATTGGAGGTTTTGCCTCCTCGGCAGGCACCCTCCGCAACATTTTACATGTTGGTTGGCCGTCCTCTAAGCTGCTGTCATCTGTAAGTTTTCTGTAGCTGAAGTATTCCCATTCCAGCGATTTCATTTTCTTCGATGGGGGAAAAAGTTCAGGAGTTTCACCTCCTCAAGCTGTCGTGTAGCACGGCTCACTCACTGACACTGAGCAACAACCGGTGGGGGAGGGTTGAGCCTTACAGCTGCATGTGAGGGATTTCTCCATGCATTTTTGGGACATAACGAGTAGCTAATACCTTAGGACGGTATGATAGAAAATTTTTGCGGTTTTGAAACCTTGATGTTTTCATACCACGGTATACCTTGAAACCGGTAATCGGCACATGCCTAGTCTGGACATGCACTGGCTTCAGCAGCGGGACCTTGCGTGTGCTGTAGGATTTTAATCCATGACGGCATAATGTGTTTCCGATGGTTTTCTTCGAAACTGTGGTTCCAGCTCTCTTCAGGTCATTGACCAGGTCCCGCCGTGTAGTTCTGGGCTGATCCCTCACCTTCCTCATGATCAGTGATGCCCCACGAGGTGAGATCTTGCATGGAGCCCCAAAACGAGGCAGATTGACCGTCAACTTGAACTTCTTCCATTTTCTAATAATCTGAACCCGATAGAAAATCTACGGAGGGAGCTGAAAGTCCGTGTTGCCTGGCAGCAGCCCCGAAACCTGAAGGCTCTGGAGAACATCTGCATTGAGGAGTGGGCCAAAATCCCTGCTGCAGTGTGTGCAAACCTTGTCAAGGACTACAGGAAACGTTTGGTATCTGTAATAGCAAACAAAGGTTTCTGTACCAAATATTAAGTTCGATTTTTGTGATGTATCAAATACTTATTTCATGCAATTAAATGCAAATGTATTATTTAAAAATCATACAACTTGATTTTCTGTTTTTTTGTATTAGATTCCGTCCCTCACAGTTGAAAAGAACCTATGATACAAATTAGAGACCTCTACATGCTTTGCAAGTGGGAAAACCAGCAAAATTGGCAGTGTATCAAATACCTGTTCTACCCACTGTATTTGTAATAACTCCAATATTGAGTCGTTAATACCTGAATATGCTTGCGACATTCCCGGAATCCCTGAGCTAACATGGTGACCACGTCCTTGTGGTCGTCCAGCAGCTGCTGCACCAGCTTGCAGAAGCGAGCCTCAACGTCCTGATCCTTGATCTGCACCAGGAAAATTTACTACGATCACGTTTCAGAGCCGTTGATGGTACAATGATCCCTCGCTTGTTCGCGCTTCAAACTTCGCGCCCCCAGTCCATCGTGGATTTTTTTTTTTCAATTAAAAAATGAATAAATAAATACAGATGAGCTGTCCCTGCTGCTTTTCTTTGTCTGGCAGTGCACTGGATTTGCTTATAAAAGTTGACGATGAATGACAAAGGTTAAGGTTCGATCTTGCCAGAGACGCTTGGAAGCCGAAACTTCAAAGCGCCGCATGCGTCGATCATCGTTCAGCTTGTTATACAGTTGCTGTGGCAACTCATTGTGTGTGAGTGAGCAGCTTGATCGGATTTGAGTTGACTCACTCAATGAGGCATTTAATAAAGACAAGGATTTTTCTACTTAATTCTATTTTAAAAATAATTCGGTGGGACAGTAACATATTTAAAACTTCCCAGATAGCAGACGGATGTTGAGTAAACGTTGATTTTCCATCAAAATCATCAGTACGGTTGAAATTGAAATGAAATTTTCGACTATAAACAATGTTGAATCAACATTGCAAATACCAATGACACCTGACAGTGACGTTGAATATGGTATGTCAGGCGATGATTGGGTTAACATTGTTTTATAATTGATGAACCGATGGTGACAAATAGTTGATTATTCATTGACTGGGAAATCTGACTGAAAAGTCATCGAATTATGGATGAGCGGGAGTTACGGTAAAAAAAAATCTTGTTCGTGGTTGACCGGGAGCTACAGTGTATCGCAAAATTGAGTACAACCCTCGCATTTCTGCATCTTTTCATGGGAGAACACTGACAAAATGACACTTTGACACAATGAAAAGTAGTCTGTGTGCAGCTTATATAATAGGGTTAATCCCCCCCCCCCTCAAATTAATTGAAAATTATAGCCATTAATATCTAAACCCCTGGCAACAAAAGTGAGTACACCCTTCAGAAACTACTTACATATTTAAATGTCCAAGTTGAGTACTGCTTCTCATTTTCCCTCCAAAATGTCATGTGACTCGTGAGTGTTACTAGGTCCAGGCGTGTTCAAATTTCATCCTGGTTACTGAAAAGTTCCACCATGGCACCACATGGCAAAGAACTCTCTGGTGATCTTAAAAGACGTATTTTTGCACTAAATGAAGATGGCCAAGGCTACAAGACAGTGGCTAAGATCATCCAGCATTTTAAAAGAGCAGGGTCCATTCAGAACAGGCCTCGGGTTGGTCGCCCAAAGAAGCTGAGTGCACGTGCTGAGCATCACATCAAAATGCTTTCTTTGAATGATCGTCGCACGACTGCTGTCAGCATTGCTGCAGAGATTGAAGAGGTGGGGGGTCAGCCTGTTAGTGCTCAGACCATACGCCGCACTCCATATCAAATTGGTGTGCATGGCTGTCACCCCAGGAGGAAGCCTCTTCTGAAGACGGTACACAAGAGAGCCCGCAAACAGTTTGCTGAAGACATGTCAATAAAGCACATGGATTACTGGAACCATGTCCTTAGGTCTGATGAGACGAAGATTAATTTGTTTAGCTCTGATTGTCTCAAGCGTGTGTGTGTGTGTGTGTGTGGCGGCGACCAGGTGAAGAGTACAAAGATAAGTGTGTCATGCCTACAGTCAAGCATGATGGTGGGATTGTCGTGGTCTGGGGCTGCATGAGTGCTGCAGGTGTTGGAGAGTTGTGAAATACTTGTACAAACATGTACTGTGAAATACTGCAGAAGAGCATAATCCCCTCCCTCCAGAAACTGGGTCACAGGGCAGTGTTCCAGCATGACAATGACCCCAAACACACCTCCAAGATGATCACTGCTTTACTGACGAGGCTGAGGGTAAAGGTGTTGGACTGGCCAAGCATGTCTCCAGACTTCAACCCAATAGAACACCTCCGGCAGCTCCGCAACGTCGTCATGGAGGAGTGGAGGAGCATTCCAGTGGCAACCTGTGAAGCTCTGATCAACTCCATGCCCAGGAGAGTAAAGGCAGTTCTGGATTATAGTGGTGGCCACACAAAATATTGACAGTTGACATGTTGTATGTTAATATCGACAACTTTCACTAAGGGGTGTACTCCATTTCGTTGCCAGGGGTTTAGATATCAATGGCTTTATTTTGAGTCATTTTGAGGGGAAAATAAATGTACTCTATCATATAAGCTGCACACAGACTACTTTTTGTTGTGTCAAAGTGTCATTTTGTCAGTCTTGTCCCATGAAAAGATATACTTAAATATCTGCAGAAATGCAAGGGGTGTACTCACTTTTGTGATACAATGCACTATGCGGTTTTTCACTTATCGCGGCGGGTTCTGGTCCCCATTAACCGTGAAAAACAAGGGATCACAGTAATAGACATCCAAGCCGTTTGGCTGTCAACCCTCCCAGTTTAAACTGATTTGGAGCCCTATTCACGTATATGGCAGTCAATAAACTTATTGGCTGCCATTACAGCGGTAGACTGACAATCCATTTTTACTGTCAATGGCACTGAAACATGAGCATCCAAAGGGTTAAATGAACTGGTCATCCAGCGATGTCAATGGCAATGTTTATATTCACTCTAATTTATTTCATCAAACAAAATCTTTAACAAATTATTCAACTAATTAGTCTGTAATCTGCCGTGGCTTCGTTTCCTGTATATTTTGGGGCAACTACAGATCACTTTCTGTTGATTCTGAGCCTCATCATGGGGCATTTACTCGATGTGTGCTGCTGATTTTGGGCCATTCCCGGGCCACCTCCTGTTGATGTTCGGTTACTCTCTGCTGATTCTGGGGCATTTCATGTTGATTTTGGGGCAACATACATGAGGCAATATTGTTTTTGTTAAAAAGAATGACTTTTTTGGGTGTTGTATGTGCCTTTCAAAATGAATGGAGGCATTGAAATTGTAAGAGGAAGTTTTTAAATCAAATTTTGGCGGAACTGTACATTTTTGCCAAAAAAATGATTAACTTGCCTTAATTTTTATACAAGATATATATATATATATATATAAAATAAAGTTTTTGATGTGTGAATTACTGAATATTCGTTGCCTTGCCACCCTCCCAGTTTTTTTTTTTTTTTTAACTGTCACTTTTCCTTACAAACAGCATTTGGATGGCGAAACCATTTTAGTTTGTTATCGTATTTCACAACAACAAGACCACGTCACATCTCCTGCACTGTTGTTTTGAAAATTTGTTGACTATTTCATTTGTCACGGCTGACATCATCTAATAATATGATTGTGGCTTGTAAATATGGTTTGTTTTGAAAAGGCACTAAGTAAGCCTCATATCTTTTTCAGTAACCAACAAGGAACTTGAACTCGATCTGACCGTGTGTATTTACTGTCATGTATACAAGCGAGTGAGTGTGTGTGGTACTCACAGTAGGAAAGTCGCTGAGCATGTGGTATGCTCTGATGTAGAGTTCGTGCTGGAAGAGGAGGGGGAGGCTTGATCATTGTGCACGGTCAGCCACATTTTCAACACAGTTTGTCACTCACATGTTACTAAAAACCAATCTCTTCTTTTTGACTACAAAAAAAAAAATCATAGATAATTAAATGGGTCACGTGTTGATTGGACAAAGATGGTGAGTGTTTTGTACAAGAGAAGAAAGAATGTAGGGGAAAGTTCAACGGAGAAAAAAAAACGGGAGGCCGCACGAGGATTATGAGAGGGAAAAAAAGTGTTTCTTCCCTGATGGCGTCCCACATGGATAGAAAGAGAATAATACTTGACAAATGCATTGTAGCCACATATAATTAATCAAAGCAGACAACATCTACGGATTGCATGTTTAATAAACAAAAGTTTCGGAATTGAGTTTCTTTGTTGGATGAACTAAACAGAACACAAACCTTTTAATTTTATTATTTAGTTTATTTTTAGGAAAAAAAAAAAAACATACTATTGCCGTGGAAAAAAAATATATTAGGGCACCCCTGACAAATTCCATTATTTTCATTTATAAATCATTGGGTGTTTGGTTCAGCAACTTCATTTTTTTATATAAAAAAACTGATGGGATGAGTAACATTAGAGAAGTGAAACCAAGTTTATCTAACTAATGCAAGATGTGAAATATGCATTAAAAAATTACAGTTGCAAACATTTGGGCACCCTTGTTGATTTGACTACATTTAACTTAATAGCACTGGTGAATTGGATAGGAAGTTTCAAATGTATTTAAGGTGACCAATTAAATGTTGCTTCTCTTTGAATCTCCAGCAACGAGTGACAAAATGAGGGACCTTAAAACACCTCTCACATGACCTGAATAAAAAGACTGTTCAACATTACATGACAATTGGGCTGTTAGTTTCCACTGTGAGGAAAAAAATGAGAAATGGAAGATCACAAACACAATTCTTATTCAGGCCAGAAGAGGCATGCCATGAAAAATATCCGAGATGCGAAGGATGGTGGGAATGGTCAATGAGAGCCCCTAGACCACCACCAAAGAACTACAGCGTGATTATTCTGCAGATGGTGCAACTGTGCGTTGCAATTCCGCAAACTTCGCATCGTGAAGCTGTTTGGGAAAACGATGCGGAAAAAGCCTTTTAAAAGCACATTTGGACAATTTAGCTTCCTTTTAGAACAAGGTACTGCATATCGTTTAAACAAAAATTGAATTTTGCGGCGATAACAAGGAGTATTATGCATGATGACAAAAGAACACTGCGTTCCAAGAAAAATACTTGGTAAGAACACTCACCCTATTTTAGTATGACTAGTTTTGGCTTCGCAGTAGTTGTGAAGTAAAATGGGAGGTAAATACAAGTAATACTACATAAACCCCACAACAAGCCTCTTTGTCCTCAACAAATTCCACAACTCACTAACTGTATCACAGCGGTCAAGCAATGAAAATAAAAATGATAAATGAAGTTAAAAAAAGAACAAGCGGTAACAGTGAAGTGTGGTTGCTGGCTAACATACACATGTGGGAGTTGCCCAGCAACCCGAGCCAGCAACGTTGCCTTTCGTGGAACTGCTAAGTGAGTCAAAGTTCAGCCTCGCTGTGACCCACTTAAACATCTTAACCCATTCTCTGCCATTGATGATGATCGATATACAAAGGCAGCATGGGACTTAATACAGTGTTAGGTGTGTATGTGTGGACTTACCACTTGGAGGATGGTTGGGTTGCATCCAATGATGAAGGGCAGGCTCCGAAAGCCTTTGATGCGGTGAGCGATCCGCACAGGGAGCTCCTTATGCAGGTACTTGGCGCTGCTCTGGGACATTGGAACAAATGCTTAAATGGAACCGCTCGAACTGTGGGTGTTGACCAACTTACTTACCAGAATGTGATGTCCGTCCGGTGACTTGCCTGCGTACAGCAAAGTTGCTAAGGTGAGTCGCACTGAAGCCTAAAAGACATCAATCAACATTAGGGGTGGGAATCTCTTGGTACCCCATGATATGATCCAATTTGCGATTCAAAGCTTAAGATAACGATGATCTCACAATATGGCGATACAACGATTATCAATACATTGGTTAGGAAATCATTCTAGGATATTCAAGAAAATAACTAATAAACTGAAAAACAAGCTAATTTCATCTTCTGCTGTAAATTCATCACGAGTAGACGTCCAGTCCATTTTCGGTCACTTCCTGTTGATTTCGGAGCATTTTTGCGCCACTTCCTGTTGATTATAGAGCATTTTTGCGCCACTTCCTGTTGATTTTGGGTTACAGAACAGGAAGTGACTTGGGAATCTCCCAAATAAATACTCAGTGACTCAAACCCAACAGGAAGGGACCTGTAAATGTCCTAAAATGAACAGAAAGTGACCTGTAAATGCCCCGAAAATCTGAGTGACTGTTAATGCTCTAGTTTCAAATGAACGAAGGTTAATTCGCCCTTCCCAGTCTTAATCAAGCTATCAAGCTATTTGCTTCTTATTCCTCTTGTGATTTATCTGCATTGCTGATTTCAATTATTATTATTCGTAGTAGTAGTAGTATTTTTTATTTTTTATTCTATTAGTGATTAAATGCGATTTTTATGTATAATTTTATTTCCTGTTTCGATTGTATTTGTTTTCACATTCTATTGATTTTGTGATTTTTAAGATCTTCATGTGATGTAAAGCACTTTGAATTGCCTAGTGTTGATATAAATAAATTTGCCTTGCCTTAATTGATAGAGTTAACTGAGACATTACTACCGAGGAAGATTTTGGTAGCAACTGTTCCCTGTTTTTTCATTTATTAATGCATTGACACTTTGACATTTTTAAACCATATCTCGATTCTTGGCACTAGCATTTCGAGAACCTTTTGGGATGAAAAGTATCACGATATATCACAATTTCGATATTTTGTCACACCCCTAATCAACATCATATCATGATGGGTTGGATCTAAAAATTTAAAAAAAAATGTTTAAAATTATGAATTACCATATTAAGGTAATGACAGTGAGATGTGTCAGTAGATCTTTTTGAATTGGTCGTTTGATAAGTGTGGCCTCTCCTACCATAAATTTACATTGTGTCTTCTTTGTGTAATGAGTGTAGTGAGTTTAAAGGGTGTGCCATGGCTTTCAGGGCTACCCATGGAATTAATTATAAGATTAGAACAAATCTTATCTATTGTGCTTCTTTCTGAAGACACTACAGAGAAGAAAAACATGAGTGCTGTATACAAGGAGGCAGCTGCTGATTTATGCACATGTGGAACTTTTGGCAACTCCCCTTTTTTTCTCCAAATATTTTCTTTTTCTGGACTCACGTGTGTCCTCCGGCTGCTTTGGAACTGGGCGCAGATACTAAACAATTCCTGGAACTTGTTAGAAAATGTAAGATCTGGGACCAGCTAGAATTTCAAATTTTAATTTTGTGGATTAGGAAAATTTAATGTGAGGGCTTTAAATCTTATTGTGTTGTTTATTTTTATTTAGGACTTTAGGACTAGGCCTCATTTGCTACTCTGCCAGTTTGGGCATGATGCAAAGCATGAAGGAAATAGATTGTTAATATAATTTACACAAAAATGGTGATTCCAACTATGTTGACGTGATTTCAGCGATTTCAAATAGTCATCTTGACAAAATAGTGTTGCTGTGTCATTTCCAAATCTTTTTTCATTTACTCTTAGTCTTAACTTGTAACTTGGCAGTTCCAAGGTGAAATACAATCCTACTAAGCGATTTGGCAATATTGTATTAAGTGGGACAAAAGATGGCAAAGAAGAACTGCTCGTGGGAAGGAACAGCCCAAAAAAATCCTGCTGCCTTCAGGGCCCTCGAGCAAAATTTGGTCACACCGAATGACACCCGTGCACTTCATCCTGCAAGTGTCCAAATCATTCGACGAAACGCTTTGAATAGGACAAAATAGTCCATAAAACACGTTAAATGATCAAAGAGTCGATTAAATGATCAAAATACGGTTTCTGAAAAGTGGCAAACTTGGCGTGTTGTGTAAACGTTACCACCTGCCGCCTTACTTTCGTAATTATTATCAATGCGATTACTAACCGAAAGAGGTTATTATTGGGCCGGAAAATTAGTGGAAGATTATGAACATGTATGAATATTAAACTTGATTTTACTCCATGTATATATTAAAGCTTCGGGCCGCGAGGCGGAAAGGTTTAAATAAATGACCGTCAGTGAACGCGTCTGACTTCCAGCTAGCCATTAGCATCGCTGTCGTACTAAACGTTTCATCCTCACCTTCTCCGCGGAAACGTCAATGGCAGACTGGTTATAAAACGACGTCACGGTCTTGGAGCGCTCTCGAGCCAATTCGGAGAAGCCCTGCAGGGACGACGTGGACCTCAGTCGGCGGCCGCCCGCGTTCCACATCAACGTCGGTACTAGTGGTGCTGGTAGTAGTGGTGCCGTTGTGGTAGCCGGCGCGAGGAAGAGGCGGCTCAGCCTCGGCCTGGCCTGACTGGTGGCGCCGCTCAGCATCTCCGCGGCGAGAGAGGGGGTGGGAGAGTTCTACGCGGCCTGCTGTATGGCCATTAGAGGGTCGCGTCGGCCGCCGTGCACAAGGGCACGTCCGCTTTGTTACGGTACCGAGAGGGTACTTGTGGAAGCAAGGGCAAGTACTGGCCGCTAGTGTGGTTGAGAGGGGGCGGAGAGAAGGATTCACTAGGAGACAGTGGAGCCAATCAGAGGCCCAATCAGGACATTGGGGGCGGAGCTTAAGTCCACACGCAAACAAAAGTGAAGACGAGCCACTGGTAAACAACATTTAAGCATTTCACTAAGCAATAAAACATCAGATATTCTAATCTCTACAGACAAGAGTGCACTGCCAAAAAGGGGCGCAGAACTGTTTGCCTGGTCTTCTGGACCCCCACTGCCACATTTTCACTTGTGATTTGGTTCTGTGTGTTGTGGAACACAAAATACACTACTGCAAACAATAAAGTGGATTTTTCTCTCGAGCGATTGTAAATAATTGTTAGGCTACAGTAGGAGTGGGAACCTCTTGGTAACTCACGATACGATACGATTTGCGATACAAAGCTCACGATAACGATGATCTGACGATATGGTGATACAGCGATTATCGATACATTGGTCAGGAAATCATTCTTAGATATCCTACAAACAACTAAAAAACAGATACACATGCTTCTGCTGTGAATTGTTTATCACTAGTAGATGTCCAATCCATTTGAAGTGGGAGGGATGGCAGCGAATGAACATTCGCTGCCATCCCTCCCACTTCAAATGGATTGAACGTCTATGGCCGTCAGTGGCAGTCAATGCTAGACAATGAAGTAATTTTGGGCCATTTAAGGTCATCAACCTGTTGATTTTCAGTTACTTCCTGTTGATTTTGGAGTATTTTATGGGTCACTTACTGTTTGAGTTATAGAACAGAAGGTGACCTGGGAATCACCCAAATAAATAGGCAGTGACTCAAACTCAAACAGGAACTGACCTGGAAATGCCCTGAAAATCGGACAGAATGAACGTTCCCAGTCTAAACGGATTGGGCGTCCGCACCGTCAATGCAGCCTTAGAGTTAACAGACACACTGTTATGGTAGAAGATTTTGGTAGCAACTTGTTAGTTTCGTTTCGATATTTTGTCACACCCCTCGGCTACAGGATAATGAAATACACAATATTAACATATTTTTTCATAAATTTAGCAAGGCACTCGAAGTACTTGAGAGTCAAATGTACAACACTACTGCACTGCTTCTTCTTGTTATGTTGGCAAAAATTGTGTTATTTGTTTGCCATCTGCACACACACATACACAAAAAATACAAATAAGAATGAAACTTGTATTCATTCAACAGAAATGTTAACTATTGCGGATGCATTTTCCATATTTAGCTCTTTGCTATAGCTACAAAAAAAAATCATTGCAAAATGTTTGGGAAAAAAATCATTCAATAATGCACATGAAAATCTTAGACCATTTTGATAAAAAATGACAATTGAAGCAAACAAGAAATGTTGCCCATTTTTAAACATTTCATTGTCTTGGTGGAATGCCCTTCAGTGACTGTAAAAATAGTGACTAACTCACTACAACGGTGTACTGTACATCACAGTGACAAATCCTTGAGTAAAAATGCACAATGTGAAAGATTAAAATACAGTGTAAAGGGTCTTGTACTAAAATTATGAGTAAAAAAACATTTGTTACTTGTAGATGTCCCTTCCATCTGAACTGGGATTTCAAATTGATTGGACATCTATTGCTGTCAATGGCAGCCAGTAAGTTAATTGCTGAGGTGTTACGCATGTTTGCATACTGTAGTAGTGGCTTACATTACACATTAGATAACCACTGATCTCTTTTAAGATTTGGAAATTAATCCAAAGAACATTGGATTCTCATACGAGTGTCGAATCTCACAAAACATTTCAAGTAGTATTAATAGGTGGTATTCAATTGTTCAGGGCGTCCTCTTCCACACCATCACCATGTTCTTGTCGCTGAGGGCCACCAGGTACTGGAATTCGGGGTCTATGGCCACACTGTTGATGGATGGACCTTCCAGCGGGCCAAGGCCCTGCCGGACAGGGGCAGGCCACTGGAGCACCTAAGCGGAACGAGCGACGCATTAGCGATTGTGCGAAACCTCTGAGAACGTTTCTCTCGCTTCCCCTGTTCACCTCCGTGGGCTCAATGGGCTTTCCGGTCTGGAAATTGTCCGTCTGGAGTTTAGTGATGTGATACGTCCACAATTTGCCTTCGTTGTCACCACACACGATGTAAGATCGGCCTAGAGGCAGACAAACAAGTTGTTCTGCTGCAATATATTATTCATTACAACTCATTTATAAGTTCTCAAGTTAGTTGCTTTACATTATTACTGCCTCTGAATGGTAATACGTAAACATGTAATCCAACCTAGGGGGTAATGAATAACACACCTAGTTGAGGTTGCAGCATACAAGTGTTCTCAAACAGGAAAAAACTCACAGATATGCCCCCCACATTTGGGTCTAGTGGTAAATAGGAAGATGGGTGGTGGGCTTACCGGGACAGGTGCTGAGCGCCAAGTAAGGAATCTCCGTGTTTGCCCAGCGCAGCTCGGCCAGTACGGCTGCGCGCACATGCCCGTTCTTGTCACGCCGTTGCGATCGCGTTTGACTCCAGCTCCACAGATAGATGCAGCTGTACGAAAAGTTCTTGGAGGCTGACCACCACAACAACGACAATATTAGCTCATTGGCATTATCCATAATTGGTGGTCAAAATAATGCCTGCTCCTTTCTTTAAACTTATATGGGACAATTGACTATATTTGGTCATTTAAAAAAAAAAAAAATCATCAACACCTGGCGTCTACATAGTGTATGTGGACCTTGCTAAATAATAAATAAAATAGTATTAATTAGAAGTGTGCGAAATTTCCAATTCTTAGATTATTCGCAATTCGGCCGTGGAAGATTTGAGAACGATTCACAAACATCCAAATTCCGATTATTGAAATATGCCAAACAAAGTAACTTTTTATCTAAAATCCTCCTAAATTGGCAAAATCTAGACTTCAATCTATCTTTAAATGATGAAACAGTTTTAAAACTTTCACATGTCGAAACTAGACAGAAGGGAAATTATGGAATAACGGGAGTAATTTTAACAACTTTAACAGTTGATTCTCAACATTAAACTAATTGAATGTAGTTCAAAGCTGCTGAAACAGAATGGGGACTTGAGTATTTTATTTACTGTTTTGAAATGTTAACTTGATACTGAAATAGTAATTTATTTAAGCCTGAGAGGATTTTTGTACAATTTGTCTAACTAATGTACAAAACATTAAAAGCAGCTAATAGCGGGATCGTGCATCAATAATCGATTTACAATCGAATCGTAGCCACTGAATTGTAATCGAATCGTTAGGTGCCCCAAGATTCCCACCTCTAGTATTAATATTCTCTTTTTTTAATCCCTTTTTTGCTTTAAATAGGGGAAAAAAAAAAAAAAAAAAAAAAAAGCATTTTGAATCGATAAAGACAATAATTGTAGTGGTCTTTTTTATTTAAGCTCATTTTTAAACAGTAAAAGAAATTTAAATAAATAACAATATTTATTTTTTTTTAATTATAAAAATGTAAAAACCAAGTTGAAAAATTGTAAAAATAAAAATATTTAATATTAACTCATTCATTGCCATTGATAGATGCATAGATGCCCAATTCATTTAAACTAGGTTAACTGACTGTGAATACTCATATTTACAGTGGGGAGAACAAGTATTTGATACACAGTCAATAGGAAAACCCATTGGCAGTGTATCAAATACTTGTTCTCCCCACTGTATATGCCACTGACAGCGCTAATTAGACGTCCAATTCATCCAACCCTTCAAGTCAAAATGAATTGGATGTCCAGCGTCATCAATGAGGGCCATATAAAGGGTTTATCTGACATATTACGCATTGTAATAAAATGTTTCATTTTAGTTGGATTAATTTGGCCGTATTTTCACTTAGTTTTTTTCTCATTTATAAGTATTTCTTCATGATGCATTCATTTTAATAATTGGTTAGTTTATTCATTCTGAGGTACACCCCCCCCCCCAAAAAAAAGGTTTTTGTCCGAACAGAACTCCATAAATCACTTGAAGAGAGTTGCTTGAAAAAAAAAAAAAAACTAAATGTAGGGTTCACTGTTTTAGAAATCAAATGTGCTCCTTAAGCGCAAACATTTGTCCACTGCTGATCTGTCCCATGCAGTCATATTGATAAGAGTAGCTACTGATAAGCTTGACTAGCAAGTCAAGACAAGCAAGTCCGCTTAGTCGCTTACCCACGATATCATCAGTGAGGAACGCGAGACCGTCCACGGTGTGGTAGTTGAGATCTTTGTCTTCGTTCTTGTAAACAGGGAAGGTTACTTCTGCTTCGATAGACCTTTTGGAGAAAAAAAATTATGCTTATTTTTGCTGAACACTGCGAGAGTAAAACTTTAACACCGACCTCTTGGTACCGCCCTTGGGCGCAAGTTGCGTGTTGTACCAGTGTAGACCGTCCTCGCATGCTGCCAGGAGCTGTGCATCGGGCTTGGTGGGTGGCAGGCAGATGTGCAGCGGGGTAGAGCTGCTTTCCAGTGTTAATAGTTGCCTGGAGTCAACACATATGCCAGTCTTAAATGGTGAATGACATCAGTGTCAGTGAATAAGAGTGTAATTTTAAATATGTTCAACTCAGCACTTTTGAACCATATTAGGTGAAATATACTACTCGAAATAATGACTCACACAACTTTAAAGTTGTACGTGCTGTCAATTCCGCCGATGTCCCATAACACAATCTTGTTGTCGTAAGAGCCCGCTTCAAGAGAAAAGAGAACAGTGGCACTTTAACACTTTACAGGGCAAGTGACTATTTTTGGCAATTTAATGAACTGTTAATATCGTTAATTATTATAAAATAAAAACACATTTACAGTATACATTCATAAAATGTTCATAAAAACCAAATTAACTAGATAATGCAATTTCAGGAGAAATGCATGGGGATGCTTTGCTGGTCAGTAAACTCCTGCGGGTCACTTCACATTGATTTTGTTGCATTTTGTTAGTCACTTTTTGTTGATTTTTGGGCATGGGTTCACTTCCTGTTCATTTCGGGTACCTCTCTGTTGATTTTGAGTTCAATTCCACTTCATGTCGTGTTTATTTTGGGCATTTCTCGGTCCCTTCCTGTTGATTTTTGGGGCATTTGTATGAGGAATAAAGTGGTTATGGCCCCCAATAATGTTATAAAGTTAATCAATGTATTTAAATGAGCGCCCTATTAAGAGGTAATATAGTGGTCACGTAATATGATGCCCATGTAAGTGGGTACCAAATCTTTAACAATTTTTGGGTAGGCGTTTTTCTCTACAAACGACCAAAAATAGTCACTTGCCCGATCACGGGTTAAATATTTCACTTGTGAAACTGAGCTTGAACACAGTTTAAGTGATAGTGAGCACTTACTAAATAGGAAGTTGCCTTGGCGGTGGTTGAAGCGAAGGATGGACAAGGCCCTGCGGCTAACACGGAACTCGCCATACGCCACGTTGCACCGGGGGTGGATCAGCTTGACCAAGCCTCGCTTTCCGCCCGCCGCAAGAATGTTGCAAGGCTGCGCCGAAGCTCCCCCCCCTCGGGACATCAGGACCGTTGACCAGGCCAGTGAGAAAAATTCCTGTGGCCACAAATAAGACTTATTCATGTTTATTAACACCTTGATAGCTGAATTTAAATTGAACACATTGGCTGCCATTGACAGCGTATTTTTACTGCGAGGGGTGATGCCAATGGCAGCAAACAGACCTCTCCAGTGACTTTATACTTCTTCATCACCATGCCAGTCTCACAGTCGATAAGGCACAAAGAATCTCCACCGCATGTCGCAACTATGCGACTTCCTGCGCAACATAAGAATAAACATGAGAGATGTCGTGATTGCAACGAGTTGAGACAAGTTAGAAGCTTGTACAATTACCGGAGGAGTCCTGCTGAGGCTGGAAGGCACAGGCCCAAAGCTGAGTGGAGAAGTCTTCCGAGTTGTCCTGCTTGCTGTGACACTGCAGGACGTGAAGGGGCTGCAGACGCACTGGCTGCTCCACAGCCAACATTAATTCATTATAGGGCACTCATTGGCTGACCTGGCTATTCTATCCACATATGTGTACTAGGGGTGTCAAACGATTAAAATTTTTAATCGAGTTAATTACAGCTTAAAAATTAAATAATAGTAATTAATCGCAATTCAAACCATCTATAAAATATGCCAAAACTTTTATGTAAATTAATGTTGGAATGGAAAGATAAGACACAAGATGGATATATACATTCAACATACAGTGCCTTGCAAAAGTATTCGGCCCCCTTGAATCTTGCAACCTTTCGCCACATTTCAGGCTTCAAACATAAAGATATGAAATTAAATTTTTTTGTCAAGAATCAACAACAAGTGGGACACAATCGTGAAGTGGAACAACATTTATTGGATAATTTAAACTTTTTTAACAAATAAAAAACTGAAAAGTGGGGCGTGCAATATTATTCGGCCCCTTTACTTTCAGTGCAGCAAACTCAATCCAGAAGTTCAGTGAGGATCTCTGAATGATCCAATGTTGTCCTAAATGACCGATGATGATAAATAGAATCCACCTGTGTGTAATCAAGTCTCCGTTTAAATGCACCTGCTCTGTGATAGTCTCAGGGTTCTGTTTAAAGTGCAGAGAGCATTATGAAAACCAAGGAACACACCAGGCAGGTCCGAGATACTGTTGTGGAGAAGTTTAAAGCCGGATTTGGATACAAAAATATTTCCCAAGCTTTAAACATCTCAAGGAGCACTGTGCAAGCCATCATATTGAAATGGAAGGAGCATCAGACCACTGCAAATCTACCAAGACCCGGCTGTCCTTCCAAACTTTCTTCTCAAACAAGGAGAAAACTGATCAGAGATGCAGCCAAGAGGCCCATGATCACTCTGGATGAACTGCAGAGATCTACAGCTGAGGTGGGAGAGTCTGTCCATAGGACAACAATCAGTCGTACACTGCACAAATCTGGCCTTTATGGAAGAGTGGCAAGAAGAAAGCCATTTCTCAAAGATATCCATAAAAAGTCTCGTTTAAAGTTTGCCACAAGCCACCTGGGAGACACACCAAACATGTGGAAGAAGGTGCTCTGGTCAGATGAAACCAAAATTGAACTTTTTGGCCACAATGCAAAACAATATGTTTGGCGTAAAAGCAACACAGCTCATCACCCTGAACACACCATCCCCACTGTCAAACATGGTGGTGGCAGCATCATGGTTTGGGCCTGCTTTTCTTCAGCAGGGACAGGGAAGATGGTTAAAATTGACGGGAAGATGGATGCAGCCAAATACAGGAACATTCTGGGAGAAAACCTGTTGGTATCTGCACAAGACCTGAGACTGGGACGGAGATTTATCTTCCAACAGGACAATGATCCAAAACATAAAGCCAAATCTACAATGGAATGGTTCAAAGATAAACGTATCCAGGTGTTAGAATGGCCAAGTCAAAGTCCAGACCTGAATCCAATCGAGAATCTGTGGAAAGAGCTGAAGACTGCTGTTCACAAACACTCTCCATCCAACCTCACTGAGCTCGAGCTGTTTTGCAAGGAAGAATGGGCAAGAATGTCAGTCTCTCGATGTGCAAAACTGATAGAAACATACCCCAAGTGACTTGCAGCTGTAATTGGAGCAAAAGGTGGCGCTACAAAGTATTAACGCAAGGGGGCCGAATAATATTGCACGCCCCACTTTTCAGTTTTTTATTTGTTAAAAAAGTTTAAATTATCCAATTAATTTTGTTCCACTTCACGATTGTGTCCCACTTGTTGTTGATTCTTGACAAAAAATTTAAAAGTTTATATCTTTGTTTGAAGCCTGAAATGTGGCGAAAGGTTGCAAGGTTCAAGGGGGCCGAATACTTTTGCAAGGCACTGTAAGTACTATATTTGTTTACTATAACAATAAATCAACAAGATGGCATTACCATTATTAACATTCTGTTAAAGCGATGCATGGATAGAAAGACTTGTAGTTCTTAAAAGATAAATGTTAGTACAAGTTATAGAAATTTTATATTAAAACCCCTCTTAATGTTTTCATTTTAATAAAATTTTTAAAATTTTCAATCAAAAACTAAAACTAGTAGCCCGCCATTGTTGATGTCAATAATTACTTACACAATGCTCATGGGTGCTGAAGCCTATAAAATCAGTCGCACCCAAGCGCCAGCAGAGGGTGAAAAAACTCCGAAAAACACAACAAGTACACATTTCACTGTGCTGTCATTTTAACTCTTTCACTCCCAGCCATTTTCACCAGAGCAAGGCCCTTCGCTCCCGGCCGTTTTTTCTGGATTTTGACTGATTTTGCAAGGCCCACAGAAAATTCTGTTCTATTGCTATATAAACTTTGAACCCACCAAAAGAAAGATTGGACTCTCTTCTTTCAGCAGAAAAAAAAGTAAGTTCGTTTCTTTTTCCATTCTTTAGAAATCAGCATTAGAAAATAGCTTAGTTTGAGCAATTTTCCAATTTCTGATGAAAAAACGGAGAAAATGAGCTTTTTGTAAACGCATACATTTCAAACATAACTTTTACTTTAACAAAGCTATTTTTTGCATTAGTTACATCCCAAACATCTGAATAATGTTTTCCTTTTACAAAATACTATGAACAACCAGACAAATAGAGCTTTAGATAGAATAGTAACAATTTATTCACACACAACGACTGAGAGATGACGGTTTGTCGCCGAGATGACACCGTTGTCGCTACGTCAGCTGTGTAAACTTTTCCCTCATCGTTGTCTGTCTCACAAAGATGGATTATTTTGGCATTTCTGCGGGGTCTGCTAGGCGAGCAAATCCGATATGGTCCGATTGCTCCAAAAATATAGACATATCTGGTACCAATTCCAACACTGTGTATCAGATCGGGACATCAATATTAATACGTTTTTTTTAAATCACCAAAAAGAGTCACTTCCCCTATTAAAAGGTAAAGGAATTTCGATCTCTAAATCTTGGCAAAATGTAATTATAAAGGAGTGTTGGGTTCGAGTACCTGCGTCTTGTTGATGCTCTTTATCAAATCATCATTTGACTCATTCTTCGGTCCGCTCTTAACTCTATTGACTGGCGTTGTCAAACACCCGCTGACAGCCTCTTTCTTCGCAGGTACGCGTCTGGGCACCAAGGAACACTGACGCCTCGTGGCAGGAATCACGGCATCTTCAGGATCAGATCGCGACTTTTTACGAGGAATCAGCCGTACGTCGCTGTACGTCGACAGTGGAGTTTCCTTCCTTTTAATGGTGGTCGAGACCTCCTGCATGATAAACACAGCAACAGTGGCTGAGTCTGACAATTTTAGAGAAAACTTTTACAAGGGTGTCCTTGCTTGGAGTTAACTTCCTATGCCAAATACGATTGCAACACATAGTTGTATGGAAAAACCCTTCTAAATCCAATGAAAAACTAAGCAACTAAGTATTGCTATTAAATTGCATAATTAAATTTTTTTACACTGTAAGTCAATAATCTCTGGAGTTGTCCGATAATGACTTTTTAACCGATACCCGATATCCTGATATTGTCCAACTCCAAAAATCCGATAACGATATCAAACCGATACCGATATATGCGGTCGTGGACTTAACATATTATGGCTAATTGTATGAAAGGGGCCACATGATTGAACGCCTATCATCGTCAATAGCACTGAAACCGTTAATTAAAAAAAAAAAAAAAAATTTAACATTTATTTTGATCTTGGATGAGTGTTCTTTGCCTTACATTTACTTTGTTTGGCGAGACCTCCTTTGGTGCCGTCAACAAGCGCAGATACTCCCTGGCCATGGTATCAATCTAACAGACACAATGGAAAACACAGGAGGGAAAATGTCAAAATGGCGTCTAGTGCTGTCAGGGGCAGCCAATAAGTTAAATATTCTAATTTAGCAGACATAATGGGCTTTTCAAAGGAAACTAACTACAGTCAATTTTCCTTCACCATCAACAACTGCACCCTTCCTTTCTCAACACATTCCCGCAACCTAGGTATCATTTTCGACAATAAACGAAGATTCGACCAGCACATCAACCACATCACCAGAATTGCCTTCTTCCACGTCAAGAACATAGCTGTCTTCATCCCTCCCTCACCTTCTCTGCTGCTGAAACCTTCCTCCATGCGTTTATGACCTCCAGACTTGAATGCTGTAATAGCATTCTTTTTGGTTCTCCATCTTAACTCCTCAATAACCTACAATATTTCTAAAACTTTGCTGCATGCCTTCTCACCCGTACCCCTATAGGAATCACATTACCCTCGTCCTTCACAAACTGCACTGGCTTCCCATTTCACACAGGATACAGCATCGGTAAAAGTGCTCTATAAATAATATATATATATATATATATATATATATATATATATATATATATATATATATATATATATATATATATATTACAGCTGGGAATCTTTGGGCACCTAACGATTCGATTACGATTACGATTCAGAGGCTCCGATTCGATTATAAAACGATTATTGATGCACCCCCCTCCTTTTTTTTTTTTTTTTTTTTTTAAATTGTTTTGTACATTAGTTCCAAAATTGTTCAAAAATCCTCTCAGGCTAATCCAAACTACTATTTCAGTATCAAGTTAACATATAGCAGTAAACAAATATACAAAAATAACAGTAAATAAAAAACTCCAGTCCCCATTCTGTATCAGCAGCTTTAAACTACTTTCAATTAATTTAATGTTGTGAATCAACCGTTAAAGTTGTGAAAATTGCTCCTGTTATTCCATAATTTTTGTCTACTTTCAACATGTGAAAGTTTTAAAACTATTTTAAAGATAGATTCAAGTCAATATTTTACCGATTTAGGAGTATTTTAGATAAAAAGTTAATTAGGTTCGCTTGGAAGGTTCGCAACAACAGCCTTGCAGGGAAGTGTACTGCTTTAAGATGGCGGCCGTTGCTAACGCCCGCATATAGCTTTTTGTAGATGTGCTGCTAACGATACCAAATCTATCTTGCATCTAGTCCTATATAAATGATATCTACCGTAACATAATGTGGCTGTACTTTGTAGCAGCTTTTCGGCAGCAGTCAGGTATGTTGTTGTTTTTTTTATCTCGTGGCATGAGTTGAGCTAGAGCCGTGAGTTGAGCATTGGCATTACCCGAGGGGCCGGGTAATGAGAAGCATGATGTTTAGCTACTCTCGCTCCGTCCCTAATTGCGTACCGAAGACCGCACGGCGCGCTGAGTGTGTTGTACTTCTGCTTTACTTGGCATATTTCAATAATCGAATTTGGATGTTTGTGAATCGTTCTCGAATCTTCCACGGCCGAATCGCGAATAATCTAAGAATCGGAAATTTTGCACACCTCTAATATATATATATATATATATATATACTTAAATGTTTTTTTTTTAATTATTATTAAAATAAAACATAATTTTTTTCGGCTCAAGTGCAACTGCAAAGTGTCAATAAAGCATTGCCATATGCTTAGTAGCGCAAAACCGTTGTCGATATTATCCTATATAATTTTCACATGCTTTAATTGGCTTGGCCAACTCTAATAATCTCTTATACTGTATGTACAATATTTCATGATATCAAAGTCAGCTAAAAATAAAAAAAAGGTTCAAATCGATTGGACTTCTACTACTGACCGATTAATTTAAATTCACATCAGAAGTATGAAAAGGGCCACATGAGTGAATGCCTATTATCGTCAATGGCACTGAAACAGTTAACTAAAAAAAAAACAAAAAAAATTTGTTTTGATCTTGGATGAGTGTTCTTTGCCTTACACTTACTTCGTTTGATGAGTCCTCCTCTGTCAACGAGCGCAGATACTCCCTGGCCATGATCTCAACCTAACAGACACAATGGAAAACACAGCAGGGAAAACGTCAAAACGGATTGGACGTCTAGTGCTGTCAAGCCAATAAGTTAAATATTCTAACTTAGCAGACATAATTGACTTTTAAAGGAAATTAACTACAATGTGGCCGCTACAATGAGTTTGACAGCCCTGGAATAAGACATCACTCTAGTAGCTACATGCAGTAAAACAGCAAAATTTCCCAGTCATGTAATTGAGAAATTTAACAGCCATGCCATTTTCCTTACCTTCCATTTAGTGAAGTCGCTAACTGAATTTGGTCCATATTTCACTTGCTTCCGCACTGCATTAACAAAGTCCTCCTCCAGGACGGCCATTTTGTTTGATGTTACGGGAACCGGCAGGCTGTAGCTTTTCTCCCACAAGGCAACAATCTATGAGGCAGTTTGTCATCAGTCATCTTTGGCTGGAAGCACGCACAAGCGAATGAAACGCAGATTCCATACCCGCGTCCTGAGGTTTTCCGTGAACACGAAGCGTACGTGGTTGGCGGTGCTGGTGATGTCTTTACCATTGTAACTTCGCAAATTGGGCAGCAGCGTCATTAGCTTGTAATTGTCACTCACCTGTGTAAAAGTAGGTAAAAGGGTGAAATCAAGCACTTTTGTCTTATTAGATGCAAAACAGAATTCAGTTTTCCCCACCAACTTTTGTCACCTAAGTCAGCATTAGGGATGCAACGATACAGTTAAATCATGGTTCGGTATGTTTTTCGATACGAGGGACACGGTTTTCGATTCGATTTAATACATTTAATGTTTTGAAAGAAAAAAAAAAACATTTTTAAAAAAATGTTTTTTATTTTTCTAAAAAGCAAAAATAACAATGCCATCATATAAACATGCATTACAGTGCATAATATTTACATGCTTACTTCTTACTGATCTGAAGAAATTTTGTGTAAAAGTGCTGAAAACAATCTTTACTGTTTGTAAAGTGAGGCAGGGCACACTGTTGATTGCTATTACTCTCTTAGCAAATATGTTTACCACATGAGAAAAACATCCAATTTGTAATCCGAGTCCATCTGTGTTACATACTGGATAAACAATTTTTGCAGCATTAGCTATAGTCACTGGTATGGATTGAATTGGCCTGCTTAACTTCCATTCAGTCATGGCGATTTTTAATTCATCAATGTAGTATATGGACTACGCGTCCCATGATCACTCTGGGCTCACGCAGCCAATGGCATGGGACTTGGGGGGATCTAACGTGGCACATCTAGGTTGCTAATTGATGACATCTAGTGTGTGCGCGAGTGTTGTCAGGCATTAAAAAAAGTTAACAAACGCCAAAGAAGTCACGTCTGCTCAGTACTGCACAACACCAGCATTTGACAATCGACTTTCATAAACAGGACGAGTTTGAAGTACAGCGCTCTTAATTTGCCACTCATTGTTCATCATGTAACCATGAGTTAGCTCTCTGTGACCCACGGTCTTAACCTGTCTGTTGTCAATGCAAGGTTATTCGTAGCAGCCAAGTCGACAGCAAAATATAGGCGGACTTTGTTGTACGTATCCGTAAAGGCAGTCTTTGTTTAATATATACGAGTGGGGATAGCATATCAGCTCACCCAAAATACTGCCAAACAACGGATCTGTACGATATTAAAGCCGGCAAGCTGCCTCCTTAAGTTTCGGTCTTTCTTCACGAGCATTGATCCTCGTGCGCCACATAACGTTTCATTCAGTTTGGGGGAGGAGTGGAGTAGAGGCTACTCGTGGCAGAGTTTGTTTTGTCAAGGCAAAGCTGCACTCGACATTTTAGCGAGAGTGACGACAAAAATTCGGAAAATACATTTTGGGAGCTTTTCATTTGGATCAAATGTTTTTGCGTATTGAATTGAAGAGGGCCTATCAAACGGTTCAATATAAAACCGAGTATGTTTGCATCCTTAGTAAGCATTTTCATAAACATGTCCTTTTCCCCTTACAGTGATATAAAGGTTGTCCTCCATCATGACCTCCTCCAGGCTGCACAGGGATGCCATTGAGGTGACATCCTCCATCTGGTTGTCACTAAGGTCCAAGAAGCGCAACTTGGGCAGCTCCAAGTTTTTGGGGAATTCTTGCAATCGGTTCCCAGACAAATCGCAGCGCTCCAGGGACTGAAGACGGGAGAGGAGTTTGACAGGCAAGTCTGAACACTTCAACCCTAGTTTGGAAAGCCTGCAAAGGATTTCAAAGGTTAGCGTTTGTAGAAAAAAGCTGATAATGAAATGTTAAGTGCTTACTTTAATGTCTTGATGTCCTCGAGCCTCTTGGTTTTTGGAGAACCTTTCTCCAGTAGAAGCTTCTCTGTTATCTTCTCCGTCATTTCTCTGAAGAGAAGCATGGAAACCAATTAAAAGATGAAGTCAAACAAAGAAACTGATGGATGGGGGTGTGGTGAACGAGTCGTAACCGCACCCTTGTAATGGCTCATTCAATGAAAACAATAGAAAACTACGAATAGCCTATTAGGACAGATTGATATCAAATATTAGAGGGTTTTAAAAGCCAATGTTTAAGTCTGTTTTCCTTGTTTCCAATTAAAGAGCATACGACACCAGAAAAAAAGTCTTAAATGGCATTATTATGTGAATTAGAATCATATTTTGAGACGATTCGACCATATACAACAATTTAGCAAAGCGCAGATGACGAGAAATTAGTCTTTTAATCTGCCGGTTAGCCACGCCTACAATTATAGGGCTTTAGCGTCCCCAACAGGTGGATGACGTCAGCGGTAGACTAGGCTCATCCGTTTTACTATTCAGCCCATTGAGGGGGAATTGTTCAGAACGAGGAAAACGAGACGAAGAGAGCTGCAAAATGTCATTGTTTCAGTCTCTCTACTCCCAATATTTTTACAGGATATTCTTTTTATCCAAGTATTTTCCCCAAAAGCTATATAAATGGCTTGAGAAGGACCAGTCAGCCCGTCGAGGGGGAACTATTCACAATGAGGAAAACGAGACGAAGAGAGCGGCAAAATGTCATTGTTTCTGTCTCTTTACTTCAATATTTTTACAGGATATTCTTTTTACCCAAGTACTTTCCCCAATTGCTAAATAAATGGCATGGTCATGACAAATAACTTGTGCTAAATGGAATATAAAATAATAAAAATCCATTTATTCAAGACGACATGGCAAAATTACTCCATAATGGTCAAAACAGTCGACTTTACCTTTACTGTCACACCTGCCGAACGATATTTTATGACACCTAAATCGGACATATGTCATTTCCCTTCCCCGGCTTCGGAGAATGTAAACAGACCAGAAGGAGTGACAGCTAGCCGACATGCTAACCCGAACCGAGGGATGTTTCAAAGTCTTCGAAGTGGAAAATCACACATAACTAGCCTGGATTATTTGACATGACGACCCGGTTGTCGAGTTTCTTTGCGGATCGGCAAACCGCCCGGCGGAGAGCAATTTACAGTTCGTTCCCTGGAGGAGGGTGGCTGGAATTGTTGTGTAGCTAACGTGCTAACAGCTAACTGCTAATGAGCGTGAGGATAGCTTTTTACATGCCTATCAATGATCAAACGTAAGTAGTCCTTTATTTAAAGGAATTTTATAGTGTTTACTTTGTAATCACTGTATTCGTATTTGACATAATACAAAACAAGATGTTTACTCACTTCCTTGTAAGTCCAATGGTCCCACAGTAAATATCCACGGTGAATGGGAACCTTTTGAAACTCCAAAAAGGCGCATACGCCTCTCCCGCATACAGAATGATTTTTCTGCAGCCGTTTGGCTGGCGTGATGCAAAAAATAAAAGTATTAATCCGCAAAATCAGCTGAATCCTTCGTCCTCATACACAACAGTACACTGTAGCGTGAAGAGGACGTCTTCTACCGTACACGTCACAGCGCCCTCCTCCTCAATGCGAGACCGAAGCCGGAAGTCACTCATTTTCCTGGCGCGGGATTCAAAAAACTAAATAAATATAGCGATCGCTTCCACACACATCCAAGCGGTCCATATCATTCAGGAGCATAAAATACCGCGTGTATTATGAAATAAACATGCTTTTTCGTGTCACAAGCACTTTAACCCCGTAATGTTGACTATCTTGTTAACCGATGTACTGTACTGGGAGGAATATAAGCCTGATTCAGGGCTTGTAAAATTGAGCTGTTTTCTCTTGTTGTCATGTTAACCCCTTACTTTGGGATTTTCGAGTCCAACAGCGAGCTCTGTAGTGCTGCAAAACAATCACTTTACACACTTTGATAGCCCTAAAATATAACATGTGGAGACAAATGTTAAGAGAGAGGAAAAATATTGATTAATTTTTCTAAGACTAGCACCGTCCGCAGGTAAGCTGGTCACTTTCCGTGTAATGCATGTAAAATTCGCCTTTTTTTAAGTAGACAGAAGTTTTTCTAACTAAAAAAAAATTCATTGCTGGTTGAAAAATATGTGACAGAATGCATAAAAACTGTACTTACACAGACTTGCCTTTCTTGGTTTCCTTCACGACACACACCAGCACAACAAAAACTTTCCCGGGGTACTACGAATGACGTATTTCCGGTAGGCGCGGTTTAAGGGGCTGCCCCCCCCAAAAAAAAACTTTATTGCCCCACAAGTAAAAAAAGAACATTTTTTTTAACATGTCTTAAATATTACATAAAACGCGTCGTCGTTAACACGTGAAACGTGTTGCTTAAACACGCTATAATTATTTTGTTACATTTACGTTCAGTCTTGACCACCCGCTAGATGGCAGAATTTATCTTTCTTTGAAGCGACGCGCCCTCTAACATTTAATAGAAGAAGATGCAGTGAAAATGACGGTTCAGGATAGTGGTGCTGCTTCTTGTGCTTGCAAAGGTATTAGGCACTGCCTTCTGTGTGAGAAGTTCAAACAAAGTAATTTGTCCGGGGAGAAGGTAAACTTAATCTTGTTGTGAGTTGTTGACTAGTTTTGACGTCTTAAACATTAGTCATAGATTGCAACCTACCGGTAGTCTGGCGGAACAAGTGGATGGCTACTTGTTATTACCGATAAATACGAAAATGTACAATAACGAACATTAGAACTGAATTGGACGTCCATCGCCGTCAGTGGCGCTGAAAGAGAAGCTGGTGCCAATCTTATCAGTTTAAATGAATTAGACGCCTATCGTTGTCAATGGCACGAAATGAGTAAATAATAAATAATTTCTTATTTATTTTTTTACATTTTAAACCTGAATTTGTTTATGTACATATTATTTTTTAAATTAATGTTATTATTACATTTTTTTTTAAATTAAATACAAAAACAAGGGGGGAGGGGCTTATAATTCTCTTATCTACCCGCGTAAAGAACAAAAAAGCAATTTAAAAATGTTATTAATGCTATTATAGAGTCTACCCACGTACCACGTGTTCGCGTAGGGTTCCGCCCACTTGTCCGTCAAAACATAGTGTTAACCTATTACGGCTACGTACATTTCTCCTATTTACGGCGTGTTTTTCTGCTCCTTAACATTAATAATCAAAATGGTGAAGGCGTGTGTGGCTGTTGGTTGCACTAACAGAGAAGATGGAAGGAGAGACTTGAAATTTTACCGTATTCCGAGGGATCCAAATAGAAGAGCGAAATGGACGGCTGCAATTCGACGTGAAAATTGGACACCAAAAAATCACCACAGACTATGTAGTAGTCATTTTATATCCGGTAAGATGCATTTAATATATATTTAGAGGGTTTTGGCCTGACAACCACAATTAAGATCATTGCTAGGCTAATCGCCGACAACATACGACGTAGTACGACATAGTTTCAAATTCAAGATGTTTGTGACTTCCCTATCTTCCACCATCGTTATTTTTTGAATAATATTTAGCTGGTACCAAGTAAAAGAAACTGGCCTCGTCTACGGGGCTGACAAATAACCACAATTAAGATCATTGCTAGGCTAATCGCCGACAACATACGACGTAGTACGACATAGTTTCAAATTCAAGATGTTTGTGACTTCCCTTTCTTCCACCATCGATATTTTTTGAATAATATTTAGCTGGTACCAAGTGAGGGAAACTGGCCTCGTCTACGGGGCTGACAAATAACCACAATTAAGATCATTGCTAGGCTAATCGCCGACAACATACACGTATGTATGTAGTGCGTGCTATCGCTAAACCATATAAACATTAAAAGCCTTAACTCCATTGACAAACGACATGAAATACATTAGACTTGACAGTGGATGTTAGCAATAACAAAAGAATTCGAATTGAAAATTTCGTAACTCACCTTTCCAAGCACAAGATAGATTCCTGCCAAACGAGGACCTGTTTCACCCAACCAGCAACGAAGTATTTATAAGCGTCCAAGCTCTTGAAGTTTTTCGTGAGAATAGGCTGATTTTGTGTGGACAAGATCATTTTAAATATCAGCGTAGGAGATGTCAGGCAGACAGGGCGAAGACAGTGGGTCGAAAAACATCGATTTGGGCATCAAATATGGATCTGGCGACTGTATAGAACGAAGCTTTTCCTCATAACGCCTTTTATGCAACAGATCCAGTGAGTTTGCGGCATCAGAAAGCACCGGGTCTTCCATGAAATGCATTTTAAATTGCGCCATCAATTGAAATCAATGCAAATACAGAGTCAAAATGACGGACAAGTGGGCGGAACCCTACAGTGAACACGTGGTGCGTGGGTAGACTCTATAGCTATTATTAATCATCTTTAGAGTTTTATTGGGGGTCATAACCAGAGTGTATTTCTGTTTTTATTAATTTTAATTTTGTTTTAATTAACATTTTTATTATTTGTATTCATACATTAAATGTATGCAGAATATATGTAATTTTTCCATATTCTTCCATGTCGATGTAGATTGTGCATCATTTCGCCTACGACCCCAAGAGAAAAATTGCCTTTTGCAAAGATGGTGAGCCGGTGTCGTTCTCCTTCCCTGGAGTGTTCCTGTGGGAAGACTTTTTGTCTGAGGAGGAGGAGAAGGAACTCATAAGCAGCATGGACCAGGACGTCTGGAACCTGTCCCAGTCAGGTCGAAAGAAACAGGTACAGATGATGATGATGTCAAACACCACATATAATACAGTTGTGGATTGAGTAACAACTGACCCAATTTAGAGGTATACAAGAAATCACACATTGTGTCTTTGAAACAACCACGGGACTGTTTAATTGCAGGACTTCGGGCCAAAAGTGAACTTCAAGAAAAGGAAAGTGCGTCTTGCAGGTTTCAGCGGACTTCCTGCTTTGAGTAAAAAACTAGTGCTGCGAATGCAACAAGTAGAAAGTCTGGCAAGCTTCCAGCCTGTGGAGCAATGCAATCTTGACTACAATCCTCAACGAGGCTCCGCCATTGACCCTCACTTGGATGACTCCTGGCTGTGGGGGGAGCGCCTCGTAACCGTCAACATGCTGTCTGCCACCACGCTCAACATGTCACTTGAGCGGGGTCTCCCCCAGCTCGGACTCTCGGGGGAAGTGAACGTCGCTGTGCCGCTGCCGCGCAGGTCTTTAGTGGTATTGTACGGGGAGGCGCGGCATCGGTGGAAACATGGCATTCTCCGGAAGGACATTCAGGAGCGTAGAGTTTGTACCACGTACAGGGAACTGTCAGCAGAGTTCCTCCCCGGTGGACAGAGAGCTGAGCTGGGAGCTCAGCTACTAAATATTGCCGGGAGCTTCAATGGAACCCCTATTTAGACCCTCCAGATCATTTTGTGTGTCCCTGCTTTGTACAAACATTTGCTTTTTAACTAAACAATTGATGTCTTTTTTTTGACAAAGTAACCCAAAAAATAGAGTTTGGCTAATTAAACTCAATTTGTAAATCTCCATTCAAACAATTGAGTTCGTAGTTGAGTTTGAGTGCCATTAACAATAATAGGTGTTCAAACATGTGACTTTTATCATTCTGAACTGGGAGGGTTGGCAGCGAATTCATTCATTTGCCTTCCCTCCAAGTTCAAATGGATTGGATGTCTATCCCTGTCAATGGTAGCCACTGAGGTAAGAATTTGCTCACCTTTTTTTTTTTTTTTTTTTTAAATCTCAAAATGTCATAATTCCATTAAGTAATTGTATTTTAAACATTTGTCTGCAATAAATACAAAACCAATGAAGGTTAGGTTAACTGAGCGTACCTTGACCATTGGTGAACAGCGAGGTCGCTCTCGTGTTACACGAATAAATAGTTGCAAACTTGCAATTAAAAATGATACAATATACTGTACAATATCTGGTGATGGCGAAAGCAATATCCTGTGATTCATACAAAAAATGGACACATGATGGCAGTAAAGGCAAAGAGGAACGTTTTCTCTGTCGTTTTAATTTATATAATTCATCAGTTTTTTTTTTTTAAGACAAAGCCAATGCTAAAATACAAAACACACTAGTACTTCGTTGTGTTTTGCCACAGCCTCATAAATTACATCTTACTCCAAACCCTGTGTCTTTCGTTACGTGTTCCTCTTGTAACTACATTTCCCACAATGCTCGTGTGCCAAAACACCCGGAAGTTGGTCGTTTATTGACAACATGGCTGATCTGACTGTGGATTTGGAGAAAATTGGAATCTGACAGCGTTCACTGGGTGTACACTCACAAACCAGTTAAATGTGTGGAGTGTGGAGTACGGATAAATGTGAATGAAGGGACCTGTCAACCCGCGGGAGGGTGTCAGTGAGCTGAGGAAACCTGAGTAGACCCGTCATGTCGTTTTTCAAGCGAAAAGGTGAGGAAGCTCCCTCTCAGCTGCAACGTCAACTGTAGCTAGCTGCCAGCAATAAAACAGCGTTAGAAAAACAGAATCTTACAGACTTGTATCTTACATGACGTCACTTGAGCTATTACACTATATTTTGTCGACCCAGTCTCATGGATCGACGGATGCCTGCACTGCGGTCTACGTAGTAACGTTAATATGGGTTGCTTATCAATAGCCTCTCCTTCATTCATTTACTGACTTCCTGAAGCTACTACTGTAAAGGGCGACTAGGAAATTAAATAGAACAATTACGTGATAGTTCCACTCGGTAAACTTATTAACTGATTAATTGACGGCGATAGACGTCCAATCCGGTCAAACAGCCCCCTTTTCAAATGCATTGGACGTCTGATAGTTAAAAACTAAGTTCAATTCGCAACAGAAGGATGAAAAGAGCCACATAATTGGACATATATCATCCTCAATGGCACTGAAAAAGTTCATTTGAACTGCTGCTGACGACGATAAACGTCCAATCCATTTTGATTGATAGTACTGGCAGTGATCACTAATTCGACAACAAGAAGTTCTCAATTATACACATATCTTGGTTATCACTTCAAGCATTTTGGTAGATAGCCTCAAAGGAGGCGTAAAATGTGAGCCATTGACATCCCAAAATATTACCGAGCTTGTGTTTACTTAGGAAATCATGCTACAATGGTGAGAGGAAATTTATGATTTCCCCATAGGCTGAATGCGGGGATTTGAAACAGCTGACTCGGCAGGTCTACCATAGGAAGGAAATGTGAAGACATTTCTGTTGCACAGTGGCTATAGTAGTTTTTTTTTAAAGGAAGGTGAGGGTTTTCTCAGGGTCATTATTCCTATGTACAAGGAGAATGTTAATATCAGAGGTGGGTAGAGTAACCAAAATTTTTACAGAAGTAAGAGTAGCATTATTTCAAAATAATTTTACTCAAGTAAAAGTAAAAGTTGTCGTTCGAAAAATATACTCAAGTACAAGTAAAAAAAGTATCCCGTGAAAAGACTTCTCAAGTAATACATAACATTGTGAGTAACTGCTTATTTTTATTTGATTTTCTTTTTTTAAACAGTAGTACTTTTTTTTCTCTCAGCATAAACTTATCAATATGAACTGTTGTTATAATGATACTGGACAGTAACCCATTACATAGCCACATTAAGCCACAGAAAAAAAAAAAAAAAAAACAACAACCTTGAATTCCGTCAAGAGATGGAAAAAAAAAAGACAGAAATGAAGCATTATTCGTCCAAAGATGCCATCTAGTTGAGAAAATAGTGCCTGGTTTAAATAGCAAGTCTTTATACAGTCTTTCAGGGTGCGGACAATTAAAAAAAAAAAGTAAGGCATTTGCCAAGGCCCACAGACTGTCAAAAAGATGGACGCTGGAAAGTTGGCAAAAGGTGGATTTTTCAGATGAATCTTCCATTAAATGACATCACAGACGCCGCACATATTGCAGGAGACCTACTGGAGCCCGCATGGATCTGAGATTCACTCTGAAAACAGTGAAGTTTGGTGGTGGCAAAATCATGGTGTGGGGTTACATCCAGTAATGGGGTTTGTGAGAGATCTTCAGGGTGGAAGGCAACATAAATAGTCTGAAATATCGACAAATCTTAACTGCCTCTTACATTCCTAACCATAAAAAGGGACAAATTCTGCAGCAGGATGGTGCTCCATCGCATACTTCAATCTCTACCTCAAAGTTCCTCAAGGCAAAGAAGATCAAGATCCTCCAGGACTGGCCTGCCCAGTCACCAGACATGAACATCATTGAGCATGTCTGGGGTAGGATGAAAGAGGAAGCATGGAAGACGAAACCCAAGAATGTTGTTGAACTTGGGAGGCATGCAAGACTGCTTTCTTTGATGTTCCTGATGACTTCATCAATAAGTTGTATGACTCCTTGCCGAACCCCATGGATGCAGTCCTTCATGCCCATGGAAGTGATACAAAATATTAAATGTGGATCTCACAGCACCACTACTTAATCCGCTTATGTTATGTTATATTTTTGTATTTCAAGTACATTTTTTGTTCAATTTTCACACCACTTTCTGTAGGCGACAAAACTTTTGTCTTGCCAAAATTTGACCTTTGTCTTCAAGGTGGAAAAGCGCTATATAAGTATAACACCATTTACCATTAAATGATAAATCTTTTTTCAGTGAAACAAATATATTTTTGTACAGTCAACATTATTTGGGAGGGTGTTAGCTTTCTTATGAGCCATTTCTGAAACCAATTGAAAAATTAGAAGTCAGGTTACTAGCTATTGTTTCTACAAAATGGCTAAGCGACAAGACTTGTCAGGGACTTATAGTTACTATTATGAAATTAAACTGATTATATTGCAGTTTTTCTGTGGTCAATCGGTGCCAAATAAAAACTGAGACAGGTTTAAATCTGCGCTTTAATGGAGTAAGAGTAGCATTTTTTCTTCACAAATCTAGTCGAGTAAAAGTACAAAGTATGGCTCAGTCGAACTACTCTTAGAAGTACATTAAAAGTTACTGAAGTAAGTGTAACGGAGTACATGTAACACGTTACTACCCACCTCTGGTTAATATGTTTTGGAAAATTCATTGGTCACAAAAAATAGATAAACACCTAAAAATAATACTAACACTTTTGTCACAAATCCCAAACATGCTGTCAGTCCCCATAATGAGCATGTTCTGGATGATCACCTCAGGGTTTTAGTGCTTTTCAGTTTGAAACTCGGCTCCTCTTTTTCCACTTCATTTAAAGACATGTAGTCACTGTGATGAGCGGTTGCCACCATGCCTGGCTCTGTGCACACCTCTCAGCGTTGACGTGTGAGAGGCCAGTAGAGTGAACAGGACTGAGAGGTCTTTCACGTTCAAGTACGGCTTCTCTGTTTTTGTTGCACCACACTAAGTGGTTTGCTTGCATTCCTTAGCCTATTTTCCTTTCCCGTTGGAATTGGGTGACTTGGGTTAAGTTATCTGTTTAGTGTTCTTTTTAATGATATCAAGACTACAGTGAACTGCCCTACTTTGCTGATGTGAATAAAAACGCTCCTCCTGTTACACCATTGTTTAACTCTTTCTCCCTGCAGCCAAAAGTAAAGAACCTCAGAGAGCGATTGACACAAAAGTCAACAGAGGTGAGTTTATTATTTCCTCAGTGAGCATTAACAACTCAACTGTTTATTTCTTAACCTATCCTGTTCGGCTTCATGGACACAGAGAATGGGAATCTGAGTGTCTTTGTATGCCACATGGTAGTTTGGTGTGCTCCTTTTAGGTGGCAACTCAAGTGTTTAGAAGCAATGTGTGAATGGAATTGATATCTAGATCAATCAATGTCAGCCAACGAGTTAATGGATTTATAGTCTTTGCTAGTTGTGTATGCTGGTTTCATGTTAATGCTACTTTTTATGTTATTTAGTTACCCTACCTTTCTGTCTTTACTTTTCTTCTATTAAATTCCAATTCAAAGATGGAGTCAGCCCTCACTCTCCATCATTGCCACTGAAGAACAACCATGCCATACAAGAAGCTGCGGGGCCCAGTCATGTGGCCATCAATGCCATCTCTGCCAACATGGACTCCTTCGCCCATGGTCGCACGGCCATCCTCAAGAAACAGCCCAGTCACATGGAAGCTGCGCACTTCGGAGACCTCGGTATGCACGCTAAATTATCAATTGAAGTGCTAATGGGATTTTAACCTGTGGGTTAATCTAACTCGTAAGTTTGTAGGAGTATTTTCTGTGTTTTTGATGCGACGATGTTTCTGCAATAATTCATTAATTCCTCTTCCAAGCTGCTTATCCCTACAAGGGACGTGGGGGTGCTGGAGCCTGTCCCAGCCAACTATGGGCATTAGGCAGGGTACACCCTAAATCAGTTGCCAGCCAATCGCATGCCAAAAGGAGACGACATCCAGTCACACGCACATGACACCTAGCGGCAATTTGAAGTGTTCAATCAGCCTACTATGCATGTTTTTGAGGTGTGGGAGGAACCCGAGGACCCGAATAAAACTTTGCAGGCACGGGGTGAAACTCCACATTGAAAGGCTGGAGCAGGGATTTAATCCTTGATCTCAGAATTGTGATTAGGCCGTGTTAACCACTCGGTCACCGTGCCACATGTCTGCAATAATCACTTTGAAAATTTGCAGCCTTGAATCTGCTTTGTAGTCCTCAGGCACATTCTTGTGAGTTCATCGCTTAAGAATGCAAGACACAATTTGTGCAGTCTCTATTCATTCACAAAATGGTAAAGTTATGTGCTATTCTGTCATCTTTACTGATTTACATGCTGACAAAACATTTCTTGTTACGGTTTTCGCTCTCATTATAACTCTTTCAGTACCATATACAGTACCCTCCATAATTATTGGCACCCCTGGCTAAGATGTGTTTTTTAGCTTCTAATAATTATTTGTATTCAAATAATATGGGACCTTAATGGAAAAAAAGAGAAAAATCCAACCTTCAATACAAGTGCATTTATTCAGTGGGGAAAATCCCACATAAAGAAATAATTATTTGACATCAAATAATGTGTGTCACAATTATTAGCACCCCTTGTGTTAATACTTTGTACAACCCCCTTTTGCCAACAAAACAAGGTCTGGGGACTGAGATGGCCATGGGAGGAGCTTGATTTTGTGTCTGGTGAACCATTTCTGTGTAGATTTGGCCATATATTTAGGGTCATTGTCTTGCTGAAAGACCCAGTGACGACCGATCTTCAGCTTTCGGGCAGCTTTCGGTCACTGATGCTGTGGGGCTGTTTCGCTTCCAAAGCCCCTGGGAACCTTGTTAGGGTGCATGGCATCATGAATGCTTTCAAATACCAGGACATTTTAAATCAAAATCTGTTGCCCTCTGCCCGAAAGCTGTAGATGGGTCGTCATTGGGTCTTTCAGCGAAACATTGACCCTAAACATATGGCCAAATCTACACAGAAATGGTTCACCAGACACAAAATCAAGCTCCTCCCATGGCCATCTCAGTTCCCAGACCTTGTTTTGTTGGCAAAAGAGGGTTATACAAAGTTTTAACACCAGGGGTGCTAATAATTGTGACACACATTATTTGACGGCAAATAAATATTTCTTTATGTGGGATTTTTTTCCCCACTGAATAAATGCACTTGTATTGAAGGTAGGATTTTTCTTTTTTTCCAGTAAGGTCCCATATTATTTGAATTAAAAAAAAAATAGAAGCTAAAAAACACATCTTAACCAGGGGTGCCAATAATTATGGAGGGCACTGTTTAATGATAAACGTCCAATCATGTGGCTCTTTTCGTCTATCTGCTGAATATAAATTAGTTTGTCACTAGTTGATGTGCAACTCTTTGTAACCGAAGGAAGAAAAAAAACATTTTCACATATAAGCCGCATTGGACTATACGCCACAGGCATCCACACTATATTATGAGCTATCATCAGGCTGTAAAAATCCATAAATAAGATCCACTGGAATATAAAGCGCAGTGTTCAAGGTCAGGAGAAAAAGTAGCAGCTTATAGCCCAAAAATTAGAAATGACAAATTCAGCTGAAATAAAAAAGACTAATGCAGGAAATGCATGCTTATTTATAATTCCCTTTCAACTCCCCCCAATGTAGGAAGCTGAAATGTGCTGCTAAGTAGATTAGTTCCTTTTCTAATCACTGCCTAAATACAAATCGTGGCGTCAATACCTGTATGAAATGTAGGGTGTAATAACTTGGGCGCAATAATAGTCTCCTGACTATCCTCTTCTATTCGCCTCCAATCAGTAACGTGCAACAATCAGAGCTAAAAGTCGTTTGTAATTGTTTTAGACAAAATAACTTTTTGGAAAAGATTATCGAAAAGTTCTTTCCTCACATCATTACAAAGTATTTTAGTAATTTGATTAGTATTTATTTTGGTTTTCCTTAGTCATATCTTGACTTTTGAACTTACGAATGAATTTGAATTTATATAATACTGTAATGTAACAGCACCCTTTCCATTGTATTTAAATGTATTGAGATGCCTTCCACTTATTTATGTTTTGTTTTTGTTTTTTTTAAATCATTTTTTTTGTGTGCATGGCAGGTCATTCCAGCGTGAACTATCAGCCACAAGAGACCCGCTCCCGGCTCTCCAAAACAGTGGACCAAGTGCTTCGGGACAATGTGGCGATCCCACATTACATGCGTTTTATGGAGCGTCAGAGTGCCGACCACCTGATTCGCTTCTGGCTGGAGGCCGAAAATTTCCGATCCACTAGCTGGTCACGGATCCGAGCGCACAGCCTCAACTCTGTCAAACACAGCTCCTTGGCTGAACCTGTCACAGGCTCCATTGATGGCTCCGAGGTCCGGGAGCTCCCCCTACACAATTCGCTCGCCCTGGATTGGAACAGTACAGGAGTTGTAGCACAGCATGTGCAATTGGACACCTTGAACACAGAAGCGGGCCTGAGACCCGGCACGCCTCTGGCCGAAACACCTAGCCGGCAGACCTCGTCCAGGACGGGGACACCTTCTAAAGCGCAGCCAAACAACACCATGAGAGAACTCTCTGAAAACCTCATGAAAAGTAAGACAGTTTAGCTCCTAATTGTAGAATAGATTCAATATAACAAAATCATCCACCAATGAAGTTTTAGAAAGCTGGTTAGAGATTTTGTACTCTACGGCTGCCAATGACTGCGACAAACATCCAATAAACTTGGCGAGGGCGAGCGAACCCTCCCAGTAAAAAAAGATATGACATTTATCGCGTCAATGGATGTTTTAATATAACATTTACTAATTACCACCACATGTGAAGTCAATGCACATGATCTACATTTGCGCATGGGCATAGGCTTGCATAGGGACGGTAGAGACAGAACACTACCAACTTTTCCCCAACACACCCACACGCACACCCCCACAGCCCTGACAGAAATGCATGCCGGCAACAGCAGCAGCAGCAGCCACTGTAAGTAATGTAAAAAGACGTCAAAGTTATGGAGTTGGGGAACACACCACTAATTTTGCAACTGAAAATCCGACCTGCATCAGCGTTGGCATAAAACTCAAACATTAAAACATTAAACTGTGAATTTGTTAACCTGCAAAATTTAAAAAGGAAGCAGCTTAGAGAGAAGTGTCCTCCTGTAAGTTTTTTCTACTGTTAGCATTAATTAAACTGTGAGAAATGTAGTGAACCGAGGTTCACCCACTTCTCCTCAAACTTCATTTTCATTTTAATTATGTGGTCTTAGTGCAGCCCAAAGGAGCTTTCATTTTTGGTTGAGTTTTGCTGCGTTTGTGGACAAAAGTAGTAGTGTTTTACCGGAAGGAAGGCTCCATTTTTATCAGTCATATTTAATTTATTTATTTAGAAAGACAATGTTGAGTGGTTTTAAGACAAATGTTTATTTTTTGCATTCCTGAATAGTTAAAAGATTATTAACACATTTGTATTTATTGTGAATGTTAATGTAATTTGAGTTATGTTCAAATATTGCTATTTAAATTTGCTAATAAAATCCCGAAATTTATTCTGGAAGTTTTCAAAATGTTTTTGTAGTTTTTGAAAACAAAAGTTTGAAATGAATGGTGTATCACCTGAACCAATATGTATGAAAGTTAGTCAATACTCATACAGTACAATTTATTTTGCATTGATCATTAAGCCTATCAATTAATTAGGTTCATATTCCTCAGAAATGTAGCCCTGACGCCCATTCATCTAATTGGTTTGTGCTTATTAATGTGCAAAAAGTGTACATGCAGGTTACACAGTTATATTGTCCCTACCAATGTTGAGGCCCAACCTTCGTTCTTGCTTTCGCGGGTCATTCAAAATAATGTGGCATGCCGAATCAGATCAAATATTTGTCTTAGCGCTCCCAGCTAGATAGTAGTAGTAGCTAGTTAGTTAATTTATGGCCATTTTAATCTTAAGGTGTCTTGTTTTAGGTCTCGAAAAAGATGCAGTTACCATCTTTACCAAATACGTCTCTCCGGATGCCATGAGGCCCATTCCCATCACGGAACAGATCCGAAATGATATAGTTGGTAAGATAGACACATAAGATAGCCTATTTAAGGATTCTTTGTTTTTTATATGTACTGAGTAGTAAAGATAGCTTTTTACTCCGTTCCTGTCCTTTTGTGATTAGCTAAGATTTGTGGAGAAGATGGCATGGTGGACCCAAATTGCTTTGTCATCGCACAGTCAGTCATCTTCACCATCTTAGAGCAACAGTAAGATTCTGCTGGAGTTAATAGTCACACAGCCTCGGTTATCGTTTGGCATATGATTCTAGATTAAACTGTTACTTAAATGTATTCCTAGGTACTTCATCGAATTCCTGCGGAGTCATCATTTCTGTAAATACCAGATTGAAGTTTTGACGAGTGGCTCGGTGTTCCTGGCTGACATCTTGTTCTGTGAGTCGGCTCTGTTTTACTTCTCGGAGGTGAGTCGGCCCAAACATGACCAAAACATGCCTAGCTATAAAATAGAACAATACACAATTGTTTCTAAGATACTTTTACATACTCCCAAAATCTCTGTGTACTCAGCACACTTGGAATTTCTTGTTTTACTGATTCATCTTTATAAAAACAACTGCTCTTGCACAGTGCATTTCATCACTTCCTGGTCTGGTTGTATTTTTTTTTTTTTTTTTTTTTACAAAGCAAACCAAACTGACAAACTGCTGGTGAGTCCAGTGGTGACATAATAAATGCTGTATTTAAACCACGTCTGCAGCATGTGTAGAGACATTTTATTATTATGAAATTACATTACTTATTATGAGCATACTTTTTAGGAGAACTGTGCATAACTGTATTTGGAAGTATGCTTGGATCTTTAACTCTGGCTGCCATTGACTGCAATAGATGGTCAATTTATTTTTACCAATAGATTTTGCATTCTCTTTGACCTGGGCTGGCAGTGAATGAGTTAAATGATACAAAGGTCAGCGCTGCATATACAAACATTCATTGTTAGTTATGAAACAAGGGTGTTCTAAAGGAAACCAAGCATAGCTTCAACAATATATTCTGTTTTTCCCCTTTAACTTTGAAGTACATGGAAAAGGAAGAGGCCATGAATGTACTGCAGTTCTGGCTAGCGGCTGACAACTTTCAAAACCAGCTGGCAGCCAAGAAGGGCCAGTATGATGGCCAGGAAGCCCAAAATGACGCCATGATCCTTTACGACAAGTAGGTGTAGCGCTAAATGCGCAATGATATTATAGAAACATATGTTTGCTAAAATTTGAGTTGTATTTTTAGATTATCCATGGGAATTACCAGCCATCTTAAGCAGGGTATCCGCAGGGTCTAAAAAGTAAAAAATCCAGTAATTTAATTTTAAGGCCTTAAAATGTCTAAAATTCTCCTAAATGGTATTAAATACAATTTGGAAAGGTCTTAAAAATCTATTGATCAATTTTTGAGGACGCTATAACATAACTACATAATGGAACTACCTGTGCTGACTGGTCAAACACAAGCAGGTTTTGCTGTGCGCACGCAGTTGTTGTGTTGACAGCTTTGTTAGCATAGTCATAGCGGAGAAAACCTAACCGATTTGCAGTAGTTTTAGGGGTGTAACGATACACAAAAATCTCAGTTCGGTACGTACCTCGGTTTTAAGGTCACGGGTCGGTTCATTTTTGGTACAGTAGGAAAACAAAATGCAAAATATAAATGTGCTAGTTGTTTATTAGACACCTTTGTGCTTTCAACAATAGGAACATTAGCCTATACAAAGCTAGAATTCTGCTCAAAAAGTAGCGGGTATTTAAAGATAATCCAACAACAATTTGCCTTTCAGACCTCGCGTATATGTCAGCTTTCTTTCTGAAAGAAAGAAGAAAAAAGAAGTCCTGTGATAAAGAGAAAAGCAATCCCAATGACAAAGATTTTAACATGTATTTTACAAATGAAATGCCTCAATGAATCTTTTTTTTTTTCTTATCAACGGTTTTCAAAAGCTTTATTGGTGGATTTTCTTAAAGCGCCACACATAAATTAATAAATTTAATTGTGTAAGCAGGATCTGTGTATAATTCTTATTATTTAATTACAGGTGTTTTAGCTCATTTCAATTTATTTTATTTAAATGGGCTATTATTTATTTATTATGTGTTTATATTTTACAAATGTGATGTAGTATTCATTTATATTGTATATTTTATGTTGTATAACTTTAGGTCCTATGTGAATATCCTACTTGTTTTGTTGTGGTAGGAACTGTGCCCCGATCTACCACTCAAGAGATCTGATGGACTCAAAAAGTGGGTTATGATGGCATATTAGTTGGAAAATCGATCGGATCCACCGTATTTTTACACAAGTGACTTCCAGTCTACCCGATCTTAGCTACCAGTAGTAGTATTGACGCAGGAGGCTCACGTCTCGCGTCAAATAATAAACTCTGCCTTCTTTTCGTGTGCGTCGTGTTGAGCCGCTTCTGGGACGCGTCTAACACGCGGCCGCACTGCAACTGGTGTGCATTGGCTGATTGACTTTAACGCCCGCGTTTCACTGCATTCTCGCGGTGGCCACGTTGTTGCGCCGTTGATGTTTCTGGGTTATACTGTCCTACCGTGTTGGTCTTCATTATAGTAGAGAAGACGGAGTAAATATAATCTACACAAAGAAACTTACCCGATCGACTCACAGCCTTGAAAAGTAAGGGTTACATTTAGGGTTGGGAATCTCTGGCATGAAGCCGATTCGATATGTATCTAGATACACAGGTTACGATTCGATTAAAAAACGATACATTTTTATGGCCGAGCGATTCGATACGATTCGATACAGTTTAAGAACGATACGGTTCGATACAGAGTGAAAACGATACGATAGTAAACATTTGTTGTGTGTGTTCGTACAGTATTTTAAACATATAAAAAAGACCACTTTTCTAGTAGCAAAATTAAACAACAAAATTTCATACCAATTTATGTTTTATTTTTTTTATGAAAAAAAAAATAAAGGTTACTATATGACTGTCATTTTGTTGGATGGGATTGATAATAAAACTCCAGTGACAGACAACAATAAAGTGCAGTAATTCAATTACTGTATTTCCTCCTGTTTTGAACACAAGAGGTAAGTAATTTAAGTGCAAATTTTGAACGTAAACATCTTACAAACAAAAAATATTAATTATATGCAGCAGCTCTAGAAAAAAAGAATTAAACCTGCAATGTTATCATAAATAAATAATAAATTATGCTTTACCACTGGTATAATTGGGGGAATAAAAATATGGCATTTTAGACAGACAGGTTAATAATCATTACTTTAACCTTATACACAGCAGTCTTTCACTTATGCCGGTGTTTCCACATTTTTTTACTCCTCATCACTGTCCATATCTTTTTTGAAGGGCAGATTTTTTCTTGAGGAAGATCAACTAATCCACATGTTCAAGTTTAAGAAGACTGCGTTTCGTGGGAAAAAAAAATCTCCAGAGGGTCGTGCTGCCCTTTCCACCATTGTAGTGGGTTATTATCGCTGTACTGATCCACACTTCACACTACATCTGTCCCACGCGAACAGATCTGGCTACCTTCCTCACTTCAAAGTCCGACTTTTGTTTTCCTGGGTGGGTTGAAAATCAATCGCTGCACGTCGCTGGCGTCGGTGCTCAAACTGTCCATTGTTTTAGCATGTTGCTTCGTTGCCACTACTAGTTTCGTTTTGGGCTGTGAAGAAAACGCTACGGAGCGTGCGTTACAGTGGTTTTGTTTGCTGTCGCGTTGTTATGACACACCCGTGACGATCGGAAAATGACGGCGACTAGTAGCGGTTCTTCTGAGGCAACCACGATCGTGAGTTGTGCTTGTCCATATTATATCATGCGTGTGGGCTCAATCTAAGTGCGCTGTGTGGTGAATGACACAAGCGCAGCATGTGAAGTAAAAGCTAAATTATTATCCCATTAAGCAATGCATTGAACTAGGCATTAGACGCCGATTCTTGTGCTCGCGATAGTCGAATTCTATCTCTACTATCGGTTCATTGAATATTTCATGTGTAATTACTGTCGAATGGTAACTTTACTATCGATACAGCTGTATCTCTCACCTGTAAAACCGGATATCCGGTCGTATCGGTTTATCGTTCTCAAGCTTAGTTACATTACGTCAGAAACTCGTTCGGTAATCCACCGTTTTGAACCGAGCACCACGTACCGAAACGGTTCAATACAAATACGTGTACCGTTACACCCTTAGTAGTTACAGTGTATCACAAAAGTGAGTACACCCTTGCAGTATTTAAGTATATCTTTTCATGGGACAACACTGACAAAATGACACTTTGACACAATGAAAAGTAGACTGTGCGGATTATATAATAGTTAATTTATTTTCCCCTCAAAATAACTAAAAATATAGCCATTAATATCTAAACCCAAGGCAACAAAAGTGAGTACACCCCTTAGAAACCACGTACATCCCTAAATGTACAAATTGAGTACTGCTTGTCATTTTCCCTCCCAAAATGTCATGTGACCCGTTACAGGAGTGCTGTCAGCATTGCTGCAGAGATTGAAGAGGTGGGGTGTCAGCCTGTTAGTGCTCAGACCATACGCCGTACTCTACATCAAATTGGTGTGTGTGGCTGTCACCCCAGGAGGAAGCCTCTTCTGAAGACAGGACACAAGAAAGACCGTCTCATCAGACCATAGGACATGGTTCCAGTAATCCATGTGCTTTGTTGACATGTCTTCAGCAAACTATTTGCGGGCTTTCTTGTGTACCGTCTTCAGAAGTGGCTTCCTCCTGGGGTGACAGGACTCCTGCGAATGGGTCTTAAATTTTATTCATTATGGTCTTAAAAAGTCTTAAATTTGGCTTGTTGAAACCTGCAGAGACCCTGTAAGGGCTGTAGGATGATAATTGCTTTATTGAAGAACTTTCATCTAACAACAACACAAAAAGTCCTCTATATTTTTATAATGATTTTTAAAATTTCGTAGGTATTTCTCACTCCAAGCTACAAACCCTTTGGGATTTGGTGATTCGGTACGCATGGAGATTGAGTCGAACATCTGCCGTGAAGGGGGGCCTCTACCAGAGTGTTTCACCACTCCACTTAGACAAGCGTGGACCACCATGGAGAAGGTAGGGAAGAAGGTTGCCACATTTTCATTAAGTATCCTCCTTTATATTAGCTCCTTGTTGTGCATGTGTTCAGGTCTATATGCCAGGCTTCCTGTCTAGTAACCTTTACTACAAATATCTGAGTGACCTCCTCAATTCGGTACGAGCGGACGAGTTTGTGAATGTCAACACTCCGGGTCAAGGCACGTCAGCAGAGAACGAGCGTTCAAGTTCAAGTGCCAGTGAAGCTTCTCTCTCACAGGTGACCCTGACCTTCTCTCATGTCCTGGAGGCACGCTGCAAGTGGGGGGTGCTGGATGACATTTACAAATTGTCCATTTTTTGTTAACTAATTCACTGCCAAAGATCATGTTTCAGTGCTGTTTATAGCGATAGACAGCTAATCCATTTTGACTGGCAACATGAATTCATAGATTAATTGCAAAAAATAGATTAATCGCAAAATTAGTCAAATTCATCTAGTAATCATAGAATTATATAAGAGAATAATATGTCATTAACTCATTCACTGCCAATGATCATGTTCCAGTGCCAATGACTGTGATAGGCACCCAATCCATTTGGACTGTCAATGTTTGCAGTCTAAAAAGACAAACTGCAAAATTAGTCAACAGATTACCGGTAATCTATCAAATTCATCTATTCATCATAAAATTATTCGACAGATTAATCTGTCATTAACTCATTTCCTGCCAATGATTGTTTCAGTGCCATTTACAGCATTAGACACCCAATCCATTGACAGGCCTCCCAGTCCAATTGGATTGGACGTCTATTCCGTTGATTTCAGCCCATGAGTTGATGTCAAAGGGCAATAACCAAATGTTGCTTTGTAAAGCACTGATGTACGGTGTTCTTAACATGGTTATCTGCATGGCAGTCTGCTACCAAAAAGGCAGCGATCAAGATCTTGAAAAACTTCGACGAGGCCATAACGGTGGACGTCGCCAGTCTGGACCCCGAATCTTTGTACCAGAGGCCATATGCTGGGTGAGTCTGTTAGTTTGAATATACTGTTTTAGGCTCTTTTTTTGTTTTTTTTATAACTCTTTCAGTGCCATTGACTATGAATGATGTCCAATCATGTGGTGTTCAATCATCTTTTTGCTGTGCATTTACAGGATTTGTCTCGAGTAGACTTCCAATCCATTTGAACTGGGAGTGATCCATCCCTCCTGGTTCAAATGGATTGTATGTCGATCGCAGTCAATGGCAGTCAATGAGTTAATGTCCTTCCTTTTCACTGTGACATTTTTTTTCCCCGTAAGCTTTTCCAATGTCACTATTTTGCTATTTAAGCCCCATGAATCCTCAAGAAGAAATACACCACTCACAAAGTTAGGATGAAATTTAGGATTAATTTAATTCTCTCTAACCTTTTACACATGAATTGCATTTGACTTTATTGAAACTTTTGAATTTTTGACTGTTCAGTGTTTCAATGCTTTTTGCATAACTTGTTTGGGAAAAGACACAAAAGGTTTTTCCAATTGATCCATGAGTCTTAACAATATATTTCCAAGAACTCATTAAGTTTCCCAGCAGCACTTTTGTAATTCATTGATTGACACTAAACATGAACTGAGATTAGGGGTGCACGACATAAATTTTTTGAAACCGATATCGATAACTTCCTGCTCCTCAAGACCGATACGATAACCGATTATATATATATATATATATATATGTGTATATATATATATATATATATATATATATATATATATATATATATATATATATATATATAGATACACACATATATATGTATATATATATAATTTTTCAATGTATATTTACCTGAGTCAAAAATACTGTAGGTAAAAAATACTAATGGTTGATTCAGCATAGACTTGCCTTTGACCGAACCAGAATTTCATGATGACATGAACATTATTATAATAACCAAAACAAAGACAAGAAGAGTTTTGAGTTCAAATAAAGTGCCCATATTATTTTTTCAAAAATAATTTGAGTTAATCACAATCAATCAGTCAATATTATTGACGATGTGTTCCCCTGAACAATGAGCACAGATCTAAAACAAACATAAACCCAACGGGTATTGTGCTTTGTCAGCAGATAAAACATTTGGTAAACAGGAGAGGAGACTTTTGTCGTCTTGGTCCATGAAACAACTTTCTTAACATGGAAATTATAGAACAGCAAGCCTATCAATAACCAAAAAACCTCTCAAGAACTTGCAAACATAACACTGTAAAATGCAAACATTTGCTAATTGGCATAGTAAGGTTTCTAACTTAGTGAAGGAAAAATACGGCCTCTAAAACAGTAACAAAACTTTGCATATTGGCAAAACAGGAGTTGAAACAAACGCACACATCCCAATCCGACACTGTTCCAAAAATATTATTATTTGGCCCGATAATATATATTGTTATCGGATTTATTGGGATGACGTCATAATTCCTATTATCGGACCGATAATTATCGTGCATCTCTAACTGAGATGACTGTTTAAAAAAACTTAGTTTATTTATTTTCTTTCAATTAAATTATTGATTCTTTATAGTTAGGAGACATGTCAATATTTTACCATTCTGCAGGTTATCCAATATATTGCCAATTGGATTCAGTTCTTGACAAAACATTCTTCTGGTTTGGTGTCATGCTGAAGAAGTAAATCAGTTCCAGCTTTAGAACAGACATTTAAATAATTAACCAATTTTTTCCCTTCTCTTCAGACGGATGACTTTTGGGAGGGTGAATGAGTTGGGCCAGTTTATCAGGGAGGCAGAACCAGAACCAGATGTTAAGAAATCTAAAGGTATGACGTACTCTTAAAGCTTTTCACGAATAATAAACAGATTATCAGTTATAACAGAAAGAAGTTTAAGCCTTCTCTTTTGATTTTTAGGCTCCATGTTTTCTCAGGCCATGAAGAAATGGGTCCAAGGCAACTCGAATGAGGTGAGACCACAAGATGTCCTTAACATGCCCTCAACAAAGGAATTTAGTGACGCAGCAGAATATCAGAATCAGATATAACGAAAGTAAATGTTCTATAATTCTTAATTGAAGGCTCAGGAGGAAATGGCCTGGCAGATTGCTAAAATGATTGTCAACGATGTTGTGCAGTCAAACCACGACAGTCCTGGAAAGTCTACGAAGGTAAAAATAACCCCCTAAAAATCTAAATCATGTTTCATTACAGTTGCAGAAGTTAATATTTATTTATTTAATTTTACGTCATGGGGTTTGTCTCATTGCAGTTATGACCCTGAGATGACTCTCCCCTGTTGACTCTATAAATGGGTCACCCTGCAACAAACTAAAAGTACTGTACCTCATTGTTCCAACTCCACATGACTATGAAGGCGTATCTTGTTCAGCTGAAGTGAAGCCAAGCCCTTTCATCACATGACAGGAAGTCTCCTAAATGTCGTGTGGTTCTTAAAGCAACCTTGCACAAAGACAAAGTATGTCGGTCAAGACTACAAAGCGAAATGTTGCTGACTCTAATTGTGTTGTCTCATCTCGGACCTCTGGGGGATGTCACATAGACTGAATTGCGCTCGTTTGCTCGCGGCACTTCTCCCCATGCCTTGTTTCTTCTTTTTTTAAAGGACCATTCCTCTTTTTAGAAGATGTTCTCGCTCCCAAAATAGCCAAATCAACTATTTGGTGCATTAGCCCCTTTTAACATATGCACACGCTCCTTTTAGCCTACCTGTTCTATGATATATTGTGTGAAATGTCCTGGCTATGATGGGCATTTATTTGTAGAGCATCTGCAAATGACAATGAGATAAAGGAAGAGCTGATACCTCTTGTGTTAGACCTCTTGGCACCTTTACAGAGCGTGGAATAAAAGAACTCCTTACTGAATTAAAATGCTCCAGTTGAGATGGAAAAATGTGTTTTAAAGGTGTATACAGTATATCTATACATACAGTATGTATAATGTAGACTTGTTCAGCCCATATATGATTGTTAGTACTTTTTTTAAATGGTGGACGCTGTTTTTCGTGTGTTTTTTGTTTTGTTTTGTTAGTTTTTGGTATGCATCTCAGAAACAACTGGAAATATGCTCATTGAATTAACCAGTTTTTCCATTTTCTTTTGAGCCTTTCCGAGGTGTGTAAAAGAACCAAGAAGGAGTTTTGGTACCATGTACCACTATTTTTTCGGATATGTATGTGCACCTAATCTAAATCTATTTAAATTGTGTTTGATTTAAATACATACACTATTAAAAAATGTCTCTGCTCTATTTCATTTATTTTAGTGCAGATTTTTAGGGTGATTAACCTACTATAATTTCATATAATTGTGTAGAAGTAATATCAAAAGTCTACAAACCACTGTTTTTCCAGTTTAGAAAGAAATCTAGCATTTGATGGGACTATACTTTTATACCCAGAGTACTGACATGAGCAGCTCACGCCTGTTTTGTAATAATTGTGCCATCTCATCATTGTCCGTACGGGGGCAGTGTTGACCACATTGATAATCACTGAGCAAATCCATCGATTAGTTCTGACGGGATACTCGAACACTGCACATACTCACCATTTAGTTCAAAATTTGGAATTATTAACCCTTTATAGCTCCATTCGACCCTGTCAGTCAAAATGGACTGGACGTACTGCGCCGTCAATGGCACTGAAAGATCAGCAGTCATAGTGGTAAATTTTTTTTTTAAAAATTACATTTTCCTTTTAGAGTTAAGAATAGAGGTGGGTATAGTAGCCCAAAATTTTACTGAAGTAAAAGAGTAGCGTTACTTTAAAATAATATTACTCAAGAGTAAACGTAGTCATCCAAAAATGTACTCAAGTACAAGTAAAAAAGTATCCAGTGAAAAGAATACTCAGGTAATGAGTAACGTTTGAGTAACTGCTTATTTTTGTTAGATTTTTTTTTTCAAACAATGATATTGTTTTTGTCTCAGCACAAACTTATCTATATGAACTGTTGTTATAATGATACTGTACAATAACCCATTACATGACCACATTAAGCCAAACAAATATATATATATATTTTTTTTAATCATTAAAGAAAGAGAAAAAAAAAACAATAACAAAGCATTATTCTTCCAAAGAGCACGAGTGCCCTGCCCTCTAGTGGAGAAAATAGTTCCTAGTTTGAATAGTGAATACTGTAGTTCCTGTATAGTTACTATTATGAAATTAAAAGGATCATATCTCAATTTTTCCGTGGTCAATCGGTGCCACATAAAAACTTGGCGAGTGTTTTAAATCCGTGCTGTCGGTTCAGGTTGAGGACAGCGCTCTATGTAAGATACTTCATTTGTTACGGTACTTGAAAGCGTGATTAAACAGGCTTGAGTGATCATAGAACGGCAAGCTTGCGCCGATTGGTGTAATGGAGTCATGTGATTATTGTCGCGACGTCTCATTACTGAAATTAGTAGCGCTACTCTTGGCAATAGCATCGCTAGCAAAAAAAAAGAAATCTAATATGTAGAATAAAGAGGAAAAATGTGTCATTTTTTTTAGGGCTGTCAAACGGTTAAAATTTTTAATCGAGTTAATCACAGCTTAAAAATCAATCGTAATTAATCGCAATTCAAACCATATATAAAATATGTCATATTTTTCTGTAAATTATTGTTGGAATGGAAAGCTAAGACACAAGACGGATACATACATTCAACATACTGTACATAAGTACTGTATTTGTTTATTATAACAATAAATCAACAAGATGGCATTAACATTCTGTTAAAGCGATCCATGGATAGAAAGACTTGTAGTTCTTAAAAGATAAATGTTAGTACAAGTTATAGAAATTTTATATTAAAACCCCTCTCAATGTTTTCGTTTTAATAAAATTTGTAAAATTTTCAATCAAAAAATAAACTGGTAGCTCGCCATTGTTGATGTCAATAATCACACAATGCTCATGTGCTGAAACCCATAAAATCAATTGCACCCAAGCGCCAGCAGAGGGCGACAAAACACCAAAAAAACACAAGTAACAAGTGGACAAGACACTGTGCTGTCATTTTAATCTGTTTGAGCAGGGCATGTGCGTTAATTGTGTCAAATATTTTAACGTGATTAATTTACAAAAATAATTACCGCCTGTTAACGCGATAATTTTGACAGCCCTAGTTTTTTTCTTCATAAATCTAAAGTAAAACTAAAAAGTATGGCTTGGTAAAACTCTTAGAGGTAATTTTTTCTCAAAAAGTTACTTAAGTAAATGTAACGGAGTACATGTAATGCGTTACTTCCCACCTCTGAGTAAGAATAGTTCACACCAAGGGCGTAGGTTTGCATAGGGACGGTAGGGACATAACACTACCAACTTTTCAGGATGCTCAAATTGTCCCCACCAACTTTTAGGCAACCTTATTTGAATTATATTATGAGTTCACTTATATGAGAAATGCAGATTGTCTTCCCATATGTTGTAAGGATAGAATAGACCCTACCATTATTAAGTGAATTATTTTCATTATGTTCAGACTTACATTTATCCCTTTTCACTTGGTGAATGTGCCGGTTTATTTTTTCCCCTCAAATGCACGTTTGATTGGTTGATGATTTGACCCCCCCACCCCCACCCCTACCTGCCACACACAACACACACAGCCCCGACAGATTCATGTTGACAACATGTCCCCTCCGCCGCCCCTTGCGAAGAGGAGGGATATTAGAAGTTCAGCAAGAGTAAGTAATGTAAAAAGACGTCAATGTTGTGGAAGTGGGGGAAAACCCCACTAATTTTGCTACTGAAAGTCCAACCTGCATCAAGAGTTAGCATGACATTGAACTGTGTGAACTAGCCAACCTGAAAAACTACTGCGGTCTGGCCAACCTCCACAAGGACCAACAAAGTCAAGCTAGCTGTCCCTCATTTGGATCATTGATTGCATTATGTGCATTATGGTGATGCAACGCAGTGGCATCAGAGTGCAAAAAAACAAAAAAACCAAACAAAAAAAAAACAAAAACGGGGCGCTATCCAAAAATGGGTCCACTTCAGGGGACACACACATGAACTGACATGAAAAGAAAAGCTGTGAAATTAAATCACACATCAGAATTTCATAGATGATGTTATATCGTTCCTACAATGTTGAGACCAAAACTACGCCCCTGGTTTACACGGTGACAAACTACATCAGATTAAACTAGGGCTGAGCGATATGGCTGAAAACTAAAGTGTCCTTTTTTTTTTTTTTTTTTTTTTTTTTTTTTTTTTTTGTGACAATAAGAACAAGAGACCAAGAAAGCCAAAGTCAGTTTTTTGTGACAGTAAGAACAAAAACACAAAAAGCTGAAATAATAATAATAATAATAATTTTAAAAATTATAATACAATTGAATCTTTGGGAACTCATTGGCTGTTGTTGCGCATTCTCCCTTCCCAGTCAAAAATGGCTTGGACGTCTAGCACCGTCAATGGCACTGAAAGATAAGCATTGTATTCGCAGTACAAAAAGTCACAATATTTGTCAATACTCAAATCCATAACATTTGTAGCGGGAAACCGGTACCGTTTCTGGTTGCTGCTGGCAGCTTTTTATTTTGAAAAGCCGTCCCAGAAGTGTTGTGTTTTGTGACAACGTTCAATTGACGTGTTCCGGGCGTAGTCTGCAATTAACAAAGTACACACAGTTGTCCAAGCCGGGCCCACTCACGGACAGAGCAGACAAGAACACCGGGGCAGGAGCCGAAGACGCACGGACGTTCCTGTCATTTATCTGTCCTGATTCTGGACAAAGGCGCTCTTATCTTCACGTCCACCTGCGTGGAGTCACCGCAGCTGCGCGCCCACTTGTGGGTGTGACAAACATTTTGTGATCGCGGCGTGCCGGTTCTCAGATGGATACGAAATGACTTGCTGATACTAGGTGGACACAAACCGAGAGACGCGCGCACTCAGCGGGACATCCACGGCACACCCGTGGATTTAAGATGTTTGGCAGATGTAGTGCGAAGGGGCGCAGTTAGAGACTTTTGTGTCTGTGAGCTCCAAATGAATTTGCTCCTCCTGGCACGGGTGAAGAAAGAAGAAGAAGAAGAAGAAGCCGAGTGTGGAGTCAGTGTGTGTAAGGGCTTTGCGCCCCACGTTGCCACCAACATGTTCAGCTGCGTGGGATGCTTCTGGGTGCTCCTCTCCTCCGCCCTGGTCGCCGTGTGCAGTTTCAGTTTCATCTCTCCAGCGTGGATTGTGAAGGAACAGATGAGGAGCAATAACCAACATCATCATTATCATCACAAGGACTCTGTGAGTTTTGGTTTGCTGTGGCATTGCTCCGAGTCTCTCGACCACATGTACCGCTGCTACACCTTTGGAGGGATGGGCAGATTTGCTGAGATCCCGTCCAGCTCGTGGCAGGTGAATCCCACTCACACACCACGTGGCTGCATTTAGCAATTTCAAATTAATTTCATTTAAGTGTTTAGTCGTTTATATTTTTTTGTAGGGCAGCACAATTGAATTGTGGTAAGAATAGATGCCTCACTGTCGCTGGTTCCGGGTTTGAATTTCAATTCATGCCTTTTAACCATGTATTGGTTAACTGACACAATTTTTGGAAATTTGAAAAAAACAAAACAAGAAAAGAAAATAAGCTTAACTATACCACATAAAGCAAGGGCGTTACCGGAGGGGGGCAAGGGTGGGCAGTGCCCACCGACGGACACGCTCTGCCCACCCAAAGAAAACTGGATGTAGTACTCACGGCAGTCTGGGCACCGCACATGGTATCCCATTCATTTAGTACTGATGTGTTCTAAGTTTTAACCTTTGTGCTGTTACCTCCTCTTTCACCTTAAAAAAAAAATGAAATGAAAGGTTGGTTTTGTTCCTAGGGGGCGCTACACACATTTACGCATATTTTGATTTGATTTTTATACATTTTATCAAAGTTTTCTCCAGTGTTCATCTGGCTGTTGAGTTTGGTGAGTTTTGAAGCATTCTGAGGTGGTCAAAGTAGGGCTCAAAGCGTCGGCAGGACAAAGAATGATTGCTAGGGGGCGCTTGGCGCTACATAGTGTATTTGACGTAAGACTAATGCCCACCCAAACTTGGCATCCTGGTAACACCACTGCTATAAAGACCTGATCACATTTTGGGTAAAATATTAACATTTGCTATACAGGTGTGTATAAAAAAAAAAAAAATTTAAATGGCGGAAATCAAAGAAAAGACTGAAAAAGCAGTTTCTGCTCTTGCACACCTCTTTAAAATAAACTGCTGTATTTTAAGCCTAAAGAACTGTTGTGTTCGATAGAACAATATGTCTATATGCTGCCATAGCAGTTTCATGGCACATTAAGCCCCCAAACTATTTTTAATTTGTTTGTTTTACCCTGGAGACCCCGGTTTACAGACACTGCGCAACCGCTTTTGTTTTAACCCAGCTATAAAAGGAAGGTAAGTAATTACATTTATTATTCAAAATGTCATGTCATTTTTAGCTTAGAATCGTTAATTGATGTCTAACATTTAGTTAAAAAATGACTTTATAAAATTATTTACTCGCATATTTGAAACGTTTAGACAAATTACGTCACAATGAAAAAAATAGTCTGTAAGAGATATCTACCTCATAACTATTGCTTAATTGTATTTTTTTTTTTTGTTACTGTGGCATTTCCCCCGATATTTTAGATGATAAATAATCAATCCAAACCAAGAAAATTGAAAAAAGTTTACAAGGGTAAATATTTGAAAAAGAACATCTTGACCACTCATTGATGTCTGCGACTTCTGCATTGTGACCCTTGTTATAATACCGTGTTTCGCCCATAAAATCCCAAAAAAGTCCGGCTGTGGCCATTCACAGCTGTGTCTTGACACTCTGTGAGACATGCTACAGTTTTTGGATCGAAACAAGGTAAGCACTCGTTAAAATCATGGTGTCTTTAATTGTGCTCTATCATGCACTCACCTCGAGTTAGAGTTTAGGGGTTTAAAAAAATTATTTTTTAAAAAATGCCCTCCTATTCAAACATTTTCTTCCCCTTGAAAATAGACATTTTAAGCTTTCCAATGATGTGTCACACATGCAAATTGGACAATTTTGAAATTTGGCCAAATTAGTGGTCTCAGAGTGGAACTTCAAGTCTCCTGAGTGTTTTCCGCCGAATACAGTTATGAAAAAAATAAAATGAATAGAAACAAATACACTCTGGTTATGGCCTCAATAACAATATAGAGTTCATTTTATTTATTCATTCTTCTATTTAACTCACTACTATTGACAAAAATTGATGTCAAATTCATTTCAACTGGGAGGACTGGCTGTGAATGCCATTTCATTGCCAATGACTGCGCTAGAGGTCCAAACCATTTTGACTGGGAGGGGCGAATAAATGAACGTTCATTCGCCCGTCATAGTGAAAATGGATTGGACATCTAGCACCATCAATGGCATTTAGTGAGTTAAATGAGTGCATAACTGGTATCATAAACAAAGCACTGAAAATAAACAATCTACTTCATCTTTTTGGGTTAGTTATTGCTGAATTTCGTTGTTGTTTTAAAAAAAAAAATTATTATAATAATTATTGTTAATAATATTACCGGTATTAATTATGGTTTTCCTCTACTATTGTTACTTTTCATAGAAGTTTAAATGTAATATTTTACAAAAAAAAAAATACATAATTGGTGGTTTAGTCACACAGTATAGTTATATATTATAGAAATTGCTTGTAATTCCTAGTTAAGTACAAAATTGTGAAATGTATCCTATTTCTAAATTGATCTAGCTTAGCAGCACTAATAATGAAATTACGTAACAGGTAGATAGGTAACAATGCTAACAAGTTTTCACTCAACAACTGGATGACTGTTTGAACTTCTTTGTGAGTCTCCCAACTAAAGAAGCACAAGAGTGCATACAAGTCACCTCCGTAGCAATGATTTATGCATGAATATGTATTTGCATTTGAAAGGGAGATATTAATAAGCTGCTGCTTGGGTGACTGTAGTGCAAGTATTTGCAAACAGAGAAGAATGCAACATGGGTAAACAGTTGTACACTCAGTGGGATTTTGTAGAAATCAATTTACACTTGAAATGAGAACGCATCTAGAATGTTTTTTTTTTTCCTTTTGAATAAACTTAGGCCAGCGAAAATGAATTAAAGGGACTCTTGGTATTGCTTTACCACGCTAATAATGGACATGTACAGTTTGAAAAAGGGCTCTTGCTACACAAACCCTGCCAAGCGCTGGGAATGTCATTTCACCACTCAGTGAAGCAGAAAAACTCGTAAGAGGAGAGCGAAGTCATTTAATGAATTTCACTTATGATTTCTTTATCGGCTGCTTTTTTTTCTTTGCCTTCTCTCAAAATTTAATATCTGTGGGGGGAAAAAAAGGCTGTTCCTGCCTTGTAAGGCTATTGTGTAGTATCACATTCACTCATCTCCAGATGGTTTAATTCTATAAGCTATACTGGACATGTCGCCAAATTAAATCATTGGCTGCCATTGACAATGATAGACGTCCAAAGTGTTTGTCGCTAGTAGACGTCCAATCCATTTGAAGTGGAATGGCTGGCAAGGAATGAACCAATGTTCATTCGCTGCCAACCCTTCCAGTTCAAATGGATTGGACATCTATTGTTGCAATTGGCAATCCATGCCTTAAAATAATTTTTACATTAAAAGTTGGGATGGCTCCAATTAGAAATGTGCCGATTACCGGTTTTTATGTACTGTATACCGTGGTATGAAAACGTCACGGTTTCAATACCGCAAAAATTTTCCGTCATACCGTCCATAAGGTGTTAGCTATTTTTTATGTCCCAAAAATGCAGGTAGAAATCCCTCGCTTGCAGCTGCAAGGCTCAACCCTCGCACATCGGTTGTTGCTCAGTGTCAGTGAGTCAGCTGTCTCTGTGCCAGTCTGGCTGGAAGAGGTGAAACTCTTGAACTTTTTCCCCCATCGAAGAAAACTAAATCGCTGGTACCGGAATACTTCAGCTGCACAAAAGTTACAGACGGCCGCGGCTTAAAAGAGGAGGGCCAACCGACATGTAAAATATGCTTGCAGAGGGTGACTGCCAAGAAGGCAATACCTCCAATATGATTTCGCATTTATACAAAATTAAAGGTTAGTTAACACTGTCATGAATGTTTCCTACCAGCTACAAGAGTTAATTGCAGCGTGTTTAGTGTGTTTAGCTGTGGTAAAACATGTGCTTTTTTCTCTCTGGCAACTGTCTGTGTTGAGAAAGAGCGTGTGTATAATGTAAACATGATACGAGTCATACAGGCGTGCATTTATTGGAAAATAATTCCATTATTTTTGTTCTAATGTTGAGCTGTGGCTGTGTGTTCAGGCTCACCTAAAGGACTGCATTTATTTTGATTTTATTTAGAAGAATTTCAGTTTGTTTGTTTTTTTTTCAATTATTTCAACATTAAACTTATGTTCAATTTGCTAATATGTTTTGAAAAATGAAAATCCTGTTCAGTGGAAAAGTTTAATTTTTATTTTTTAAAACCCAGCCATCTCAAAGTAACACATTTTAGAGCTGTAACTGCAATACCGTGATACTGTGAAACCGTGATATTTTTGCTTAACGTTATCATATTTCAGAATTTCCGGCACATGCTTAGCGCCAATCCGATTATATGATCAGAAATAGGGCTCTATCACATAATTTTCACAGGATAGAATCTAATAAAAAATGTTTTTTTTTTTTTTTTTTTTTTAGATTTACCGTAGTTATTTATTATTTTTATTTTTAAGGGTTACAGAGCAACAAAATAATCAAGATGTATTACAATATTGTCAAAAAATACAAAATTTACAAAATTTAGTACATATACTAGTACTGTCTGTGTTTTGTACAACAACATGCCGGAAACGCAGCCGGAAACGTTAAGATTGTATGTGATAATGATTATAAGTTATAATGTCTAAAGTATGGAAACATTTTACATTGGGTTGTGCTTTTTACCCTCCTTGATAATTTGCCGAGGTATCGGATCGATTTTCGGTATCAGCAGATCCTCAAAATCAGATTACTGGGTGCAAAAATATGTGATTGGCACAACCCTGTTAGAAAGTAATGAAGTGATGGATTCTGTACAGCAGAACAACATACATTCCTATTTGAATAAATATAAAAGCTTCGTACACACAAAGGTAGCGCTTGACAGACGAGCCTGTGAAAACCATACTATCAAATATTGCCAAATACGATGGCAAATCAAAAGCTATTGGACTATCATCCTAAATCGCTTCTTAAATTTATTGTAACACATCTCCCTGAAGCCATTAACTCTCATGGGAAACCACTGTGTTGAAAGCCATTTGTATAAAAGTGTGCCTGCCTGTGGGAAATCATGTTAAAGGGTCGAATGCACATGTTGTATTCCCTTTTCTCCTTGGGGAGTCCCCAACCCAGCGTGCAGGAGACAAAGACAGACTTTTCCTTACCGGTGGCCTCATTCTGCTACAGTGGCGACACTCTTTAAACTGTCACCTGTCTCACAATGATGAAAACGGACTGCTTACCAATAATGTATGATCAGAACAGGTATCGATGTGTATGATGCTTGCCTTCGGCACTATTGATTCTGTAATTAGCGAGGTCGCAGAAAGCAATGGCTGAGCAACACTGGAGAAAAATAGCAAGACGCTAACTTTGTAAGCTTTTCAAATTTAGTTATGCTATGTTACAGCTCAGATCTTTTACAAACCTCAATCTCACAGTATGTTGCTCCTGTCACATTTGGGTTTGAACTGGAGTCGTTATATTTGCCAAGTGTTTTCAACTCACTCACTGCCATTGACAGTCATCTCCTATCGAGATATGGCCCTTTTCATATCGTAATATTGATATGCCACGGTATAATACATTTTTAATTACTTTGTGAAAAATTATACAATAATTTTGACAGCTGTACCCCCACTCACTTTAAAGTGCCTTGCCACAATTGTTAATTGCATCAATATTTAACTATCTACTAATACTTGTGGTTAGTGGTTTTGTCTTTTAAGACTGCCATATATTAGGTTGGCATTATGTCATTAATAATAAATTATTTTCAGAGATGAAAGTGGGCCAGAACGGGCAGGAACGCAGTTCCAGTATAAGATTCAGGGCTGGAACGCTGTTCCGGTATACGGTGCTTTGATTCCGAAAATATGACGGCAACTGTCAAAATGCTATGTAAAAAACACATGCATTTTATCTACCAATATCCGATTTACATACACTAATGTTCACAACAAGCATAATAATGGGCTTGTATAGCGTAAGCCGTTTCCACCGATATTTATTATTTATTTTATTCCACGGACAGCATAGAGGTTTCCCCAGCTGCTGCAGTTATCTGAGTCTAACGATGACGAGTCACTTCAATGTGTGAATGCACACAGCAAAGGAAAACGCCTGGACTCATTTATCCGTTCAATTGGCTGACATACTGACATGTGATTACCAGAGATAACTAGCTCTGATATGTTGAAATGTGCATATTTTCTGAAACAGAAAAAAAAACAAAAAAAAAGTTGAATTGATGTGACAAAAAAGGCAATGCAGAAAAAAAATGGATCAAATTTTTAAGAGCAAGGCAAGAGTTAAGGAGGCTTACTTGTCATATTTAGTTTTATGTGCTCTGATGGGGAGGTTCAGAACATCTTAGCTGTCAATGGCCACTTTGGACTTATATATGTTTATTTACGTTAGGCTACTTATTCGTTTCCTTATGATTTGAAAAAGTCAATGTTTGCGCAATCTTCAAAATATATTCCATTTCACTCTTCATAACATATGTAATTTGTACTTATTTTTCTGAATTTATGTTACTTATATCTTTATTATTAAAAAAACACAACAAAAAGTAAATGTTTACATTAACTTCAATTTTAATATACATCCTATGTTCTTAAGTAGTTAAAAATTGGCATTTAGTATGTGAGGAAATGAGGGAAAAAATTAGGACATGGAGGTTGGGGTTATTGCTGTTTTTGTTAACTTTTATTTTGCAAATCATTGAAAAAATACAATTTTGAATGAAAATCAGTTTTTGTACGTGTTATAGAAATAACTGTCCAAAACAAAAAAACAAACAAAAAAAAAAGAAAAATAAATTAAAAAAAATAAAATTTCTGGCTCCGTGGCGACCTTCACGCCGGGGAGTTCCGGCAAAAAATTCTAACCACTTTCACCCCTGATTATTTTATATTGGAATGAATTGTGTTGTTTGTGCTCTGTGATTTTGTGTTGCTATTTTCAATTGCATTACATGCATTACTCACATACGGTTGGCAGGTGGAGGCAATTGGCTAACTGTTGAGTGGCGATAGGGGCATCTTGAGCCTGGTTGGTGGTACTCCTAAGACATATGGAATCCCATCAATGTAGCAAGTCAGCGCAAGTTGGGTGCCAGCTGCTTGCCAATTTGCACATTGCAAGAACAGGTCTGTTTATAGCGATAGACATGTAAAATGTTGATATAAAGTTTTATATTTTTGCCATATATATCATCATATGGTCGTTCATTCAGTGGCAGCCATTAGTTAAAAATGGTCAAATTAGACCTGATTATCAGCATGGTTGTACCAAATGAAGTGTGTGCTTCAGTCGATATGACAAAATGGATTCCAGTTGTAGCATTAGGCCCAGCAGTTGCAGCCCAGTCTTACTCACTGATCCATATCCCAGCCCCGGATAGATGAGAGGAAACGTGCAGAAGAAACGAGAGCTGCTGGCAGGTCAGCAGGCATGTTTTACTGCCATTCCTTCCACCCAGTTGTTTTTCACATGGTTGATTTTGAGCAGGGCTGCACATCATCCTGCTGCTGGTGAGGCCATGTTGCCTGGCAAAGCATAAAGCTAGGGCTTTATGAGACCATCACATCCATGGCTGCAGACTCAGCCTTGTATAAATTAGGACATTTTTTCTATTACCTGTCTGTTTACCTTGTCTTGCATATAAATTCTCACAATGCAGAAATACCAATGCTGTTAGCTGGAGAAGGTGCTGTACGTTCTTGGAATGGAAAGATAAACAAGTGTGCTTTTGACATGTAGTTTCATCATTCAGCAAGTGTTCACACCAAAGCTGACAAAATTTCAGGTGCAATTTTTACATAAGTGAGGTTTACAAATTAAGATCCAAGTTTTTTTTAATTTTTATATCAGCCTTGCCAATGCTGTGTAAATGCAGAGGTGGGTAGGGTAGCCAAAAGATTTACTCAAGTAAGCATAACTTCAAAAAAATATTACTCAAGTAAAAGTAGTCATCCCAAAAATGTACAAGTACAAGTAAAATATCTGGTATCAATACTCAAGTGATGAGTAATATTGTGAGTAAGTGCTTTTTTTTTTTTTTTTTTTTTTTTTTTTTTAAACAATGGTACAGTGATCCCTCGCTACTTCACGCTTTAAACTTTGCGCCCTCAGTCTATCGCAGATTTATTTTCAATTGATGAGCCGTCCCAAGCCGATCATGTAGTCTCACTTTCCCTCCTGCTGCTCTTTGTTGGTCAGGCAGTGCACTAGAGTTGCTTAGTTAACGATGATTGACAGACGTTTAATGTTTGATCTTGCCACAGATGCTTGGAAGTCGAAGCTTCAAAGCGCTGCATGCGTCAATCATTGTTTAACTTGTTAAATAGTTGCTGTGGCAGCTCATTGTGTGTAAGTGAGAAGCTAGAGCGGGTTTGAGTGGACTTACTCAATGAAGCGTTTACTAAAGACAAACATTTTTCTACTTTATTCTTGTTTAAAAATAATTCGGTGGAACAGTAACATGCTTAAAACGTATTCTAATTATTACATTTGAAGTGCTTAAAACCATTTATTATAAATATATATACTGTATATACATATAGAATGTATACCGTTTTTTTTTTTAAATGATATTTTGGGGACAAAAAAGTGAAAAAACATGTATTATATGTATCTATTTCCAATGCTAAATCTGAACATTGAACATACAAAAAACAATTAAAAAAAACAACAACAACAACAAAAAAACAATTCTCGGGGGACGCTACTTTGCGCTTTTTCAGTTTTCGCCGCGGGTTCTGGTCCCCATTAACCGCAAAAAATGAGGAGTCACTGTATTTTTTATCTCAGCACAAAGTTATCGATATGAACTGTTGTTATGATACTGTAATATCATATGTTACATAACCACCTTAATCCAAAGAAATACAAAAAAAAAAAAACCTACAGAAATTTAGCAGTATTCGTCCAAAGAGCTTTAGTGCCCTCTCGTGGAGAAAACTTATTTCCTATTATGAAACTATAAGAATCATATCCTCGGTTTTCCGTTGTCAATCGGTGCCAAATAAAAACTTTCGGGTCATGTTAACGGCAGAGCTCTATGTCAAATACTTAATTTTTTACAGTGCTTTAAAGACGCCACACGATTGGACAGACCGGCGTTATCATAGAACAACAAGCTGTTTGAGTCTGATTGGTGTAATAAGAGGCGTAGCAAGGGTTCCAAGGGGCCCCAGGCAACAAGCAACATGGGGCCCTTTGAGCGTGTGCAAGTAAGGGGGACAGTTGGACTTAGAGCAATAGCATATTTAATAAAAGTATAACAACGCCTCAGTCTCATAGAGTGCTTTTTAGGACACTCAAAGTGCCCGGCTTCCACTACATTAGGACATAAAACTACAGTAACATAGTACACTCAGCGCTGTCTTGCTTCCTTTTCTCCTCTTCTCTCTTTCTTTTTTCATTTCCAGACGGATAACTTCTCTTCATTTTGCCAATTAAAAAAAGGCCCGATCGCCGCCCACTCTCACTCTGAGTCACGTGACACACATACATATTTGGTGCAGTAAAATGTACACGAAGGTGGTGGTGGTGGGGGGGGGGGGGTTCCAGTGCGCGCTGCGTGCGGTCATCTTGGTCATAAAAGGGGCGAAAACTAAGCACTTCACACTCGTATGGATGTACAACATCATTTTAAGAAGCTAAATTAACACCTTCCCTCTTAAAGCAAATGTGCAATGCGAATATAATGTAAAGAACGCTCTCCTCGACGCAGCGAGAACGAGTGGGATCAACCAGCCGACGTAACAGGAAAAACACGAAACGGTCGCGCTGATAACGGCTCTAACTTGTCATAAGAACTTTATGCCATGAAGAGGAAATACTTACATTTGTTCATGGACGCACAGATTAATCCTCTAACAGGTGAGGGTGGCCGTCCTCTGCTCGAAATGCGCACCTTACGCTTACGCCTATTCTGGTTCTCAGAATATGCAGCGCTTGTGACGTAGGACAATAACAGGACTGGTTGCTATGGGAACGTACGCAGCGGCATACCGCATACCCAGGGAACCTTGCTAAAAGTAGTATTAAAATTGCTAATAAAATCGTTTAGGATGATTTTAGATGCATATGTGTTATATTTTTCTTATAGAGTATTCAACGAGGAATACGATAGACCCATTAATAGACTTTCTTGGGGGAAAAAAATCACCATTTCTTTAAGTAGTCACATGAATAATGAGGTGGCCTGTGAAAACCAACATAAAATATCATGGCAAGGACTTTTCATAAAGTTCTTGGTGAATCATTTTTTGCACATACATGCAATGTTAAAGCTGATTGGACTTGCTTAAACATGTATGCTAATTGGGAATGATAACAGAATTGTTAGATAATCTGCTAAATGATTTCATTGTAGTGAAGCACTCCCAATACTTGTAACTACGACAGTGTGGTGAAGCTGGGCGTGCTAAATCTTTGTGTGCTAAATCTGTTGGCCCTCTGGGGGCCCCTGATGGCTGTTGGCCCTATGCAATTGCCTGCGTATGCCTAATGGGACGCTACACCTCTGGGTATAATGGAATCATGTGATTATTGTTGCGACGTCTCATTGGTGAAACTGGTAGATCCACTGTTAGCGTCTCTGGCAAAAAAAAAAAAAAGTAGTAAAATATACGATGAAGAATAAAGAGGAAAAATGTAACGACTAGTGTCGCCCAAAGTAGTGGAGTTTCCTCTTCACAAATCTACTCAAGTAAAAGTAAAAAGTATGACTTAGTAAGTAAGTAAAACTACTCTTAGGAGTATATTTTTCTCCAATAGTTACTCAAGTAAATGTAATGTGTTACTATCCACCTCTATATAAATGTATGGATCCACATTCATGTTTTCATCAATATTTTGGTTGATTACATCATTTTCCAAATCTGTGCAATTGGTAAATTATCAGTAGTGTTGCAATAATACCGAAACTATGACCGATAAGGCACTAAAGGGACGTCACCAGTATTAGGGAGTACAGTACTAAGAATTATGAGCCGATGAGCCAATGAGTTAAAAGTAATAAATACATATAATTTACAAACAATCTTTTCAGCGCTAATTCGATCTTCAGAAAACGATGATATCTGCTCCCAATTTTCGATCACATGATCAGAACGGGGATGTCCAGACTGCACATCTCCAAAGTTTGGTCAGGAGTGTATTTTCATTTGCTTGACCTCTCACTTTGTTATGTTTTTATTTGCTTTGTATGATATTGGGGATTTGCCCTTCACCGGTAAATGCAATAATACTGTCTGTTCTGGAAGGGAGTGCGTGCGAGGCGGGACAAGGGCAACTGAGTAGCGTTTCTTTCACGAATAGCTGCAGAGTCAGCGAGCTTTGGCAGGCTACCTTCCATTTGTTAAGCAGCCTGTCACTTCTGCTGCCTTCGCAGAGGATCCTCAGGGTAGTTTATGTATTGATTTAACTGGGAGCCATCCTTTCTATTTTCTGAGATAAATGATAGCTTACTCGGTTTGTTGAATACCAGCCGCGCGCACTCACATGTGAGGATGGTTCCAAATAAACCAGCCAAGGATGACATGGTAAACAATTTACAACTTTAATTTGGTAAATCGATATCTACGTTTCATCATGATGTGATGCACTGTGGCAGGAAAATAGGATGCTGGTTAGAGGAGCTGCGAGACTGATGACTGTAGGTCTTGTCACACTGCTCCACTTTTTCGTCTTTTGAGAATCCTGTAAGATCAAACCGTAAAGCTCCTGGGATGCTGCCAGGCTCCCAAGCATAGCTCCTCTGTCAAATCCCACAGTGAGCTGTATGGCTTCCGAAAAAAATCCACAAGTCCCTTGTGTCTCAACTTTCACAGATCTATAAACGGAAATGCCGCTGGATTTCAACTTTATGGCATCCATCACCTTGGCAACTTTTTGGACGGTCTTTGGTCAGAAAAGTAGGGGTTAGCTGGGACAGTATTTGGAAGAGTTTGTCTGTAAATGTTTTTTGTTAAGTCATGGCACTGAGTTTAAACACAACGACCATTTCAGTTCTCTTAAATTAACTCAATGGCTGCCATTGGTGGTGATAAACACATCAGATTTGCTTTAAAATGAATTGTTTTTGCATTGAGCACAGAGTATCTGCCAAATTACAACCTATAACATCCTCATCCCCTTGCACGGTTATTGATGGCGCTAGACGTCCAATCTATTATTATTAATAGCAGTGGAGGGCAAATCGTTCATTTGTTCCTCCCAGTCAAAATGGAATTGACGTCTGGCACCATCAATTGCAGCCAATGTGTGAACATACAGTGGTATGAAAAAGTACTGTAATTTCCCGAATATAAGGCGCACCCCTGTATAATGCGCACCCCAAATTTACTTCTAAAATCTAGAGAAAATTATTGTACCCGTTTATAACGCGCACCCTAATTTTAGCACTAATAAATAGAAGAATACAAGAAAACAGAGCTTGTGTCCAGGTACAGCAGTGCTTCTCAATTATTTTCTGTTACGCCCCCCCAAGGAAGACGTAAATGTTTCGCGCCCCCCCCCAACTCTCTGCCGCCACTGTAAATAGTATCATTCGTCTATATTACTATTATAAGTACGCCTCAGCCTAACATTGTGTCCTTTTTTTTCTATTAAAGAAAAAAAGTAACATAGATCAACTTATAATAAAGTATAACTTTTTTAACATTGTGTTGCTTGTAACAGAAAAGACTTAACGCGCATCAATTTGCCTGAAGTTTAAAAAAAAAAAAAAAAAAAAAAAAAAAAAAAAAGTCACATCCAAACTGTAAAAATACACTCAAGGTACATTTTTGACCATTTGATACTGAAAAATAAAATGTAATAAAATCAGTAAATAATAACAAATTCAAATTGATTAGAAACATTTACTCTTCAGGACAACATGCCAAAAAATTTGACCGAAAAAAAACAAAACTGAATAGAAGGGGGGGGGGGAAAGTCTTTGGACAGAAGGAAAGTTTTTATTTTCGCTGATTCACCACAGTGCTCACTGGTTTACTGATATAACACTGACAAAGCGGGACGATTGTGACAATTGGCAATATTCGGCACATTTTCGCTGAAAAACAATCAAGCGGCTTATCAATGAGATTGAGGTCTAATGTCTTTAAGTGGCGTCTTAACTGATTTGGCTTCTCCGCTATAATCATTTTTAGACTCAGTAAACAGTGGTCTTTCCTCATTTCCCACTATATTAAAAGTCAAAGGCAAACGGCCCGAAAAAAGCGCATTCTCGGCGGCCGAGGGAGAACCGTAGGTGAGGGCGGTGGTCGTGACGATCCCAAGCCGAAAACGGCACTTCTCGGCCGGACACGTGAGAACCGAAGAAGACAGTGGGTCGCTGCGTGAGTCCAGCTCTGCATGAGTCTCTTCCGTGTGCTCTTGCTTACTTCAAAAATACTGCACGCACTTTGAAAATGAGAGCGCCACTGCCACCCACGGAGTGGATGTGCAAGTACACTTTATTCTAGTACGGCAAAAAAAAAAAAAAAAAAAAGCATGTTCCCCGAGGTCACTCGCGCCCCCCCTGGCATCGCTCTGCGCCCCCCTGGGGGGGGCGCGCCCCACCATTTGAGAAGTACTGAGGTACAGAAATGTCATTTTACTGACTGGTGAAACACAGCACAAGCATAGCATATTGGTAGTTCAAAACATTACCATAAACTGACAATATTTACGGTAATAATATGATTTGACAACTTCTCCAACTTACCAGAATCTAGGAGAAAACAAAACAGATGTGACTTTTCTTTTAAAGGCTGCTGTATAACTTGCTTATTTCATCATGATGAATAAATGTTTCTTTCATGGATTGATTCGGTAAAATGAAAGTGAGAACGTAAGTCGGAAATCCGAGAGCTCATCGCTGTCGACACGACAGTAACAATAGGAACTATTGTTATTTGGGTTTGAGTTTCCCGAGGGACAGATATAGTTGACGGACACACGCAGGAAGTCTGTGTTGTTACGTTTGTTATGGTCCGAGTTGCGGAGCTGCAATAAACGTTGACTCAAATGACTTCAAGAAACTAAATTCTGTGCTTTATGAAGAGTGGAAAAAAAGCAGAATTTAACACAGACGAAATCATTCGGCCGATCAGAGTGAAGTATTACTGAAACAAAATGGTGACGTCACCTACCGTAATGGTCGGCAACAGATCGCCACATACGTTTCTTCAACACAACGTGGCCGTGTCAATAAAAAAAAAAATAAATAAATATCAGTTTATATATATATATATATATATATATTTCTGTCTCCATCCATGTACCCGTTTATAATGCGCACCGTGATTTTACAAGTTGATTTTGGGGAAAAAAAGTGCGCGTTGTATTCGGGAAATTACGGTATCTGAATGTTTGGGGAATTTCTGACATTTCTGCATAAAATCACTATGAAATGTGATCTGATGAAAAAACTGTCGGTTTTAACTAAAACCACCCAATAATTTATAGGTTTTCATATTTTAATAAGGATAGTATGCAAACAATATCAGAATGAGGGGAAATAAGTAAGTGAACCATCACATTTAATATTTTGTGACCCTTCCCTTGGGCAGCAATAACTTCAACCAGACGCTCATTGTAGCTGCAGATCAGTCTGGCACATCGATCAGCACTAATCTTGGCCCAATCCTCTCTATAAAACTGCTGTAGTTCAGTCAGGTTCCCAGGATGTCTAGCATGAATCACTGCCTTTAGGTCATGCCACAGCATCTCAAAGGTGTTCAAGTCTGGAGTTTGACGTGGCCACTCCAGAATGTGTATTTTGTTCTTCTGTAACCATTCTGAAGTTGATTTACTTCTGTGTTTAGGATCATTGTCTTGTTGCAGCATCCATCCTCTTTTTAGGTTCAACTGTCGGACAGACAGCCTCGGGTTTTCCTGCAAAACGTCCTGATAAACTTTTGAATTCATTCTTCCATTAATGATTGCAAGTTGTCCAGCCCCTGAGGAAGCAAAACAGCCCCAAATCATGATGCTCCCTCCACCATGCCTCATGGTGGGGATGAGGTGTTGATGTTGGTGAGTTGTTCCATGTTTTCACCACACATGACGTTGTGGGTTCCCCCATACACTTCAACTTTGGTTTGCCCTTTTTGCGAACATTAAACGAGCAGCAGTGGGTTTTTTTTTAGTCAGCAATGGCTTCCTCCATGGAGTCCTCCCATGAACACCATTCTTGGCCATAGTTCTACATATAATTGATGTATGCACAGAGATATTGGACTGTGCCAGTGATTTCTGTAAGTCTTTTGCAGACCCTCTACGGTTCTTTTTTTTAACTCTCTGAGTATTCTGCACTGAACTCTTGGCGTCATCTTTGGTGGACGGCCATTTCTTGGGAGAGAAGCAACAGTGTCAAACCCTCTTCATTTGTAGACAACTTCTCTGAATGTCGATTGATGAACATCCAGACTTTTAGAGATTGTTTTGTATCCTTTTCCAGCTTCATACAAATCAACAATCCTAGATCGCAGGTTTTCAGACAGCTCTTTTGACCGAGCCATGATGCACATTAGACAATGCTACTCAGCAGAACATTTCTTACCAGGTGTGTTTTCTATAGTGGGCAGCGTCGCTTTAAACCACTCATTAGTGACTGGGCTCACACCTGACTTAAAATGTTTGGTAAAAATTGGTTTGAGCTGCTCTTTAAGTCTCCTTAGGCAGAGGGTTTACTTACTTATTTTCCCCCTTCTGTCATTGTTTGCATGCTATCCTCATTAAAATATGAAAACCTATGAATATTTGAGTGGTTTTACCTAAAGCAGTCACTGTATTTTCATCTGTGTGATTTTGACAAAGATCAGATCACATTTGATGGTGATTTTATGCAGAAATGTGAGAAATTCCAAAAGGTTCAGATACTTTGTCATACCACTGTATACCCTCTACTAGTGGAAGCTTTAGGTATTTTTGAAAATTTTGGTAGCAAACGGTTCCTTTATTAAATAGTGACATCTTTTTAAAATTATATATCGATTCTTGGCGGGAGCTTTTTATTCACCTATTAGGATAAAAACTGTTTCAATACAACACCATATCCATATATTGTCCCACCCCTAATTAAAAGAGTCCTTTTTGATGGCCTGCTGAGCGTTGACACACATTCATCGTGTAAAATTAAAGTGATCAGCATGTTTATAGGTCCACTTACATCATTCTTACCCTGAGGCCTTGTTGGCCAGACTCCTTAACATGCAATGGCTGCACCTTACAGGATGGAGCAGGATACTTAATCAAAGTGATGCAACTATGAACTAGAAGGAGTAACACGCCTTAGTTCATATCATCCACTTTTCCTTTGATTTAAAAAAAAAAAAAAAAATGCATATCGCAAATAGGAGTTCTGATTTTTTTCACGATACTGTATATCTGATACCTTGCATGTTTCACGCTCATTCTACTGGGGTCAAGGAGTTTGCTGCATTGTGGGTAACACGGATCGGCCTCACTCGTTGGTGAAATGAAGCAGAGTTGAAGGAAGCACATATAGCATTTCTAACTCGCTGTGGCACACTATGCATGAATTATAAAATGTGCACTCAGGCCCGGTGCTGGTGCAGATCATGCATACATTTAACAGCGCACTGTGTGAGCTTTAGAGGGTGTGAGGGGCTTGAAGAGCAGCCTTCACCAAAGCCCTTCACTTCTTGACATGTGGCTGCATGATTGCCCCTCCACAATTACACCACCTAAACATCGAGGTTAAAAAAGTGAAAATCGGCAAATTCCATCATCTAACTGTATATTTGAAGTGCTTCCGAATCTGCTTTTCGCTATGAGTAATTCATAAGCCTCCTTTGCTGCACTGCATTCAGTGTGATTAAATTAGTCAGCAGTTCCACCGAAAGCAGACGCTTGTCTCGCTCTATCAAAATGGGATACGATGCCTCGGATTGCAAGTTGATTGAAATGATTTACAAATAAACTTTCATGTCAAAAACAGATTTGGATCTTAAAGTTGGGTTGGAGTTAGCTTTGATAAGCAGAATCACCATAGGCATTGAACAAAACACCCCAAAGTTGCCTGTTTTTGGATGGCTTTCAACATATTGGCAATTAGGGGGTGGGAACCTCTGGGTGTCTCACTATACCATAAGATTTGTGTTAAAAGTATTGCTCCAACGATTAATCGATTATCTCGAGTAATTTGATTAGAAAAAAGCTTAGAATCAAATGTTGCTGCTTTGAGCATTCATTTAAATAAAGTGGTGTTGTAATGGTTTGTTTTGAAAGTGTTGCATTTAGTTTAATTGATTTGGGTGGATACACTGCCCTCTAGTGGCAGCAGTGAATATGATTTAACTAAAGATGTCCCGATCGATCGGGTCCGATCACGTCATTTTCAAAGTATCGGAATCTGCAAAAAAATATCGGACATACCTTTTTTAATACATATATATATATTTTTGATTAAATCGTTTTCTAATTGTATTTAACGTTACAGACAAAATGTCGTACACTCATCCAGAGTCTTTAGTTTTGGCTTAAAGTAGGGCTATCAAATTTATTGCGTTAACAGTGGTAATTAATTTTAAAAAAATTAATCACGTTAAAATATTTGACGCAATTAAAGCATGCGCTGCACGACCCACTCACGCCATTTTACCTATATATAGAGCTAAAAGGCAGCATAAAATGAGTAGAGTGGATTTTTGCAGTCTTTGGAGCCTTTTTTTAATTGGCTAAAGCCTTACAATCCCTCTCTCAACAATTAGAAATACCGTGGGAAGCAATGTGGGGAAGAAAGGTAGTAGTTGATCTTTTTCTTAACACCCTATGTTAATTGTCAACGCAGAGAACATATATCAATTGGTGCCACTATGCACAGTCATGGTTGCACTTCCCATCATGCATTTGGGCAGAACAGTTAAATGGCTACAGTATCATTTACTGAAAGCTCAACAAATACACTAGATGCCAATATTTAGTCACAATATACAAAGTCACATTTATCCTTTAAGAATTACAAGTCTTTCTATCCGTGGATCCCTCTCACAGAAAGAATGTTAATAATGTAAATGCCATCTTGATTTATTGTCATAATAAACAAATACAGTACTTATGTACTGTATATTGAATGTACGTATATATTCGTCCGAGTTTTATTCATTTTTTTCTTAATGCATTGCCAAAATGTATATGATCGGGAAAAATTATCGGGAATGATTGGAATTGAATCGGGAGCAAAAAAAAAAGCAATCGAATCGGGAAATACCGGGATCGGCAGATACTCAAACTAAAACGATCGGGATCGGATCGGGAGCAAAAAAACATGATCGGAACAACCCTAGATGTAACTCATCTAATGTGGCTGAATTGCGTACCGCAAGCAACACATCACTTTTGCTCATTAATATGTATGATTTTAGCAATTGTGGCTAGGCGGATCAACCTCCCGTTTGTCCCTAATAGTAAATGAATGGAAATAGTGTACGAACGAGATGTTTACTTAGCTCAACATACCAATTCTGTCCGAAAATTATGTCCCAGGTGCCAAATTCACTGGTAAAGATTTGGAAGAACATACAAATGTTCAGTTAAAGAGATGGCTTGAGTGTCAAGGACTGAAAAGACGGAAAAAAGAGCCGAGCCAACCTAAGCTTAGCCTTAGCTTTTTTTATTGACAATATTTTCTTACGCTAATGACAATGACATTCTCCAGTTTCAACAATCTATCCTTTACGACCATATGCCCTGTTTGTCTTATATATTATATCCTCTGGTTGTCTCACCGTTCTTGGGGGCAATTTACATTGCTATTTTTGTGTAGCATTCGCAAATGCTACTCGGTGACAGCCAACAAACACTTTTAATTGTTTCATTCATGACAAATCTTAATTCTATAATTTATTTACACTTCCTCCTTACTAAAGTTGTGTTTTTTACAACAGGAAAGGTAACAGTGGCAGTCAGTTCGCATTTTAATTTTTTTCAGGTCATTCATTGTCGGACAGAAGCAGCACGGCAAAACGCCACGCAAAACAAACAAACAAAAAAAAGTAAAAATATCAAAATGGCTTACCTCTTGGGCTCTGAAGGACCATGGCCCCAACAAAATATTTACTTCATATGAAATGTGAATAGCTTCACCTTGCGTGGTTAAACTGGTCTTTTGGACGTTTGCGCAAGTTGATCCATTCTTCACATTTTTAGTTTTTGGTTTCAGGAAACGTATGAGGAAAACATCCTTCATATGTCGTAATGTCTAGAGTCGTTTCTACAAGTTCCATATTAGCAGTGCTTGATCGGCATGTTGTTTTTTGAAAGATTATCGGAGAAAATAAGCAAAAATTACATGGTCCTTATGCGAGGGCGTGTTGAAAATGTCCCACCTCCGCGTTACGATGGAGATGTCACTGTCTAAAAATAGCATTTGTGCGGTACGCTATTGAGCTGCTCCCTTAGGTCAACAAAGGTTGTAAGTTTTTGTTTGAGCTAAAATGTTTGTTTATGCATCTGTAATCGTTTATTTAGCAGCTTCTTGTAGGAATATAGGTTTGAACGATTTGTTAAAAGCATCGTAAAAAAAAAAAAGTTAGCATTTTGTAGCATTTAAGCTAGCACATTTTGCTATGTAAATTAGCCAAGTGTTCTTTTGGTGGACTGAGATCCTTCTAAATATTTTGAAGAAACACTCAGGTATTTTATATTTTCCTTTAATGCTCTTTTGAAAGCGCAATCTTAGCAAGCCAAAATAAATATTATTGCAGGCATAAACACTTGTTTCTTTGTTTTACAACTCCTAAAATTTATTCTATGTTTGTAATCTGATCACCAGATTATTCGAACTAATTGATGGATTAATCGATTACCTAAAGAATCGATAGCTGCAGCCCTAGTTAAAACGCTCATGATAATCAGTATCTCACGATATGACGATAAAGGAATGTTTATTTTTTGCACTTTCGCAGACAAGCAAACACAAACTATAATTTTCAATTTGCAAGAGGAAAATTTGAGTACTTTTCCAAATCTTATCAGTGTTCAAATATCTTATATCAAAAGCTCAAAAAGGATGGCCAGTAAGATTCTTTCCAAATTGTCAAAATGTTTGGTTTCCTTTGAATAATTCACATTTTTGTATGCCAGCTTCTCCATACTGTGCCAATGTGTCACATGCTGTGCTAGAAGCACCCATTGTTCAACTCACAGCCATGATGAATCTATAACACTAACACGGTGAAGAATTTGACACTAAATTGATTCATTGATCAAAATGTTTGCAGTTTATTTGCAAACAGTATCACAGTCAACATGCAATTTAGCGCCTGCTTTTTTTGTTGTTAGTTAGTCAGGGCAGATATACAGTATCGGAGAACAGCACATTTATTAAAAAAAGGATGCATCTCGTTATTGCAGTTTGATTATTGCCAACAACACTACGTGAACTTGAACTTGGATGTGCAATATGTGGGCTATTGAGTTGTTACGCCAAAATAAAGGAGGACAAAAAAAAAGCAAAGTGCTCATCCCAGCATCTCCTTCATATCTTCACCATCTTCCTTTGACACTCTCATCAAAACTCCCAGTTCCCTCCACTCACTCCTTCTCTCCTCCTTCGGGTCGGTAATGTTTGATGTGAACAGATGTGATGCTTCAAACCAGTTCTGCTGCGCTGATTGTTTGGATGCCAAACATGCTTTTGATGAAATGAGCAAATGTGCTTATTTTCTTTTCGTCTCATCCTAATAAATCTTTATTTGTCATTCATTTCTTATTGAAAGCAGATCTGAAGCCAAGGCGAAAGAGTCGCGGGGTGAGATCCAAGTATCAGTTTCACAGTAATACTATTGTCGAATGCTTTCGAGAGAGGAGAGTAACTTTGCCTGAGGTTTTTCTCTTTTGAGTACCCAAGAGCAGCCCATTATAAGATCTGAATCAATCTCTGAGGTTGTCATCATTAAACCGGGCCAGGAGGGATCCCGTACATTTCAAACCGGGTATATGATCCTCTCATCTACTGTAGTCGGATCCACCTTTGTGATCTATAATAAAGGAGGTGAGGGGGAGAAGGAGCAGTGGGAGCATGCTTCTGCTCCTGATTGTTCTTTTTTTAATCTGACTTTCCCACACTTGGACAAAAACATGATCAAATGTTTTTGCATTGTTGGCTTTTTTTTTCAAGCTTGTCAGATAAAGCAGTGCTTGATGTTTACTGACCTGGAGTCGCATTTCTATCAAGTCATTTAGTTTAGTTGGGTTGTTACAGTAACAGAAATGAGTCAAAGAGATGCGTAGGGTTGACTAGATACTTTGATTTGCAGAATCATTTTGTTTTTTACTCCACAGTTGCAAATGCCATAGTGCTCTGGTCTCAGCACTGCAAGAAAAAGTCACGATCATATTTAAGAAATATATATATTTTCTGCACAGCTAATCGTTGGCAGGTGGTGCTCGCTGTCGCCAGCTGGACATTTGGACAGCTGTCACACAATTTATGATGAACCGATAAAGGGAGCAATTGTATCTGTCTGGAAGCATTGGAATGTTGTGTGCCTTTTACTGCACTTCCTTTGGGACTTCTTTGCCAGCTTATCTGGAAGAACATTGTCGAGGTCACAGTAGAAGTTCACAATGCAAGTGTTTATTGTTGAGGTCAAGTTCCCTTTCTGTACACTGGTACAAAGAAGCACCTTCCACAAATTGACCAGAATGAGCAACAGAACATGGATAGATGGATGTTGTTGGGGGACTAAAGGTCAATCACTGAATCAAACTTGCAATAGACTTGACAATACAGTGGTACCTCTACTTCAGTGCTTCTCAATTATTTTCTGCTACGCCCCCCCCCCCCCCCCAAGCAAGACGTAAATGTTTCGCGCCCCCCCCAAACTCTCTGCCGCCACTGTAAATAGTATTGTCTATTACTGTAGTATTGTATTATTACTATTATAAATACGCATCTGCCTAATATTGTGTCCTTTTTTTCTAATAAAGAAAAAAAGTAACATAGATCAACTTATAATAAAGTATAACTTTATTAGGGCCCGAGCACTAAGCGTGCGAAGGCCCTATTGTTTTGCAAAGGATTATTATTAGGGCCCGAGCACTAGACGTGCGAAGGCCCTATTGTAATGCAAAGGATTATTAGGGCCCGAGCACTAGGCGTGCGAAGGCCCTATTGTAATGCAAAGGATTATTATTATTATTATTAGGGCCCGAGCACTAGGCGTGCGAAGGCCCTATTGTAATGCAAAGGATTATTATTATTAGGGCCCGAGCACTAAGCGTGCGAAGGCCCTATTGTTTTGCAAAGGATTATTTTTTTTTTTATTTTTTTTTTATTTTTTTTTTTTCAGGGCAAATGAAAACGGCCAATTTGGAGGCCTGAACATGCACGAAAAGTCACCAAAATTTGCACATACGTCCGGAAAATTGTAAATTTCGATAATTTTGCAACGTTGCAAAAAAATATAACAAAATGGCTCAGTGGCGCCCCCTTGAAATTTTAAAATTGGCCTATAACATTAGGGTCTGTCAGCGTAGAGCAATGAAATTTGGGGGGTCTATACCTTGTCCAAAACCGCTCCAAAAAAGCATTTACACGCATATTCCAAACCCAACAGGAAATCGGTTATTTTGGATCAAATATGAAATTTTTATCGATTTACAGGGTGCACATTTGAGACCTTTTCGCCGAGGGAGTTAGTTGGATCATCTTCAAAATTGGTGAGACTGTTCAGGAGACATATGAAATCTTAAGTTTTGAAAATGGTGCGTTTTCATTCACGGGTCTGACCTGGGCGTGGTGCCAAAGTCGACCATTTTTTCGGCAAAATGACAAATTCAGTAAATGACTTATAGTTCCTTGACACAACGTTCAATCTTTTTCATATTTGGCATGTATGTGTGGTATCCCACCCTTAACACGAGTGCATTGAAATATTACCCATTAGGTCTAGCGCCCCCTAGTGAGAACAGGAAATGCCTTTTTTTACGAGACAGGTTCCTCCTCCAAGGGAAAAAAATCTGTTGACCTCAAACCTGCATCAGGGGAGCCTTAAGACCTGTGTTCAGGTGCCTGATGAAAAATATTGAGGTTTCGTTGAGGCGGAGGGGTCCAAACAGGAAAGTGAAAATGAACGTCAACAATTTGTCACGCAAAAAACTTTGAACAGTCATAACTCGGCAGATATACAACATATCTGCGCCAAACTTCCCGTGTTTGTTGAGAGTCATACCCTGAAGGTTCTTGTAGGGGTCATTTGCATCAACTCTACAGTGCCAACTAGTGGCGACAGAAAGAAGTTTTAAAAAAGGCCTTTCCTATTGGGTTTTTTCAACATAGAGCAAGGAAATTTGGGGAGTAGATACCTTATGCAAAACTGCTCCAAAAAGTCTCTTGCACCCATATTCCAAATCCAACAGGAAATCGGGTATTTTGGATCGAATGTGAAATTTTCATGGGTTCACAGTAGGAGTTTACATTTGGAGGCTTGAATATGCACAAAAACTTGTACAAATTTGCACATACATGCGGCTTTAGATAACGTTCGATAATCTTGCAATGTTACGAAAAAATGTAGCAAAATGCCTCAGTGGCGCCCCCTTGAATTTTTCAAAAAGGCGTTTCCTATTAGGTTTTTTTAACAGAGAGTGATGAAATTTGGGGAGTCGATACCTTGTGCAAAACTGCTCCAAAAAGTCTCTTGCACCCGTATTCCAAATCCAACAGGAAATCGGGTATTTTGGATCGAATGTGAAATTTTTATCGGTTCACAGTAGGAGTTCACATTTGGAGGCTTGAACATGCACGAAAACTCACAAAAATTTGGACATACATGCGGCTTTGCATAACGTTCGATAATCTTGCAACGTTACGAAAACATGTAACAAAATGGCTCAGTGGCGCCCCCTTGAAATTTTCAAAAAGGCCTCTCCATTTAGGTTTTTTCAACGTAGAGGGATGAAATTCGGAGAGTCGATACCTTGTACAAAACTGCTCCAAAAAGTCTCTTGCATGCGTATTCCAAACCCAACAGGAAATCGGGTATTTTGGATTGAATGTGAAATTTTTATCGATTTACAGTGTGCACATTTTACACCTTGGCACCTAGGGAATTAGTTTGATCATTCTCAAAATTGGCGAGACTGTTCATGAGGCATATGAAATCTTAAGTTATCAAAATGGTGTGTTTTCATTCACGGGCCTGAGCTGGGCGGGGTGCCAAAGTCGGCCATTTTTTCGCCAAAACACCAAATTCAGAAAATGACTGATAACTCCCTCATACAACGTTCAATCTATTTTAAATCTGGCATGTGTGTGAGGTATACCTGCCTGAGCAGGACTGGATTGAGAATTTACCATTTGTGCCTGGCGCCTCCTAGTGGGAACAGGAAAAGCCCTTTTTTTACGGGACACACACCTCCTCTAAAGGGAAAAAAACAATCTACCTCAAACCTGTATAAGGGAAGCCTTAAGACCTGTGTTCAGGTGCCTGATGAAAAATATTGAGGTTTCGTTGAAGCGGAGGGGTCCAAACAGGAAAGTGAAAATGACCGTCAACAATTTGTCTCGCTAAAAACTTTGAACAGTCATAACTCGGCAGATATACAACATATCTGCGACAAACTTCCCGTGCTTGTTGAGAGTCATACCCTGAAGTGCCTTGTAGGGGTCATTTGCATCAACCCTACAGCGCCAACTAGTGGCAATAGAAAGTCACTCGTTTTTCCAATACATATCCAGTTCTTTTCAGTTTGGTCATTGTAGTTTCAAGACCTATTAAAATACTTATTTACGGCCCATGTCCACGTGTCTGTCTGTTGCCGTGACGACCCTTTGTTCGCCATTTAAAGGAAATATTTTTTTCCAGAGAGTCAGGCAGCTTATAGAGCCACAATATTTGGCACACTTGGTCAAATTGGCCCAGTTAGAAGATTAATTTTGGTTTTGAATAAGGGCTTGGCTGCACAGCTCAGTAGTGGCTCCTTTTTTGTAGTAATCTCTCCAATAGGGGTTTTTATCTCTTGGGTGTGGTAATGTAAGAGGCGACTTTCGAGCATGTTAGGTTCTAATGAGATGATTAGAGAGGAGGATCTGCCACCACCCTGACCTGCACACAGTCCGAGTTGCGTGACGTCCGAGTTGCGCTAGATTGCGAGGGCCCGTTCAGTCCTGCTTGCAGGCCTAGTTATTATTATTATTATTATTATTCTTCTTTCTTCATGGCAAATGAAAATGGCCAATTTGGAGGCCTGAACATGCACGAAAAGTCACCAAAATTTGCACATACGTGCAGATTCGCGTAAAATTTGATAATCTAGCGTCGTTTTGAAAAAATTTCAAAAAATGGCTCAGTGGCGCCCCCTTGACCCTTAAAATTTTCAAAAAGGCCTTTCCTCTCAGGTTTTCAACGTAGAGCGATGAAATTTGGGGAGTAGATACCTTATGCCTAACTGTTCAAAAAAGCCTCTTGCACCCATATTCCAAATCTGACAGGAAATCGGATATTTTGGATCAAATGTGAAATTTTTTCGGTTCACAGTTGGAGTTTACGTTTGGAGGCCTGAACATGCACGAAAACTCACCAAAATTTGCACATACATGCAACTTTGCGTAAATTTTGATAATCTACAAAAAAATTTAACAAAATCGCTCAGTGGCGCCCCCTTGAAATTTTCAAAAAGGCCTGTCCTATTAGGTTTTTTCAACGTAGAATGATGAAATTTGGTGAGTCGATACATTGTGTAAAACTGCTCCAAAAAGTCTCTTGCACCAATATTCCAAACCCAACAGGAAGCCGGAAATTTTGGATCAAATGTGAAATTTTATCGATTTACATTTGAGACCTTGTCGCTGAAGAAAATAGTTGGATCGTCTTCAAAATTGGTCAGACTATTCAGGAGACATATGAGATCTTAAGTTTTCAAAATGGTGAGTTTCCATCCAAGGGTCTGGCCTGGGCGTGGTCCCAAAGTCGGCCATTTTTAGGCAAAATACCAAATTCAGACAATGATTAAAAATTCCGTGATCCAACGTTCAATCTTTTTCATTTCTAGCATGTTTATGAGATATCCCAGCCTGAACACGACTGCATTGAAATATTACCCATTAGGCTTGGCGCCCCTAGTGGAAACAGGAAATGGCCTTCTTTACGAGACAGGCTCCTCCTCCAAGGGAAAAAAATCTATTGACCTCAAACCTGTTTCAGGGGAGCCTCAAGACATGTGTTCAGGTGCCTGATGAAAAATATTGAGGTTTCGTTGAAGCGGAGAGGTCCAAACTGGAAGTGAAAATGACCGTCAACAATTTGTCTCGCCAAAAACTTTGAACAATCATAACTCGGCAGATATGCAACATATCTGCGCCAAACTTTCCGTGTTTGTTGAGAGTCATACCCTGAAGGTTCTTGTAGGGGTCATTTGCATCAACTCTACAGTGCCAACTAGTGGCGACAGAAAGAAGTTTTAAAAAAGGCCTTTCCTATTAGGTTTTTTCAACATAGAGCAAGGAAATTTGGGGGGTAGATACCTTATGCAAAACTGCTCCAAAAAGTCTCTTGCACCCGTATTCCAAATCCAACAGGAAATCGGGTATTTTGGATCGAATGTGAAATTTTTATCGGTTCACAGTTGGAGTTTACATTTGGAGGCTTGAACATGCACGAAAACTCACAAAAATTTGGACATACATGTGGCTTTGCATAACGTTCAATAATCTTGCAACGTTACGAAAACATGTAACAAAATGGCTCAGTGGCGCCCCCTTGAAATTTTCAAAAAGGCCTCTCCATTTAGGTTTTTTCAACGTAGAGGGATGAAATTCGGAGAGTCGATACCTTGTACAAAACTGCTCCAAAAAGTCTCTTGCATGCGTATTCCAAACCCAACAGGAAATCGGGTATTTTGGATTGAATGTGAAATTTTTATCGATTTACAGTGTGCACATTTGACACCTTGGCACCTAGGGAATTAGTTTGATCATTCTCAAAATTGGCGAGACTGTTCATGAGGCATATGAAATCTTAAGTTATCAAAATGGTGTGTTTTCATTCACGGGCCTGAGCTGGGCGGGGTGCCAAAGTCGGCCATTTTTTCGCCAAAACACCGAATTCGGAAAATGACTGATAACTCCCTCATACAACCTTCAATCTATTTTAAATCTGGCATGTGTGTGAGGTATACCAGCCTGAGCAGGACTGGATTGAAAATTTACCATTTGTGCCTGGCGCCTCCTAGTGGGAACAGGAAATGCCCTTTTTTACTGGACACACTCCTCCTCTAAAGGGAAAAAATCAATCTACCTCAAACCTGCATAAGGGAAGCCTTAAGACCTGTCTTCAGGTGCCTGATGAAAAATATTGAGGTTTCGTTGAAGCGGAGGGGTCCAAACAGGAAAGTGAAAATGACCGTCAACAATTTGTCTCGCTAAAAACTTTGAACAGTCATAACTCGGCAGATATACAACATATCTGCGACAAACTTCCCGTGCTTGTTGAGAGTCATACCCTGAAGGGCCTTGTAGGGGTCATTTGCATCAACCCTACAGCGCCAACTAGTGGCAATAGAAAGTCACTCGTTTTTCCAATACATGTCCAGTTCTTTTCAGGTTGGTCATTGTAGTTTCAAGACCTATTAAAATACTTATTTACGGCCCATGTCCACGTGTCTCTGTCTGTTGCCGTGACGACCCTTTGTTCGCCATTTAAAGGAAATATTTTTTTTCAGAGACTCAGGGAGCTTATAGAGCCACAATAGTTGGCACACTTGGTCAAATTGGCCAAGTTAGAAGATTAATTTTGGTTTTGAATAAGGGCTTGGCTGCACAGCTCAGTAGTGGCTCCTTTTTTGTAGTACTCTCTCCAATAGGGGTTTTTATCTCTTGGGTGTGGGAATGTAAATAGGCGACTTTCGAGCATGTTAGGTTCTAATGAGATGATTAGAGAGGAGGATCTGCCACCACCCTGACCTGCACACAGTCCGAGTTGCGTGACGTCCGAGTTGCGCTAGATTGCGAGGGCCCGTTCAGTCCTGCTTGCAGGCCTAGTTATTATTATTATTAGGGCCCGAGCACTAGACGTGCGAAGGCCCTATTGTAATGCAAAGGATTATTATTATTATTATTATTATTATTATTATTATTATTATTCTTCTTTCTTCATGGCAAATGAAAATGGCCAATTTGGAGGCCTGAACATGCACGAAAAGTCACCAAAATTTGCACATACGTGCAGATTCGCGTAAATTTCGATAATCTTGCGTCGTTTTGAAAAAATGTCAAAAAATGGCTCAGTGGCGCCCCCTTGACCCTTAAAATTTTCAAAAAGGCCTCTCCTCTCAGGTTTTCAACGTAGAGCAATGAAATTTGGGGAGTAGATACCTTATGCCTAACTGTTCAAAAAAGCCTCTTGCACCCATATTCCAAATCCAACAGGAAATCGGGTATTTTGGATCGAATGTGAAATTTTTTCGGTTCACAGTTGGAGTTTACGTTTGGAGGCTTGAACATGCACGAAAACTCACCAAAATTTGCACATACATTCAACTTTGCGTAAATTTTGATAATCTACAAAAAAATTTAACAAAATGGCTCAGTGGCGCCCCCTTGAAATTTTCAAAAAGGCCTCTCCTATTAGGTTTTTTCAACGTAGAACAATGAAATTTAGTGAGTCGATACATTGTACAAAACTGCTCCAAAAAGTCTCTTGCACCCATATTCCAAACCCAACAGGAAGCTGGAAATTTTGGGTCAAATGCGAAATTTTATCGATTTACATTTGAGACCTTGTCGCTGAAGGATAAAGTTGGATCGTCTTCAAAATTGGTCAGACTATTCAGGAGACCTATGAGATCTTAAGTTTTCAAAATGGTGTGTTTTCATTCAAGGGTCTGGCCTGGGCGTGGTCCCAAAGTCGGCCATTTTTAGGCAAAATACCAAATTCAGAAAATGATTAAAAACTCCGTGATCCAACGTTCAATCTTTTTCATTTTTAGCATGTTTATGAGATATCCCAGCCTGAACACGACTGCATTGAAATATTACCCATTAGGCCTGGCGCCCCTAGTGGAAACAGGAAATGGCCTTCTTTACGAGACAGGCTCCTCCTCCAAGGGAAAAAAATCTATTGACCTCAAACCTGTTTCAGGGGAGCCTCAAGACATGTGTTCAGGTGCCTGATGAAAAATATTGAGGTTTCGTTGAAGCGGAGAGGTCCAAACTGGAAGTGAAAATGACCGTCAACAATTTGTCTCGCCAAAAACTTTGAACAGTCATAACTCGGCAGATATGCAACATATCTGCGCCAAACTTTCCGTGTTTGTTGAGAGTCATACCCTGAAGGTTCTTGTAGGGGTCATTTGCATCAACTCTACAGTGCCAACTAGTGGCGACAGAAAGAAGTTTTAAAAAAGGCCTTTCCTGTTGGGTTTTTTCAACATAGAGCAAGGAAATTTGGGAAGTAGATACCTTATGCCTAACTGCTCAAAAAAGCCTCTTGCACCCATATTCCAAATCCAACAGAAAATCGGGTATTTTGGATCAAATGTGAAATTTCTGTCCATTTCTAGTACAGTTTACATTTGGAGGCCTGGACATGCACGAAAACTCACCAAATTTTGCACATACATGCGGCTTTGTGTGGATTTCGATAATCTCTCAACGTTACAAAAAAATGTAACAAAATGGCTCAGTGGCGCCCCCTTGAATTTTTCAAAAAGGCGTTTCCTATTAGGTTTTTTTAACGTAGAGCAATGAAATTTGGGGAGTCGATACCTTGTGCAAAACTGCTCCAAAAAGTCTCTTGCACCCATATTCCAAACCCAACAGGAAATCGGGTATTTTGGATCGGATGTGAAATTTTTATCAATTAACAGGGTGCACATTTGAGACCTTGTCACAGAGGGAATCAATTGGATCATCTTCAAAATTGGTTAGACAATTCAGGAGACCTATGAAATCTAAACTTTTCAAAATGGTGTGTTTTCATTCATGGGTCTGACCTGGGCGTGGTGCCAAAGTCGGCCATTTTTTCGGCAAAATGACAAATTCAGTAAAGGACTAATAGCTCCTTGAAACAACGTTCAATCTTTTTCATATCTGGCATGTATGTGCGGGATCCCACCCTGAACACGAGTGCATTGAAATATTACTCATTAGGCCTAGCGCCCCCTAGTGGGAACAGGAAATGCCTTTTTTACGAAACAGGCTCCTCCTCCAAGGAAAAAAAAATCTATTCACCTCAAACCTGCATCAGGGGAGCCTGAAGACATGTGTTCAGGTGCCTGATGAAAAATACTGAGGTTTGGTTGAAGCAGAAGGGTCCAACAGGAGAAGTAAAAATGACTGAAGCCATTTCGTCTCACCACAAGTTTTGAACAGTCATAACTTCTACAACATATCTGCGCCAAACATATCGTGCTTGTTGAGTCATAGTCTGAAGGGTCCTGTAGGGGTCATTTGCATCAACCCTACAGCGCCAACTAGTGGCAATAGAAAGTCACTCATTTTTTTAAATATATGTCCAGTTCTTTTCAGGTTGGTCATTGTAGTTTCAAGACCTTTTAAAATACTTATTTTACGGCCCATGTCCACATGTCTCTGTCTGTTGCTGTGATGACCCTTTATTCGCTCCTTTTTTGTAGTCCTCTGTCCAATAGGGGTTTTTATCTCTTAGGTGTGTGAATGTAAAGAGGCAACTTTCGCGCATGTTAGGTTCTAATGAGATGATTAGAGAGGACGATCTGCCACCACCCTGACCTGCACACTGTCCGAGTTGCGTGACGTCCGAGTTGCGCTAGATTGCGAGGGCCCGTTCAGTCCTGCTTGCAGGCCTAGTTATTATTATTATTCTTCTTTCTTCATGGCAAATGAAAATGGCCAATTTGGAGGCCTGAACATGCACGAAAAGTCACCAAAATTTGCACGAACGTGCAGATTCGCGTAAATTTCGATAATCTTGCGTCGTTTTGAAAAAATGTCAAAAAATGGCTCAGTGGCGCCCCCTTGACCCTTAAAATTTTCAAAAAGGCCTCTCCTCTCAGGTTTTCAACGTAGAGCAATGAAATTTGGGGAGTAGATACCTTATGCCTAACTGTTCAAAAAAGCCTCTTGCACCCATATTCCAAATCCAACAGGAAATCGGGTATTTTGGATCGAATGTGAAATTTTTTCGGTTCACAGTTGGAGTTTACGTTTGGAGGCTTGAACATGCATGAAAACTCACCAAAATTTGCACATACATTCAACTTTGCGTAAATTTTGATAATCTATAAAAAAAATTAACAAAAAGGCTCAGTGGCGCCCCCTTGAAATTTTCAAAAAGGCCTGTCCTATTAGGTTTTTTCAACGTAGAATGATGAAATTTGGTGAGTCGATACATTGTGTAAAACTGCTCCAAAAAGTCTCTTGCACCTATATTCCAAATCCAACAGGAAGTCGGAAATTTTGGATCAAATGCGAAATTTTATCGATTTACATTTGAGACCTTGTCGCTGAAGAAAATAGTTGGATCGTCTTCAAAATTGGTCAGACTATTCAGGAGACATATGAGATCATAAGTTTTCAAAATGGTGAGTTTTCATCCAAGGGTCTGGCCTGGGCGTAGTCCCAAAGTTGGCCATTTTTAGGCAAAATACCAAATTCAGAAAATGATTAAAAACTCCGTGATACAACGTTCAATCTTTTTCATTTCTAGCATGTATATGAGATATCCCAGCCTGAACACGACTGCATTGAAATATTACCCATTAGGCCTGGCGCCCCCTAGTGGGAACAGGAAATGGCCTTCTTTACGAGACAGGCTCCTCCTCCAAGGGAAAAAAATCTATTGACCTCAAACCTGTTTCAGGGGAGCCTCAAGACATGTGTTCAGGTCCCTGATGAAAAATATTGAGGTTTCGTTGAAGCGGAGAGGTCCAAACTGGAAGTGAAAATGACCGTCAACAATTTGTCTCGCCAAAAATTTTGAACAGTCATAACTCGGCAGATATGCAACATATCTGTGCCAAACTTTCCGTGTTTGTTGAGAGTCATACCCTGAAGGTTCTTGTAGGGGTCATTTGCATCAACTCTACAGTGCCAACTAGTGGCGACAGAAAGAAGTTTTAAAAAAGGCCTTTCCTATTGGGTTTTTTCAACATAGAGCAAGGAAATTTGGGGAGTAGATACCTTATGCAAAACTGCTCCAAAAAGTCTCTTGCACCCATATTCCAAATCCAACAGGAAATCGGGTATTTTGGGTCGAATGTGAAATTTTCATGGGTTCACAGTAAGAGTTTACATTTGGAGGCTTGAATATGCATAAAAACTCACCAAAATTTGCACATACATGCGGCTTTGGATAACGTTCGATAATCTTGCAACGTTACGAAACAATTTAACAAAATGGCTCAGTGGCGCCCCCTTGAAATTTTCAAAAAGGCCTCTCCATTTAGGTTTTTCTAACATAGAGTGATGAAATTTGGAGAGTCAAAACTTTGTGCAAAACTGCTCCAAAAAGTCTCTTGCACACACATTCCAAATCCTACAGGAAATCGGGTATTTTGGATTGAATGTGAACTTTTTATCGATTTACAGTGTGCACATTTTACACCTTGGCACCTAGGGAATTAGTTTGATCATTCTCAAAATTGGTGAGACTGTTCATGAGGCATATGAAATCTTAAGTTATAAAAATGGTGTGTTTTCATTCACGGGCCTGACCTGGGCGGGGCGCCAAATTCTTCCATTTTTTCGCCAAAACACCGAATTCGGAAAATGACTGATAACTCCCTCATACAACGTTCAATCTATTTTAAATCTGGCATGTGTGTGAGGTATACCAGCCTGAGCAGGACTGGATTGAAAATTTACCATTTGTGCCTGGCGCCTCCTAGTGGGAACAGGAAATGCCCTTTTTTACGGGACACACTCCTCCTCTAAAGGGAAAAAATCAATCTACTTCAAACCTGCATAAGGGAAACCTTAAGACCTGTCTTCAGGTGCCTGATGAAAAATATTGAAGTTTCGTTGAAGCGGAGGGGTCCAAACAGGAAAGTGAAAATGACTGTCAACAATTTTTCTCTCCAAAAACTTTGAACAGTCATAACTCGGCAGATATACAAGATATCTGCGCCAAACTTCCCGTGCTTGTTGAGAGTCATAACCTGAAGGGCCTTGTAGGGGTCATTTGCATCAACCCTACAGCGCCAACTAGTGGCGATATAAAGTCACTCGTTTTTCCAAAACATGTCCAGTTCTTTTCATGTTGGTCATTGTAGTTTCAAGACCTATTAAAATACTTTTTTACGGCCCATGTCCACGTGTCTCTGTCTGTTGCCGTGACGACCCTTTGTTCGCCATTTAAAGGAAATATTTTTTTTCAGAGACTCAGGGAGCTTATAGAGCCACAATAGTTGGCACACTTGGTCGAATTGGCCCAGTTAGAAGATTAATTTAGGTTTTGAATAAGGGCTTGGCTGCACAGCTCAGTAGTGGCTCCTTTTTTGTAGTACTCTCTCCAATAGGGGTTTTTATCTCTTGGGTGTGGGAATGTAAATAGGCGACTTTCGAGCATGTTAGGTTCTAATGAGATGATTAGAGAGGAGGATCTGCCACCACCCTGACCTGCACACAGTCCGAGTTGCGTGACGTCCGAGTTGCGCTAGATTGCGAGGGCCCGTTCAGTCCTGCTTGCAGGCCTAGTTATTATTATTCTTCTTTTTTCATGGCAAATGAAAATGGCCAATTTGGAGGCCTGAACATGCACGAAAAGTCACCAAAATTTGCACATACGTGCAGATTCGCGTAAATTTTGATAATCTTGCGTCGTTTTGAAAAAATGTCAAAAAATGGCTCAGTGGCGCCCCCTTGACCCTTAAAATTTTCAAAAAGGCCTCTCCTCTCAGGTTTTCAACGTAGAGCAATGAAATTTGGGGAGTAGATACCTTATGCCTAACTGTTCAAAAAAGCCTCTTGCACCCATATTCCAAATCCAACAGGAAATCGGGTATTTTGGATTGAATGTGAAATTTTTTCGGTTCACAGTTGGAGTTTACGTTTGGAGGCTTGAACATGCATGAAAACTCACCAAAATTTGCACATACATTCAACTTTGCGTAAATTTTGATAATCTATAAAAAAAATTAACAAAATGGCTCAGTGGCGCCCCCTTGAAATTTTCAAAAAGGCCTTTCCTATTAGGTTTTTTCAACGTAGAACAATGAAATTTAGTGAGTCGATACATTGTACAAAACTGCTCCAAAAAGTCTCTTGCACCCATATTCCAAACCCAACAGGAAGCCGGAAATTTTGGGTCAAATGCGAAATTTTATCGATTTACATTTGAGACCTTGTCGCTGAAGGATAAAGTTGGATCGTCTTCAAAATTGGTCAGACTATTCAGGAGACCTATGAGATCTTAAGTTTTCAAAATGGTGTGTTTTCATTCCAGGGTCTGGCCTGGGCGTGGTCCCAAAGTCGGCCATTTTTAGGCAAAATACCAAATTCAGAAAATGATTAAAAACTCCGTGATCCAACGTTCAATCTTTTTCATTTCTAGCATGTTTATGAGATATCCCAGCCTGAACACGACTGCATTGAAATATTACCCATTAGGCCTGGCGCCCCTAGTGGGAACAGGAAATGGCCTTCTTTACGAGACAGGCTCCTCCTCCAAGGGAAAAAAATCTATTGACCTCAAACCTGTTTCAGGGGAGCCTCAAGACATGTGTTCAGGTCCCTGATGAAAAATATTGAGTTTTCGTTGAAGCGGAGAGGTCCAAACTGGAAGTGAAAATGACCGTCAACAATTTGTCTCGCCAAAAACTTTGAACAGTCATAACTCGGCAGATATGCAACATATCTGCGCCAAACTTTCCGTGTTTGTTGAGAGTCATACCCTAAAGGTTCTTGTAGGGGTCATTTGCATCAACTCTACAGTGCCAACTAGTGGCGACCGAAAGAATTTTTAAAAAAGGCCTTTCCTATTGGGTTTTTTCAACATAGAGCAAGGAAATTTGGGGAGTAGATACCTTATGCAAAACTGCTCCAAAAAGTCTCTTGCACCCATATTCCAAATCCAACAGGAAATCGGGTATTTTTGATCGAATGTGAAATTTTCATGGGTTCACAGTAAGAGTTTACATTTGGAGGCTTGAATATGCATAAAAACTCACCAAAATTTGCACATACATGCGGCTTTGCATAACGTTCGATAATCTTGCAACGTTACGAAAACATGTAACAAAATGGCTCAGTGGCGCCCCCTTGAAATTTTCAAAAAGGCCTCTCCATTTAGGTTTTTTCAACGTAGAGGGATGAAATTCGGAGAGTCGATACCTTGTACAAAACTGCTCCAAAAAGTCTCTTGCATGCGTATTCCAAACCCAACAGGAAATCGGGTATTTTGGATTGAATGTGAAATTTTTATCGATTTACAGTGTGCACATTTTACACCTTGGCACCTAGGGAATTAGTTTGATCATTCTCAAAATTGGCGAGACTGTTCATGAGGCATATGAAATCTTAAGTTATCAAAATGGTGTGTTTTCATTCACGGGCCTGAGCTGGGCGGGGTGCCAAAGTCGGCCATTTTTTCGCCAAAGCACCAAATTCGGAAAATGACTGATAACTCCCTCATACAACGTTCAATCTATTTTAAATCTGGCATGTGTGTGAGATATACCAGCCTGAGCAGGACTGGATTGAAAATTTACCATTTGTGCCTGGCGCCTCCTAGTGGGAACAGGAAAAGCCCTTTTTTTACGGGACACACACCTCCTCTAAAGGGAAAAAAACAATCTACCTCAAACCTGCATAAGGGAAGCCTTAAGACCTGTCTTCAGGTGCCTGATGAAAAATATTGAGGTTTCGTTGAAGCGGAGGGGTCCAAACAGGAAAGTAAAAATGACCGTCAACAATTTGTCTCGCTAAAAACTTTGAACAGTCATAACTCGGCAGATATACAACATATCTGCGACAAACTTCCCGTGCTTGTTGAGAGTCATACCCTGAAGTGCCTTGTAGGGGTCATTTGCATCAACCCTACAGCGCCAACTAGTGGCAATAGAAAGTCACTCATTTTTCCAATACATGTCCAGTTCTTTTCAGTTTGGTCATTGTAGTTTCAAGACCTATTAAAATACTTATTTACGGCCCATGTCCACGTGTCTGTCTGTTGCCGTGACGACCCTTTGTTCGCCATTTAAAGGAAATATTTTTTTTCCAGAGAGTCAGGCAGCTTATAGAGCCACAATATTTGGCACACTTGGTCAAATTGGCCCAGTTAGAAGATTAATTTTGGTTTTGAATAAGGGCTTGGCTGCACAGCTCAGTAGTGGCTCCTTTTTTGTAATACTCTCTCCAATAGGGGTTTTTATCTCTTGGGTGTGGTAATGTAAGAGGCGACTTTCGAGCATGTTAGGTTCTAATGAGATGATTAGAGAGGAGGATCTGCCACCACCCTGACCTGCACACAGTCCGAGTTGCGCTAGATTGCGAGGGCCCGTTCAGTCCTGCTTGCAGGCCTAGTTATTATTTTTTTTTTTATTTTTCAGGGCAAATGAAAACGGCCAATTTGGAGGCCTGAACATGCACGAAAAGTCACCAAAATTTGCACATACGTCCGGAAAATTGTAAATTTCGATAATTTTGCAACATTGCAAAAAAATATAACAAAATGGCTCAGTGGCGCCCCCTTGAAATTTTAAAATTGGCCTATAACATTAGGGTCTGTCAGCGTAGAGCAATGAAATTTGGGGGGTCTATAGCTTGTCCAAAACCGCTCCAAAAAAGCATTTACACGCATATTCCAAACCCAACAGGAAATCGGTTATTTTGGATCAAATATGAAATTTTTATCGATTTACAGGGTGCACATTTGAGACCTTTTCGCCGAGGGAGTTAGTTGGGTCATCTTCAAAATTGGTGAGACTGTTCAGGAGACATATGAAATCTTAAGTTTTGAAAATGGTGCGTTTTCATTCACGGGTCTGACCTGGGCGTGGTGCCAAAGTCGACCATTTTTTCGGCAAAATGACAAATTCAGTAAATGACTTATAGTTTCTTGACACAACGTTCAATCTTTTTCATATTTGGCATGTATGTGTGGTATCCCACCCTTAACACGAGTGCATTGAAATATTACCCATTAGGTCTAGCGCCCCCTAGTGAGAACAGGAAATGCCTTTTTTTACGAGACAGGTTCCTCCTCCAAGGGAAAAAAATCTGTTGACCTCAAACCTGCATCAGGGGAGCCTTAAGACCTGTGTTCAGGTGCCTGATGAAAAATATTGAGGTTTCGTTGAGGCGGAGGGGTCCAAACAGGAAAGTGAAAATGAACGTCAACAATTTGTCACGCAAAAAACTTTGAACAGTCATAACTCGGCAGATATACAACATATCTGCGCCTAACTTCCCGTGTTTGTTGAGAGTCATACCCTGAAGGTTCTTGTAGGGGTCATTTGCATCAACTCTACAGTGCCAACTAGTGGCGACAGAAAGAAGTTTTAAAAAAGGCCTTTCCTATTGGGTTTTTTCAACATAGAGCAAGGAAATTTGGGGAGTAGATACCTTATGCAAAACTGCTCCAAAAAGTCTCTTGCACCCGTATTCCAAATCCAACAGGAAATCGGGTATTTTGGATCGAATGTGAAATTTTCATGGGTTCACAGTAGGAGTTTACATTTGGAGGCTTGAATATGCACAAAAACTCGTAAAAATTTGCACATACATGCGGCTTTAGATAACGTTCGATAATCTTGCAATGTTACGAAAAAATGTAGCAAAATGCCTCAGTGGCGCCCCCTTGAATTTTTCAAAAAGGCGTTTCCTATTAGGTTTTTTTAACAGAGAGTGATGAAATTTGGGGAGTCGATACCTTGTGCAAAACTGCTCCAAAAAGTCTCTTGCACCCGTATTCCAAATCCAACAGGAAATCGGGTATTTTGGATCGAATGTGAAATTTTTATCGGTTCACAGTAGGAGTTTACATTTGGAGGCTTGAACATGCACGAAAACTCACAAAAATTTGGACATACATGTGGCTTTGCATAACGTTCAATAATCTTGCAACGTTACGAAAACATGTAACAAAATGGCTCAGTGGCGCCCCCTTGAAATTTTCAAAAAGGCCTCTCCATTTAGGTTTTTTCAACGTAGAGGGATGAAATTCGGAGAGTCGATACCTTGTACAAAACTGCTCCAAAAAGTCTCTTGCATGCATATTCCAAACCCAACAGGAAATCGGGTATTTTGGATTGAATGTGAAAGTTTTATCGATTTACAGTGTGCACATTTTACACCTTGGCACCTAGGGAATTAGTTTGATCATTCTCAAAATTGGCGAGACTGTTCATGAGGCATATGAAATCTTAAGTTATCAAAATGGTGTGTTTTCATTCACGGGCCTGACCTGGGCGGGGTGCCAAAGTCGGCCATTTTTTCGCCAAAACACCGAATTCGGAAAATGACTGATAACTCCCTCATACAACGTTCAATCTATTTTAAATCTGGCATGTGTGTGAGGTATACCAGCCTGAGCAGGACTGGATTGAAAATTTACCATTTGTGCTTGGCGCCTCCTAGTGGGAACAGGAAATGCCCTTTTTTTACGGGACACACTCCTCCTCTAAAGGGAAAAAATCAATCTACCTCAAAGCTGCATAAGGGAAGCCTTAAGACCTGTCTTCAGGTGCCTGATGAAAAATATTGAAGTTTCGTTGAAGCGGAGGGGTCCAAACAGGAAAGTGAAAATGACTGTCAACAATTTTTCTCTCCAAAAACTTTAAACAGTCATAACTCGGCAGATATACAAGATATCTGCGCCAAACTTCCCGTGCTTGTTGAGAGTCATACCCTGAAGGGCCTTGTAGGGGTCATTTGCATCAACCCTACAGCGCCAACTAGTGGCGATAGAAAGTCACTCGTTTTTCCAAAACATGTCCAGTTCTTTTCATGTTGGTCATTGTAGTTTCAAGACCTATTAAAATACTTTTTTACGGCCCATGTCCACGTGTCTCTGTCTGTTGCCGTGACGACCCTTTGTTCGCCATTTAAAGGAAATATTTTTTTTCAGAGACTCAGGGAGCTTATAGAGCCACAATAGTTGGCACACTTGGTCGAATTGGCCCAGTTAGAAGATTAATTTTGGTTTTGAATAAGGGCTTGGCTGCACAGCTCAGTAGTGGCTCCTTTTTTGTAGTACTCTCTCCAATAGGGGTTTTTATCTCTTGGGTGTGGGAATGTAAATAGGCGACTTTCGAGCATGTTAGGTTCTAATGAGATGATTAGAGAGGAGGATCTGCCACCACCCTGACCTGCACACAGTCCGAGTTGCGTGACGTCCGAGTTGCGCTAGATTGCGAGGGCCCGTTCAGTCCTGCTTGCAGGCCTAGTTAACATTGTTTTGTTTGTAACAGAGAAGACTTGACGTGCATCAATTTGCCTGAATTAAAAAAAAAAAAGTCACATTCAAACTGTAAAAATACACTCAAGGTACATTTTTGACCATTTGATACAGAAAAATAAAATGTAATAAAATCAGTAAATAATAACAAATTCAAATTGATTACAAACATTCACTCATGAGGACAATATGCCAAAAAATTTGACCGAAAAAACAAAAATGAATAAAGGAAAAAAAGAGTGTCCTTGGACAGAAGGACAGTTTTTATTTTTGCTGCTCACACTCAGTATTACCTCCTTTGCAATGGTGTGGAGTCATTTTGCAATGAGCATGCAAACAATGCTCACTGGTTTACTGCTATAACACTGACAAAGTAGGACGATTGTTGGCAATATTCGGCACGTTTTCGCTGAAAAACAATCAAGCGGCTTATCAATGAGATTGGGGTCGAATGTCTTTAAGTGGCGTCTTAATTGATTTGGCTTCTGGCGGTCCGCTATAATTATTTTTAGACACAGTAAACAGTCTTTCCTCATCACCCACAGTATTAAAAGTCAAAGCTAAAAGGCAAACGGCACGAACAAAGCGCATTCTTGGCGGCCGAGGTAGAACCGTAGGTGAGGGCGGTCGTCGTGACGATCCCAAGCCGAAAATGGCACTTATCGGGCGGCGGCGTGAGAACCGGACAAGACAGTGGGTCGCTGCGTGAGTGAGTCCGGTCGGAAAACGGCTTTCGAAAACGGCGGCGGTGTAGGCGCACTATCCTAGTCCCCTCACTATCCACTCGCGGGGGCCTGCGCTTGTCAGTGACGTTCCTTATTCTCGGTGTATGAATATACAACTTTAGCATTTGTTAATAATACGCTCTGTGTGTAGTATCAGCCATCGATTTTCCTTTTTAAATGAGCACTTTTAAGCGAACCCAAGAAGTAACAACAGGAACATTTTTAAACAGGCATTTTACGGGAGAGCATTTCGACTCTTCGGCCAATCACGGGAGAGCATTTCGACTCTTCGGCCAATCATATAGCGAGAGCGAGTGGATAGTGAGGGGAAGAGGATAGTGAACCTACAGTGGCGCACTGCTCTTCATATTTGTTTTCTGTGTAATGAGTGCTCTTCCTTAGTTCAAAAATACTGCACGCACTCTGAAAATGAGAGCGCCACTGCCACCCACTGAGTGGATGCGCAAGTACACTTTATTCCAGTACGGCAGGAAAAAAAAAAAAAAGCATGTTCCCCGAGGTCACATGCGCCCCCCTGGCATCGCTCCTTCCTTAGTTCAAAAATACTGCACGCACTCTGAAAATGAGAGCGCCACTGCCACCCACTGAGTGGATGCGCAAGTACACTTTATTCCAGTACGGCAGAAAAAAAAAAAAAAAAAAGCATGTTCCCCGAGGTCACATGCGCCCCCCCTGGCATCGCTCTGCGCCCCCACTATTTGAGAAGTACTGCTCTACTTACAAAATTAATTGGTTCTGGAAGTAGTTTAGTAACATGAAAATTTTGTAAGTAGAGACGCGTTTTCCATCCTACAGTGGTATGAAAAAGTATCTGAACCTTTTGGAATTTCTCACATTTCTGCATAAAATCACCTCCAAATATGATCTGATCTTTATCAAAATCACACAGATGAAAATACAGTGTCTGCTTTAACTAAAACCACCAAAACATTTAAAGGTTTTCATTTTTTAATGAGGATAGCATGCAAACAATGACAGAAGGGGGAAAAATAAGTAAGTGATCCGTCACTTTTAATATTTTGTGCCCCTCCCCCCTTTGGCAACAATAACTTCGACCAGATCAGTACTAATCTTGGCCCATTCCTCTCTACAAAGCTGCTGTAGTTCAGTCAGATTTCTGGGATGAATAGCTGTCTTTAGGTCATGCCACAGCATCTCAATGGGGTTTAAGTCTGGATTTTGACTTGGCCACTCAAGAACGTGTATTTTGTTCTTCTGAAACCATTCTGAAGTCAATTTACTTCTGTGTTTTGGATCATTGTCTTGTCGCAGCATCCATCCTCTTTTTTTTTATTTTATTTTTTTTTTTAGCTCAACTGTCTGACAGGCGGCTTCAGGTTTTCCTGCAAAACATCCTGATGAAATTTTGAATTCATTCTCCCATTAATGATTGCAAGTTGTCCAGGCCCTGAGGCAGTAAAACAGTCCCGAAGCATGATGCTCCCTCCACCATGCTTCACGGTGGAGTTGAGATGTTGATGTTGTTGAGCTGTTCCATTTTTCCTCCACACATAACGTTGTGTGTTACTCCCAAAAAATTCAACTTTGGTTCCATCAGTCCACAAAATATTTTGCCAAAACTTCTACGGAGTGTCCAAGTGCCTTTTTGCGAACATTAAACGAGCAACAATGTTTTTTTTAGACAGCAATGGCTCCCTCCGTGGAGTCCTCCAATGAACACCATTGTTGGCCACAGTTTTACAAATAGTTTATGTGTGCACAGAGATATTGGACTGTGCCAGTGATTTCTGTAATTCTTGAGCAGACACTCTAGGGTTCTTTTTGATCTCTCTGAGTATTCTACGCTGAACTCTTGGCGTCATCTTTGGTGGATGGCCACTCCTTGGGAGAGAAGCAACAGTGCCAAACTCTCTCCTTTTGTAGAGAACTTTTCTGACTGTCGATTGATGAACATCCATACTTTTAGAGATGATTTTTTATCTTTTCCCAGCATTATACAATTCAACAATCCTTGATCGCAGGCCTTCAGACAGCTCTTTTGACCTAGCCATGATGCACATCAGACAATGCTTCTCATCAAGACATTTCTTACCAGGTGTGTGATTTATAGTGGGCAGCTTTAAACTACTCATCCGTGATCGGGTACACACCTGACTTAAAATGTTTGGTAAAAATTGGTTTCAATTGCACTGTAAGTCTCCTTAGGCTGAGGGTTCACTTACTTATTTTTCCTCATTCTGTCATTGTCTGCATGCTATCCTCCTTAAAACATGAAATTGTAATTTTTGGGTGGTTTTAGTTCAAGCAGACACTGTTTTTACATCCGTGTGATTTTGACAAAGATCAGATCACATTTGATGATGATTTTCTGCAGAAATGTGAGAAATTACAAAAGGTTCAGATACTTTTTCATACCACTGTAAATGCCCCAAATGTGTTCTTAGCCCCCCAAAATTCAGACATGAATCTTTTATAATGCATAAAAATGCAATATGAAACAAATACATGTTACAATTAGATTATTGCACAATAAACATAAAATCAGAGGAACACAAGGGGCGAATGAAGAGGATGTTGGGATACACACATACACATACGGTCGAGGTTCCTCTTAGCCAACTGGATGTAAGGAATGCGAGGTAATAGCCAATGGCAGAGCAGCTATGTTACGTTCAATAAACTCTAGGAGTTGCAAGTACTAACTATACTGTGTTTTTGCCTTTTGTATCCTGAATTTTTTTTTTCGTTACAAGAGACAATATTTTACCGTTGAGGCGTACCTTAACCTGAAAATTCTGCATGTTGAGACGTTCATAAGTAGAGGTACCACTGTATAGTGTTCTTGGCATTATATGCTTGATAATGCAAGACTTTCATGTTGATACTTAGCCGTGGAAACCTTATATTGCTGTACTATATATGCTGGAGGAAGTGTAAAACTCTGCAGTGCCTGAGCCAGCATAATGACTTGTATGCAATATGTTTGCTAGCACTCAGCAACTTCACTTTATACTGTAATATTCCATGGCTGAGTTGCTGCGTCTCTGAAAGTCTTCCACTTTGCAATCATATCCCTGACAGTTGATAGTGCCATATACAGTATATGAGGCAGGAATTTTGACAAATTGACTAGAAGTGGGATCGATTTACAACACTAGACTGAATTTTAGTTTGCACTTTAGCAGGACCCGTCTCTCACTCCTTACACATTGTTCACTGCCATTGATGGAGATAGATGTCTAATCCATTTGAACTGGGCGGTCTGGCAGTGAATGATCACGTTTCAGTACCATGGTTGGCGATATACTGTAGGTCAAATTTATTTGATCTGGGAGGGGTTGCAGTGAAAGATCGTTTGCCTCAATGCTTATCTGAGGCACTTTTCTGACAAGTTGAAGGATTTTAGATTTGACCAAATCCAGGGTGTTTATAGTAGGGGTGGGAATCTCTGGGTACCTCACGATATAATACGATTTGCGATACAAGGCTCACGATAATGATGATTTCACTCTATGGCGATATAACAATTATCGATACATTGGTAGGGAAATCATTTTACGATATGATACTATACAAGTAATAAACGGGAAAAAAGCTCTTTTCATCCTTCTGAGGTGAATTGTATTGAGTTTATCACTAGTAGACGTCCAATTAATTTGAACGGGGAGGGTGGCAGGGAATTAATTTGTTCATTCACTGCCTCCCACTTCAAACGGATTGGACGTCAGTGGCAGTCAATGGCAGCCGGTGAGTTCATTTTGGGGCATTTTATGTCATTTGCTGTTGATTTTTTTTTTTTTTTGTCACTTCCAATAAAATTTTTGGATATTTCTGAGTCACTTCCTGTTGACATTGTGTTACAGAACAATAAGTGACCTGGGGATGAATAGGTTGTGGCTCAAACTCAACAGGAGGTGAACTCTAAATGCCCCAAAATCGGAAAGACTGTCTGCGAATGCTCTGGTTTTTGATGAAGGAACGTTCCCAGTGTAAATGGATTGGGCATCTACCGCCGTCAATGGCAGCCATTACATTAACAAAGACACTGTTGTAGTGGATGATTTTGGTAGCAACTTGTTGGTTCCTTTTTTCTTTTCTTTTTTTTAACAGTGACACTTTTTTAAAATGATATATTGATTCTTAGCAGGATCATATTGATAACCTTTTGGGGTGCAAAGTACCACGATAAAGCAGCATTTCAATATTTTGTCACACCCCTAGTTTATAGTAAACTGACAATCAAAACCCACTTAAGTCCCACACGTAAAAAATGTATTGTTATGGTTACATAGTGCAGCTTTTTTTCAAGCTTAAATGATCAAGTAAAGTCGCTGCAGTCTACAGGTGGTGCAGCAGGTGGCTGTTAGTCCGCCTTACTGGGCACAGATGCAATTGGCAATATTTTTTGTTTCATTACATCCCCAGACTCCTGAAAACCAACCTCTCTTGTACCAGCGAAATGTTAAGCTTGTTTATTTGATGCATGCTGGGTTAAAAAGCCTTTATAGGTCATTTTTTCACAAGATTAAAATGTCACTTTTGAGCAGTTTGTACCTGCTGATATACACATTCAATGTGCACATTTTTGATTGTACAAAAATAAAACACAAAGGCAAAATTAAATATATTTTTTAATTACCTTTTTCAGTGCTTTTGACAATGATAGTAGATTTTATCTAGACGTTAAATCTATTTGGACGCCTACTTTAAATAAATTGGATGTTTAAAGCCATCAATAGCAGTCAATGAGTTAACAAAGACAAAGCTTCAGTACTGTCAAGAATACTGCAAAATCAAATTTTCTCAGTGACTGTAAATTTCTGGTGAACTGTGATAGTGAAAAACACATATGATACTTTAGCAATCAAATATCATATGTTCATCACATGTCATTTGACATCACTACTTTGGACTGTTAGACAAAGTGTAAGATAAAATATTCATTATTTGATTAGGGGAAATTCACCAGTCTTATATACTGTTCATTCACACATTCATTGTGGCCCTCACAAAAGGGAAATAATCCTAGTCACTTTTTTGCCCACGATATTTCATAACTCAAGTCATGCAGTTGCCACGGGCTAAACCTGGCATATATGATCCACCCTCTGAATGTCTGGCAACACGCAGACCCAGTGTGAGGTTTGCGCCTGTGTGGGCAAAGTGCTTCTGAATGTCACATCCCATCTGCAGCCTGCCCCTGAGGCCCAAATGGACACTCCATCCACTTGTCAGGTGATTAATCTCCACTTCTCGCTTTCCCTCATATCCTCTTCATCCTCTATTCTAGTCGCTGTGTACACATTGGCTGACGAAACTTTTGCAGGCCAGTCACACACACGCATGCAAGTACAATGTGGTACCACCGTTGTCCGAGTATGCATTATTAAGCGTGTAATTTAAGGTTTAGTGCTGCTTAATGTGCTAATGCTATTGGTTGTGGGAGATTGGGTTGAACAACAAGGAAAGATGGAATCGATTAAAGAAAACATGTTGAAAAGTGATCTCAATGGTTTGTTTTTATCTTGAGACACTACATGCAGTTTTCTAGGCTGGGTTTCAAGTACTGTTGTCACTAAAATTTTCAACTTAACATCGATACTCAAAAAAATACTCCATACACAATTTTTGATACTATACAAATAACAAAAAGAACAAAATTAAATGTGTTTTATTATTATTTACTCTTCAATGTTTCTCCACTGGTGATCATTATTTTTGACAAAAATCCTTTAATTGTCCCAAATTAACAGGATGTGACCTAAAATATACAGGCGTAGACTTCATAATATATTGATGGGACGCGGGGCCAATTAATAGGGGCCCTATCTCCGTCAAAGCTGACCGAGTGGAAACACAAAGGCTTTTTCTGTTGAAAATTCTTGTGAATAAATGCTTAAATGCCTGAATTCTTTATCGATATGGACGAAAACAGTCTTGATTTGTGGTTAAAAGCAAAAAAAAAAAAACAAACAAACAAAAAAAACAGGCAGTTAACATTTATTTTACATTATCACAAGCAGCTTTTTACGTTGAAAATTCCTGTCAATAAATACTTAAATCCCTGAATTCTTTATAGATATGGACGTAAAACCGTCTCGATTCTTGATTAAAAGCAAAAAAAAAAAAAAAAAAAACGGGCAGTTAGCATTTATTTCACATAAATATGTCGAATGTGCTGCTAGTTTTCAAGCCACTGGGGTGCGGCCTTATCACCACAAAGAGCTTTTTCACATTGGAAATTCTTGTTAATAAATGCTTAAATCCCAGGAGTCTTTATAGATATGAACGTAAAAAAGTCTCGATTCTCGGTTAAAAGCAAAAACGTGCAGTTAGCATTTAGTTTACGTAAATATTGTGAATTATGACGCCAATGCCGTAGCGGTTAATTTCTCCCATTGAATTTTTTCACAACGTCTCAAAATGCAAGCATGGTACAAAAAATATAATAATTACCTTGAATCCTCGAACAAATCACTCTTGAGAGACTCTTCCTGTTTGTATGCGGTACCGTTTTCAGACTTTTTCAACCTAAATCCGGCATTGGATCGCTGCATCTGTTTGGGAATAACTGCGACCGACTTCGACCAGCTGAAGCGAAGTGTGGGACCTGCCCCCTACTTGAAGGAATATGTCCCGTCAATATCATTATGAAGTCTATCGTACAGGAAATTATTAGAAATGCCCCAGTATGTACACTGTAAATGCTAACATTCAAATTAATTAAATGTGATAAGTGAACTAAACTCAATTTTCATCAACCTGTTGTGAACACTACTTTTAAATAAGTAAGTAGTAATTTGGGGTTGGAGAACTTGCTTAACTTGATATATCCCAGTTAAGTCAAATTAGAAAAAATAATTTCTTGTACCCAGTGTCCTTTGGGCGTTCTATCAGACATGCGCAGATCTGCCCTGCCCACTTTCGCGCTCTTTACAACACCTTTCTCAGTTATTTTCGCCATTGTGGGTTTACTTGTCCTCAGCACACTGATTTGGTAAGTACATATTTTACTCTTTTGTAAACCGTCGATTTGTCTTGTTGTAGTGTAGTAGCCTGTGTGCTGCCAGGGAGGAGAAGTGTCAATTACATCAAATATCACCGCTAGCAAGCATGCTATATGACCGTGACAGGAACCTCATCATTTTCAGAAACAAATGTAGACTACAGTTTATGGTAGACTCCCATTTTATGCCGGCCGGCGTTTTGAATTCTTGACAGACGGGGCTCGTAACGTTTTTAGGCGATGGGAGAGGTTTTTAAAACCGATTTAAAACAGTTACCGAGCGGTTTTAAGTTAGCTAGACCGAGGGGAGGTTCGCTTCCTGTTTTAAAAATAAAAACACTAATTCTATCGTTAGCGGGTGTTTTATTTTGTGAAACTAACAGGAAGTGCCTTAATCACTACGGCTAGCTTGAGTAGCGCCGAATTTGCACGTTGTGGATCTAAACGGCTACTTTCTCACGTAAAAATGTTAGAAATGTCGATAAAGTGATTTATTTACAGAGTTAGTGCTAGAATTAAGTCAGCTTCAGTCTGCCTATTTCGGCTCAGGTAAGAGCTAAATGCACAGTCAGACCTTATGTGCGCCAACGTAATCGGTTCTTGCGTTGGAGCAGGGGTCCCCAAACTACGGCCCGCGGGCCGGCCGGATACGGCCCGCCTCCACAATTGGTCCGGCCCCCTGAAACCCCCCCAAAATAGTGTTATTATTTCCTGGCTTTTTTCTGTGAAGAACCCAGACAGGGTTATTTGGTTATTATCTATTTAATTAATTGTGTTATTATTATTCATTATTATATGATATTATATTATGTTATAATTATTTTTATTTTATTTTGTTCCAAGAAGAATTCAGAAAGGGTTATTTAATTATGGCTTTCTGAAAAACAATAATTTTTTTACATTTAGGCACTGCTGCAATCGTCACACTTTTTCTGTTACAAACTGACCCGGCCCCTCATCAGAGAAGGGAAAAGTCATGTGGCCTTCACAGGAAAAGGTTTGGGGACCCCTGCTTTAGAGTGTTTGTCATCTGCCCTTCCATTTGCTTTTCTTCATGTGCAGTGCTCCCCCTCCATGTTTGATCAAACTGCACTGATAATTTGAAATTGTTTTAAAATGCATTAATCGCAAAAATCAGAGGACTAGATCACATTTCCCCCTGTTATTTCACCACTTTAACTTTGGTCTAACCTAATATAGGAATACAGATAGAAAGAGTGCAGAGATCACACTCGACGCCATAACAACCTGGTGTGTTTAAGGTTGGTCATTTATGTGCCTATATTTTGAAATTGTTGCCTTAATTTTGAGTTCTTTTTCACCATCCCCCAATCAGGCTGAAGCAAATGGTCAAAAGTCCACACATACCTCAGTCTCAGCAATTACAGGTATGTTTCATACACTGATCAATGAATCATTTAATATTTGTATTTGTTTCATGGGTTGGGATAACAAACATGCATTAATGTTTTTACAGATGGATTAAGAAATTAATTGTACATCTCAATTTGAATGTTCATAATAATCAATTACGTTAATTTAAAAATAACTCATTGTTAAACATTTTAGTTTGTGAATATTAAAATAATTTATTGCAGATTTTAATTTGTGATTAAAAATAATTGGACATTTTAATTTGTGACTGTTAAGAAAAAATTTAACTTTTTTTTTTCTAACAAGTTCTCAATGCTGAAATTATCATGTCTTTTCAGGTCAACCAAAGCAGTATTCTCTAATGCAGTGGACTTGCAAGTACTGCACATTTTCTGCTGAAAAGAGCCTACTTGCTTAAGCATTACCGCTTAAAACATGGATACCACACTCGGACATCCCTACTCCCATGTCTTCATAAGGACTGCCTCTGCACATTTAAATCTTTTAATGCACTCAAAGTACACCTATCGACATGGCACTCTCAAAAAGATGCAGGCAAAAGTGGAGAAACTGCATTTGACCGTCAGTTGTGCAACTTTGTGGAGCCCTGCTCAGAAGCAGACTTCTTTACCCATTTGCGAGGACATCTTAAGCTGAGGCAAATGGTTACTTGCCCATATCAAGACTAACTTTCAGAGCAGTATTTATTCGACCTTCACTGCACACAAAAGCAAAGAAATGTGAAATGTGTTTGAGCCATAGTGTGGGTAGGACATTTGTGTCTAAATCATTCAATCCGAATAAAAGTTGCTTTAATAAAAAAAAACTTATTTTTAATCAAAGAAAAAGAACCTTTTGCAAAAATATATTTTTTTGAAAATATATATATTTTTAAATATATATATTTTTTATTGACGTGTCACTTTTTTTTTTAAAGGAAAAAGTTTAAAACTTTTTAAAGTGGAAAAAGTTTTGAACGCATTTCTTTTTTTCTTTTTGAAGTGGAAAAGGTTTTAAAGGCACTTTTTTTTTCGATTGAATCATTTTGACACAAAGATACGACTTCAACGCTACTTCCGACATGTTTGAGTGGCAGGTGACTACACCAATGGCATAAAAGAATGACTAATGGCCACCAGGGCTCCATCGAGCCATCGGACTCTGCTCGAGTCCAAGCCGAAAATAGGGCAATGGTACGGGGGGGTGACATCGGCATCTCACCGGAGTGCCCGCGCTGGTATGGTGCGCTGCTGCTTAATGTGATTCAAGAGGGGAACTTCACCCACTGCCCTGACGTGACGGTTGGCAATCGGGGTCCAACCGCAGTGTCGCGACGCGCCGGTATGGGAGTGGCCGACGAGTGGCCCGACACTAGCCTGCCCAGTAGCCCGCGCCGGGAGCCCCGTCGCTTCAGCTTTGAATGAGTGTCATGTCAGTCGCGGGCCGTCTACTCAACAGCCGGCCTCCGCGCCGGGGTAGTGATATCGGGGTCCGCCAGTGTGCCGCAACAGGGCACCGTACCATCGCCGGCACACCGGTGAGATGCCGATGTCACACCCCCGTACCGGTGCCCTATTTTCGGCTTGGACTCGAGCAGAGTCCGATGGCTGGATGGAGCCCTGGTGGCCATTATTTTTGCTTCCTGCTTTTATGCCATTGGCGTAATCACCTGCCACTCAAACATGTCAGAAGTAGCGTTGAAGTTGGATCTTCGTGTCTAAATGATTCAACCGAAAAAAAGTGCCTTCAAAACTTTTTCCACTTCAAAAAAAAAAGTGCCTTCAAAACTTTTTCCACTTCAAAAAAAAAAAAAAAAAAGTTTAAAACTTTTTGCTTTTCAAAAAAAAGTGACACGTCAATTAAAAAATAAAAATTAAAAAAATATATATTTTCAAAAAAATATTTTTGCAAAAGTTTTTTTTTTCTTTGATTAAAAATAGTTTTTGGATTGAAGCAACTTTTATTGGGATTGAATAATTTGGACACAAATGTCCTACCCATAATATGGCTCAAAAACAAAAAGGATTGCTTCGGTCAAAGAAAACAGTTTCAATGAAAAATAAAGCGTAAATTTCTGAGTCTCAAATATTTTTTCACATTCAAACCTTTTTTTCTACAATAGTTTTTTTTTTTTTTTTTTTTTTTTTTTTTTTAATTGAAGTGATTTTATTTTGAAAATATACATTTTTTGTTTGAAGCAACTTATTTTTGGATTGAATAATAAAGACACAAATGTCCTAGCCAAAATGTGGTCCAAACGCAGAATTACATCAATCAAAAAAGTTGTTTCAATAAAAAAAAAAAAATTAAATTTTTAAAAAAAAATTTCAAAGAAAAATAGTTTTCAAACATATTTTTTGACTTACAAATTTATTTTTGCATTCAAACAAATTTTTTTGATTGACATGACTTTTTCTTTGATTGAAAAAAAAAATATATATATATATATACTAATGAAATATTTTTGAATAGAAATTACTTTTTTTTTTTTTTTTTTTTTTTTTTTTTTGAGGAAAAAGCTTAATATGAAATTAGAATTTGAATAAAAATAAGACACATATTCTTGGTAAGATTTTAGGTTTCTCAGGTGTATAACTCCAGTACACGTTTTGCATTTACTCTTTTAGTGATGTGAAAAAAACAAAGTATCTTGTTTACTGTATCAGGTGTTAAAGTGAAATTTGAATTTGAACTGAGTTGTGTGTTTTAAAAAGAGTTCTGTATTTTTATGTTTATTTTATCACTGCTGCACAGTTTAAACCATGGCACAATGTTGATTGTAGTTCCAGTTTTGATCACTAATATTGTTGGAGAAATCAGAACTGTTAGCTTTACCAGAGCTCAAGCTCATGTTGTAATGGGAAACTAGTTTGACGCCATGTCTTCAATGCTGAGTTAATGTCCTGAAATTATGATAATAGGATCTCGCCTGTTAGTCTTTGGAAATTACAGGATAGGAGTGGACATTGATGCAGTTCAGGTATTATTCAGTAATTTCTGTAGCAAAAGGTTATTTTAGGTACTTATACTTTGTATGAGGTGCAAAATGTTTGCAAAAGTAGGTTTATAATTAATCCACTGATTGTTCATTGATACTGAGCATTAACCAAACACCGTTCAGCCTGCCAGGAGCCAGTGTCTCTCATTAAATGCACTTTTGAGCATTTTAAAGTAAATTTTAATTCCATTGAATTAATCCAATGAGTGTTCTCCATTTATTGTGTTTTGGGGGTCATTACTGTTAGATAATGTGTTTTTAATGAAATTAGTATGTGCAGATGTAATTTCTATTGTGGAATTCTTTTAGGTCAAGAAAATTAAGTTGACCTGAATATGATGGGAGTACTGTACACTCAAAATAAACAAGTTACTGTAATCCAGTTATTTTAGTTAGTTTGAGTACTGCCAACTCAATAAAAACAAGTGACTATAATCCAAATTTTTTAAGTTAATTTGAGTACTGCCAACTCACAATAATTAAGTTAATCAAATCTAATTCATCTAAGTCAACATAAATTAATTTTTTTAAGGCAGCAAGTTTGCATATATTTTTTTAGTAAAGTCAACTTTTAATATTTTACAGTGTACAGGAAGAGACGGAAATGCTCTAAAATGATCAAATAAGTGACCCAAACTTAACTCATTACCTGCCATTGACAACGATGGACATCCCAATTTATTTAAACTGAGAGGACTGGCCGTCAGTGCTTATGTTTCATTGCCATTGATGAAGCATCTAGTGGCGTCAATGGCAGCCAATGGGTTAGCGAGCAAAATGCAAAACTATCCTCCTTCACGATGAAGAGTAGTGGCAAATCATATTCAATCTATGACAACACATTTATGATGAACTGTGGTCATGCAAAAACAAAGTTGAGTATCGTATTTGTAATCAAATATCGTATCAGATATATTTCAGTTTCAGTACTTCAATTCCTTCCTTTTGAGCACATTGTACATATACACACAAAATATTGAGGAGAAAGAGCAAAGTTTTCACATACTCCATTGAGACAATTCATGAGAAAGCGGTATTTTTATTTCTCTTAAGAGCACTTAAGGAAACTCTGCTTTCAACTGAAACAATCTAGGCTCAGAATGACTTTTTAATGACATCTACATCTAGTAAGTCCCAGTTGGCGACACAATTAAATTTCATTGGATGGCATTGTGGAATCCCTGTCTCCCTTTATTTAATCAGAAATCTAAGCTTCCCCTTCAGACGATCCCTTTATTATTCAAAGTAGCTGGATGGTGTGTTTGTGTGCAGTTATTAGACTCCGGCACGCTCATGATGCGTTTATTGCTCCAAACCAATTAAGTTCCTCTATGAAGAAGTCGTGTCGTCTCAGAACACACACATTAGAGCTTGTTTTATCAGTGTTTCTATGTTGATGTTGATATGTGCCCAAGGAGCTAGTTGTGAGTGCAGGAGTGTGCTTACTAGCATTTAACTCATTCACTGCCATTGACAGATGTGTTGCACCCACAGATGTGCACAAAATGACGCCACGAGGTGCTAACGCACTGGCCCTTGCCCTCTTAACCGAGCAAGTGCCCTTATCAAGGTTATTAAGTCATGATCGTTATTATGTTAGTAAGGTGTGTGCACCCCAAGCACCGCATACATTATCACTGTGACAGCACCCTCTGTCCCACAAACGCAGAAACACGCACCCTCCTGTGTGCTCAACTGCCCATCATTTGTCAATGTGACCGCGCAGCACATACATGAAGGCAGCACATTACTTGCAGAAGGAGCATCACAGTACAATAGCTTCTATCCAGGCCCTCCCCTCGCCCTGCCTGCATCCCCTTACGCAGAGGTAACACATGACGTTTATGTGTGTGCCCAACTAAACCTCAGTTGCTGAACTTTTTGTCTTGTGAAGTATCCTTTGTCTCTGTGCAACTCTAAATTAGCCAAATGCCCAGTCCCACGCGCTGTAGTGTCTGTAGTAAAAATAAATAAAACTATATACTGTAAAGCCCTCGGCTGAGAGCAATCATGCATCAAAAGAAAAGAATAAGAAAATTAAAGTGTTTTGTTGACCCTTGCTAGTTTGGAATAGGTTGCTATTTATTTAAATATATAAATAAATTAGGGCTGTCAAACGATTAAAATTTTTTAATCGAGATAATCATAGCTTAAAAATCAATTAATCATAATTACTCACAATTCTAACCATCTCTAAAATATCCCATATTTTTTCTGTAAATTATTGTTGGAATAGAAAGATAAGACACAAGACGGGCATAAATATTCAACATACTGTACATAAGTACTGTATTTGTTTATTACAACAATAAATCCACAAGATTTTAACATTCTTTCTGTTAAAGGGATCCACAGATAGAAAGACTTGTAGTTCTTATAAGATAAATTTGAGTACAAGTTATAGTAATTTTATATTAAAACCCCTCTTAATGTTTTCATTTTTAATAAAATTTGTAAAATTTTCATTCAAAAAATAAACTAATAGCTTGCCATTGTTGACTTCGCCGAGCGGTGACGTCACATCGGGCTCCCTGCCGTTGTTCCACAGTGTTTTTAACTACGTAAGGTAGAGATTGAAATAAACCACAACGTGTCAATGGCGAGTTTAAAATTAATTAGAGATCTAGCCAAGGCAAAGTCGGAGTAAGTATTTAGCATAGCTATATTGATTGGGAATGCCAGTTCTCTTTGCATTGAGCGCTTTTCTTTTTGTGAACATTATTTTTTTGGAGAGATAGGAATCCTATTTTTGTTGTGCTTTCACTAAATGATACTGTAGCGACTTAAATCCCGCCCAAATCCATGAAGGGAAGTTGGGCAACCATGACTGTCAGTGGTGGCTGCAAATGCTATAAACTATGTTCTGCGTTGTGTTCAATTAGGCGTGTTAAGAAATAGATCGTCTCCTGCTCCGCCCAAATGCATGATGGGAAGTTGGGCAACCATGACTTTCAGTAGTGGCTGCAAATGGGATACAATGTGTTCTGCGTTGTGTTCAACTAAGCGTGTTAAGAAAAACATCGTTTCTTGCTCCGCCCAAATGCATGACGGGAAGTTGGGCAACCATGACTGTTAGGAGTGGCTGCCAAAGCTTAAGCCAATAAAAGGCGCGGCCCAATGAACGCCTGTGACCGCTGCATTTCTGCTAAAACGGCGTCATTGCAAACTGTTTGATGCAACGCATTAATGGGTCATTCCGTGCATGCATTAATTGCGTCAAATATTTTAACATGATTAATTTAAAAAATTAATTACCGCCCGTTAACGCAATGAATTTGACAGCCCTAAAATAAATATGTAATTAAGTATTACAACTGCAATGCTTTTTCTTTTATTTATTCACAACGTTCTAACGAGGCAGCCAGGCTGGCAATTACATACGCTGAAAAAGGTGCCCCTTTTTTCACCTGTGAGCACCTGCCCCCCAAATTGTCTCCGCACACCACTGGTTGTACCAATACAATATTTTGGCTTCCGACACTGTTGTCTGGTTTCAGTCGATGCCAATACTCTAACGATACCACGTTTAAAAAAAAAAAAAAAAGAAAAAAATACACATATAGTTTTGCCAGTGAGTTGATGTCTGACAGGTTAACTTTGCAAGGAAGCACAGTCTGCATGTTCAAGTCTTTTGCACGGGGTAATTCCCAGAAAGTAGATTGGGTCTCAACATTTGTAGGGACGATATAACGGCATAACCTGCATGTACACTATTTGCTCGGGATGGGACATTAATAAGACCAAACAGATTGGGTGAACGGGGGTCAGGGCTACATTTCTCACCAATATGAATCTAATTAATTGATATGCTCATTAAGTCGATCACGATCAACCAGTCGATTGCAATGCTAGCGTGGGTAGCTCACAGCATCTCCCCAAAATCCTTTATTAATGTACATAGTTAATTATGATTATGTTGTGTGTATGTTGTGTTGCGTTGTGTTGTGTGAGCAACATATGAGGTTATGCAGCACCCGTCTTTCTCTAAGCAGCTTCTTGCTCACATTTTTCTGGTTCTAGTTTCCAGCAGAGTTCACTAAATTTCTCACAGTTTAATTACCATTCACAGTAGAAAACACAAACAGTAGGACATTTCTCCCTAAGGAGCTTCTTACTCGAGTTTTGCAGATTAGCAGGTTCACACAGTTTATTGTTATGCTAACTCTGATGCGGGCCGGAATTTCGATGTCAAAATTAGTGGTGAGTTTCTCACCTCCACCACATTGACGTGTTTTTAAATTAGTTACAGTGCCTGCTGCTGGCTGAAAAAAAACCTTTCCTGTCCCTCCCTCCTCTTCGAAGGGGGTGGAGGAAGCAGCATGTTGTCGACATGTATTATTGTCGGGGCTGTGTGAGTGTGTTTGTGTGTTCGGGGGTGGGTCAAGTCATCAGCCAATCAAACATCCATTTGAGGGGGGAAAATGGACCACTCATAATTAAAATAATTCACTTAATAATGGTTGGGTCAATTCTTTCCTTACAACATATGGGAAGACAATCCAAATTACCTGTGTAGCTGAACTCATTAAATAATAATTATAAGGTTGCTTAAAGGTTGGTGGGGACCAGACACGGCGGCATGGGTGGGCATTAGGGGGCCTGGCCCGCCCTGAGAGACTGCTGTGCCCGCTCTAGCTCGATTAGACTGTACTTTGTAAATTTTAAAAAAAACTTCCACAAAAACACACACACACGGAGGGACGAACCCTCTATTCATCCTATCTTGATCTGTCGTCATTCAATTCATTCAATTGGAGCAGCGAATGAAGGCAATTTCTAGCCAATCACAGATAAGGAGGGCGGGCCGAGTAGCCGGCCATTGGGCACTCATAGTTGAATAAATGCACACAGTACGGTACAGTTTCGGCGTAATGTGTACAAGTGCGCATTGATTTTTAAATGTGTACGCCGTACGTTCAAAATCTGTACGTATTTCGTACATTACGTTTTTTTTTCTCCGTTCGGATTTTGTCACCGTTTCAGCAACGAGACTATGTGCGTTACTACGTTGGTTGAATGACGCGTGAAAAGTCAGAGACACTGAGAGAGAAGAGTGTTGTGACGCTGTAGCAAACGCGACGCTAGGCTAGGTGGCGCCAATATTTCCTGACTGTAGCCGACAGCCTACAAGCTAAGCCTAGATATCAAATGCTTATAGAACTACATGCGAAATGACAGACGGCGGCATAAATAAACAGCCGCCATTTTGAAGCAGTAGACTTCTCAGAAAGGCTCTGTTGTAGTGAACCTTTCTAGCGAATTTAAGATCTAAAATACTACTAAATCGGAAAAATCTTGACTTGAATCTATCTTTAAATGATGAAGTCATAAAACTTTATGCAAAAACGGTAGCAATTTTAACAACTTTAACAGTTGATTCACAACATTAAACGATTTTCAAACATAGCAAAGGTTACTATGTAGTTTTTTTTTTTTTTTTTGTTTAAATGAAAAAAAAAAAACATGATAGGTAACACCAGTTACTTTGCCAAGTAACTAATTACTAAAGATGCACCGATACCGATACTAGTATCGGCAGGGGGCGCCGATCCGGCCCGAAATGGTGGTATCGGTATCGGCGAGTACCAACAAAGACGGCGCCGATACCATTTACCGGTCCATTATTATAACATTTGACCACAGCCTTTTTCTCCTCCTGGCGCTCACTACACTCTGTCTCTGTGTTGTGTGATGACACGTGAACACCAAGCAGCTATCGCTATTGGCCTGCTCCAGACCAATGAGAGTGGGCCAATAGCCACTCCTGACCAATCAAAAGGGGGCTTTTTCATATGGACGAAAAACAAACCAGGAAATATGGCGGTCGGGAAATATTTCCAAATAGAAATCCCGTCGATTAAAATCAATGGCTGCATGCAAGATTTGCGGCCTGAAAGTTTGGAGATGTGGAGTTAAATCGGCCAGTTTCAATACCTCGAACTTGATAAAACATTTGAAGAAGAAACGTGAACGAACACAACGAGTTTGAGCCTGCAAGAGCAGGACTGCTATCCAGAGGAAGAAGGCCGCTGGACCGGAGCAACAATCTCAGTTCACTTCGTCTACTTTACTTTTATTGTCTTTTACTGAAAGAAATGCCGCAGTAATTTGGGAAGTGTTTCCAAAGTATTGTTGCCACCTTTCAGAAATAGAAATAAGGGACTCCCACCTCCCGAAAAAAAGGAGAGACGGGATGCTGTGGTCAATTATTATTATTTATAATTGTTAGCGTCCGCAAATGTGGAAACAAGGTTGAACCTCGAAGCAGACAACAAGCGGGGGATACATAAAAGGGTTTAATGATTGCAAACAAAAAATAACACGCGATCGCGGGACAGTAGAAATAACAAAAGGAGTCCGTGACAGCAGGTCGACTGACAAACTAAGACGATAGGCAGCGGTTACAAACGAGAGCAGCACACTAACAGAAAAACCCAATGCAGGGGCATAACAAGCAAATGTAGCGAGATTATTGTGCCAGATGTCAAATAGCGATCAGCAAGGCAAATATCTCGGCAGCCTTCTCTGAGATCACCCGTGCTTAAATGCTGTGTTGATGAGCCTGCATTGGATTCAAGTGCCACGCCCCCACGCCCAGCAAAAAAACACAATCTAACCAGCAGCAGAATGTGACAATAATTTCATGAAAGTTGCACTGTTTGGACTTTGAGAGGTTTAAAAAAGTTTATTCAGTTCATTCAGAGTTTATTATTATGAATTTATTTTTACTTTCTCACTGTTGGGCTAGTATTATACATGTTTTATTAATTTCACAAATTTAGCACTATTTTGGCCTTTGAGAGCGGAAGGTTTATTCAACTATTGTCTACTAGGGTTTAGTGTACTAATTCCTATTTTGCAAAGTTAAGCAACAGCCTGACAAAGCCTTGATAGCAATGATTTCACATCCAATTATGTAGCTCTTTGGAAAAAAAAAAAATAATTCTGAAAAAAATAAATATATATATATATATATATATATATATATATATATATATATATATATATAATCGGGGTGGTATTGGTATGGTATCGGTATCAGCCAATACTGCACAGCCAGGTATCGGTATCGGGGCCAAAAAATGGTATCGGTGCAACACTACTAATTACTCTTACTTTCAGGTAACTGATTTACTAACTCAATTACGTTTTGGGAGAAGTAATTTGTAACTAATTAATTACTGGTCATAAAGATGAAGTCTGCAGAATGAAAAGTGACGAAAGCGGAGATTTCATTCTGCCAATTTGTTGCCGAACACAATTTGCCTGCAACTATTGCTGATCACTTCTCAGAATTAGCAAAAGAAATGTTCCCTGACTCAAAGATTGCATCGGTAAGTTCATTTTATCAATTGACCTTTTTGATTTATTAATTGGACACACTAACAAACTACCTTCAAGTCAAACTGAATTGCGAGCTGAAGTGCCATTAAGTTAAGCCATCAAGACATAATAGAAATTGCCAAAAGTGCTACATACAATTATAACAGAATTCACTGTTAAATTTGTCATAATGATGTTGCTGAAGATATTGATTTTTTTTATTGCACCAGGTTATATGTTACAATATTACCAATAAATTCATATTATTTTAAAAATTGAGTTTTATTTTTGTTTCATATTGCACACTATATAAAACGTTGTAAGATTAGTCACCAATTTGTAAGGGCATATGTCACTATTTGTAAGATTGCCAACGGCCTCGGGTTGACAGGTATGTCTTATAGATTTTACGATGAACTACCACATGTGACTTCAGTGACAGAAAATATTTCAGTGCACTGATATAGTAATGTACCGGTAATAACGTTCAGACTAAATTTACGTTGAAGAAGTGTGCCCCCCCACCCCCCCACCAAAATGTAATATCCCCCCCCCCCCCCCCCCCCCCCCCGTAATTTCTTTCTGCAGCAGGGTCTGGTGGGGACAATTTGAGGATCAAAGGTTTGTAGTGTAATGTCCCTACCATCCCTATCCCAAACCTACGCCCTTGGGTAATTCCCCTCTCGTTCAGCTCCTACGCTTTGCACGACAGCTCCAGCTGTTGCACAGGGCACTCCCAGTTAAACACACTTAATTACAACCTATTTAGGAAACATTTTACACAATTGAACGCGCGTATGTCAGTGCAGTTGTAGCAAGGTTTCTTAGAACCTGTGAGGAAGATTTGTTTGATTAGAACGAACGCATGAAAGCAGATGACAAATTACTGTTAATTATAATTTGAATAGATTTTTTGGTGCAAGCAGTCATGCTTTCCAAATTGTCTTAAACTCATTGGCTAACCTTGATGGCACGAGGGTACCAGTCAAAATGGATTGGACGTCTCGCGCCATGAATGGCACTGGAACATGAGCATTCACAGCATTGTATCGTTGTCAATGGCAGGCAATGAGTTAATGCAAGTACATAATGTGTAATAGAATGTTCTACAGTCCTATTTGCCTAACTAAATCAAACATTGCTTTAAACTAGGACTGTCAAAATTGTCGCGTTAACATGCGGTAATTAATCTTTTTTAATTAATCACGTTAAAATATTTGACGCAATTAATGCACATGCCCTGCTCAAACAGATTAAAATGACAGGAGTGTAATGTCCGTGTGTTACTTGTTTTTTGGTGTTTGGCCGCCCTCTGCTGGTGCGTGGGCCCAAATGATTTTATGGGTTTGAGCACAATGAGCTACTAGTTTATTTTTTGATTGAAAACTTTACAAATTTTAATAAAACGAAAACATTAAGAGGGGTTTTAATGTAAAATTTCTATAACTTGTACTAACATTTATCTTTTAAGAACTACAAGTCCTTCGATCCATGGATCGCTTGAATGTTAGTGAGAATGTTAATAATGTTATGATACCTTGTTGATTAATTGTTATAATAAACAAATACAGTAATTATGTACCGTATGTTGAATGTATATATCCGTCTTGTGTCTTATCTTTCCATTCCAACAATAATTTACAGAAAAATATGGCATATTTTATAAATGTTTGAATTGCGATTAATTATGATTAATTAATTTTTAAGCTGTAATTAACTCGATTAAAAATTTTAATTGTTTGACAGCCCTACTTTTTACATGATTTTACAACACAAAGAAGAAAAGAAAAAAAACGTCAAACTCATCTGTGACAACTTGTTGCTTTTAGAACCTGAACACAGCTCACAGGCCTGAAACTTGTACTATGAAAAAAAATCAGTCTTGCTGAGAATATGTCTAGTTTCTAGTTAAAAAAAAAAAAAAAAAACCCTCACCAGACGTTTTTTTTTATTTTTTTTTTAAATCCTTTAAAATGTATAATTTATATACTGTAATTTATACTTGTTCCAATGGTAGATTTTGTTTACTTGCAAGCAAAAAGTAGCTCATTTTATGGAAAAATGTAGTCATTTTTGAAGTGGCATTTTGTTCCAGTGAGTGGAGATGAAAGCAGACTGACAAGACAATTTAATTAGCAGGTTCTGGCTCTTTGGCACAGAGCTAGACGCGGGAGTGTTTGTAAAGTGCTGTGACACTGCTGGCAGCCATTCCGATTATTCTTTTGACCTTTATTTGTTGTCGTGGGCTGAATGTGAGGTAGATTTACACCACCACGTCATGCCTAATGTTCACATCAGGGTAACGCATCAGCTACTGGGCTTCGGGTGTGTAACACAAGGGCACCTTCAGCAAAAGAGACCAACTACAGGACATCTGATTTTACATGATGATAAAATTCAGGCATTATCATCTCGTAATTACAGTTTAGACAGAAAACAATATAGTGTCTGTCGATGGAAATCTTAAAAAAGAAGACAAGGAAATAAATATGTAAGTGTCAATTTTCAGAAAAGGAGGCTTTTGTGTTTCAACTCAACACATCCTAATAACATTGGCACTTTATAGGGCAATTGATTAATTCTGGTGGTAAAAAAAAAAAAGAAACAAAAACTTAATCCCATAAATACGTCCAGAGACATTGACACCCCATTTTGGATCAATTAGGCAACAATATTAACATTTGGTAAAAGTGTGGTCCACTATGTGGACGCCATGTCTCAATTATAATATTATATATTTGTAATTCATTCATCTTTTGACCTGCTTATTCTAATTATTAATAATTATTTTTAGATAAAAAAATAAAAATAAAATAAATGAATAACATGATAAATTATGTTAGTGCAGTGCTTCTCAATTATTTTCTGTTAGACACCCCCCACCCCTAGAAAAACAAAAACATTTTGCACGCTCCGCCAACTCTCTGCGTGCACTGTAAATAGTATCATTTGTCTATAAAACTATTATTATTATTATTATTGTATAAATACACCACTGCATAACATTATTTCCTTTTTTTATATTAAAGTGGAAAAAATAATATAGATCAACTTACAATAAAGGATAACTTTATTATTGTTTATTGTATTATTGTTTTGTTTGTAACAGAAAATACATAAAATGCATCTATTTGCCTGAATTAAAAAAAAAAAAAAGTCACATTCAAACTGTAAAAAGTCACTCTAGGTACATTTTTCGACCATTTGATACTGAAGAATAAATTTTAATAAAATCAATAAATGATAATAATTTCAAATTGGTTAGCAACATTAACTCTTGAGGAGAATATGCCAAACAATTTGACCGAAAAAACAAAAAATCATGGAACAAAAATGACAGTGTGTTTGGACAGAGGGACAGTTTTTATTTTTGCTGCTGGCAGTATCACCTCCTTTGCTATGGTGTGGGGTTATTTTGTACTGAGCAACTTGGTATGCCACCCTATATGATGCTAACAGTGCTCGCTGGTTTATTGATGTAAAACTGACAGAGCGGGACAATTGTTGGCAGTATTTGGCACGTTTTCGCTGAAACAAAAATCAAGCAGCCTATCAATGTGATTGGGGTCTAATGTCTTTAAGGGACCTTTTGATTGATTTGGAATCCTGCTGTCTGCTGCAAACATTTTTTGTCATTTGTAGACTTTCCTCATGTCCCACTGTTTTAAAAGTCAAAGCAAACAGTCAAACGCTATATACATTTCGTAATATTGGCTATGCACTCTTGTTTGGTTCAAAAATACTGCGTACACTCTGAAAATGGGAGCACCACTGCCATCCACTGAGTGAATGTGGAATGACACTTTATTCAAGTACGGCAAAAACGTATCTTACCTGAGGTCACAAGAGCCATCCCGGAATTGCTCGGCACGCCCCATTTTTGGAGAAACACTGTGTTAGTGCTCATTTTTCATTGCCACTGACAGTGCTCAACGTCCAATCCAATTTGACTGCGAGGGGCGAATGAACAAAGGTCTAGCGCCGTCAATACCTGACAATTAGTTTGAGTGCCCAATAAACGGTCAAACATTAACTTAACAGTTTTTAGTATTCAAGCTTACCTTTTTATGTTGTGTCAAAACTTAAATACTAAAACCCCCTAATCTATCTTTATAACATTGTGGTTTCTGCATTTATTGTTCAAGTATTTATCAGTTGAGCAGTGAAAATGAGAGGACATTAATATTTCCTTTACAGCTACATTGTGAGTATATACCACTCCATTTTTCACTAACAGACCTTTAAGGGAGAAAAATATGTAAGTACGCAGCCCTGTACGAATGAAATATAGGCACAATTATCTCCCTGTAATAAAATGATGAGTTGATAATACTTTTTTACGATTTTCACAGTCATAGCATTCCTCTGAGCGGAACCATAACTGCAATGTGCTTTTGATAAAAGTTAGTATTTTTTGACATGAGTGTCTAAAGCTGGGCAATATTATTGACATATCTGTATATTGATATATGTAGAGAGATAATACCATACCTGTCAACCAGAGGCCGTTGGCAATCTTCCGTTTGTAAAGCAGCACATGCTCAAAATTACGACAACATTTTTTCACATTTAGCGCCACACAGTGTTTAAAATGATGTGAAATTTTTAGTCCCTTTTTTTTTTTTTTTTGCAAAATCACAACATTACATAGCAACTTAAATATTTATTTTTAAATAAGAAGTTTCGGACCTGATTCTTTAAATCCAGTACTAAATATTTAATTTAAATCTTAAACTTATATCCTATAACCTAAATGTTAAATCAGGAAACTGTCGGAACTAAATATTTAGCTTAATATGCAAATTCACATGACTGGAGACCGGAAGTAACAAAATAAAAGCTGGAGCACACAAAATACTCTTTAAATAGTTTCTCCTAAATATATATTTTACCCATATATGGTTATTATCACAATGACTCATGTCCAAGAGCAGACTGCCACCGTTGAGTAGATTTTATTCATTTTCAAACAACGTAAACAGACAGTCTGAGCTGCTCCACCAGCTTTTATTTTGTTACTTCCAGTCTCCGGTCATGTGAATTTGCATATTAAGCTAAATATTTAGTTCCAACCGTTTCCAGATTTAGCATTTAGGAAATAGGGTATAAATTTAAGATTTAAGTTAAATATTTAGTTCTGGATTGTTCTGGAATGTGAGAAAATGTTGTCGTAATTTTGAGCATGTGCTGCTTTACAAACTGCGCCCCCTACGTATGCCCTTACAAATTGATGACTAATCTTAAAACGTTTTATATAGAGCGCAATACGAAACAAAAATAAAACTCAACTTTTTAAACAATATGAATTTATTGTAATATTGTCACATGCATACATAACCTGGTGCAATCAAAGAGTCAATATCTTCAGCTACGTCATTACTAAAAGTTAACAGTGACCTTTGTTATAATTGTATGTATGTACTTTTGGCAATTTCTATCATGTCTTTTGATGGCTGCACTTCAGCTCGCAATTCAGTTTGACTTGAAGGTAGTTTGTTTTTGTGTCGAAATATAAATTAAAAAGGTCAATTGATAAAATGAACTTACCGATGCAATCTTTGAGTCAGGGAACATTTCTTTTGCTAATTCTAAGAAGTGATCAGCAATACCGTAATTTCTGGACTATAAGGCGCACCTGACTATAAGCTGCCAGCCACCAAATTTGACATGAAAACGGCATTTGTTCATAGATAAGCCACACTGGACCATAAGCCGCAGTTGGTCCTCATTGTATTATGGGATATTTACAACAAAGATATTAACTGGTAACATTTCATTTGACAATGGCACCATAAGACTGTCATGAGACCAAATGAACCACCATTAAGCTTTGAACCAATTGGCTGCAAAGCCTTATTGTCACTAAAAGCTTCATTTGGCCATCACTGCTTCCTTGGGGTAGACAGTCACTGCCACCTGCTCTCAACCAACATTCTTCCTAGCATGCATGGCGGCGCTACAGATGTAAATAACAGTCATGGTCTGTGCTAATTATTTCTTCAGTTACTGTTCCAGTTGTTTCATTAATTGCTAGTTATGGTATTTGGTAACATTTTCTTGGATAGTGGTGCCATAATACTGTCATAAGACAGTCATAATTATTACATGACACTGTCATAAGCATTAATGAATGCTTATAATAGATGTCGGTTAGTGTCATCCAGCAAATTATCTCACTTTTGAATGGACGTAAAAGATCTGAGCTGGACATAAATGGATTTAGTGACATAATATGCCACATGACACATATTGACATCTGTTATAAGCATTCAGTAATGCCCATTATAGTGTCATGTCATAATTATAATGTTCTTATGGCAGTCTTATGATGCCACTGTTAAATAAAGTGTTACCTATTAACCCAAATAAATCAACAAATAAGCCACGCTGGACTATAAGCCGCAGGATTCAAAATGAGGGAAAAAAAGTAGCGGCTTATAGTCCGAAAATTAGGGTAGTTGCGGGTAAGGCAAGGCAAGGCAAGGCAAGGCAAGGCAAATTTATTTATATAGCACAATTCAACACAAGGCAATTCAAAGTGCTTTACATCACATGAAGATCATAAAAATCACATTTAAATCAATACACCGTAAAAACCAAGACAAAAGATCGCATTTAATCACAAATAGAATAAAAATAAATAAATAAAAATAAATCAGAAATAGAAATAAAACAAAAAGTACTACTACTAATAATAATTGAAATCAGCAATGGAGATAAGCACAAGAGGAATAGAAAGCAGGTAGATTGAAATATATAGCCAGTTATGGATATGCAGTGCGAAACAAAAGCGTTTTTAGCCCTGATTTAAAAGAGCTAACAGTTTGAGCATACTTCAGACGTTCAGGTAACTTGTTCCAGAGGTGAGGAGCATAATAACTAAATGCTGCCTCACCCTGCTTTGTTCTTGTTCTTGGAACATGCAGAATACCGGTTCCAGACGACCTTAGGGGTCTAGATGTCTCATAGGAATCTAACAAGTCAAGCATGTATTTTGGTCCAAGGCCATTAAGTGTTTTGTAGACGAGCAGTAGTATTATATAGTCTATCCTTTGACTCACTGGAAGCCAGTGTAGCGATTTCAAAACCGGTGTAATGTGGTCCAGCTTCCTTGTATTTGTGAGGACTCTGGCTGCAGCATTCTTTACTAGCTGCAGCTTCCTGTCTGATTTTTTATGAAGACCTGTAAATATACCGTTGCAATAGTCCAATCTGCTGAAAATGAATGCATGCATAAGTTTTTCCATGTCCTGTTGATTCAGAAGCATCTTAATTCTGGTTATATTTTTTAGGTGGTAATAAGCGGATTTAGTGACGGACTTTAGATGGCTATCAAATTTTAGGTCTGAATCAATAATTGCACCAAGGTTTCTGACTTGATTTGTAGCTGTAAGTGACATTGTGCTAAGTTGCCTGCTTATCTTTGACCTTTCCTTTTTTAGCCCAAAAATGATCACCTCTGTCTTCTCCACATTTAACTGGAGAAAATTCTGGCACATCCATTCATTGATTTGATGAATGCATTTACTCAGGGAGACTAAGGGACTATAGTCATGTGGGGACACAGAAATGTACAGTTGTGTGTCATCTGCATAGGCGTGATAGGAGATGTCATACTGTTCCATTATCTGAGCTAACGGAAGCATATAGATGTTAAATAAGAGTGGTCCAAGAATTGACCCTTGAGGGACTCCACACGTGAATTTGGTTCATTCTGACTGATAGTTTCCGATTGACACAAAGAAATCCCTATCATGTAAATAGGATGTGAACCACTGAAGAATAGTGTCAGTAAGCCCTACCCACTGTTCCAATCTGCTGAGTAGTATGTTGTGATCAACCGTGTCGAATGCGGCGCTGAGATCCAATAGTAACAGAACAGATGATTTGCCTGCATCGGTATTCCGACGAATATCATTTAGGACTTTGATAAGCATGGTCTCGGTGCTGTGTTGTGGCCGAAATCCAGACTGAAATGAGTTAAAAAGATTGTTTTGCATCATAAAAGTCTGGATCTGTTCGAACACAACCCTTTTGATAAATAAATAAGTAAGTAAATAAGTAAATTGTGTTCGGTAACAAATTGGCAAAATAAAATCTCCGCTTTCGTCACTTTTCATTCTGCAGACTGCATCTTTATGACCAGTGTTGTTAATCTTACTTTACAAAAAGTAATTAATTAGTTACAAATTACTTCTCACAAAAAGTAATTGAGTTAATAACTTAGTTACCTTAATGTAAGAGTTGTGTGTCATCTGCATAGGCGTGATAGGAGATGTCATACTGTTCCATTATCTGAGCTAACGGAAGCATATAGATGTTAAATAAGAGTGGTCCAAGAATTGACCCTTGAGGGACTCCACACCTGAATTTGGTTCATTCTGACTGATAGTTTCCGATTGACACAAAGAAATCCCTATTATGTAAATAGGATGTGAACCACTGAAGAATAGTGTCAGTAAGCCCTACCCACTGTTCCAATCTGCTGAGTAGTATGTTGTGATCAACCGTGTCGAATGCGGCGCTGAGATCCAATAGTAACAGAACAGATGATTTGCCTGCATCGGTATTCCGACGAATATCATTTAGGACTTTGATAAGCATGGTCTCGGTGCTGTGTTGTGGCCGAAATCCAGACTGAAATGAGTTAAAAAGATTGTTTTGCATCATAAAAGTCTGGATCTGTTCGAACACAACCCTTTTGATAAATAAATAAGTAAGTAAATAAGTAAATTGTGTTCGGTAACAAATTGGCAAAATAAAATCTCCGCTTTCGTCACTTTTCATTCTGCAGACTGCATCTTTATGACCAGTGTTGTTAATCTTACTTTACAAAAAGTAATTAATTAGTTACAAATTACTTCTCACAAAAAGTAATTGAGTTAATAACTTAGTTACCTTAATGTAAGAGAAATTAGTTACTTGGCAAAGTAACTGGTGCTACCTTTCATGTTTTTTTTCATTAAAAAAAAACAAGATAAAACATAGTAACCTTTGTTATGTTTGGAAGTCATTTAATGTTGTGAATCAACCTTTAAAGTTGTTAAAATTGCTCCCGTTTTTGCATTAGTTTCCTTCTGTCTACTTTCCACATGTGAAAGTTTTAAAACTGTTTCATCATTTGAAGATAGATTCAAGTCAAGTTTTGCTGATTTAGGAGTATTTTAAATAAAAAGTTACTTAGGTTCGGTAGGAAGGTTCACTACAACAGAGCCTTTCTGAGAAGTCTACTGCTTTAAGATGGCGGTTGTTTACTTACGCCATCGAGTCTGTCCTTTCGCATCTAGTTCTATATGCATATGATATCTAGTGTAGCATCAAGTGGGCGTAGATTTTAGGCTATCGGCTACAGTCAGGAAATATTGGAGCCACCTACCCTAACATCGCGTTTGCAACAGCGTCACAACACTCTTCCCTCCTTCCCACTCCTGCTCTTCTTTCTCCATGTCTCTGACTTTTCTTGCGTCATTCAACCAATGTAGTAACGCATGGTAACACACATTGTCTCATTACCGAAACGGTGACAAAATCTGAACGGAGAAAAAAAAATGTAATGCACGAAAAACGTACAGATTTTGAACGTACAGCGTACACATTTAAAAATCAGTGCTCACATGTACAAATTACGCCGAAACCGTACAACTTGACAGGTACAGTATGTAATACGCATATAGCAATGCGACATTCAGTTTTCAATATATTGTGTAACATAGTTTGGGAAATGCATAATTATCGATTTATTTTCTTCAGCAGTTTTTTCCACAGATGCCTTCTTATCATGTGACGTCACAGGTCAAGGTCACATGTAAGCATACGTACTGTATACTAACGCCAAAATTAAATGTTATTGTTTTTAAATGAACTTTTTTAATGCCATCAACGATAATTGACGTATAATGATGTGGCTATCAAAATAAATTTAAAGTCTTATAACTGGGAGGGTGGCAGTGAATGAAGGAGCCCTTCCACTTCAAATGGATTGGACATCTAGTGCCGTCAATGGTGGCCACAGTTAACAAGGAATATGCAAAAGTAGTGCAAAATCAAATTTATCCCATTCAATAAGTTTCTGGTGACCTGTAGTAGTGTAAAACAAATAAATACTGTAAACGAGTATCAATATTTTTTAAATGAACTATCGCATCCGGATACAACATTTCAGTATCCATACTTCGGTCATTTCTGATACTTTTGACAACCCTAGTATGGGATCATATCGGAATATGCATTATTAGTGTCATCAGAGGTCTTATATTTCTTTCTTTTTTTTTAACCAGTCCTGTTAAGCTGCTTAGACACGGAGAGTAGTTGTGTCCTTATGGTTTGAATAGTTTTAATGTATCACCTGGGCGTGTGATATACTCCCGTGGTAGTTGTTCATTAATGTTTTGTTTATTAGGACAATGGGGCTTTGGGGGGACAGAAAGGAAGGAGGCAGATAGAAAAAGGAAGAACAACAACAAATACAGTATTGCACACCTATGCTACATACACAGTGGTGCTGTCACTAATTATATTTACCCGTGGACAGCATTTGGGGGGCCTGATAACCGAGGAGAAAGAGGAGGAGACGTGATTAGACAGGGTGGAGCGTACACAATTCAGCAATGTGACATGGGAAAGTCAGTATGTATTATGTAAATCACCTGTAAGTGTGGATAAGTTGGCATCCTACAGTGGTATGAAAAAGTTTTAGAACATTTTGGAATTTCTCACATTTCTGCATAAAATGACCATCAAAAGTGATGTGATCTTTGTCGAAATCAGACAGATGTAAAAACAATGTCTGGTTTAACTAAAACCACCCAAACATTTATAGGTTTTCATATTTTAATGAGGATAGCATGCAAACAATGACAGAAGGTGGGAAGTAAGTGCCTAAGGAGACTTAAAGAGCAATTAAAACCCAAATTTTACCAAACAGTTTAAATCAGGTGTGTGCCCACTATAAAACACACACCTGGTAAGAATGTTTTGATCAGAAGCATTGTCTGATGTGCATCATGGCTCGGTCAAAAGACGGGTCTGAAGACATGCAATCAAGGATTGTTCATTTGTATAAAGCAGGGAAAGGATACAAAACCATCACTAAAAGTCTGGATGTTCATCAGTCAACAGTCTGAGAAGTTGTCTGCAAATGGAGAGTGTTTGGCACTGTTGCTTCTCTCCCAAGAAGTGGCCGTCCACCAAAGAGGTTAGCGCAGAATACTCAGAGAGGTAAAAAAGAACCCTAGAGTGTCTGCTAAAGAATTACAGAACTCACTGGCACAGTCCAATATCTCTGTGCACACATCAACTATATGTAAAACTATGGCCAAGAATGTTTCATGGTAGTACTCCACGGAGGAAATCACTGCTGTCTAAAAAAACATTGTTGCTCGTTTAATGTTGGCAAAAAGGCACTTGGACACTCCGTAGCAATTTTGGCAAAATATTTTGTGGACTGATGAAACCAAAGTTGAATTGTTTGGGAGTAACACACAACATCATGTGTGGAGATAATATGGAACAGCACACCAAAATCAACACTTCATCCCCACCGTGGAGCATGGTGGAAGGAGCATCATGATTCGGGGCTGTTTTGCTACCTCAGGGCCTGGACAACCTGCAATCATGAATGGAAGAATGAATTCGAAAGTTTATCAGGATGTTTTGTAGGAAAACATGAGGCCGTCTGTCAGACAGTTGAAGCTTAAAAGAGGATAGATGCTGCAACAAGACAATGATCCAACACACAGAAGTAAATCAACTTCAGAATGGTTTCAGAAGAACAAAATACATGTTCTGGAGTGGCCAAGTCAAAGTCCAAACTTAAACCCCATTAAGATGCTGTGGCATGACCTACAGTCAGTGATTCATGCCAGATATCCCAGGAATCTGACAGGACTACAGCAGTTTTGTTGAGAAGAATGGGCCAAGATTAGTCCTGATTGATGTGCCAGACTGATCTGCAGCTACAGGAAGCGTCTGGTTGAAGTTATTGCTCTAGAAAGGGGGGCCGGAAAATATTAAATGTTATGGTTCACTTACATATCTTCCCCCCTTCTTTCTTTGTTTGCATACTACTCTCATTAAAATATGAAAACCTATAAATATTTGAGTGGTTTTAGCTAAAGCAGTTTTTTTTCATCTGTGTGATTTTGACAAAGATCAGATCATATTTGATGGTGATTTTATGCCGAAATGTGAGGAAATTCCACAAGGATCATACTTTTTCATACCATTTTATTCTATGCTACTTGATGGCTGATCCTGTAGGTGTTTTTTTTTTTTTAAATTTTTTTATTGCATTCCTCAATATTGCATATAGTTGACTAATCATCCTTATTGTGGCTGTGTTTTGTCATAATTTTATTTGATATTGTCCCTTAAACGGATGTTCCGGTACTTCTTTGGTCTGTTTTCTTTTACCTGCTGCAAGCGTATGATTAAGCGTTGCTATAATGACTAGGTGCAGCACCCTGTTGTTTGACCATTGAGTGCAGTTTTCAAGCCGAGACCGCTATTAACCTGCCACGTTACACAACAGGCTTCGAGCAAAACACGTTTGGCTTTTCTCTCCAATGTAATTGAAATGGCTTTGTATATGTTTGTTTTTCAGACCAGCGCAGTGCTTTGCTCGGGAGGGTGCGCTCTGTTGGCTGCCAGCTCTCTGTTGGCCATCATCACAGTCTTCCTGCCCAGTGGAGGATGTGAGAGGAGGATCTGCACCCTTGCTGGATACATGCAGATGGCAGCAGGTCGGAAGATACTAGTACATATTTCATAAACACCCTACTGACGCAAGTATACATGGTCCAAAGATGTCCGTTGTAGGGCGAATTATTTCGCAGTAGGTCACAGATGCACCATAGAAAGACATGCACATACATGCAGCAATAAAATATAGCAGTGTCTTAGGTGTGCCCCTTTAATAGACAAGTCAAATACAGCATTAGCCACAAAGAGCATTAGCAACAAAGAGAAATGAAAGAATGCAAAAATTGTCTCTGGTGTTTCCCGACTTTTGTTTATTTATTATCTTACTAAACAATAATGCCATGGCAAATTACAGAGGGTATAAAAACAGTTGATAGCGACTTTTATTTACTAAATTATTATTTTCAGATGAATTTAGTCAGCTGTGACAATTCCCTAGAGTTCTCTTCCGACATGTTTATGTACCAAGAGACACTGGTTGGGAATCATTGCTGTAGCTCATTAAACATCTATTAGCTTAGCTATAATATAATGCAAAAAAGAATTATAGCTCCCATTTCCTATTTACAAAACCAAACATTTTAGCATGCTGCATCCAGCTGTGAGAAGCACTAAAACCCTTTATCACCCATGAATAAATACGATAATGAAACAACAATAGTCCAACTAAAGACGCTTCTGGAGGAGAACTGCTGCTCGGCAACCAAAGAAAAAAAAAAAACACATAGAATTGAATTCTCCTTTCAAATGAAATTCGTTCGTTCTCTCCTCTCAGTCTAAATGGATTGGACGTCAAGCACTGCCAATAGCACTGAAACATCAGGGCTCCAGACTAACATTTGTTACTAGCAGCACAGTGGCCTGTAACTTAAAATTTTAGGGGCGCAAGCAGAAGATTCAGGGGCACACACTCGAAATCAACATGCAAAGTTTTCCTCTAATTTTCACTGTTTAACTGATACTTTCATAATAAATACATAAATATTATGAGTATGCCATCTAAAGCCTGAGTTACACTTCTGCGTTGCGGTGACGGCGCAGCGATGATGTAGACCCTGAGGGGTCAGTGAGCATTCGATAGTTCTGCGGCAATGGAACGCGTTGCTCTGTAATTCACCGCCAAGCCACTAAAGGAATGTTGCATTTTGTTTGTGCGGTTTTGGGGGACTCTTGTCGAATTCCTCGAGTTTTCTCCCGGTCAGACAGCAATGGCAACGGAGATGGAACGCTTGAATGTGGATCTTCAGCTCATCAACATTGAACAACAAATGTTGATCATACAAATGTTGAGGCGCAGACGACACAGAAGACGGTTGCAGAGGTGGTCTGTCCGACTGTTGATTCCTCACAGACTGGCAGTCATATTACGAATTCTAGCATCGGGTGGAAGCCAGAAAGCTGCGTTATCCAGCGTTATGCCCAGTTTTTTGCTGTGTCTTACAACCAGCAAGTGAGAAGCAATAGCAGATTTCTGGCGGGAATGGAACTTCCCAAACTGCATTGGAAGCCTTGATGGTGAACACATTATCATAAAAGCACCGAGGCACTCTCAATCAGTGATGATGTATCAAGTGTGTAAACTGTCTGTTGAAAATTAAACATGAAAACAACGCTTTTGACACCAAACCGTTGCTTTATTCTTCATTTACTTGAAGTTTAAAACATAAAAAAATCACAAACTAAAAGCAAACATACATACAAAATAAATGATAAAGTGCACCAACCAAAATTACGACTTAAAGTGATACAAAAGCTGGCAGTTTTTGGCCGTCTCGGTCACCGCATCGTGTGGCCATTCGCTTCCGAACGCACATATATTTGTCTAGGAGGTGCTTCCATTTTTTTATGCATTCGCTGACCTTCACCCACCCGTATTTTCAGCCATCTCCTTTCACAAATTGTTTGCCATTTGGCAATCTTTATAATGCTCCTCTCGTCGGCTTGGTCCCTTATCGAGTGTAGCGCAAAAATGTTTGTAAATTGCGGCGATTTCACACTGATATGGAAACAACAGTCTGAGCGGACCAATCACAGTCCACTTGCGTTGCGTCACCACGCTTAGTAAGGATTCTGTGGAGGTGCACGTCAGGCTACGGCGGAGGGTCGTAAATCGGGTCTGCCTTGATGGTGTAGGTCTGCTGCAGAAACATAACTCAGCCTTAAGGCACCCCACGATTCGATTCGATAACGGTTCAGGGTGCTACGATTCGATCATTAAACAATCATCCCAGTATTGACGATGATCACGATTATCGCAATAATCACAATTATCGATGCATCTTACAGTATTAATTACTAAAGTAGCCAAACAAATTCATGTCCATTATTTATTTAACCCTTTAACACCGAATGTGTCGGCAGCGACGCGTTTACGCATATCATCTTTGAAGCCTCGTCACGCTGTAATTACGTCACCCACGTGACACTGGTTGCTCTCATTTGAAAGTGCGGAAATTGATGTCCACGCCAGTTTTTATCTGAAGTCAACCGACCAAGTAAAACGGGAGATAATGTCATTTGAGTTTTAGTGTTTTATTGCACTCATAAATAAGCATTAAAATGCTGCATTGACCATGTGTTTATCTCCATATTTCCATCATTTCTTGTCCTTTTTCAAAACCGAAAGCAGCGCTAAAGACTACATATCCCAGGAACCATTGTGAGGTCAAGAAGGAGGAACCTAATGTGAACATTTTTAATGAATTGCCGAGCAAGGTGCCATCTAATGAAAGGGAGGCATGCGAAGCGAGCAACGGCCGGTTTGATTGAGCGAGCATCTTTTAAACGTGCGGAATGAATCGAAAACTAAATTTAGTGTAAGTTAATGCATTATTTCATTAACTCAAGGAAGAGGATGAGTCGTATTTGTTCCTCGGATGAGTTGGTGTCTTGGCGAGTAGAAGTGATGCAGCGCGCAAACGGCGGAAGAATAGGCTGTGTGACGTTCTGTGTAACGTAGCTCCATGACCTGTTCAAAAGGAAATTTTATTTAGTCGCAAAAAAAAAAAAAACTTTATTGAGTCGTATGCCTGAAAAAATTGAACTGAACTACTTGTCAATATTTTTGAAAATACTTTTTTTCAATGTTATATTTCTTTTTTTTTCTTCACTATCAATCTTTTCAATTTGGATATAGATGTGTGTTTGAGAAGCTTGATTATATGTACGGATAGGCCTATACTGTTGATAAGGTAATGGGTACAATACCTAACCTCACAATGAGATATCTTCCAAACCCTTTTTATGTTAGATCATATATACATATATATATATTATATATATATATATATTTTTTTCTCTCACTATTTTGCACAGTATGTGTAAAAGCCTAAAACGCCTATGACCATACCTGCTGTTTGTATATACAGTGCCTTGCAAAAGTATTCGGCCACCTTGAACCTTGCAACCTTTCGCCACATTTAAGGCTTCAAACATAAAGATATAAAATTTTAATTTTTTGTCAAGAATCAACAACAAGTGGGACACAATCGTGAAGTGGAACAAAATTTATTGGATAATTTAAACTTTTTTAACAAATAAAAAACTGAAAAGTGGGATGTGCAATATTATTCGGCCCCCTTGCGTTAATACTTTGTAGCGCCACCTTTTGCTCCAATTACAGCTGCAAGTCGCTTGGGGTATGTTTCTATTAGTTTTGCACATCGAGAGACTGACATTCTTGCCCATTCTTCCTTGCAAAACAGCTCGAGCTCAGTGAGGTTGGATGGAGAGTGTTTGTGAACAGCAGTCTTCAGCTCTTTCCACAGATTCTCAATTGGATTCAGGTCTGGACTTTGACTTGGCCATTCTAACACCTGGATACGTTTATTTTTTAACCATTCCATTGTAGATTTGGCTTTATGTTTTGGATCATTGTCCTGTTGGAAGATAAATCTCCGTCCCAGTCTCAGGTCTTGTGCAGATACCAACAGGTTTTCTTCCAGAATGTTCCTGTATTTGGCTGCATCCATCTTCCCATCGATTTTAACCATCTTCCCTGTCCCTGCTGAAGAAAAGCAGGCCCAAACCATGATGCTGCCACCACCATGTTTGACAGTGGGGATGGTGTGTTCAGGGTGATGAGCTGTGTTGCTTTTACGCCAAACATATCGTTTTGCGTTGTGGCCAAAAAGTTCAATTTTGGTTTCATCTGACCAGAGCACCTTCTTCCTCATGTTTGGTGTGTCTCCCAGGTGGCTTGTGGCAAACTTTAAACGAGACTTTTTATGGATATCTTTGAGAAATGGCTTCCTTCTTGCCACTCTTCCATAAAGGCCAGATTTGTGCAGTGTACGACTGATTGTTGTCCTATGGACAGACTCTCCCACCTCAGCTGTAGATCTCTGCAGTTCATCCAGAGTGATCATGGGCCTCTTGGCTGCATCTCTGATCAGTTTTCTCCTTGTTTGAGAAGAAAGTTTGGAAGGATGGCCGGGTCTTGGTAGATTTGCAGTGGTCTGATGCTCCTTCCATTTCAATATGATGGCTTGCACAGTGCTCCTTGAGATGTTTAAAGCTTGGGAAATCTTTTTGTATCCAAATCCGGCTTTAAACTTCTCCACAACAGTATCTCGGATCTGCCTGGTGTGTTCCTTGGTTTTCATAATGCTCTCTGCACTTTAAACAGAACCCTGAGACTATCACAGAGCAGGTGCATTTATACGGAGACTTGATTACACACATTTGGATTCTATTTATCATCATCGGTCATTTAGGACAACATTGGATCATTCAGAGATCCTCACTGAACTTCTGGAGTGAGTTTGCTGCACTGAAAGTAAAGGGGCCGAATAATATTGCACGCCCCACTTTTCAGTTTTTTATTTGTTAAAAAAGTTTAAATTATCCAATAAATGTTGTTCCACTTCACGATTGTGTCCCACTTGTTGTTGATTCTTGACAAAAAAATTAAATTTCATATCTTTATGTTTGAAGCCTGAAATGTGGCGAAAGGTTGCAAGATTCAAGGGGGCCGAATACTTTTGCAAGGCACTGTATATACAGTGCTGCTCAAAAGTTTGTGAACCCCCTCAACATTTTGGAATTTTCTATTATTTCAACCTGATTTCCTAATCAATCAATTCAGTAGTTTTTTTTTGTTTTTTTAACAGTTGTGTTGTCGAGACTAAATTAAAAAGAGTTTTCATCAACTGATGTAGGTGCAAAATTGAACTGTTTGGTCACAACCAAAACCGCCATGTCTGGCGAAAAGTCAACACTGCATACCACCAAAAGAACCTTCTCCCAACAGTGAAGCATGGAGGTGGGAATGTCAAGATCTGGGCTTGCTTTTCATCCTCAGGACCTGGACAACTCCACATAGTCCAGGGAATCATGAATTCTGAGGAATATTGTCAAATCCTAGAACACAACCTGACGCCATCTGTTTTGAAGTTAAAGCTTGGCAGAAGGTGGATCATGCAACATGATAATGATCCAAAGCATTCCAGCAATACAACCAAGGAATGGCTGAAAAAGAAGAAGATTCGTGTTCTGGACTGGCCCAGTCAAAGTCCTGACCTAAATCCCATTGAAATGCTGTGGCGGGACCTGAAGCGAGCAGTTCATGCCAGACGCCCATCAAACCTCTCTCAACTGACTGCGTTCTGCAAGGAAGAATGGGCAAAAATCCCCCAAAGTAGATGTGAGAGGCTGATTAGTCACTACAGAAACCGTTTGGTTGAGGTAATCTCTGCAAAAGGAGGCGCAATATCCTATTAACTGAAGGGGTTCACATACTTTTGCACACATGATATCTGAGTTTTTCTTAAATCAACCACTTTTGTTAAATAAAGAATGACAATATAACTATTTCTTTTGTTTCAGTCCATTATTTGGAATGTCAGTATTGTGGATTTGGGTATAACTTAACATTTAATAAGGTTATTTTAGTTTTTTTTACAAAAAATCTGACCATCGCTGTGGGGTTCACAAACTTTCGAGCAGCACTGTATATATATATATATATATATATATATATATATATATATATATATAATTTCTCTCACTATTTTGCACAGTATGTGTAAAGGCCAAAAACGCCTATGACCATACCTGCTTTTTGTGTTGAATTGTCAAACATAAAACTATTCAATCTACTTTTTTTCTATTGAATGTTTATCCTAACAAGTTCAATAAATATGAACAAGCTTCAAAACAGTTGGTCAAGCATGTTTGGTTGTCAATGGGACAAAAACATTACACATTTTGAAAAAAAAAATTTGGGATTTTTTTGTTGTTGTCTTTTTGGGTCTAAAATGTTGATTATAATTGGTCAGTGAAGAAAACAACAGTTTGGACATGAAGTTCAAGGTGTTCTGAGAAAAGGGACCAACCAACGCAACCTGGCCATGGTGAACAATTTTTTATTTAAATATAAAGGCAAAATCAAAGGCATGCAAATTTTGCCAAAATAGGCTTAGGTGTTAAAGGGTTTAAATATCTTAATGATTCAGCAGGAATGATGGAAACATTCCCTTACAACAAAAAGCTGCCCGTAAGCTGTTTTTTCTTTCTTTTTTTTTTTTTTTACAAGACAGTGCAAAAATATTAACCATTTTAAAGGCAGTACTTATTTCTCAACATGCCGATACAACACAACAGCTGACCTTAAGCTGCTCTTTTTCAGAAGAAGGTGCAAAAACATTAGCCGTTTCAAAGGCAGTACTCATTTCTCTCAACTATACAATAACAGTTACACTGGTGGAATGAATTCCACTTTTTTCTGGAAAGAAACAAAGTGCCTTTAGAGACAAGACTTCTTTTAACCATTATATTTTGTTTTCAAAGATTTGTGTTCTATTTCACGTTTGTAGTGTTACGGCTGTACTTAATCCTGGTTTTACACGTTGTGCTTTTGGAGTAACTTTTGTACACCACCAAACAACGCACAAATGGACATGTTAGCGAATTTGCTAATTTGCATAGCGCTTGGCGCTAACTAGTAACTTCTCAAAAACAACAACAACAATAAAGGCTAAATAATACAAGACGGTTCGTGTACACATTTCTTATAGACGCTCACGGGACTTGGCAAACCACTAGGGATATTTTCCACTTAACACGACTTGAAACTACTGCTGGATGACTGAAAGGCAAGGAGCAACAAACTATTTCTTTATCTTTATCAATGAAAATTTATATAATAAAAAATGGAGAAATCACCTATTACAACAAATGTTAATATTAAGGCCCACATGATCCAAAACATCATATCCACGCATGTGAATGCCAGGAGGTCATGTTAGAGTAAATAATGTTAATTTTTGAACAAAAGTAGTCTAAATTAAATGCAAAACCTGTCTTGAAAATATTTTTCTCTCCCCCTATTTGTGCTGTCACCCCCAAAAGCTGAACAAACGCTTTTGTGTGGAATAATCTTTTGAATGACTTTTTGGCAAAAAAAAAAAAAAAAGACAAGATACTCAAATAATATATATATTTTTTTTAATCATCTGCATTTAAGATCACATGTACAATACACATGAATGCCAGAAAGAGGTGAACTTACTCACCCTCCACTTGTTTAGAAAGACGCTTGTTCAAATGCTGTTGGGCTCCATCAATGTTTTATGCACCGAGTGTGGGAGGCAGGACGCTGCTGTGTGCTAAAGCGGGAGCTTTTCTTCTTTCATGTATATTTTATAGGCTTGCTCTTTTTAGTGGTCAGGAAGCATTGCATCGGATGCTTCCACAGCAGGTGTACAGCTTTTCCTGCAAACCAGCTTGAGTATTGAACAAACCTGTGGTTTTCTAATTAAGACTCAAGATCATTCAAAATCCAGTTGTGTGGGGTCCAATTATCCCTTCTTTAAATGTGTATATGATTGACTAATTGGACGTCAATCGCCATCAATGGCAGCGGATGTGTTAATTTAATAGCTCACGCCAGTCCTCACGCAAACAATTATACTCAAATAGCATTTCATAACTTGAAACTTTTTTGGGCCTGTTTATTTCTTTTTATCGTTTTAGCTGCTGGTGAGTACTTTTCTAGTTCAAAGAAAATATTTGAGAGTCAAAATAGCTCTTTGGGAGTTTCATGGGTCTCAAAAGAAATATGCCAGCAGCTGTATTTTCTGCCCTTGAAAGAAATATGAACCATAAATTGCTTGTATTTTTTTTTGTTACACTAATAATCAAGTATGTTTGTGCCGCTGCTTCTAAAACCGCACAAGCATGTCCTATTTATTTTATTTGGAGATGTGCAAGAAGAGCCATTGCTCTCGACAACCAACAAGGCAGCTAGAATATGAAACACCGGTTTTGGCAATGTTAAAACTTAAATAATATGTCTGGAAGTTTATTCTTCAAAATTTAAGAATTGTAATGGGTACATTTTTCTTATACATTCCTAAATTACTTTAAGTAAAACGAGATAACTTTTCAACCTTTAAAATATATTTTCATAATATTTGAGATGATATGTCGACTGACAACTAGTTGGATGACACCTTTTTTACATCATGGGGGGGGGGGGGGGGGGGGGTCTGTATCGCTTTCACCAGCACTAATTAACCTTGAGGAGGGTGGCAAGAACCCTGCCACACAAAAAAACTACAAATGTGCTGACTGCTTTACGGAATACGCCACTTCCCCCTTTCCCCATTCATTATAAAGACAGAAGTCGTTGCGAACGGTTTGCGGCAGAGCAAGAAAAGAGATAAAAGGTTTTGTCGGAGGAGGAAAAAAAGGGAGGCTACCAGGATACTCAAGAATAAACATTGGCCCGGCTTTCACTCGCGGGTGTGACGACCCAAACAGTTCACGAGTTTGAGAGGGGTGGGGGCGTTAGCCACACTATGCCACTATTGCTAACCATCATATGCTACTGTTTAGTAGGGGTGCACGATATCCATTTTTTGAAAACGATAACGATATTGATAACTTCCTGCTTTTAAAGACCGATACGATAACCAATAATATATATTAGGGCTGTCAAACGATTAAAATTTTTAATCGAGTTAATCACAGCTCAAAAATTAATTAATCGTAATTAATCGCAATTCAAAACATCTAAAAAATATGCCTTATTTTTCTGTAAATTACTGTTGGAATGGAAAGATAAAACACAAGGCGGATATACACTCACCGGCCACTGGAAGCATTCCTCAGAGAGTTTGGTCCATATTAACATGATGGCATCACACAGTTGGCGCAGATTTGTCGGTTGCACATCCATGATGCGAATCTCCCGTTTCACCACATCCCAAGGATGCTCTATTGGATTGAGATCTGGTGACTGTGGAGGCCTTTGAGTACAGTGAACTCATTGTCATGTTCAAGAAACCATTCTGAGATGATTCCAGCTTTATGACATAGCGCATTATCCTGCTGAAAGTAGCCATCAGAAGTTGGGTACATTGTGGTCATAAAGGGATGGACATGGTCAGCAACAATACTCAGGTAGGCTGTGGCGTTCCAACGATGCTCAATTGGTACCAAGGGGCCCCAAGAGTGCCAAGAAAATATTTCCCACACCATTACACCACCACCACAAGCCTGAACCGTTGATACAAGGCAGGATGGATCCATGCTTTCATGTTGTTGACGCCAAATTCTGACCCTACCATCCGAATGTCGCAGCAGAAATTGAGACTCATCAGACCAGGCAACGTTTTTCCAATCTTCTATTGTCCAATTTCGATGAGCTTGTGCAAATTGTAGCCTCAGTTTCCTGTTCTTAGCTGAAAGGAGTGGCACCCTGCATGGTCTTCTGCTGCTGTAGCCCATCTGCCTCAAAGTTCGACGTACTGTGCGTTCAGAGATGCTCTTCTGCCTACCTTGGTTGTAACGGGTGGTTATTTGAGTTACTGTTGCCTTTCTATCAGTTCGAACCAGTCAGGCCATTCTTCTCTGACCTCTGGCATCAACAAGGTATTTCCGCCCACAGAACTGCCGCTTACTGGATATTTTTTCTTTTTTGGACCATTCTTTGTAAACCCTAGAGATGGTTGTGCGTGAAAATCCCAGTAGATCCCTTCTGGCACCAACAACCATGCCACGTTCGAAGTCACTCCAATCACCTTTCTTCCCAATACTGATGCTCGGTTTGAACTGCAAGAGATTGTTTTAAACCATGTCTACATGCCTAAATGCACTGAGTTGCCGCAATGTGATTGGCTGATTAGAAATTAAGTGTTAACGAGCAGTTGGACAGGTGTACCTAATAAAGTGGCCGGTGAGTGTATATGTATATATATATATATATATTTTTTTTTTTGTTTGTTTGTTTGTTTTTTACATTGCGTTTTGACATTTGCCATCATATTTTCGGAATCAAAGCACTGTACAGCGGAACTGCGTTACGGCCCTTAATCTTATACCGGAACTGCGTTCCTGATCGTTCCCGCCCACTTTCACCCCTGGTTGTCAGGGCAACGAGAGTTCAGAATTTTGCCACACAGTGCCACGTGTGTTTTCACTTCTCGGTCGCGGGTTCCTCCGTATCAGATGTTCCTTGTGGCAAGACTAGATGTTCCGCCATTTGTTCTGGACTTTCCAGAAGAGCTGATTGCGGGATTTGGTGGTGCAGACGTGGGCTTGTAGATGTCTTGCCTATCCCCTGCTTGTCAGCATCAATCTTGCCCAGCCAGCTGTGTGACACGCGCATTGGGCTTCCGTTGTTAGAAGGCGTCCTGTGTCTGTTCTGCCCTTATCTGCCCGTTGTCTTGACACTGCAAATTCTAATAATTTCAAGTCCAACTGTTCATAATATCAATATATTCTGGTTGTTTTTCTTAAACTATGAAATAAATGCTATTTATTTTATTTTGAGTGTGTAAGAGTAATATAGACAGCCAAACAGTAAATACGAGAAAAAAAATACTATTCCCTTCAGCAGTGCATTCAGTGCCGACCCTTCTAATTCAAATGGACTGGACAATGGTCAGAGGCATCCAATTAAAAATGTGTATTTATATTACAGCGGAATACATGGATACAATCATATTCATATGAAAATGCCTCTAATACAAGTGGAAATAGAAGTGTCAACTCTCAACGTTGTGCAGCTTAAGGCTTTATATCCAGTTTTCCCACGCTGTATGGGTCTAAAGGCTTAAAACTTTCATCCATCCATCCATTTCGGTACTTCTTATCCTGTGCTGTGTAGCCGGGCTTGAAACTTAAAATAAATAAATATCCGCAGATTACGAGTTGAACTGTTTTCAAATCAAATTTGACACGTCCGCTGGTCCTGACTTTGAAGGAGTCAGCTTAAGCAATGAGAGTGTGAAGGAATTTTCCAGCAACTCTAACATCGGCATAATTTCCGATTTGCACATTTTGCTGTGCGACACACTAAAACCGCGTCTTCTCATCTCAATTCCCATCAGGGCGAGTTATTTTGCGCTTTTCCAGACGGCTTGGAAAGGAAAATGTTATTGTGCCGACCTGCTGAGGAAGCCCGGCCTGCTGTGTCAGCGCTCCCTTGAGCGAAGCTGCTATGCAGATGTCCTCCGAAGCACGGTGATGAAAATAGGAAGTCGCTTTGATCAAAGCACCTTCTGCGTTATTTCAGTTGCCGCTTGATACCGCCTGAGCCCATGTGGTACTCCACCAGCTGTCAATCATTCTCTCCATGAAGCTATAGTACTGTCTGTTGGCACAAACATATACATACAGTGGGGCAAATAAGTATTTAGTAAACCATCAATTGTGCAAGTTCTACCACTTGAAAAGATTAGAGGCTTGTAATTGTCAACATGGGTAAACCTCAACCATGAGAGAATGTGGAAAAAAAAAAACAGAAAATCAGTTTGATTTTTAAAGAATTTATTTCCAAATTAGAGTCACCTACAAACAAGCAAGATTTCTGGCTGTCAAAGAGGTCTAACTTCTTCTAAAGAGGTCAAACGAGGCTCCACTCGTTACCTGTATTAATGGCACCTGTTTTAACTCATTATTGGTATAAAAGAGACCTGTCCACAATCTCAGTCAGTCACACTCCAAACTCCACTATGACCAAGAGCTGTCGAAGGAGACCAGAGACAAAATTGTAGACCTGCACCAGGCTGGGAAGAATGTGTAATAGGCAAAATGCTTGGTGTAAAGAAATCAACTGTGGGAGCAATTATTAGAAAATTGAAGACATACAAGACCACTGCTAATCTCCCTCGATCTGGGGCTCCATGCAAGATCTGACCCCGTGGCGTCAAAATGATAACAAGAACGGTGAGCAAAAATTCTAGAACCACACGGGGGGACCTAGTGAATGGCCTACAGAGAGCTGGGACCACAGTAACAAAGGCTACTATCAGTAACACAATGCGCCGCCAGGGACTCAAATCCTGCACTGCCAGACGTGTCGCCCTGCTGAAGCCAGTACATGTCCAGGCCCGTCTGCAGTTCGCTAGAGAGCATTTGGATGATCCAAAAGAGGACTGGGAGAATGTGTCATGGTCAGATGAAACCAAAATCGAACTTTTTGGTAGAAACACAGGTTCTCTTGTTTGGAGGAGAAATAATACCGAATTGCATCCTAAGAACACCATACCCACTGTGAAGCATGGGGGTGGAAACATCATGCTTTGGAGTGTTTTTCTGCAAAGGGACCAGGACGACTGATTTGTGTAAAGGAAAGAATGAATGGGTCCATGTATGGAGAGATTTTTAGTGAAAATTTCCTTCCATCAGCAAGGGCATTGAAGATTAGACGTGGCTGGGTCTTTCAGCATGAAAATGATCCCAAACATACAGCCAGGGCAACAAAGGAGTGGCTTTGTAAGAAGAATTTCAAGGTCCTGGAGTGGCCAAGCCAGTCTCCAGATCTCAACCCTATAGAAACTCTGTGGAGGGAGTTCAAAGTTCGTGTTGCCCAACGACAGCCCCAAAACATCACCGCTCTAGAGGAGATCTGCATGGAGGAATGGGCCAAAATACCAGCAACAGTGTGTGAAAAGCTTGTGAAGAGTTACAGAAAACGTTTGGCCTCCGTTATTGCCAACAAAGGGTACATAACAAAGTATTGAGATGAACTTTTGGTATTGACCAAATACTTATTTTCCACCGTGATTTGCAAATAAATTCTTTAAAAATCAAACATTGTGATTTTCTGTTTTTTTTTTTCCACATTCTGTCTCTCATGGTTGAGGTTTACCCATGTTGACAATTACAGGCCTCTCTTATATTTTCAAGTGGGAGAACTTGCACAATTAGTGGTTGACTAAATACTTATTTGCCCCACTGTACCTTAAACTTTTCAAAACCTTTATTTTCCCCCCACCCAATAGCAGTCCTTCCTGCGTGTAAGGATATCAATGGACAATATCGCTTTCAACATGTGCTTGTGAAGAGGATTAAGTCGCTAATCAACGCAACACTGTATTAATGTGCCATGCCTCCAGCGTTGTGTAAAAGTGCAAAAGGTTGATTCAGACAAGAGAGGTATGACTTTTTCACATCTGCTCAATTTTTCCTCCTCCTCCTCACACAGCTATGAAAGTCCCAATGGACACACTCATCATACACACACAGACGCTCTAAGAAGGAGAGGCTATACATATTACATGAGTTCTCCATCTCTGAAGGCACTTGAATCAGACACAATGAGGTAGAATTGACATCCTGCAATTAGAGATTTTAACCCTTTATAGGGCACTCAGTGACTGACATTGGCAACTCCAGGCATCTAGCGCGGTCAATGGCAATGAAAGATGAGGCTCCTCAGCCAGTCCTGCCAATATAATTGAATTGGTCGGCCAGGAAGACCATTACCAAAACTAGGGATGTCCCTGATCGGGCCCTATCACATCATTTTCCTGGGAGACTGTAATCAGGTGAAAAAGATATGGGTTTTAAAGATGTATTCATTTACTTTTATTTTTCATTGTTAAGGTCTACAAAGCAACACAATAATCAAGATGTATAAGAATATTGTCAAAATAAACAAACAAACAAACAAAAAATCTTATTCTGCTACGCAACATCACAAAGCAGCAGAAGTGGAAATTAGCACCGCCTATAGACGTTTCCTGAGCGAAAATTGGGCAGCTCCATCTTTTAACATTTTCTGCTACGGACTTCCGGTTTAGACAGAACACCATGAATTGTGGTTGAAGTAGACAAAGTTTTAAACTGCCAAATCAAACCAGAGGAACCCACGGAATCTCCAAAAATGGATTCAGCACGACGTAGATGAGACTCTGGGACCTTCTGTGCTGTGCTTGGTTGTGTGAATTACTGAAGTGCCTATATATGCTTGGAAGTGAAAGGTTTTGAACAGCGTCCAGCTTCAAACTGCCAATGTGAATCTACCTCGCCATGCACCTTAAATCGAAACCAGCAGCAGATTAAAGATTTGGCTCGCAGCTTTAACCCTAAATGATCCACCTAAAAGACCGCATGTTTGTTCTTATCACTTCGTCGATCGTTCATGGACAAAATTCTGACAATCTGAGCAGCCTGTGTTAACAAGGGGTGTAGATTGATATGCCGGCCACTTGAGTGACCAAAATGAGGCGAAATTACAAATTTTACAGTTGCCGAATGCAAAAAGGCTGACACGGATTTTGTTGTTACAAGGAAATACTAGTTAGGTTATAGTTATGGTATTATGAGCTCATCGCACGTGTACATATCAACACAAATAGTATGTCATTCTTTTTATTGCAGATATTGATCGCAATAAAAACTTTTGTACAACACGATTCAATTTCTTGTTTTATTTAAAACAATTGGTGTATGTGCAAAGCAGGTCAATAAGTCACAATTTATAAAATTATTAGAAAAACATTAATGAAGGTGGAGCATGAATCGAGCCTTTCATCATCAAGGTAGAATGCATGTAGTCTCAATACATGTCCATCAACGTAAGTGTTGTTGTGAGCGGTGTTGTTAATAACGGCGTTAGGATATAACGGCGTTACTAATGACGTTATTTTTTTCAGTAGTGAGTAATCTAATTAATTTTCCCATCTTGGCAACTCCGTTACCGTTACAGAGGATGGAAAGGCGTGTGTTACTTACTTGAATGACACGAGAAAAGTCTGTGGGAGACGGACTCACCTTGACGACAGAGCAGACCAGGAGTGGGGAGGAGGCAAAAAAGTTGTGACGCCGAGCAAACGAGATGCTAGGTGGCTCCAATAATACCTGACTGTAGCCGACAGCCTACAAACTATGCCCACATGATATGGTAGATATGGTAGACATGGTAGATATCATAACATATATGGAACTAGATGTGAAATGACATGGCAGCGTTAGCAACATGTACAGTATAGGAACTAAATGCGTTCGTAAACAGCCGCCATTTTAAAGCAGTAGACTTCTTAGGAAGGCTCTGTTGTAGAGCACCTTCCTAGCGAACCTAAGTAACTTTTTATCGAAAATACTCCTAAATCGGCAAAATCTTGAATCCATCTTTAAAGGATGAAACCGTTTTAAAACCTCCACATGTCAAAAGTAGACAGAAGGGAACTAATGCAATAATGGGAGCAATTTTAACAACTTTTAACGGTTGATTCAGGGTAAAGGGTAAATTAGGGTAAAGAATTGGGCTAGGGCCAGTTGTCCCAAAAACCTTTTAAACTTCACATGTGACCCGTGTTATTTTTTTTTTTTTTTTTTTGAGGAAAAAAAACAAAACAGAACATGAAAATTATCACCAGTTACTTTGCCAAGTAACTAAATGCTCTTACATTCAGGTAACTACTAGCTTACGAACACAATTACTTTTTGGGAGAAGTAATTTAAAACTATAATTAATTACTTTTTTAAAGTAAGATTAACAACACTGGTTGTGAGGCACATCAAGTTGTCTTCCCTAGCTTAACAGCGTGTTCCACCTGAAGGGGAAACGATATCGTCATCGCACACACCATATAATTGTCTGCATTAGTCTAACACATATATAGTCTAACACATACATATGACACCGTCTAAGTGTTTGCATTACTCTAACACACGTAATATAATTAATCAGGAAATAGTATCATTTTCATATTTACGGTAGGACTACGCTACTAATATAAAATAAATAGAACACCATAGTTTAATGAGAGGAAATAGAAGAGATACACAATGCCGTCTTATCACAGGAGTGACGCACCAACTCTGGCAAATCTGCTCTCCCAGCAAACTCCAAGGACAAAGCGCTTTGTCCTAAAACAAGCACAACCAGCCCGGACAGCAAAGTTGATAGCGGGCGCCCCAATCCGCGCACGAACCTAAGCCGCCCAAAACCGGCCACAGCGGGGGTGGCACAAAAGCAACGCCCAGAAACGCCTTCGACAAGACCCGCGTCAGCAAAGACTTCAAAAAGACTGGACACTGAGATAAGACAGATTTCTTCTGCTCGGAAACATGAAGCCTTGTTTTGGATCCAGAATTGTCCCTCCGTCGTCTGTTTTTGCCTTGTTTTTTACCATTGTCGACGAATAAATTGTCAACCTGTTTTCGGCGAATGTTCTTCAAGCTTTTGAAACATTGAGTCAGTGTGCAAAGGGTTAACACAGGAACGCGCGGAGTTTGGCTTCCTCCTGGCCTGGCTCTTCGGGGGCGTCGAGCGGCGGAGCACATTTCCGTTCTGTTGCCGGCCTCCCCGTGGGGTTTGGGCTGGGAGGACTAAATTCCTTCACACCTCTGAACAAACGAACAAAAAACTTGAATTTATGCATTTAGGGCAAAAAGCCCATGTATGAAATGTAGTAGATTAGTGTTTGTTTTCCATTTCTTTGTTCGCTGAAGCTAATGCAAAGCTAATGATGTCTCAGCTGTACGCATCACAAAGATTTGTAGTCAAATTGAACATAAGTACCTTGTTTTGTGGTTGCACTGTCTTGGTTCCACATCTGCCTTCATGAACACAAAATTCCCATATTCATGTATTAGGACACATTCAACTGGATGCTTTGGAGCTTTTCAGGTGCCTTATTGTGTTTCCACCCACTGCCAATAAATCTATAAAATACAAAACTATTTTGGTTGTGGCGACTCTTAGCCATTTCTACATGTTGTCCTCCCATGTCGTAATGTTGGCAGATGGATGCGGCATTTCCAACTTGTCTTTTTAGAGGGATTTTGATGAGTACATGAGTGAATATGAGAACAGCTCCACTGTTGTTTTGGTTAGAGAAAGTGTAAAACGGAAATCGTGACAGGAAATGCCTGAAGTACCTCGGGAACTTGTCTATATAGGAGAATATTATGCTAGCTGTTGTGAGAAGCTAACAGTAAGATGGACAGATGCATGTTGAGTAACCAAAATTTTTAGTGTTGCGTTACTTCAAAATAATATTACCCAAGTAAAAGTAAAAGTAGTCATTCAAAAATAATGTACACAAGTACAAGTAAAAAAGTATTTGGTGAAAAGAATACTCATGAGAGTAACTGCCTCCGATGTTGGATTTTTTTTTTTCCCCCAACAATGGTATTTTTTTTTTTCTCAGCACAAAGTTATCTGTATGAACATCTATTATTATACTGTAATCTAACTTATTACATAACCACATTATAAAAAAAATAAATAAATACTGTAATTGAATTCCGGCGAGAGAAAAAAATCTACAGAAATGAAGCGTCATTCGTCCAAAGAGCATCAGTGCCCTCTAGTGGAGAAAATGTGTTCCTATTTCGAAATTAAAAGGATCATATCTCCGGTTTTTCATGGTCGATGGGTGCCTAATAAAAACTGGGAGAGGTTAAAATCCACGCTTTTGAGTCATGTTAATGGCAGTGCTGTATGTCGAATACTTTTTTTTTACAGTGCTGTAAAGATGCCACGTGTTTGAACAGGCAGGCATGATCATAGAACGGCAAGCTTGAGTTTGGTTGGTATAAAGGAGTCATGTGATTATTGTCGTCTCATTGGTGAAACTGGTAGACCCACTGGCAAAGAAAAACAAAAAGTAAAATCTAATATGTAGAATAAAGAGGAAAAATGTACAGTGTATCACAAAAGTGAATACACCCCTCGCATATCTGCTTATATTTAAGTATATCTTTTCATGGGACAGCACTGACAAAATGACACTTGCCTGCCCGTCCCATCAGACCATAGGACATGGTTCAAGTAATCCATGTGCTTTGTTGACATGTCGTCAGCAAACTGTTTGCGGCCTTTCTTGTGTACCGTCTTCAGAAGAGGCTTGCTCCTGGGGTGACAGCCATGCACACCAATTTGATGTAGAGTGCGGCGTATGGTCTGAGCACTAACAGGCTGACCCCCCCACCTCTTCAATCTCTGCAGCAATGCTGACGGCACTCCTGTAATGAGTCACATGACATTTTGGAGGGAAAATGACAAGCAGTACTCAATTTGGACATTTAGGGATGTATGTTTTTTCAAAGGGCTGTACTCACTTTTGTTGCTAGGGGTTTAGATATTAATGGCTATATTTTGAGTTATTTTGAGGGGAAAATAAATTGACTCTATTATATAAGCTGCACACAGTATATTTTTCATTGTGTCAAAGTGTCATTTTGTCAGTGTTGTTCCATGAAAAGATATACTTAAATATCTGCAGAAATGCGAGGGGTGTACTCACTTTTGTGATACACTGTAACGAGAAGTGTAGCGGAGTAAGAGTAGCGAGTCTTCTTCACAAATCTGCTCAAGTAAAAAGTATGGCTTTGTAAAACTACTCATAGAAGTACATTTGTCTCAAAAAGTTACTCAAGTAAATGTGATGGAGTAAATGTAACGCATTACCACCCACCTTTGAAGATGGCATCATGCAAGAGTGATCATTTCGGTAAAATTGACATACTTTACAGTTGGGTGTGTTGTTTTCCCCTCCTTAAAGCATTGCCGAGGCATCAGATCAGTACTCAATATCGGCAAATCCTCAAAATCAGGTAACTCGAGTCGAACTCTGGTGCAAAAATATGTGAACGGGACAAACAACAAATCCAGAAATGTGCTGATGGATTTGTTGAGTTTTTGTTCTGGTCTTGCTGGTTCAGAAACCAGCATATGTTGGATTTCCTAGTAAGGTTGTATGCTTATACTCTCATAGTGAAGTGAAGCTTAGTGTTTTTGGTAACGACTGTACATGTTTGCACAGTCTTCTTCATATTATGTCGCAATACTAGTACAGCAATAACTACTAACATACAGTTGCCAACTTACTATTACTGACCTTTGCAGGTTCACCTAATCTTTTGGCCTGTGAGTGTACATCAAATACGATACAGCAGCTCTGTGTGGGCGTGCGTCTGTCCAGAAATTCCCCCTAGCGCCGGTTAGATGAAAAGAGCAGCCGGCATGAGTCATTGTTGTGACTGCAGTTGCGGGATTGCACCTGCTTTAGTTCTTCTGCTTGGGCCCTCGGCCATAAACACACTCACACTTTTAGAAATGTGTGCGCGTGCATGTTTATGTGCACTTTGCTTTTACCCCCATTTGTCATTTTCCTCTCTGCCTTCCTTCTTTATGCCATGATTGATCCTCTACTCAAAGCCTTCTCTTGAGTGTGTGCTGATGAGCTTGTTTTTCTTTGCGCTGTCTGTTGCACTTACGGTGCAAGGAGTTAAGGCTGCAGGGCGATCATACTTGTTATTGATCTAGCAATACTGCTCAGTTACTTTTCTTTTTTGTTGTTGTTGAGGATGAAAGTTGCAAAAGTTTTAGTTCAAGACAAATTTCTGTTAGTATGACATTGTGTTTTATGATTGCCATTAACAGCAATTGAGATGAGGGAGAAAAGGAAAGACTAGATTATGACCAGGCAGGATACAATGGTATGAAAGAGTATCTGAACCTTTTGGAATTTCTCACATTTCTGCATAAAATCACTGATAAAATGTGATCCGATCTTAGTCAAAATCACACAGATGCAAAAACAGTGTCTGCTTTAACTAAAACCACCCAAACATTTATACATTTTCATATTTTAATGAGGATACCATTCAAATAATGAGAGAAGGGGGAAAAATAAGTACCGGTAAGTGAACCCTCTGCCTAAGGAGACTTAAAGAACAATTGAAACCAATTTTTACCAAACATTTTAAGTCAGTTGTGTGCCCAATCACTGATGAGTGGTTTAAAGCTGCCCTGCCCACTATAAAACACACACCTGATAAGAAATGTCTAGATGTGAAGCAGTGTCTGATGTGCATCATGGCTCGGTCAAAAGAGCTGTCTGAAGAGCTGCGATAAAGGATTGTTGCTTTCTGAGTGAATCTTGGATTCATGCCGGTTCCAGTAGGTCTCCTGCAATATTTGCGGCGAGTGTGGTGTAACTCAATGGAAGATTCATTTGAAAAATCCACCTGTTGCCACAAAACAGTGAAGTTTGGTGGTGGCAAAATCATGGTCTGGGGTTACATCCAGTATGGGGGTGTGCGAGAGATCTGCAGGGTGGAAGGCAACATAAATAGTCTGAAATATCAACAAATCTTAGCTGCCTCTTACATTCCTAACCATAAAAAGGGACAAATTCTATAGCAGGATGGTGCTCCATCGCATACTTCAATTTCTACCTCAAAGTTCCTCAAGGCAAAGATCAAGATCCTCCAGGACTGGCCAGCCCAGTCACCAGACATGAACATCATTGAGCATATCTGGGGTAGGATGAAAGAGGAAACATGGAAGTTGAAACCAAAGAATGCTGATGAACTCTGGGAGGCATGCAAGACTGCTTTCTGAGCTGTTGCTGATGACTTGTATGAATACTTGCCGAACCGCATGGATGCAGTCCCTCACGCACATGGAAGTCATACAAAATATTAGATTTGGATCTCATAGCACCACTACTTAATTCACTTATGTTATGTAACATATTTTTGTATTTGAAGTACATTTTTTGTTCAATTTCCACACACTTTCTGTAGGCGACAAAACTTTTGTCTTGCCAAAATTTGACCTTTATGTCTTCATTAAATGATAAATCTTTTTTCAGTGAAACAAATATATTTTTGTACATTCAACATCATTTGGGAGGGTCTTAGCTTTCATATGAGCCATTTCTGAAACCAATTTAATAATTAAAAGTCAGGTTATTAACAATTGTTTCTACAAAATGGATAAGCGACAAGACTTTTGTCAGGGACTGTATATGTTTTCCTTTTTTTGCACAACGCTGCCCCTTAGCTCTCTTAGCAGAGAATGGTTTGACCTCGCCCTGGCGTACTCAAGTGCTAGCAGGCAGGCATAGCACTCTCAGCTGTATTGTACTGTAGCCTACATGGGTCAATAGATGGAAATTGTTTGTTTTACATTGTGTCACATCACATTACAGTCTGTTGAATTTAACTGTCCATCTCAAATTAAATAATTTGAAAATTTACACTGTCATTGCTTGCAGGGGTGGGGGGGCCCTATAGTGGTCTCTTGTCCCCGGGCCCCTGCAAGTCTGTTGACAGCCCTAAGTAATAACTTCACCAGTGTTTTTTTTTGTTGTTGTCAACAACGACAATAAGGAAAATATTTCGTCAACGAACATTTTTAATGATGATGACGGGACAATAACGAGCCAAACAGGTTTATAAGACTAAAACATAACGAGACGAATGCCAGTTTTCGTCTGACGAGGATGAGACGAAAATGTGCCATAGTTTCCGTCACATTTTCACAATGTGTGACATTTTATGCGTAGTTAGCCTGCATCATACCAGTGTCTGGTTGTGTCACTTGTGACATGCTACGCTCACCACAACTTACCAGTGTCCTCTACAGGCTTGCTTGTTTTAAAACACACACAGTAAGATGGTTTCTTGGCAAGTGAGAATATGCAATGTTGCTTTAGCATTTAAGGCTCTGTGCTGAGTGATCATCACACACACACATGTTTCTCTCAGATTACTTTTTTTTTTACATAGAGTGGTGGCGTCCAGGTGGGTATAATTAATTGAAAATAATGTTCTGTTTTCCTGCTAAGTGTGTAGTATAACCAAGTTGGCGTTGGACTTGTAGACGCTACAATATCTGCTTGTCTGTCAATGTTCATTCAAAATAGTTGAAAACCTTTATTTATGTATTTATTTTTGGAGTAAAATTTTCGATTGCGGGAATCGCGCTGCAACGAACCCTCTCGCCCCGATGATGTCTGCACTCGCACACGTCAGTTTGGGCATGCTCAGTCGCTGCTCGTAAACATTCAAAACAGCAAACATGGCGGAACAGTGGCTTTAATTTCCTGTTTTTATAATTTTTTTAATGTTAATATATTTTATATTCACGTTTTTGTGCCTTTTGAAGCAAGAAAGGAAAAAACGCATGGATGCCATTGCTTTTTTTTTTTTTTTTTTCCATTGACAAGCAATGTTATTCAATCATTTAAACTTGTAGAGAACAGCAAACGGACAACAAATACGAGAGAAAAATTCAATATACAGAAAAAGAAAAATGAAACGTGGGTGGGGAATAAAAAAGAAATAAAAAATACGTCATTGCTTGGAGTGGGCGGATGTTATCTTCCACACTGCCCTCTAGGGCCTGGCATGAATACTACAACAATTTCATGTGGAATTGCGACATCGTTCGAATGGAGATGGAACGAAGACTGAACTATTTAAAAGCAAACGTGAAATTTGTTGTATTCTTGGAGTGTCACCATGTAAACGGCGCCTAAAATGAAAATTAAAAAGGGCTGCTAAAAACAACACTGAACTTCACAAAGAAACACACTCTCTCATGCAATAATCTATTGGATAATTGTTTGCTAGATTTTATCTTTGGAAAAAACAAAGACGTAAAAAATACTAAATATATAAATACTGTACTGTATATATTGTTAAAATAATTTATAAAGTTAAATCATTGCCTAGGTCAAACTCAAATACATTTTCCTACCACTGCATCACTTCAGAAGACGAAATATGTGCATCACTCTCTGACACTGTTATCGTATCTCTCAACAAAAGGCGTAGCTCCGTGTGTCTCCCCTTAGACATGCACAAGCACGCACTTTGACAGCTACTCCTCCACCCACTTTACATCAGGACCAGAATCACTTGTTATTCCAAAACACCCTTTGTATACACAACACTCAAATGTTGAATGTATAAACTTTATTGATTCATTTTGTTGAAAAATGTAATTTCATAACCTCACTTTTGACCTTATTACATGAAAAAAATTCTATACATTTTTACTTCTGGTTCACATAATAGCCACACATTTTTCTACATTATGTTCACTCACGCTATCTGCTGCTACGTACTTCTACTCTCCCAGTTCACATTGACGCTGTGTGGGTGGATGTTTGTTTTCATGCTCGCAATTTGTTACAACAAAAGAGAACATACACAAGATAAAGAACAGAACAAGCGCTCCCTCACGGTCCTCGTACTCTGTCCTGACATGTCCATTGCCTCAAAGCTCTGATGACATCATGGAAGACAAACCCTGCTCGCTCTGATCGTTTGTTTCATCTCCTCTACCATTTGTATAGGATAAATATGATGCAATCATCACAGCAGTGGCTTTGTATGCGAATTCCCAGAGGTCAGATGTACTCTTTCAGTGCCATTGACGACAATAGACGTCTAATCATGTGGCTCTTAAAAACTTAAAGCAACACTAGGTTACTTTTCAACCTTTATAAAATATTTTTTATAACATTAGTGATAATATGTTGACTGACAACTAGTTGAGTGACACCTCTTTTATACCTTGAGGGGGTCTGTTTCGCTTTCACCGAGACTAATTCACTTTGAGGAGGGTGGCAGGAACCCTGCCACACGAAAAAAAAAAACACAAATGTGCTGACTGCTTTTCAGCATATGTCACTTCCCCCTTTCCCCGTTCATTATAAAGCGATGCGAATGCTTTCTGGCAGAGCAACAAGATAAAAAAGTTTTGTCTGAGGAGGAAAAAAAGAGAGGCTGACAGGATATACAAAATAAACATTGGCTGCTGGCGTGACCCCCCCCTACCCCAACTGAACTCGTCAGGGCGGACGAGTTCGGGTGGGGTGGGGGGCTTAGCTACACTAAGTCACACGGTTGCTAACCGTCATATGCTATTGTTTAGCCACAACTGGATTCATTACCTCATTAGTATTCGTCCTTCACACAGCTGCTAAAACAGAAATGTCGTTTAATCCATCTGCAGGCGTCCGAGAGATTGATTTTTGATTCACTGATAATTGTTCGAGACTGTTCAGGTGTGCGTTGGTCCTCATGGAAAACGCAGTCTTCCGTAAGCCTTTCAGATTTAAGCATGCTGCTGAAGGACATGATGCGTTCGCGTCTCTAAACTAATAAATACTTGGGCTGTCAAACGATTAAAATTTTTAATCGAGTTCATCACATCTTAAAAATCAATTAATCGTAATTGCAGTACAAACCGTCTCTAAAATATGCCATATTTTTCTGTAAATTATTGTTGGAATGGAAAGATAAGACACAAGACGGATGTATACATTCAGCATACTGAACAAAAGTACTGTATTTGTTTATTATAACAATAAATCCACAATAGACGGATCCACGGATAGAAAGACTTGTAGTTCTCAAAAGATAAACGTTAGTACAAGTTATAGTAATTTTATATTAAAACCCCTCTTAATGTTTTTGTTTTAATAAAATTTGTAAAATTTTCAATCAAAAACATAAACTAGTAAAAAAATCATTGCTATCATGGCTTTGTCAGGCTGCTGCTTACCTTTGCGAAACAGGAATAAGACAACTACATAGTAAATCCAGTAGAACTTTTTATTGCATACCTGATATGGCAATAGTTCAATAAACCTTTGGCTCTCAAATGCCAAAATAGTGCTAAATTCGTGAAATGAAGACATGTATAGTACTAGCCAAACAGTAAGAATACATTGATAATAATAAACTCTGAATGAACTGAACAAACTTTCTTAAACCTCTCAAAGGCCAAACAGTGCAACTTTCATGAAATTATAAGTAATAATAATTATAAATGACCACAGCATTCTGTCTCTTTATCAGCCTCCCTCTCTGTGCACTAGCAGCAACATAACTCAACTCCATCTTTATAGCAATGCCCAAATGCAAACAGCGCACGAAACTCTCTCTCTCACACACACACACACACAAAGCTTAGCCACTTAGCTTAGCTTACTTTGCTTACTTCTACAGCGGTTTTGAAACGGGTCTCAAATTACTGCGGCATTTCTTTCAGGAAAAGACAAGAAAAGTAAAGTACCTTTGACTTCGTTACAGGTTACAGAGAACAGTCATTTCGGTGATTTTTTTTTTTTTGGACATCTGTCTTGCTGCACTCTTCTCATCCCACTGCTCCTTCCTACGAAGTGAACTGACCAGGGTTTGTTACTGCGTTCCATTCCCAGCCTTTGTACTCGACACTGAAATATTCCGAAACCATCGACATTTTCTACATTTTCCTAGTTTATTTTTCCTCCAAATGAAAAAGCTGCCCAGGCATTGGTTAAGAGCATCTTTTAGCCCGCTTTCATTGGTCTGGAGCAGGTCGATAGCGTTAGCTGCTTGGCATGCAAAGTAATCAAGTGTGATCACACAACCAGTGTTGGGAATAACGCCGTTATTTTTTCAGTAACGGTAATCTAACTAATTATTTTTTCCGCCGTTACAACGCCATTACCGTTACTGATGGTCAAAAGCGGTGCGTTACTTACTTTGAATAAATTGAAGAAACTACCAGCCGTGGCGAGTCTGCTCTGTTTATTTGTCATCGAAGACTTTGGGTGCGTTCAGGTTCATGATAATGAAAATAGTAAACACACATAGCCTACCTTTGCAAGAACGATGGAGTTGCCGTTTGATCGGGTCATAATGTGCAGGTCCTGCACCCATCCGCAGCAAAACTGTTCGTAGCTTTGTAGCGGCTTGTAATTTTGGAATCACTGATGAGTTTAGTAACATACACCAAACAATAAATACAGCAGAATGTCCATTTCACGTAATTGTGGAAGTCCGTCGACATCTTTACTCCATTTGTCTTTGGCTTGCTCGTAAGGGTCAACATTGTTCACATCCTTAAGTTTGATCACAAATCTGTTCTTCGCCCTTGTAACGAGTTTGTCTCTTTATCGAACTGGCAAGTTCAAGTTTAATGTCCTGCAAGCCAGACCTGCTTCCAATATGGCTGCGTTGTTGTCAAATCTTACATGATCCCCCATTCTGTGACGTAAACACTTGAGCCTAATAGCGCACATACTTCTGAGCTGGTGTTTTCACACACAAACCGGAACAGCGCGTGCGGCAAACACACACACACAAAACAGATGCAGAGGGATATGATGGCAGAGCATTCAGAAGAAAATTTGTCCTTTACGAGGTGGAGGTATAAACACTATTTCAAGTTGGTCCAAATTGAAGGAAAGAACGTGCATGTAAAGTGTAATTTATGTCCCGGGGCAAAGCTTTGGTCAACATCTGTGGTAAGCAATTCAAATCTGTTTATTTTTGTTGCACTTCAAATGTAGGATAAATCTGTTGCTGGTGAGGTGCAATAAATATTACAAGGTTCTATAACACAACTACCTGTCTGTTCTTCTCTATTCAACTGACTCGAATACTGCTCAGAAAATTTCAAATTCTTTAACATACAACTTCTTTTTAAAGTAACAGAAATAGTTACTTTCCCTGGTAACTAGTTACTTTTACTATTGAGTAATTCAGTTACTAACTCACTTACTTTTTGGAAGAAGTAGTGAGTAACTATAACTAATTACTTTTTTAAAGTAACGTGCCCAACACTGCACACAACACAAAAGGAGTGAGCGTCAGGGGAAAAAAAGACTGCCGTCAAGTGTTATAATTAGGGCTGTCAAACAATTAAAATTTTTAATCGAGTTAATTACAGCTTAACAATTAATTAATCGTAATTAATCACAATTAATCGCAATTCAAACATCTATTAAATATGCCATATTTTTCTGTAAATTATTGTTGGAATGGAAAGATAAGACACAAGATGGATATATACATTCAACATACGGTACATAAGGACTGTATTTGTTTATTATAACAATAAATCAACAGGATGTCATTAACATTATTAACATTCTGTTAAAGCGATCCATGGATAGAAAGACTTGTAGTTCTTAAAAGATAAATGTTAGTACAAGTTATAGAAATTTTACATTTAAACCCCTCTTAATGTTTTCGTTTTAATAAAATTTGTAAAATTTTCAATCAAAAAATAAACTAGTAGCCCGCCATTGTTGATGTCAATAATTACTTACAATGCTCATGGGTGCTGAAGCCTATAAAATCAGTCACACCCAAGCGCCAGCAGAGGGCGGCAAAACTCCATAACACACAATTAACAAGTTGGCTTTTCACTGTACTGTCATTTAAATCTGTCTGAGCGGGGCATGTGCGTTAATTGCTTCAAATATTTTAACGTGATTAATTAAAAAATTAATTGCCGCCCGTTAACGCGATAATTTTGACAGCCCTAGTTATAATACTGGACCGGTAAATGGTATCGACGCCATATTTGTTGGTGCTCGCCGATATCGATACCACCATTTTAGTGCAGGAACCCCCTGCCGATACTTATATCGGTATTGGTGCATCATTAGTATGTAAATAAAGTATTTTTATTCTGATCACGCTTTTAATCAGAATAAATATGTTCATGTAAATGTAGCCCATGGCAGTGAAACAGGATGATCACTCAATGTCAGCCATCGCAGTTCAAATGGATTTGATGTCGATCACTGTCAATGGCAGTAAAAGAGCTAAAGTTAATTTAAATCAATTATTCATTAACATTTCAACATGCAGAGGCGAGAACGTCAATAACCCGACAAAAAGGTCAATGACCCTACCGTTTTTTTTTTTTCGGGGTAGGTGGTAATGACAAATTCTAAATGTAATGCAGTGTGAAGTGGCGTATGACATGTTCATGTTTCTTGCCTAAAACAGAATTACAGCCTGTCAAAAAAAAACAGTCCGAGACGACCGAACAGCCTCACAGAAGCAAAATGGCTTCGTTGAGAAGAAAGGGGTGATTTCTCTGTCAGAAGAGCTGATCATCATCACTTTGGTTGTTACAACAGCAGGCCCCCACTAACTGGCATTCCGTTTTTCACCCAAAGATGCAGAAAAAAATGGAGCATCAGAAACAAGAAGCAAGAGGGTGCACGCAATTATCTACCTGATGCCTTACCTATTTACCACAAAACTGACTATAACAAGAGAATAATGTGTGCTCGTCTTCTTATCTCAAAAACATGTTCTCATCTTGCTCTCTGTCTTTCAAGTATTCCTTTTGTTCGCCTCTCCTTTGACTTCAGCCCGCCCCCTCCATCGCTTCATCTTCCATCTCACCCCCTCCTTGTGCATCATTTTCTCCAATTGAAACAAGCCCTCTGTCCATTTCTGGGTGGAGGACCCACTTCTGAAGAAAACTGTGATTCTCGGACGAAATAGAATGATTGTTTTCTCTGCGGCATGCCGCATTCTCATCTTTGTATAAGTGTGTTCTAACACTTGTTCTTCTATATTGCTCGAGCATATGTTGACATCTCAACAACACTGCATATGCTCTATAGAAAGGGAGCGCCATTAATCTCCTTGTCTCACGAGTACTGCGAGCTTTGTGTGAGTGATTGGCTCTGAACATCTCCGTTGCGTCACTGTCTTCTTTAATTGGTGTGGTGCGACTCTATTAGAGTCATCCATTGCAATTAACGTCCCCTCAGGGGTGGGAATTTAACCTCGCCGCTTTATAGGCTTGTTTTGCAACACTATTTGATGTAGTCGGCATGCAGCTTGAACTGTGATTTATCGCCACAAAGTAAATCCTCTTGGATTTTACAATTGACTTGAATAAATGTGTATTGACTATGTCAGGGGTCTGTTTTTGCTGCCGTTTGCTGCGTGTTTGGCTGCAGCATATTTATCAATTATATAGGGCGGAAAACACTCAGGTGACTTGTAGTTCCGCTCCGAGACCTTCAATTTGGCCAAATTTCAAAAGTGTCTAATATGCATGTGTGATCCATCATTGGAAATCTTAAAATCTCAATTTTCTGGGGGAAGAAAAAATTTGAACAGGAGGGCATTTAAAAAATAAATAAATAAACAGCAAAACCCTATCTGGAGGTGAGAGCACGCGAGAGCAGAATTACTGACACCATGACTTTAACGAGGGATTATCGTGTACTTACCTTGTTTCGATCCAAAAAGTCCATGTAGCATGTATCACTGAGTGTCAAGACACAGCTGTAAATGGCCACAGCTGTATTTTTGGGGGGATTTTATGGGTGAAACATGGGAATATAACAAGGGTCGCGATGCAGAAATCGCAGACATCAAGGAGTGGTCGAGATTTTCTTTTTCGTAGATTTACCCTTTTAAACTTTTTTTTTTCAATTTTTCTTGTGACAGTAACAAAAAATTTTTTTAAAAAATTAAGTGATAGTTATAAGGTAGATATCCGTGACTTTTTCAGACATCATTTTTTTCATTGTGACATAATTTGTTTGAAGTGAATAATTTTTTTAACTTTTTGTATTTGAAAACGAAATATGAGACATCAATTATGATTCAAAGCTAAAAATGACAGACATTTTGAATAATAAATATAACTAGGCCTGCAAGCAGGACTGAACGGGCCCTCGCAATCTAGCGCAACTCGGACGTCACGCAACTCGGACTGTGTGCAGGTCAGGGTGGTGGCAGATCCTCCTCTCTAATCATCTCATTAGAACCTAACATGCTCGAAAGTCGCCTATTTACATTCCCACACCCAAGAGATAAAAACCCCTATTGGAGAGAGTACTACAAAAAAGGAGCCACTACTGAGCTGTGCAGCCAAGCCCTTATTCAAAACCAAAATTAATCTTCTAACTGGGCCAATTCGACCAAGTGTGCCAACTATTGTGGCTCTATAAGCTCCCTGAGTCTCTGAAAAAAAATATTTCCTTTAAATGGCGAACAAAGGGTCGTCACGGCAACAGACAGAGACACGTGGACATGGGCCGTAAAAAAGTATTTTAATAGGTCTTGAAACTACAATGACCAACATGAAAACAACCGGACATGTTTTGGAAAAACGAGTGACTTTCTATCGCCACTAGTTGGCGCTGTAGGGTTGATGCAAATGACCCCTACAAGGCCCTTCAGGGTATGACTCTCAACAAGCACGGGAGGTTTGGCGCAGATATCTTGTATATCTGCCGAGTTATGACTGTTCAAAGTTTTTGGAGAGAAAAATTGTTGACAGTCATTTTCACTTTCCTGTTTGGACCCCTCCGCTTCAACGAAACTTCAATATTTTTCATCAGGCACCTGAAGACAGGTCTTAAGGTTTCCCTTATGCAGGTTTGAGGTAGATTGATTTTTTCCCTTTAGAAGAGGAGTGTGTCCCGTAAAAAAGGGCATTTCCTGTTCCCACTAGGAGGCGCCAGGCACAAATGGTACATTTTCAATCCAGTCCTGCTCAGGCTGGTATACCTCACACACATGCCAGATTTAAAATAGATTGAACGTTGTATGAGGGAGTTATCAGTCATTTTCCGAATTCGGTGTTTTGGCGAAAAAATGGAAGAATTTGGCGCCCCGCCCAGGTCAGGCCCGTGAATGAAAACACACCATTTTTATAACTTAAGATTTCATATGCCTCATGAACAGTCTCGCCAATTTTGAGAATGATCAAACTAATTCCCTAGGTGCCAAGGTGTAAAATGTGCACACTGTAAATCGATAAAAAGTTCACATTCAATCCAAAATACCCGATTTCCTGTAGGATTTGGAATGTGTGTGCAAGAGACTTTTTGGAGCAGTTTTGCACAAAGTTTTGACTCTCCAAATTTCATCACTCTATGTTAGAAAAACCTAAATGGAGAGGCCTTTTTGAAAATTTCAAGGGGGCGCCACTGAGCCATTTTGTTAAATTGTTTCGTAACGTTGCAAGATTATCGAACGTTATCCAAAGCCGCATGTATGTGCAAATTTTGGTGAGTTTTTATGCATATTCAAGCCTCCAAATGTAAACTCTTACTGTGAACCCATGAAAATTTCACATTCGATCCAAAATACCCGATTTCCTGTTGGATTTGGAATATGGGTGCAAGAGACTTTTTGGAGCAGTTTTGCATAAGGTATCTACTCCCCAAATTTCCTTGCTCTATGTTGAAAAAACCCAATAGGAAAGGCCTTTTTTAAAACTTCTTTCTGTCGCCACTAGTTGGCACTGTAGAGTTGATGCAAATGACCCCTACAAGAACCTTCAGGGTATGACTCTCAACAAACACGGAAAGTTTGGCGCAGATATGTTGCATATCTGCCGAGTTATGACTGTTCAAAATTTTTGGCGAGACAAATTGTTGACGGTCATTTTCACTTCCAGTTTGGACCTCTCCGCTTCAACGAACCTCAATATTTTTCATCAGGGACCTGAACACATGTCTTGAGGCTCCCCTGAAACAGGTTTGAGGTCAATAGATTTTTTTCCCTTGGAGGAGGAGCCTGTCTCGTAAAGAAGGCCATTTCCTGTTCCCACTAGGGGGCGCCAGGCCTAATGGGTAATATTTCAATGCAGTCGTGTTCAGGCTGGGATATCTCATATACATGCTAGAAATGAAAAAGATTGAACGTTGTATCACTGAGTTTTTAATCATTTTCTGAATTTGGTATTTTGCCCAAAAATGGCCGACTTTGGGACCACGCCCAGGTCAGGCCCGTGAATGAAAACACACCATTTTGATAACTTAAGATTTCATATGCCTCATGAACAGTCTCGCCAATTTTGAGAATGATCAAACTAATTCCCTAGGTGCCAAGGTGTAAAATGTGCACACTGTAAATCGATAAAAAGTTCACATTCAATCCAAAATACCTGATTTCCTGTTGGGTTTGGAATACGCATGCAAGAGACTTTTTGGAGCAGTTTTGTACAAGGTATCGACTCTCCGAATTTCATCCCTCTACGTTGAAAAAACCTAAATGGAGAGGCCTTTTTGAAAATTTCAAGGGGGCGCCACTGAGCCATTTTGTTACATGTTTTTGTAACGTTGCAAGATTATTGAACGTTATCCAAAGCCACATGTATGTCCAAATTTTTGTGAGTTTTCGTGCATGTTCAAGCCTCCAAATGTAAACTCCTACTGTGAACCGATAAAAATTTCACATTCGATCCAAAATACCCGATTTCCTGTTGGATTTGGAATACGGGTGTAAGAGACTTTTTGGAGCAGTTTTGCACAAGGTATCGACTCCCCAAATTTCATCACTCTATGTTAAAAAAACCTAATAGGAAACACCTTATTGAAAAATTCAAGGGGGCGCCACTGAGGCATTTTGTTATATTTTTTCGTAACATTGCAAGATTATTGAACGTTATCCAAAGCCGTATGTATGTGCAAATTTTTACGAGTTTTTGTGCATATTCAAGCCTCCAAATGTAAACTCCTACTGTGAACCCATGAAAATTTCACATTCGATCCAAAATACCCGATTTCCTGTTGGATTTGGAATATGGGTGCAAGAGACTTTTTGGAGCAGTTTTGCATAAGGTATCTACTCCCCAAATTTCCTTGCTCTATGTTGAAAAAACCCAATAGGAAAGGCCTTTTTTAAAACTTCTTTCTGTCGCCACTAGTTGGCACTGTAGAGTTGATGCAAATGACCCCTACAAGAACCTTCAGGGTATGACTCTCAACAAACACGGGAAGTTTGGCGCAGATATGTTGCATATCTGCCGAGTTATGACTGTTCAAAGCTTTTTGCGTGACAAATTGTTTACGTTCATTTTCACTTTCCTGTTTGGACCCCTCCGCCTCAACGAAACCTCAGTATTTTTCATCAGGCACCTGAACACAGGTCTTAAGGCTCCCCTGATGCAGGTTTGAGGTCAACAGATTTTTTTCCCTTGGAGGAGGAACCTGTCTCGTAAAAAAAGGCATTTCCTGTTCTCACTAGGGGGCGCTAGACCTAATGGGTAATATTTCAATGCACTCGTGTTAAGGGTGGGATACCACACATACATGCCAAATATGAAAAAGATTGAACGTTGTGTCAAGGAACTATTAGTCATTTACTGAATTTGTCATTTTGCCGAAAAAATGGCCGACTTTGGCACCACGCCCAGGTCAGACCCGTGAATGAAAACGCACCATTTTCAAAACTTAAGATTTCATATGTCTCCTGAATAGTCTCACCAATTTTCAAGATGATCCAACCAACTCCCTCGGCGAAAAGGTCTCAAATGTGCACCCTGTAAATCGACAAAAATTTCATATTTGACCCAAAATAACCGATTTCCTGTTGGGTTTGGAATATGGGTGTAAATGCTTTTTTGGAGCGGTTTTGGACAAGGTATAGACCCCCCAAATTTCATTGCTCTACGCTGAAAGACCCTAATGTTATAGGCCAATTTTAAAATTTCAAGGGGGCGCCACTGAGCCATTTTGTTATATTTTTTTGCAACGTTGCAAAATTATCGAAATTTACAATTTTCCGGACGTATGTGCAAATTTTGGTGACTTTTCGTGCATGTTCAGGCCTCCAAATTGGCCGTTTTCATTTGCCCTGAAAAAAAAAAAAAAAAAAAAAAAAAAAAAATAATCCTTTGCAAAACAATAGGGCCTTCGCACGCTTAGTGCTCGGGCCCTAATTAATTACCTTCGTTTTATGGCTGGGTTGAAACAAACGCGGTTGCGCGATGTCTGTAAACGGGGGTTTCCAGGGTAAAAAGGACTAATTAAAAATAGTTTGGGGGCTTAATGCGCCATCAATCTGCTATGGCAGCATATAGACATATTGTTCTATCAAACACAACAGTTTTTTTGGCTTAGAATACAGCAGTTTCTTTTAAAGAGGAGTGCAAGAGAAGAAAACTGCTTTTTCAGTCTTGTCTGTGTTTTCCGCCACAAACAGATGTGTGCGAGAAACCATAAGGAGCTGATAAATGTGGGATTCACTCCCCTTGACGAATTGGACGTCTGGCAGCATCAGTGGCAGCCAATGCAAGAAGTGTCGTGCGTTAATGGATTGGTGTTAAAGTTGCATTAATGTGTTCATTTCTACAGACATCCACTCATTATTGGTATTTGGGCAGGCTTCCCAGACAAGTACAAGTGCAACTCCGAAGCAAACGTTTGCATGACCCGTACACAAACATGGGCATGCATAAACACACAAGTACTTGACTCATCTTTGTGCCGCTGTTTGTGCATGGTTAGCATTGACTCCCTTTTATCCCTGATCATGTGGGACACTGCTGCCTTGGCAGAGGCTTGAAATGTGAACCTCCCATGTGGACAGCCCAGGAAGGACGGAGGGTGGGGAACTGATATGAAGGAAGATGAAAGCAAAGCACAGGGAACAGAGGGTGAAAAGATACATTCTGCTGTGATGGAAGAATATAGAGCAACTGACTATTTTTGTAATTTAAAAAATGAATTTTAACCTAATTATAAATTGCCATGTCTACAATTATGGACTCCAGGTCTCAAATGTAATTATGTACGTACATATGTTTTATGAATAAATATAATTACATTATATATATATATATAAATGGTGGACTTTTGGGGGATTTTATGGGTGAAATATGGAAGTATGACAAGGGTCGCAATGCAGAAATCACGGACATCAAGGAGCGGTCGAGATTTTCTTTTTCAAATATTTACCCTTTTAAACGTTTTTTTTTCTTTCTTTAGTGTATCAATTATTTATCATCTAAAATATCGGGGAAAATGCAACAGTAACAAAAAAAAAAATACAATTAATCGATAGTTATGAGGTAGATATCTGTGACCTATTTACAGACACAATTTTTTTTTTCATTGTGACGTAATTTGTTTCAAAGTTTGAAATATGCGAGTGAATAATTTTATAAAGTAATTTTTTAAAAACTAAATATTAGACATCAATTAATGAGTTTAAGATAAAAATGATAGACATTTTGAATAATAAATATAATTGATCACCTATTCATGGCTGGGTTGAAACAAAAGCGGTTGCGCAGTGTCTCTAAATGGGGGTCTCCAGGGTAACACGGACAAATTAAAAAATAGTTGAGGGGCTTAATACGCCATGAAACTGCTATGGTGGCATATAGACATATTGTTCTATCAAACACAACAGTTCTTTTGGCTGAAAATACAGCAGTTTATTTTAAAGAGGGGTGCAAGAGCAGGAACTGCTTTTTCAGCCTTGTCTGTGTTTTCCGCCATATATATGTATGTATATATATATTTATTTAGGCATTTAGACATGGTTTAAGACATTCTCCTGCAGTTCAAACCGAGCATCAGTATGGAGAAGAAAGGTGATTTGAGTGACTTTGAACGTGGCATGGTTGTTGGTGCCAGAAGGGCTGGTGTGAGTATTTCAGAAACTGCTGATCTACTGGGATTTTCACGCCCACCCATCTCTAGGGTTTACAGAGAATGGTCCGAAAAAGAAAAAATATCCAGTGAGCGGCAGTTCTGTGGGCGGAAATCCCTTGTTGATACCAGAGGTCAGAGGAGAAAGGCCAGACTGGTTCGAGCTGATAGAAAGGCAACCGTGACTCAAATAACCACCCGTTACAACATGGTAGGCAGAAGAGCATCTCTGAATGCACAGTACGTTGAACTTTGAGGCAGATGGGCTACAGCAGCAGAAGACCACGCCAGGTGCCACTCCTTTCAGCTAAGAACAGGAAACTGAGGCTACAATTTGCACAAGCTCATCGAAATTCGACAATAGAAGATTGGAAAAACGTTGCCTGGTCTGTTGAGTCTCGATTTCTGCTGCGGCATTCGGATGGTAGGGTCAGAATTTGGCGTCAACAACATGAAAGCATGGATCCATCCTGCCTTGTATCAACGGTTCAGGCTGGTGGTGGTGGTGTAATGGTGTGGGGAATATTTTCGTGGCACTCTTTTGGCCCCTTGGTACCAATCGAGCATCGTTGGAACGCCACAGCCTACCTGAGTATTGTTGCTGACCATGTTCATCCCTTTATGACCACAATGTACCCAACTTCTGATGGCTACTTTCAGCAGGATAATGCGCCATGTCATAAAGCTGGTATCATCTCAGACTGGTTTCTTGAACATGACAATGAGTTCACTGAACTCAAATGGCCTCCACAGTCACCAGATCTCAATCCAATAGAGCATCTTTGGGATGTGGTGGAACGGGAGATTCGCATCATGGATGTGTAGCCGACAGATCTGCACCAACTGTGTGATGCCATCATGTCAATATGGACCAAACTCTCTGAGGAATGCTTTGGTTGAATCTATGCCACGAAGAATTGAGGCAGTTCTGTAGGCAAAAGGGGGTCCAACCCATTACTAGCAGGTGTACCTAATAAAGTGGCCGGTGAGAGTATATATACAGTATATATATAATTAAAAAATGGCCTAAATATGGCCACTAATAATGCTCTAAAGCCCCCCACCCCCCTTGATAGTATTTAATTAATTGCCCCAGACTGACAATGATAGACGTTCAATTCATTTCGACTGAGAGGATGGCTGTGAATGCTTTTCTTTAACCCCTTGATGCTTGAATTTCCATTCAACGAACATACATCAAAAAGCATTGGGGGAATATATAAGTACAAAAAAGGTAGAAAATTAAATTGAAAAATACAACTAAGAATTGGAAAGTCCGAAATTAAACAGTCAAAAAATTATAACATCTAGAAAATTAATTACAAAATAAAAGATGCGAATGAAAAAGAAAAATATTATTTTTGAAAATATAAAAAATACGTTTTTTTGAAATATATATATAATATAGGTATTTTTAAATAGTTTTAGATAAGTTCTTTGCATTACTTTTCTGTTTAAAAAAAAAAAAAAAAAAAAAAAAGATTTTTTTTAGTATTTTGGGATTTCCTCATTTTTAGCTTGAAAAAATTATTAATACTATTTCTATATACTTATGCATTCCTTCAATACTTTATGTATAATTGTTAAATGTAAATTCAGGCATCAAGGGGTTCAATGCATTCTTCCCTGCCAGTCTAAATAGATTGGAAGTCAAGCATCATCAATGGCAGCCAGTTCAGTGAGTGCTATATGAAGGGTTAATAATTCCAAACTTTTGAACATTTTTCAGGATATTAGCTTGTATAACGTAAATATTTTTACTCTGTGTAATCACTAATACAATTTTCCAATTAGTCCTTTTATACACAAGGGCATCCGTGCTACACTGTTTAGTCAAACCCAGTCAAATAGTACAGAAGCTATGAACCATGTAACAAGTGTGCGCCTGTGTGTGGATGCTCCAGTTGTTATTGGCTAAAGACACAATCCGATTAGGAAAAACACATTACATTTACAAGCTTCAAATGGTACAAACAAAATTCTTAATTGGTTCCAACTTCTCTTTCACTTACTTCATAAACTTCCTCATACTAAAAGTCCCATTAAAGTGTCTTAATATTTTTTTAAATTAAATGGCTTCTATGATTCTATCCCACTGGGATGACCTGAATAATATTTTGTATAACTTTTTGGAATAGGAAAAAATGAGACCCTGGCTGGTGATGATGTCATTCGTATGGGATGATTCATTCAATATGTACTATTCACAGTATCGTAATATGCATCTTTTGAGCAGATTACAGCCCAAAGTGCTTCTTCACAAACAATATGTTAGGCTTTTCTGTTTCACCGTAAGTGTGCGCGCCCGCAATTTGTGCCCAGCAAAATGTTGCCAGGCATGCTTCTAAATCACACTTTATCAAAGTGTCTATGCGGAGAGTCCTAATGAGTGCTGTCATGTAGCCAAGTGATAAGAAGTCTTTCGCAGATTAACTGTCACCACGATTGCAAAGTCAGCATCATATTACTGCCAAACAAAAAACAGATTAACCCTCTGCAGATGATCAGGGTGCAGACGGAGCATACTCATGCTAATTCATAGTAGCCACTTCCATTTATCAGTTTTCTAGCCATTTCACCCCCTCTTACTCAGTAAGAATATTGACTTCTACCTTCATATCTGTGAATGTAAAAAGAGCAGGGGTAAAAAGAGCACCAAAAAAATCTACACTGGTAAAAGTACTGTTACATTGATAACATTTTACTCAAGTAAATGCAAAAGTACTAATGTTAAAATCTACTCAAAGTAAAAATAAATACCGTATTGGCCCGAATATAAGACGGTGTTTTTTGCATTGAAATAACACTGAAAAAGAGGGGGTCGTCTTTTATTCGCGGTCTAGACATTATACACATTCACGACTAGGAGTGGGAACCTCAAGGCACCTCACGATACGATACGATTCGCGATACAAGGCTCACGATAACGATTATCTCACGATATCACGATACAGAAAATATTGATATATTGGTCAGAAATTTGATACTTGATATTCTACGATACAGCTGTTGAAACGGAAAAAAAACATATTTCAAAATAGAAAAAAATACTATTTAAGTCATTTATTAAACAGTGACACCTTTTCAATGCAACATTGCTGTAAAATATAAATCTACTGATAATTGTGTACCTGCACATATAGAGGAAACGAACCACAACCACTGATATTTCTTGGCGAAATCATGATGAATGGCACCCTTAATTTCCTAAGTTATAAATCTTTTGAAAATTTTTAACAGTGCTGTAAGTGTCAGTCAGCAGTTGAGCTTGGAGTGGGGCAATGATAAAATTGGTGGGTCTTTTCTTTGTATATGACCGTTGTTGTCAAAAGCATTGGTTTGAGCACTTCCACCATCTGCTTCAGCATTTGTGATGTCAGACTCAGTTACATTCTTCCTCACCTTAAAAACAACAAAATAAATAAAAAATATTAGCTACTCAATAGCTTTTGAGTTGAAATTCTGATGTTTTGTGTGTGTTGGAAGTATGGAGTGAATTTAAAAAAAAAATATGAATTGAATGAATAGAAATTAAAAATGCAATAATTACCTGTTTTTAATATGTAGGACACATTAATTATCATGCACGTCACCTTATATATCTTGGAAGCTATTCAAACCGTTTTTATAGCTTATTGTATCAAAATGGCAGTCATAACAGTTTGTGTAGTAAACTAGATGGAAAGTGGTTCTCAAATATGTAATCAAAATAATACATTTAAATGAAAAAATCAATTACTAGTACATTGCAAAACTTTCTTACCTCAAGTGATGCTCCATAGAAATCCGGTGTTCGGCCATTCCCTACTATGCGGCGAAACGTCCTACACAATGCTCAGCGCGCTTGCGCAATCATTCACACGCATGCGCACATCGGTTAGAAGCGGTGAGTACTCACTATTTTTGTTTTTATTTAGTTATTTAGAACCTTTTCACAGTCTCAAAGATACTTTTTGCATGTATTACCCTCTCATACTTTTAACCATTGTGTTTTTTTGTGTTAGCTTTGAAGCAGTTGACCACATTAGGCACGTAGCGTATTTAAACCGTCCTTATTTGATATAACTACATTTAAGTATTTTCTGCAGGCATTTTTTAGTACGTTATTCCTGTATGAATGTAAACAAAACAAGTTTAGAGCGCACGGTAGTACTTTGGGTGTCAAATTCGACTAATGTAGGACGTTTCGCCGATGTAGCAGATTTTGGCAGAACACCGGTCTCCAATTAGTCACCAGCTGACAGTGAACCTTATTTTATTAGACAATTCTTGCATACAGCAAAGTCCTTGTTCACCTTACTTCCTTTATTGTTGCTGTAAAATCCAAAGTGTGTCCGCATGTGTGATTTTCAGCAATATTTTTCTCACTTTTTCCTCCACCGTTCTCACGAAGCTTTTTTATTTTTTTCAACACACTTGGGACCGCTCTTCTTCTCTAGGCGACTTGTGCGCACTTTACCTTCACCGCCACTGTTGAGCGCCCCTAGTGGACCGCCAAGGAATTGCTCAACAAATATTGAGCAGTTTACAGCTTCCATACTCCATTGTATGGCCAATATGTCAAATAAAAGTATCGATGCTTGGCGGGAGCATATCGATAACCGATCGGGTTGCAAAATATCGCGATATATCGCTGTATCGAGATATTGTCACACTCTTATTCACGACGCTGGATGACGCCAGATATCATTGAAGCGATGTTCTGTCATGACAGCTCTCAGCTACTCTACCCATTCACAACGCTAGATGGCGGCAGATATCATTGAAGCGATGTTCTGTCATGACAGATCTCAGCTACTCTTTTACTCTTTTTAGTTTAACCAGTTTAACCAGTTTGCATTATTTTCCTTATTCAGATTTGTTTCAAGACTACAGTTACAGTTAGACTTCACTTTGATGGTTAATGCAGTTATTGCAATTTTGTTGTTTTATCACAATAGATTGGTTTATTTACATTTCAAAAATCAGAAGCCATTCATTTACGAATGTGATTGCACTTTAGTTTACAAATGTTTAAATGTTCAGATATTAAGATTTGAATCAGGCAAAATAACATGCTTTTTCTCTCAAATATATTGTTATAATCATTTGTTTTGGATGTACTGTAATTATTTTCTGTATAAAAATTAATTTGGTGTTCAAAAAGTCTTTTTTCAAACTTGAGTCATGAAAAAGAGAGGGTCGTCTTATAATCAGGGCCGTCTTGTATTCGGGCCAATACGGTAGTAGCTCATTATAATTTTAATAAAACAAACAAAAAAAGAGAATCCATCCATCTTAAAGCCTTTGTCTAAGTTGCTGCGCGATGCTTTGAAGGACCGTTTACAGTACGAAGACCAAATGCGACTGCAATAGTTGGTATGGGCAAATCCTGTAAACATGAACTCCTTTCAGACTTACTGTATATCCTGGTAAATTCTAGTGTAAGGTGACACGGGATTCAGCCGTGTCATGGCTTTCGCACATGGGGAAATGTCCCGGGAATAAACCGGGTTGTATGTGTGAAAGTGGCTTGATTCATCCCAAGTTGGCGTCTCGGCGCTCTCTGTGCTGGTGCGATTTTATAACCCGGACATTACGTCATTTTTGGTCGGCTGTCACATTCTTCTGTTGGCCAGATCGTGTTTTGTTATAGAGCCGGTTTTGGGAGCGCTCCCGACGTCGTACCTGCAGCCAATTCAAGCTCATCAAGACTGTATTTAAGGCCAAGCGATCCAAGAGAAGGGATCAAGAGCACCAAATTGATGAAGAATACTCATCAAGTCCATGCGTCAGATACTGAAAGCTGTCATAAAAGCCAGAGGTGGTGCTACTAAATACTAGAGATGTGTTTTGATTGTTATTTTTTTTTTTTTGTTTCTTAAAATTCATGATGCGATTCATGATTCCATATTTTTTTTCCCTCAGAATGGAATGATTCCATATACGTATATTTCCCTGCACTTGCTCTATAAATGTACCATTTACTGACCACCGCAATGTTTTTTGTTAATTTCTTTTAGTGTTTCTTAATGCTAAAGAGTTGCACTTTTGAACTAATTCATTATTTTTTTCAAGCTTTTTATCTGAGTTTGTTCCATATAATAAAATGTCTGAGTGAGTGCTCGTCCGAGACTGGTGATTCCATACTTTTTGCTAGGGGTTGTATAAAAAATAACGAATAAGGATTTTAATCTTCAATTCAATATTTGTATAGCTCGATATCACAACAGGTTTGTCTCAGAGGGCTTTACAGAGTCATTCTGATACACAGTCAGATACAGTAGATGAATAAGATGAGTCCATGTCCTGGGCATCCCCCATCCTTAGACTCTCCATGGCGGCAAGGAAAAACTCAAAAAACCCCATGGGAAAAAACGGGAAACCTTGGGAAGAACCACAATAAGGAGAGATCCACTCCTAGGACGGACAGGCTATTGACCCTACTCACCAACGTCACAGAATGACGTGTTGCCGTATCCGGCCGCCATATTGTCCGTCTGTTTAGCCCTATTCTCAATGGTTTCAATAAGTCATTCAGTTTATAGAGCAATTCATGGAAGCCCCGGTGCTTTCAGACGCTGTAAACTCATTGGATGCGTTGCATAAAAGGGGTTTTGTGGAAGAGCTTCAGTCTATCCATTCGGCAGATCCATATTTGATGCCTAAATCGATATTTTTCGACCCGCTGTCTTCGCCGTCTCTGCCTGACATCTGCTACCCTGATATCTACAACTATCTTGTCCACACAAAATCAGCCTGTTCTCACGAAAGTTTGAAAAACTTTAAGAGCAGCACTCTAAGCAACATTACCCTGTGGGATTTCTAAAATGGCGACAATCAAAAAAAAAAAGTTGACTGCGATGGCCGACGCTTCAAGGATAGGTGGATATTGGACTATTTCTTCAATAAAACACGCAACAACTGTGTCTGCCTCATTTGCAAAGAGACAGTCGCTGTTTTCAAAGAGTTCGATGTGACGCAATATTACTAAACAAAACACTCTGACATGTACGACAACATTACAGGGAAGATACGCAGCGAGAAATTATAGCAACTTGAAGCTAGTTTATTTTTTCACAGCAGCAGTATTTCGCAAGAGTCCGAGTGTCGAAAGAGAAAGCCACAAAGACGAGACAGTTGAAATTATGAATAAAAAAAAAAAATAAAGCAAATGTGACACACAGAAGGGCTTGCTAAAATTTGTTTAAATATATTGTTCTATGTAAATCAGCCAAGGTAGCCCCCCGCATTTTTACCACACCAAATCTGGCCCCCTTTGCAAAAGGTTTGGACACACCTGTTTAACTGATGATCCGTAGACGAGGCCAGCTTCTTTCACTTGTTACCAGCTAAATATTATTCAAAATGTAATGATGGTGGAAGAACTAAGCATCTTGAATTTGAAACTGTATGTTGTCAGCGATTAGCCTCGCAAAGATCTTAACTGTGGTTGTCAGCCCAAAACCCTCTAAATATATATTAAATGCATCTTACCAGATATAAAATGACTACTACATAATCCGTGGTAATCGTTTGGAGCCCAGTTTTCTCGTCGAAGTGCAGCAGTCCAGCTCGCTCTCCTCTCCGGGTCTCTCGGAATACGGTAGAACTTCAAGTCTCTCTGTCTATCTTCTCTGTTATTGCAACCAACCGCCACACACGCCTTCACCATTTTGATTATTAATGTTAACGAGCAGAAAAACACGCCATAATAGGAGGAATTTACGTAGCGGTAATGCATCAACACGACGAGTAGACGGACAATATGGCGCGGAGGCGTGGTTGTGACGTCATGTGAGTAGGGTCTATAGATGCACTAGGACTGATGATGGGTAGTAGCAGAAGGAGTTCCAGTTTGTAGAGATGAGATTATTATGAGATTATTGTAAAGATTTTATTATGGAATGACCTTGAATTTTCTGATAATGTAGACTCGTATATATCTTGGAGAGGTTCCTGTTTTGGTTTAAGTTTGGTATTGGCTTTGGTTTTGAAAATATTTGAATTTTTAAATTTTTTTATAATAGGCCCCCTACGGATCTGCCCTGAGCCCGTCTCCTGTCAACTGATAGTAAAGTCTCTGGACCTACAGTCACGGACCCATTGTGTTATTCCCCCTTTTCCTCAATTGCATGTATTTTTGTTTGTATTTAATAAACCCTTGAACGCATCCCTCCATTGTTGTCTGCTTTGAGGGAGAACCTTCTTTCCGCAGCGGCGGACCCGAACATCGGCAACAAAATAAACCACACATTTCCAAAGATGGACGATAGATTTTCTTCCTGGGCTCTACAATTCGGTGGCATTTTAATTTCGTTATGTTTTCAGCTGAATTTAGCTATTTCCAATTTGCCATGTTAATAATTGTGATGTTTGTTTACCGCTTTTCGTCTCACTGCGAAGAAAGAGGAAAAAAAGATCGGCCCTCCATTATATTTACGTCATCAGCCTTTGTGCTGTGACCCCAGAATCAAACGTGTGCTTTCACACATACCTCGTCCCGGGAAAATCCCGGACATAATACTAAGACACGACCGTTAAATGTCCGCATAATCTCTGTATCAGGAAATTGCTTTCAAAACAAGGGCTACCCGTTTAAATCCCGGGATTTTAACGGTGTTTAGGCATGTTTGAAAGGGGCTATGGACACAAGCACAAACCGGAAAAAACAAAACGTATTTCATCAACTCGTGAGGTTGCATACAAAGAGCACATTGAATTGACTTTCTCTGCACGTTTTCCGACTTTTTTTTTTTCCCAACAAGTTGTTGATGTGTCTTTAAGATTTTTGTTGCAACAGAAGGCCTGAATTACAAGCTCTGCCTTTGTTCACCTCAAAACTGCTTGAGGTTAAATTCAGGCCTCAAGTTTGTCCTCATGTTGTTGCTGTAAACAGCGTTCCCTCGCTGTGCTCATGCTGCTTTCACTGAGAATAGTCCACCCAATGCCAACTAAGTAAAAGCTAATCCACGGTCATGGAAACCCGGTCATTTACAAGTGATGAACCCAAGCTGGTTGGCAATGTGCAAAGCTGCAGTCAATCCCTGTTTCAAGTTTGCAAATCTGGAGACCTCCTTCTCACGACAATGAATGCGCTTTTGTATCCTTCTCTAACTCGCTCCAGTAAACACTTAAAAGGCCCTATGGAGCACTATATGGGATTGTCTCAACCACGAGGTTGAAATGTGTGTTCTGCGGGACTACTAATTGTCGCTGTTTCGTTCTCTCAAAACTTGCTTTGGTCTGTGATTTTCTATTCAAAAGGATTCCCATCATTATTTCTTATATTTACTTCAACTTGTTTTGATTATCTGCTTTGTAGGTTTTGTGTCGTGTTTAATGATCATTCACTTTTTGTTTTTGTCAACAGCACTTTAGTTATTCGTGCAACCTCACAAACTTATGGCTTGTCTTTCTGATGAAGAACGGATACTGTAGTCACACTAGTGCTGTGTGATATGACAATCTATCAACATATTACTTGTGTATAGTCATTAATGCCGTAAATAGACCTGTTCCTGCAATGCATATTTTAGCCAGCAGATGGCAACCAATTTACACTTACTTGCTACATTGATGGAATTAGTTATGTCATAGTATTACCACCAATCAGTCTCAAAGATGCCCCTATTTGCTCCCCCTCAGGAATTGGCCAATTGGCTCCCCCTGCAAACCCTATGCGAGTAATGCATGCAAGACAATAGAAAATAGAAAAGCATATAATCGACACAGAATCCAGACAACACATTTCTTTCCAAAATCAGTATTGATAATAATCTAACTTAATATACAACAGTTTTAAAATTAAAAACCATTCACAAGTATCAGTAGTAGGGCTGCAGCTATCGAATATTTTAGTAGTCAATTAATCGATAAGCTAGTTAGTTCGAATAATCGAGTAATCGGATGAGGAACATAAAAAAATTTAAATACCTGAGCTTAGCCTCAAACGGTATAAAAAAAATATAAATGAGGATCTATATACAACATAAGAACAATTAGCTAACTTACTTAGCAAAAGTCCACTAGCTTAAATGCTATAAAATGCTAACTTTTTTCCTTATTTTTTATAATGCTTCTAACGAATGGTTCAGACACATTTTCCCACAATAAAATGGCTAAATATACCTATAAACTAAATCACGAATGCATTAAAAAAATAAAATAAAAATTAGCTAAAAAAAAAACCTAGCTCATGTTGGATTTAACAGGGAGCAGCTGGATTCAGCCAAGTGAAATGAGGCAGACTACAGGGCAATGGATCCACCCAAATCAATAAAACTAAATGCAAACACTTTCAAAACAAACCATTACAACACCACTTTAACTAAACGAATACTCGAAGCAGCAAAATGTAATTAGAATCTTTTTTTCTAATCGAATACTCGAGTTAATCGATTAATCGTTGCAACACTAATCAGTAGATAATTTAATATCTTGCTTGAGCAAAAATATGCATTCGACTGTACTGTTTCTGTACACACTGAACAGTTTTAGGTTGCAGCACTACTTGATGCATTTAACATTTGTGACAGTCCAGATTAACCATTGAACACCTGGGCTTATTTTGTCCGAATTTGCGGGCCTTTGATGTTGCCTTTATATTTCAAAGTAAAATTTGTTCACAATGGCCTGGTTGGGTCCCTTTTTTCAGGACATCATAACTTGAATTTCCAAAGTATTGTTTTCTTCACTGACCAATTATAATCAAAATTTTGGACCCAGAAAGACCACCAAAAAAAAATCAAAAATTTTTTTGTCAAAATTTGTAATATTGATGTCCCATTGACAACGAAACATGCTCAATGAAATATTTTGAAGCTTCATAATATTTTTTCCAACTTGTTAGGATAAACATTCAACAGAAAAAATGACACTGAATAATTTTATATTTGATAATTCAACAGAAACAGCAGGTATGGTCATCGGCGTTTTCGTTTTTTCTGCATACTATGGTCAAAACAGGTTTTATACAGGAGACCAACAGTGTAAAATAGTGAAAATATATATATACTGTATATATATCATCTTACACAAAAAGGGTTTAGAGGATATCTTATTTATGAGGTTAGGTCTTGCTTGAGATTGATAGTTAAAAAAAAAATAAAATATAACATTTAAAGTCTTTTCAAAAGTATTGACAATAAACTAGTTCAGTGCAATTTTTTCAGGCATGCCACTCAGTTTCCCCTTGAACAGGACACAGGGTGACGTCACACAGCCCACTCTTCCGCCGTTTGCGCATTGCTGTCACTTCTCACTCGCCGGCTCAGCTGAACAAAACAACGATGAATCTGGCCAATTTTCTTGCTCGAGTTGATGAAATAATGCATTAGCTTGCGCTAAATTTAGTTTTCGATTCATTCCGTTGCTCGTTCAATCCAACAGGCCATCGCTCGCTACCTCGCCTCCCTCTCCTTAGATGGCGCCTCGCTCGGCAATTTATTAAAAATATTCACATTACACCTGTCCTTCGTGACCTCACAATGGCTCCTGGGATATGAAGTTTTGCGTGGTGCTTTCGGTTTTAAATACTACTGCTCGTCTACAAACCACTTAATGGCCTTGGACCAAAATACATGCTTGATTTGTTAGATTCCTATGAGACATCTAGACCCCTAAGGTCTTCTGGAACCGGTCTTCTGCATGTTCCAAGAACAAGAACCACGCAGGGTGAGGCAGCATTTAGTTATTATGCTCCTCACCTCTGGAACAAGTTACCTGAACGTCTGAAGTATGCTCAAACTGTTAGCTCTTTTAAATCAGGGCTAAAAACGCTTTGTTTAGCTCTGCATTTCCATAACTGTCTATATATTTCAATCTACTTGCTTTCTATTCCTCTTGTGCTTATCTCCATTGCTGATTTCAATTATTATTATTAGTAGTAGTTTTTGTTTTATTTTTATTTATTTATTTTTATTCTATTTGTTATTAAAGGTGATTTTTATGTATAATTTTATTTCTGATTTTGATTGTCTTGGTTTTTACGTTGTATTGATTTAAATGTGATTTTTATGATCTTCATGTGATGTAAAGCACTTTTAATTGCCTTGTGTTGAATTGTGCTATATAACGCCTTGCCTTTAAAATGATGGAAATATGGACATAAACACATGGTCCATGCAACGTTTTAACATTTATATATCAGGACAATAAAACTAAAATGACATGACCTCAGTTTCCACATTTTGAAAAGAGACAAACCACTGGCACGTACGTGACTTAATTACAGTGTGACGAGGTGTTACGAGTACCCCTGGTGGTCAGGGGCCGCGGCGTAACATAAGACGGCAGGTGTGCAATGAGGAGGCCGTGACAAGTCAAAATTGCAAATAAAAAGTTTATTTAACAGAAAAGAAACAATGGACACAGAGCACACAAACATTTACCCAACCCCCTGCACTATGCAGCAAACACCAAATAAACAGTTTCAAAAACCCCAACTAAAACTAGAACCCAAAACAACCCCCAAACTAAAACACTACCGTGACAGGCACCTATTGTGCCCCAAAATACATGGATGGTGTTGCCGCTCTATCTAATGGACTAATACAGAGGGTTACCTACGTGAGGTGGGAGACACGATGTATACCTGCAGGTGTATAGCTAAAGTCCCTACCTCTGTGCTCTGCGCCAACCTAAAGAAAAAAGACAAAAGAGATCATTAATAAACAAGTGGCAGAAATCAAACTTCACAAACAGAATCAAAGTCAAAACGCAACAGGCTTCAACAAACCAAGACAACCAAAATGAGAGCTGCCACCGCCTCTCTTGAACCAAGCAAACAATTCAACTTATATAGTGGCAGGACGAACAGGTGATTGGATGATGAACTAATGAGGAAGTGGTTCCAGCTGTGGAGGCCTTCTGTGATCACACAGGTGGAAACTACTGCAAAGGAAAAACAGGTGAAAACCTGCTCCAGCACCCGTACAACTGGCGTCGACCTCCAAGGAAAATGGTCTTGAGAAATCTGGAGCGCTCAAAACTGGGGCACTACATAATAGAGCCTTACAATTTTCAAATGCTCGTTGGCATAGGTCAGTCCACTGAAATGGATGCTTCGGACTGACAAGGTCCGTTAGTGGTGCGGCCACAGAAGAAAAATTCTTACAAAAACTCCGATAATATCCTGCCATACCCAGGAAGCGCCGCAATTCCCTCCTGGTGGTAGGCACTGGAAAGGAGTTTATGGCTTCGATCTTGGCTGCCAAGGGGCGCACTTTTCCACCACCCACTTGCTTACCCAAGTAGGTGACTGAAGCCTTACCGAACTCGCACTTAGCCAAATTAATGGTAAGTGAGGCATCAGCTAGACGCTGAAAGATGGTTCTGAGAGTCCTAATGTGATCTTCCCACTCATTTGAATGGATGACCACATCATCCAAATATGCAGTACAATCTGGGACATCGCCCAGGACGGTATTGACCAACTTTTGAAACGAAGCCGGCGCATTCTTAAGCCCAAAAGGCATCACAGTGTACTGCAGAAAGTTGTCTGGTGTTACAAAAGCAGAGATATCCGACGCACGATCAGTAAGGGCCACTTGCCAATACCCCTTTAACAAGTCCAACTTTGACACGTAACGTGCCGAGCCAACTGTATCAACACAGTCATCAACGCGAGGAAGAGGAAATGCATCTGGCACAGTCAGGTTATTCACCTTCCGGTAGTCAGTGCAAAACCTGAACGTTGAATCGGGCTTTGGAACAAGGAGGCATGGACTACTCCATGGACTAGAGCTAGGTTTTGCCAGACCATGCTCGAGAAGATATTGAGTCTCCAGTCTCATGGCCGCCCTCTTTACTGCATCGACCCGATATGGATGCTGTTTTATGGGTCGTGCATCACCGACATCAATGTCGTGCTTTAAAACGTTTGTGCGAGATGGAACATCTCCAAACAACACAGTGTTTTTAAAAATCAAGGACTCCAAATCCTTCTGCTGGTCAGTGCTCAAGTGAGTCATCAGACTGGACAAATTGTTCAACATTTCCGTATTGGACAACCGAGGAGTTTGCAACTGGAGCCTACTGGTGTCCAACCCGTCGTCATCACACTCCGTTGTGTACTCCTCTGAACTGGAAACAGTCACCGCAACTGCGGCCACTAAAGGCCCACTCCCAGTACTAGAACGGTTATGATATGGTTTGAGCATGTTAACATGGCATACGTGTTTTTCGCTTACGGTCGGGAGTCTTGATGGCGTAATCGGTTTCACTGAGCTTTTCCTCCACAGTGTATGGACCTGAAAACCGAGCAGACAAAGATGAACCTGGAACAGGTAACAAAACCAGTACCTGGTCACCCGGCCCAAACGAATGACAAACGGCGGTCTTGTCATACCGTTTCTTCATGTCGCCCTGCACTCCCGACAAACACTCCTTGGCCAAACTACATGCTCTGTGTAGCCGCTCACGAAACCGGCTCACATAACTGAGGATGTTTCTCTTCTTTGACAGTCCCGCACCTAGGATTTCATCTTTTAAAACCTTTAAAGGCCCTCGTACAGTGTGGCCAAATACGAGCTCTGCTGGACTGAAACCTAGGGATTCTTGTACAGTCTCCCTGACTGCAAAGAGAGCCAAAGGGACAGCATCATCCCAGTCTCTACTGTTATCAAAACAGTACTTACGCAGTATTGATTTTAATGTGCCATGCCATCTCTCCAACGCTCCCTGTGACTCCGGGTGATATGCACTAGATGTTCGATGTGTGATAGACAATGTTGTTAAAACCTGCTCAAAAATACCAGAAAGGAAATTAGTACCCTGATCAGTTTGTACCAATTTCGGCAGCCCAAAAGTAGAAAAGAACTTGATCAGAGCCTTGACTACAGACTGATGTTATTTTTCTGAGAGGTATTGCTTCAGGATATCTTGTCGCGACACACATCATAGTGAGTAAATATTGATTACCACTCTTCGTCTTAGGTAGCGGGCCAACGCAATCGACAAGGACGTGTTCGAATGCTTCGCCCAGCGCAGGGATTGGATGTAGGGGTGCTGGTTTAAGCCTCTGGTTTGGCTTTCCCACCACTTGACATGTGTGGCATGTAAGGCAATACTGCACAACATCCTTTTTCAAACCAGGCCAGAAAAAATGTCCCAATACACGATCATAAGTTTTTGTCACACCTAAATGACCCGCCCATGCATTTTCGTGAGCTAACGATAAAACTGCATGGCGGTAACTTACCGGGACAATCACTTGAACAATGCTAAAATCTGTGTCCAACCGAGACTTCCATTTTCTTAAAAGCAACCCGTCCTCAATAAAATACCTTGCATCCTTATTCTTTAAGGCATGCGGGTGCTGAACAGCCTCAAAACATTTGGTTAGACTGGCGTCAGATTTTTGCGCAGCAATAAGGTCATCGCGAGTCATTTTTAGAGAAACTGCATCAAATGCTGATCCTTTTAACACAGACTCAGTAGTCGTACTCCTCTCTGGGTTAACTAATCCGTCCGCGAAAAATGTGTTCGATAAATCAACTACATTACCCAGCTTTTTCGATTGTGCACGAGTGACGACGCATACTGGGAACACGTCAGGGTAAGCCTGCCCCAATTCGTCTGGTTGCGACTCATCAGGTTGCTGCACGACTTCCAACACCGGTGTGACCTTACCACCGGCGATGTCGTTCCCCAACAGAAAAGTGACGCCTGGCATCGGCAATGATGGGCGAACCCCAACTGAAAATGTGCCTGCCAAGAGATCACATGACAAATTAACCCAGTGTAACGGTACCGTGATGTACTCCATTCCAATTCCTTGGACCACCACACTCGAGCCACGAGAAGACTCATCATTAAAAGGCAATACATCACCCAAGATAAAAGATTGGGCAGCTCCGGTGTCCCGAAGGATGCGTACCGAGCACTTCTCACCTGAGCCTAGAGAAACATAACCGTCGAGCATAAAAGGTTCATAAGAGGAAACCTCACCTTTATTTACTCGAACTGGTGGAGAAGGCACCGTGCATAATCCAGTCGGAGAAGATTCAGCCTTTTGGTTATTTCTTCGCTCTGGACAGTTGGCTATCAAATGATCATTTTTATGACAAAGAAAACAGCGACGTTCCGCCGAAGTAGGTGGCGACGCCCGTCCTGACCAAGACCGGCTTTTAAAACTCGATTTACTTTTGTCCCGTTTCTCAAAGTCATCTTTTTTGTCAATGTGCTGTCGGTGAGTAATCACATACTCATCTATCAGCACAGCTGCCTCGGACACATTAGTGACCTTCTGCTCATTTAAATAAGTAGCCAACCGATCCGATAGACTATTCTTAAAATCCTCCATCAAATTTAAATCACAGAGCGAATTAAAATCCGTGACTTCACTTGCCTTTAACCAACGATTGAAAAGAGTCTGCTTTTCACTTGCAAACTCTACAAAGGTTTTTTCGGGTGCTTTTCTGTGAACACGAAAACGCTGTCTGTATGCTTCAGGAACAAGGCTGTATGAACGCAGGACAGTCTCTTGTAGCGTAGCATACGTCATGCTATCCCTCAAAGGCATTTTATTCATTACATCGCGAGCTTTCCCAATCAACTTGCTCTGTAACAAGGGCGCCCACGCCTCTGGTGGCCATTTAAAAGCTGTGGCTATTCGTTCAAAGGTCTCAAAATACTCATCCACCTCCGACTCTCGGAATTCGGGGACGAGACCAATTTGCCGACTAGCGTCAAATGGCTTCTGTGATGAATTATCACCCTGAGTTGCGACCAAATTAGTACCCGACGTTACATCAAGCCTTTTAATTTCTAGTTCCAATTCCTTTAATCGGACAGCATTTTTAGCCTCAAGTTCTAATTTATACATGGCCTGCTGATGTTTGTATTCGAGCTCACGGTCCCTCTCCTCTTTTTCAAGCTTCAAACGAGCTAAGCGAACCCTTAACCGAGGGGACGAACCGGCTCCATCCAACGATGACCTACGGCTAGTGGGAGGAGTCGCACTCCCCACAACTCGAAAAACTGGAGGGACTTCTTGAGCATCCGACAGACCCTCTACCCCCTCAACGGACACGCCCTCCATGACCAGCAACTCAACGACCGACGCCTTCAGCTGAGCCCAAGATTTAGACATGGGAAGCTCAACTCCAAAATGCGCACCGATCGCACAAAAATCTGCTTTTCTACAATGGTCCAATTGTCCCACCGTGGGACCCGCCAAGAAATCCTCAACACTAAAGCCCGTGGCCATTATCTACCAGGGCGCGCAGGGAATTACCAAAAAAGTTAAATAAACAAAACTCGCAATCCGACCGCCACTGCACACCAACACACCTGCCGCCTCCGCGGAACCACAAAGCTCCCGGACGAGCCCCCAAATGTTACGAGTACCCCTGGTGGTCAGGGGCCGCGGCGTAACATAAGACGGCAGGTGTGCAATGAGGAGGCCGTGACAAGTCAAAATTGCAAATAAAAAGTTTATTTAACAGAAAAGAAACAATGGACACAGAGCACACAAACATTTACCCAACCCCCTGCACTATGCAGCAAACACCAAATAAACAGTTTCAAAAACCCCAACTAAAACTAGAACCCAAAACAACCCCCAAACTAAAACACTACCGTGACAGGCACCTATTGTGCCCCAAAATACATGGATGGTGTTGCCGCTCTATCTAATGGACTAATACAGAGGGTTACCTACGTGAGGTGGGAGACACGATGTATACCTGCAGGTGTATAACTAAAGTCCCTACCTCTGTGCTCTGCGCCAACCTAAAGAAAAAAGACAAAAGAGATCATTAATAAACAAGTGGCAGAAATCAAACTTCACAAACAGAATCAAAGTCAAAACGCAACAGGCTTCAACAAACCAAGACAACCAAAATGAGAGCTGCCACCGCCTCTCTTGAACCAAGCAAACAATTCAACTTATATAGTGGCAGGACGAACAGGTGATTGGATGATGAACTAATGAGGAAGTGGTTCCAGCTGTGGAGGCCTTCTGTGATCACACAGGTGGAAACTACTGCAAAGGAAAAACAGGTGAAAACCAACATAAACCAATATAAAGTGAAAGGGAAAACATACATACCTGAACAAAAGGAAAAATTACTCCCCATCCGTAACACGAGGCTTCAAAGATGATATGTGTAAACGTGTCGCCCGCCGCCAACACGTCCAGTGTTAAATGGTTGAGTGGGGGGAAAACTGTCATAATTATTGTATGATTTTCACCAAATAATTAAAAATGTATCAATATTGTGATATTTTTTTTTTATCCATAACAGTCAGAACTAGTTTAGAAAGATATTACAAAAGCAAAGGAGAAACAATCAAATCCCCCCACATACTATATCCCATCCTTGACTGTTGCAAGCTAGAGGAGGAGATGCAAGTGGCACTCTGGGTGTGTGCTGTGGGGGTTTCAGACAAAAGAACTGTGGAACATCTGGATTCCGGTGATAGCTCCGCTCTCACGCGTTACGAGCCAAATTAATCAAACCTGTTGGGTAGACTGTTTAGTGTGTCTGTGCAAGCGGGAGGAGTGAGTGAGCCATCTATTAAGAGTCGCTTCACATTCTGGACGCCCATGTGCAGACATATAGTCATCCAGGGACGGTGGCATGATGGGAAGAGGAGAGGAGATGGAGTGAACACATAAATCATTGCACTGAATTTGTTAGGATTACTGCCTTTTATTCTGAGGTATAGACCAATAAAGCCAACGCTTTCCTGTTAAGCTTTTGAAATCGTTTGAAAGTATATAAACTTTTGTGATATCCGAATCAAATTTTCTACACTTTAAAATTTCATTTGCCAAATACTGAATATTGAACCAAAATGCCTATTTGTGCTTTTAGCCCCTAAATACAAAGGAATAACTACAAAAAAAGAAATAAGCACTTTCTCATGGAACAATCTTTTGAATAACTGGCTGCTAGCAGTGGCGGACTTGGCAGTTTTGGGGCCTAAGGCGAACATATCCAGGGGCCCTCTTCATGGGTCAGGGGTTAAAAAGGTGAGACGGGTGTGGAGGAAATATGTTCTGGTACACTAGGGCTGTCCTAAACGACACATTTTCTCCTGATTAGTCAGCCGACTAGTTTTATGATTAATCGACTAATCTAATAATTTTCTTTTTTTTTTTTTTTTTTTACTAATTTAGCAATGACATTTTTGTTGACACTTATTAATTCACAAAACTATTTTGGAACACTTAAATTCTTTAGTAAAGTACAAATAATCATGTAAATAACAATAATTAATCACAATTAAGCAATGAGGTTAAATGCTGATAGCATTTACTAGTGCAAAAGAATGAAAAGTAAACAGATTCAGAACACTGACTTTGCCTTCCAACATTATTCAAAACAATTCTTAAAAAAAATTCTACCAATATTATTATAGTATACAACTATATATAATAGTAGTATAATAATAATTATTATTATTAATTGCCAATCATATTTGTCATGAAGAGTGTCATTGGAAAGCTATTCTTGGTGTAGAATCTCTATTATGTAGTATTTACTCAACATATTATCATATTAATTCTGAAGTATGTGGGATTAACTCCAGAAATCATTCATATGACGAACATGATGTGCTTTTGCTGTTAACCAGCTGTTGAGTGTTATTGTTTGACTGATTGGAACTGTACTACATTGTTTCGCCACAGGGTGTGCTGTTGTGTATTTTATGTTCGGCGTGAAGAAGAAGAAGAAAGTTAAAAGAGGCATGAGAGGCCTGTTCTCAACTTCTCCCTCACTGCACTTTGGCTCTCATGGAGAGCATGTTCGCTCATGTGTTCGAAATAAATGATAGCCGACGTGCAAATTAGCAAGTGAGCTGTAAAAATAGTGAGCTTAGTGGCGTGAAAACCACGGGAGAGCTAAGTGAAGCTAACGAACAGCTAAGCGATGCTAAACGGCGCTAAATGAAGCTAAGCGACTGATACTCAGTCCGTTGTCGTGGAACAGTCCATTGTAGTGCATGTGTGTGGGGGAGAGATAATATAAATGCAGCATTCAAATGGCTTTCTTTTTCGTTCTGATATTTGTTTGGTATGCTGACATAATTATACATGACGAATAGTTGGGGGTGCTGCTGGCTCCAGTGGCCCAAGCCGTTGCTCGTTGGGGCAAGGGCAGCTGGTTGGGGGCCCCTACTGGTTGGGGGCCTAAGGCGATCGTCTACTTCGCTTGAATAGTAGCTCTGCCTATGGCTGCCTATGGCTTCTTTTTGGCAAAAAAGACAAAGGTACTTTTTTTTTCTTTATATCATCCACATTAAAACTCGAATTAACATCGATTTATCGCCCATGACTACTTAGTATGCTAGAGTAGACTAAGGTATACATATCCCACAGGTAGAGAAACCATGAATGCTAAATAGGCCAGAGGTGTGTCTTGCCACTTCTCCTTCCGCTGTGATTGTGATGATGTGAAGTGCCATCACTTGTTTCCAGATTAGACTGCAGCGTCGATATGAATTAGCATTCCTTTGGAAATGTAACCTCCAGGGATTTACAAGTCGCTGTCTCACTCCGAAAGCTGAACACCTAAAAAATTAATTACTCACCGCTTGCTTGATATGGTAATAATTCAACACTGAATACATCAAAATAAGGTCAACATTTTAAAATGTTTTGAGGACTTTGGTCACGACTTGTTCTTGTCTGTATTTGATTTGTAACACCTTTGACGCTGTCTGCATGTTAACATCGTGCTAAATGTGCACATATTTTAACTACGGGTAGTCCCCGGGTTACGAACGAGTTCCGTTCCCACCAGTGTTGTTTTTGGCAGCCGTCATCTTTTGGACGAAAACGCTTATTAGTCAGACCTATTTTAGTCATTTCAAAATGTGTTCATCCTCGTCCAGTTTTAGTCAACGAAAACTGAGTCAAATTTTGTCTAGTTTTAGTCGATCATACTCAAAATATTTTAATCTATACAATTCAAAAGGTTTAGTTCATGAATAGATAAATGAATGAGGTTTCCAACAATTCTGAATGAACATTGACAGACACATAGGCCTACATAATTGTAGACTCTACAAGGACATCAACATCTTCATGATGATAATACACACTCAACAGGAAAACAGCACATTATCTGCAATAAATTAAACTCACCTGGACGCCACAAACTAAATATCAAAAGTTTCCAAGAGTTTAAGAAGACACTCATTGAGTCACTGAGCTAAATGCTAATGCTAACACGAATGATATGCTATCGCGAACGCTATGCTAGCGCTACAAGTTAGTTTAGTGTGTGATGATCACTCAGCACAGACCTATAAAGGCTAAAACAACATGGCAAAGCCAAGATAAGAAAACAAAACTTACCAAGCAACACCTGACACATGTGTTTCACAAAAGGAGCCTGGATTGGGCACACGCTTAATATGTGTGGCACGGGGCCACGTCACATGAGTGACTTGCACAAAAAGATGCTTGCCAACAACACATACGATGAGAAAATATCACACATTGTGAACTTATGACGCAAACTATGGTGAATTTTCATCTCGTTCTTGTCTCGTCAGACGACAACTGGCATCCACCTCGTTTGTTTTAGTACCCCAAGACATGTTTTTAGCTCGTCATCGTGACGTCATCATCATGAAAAAATTGTTCGTTGACAAAATATTTTCGTTATAGTCATCATTAACGAAAAAACTGATTTCTACGCTGGCGACGTAATCCGAATTTCCGTGTAAGTCGGAATTAACCCTTTAAGTACCCCTGAATACCCCCAAAATCTCAAAATAAATATCCAAAAACCTGTATTCTATGCCATTGTACTGTCCTCGCCAAGACATTGGTGCTAAATCCTTGCTAGAAAGTGGGATAAGCTGCAGCTCACTCGGCTCTGCGTTCTTTGTGTGTGGTCAAATTTGTCCTTCGTGTGTACATGCATTCTTACTTGCGTGCAGAAGTACTACCTGCTCTACGCTTATTGTGGCAAAATAAAGCATGCATCACTAAACAAAAGTCAATATTATTATCAAATTCACAACAACTGGAGACAAACTGGCGGACGAAACTCCGGCGTCACATAAGTCGGGTACGTCGTAATCCGGGGACCACCTGTATTGATTCCAACCTCTGCTTCTGCACCATTGACACATGACGCAACCACATTAAGGCTACGTCTACACTATGACAGATAATTTTCTCCGGGGTATTTTGCCGACTACTTTAATACCTGTCCACACTCCGTTCAAGGTGCGTTTACGCCCCCCCCACCCCCACTTCTGCATGGTATGCCTGCATTTGCGCAAAACTACGCATGCGTAGAAAGGAGCAGCCTCATGTGTTACGTCATCATCGAGCAGTCGCCGAGTTGTGATTGAAATAAATCTTTAGAAAACAACGAAAGTCTCAAATTGTTACTTGGGATGTTACAATCGATGCTCAGTTGTGCACTCACCACTTGGAAAATAACAAATAGAAACACATGGTGTGGCGCTGCGTATATTTCCTGGAAGTGGTAACTGCAACCAGATTTTGTGCATAACAGTGGCGCTCCTTGAAGTGGCGACAGTTTTGAATGGCTGAAATGTCATCAAAATGAAACTGATCTAGCACCTCTGTGACTTGGGGTACCACACAGTCCACTTTTCGGGGTTCAAATTTCCTCTACGCATTTTTATATACGTACTCCAGTTCGTCCGGCATTGAGTTGGGAAGGGCCAGCCACGCTGCTGGCTGATTGGAGACTTAACGCGGGAGATGAGCTCTCTAATAAACGACGGGCATAAAAAACGAGCAGGAATGCCACGTCTTGATCGTCTGCCTCTATTGTTTACAATGCTGTCATGCCGCACTAAAAATGGCGATGGCACGCTCCATGACGTAACTTCCTTCGTAGCCGATTGTTGTATGGAGACAGCAGTCCATATTAAGCGGTGGATAATATTAACCGCCTACATTATCCGTGTAACAACTAATCCGGACAACAGGTATATTAGTGTAGCCGACATGCTGTATAGCCTAACAAATTACACGTTTAAGGCCATTATCCGTCCTAGTTTAGTTGTAGCCTAACTCATCAGTCAAATTGGATTGGACGTCTAGCGCCGTCAATAATAGTGAAGCATGATCGTTTCTTGCCAGCAATCCAATTTCAAACGGATTTAATGTCTATCTCTGTGGATGGCAGCAATTGAGTTAACTGTTGAGGCCAGCAGGTCAGTTGAAATACTGTAGATTTCAAAGAGTTAAACCATTTTGCTCGAGGCGATTGTAAAATCTCTTTCCCTGCTATATTTATCGTATTCTTCTTGCTTCCAGCTCCACTTCCAGGAGTTGAAATCGAATTGTTATAGCTGTAGTTTTTAACAATCAAAATGCTTTCAAATAGAACATATACTAGTCCTTCTAAAAAAATATGCATATTGGGATAAAGTTCATTATTTTCTGTAATGTGCTGATGAACATTAGATTTTCATATATTTTAGATTTATTACACACAACTGAAGTAGTTCAAGCCTTTTATTATTTTAATATTGATGATTTTGGCAAAAAAGTCAAGAAAAAACAAAAATCCCCAAAAATCTAAAAAAAAAAAATATTAGCATATCATGAAAAGGTACTCTAAAGAAGCTACTAACCTAATCATCTGAATCAAAAAATTAACTCAAAACATCTGCGAAAGATTCCTGAGGCTTTTAAAAACTCCCAGCCTTTTTCATTACTCAAAACCGCAATCATGGGCAAGACTGCCGACCTGAAGGCCATCATTAAAACCCTCAAGCAAGAGGCTAAGACACAGAAAGAAATTTCTGCGCGAATAGGCTGTTCCCAGAGTGCTGTATCAAGGCACCTCAGTGGGAAGTCTGTGGGAAGGAAAAAGTGTGGCAGGAAACGCTGCACAACCAGAAGAGGTAACCGCACCCTGAGAAAGATTGTGGAGAAGGGCCGATTCCAGACCTTGGGGGACCTGCAGAAACAATGGACTGAGTCTGGAGTAGAAACATCCAGAGCCACCGTGCACAGGTGTGTGCTGGAAATGGCAAAAGGGCCTGACCTGGGCTACAGAGAAGCAGCACTGGACTGTTGCTCAGTGGTCCAAAGTACTTTTTTCAGATGAAAGCAAATTTTGCATGTCATTCTGAAATCAAGGTGCCAGAGTTTGGAGGAAAGAAGGAGAAGGAAATGCCAAAATGCCTGAAGTTCAGTGTCAAGTACCCACAGTCAGAGATGGTCTGGGGTGCAATGTCAGCTGCTGGTGTTGGTCTAATATGTTTTATCAAGGGCAGGGTCAATGCAGCTTGCTATCATGAGATTTTGGAGCACTTCATGTTTCCATCTGCTGAAAAGCTTTATGGAGATGAAAATTTCATTTTTCAGCTCGGCCTGGCACCTGCTCACAGTGCCAAAACTGGTAAATGGTTTACTGACCATGGCATTACTGTGCTCAATTGGCCTGCCAACTCTCCTGACCCGAAGCCCATAGAGAATCAGTGGGATTTTGTGAAGAGGAAGTTGAAAGACACCAGACCCAAAACTGTGGATGATCTTAAGGCCGCTATGGAAGCATCCTGGGCCTATATAACAGCTCAGCAGTGCCACAGGCTGATTGCCTACATGTCACACCGCATTGAAGCAGTCATTTCTGCAAAATGATTCCCGATCAAGTATTGAGTGCATAGCTGATACAATTAATTGAAGGTTCTTTTTTTGTAATATAAAAACCTTTTTTGTATTGGTCGGATGAAATATGCAAGAGAGATAGGATAGAGATGTTGTGTGTAATGAATCAAAAGTATATGAAAGTTCAATGTTTATCAGTACATTACAGAAAATAAGTTTATCACAATATGCTAATTTTTTGAGAAGGACTAGTACATAACTAAACCACATGCAGTATATATGCACACAGGACATGCAGTGATCGTCTACTTTACCTGTGTTACAATCAAACATTCAGTTTGTAATTGTGTCATTCAAAGAGAGCTGACAGGGTTGGAACATAATTTCAATTTGTACTGCATGTATACAGATATATTAAAGTTTTGGTAGATACCTCACAGGATATGTTGTTATTGTGAATCTCTCATTTCTACTTTATCTTCCTTAAGTGAGAGCAGGTCAAATTTTCTCCTGAAATTGAATTAAGCTTTCCACCACCCTCCCATCTTTCGCCTTCTCTGACGTAAAAAGGTTTTAATGATCATGAACCTGGGACGCTTTCCAAATGGCAATAGCTTTAATTGAGAAAAATGAAAGGGACACCGGTACGATTCATTTATCTAAATAAAGAGGTGCGCAGTGTCGACCCATCTGCAGTTTTTCATCCAATCCCACTTCCTCTTGTTGAGCCTCTTGCCCAGAGGTAGAATGTGTGAAAATATTATTTTGCAGACTGGATGATAAATCAATTTGACGAATCTCTCCACTCACCTTAATTGTGTTGCGCACCATGGAGAATCAAACACAAAATGTTAGATGTATTTAAAGCGTGTTTGTTTAGGATGCGGCAATTAGAAAAATCTTCATTAAAGTCATGAAGCGTATTTGAGGCAGAGTGATGAGTTGCCATAGCAAAGGGCTGACCTGCTAATGAACCTCCCATTAGTGACATCGTTAGTTGCCAACCCCTGTGGTTTAAATCACCGCTATGGGGCAGGCTCGCCAGTCTGTTTAAATCACTTCCGATTTCCATGTTCTCTTTTAAACTTAAGCTTCCTAAACTGACCAGAGGTTAATGTGGGTCCCATTCACCGGCAGCACTGCACCCCGACCCACTCCTTCGCCTTCCCTCCCGGATGACCCGGCCTAATCTGTGATTATGTGTCAAGCAGGGGGACATTTATGCCAGATTAATTCATTCATCTTCCGCTGCAGGCACTGATGGCGCTATATATCTAAAGGAAAAGAGAGCTGTTGTGGAAAATGAGATCATTCATCCATTCCTCTCCACAGCACTTTGTCTTCCTTTAATTCTCCCCTCTTCAGGATAACCTCCTGTCAGACCATGTTTGACAGGCAGTTTAAGAAAACAGTTAATCATGCTCTTTGGCTTCCCATCTAAAGTTGAGTTTTAATTACTCCTCAAGGAAGCATCTCAGCTTGTGTTGACATGCCTGTCAAAACTCAAAACATTTAAATCGTATTTGCCTCAGGGTTATGTTTTCCAATTCGCTGAAAAATTCAGTGGAGTTAAGGTTAGAAGTAAATAAGGAGTGAACCTTATTTTTGCAGCTACAACAGTTTTCACAGTTCTGGGAAGACGGTCTCAGACTTTATAGTTAGTGTTGCACCGATACGATGTTTTGGCTGCCGCTACTGATTCTGATATCTGGCTGTGTGGTCTTGGCCAATACTGTTGCTGCACCGAGGTGTTTATTTAAAAAAATATTTTTTCCAGGGATGTTGATAGGATACGGGGCTCGGGGCCGATCCGTAGGGGGCCTGTTTTTTAAAAACTTAAAATTCAAATATTTTCAAAACCAAAGCCGCTAGCAACCTACGTAAAACCAAAAAAGGCACCTCCCTAATAAAATAATAATAATAAAATACCATTTAATTATTTTTTATACATGTATAACAAAACTTAAAATGGCTATAAAATTATTCAAATTTTACGCTAGATGCACAAAAATCATCAAATGCGGAGATAATCACCTATATTTTCGGGATCAATAGCAATACTTAACATATATAAGTTTTTGCCCGAAAAAGCATTTTTTTAATTTAGTGCAATTTTGACATAAGTTTTCAAGAGCTAATTAATCACTCAATTTTCGCATCAGAAACTTAATACTTGAGGAAAGCATGCAAAATCATCTTAATTTTACTCAGCAAAAGCAAAATTTGAATTTTTCTATATACAATCACAACTTATTTAGGTTGAATTCCGCTACTGTGTAGAGATACAAAAGCCATCATGGCGGCCGTCACAAAACAAGGAGCGTTTTAAGTTGAAAATTATTATAAATACATGCTTAAATAGCGAAATTTCTATAGATATGAACGCAAAACAGTTTAGATCCTTGGTGAAAAGCAAAAAACGGGCAGTTATCGTTCATTTTACGTGAATATTTTAAGCCAAAGTTACTGTATTGTGCAATCCAACATGGCGCCGTCACAAAACTAAACTTTTTAATTTGAAAATTATTGCAAATGAATGCTTAAATCGCAGAATTTCTATAGATATGAACGTAACAACAGTCTAGATTCTTGGTTAAATGCATAAACGGCCAGTTATTGTTCATTTTACGTAAATATTTCAAGCAAAAGTTACGGTATTGTGTAAACCAACATGGCGGCCGTCACGTAACAAAGAGCTTTTTCAGTTGAAAATTCTTGTACATAAATGCTTAAATCACGGAATATCTATAGATATGAACATAAAACAGTCTAAATTCTTGGTTAAAAGCAAAAAAAATGGGCAGTTATCGTTACATAAATATTTCAAGCAAAAGTTACGGTATTGTGTAATCCAACATGGCGGCCATCATAAAACAAGTAGTTTTTAAGTTGAAATTTTTTATAAATGAATGCTTAAATCTATAGATATGAACGTAAAACAGTTGAGATTAAATAAGCAACAAGCAAAAAATGGGCAGTTATCATTCATTTTACATAAATATTTAAAGCCAAAGTTACACTAATTTTATCCATTGATTTTTTTTTTTTTTTTTCTTATATCGTTTTAAACTGCATGCATGGTGCTATTTAATATAATAATTACCTTGAATCCTCGACCAAACCACTCTTGAGACACTTCTGCTTGCTTGATTGCAGTAAAACTTTCATTCTATTTCCACCGAAATCCGGCGTTAGAAGGCAGCGTGTTTTGAGTTTATCACAGTGAAAATAATATATTTAAAACAAAATAATATATATATAAAAATATATGTTTTATGTGTTTTATGTTTTTTTTTTTTTTTTGGTATCCGATTGGGATTCTGTATTGGCAGATTCTCAAAATCGGGTGACTTTGACTTGGATACAAGAATATGCGATTGGGACATCCCTAATTTTTTTCTTTTTATACGAAATCAGTACGTATTCATTTGAATGTAAAGTAATTGCAATGATGGCTTGGTCAGACACTGCTTAACTCATGGATTTCCATTGACGGGGCTAGACGTCCAATCCGTTGGGCGGGTTTGACATTTTCTGCTTTTTTTGGTGCCTTTCTCTTCGCTTCCGTCAGTTTCTTCGTTGTTATCACTATATTCATGTGTGGTTATGATCAAATATATCCGCCGCCTCTCCTCTTCTTCCTCAGGGCTTGTGCTGCATTAAAAGTAGTCCGGGCAAAATGTCATGCTTGGAGCTGCCAAAATTCAACGATTCCTTAAAGCAGAGAAAATGCCTCGATCAATTTTTAAAATCTAGTTACTCGAATTATTTGAGTAATTCTTTCAGCTCTAATTCAAAGAGTGTCATTATGATCGTAAGAACCAATGAGAACAAACAGTTTTTTTCTGACTTTAAGGTGTCAGGTCAAGTTTTAAAGTCCTGTAGTCAGCTAAAATACCTCAGTCATATGATCACAGATACGCTGACTGACAATGAGGACATATTTCAACAGTGTCGCTCACTATATGTCCAAGCCAATGTTCTTTCCGGGAAATTTGGTCAGTGCTCAAGCTCGCTTTGTTCAGGCCTATTGTACACCCCCCTACACTGCGCATGTGTGGTCAAATTATAATAAAACAAGCTTTCAGAGACTGCAAGTGGCATACAATGACTTTCTGAAAATCTTGTTGAAAAGGCCCAGATGGTGCAGTGCCTCTAAGATTCCTGATATTTAATTTTAATAGTCGTCTGAAGGGTTCTAAAAATGTGGTTGTCTTGGGCCTGACTAACATTTTGCATAGTTCTACATGCTGCTTGTCAATGCTCTGGAAACACTGGTGTATTTTAAAAGTGGGTTACTCAGAGACCCAGTGTTGTATCACTGTAGTTTACTTCTTATTTTTGTTATTTTTTGTACTCTTTTCCTTGTATTGTCTTGTTATAACTTTGACCTTGACCTTTGAGCTTGAGTCTGTTACTAAAATCTATCTAATTATCATTCAGCATTGATATATTTAAAATTTTGAACCTTTTTTTTTTGGGGGGGGGGGGGGGGGGGGGGGGTGTATAATGCAATATTTACCTAACTTCAATGTGTGCACTATTGGTGAATGTGACTGCTTGTTTGTGTGTGATTGTAGCTCCATGCAGAATGTCGCAAAACATGTAAGACATCAAATGAATCACCTGAGAGACTTCTTGAGTAAACCAACATCCTCTCTGCTCTGTTTCTGTGTCCTCTCATCTGCCAACTCATTCTCTCTGAGCAACTCCTTCCTCCCACGTGTGCCACATAAGTTCCACAGCTGCTGTCCCCATTATTGTTCATCTTCATGGCGTGATAACACATCGTACTGTATGCGCGTGAGTGGGGAAGCAGCTGTTCATCCCTTGTGTCCTAGTGTAGTGATGTGATGAGACGAGAGCAGCAGATTTACATGTTCAAAGAGGTGTTCTCAACGACGACGTCTGCGCTTGTATGACACACACGCGAGTTCAGGTTTTTTTTTTTGTATTTTATTTTTTATTTTTTTTTAAATTTAATCTGAAACACTGCTGACAAATCCAGACAAAGTACAACAATTTACAATTTACCTTTCATCTGTTCATTCGCTGCTAGCCCTTCCAGTTCAAATGGATTTGATGTTGACTAGTGATAAACTCATTTAAATTCACAGCAGGGTGAAAAAAGCAGCATGATTAATGTTCTGTTTGTGTTCATTTTGATATCTCCGCAAGGAGTTTGTAGTGTAGTTACCACTTGTGTACTACTGATTTACTACACAAGGTATGCCATGAAATTACTTCTAGAAGCTCAAAATGCAATGTTCATGTTCATTTTGATACCCCTGCCACTTTTGTGCAGTAATGGTATGTAATGTCTGGCAGTACTATAAGGCTGCAGAAACTTAAAATTTCACTTTGAAGAGTATTTTATCAAAATTTTATTTCTGAAAATGTCAAGGTTTCTGTCTTTATGCCTCTTATTTCAATGGATATCTTTACATCCGCGGTGAACTGTTTTGAGACACTTCACCATTCAGTCGGATATGGAAGGGTCTTAAAACCTTTGACCAAAGGTACACATTTCTTGCTGCACTGAAAATTTATACTGTAACGTCTTATCAGATTTTTTATTTTTATTTTTTAATTTAAATTGTGTCAAATAATTTTTTCCATCTTGTTTAAGATTAAACGTGTCAGATTATTCCACTTTAAGTAAATAGTAATATTTGTTCTTGTTAAGCCTGTACATCTAAAAGTTGGTAATTTTTCACCTAAATCAAGAAAAAAATTGCTTTCAAATAATGTTTTGAACAATATCTATTCTTGAATTAAGAACATTTCTGACAAACAAGCTGTTTTTTAAAGGGTAAATATACTAATTTATTCCTTAAAGGGAACCTCGGATTTAAAGACTTGTAGGCTCTAATAAGCCATTTGTTCTCTTTTACTAAAATATGTTATTAGAAATATATAAATATTGCCATTGATTTAAAAATCTATAATATTTAGTACATGTTTTGATCTACGGAGGGAGCCATGTTTTATGAACGCTCGGGGTGATGACGTACAGTAGATTGTCACTGTCACTCGACGAATGTGACCGGGTTACTGCAGTTCCTTCTACGCTGCGAGACGTCCAACACATGCGGTCATCGGTTAAAAGCGGCGAGTACTTACTATTTGTGTTTTTATCCAGTCTTTCATTACCTTTTCACTTCCTCAAAATACTTTTTGCATGTGTTTCCCTCTCATATTTTTAAGCATAGTGTTTTCTTGTGGTGCTTTAAAGCAGATTGTTGATCTGTTGACCACGTTAGTCACGTAACATATTTAAATCACCCTTATTTGATGTTACTACTTTTAAGCATTTTCTTAAGGCATCTTTAGTTAATGTTCTGTCTGTATGCATCTAAACAAAACAAGCTGAAAGCGCACAGTAGTAGTTTTGGTGTCAAATTTGCCTCTTTCAGGACGTTTCGCCAGTGTAGCACAATTTGGCAGAACACCGTTTTTTTCCCTCCTGCTCTTGTCACGTCTCATCCCGTGTTTCCTGTTTGGTTTGCTTTTGCTGCTCGTTTTGTGAGATATCGACAGTGCTGTCATGCTCATTAATGTTCCTCTCGGGTTTAAATTGAAAGGGTTGAATAGATGACATGTTTATGTCGCTAGAGTTATACTATGGAAGCCCGGCAGCATAACCATGTGACGTCACCGCCCTGCAACGTGAACAACAATGGCAATCTACTAGTTAGACTAATTTTACAAATTGTATAAAAATGAAAACATCAAGAGAGGTTTCAATATCAAATTATTTTAACTCATAATAACGTTTATCTTTTAAAAACTACAAGTCTTACCATCTATGGATCCCTTTAAAATAAGTCTATTAAGCTTATTTTCAGCCGGCTATTTTTCTTATTTCAAGAAATCTGAGTAAAATTTACTTGAAGCACCGGCAGATATTGCGTTAGACAATGCTGCACAACTGTTCTTTTTAGTCGATTAAAAATAAAGTGAGGAAAAAGCGATCATTGGTTTCACATAACGCTATTGTGATCCACGATAGATTTTTGCTTGTCTTTTTTTTTTTTTCTTTTTGAATCGAATTTGGGACCCCCATTTTCAGGCTTATTGCAAATATACTTCTATCAAAATGGGGCTATTACCCAAAAAGACAATAAAGTTGTAAATAGTGGTAAATGGTTTGGTCATTTTATCATTCTGAAAAGTACACTTTTCAAGATTTTTTACGTTGCATGTAAAGTTTGCTTTTAGCATTTGTAGTTTTGTTTTGTCTTTTTGGGGTGGGGGGTGGGGGGGGGGCTCTATGGTCTTTCTTGTATGGGGCTCCCTGGTGGTCTCAAAATGTCCCTGCTTGTCAGTTCTAAATACGCCGTCCCATTGTAGATAATGCATTTTCAAAGTCATGTTGCTGCCACATTCATTTTTCATATGTATGATTATCAGTACTGTTTATCCTGTAATTATGACCTGCTGTTTACAAAAAAGTGTTTTTTCCCCTGCTCTGCTTATTAAGCTTCTCAGTGCCATCAGTGATGACAGACGTCCAATCATGTGGCTCTTAAAAATTACATAAAACACTTTAAATGAGTTTATCGACTATTAGACCGCCAATCCATTTGGACACGGACGGGAGCAGCGAATGAACATTCGTGCATTTACTACCATTCCTCCCTTTCCAAATGGATTGGACATCTATCGCCAGCAATGGCAGCCAGTGAGTTAAAGTCTGCAGAAGGTTTTGAAATGAATTGTGTGTATTTCCACGCGTTTGCCTAGTTGTGTCTTTGCAATTTGTTCAGTGTGACACTCTATCTTAATGACGGTTAATTGGAATATGACGCTCAGTAATTGAAGGTCGCACCTTTGTGCTAGCTCCCATCTGGAAGAAAAGCGCCTCTTGAGTAGGGGATTTACTGCAATCTAATTTTAAAACAAAGCCATGAGTTCATTCTGCAACTAAGAATTTGATTATTTTTATGGTTTTTAGGGTTGTCCCGATATCGTATTTTTGCACCTGAGTAAGTCCGAGTGACCTGATTTTAAGGACCGGGTACCGTTATTACGTTTATTAACCCTCCTGTTACCCGGGTTTTGCAAGGTCAGTTTGACCCAAGGAATGTGCAAGCGTCGATAAAGTATTTAAAAATTAAGCTCAGAGTCATTGGCTGAGAGTCAAACATGTCAAAAACAGAATTTTTAAAACTTTAATCTAATTGTAAACATGTGACACTAACCCTTATTAAGACTAGCAAAACACGTTTAACCCCCACAGCACGTTTTTTTTTTTTCTTTTTTTTTTCTTTTTTTAACAAATGATGGGTCAATTTGACCTCTATGACTAAATATCCTTGTATAAAATAACCCCACCAATAATTTCACAGCAAAATGTTGTTAGAATATTTCATTGATTAAAAATAGACTATTTAAAATAGAAAAAAACTGGTCAATTTGACCTCTGTGGGTAAACATCCAAATGAAAAAACAAAACAAAAAAACAAATAGCAATTTAACTCTTTCTCCCTTTTACCTGTCCTGTTCAGCTGATTGACACGGAGAATGGAGATTTGAGTATCCGATTGGTCTGAACAGTTTTAATGTTAATACATGGGAGTATGACATACTCCCATTGTGATCCTTCATGATGCCTCGTTTATTAGAAGGCAGCAAACAGGAATGAGTTATTGGGGGACAGAAGAAAACAGAGAAGGAGAGAGAGAGACAGGAAGCACAACCAACAACAACAAATACATTGAACGTCTACACTAACTATGAATATGATAGTGCTATCATTAGCTAGTTGTATTTCTAGTTGACACCATGTGGGGGGCCTGATGACTGAGGAGAAAGAGGAGGGGGGAGTCAAAAAGATAAGTGATTGGGAGGGGATGAGTGTAGAACCCAGTATTTGTGTGAATCCCTTGTGAGTGTGATTATGTTGGCATCCCATTCTATGCTGCCTGATCGCTAATCCTGACATTGATTTTTTTCTACTTGAGTGTGTCTAATTGCACCTAGTCATGTGTGAATCCCATCTGACATGTGATAGTCCTGCAGACGAGTGAAAATGCTGCGCAGGAGCCCCCCCAAGGCCGGTGCCCTTCCCCAGCCAATTGGGGGAGGCGGACCAGCGCAGCCCATCCCTCCTCCTGCAGCCTGGCAAGGGGGCCGCCGTCACCCACTCCGGGATCAAGGGTGGTCCCCCGAGCTATTTGACTTTAAAAGATAAAATTTTAAAAATATAAAAGGAACATTTAAAACCAATCAATTTGAGCCCCAGACGTAACAGGGAGGTTAAGCAGAAAAAAAGCACATGCAAAGGTAAAATATTCCCATACTCCCCATGATAACGTTAACGTTAGCTTTCTATGACATCTAGCATAATGTTTCTTACCAGCAGTGTTAAATTTCACTCGTGCTGTTTCAAGTGGTCAAGTCTTGCGTAGTACAAAAAATATGTACCGGTATATATTTTTTGTTTCTCACTTGTATGTCTTCACTTTATAGTTGCTTTCTATCCCCCAATCTTTTTCCCCTGATCCTGTTCTGAAATGACTACTGCTGCAACGATTAATCGATTAACTCGAGTAATTTGATTAGGAAAAAAGCTTCGAATTAAATTTTGCTGCCTCGTGTATTCGTTTAATTAAAGTGGTGTTCTAATGGTTTGTTTTAAAAGTGTTTGCATTTATTTCTTTTGATTTGGGTGGATAAACTGCCCCCTATTGGCAACAGTGAATATGACATAAGTCATTGTACATGGCTGAATCCTGCTGCTCCCTGTTAAGACCAATATTAGGTAAGTTTTTGTTTGAGCTAATGTTTTTTTTTATTTTTATTTTTTTAAATGCATTCTTAATTTACGTATATTCAGATGTTTTTGAGGGAATATGTGTTTGAACAATTTGTTAAGAGCATTGTAAAAAAATGTTAACATTTTATAGCATTTAAGCTAGTGGACTTTTGCTATGCAAGGTAGCCAACTGTTCTTGCGTTGTACCTAGATCCTCATTTATTTTTTGTCCCGTTTGAGGCCAAGATCAGATATTTAAATTTTTTTATGATCCTTATTCGATTATTAGCACTAACTGGTTCATAGATTAATCGACTACTAAAATACCCGATAGCTGCAGCCCTAGAAATGACGTGATCGGGCCCAATTTCTGATCATGTGATCAGATCGGGGACATCCCTATTCTTTATTTATTTTACATATATCTTTGCTTTTTGTGCAACTCTCAAATTAAACCATAGGTATTTCTACTACGCAAAGAAACTGTCCAATCCTCAGCCAAATGTTAACTCACTGGAGCAGGGTGGCCAAGTGTTTAGCACATCCGCCTCACAGTTCTGAGCTCAAGGGTTCAATCTCCGGGGAATCCTGTTTCCTCCCAGATCCCAAAAACATGCATGGTAGGTGGATTGAACACTCTAAAATGTCTGTAAGTATGAGTGTGTGCGTGAACGGTTGGATGTCTAATTGTGCCCCTGAGATTGGCTGGCAACCAATTCATGGTGTACCCCGCCTATTGCCCGTAGTTAGCTGGGATAGGCTCCAACACCTACGCAACTCTCGTGAGGAAAAGTGGCATGAAAAATAAATTAATGAATGGCTACCGTTGACGACGATAGACATCCAATCTGTTTGACGTTCAAATGGATTGATCATCGATTGGTGATTAACTAATTCTTTTTTTTCCTTTTTTTGTTTAATAGTAACTGTTAGTATGATCAACTGCCTTTTGATATTACTGCAAACTAGAAGTGTGAGAATGGGCATAGTACATTTCAGTGATGGTGTCAATCAAAATGGAGTGTGGTTGTTCATACCTTAAGAGAAACTGTGACATGTACATGATGAATGACTGTCAAGCAGATTACAAATTAGGAATAGTAACAGGAAGATATTCAGATTTATTCGTGTAAAGTAATGAGAAACAAGATTGAGAAACCGTTGTAGAGAAGGCTCTGCCTCACACCTTTCATAATTAGGAAAAACAAGACAAATTACGGTAGAAGACATGCTGATGATTATTTGCAGCTACCACAGCATTGTGGTTACAAGTGCCAGGTCGATCAAGGGAAAACGAACTAAAAAAAAAAAGCCTCAGGCTGTGATTTGCACAGTGAAATTTAGTGGAGTTGTATGCAATACTTCTGCATTATTAAACCCCATTAAATTCTGTAGAATGAGAGTGTCTATTAACATAAAAGTGAATTTAGACCCTGGAGGCGACAGGCCAGTTGATAGGAATTCATCTCTTCAAAAATGATAAAAATGAATGAGAGATAAAATAGCGGGAAGATGATTCATTATCAAAAACGTATATCAGAAGTACAAAAGCAAGACAGTATACTATGTTCCAAAGTATCAAACATATGATGTGTATTCGAAAATATCACAATTTCTCAAATATGTATGTGGCGGAAAACACTCAGGTGACTTGAAGTTCCGCTCTGAGACCCCTAATTTGGCCAGATTTCAAAACTTTTCCTATGTGCCTGTGTAGTACAACATTGGAAAGTTTAAAATCTTTATTTTCTGGGGGAAGAAAATTTTTGAACAGTAGGGCATTTTTTGACACCTTAAAAGTAGGTCAAACCAGGTGAGTGAAAAATAGACATATTTGAGACCGTTGAAATTTTCTTGAAGTTTCTCATTTAAAAAAAGGTTTTGGATGCCCATCGTGGTACATAATAAATAACGAACACTTCAAGATTATCCCCTTTGTCTACTCAAGTCTTTGATAATCAATGCATGCACTAAGAGATGTGGGTGGATCTACAAAAATAAAGGAAACTGGTGTATTAGTAAATGTAGATTTAATTTAGCCCTCTGTTTTATGTTGTAAATAAACATGGCTAAAATAGGGGTGTTGGCTGTATAGTCAATGATAACTTTATTGTATACATTTTTTGATTTGGCTTGATTTTAATCTGTGCAAAGAAAAAACATTTCCAGGGGAATTTTAGGGGTTAAATTCCAATGCCATCATATTTTAATTTTTGCTGTTGGCTTTTAAAATATTATTTTAATTATGATTAAAGAATGTGAATGCATGACTGCTTTGACTCAGAATAAAAGGCTCCATATGCATAAAGGGAACATAAATGTGAGTACATAACACTATCTATTTATGTATTTAGCCTTGAAGCCTAGGACATAGGCTTTATGATTTAAGCATATAATGTATCTAATACAACGATATCATCCCATAATAAGCAATCCAAACAGCAACAAGGGTCGAAAAGATAATGGATAGCACGCTACTAGTCAGTTAGCCTGCCATATCCATAATTCTTGCGCTAGTGTTCGACTGAAATGTATGTCTTTTTATGGCTTTCCAGTAACTCGAGGTGTGATCATGAGAGAGCATAATTAAAAATAAGATGTTTTTAACGAGATACTTATCGTGCACTTTTGACCTAAACTCTGTGTAGCATCTATCACTGAGTGTCAAAACACAGCTGTGAATAGCCACAGCTGGACTTAGTGGGGATTTTATGGGTGAAACACGGTTATATAACAAGAGTCGGGATGCAGGAGTCACTGACAAAAAGGAGTGGCCAAGATTTTCTTTTTCAAATATTTGCCCTTTAAAAAAAATTTTTTTTTCAATTTTTCTGTTTGGATCGATTATTTATCATCTAAAATATCGGGGGAAATGCGACGGTAACAAAAAAAAATCCCCACACAATTAAGCGATAGTTATGAGGTAGATATCCGTGACTTACCTTCAGACACTATTTTTTTAATTTTTTTTTTATTGTGACGTAATTTCTTTAAAAGTTTAAAATATGCGAGTGAATAATTGTTTCTATAATTCCTTTTTTTTTTTTTCAACTAAATGTGAGACATCAATTAATGATTCTGAGCTAAAAATTGTAGACATTTAGAATAATAAATATGATTACTGACCTTTTTATGGCTGGGTTGAAACTAAAGCGGTTGCGCGGTGTCTGTAAATGGGCGTCTCCAGGGTAAAATGGACAAATTAAAAATACTCCGCCATGAAACTGCTGTGGCAGCATACAGACCTATGGTTCTATCAAACACAACAGTTCTTTTGGCTTAAACTACAGGAGTTTATTTTAAAGAGGCGTGCAAGAGCAGAAACTGCTTTTTCACTTGTGTCTGTTTTCCCACCATATATACAGTATATTTTAAACTTTTTCTGTGCCATTAATGATGAGAGACGCCCAGTCATGTGGCTATTTTCAACCTTCTGCTGTGAATTTCAATGGGTTTATCACTAGTAGATGTCCGATCCATTTACACTGGAAGGGGTGGCAGGGAATGAACGCTGTCAGCCCTCCCAGTTCAAATGGATTGGACGTCTATCGCTGGCGATGGGAGCCAATGAGTTAAAAATCAAATCTATCGAAAAGAAAAGTCAAATAAGAGGAAGAATAACATGTAAAAATGAAGTTTGTTTGTGCCCTCTTTTGTTTTTCTGCTTGCTTTTCTCATCTTTAGACATATAATAATTATTTATGACAACATTTGAATTTGAACGGCGATTGAGATGTATGACGTGGAAGGCTTGAGTGCAGATGGAATTAAAAACTGGTGACTGGTGTCCTTGTCCAAGGACAAGGAGCAAATACATATCCATATATCTTCACATGCATGAGTTCAATGAAAAGAAAATGATTGTGGCGGCCTTCTTTTTTTTCTTCTTTTTTTCTCATTCAAACCATGCTTTGGCCTCTCAACGGGGTCTTCAATATTCTTTATGGGTCAGTTTAAAGCCCCGCACCTTTATGTAAGTCAATTTTAATCAAATAAAGCTATCTTTGTCTGTCACTAGAGGAATGCTATCACGATGTTCTCTGCTTCAGGTGTGCTGATCCTTCTGACCAATGTGTGAATGTTTTATAAGAGTAAAAAAAGCATTATAAATCTAAAATTATATTGAATATATCTCGACAGATGGTCCATAATGAATTAGTGTTATATCGACGTGCCCTCTCACACGAAAACATAAACTTGGTTCTTTGTCTGTATGAGCTCTTCCCTTCCTACGCTAACAAAACTTGCTTCCTGCGACATTTTCCCACTGGGCCACAATTACAAATTTTCCTCCCACTATAGGGGCCAAATCCCATAATGGCTCCAAATAAAAAGAGACCTATTTGCACGCAGCCTACGTCCCTCTCCCGCATCAAAATTACACGCGTTAGTGGCTACGGGACAAAGCAAGACTCAAGAAAGCCACCTCTTTTATGCTGCGGCCTAAGATCGTCCAGGCCCGTAGAAGAAGGTGAAGTTTTGCATTTTAATAGGCTGATGATTTGTATGGATGGAAGTCTGAGACTTGCTGGCACTCACACAGGACCTGAATGTGAAAGACGCCGGGCTGGACGCTCCATGGCTAATTGTGTTATCCGAAGAAAGCCTCGGTTGGTCTGTTCTCAGCCATTGATTGGAAGCACTGGATTGAAGCCTTTTCAGGAGAAGGTAGAATGGTTCCTGATCTCTGAATGGACCATTCCACAAACCTAGAAAAGCTTAAAGACAAGAAAAAAAAAGGAAAAAAAAGAATGAATACAATTACTGGACTGGACAAAGTTTGTTGGCAAACGTTTTAAATGAGTAAATTGTATGCCTTCCAAAACAGGCAGTACTTTCCTCTAATATTAACTCATTTACTGCCGTGACAGTTATAGACATCAAGTTAATTTCAACCTGGGGGGTTGACATTGAGTGATAATGTTTCACTGCATTGGACGGTAACGGACGTCTAATCCAGTTTGACTAGGGGGGCTTCAACAATCGAACGATATCAGTCTTGCAGTACAGATACGTACGTCCTATTTAATGGCGTACCACAAGCAACACGTCACTTCCGCTCATTAATATTCATGATATTAGCTACTATTGCTAAGTAGGGACAAGCCACTGGTTGTCCCTAATAGGAAATGAATGGAAATCGTGTAGGAAGGAGATGTTTACAGAGCTAAACCTACCAATTCTCTCCGAAAATGATGTGCCTGGTGCCAAATTCCCTGGCAAAGATGTGGAAGAACATAAAAATGTTCAGTTAAAGAGATGGCTTGAGTGTCGAAGGCTGAAAAAGACGGAAAAAAACGAGCCGACCTAAGCATAGCCTTGCTTTTTTATCGACGCGACTCACAATGACATTCTCCTGTTTCAACAAGCTATCCTTTACCATCAGCCCTGTCTTTCTTATATATCCTCGGGTTGTCCTACGTCTCTTACCGTTCTTGGGGGTAATTTAGTTAGCTTTGTGTAGCGATCGCAAATGCTACTCAGTGACAGCCAACAAACACTTTTAATTTTTTCATTGATAAAATATCTTAATTCCATAATTTATTTACACTTCCCCCTTACCAAAGTTGTTATATATGTATATATGTAAATATATATATATATATATATATATATATATATATATATATAAATGATAACAGTAGCAGTCAGATACCATTGTAATTCTTTTCCGGTCATTCATTGTCAGACAGAAGCAGTACGGCACAACGTTACGCTTCACGTTACGATTCACCGAGCTGGTGTTAAAGTCCGCGCAAGTTGATCCGGTCTTCACATTTTTTTCCACCCGAGTTTTTGGTTTCCGGAAACATATGAAGAAAACATCCTTCATGTGTCGTATGTCTAGAGTTGTTTCTACAAGTTCCAAAAAAGCAATGCATGATCGGCATGTTCGTTTTTGAAAGATTACCGGAGAAAAGTGGCACAAATTACGTTGTTTCTATGCGAGGGCGGGTCTATAATGTCCCACTTCGGCTTTACTTCGGTTTTGCGATGGGACGTCACGGTCTAAAAATAGCATGCGTGCGGTACGCCATTGCGATCTAATAATTGTATTGTATGCATGTACAGCATACGCAGAGTTTAAAGGAGGGCCAGCGGGGCATGGCCTCCACTGGTAGCCAAAAAAGTGTCATTGCATGTAATTGACTTTCCTATATATGATCTTAAAATTAACAGTTTTCCGGTAAAATACTGTCTATATAAGTTGTAAAGCAATAAAACAAACAGCAAATATGAATGAAATGAAAAAAAAAAAAAAAAATTTTTTTATAATGGGTTAAAATTATTTTTCAAACAGATCATGGGACTAGCACCATAGACAGTCATTTGCTTTGTTTAGCCAAAACCACCTGAGGACCGAAGAGTCAAGATGGATATACGTAATTTTTTCAAACCTAAGCTTTCAAAAGCGACAACAACTGCTGAGCAAGAACCAAGGATTGAAAATGTGGACCATGAAATGCCAGAGAGCACCGCCAAAATGGTGAGCGGGGTTTCAATTTGCCCCTCTAAAGACGCCAATTGTACAACAGAGCCACCACTATATTTAATGGATGACGATCTTGGCGAAAATTATAGCTGTCCTGAGCAGCCTGATTTAGAATTCCCCCCAAAATGATGGGAAACAAAAAAAATGCTCATTTTCAACCTATCATTTTGAATATTCTTGTAAGTTGATTTCATTACTGACACTGCGTTTCAGGGTCATCAACGTGTTGTGCCCCCCAACCCCAAAAGTCAAACTCTGCTTATGATGTACAGTATATGTTTATGACCTGTTGAAAGTCAATTTGTTGTTTATACTTTGGTTAAAGTGTCAAAAGCAGCTTCTTTGCTTTATCGCTCTGACATCTGTTCGTCTGCTCATTGAGAAAACGAGCTGCAGCCAGTGTTGTTTTCGTCAACAATGATGATAATGAAAACATTTTGTTGACGAACAATTTTTCCATGATGGTGACGAGCTAAAAACATGGAATGGGAGACTAGAACGTAACGAGACGAATGCCAGTTTTCATGTGATGAGACAACGACATGAAAATGCAACATCATTTCATAACATGACATTCTCATATTATACATGGAGTACATCAGTTTGTATCGTAGAAGTGTTTGGGTCGTGTCACTCATGTGAGATGTGCTGCGCTTTGCCCTCCTCACCGGGGTTTAGGATGTATCTTAAGCTAGGCTGTGCTCCATCTTGCTTGTTTGGAAACACGGTAAAAGTTGTTATCTTATCTTGGCAAGAGAGAATGCCGTATTGGCCCGAATATAAGACGGTGTTTTTTGCATTGAAATAAGACTGAAAAAGTGGGGGTCGTCTTATATTGGCGGTATAGACGTCATACACATTCATGACGCTAGATGGCACCAGATATCATTGAAGCGATGTTCTGTCATGACAGATCTTGGCTACTCTCAAGTTTAACCAGTTTGCAATTTTTTATTGCAATGTTTTTTCTTATTCAGATTTGTTTCAAGACTACAGTTAGATTTTGAAGGTTAATGCAGTTATTGCAATTTTGTTCTTTTATCACAATAGATTGGTTTATTTACATTTCAAAAACCAGAAGCCATTCATTTACGCATGTGATTGCACTTTAGTTTACATATTTAAATGTTCAGATATTAAGAGTTGAATGAGGCAAAATAACATGCTTTTTCTCTCAAATATATTGTTATTATCATTTGTTTAAGATGTACTGTAATTATTTTCTGTATAAAAATTAATTTGGTGTTCAAAAAGTCTTTTTTTCAAACTTGAGTCTTGAAAAAGAGGGGGTCGTCTTATAATCAGGGCAGTCTTATATTCGGGCCAATACGGTATGTTGCCTTAACCTTTAAAGGTCTGTGCTGAGTGATCATCAGATGCTAAATGTAACTCCTAGAGTTAGCATAGCATTCGCGTTAGCATTAGTATTGGCTTCAGAATGGTGAGCGTCCTCTTAAAACACTGCCCAGTCTAAAGCAGAGCCACCTGGCTTTTCTGGTCAGTAAATCTAGAGGACGTTAAACGCTCTCACTTTTTTTTTTTTTACATACAGTTCGTGGCTTCTATGGAGGTTTAATTGATAATGTACTGCTTTTCCTGCTGAGTGTGTATTATCATCACAAAGTTGGCGTTGTCCTTGTAGATGCTTCAATATGTGCTCATCTGTCTGTGTTCATTCAAAATTGTTGGAAAACTATTTTTGGACTAAAATTTTTTAATTTTACAGACGTAAACATTTTGAGCAGCTGTCGACTGAAAATATTATATAAATACTAATAGAAATTAAAAGGGCTGCCAAAAACAACACTGGCTATAGCACTGAACTCTCACTGTTAAGGCTGCATTATTCCCAAAGCACCAACAGAACATTTTGTCGGTAATGTTGCTTCGATGCAACTGAAAATTTTCAGCCATCAAATTGTCGATGCATCTCAAGTATATACAGTATGTCACATTTGAGATGTATAATCTTTCCGAAACATTCTCAAATATGGACCGACCATGAAAAACTAAAAGTTAAAAAACTGAAGCTCATCCATCATGTAAAAGTGGATGTCAGACAGACAGTTTGGTGACGTGCTAAGATGAAGCCTGCCTGCTCTTTGTGTCATTTCCTCCTCCGCAACTTTACTGACCTTGTAGGCTGGGCTATTTAGCGGCAGACATCCTTGAGCCCAGCTGTGTTTATGTCTTTCCTAACCTTTTCAAAAATGTTCAGGCTGGCCATTGGTTTCGTTTATGATATCCATCCATCTCTGTCTGACTGGCAAATGTAACCCCGGAAAGACATAATCGGATTGTGGGGGCATTAAACAGCGAATAGCTGCAGTCATTGGCCAACCCGCGAGTAACCAGGTTTAAAGGGGACTTCGCATTTGTCAAGTGTCAGGGCTGAGACCTGAAAACCAGATAGACACGTAGCGTATACACTTGCTCCCTCATCTCGGGAATTGACACAAGCGGTTTAGAATGAAGAGGGGGTTGCCGTACCATTTCATTTGCTGTCAAAGCTGGACGGATGAGTTAATAGGTTTCTTCAACTGAGATCATCTCTAAAATATAAACTCGACTGAGAGTGTTAAGTGTCAACAAATCCAAAAGTGTTCATATGACGATGTGAAGAAATCAAAAGTGAGTTCTTTCTTGGCTGCCTTGTACCGCATGTTCATTTTTGATGACAGTTTCGTCTTTGTTTATTCTCAAAACAAGACAACTATCAGACACGGAACACGTTTTGGTGGCTTCAATTGAAAGACTGATATGGTTGGGGCTGACATTCTTGTCATTGTGCCACAGACAGATACAGCTGAGACCTTTTGAGCTCTTTTTTCTTCTTCTTTAATTACATTCCGTATTCGTGCTCACATCTGATAATATGAGTAATGAGGGTTTTCAATGAGATGACGTCCTTTTTCAAGTGTGGCACATCCGCATACACGCTTGTTTGCTTGTATGTCTGAGCGCGTAAGGAGGGGAAATGGTGATATGTAATCATTCGGAAAGGGAAAGCGAGGCGCCTCATCCATCACAAAGTGTTCATTAAAGGTTACATTGCCACATCAGAGCAAACGTATTCGGCCATGGCGAGAGGAATATAAAAAATGTAATTATCCTTTATCATCAGCCTGAGGAGCCTCGACATAATTAGGCATTCTTTTTATTTGAAGTTGATTTGTTCTTGCTCTCTTTTGGGATTAAACCCATCAACCGAGCATTTAAGTGTTCATTAACCATCAAGCCGTAAACTCACTGGTCCCAGTACAGAACCTAAAGCAGAAAGTGGTCAGTGGTGCAAACTGCAAAAATTGTTGCAGTTAGGGTTGCGTATTTTGTAGTTATGGTGTAACATTTATTAATATGAACCATCCATTAAGGTTTGATATTGTACTCTTATTCTCACACGTGTTAAACTTTTTATAAGGCACTCATTTAAATCATTAGCAGTCATTCTTTGCTTCACCCCTCCTAGTCAAAATGGATTGGACGTCTAGTGCCATCAGTGCCAACGAAACATGAGCGTTCACAGCCAGTCCTCTCAGTTTAAATCAATTGAATGTCTATCATTGTCAGTGGCAGGCAATGAGTTAATTTCAATTGTATTACTTTTTTTCCCTTCATTTGATTAATTTATAATTTATGTATTCAATAAAAATAACATTTATATTTCAAATAAAATGCAGTAATGATTAAAACTGGGGAAAATAATATATATTTTCTATGACCTCTGTAACCTTTGACCCTTTCTCTTCTCATCATGTTTGGGATTCTATTCATTTTAATTGTATTAATTATATTGTTAGTACAGTGGTTCTTAACCTGGGTTCAATCGAACCCCAGGGGGTTCGGCGAAGGTAAAGGAATGCAAAGCCCTATTTTCGCATACTGATTAAATCTAGGCAAAGTGTTTTTTTAGACCAGGTTTTGGACTGGTTTGCTCCCAATTTACAGGCTTAATCCATTTCTTTTGACTGCTAGTCCTCGGTCTGATAGAAGGAGGAACTGGTTTGCTCAGTGGAAGGTTGACTCACACTTTGTATGAGGGAATACAACAGACCAATTTGCAGCGTGGTCTCAAATTTTGACCTGTTTATAAAACACGCTGTCAAAATGAGAATAATTTTCAATGGGAATTTACTAAATTATTAGCTTGCTAGCTTAGATATATCGGTTTTGAATTTGAAAAAGACTGTTTTATTATCTAATTCCGAAGGGTTCAGTGAATCCACATGTGAAACTTGTGGGGTTCGATACCTTTAGCAAGGTTAAAAACCACTGTGTTAGTATTTTGTTAATTACGGTGATACCTTGACATACGATCGCTTCGACACACGATCTTTTCGACATCCAACGTAAAATTTGACTCGCCATTTGTTTTTACATCCAACGACATGCCCGAAATACGACGACATGATAGCACCGCAGACTGACGAACGGCAGATTTTCTTGTGAGAGAAATTAACACAGGTTTCAAAAAGGTTGGTACAGGTGGTGAAACAAGGAAAAAGGTGACGCTTACCATTGAAATGGAGATGGAAATGATAGAAAAATATGAGCGTGGGGTGCGCATCCTTGAACTGGCTCAATGATACAGCTGTAGAATGGAGAAGGGTCTGACTGCAGCCGCAGCCACACTACGAACCACGCCTGCTGGTGGTGCAAAGACTTTGTTTACTGTACTATGTGAAGTTCAAAGGGTTTTATTGAGACAATAGCCCCTGGACCAATTCTTTACCCCAAACTTAACTGGACACAGGGGTATGCGGATATTGCAATAACTAGATTGCAACCTTTGCTATGTTTGCTATGTTTAATGAATAAACCTTTAACGTTGTTAGAATTGCACCCGTTATTCCATTATTTCCCTTCCATCTACTTTTGACATGTGAAAGTGAAAATTTAGCTGATTTAGAAGTATTTTAGATTAAAAAAAAAGGTAATTAGGTTCGCTAGAAAGGTTCGCTACAACAGAGCCTTCCTGAGAAGTGTACTGCTTTAAGATGGCGGCTGTTTACTAACGCCGGCGAGTCTCATCTAGTTCTCTCTGTGAACTTATGAGACAATTAAAAATCCTTGAATCCTTGAATACATGTGCTAACACCGCGGAGTTTGTCATGTCGCATCTAGTTCTATGTACATGTGATATCTACCGTCGCATTATGTGGGCGTAATTTGTAGCAACTGGGTGTTGTTTGTAGTGGCTATAGTCGGGTATAATTGGTAGAATGTCTACGATCTCCAAGGTCCTCCTCCGACCACCGTTCGCCAGTCTTTACAAGTTAAAGTGCCTATTATTATTGTGGTAACATCGCCAAAAAAATCGCCAGCTTCGTCAGGTTTTTATCATTTATTTCAGAACTTGCCCAACACAAGACGCCTACTGCCCGCTGCAGTTGACGGTGCTGTCAACAAAAAATTAAAAGTGAAAGTACTCTGAAACTAAACCTCTGTCACGTCAGCCACGCGGTGCGTTCAGGTACAGCAAAAAATGTCCGCCACATTACAACCCAATTTGTTACATTACTACAGTAATTATTATTATTATTACGAATTCATTTGTTTTGCTGTGAGTAATTGCCATTTGTAATTGTACCACCAGTATTTATTAACTCATTTGCTCCCAGAAACGTATAAATACGTTCTATTTTTAAATGCTTCATTGTCCCAAAAACGTATTTATACGTCTTTTGCGTTTTTTTTTTATTTATTTATTTATTTTTTTATAGCTTGCGATCTGAGAAACAAAAAACAAGGCTCCAAACCCATTTTAAAGCAATTAAACTGGCCACTGGAGGGCAATAGCGCATTTTGTAAAGACCCGCAACCCGATTCAACAGCAATGAACAGCCGGGCAGCAGGGTTGGAGTGCTGGCGGCTGTATGCCAGGCGGCGGACAACCGAACAAAACAACCAAGAGGACGCCAGGAAAGCCAGGCGCTGGACGACGGAGAAAAACGACTGAGACCACCGTGCAGCGGGCTCTCCAAGCAGACCCCGCAGAGATTAAAAAATAATCCATCTTTGTGAGACAGACAACGATGAGGAAAAAGTTTACACGGCAGACGCGGCGACAACGGCGTCATCTCAGCGACAACAGGCATCATCTCTCAGTAGTCATGTATAAACAAATTGTTACTTTGCTATCAAAAGCTCTATTTGTCTTGTTCATTATGATATTTTGTAAAAGGAAAACATTATTCAGATGTTTGGGATGTAACTAATGCAAAAAATAGCTGTGTTAAAGTCAAAGTTATGTTTGAAATGTATGCGTTTACAAAAAGCTCATTTTCTCCGTTTTTTCATCAGAAATTGGAAAATTGCTCAAACTAAGCTATTTTCTAATGCAGATTTCTAAAGAATGGAAAAAGATATGAACTTTCTGTTGAAAGAAAAGAGTCTAATCTTTCTTTTGGTGGGTTACATGTTTATATAGCAATAGAACTGAATTTTCTGTGGGCCTTGCAAAATCAGTCAAAATCCAGAAAAACGGCCGGGAGCGAAGGGCCTTGCTCTGGTGAAATTGGCTGAGAGTGAATGAGTTAAGGATTTAGTGTAGGTTTTGGGGCTGTGGAACCAATTAATGGAATTGTAATATATTCTTCTGGGAAAATCCTGCTCAACATACGACCATATTGACTTACAAACAAGGTCCTGGAACGATTTAACTTCTTATGTAGAGGTACCACTGTTTTTCATTTTTTAATAAATATATACAGTATACATAAATGATTAATAAAAGACAAATAATATGATTATAACTTACACCTAGCGTCCACATATGTGGACATCTCATTTTGGGTCACATAGCCCCCAGTTGTTTAGCAAATGCCCTATAAAGGTTAACAATTGTGACCGTAGTTAGTTTTTTCTTTCGACTGCAACAGAGTCTGCATTTCCTGTCTTAATTCATTCTCTAAATAAACATCATGCTGGCATGTTCATAAGCTACATCTGTGGTTACCATCTGTATTTATTATCGTGCTTGGGCAGACGTGTTAGCATAGCAGTGACGTCCACTCAGGAAACCTATAAGGTTGCAACCAACATGGACGCTTCCAATTAATTGCCATCTCCTTTTGTCTCGTGGACTTCGCACCGCAGTTATAAATTGTGGAAAGGACAGCAAGGGAGAATTATAGGAGAAGGGCTCAAAAATAAAGGGATGGGGGGTTGAAACTGCAAGAGAGAGAATGAAAGCCAAGTGAAAATCCATATACATGATTTATATGAGTGCGACTGTGCGCAGCAGGCAGAAGTTATCTTTTATTTATGAGGGCATCAGCGGCAAAGCGCCCAGATGTTAAGCTGTGCGGGGATCTCATCTAGCCCCGTTGCTCTGTAGCAGTAAAACTAGAAGGTGTGTGCTGCTGGGTAGGGCTGTGGAAGCAGCGGCAGCAGCAGTCTTTTGGAAGTGTGTATGTACGAGACAGACAAAGCTTTGTCCTCCAAGACACAAAGCTCTAGGTTAGATAGTTGTCGCCTGAAGCAGGATCCTCCCAACTTCTGCTCGATTTGCTTCAATTTGTTTGTGTGGTAAGAAGGGGGGGGGGGGGGATGAAGCAATGTGCTTATGAAATCATTTATGGAATTGGCTCATTGTCTTCTCTTCCATCACTTATAAATGGAAGACATTTGTTGTTTTCTCCTCTGTCAACAGCTCATCAAAGAGGCTCTGAAGATCCATTATGGAAATGAAACCCTCATTGTCAACCCACATCAGACATCATCATCATCAATCTTAACTCACATTAACACCAACTGGAAGTGAAGAGCAGGTCATGCGCACTAATAGCTACAATAAAAGGATGTGTATGTTGTATACAGAGCTGCAAAACCTCATACACTGATTATAAGTTGTCAATTTTTAGGGAGGTAAAAATCGTTACAAACATCTTATTTGACCCTCGACCTCAAAAAAAAGTATTTTTTTTTCTAACAGTGTTGTTTTTGGCAGCTCTTTTAATTGTCGTCGTAGTCTTTTAGATGAAAATACTTATTAATCTTAGTCATATTTTAGTAATTTGCTAATGTGTTTGTCTAGTTTTCGTCGAAAATTACTCAAAATGTTTTCGTCTATAAATGTCAAAAGTTTTAGTCCATATATAAATAAATAAAAGGTTTCCAAAAATGTTGAATGAACATTGACAGGCGAGCACATAGTCTACGAGGACATCACCATCTTCGTGATAATACACACTCAGCAGGAAAACAGTATATTATTTTCAATTAATTAAACTCACCTGGACGCCAAAAATCTGGATGTAAAAAGTTTTTCAAGAGTTTAAGACGACTCACCACGCTAAATTTTAATTCGACGTCTATGCTAACACTACAAGTTACATTCAGTGTGTGATGATCACTCAACACAGACATTTAAAGGCTAAATAAACATAGCATATCTAGTCAAGATAAGAAAACAACAAGCAGCATTTGACATGTGTTTCACAGTCTGGAGAAGACACGTTCACAGCACGTCACATGAGTGACACAACCAAACACTGCTATGATGGGAGCTAACTACACATAGGATAAGAAAATGTCAAACATTGTGAACTTATGAAGAAAACTTTGGCCAACTTTCATCTCATTCTTGTCTCGTAAGACGAAAACTGGCATCCGTCTCGTTATGTTTTAATCTCCCAAGAAATGTTTTCAGCTCGTCATTGTCATGAAAAAATGATTTGTTGACGAAGTATTTTCCTTATCGTCATCGTTGACGAAAACAACACTGCTTTCTAAGATTATGAAAATAACTTGTGCGAAACCTCAGTTCAATATATGTTAGTATCTTACAAAACGAAAAATACATTCAGGCCATTCTCACTTAGTTTGAAAGCTAAATTAATACATTCTTAGTTTATGTATTTTAACATAAAAATTAATGAGATGGGCTAATGTATTTTGATTCCTGAGTTTCCCGATAATTCACCGCACAAATATTTGCCAAATGGATTATGCACACTTTCAATCATAGGTGAACACTGCCATACCTCACTATTCAAATGAAATGGACATCCAAAACATCTCAAGATTCAATAAAAATTGGAAAATCTAATCTACAAGAACTTGGAGAAAGAGAGAAAATGCTTCCTCTACGTTTGTTTGCCCATCTCATAGTTTGAGTTGGACTTAGATTTCATTTGGGAGCCCTGTGATATCACGCAAAGGTCATTTTTTCTAGGCTGTGACAAAATGTGTCCTCAAAGAGACATAAAACCACCAGCCAAAACAACTTTGTGCCCTGGAAGCAATATCATTGTGAAAATTACGGCTGTTAATTTGCCTCACAACCACAGCACAATTATTCCAAATTGAAACAGTTGGTTATGAGATTTAACTATTTCACTGCCCTTGACAATGATAAACATCCAATCATGTGGTGATTTTCATCTTTTAACCCTCCTGTTATTTACTCAGAGGTCAAATTGACCCGTTTTTTCCCCCTATTTTAAATAGTCTAGTTTGTATGAATAAAACTTTTCAATGCATATTTTGCAGTTAAATTATCAGTGAGGTTATTTTACAGTCATGTGAAAAAAATTAGGACACCCCATTAAATATTCAAATCTTTATGAAAAATGTTCACATCTTGTCTGATCTTGTTTGTCTTTATCTCTGGAAAAGAAAATGATTTAATTGCATGTAAACAACAAAAAATTAACATTGTTTTACTTTACCAAAAATATACACAAAAATGCATATTCTAACTAAGGAAAAAGTTAGGACACCCTACCACCTAATAACTAGTGTTACCCCCTTTGGCTGAAATAACTTCAGTGAGACGCTTTTTGTAGCCATCTACCAGTCTTAGACATCGGTCTGAAGAAAGTTTCAACAGTGACTGTTGAAGTGAGAGAAAACAGCACGGTGAGATTAAAGCAGCTGTCTGAGGCCATCAGAAAGAAGATTGTAGACACCTATGAGTCTGGTAAGGGATTTCAAAAGAATATAAAAATCTACATTCCACTGTCCAGAAAATAGTCTACAAGTGGAGGACATTCAAAACAACTGCCAACATGCCCAAATCTGGCTGTCCAAGCAAGTTCACCCCGAGAGCAGACCGCAAGATTCTAAAAAAAGTCTCCAAAAACCCTAAAATGTCATCACGGGACCTACAGTAGGATCTTGCTATTGTTGATGTGAAAGTGCATGCCTCTACAGTCAGAAAGAGACTACACAAATTTAATATTCATGGGAGGTGTGCAAGGAGGAAACCTTTGCTCTCCAGGAAGAACATAAGGCCAGACTGAAATTTGCCAGTGTGAATGTAGACAAAGACCAGGACTTCTGGAATAATGGTCCTTGGACAGATGAATCTAAAATTGAATTATTTGGACACCGGAACAGAGGACATGTTTGGCATAAACCCAATACAGCATTCCAGGAAAAGAATGTCATACCAACTGTGAAGCATGGAGGTGGAAGTTTCATGGTTTGGGGATGCTTTGATGCTGCAGGACCTTGCCAGCTCACCATCATAGATTCCACCATGAATTATATTGTGTTTCAGAGGGTGCTTGAGAACCATGTGAGATCATCTGTGAAAATTATTTAAACTGAAGCAAAATTGGAACCCGCAACAAGAAAATGACCCAAAACATACCAGTAAATCCACCAACGACTGGCTGGAAAGTAATGGAGAGTCCTGGAATAGCAGAGTCAAAGCCCAGATCATAATCCCATTGAGATGCTGTGGGGTGTACATGCAAGAAACCCCTCAAACATCTCACTGTTGAAAGTATTCTGCGTTGAGGAGGGGGGCAAACTTTCTTCAGACCGATGTCAAAGACTGGTAGATGGTTACAAAAAGCATCTCACTGAAGCCAAAGGGGGTAACAGCTATTAGATGGTAGGGTGTCCGAACTTTTTCCGTAGTTAAAATATGCATTTTTGTTGATATATTTGGTTTAATGCGTGAAACAATGTTAATTTTTGTTGTTTGCCTGCAATTAAATAACTTTCTTTTCCAGTGATAAAGAAAAACAAGATCAGTCATTAATATGTGAACATTTCCTAATAAAGAACTGAATACTGAATGGGTAAAAACGGAATGGGGTGTCCTATTTTTTTTTTAACATGACTGTATGTAAGGATATTGAGTCATATAGGTGAAATTGACCCATCTTTTCGTTAAAAATAAATAAATAAATAAACAAAAAGGTATTTTTGGGGTATTAAACGTGTTTTGCTTGTTCTTAATGAGGATTAATGGCACTATTTTACAATTACATTAGTTTTAAAAATTATGTTTCTGAAACGTTCAACTCTCATTGCCATTGATGGCGGTAGATGTCTGATCCATTTTGACTGGGAGAGGCTAATAAACAAACGTGGCAAAAATGGGAGACAATGAGTCTAAGCATAATTCTTTAATAACGTTTAGACACTTGCACATTCCTTGGGTCGAACTGACCCGGCAAACCTCGGATAACAAGACGGTTAAATGAGTTTGCCACTAGTAGACGTCAATCCATTTAAACTCGGAGGATTAGCAGCAAATGAGCATTCGTTTGCTGCCAGCGCTCCCAATTCAAATGGATTCAACGTCTATTGCCGTCAATGGTAGACATTGAGTTAATTTAAGGCATACTTTACAATAAGCTTATTACAAACCTCGGCTTCCGAAAGGGTGTGATGTTGTTTGTACAAAACATTCTTAGGTTTGGATTGCAGTTTCAAATTACTGCATGTACAAGCAATTGCAGAAAAAAATTCTATTGTTTTGGTGCACCATATTTTATAATGCAATAGATTTTCCCAACATGTAAAGAAGGTATCCTAAGCATTCAGTTTTCCGTTCGAACAATCAGGAGCACCGCCGGCCTGAGATGCTAGATAACTCACTATTGCGTTTCATGTCTGCTGCAGATGAAAGGTATAATCGCATATTCTGACACGTAGTGATGATTGCCTTGACAAGCACACAACCAACATCTGCTGACGGGCAGACATTGAGACACTCCTGGTTGTTGAAAGCTGTTATATGGAAGCTCTTAAAACACTGCAATTACATCCAATCAAACAGCAGCTCAGCAGCATGATTTTTGGCTGAACCTTTTTTTTTTTTTTTTTTTAATGTACCAAAAAAAGAAAAACGTGTAAGTAAAAATAGGAAGGAAAGGTAAGCTGCTTTTCCAAAGAATGAGTCAAACACACTTTATATATTGTATATGAGACTTTTCGAGGCCTTGTGAACACATTCTGTGGCAGTTCCAATCTATTTGCTTTAATGAAGAACAAAAGAAAATATTCAAGGCAGGCACATAATGCAGTCGACATTCAATCTGCAGTGGTACAATCAAGATACAGTACCTCATACTAAGGTGTCGCCAGGCTTATTGTATCACAGGACATAGTATCTGCCTGTGTGACATTTATTACCCATAGAACCCTCGTCATCATAATGTTCCCGGGCCTTGCACCCCATCCTAAGGGCCAATGAGGTCTCTATTTCAGCACTCTAATAACACAAAGTGCTGGAAAGCCCCTCCCGACCTCTTGGTCTAACGATTGCGGTGGGCCATTAGGTATATTATGGGGACGTGCATTACATATGTGATTTCTGTGCGTGTTTAAGTCACCGATAATAAAAAAAGATGTCAAATAATTTTTCTGTGTTTAGTTTTACACATAGCTAACACACAAACTATAATATCGGAGTTACTCATTGTGTCTCAAATAGTGCAAAAATGCACTAAACTCTGAATGGCCAGCTGCTTTCAGTTTAAATAAATTACCGTAATTTGCATATTATAAGATGCTACTTATATCCTCAGCTTTGAACCCTGCGGATTATATTCTAGTGAGGTTTATATAAGGATTTTTACAGGCTTTATTTTTTGTATGGTTGTCTAACGTATCAAAAAGTCTATACTGAAATGTTGTATCCGGATACGATATTGGATTGCAAAAATATCAGTACTCAGTTATGTATCTGTTTTTTCATTACAACAGTTCACCTCAAATTTGGTGTTACGAGGTAATTTGGATCTGCACTAGTTTAGATAGTAATGGGTAGGGATGTCCCGATAGCATATTTTTCACCCGAGTCCGAGTCACCTGATTTTGAGAATTTGCCGATACAGAGCCCGATACAGAATTTTTATTTATTTTTTAAAAATTCGAACAAAAGTTCCAAACATGTTACAGTACTGTACTTTTTACAGTACTTCCTCTACGGATTTTTCCGGGAGTGTAGTGGAGTATAAAACGTATATAAAGTGGTACCTTTACATACAAAGTTAATTCGTTCTGGGACCTTGTTTGTCAGTCGAAATGGTCGTATGTCGAGCAGGATTTACCCATAAGAATACTTTATAATTCCATTAATGTGTTCCACAGCCCAAAAACCTACATTAAATCCTTAATGAATACTCCTGTTACTATTGCAAATAGCAAATACAAAGAGCAAAACAATTAAATTATGAATAAAAATCAGAATGATAATATAATAATGTTGTTAATACTAATAATACCTGTAATAATGTAATGAATTGGGTTGTAATGTAGCAGACTTTTTTTGCTGTACCCGAACACACCGCGGGGCTGACATGACGTTGAGCAAGAAAGCGCGATTCTATTTTACTTCTGGTTTTGATGCTGGCGTTAGTGTGGCACAAGTTGATGGAATAAATGATTAGAAACCTGACGAAGCTGGCGATTTCTTTAGCGATGTTACTACAATAAGAATTGTCACCTTAACTTATAAAGACTGGCGAACGGAGGAGGACCGCCGGCCGAGTTCGACATTCTACGGCCCTATTTGTCGACCCAGTTCATGGATGCACACACCTAGCTTATATTTTGCTATCATTCACGTCTTCATTTCAATGGTAAGCGTCATCTTTTTTTTTCTCCACCTGCACTAACCTTTTGGTTCTTGTGTTGATTTCTCTCACAAGAAAATCAGCCGTGCGTCCGTCTTCCGGCAAAACAATGAAACTGCGGCGCTGTCAAAAATCGTCGTATTTCGAGCATGTCGTTGGATGTAGAAACAAATAGCGAGTCAAATTTTACGTAGGATGTTGAAAAGATCGTGTGTCGAAGCGATCGTACGTCGAGGTACCACTGTATTTTTGTTTTTTTGGCAATGGATTTCTGGGTTATTTTGTTAGTTTTCAGCCCTTTAAAAGTAAATATAATTTAGGCCTGCATGATATTGGGAAAAAATTGACTTTGCAATATATATTGCCAAGGCACTTACTTTTTGCATTGGCTGGACTGGTGCGTGTAACTTTTTTCTCAAGGTACACCAGCACAAAATGTAGGTGTGGCCATATTTTTCATTGTCTCACCTTTGATGCCATATTTTTTCATCACTCTCCATAACATTCATTCATCTTCTGAACCATTTATCCTCACGAGGGTCACGTGGGTGCTGGAGCCTATCACAGCTAACTCCAGGCAGAAGGCGGGCTTCACCATGAACAGGTTGCCAGCCAGTCATAGGGTACATTCACATTATCCGTAGGTGTGAGTCAGAGGTTGCGCTAGACATTTTCGTTGTCTGTCATTTTGACTGACAGGGTCATAAAAATCCGGTCATAATCTATTTTTACCCGTCACTTAAATTTTTAAAATGATAATGATGACATATTAAATATTATTTAGTTTTCATTCATTTTTAATTAATATTGTAATGCTTGCTTGGCGGCGAAAATTTGGACACGGAAGTCGTGGTATTTTTCTCCCTCTTTTTACTCTGCTTACCGCCAACAACACCAACAAAACAACAACTCCGCCCCCAAAGAAAAAGAGGCAACTATATAGACCCCAATCACCAACGTCACACAATGATCTTAATTGTGGTTGTCAGCCCAAAATCTTCTAAATATATATTAAATGTATCTTACCAGATATAAAATGACTACTACATAGTCTGTGGTGATCGTTTGGTGCCCAGATTTCTTGTCGAATTACAGCAGTCCATCTTGCTCTCCTCTTCGGGTCTCCCAGAATACGGTAGAACTTCAAGTCTCTCCGTCTATCTTCTCTGTTACTGCAACCAACCGCCACACATGCCTTCACCATTTTGATTATTAATGTTAACAAGCAGAAAAACACGCCGTAATAGGAGGCATGTACGTAGCGGTAATGTGTAAACACGACGAGCTGACACACAATATGGCGGCTCCAGTCAGGGGGGCGGAGTTGTGACGTCATGTGATTGGGGTCTATACACAGGCGGCAATCTATTCCACCAATTGGATGACGCGCTGGCACACCGGGTGCACCAATAAGAACCTCGCATTGATGTGTCAATCACGGTGCCGCCGCCAGACCCCGGTGACGCTACAATATGCTGACAGAATAGCCAACGACGTCATGCATTAAGAGAGACAATAGCTAATTAATATGCTCACTCGCCACCCTGTGGTCTGGGGTGTGAATTGCAACCTGTCAAAATGACGGACGGACTTCAGTTTTTTCCGTCACCGTTTTAAGAAAACGGTCAACGACGGAAAATATTCGGTTAACACGACCCCTGGTGTGAGTGTGTGCGTGAATGGTTGTGTGTCTATTAATTTTAAACAAGAATAACGAAAAATGCATGTCTTTATTAAATGCTTCATTGAGTGAGTCCACTCAAGTTCACTCACGCTTTGCCGCTCACGCTGCCGAGAAAAACCTTTCGACAACGAAAATTGACTAAATAATGATTAACACATTTGTGCCTAGCAAGAAACCTGTCAATCATCATTAACTAAGTACCAAAGGCCAGCTGCACTGGTGACCAAAAAAAGCAGCAGGGAGAGTGAGAGGCTGTAAGAGCATCAAGTAGAAACAATGAATATATATTTTTTAATTAAAAAATGCAATCATTTTCACCCATTTCCAATCCTCTAAAAAATGACGCAAGCGGCCCGATTTCCAATATTGTCATCGGATCGGGATATTTTTTTAAATTTTCCTTGTTAAATTTTTGGCTGCAACTGACTGTGCTAGATGTCCAATTCACCCTCCCTCAAATAGATTGGATGTGTACTAGTGATAAACTAATTGGTGAGAGTGTGCATCTTGGCCAGATGAAGAACAAATTGCGGCTTATAGTCATGTAAGCCTGATAGTCAAAAACAGTAAATTGAAATCCATGCATTTCAAAGAAATGTGAAAGGCTACAAAAAGGGCTCGATGTGCACACAAACTAAAGAAAACCACACTTCCTCAGCAACAAAAAGCCATAATTCAATTTCCCTATGTTTGCTCAGAGATGAGACAAGTTCATTTGCATTCCCTTTCTGAGTACGTATAAGTGAATACTCTGCCCTTCCATAAAGCTGAAATACAAATGCACAAAATGACTAAATAGAAATTCTTTGATCCATAAATTGCTTGTTGTCTCTCTGGTCCATTATGAAAACGCTCAAGGTTACTCTAGCAGCCTACAACATTATGCCTTTGTTTTGTTGCTGTGTTCTACTTAACTTTTTTTTTTTTTACTACTGTTTAATTCAAGAAGTCCACAAACCAATTTAGCTCTATGCGCAGGGATGGCAAAAACACATACACAACGTGAAATGCCATTGCCAACAGGCAACATCGATTGAGGAGCATCTCAAGCATCTTGCATCAGCACTGCTTTCTCCAACTTTGAAGCAGAGACTCTGCTCTGTGAGGACTGTTTGGTGCCAAAGCAGATGGTGCAGTACAGGCCAGGCATGAGATGTGCAGAGGCCGTGATGTGGCGAACACCCATATGCTTTGGCTTGCACTGGGTACACTCACACTGGTCAAATTTACTTAGTGATGAAGTGTAATTTGGTATTCATGACTATGCATTTTAGGCATCATTTACTCTTGGTTTGAAAATTTCTACTCTGAACAGAGCCTCTGCATGCATATGTTCAGTTTTGTTGTTGTTATTACAGTTAGTTATGACGTACTCGACTTATGTAATTTCAACTTTACAACACTGAAGTCTCGTCTGCCATTTTGTATCCAATCGTTTATTTTTATGTATTTTTTTAGATGCATGAACAGCACCTTATTGTACCTCACAGTATCTTTTTTACTTTACTTCATTAATATTACATGTTCTGTCCTTACTAAACGTGAAGTTGTTCAGCTTTACAGGAAAGCAAACAAGCCAATTGTGCCTTTTAAAGCTTTTTACTCCCTTCACTTTTGACAATTTGTAAAGGTGTAATACATATGTACACTTATGTTCAAAACGACACGCATTTTAACAATAAAACACTTGACACAAAAATGATTGGTGTTCAAACATCCATCTAGTCCAGGGGTGTCCAAATGTTTTGCAAAGGGGGCCAGATTTGGTGTGGTAAAAATGTGGGGTGCCGACCTTGGCTGACGTCCTATATGTCGAACAATGTATTTACCGGTAAGCAAATTTTAGCAAGCTATTCTGTGTGTCACATTTGCTTTATTATTTTATTTTAATTAATAATTTTAACAATCTTGTAACTAGCCTTTTTGGCGTTCTCTTTCGACTCTCGGGTTCTTGCGAAATACTGCTGCTGTGAAATTAAACTAACTTCAATTTGCTTCAATTTCTTGCTTTGTATCTTCCCTGTAATCTTGTCGTGCATGTCAGCATGTCTTGTTTGGTAAAATCGCTTCACACTGAACTGTTTAAAAACAGCGACTGTCTTTTTGCAAATGAGGCAGACAGTTGTTGCGTATTTTAGTGAAGCAATAGTCCAGTTTCCACCTATCCTTGAAGCGTCGGCCGTCGCAGTCAACTCTCTTTTTTTGTTGATTGTTGCCATTTTAGAAATTTGGGAGTAAAGGGTCACACGGGGTAATGTTGCTTAGAGTGCTATTGCCTTTTCGTGGGTAAATGAGAAGCAGCATTTAGTGTGTAAGATACTTCATATGCTGGTAGCAGTATTGCTGACAAATTTATTAAGTGTGTGTGTGGGCCAGACGTTATTGATTTTATGACAGAGGCTGGGGGGCCGGATAAAATTTGACCACGGGCCGCATTTGGCCCGTGTAGAGGTCTGTAATTTGTATCATAAGTTCTCTTCAACTGTGAGGGATGGAATTTAATACAAAAAAAACAGAAAATCACAATGTATGATGTCTGATCGAGTCTAATCAATATGTAAATTTAGTAAATTCATGAAATTGTCCGGTTTTCATTATTTTTCACGTGACCGAATTAGCATTTGTTGAAATAGACTGATGCTTTGCACAGAATACAATGGTACTGTGTTGCCTGTGACGAGTTCCCACAGAGCCTGCCCAGTGGTTGGTTCTGCTGTGCTCCGTAACCGAGAAAACAGAAGGGTTCATTCCGATTTATGCGGAAATTCTGGTTACATTGCCAGCGTAGGAACGGAACTCGCTCATAACCTGGGGACTACCTGTATATTGTACTTTCTCGTTTCTTGATAGGGAAAGTGACAGAAGGTGTTAAGAAATGCTTTAAAATGTTTCTAAGTGAATTTTGTTATTTTAAAAATGTTATAAATGAGGAGTAAGCGTTGAAATTGCACCACTGAGCGTTGGTGGGTGGGTTAGTTCACCCCCAAAACTTAAAAGAATAATTTTTAAAAATCTGCAGGTATAAGGAGGTCCACACACTGTATTAATTTTGTAGTTTCTAAGATAAAAGGAAGAAAAGGCATTATGGGTGAGGTTATAATTGTGAATTTCATAGGAATCCTTAAGTCTGTCACATTTAAATGTGTTGAACTCACTGGAGGAAGATGATTTGTCAGAGAAAGTGCAAAGTAAACACACATAGTTTAACATGATTTGATAGAGTGTTTTCTTTTTGGATCCATCTTAGTCTCTTTAAGTGCATGTGAGCGTGCTCAGTGTGTTGCTGTTCACTCAGTGGCGGTGATGGAGCCTTTCACCTCTGAAGCATCAGTCCTGCAGCGCCTCGCCCTGGTTCTGCTTTCCAAACTCATCAATAAATTCCACAGTACAGCTCAAACCATTAATTGAAACGTCAGCGGATGGAGAGGCTTTAATATTGTTGATATCTGTTGAGTTCTTTTAAAGGAAACATTTGTGTCCTCTTTGGAAATGATAAGAATGATTTCATGGACAGAATGTCTCTGCGAATTACTTCTCATTAGTCTAGATTTGCACAAAATGTAACTGCTTAATTGTCACCAAACAGAAGAAGAAATGACTGGAGGACGGCAACACGACGTGTACATAATAAAAGCCCATGATGTAAATGCAGGCATGCGGGATCATTTTGAGTCACGTTGCTGCAGCGGGAGACATTTGATCGGTTGACTCCTCACTGGGATTCTTTTGAGTCAGTGTTGTGTGGGCTCAGAGGAAGATTGCTGAGGAGAGACTGATGGTCTCATAGCAGCTTTTTGTAGCATACTAATGGGTAATTAGAAATTTTGTGTTTAAAAGTGTCATGGTTATTCTTCTATGCTTTTCAGTACTCCCGCAGTGTTAAACTATTCTGCTGAGGTGCCGTGAATAGTTGTCAGCGTTTCACTTGAGGGCCTTTTATTTTATGTTTCATTCATCTGAACTGCATTGGCTGGTTATTATTAGCCACGGTAATTAGTTTCTTGATCATAGGAACATCCCGCTTCACTTTGCACAGACTTGACTCTTTTGTTTCCATGACATCCGGAAGCCTTGCTGGTCTTCTTAGGCGCTTACAGGTCGTTCAGCCATTCATTGCTAGCCTATGTATTTGCGTAGTTTTATTTGAGTGTGTGTTGTGGTAGTTAGTAAATTAAGAAAATTGTCTTCGAAATAGATTCCACGCCGCCAATTACAGCCAATGAGTTAAGGTGATGTCTGTCAAACAACACCCAAATTAGAAACAAAATGTCTCCATTCACTGTGTGTTTATGCCGCTAAGACTGAAATAAATTGTGTAAGTGCAGCTTTTATGCTCTTGCTAAGTTTGAAACCGGATTTTACATGAATTTCATTAGTGACTATCTTAGTGTGTGTGTTTTGTAATGTCATTTATGAGGGACGCATTTCCTTGTACAGTGGTACCTCTACATATGAAGTTAATTCGTTCCAGGACCTTGTTTGTAAGTCGAAATGGTCGTATGTTGAGCAGGATTTTCCCATAAGAATATATTATATTTCCATTCATTCGTTCCACAGCCCGAAAACCTGCACTAAATCCTTAATAAATACTGCTTGTACAATTACAAATGGCAATTACACGTAGCAAAACCAAGATATTATAAATAAAAATCGGAATGATAATATAATAATACTAACAATTCCTATCATAATGTAACGAATTGGGTTGCAATGTGGCGGACGTTTTTTGCTGTACCTGAACGCACCGCGTAGCTGACGTTGACGGTAAGATAGAGAACGTGGTTTCTTTCTCTTTTAATGTTTTGTTGCTGGCGTAAACTGTAGCGGACAGTAGGCGTGTTGTGTTGCACAAGTTAATGAAATAAATGATTAGAAACCTGACGAAGCTGTCGATTTCTTTTGCGATGTTACCACAATAATAACTGTCACCTTAACTTATAAAGACTGGCAAACAGAGGTCGTCGGAGGACCGTCGAGATCGACATTGTACGGCTGTATTGTCGAGCCAGTTCATGGATGTGCACACCATGCTCATAGTTTTCTATCATTTCCATCTTCATTTCTATGGTAAGCGTCACCTTTTTGTTTTTCTACACCTGCACTAACCTTCTTGGAACCAGTGTTGATTTCTCTCACAAGAAAATCCGCCATGCGTCCGTCTTCTGGCAAAACAAAGAAACTGTGGCGCTGTCATAAGTCGTCGTATTTCCAGCATGTCGTTGGATCTAGAAACAAATGGCGAGTCAAATTTTAAGTCGGATGTCGAAAAGATCGTGTGTCGAAGAGTGTATTTGGTTTCTGAAAATTAGCTCATGTTTACTCTTGTCAACTTAAAATGTAGTAATAGGTCTATGCCTCGTTATTACCTTAGGAGCAGTCAGCATAGGACCAGATTATGTCCTCTGTCCATTCATCTTTGCGCAGATGGTGTCACATAAGGGTTTTGACTGTCTTCAAATGAAGTCATCCTTGTATTATATTGCATTTATACTTGGGAACAACTGCGAAAGATCGGTCTCTCCACTGTTTAAGTTTCGACCTCGGAACTTGCAAAAGAAGCTAGCCGGTAGAACGAAGAGCCCTGCCAGAGTTACGGAGGGTTAACATCTCTGATAAATGAGAAGGAGCCTGGGCATTAATAGAATTAAAAACAAACAATAAAGTTTGAGAATGGACTGGAAGCCAGTGGAGTCATGAGAGCTCGAGGGTAATATGTCCACGTCTAGGTGTACCGGTTAAAAATCGAGCAGCAGCATTTTCAACAATTTACAGACGAGAAATAGAGGACTTGGGAAAACCAACATAAAGTGCATTGCAGTAGTCCAGCCTTGAGCCTTTAGAAGCGTGAATTGCTTTTTCAAAGTCGTGGCGACGGAGAAAAGGCTTCCCTTTGGCCAAGAGACGGAGCTGGAAAAAACTTGCTCTTACAACAGAACTAATCTGTTTTTTAAAGTTGAGCTTGCTATCGAATATCACTCCTAGATTTTTAACGTGTGTCTTAAAAAAGGGAGCCAGAGCGCCAGAGTTGGGCTCAAGGAAGGTGTGCCAAAAGTAATATATTCAGTTTTGCTCTTGTTAGGATGTAAAAAAAATTGTGCTAGCCACTATTTCACATCAGACATGCACTCCATCAATTTAGTGAGAGCAGTTTGTTCGTTGGGTCTCAGGGGCAGATACAGCTGCAGGTCATTATTATTATTTTTTTAATAATTGATCCTAAAGCTAGGAGATAAAGTGCAAACAGAACAGGCCCTAAAATAGAGCCTTGTGGCACCCGTCAAGACAGAGAAGTTTGTGAGGAGGAAAATTCCCCAATCATTACCGAGAAGGTCCTATGTTCCAGGAACAATTTAAACCATTGTAGAGCGTTACCACGGATACCTATGAAGTGCTCTAAATGAGATACAAGGACTTTATACAGTAAGGCCTACAGATACGATTAACTGATGTCACTTTCTGATTCTCTGCAATGTGGACTTGGTTCCACTCTGTCATGCGTATGCATTGGTCTCAAATTAAATTTCCAATGGCATTAAAAAATCTTGAATTCAACTTGCCTTGACCTGTAAAAACCCATCTGAAAGTTTCAGAACAAATGGTGACTTTTGGGAACTGTTCTTAAGTAGCATCACCTTGAGTAAATTCCAGTTCTTCCCTTCTTCCTCGTTCTGGTGTACAGTTGGAATCCCATGAGTACTTAGTGGATGTGGATATGTGTATTGCAAATCAATTACACACTCAATTACTGCTGGTGTCCTTGTAGTCAATGTGTCTGTTGATAGTTGAAACTATTTCAGACAGTCCAGCTAATTGAATACTGTATGTTAAAAGTTTTAAATCATACTTCATTATCTAATAATTCAAAATGTCTCATAAGATACTACAAAATACATGGTTTTCCAGACAACTGTATGCTTCTATCTCTGTGGGAAAGCCATTTGCCGTTCCAGTATGTCCAAAACAAGTTCCACAAATTCATGCTTGGGTAAGTTTGGTTTGGAAGAACTCAAGAGACTTGACCGCAATGTCATCAAAACCATTGGAATGAACTTAAAGAGAGAGAATGGACAGACATTCCCACACGTCCCACATCTTGCATTATTCAAGATCCGTTCATTCGCTGCCAACCCTCCCAGTTTAAATGGATTGGCCATCGACTGGTGGCAAAGTCATTTAAAGAGTTTTAATTTAGTTATCACGGTGATTATTCACTGACAGTTTTTTATGCTCATTTGTTTGCCATTATAACCAATTTGTTTTGATTCTATTATTCCATGTTAACACATACATAGCCTTGAAAGCCTGCCATTACTTAAATTAGTCTGCTTGTGCTGCTAGCCGTAATGAAGTCTGCTGTAACCAAGAAAGTGCTTTCACCACATTAGCGCTTCGCTCCTTCGTGTTTCAGTGGTCGTCTTTATTACGCCACAAGGGTCATCTTTGTGTCTTGGTCACCTAAGCCTCAGTTTAAAGGTCTGAAAGCACGTCATCGATCGGAAGGAGAGATGGAGGCCATTTGTCTGCTTAGAAGAAAATTGAGGTAGATTTGTTTGTGGCTCCTTAGTTTACAGAGGACATATCATATGAAGCAGCAGGGTGACCTAGTGGTTAGCACGTCTGTTACACCATCTGTGTGGAATTTTCATGTTCTGCATGTGTTTGCTTTGTTTTACTCATGGTAAACATACATGTTAGGCCTATCCAAGACAAAATAAACCATCTGTGCAAATGTAAGTGTGAATAACTGTATGTTGATATATGCCATGCATGTGACTGGCTACCAGTTAATGGTATTTATACTGTATTTAGTTTGGTAATGCTCCCATGTGAGAGTGACGAGGACAAAAAGAACCTTTTCTGTCCTTTGAACGTGCCAAGTATATGAATAAAATGAATATTAAACCAGAGCACAATACAAATTAAATCAATGTGCTGAATTTGGATCAATATATGTCTCCCTAACTCTCTTTGAAACAGCCTGTGGAAGCGCATTTTGATCTTACTAGTTGATCCATGCCACCTCCTGTGGAGCGAATTCTCTTGTAATGAACTTGAGGTGCAGATCAAATGAGCCAGCAGGAGTCCCTGACCTTTTTGAGGACGAGAGCTAATTCTTTGGTAGCCTACCAAATGATTATTCCAAAGCTATAAGAAAACTATACTAACATTAAATAAATACCTTTTACAAACACACATCGCTATATTAATTACTATTTCCTTATTTGTAAAACTGATTCTAAAACACAGGATGTTTTCAATATTTATTTTAATGGCGGTGGCAACGCGCTATGTAAAGTACATAGCTGCTTATTCAGCAACATTAGCCTGACCTTAGCATTGTACGACGCAAATAAAGGCAACTTCAATTAAAAAAAATGTCGTTATATGGACATACGATCCGCCAGCTTGTTGTCTCCTATTGTCTTCCAAAATTATACCTGTGTGACGGAGTTATATTGAACTGATGAACAGGTTTTCAGTTTGATTATATTATATTCATCTCAAATAATCGCATATCCATTTTACATATTAGCTGCCATTGGTGAGCATAGATGTCCAATCCATTTGAATTGGGAGGGATGACAGCAAATGAACAAATACCGGGCTCCCAGTTGGATTAGACATCTACTTGTGACAAACTCATTTCAATTCACACAAAAGGATGAAAAGAACCACATGACTGGACGTCTATCATTGTCACTAGCTCTGACAAGGTTAAATACAATTTTGGACATGACCAAATCAGTGAATGGGCATATTGGACTTTAAAAAAAACTACAAGTGAGTTAAAAAATAAGTTATAGCTTGTTCATTTATTAACTGATCGTTTACTTGTTAGTTGACTATTTGCAAATGGGCTCTTTGTCTTTATTTAAAACAGGTTTATTTGATTGGTCAAACTCCACAACAAAGTCACGAGTCATAAATTTCTGAACGTATTTGTCTGCTCCTGAACCAAGGAAGTAGAGATGTAATTTAGAGTAATGGTTTTCATTTTTTTCTTAATTCCAGTGGGTCAGGGAGTGTTTGCCGCACAGAACTTCTTTATAAGAGCCCAGCAAGTCCCCACATTTCATGTAGGGATTCATTATGTTACTGCTACAAACACTGTCCCTGGACCACTACCACTGCCAATGACACAATCCACATCACATACAGCAGGATGTAATGTCAGGAAACTCCGGGGACAATTCAAATGACACAATGGCTTTTTATATTTTTGCTAGTCTGCGACAGTTTATTTTCACCACATAAACAGTAGTGTGGCACCTTTGTACTGTCAGCATTCTATTCTATTAAAAAATCCCAACCATGCAGTGGGTATTTTAGAGCATTTACAAATTTATCTAAAAACGTCACATCAAAAAGCACTATTTATAATACACTTGCTGTGCTCGTGAAAAACTAATGTGCAAAGTTTACATCTTTATGCTTTGCTTTACACTTTTCCCAACAGAGGAAAATGCCTCAATATAAAATTCTTATACACTTATAGAGAGCATGATTAATGAACTCGTTCAGCGCCATTGACCTTGATAGACGTATAATCACGTGGCTCTTAAAAACTCAATTAAAATTCTTTAAATGAGTTTATCACTGGTAGGTGTCCACATTCCATTTGAGCTGGGAGGGGTGCCCTTCCACCTCAAATGGCTCGAACATCTAGCGCTGTCCATGGCAATGCAGAAACACTCTTCATTAGAGAGTGGAAATTAATCACTTGTAGTATCCATATTTTTGCAGTCAAGTATCAAATTGATACATTGATACTTTACTATAAATTTGCCAAGGTGGCGCTAATCTCTGTTTAGAGAGTGTGGTACCAGTTTGACACAAATGCCTAGAGATGTGCCGATCACTTATTTTCGGACCTGAATCCGAAACAAAGTTACCGGATTTTAAGGATCTGTCGCGACACAGTCCTGAGCCAATACCATAGTAATGAATTAAGGAAAAAGAATGCATTCAAATGTAAAATATTTCCATACTGCAGAGATTTCTATTATTATTAATCGAGCATTAGCTTCCCGCCACATCTACCAGAACTTCTGCTGTTTCCACCTGTGTTGCAATGTTGTGAAGAGTAATACATATATTTTTGTTTGTTTCTTTTTGCAATATCCTTGTACATCTGGAATACAGAGGTACCTCGACATACGATCGCTTCGACACACGATCGTTTCGACATCTGACTTAAAATTACTACATCCAACGACATGCTCGAAATACGACGATTTTTGACAGTGCCGCAGTTTGTTTTGCCGGGAGACGGACGCACGGCTGATTTTTAGAGAAATCAACACTGGATCGAAAAAGGTTAGTGCAGGTGGAGAAAAAAGAAAAGGTTATGCTTACCATTGAAATAAAGATGTAAATGATGGCAAAATATAAGCATGGTGTGCATCCAATAACAGGGTTGACAATAGGGCTATAGAATGTTGGCCGGCGGCCGTCCTCCGTTCGCCAGTCTTCATAAGTTAAGTTGACAATTGTGATTGTGGTAACATCGCCAAAGAAATCGCCAGCTTTGTCAGGTTTCTAATCATTTATTCCATCAACTTGTGCAACACTGATGCCAACATCAAAACAGAAAGTAAAATAGAACCTTGTGCGACCTTGATGACGGCATCAAAACGGAAAGTAAAATAGAAACGCACTCTCTTTCTCACCGTCACGTCAGCCCTGCGGTGCGTTCAGGTACAGCAACAAAAGTCAGTCAGATTTGTTACATTATTACAGGTATTATTATTATTATTACAATTATTATATTCTTCTGATTTTTATTCATAATTTATTTGTTTTGCTCTTTGTAATAGCTATTTGCTATAGTAATAGCAGTATTTATTAAGGATTTAGTGTAGGTTTTTGGGCTGTGGAACGAATTAATGGAATTATAATGTATTCTTAGGGGAAAATCCTGCTCGACATAGACCATTTCGACTTAAAAACAAGGTCCTGGAACGAATTAACTTCGTATGTAGAGGTACCACTGTACTTTGTTGCGCTGTAGTCCTTAAAATTTTAAAATAAATACATTTTATATACCTGATCTTTTTCGCATGTAACTTTGTCAATTTTTTTGCTTTGTTTTGGGAAAAAAAAAAAAAAAAAACCACAAAGGCAATTATGAGTGGTCTCGCTAGGCTGCTCTTTGAATGAAATACGGAAAAAACTGAAGGAAATTAATGCACTGTACTGTTAATGACTTTTCTATTAATTTCAATTGGGAAAGTTGATTACTGAATATCTTTTTAGCTTTAAATGTATCCGCGGATAGAAAGACTTGTAGTTCTTAAAAGATAAACTTTATTACGAGTTACAATAATTTGAAATTGAAAACCCTCTTGATGCTTTCGTTTTTATATAATTTGTAAAATTAGTTGAACTAGTAGTGAAGGAATTCAGCCCCCCCGGCCAAGTCGCAGAATTGGCGACAGCCGAAAGGAAACGGTTCTCCGCTGAGACCGCTCCCGCAAGCTAACCGGTGGGGGCCAATAATTCCGCACGTTCACTCCCATGCTAACCATTGTACTGACACCATGCTCCAAAAGTTTGAAGAAGGCTCACCGAAAACAGATTGACAATTTATTTGTCGACAATGGTCAAAAAGCAAGGCAAAAACAGACGACGGAGGGACCCTGCTGGACCCAAAACAAGGCTACATAGAAATGTTTCCGAGCACCAACCGTTTGTTATCTCACTGTCTAGTCCTTTTGAAAGCTGCAGTGGAGTGGGCCAGGCCGAAGGTGTGGCTGGGTGTTGTCTTGGGATCATCCCTCTGTGGCCGGTTTTGGGCGGTTAGGTTCGTGCGTCATCCTTCGTGGCTGGGACGTGGTTGCCACAGCGACCGAAGCCGGTCTTGCGTCCCAAGCGCCCGCTATCAACTTGTTATCCTGGCTGGGCGAGATGCTACTTGTTTTAGGACAGAGCACCCTGCTCTTTGTCCTTGGAGTGGCCGGGAGAACTGATTGCAAGAGTTGGTGCGTCAATCACATGCTCTTGACGCACACGTTGGGCTTCTGTGATGAGATGGCGTTGTTTATCTATTCTGCTTATTTTCATTAAACTATGGTGTAAGTGCTATTTATTTTATATTAGGTGTGTTAGAATGGTACAAACAATCCTACAGTACATATGAGAAACGATACCATTCCTTGATTGATTATATTAAGTGTGTTAGAGTAATGCAAACAGTTATATGGTGTGTGTGAAAAAGGAAGGAAAACTATTCCCTTCAGTAGGTCGTCATTGTTGTTGACATCGCAGGGTGGTGACGTCACATGGTTACGCTGTCGGGCTTTCAAAGTATGACTCTAGCAACATAAACATGTACTCTGTTCATCCTTTTGAATTTAAAGCCGAGAGGAACATTAATGAGCATAACAGCACTCATGATATTTCACAAAACGAGCAGCAACAGCAAAATGAACAGGAAAGACGGGATGAGACGAGACAAGAGTAGGAAAAAAAACTTCTGCAAAATTTGCTTCACCAGCGAAACGTCTACAAGAGGCGAATTTGACACCCAAAGTACTACCTTGCGTTTTCAGACAGAACATACCAAAGATGCCTTGTAAATACTCAAACACAGTAATATCAAATAAGGGTGGTTTAAATATGCTATGTGACTAATATAGTCAACAGAGCTACCACAAGAAAACACAATGCTTAAAAGTATGAGAGGGAAACGCATGCAAAAAGTATTTTGAGGCAATGAAAAGGTAATAAAAGACTCAATAAAAACATAAGTAGTAAGTACTCGCCACGTTTAACCGATGAGCGCGTGGGTTGGACGTCTCGCTGCGTAGAAGGAATTGCGGTAACCTGGTAGTATTCGTCGAGTGACAGTGACAATCTACGTCATCACCCCAGGCGTCCATTGCACGCTTAAAACATGGCGCCCTCTGTAGGTTAAAACATGTACTGAATATTATAGATTTTTAAATCAAAGGCAATATTTTATGTGTTTCTAATAACATATTTTAGTAAAAGAGAAAAAGTGTGGCTTTTTAGAGCCTACAAGTCTTTAAGTCCGAGGTTCCCTTTAACCTATACAGGGTGACCCAAAAAAAAGTTTACATTGCCATAATACAACTTAAATGCCATGTTTATTCATCTTAGAATTAGAATTGAATGACAAATTATACATTATTGTAAAGAACATGTACAGTACACTCTATTTTTCAATGTGTCCTCCCTTAAGTGTCACAACAGCCTCCAGGCGCCTGCGGAACGCTTGACAGGTCTTCTTTATGTAGGATGCTGTCATCTTTTCCCAAGATCTAACAATGGACCTCTCCAAGGCTGCCACAGAAGTTTGTGGCTTTTTTACAGGCACTGTCCTCCACAGTTGCCCATATGCTATAATCCAGGGGATTGAGATCTGGACTCTGGGGTGGCCACATATCACCTTGTCAATCAACTTTTTGGTCCGCACAGATCTTCACTTCCAGACCCAGGTTTTCGTGAGGCTGTTCCAGTATCTTTCAGCTTCTTTTTAACTTTGTAGACTGCACATCTGGATATTCTCAGATTTGCTGCAATCTCAGTAGGTGTCAGACCGGCACGCAGCAATTCAGGTACAGCTAAAGTTTTCTTCATTTTCAGCAGAAACACAGGAATTGTAGAGACGAGAGATTACCAGCTGCATTGAGTGACCTTAATGTATCACTTAAGCATGACAACCTATTTAGATATGTTTCAATGGCTTTTAAACAAGCAGTCAACTGTGTAAACTTTTTTTGGGGTCACCCTGTAGGCTACCTAATACTGTGTTAAACAGCTACTGAGGTCATTGTTATTTTTCTATGAACAACCAGTATATTGCATCTTGTTGTTTGTCTACGTGCATGCTGGGTCGTCACCTTTGTCAAGCTTGAATGTCAGTGTCGTGCCATTGGTCACAGCTGACGTTCCTGCTTGAGTCTGAGATGGTGACTGAACCTGTTTAGTTTTAAGGACTTAGCCCCAGGGCTAAAGGCTGTCAGCATGACAAACTCACTTAACGTCAAACACGTTGACCCACCATTGACATACACACAAACACGCACGCAAATGTTTTTTTTTTTTTTTCTTGTTTATTTCATTGTTATTTCGTTATGGACTGTTTGCTCTTGTCGCGTGATTGATGGCTTCAGTGTAATTGCCACTTTCTCTCAAGTAGCACTATTATTTATTTTGCCATTCATGCATGTGAAGTACTCTATCCTCCAAGCTAATTCAATATGTGAAGCTGGATAGATGGATTGAGCTACAGATTAGGTTTGGTTAGGTTGCGCATTGACACAAACCGCATGTGCGCTGTGGGTTACCTCATAAGGGATAAGGGAGTCAAGGACAAGCAATTTGTCTGGGCTTTGAATTAATTTGCAGTATAAAAAAGATGGGGATATGGAAATGGAAGTAATTAAGTTGATAGATTGGATGCAGCGCGTGAGATTCATGTGTCATCATCGCTACAGTGCTCCCAAGATGGAGATTGGCCATCACCGGCGGAGTTCCGATGCCTCAGCATGCACTGGGAGCATTTCTTGCTACTTTTTCACTCAACTCGCAGAAATCGATCATTTGGCTTCAGAAAGTAAATAATGACATCTTGGACAGACAGTGGAACCTCTACTTACGAAATTGTTTCAGGAAGTACAGTAGTTTCGTGAACTGAAAATTCCATATGTAGAGACTTGTTTTTCATATAAATACCCTAATCTGTTCCAAGCACCCCAAAATTCAGACATAAATCTTTCATGAAGCATAAAAATGCATCAAAACGTGTAACAAATACATGTTACAATGTGATTATCGCAAAACAACAATAAAATGACAGTTGTCCATCTTGTAAAAAAACAAAGAATAATATAGAATAAAAGTTAATAAACTCATGTAAAGCTGTCTGACCACGATAACCAAAAAAAGAGGACGCTGGGATACACACATACAGTAGAGTTCCCTCGTAGTCAACTGGATGCCAGGAAGATGCTAGGCAACAGTATGTTACATTCAGTAAACTCTGAGAGCAGCGAGTACCAGCCATACTGCATTTTTGCCCCTCGTATCCTGAAATTTCATTCGTAACAAGTGTCAGTAATTTCCTGTAGAGGCGTGTCTTAACCGAAACATTCCTTATGTAGGAACGTTTGTAAGTAGAAGCACCAGTGTGTAATAATAGATGTACAGTGCCTTGCAAAAGTATTCGGCCCCCTTGAATCTTGCAACCTTTCGCCACATTTCAGGCTTCAAACATAAAGATATGAAATTTAATTTTTTTGTCAAGAATCAACAACAAGTGGGACACAAGCGTGAAGTGGAACAACATTTATTGGATAATTTAAACTTTTTTAACAAATAAAAAACTGAAAAGTGGGGCGTGCAATATTATTCTTCCCCTTTACTTTCAGTGCAGCAAACTCACTCCAGAAGTTCAGTGAGGATCTCTGAATGATCCAATGTTGTCCTAAATGACCGATGATGATAAATAGAATCCACCTGTGTGTAATCAAGCCTCCGTATAAATGCACCTGCTCTGTGATAGTCTCAGGGTTCTGTTTGAAGTGCAGAGAGCATTATGAAAACCAAGGAACACACCAGGCAGGTCCGAGATACTGTTGTGGAGAAGTTTAAAGCCGGATTTGGATACAAAAAGATTTCCCAAGCTTTAAACACCTCAAGGAGCACTGTGCAAGCCATCATATTGAAATGGAAGGAGCATCAGACCACTACAAATCTACCAAGACCCGGCCGTCCTTCCAAACTTTCTTCTCAAACAAGGAGAAAACTGATCAGAGATGCAGCCAAGAGGCCCATGATCACTCTGGATGAACTGCAGAGATCTACAGCTGAGGTGGGAGAGTCTGTCCATAGGACAACAATCAGTCGTACACTGCACAAATCTGGCCTTTATGGAAGAGTGGCAAGAAGAAAGCCATTTCTCAAAGATATCCATAAAAAGTCTCATTTAAAGTTTGCCACAAGCCACCTGGGAGACACACAAAACATGTGGAATCTGGTCAGATGAAACCAAAATTGAACTTTTTGGCCACAATGCAAAATGATATGTTTGGCGTAAAAGCAACACAGCTCATCACCCTGAACACACCATCCCCACTGTCAAACATGGTGGTGGCAGCATCATGGTTTGGGCCTGCTTTTCTTCAACAGGGACAGGGAAGATGGTTAAAATTGACGGGAAGATGGATGCAGCCAAATACAGGAACATTCTGGAAGAAAACCTGTTGGTATCTGCACAAGACCTGAGACTGGGACGGAGATTTATCTTCCAACAGGACAATGATCCAAAACATAAAGCCAAATCTACAATCGAATGGTTCAAAAATTAACGTATCCAGGTGTTAGAATGGCCAAGTCAAAGTCCAGACCTGAATCCAATAGAGAATCTGTGGAAAGAGCTGAAGACTGCTGTTCACAAACACTCTCCATCCAACCTCACTGAGCTGGAGCTGTTTTGCAAGGAAGAATGGGCAAGAATGTCAGTCTCTCGATGTGCAAAACTGATAGAAACATACCCCAAGCGACTTGCAGCTATAATTGGAGCAAAAGGTGGCGCTACAAAGTATTAACGCAAGGGGGCCTAATAATATTGCACGCCCCACTTTTCAGTTTTTTATTTGTTAAAAAAGTTTAAATTATCCAATAAATTTTGTTCCACTTCACGATTGTGTCCCACTTGTTGTTGATTCTTGAAAAAAAAAAATAAATGTTATATCTTTATGTTTGAAGCCTGAAATGTGGCGAAAGGTTGCAAGGTTCAAGGGGGCCGAATACTTTTGCAAGGCACTGTATGTGTATTGTATAGTAGCCTATTTTAGCGCTTAGTCTAATACTTGCTCTACAGATTGCTTTTAAAATACACTATTTTTGACATTGAGACATTGTATTCAGAATCTAATTCACAAATTGTTTGTTGTCTGACCAAACATTTGCTTGCCCAGATACACTCTCAGCTGAGTCGCTCGTGTGTCCACAAGTCCAGCAGTCAGTCTGAGTGACTCTGTGATAAACAGACCAATTACTGAGCTGTGATTGACCAGTCCACTGTTAGCCCTGTTCATTCTAAAGATAGCAGGGGCCTTTTTATTGCTCTGCTAATCTCTCCTATCACTCTGTATTTTATTTCCTCGTTGCCTACTCTTCCTCTGACTCCCGCCCTCCCTCACTGTGTATACACAGCTCAAGGTCAACTGCTTTTTTTCCCCCTCCACTGTCATCAAATTTAGTAGACCACATGACGTCGTCTATCCTCTGACATAACTGAGATTTTTATTAGCTCGTCATTATTGTTTAATATACGTACCAACTCAATCAAATGTATTGATTTATAGCTCAACTTAATTTCTTGAACATATTTTCTATCGAATGGAAGGGAATGACAGGACATGATCAAGAGCCAAATGGATAAGCTGTGGTTGAGTAATGAAACATAATATCGTAATTGGCGCTTAACTCTTTCGTATCATTGACAATGAAAAATGTATAATCACGTGGCTGTTAAAAACTCAAAGCTCTTAAATGAGTTTATCACTTGTCGACGTCCAATCTATTTGAACTGGGAGTTTAAATACAGTGTTCTGAAAAAGTATCTGAACCTTTTGTAATTTCTCACATTTCTGCATAAAATCACCACCAAATGTGATCTGATCTTTGTCAAAATCACACGGATTTAAAAACGGTGTCTACTTTACCTAAAACCACCCAAAAATTTATAGGTTTTTATATTTTAATGAGGATAGCATGCAAACAATGACAGAAGGGGGAAAAAAATAAGTAAGTGAACCCTATGCCTAAGGAAACTTAAAGAGCAATTGAAACCAATTTTTACCATACAATTTAAGTCAGGTATGTGCCCAATCACTGATGAGTGGATTTAAAGCTGCTCTGCCCACTGTAAAACACACACCTGGAAAGAAATGTCTTGATGAGAAGCATTGTCTGATGTGTATCATGGCTCGGTCAAAAGAGCTGTCTGAAGACCTGCAATCAAGGATTGGTTTTATATCCTTTCCCAGCTTTATACAAATCAACATCTCTAAAAGTCTGGATGTTCATCAATCGACAGCCAGAGAAGTTGTATACAAATGGAGAGTTTGGCACTGTTGCTTCTCTCCCAAGGAGTGGCGGTCCACCAAAGATGACGCCAAGAGTTCAGTGCAGAATACTCAGAGAGGTCAAAAAGAACCCTAGAGTGTCTGCAAATTACTGACAGAAATCACTGGCACAGTCCAATATCTCTGCACACATTAAATGTATGTAAAACTATGGCCAAGAACGGTGTTCAAGGGGGGAATCCATGGAGGAAGCCACTACTGTTAAAAAAAAAAAAAAAAAAAAAAAATGTTGCTCAATTGTAGAGGAGATTGGGCCAAGATTAGTCCTGATCGATGTGCCAGACTGATCTGCAGCTACAGGAAGTGTCTAGTTGAAGTTATTGCTGCCAAAGCGGGGGGCGACGGGGGGGGGGGGGGGGGGGGGGGCACAGAATATTAAATGTGATGGTTCACTTACTTATTTTTCCCCTTTCTGTCATTGTTTGCGTATTATCCTCATTAAAATATGAAACACTATAAATGTTTGGATGGTTTTAGTTTAAGCAGACACTGTTTTTTCATCTGTGTGATTTTGACAAAGATCGGATCACATTTGATGGTGATTTTATGTAAAAATGTGAGAAATTCCAAAAGTTTCAGGCACTTTTTCATACCACTGTAGATTGGACATCCATGTACCTCAATGGCAACCAATGAGTTAAATCCCCAAAAGTATTCTGATTTGTTCTAGTTTTGAAGATATGCAATCTTTTGGTTCCTTCTGCTGGATCCTTTGCACTTCATGCATAATTTAATTATGAATTTAGAATATTTAATATGCATGGCAATGAATTTTGAACATGGGATTTTGTCAAAATTTATTTTCAAGTGGTCAGTTGGAATATATCAAAGAGTACAGTCTTTCACATTTTATTGTGTAATTATAGCAGATTATAAATAAAGTCAATTAATTAATTATTTTTTAAGTTTTTGGACTCCTATGGGTTTCCTCTTTTGTACTTGACCAATTTGAGTGTCCCATTATGGGTCACGAAGGTACTTTCACAATTGTCATTAGCCTAATTTCCCAGAGGCTGACTGAGTTTAATTATCATAGCTGCGTGCAGACTAGAGCGCGTCACATTAGGATGGTGTCCCTGCTGTTTGCGCCCATGCTCCGCCAGGTCCCAGATTACCACCTGGAGATTTATCACCTGAGGAGCTTTACTGCTTGCAACTTCAAAACTTTCTCTACCCATGCTGCCATTCCTCACCTTGAGCCGATATTGAGGACAAAAATATGCGATCAGACCTGATTAACATTTAGATTGCAGAACTTTGAGAACCATCTGTTTCAGTTACCGTCTGTGGAGTTCCTTAATCTTTCGTGTGTCCTTTGTTTCAGTCAGTCCAATGTCTTCGCTGCTGCAATACTTCCTGCTCCGTGTTGTCATACTGGACATAAAGGAGAAATATGTGCAATGCGGCTGTGTGAGGCACATCCAGTAAATGATCCCTTTCCATCTCAGTTCGCCTAGCTGTAGACAAATTGAAATACACCTTGTGTGAGATCAGTGAAAAGGCAATTTCCTTCAACTACGTCACCGATGTGCTGTTCGTTGTTTGTTTGTTTTTTTCCATTGTGGAGCCAATCGTCAAATCTCCTGTTACCAAAGTGATTCACGTTTAAATGGCATCGTTTCAATATTTTTCATTAAGGTAAATTCATGCAATCCTTGCAACTGCTCCATTAAGTCTCTAAAGGCTTTTTGCAAGATTTTGGCGTGTTTCTGTGGAATCTTAGTCCATGCATTAACTCTTTTAGTGCCACTTACGAAGATGGATCTTATTTTTCCCTCTTTCTGCTGTGAATTTCAATTAGTTTGTCACTTGTAGAGTACTAATGTATTTAAACTGGGAGGGGTGCAACAAATGAGCAAATGTTCATTCACTGCCATCACTCCCAATTCAAATGGATTGGATGTCTATCGCTATAATTGGCAGCCAATGAATTAAGATGTCAGTCTTTTCTTAAATCTTTGCAGAGATTGCACAGTATAGTATTGTTCTAACAGTGAATCATACTGCTTCAATACAGGGTTACGTTGGTAGCAATTGTGTAATAGTTGTCTAGACAGCCATCATTCTTCATTGGATTGTGACACGATAAGTAAAATGTTTGTCAGATGGAGAAAATAAAGTCTAATGCCACATACCATCTATTATTCAAAGGAGTCCAGGTAACATTTTTCAAAAGTAATATACACAATGATGTGGGGGGAGAAAAAGATAATATGGTCATAGGATGGGTGTTGAGAATTTACAGTGTCTATTGATAGTCTCAGGCCTTGACATGTGTGACACATGGGAAATACTATCATTTGTGTGTATTGGGTTCTTTTTAAAAAGAAAAAGAAAAAAAAAACTGTTACTGTGTAAGATGAAATTGATTCAGTGTCACGCATGGTCTCCAGGTTATCACACATCTTGCTCCACAAACTCATTCCATCTCCATCTCTATGCTGTGAACCTGCTTGACCAGCATGCGCAGCAGCTTTTCATTTCTCTCTTTGCCACCAAGAAAGAGATTCAAGGTTAATTTAGTTCATATACTGTAGTTGAAGGCTGAACTGCCTGACTGACTGTATTGCAGCGCTATATGTTTTTGATTGAAATTTAGATTTTCTGGAGCAGTGCAGTAGATTCATATACAAATATATATTTTATAAAAATGAAGAACCAAAGACAATATACTGTATTATTATTATTCTATTTTGCCTCAGTGGTTAAATGTGATGGAGTGACATCTGGCACAGGTGGATGTTGACCTCAATAGTTTGGCAAAGTAAAGTACTGCATATGGTTATTATTGGCTGCTATATTTCCACCTGAAGGTTTGTAATGAAATACTTAAATGTATATAAAACTAAATAATAAATTTAACACCCAGTAGTTAGTCTGAAGGACACTGTAGTAAAATAACCTTCTATTAGTTACTCTCATCATCTTTTATGATAGATTCATGTTCTCCCATCAGTCTGATTACAGCTGACAAAATTCATGCCACACCTCAACGTTTTCCATTGCAATCACTCATTGTGGCATTTACTATGATATTTACAATTCTTTCATGATATATGGTAAACTACATTTCCTTTCAGGATCAGAGGTCATCTCCAGTATCAGAGAAAAGTGTTATGTACAGATGAACTCAATTTATTAGCAATTCTAGACTACTGAAGTGCAACTCATTGGCTTCCACTGACAGCGCTAAATGTCCAACCCATTTGGATTGAACATTCGTTCATTCGCCCCTCCCAGTGAAAATGGATTGACATATGGCACCGTCATTGGCATTGCAACATAATCATCCACAGCCATTCTTTCATTTCATGCCAGATCTCCGAGTTAAAATAGATTGGACGCGAACCAAATGATTGGATGTCTATCATCGTCAATTGCACTCAGAAGAGTTAATAATCACTTCAGAGTTAATTATCACTTTACTGACCGATCACCTATTATTTCTACCCTTGTACATTTTATTAGGCTTTTTAAAAGCTTCGCCATGCTGCATAATGGGTAAAATATTTGGGTCTGCCATGTGAAGTTCATATTCAGTACAATGTTTTTGCACATCCTTGTACAAATAATGAAAACTTCAGTCTCCCTGCATTACATCACATCACATCACATTACATTACTGCAGCCTCTTTCATCACTCTGTCCAATCCCTTTTTGGATTAGACCAGCAGGTCATGAACGATGACAAAAACGCTTTTTTTTATTTCTGACAAGGTTTTTGTGTCAAGCGTGGTGGAGCAAAAGCAGGAAGCAGAGGAACAAGGGAAGGGACAAGGTGCAAACTAAAAATGTTTATTTACAAATATACACACACACAAATGTATCACAACATAAACAGTGGGGATAAATTTACTTGCGAGAAAAAGACTAATTGACGATTATAGATGTACTAATTTAATGATTTCATCATTATTGTGGTTGATATTTGATTTTGATCTCATTTGAAAATTGTAGAGTATGTATATCAAATGGCTGTTGGGTGTGTCAATCTGAACCCCTCTGAACGAGCTTCACCCCCCCCCCCCCCCCCGATGTTTTCCTTTTTATACAATTTGTAAAGTTAGTTTAACTAGTAGGTCGCCATTGTTGTACACATAACAGGGCGGTGACGTCAATTGGTTACGCTGCCGGGCTTCCAGAGTATGACTAGCGACATAAACATTTCATCTGTTCAACCCTTTCAATTTGAACCCGAGAGGAACATTAATGAGAATGAGGGCACTGTCGATATTTCAAAAATCGAGCAGCGAAAGCAAAATGAACAGGAAAGACGGGACGAGACGAGAGTATGACAAGACTGGTGTTCTGCCAAAATGTGCTACCCCGGCGAAATGTCCCAAATGAGGCGAATTTGACACAAGTACTACAGTGCGCTTTCTGCTTGTTTTGTTCAGATGCATACAGACAGAACATACTAAAGATACAGTACCTTAAGAAAATACTTAAACGTAATAATATCAAATAAGGGTGGTTTACATACACTATTTGAGTAATGTGGTCAACAGATCAACAATCTGCTTAAAAGCTACCACAAGAAAACACAATGCTTAAAATTAAAAATATCAGAGGGAAACACATGAAAAAAGTATTTTGAGGCCATGAAAAAGTAATAAAAGTCTCAATAAAATCACAAATAGTAAGTACTCGCCGCTTTTAACCAATGTGCGCATGTGAGGATGTAGAAGGAATTGGACTATTAGAGTAACCCGGTGTTCTGCCAAAATCTTCTACATCGGCGAAACATCCTACATTAGTCGAATATGACACCCAAAGTACTACCGTGCGGTCTACACTTGTTTTGTTTGGATGCATACAGGAATAACGTACAAAAAAAATGCCAGCAGAAAATACTGAAATGTAGTTATATCAAATAAGGACGGTTTAAATACGCTACGTGACTAATGTGGTCAACTGCCTCAAAGCTAACACAAAAAAAAACAATGTTTAAAAGTATGAGAGGATAATACATGCAAAAACTATCTTTGAGGCAGTGAAAAGGTTCTAAATAACTATATTAAAACAAAAATAGTGAGTATTCGCCACTTCTAACCGATGTGCACATGCGTTTGGATGCATGCGCAAGCGCGCTGAGCATTGTGTAGCACGTTTCGCCGCACAGTAAGGAATGGCCGAACACCTGTAGTATTCGTCTCGTGACAGTGATAAACTACGTCATCAACCCGAGCCTCCATTGCGCGCATAAAAAATGGCGCCCTCCATAGGTCAAAATATGTACAAAAATATTATAGATTTTTTAATCCATGGCAATATTTTATGTGTTTCTAATAACATATTTTAGTAAAAGAGAACAATTGTGGCTTATTAGAGTATACAATTCTCTAAATCAGAGATTCTCTTTATGAGTTCTGGTTTTGATGTATGTTTAACGAGCAAAACAATATCATCGAGACTGTCATTGAATGGTGCACTGTGCAGGTGCAATGAAATTATGGTTTGTTTTTTAAGAATGAAAAATAAAACACTGCTGTTAGCCGAAGACACAGTTTTTAAAGTCATATCTCCAACCCCACATATACTGTATCACAAAAAGGGGTTTCCAAAGTACACTTTGTGTAACTTAAGTTTATTGTGTTTCTTTAGAATTTCAAGCTCATCACATTTGTTTGTTTCTTTGACAGTGTTATCATCCATGGTAAGAATTTAGAAAAACTATGACTATTACAGTATATATAAAACCTGAGATTGGCACTAACATTGTCAAAATACATCGTGGGCCCATTTTCTTCCACAAAAATTCCTTGGTTGAAATGATATAAGGCCACGTCTGCATCAACTGTCTGTGAACATTTCGAAAAATGGGCCATTTATTGAACTCTGAGTGCCCGGGGCTTGCAGAGAAAACACATTCTACTTTTTATTCTGAGACATTTTGGGAGCTCAGGGAGTTGGCTAGTGGGACACATTCAAGTAAAGCTGGCTGAGCAAACCAATCTCAAGAGATTGCCCATTCACATCTTGTTTTCTTTTCTTCTTGGCCACCGTTCAGATTAGAATTTCTTCGCTGGATGAACAAAAGAGGGCAATACAACATCTTCCTTAGCTGTCCTATATTAGCAAAACATAAAATTCTCAGAATCGAAATTCGACTTGACTGATATTCCTTCGAAGCTTACATGTTTGAATTTTCTTGTGTCAATTTAGTTATAAATTGATTTTATGAATTAATTTGCCAAAAATTCAAATTCATTTAAACTTATGAATGCTCATATTTCAATGCCATTGACTCCACGAGACATCCAACCGTAAATGGCAGCCGATGAGTTAAATGAGTGCCCTATATTGTGTTAAACTTGTTTTAAACTTTGTCTGTCTTTCTGCGGAAAAAAAATCGATTTTTATTTTTAGGCCATATCGCCCAGCCCAACTTCAACTTAGACAACAAATGTCCCATTGAAACAGTAGAACACCTAGAGCGCTAAAACCACAAAGACATCTGACATTGACCGGAAAGCCAGCGAGGTATCCAAATGATTGAGAGCGGCAATGATGCCTGGAAGCCGAGTCGATAATCGTGCTGGGCGCTTAGGGCCATGAAACATGACTCAATTTGTAAGCGTTAACTGTTCTTTGCTGTTATCTAGTTTTATTTTTTTAAACAACAAATATGCATTTAAAGGAGATGACTATCACAAAATTAATACTTTTTTTTATGACAAGTCATCAGACCATGTCTTAGTTCTAGTTACATTACATATTATGCAATACATTAGGACCACGAATCACTGCAATCACTTGATGAGAATTTAGTTGGTACATTACAGTCGATTTAAATGAGCTTTTACTGTAAAACCTCTGCTGCCTCCACGTGGCTGTCATGTTCACTACACAAGCTCAGGACAAGAAATCAAGATTTCAGAGACCTTTGAAAGATGTTGCGTGGAAAGTAATCATTTCTTGTCGATGCAAGCTTCTGTTTAGAATTTTCCTGAAAATACATTTAAATAATTCAAAATCATAATTCAGTCAAATAATTGGTTCCATATCGTCATCATCGTGTATTTGTAATAAGGTTGGGTGACCAGGCCTAAAATAAAACATCTGATTTATTTCACCAAAAATGTGATTTTTCCCCGTTTTTTTTCCTTCTATATAATGTGCACTATTTAATTATGTTTTATTTGTCACTTCTGTGCAGTGTTTATCATGGCTGCAGGACTGCTGGTCTATCCATTTGGCCTCAACTCTTCACTCGTCAGGTCCTTTTGTGGAAACTCGGATGTCTACAATGCCGGCGAGTGCCAAATTGGATGGGGCTACATGTTAGCCATCGTCGGAGTTATGCTCACCATCTTTTTGCCCTTTTTTGCCAAATATGCACCAAAGGAGCAATTATCTCCCACCCCGTTGCCCGCGCTATTATAGTTTTTGTAATTTTTGCTTTTTTGTGAGCCCTACTCAACATAAAGACTCCTGCATTTTCAAAGATGCTGCTCAGAAACGTTGTTTCGGAAGCCTGGATTCAATGCTACATGTAGTCTTACATGCTAAATGTAAAATTACTCCAGTTTCATTCCCCCCCATCATGTCAACAGTTTATTGCAGCTGTTTTCATATGGTTGTTGTCTACAGTTGATTTGTTTATTGAAGCATTTTACCACCCTTTTTGTGGGTAAAAAGTCACTTGTGAGAAGCTGAACTATTGAAAAGAACTTCACACACAACATGACGTGGATTGTTTTTTTTTAACTCAAGGAATTAATTATTCAAACATTCTGAGTAAAATTACACAAGAGCACCCCCTTTTTTAACTCAAGGATCTTTACCTGGGGGAATTCAATTGTACATATGAAATAGTTTGAACTCTGACCTGATGAAGGTTCAATAAGCGCCTCTCTGGGATGGTACTTTTTGTAACTATCATTTTAAGAAAAAAGAGTCAAGATGGTAATTTTGGTGTATTTTCTTCAAAGGACATGTACTGTAACAATAATTAGTGGTTTCTCAGTGATGTTCAAATTGTCAACCTTTTCCCTGAATTTACATAGTATTTGTGTATGTACGTAACTTGCTTGTTAAATGTAAGCAATCTTTTGCAGTCTACAGCAGGGGTGTACTCATCTTTGTCAAGGGCCATATTATGGGGTTATGGGTTTCTTATGAGGGCCGTTATGTCAACCAACCCAGATAAATATTTTACTCATTGGTTGCCATTGACGACACTAGACGTCAGGTGGCAAGTAAACTAGGACTGAACTATTCTGATGTTCTCTTTTATGTTTATTTTAAATTTGTTTTATTTATTTTAATGAAATGATATACCTAAATATTATGTTTAAATCAATTCATTCGTTTCATAAAAAAATACAATATTTAATTAAAAAATGTGAAAAACTTTTTTTTTTTTTTTTTTAATTAAAAAAAAAAAAAAAAAACAATGGTAGGGGCACGGGGTTAAATATGCTCCTAAAATATTAACTTGATGCACATGATTACTTTCGCAGGACACACAAAATGCTTTTATGGGCTGGAACTAACCCCCATAGGCCATCAGTTTGACACTTGTGGTCTACAGCAAACACAACTTAATTCAGGACGGGGACAATGGCAAAAGGCAGGAAGATTTTAGGATTTCAAAACAAAAGCATGAGAAGAAAGACTTTGTGAATGGTAGAATAACTGGTATTGATTATAATGTGATGTGACCGACTTGTGCCTTTTTAATATTACAAGATAATTATCAGGTTGTTGTCTCCACCGTATCGTCATTCCAGTTAGGGGAAAAAAGGTGTTTTTTTTCTTTTTCTTTTTTTCAATATACTTAATGCAGTATGATTACATTAACAGAAAAATATCCAGAGGACAAAAATGGGTTTATCTATGAGAAGGGACAAAAACGAATTTCATTTATGGAGAGAGACGTAATTGGCATAATTACCATATATTGAAGAGAACGTTCTCCTTAATTACTGCTGCTAATGTTTGTGACATAACAGCTAATCTTTTTCCCTGGCACCCTGTAACCAGGCAAGTGTAGTCATCAAAACATACTTATCCAAGCACATTGTTTTGGTGTAACATAAAGGTGGAATGAGACTGCTCAATATACGGGTGCCATATTTTGGAAGAGCCTGTAATTTATTATTATTTTTTTTATTTACACCTCATACTGGAGGACTGACTGGTTATTGCAATGGTGTTTTGCCCCTTTTTGTTAACAACTGTTTTGAGAGTCTCAGCACTGGTGAAATTGTTTGTAGTGGATTATACTATTTTTTTCCTTTCATTGTGGCTGTAAATAAATTAGTGTACAGTACTTGGTATCTTGTCAGTCTAAACTGCCTGTTTATGAAGTTGTATTTTGAGAAATTACCTCGTCGTGTTTGCTTTAATCTGTTAACATTCTTTGCTGATCTGTGATTTTCTTTGTAATAAAAAAAAAAAACAACAACAAAAAAAAAAACAATGAGTTGTTTCTGATAGGCCTGGGTGATAAATCAAGTTCATGAATTAATTTGATTTTTTTTTTTTTTTAATATATATAGATTATTAATATTTAAAAGAATGTGTTTCTTTGTGTATAGTTATTAGCTTTTTTTTAGGGGCTGAGACCACTAAAAGGGGAAGAGAAAAAGATTTGTTTTTTTACTTCATTTAAATTTTGTTCATCATTTAACCAGACTTCATAATGATATTGATGGGACACGAGGCACAGGGCCGATTAACAGGGGGCCTACATTGTTGGCGTGGCTGTCAAAGCTGACCGAGTGAAATCACAAAGAGCTTTTTTTGTTGAAAATTCTTGTGAATAAATGCTTAAATCCCTGAATTCATAATATAAACTGATGTAAAGCAGTTTCGATTCTTGGTTAAAGTGCGTACGACAGGAGAAAAAAAGGCTTAGATAGGATTATTATGTGAATTAGAATCATATTTTGAGACGATTTGACTATATACAACAATTTAGCAAAGCGCAGATGACGAGAAATTAGTCTTTCAATTTACCAGTTAGCCACGCCTACCATTATAGGGCTCTAGCGACCCCAACAGGTGGATGTCGTCAGCATGCAGCCCATTGAGGGGGAATTATTCACAACGAGGAAAACGTGACGAAGAGAGCCGCAAAATGTCATTGTTTCAGTCTCTCTACTCCAATATTTCTACAGGATATTCTTTTTATCCAAGTATTTTCCCCCAATACCTTAATAAATGGCATAGTCATGACAAATAACAGTCTTGTGCTAAATAGAATATGAAATAATAAAAATGCATTTATTCAAGACGACATGGCAAAATTACTCCATAATGGTCAAAACTGTCGACTTCACCTTTACCGTCGCACCTCCGAACGATATTTTATGCCACCTAAATCGGCATTTCCCTTCCCCGGCTTTGGAGAATGTAAACAAACCAAGAGGTGTGACAACTAGCCGACATGCTAACCCGAATCGAGTGATGTTTCAAAGTCTTCGAAGTGGAAAATCACACAAAACTAGCCCGGATCATTTCACATGACGACTGGGTTGTCGATTGTCTTCGCCGAACAGCAAACCGCCCGGCGGAGAGCAATTTACAGCTCGTTTCCCTGCTACAACGGACAGGAGAGCTCGCCGGGGAACGTGCCCATCCATGATCAAAGTAAGTAGGTAAGTAGTCCTTTATTTAAAGAAAGTTTGTAGTGTTTACTTTGTAATCACTGTATTCGTGGCTATTTTTTACTCAAAGTTGCAATTTCTGATCGCTCTGAAAATTTGACAGAACTCCGGGCACATGAAGAGGGGAAAAAGCCGAGTATAATGCTCTCCCGGCGGAGGGATGTGCGACAAGCGGTCGTCGGCCGAGGGGACAAGGAGCATGTAAACCACAAAATGCAAGTCACTTCAATGTTAAAATGATCCCAGTATTTGACATAATACAAGACACGATGTTTACTCACTTCCTGGTAAGTCCAATGGTCCCACAGTAGTAGCGCTTGTTTTGGCCAATATCCACCGGTGAATGGGAACCTTTTGAAACCCCCAAAAGGCACACACGCCTGTCCCTCGTACAGCAAGATTTTTCTGCAGCCGTTTGGCTGGCGTGATGCAAAAAATAAACGTATTAATCCACAAAATCAGCTGAATCCTTAGTCCTTCTCATACAACAGTACAGCTGTATGGTGAAGAGGACTCCTTGCTTCGTGTACGTCACAACGCCCTCTTTCTCAACTCAAGACTATTGCCGGAAGTCACTCATTTTCATGGCGCGGGATTCAAAAAACTAAATAAATATAGCGATCGGTTCCACACACATCCAAGCGGTCAATTTCATTCAGGAGCATAAAATACCGCGTGTATTATGAGATAAACATGCTTTTTCGTGTCACAGGCACTTTAAAAGCAAGAGAGAAAAAAAGTACAGCTAGCATTTATTTTACGTAAATACAGTGGGGCAAATAAGTATTTAGTCAACCACTAATTGTGCAAGTTCTCCCACTTGAAAATATTAGAGAGGCCTGTAATTGTCAACATGGGTAAACCTCAACCGTGAGAGACAGAATGTGGTAAATAATAAACAGAAAATCACAGTTTGATTTTTAAAGAATTTATTTGGAAATCATGGTGGAAAATAAGTATTTGGTCAATACCAAAAGTTCATCTCAAATTTCAATACCTTGTTATGTACCCTTTGTTGGCAACAACGGAGGCCAAACGTTTTCTGTAACTCTTCACAAGCTTTCCACACACTGTTGCTAGTATTTTGGCCCATTCCTCTATGCAGATCTCATCTAGAGCAGTGATGTTTTGGGGCTGTCGTTGGGCAACACGGACTTTCAACTCCCTCAGATCCCCACAGATTTTCTATGGGTTTGAGATCTGTAGACTGGCTAGGCCACTCCAGGACCTTGAAATGCTTCTTACGAAGCCACTTCTTTGTTGCCCTGGCTGTGTGTTTGGGATCATTGTCATGCTGAAAGACCCAGCCACGTCTCATCTTCAATGCCCTTGCTGATGGAAGGAGATTTTCACTCAAAATCTCTCGATACATGGCCCTATTCATTCTTTCCTTTACACAGATCAGTCGTCCTGGTCCCTTTGCAGAAAAACAGCCCCAAAGCATGTTTCCACCCCCATGCTTCACAGTGGGTATGGTGTTCTTCGGATGCAATTCAGTATTCTTTCTCCTCCAAACACGAGAACTTGTGTTTCTACCAAAAAGTTCTATTTTGGTTTCATCTGACCATAACACATTCTCCCAGTCCTCTTCTGGATCATCCAAATGCTCTGTAGCGAACCGTAGATAGGCCTGGACGTGTACTGGCTTCAGCAGGGGGCCACGTCTGGCAGTGCAGGATTTGAGTCCCTTGCGGCGCATTGTGTTACTGATAGTAGCCTTTGTTACTGTGGTCCCAGCTCTCTGTAGGTCATTCGCTAGGCCCCCGTGTGGTTCTGGGATTTTTGCTCACCGTTCTTGTTATTTTTGACGCCACAGGGTGAGATCTTGCAAGGAGCCCCAGATCAAGGGAGATTGTCAGTGGTCTTCTATGTCTTCCATTTTCTAATAATTGCTCCCACAGTTGATTTCTTTACACCACAGGTGTCGAACCGATTCCAGAAAGGGCCTAGTGGGTGCTGGATTTTGTTCCAACCGATAACACGCAGAGAGTTTAACAAATGAACTTCCTGCTGAAACAAGCAGCACCTGACAAAGTTTAACTGATTACACATGTAAAAGATCTAATTTGTGAAAAGGTGTCCGCTTCATTGGTTGGAAAGCAAACCTGCACCCACTAGGCTCTTTCTGGAATCGGTTTGACACCTGTGCTTTACACCATGCGTTTTACCTATCGCAGATTCAGTGTTCCCAGCCTGGTGCAGGTCTACAATTTTGTCTCTGGTGTCCTTCAACAGCTCTTTGGTCTTGGCCATTAGCGGCTAATTTCTCCCATTGATTTTTTTACGTTTCAAAATGCATGCATGGTATGAAAAATATAATAATTACCTTGAATCCTCAAACAAATAACTCCTGTGACAATCCTTACTGTTTGTATGTGGTACAGCTTTCGTACTTTTTATAACTTCACCCAAAAAGCCTGCCATCCAGTCATGTAACCCAAAAAGATGTGTCCACTTTTATTTTTGAATTGTTAATTATTTTTTTTAATGAATAAATTAAATTATAAATGACCAAATGTTATTAAAAACATTTAAAATGAGTAATAGAAATACACTCTGGTTATGGCCCCCAATAACATACTGAAGTTGACCATTTTGGAATTTTTTTTTCATTATTGTAAAAGCATTTAACTCATTGCCTGCCAATTCTTGGGTCATATCGTCAAGCCTTAGTTTCTATTCCAGTGTCTTGATCACTTCAGTTTTATTTTAAAGAATTCCAAAAACGGACACAACAATATCAACAAATCAAGCAAGTTAATTGAACAGTTTTCCTTCATACAATAGCGCTAAGATGACTGCACAAACTACCGAATTATCCAACACATTTTGTATATATTACTGTATCACAGTTGTGTGAAAATCCAGGTATTAGCTCAACCTTTCAGTACTATCTCACAAAAGATTTCATTTTAAATACTCAAACTTCATGTAGGCATTTGACGAGTTTACGCATGTAACTGTCAGAGGCTTTGATGGCCTCTTGAGCGTCCTTGGCCTCCGTGAGCGTGGCTGCTCGAACTGACACGCACACCAGGATATCTCTGCGCTTGTCATAGTTCCCGACACAGCGGTGAACTTGGCCACGGATAAGACGCGGCAGTTCTTGCTCCTGTAGACACGCGACAGTTTAGAACATGCTTTAAAATAATGACTCAGGTGGTTGAGCAATTTGTGGAAAATTCAGACAAATGTTTGAATTGAAACATGAAGCAACAAAAGCAATTTAAAATAAGCGTTTTGTTTCACGCTCAGGTCAACTCAAAACTTACATTTTCATAGAAAACACACTGTAGAACTTCCTTGCCATCTCTCAACAGGAAGTTCTTTGATCCGTGTGGACCCAAAGTGACAGCAGAGTCCAAAGAGGCTGAGTGGAGAGCACATGCTGGTATGGTAACGTGTCTTTGAGTCAATAGTAGAAACAATCTACAAGCAACTAACCAAATATCTCGAAAAAATAGGTCACTTTGTCTTTAAACTGACTCCAGTGTCTCATCCCTTCAATGACTGCAGTCAAGATCCTGAGTGTGTAGTCAAATGGTGCTTTTTTGGGGGCACGTTCCATCTGAAAAAAGGGAAAAAAACGCAGAAATTACCGTGATTCTGTATGGACATCATACAAAATACCGTTCGAATTTCTTGTGGATTTTGGGGTTTATTTGCACTCCTTTTGCTTGAAAATGTGGGCTTCTGCGATCCAAAACTATTTGTAAAATTCCATTTGTTTTGTGTCTGAGCAGCTGGCACAGTAGGTGGTTGGACGGGAGGAGGCAGACATCTGAACTGTGTGGAATCGACCGGCCTGTATGATGGTTGTTGGCCTTTCTGAGAGAATCCACTATGAGGTGTCTGCTTGCTTGGTACGCTCTGACTGCTGGAAGGTGTTTGATATTGTTTCTGTTTCATAGTAAAAATTGACATGGGTTGCTGTTGTCTGGATGGATTGCTGGATGTTACCATCTTGGAGCTGAAAATTAAAAAAAAAAAAAAAAAAAAAAAAAAAAAAAACTCAATTCATATTTTCAAACATAGTACATATACTGTGTGTGTATGTATATATATATATATATATATATATATATATATATATATATATATATATATATATATATATACATACATATATACAGTGCCTTGCAAAAGTATTCGGCCCCCTTGAATCTTGCAACCTTTCGCCACATTTCAGGCTTCAAACATAAAGATATGAAATTTAATTTTTTTGTCAAGAATCAACAACAAGTGGGACACAAGCGTGAAGTGGAACAACATTTATTGGATAATTTAAACTTTTTTAACAAATAAAAAACTGAAAAGTGGGGCGTGCAATATTATTCGGCCCCTTTACTTTCAGTGCAGCAAACTCACTCCAGAAGTTCAGTGAGGATCTCTGAATGATCCAATGTTGTCCTAAATGACCGATGATGATAAATAGAATCCACCTGTGTGTAATCAAGTCTCCGTATAAATGCACCTGCTCTGTGATAGTCTCAGGGTTCTGTTTAAAGTATAGAGAGCATTATGAAAACCAAGGAACACACCAGGCAGGTCCGAGATACTGTTGTGGAGAAGTTTAAAGCCGGATTTGGATACAAAAAGATTTCCCAAGCTTTAAACATCTCAAGGTGCACTGTGCAAGCCATCATATTGAAATGGAAGGAGCATCAGACCACTGCAAATCTACCAAGACCCGGCCGTCCTTCCAAACTTTCTTCTCAAACAAGGAGAAAATTGATCAGAGATGCAGCCAAGAGGCCCATGATCACTCTGGATGAACTGCAGAGATCTACAGCTGAGGTGGGAGAGTCTGTCCATAGGACAACAATCAGTCGTACACTGCATAAATCTGGCCTTTATGGAAGCGTGGCAAGAAGAAAGCCATTTCTCAAAAATATCCATAAAAAGTCTCGTTTAAAGTTTGCCACAAGCCACCTGGGAGACACACCAAACATGTGGAAGAAGGTGCTCTGGTCAGATGAAACCAAAATTTGAACTTTTTGGCCACAATGCAAAACGATATGTTTGGCGTAAAAGCGACACAGCTCATCACCCTGAACACACCATCCCCACTGTCAAACATGGTGGTGGCAGCATCATGGTTTGGGCCTGCTTTTCTTCAGCAGGGACAGGGAAGATGGTTAAAATTGACGGGAAGATGGATGCAGCCAAATACAGGAACATTCTGGAAGAAAACCTGTTGGTATCTGCACAAGACCTGAGACTGGGACGGAGATTTATCTTCCAACAGGACAATGATCCAAAACATAAAGCCAAATCTACAATGGAATGGTTAAAAAATAAACGTATCCAGGTGTTAGAATGGCCAAGTCAAAGTCCAGACCTGAATCCAATCGAGAATCTGTGGAAAGAGCTGAAGACTGCTGTTCACAAACACTCTCCATCCAACCTCACTGAGCTCGAGCTGTTTTGCAAGGAAGAATGGGCAAGAATGTCAGTCTCTCGATGTGCAAAACTGATAGAAACATACCCCAAGCGACTTGCAGCTGTAATTGGAGCAAAAGGTGGCGCTACAAAGTATTAACGCAAGGGGGCCGAATAATATTGCACGCCCCACTTTTCAGTTTTTTATTTGTTAAAAAAGTTTAAATTATCCAATAAATTTTGTTCCACTTCACGATTGTGTCCCACTTGTTGTTGATTCTTGACAAAAAAATAAAAATTTTATATCTTTATGTTTGAAGCCGGAAATGTGGCGAAAGGTTGCAAGGTTCAAGGGGGCCGAATACTTTTGCAAGGCACTGTATATATATATATATATATATATATATATATATATATATATATATATATATATATATATATATATATATATATTCAAGTTGTTGCAATGACTGCAACTGACAGCAAGAAACAAAACACACTTTGTACTTTCCGCTTTGTATGGATGTGCTACAGGTGCGTAAGATCTCATTGTTGGTGCAGGTCTATAGTTGCCATAATGTTGGGATTGAGTAGGTTGCGCGGTGTCCTGTTTGTTCCATTGGTGACCTGGATGAGCTTCAGAAGAGGAACCAATGGCCTGGTAAGACCCACCTGAGGAGAGAGTCATTGTCAAGAAACACTTAGTTAAAGGCAGATTTAGATTTTGAGCAGCTGGGCTTTGCATAAGGACATAGTTAAGTAACATACAGTTTAATGCCCTCTAAATTTCACTTTGCTGAATTTTGGTAGGCTCTTTCATTGAAAGGGTACTTTTTAGGTTTATAGCACATCCACTTCATTCAATGGGTGTTCTGAGATGACAACAATAAAACTTAAAGGAGCTTGAATTAATACTTCACCTGAAGCACCATAGGGAGCAGTTGAACTGGTACTTGGCATGAACTCGGAATGAGAAAAATCATTCTTAAAAGGAGTCGACATCAAAGGAATTCGATTTCTTTTCTTCTGGTTGAATAGCGGTACAGGGATGCAGCCTGAAGGAGACAGCAGAAAATTCTCTCTTGTAGAATGTAAAATGGTGTTAAATACGTTTTTACACATGAATTATGTAAAGAAGCAAAGTGAAAAGGTGGTTAGTTCATTTCTTTCACATTTGAGTTTTGGATTGTCAAATTTTTGGTCTTTTTTTATTTATTTATTTTTACAGATTTAGCATATTACCCCGGTCCAAAGACATGCATGTTTATGAAAACACAAGTAAGGGCAGGATGAATGTTCTTTCGTACCTGGTGTTGGTCTTTGAGACGGATTACCATTCCTTTTCATCATTTTTGTATAATATTAGCTGGAATCCTGGAGTGAATGAATATGGCTAACAATATGTTAATGGATGACTTACTTAGACTAGACCGTAGTTATATTACTTTTAAAAAATACTAGCAAGTTTTAGTTAGCTCGCTATGTCAGTGTTTGACAGTCAGGTTTCAATTTGCTAACATTACTGACATTAATAGAAGAAGAAAAAAACATACTCTGAATACAAATATATCTGAACGACTTACTATGAATGTTTAGTACTATAGCATGTATTGACGGAACCTTATTGACAAAAAAAGCCTACGGTTCAGCACCCCGGAAAGCAAATCGCGCCAAAAAAGGAAGTACAAAACTGGATAGTTTAGTGCCGTGGTGCCTTCAGGAGCCACATATAAAATCCGATCTTCCATACAAAACATGAAGGCTCTTATTGAAAACACATGTAATATAAAATTTATATCTATTTATACATACGTTTTTTTCTTTAATAATCACCTTTTTAAAAACGATTTTCACAACAAAAATATTTAAAGTCTCAGAAAAGACTGAGATATTTAACTAAACATTCATGTTCAACAAATGTATTTGTATGCAACGGGTTTTGTTGAAATGAACAATGACACTTGTCATTTTATACTGTTTATTTTAGTGTAAGTAGACAATTTTTATTATATAGCGACGGGTAGGTGAATTATTTTTTAATGACACAGTATGACATCTTTACTTTTGCTCATAACATTGTTACTATTTTATAGTCACAAAACAAGAATACTACTTTACCCAGACTTGATACAAACAAAAAAATTTCTCTCAACTATTGCACAGTAATTACGCGTTGTCGTTGTTTTCGGGAAGTTTCTAGAAATACAGTATTTAATTCAAATCGGAAAGACAAATGCGGAATTTTTACAGTTAACACTGGCAACCAGCGCTACGTTACTGAGGGGCGGTGCTAGCCTACAGTAGTTTCTGGAAGGAACCTCATGCTTGCAACATGGAGAAAGTGAGTCTTCTATAACATTATATTATTTGTTTCTCCAAACCTGATACTTATATTATGGTTGTTTCCCTTGTGACAGATTTAGTCTGACAATTATTTGGAGATATTTCGGACTAAGATACTGTTTTGGTCAGCTAAGTTAGCTTGATTGTCCGTGGCTTGTAAGGTTAGCATCAATCCGCTAGTAACACGCTGCAGCTAATTGGCTTTTATGTGCTTTTCTTTTTAACACTTCGTATTATGCCAACGTTTAGGAATTTTTAATCCTTGAATCATATAATATAGTTGAGTCCGATGTTGTTTCTTTTATGGTGTGAGGGCTCACAGACCGTAATTCATCGTTGCCTGTTACACTGATCTATGATTAAGTCAATCTAATGAGAAATGTCTAACAATCACCTTTGTTATTTAATAACACAGTGCAATTTGCCTTTGGATGTAGCATTTATATTTGTAGAATGATGTCATTGTGACCATTAAAGCACGCCTTCAGTGAATACCCGAGTTAGCTTAAATTGGCTAACATAAGCGAAATAATTTAAAAACTCTAGGTAAGCCCCATTAAACCTAGTATTAACTGGCTCATGTCGATGTGTTATAACTAAGGTCCAGCATGTACTGTTGTATTTATTGTAGCACACGTGCTGCAAGAGTATTTCGATTGCTTTATTTAACAGTCTGTGCTCTGACCGGAAGATCCTTCTAGATGCACACGCTGCTGATGTGACGACAGTCTTTTTGTTTTGTGTTTGTACCTGCACTTTATCGCTAACAGTGGATAAACGCACTTTTAGTTTAGTAGTCTATTTTAATTTAATCTGAAATATATACTGTTTCACTGGTATAAATATGAAAAAAAAAACAACCTGAAGGTTGCTAACGTTGAATATTCCCAGTATAAGTGTAGTCTCCTTTGCACACCTCAAGAGGGCACCGCAGTGCATTTAAATATTTGAGCTGCATTAGCAAAACGTGCTGTTTTGATAGTTGTAATGCAGTGGTTCTTAACTGGGGTTCGGTGAGTAAGCCTCAAGGGTTCGGTGAAGGTTAAGAAACGCATAGCCCTTTTTTGTACGCTTACTAAATCTAGGCAAAGTAGCGTTTTAGACCAGGGTTTTGGACTGGTTTGCCCTCAATTTACTGGCCTTATAACATTTGTTTCAACTGCTAGCCCTGTATCTAATGGGAGATCTGTTTGCTCAGTGGAAGGTTGACTGCCACTGTGTAGGTTAAAAAAAAAAAAACATGCGTCATTTTACACTATGAAAATAGTATTTGATGCAAGGATGCAGCAATAAAATCAGATTATGGACATGAAAACATAAAAAGGGAATCGTGTGAATTTAAGTGAGTTTCATTCCATTTTCCAACATGAAAATCAACAGCAAAATGCAAAATTATTTGTAGTCAATTTGAAATCTGGGAGAAATTTGAACTGCAATTCACTTAGATGTTAGCTTTCTAGGTTTTGAATTTGGAAAAAAAATTGCTTCATTATGAAATTCCGAAGAGTTCTGTGAATGCACCTGTGAAACTCGTGGGATTTGGTACCTTTAGCGAGGTTAAGAACCAATGTTCTAATGCCTACTGTGCCTAGGGCTCCGCGAGATTGCTTTAAAATTAGGGCTGCAGCTATCGATTATTTTAGTAGTCGAGTAATCGATGAACCATTAGTTCGAATAATCGAGTAATCGGAGAAGGAACATGAAAAATTAAATTAGCTGAGCTGAGCCTCAAACGGTATAAAAAATAAAGAAGGATCCGTGTACAAAGAAAGAACAATTCGCTAACTTACATAGCAAAAGTTTGCTAGTTCAAATGCTATAAAATGCTAACTTTTTAACAATGCTCTTAACAAATGGTTCAGACACATATTCCCACAAAAATAGGCTAAATATACCTACAAACTACAAATGCATTGAAAAGAAAGATTAGCTCAAACAAAAACTTAGCTTATGTTAGTCTTAACAGAGAGCACCTGGATTCAGCCATGTGAAATGAGGCAGATTAGAAGGCAGTGTATCCACCCAAATCAATAAAACTAAATGCAAACACTTTCAAAATAAACCATTACAACGCCACTTTAATTAAACGAATACTCGAAGCAGCAAAATTAAATTCGAATCTTTTTTTCTAATCGAATACTCGAGTTAATCGATTAATCGTTGCAGCACTAGTTAAAATAAAATCTCCATATTACTCAACAAAAATTTGATTTACTATTTCCTCCCGATATTTATTTTCCCACCTACTGACATGCTGCGTACTCATTTGTGGATATTAGCATTCAAGTAGAAAAGAGAAATGGAAAAACGCATGCAAAAAAAAAAAAGCGCGGGTCTCAGGAGTTTTTAAGGAGGCAACAAGAAAAAAAGCACAAAACAAGCTAATGACGGCACTAGACAGTCAATCCATTTTGACTAGGATTGGCGAATGGACGAAAGATTGGACATTTAGCAGCGTCAATGGCATTGAAAGATGAGCATTCACTGCCAGGCCACCCAGTTTACATCTGTTGGATGTTACCTTTTGGGAAATGTATGCCACACTTGAATAGACCCTACCCCCGTGACGTCACAACTCCGCTCTCCTGAATGGTACCGCCCACTTGTCCGTCAAAACATAGTGTTAACCTGTTACGGCTACGTACATTTCTCCTATTTACGGCGTGTTTTTCTGCTCCTTAACATTAATAATCAAAATGGTGAAGGCGTGTGTGGCTGTTGGTTGCACTAACAGAGAAGATGGAAGGAGAGACTTGAAGTTTTACCGTATTCCGAGGGATCCAAAGAGGAGAGCGAAATGGACGGCTGCAATTCGACGTGAAAACTGGGCACCAAAAAATCACCACAGACTATGTAGTAGTCATTTTATATCCGGTAAGATGCATTTAAGATATACTTAGAGGGTTTTGGGCTGACAAATAACCACAATTAAGATCATTGCGAGGCTAATCGCCGACAACATACGACGTAGTACGACATAGTTTCAAATTCAAGATGTTTGTGACTTCCCTTTCTTCCACCATCGTTATTTTTTGAATAATATTTAGCTGGTACCAAGTGAAAGAAACTGGCCTCGTCTACGGGGCTGACAAATAACCACAATTAAGATCATTGCTAGGCTAATCGCCGACAACATACAGGTATGTATGTAGTGAGAGTGCTATCGCTAAACCATATAAACATTAAAAGCCTTAACTCCATTGACAAACGACATGAAATACATTAGACTTGACAGTTGATGTTAGCAATAACAAAAGATTTTGAATTGAAAATTTCGTAACTCACCTTTCCAAGCACAAGATAGATTCCTGCCGAATTTTCGTGGACGAGGACCTGTTTCACCCAACCAGCAACGAAGTATTTATAAGCCTCCAAGCTCTTGAAGTTTTTCAAATTTTCGTGGGAATAGGCTGATTTTGTGTGGACAAGATAATTGTAAATATCAGCGTAGCAGATGTCAGGCAGACAGGGCGAAGACAGTGGGTCGAAAAACATCGATTTGGGCATCAAATATGGATCTGGCGACTGTATAGAACGAAGCTTTTCCACATAACGCCTTTTATGCAACACATCCAGTGAGTTTACGGCATCAGAAAGCACCGGGTCTTCCATGAAATGCATTTTAAATTCCTCGATCAATTGAAAACAATGCTAATACAGAGACAAAATGACGGACAAGTGGGCGGAACCACACAGCGAGCACGTGGTTTTGTGACGTCGGTGGGTAGGGTATATAGCAACGGTTAATATTGTGTGCACTTGTTGCACCTCTCTGACATGAACAGATGCCTATTACCTATCACCTGTCAAGAGCAGCAGTGCAAAAGTATAATCAAACTCCATTCTTTATTGGAAAAAATAGCATGTGTGATTCTCATTAGGGTTGAACGATATTGGAAAACACTGATATTTTGCGATATATATTGTGATTTTAAAATGAAGAACTATCACCAGATGACTTGAAAAGCTCTGTTTGGGAAGACTGGTTGACTCACCATGACCACATTGTATTCATATAATAGTGTTTAATCCAGGCTAAGGCGTCTGTGAATGGTGAAGATTGCTGAATATAAATAGGATTCAGGACGCCATGTAAAAGCATGGGATAACAACATACAATTAAAGCAGCTCTGGAAACTCTGCAGAACATTTTACAGCACAAAATGAAGCACAAGCTGTGTGAGAGAATTTCCGGGAATCTCTCCCACCTCCAACCGGCAGAACGGCATGTCCAGTGCCCAAAACGCAAAAATCGTCGTCCATGTTGTTCGACGAGAGCAACACGCTGAAGAAACTGCAGAATCTGCAGAAAGAACCTGTCAATTCACCGGATATGGTTCCTTTTGAACTGCAAACATCTTCAGCGGATGCCAGTATTACCACAAAGTGTCCCAGCTGTCTGAACGGGATCTCCCCAACATAATGTACGACGCGACCACCATTGCCAAGGGTCAGTGCCTTTGAAGATCAGGTCGAATAAGGCTTCGATTATGCGGAAAATGAAGACGACAACTCGATGCAGCAACATTCATCCCGTGTAAAAGCATAAATTATTGCTGCTTTTATGAAGCAAATGTTTTTTAAAAAATTGCACGTCCTTCAATGGCACCATTGCGCATGCGCATATTGCGATGGCAATGTTCAAACGATATATTCTGCAAGCCTACTTCATATCACTAATATTACATCAAAAAACTATTTCAGCTGCAGTGTCTGTTGTTGTTTGCTTGTATTTGACTGCCTTCTGGTTCACAGGTGTCTGCATTGAAAGACCAAGGCAACAAAGCTCTGACTGCAGGAAATATTGATGAGGCGATACGCTGCTACACTGAAGCTGTGACTCTCGACCCCAAAAACCATGTCCTCTTCAGCAACCGCTCAGCTGCCTATGCCAAAAAAGGCAATTATCAAAAGGCTCTTGAGGATGCTTGTGAGACCATCAAGATAAAGCCAGACTGGGGCAAGGTGAGGTGACTTGTGTATATTAGTCACCTTTTTGATAATGAAATCACTGTAGTAATCTAAATTCTTGAACAATCTCCATCTTTATCGACAAGGGTTACTCTCGCAAGGCTGCGGCACAAGAATTTCTTGGACGACTCGAGAATGCAAAAGCGACGTATCAAGAGGGTCTCCAACATGAGCCAAACAACCAGCAGCTAAAGGAGGGTTTACAGAACATTGAGGCCCGCCTTGCAGGTAGGTTTTTTTTCGATATGCCCAAAGATATAGAGAAAACAAATTGAATTAAAGATGTTTGTTTTGTTTGTTATTTCTTTGTAATAGTTTGTTTTCCTTACTTGCTGGATATTGTAGTGCATTTATTTGTAACTGTGCAGTCGTGCACTAATTTGTGTATTTAAAAATAAAAAAAGTTTAGAAGGTACATTAATAAAGGGTATTGAATGGGAAAACTAATGTTGCAAGGGATTACATTACTGTAATATGATTTTGAAAAATAAATCGGGATACTTTCAGAAAGAAACTTTGTTTTATTAACTCATGCCATTGACGGTAGACCTCCAAATTCATTTAAAGCAGCAGGGTATGGCAGCAACAAACATTCATTCTCTGCAACCCCTCCCAAGTTGAAATGGATTAAATGTCTACTAGTGACAAACTTTGTGAAACTGATAGCGTAAGAGTTGACAGTTAAGTGCCAATAGGTATTGTATTGCTTTCCACCTATGTGTAGCTAATGGGTCAGTGTTTTTTTTTTTTTTTTTGTTTTGTTTTTTTAACTTCAGAGAAATCAATGATGAACCCTTTCGCGGTGCCTAACATGTATCAAAAGCTGGAGAATGACCCTCGAACCCGTGAGCTATTGGCAGATCCAAGCTACAAAGAACTCCTGGAGCAACTCAGGAACAACCCATCCGCACTCGGCACGTATGTGCTTTAATTGTGTGTGTGTGTGTGTGTGTGTGTGCGTGGGGTAGGAGGGTGTGTGTGTGTAAGGTGGTTCAGAAATTTATCTTGGTGATGGGAATCCTTAAGATTGAACATATTGCTTGTAAAACGTTGATATCAAAGGGGAAAACAAACATATCAGCTAATTGACTGATTCTACCAACTCATCAGTGGTAAATTTGGTTTGTAGGAAACTTCAAGATAAGAGAGTGATGACCACACTCTCTGTGTTGCTGGGGCTAAACTTGTCCGGAATGGATGAAGAAGATGAGCCCGCACCTCCTCCTCCTACTGCTCCTACAAAACGTAAAGAGACACAGCCTCCTCCTTCCACAAATGAGGATCTTCCTGAGAACAAGAGAAATGTAAGTCAGCCAGTCAGGTTTTAGCAACAGGGTCGTTGTGATTAGCAGTGGTGGCTCGTGATAAAAAATTTAAAAAATAAATAAATAAAATAAAGTAACAGTGGGGATTTTGTGGTAAGTGAGCACTACGGGAGGTTAAAGGTTTAAATGACAAATCATGTTTTTCTACCAGCTCCTGGTTTGCTGCAACGCTGTTACCGGGTGTGATCATCAATCATAGTATACACAAAAAAATGGCGCTAACACGCTAGGATATAAAGACTACCTGGAAGTCACATTTTAGCCAAAAATTCAAAGACATACATACGCAATTATTAGACTGGTGCCCCATTCTATTGAAATGTATAGGACAATCTGGAATAAACTGAATATGAAATGACTTGGTGAATCAACTATTTGAAAGAAAAGACCCATTCATTGTATGAGTGAGCGCTGTTTTAATTTTATTTCCTAATTTGTGGTTCGTATCTATACTCTCATAACAATTTGGATAAGGACTGCACCATGGCGCCCTCTGTTGACGAGTATCTAATTTTGAGGGTTAATTCTCTATTTTGCTTAACAGGCCTTGAAAGAAAAGGAACTTGGGAATGCTGCCTATAAGAACAAGGACTTTAATACAGCACTGAAGCATTATGAAGAAGCAGTCAAGCACGATCCTACCAACATGACTTATATTTCAAATCAAGCTGGTATATTCATTTTTTAAAATCCTGAACATAAAACAAAGATGCTTTTGAGAGTTATTTGTTTGTTTTGTGAAAAGATTTCCTACTAATTTAGAACAGTTAATTTAGAAATGACATTTGACATTCACACTTAATGTTCTTTTCATTATCCCTTTAGCTGTTTACTTCGAGAAAGGGGATTTTGAGAAGTGCAGGGAGCTCTGTGAGAAGGCTATTGATGTTGGCAGAGAGAACCGTGAAGACTACAGACAAATTGCAAAGTGAGTTTTTTTCTTGGCCTATTTGATGCTATTTGCAGAAACTCTTTGAATACCAAAGTAATTCAAGCCATTTGGATAGTGCATGTATTATTTAGATGGGACAACTTGCGCAGTGGCCACTGAAACATTTTACTGTACGATAAGTTGACGATTTAGTTAGTTAATTTCACCATGACTTGTAGTTTACCTCTTTCAGTGACATTGACAATGAAAGTCGTCCAATCATGTTGCTCTTTTCATCCTTCTGCTATGAATTTAAATGAGTCACTAGAAGACATCCAATCTAATTGAACGCTGTCAGCCCTCCAAGTTCAAATGGATTGGACGTCTCTTGCCGTCAATAGCAGAATCCCTCTTAAAATACTGTACAATTGTCTTTCCATGTTGTGTACAAAAGCTCCTAGTTAAGTGAAACATAAAATCTCCTGTGACCAGGAATGTAATTTTAATTCATAGAACTCTGCATGTTTTTAGTTGTATTATTTCAGGTGCTTAAACTTGTTGCGTTTTTGACTTTCACATTGACGTTGTGTGTCAAAATCTTGCATATTTCTCTTTTTAAAGGGCACTGGCTAGGATTGGTAACTCGTACTTCAAGCAAGAAAAGTATAAAGAAGCAGTTCAGTATTTTAACAAGAGTTTAACAGAGCATCGCACCCCTGATGTCTTGAAAAAGTGTCAACAGGTGCTTTTGACTTATTTCTTGTACTGTATGCATTTTAAATCAATTGTTATGTAAACTATTTGTTCTTCTCATGATAAAATGTTCTCCGTCTACCCAAGATGAAGTAGATCATTGGAGTAAATGTCAAAAAAAGAGAGAAAAATAAACAACTTTGCATGCATATTTTCATCCCATTCGCAGGCAGAGAAAATCCTGAAAGAGTTGGAGAAACAAGCCTACATAAATCCTGACTTAGCTCTGGAAGAGAAGAACAAGGGCAACGAGGCTTTCCAGAAGGGTTTGTGCAACAGTTTAAATCTCAAGTTATTCTAGATATTTTTTCAACAATTCCTGAGAGGATTAATTTATCGTTTACTCCCTGTAGGAGACTACCCGCTTGCCATGAAACATTACAGTGAGGCCATCAAAAGAAACCCGAATGATGCGAAGCTCTTTAGTAACCGAGCTGCCTGCTACACTAAACTGTTGGAGTTTCAACTTGCCTTGAAGGTGCTGTTCAACCTCTCCGAACACTGCCTCGTTATTACTGTTTAGATATGAACAGATCTCTCCCATTTTTATTACATTAAACCTTCATTTTAGTAACGTCTCCTTTTGTTCTGTCAGGATTGTGAGGAGTGCATCAAACTTGAACCCACATTCAGTGAGTGGCTAACTATTTTTTTTGCCAAAGAAGTATTTGATTTTTGTTTAATTGTTAATTCATGAAATGTTTCCACAGTTAAAGGCTACACACGCAAAGCAGCAGCTTTGGAGGCAATGAAAGATTTTTCAAAAGCCATGGATGTGTATCAGAAGGCTTTAGAGCTTGATTCTTCTTCAAAGGTACTAAGGCTATCTTTTCATTATTAGGTTCAGTGACACTTTCTCATTCAAGTGGTGAATTTGGATATGCACGTAAGAACAAAATACATGAAATTTGATATGATGGGTGAAAATCAGACCTCCTCCAAATGTGGATAAAAACCTAATTTTCATAGTTATCTAATCCTGACCAACACATTCTGTGCCAAAATGTTGGGAGAAAAGTACAGTACATTAACGTGCATCGACTTTCATCTTTTGTGTTTTGACTCAGGAAGCCACAGAAGGCTTACAACGCTGCATGGTCAGTCAGGCAATGAGGAACGACAGTCCTGAGGAAGTGAAGCAAAGAGCAATGGCCGATCCTGAGGTGCAGCAGATAATGTCCGACCCCGCCATGCGCATGATCCTTGAGCAAATGCAGAAGGATCCTCAGGCACTGAGCGAGTATGTTTCACAATGTCTCTCTAATAACTTCCATCTCCCTTTTTAACATTTTGATAACAGAATATTTTTTTCCAATTTCTTTTCTTCAGCCACTTGAAGAATCCTGTCATTGCAAGGAAAATTCAGAAACTACTGGATGTCGGGCTCATAGCCATTCACTGATATGACACAAAAGCCACGATATGAAGCAACACCCAAAAAAAGAGAACAAAATGCAAATTCTCTCTCAATATTACGTTGTCTTTTTGTTGCCTTCAAAATAATACTCTCTGTGGTATCACATAAACTCTTCTTTTTGAGCATCCTGACAATTTGAATATGGATTCTATTGCCTGTTGGGGATCAGATTCTAAAGGGTGGTATCGTATTTAAAAAAAAAAAAAAAAAGAAGACTGCTTGTAATGGAGATTTTAGTATCCACTGTGTCAACTCTGTCACTGTGAAGCAGATCTTTTTATTCTAAACTGAAAAAAATCAGTTGTCTATTACAAATTGGCAGTTCTTCAAAATTGAGGTGTGGATTGGTTTGCCTCTTTCCCCAATTTGTCGTCGCTAACTAAAGATGGTCTCTTTATATACTTGTATGATTGCTGGCAAAGTACATCAATTTAAATGCCTTCAGATATTAAAATTCATAAAGCAAGTTACCTTGGGGTTATTAACTTTTTTTTTCCCGTAGAAATATCAAAGCATTATTTAGATTGCTGCAAATCCAACCATTTTCATGGAAAGTTGAGATGTTCCAAAAAAAAAAAAAACCTTGAGTCATTGTCAAAGAAAATCAATTTAGGGAACAATCCATAAAAGGAGCTTTACAGCTGTGGATTTAGGCTGGAGCTAGCACTTTAAAAGCTGGCACCTCTCCACACTGCCAAAGATTACAGCTGGTTCATTGAGCTTAGTGTCTGTAATTGGCTATCCAATACTCCAATACTAAAACCCAATAGAGAATCTATGGTATTGTCAAGCCTAGGAAGATGAGAGGGACCAATGTTAACATTCAGCATTGCAGTAATTTATGAAAAAGATCCAAACCACTATCGAATGCATTGGGGAAAAACATACTTAGTATTTTTTGTTCAAAATACTGCTTTTAAATTGATCTTCAGTATTCCAATTTTCTGAGACGTAATTTGTGGGTTTTAAAGGATAAAATAATCAACTTGCAAGAAACAGTGAAAATTTTGAGACGATAAAAAAAAAGCATCCAAAATGTAGCAGATTTTGACATCAAACGCAATTTCTGCCAGATTTGGGATAAGACATACCCACCGTGGTCCCGCCCGTTTTTTAATAGTCACGTGACGAGTGTCGCCCAGGTTGTGTCGAAAGCATCCTGCTATTAGCACTTAGCTAGCAGCTGACCTACCCTCAAATAATATGCAGATCCTCAAACAAATAGAAGAAACGTGAACGTTGCTCTTGCGGAGGCAGAGAAAAGGAACTCCCTCACCAGTATGGCTTTTTCTGCTGACATCCGAGGAGGTTATTTATCAATACACTAGCCCCGGCTAACGCTTCAAAGTTTGACGGACAACAAGAGCCATTTGCTAGCTACAATTTCTCTTGTCAATGTACTACTACTTCCCACGACAGATCGTCATGTGGGAACGAGTTGACATATCTTAACGATTAACGCGATCGAGTTGTACACGCCTGTGGATTAATACTGATTATTTGATCAAATCGACGCTAGCCTGAATGCGAGTAAATGTACACTGATAACTCTTTAGCAATGAACGCTAACGCTGTTGCCTGAACTTAAGTGTTACTCATACGTTATTACGCTTTTTTGAAAGAAAGTATCAAGTGACACAGTTGAATTACTGCTGCTTTGTTCATGATAAAAACAAACATCGGGATGTCAAACACGAGGATTAACACAAGGGCGACGTGTTTATGCACATCTGTCCGTTCATTTCTATAATCCTTGTACTCCCCGCGATGCAGCGACATTAAATCACTCCTAGGTGCGTGGAGTGGAATATTGCAAATATCAAACAAGTGTCTTACAATTCATCTCAGATAGTTCGTAGAGGATACTACTCTAGTTGGAGTCATGTCGGGGGACATGTCTGATAGTAGTGATGACTCCGATGCACTACCAAATGAAAAAGCATGTACCGTCAAGCATCAGATCACCAATGGTAAGTCAATATTCGGAGTAAATTTTTGTTATCGTTCATTACGTATTCACTGACTGCATGTTGACGTCAGTATAACACTGATGTAAAACAAGATGACACACAAGTGCGAGGCGGTGTTGACATACTGTATAAGAATTTATGGAATGGATGATACTGTTTTGGATTTATATAGTCAATTCATACTTTTGACAAGATAATCAGTTTCGACATGCCTGTGATTTTAATTTATTTTTTTAATTAATTTTTTTAAGGTTGTTATTACTGAACAAAAGTGTATATTTATAGAGGGCAGTGGTTTTAAACCTGTGGCCCAGGGGCCAATTATTGCCCATGGGACAATATTTTGTTGCCCTAATTTGCCATCCAAATGTTGTATTAGTGTTACCCATAAGCGGAGTTGAAGGGGATCAGGTGGGTCAGGCTCCCCCTGGTGGCCAAAAAGTGTCATTACATTTAATAGCAAACAACAAAAATGAATGAAATGAACAAAAAATATATTTATATAATGGGTCAAAATTATTTTTCAAACAGATCAAGTGACTAGCACCTTAGATGGTCGTTTGCTTTGAATTTTATTTTTTAAAAAAACATTTTTTTTTTAAACGGGGAGGGCAATTTTATTTTTCAAATGATTTTTTTCTTTGTTTGGAAATAATTTTTTTGATTTTAGCAACTTTTTGGGGGATTGAATGATTTAGATGTCCTACCCATAATATGGCCCAAACACAAAGAGGATTGCTAAAATCAAAACTTTTTAAATTGAAAATTAAGTGTTCAAATGCAAATATTTGAGTCTGAAATATTTTTTCAAATTCAAAAACTTTTTTTTCTATGATTGAAATATTTATTTTTGATGGAAGTGATTTTTCGTTTGAAATATGTAATTTTTTTTTGTTTGAAGCAACTTATTTTTTGATTGAATAATAAAGACACAAATGTCAAAGCCAAATTGTGGCCCAAATGCAAAACAACATCGACCAAACAAGTTGTTTCAAAAAAAAAAAAATGACTTCAATCCCCCCCCAAAATTCCAAGAAAATTAGCTTTCAAATGCATTTTTTTGAGTTTCAAATTTATTTTTGCATTCAAACACATTTTTTGATCGAATAATGAAGACACAAATCTACCTCCTTATGGCTCCACCCAGGGGATACAATTTTTGACTGGGGTAACTACATTGGCATGACACCGGTGGGCGTATCATATTTAATGGATAATGATCTTGGCGAAAAGTATAGCTGTCCTAAGCAGCCTGATTTAGAATTCCCCTCAAGAATGATGGGAGACAAAAAACACTCGTTTTTAACTTTTATTATTATAAATATTCTTGTAAGTTAATTTTATTGCTGACACTGCCTTTTGAGGTCATCAACATGCTGTGCCCCCCCCCCCCCCCCCCCCCCCCCCCAAGGCCCCAAAGTCAAACTCCGCTTATGGTGTTACCTGCACATATTTGCAAATGGCAATAAAAATATATAAATGATTATAAATCAAATGAATTCAGTAAATTATCCATTTTGGGATGAAAATCAAATTGCTATAAAACATTTTGAAAACTAATATAAAAATAAATAAATAAATATTTGTAATTAAAATTAAAAACAAGTGATAAGTAGAAAGATATCCCAATAAATGGAATTTTATTAGCTATTTTGCTGCCATTGATGGCAATAAGTTTTCAATATCAATTTCCCTCTTTTACTACCACATCACATACTCTTACCATTTCAACTGAGCTGGTAGTGAAGGAGTTAAGATCATGGTAACTGTCCCTTGGGTTTAATTCAGGCATCTCAGCTAGACCCAAAAGTGCCATCGCTTCAAATTTATAGTTGATGGATGCCCAGTGAAAATTCATGTTTGTAATTTTTATATCTCTTTTTGAGATGATTTTTGCCATTTCTGTCAGCTGTCAATTCAAGTCTGTTTTTTAATACAAATTGTGAACACATCAATATACAATTTATTTCACATCTGGAGGTTTATGAACTTGAAAGACTGTGTCCCCCTTTTTTTGCCACTAGCTAACCTCACTGGACACACTGAGAAGGTCGGCATGGAGAACTTTGAGCTCCTCAAAGTCTTGGGTACAGGAGGTAAACCATATATTAGATATTCCAAACAATTATGTACAGTTTTTTTTTTTTTTTTTTAATGTCCTACTGTTATTGAAGTAACTAATTGTTTTGAAATTTGTGTTCTTTTTAGCGTATGGAAAAGTATTTTTAGTGAGGAAGAATAGTGGCCATGATGCAGGCCAACTATATGCGATGAAGGTATGTAAAAACTCCATTTGTATTTGTCACAGGCCACATCGCGGTTATGGTTTCCTTCGGAGGGTCGTGATGTAGGCCAACCCAGATAAATTTTTACTCGTTGGGTCCCTCTGACGGCGCGAGACTTTCAATCAATTTTGACTGAGGGGGCGAATGAATATTTGTTCATGTCAAAATGGATTGGATGTTTGAATTGGACATCTATCATTCTCAATGGCAAGCAAATATTTAAATACTATGGAAGTAATATTAACATTTTAATCTATTATTTAATTTATTCATTAAAATATAAATACAAATAATGGTTAATGTTTAAAAAATAGTCCACACTTATAGACCAAATGGTAATATTGTGGCCTATATGACTCAAATGTTATGTCCAGTAGGCATGTCCCAGTGCTGATATTTTTTAAAATGTTGTACTTATGAGATTTTTTTTTTTTTTCTTTTGCCTCTTTCTTTTGGGGCGGCAGTTGGTAGCTGGAGTTGTCCTTGGACCGAAGGGTTAGCAGTTCAATTCCCGGCTAGGACTGCCCACTGTCGAACTGCCCTTGGGCAAGGCACTGAACCCTGATTTGCCTCCAATGGGTTGACAGCGCCTTGCATGGCAGCAGCCCCATTGGTGTGTGAATGTGTGTGTGAACGGGTAAATGTGTGCTAATGTAAAGCGCTTTGGGCATGGTAACCATGCAGATAAATACGCGATATAAGTACTGTCCATTTACCATTTGCCGATACTGATCTGATACCAATCCATTCCGGTGCCCATATTTTTAGAACAGTTAACCCTTTCAGAACTAAGCATGCTGCTGAAGGACATGACGCGTTCACGTTTTTAAACCAATAAATACACTGAATTTCGTTGCTATTTCCACTTCTGGGATATGATTGGATGAAACTTTACCCATCCAAATCAAATCATGAGGTTTTACACACCCTCTTTGCTATTTTTGGCTCTTTGAAAATGGCTGACCAAACACAACTTGAAAAAGGGTAACGTAAAGTGCTCATTTCTCATTAAAAACACGTTACCATTTGCATTAATAGCAATAATAGGCACTTGTCACAAAAAGGGTGAAAGTACTAATTTTGATTTCATAACGCCCCTAAAGGTGCTAAAGAAAGCGGCAATTGTTCAGAAGGCCAAGACCACAGAGCATACGCGTACTGAGCGGCAGGTGCTGGAGAACATCCGCCAATCTCCCTTCTTGGTCACACTTCATTATGCCTTTCAGACGCAGAGCAAACTGCATCTCATCCTGGGTGAGTGAAACCCTTTGAACTAAATATGATGATTATGTTGCTGGATTTTTGTTTTTTTTCTTGCTTTGTCTTGGCATATGATTTTGATAAATATCTAATGATTTGTGTTTAGACTATGTGAGTGGAGGGGAGATGTTCACTCATTTGTATCAACAAGATCACTTTTCCGAGGAGGCAGTGCGCATTTATATCGGGGAAACAATACTTGCTTTGGAGCATCTGCACAAGGTTTGTGTTCCTCTTTACTTAATCTCAGTATATTATGGTAGTGAAAAAAAAAAATTCTTAAGCAATATTGCCTAATAAAGTGGTTTTAGGGCTGAAAAGAAAATCCCGATTATTTTCTCTCAAACCCGATTTTCTGATATCAATTACGATTTCTTGGCAAATTGGAAATAATGACAAATAAAGTATTCAGAATCTCTTCTATTTAAACTTATTTTTTCTTCATTAGAACTGAAAGTGCCAGTGACTTAACTGTTAATACACACAGAGCAATCCCTTGGGATTAAGAGCATTTTATTTATCCAACAGACTGCAGCTCTGTTCTTAATCGAAGCGAAAATGAAAGAAGAAAGTAGAGATACACGATAATATCGGTCACCGATAATTATCGGCCGATAATGGCAATTATGACGTCACACAGATAATCCAGATAAAACGAAATTCAGCCGATAATGCAATCCGATAATTATATACTTGATTTAGCCTCCAAATGTGCGCAATCAACAGTTTTATCCAATTCTGATAGTTTTAAGGAGATGTTTTTGCAGTGTAGTAATGTGATATATGTTAGGAATGGCTTACTTTTAAAGGCATTTTTGTGCAACTTGGGTGTTTACTCTCGAAGTAATTGTTGCCAAAAGCTTACAATTACACAATGTCATTGCCATTATTTAGATGTTGGAATTTACTACTTGTTCACATTTGATGAGGAAAAAGATAGCACTAAATTACATTTTTGCACAGTAACATTTGATCTTTGTATACTTTAAAATTTTACATACATATTTGAATAGAATTATCGGCGTGACATTATCGGTTATCGGGTGGAAGGGGCAGGAAATTATCGGTTATCGATATCGGTTGAAAAATGTATTATCGTGCATCACTAGAAGAAAGTGCATATACCATTTGAAACAAAGCCAAACATGAGAAAAGGTAGTCAGTCTGTAAACTAAATAGGCTATCAGCAAGTCAGTCTAACAACCACCAGCTAGCCAGCCAGTCAATAAAGTCAGTCAGGTGAAGTAGGTAGGCAGCCAGGCTCAGGGTGATGTGCTGTCACATTTCTCTCTGGTTTTACTTACATAAATTAATCCTTAGTGCAAAACTGTCACTAACAATATGCAAGGTGGCAATCACCTTGTCCAAACAAACACAAATATGCACCCCAGTGAATGTAACAAACAGAATGATCCCTTAGGTTTATGAGCACCTCAGATTTACAGAAGACATCAGGTCAACACATTAATGAGCCAATGAACAATGTGCATATAGATTCAATTTTCAAATGTAGATCTATGCATTTTACCAAAATATGTTATTGTATTAAAACAAAAAAACAGCATTGCATGCTTTTGGTTGAGTCATGGCATGTTTTTACATTGGAAAAAATCTCACGGCACACCACAAATCAAAAAATTTCCAAAATTACTTGCTGTACAGTATATTTAATGAAAAAAATAATTTCTCAGCATTTATACAGTGGAGAAAACAAGTATTTGATACACTGCCAATGGTATGAAATAGTTGTTCTCCCCACTGTACTTACACAGTGGGGAACCTGAGCCTGTTTAGATGAACACAAAGTTGATTTCCTGGCAGGAATCTTCAACAGCTCTCAGTCTCTCTCTGTTTTTATTTTTGATAGCATTTATGCTTGAAAAGCTCAGAATTATCAGACGGGAACTTTAGCAATGTCTTTAACCCAGGGGTGGGCAAACCAGTCCCCAAGGGCCATAGTGGGTCCTGGTCTTTGTTCCAACTGATCCAGCACAGACAGTTTAACCAATGACGTTACAAGAAGGGCCTGACTACGATCAACTGATTGCACTTGCAAGACACCAGATTGGTGAAAAGGTTTCCTCTTGATGGGTTGGAACGAAAACCCGCACCCACTGCAGCCCTTTGTGGAGTAGTTTGCCCACCCCTGCTTTAACCACATCAGGGCTGAGCATCTCGCTGACAATGCCTTTGCAGGCAGGAAGTATTAATTACTCTGTCACTGTGTGGGACTTTTTGGATTTAGCAACAAGTTCAGCAACAATGTAACTGGGTTTGAGGGCTTTCTCATTTATCTTTGTAGTTTTTTTTTTGTTTTTTTTAAACAAAGCATGCATTCTGATCAATTCAAGTCAATTTTCTGGCCCTCTAAAGATGCCACATAATTGATATTCAGTCACTGAACAATAAAATCATACCTTCCTGCTCTTCACCTGTGGTGGGTTCATCATGGCTGGTGCTTGCTGCTGCATCTCACTTGTGAGGTGCTACAAGCCAAAGTTTCCAGTTATGTGTTGTTGTCATATCACACGGTGCAGGTAGCAAATTTGGCTGAATACAGACTCCGATTAGTGGGAAAGGATGCTTTTTTTTTCAGCCTGCACACATCAGGATGTGTCTGGAAAAAAAATATACATGTAATAATACAAGTTTTTTTGTGTTTTTGTTTTTTCATAAAAAGACAGCCCACAGGGAAAGTGGTAGCAGCATGTAAGAGATACTCACTGTCATTAATAAATACCAAACAAAAAATATATAATACTGTAATGTTAAAAATGTGTAAATCCCGGACTGGCCCTTATGGTCGGCCTACCAGGATTTCTCCAGATCCTCCCGATTAGCCACTCCAGGCCTGTGTACAAAAATACTTTAATTACATCATGAGATAATACACTAACTCATGGCATTATGCAATTTGTGTCCAAAGTTAGCGGGGCAAAAGTAGCAGAATTGCCCTCACTCGAATTGCCGGTAGCCATGGTTGTTCTTGTTTAAGACAGCGCGCTCTCCTGGGAGGAAGCGGAAATGCAGAGGAAACTATGGTGGCTTAGATAAACCAAAATGGTGCTGTTTTGAAAATCGAATATACCGTTTTGAGCATTTTTAACATCGTCTTAACCAGAAAAGTCGGTTTCGGTTCGAAATCGATTAATCAAAGAACCTTGAGTGGTTTTACCAGTGGTGGAATGTGATTTCTACGGATGTTTGTCAAAAGTTTACAATATCTTTCTGCTACTTACTGTTATGACCTTCAACAGAATTGACACGTTCTCTTTGTGCAGCTTGGAATTGTGTACCGTGACATTAAATTGGAAAATATTCTCCTGGATAGTGAAGGTCATGTTGTATTGACTGATTTTGGACTCAGCAAAGAATTTCTGCAAGAAGACGTAAGTACAGCAACACAAGGTAGGAGATAGGATATGGTTCTGCAAGTTCATCATGGTTACAGTCATATTTTTTTTATTTTTTGCAAAACGATGTTTTTAACAGTTTTTTTTCCTATTCAATTGTGTTATAGAAGGAACGAACCTACTCTTTTTGTGGTACCATTGAGTACATGGCGCCTGAAATCATCAGGGGTAAAACGGGTCACGGCAAGGTAGATTTTCTGTACTAAAGGAAAGAAGCAAAATGTTTGTCATACACATCGAAATTTCCCTTATGTGATTTTTGCAGTCAGTGGACTGGTGGAGTCTTGGAATCCTGATGTTCGAGCTGCTGACAGGAGCATCTCCATTTACTTTGGAGGGAGAGAGAAACTCCCAAAGCGAGGTGTCGAAGTGAGTTGCACATAAAACAAGAGGACAAGTTTTCACAAAAATGAAAAACATAACTATTAGCCATTTTTCTATTCCATAGACGTATTCTACGCTGTGATCCACCGTTCCCCTCCATGATTGGAGCCACTGCTCAGGACTTGCTTAGGAAGCTGTTGGTGAAGGATCCTCACAAGAGGCTCGGTTCGGGCCCACGGGGTGCAGCAGACATCAAAAGCCATGCCTTCTTCAAGGTGTTACTTCCTAGTGGAGCTCAGATGATGCTCTCTCATTTCTTATGTGCTTAACTCTTTGGATATGGTTTTCCTAATAGGGATTGAACTGGGATGATCTAGCCCAGAAAAAGATTGCAAGCCCATTCAAGCCTGAGCTAAAGAGTGAACTCGATGTAGGTAACTTTGCTGAGGAGTTCACAGGGATGGATCCAGTCTATTCTCCAGCAAGCACACCCCCGAGCACTGACCGCCTCTTCCAGGTAAATCCATTTGACTTGTCGCTTACCATAGAGGGACTCTTATAGTCTAGTATTGGATGTTTGCGTCTATATCATAGCACATTGCTTTAAGTTTGCTAATGTACAATATATATACCTAATACTGTATTTGGCAGAAAACACTCTGGTGGCTTGAAGTTCTGCTCTGAGACCCCCAATTTGGCCAAATTTCAAAATTGTCCGATATGCACGTGTGATACATCATTGGAAAGCTTAGCATCTCAATTTTTTGGGGGGGGGGAGATAAATTTTGAACAGGACATTAAAAAAAAAAAAAAAAAATTAAATAGCAAAACCCTAACTGGAGGTGAGAGCATGAGAGAGCATAATTAAAGACGCCATGATTTTAACGAGATATTATTGCGTATTTACCTTGTTTCGACCCAAAAACTCCATGTTTGACCGAGTGTCAAGACACAGCTGTGAATGGCCAAAGCCGGATTTTTTGGGGATTTTATGGGTGAAACATGGTAATCTAACAAGGGTCGCGATGCAGAAATTGAAGACATCAAGGAGTGGTCGAGATTTTCTTTTTCAAATTATAACCTTTTTAACTGTGACGTAATTTGTTTAAAAGTTTAAAATATGCGAGTGAATAATTTTTAAAGTCTTTACTTTTTATGGCTGTGTTGAAACCAAAACAGTTGCGCGCCCTCTGTAAACGCGGGTTTCCACAGAGTAAAACGGATACATTAATAATAGTTTGGGGGCTTAATGCACCAAGACATATTGTTCTATCGAACGCAACAGTTGTTTTGGCTTAGAATATAGCAGTTTATTTTAAAGAGGAGTGCAAGAGCAGGAAGTGCTTTTTCATTCTTGTCTGTGTTTTCCGCCATATATATTTTCTTTTCATATTCCAGGGCTACTCCTTTATTGCGCCTTCTATTCTCTTCAATAAAAATGCTGTCATGGGAGATTTTTTGGCGTCCGAGATTCCCGCCGCTGACCGACCAGGTTCTGCCTCTGTCCAACGCAGTGCAATGTTAGCGGTATGGAATTTTAAAACCATGTTCAACGTAATGTGGGCATCAGTATGCTGTAATTCCAGTATTTTATACTAGACAGCTCACAGAATATATTTTTTGTTTGTTTTTTAGGAATCACAGTTTTTTCTGAACTATGAGCTGTGTCTTCAAGGGCCACCTTTAGGTGAGGGGAGCTTCTCTGTGTGCAGACAATGTACACACAAGCAAAGTGGCCTTGAGTATGCAGTCAAGATAGTCAGCCGCAGGTGAGCTGAAGGTCTACAATAACTTTCATTGTATTGTATAATATCCATATTTTTTCCCCTGTCCACTTTTTCTGCACGATTCTCAACGTGGCACGATTCTCAACGTTCCAACTTCGAAACATTCCAAAAAATTGATGTGAAGCTGGCTCTGTTCGATTTAACCCCTCACACTCACGGTTGTAGCTAAAACAGTTTTTTTTTTATTACATGAAAAAAAAGCCCTTTTCATTTCCAATGGCAAAAACATTACAAATTTCAAAATGTGTCTCATCCATTAATTCATATAATTTACACAAAATTGTAAATTATTAAAATTCAGGAAATCAAGGCAAACAAAAGTTGTATAGTTTTTGCCCAAAAAGTACCATTCCACCAAAATTTTAAAAAGCATCCCCATTTATTTCCATTGCCTTTCATTTCCAATGGGAAAGAAATTACCCCATATCAACAGGAAGTGATCTAATAAAGCCAGAAAATGTTGTAAAATACTCAGAAAATCACAAAAAAATGTATAACAACTTAGCATGTGACTCCAGAATGCCCCAAAATTTGCAGAAAGTGACCTGTAAATACCCTAAAAGTAACAAGGAAGTGACCCAAAATTAGCTCATTGCCCACCTCTAACACCGCCAGTGGCAGCCAATGAAATAACAAGGAAGTGACCCAAAATTTCCCTGAAATGAACCCTCACTTAATTTCTCCAAAAATTGTCTTTTATAAGTCTTTTTTTGTTTGTTTGTTTTGTATTTATTCTGCATGATGGATGGATGACTATGATGCAACTACTCCTACATCTACTCTTATTTCTTTTCGTAATTTAAAGCCAATGATTTGTCTTCTAGAATGGAGGTCAACACTCAGAGGGAGATTGCCGCTTTGAGGCAATGTGAGGCTCACCCAAACATAGTCAAGCTTCATGATGTTTACACTGATCAGGTAAAAATGAAATATATGTATGTATCCATTTTTCCAAATCTAATCAGAGGTTTCAAAGAGTACCAAAAACTATAAGCATTAAGCAAGACACAATACAGTTTGTTGATTAGTTGACCACGATACAGTATGTTACTATGCCTTCTTGCATTTCTTTTTTCAGTACCACACCTACTTAGTTATGGAGCTTCTCCGTGGTGGCGAGCTGCTTGAAAGGATCAAGAAGAAGAAACTATTTGGCGAAGCAGAAGCCAGCCAGCTGCTGCAGAACCTGGTCTCAGCTGTCAGTTTCATGCACGAGGCTGGTGTAGTGCACCGAGACCTGAAACCGGAGGTGGGCCATATAAACAAATGCATTTTTTGCTGTATTTGCAAAAGCGTTACAACCACAACATAAATGTAAGACAAGAGGAAGTCAAAAACAATCTTTCTATCTTTCAGAACGTACTCTTTACAGATGAGAGCGAGGACTCTGTTCTCAAAGTCATCGATTTTGGATTCGCCCGTCTGTGTCCTGCTGGTAGTGCCCCACTGCAGACGCCGTGTTTCACTCTGCAGTACGCTGCACCCGAACTTTTTGAGAGCGCGGGATACGACAAAGCCTGTGACCTCTGGAGTCTAGGGGTTATCCTGGTAATCTAACTGAAAATTGTTGATTCTGAGACGTCTGTCAGATTAACCAAGGCCCTGATCTCCATTTGTGTGCATTCGAACAGTACACCATGCTGTCAGGCCAGGTGCCGTTCCAGAGCGAGCAGGTGGGGATGACGTCATCTTATGCTGCCGAGATCATGCATAAGATTAAGGAAGGAGATTTCTCCTTGGATGGGGAACCGTGGAAAGGTGTATCAGAAGATGCAAAAGAGCTTGTTAAAGGTATGAAGCAGTTTCTTTGATTTTGGTAAATGTGACATTGTTTTATAAAACAGAAATGTGGCTCATAATCAAATTTCCACTGGTCTTCTGTTATGAAGTTAACAATATGTGTGAGACAGCTCAAAACAAGTTTAACTCATTATAGGGCACTCATTGGCTGCCATTGACGGCGCTAAACGTCAATTCCATATTGATTAGCAACGGTGAATAAATGAATGTCCCAGTCAAAATGGATTGAATGTCTAGCCCGGATGAAGATCAGCACCTCCAAATCCGAGACCATGGTCCTCAGTCGGAAAAGGGTGGAGTGCCCTCTCCGGGTCGGGGATGAGATCCTGCCCCAAGTGGAGGAGTTCAAGTATCTTGGGGTCTTGTTCACGAGTGACGGTAGGAGGGAGCGGGAAATCGACAGGCGAATCGGTGCAGCGTCTGCAGTAATGCGGACTCTGCACTGGTCCGTAGTGGTGAAGAAGGAGCTTAGCCAAAAGGCAAAGCTCTCGATTTACCAGTCGATCTACGTTCCTACCCTCACCTATGGTCACAAGCTTTGGGTCGTGACCGAAAGAACAAGATCCCGGATACAAGCTGCCGAAATGAGTTACCTCTGCAGGGTGTCCGGGCTCTCCCTTAGAGATAGGGTGAGAATCTCGGTCATCCGGGAGGGACTCGGCGTCGAGCCGCTACTCCTCCGCGTAGAGAGGAGCCAGCTGAGGTGGCTCGGGCATCTGGTTCGGATGCCTCCCGGACGCCTCCCTGGAGAGGTGTTCCGGGCATGTCCCACCGGCGGGAGGCCCCGGGGACGACCCAGGACACGCTGGAGAGACTATGTCTCTCGGCTGGCCTGGGAACGCCTTGGGATCCTGCCGGAGGAGCTGGTTGAAGTGGCTGGGGAGAGGGAAGTCTGGGCTTCCCTGTTAAAGCTGCTGCCCCCGCGACCCGACCCCGAAACAAGCGGAAGATAATGGATGGATGGATGGATGTCTAGTCCAGTGCTTCTCAATTATTTTCTGTTATGCCCCCATCAGGAAGACGCAAACGTTTCGTACCCCCCCGCCCCCAACTCTCTGCCTCCACTTTAAATAGGCTCTACATACGTATATATATGCATTTGTCTTAAAAATTATTAAAAGTTTTTAAAAAATCAAGTTATTATGAGTACACCTCTGCATAGCATTGTCCTAGTTCCCATAAAAAAAAGTAATATACAGTAGATCAACTTAGTTTTTCCAGAGTTTTTCTTTGTTGGAAATCAAGAGTCTAGTTATTCAATAGATTGTTCCATGAGAAATAGTTTATTTCTTTTAGGGGTGCACGATATCCATTTTTCAAAACCAACATCTATAACTTCTTGCTCCTCGAGGCCGATACCGATATGATAACTGATATTAAATATATGATTTTTAAATGTATATTCACCTAAGTTTTTGAACACCTGAAGGTCAAAAATACTAGTGGTGGATTCAGCATAGATTTGCCTTTGACATAACCAGATTTTTCATGATGACACGAACATTATTAAATTAAACAAAACAAAGACAAAAACAGTTTTGACTTTAAATAAAGTTCCCATATTTATTTTTTCAAATAAATATAATTGGAGTCAATCACAATCATTCAGTCAGTGTCATTGAAGATGTGTTCCCCTGAACAATCAGCACTGAACTAAAACAAACATACACCCAACAGGTATTGTGCTTTGTCAGCAGATAAAACATATGGTGCAACAGGACAGGAGACTGTTGTGGTCTTGGTCTATGAAACAACTTTCTTAACCTGGCAATTATAGGACAACAAGCCTATCAATAACCAAAAGGCCTCTCAATAACTAAACATAACACTGTAAAATGCAAACATTTGCTAATTGCCATAGTAATGTTCATCTCTCAGTGATGGAAAAATGCGGCCTATAGAACAGTAACAAAACTTTGCATACTGGCAAAACAGGAGTGGAATCCAGCGCACACATCCCAATTCACCGACACTGTGCCAAAAATAGTATAGATTATCGGGCTTTTAATTATGTCATCGGATTTATTGGGATGACGTCATAATTCCTATTGTCGGATCGATAATTATCGTGCACCTCTAATTTCTTTGTCAAGTAATAACTTTGTGTTTGGGAATTACAGCATAAATCGGGGGGGAAAGGGAAAATATATTGAGACCGTTTTGCACTACTTTTGTTCAACAATTTTCCTTTTAATTCTTATCCCTTTATAGGGCAAGTGACTTTTTGCTAATGTCGAGAGAAATAAAACAACTTTATAAAGACTTTGCATCCACATACGTGGGCATCACATTTTGGGTCACAATATTAACATTTGGACGGCAGATGTAACCTAAAAAGTGATGTCCACATATTTGCAGGCCAAATCACAATTTTATGTACAGTGGGGTACATAAGTATTTAGTCAACCACCAAGTGTACAAGTTCTCTTACTTGAAAAGATTAGAGAGGCCTGTAATTGTCAACATGGGTAAACCTCAACCATGAGAGACAGAATGTGGAAAAAAAAACAGAAAATGACATTGTTTGATTTTTAAATAATTTATTTCCAAATTAGAGTGGAAAATAAGTATTTGGTCACCTACAAACAAGCAAGCTTTTTGGCTGTCAAAGAGGTCTAACTTCTAACGAGGTCTAACGAGGCTCCATTCGTTACTCCTGTATTAATGACACCTGTTTTAACTCATTATCGATATAAAAGACACCTGTCCACAACTCAGTCACACTCCAAACTCCACCATGGCCAAGACCAAAGAGCTGTCGAAGGACACCAGAGACAAAATAGTAGACCTGCACCAGGCTGGGAAGACTGAATCTGCAATAGGTAAAACGCTTGGTGTAAAGAAATCAACTGTGGGAGCAATTATTAGGAAACGGAAAACATAGAAGAGCACTGATAATCTCCCTCGATCTGGGGCTCCATGCAAGATCTTACCAGCAAAGATCTTCAGCAAAGGGACCAGGACGACTGATCTGTGTAAAGGAAAGAATGAATTGGGCCATGTATCGAGAGATTACGAGTGAAAATCTATCAGCAAGGGCATTAAAGATGAGACGTGGCTGGGTCTTTCAGCATGACAATGATCCCAAACACACAGCCAGGGCAACAAAGGAGTGGCTTCGTAAGAAGCATTTCAAGGTTCTGGAGTGGCCTCGCTAGTCTCCAGATCTCAACCCCGTGGAAAATCTATGGAGGGAGTTGAAAGTCCGTGTCGCCCAACGACAGCCTCAAAACATCACTGCTCTAGAGGAGATCTGCATAGAGGAATGGGCCAAAATACCAGCAACAGTGTGTGAAAAGCTTGTGAAGAGTTACAGAAAACGTTTGGCCTCCTTTAATGCCAATAAAGGGTATATAACAAAGTATTGAGATGAACTTTTGGTATTGACCAAATACTTATTTTCCACCATGATTTGCAAATAAATTCTTTAAAAATCAAGCAATGTGATTTTCAGTTTTTTTTTTTTCCCACATTCTGTCTCTCATGGTTGAGGTTTACCCATGTTGACAATTACAGGCCTCTCTAATATTTTCAAGTGGAAAAACTTGCACAATTAGTGGTTGACTAAATACTTACTTGCCCCACTGTAATATATATATATATATTTTTTATCTTTGTTTATTTTTGTTTTTTTAATGAATAAATGAATAAAAATGTTGTTTAAAAATAGAATTTTGTATAAATAAAAAATTCTGCCCCTAATAATGCCATAAAGTTGATTTTATTTTTTAAACTAACGACCCATAAACATATAATTAATTTAAACCGTGAGGACTAATTGTGAATGCTCACTTTTCAAGGCCATTGGTGAGACCAGTCCTTCTCAAATAATGCCATTGTTGCTAATCAATGTGAATTTATTATTATTTGTTGATTTTATTAAATTAGATTTTTCAGTATCAAATGGTCAAAAATCTTTACTTCTATTAAAAGAGTAAAAATGTATACGTGAGCTTCCATACATAATTATTACCCCTAACCTTCAAACGGCTTATGATTGAAGGACTACTGACTGTGGATCCCGAGAGGCGACTCAAGCTCTCTGATCTGAAAGAGAACAGCTGGCTACAGGGCGGCGCGTCCATGTCCACTACACCTTTGTGCACTCCGGATGTGCTGGAGTCCAGTGGGCCCACTGTACGCACTTTTGTGAATGCCACTTACAAGGTAACAAACAGCACGGTTTAGCAGTTTGTCTTAGAACTTTCTATTGGAAATGTGACGTGTGTGTTCTCACACCTTTGTCAATTTCCTCCCTGGCCAGGCTTTCAACCGTGGTAAGAGAGAGGGCTTCTTTTTAAAAAGCGTTGATAATGCCCCCCTTGCAAAGCGGCGGAAACTAAAAATGACAAGTACAGGTGTAGAGACGAGATGGAGTTCATCCTCTTCATCTTCCTCCTCTTCCACTTCCTCCTCTGCCTCTGCAAAAGGATCGAAAGAACAGCCAAAGCAAAGTGTGAGCCCCCCAAAACAAAGCTAGCCTTAGTTTAGCAAATACAGTAAGAATATGTCATGTGGCAATGCCCAGACAAGTACAAAAAAAAGTACAAATGAAACCAAGTGTTGTTTTAATCTTGTGTTGAATTCCACTGTATTACAATGTGACTGAGGATCAAACTAAAGTCGCCATGCCACATTTGTGTTGAGATAAGATGCACAGAAAATCATTATATGGCCTCTAGTAAATTCTTAATATTTGTTTTTTTGTCTACATACATCAGTAACTTTTACACAAAGGTTTTAAAATGGAGATATCTGCTGTATTTTTGCAGTGGGAAAATAGTGCCTGGCTTAATAGGGTTAAAGGGAAAAAAGAGCCATTTTAAGCTGAAGCCATAGACGCAACAGATCAGTCAGAATTGAGCCCCGTGAATATTTACTGTGTTGCACATGGCTGATGAAATTAGGATATTATTAAAAATTTACAAATTCATTTTTTACATTTTTTTTCAGGCAGGCAAAAGTTTGGCTTCTGGATTTAACAAATATGCTTCTTTTTATGTGCTTTATTTGTCTTTAGGCTGGTCAATTATATTTTGCACTTAAGAATGTAAATGATCAAAACCAAGCTTTTGAACCATTAAGATTGCATATAGGACAAGTCACACACTATTTAAAGAAAATAATAATAATACGTTTTTGAAGATGAGATGTTTGCTTACCGAGTGGATTATGTTTGTAAGTGGTGGATGCAGCTCAAATATTTACATTACAATTTAGTGTTGGGAGCATCTACAAATACCAGAGTGTTGTCCCCTGGAAGCGCAGGCATTAGGGCAGTTGCGATTTTACTTGCTGTAAATGTTTTGCCTTATGTGCTGTTCTATTTCAAGCATGCATATATGTTGTGATACAATTACATATTTTTCTTTTTCTTAATTATGCGTTTTTGATATTGTCCTGCCAGAAAAACGCAAACTCAGTCCATTAAGTAACAGGGTGGCCATGTTCACCTGAAATGTTTTTACAGTTCAGAATTTAGATGATCACATTTTTAATGATCAGAATGAGACACTTAAGTATGACTTTAATTTGGATCCCTGGGAGACTTCCTGTGAGATCTGCTGTATATACTTTTACAAAGACAAATTAGGTCTGTAATAATTGAAACCTTTTTAAATGGTGTAGAAGTGCCCTTGTGTTTTTACTTTTTACATGTTGCACAGTCATTTTAACAATAAAATCCATTTCGGCTTTAAAGGTGCTTTCACTGATATTTATTATGTGTAATGGACTTTAATGCTGTGGTAATGGGGTGCGTAATAAATGGGCTTTTGTGTATCGGGACTGTGAATGTGTGTGTAAGAATGTGTGAGAATGTTGGAGATCACTTGTATTGTCAACAGTGTACCAAATTACGCATTACTGTATGATTTTGTCCCTTCGGTTGTTTGCTACATCTGTTTTTGTTTTTTATTCTGTTCTTATGAACATTTCTCTTAAACTGTGTTAATTGGTGTTGATAGTATGTAGTCAGTGGTTTTCAGGATTCCACTATCCTGTTTCTTCTTTTTTATTTTTAACCACAACTTTTGTGTTGCGATGCACTGTCATTGATGTAAATGGGATTTATTTGCACCATTTGTTTGGCTGCAAAAATAAATAATACTTTTAGATGCTACTGTTGTGTTCTTGGGTGTAATTGTTTTAGAAATGAACGGGATACAGCATTCATGTTGGGTGTGCTTGTAGTTTAACAATTGATACTCCTTTATATTGAGTTTAAATTAGCCACTTCCCCTTGACATTGAATGAAAAAACTGTAGGGGGTGGTCAAGGGCCAAAAAAAAAAATCCTTAGGTACCAGTCGACAACACAACAGACGTTGCAAACGTCATTGTGTTTTATTAAACCCTCGGTAACTATAGACAGAAAAAAAAACAACTAAGAATAAGTCTTTAAAGCATTGAAAAAAATGATTTTCCCTTCAGGCCGCAAGGTCATAAGTTTTATTTTGTAAGCTGTTACGTTTCCGGAGGCAAAAAGGTTCTAGGAGGCACTTGGATAAAACTTTTTTGACAAAATCTTTTTCATTGGTTTTTGTTTGCATTTTACAGGTGTGACAGAACCATGGCCTGACCTTTTTATTTCAATCAAACAGTAAACTAATTAACTAGAAATTAAGTTATAATGTAGCCGCAAGGGGGGCACAAGCCAGTGTCTTCCGCTGCCAATCCCAAGCCCAGATAAATACAGTGGCACCTCTACATACGAAGTTAATTCATTCCAGGACCTTGTCTGTAAGTCAAAATGGTCGTATGTCGAGCAGGAGTTTCCCATATGAATACATTATGATTCCACTAATTCGTTCCACAGCCCAAAAACCTACACTAAATCCTTAATAAATACTGCTGTTACTATTGCAAATAGCAATGACAAAGAGCAAAACAAATAAATTATGAATACAAATCAGAATAATAATAATATGATAATAGTAATAATAATAATAATAATACCTGTAATAATGTAACGAATCGAGTTCTAATGTGGAGAATGTGTTTTGCGTGGTGTACCTGAACGCATCGCGTGGCTGACTTGACAGTGAGATAGGACTACAGTGGTACCTCTACATACGAAGCTAATCCGTTCCAGGACCTTGTTTGTAAGTCGAAATGGTCGTATGTCGAGCAGGATTTTCCCATAGGAATACATTATAATTCCATTAATTCGTTCCACAGCCCAAAAACCTTCACTAAATCCTTAAGAAATACTGCTGGTACTATTACAAATGGCAATTACACATAGCAAAACAAATAAATTATAAATCAAAATCGGAATAATAATAATAATAATAATAATTCCTGTATTAATGTAACGAATCGGGTTCTAATGTGGCGGACGTTTTTTGCTGACCCTGAACGCACCGCGGGGCTCACGTGCCAGAGACAGACCGGTGAGCTTGAGTTTCACTTTCACTTTGAATGTTTTCTTGAGAACGCGTCAATTGCGGCAGACAGAAGGTGTTTTTGTTTTGAATAAGTTGTGAAATAAATGATAAAAACGTGGCGAAGTTGGCGATTTCTCTGGAGATGTTACCACAATAAGAATTGTCAGCTTAACTTATAAAGACTGGCGAACGATGGTCGGAGGAGGACCGTGGAGATGTATTGTTGAGCCATTTCACGGATGCTCACCCTACGCTCATATTTTTCTGTCATTTGCATCTTCATTTAGAAGGTAAGCGTCAACTTTTTCCTTATTTCACCACCTGTACCAACCTTTTCTGAAACCAGTGTTGATTTGTCACACAAGAAAATCCGCCGTGCATTCGTCTGCGGTGCTGCCATTGTCGTCGTATTTCGAGCATGTCGTCGGATGTAGAAACAAATGGCGAGTCAAATTTTACGTCGGATGTCGAAAAGTTCGTGTGTCGAAGCGATCGTATGTAGAGGTACCACTGTATTTCACTTTTCATGTTCAGCTGTGGTGGACAGTAGGTGTGTTGTGTTGCACAAGTTGATGGAATAAATGACTAGAAACGTGACGAAGCTGGTGACTTCTTTGGCGATGTTACCACAACCGAATTATAAATACTGGCGAACGGCGGTAGGAGGAAGACCGTCGAGAGGAGACATTCTACAGCCGTATTGTCGAGCCAGTTCATGGATGCGTGCATCACGCTCATAATTTTCTATCATTTCCATCTTCATTTCAATGGTAAACATCACCCTTTTCCTTTTTTGACCCCCTGCAGTAACATTCTTGGAACCCATGTTGATTTCTCTCACAAGAAAATCCGCCGTGCTTCGTTTTACACAAAAACAAACTGCGGCGCTGTCATAAATTGTCGTATTTCGAGCATGTCATCGGATGTAGAAACAAATGGCGAGTCAACTTTTACAGTCAGGAAGTTGCAGCTGGTACAGAGTGCTGCAGCCAGAGTCCTCACAAATACAAGGAAGCTGGACCACATTACACCAGTTTTGAAATCGCTACACTGGCTTCCAGTAAGTCAAAGGATAGACTATAAAATACTACTGCTCGTCTACAAAACACTTAATGGCCTTGGACCAAAATACATGCTTGACTTGTTAGAGTCTTATGAGACATCTAGACCCCTAAGGTCGTCTGGAACCGGTTTTCTGCATGTTCCAAGAACAAGAACCAAGCAGGGTGAGGCAGCATTTAGTTATTATGCTCCTCACCTCTGGAACAAGTTACCCGAACGTCTGAAGTATGCTCAAACTGTTAGCTCTTTTAAATCAGGGCTAAAAACGCTTTTGTTTAGCACTGCATATCTATAACCGTCTATATATTTCAATCTACCTGCTTTCTATTCCTCTTGTTTTTATCTCCATTGCTGATTTCAATTACTATTAGTAGTAGTAGTTTTTGTTTTATTTTTATTTTATTTATTTATTTTTATTCTGTGATTAAATGCGATCTTTTGTCTTCGTTTCTACATTGTGTTGATTTAAATGTGATTTTTATGATCTTCATGTGGTGTAAAGCACTTTGAATTGCCTTGTGTTGAATTGTGCTATATAAATAAATTTGCCTTGCCTTGCCTTTTACGTCGGATGTCGAAAAGATCGTGGGTTGTACTGTATCATACTGTCGTAAGTGATCATACTGTATGTCAAAGTACAACTGTACAGAGGGTTGTGTCAGGAAGGGCATCCGATATCAAGCTTTGGCCGAATCAAACATGCGAATCAGAAATATGACTTCCATACCGGATTGGTCGAGGCCCGGGTTAACAACGACCGGTATCGGTTCTGTTGACCTGCAGGGTACCGGCAGAAACTGCACTACTGTTCGTCGAAGTAGGAGAAGAAGATGGTGTGCTCATAGAAGGAAAGAGAAGAGAAACACCAAGAGTCTTGAATTGAGGGTAGGGATTTTGAGTGTTGGAATTATGACAGGAAAAGGTACAGAGCTGGTTTCCTTGATGCACAAGAGCAAGGTGGACATACTGCGTGTTTAGGAGACATGGTGGAAAGGAGCAAAGCTAGAAGTTAGGAGCAGGGTTCAAGTTGTTCCACCATGGTGTAGATAGGGAGAGAAATGGAGTAGGAGTTATCGTGAAGGAGGCGTTTGTAAGGAACGTCTAGAGATAAAAAAAAAAGAGTGACAGATGGAGTGTTGAGCCTGAAGCTAGGAACTGAAGGTGTGATGATCAATGTTGTTAGTGGGTAAGTGCCACAGGTAGGTTGTGAGCTGTTGTAAGATAAGCTTGTTTTTGGGTGCCAAATATACAGTATTATGCCAGTTTGCTCTTCCACAGCTATTATACGCGCACTCCCAAGCTATTATGAAGAATACAGTTTTAGCCATCATCATGTGCTTAGAGGTGATTGTTCACATCCTGCTGATGAGTAGATACACACACATATATTGATTCATCACACAACGTCTCAGTACTTTTCCACCAAGCTACAGTACTATGAGTACAAATGTGTGTTTAAAACAATGTTATCTTGCCTGCTCAGGTAATTCAATCAGGAAGTTTTAATCGGGAAGTGTGACTGTTCAATCACTGACTAGAATAAGGAATTTGCCCGACCGAACCTGCCACGTTGGACAACAGTGTTGTAACTGTATTTCGCCCATCAACAAGCCCTCAATAAAAGTTAGCAGCGCGGGAGAGTTCGGAGAGAGACTTGGATGAGACATTGGTCGCGGAACTATGTCTCCTGGCTCTCCCAACCTGCAGGTTGAAAAAATGTCCAGTGTCTGACTTTATCTCACCGTGCCCTGCCTTTTGTCAGCTTGTCTTGGGTAAATAACTTAGTTAAAGAACGAGTTTTAGACCCAACAGCTGTAGAAGGTAAAATTTTGGTTAGACCTTGATGAAATGATGCAGAACCTCCCTAAAAGTGATAGTTATCATTGTAGCAGATTTCAATAGAAATGTTGGTGCAAGAAACAGAGGTAATGAGGAGGTGATGGGCAGGAGAGAAACGCAGAAGAACAGATGGTGATTGACTTTGCAAAAAGGATGGAAATGGCTGCCATGAATATTTCCTTCCAGAAGAGGCAGGAACATAGGGTGACCTACAAGAGTGGAGGTAGCAGTACGCAGGTAGACTTCATATTGTGATGATGGTGTAATCTGAAGGAGATCAGTGATTGCAAAGTAGTGGTAGGTGAGAGTGTAGCAACACAACACTGGATGGCAGTGTGTAGATGACTCTGGTGGTGAGGAAGAGAAAGAGGACAAAGGCAGAGCAGAGGACAAAATGGTGGAAGCTGAAAATGAAAGTGCTGTATGACTTTCAGAAGGTAAGTGAGACAAGCTCTAGATGGTCAGGAAGTGCTTCCAAATGACTGGACAACTACAGCAAATATGATCAGAGAGAGAGGTAGACAGTCCTTGGTGTGCCATCTGGAAGGAAAGGAGATAAGGAGACTTGGTGGTGGAATGAGGGGGTGCAAAAGTGCATATAGAGAAAGGTTAGCTAAGAAGAACTGGGACATTGAGGAGACTGAAGAAAGTAAACGCAATGATAAGACTCATTGTTTTTTTTTGTTATAAAATTAAGATCAATTATAATGGATTCTAAATGTTTAAAGCCACATCTCAGTCATTTTAATTAATTAATTAATTAATTAATTTATTTATTTTAAATCAAATGTTCAGGTACAGTCCTTGTACTAGCAAACATGGCAAAGCGTGGCATTACTGTATATGGCATTATCAGAGCAACTTTAGATTTCACATTCAAGTGATATAAGATATAAACTACAACCTAGCAGGTAAAAATTGATCTATTTACTGAATTTTTTATCATCTCTTTGAAAAGATCCCTTTATTAAAATCATCAATAAATGACCTAAACTAACATTAATGGCCTTGGCATTAGTGGCTCCGCCATGTTGTCAGCTTCAGAACAAGGCTGGCCGACATACAACCACCTTTCTGTGGGCATAGTTCTAAAACATGCCAGTAACGAGCAAGCGGGGTCGGAATCACGAACAGGTGAGACATTTGTTACCACAGGTGTGCAGCTCAAAATGATGTTTTCAGAAATGCTTAGTCTAGGTGCACGACCCTACTTCTGTTATCTCGAGTGTCAGATGACAATTTCTGGGCCAACAAAACAGCATTGTTTTTCTTAGGATGTCTTCAAGACCTTGCCGAAGATTACAATTTCATACGTCCTCAGACTCTTTAGAAAGGGATTATCTGCTACCTGGAGTAAATGAGAGAAGGCGTACAAGTGTTATCAACATTTATAAGGTAAGCTTGACAGCAAATTCACATTGTGCTAGCTAGCTGTGTGTAGTTATGTAGCAAACATTTAGGTTTGCTCAAGTTGTCGTGCAGATACAGTATTTCAATTTTAGTTTGATTTAGTTTAAGGTGGGGTGCATATCCCTATCGTTATAGACAAGAGTGGCCTGACAGTTGTCATGTTGGTTGATCTACTGTACCATGTTGAAATGGAGTTCAGTGGGCAATGAAGTCCTAGCTTCTGTTTGAGGGATGACACAGTAGTCATGATCTGAAGTCAACTTGGTCTCCATCTCAGAGTTCAAGGGTATTTGTGGGATTGGGCTTTCTGTTTCCAGATGTTTGGTCTGGGCACAGGTAATTTGCAGCCATTCCAAACATTAAAATCCGTTGTTTTAAAAACCAACTTCTTTGTTGTCGCATGACAAAACGCTTCAAGACGGCACACAACAATGAAAACTGATGTTCCTGCCTGCGATATATGGTCTCTTTTATGGTAGTCATTGGTTGCCATATTTGTGCACCTAGTCAATTCCATTCTCGTACCTGTTTTGATCACGTGACAAAAAATGGCCATAAAAATCGCCAGTTTACCGGAAAAAAAATCACTTAACCCCACTTAATCCACTCCAAAATGGGCGCTATCGCTATTTGGAAACAGGTAATTTGTAGCCATTCCAAACAAACATTAATATCTGTTGTCTTAAAAACCGACTACAGAGCAGAGTGATTTTTGTCATATTCAGGGGCGGAAGTTAGGAGGGGGTGTCTGGGGGATGCGACCGCACCCGGGCCTGGGCCTCTAGGGAGCCCGGTTTGCGGGCGTATAATGGGCGTAGTTGTGCGAGGGGAGGGTCAAACAGAAACATAAACTAAATATTAAAATATCTCTGCCAGCACCCACTCTGCTTGGCTGGTCATTGGAGGGGCCCGCAATAAAAATTAATCTACCCACCCCCAACACACACACACACACATACACCTACACAAAGGACAATCGTCTTGAGAGGCCTGCGAATAATTGTCCACTAGCACCACCACCCTGTCGGACGGTCCACTCGGGGGGGCCTGTTTATACTCATCGCACACAGGCCCTGTTCACATCGTTCCACCACTGGTCATGTTATACCACAGCAATGATGGGGAAGTCAAAGAAAACTCACAAACTTCGTTGTTGTAACATTACAAAACGCTTCAAGACGGCACACAACAATGAATACTGCTGTTCTTGTGGTATATGGTCTATTTCATACTAGTAACTGGTTGCCATATTTGTGTACCTAAATTCCATTCTTGTACCTGTTATGATCACGTGACAAAAATGACCAATCACATCACCAGTTTACTGGAAAATATTGGCTGAATCCCATCAATACAGTCCAAACTCGGTGCTATCTGTTGTCCAAATTATGCAGTGCTGGCTATTTAGGTCTATTTATTGCGATCATGATGTTGGAAATGTAAAAGGTTGATAGAAAGTTTTATATCATTAAGGCAATTACAGTATTTTTATTTCGTACAGCACCATAAACAACCATGATAACGATCCAAACTCAAGAGCTGTTGGATGCAAAAACTCCCATAAAAATGAGCATGGTGACTTCACGCAGCATCCTAATTGATGTGTGCGCCTGATAAAATTTTAAACAATGTTTCTCATTGAGGGCCTCTTAGGCTCCTATAGTTCATGTTCAATTCTTGTGTGCGGCAGTACAGACGCTGTCCATGGTCCTGAGCCCCATAAACTCCACTCCACTGGGGGTCAGTAAGCTTCTTGGCACTGACATCCCAAAAGCCACTCAGAGCAACTGGGAAGCGATATGCTGTATGATATAATGTGTCGTGCAGCCTTTAATCAAATTAATTTTTGAGTACATAATTAATAATATATTGAGTGGATAATAAAGTATTATATTGAGCATGACAAAGACGGATATGGATGGATCATTTGAGAACATAGTCAGCAGGATCTTCATGCCATTAAGTTGCTGCCTGGCACGTTTTCAGAGCTCGTGTGCAAAGAAATGAAACATAAAACAGTATGAACAACCCATTAGCGCTGAAGGAAGTGAAGTCTTTCAGTGTCATTGACAGTGATAGACATCCAATCATTTGGCTGTTTTAATCACAGGTTTATCATAGGTAGACGTCCAATCTATTTGAACTGAAAGTGTTGGCAGCGAATGAATATTCATAAAAATACTTGACAAAAAAAACGTCTTGAATTGGCCAAAAAATAAAAGGATGTGTACCAAAATATACAACAAGTAACCCAAAATGCCCCTAAACCATCATAAAGTGACTCAAAAACAACAAAATGTGACCCAGAAATGCCACAGCATCAATAGGAAGCGACCCGGGAATGTCCTAAAATGTATAGGAAGTTACCCGTAAATACCACTTGTGTAAATGAAACATGCTGCGTACTTTAACTAGGGAAACCTTGAAAGAATTAGAAGACTGCTTTAAAAAAATATATTTTCCACAGAATAAAAACGAGAACATTCCAAGTTCTTTGTTTGTTCTTATATAAATTAAAAGATCTTTCTCACTTGCACTGTTACGTGCATGTCGTTGCTATCGGATCTTAGGGTGCCTTGAGCAGTTTATTAAAAATGGAAGTCATTCTAAATGAGCCTGTAACTCTCAACCCTTTCAGGAAATCTTAATAGATCTGACGTATCTCTGACAAGGTTAAACGCTTCAGGAAGCTGCGAGAAGGCTTAACAGACTTCACTAGATCATAGGGAGAGATGAATACTAACCGTCGTGTTGCATAGATTATTCTGTAAGAGTGGACACCAACAAGGATTAGTACAGGCAGTACACCCACCAACTAGCTGCAATACATCCTTAATGCTCAAAACATGAATTATGAATACTTTAGAGAGATACTTTTTTAACAATTTCACTCGTGATATCATTACCGCTGTTCATCCCAAGTGGTTAACAAACGCCCTGCATGACTGTTGCCACCATTTCACAAGAAGAAGAAAAAAAACGGTTGTTCCAAATTGTTAGGAGTGCTTCTCGCGAGACTATATCCTGAATGTATGAAACACGCAATGGTTCGAGCTTGGTAGTACTGTCACTTTCACTCCACATGGCTCTTGTGTCCTTCACATGACACCACTCAGGATGACTTCAGGCCCATTAGCTTGGAATAACTCCAAGCAAAGGAATTTGTGGAAACAGTGCGCTATGTCACAACATGACATACTGTGAATAAAACATGATCTTTGTTTGCCGTGGAGTGCCGCTTGAGTCTTTGGGATTAGCTGCTTGGATGCATCTTTAATGACAAGTGGACACGTTTCCATCTATAATGGATACATATAATCTAAAGAGGCTTGTACATACTATACAAATTGTTGTATCTGACATCGGAAGAAAAGTTATATTTAGAATTCTTATTGTGAATTAAGCGTTTGGGGTACAAGTGAAGATGATATTCAACTGTGCTTGGGGGGAGGGGAAATCAATGTATTGATCTTTACAAAGTATGCGTGTTGTTTGTGTGTGGGAGATTTTAAGCTAAATAAAGTGCAGTGTTGATTCAGCCACCGTTTAGACTGCAGGGTTGTCTAAAGCAGGGGTCCCCAATGACTAGGCCACGGACCGGTACCGGTCCGCAGCGCATTTGGTACCGGGCCGCGCAGAAATAATAAATAATATATTAACGACTGCATTCTGGCCGATTGACTTTGGCCTGTGCCGCTTAACACACCAATATCCCTTTCTACTCTGGATATACAACTACAGGATAGGAGGTTGTCACAGAAATGCATTGATTGGACTGTTAGCAGTACATCTTGTTTTGTATGTCTATGTGCGCTTAGCCTCGATAATAACTTATGACGCAGGTCATCGTCCATCACATTTGTTCCCGGAAATAATTAGCCCCCACACTAGAACAACTGAAAACCAGACGTCTTTGGAAGGATTTTTTACGGGGAAAAGGGCACCTGACGAGCCAGAAGATGAGCCTACAACTTCGAAAGAAAACAAAATCTATGCTACTTCCCAATTACTAAAGACCCACATAGTGGATTCGTGACCCGTATGTGAATAAACCGAGTGATTCGAGCATGTCTGTGCAACAGGAATATCAGCTTGTAAAGATCTTAAATCATGGCGACCTTAAACGTAAATTTGAGACAACAACTCTACCGAGGTTCTGGATTAAAGTCATTTCGGAATATTCTGACATCGCTAGAAGAGCGCTGAAAACTGTGCTACAATTTCCAACATCGTATCTTTGTGAAGCGGGCTTCTCTCACTCTCCCATCTCGGGACCATCTCGTCTCAATGAAACAAGCTCAGGCCTCCCACTGATTCAGCAGGTGAGTTGTATTTTCCCTGCACTTAACACGACGGGGCTAAAAACAAATGTTATTTTATATTTGCTGTATTTTTCTGCCGCACATTACCGAAGGCAACAATTCCAAAGTACACACTACAAACTTTCATTAAAGAAAGGAATATTAACTTACATTTGCCATGTTAGCTGCACACACCAACTGCACGCAGCTCTCTCACTTAACAACTTTGCCGTGTCGTTAAGCATTAATTTACGCCATTTTCGTGTTGCACATGTATGTTTATGATGTAAATAGTTTTTTAGCAACATTGAGAGTCCAACTGAATATAAATGGTAAATGGTGTTATACTTATATAGCGCTTTTCTACCTTTCAAGGCGCTCAAAGCACTTTACACTATAATAGAGGGCTTTTATCACCGCCACAAAACCTTTGGGAGCAAAATTTTATAAGGGTGCAGAATTTGACAGAACACCGGTCCGTGAAAAAAAGACCCAAATCACACAGGTCCTTGGTGCAGTAAAGGTTGGGGACCCCTGGTCTAAAGAATGTGAAACACTATGTGAAGTGGAGCTACGTCAAAGAGAGAATGAATACAAAACCGGTTTTGGAATAAGAGCAAAAAAGATATATATATATATATTTTTTAAAATTTATTTTCATGGTAGCATGCTTATCTGCTGGCCATCTTGAGTGGGGCGACCAGCGGTTAGACTAACTAGGTTTCAAAAAGTACATATTGCACAGGATCGGCACATTTTTTCTCAGTAATCCCCAGTGTTCATTCGTCAACGTGCACTATAACGAAAATATTTCATCAAAGAACTATTTTTTTCATGACGATGATGAGACGGTAATGAGCTGAAAACATGTCTTGGGAGACTAAAACATAATGAGACGTCGTCTGACGAGACGGAAACGAGATGAAAATGCGCCATAATTTCCGTCACATGCTCACAGTGTGACATTTTATGTGTATTTAACCTACATTGTAGCAGTGTCTAGTTGTGTCACTCATGTGAAGTGCTGCGCCCCCCCTCCCCCAACTCATCCACTATTGTCCTCTGCGGTCTCCCCATTGCTTGTTTTGAGACACACACGGTAAAATTTGTCTTCTTATGTTGGCAAGAGAGAATATGCAACATTGCTTTAGCCTTTAATGGTCTGTGCTGAGTGATCATCACACACTATATGTAACTCATAGCATTAGTATAGCATTCATGTTCGCGTTAGCATTAGGTTATTACTAACAGTGCGTGTCCTCTTAAACTCTCGGACAACTTTTATTTTTACGTAAAGTTGGTGGTGTCCAGGTTGGTATAGACAAGTTTCCCGAGGGAAAATGGGACATCTTTGACAATTTCTGCTCCGAACTTCCGGTTTAGACAGAATATGAAGTGCGGTTGAAGTAAGCAGTGTGTTTACAAAGTTAAAACTGCAAAGTTAAACCAGAGGAACCCACGGAATGTTCAAAAATTGATTCAGCACGACTTGGATGAAGCTCCAGGACTTTCTGTGTTGTTCGTTTGGTTTCGTTTGGTCTTATCTCTGATTGTTTGTGGACAAAATTCGAACAAGTTGTGCAGCCTGTGTTAACATGAGGTGTGGAGTGACCAAAATGAGGCAAAATTACAAATAATATTACAGTTGTCGAATACAGGAGGGCTGACACAGATTTTGTTGTTACAAGCAAATACTACAAGGTATTGTTCATCTGCTTATATTATTATGAGCTCATCACACATGTACATATAAACACAAATAGTATGTCATTCTTTTTTTATTGCAGATATTGATCGCAATAAAACTTTTGGACAACATGATTCCATTTCTTGTTTTATTTCAAACGATTGGTGCATGTGCAAAACAGGTCAATAAATCACAAATTATAAAATTATCAGAAAAATATTAACGAAGGTGGAGCATAAATTGAGCTTTCCATCATCAAGGTAGAACGCTCGTAGTCTCGATATACTGTATGTCCATCAACGTACAGTTGTGGTCAAAAGTTTACATACACTTGTGAAGAACATAATGTCATGGCTCTCTTGAGTTTCCAGTTATTTCTACAACTCTGATTTTTCTCTAATAGAGTGATTGGAACAGATACTTCTTTGTCACAAAAAACATTCATGAAGTTTGGTTCTTTCATGACTTTATTATGGGTGAACAGAAAAAGTGATCGAATCTGCTGGGTCAAAAATATACATCCAGCGGCGCTAATATTTGGTAACATGTCCCTTGGCCATTTTCACTTCAATTAGGCACTTTTGGTAGCCATCCACAAGCTTCTGGCGAGCTTCTAGTTGAATCTTTGACCACTCCTCTTGACAGAATTGGTGCAGTTCAGTTAAATTTGATGGCTTTCTGACATGGACTTGTTTCTTCAGCATTGTCCACAAGTTCTCAATGGGGTTTAAGTCAGGACTTTGGGAAGGCCATTCGAAAACCTTAATTCTAGCCTGATTTAGCCATTCCATTACCACTTTTGTTGTGTGTTTGGGGTCATTGTCCTGTAGGAACACCCAACTGCGCCCAAGACCCAATCTTCGGGCTGATGACGTTAGGTTATCTTGAAGAATTTGAAGGTAATCCTCCTTCTTCATTATCCCATTTATTCTCTGTAAAGCACCAGTTCCATTGGCAGCAAAACAGCCCCACAGCATAATACTATCACCACCGTGCTTGACGGTAGGCATGGTGTACTTTGGGTTAAAGGCCTCACCTTTTCTCCTCCAAACATATTGCTGGGCATTGTGGCCAAACAGCTCGATTTTTGTTTCGTCTGACCACAGAACTTTCCTCTAGAAGGTCTTATCTTTGTCCATGTGATCAGCAGCAAACTTCAGTCGAGCCTTAAGGTGCCGCTTTTGGAGCAAGGGCTTCCTTCTTGCACGGCAGCCTCTCAGTCCATGGAGATGCAAAACACGCTTGACTGTGGACACTGACACCTGTTTTCCAGCAGCTTCTAATTCTTGGCAGATCTGCTTTTTGGTGATTTTCGGTTGAATCTTCACCCTCCTGACCAATTTTCTCTCAGCAGCAGGTGATAGCTTGCGTTTTCTTCCTGATCGTGACAGTGACAAAACAGTGCCATGCACTTTATACTTACAAACAATTGTTTGCACTGTTGCTCTTGGGACCTGCAGCTGCTTTGAAATGGCTCCAAGTGACTTTCCTGACTTTTTCAAGTCAATGATTCGCTTTTTCAGATCCATGTATGTATATTTTTGACCCAGCAGATTTGATCACTTTTTCTGTTCACCCATAATAAAGTCATAAAAGAACCAAACCTCATTAATGTTTTTTTGTGACAAAGAAGTATCTGTTCCAATCACTCTATCGGAGAAAAATCAGAGTTGTAGAAATAACTGGAAACTCAAGAGAGCCATGACATTATGTTCTTCACAAGTGTATGTAAACTTTTGACCACAACTGTAAGTGTTGTTGTTATGCACATCAAGTTGTTTTCCCTTTCCTAAGAGTGTTTTCCACCTGTTAACAAATAAAATAAAATAAAAAAAAGTGTAATGCTTGAATTTATGCATTTAGGGTAAAACGCCGTGTATGACTTGTAGAAGATGCCTGTTTGTTTTCTATTTCTTTAACGTTGAAGCTAATGCAAAGCTGATGATGTCTCAGCTGTGAGGTAACACACAGAATTGTAGTCATTTCGAACATAAATTACCTGTTATTGCTTTGTGGTGGTACTGTATGGTTCCACATCTGCCTTCATGAACACAAAATTCCCATATTCATTTATTAGGACACATTCAATTGGATGCCTCAGAGATTTTCAGGTCCCTGATTGCATTTCCATTCACTGCCATTAAATCAATTAAATACAAAACTATGTGTGTGTATGTTGTGGCGACTTTTAGCCATTTCTTCATGTTGTCCTCCCATGTCGTGAAGACGGCACATGGATGCAACATTTCCAAATTGTCTTTTTGAGTGATTTTGATGAGTGATGCCACTCCAGTGCGACTGTTGTTTTGGTTGGAGAAAGTGTAAAACGGAAATCGCGAGCAGAAATGTGGAAGTAAAGCGGACGTACCTCAGAACTTGTCGATAATTAATTGAAAATAATGTACTATTTTCCTGCTGAGTGTGTATTCAGACACATTTTGAAATAACTAATAAATATTATCATCAAAAAGACTAAGATGAAAATGAAAAGGGCTGCCAAAAACAACACTGGTACTCGCCGATACCAGATTTTAGTGCCGTATTGGTAGTAATACTAACATTGGTGCAACACTAATGAATACAACGATTACAAAGTTAAAAGATGAAGAGCAAATGAGAAATACAGTTTATAAATGCACAAACACACCCTATAATCGGTCACGCGTGTTTGAAAATACTCATTTATAGAGAGCAACTAATAGTTTGAAAAATATACAGTGCCTTGCAAAAGTATTCGGCCCCCTTGAATCTTGCAACCTTTCGCCACATTTCAGGCTTCAAACATAAAGATATGAAATTTAATTTTTTTGTCAAGAATCAACAACAAGTGGGACACAATCGTGAAGTGGAACAACATTTATTGGATAATTTAAACTTTTTTAACAAATAAAAAAACTGAAAAGTGGGGCGTGCAATATTATTCGGCCCCTTTACTTTCAGTGCAGCAAACTCACTCCAGAAGTTCAGTGAGGATCTCTGAATGATCCAATGTTGTCCTAAATGACTGATGATGATAAATAGAATCCACCTGTGTGTAATCAAGTCTCCGTATAAATGCACCTGCTCTGTGATAGTCTCAGGGTTCTGTTTAAAGTGCAGAGAGCATTATGAAAACCAAGGAACACACCAGGCAGGTCCGAGATACTGTTGTGGAGAAGTTTAAAGCCGGATTTGGATACAAAAAGATTTCCCAAGCTTTAAACATCTCAAGGAGCACTGTGCAAGCCATCATATTGAAATGGAAGGAGTATCAGACCACTGCAAATCTACCAAGACCCGGCCGTCCTTCCAAACTTTCTTCTCAAACAAGGAGAAAACTGATCAGAGATGCAGCCAAGAGGCCCATGATCACTCTGGATGAACTGCAGAGATCTACAGCTGAGGTGGGAGAGTCTGTCCAATTGGACAACAATCGGTCGTACACTGCACAAATCTGGCCTTTATGGAAGAGTGGCAAGAAGAAAGCCATTTCTCAAAGATATCCATAAAAAGTCTCGTTTAAAGTTTGCCACAAGCCACCTGGGAGACACACCAAACATGTGGAAGAAGGTGCTCTGGTCAGATGAAACCAAAATTGAACTTTTTGGCCACAATGCAAAACGATATGTTTGGCGTAAAAGCAACACACCACCCTGAACACACCATCCCCACTGTCAAACATGGTGGTGGCAGCATTATGGTTTGGGCCTGCTTTTCTTCAGCAGGGACAGGGAAGATGGTTAAAATTGACGGGAAGATGGATGCAGCCAAATACAGGAACATTCTGGAAGAAAACCTGTTGGTATCTGCACAAGACCTGAGACTGGGACGGAGATTTATCTTCCAACAGGACAATGATCCAAAACATAAAGCCAAATCTACAATGGAATGGTTAAAAAATAAACGTATCCAGGTGTTAGAATGGCCAAGTCAAAGTCCGGACCTGAATCCAATCGAGAATCTGTGGAAAGAGCTGAAGACTGCTGTTCACAAACACACTCCATCCAACCTCACTGAGCTCGAGCTGTTTTGCAAGGAAGAATGGGCAAGAATGTCAGTCTCTCGATGTGCAAAACTGATAGAAACATACCCCAAGCGACTTGCAGCTGTAATTGGAGCAAAAGTACAAAGTATTAACGCAAGGGGGCCGAATAATATTGCACGCCCCACTTTTCAGTTTTTTATTTGTTAAAAAAGTTTAAATTATCCAATAAATGTTGTTCCACTTCACGATTGTGTCCCACTTGTTGTTGATTCTTGACAAAAAATTAAAATTTTATATCTTTATGTTTGAAGCCTGAAATGTGGCGAATGGTTGCAAGGTTCAAGGGGGCTGAATACTTTTGCAAGGCACTGTAGGTAACTATGTAGAGATTTAAAGTTTTGAAGATTTTAGCTTGTGTAAAATTATTCAGGATACATTTAGATTGTTGCTGTTAATGGAGTTGAGCAGCCATAAAAACACTCTCTTTGAGGTTTGAATAGCTTATTCACAGAGGGAGCTTTAATGAATATTGGGACTAACAGCATTGAGTCCACAGTGGATTTTTTTTTTTTTTTTTTTAAAGCAAGAAAAAAATGAAATTTAACTCACTGACTGCCACTGACGGCGATAGACCTCTGATTCATTGTCAGTGTCACCCTCCCACTTCAAATGGATCGGACACCTACTAGTGATCAACTCATTGAAATTCACTGCAGGATGATCAAAAGAGCTGAATAAATGGCACGGAAAGAGTTAAAAGAAAACTTTACCATACAGGACTTCTCATTTACGTAGGTTAGGGTCGGCAGGGAACGGCCAGCGCGCCTTTTAGGATAGAGGGCTTTCAAAAGGACAACCTGTCATTCGTTATTATGTCTCTCTGTGATCTGGGTCAAGCCCTTGAAATGCATGAGTGCATTTACAGGCACGCAAGACTGACGCTCGGCGCACACAACCGGCGTTTCAGGCAAAACACAATAACTCTATTGTGGAGTCGTACACTGCTCTTATTAAGAGTCTCTAAACTGCTCTTTAGCTGACGCTAATGTATACAGCGGCTATCGCCGAGCCCGCGGCGATCACTGAGGCTTCACCGCGCATTTGCAGGCCACATGTGCTGAAGGAGAAGTGAAATGCAGTCTTGCCCTTGTGCAAAACAGGGAAGCATTTTAATTAGATGCTTCACATACCGCAGGAGGATTCAGCTAAAGTATGTGTGAATATGTAAATGTGTGTACACCATGTGCACACGCTAAGGAAAGGATGGATGTGAAGGGAAAATGATCATTATTAATTTAGTTTTTCGGTGTATTGCCTTATTGTTGTTTTCATCTTCTATTTTCATGCACAGAAATAGTTTTCCACTTGTGTAGTAACTAGGGATGTCCCCGATCCGACCACGTGATCGGAAATCGGGCCCGATCGCGTCATTTTTAGAAGATCAGAATCAGTTAAAAAAGATTTTTAAAAAGATGTTTTTTAAGGGCTCCAAAGCAACAAAATAATCAAGTTGTACAAGAATATCGTCAAAAGAAACAAAAAAACAAATTGTGTTTTGTACTACACAACATTAGACTACTGGAAATGGTGGAAGCGGAAATGAACAACCTCTGTGAAGTTGGCCCCCCACCAGACGTAAATTTATATATCATAATGATGTCAATCATTAGTGCTTGTTTGTGCTGTAAAAAAGTTTGGTTTGTGCTGCTTTCGTTTTTGAGCTCTTTACAATTCTTTTATAGGTCACTCTGAGGTCAAAAATGGCTAAAAATGGTGTCAATCTTTTGTGCCGGTTTTTGCTGTACAAATTTTTGTTTGTGCTGCTATTGTTTTTGAGATATTGAGGTATTAATTTCGAGGGATGACGTCACTCGCAGCCCCTCATTACTGCAAAATCCACCCGAAATGCTGCCATTCGTTTGTTTGAGTTTGTGCTGTAAAAATTTTAGTTTGTGCTGCTGTTATTTTTGAGATATTAGTGATGACATCACTCGCAGCCCCCCACTTACTGCAAAATGGACCTGACATGGTGCCATCCGTTTGTGCTAGCTCTTGGGGACAACCCTCTGTTTGTTATTGAGAGAGTTGGTACGCTCCGTCAGCTGCGGGAGTTAAGATACGGATTAGTGTACCGCACGTAACACGTCACCTTTGCTCATTGATATTCATGACGTTAGCAATTGATGCTAGGGGGGGTCAACCTCGCGTTCGTCCCTCATGCTAGATCAGGGGTGCCCAAGTTCAGTCCTCGAGAGCCCATATCCAGCTTGTTTTCCATTTCTCCCTCCTCCAACACACCTGACTCAAATAATCAGGATCATGATCAGGCTCCTGCAGAGCTTGCTGATGAGCTGATCATTTGAATTAGGTGTGTTCAAGGAGGGAGACATGATAAACAAGCTGGATAGGTGCTCTAGAGGACCGGAACTGGGCACCCCTGTGCTAGATGCATATACAGTAAATGTTGTTGCTGTTTACTGAGATAAACCTACCAATTCTGTCCGAAAATCATGAACCCAGTGCCAAATTCACTGGCAGAGGGCTAGGGCGGGAAAAAGTGCCGACCTGATTCAGAGGTAGCTTTTATATCGATACTTTTTTCTTGTGTGCATTGCCTTACGCCACTAACAATTACATTCTCCTGTTTCAACAAGCTATCCTTTACCACCATATGCCCTGTCTTTCTAATATTTTATATCCTCTGGTTGTCTTACGTCTCTCTATGACCGTTCTTGGGGGTAATTTATATTGCTATTTTTGTGTAGCGATCGCAAATGCTACTGGGTGACAGCCAACACACTTTTAATTTTTTCATCAATAACAAATCTTAATTTTATTAATTTATTTACACTCCCCCCTGCTAAGGTTGTTTCTTTACAACAGAAAAGGTAAAGCTGTTAAATCTAGCGCCTACCTGTAGGCATCAACAGGCTTACTACAAAAAGACCAAGGCCAAACATGGCTAATTTATTTAAATATCCGTATTTTAGAAAAAATAGGCCTACATGACTGTTGTGATATATAGATAAAATTTTATTTTTTTTCAGGTCATTCATTGTCAGACAGAACAACACGGCAAAACGCCACGCTAAAAAATAAGAAAAAATATTAAAATAGCTTACCTCTTCGTGGCAGGCAAAGGATCAGGATTGTCATCTGTTGGACCATTGCTCCCAACAAAATGTTTACTGCACATGAAGGTGAATGGCTTCACCTAGCTGGCGTTAAACTGATCTTTTCGACGTCCGCACAAGTTGATCCATTGTTCACATTTTGTCCCTCTGAGTTTTTGGCTTCGGGAAACTTATGAAGAAAATATCCTTCATATGTGGATGGTGGTAATATCTTGAGTCGTTTGTGCAAGATCCATAGCAGCAGTGTTTACTTGGCATGTTCTTTTTTGAAAGATTTCCGGCAGAAAACGAGCATGGGTTGTATGCGAGCGCGCTTTTATGTTGACCCCCTTCCGGTTTACGATGGTGACGTCACGCTGCCTTGCGGTCTAAAAATAGCATTTCTGCGGTACGGTGTTATGCATTCTCATTGTTGTTGAGGAAGGCTTCCGTGAGCAACACATGTCTCATGTGTTAACGTTATGCTCGCTGTCACGGGGAGCTAACGTTTAGATGGCATCACGCAAGCGTGATAATATCTGATGTATGGAAATAATGTACATTTCTTTGCCTTTTGTGGTCATTGTTTCCTTATACATGTGCGTCTTTTTGGGAGGGGGACATTTTATTTTTATCACATATCGCCCAGCCCTCGTAAGAACGCATCTACAAATCTCTAGTGCAGTATGAGAAAATTCCCATTGCAAGGTCAACTTCTAATCTGGCAGGGAAACAACCACTTAAAAAAAACAACCTTTTGAACAAGTTGCAAATCATTTCCCTTGTTTGTTTTTCTAAAAGCTTTTGCCATTGACGATGAGAAATGTGAGTTTGATTGTGCCAGTGCACTTAGTTCTTTGTTTTGGCTGGCCAAGATGCACCCGTTGTCTGTGAGGACACCATTGTGATCTACGAGGAACAAAAGAAACACTCCGCTCTTGTACAAGCAATTTGTGCTGATTTTGTCTCTCCACACTGCTTGCTGTAATATTACTGTTCTGTCTGTTGTGAGATCAAATGAGTCAGAATCAAGAATGTGAAGACTTGCACAGTTAATTAGAATTATCAATAACTTTTTAATGTGAATAATTGCAGAGTTAATTAGTCATCAATGAGTGTTTATATTTTATTTTTTTGTAAGTTATTAACATATCTCCACGCTCGTCAACACTTGCCTAGTGATCTCCTTTTATCAGATATGTGTGAGTGCGACTGCTAATGAATGTGAGAAGAGGTAATACGTAGTCAGAGAAGGCTTCACTCCAGGGAATGCTTGCAGCCATACCCGGTTCGAGGCTTTATTCTTTTTTCAGAAGTTGTATTTTTTTACTCAGCATTTGTGTAAGATTAAATTTAAAGGGGAAATTTTACGGCAAAAATAACGCCAAGCAATGAAAAATATAAATATGAAATCTTCCCCAATCCAAACTTGTTTTGAAATAATACAGAGGCATATAGTTTTTTTTTAGGCATTTATTTATCAGTCTCAGGGGTCGTCAGTTACAAATGAAAATTCCAAGGTTATGATCGGGTATTCTCGGCAAATTTCGGAGATTTCAGAGCCGGATGTAGAAAGTCTGTCGACTTGTGTATGCGTCACTGGTTGAGATTCCTGCCACAAAATGCTAAACTATTGTGTTGTCGGTGGATGCAAGAGTCTTGCAAAACAAGATTTTGTGATCTCCACGAATAAATTTCCAAAAGACGATGCATTTCGATGAGTCTGTGTGAAATTTGTGCGGCAAACCCGGAGCGATTTTCGAGAACCAGGACCAGGGGCTGTCGTATGTTCGCAATATTTGAGGAGTACTTAGAAAAGTGGAATGTGCTTCGAAATCCCTTCTCTACCATCCTAGGAAATAGACAGGAATAAGGACTCTGTAATGGGTACATTGGTTCCTCGAATTCCAATATTGAATAGCAGGCCTAGTCTGTCCTCAGATGGCCTGTGTTGCCGCTAGGCTTGGAGGCAGTCACGGTATCCCCATTCAAGTAAGTGTTTTAGATAAAGTAAGATTTTCCTATTAGAAATCCATGTCAAATGTGCCACATTTGAGGCACCTCCATGTTTGAAGATTCTTTCTTAAAAATTGCAACAGTCGTGAAAGTTGGTTGTTTACATGAACCAATGTAAATGTTGCTGTAAATTTAGTCAATATCAATGTTTCAGTTCTGTAAATATGTATGTTTCTGTATACATTTTGCAAATATAAATCTATGTTTTGTGAAAAAAAAAAGTATATTGTGGATGTTTTGTTTCTGTATGGTTTGTAAATACATATAATCTATATATTTTATTTTTGAATATCATGTGAAATATAGTCTATATTAACACAGAAAATGTTTGGCCATCCGACTCTGTGGAGGGCTTGAAGCACATTGGATTCATGGTTTGTATTCATGGCACTCTCTCATAAGAAATACACCGATAATAGAATAGAATAGTCTTTATTTGTCATTACCAAGAGGTACAAATATTATACACTATATTATCTATGATCAAATAATACACTAAATATCAAACATGGCATATCTTGAATATTAAGCTCCTGAGACCCAAGTTTTTTTTTTTTTTTAGCAATGCGTTTTTCCAGGAGTGGCTAAGTCTGGTCCTAATGAGCTACAATCCAGCCCATTTTCCAAGTTTCCCTACTCCAATATGCATGGATAAAATAATCAGGGTCTGGGGAGGAGGTTAAGACTTTTTAGGAGATGAGAACAATTTTTCCAGGATGTTGACGTCGATTTCTTCAACTTCACCGTTAGCGATCGTGTCATTTGCTGGAGATTCTGCCTCCGGCTCATACATGTGTAGTGCAGCAATATTGGGAAGAGTTCCACCGTCATCAGCACATAAATCATCCTCAAAACAGTCTTCCGCGAAAACTATTTTCATTTGATTTAATGTCTGTATCACTGAATAAAAACGAGTTTCCATTCAAATCCCTGTCTATGGTCATTGTATGTTCTGCGGCGTAAATACACACTCCCGCCCGTGACGTAACAGCTGCTAGCAAAAGATGTTTAGCCACGCTGTTGAATTGGCTGAATGTCTTCGGAACTCCTGTGGCGTGGGCAAGTAAAATCCGCTTTTCTTCAGTAAGTGACAGCAAGTGATCGGAAGGTGACAGGTTATTTCTACATACTGTACACTATATAATAAGAGAAAAAAAAGTAAATTATGTGATTTGCGGAATGGGACATGCAGTATTTCCTCTTTCATACTTAGAATAATTCACCCTTTCAATTAAATGTGCTGTTGGGATGCTTCAGTTTTGCTACTGTCAGTATTTTCTTTCTCTTTTCTAAAATATTAAAAAACAATACTTTAACATTTTTTATTTTGAATGTTCTATATTTTATTTCTTTAAATATAATATACAGTATATGGCGGAAAACACTCAGGTGACTTAAGTTCCACTTTGAGACCCCCAATTTGGCCAAATTTCAAAATTTTCCTATATGCATGTGTGATACATCATTGGACAGCTTAAAATCTCAATTTTCTGTGGAAGAAACATTTTGAACAAAAAATAAATAAATTAAACACCTAAACCCTAACTTGAGGTGAGAGCATGAAAGAGCATGATTAAAGACACCATGATTTTAACAAGATATTATCGCGTACTTATCTTGTTTCGATCCAAAAACTCCATGTAGCATGTCTCACCGAGTGTCAAGACACAGCTTTGAGTGGCCACAGCCGGACTTTTGGGGGATTTTATGGGTGAAACACGGTAATACAACAAGGGTTACAAAGCCAAAATCGCAGACATCAATGAGTGGTTGAGATTTTTATTTTTCAAATATTTACCCTTTTAAACTTTTTTGTTTTTTTTTCCCTCAAATTTTCTTTCTTTTGATCTATTATTATCTAACATATCGGGGAAAATGTGACCGTAACAAAAAAAAAAAGCAATAACAATTTTATAAAGTCGTTTTTATTTCTCTAAAGTAAATATTAGACATTTAATGATTTTAAGCTACTGTATAAATGATAGACATTTCGAATAATAAGTATAATTACTTACCTTCTTTTTATGAATGGTTTGAAACAAAAGCGGTTGCGTGCTGTCTGTAAACAGGGGTCCCCAGGGTAAAACGGACCAATTAAAAATACCGTCATTTCCGGACTATAAGCCGCTACTTTTTTCCTTCATTTTGATACCTGTGGCTTATAGTCCAGTGCGGCTTATTTGTTGATTTTTTTTTTTTTTTAGGTAACACTTTATTTGACAGCGGTGTCATAAGACTGTTTTAAGATCATCAAAATTATGAGATGACACTATCATGGACATGACTGAATGCTTATGTCATTAAGTGTCATTTGGCAAATTATGTCACTAACTCAATTTTTGTCCATCTTGGATCTTTTGCATCTATTCAAAAGTGAGATCATTTGCCGGATAACACTTAATGACATCTGTTATAAGCATTCATGAATGCTCAGGACAGAGACATGTCATAATTAATATAGTGTAATGACAGTCTTATGGCACCACTGTCAAATAAAGTGTTAGCAAATACCATAACTAGCAATTGATGAACAACTGGAACAGTAACTGAAGAAATATTTAGCACAGAAAATGATTTTTGATTGTTATTTACATCTGTAGCGCTGCAATGCATGCTAAGAGGGATGTTGGATAACAACAGTGTTGACAGCAGATGGCAGCAGAGATTGACTGTCTCCCCCAAGGGAGCAGTGATGGCCAAATGAAGCTTCTTGAAGCAATACAGCTTTGCAGCCAATTGGTTCAAAGCTTCATGGTGCTTCATTTGGTCTTTTGACATTCATATGATGCCGCTGTCAAATAAAGTTTTACCGGTTAACCCTTTAAGGTCTGGGCCTATTTTGTCTGATTTTGCATGCCTTTGAAGTTGCCTTTATATTTCAAAGAAAGAATTGTTTACGATGGCCTGGTTTGGTCCCTTTTTTTGTGACACCTTGAACTTCATGTCCAAACTGTTGTTTCCTTCACTGACCAATTATAAATCATCATTTTGGGCCCAAAAAGACCAAAAATTCCAAAATCGTTTTGTCAAAATTTTTAATATTGATGTGCAATTGACAACCAAACATGCGTAACGAACCGTTTTGAAACTTTGTAATATTTTAGCATGTTAGGATGAACATTCAACCAAACCAAAAAAATTTAGAATAAATAGTCTTATATTTGACAATTCAACATAAACAACAGGTATAGCCATAGGCGTTTTTTACCTTTATATATGCTCTAGTCAAAACTTCTTATATACAGCAGACCAAACAGTGAAGAACAGTGAAAAAATATATACCATCTAACACAAAAATTGTTTAGAGGCCATCTCTTAATGAGTTTAGGTATTGCGTCCCATCACCTGGTGAAAACTACGTACACACAATCAAGCTTCTTGAACACACATTTATATACACAAATTGAGAAGACTGATTGTGGGAGAAAAAAAAAATATATAACATTGGGAAAAAAAGTATTTTCAAAAATATTTACAATAAACAAGTTAAATTTTTTTCAGGCATGCCACTCCGAAAAGCAGTTTCGTCCTGGAATTAGACACAGGGCTGCATCACACAGCCCACACTTCCATGGGGTGTCGGTCCTCTTTCCACCCTTCCATTTTCATTTCACTTTACTTTCATTGTCACTATAAATGTACATGAAAAAAGTCAGTATTTATGAAAATAATAAAGTATAAAATAAAAATATATACTGCAATAAATAATAATGGAAATCTATATGTTTGACAATAGAAAGAATACCATAGCTGAATATGTGCTACATCCCTAATCTTCATATAGAAAGAATAACACCACAAATTATAAATTCCTGCCTGGGATACACACAGTGCACGTACGACTTTGATCTGATATGCACATTTTATTTTTATATACACAAACACACACTTATATTGCATCAAAATTAATTTTGTCTTGCAATATCAAAAGAAACTTTCAAAAAACTCTTTCAGCATTAAAAAAAAAAGTGAGTTGGCTTACCTCTGCTCGTCGATGGCGTCACCCACGTGTTCAAATCCGTCACTATCTTCACTCGAGGACTCTTCTGAAGAAGACGATGATGACGAATTTGGACCATCCTCTTCCTCAAGTTGATCAAAAAGCACAATTGCTTGCGCAAAACTTAGTTTTCCGTTCATTCTCAAAGTCACACAAAGTCGCTGCTCGATCCAAATGGGCGTCGCTCGCCACCTCGCTGCTTCAGAACACTCCTCCCTCTCGTTTGGTGGAACCTCGCACGGCAGTTATATTTATTAAAAAAAAAACGCATTTTGTGCTTCCACTGTGACTTCGAAAGGGTTCGTTTGATTTGTGTTTTTTTCATGAAGCTTCCGTTTTGAAAAAGGACAAGAAGTGATGGAAATATAGACATAAACAAAGGATCCATGCAGCGTTTTAATGTTTTTTTGAGAGGACAATAAAACTATAAAACTTAAATGACAATATCTCATGTTTTAGTTGGTCGATTGACTTCAAATAATAACGAGAGTAAACCGCAACTTCCGCACTTTAAAACGAGACCAACCAACGGCATGTGGGTGACGTAATTAAAACGTAAGGGCGCTTCAAAGACGACGTGCGCTGAGGACGCGCCGGCGCGTCCTTTGACTCTCAAGGGTTAATATCTTTTGGTGTAAATATCCCATGATACAGTGAGGACAGCTGCGGCCTATAGTCCAGTGCAGCTTATCTATGAAAAAATGCCGTTTTCGTGCCAAATTTGGTGGGCTGCGGCTTATAGTCAGGTGCGCCTTAAGCCTGAGTTATACGTCCGCGTCAGACCTACGCCGTCAAGGAAGAATCGAGTTACGACCCTACGCCATAGCCTGACGCGCACCTCTCGATTTTTGTAACCTTCGCGTCGCGTAGACGCGTATGACGTAGCGAAAACGGACTGTGATTGGTCCGCTCAGACTGTTGTTTCCGGTTTACCGCGAAAACACCGCCATTGTACAATAGAATCAAACATTGTTTTCTACACGCAAAAATGGACCAAGCTGACGGGAGTATCATCGAAGAGTAAGTCTCGTCAAGAAATTATTATTGTGATTGCCAAATGGCAAGGTCGGCGATCGAAAAAATAAATAAATGGAAGAACCACCGAGACGTGGGTGGTCGGAATCGAGTGGCCACACGAAGCGGTGACCCAGTTCTCCAAAAACTGCCAACTTTTTATCACTTTATGTCGTATTTTTGGTTGGTGCACTTCATCATTTACTGTGTACATATGTTTCAAGTATATGAAGAATAAAGCACAGATTTGGTGTCAAAAGAGTTGTTTTGATCTTTAATTTTCAATAACAGACAGTTCACACACACAATACATCATCACTGATTGAGAGTGCCTCGGTGCTTTTTATGATAACCTTAAAATCAAGCCTCCCAACGCAGTTTGGGAAGTTCCCTAGACTCCAGAAATCTGCTATGGCTTCCCACTGGCTGGTTGTAGGACACTGCAAACAAATCAGGCTGGAGGGCTTTGCAGACCTTGAACGCAGTGCTCGACGCCAGTTTGAAGCTAGCCGCCACAGCTAGCTCTCTCCACCAGAGTCTAAAACTCTCTGTGCGGCATCAAAAGTCGGCCAGACCGCCTCGAAACCGTCTTCTGCGTCGCCTGCCCGTCAACATTTGTATGTTCCATATTTATTCAGTGTTGATGAGCAGAATATTTACTTTCAAGAGTTCCATCTTGCATTGTTTATTTTTCTCCAACTAGCGGAAGTAAACAAGCATGCCCCAAAACCGTACAAACATAACGCCACGTCCCTCTAGTGGCTTGGCGGTGAATTACAGAGCAACGCGTTCCCTCACCGCAGAACTATCGAATGTCGAATGACGCCGTAGTCGCTACGCCGTCACCGCAACGCGGGAGTATAACTCAGGCTTTATAGTGCGAAAATTAGGGTAGTTCGGGGGCTTAATACGCCATGAAACTGCTATGGCAGCATATAGACATATTGTTCTATTAAATACAACAGTTCTTTTGGCTTAAAATACGGTTGTTTATTTTAAAGAGGGGGTGCAAGAGCAGAAACTACTTTTTCAGCTTTGTTTGTGTTTTCCGTCATATATATGGAGGAAAACACTCAGGTGACTTGAAGTACCGCTCTGAGACCCTCAATTTGGCCAACTTTCAAAATTGTCCGAAATGCATGTGTGACACATCTTTGGAAAGCTTAAAATCTCAATTTTCTGGGGGAACAAAAATTTTGAACAGGAAGGCATTTTTGAAAAACTTTTTAAACAGCAAAACCCTAATTAGAGGCGAGAGCACGCGAGAGCAGAATTAAAGACGGCATGATTTTAATGAGATCGCGTACTTACCATATTTGGCATGAATCTGCTATGGCAGCATATAGACATATTGTTCTATCAAACAGAACAGTTCTTTTGGCCTAAAATACAGCAGTTTATTTTAAAGAGGGGTGTAAGAGCAGAAACTGCTTTTTCAGTCTTGTCTGTGTTTTCCGCTATATATATATTTGTAAAAATCTATTTAATATTTTTTTTAATTTCGCACTTTCAATTTTTTGTCGTTCAGTATATTTCAATTATTTTTTTAAATATTTTGTTATTGCTATTATTATATTCATGTACTCATCAATTGGATAGCAATAGCTTGTTCAGATGGTTGAGAAATTATACAACCTGAGTGCGCATCCCACATTGCTCTTTTCTCGTTGCACAATTCAGAGGCATGCATCACATTAATAAATATAATCTAACGACCTCCAAGGACAAACAAAATGTGCTGAGCATAACTTATTGGCAGGAGCAGGCCATTCCAGTTGAATTTGACAGCTGCTGTGGCTGTAGTTGAGTGATCTCACTCTGTCCAATGTAGCGTGAATGAATCAGATGAATGTTATCATGCTGCAATGGGCCACTACCCATTGTGGTTGGGTTAAACGCTTTGTTGATTCCATGAATAGGCAACAGGGATAAAAGTCCTAAATGGCAATTGTAAGTCTTTACTCACCTTCATGACTGTTTGACACTTTTTAAAAATATTTTACTTGACTTTAAAGAAATGTGTTCATATGTTTACTGAGCCTCTAAGTACATCACTGATGAATGCATAAGTCCTTGAGAATGTCTTTTCTATAGCCGGCAAAATAAATGTGTGACCTCTAAAATATACTCAACACTGATCATGCTCCAATTGTTTGTTTTGATGCTTATTGTAGTTAATTATTCATATTTTCCTGGATTTCAGGACCAAGAATTGAATCTAAAAACTGCTCAGCAACTTAATTATTCATGCGCCATACAACTCTTGACCTCTTTGCCCAATGGCGACTCAGCATAACGTTAATAAGGTTATTGGATACCATCTTATAGGTGACTCGCATGACCCATATGGCAAAGCATTTGAGTTCAATAAGGCAATGATGCTACTTTGGAATGAATATGAATCATCTGCAGTTTGTCTCGTTCGATTTTTTCCCCACGCATGAAGGTTATTTTATGCCATCTCACTCAAGAAGCAGGGAGCATTTGATTTAGAAAATCATGACCATACTTGATACCGTTGTTTTCTTTTTAAAAAAATTTTTTTTAATTTTTATTTTCATTTTTTTTTTTTATGTTCCTTGTATTTTAGAAGATTTGCGACAGTGGACAGCTGTTCAAAAGTTAACCCTTTAATCTTTTAACCCTTAAAGGGGAAGCTCAGAAATTTTGACTGGGGTTTAATTAGTTGATCTCAAAAAATTCTGTGCTGTTTGTTAGTCATTTGTTATTTTTCAGGGCTCTGGGGTGGCTAAGCTCGCGCGAGTCAATGGTCCCATCTTAGCATGCCAATAAAAAACATATGCACGCATGAAAATCACCGATGACCTATGTAATCAATCGTGTTGGCTATGTTTTTAGGATAAAGTTATTCAAACTTACCAATGCATGTCAATAACTGACAGCAACATTTGTTATCCAGCAGCTCTGCAGGGAACAGGCTGCAGAGCAGAGTGCTATTTTTTCCATTGGTGTGTTTGTCGTAGCCAGAAGCAAGTCACCACAGTTTGTATTGTTCCTCGTTCTTCATGGGGAATGTGTGGAAACTTTCATTTGCCCATTTCTTCTGTCTGTTTCCACAGCCTCTAAATGCACATTTTGCCATGTAGCCGCTCTTCACTCAAGACTCAGTAGACTGATACTGCATTAGAGAAAGGTGGGAAGTTTTTGGAGCTTTCCAACCTCTGACGTGGAAAAAAAAAATCATTGGAACAGCACTCGAACTGGGAGGCCTTGTCACGAAGTCAGAAAAAAAAAAAAGTACCACGACTTCACGAGTTGTTTCAATCTGACCTGACTTGACAAAATGACACTGCCCATCAAAAACCAGACCGTCAATAGTAAAATTTAAAAATGCAGTTTACAGTGTTTGCTGTATACCTTAGCCCTCGTTTTTCCTCCACTATTTGATCGCTTTCGAGACGACGGGTTTGCTGGAGGTCAAAAGGTCTTTTGATGGCCAAAATTAAAAACAACTTGTCGCGATCAGCAATTTAGCTGTTTACATCTGCTTGGAATGCTTTGAGAGCGCAATTTGTACCATCCGATTAGGATAAGTTTGACTTCCAACCTTCCTCGAATGTAGCACGAGTGCCCTAAGCATTATTCTCGAATGTGGTCGCATTACGCATCCATAACGATAGTCCCGCAGAATGAACTAAATTACGGCAGTTTAGTGTGACATTGTTTTAGCCGCGTAGGTTTTTTGAACAATGATCTGTGTTTTCGACTTATTTGACTATGTTAGATCTGTCAGTATCATTTTTCATTGGCATGCTAAGACAGGACGATTGATTCGTACTTGCTTAGCCACTCCGGAGCCCTGAAACTAATAAATAACTAAAAAACTGCACACATTTGTTGAAATAAACCCTATTTAAACCCCTCGATAAGGCAAAAATTAAGCCTAATGTAAAAAATTCTGAACCTCCGCTTTAAAGCAACACTAGGTAACTTTTCAGTTTTGGGCAATTTAAGCGACGCAGGTGGACAAAAGCGCAAGTGTTTTGTGAAGGGAATAGGCACTGTTCTCGCACACACCATATAATTGTTTGCATTAGTCTAACCCATTCATCTAACTATAGTTTAGGCAGACTTCATTCCATGCCCTTGAATACAGTAAAGTGAATCACCGTATCGGGGCTCATGAGGGGGAAATGAAAAATGGTACCATTTCTCGTAGGCACCGTCTAAGTGTTTGCATTACTCTAACAAACGTAATATAATTAATCAGGGAATAGTATCATTTCTCATATTTACTGTAGGACTGTACTATTTTAACACACACCTAATATAAAATAAATAGCACACTATAGTTTAATGAAAAGAAGCAGAATAGATACACAATGCCATCTTATCACAGAAGCCCAACGTGTGCGTCACGAGCCAGATTGATGCACAAACTCTTGCAATCAGTTCTGCAAGGACAAAGAATAGGGCACGCAGTCCTAAAACAAGTAGCGCCTTGCCCAGCCCGGATAAACAGCTGACAGCGGGCGCTTGGGACGTCAAGACCAGCGTCAGTCGCTGTGGCAACCACGTCCCATCCACGCACGAACCTAAACCTCCCAAAACCGGCCACAGAGGGAAGGTCCCAAAAGCAACGCCCGGACACACCTTCGGCCTGGCCTACTCCACCACGGACTTAAAAAACACTGGACACTCAGATAACACAGATTTGCTGCTCGGAAACATTTTCTATGTAGCCTTGTTTTGGATCCAGAATTGTCCCTCCGTCGTCTGTTTTCGCCTTGTTTTTTGACCATTGTCGACGAATAAATTGTCAACCTGCTTTCGGTGAGTCTTCTTCAAACTTTTGGAACATTGAGTCAGTACAAAGGGTCAACACAGGGAGTGAACGTGTGGAATTTCCGCCTTCCCGGTTGGTGCATGGAGGCGGTAAGCAGCGGAGCACCATTTCCGTTCGGCTGTCGCCGTTTCCGTGTGGCTTGGACATTTGCCATAAGGAAGACTACGTTTCCCATGAGGACTAGCACACAGTGTCGTAAAATCCTGATCTACTGGTTGCCTGGAGATGGATGAAACGACATTTCTGTTTCCAGCGGCTGTGAAGGATGAATAGTAATGACGTAATGAATCCAGTTGTGGCTAAACAATAGCATATGACGATGTTGAACATAGAAACGTTTGATTTTGTTCTGTATTCCTACAAGAGTTGTCCGATCCCCCCTCCCACCCGAACTAGTCAGTGCTGACGAGTTTGGTTGAGAGGGGGGTCACGCCAGCGAGTGAAAGCTGGGCCAATGTTTATTCTTGAGTTTCCTTTTTACCTTTTTTTTTTTTTTTTTTTTTTTTTTTTTACCTTTCCTTACCTTTTTAGCCTCCCGTTTTCATATATATATTTTTTGTCATCTCTGACTTTTTCCTCTTTTGTTGCTCTGCCATCTTTGCAGAATTCGCGTGAAAGCGCTCACATCAACTTCCGTCTTTATAACGGATGGGGAAAGGGGGAAGTCACGTATGCCGTAAAGCAGTTAGCATGTTTATTCTTGAGTATCCTTTTATCCCTGGTAGCCTCCCTTTTTTTCCTCCTCGGACAAAACGTTTTGTCTCTTTTGTTGCTCTGCCATCTTTACAGAATTCGCATTGACTTCCATCTTTATAACGAAAGGACACCCAGCACATTTGTAGTTTTTTTGGGGTGCCAGGATTCCTGCCACCCTTCTCAAAGTTAATTAGTGCCGTTGAAAGTGACATAGATGCCCTCAACTAGTTGTTAGTCGACAAACAGTATCATCACAAATTTTATGAAAATATTTTGATACCTAGTGTTACTTTAATAGAACTATTATTTTTAGTCACTTAAAAAAACAATCAGCAATTATTGTTATATAAGTTTTTTGTTTCAAATTAATAATCATTGTTGCATTTTATATTCTTTTTATAAATGTAAATAAATGTAATACAACGTTAATAAAACTAAATTAATTAAATACACACCGGTTATGTTTCAGTGCCATTTACGACGTGAGACGGCCAATCTATTTTGACGGGGAAGGGCGAATAAAAGTAGATTCATTCGCCCCCCCACAGTCAAATTGGATTGGATGTCTCGCTCCGTCAATGGCATTCAAATGAGTTAAATATTTGTTCATAAATATGATCAAATGGGGAATAAAGTTAAGTAACAGAATCCTGCAGTTACGCTATGAACGAGACGAACTTATGGTGCATAAAACCCCAACAAACCGTCAATAAAGAAGATTGTTGAAGCTAACGTTTATTGTTGCGCTAAGACCATTACGATCGTGCAAAATCAGCACGTCGTTAAGATCGGTGTCTGAGGAGAAGGCACATATACTACAGTGTTACTATACTACCATACAACATCGAGGTTCATTATTTACTCCCTCGAGAGCTGTAGGCAGAATAAAAAATGGCTGTATATTGCAGTAAATGAATTATAATAAGAAGGAATCATTGTTTTATTCTTAAAATTCACATTGCACATTACACATTTCAACATTTATTACTATTATATATATATATATATTTAAAAAAAAAAAAAAAAAAAAGCTAATATCCATCCATCCATCCATCCATCCATCCATCCATCCATCCATCCATCCATCCATCCATCCATCCATCCATCCATCCATCCATCCATCCATCCATCCATCCATCCATCCATCCATCCACTTAAACAATCCAATACTGCCCTTGAGCACAAAAGTAACCCTGGTAAAGGATTAGCATAGGCAATTATAACCATTTGTCGGGTGGGGGTGGTGGTGTCGGCTATTGACTCTAACACCATCCCACGTACAAAGTGCTCAGATAGATCTGTAATGATTAAAATTGCATTCATAGGCACAATGTCATGATATGCTGTGATGTATTCACCGTACAATGCATTTGACATCTTTCTCTGTTGCTAATGAGCACTGTCTACTATCCTACTGTGCGCCATTATTTACACAATTGTGATCTTTTCACAGTCGCTGGTTTTACACATTTATTAAAATGCTTTTGTGGATTTGACTATCCTCAACCAATGGTATACTTAAACGTGTTGCAATATTTAATGCATTGTAGAGTATTGATTTTTAGTTTTATACAAGTTGGTGTCAATTGTGGGGATGATTATTTTGCTTGTTTACAACCCACATTTATACGGTCTCGAAATCATTGCACTGGATTAATCAATCTTGTTGTTTTTGTTTTGGTATTACAATTCATCCATTTTTTTCCCCAAAATGTCGATATTGTACTCTGATAGTATGTAAAGGCTTGCATCCAAATCTGGAAGCTCAGTGTTGCTTTTTTTTTTTTTTTTGGGTATCCCTGACTCAAGCGTTTCAGCCTACTCATTGAGATATTGTTTCTGGCTTCTTTGTGGTTTAGAGTGGTTTAAATGTCAATAATAAGTAGTGAATTGGCTCCATGAAGGTCATTGATGCCAGTTTTCTTACCAACGTGCACTTTTTTGGGGGTGCTTTAGAGTTCAAGACAACACTGCTTATACGCCCTGTCATTGTATTACAGCAGCATTTTAATAATGTTTTTTTTTGTTTTGTTTTTGTTTTTTTTTTGTTTTGTTTTGTTAAATAGCGCTTTTACTGCTTCCCACCTTTTTTGGTTTCAATGAAATGGAATTAAAATGGAACAAATAAGAAATTCTGTTATTTACATAGACACACCAAAAAAAAGGATTTTAACAGTTTTGAGGACAACAATGTCTTTAAATGGTTTATGGACTATGAAAGTTGAATGCTAATGATTATTACAGTAATCGTGACAGCTCTAGTTTACCTGCCATTGACGGCATGAAACGTACAATCCATTTTGACTGACAAAATGAACCTTTCTCGCCATCAATGGCAGCCAAATGAGTTAAATAGTTACATTGTATGTGTTGGCCAGCATAATGGTCCTCCGAAGAAAACTATACCTCAATGTGGTCCATGACAAAGATGAGTTTGACACAGACATTATATTAGGTGAGTTATTGCCTGAGTGGTGTCTCAACGTGTTGATTAGCTGACAGTAATGACAAATTGTCACTTCTTGGCATACTTCTACTGGCATGGTTTGATGCCTCCATCATAAATGTGATAGTAAGACATCAGTTTTTGGCAAAGGACTTGCGCATAACAATTAGACCAAGGGCAACAAAGCTATTGAAGATATACTGTATCCATTTTTTTAAATACCGCATAACCTGTTCAGGGTTCTCTGGGAGTTGGCACCTTGACATCAGGCAAAGGCAGACTACACGTGAGTCAGGTCAGTCCATTACAGCTCATATACTGTACAGTAAGTACAGAGAAAAACATTACTCTCACACAGTCCACATAAAAGTCAGGCGAATACCACTAAACTAGGGGTGTCCAACTCATCTAGTCAAATATTAAATAATTTGGCCCACATTGACAGTACGAGATGTCCAATTCGTTCATTTGCCCCTCCCATTTAAAATGGATTTGAAGTCTTGCACCGTCAATGGCAAGTAAACTATGATTAATTGGCAAATCGATTAACAAATGAATTAAACCGTTTGGAGACCTTATTGACCTCAAAATTGTCAAAATCATTTTTTGCACTTCAAAATAACACCCCCCCCCCCCCCCTCCATTTTATTTCACATCAAAAAATGTTTTTTTTAATGTATTTTTAAATGTTTTTCAATTAAAAACAGAAAAACAATTTCTTTATTCTTTACAAACATATAAGGGAAAACCCATCGGCAGTGTATCAAATACTTGTTCTCCCCACTGTATGGCGGATATTTGTTTCGATCCAAAAACTCTGTGTCCATGTCTCATCGAGTGTCAAGACACAGCTGTGAATGTCCACAACCGGACTTTTGGGGGATTTTATGGGTGAAACACGGTAATATAACAAGGGTCGCAATGCAGAAATCGCAGACAACAAGGAGTGGTCGAGATTTTCTTTTTCAAATATTTACCCTTTTAAACATTTTTTTCAAATTTTCTTTGTTTTGATCAATTATTTATCATCTGAAATATCAGGGAAAATGTGACAGTAACAAAAAAAACCCCATTTATTTATTTATATTATTTTTTTTTAAACCTCTCCTGTTCAGCTGTTTGACACGGAGAATGGAAGTCTTAAGTGCCCGGATGATCTGAACAGCTTTAATGTTTCACATTGAGAGTCTGACATATTCCCATTGTGATCATTCAACATTCCTCGTTTATTATGACAAAGCAGCGAATAGGAAGGGGTTATGGGGGAACAGATATGATGATATATATGATATACATGATATACAGTATAATATGGTGCTGCTATCGTCAGCTAAATGTATTTCCGGTTGACACCATGTGGGAGGCCTGCTGACCAAGGAAAAAGAGGGGGTGGGGGAGTATAAGCTAAGTGATTGAAAGGGGTAGAGTGTACACAAATCAGCTCTGTGATCTAGAACCCAGTAATCGTGTGAATCCCTTTGAGTGTAAGCCCGTTGGCGACCGACCCTACTCCGTCCCATCGCCAATCACGGCACCGGGACCCCCCACCCAAGCACGCCCAATCACATCCAGCCGCACGCGAGCCCCACCGGGCACGCAACAGCCGCACAGACGAGCGGAGACGCCAACACAGGGCCACGGCCCCCACCCAGCCAGCCCCATCCGGGGGGGGGGGTGCAGCGCAGCCCATCCCTCCTCCCACAGCCCAGCAAAGGAGCCCCCCCCCGGAATCCAGGGTGGTCCCCTGGGCCACCCGCGCACCCATCAACCAGCCTTTAGGGATGGCAGGAGGGGACGCACCACCAACCCCACGCCCGTCCCCAACCCTGTCCGCCCACCCAGCCCACGAGCCACAGCCGCAGACCCCCAGCCGGCACGGCATGCCACGGGGCCCCCAGCGGCCTCCCAAGCCCAGGGCAGGGCTTGGTAGGCTCTCCTGCGGAGTATGATGTGTGTGGTGCGTTAAAAAAAGGTGCAGGGATGGCAGGGCCTGCCGTGAGGAGGTAACCGTGAGCCCCCCCAGGTCCCAACCATCCCACAACCTTGGTGTGTGATGCATTAAAAACAGGGGGGAGCCAGGCCGGGACTGTATGGCCCCGTCCCAACTCTCCCCGGAGAAATGAATGAGTCTGTAAGTGCCAGGGTGAAAGATATTTACAAAAAAAAAATACAATTAAGCGATAGTTATGAAGTAGATATCCGTGACTTATTTACAGACGCTATTTTTTTTATTGTGACGTTAATTTGTTTAAAAGTTTAAAACATGCGAATGAATAATTTTATGAAGTCTTTTTTTATTTTAATCTAAATATTAGACATCAATTAATGATTCTAAGCTGAAAATGATATACATTTGGAATGAATTATAATTACTTACCCTCTTTTTATGGCTGGGTTGAAACAAAATCGGTTGCACGGTGTTTGTAAACTGGGGTCTCCAGGGTAAAACGGACAAATTAAAAATAGTTCAGGGGCTTAATGCGCCATGAAACTGCTATGGCAGCATATAGACATATTGTTCTATCCGACACAACAGTCCTTTTGGCTTAAAATAAAGCAGTTTATTTTAAAGAGGGGTGCAAGAGAAGAAACTGCTTTTTCAGCCTTGTCTGTGTCTTCTGCCATATACATATATATATATATTTATTTACATTAAATAACAGAAATTATAAATATTTTCTTTCCTTTATACTTTTCAGTTTTTTATTTGTTAAAAAAGTTTAAATTATCCAATAAATGTTGTTCCACTTCACGCTTGTGTCCAACTTGTTGTTGATTCTTGAGAAAAAAATTAAATGTCATATCTTTATGTTTGAAGCCTGAAATGTGGCGAAAGGTTGCAAGATTCAAGGGGGCCGAATACTTTTGCAAGGCACTGTATATTATTTTATTTAAATTATTTATTAGTCATTTCATCAATAAATTTTCATTTTAATAATATTTCATTTTAGTGAAAAAGTGATGCACACGATTTACTTTTGGGGTCCACAAGAAATGATGAGGCGTGCCACATCTGGCTCCCGGGCCATCAGTTTGATAAAACGGCACCAAACCATCAGTGAGCATTGAACTCTTTTCTGTAAATAACATTCCAAAGCTCCACCCCTTGCTCCCACTATCTGCTACTCCCATTTTCCCAACGGGAGGACGAGCTATAAATTAAAGCGGGGAATTACTGCTAACAGTTGGAATAAATTAAGGCACTTTTGCGTCTGTAAACACTGTAACACTGTCTGACTGCATAATTACACTCCTACTCCCACTGAGACGCCATGGCGGGAGGGGAGATAAGGAGGGAAAAGTAGCATAGACGGAGAATGGTGACAGTAGGAGAAAGAATAATGAGCTAAATGTCACATGGGCAGTCAGATATAACACTCGCTCCTTTTTCCGTGTCCTGCATCCTGAGCTCTCCCCCAGATTAGGGGGGGAAAGGTGACTTTGAACATGAGCATCCCAGTCACCCCTTTGTTCCTCTTATTCACCGTACGGCACACTACACGTTTCTGGTCTGGTTCAACGTTTCAAATACAAAGCGTAATGCATATAAAATAAAACTCAAGTTCCCACTTAGAGGTCTAACTACAGTTAGTAGGTGCTAAATTATATTTACCACCACAGTGGCTCATAGACTGACACCCAATCGATTGCAAAAGGATCAAAGAAAGAAGTTCAGGACATCTGCCAGCACAACAAAAGTTGTGCTGGCAGACCTCCTGGTCCTTCAATGCCTCAGTGTTCTTTAAAAGACAAAACAATCAACCCATCTGAGGTCAAGCATTTTGTTGTTAATTGGTGCTTAAAGGCCAAATTACACCGGATGCGTGTGCGGTGCGGTTCCACCAAGATAAGCGGAACCAACCCGTGTCCATCTTATCATATAGCATAGACTTCATAATGTATTGACGGACACGGGGGCGGGGCCGATCCATAGGGGGTCTATCTCCATCAAAGCTGACCAGGTGGAGACACAGAAAAGAGCTTTTTCTGTTGAAAATTTTTGTCAATAAATGCTTAAATCCCTGAATTCTTTGTAGATATGAACGTAAAACAGTTTGGATTCTTGGTTAAAAGCAAAAAAAAAAAAAACCTTGCAGGTAGCACTTATTTTAAGTAAATATTGCACACAATGAGGCTAGTCAATAAGGAAATTAGTGGCCACCATATGTAAACAAAGAGCTTTTCCGTTGAAAATTCTTGTGAATCAATGCTTAAATCCCTGAATTCTTTGTAGATATGAACGTTAAAAAGTCTGGATTCTTGGTTAAAAGCAAAGAAAAAACTTGCAGGTAGCACTTATTTTAAGTAAATATTGCACACAATGAGGCTAGTCAATAAGGAAATTAGTGGCCACCATATGTAAACAAAGAGCTTTTCCGTTGAAAATTCTTGTGAATAAATGCTTAAATCCCTGAATACTTTATAGATATGGGAGTAAAACAGTCTCGATTCTTGGTTAAAAGCAAAAAAACGTGCAGGTAGCATTTATTTTACGTAAATATTGCGAAGTATAATGCCAATGCTGTAGCGGCTAATTTCTCCCATTGATTTTTTTTTCACGTTTCAAAATGCATGCATGGTAAGAAAAATATAATAATTACCTTGAATCCTCGCACAAATCACTCCTGAGACAATCCTTCCTGCTTGTATGCAGTACAGCTTTCGTACCTTTTCAACCTAAATCCGGCGTTAGATCGCTGCATGTGACCGACTGCTAATAAATGAAGCAGAATGTTAGATGACCCCCTTTGGGAAGGCGTGATGCAGTGCCAGTTGGTTTGGGCTATTTTCTTTTTTGGCCGGAGACGCATCTGTCAAAATGGGAGGAGCCAGGCCCGGAGTCAACAGGCCAGGTGCTTATTCACGTTTTAAACACCAGCCAACATGGACGATTAACAATTTATTATGTAGGTGGAAAGTCACAAAGTGATTTACGACACAGCAGATCCACAACTTTCAAAAGGAATCTGCATGGAATTCCATAGCAGAAGCTACGAGGATGGACAGTGATTTATGCAATTTATGTAATTTAAAAGAGTAATTAAAGCAACACTAGGTAACTTTTCAACCTTTATAGAATATTGTCATAACATTTGTGATATGTCGACTGCCATCTAGTTGAATGACATCTCTTTTAAATCTTGAGGGCGTCTGTATTGCTTTCACTGGCACTAATTAACTTTGAGGGTGGAAGGAACCCTGCCACACATAAAAAATACAAATGTGCGGACTGCTTTGTAGCATACATCACTTCCTCATTTTATTATAAAGACGGAAGTCGATGTGAATACTTTCATGTGAATTCTGCAAAGATGGTAGAACAACAAAAGACAAAAGGTTTTGTCCGACGAGGAAAAAAAGGGAGGTTACCGGGGACAAAAGGATACTCAAGAATAAACATTGGCCTGGCTTTCACTCGCTGGCGTGACGCACCCCTCCTCCCAGCCTAACTCATCACTGGGATGTAGGGGTTAGCCATACTAAGCCACAGGGTTGCTAACCGTCATAAGCTATTATTTAGCCATAACTGGATTTATTACCTTATTCCTATTCATCCTTCACACAGCCGCTGAAAACAGAAATGTCATTTAAACCATCTGCAGGTGACCAGGAAATCATTATTTTACAACACTGTGCGGGTGTGCGCTGGTCACTACACAACACTACCGCTTTTGTCAACTGGCGTCGCTAAAATCGACTAAAGCTGAAAAGTGTTGCTTTGTAGATTCAAAAATGCTGGCAATGGAGGGAGTTTGTTTCTTTCCTCTCATGGAGGTTATGTGCTTGGACTATTTAGGGTGGGACTTTGGCGCATTCATGCCCATTGTATCAAGCTGAATCTTTTTTTTTTCTTTTTTTTTTTCTGCATATGATGCAAAAAAACCTGGAACACACTGCTATTCACCGTTTTGAGCCAAAGGCGAATGGATTGTTTTCTCAACCACACTTCTTCTTTGAATTTACATTTCCCCATCTTACTAATATGAAATATATGGCTAGATGTAAAAAAAAAAATCTGCATCTGTGTATTGTAGAGCATTAAATTTTGGCGGGACTCCCGTCGTGACACGGGATTCACGCGGGAATCCCGGTTTCGACCTGGGGCTGCGTTGCGTTGTCAATGATTGGTTCCTCCACCCTGTTTATTCATTTTGGCTATATTAATCAATCAAATTGACAAATTACACTTTTGAGGAGAAGTGAGACACGCAGAAGTTACATACATCATTATGGATATGAAAATTCAATACTTTTTAAAGACTTTTTAAGGTATTATTTCCAAATTCATAAATTCAATGCTTTTAAAGACCCCGCAGGAACCCTGTTTTATGTTCAAACAGATTTCCAAATTACAACAGTGGTTCTTAACCCGGGTTTGGTGAGTAAGTCTAAGGCGTTTGGTGAAGGTAAAGAAACACAGAGCCCCATATTTACGTACACTGATTAAATCTAGGCAAAGTGGCTTTTAGACCAGGTTCTGGACTTGTTTGCTCCCAATATACAGGCTTAACCCGTTTTTTTTTTTTTACCGCAAGTCCTCAGTCTGATGGGAGGAGGAACTGGTTTGCTCAGATGAAGGTTGACTCACACTTGGTATGAGGGAATACAACAGACCAATAGGCAGCTTGGTCTCAAATTTTGACCTGTTTATAAAACATGCTGTCATTATGAGAAGAATTTTGAACGGGAATTTGCAAAATTATTAGCTTGCTAGCTTAGTCATATCGGTTTGGAATATAAAAAAAAGTGCTTCATTATCTAATTCCAAACTTGTGGGGTTCGGTACCATTAGTAAGGTTAAGAACCACTGAATTACAATAAATCCAATTGTGAGAAAATTGATATGAGAGCAACATATATATATATTTTTTGCATATGTATACTTTTGCATATGTATACTGTCGTGTGTACGTTTTTAAGATTGGAAAGCTGGTTTCGTAAATCGCCATCAGAAGAGAATTGCAAACAAAGAAACTATTCTAGCTATATAAGCTAAATAATATATTGTAGTTTAAGATTTGTGCCCCTGACTATCCTCATCTAATGTCTTAATACTGATATAAAGTATACTGTAATTTTCAAATTGTAAAAACTATTAGATGCTACTTTTTTCCCCTCATTTGGAATCCTGCGGCTTATAGTCCAGTCCCGTTTATTTGTTGCTTTATTTGGGTTAATAGGTAACACTTTATTTGACAGCGGCGCCATAAGACTGCCATAAAACCCTCCTAATTATGACATGACATTATCATGGGGCGTAGACTCCATAAACAATTGACATGACACGGGTAACGGGGCCGATTCGTAATATTTTCAAAACCAAAGCTGCTGCTAACCTAAACCAAAACAGGCACCTACCTTAGTCTCAGATTTTACACTAGATGCACAAGAATCACCAAATGCAGAGATAATCACCTATATTTTCAGGATCAATAGCAATATTTAACATATCATATAAGCTTTTGACCAAAATACCAACTTCAAAAACGTAATACTTTAGGAGAACATGCAGAATCAATTTTAAATAATATATAAACAAATTATTAATAAATTCTATATACAATCACAATTTATTATAGAATAGAATAGCCCTTTATAATCATTAAGCACTATATACTGTTAGAGAATGAGGCTAGCGGCCGCTTGACGTAAACAGAGGTTTTATGGCAAAAAGTCTTGTGAATAAATGCTTTAATGCAGGTAGCATTTATTTCGCATAAATATTGCCAACTATGAGGCTAGTCAGTTGTGAAAATTAGCCGCCTCCATGTGTAAACAAAGAAGAAAAATTCCTGCAAATAAATGCTTTAATCATGCATGCATGGTACGAAAAATAATATTTACCTTGAATCCTCGAACAAATCACTCCTGAGACAATCCTTCCTGTTTGTATGCGATACAGCTTTCGTAGTTCTTCAAAAATCCAAGCTTAAATCCGACGTGAGCGAGTGCCGTCTTCGGCTATTACTAAATGAAGCTCGGCCCCCTCTGATAAGGTGTTACGCAAAGAATGACGAAGTGTCACGTCAATATGTAATAAAGTCTATGCATGGGCATTAATGAATGCTTATGACAAATATCATTAAGTGTCATTCGGCAAATTATGTCACTAACTCCATTTATGTCCAGCTCAGCTCTTTTACATCCATTCAAAATGGAGATAATTTGCCGGATGACACAAAATTATATCTGTCATAAGCATTCATTAATTCTCATGGCAATGTCATGTCATAATTATGATGGTCTTGTGACAGTTTTATGACGCCACCGTCAAATAAGGTGTTACCAAATACCTTAACTAGCAACTAATGAAACAACTGTCACAGTAACTGGAGGAATAATTAGTGCAGAACATGAATTTACATCTGTAGCGCAATAATGCATGCTGGGAGGCATGTCGGACGACAACAGTGTTGACAGCAGGTGGCAGCAGAGGTTTACTGTTTACTGCTCGCTTTCCCTCAAGCGAGCAGTGATGGCCAAATGAACCTTCTTGAAGCAATGAATCATGGTGGTTAATTTGGTCTTATGATGCCGTTGTCAAATAAAGTGCTACTGGTTGATATATTTTGGTGTAAATATCCCATAATACAGTGAGGACAGCTTCGGCTTATATTCCAGTGCGGCTTATCTATGAACAAATGCCGTTTTTGTGGCAACTTTGGTCAGGTGAACCTTATAGTGTGAAAATTACAGTAATTTCTCGGAGTACATTCAGGTCATATTCTACATGAAACGACACTATGCAAAAAATCACTAATACCTACAGGCTCAAAAATGACTCATCAAGATAAACACAATCAAGGTTGGAGGAAGGGGTAGAAAATTAAACATGAGTCTAAGGGCCCATGAATAGTGACAGGCCCTGAAATAGTAATTTAATTTGTGCTACGAAGTGGCATGAAGTTTTCAGAGCCTTAAATCGCTGGCGGCTTGCCTGAACACTAGCAAAACATCCTAACATTTTTAAGATGTCATGACAACTAGTCACAAGTAGCTCTTTTGGTCTATCAGCGATGATGAGTCATTGCGCCATCTAACTTCGTTTGGGTCGCAGTTTTGTGTCAAGCTCCATCTCCCTCTGACTCACTGTGAGAAGTCACTTCAACTGCTCACACGGCTGATGTTATTGTGGCTGTTACGCTGTCACACTTGAATGTCCCGTTGCGATGCTTTTTCTCGTACACAGCGGTGCAAACTTGACAGATGCGCCACAAGCTCAAGAGTAGCTCCAGTTTCATTTTTTAGACCTGCTGAATCATTGATGGCATATTCTTATGCTCTGCATTCTGATTTTTGCTAACACTTGTATCTCCATTTGTGCTTTATATTTTGCCTGCTTGCTTAAAATAAGAAACAGAACAAACAAGACAGAGGGTACGCGAGGAAAAAAGACACGCCAACATATAATTACACCAACCGATCATGATTCATATTAAGCTCTGAAGATGACGTGCCTTGTTCTTATCATACAAGGCGTCAAATCTAAGCAGTTAGTCTGAGCTCCATCCAATGGGGATTTACTGCACACCCCCTCACTCTGCCTGGTTCCTCCTTCAGTGAGCAGTGGTCCACATCACTCTGGAGACTGTGGCAGATGTGCAGCCAATTTTGGAAAAATGTGCAATGATGAAACAAAAGCAGAATACAATGCAGCTCTCTTTTGAGAGTTAAAGCAAATACTGGGGTAAAGTGATTTAGATTCATTCACAAAATAGACATTGATTATACATAGAGGAGGAAAAAGGGAGGGGAAAGAGAGAGGGAGGGAAATGGAGAAAGAGAGAGAGCGCTCTGTGCCTCTTTCAGCGTTAATCCTTTTCCATCCTTTACGCTCCAGTCTGCCTTTTCTCTCTGAGAGGGAAAAGCACGTTTCGGCGTCTCTTGAGCTTTTCCCCCCACCTCTTCTCTGTGACAATAGATCTCCGGCATATTTTCTCGCAATCCCACGAAGGGAACACATGAGCTTTCTCGCTCGGTTCACAATAAGTTGGCCAGCGCGCCTTTTCATGACTATGTAGGCAGTCCAGTGCCGCATCGCGGAGGTTCAGGGGTGGACAAAGCATCGCTGCCACACATGAGACATTGGCAGCTCACGATCACGTGGATCAGCCAGTCACCGATCCACCGGAGCATTCCTAATCGAGCCGGCGGCAACATATGGGAATACAACTAGGCGAGCGTGTGGTCACACCTGGTTTGGGATCACAGCGAGGGACCCGTGCAGTGAGCATCATTGCACTCGAGACAGAGACAGCATCCTAGCCTTCATCCCTCCGGTAGGTGATACTTGATTGACGTGTGTGCGCTGCCAGTATTGTGTTTGTCATCCACTCTGACAAAATGTGTGTCTGCTTTATGCATGACAAGCAGGCAACACACTGTTAGGCACCTTTTAGTCTTCTGAAAAATAGCCTCTGCATGAAACAATACAATCGACTGTTTTTTTTTTTTTTGCTTGTGCCAGCCACACCACTTGATTGAGGATGCAGGTTTAGCTGGCGGCTTTGACAGTGCAATCTGATACAAAGGCCTGTTCTTGATATACATTCATTTAAAAAGCTGGAAAGATGGATAACACTTAACAGTCAAGGTATAAGTTTGCATGTGAGTGCTGCTTGTTGGGTGAAGGAAAGTTGGATGTTGAGAATAGGGGGGGGGGGGGGGGGGCATTGATAACCTGCCACTGGTTTAGCTAAAAATTCCAGTGTAGTTAGTCACATCTGGTTAACACTTCACTTTAAAAGCCATGCCCCCAACACCAGGTACCTTTGATTGCTGTGATGGACGTGAACAGAAATACTGCATAAATCATCGCTGCAGCAGCGCCCCGCTCCCTCTCACCATTAACATATCATTAAGATGATAAAACTGTCCGATTTTATGAGACCGACAAATGAAATCAACAAAGACTGTCAATCATATCAACAGGGAGGGGCTTGCTGAACTAGCAAAAAAGGCAAGCAATAGAAAATGACAACCTCAGTGCATTGCATTGTCTTTGTTTTAATCAATGCATACGGTGGGAAAAAACAGTTACACAGATTGATTTGTAGGGCTAATATACAAATATATTAAATAAGATAAACAGAACTATGGATCAGTCTTATAATGACCACTGAAAATTCCTCATTTGTACTTTATTGATTCATTACAGCACTTCCAATATATAAATTACATGAGCAATATTTGTGAATACAGGACTGCAGTAAGTTGGAGAAGGCTTGCTGCAACGACTTCACTTAGGCTGCATGTACATACATAGTGTTAGACAAACAGATGGTGTCTCCAAAGGAGACCATCTTGTGAAAGTTGGATGAGATATTCCTGGATGGGCAACCCTTGGATGTTCAGGAGCTGAGGCCGATGTCTGGCAGTCACGGCGAGCAGCCTTGATTACTGGGATCTTTAAAAAAAACATAAAATCCTCAGTTGCACTCCTGCTGCCATGCTGTGGAGTGCTGCTGAATAGATTTGCATGCCTTATTCATACATCAATAGATATGCAAGCAAATGAAATTTGCAATTGTGTGAGGAGCTCAGACACAAAGGTGCGCGGTCATTAGTCAGTCTTTGCTTCTCATTACTTAAACAACACTCAGTAGAGCAGAAACCTCAGCCAAGGTTGAAGTGTTTACAAAATGACAAATAATGTTTGTGCTTGTTTGTCTGGATGCAGTACGTGTTTGATAAAATACAACGGAGACTGGGAATTGTGACTCCATTGTGACACAGGCTTCTTTCGCACCTGTAGTTGCAGTGCCATTCCATGCGTTTATAAACTTGATATGATTTTGTTTTCATAGAACTTTAGTTTGTTTCCCCCTCGGTCATAGGCGTAGTATGACTTTTGTGTGAGGAGGGTCAGGCTGTCCCCTGCAGAGCTGCTGGATTACAAATTGTAAAGCACTTCGAGGACCTTTTGGATTTTTGTAAAGGGCTATTTAAATTTGATTTGATGTTTCTGTTCATACCACTACATAGACTTCATAATGATACAGACGGGTCAGATTCGACCTTCAGTGCGCCATGCCTTCAAGTACGGGGCCATCCCTCAATCCGCTTCAGCAGTGCCGCCTCCAGAAATTTTTCATAGGGGTGGCCAGATGGGACCACTTAAAATCTTGGGGTGGCCAAAACTAAGCGCCATTATATTCATTATATTATTGCAGTAAAAAGGTCAGGGGAAAACTATCAGAAAGACTTAAGGACACGGCTACTGATATACTTTGGTGTATTGTGTAATATTTGATGTTACTAACGATTTAATGTGCATAGTCCATAACTGTCCAGTCAACATTTTGAGTTCCACAACAATTTGTTTTATTGTGTTATGTATATATTAGGCATAAGGTGTACATTTAACTAGGGCTGTCAATAATTGAGTTAATCACAGCTTAAAAATTAATTAATTGTAATTAATCGCAATTCAAACCATCACTAAAATATGCCATATTTTTCTGTAAATTATTGTTGGAATGGAAAGATAAGACAAGACTGATATATACACTCAACATCCTGTACATAAGTACTGTATTTGTTTATTATAACAATAAATCCACAAAATGGCATCAACATTATTAACATTATTTCTGTGAAAGTGATCCATGCCTAGAAAGACTTGTAATTCTTAAAGGATAAATGTGAGTTTGTATATTGTGACTAAATATTGCCATCTAGTGAATTTGTTGAGCTTTCAGTAAATGATACTGTAGCGACTTAACTGTTCTACCCAAATGCATGATGGGAAGTGGTGCAACCATGACTGTGTGTGGTGGCTGCAAATGCTATATCTTCTCTGCGTTGGGTACACTACAGGGTGTTTAGAAAAAGATCAACTCCTGTCATTCTTCCCCACGTCGCTTCCCACAATATTCTTAGTTGTTGTGGGAGAGATGACAAAGCTTTTGCCAATTAAAAGTACGGCCCCAATGAATGCTTGTCTACTCCACTCACTTGACACTGCCTCTTATCTCTGTATATAAGTAAAATGGCGCCATTGTAGGCTGTCTGCGGCAATGCGCGAGTGAGTCGTACCGCAAATGCGTGATTAATTTTTAAAAAATTAATTACCGCCCGTTAACGCGATAAATTTGACAGCCCTACATTTAACAAAACAAAATAAATGCATTCATTTGGGATGAAATGCATAACTGATGCTACAACAATCTAATGATATACTGGCAAGCGGGGTGGCCAGTGAGGTGGCCAACCAATTTATAGGGGTGGCCGTGGCCACCCATGGCCACCCCCTGGTGTCGCCACTGTGCTTCAGTTATTCGCAGTCGGTCGCAGCAACACATGCAGCGATCCAACGGCGGATTTAGGTTGAAATAGTACGAAAGCTGTACTGCATACAAACAAGAAGGATTGTCTCAGGAGAGATTTGTTCGAGGATTCAAGGTACTTATTGTATATTTTGTAGCATGCATGCATTTTCAAATGTTGTGAAAAAAATCAATGAGAGAAATTAGCCGCTACAGCACTGGCATTATACTTCACAATATTTAAGTAAAATAAATGCCACCTGCACGTTTTTTTTGCTTTTAATCAAGAATCGAGGCTGTTTTATGTCCATATCTATAACGAATTCAGGGATTTAAGCATTTGTTTACAAGTGTCTGTGATTCCACTCGGTCAGCTTTGACGACCATGCCAACAATGCAGGCCCCCTATTAATCGGCCCCGCGTCCCCTGTAGCGTCAATATCATTATGAAGTCTATGACTACTATTATTGACATGCAATGGGTAGTTTTAATAACTTTAACCTGAAAACATAGCCAACACTATTGATTGCATGGGTCATCGGTGATGCATATGTTGTTTTTTTGATTCGTATGCTAAGCAGCACCATACAGTCACGCTAGCTTAGCCACTCAAGAGCCCTGAAACTAACAAGCTGCACGGAACTTGTTGAAATCAACTCCACCAACTAATTAAACCCCCGCTAACCTGAAGATTAAGCCTAATGTTAAACATTCTGAACTCCCTCTTTCAATTCATTTAGGGGAAAGTCAATTACATGCAACAATATTTTTCGGGCACCGGGGGTGTCACTGCCCCCTCTGCCCCCCCCCTCAATCTCCGCCTATGCTCTTGGTGCGGTTTAGTTGGACCGGTGTGAAAACATAAACTTCTCATGACTGATTTAGATCCAGCATTTTCAGAGCTGACTTCATTCAAGGCTAATTAAAGTGGTTCTGGTCATTCCCTTTAAATGCAAAGTCTTGTCATGACATTTGTCTGCTTGGACTCCAGATTTGTCTTCTTCTGCCTCAATCAAAATCACCAAAATCACGTTAGACCAGCAGTACCACCATTCAGATATGGTCTGAGCGCGAATAATCCTGGAGCGACTTCCTGCCACCAAATTCTCACTCAGCCTGTGCTCTAAAAAAAAATCTCCTCAACTCACTGGTGGAGACCGGACTGTCAAATTGGCAAACACCCACCCAGTATAAAAATCAAAACATGCTAGGAATTGCAACACGGTGGAGGTGTGCTGTCTATTAAAATAGAGCCCAGCAGAAGAACTCCAGTGCGGATCAAATCAGTCAGTCAGTTTTGGTATGGTCCACGTACCTAAAGTCTCTTTAGTACTCTGTGATCCTCTTTTGTTTTGTAGCGCAGCAAAATTCATCGATATGTTAATAATTTGCTCCCACTACGCTTGACTATCATTATGATGATGTAACATCTTGTGGCATTTAAATAGAGTAGACATAACGGACATGACTTTGGATTAGTGTAATTGCAGTCAACAGAACATTTTATTTGTAACATGCAATATTACCTGAGGTATTGTAGCCTGCAATATTGTCCGGACAAATTTGCAATAAAAAAATGTGTTTTGTTCATCCAGGCTACTTTATTTGTTAATCTTTGAAATTTTCTGTTCGCATTCTTATGAACAAAAAGACAATAAAGCATATGGACGTGGAATGCTAATGGATGAAATAGAGAGTGCACATAGGGCGGAATCAATCGATAAATTCTGGATTACTTTTAAAAATACCCTCTGTACTTACTTGACTTTCAGTTGTAGATTACAGATTATTGTGATAAGTAGAGATATAGTCAAGCTCTTTTGTAGTCACTTGAATTGGATGTTGATGAAAGATTCAAAATCTATGCCGTGTCAAAACTTATTGATTCATGTCCTACAAGTTGTTTGAAAAGAAAATTATGCTTAAGGTTTTATAAGGAGATAACACTAGCCTTACAAGGGCATTTAATGCCCTTTTCACATTAAGCACAATAAGTCTTGCCTTTGCACTTTACTTACTCAGAAAGAAGTGATCGCGTTTTTGCCTTACCAATTCTGCAAACTGTCTGCCCTCTGAATGTGTGTCTTTATTATTTGCCTGTCTTTGCCCTGAAAAGGTCAGAGTCACATTGGATAGGTTCCATTTTCCCTCAAAACTGTTGCCACTGTACTAGATTTTCATCTCAATATCAATACTCAAGACCATTTTTGATACTACCTAACTAGAAATCCCTAAATTAAATATCATTTTCAATAAAGCCTTTCATGTTTCGCCATTGGTGGTCATTATTTTTGACAGATAAAAGAAAAAGAAAAAAAACTTCCCAAAATGTACAGGAAGTCACCCAAAATCAACAGAAAGTGACACGAAATCAACAGGAAGTGACCTGGAAATTCCGGAAAATCAACAAGAAATTATTCAACAAAAATAAAAATGAATGAATGAAAATCAATTTGCTCCTACCAGTCAAAATGAATTGGACATCTACCAACGTCAATGGCAGTCAATTAATTTACAAAAAATTAAAAAAAAAAATATCCCACAATACCATCACTAACTAGCAAGGGCTAGGTTTGGTCTCAATATTAGTAGGGACGATATATCAGCATAACCTGCATGTACAATTTTTGCTGGGGACGGGAAATTAATAAAACCGAACAGATTGAGTGAATGGTGGTTAGGGCTACATTTCTCACCAATATAAACCCAATTAATTGATAGGCTAACTGATTAGTGCAAAATAAATAAATATTGATTTATACTAACTTTCACACTGCTAGTTTATAACATCTTAATCTGATAATTTTTCTTAAATCCAGTCGAATAATGTTCTTGTTTTGAGTGTTAAAGGCTAGTTAACAGATTAATGCGTCAGATTCTTCCACTTACTTTAAGTAAATGTTACTATTTGTTGTTGTTAAGCCCACACATCTAAAGGTTGGTCATTTTTCACCTAAATCAAGATAAAAATGCTTTTAAATAATGTTTTGAACAATATCTATTGTTGAATTAAAAACATTTCTGACAATTTTTTTATGATTAAATATAGAAACCTTTTGATTAAAATTAGTCTGTTAAGCTTATTTTCAGCTAGCTATTACAGTATTCTTGTTTCAAGAAATCTGAGTAAAATTTACATGAAGTACTGGCTGATAATTTCACTTATTTCTATTAGATATAAACTGAAAATAATGTCATGGGTTTTTTTTTGTTTTTGTTTTTTGCAATTTTAAGTCGTTGGGTTTTCGCAGTGCATCTTTCGATTCAAACCTTTGTTTAAAAAAAAAAAAAAAACCTACTAAAATAAACATTTTGAAATCTAGAATAAATGTCTGGATTTTATTAGTAAATTTAAATTGCAATATCTGAACACAAATTATATTAACATACACAAAAAATACAAACTTGTTAATCATCTCTTAACGATACAGGACTGCAAAAAAACAAAAAAACAAAAACAAACAAACACTTGCCTTAATACCACTCAAAATTGTCTGTCTAAATAAATTAGATATGACAAAAAAAAAATCTTAGTCAGGGAGTAACAAAAATTAAAATGGAGCCTTCCTCCAGGTAAAACCCTATTGTTTTTGTCCACAAGCACAGTCAAACTCAACAAAAATTGAAAGGTCCTTTGGGCTGCTTTAAGACCACATAAATCAAATAAAAATCAAAACCCCCGGGAAGGGGGTAAATCTTGGTTCACCACATTTCTTACAGTTTAACACAGATTGGTATGCTAACTTTGATGCAGGTCGGGCTTTCAGTAGCAAGATTAGTGGTGTGTTCCCACCTCCACAACACTGACGTCGCTTTACATTGCTTACAGTGGCTGCTGCTGCTGGCCAAAAAAAAAAACTTCTGATATCCCTCGTCTTTGATGGGGGCGGAGGCGGCATGTTGGAATTTCTGTCGGGCTGTGAATGCATGTTTGTGTGTGTGTGTGTGTGTTAAGTCATCAGCCAATCAAACATGTGTTTCAGGGGAAAAAATGGACTGCCACATTCAGCAAGTGAAAATGGGTCAATGTAAGTCCGAACATATAAAGTACTGTAATTCACTTAATAATGGTAGGGTCAGTTCTATCCTTACAACATATGGGAAGACAATCTAAATTACCTATATAACTGAAGTCATTATATAATGCAAATAAGGTTGCTTAAAAGGTGGTGGGGACAATATGAGCATCCCGAAAAGTTGGTAGTGTTATGTCCCTACCGTCCATATGCAAACCTATGCACTTTCTATCAAGAGTAGGTAAATTCAAAGTTACGCCATGATACAAATTTCTGGTGACGTGTGGTAGTGAAAAAAAAAACTGCGTATCAATAATTTAATACTTTTGACAATCCTACCCTACAACCTTTTTTGACGCATAATAAAAGTGAATGGATGGAATAGTTAGGCATTGGCAGCGATTTAGGCTTTATACATGCAGCACAAACGATTTGAATTATATCATGATGATTATTTCGGGTTTTCAGTTTTAATTCAATAGCTAGCACACAAATGTGGCGTTCATAATTCTTGAATTACAGTTATTTTGTCTTTTTAAAGTCTTTCGGGTCATGGTTGACTCAAGGCAACGGGACGTCAACAGAGAAAGAAGCCCCTTTATTCCATTGAGTTATTTTGTATTAAATATAGGGGCCATGTCCTATGTCTTTTTGCACAAAATTCTGAACCTTACTGAATGAAAATATTTTGCTAAGACTTTCTCAAAGAATCTGTGGTCTTTACCTTTTCAGAAGGATGTAAAACCTAGTGTGCACTTTGCAGCACCTTACCACCCGAGATCTGACTCCTGGAAAATGTTTTTCATCATGTGTTCATTGTCATTAGTGTGGACTAGTTTTGTTGTTCAAATGAAAACCATTCCACGGCTATTTTGCAGGAGCGGAAACACTGCTTTCTTCTGCTTGGCTTTAAAGTCTTGGAGGAGGATGTGAAAAGAGAGAAAAGGAGGTTGGTGTTGGTACCCTTGCTACAGGCGTCTGTGCTCAGCTGGACAGCCTCCATAGTAGACCTTGGTTACAAATTAATCTGCTTCACACTTGCAGGGAACACAACTAGGGGATATGGCATAAATATAAAATCTCTTTTTTTTCCACCAAAAATGTGATTTATGATTTTTATTTTTCTACAGACTTTTAAAGGAGCCAATATAAAAAAAAAAAAAGACGGCACCCATTGAACTCATTGCTATTGACGGCGTTAGACATCCAATCCATTTCGACTAGAGGGCTGGCAGTGATTAAACAATGGCTGCCAACCCTCCTGGTCAAATCGAATTGATATATAGCATTGTTGATGGCATTGAAAGACAAACATTCACAACAGTCCTCCCATATTGGGCGCCATAAACATGTATACAGTGGTATGAAAAAGTATCTGAACCTTTTGGAATTTCTCATATTTCTGCATAAAATCAACATCAAAGCTGATCTCATCTTTTTTTTTAAATCACACAGATGAAAAGACAGTGTCTGCTTTAACTAAAACCACCCAAACATTTACAGGGTTTTCATATTTTAATGAGGATAGTATGCAAACAATGACAGAAGGGGGAAAATATGTCAGTGAACCCTCTGCCTAAGGAGACCTAAAGAGCAATTGAAACCAATTTTTACCAAAAATTTTATGTCAGGTGTGTGCCCAATCACTGATGAGTGGTTTAAAGCTGCCCTGCCCACTATAAAACACACACCTGGTAAGAAATGTCTTCATGAGAAGCATTGTCTGATGTGCATCATGGTTCGGTCGAAAGAGTCCTGAAGACGTGCGATCCAGGATTGTTGATTTGTATAAAGCTGGGAAAGGATGCAAAACCATCTCTTAAAGTCTGGACAATCGACAGTCAGAGAAGCTGCCTACAAATGGAGAGAATTTGGCACTGTTTTTTCTCTCCCAACGAGTGGCCGTCCACCAAAGGTGATGCCATGAGTTAAGTGCAGAATACTCAAAGAGGTAAAAAAGAACCCTAGAATATCTGCTAAAGAAATCACTTACAGAAATCACTGTGCACACATCAACTATATTTAAAACTATGGCCAAAAATGTTCATGGGAGGACTCCACGGAGGAAACCACTGCTTTCTAACAAAAACATTGTTGCTCATTTAATGTTCTCAAAAAGACACTTGGAAATTCCACAGAAGTTTTGGCAAAATATTTTGTGGACTGATGAAGCCAATGTTGAATTGTTTGGGGGTAACACACAACGTCATTTGTGGATGAAAAATGGAACAGCTCACCAACATCATCCCCACTGTGAAGCATGGTGGAGGCATCATCATGATTTGGGGATGTTTTTCTGCCTCAGGGCCTAGACAACTTGCAATCATTAATCGGAAGCATGAATTTAAAAGTTTATCAGAATGTTTTGCAGGTAAACCTGAGGCCGTCTGTCAGACACTTAAAGCTAAAAAGAGGATGGATGCTGCAACAAGACAATGATCAAAAACACAGAAGTAAAAGAAAATCAGAATGGTTTCATAAGAAAAAAATACACGTTCTGGAGTGGCCAAGTCCAGACTTGAACCCCTTTGAGATGCTGTAGCATGACCTAAACACAGCAATTCATGGCTGACATCCCAGGAATCGGACTGAACTATAGCAGTTTTGTGAAGAAGAATGTACCAAAATTAGCCCTGATTGATGTGCCAGACTGATCTGCAGCCACAGGAAGTGTCTGGTTGAAGTTATTGCTGCCAAAGGAGGGCCCACAAAATATTAAATGTGATGGTTCACTTACTTATTTCCCCCCTAGTCATTGTTTGCATACTATCTTCATTAAAATGTGAAAATCTAAAAATGTTTGTGTGGTTTTAGTAAAAGCAGACATTGTTTTTTCATCTGTGTGATTTTGACAAAGACCAGATCACATTTGGTGGTGATTTTGTGCAGAAATGCGAGAAATTCCAAAAGGTTCAGATACTTTTTCATACCACTGTAACACATATATACTGTATATGAACACATATATAAATGTATATTTCTGTTTTTTATTCTTCCAAAAATAGCCACTTTCCCTATAAAAGGTTAAACATGTTAAATATTGAACAAAACAAGTGCAGATAAAGTGCAAAACCTCTGTCCAAAGTATATTTTTATTTCTTCTATTTGTGCTGTCAGCCCCAAATTATAAAGTAACTACATAAAGAACTAGAAACTGCAATTTCGGGAGAAATTACACCTTGGTCTTTCCTCTGTGGAGATACAGATCTTAGCCCCACTCAGGTCTATCAATAGAATGGACCATAATGCAAATCAATGGCACTAAACAAAGTAAAAGCCATTAGAAATGATTGGGAGAATTGGACGTCCATGGAAATGCCATTGGAAATTAATGGGAAGTTTGGACGTCCGTGGACATCAATGGCATCACCCTCCATAAGCGGCAATGCAATCGGGGACATTTGAGGGACACGTCCTATTGATATCTCGTCATTTTCTGTTGATTTGGGGAAAAAAAAAAAATTCCCATTGAAAATGAATGGGAAAAATTTTGGACGTCCATGGACGTCAATGGCAGCACCCCCCATAAGCGTCAATGGAGTTGGGGACGTTTGGGGTATACGTCCTATTAATATCTGGTCATTTTCTGTTGATTTGGGGAAATTTAGTTTTTTCCCCATTGAAAATGAATGGGGAAAATTTTGGACGTCCATGGACGTCAATGGCAGCACCCCCTATAAGCGTCAATGGAGTTGGGGACGTTTGGGGGACACGTCCTATTGATATCTGGTCATTTTCTGTTGATTTGGGGAAATTTAGTTTTTTCCCCATTGAAAATGAATGGGAAAAATTTTGGACGTCCATGGCCGTCAGTGGCATCGACATCCATATAGTCAATTGAAGCCAAGTACATTGGCATCAATAGATTCGACATGCATGGCCGTCAATGGCATCAATGCAATGTAAATTCCATTGGAAATCCCATTGAAATGAATGGGAAATTTTCGCATTAGAAATGAATGGGATAGTTTTTGGTAAATATCCGGGGAAGCGTACATTTTTTCCAAATTCTGTATACAATCTTTATGCCCCCCACCGTCCCGGAATTTTTGATGTCCAAATTATGTGATTTGCTCAAAAATTGTAGGACAAGTAGCGTTTTGAAATTTTTTTTAAAAATTGGAAAATCGGCGTTTACGGCCGAACGGAAAAATTTTCGGGGTCGTTTGAAAAATTCCCATCGTCGCACGAAAATTCCGGTCGTGTCGATACTTGAACGGTGCCGATCGGTGCTATGGTTCGGGCTGCGCGGCGCGCCGAAAAAAACGTCAACAATTATTGAATAATAATAATAATAAAGAATAATAATAAAGAAGTACAATAAAGTTGTACAACAACATAACCTTGTTCTTTCCCTTGGAAAGACCAAGGTAATAACCTCTTTCTCTTAGAATGTATTGAATGAATAACTAGCTGCTAGATTTTCCTGTTTGGCAAAAAAATAACTACAACAAAAACTCAAATTAACTTTTTTTTTTTTTAATCATTCACAAAAATAAGGAAAACACAACTTATTTCAAAAGAACAATTTATCGTACATTATTGTGCACAGCTTATTGAATGACGGTTTCAGATAGACCTCCTGCCAAACGAGCACTGTGTCTTTTCAAAAAAGATCTTTTCCACATTAGAAATTCTTTCTTCCTGATGATAAATCCCCCATTGCTTGATTTCTATGTCAGCCAAGGCGTCACATCCTCTCCCACATGTGACATTCTGAGCCGCTATTAGTATATTTCACTGCGGAAGACTTGGCAATGCTGCCTTTCATAGATTTATTCAGACATATATTGTAAACCCGCTGCCATCCTGTGCAGCAGACGTGAGTTTTATGAGTGCTATTTATTTGGCAGATTGGGAGTGGCTCTATCAGCAAACCTAAATCCTTCCTGAACAAATAAATTGCAAATGAATAAGAAGGGTGAAAACTGTCCTTTAATTGACATTTTAGTTTGAGATTGGACGTCATCATAAAATACAGTTTAATAATCGAAAGTTAGAGTTGTGGGGGTGCTTTGTAAAGTTCCCTATGTATATTATCCGTATGTTTTTTTTTCATAGAGCATACTCACTTTGACCGATTCAACTTTGATCTTTGAAACATTACAAATATTCACAGGACATAGGCCTTATTTGGATTTCGTCCCCTTGCAGCAAAAACTCAAGATTTTATTTGACAAAAAAAACTGCCAAATAAATTTTCAATTGCAGAAAAATTGGCATTTTTAAATTTCAAAATGTATCTAATCCTCCTTTTTCTTTTTTAAAAATTTGAATCACATTATTCACACAAAATAAATTCAAGACAACAAGCCGCACAAAAGTTCTTGCCAAAAATGTACGGTTCCACAAAAAAAATTGATAAAAATCCCATTTCAATTGGAAAAAAATGACCTGATATCAACAGGAAGTTACTCTGAAATGTCCTGAAATGTGCGGGAAGTGACCCAAAATCAACAGGAAGTGACCAGTAAGTACCCTAAAATTAACGAAAAAGACCCAAAATTAACTCTATGACAACGATAGAAATCAAATTCATTTCAAACTGGAAGGACTGGCTGTGCATACTTCTGTATCTTTCAATGCCATTGACGTTGCTAGATGCCCAATCCATTTTGACTGGCAAAAAATGTTTTTCTAAGTTAGATCAGACTCAGACTATGATGATGAACAATAAAAATTCACTGCAAAATGAACCCTAAGGAGCCATTCGTTTGTGCTACGTTTGTGCTAGTTATTGGGACACCCCTCCATTATTGAGAGAGTTGGTCAGCTGCAACGGAGGGGCTGTGATTGACGTCATCGCTCAAAATTAATATCTCAATATCTAAATAGCGATAGCAGCACAAACGAAAATTTTCATAGCACAAACATAACAAACGAATGGCATAATTTCAGGTCCATTTTGCAATAAATAGCGGGCTGCGTGATGTCATCACTCGAAATTGATCTCTCAATATCCAAAAAACGATAGCAGCACAAACGAACATTTTTAAAACACAAACCAGCAGAAACCTAGCACAAACGAATGACATCATTTTTCTATAAATTTGTGTCTGATGGGGGGCCAACTTCAGGGAGTTCTTAAAGGGATCCACAGATAGAAAGACTTGTAGTTTAAAAGTTAATATCAGTTAGAATAATTTGATATTAAAATCCCTGTTGATGTTTTCGTTTTCATACAATTTGTAAAATTAGTTTAACTAGTACAGTAGTTCGCCTTTATTGTTGACGTCGCAGGGTGGTGACATCACTGGGTTATGCTGCCGGGCTTCCAGAGTATGACTCTAGCGACATAAACATGTCATCTGTTCAACCCTTTCAATTTGACCCCGAGAGGAACATTAATGAGCATGACAGCACTGTCGATAGTTCACAAAACGAGCAGCAAAAGCAGAGTGAACAGGAAAGAGTGCATGAGACGAGCTGAGAATATGACAAAACCGTTGTTCTGCCAAAATGTGCTTCACTGGCAAAACGTCCTACAAGAACCAAATTTGATGCCTAAAGTACTACCGTGCGCTTTCAGCTTGTTTTGTGTTTAGATGCATACGGACAGAACATTCTAAAGATGCCTTAAGAAAATACGTAAACGTAGTAATATCAAATGAGGGTTGTTTAAAAATAACTGGTACACGCAGGTTAGGGTTTGCGTAGAAACCTCCCTCCTGATGCCTTCAAGTGGGTGCGCTGGCAGCTAAAGCTGCTGGTCCGGGCTTATGGGTTGGCGGTCAGCACATCCACCTGTTGCGCAGTGGCGCCTCCAGAAATTTTTCACAGGGGTGGCCAGATGGGGCCACTTAAAATCTTGGGGTGGCCAAAACTAAAAGCCATAATTTCAGGTTTTCATTATATTATTGCAGTAAAAAGGTCAGGGGAAAACTATCAGAAAAACTTAAGGACATGGCTACTGATATACTTTGGTGTATTGTGTAATATTTGATGTTACTAATGATTTAATGTGCATAGTCCATAACTGTCCAGTCAACATTTTGAGTTCCACAACAATTCTGTTTTATTGTGCTATGTATATATTAGGCATAAGGTGTACATTTAACTATGGCTGTCAAACGATTTAAAATTTTTATCGAGTTAATCACAGCTTAAAAATTAATCGTAATTAATTGCAATTCAAACCATCTCTAAAATATGCCATATTTTTCTGTTAATTATTGTTGGAATGGAAAGATAAGACAAGACTGATATATACATTCAACATACTGTACATAAGTACTGTATTTATTATACCAATAAATCCACAAGATGGCATTAACACTATTAACATTCTTTCTGTGAAAGGGATCCACGGATAGAAAGACTTGTAATTCGTAAAAGATAAATGCGAGTTTGTATATTGTGACTAAATATTGCCATCTAGTGTATTTGTTGAGCTTTCAGTAAATGATACTGTAGCGACTTAACTGTTCTGCACAAATGCATGATGGGAAGTGGTGCAACCATGACTGTGTGTGGTGGCTGCAAATGTTATATCTTCTCTACGTTGGGTACACTACAGGGTGTTAAGAAAAAGATCAACTCCTGTCAATCTTCCCCACAATATTTATAGTTGCTGTGGGAGAGATGAGATAACAAAGCTTTTGCCAATTAAAAGCACGGCCCCAGTGAATGCTTGAATCTACTCCACTCACTTGACTCTGCCTCTTATCTCTGTATATGACTAAAACGGCGCCATTGTAGGCTGTTTGCGGCAATGCGTGAATGAGTCGTACCGCGAATGCGTTAATTGCGATATTTTCACGTGATAAATTAAAAAGAAATAATTACTGCCCATTAACGCGATAAATTTGACAGCCCCTACATTTAACAAAACAAAACAAACTAAATGCATTCATTTGGGATGAAATCCATAACTGATGCTACAACAATCTAACAATATACTGGCAAGCGGGGTGGCCAGTGGGGTGACCAATCAATTTATAGGGGTGGCCGTGGCCACCCCTGGCCACCCCCTGGTGGCGCCACTGCTGTCGCGTGGACGTGTCGTGCGGCGCGGGTAGTCCTGACCTGGACAAGGGGGATGGATCGCGTCGCGCAGCGCGGTTCGATGCAAAAACCGGTTACATAAATACGCTACATGACAACAGATCAACAATCTGCTTTGAAGCTACCACAAAAAAACACAATGCTTAAAAGTATGGGAAGGAAACACACGCAAAAAGTATTTTGAGGCAATGAAAAGGTAATAAAAGACTCAATAAAAACACAAATAGTAAGAACTCACCGCTTTTAACCGATGTGCGCATGTGTTGGAGGTTTTGCTGGGTAGAAGGAATTGCAGAAAACCGTTAGTGTTCGTCTAGTGACAGTGACAAACTACGTCATCACCCCGAGTGTCCATTGCACGCATAAAACATGGCGCCCTCCATAGGTCAGAACATGTACTAAATATTATACATTTTTAAATCAATGGCAATTATTTTGCGTTTCTAATAACATATTTTAGAAAAAATGAACAATTGTGGCTTATTAGAGCCTACAAGTTTTTAAGTCCGCGGTTCCCTTTAAAAACGATAGCAGCACAAACAAAAAATTTTATAGCACAAACGTAGCACAAATGATTGACATCATTTTTACAAAAATTTGCGTCTGATGGGGGAACAACAAATCCTTTCCAACCTATACTCATTTGAATACACAGATGAGCTAACACCAATCATTTGGGTTTTGTTGTTTTACGCTTTTGCATTGCATTGTAGCATTTTAGGTTCCATTTGAAGATAGCAATGAAATGTGCTAACTGACAATGTTTTAAGAAGTGTCCCTAAGCCCACGTGGCAATATCCTCTACGCATTGATGCCGGTTTTTAATGCAGTGCCGCCTGAGGAATTAAAGGTCACAGGCATTCAATATTGGTTTTCGGCCTTGCTGCTTATATGCAGAGATTTTTCCTGATCCTCTAAATCGTTTGATAATATTAGGGACAGTAGATTATGAATATTCCTTGTCACTGTATGTTGAAAAACAGTTGTAAACCGGTGGACTTTTTTTTTGTCACTCACGCAGTTGTTGACAAAGTGGTGACATTTTGACACTTACCTGTATCCAATTTTACCCGTGTACACGTCATTAGACAATTTATACGACAGACCAAACAGCTTGAATTATGATTTTACTCTTCTCTTCCACTGTGCTTTGAAAATATGAAGCGTCAGTCAAAAAGAAAGCGTTACATGAGGTTAATTGCTTCAAAGAGAGACTGTACGCCAGCCATGATTTACATTTCAAAATGCAAGCTGATTCAAAAGTAGGGGTGGTGGAAACCAACGCACGGTTAATATTATCCTTGAGGGACTGCCTAATCCATTAAATTTTCCGTTACACCGATTAATGTCATGAACATAGTCGTTTGTCATTAAATTGGTTACCACATTGGAGAGCTGGCAGTAGCTAGCAGTTATTGCTAAATAATTCGAAGAAAACCTAAACATTTTAAACATGCATGTAAGACAACGGAATGTCCCGTAAACCTACTGATGTGAATTTTGTTCCTTCGCTGTCCTTTTGAAATGGCAACCACGCCACTAGGCAGTCTTGTGACCTTTTCTGTACAACAATTCACAACATCCACTCGATTTATCCTTCTCACCCACAGGGTTAAGCTAAAAAAGTACTGTAAATGACAAAAAAATTTTTTTTTAAATTAAAAAATCAAGTTTATGAGATATACAGTATATCTAGCTGCATAAACCCAAACACGTAACAACATAATGATTTGCCATTTGGGTGTTTGTGCATTTTATTTGTTAACTCATTGGCTGAAAACGACGGCGCTGACGTCAAATTCATTTTTACTAGAAAGGGCAAATGAACAACTGTTCATTCGCACCTCCCAGTTAAAATGAACTGAACCTCCAGTCCCGTAAATGACATTGGAAGATGACCTTTCACAGTCAGTCCTCCCATTTTAAATGAATCTGACCTCTATTGTTGTCAATGGCAGGCGGTGAGTTAGTGAGTTTAATTTGGTTAAATTCATTTTTTTAAATTTATTTATTTTTTTTAAATTTATGTTAGAGAACTAACGGGTCACTTTCTGTTGAGTTTGGGCGACTTCCGGTACATAATGGGACATTCCGATTACCGGTTTCAAGGTATACCGTGGTATGAAAATTTCAAGATTTTAGACCCGCGAAAAATCTCCGTCATATCATCCCTTAGGTATTAGCTATGTTTTTATGTCCCAAAAAATGAATCGAGAAATCCTTCACTTGAAGCTGTAAGGCTCAACCCTCCCACACTGGTCGTTGCTCAGTATCAGTGAGTCAACTGTGCTACACGGTGGCTGGAGGAGGTGAAGCTCCTGAAAATGTTCCCCCATCAAAGAAAACGAAATCACTGGTATGGGAATATTTCGGTTACAGACGGCCGCAGCTTAGAGGAGAAGGGCCAACCGACATGTAAAACATGTTTGCGGAGGGGCCACAATATGATATGATTTCGCATTTATACAAAATCAAAGATTAGTAAACACTGTCATGAACGATTCCCACCAGCTACGAGAGTAAATTCTAGTGATGCATGATAGTAAATTTTTCAACCGATATCGATAACCAATAATTTCCTGCCCATTCCACCCGATAACCGATAATGTCACGCCGATAATTCTATTCAAATATGTATGTAAAATTTTAAAGTATACAAAGATCCAATGCTACTGTACAAAAATGTAATTTAGTGCTATTTTTTCCACATCAAATGTGAACAAGTAGTAAATTCCAACATCTGAACTATGGCAATGACATTGTGTAATGGTAAGCTTTTGGCAACAATTACTTACAGAGTAAACACCCAAGTTGCACAAAAATGCTTTTAAAAGTAAGCCATTCCTAAAATATATCACATTACTACACTGCAAAAACACCTCCTTAAAACTAGCAGAATTGGACAAAACTGTTGATTGCGCACATTTGGAGGCTAAATCAAGTATATAATTATCGGATTGCCTTATCGGTTGAATTTCGTTTTATCTGGATTATCTGTGTGACGTCATAATTGCCATTATCGGCCGATAATTATCGGTGACCGATATTATCGTGCATCTCTAGTAAATTCCAGCGTGTTTAGTGTGTCTAGCGGTGGTAAAACATGTGTTTATTTTCTCTCTGGCAACTGTATGTGTTGAGAAAGAGAGTGTGTGTATAATGTAAACATTATACGAGTCATACTCATGTGCTTTTTATGGAAAATAATTCAATTATTTTTGTTCTGATGGTATAAAGGTTGAGCTGTGGCTGTGGGTTTGGGCTCACCTAAAGTATTATTTTAATTTTATCTTAAATATTTTGTTGTTTTTTGAAAGATTTATTCTAAGATTATACCTATGTTCCAATTTGGTAATGTTTTGAAAAGTAAAAATCCTGTTTGATGGATTTTTTTTTCTAAAAGTAACACATTTTAGCTGTAATTGAAATACCGTGATACTGTGAAACCGTGATATTTTGGCTAAGGGTTATCATACGGTCAGAATCTCATACCGGCACATACCTATTCTGGGGTCACTTTTTCTGCATTTTGGATCACTTCCTATTGTTTTGGGGGCATTTTCAGGTCATTTCATGTTCATTGGTCATTTCCTGCTGCATTTAAAGCATTTTCATGTCACTTCCTGTTCATTTCAGGTCTTTTCTGTTAAATTTGGGTCATTTTCTGATGATTTTGGGGCAAATTAAGGTTACTTTTCTTGTCAAAAATAATTACTGCCACTGGAGGGAAACAGAATGAGTTAATGAAAAATAACATTTAACTTTTTATTTATGTAGTATTGAAAATGGCTCAGAGTATTTTTAGAGTATCGATATCAAGTTAAAATTTTAGTACTGTGACAACGGTACTATCTACCTTGTTGAGAAATGAGTAAACTGCTGAATTGTGAGCTGGTTTGACACATTTACTATGCACATAAATAAAGGACGAGCTGCTCAGTGACTGAGGTTAATGTCTAGCATGAACATCTTCACGAATTATTTTTTTCTAAATTGCGATTACACAGATCCCATCTGCAGACTCAATTTTCCACTGTGCCTCAGTGAACACAGTTGATGCAAAAAGCAGTGTGCCTCACAAAATTTTGGACAACAGAAATGCAGACTCATCCATGCACGTCTTACAAAAATGTTGAAGGACTTCTGGGGTCGATGGTACTGGCTGTTCTATGTGCTGTTACAGCCACATAGACCAAAACATAAACCCCCCGAGCCAGAGACTGGATCGATTTTAAAGTTGAATCTGACAAACAAAGATGAGAAATGAACAATTTCAGGGGAAAAAAGGAGCAAACATCAGCTACCCTCCCTCCCCTGCCTTGTTTTACTCTTCCATTCTGTGCACACTCTGTTCTTAGCACATCAGCAGCAATGCTGATGTAACCAATTATTCTGGTTTAAGGCCTAAACATGGCCACTTCCAGATAGAACCTTATTCATTAGTCAAAAGACCTTGATCCAAAATGGGGCTGTGCCTTACACAGGCCTGTATGGTAAAATTCCTTGTTTTTGTTTTTTTTGAATGGCGTTTAATCAGCGCGCCAAACAGCCCAAACCATTTGACCTACCGTCACCGTTTAATATCAGAATGACCGGAATTTTCACACGACGCAGGGAATTTTTCGAATGACCACCCAAAATTTTCTGTTCGCCCATAAACATGGGTTTTTGGAAAAATAAAAAAAACAATCAAAACGCTACTTGTCCTACAATTTTTGATCAAATCACATAGTTTACAAATTAATAAATTCCAGGACGGTAAGGGGCATAAAATTTGTATACAGAATTTGGCAAAAACCTACAGTTCCCCCAAAATTCGCCAAAAACTGTCCCATTCATTTCTAATGGAATGCCATTGACGGCCGTGTACGTCTAAATTTCCTATTCATTTTCTAAGGCAGGAAAACGTAAATTCTTGTTATTTTTTTTACAATTTACCATTAAAGCCTATTGACATTCAGCTGGCGCCCAAATAAATCAATGCCATTGACAGCCATGAACATCTATGCCAATGATGGCCACGGACATCCGAATTTCCCATTCATTTCCATTGGCTTTTACATTACATTGACACCCATGTACACAGATGCCAATGAGGGCTATGCACGTCCAAGCCATTGATGACCATGTACTGCATGTCAATTCTATTGATGCAAATATTTTTGGATTCCATTGACGTATATGTAAGTCAATGCTAATGATGAGAATGTACGTCTTAAATTTCCCATTCATTTTCAATGGCAAAAAACATGTGTGCCCAAATCAAGATATCAATAGAACATGTCCCCCAAATGTCCCCAAATTAATAGAAAATGACCTGAAATCAACAGGAAGTGTCACCAAAATGTCCCCAAATCAACAGGACATGTCCCTGAAATGTCCCCAAATCAACAGGAAGTGACCTGATGGATCTGTATCTACCACAGCAAAGCCCCATCATAATTTCTCGAGAAATTGCAGTTTCTATGTAGTTGTAAATTTTAATAGTAAAAAGAGTTACAATTGTAGTTCTGGAATAAGAGGAAGTAGGAATGGAAACAAAAAGTATTTTTGCCCATAGGATCTATCAGGTAGATGCAGGAAAACATGTTGTTTATTATTTCCATTACAGCAGTAGAACCATATAAAGTTTGTCAGTTGCCCTGTAAGTTATTTATGAACTATTAAGTCTTTTTACATCAGCAAAACTAGTGTTTCATGAAAGGTTTGTAGCTACATCTGACGTTTGAAATATTCAAAGTGCGCATGACTCACAGGAATTACCCTGGATGCTGAACACAGCTCCTTTCTGAACTTTTAACTGAGAATTCTTATTAAATTCAAATATAATAAGTATACAAATGCACGACCAGCATGACCAGATGCAGAACAAAAAAGACTCATTGTATATAGACAAGTTTCCTGAGCGAAATATGGCACGACGTAGATGACACGTAGATGAGATTGGAAGATTGTTCTTATCACTTCGTTGCTCATTCGTGGACAAAACTATAACAAACTGTCAGCCTTTGTTGGCATGGCTACAAAATCACACGGTCTTTGTAGTGGCACGAGCTTGGTTCCACATCTACCTTCATTAACATGTTTTCCTCCCCTGTCGTGATGATGGCAGATGGATGCGGCATTTCCAAATTGTCTTTGTTAAGAGATTTTGATGAGTAATGTTACTCCAGCTCCATTGTTGTTTTGGATGGAGAAATTCTAAAACGGAAGTTGCTCACAGACATTAGGAAGTAAAGCGGAAGTACCTTGGAAACTTGTCTATAAACTTAAAAAAAATATATTGGGTTGAACGTTCGTTCACCAATCCCAGTCAAAATGGATTAGACGTCTAGCGCTGTGGATCGCAGCAGGTGAGTTCAATGTTGAATGTATAGCCATTAGCCACATTGTTACATTTCAAATCATACCAAAATGCTGAACGCAAATCTTTTGTTCTTGCTCACTTTGTGAAAGCTGGTGCAGCTTTTTTGTTGTTGTTATAAGTTTGTGGAAACGCACGGTAAAATGCGCTTTTGGGGATTGAGAAGCATCTTGGGGAAAGTCTGCTCTAATTAGTTGGATAAGTACTACCGGTATAATGAATACTTTAAAAGGCCGCGCGTAAACCTGTTGTCCTCTGCACACAGAGCATTGCTACTATCACTGTGAAGTGATTTCAATGGTTTTGAATAACTGTGCTCCAACCTGCATTTTAGAAATTTCCATGAAAGTGACAAATGTTTCTATTTACTTTCTATCTCTTATATTATTATATCCTGTTTTTCCCCTCTCAGAAGTCAACCTTTCTCCTCCTAGCTGCCGTATTTTGTTATCGTCAAATGACTCGTCGTCAAATGACTCGCATTATGCACAGTAAAATAGAATATATTTTGAAGATAGCGCTAATATTGATTTTTTTTTTTTTTTCCATATTATAAGGGAATAAATAAAGTTCAGATCGCAGCCACATTCTGGAAAAATGTGGCACAGATCGGATTTTATCCACATACGAAAGTGACCTAGATTGGATTTGAAATGGTCCACTTTTATGGGACTTTTCCAGTTCAACCGTCAAGTCAGTGCATCACAAGAGTCGATACACACGAGAAAAAAATCGGATTCCTACGTTAAGACCTGCGGTATGAACCTAGCAATTGTGAGTAAATGCTTAAAGTATCTTTTTTTAACAAAGATATGTCCTTTAATTTGTATCATAAATGATAAAGCGAGCAGTATTTCAAGATTGCTTACACGGCCGGGAGTTGGGGCAAACTGTCGGTATGTATGTATGCGCGTCTTGTGTACTCATTTGTTTTGATGTTCCTGCGTAGTGATACTTGAACAGGCTCAATGGACAAAGGCAGTCTGAAGGGGCAAGCCAAAAAAACAGATATGACAAAAAATCGGAATTGTGCATTAAGACCTGCAGTATGAACGTAGCCAATGTGACTCATGACTTGAGTCACCAAATACATTTTCACCTGTACTTGAGTACATTATTTTGGATGAATTTTTTTACTTGAGTAATATTATTTTGCAGTAACTCATAATTGAGTCAGTACTTAGTACTCAGTACTGACTTATAAGTACTGACTTAGAACTCTTTACTTACGTAGTTAAGCACCATACTCAAAGTACTAAGTACTTGTTACGTCGTTACTTAAGTACTCAAGTACTCATTACTTAAGTACTTGAGTACTTGTTAGTTTGTTACTTAAGTACTCGAGTACTCATTACTTAACTCGAGTACTCATTTACTTAAGTACTCGATTACTGATTACGTCATTACTTGAGTACTTGAATACTCATTATTTACTACTCGAGTACTCATTACTTATGTATTTGAGTACTTGTTACTACATTACTAAAGACAAAATGAGAAAACATGAGAGCAAGAGGACGCCTCGGGACTTGTGTCCTCATATCTTCACCGCTCTCTTCATCTTCCATCCCGCCTCCCCTTGTCCTTTATCTTCCATCTATGTGAGTGACAGCTGGCAGCCAGTAGGGTACAGTGGCCATGCCAACCCGAGTGCACATTTTTGCCAAGTGACTTGAGAAAATGCACACTTGAGCGTGACTGCCTCATGCGTGCGAGAGCCAAGAATCGCCCAACGCACTATATTAGTTGTCTTTAACATGTTTGTAAACACCCTGGTCTCTACGCACGATATTAATATTATTATTATTATTTGACATCAAATCCATTAGATATTTGTATGGCTGGCATTGAATGACCATATTCAAGCACAGTGTTGTTAATCTTACTTTAAAAAAGTAATTAGGTACAGTTATAAATGACTTCTGCTAAAAAGTAATTGAGTTAATAACTCAGTTACCTCATTGTAAGAGTAATTAGTAACTCAGCAAAGTAACTGACGTTACTTTTGAGGTTCTACACGTTATTACATTGTAAATTCTTTAGTATCTTTCACATCATATGTGTTTATATTAACTGATTGACCTGATTTTTTTCATTCAAATAAAAAAACAAAAAACAAAACATGAGTCACACTTTGTACATTTCCCCTACAGTATATGAGAGTGTAAAGGTATACACTTTTAACTTTCAAATACTGTGAGAAACAAAAGGCTTTTTGTTTTTCCTGTTGTACTGAACCCGCACCGAACTGTGACCTCCGTACCAAGGTACGTACTGAACCGTGACTTGTGTGTATCGGTGCACTCCATATATACAGTGTGTAGCTATTTTTTCAATATTCAGGTGAAGCTCTGAATCTCCTGCCTCGCCAATCTTTGCTTCAGGTTCATGGATACGATAAGAAAAGTTTAGGGCAAGTGATTATTTTGGTAAAAAAAAAAAAAAAAAAACATTATTATTATAATTGTAGCGTCTAAAAGGACAACACCAACTTGGTGATAATAATGCACATTCAGCAAAAAAACGGAACCGGTACATTGTTTTCAATTAACAAACTGTATGTAGAAAAATGTTGCCTGAGAGTTAATGCTAACAAGAATGCGACTGCTATGCTAACGCATCGAGCCACCTAGCCAATCATAATCGCGTTTGCAGAGGCGTCACCACCCGCTTCCCTCCTCCCACCTCCCGCTCTGCACACTCTTGAGCAGGCAGACAGGCAGGTGGCAGGCAGATGTGTGACAAAATCAGACAACTTGCGCTTCACTCAACCAAATTGTCGTAACGCGCCCCTTCACATCCTCAGTAACGGTAATGGCATTGCAAAAATGGGTAAAGTAATTACCGAGATTTTCAGACTATAAGGCACGCCTGACTATAAGCCGCCACCTACCAAATTTGACACAAAAACCACTTTTGTTCATGGATAAGCTGCACTGGACTATTAGCCACAGCTGTCCTCTCTGTATTATAGGATATCTAGACCAAAAGATATAAACAAGGAACACTTTATTTATTTATTTTTATTATTTATCATAATACTGTCATAAGACCAAATGAACCACCATGAAGCTTTGAACCAGTTGGCTGCAAAGCTTTATCACTTCAAGAATCTTCATTTGGCCATAACTGTTCCCTTGGGGGAGACAGTCAACCTCTGCTGCCACCCGCTGTCAACACTGTTGTCGTCTAACATGCCTCCTAGCATGCACAAGCAGCGCTACAGATGTAAATAACAATTAAAATTCATGTTCTGTGCTAATTATTTATTCAGTTACTGCACCAGTTGTTTAATTAATTGCTCATTAAGGTATTTTGTAACACTGGGAAGACTGCCATAAGACAATCATAATTATGACATGACACTGCCATGAGCATTTATGAACGCTTATGACAGATGTCGTTTTGTGTCATCCGACAAATTATCTCACTTTTTAATGGATGTAAAAGATCCAAGCTGGACATAAATGGAGTTAGTGACATAATTTGCTGGATGACACTTGATGACATATGTCATAAGCATTCATTCATGCCCATGATAGTGTCATTTCATAATTATGACTGTCTTATGGCAGTCTTATGACACCGGTGTCAAATAAAGTGTTACCTATTAACACAAAAAAATAAGCAAACAAATAACAACAAATAAGCCGCACTGGACTATAAACTGCAGGATTCAAAATGAGGGAAAAAAGTAGCCCGAAAATTACGTTAATTAGATTACTACCACTACTAAAAATAACGCCGTAAGAAACGCTGTCATACTCTAACGCCATTATTAACAACACTGTATTAAAGTGTCTTTAACGGCATAAGATGTCCAATCCCTTTTGACTGGAAGGGGGTGAATGAACATTGGTTAAATACATCAAAGCCATTATTACAGGATGTAGGATGTTGATGTGTTTCCTTAGTTTGATTATTATGAGTGATAATACGCCAGAGTTACTGTCTGGTCAACAGGGGTGTAAAGTAGCAAATTATATTTTCTCTCATCACTGTAGATAAGTAGTTGTTTTTGAGTGAATTATAATTTTTACAATGTTTAAGTGTTCTTAAAAATCTGTCATTTTTTTTGTGTGTAAATTCTCATTCATTTGGCTTCAATATTATGCAAAAATGTAGATTTATATTGTTCTTGAGGGTGTGTACTCTATAATTTTTTATCGATTCCTCCATTATTCATGGACGGATCACAATGAAATTTGGCCAGTATATTCATGTAATATATACGCATCAATCCTCGGAGCCTGAATTATTGTCATGCACGCTGTTCGTCACAGCCTTCGGCCTATGGCAGCACACTAGCGCGCGTTTGCAAAAGTCATTTATGTTCATTTTTTATTACCGTCTTTGTGCTAAATGTCATGCCAGACAATTAGCAAGGCAGATTTTGTTTTGAAAGTGTTTGCATCTAGTTTTATTGATTTGGGTGGATAAACTGCCCTCTAGTGGCAAAAGGTAATATGACATAACTCATTTAACATGGCTGAATCTATCTGCTGCCTGTTAAAACCAACATAAGCGAACGTTTTTTATGCATTCATAATTTAGTTTATAGGTATATTTAACTGTTTTTTTGTTTGTTTTTTCGATTACTCGATTATTTGAACAAACTAGTTGATAAAAATAATCGACAACTAAAATAATCGATAGCTGCAGCCCTAGTGGTGTTATAGTATCTCCCCTATAGTTATGATTTTAACAAGTTGTTTTGATTGCTTTTAGCAAGCTCACATTATGACTGCTTTCTTGCGCGCATAGCTCTTTTCTGTTCTCCTCTATTTAAGACTTCTGCTTCAAGGTTTATAGCTCACAGTAAAAAAGAGGGCTCTTGTAATGATCCCGCAATATGCAAACAGCACCGTCTATTATACAAACAGCGTTTGGCCCCATCCCATGGAAAAACTCAGAAGCTTCTTCACAAGATAGCACACGGCCGATACGCTGCTGAGACATGAACATGTGAAAATCGAAATGGCGAATAGTGTTACCATGATTACACTTTCATAATTTTCACTTCCTCCAAGTATTCCCAAGGAATTTAAAGCCTTTCTTTCCATTCTGTCACCCTACATTAGAAATGATTTGGGTCAGGATCTGCGGTTGATGTTGACTGCACACCCACAGTGAAAATCCAAGATCTCATTAGTGTTTTGTGGAGGCAAGATTGAAGAATTTCTCAACAATTTACTGAAGGGAAGAGGTCAGTGATTGCAACGAAAATGGACACGAGATTAAAAAGGAACACACAGTGGAAAAGAACACGAGAGGGAATGACATGCACACACTCAATATAGAAGTGTAATCTAGGATTACTTCGGAGCAAGAGGAGGGCATTTGCACTCAAATGCACAAAGGCATAAATAGAAAACAGGACAAGAACGCAACACATGGCTAGGGCTGGAAGATATGGCCTAAAAAGAAAATCTCAGATTTTTTACACAAATTTAAAAAAAAAAAAAATCCCCCCAATTATTTATTTTTTTCCCCCAGATTTGTAAAATAGACACTATGTGCTAAACACAACATCTACATCTCAAATCAACTTGAACTTTTTACATGGCATTCATTGGCTGCCATTGATGGCGTTAGACATCCAATCCATTTTGAATGGACATTTGTTCAGCCTGTGTAGCACCATCAATGGCACTGCAAGATGAGCATTCACAGCCAGTCATCCAAGTTAAAATAAATCATTATTTAAATGATTAAAAATGGTCACAATGCTAAATGTTGAACAAAAGTAAATAAAGTGCAAAAATGGTCTTAAATATCCTTTTCTCCCCCAAATACAAACTACAATGTAATAACTCCACAAATAAACAAACTCTTACTTGTGGATTTCCTTTTTGGCAAACAACAACAACAACATAAACTCGAAAGACATGATCTCTTGAATCATCCGCAGTAAAAAACTCGACTAATTCATAAAACCGATTTATTGCCCAAGCATACCCACGGCTGAATACTCGAACCGTGTAGGAAAAAGCGCTACTGAAAAACAGATTTTTCTCCTTCGATGGTGCACACACAAAAGCATGCATACGCAGATGCACACAGCCTTGCCACAAATATTTCAACTGATAGAAATCTGATACGTGAATGTTGATCTTGCACTGATTAGAATGATCATTATCCATGTAAAAACACTTTTGTAATCACCATGTCAAACAAGGCCACCGTCACTGCAGAGGCTTCGAATATGTGTGACTGCTTTTTGCTGGTAAGCTGCTAAAATATTCCATGATGCGTGCACAGACTAGTGATAAGAGATATAAGACACTTACCGAGACACCATTATTACTTCCTTATCTCAGAGCGGCAACAATGAACCCATTAACTCATTGTCAGAGACCAGATCGGTAAAAATGGAATAACTGGTGCTCACTTTAATTCATTTTTGAAGAAAAAAACGTTCAGAATATGAATATTTTCTACTTTTCTTTGTCTTCCAAGACAATTAAATGCTTTTTAAATGATGGTTGGACAAGACTAGTGCTTTTTGTGATTATCCATTTTTCACAATTTGCTGACAATACAGAGCAGAGCTAAAATGGCTTTGCTATAATATATAGAGTTCAGAGTGTTGTCTCTACTCCAGGTCTTGTTTTGACAGAGGCTGAATTTATCGATGACCTGTAGTGTTCATATAATGAGAAACCTCTGCTGTATAACAATACTAAACTCCACTTGAAGCAGGGAGAAAATGTTGCAATGTTTTATGACAGCGTGCAACCCATGACTTGTAAAGTATTGAAAATGATAAATCGCGAGAGTTGTTGCCATAGCTGCATGTGGAAAAAATGTCCTCGTGATAATAGTGTTTCATGAAAGGTTAGTACACTAGTTGGTTGCTGTAAAGGGCTTGTGGAGCAAAGCTAATGATGAGTGGAATCCTGTTACAAGGCTCGGCAGACTGGGAGGAGGAGTCGGGGTACACTCTGGCTGGTTATGGGGGTGTAATAATGTTAACACCTCATTTTTTCGTAATCTTTAATCATGCAAATCTGGAGATTTTTTTGAGGTGACAGTACAGTAGCTCGGGGTGGGAACTTCTGGGTACCTTGCGATACAAGGCTCACAATAACGATTATCTCATAATATGGCAACTCATCAATAATCCGTACATGGCGCAGTAAATCAATCTATGATATTCTACTATAAAATTACTAAAGAGGAAAGCTGGGTGAGCAGCATCATTCACCAGTAGAAGTGGGAATCTTTGGGCACCTAACGATTTGTTTACGATTACGATTCAGAGGCTCCGATTCGATTATAAATCGATTATTGATGCACCACGACCAAACACCCCCCCCGGCAGCTTTAAACTACATTCAATCAATTTAATGTTGTGACTCAACCGTTAAAGTTGTTAAAATTGCTCATAACTTCCCTTCTGTCTACTTTCGACGCGAAAGTTTTAAAACTGCTTCATCATTTAAAGATAGATTCAAGTCAAGATTTTCCCGTTTTTTTTTTTTTTTAAAAACTAATTAGGTTCGCTACAACAGAGCCTTCTAGAGAAGTCTACTGCTTTAAGATGGCGCCTGTTTACGAGCGCAGGAAAGTCTGTCATTTCGCATCTAGTTCTTGGTATATGATCTAACACGGCCGTCATCTGTCATTTCACATCTAGTTCTAGATATATGCAGGGGTGAAAGTGGTAAGAATTTCTTGCCGGAACTCCCCGATGTGAAGGTTGCCACGGAGCCAGAAATTGTATTTATTTATTTATTTATTTGGGGGTAAAACTACTGAAATGCAAAGAAAACTCTTTTCTATAACACATAAAAAAACCGATTTTCATTCTAAATTGTATTTTTTCAATGATTTGCAAAATAAAAGTTAACAAAAAAAGCTATAACCCCAGCCTCCATCTCCTAATTTTTATTTTCCCTCATTTCCTCACGTACTAAATGCCAAATCTCAATTTTAACTTCTTAAGAACCTAGGATGTATATTAAAATTGAAGATAATGTAAACATTTAATTTTTGTTGTGTTTTTTTTTTTAATAATAAAGATATAAGCAACATACATTCAGAAAAATAAGTACAAATGACTTGTATAATGCAGAGTGAAATCGAATATATTTTGAAGATCTCGCAAAAATTGACTTTTTTTTAAATTAAAAGGAAAGGAATAAATAGCCCAACATAAATAAACAAATATAAGTCCAAAGTGCACATTGACAGCTAAGATGTTCTGAAGCTCCCCATCAGAGCAAATAAAACTAAATATGATAAATAAGCCACCTTAACCCTTTCCTTGCTCTTAAAGATTTGATCCTTTTTTTTTTTTTTTTGTATTTTTTTGTTTCAGAAAACATGCACATTTGAACCAATCAGAGTTAACTATCTCTGGTGATCACATGTCAGCATGTCAGTCAATTGAATGGATAAATGAGTGCAGGCGTTTTGCTTTGCTGCGTGCATTTGCACATTAACGTGACTCGTCATCGTCAAACTCAGATAAGTGCAGCAGCTGGGGAAACCTCCGTGGAATAAAATAATAAATATCGGTGGAAATGGATTATGCTACACAAGCACTTTATTATGCTTATTGTTAACACTTGTGTATGTAAATCTGATTGCTGTAGATTGTTTTCTTCTTGGAGATGAAATGCATGTGTAGCAGCTTTGTTTTTTTTTTTACATACCGTTTTGACAACAGCCATCATATTTTCGGAATCAAAGCACCGTATAGTGGAACAACGTTCCGGCCCTGAATCTTATACCAGAACTGCGTTCCTGACCGTTCCCGCCCACTTTCACCCCTGGATATATGTGATATATACCATAGCCGTATATTGCCGTATGTTTGTAGCAACTAGCAACTGGGCGCTGTTTGTAGCGGCTGACGGCCGCAGTCAGGTATTATTGTTTTTTTGTTTTTTTTTTATCTAGCGGCAGTAGTTGAACATGATATTTACTCTCGGCCCGTTCCTCATTGCGTCCTGAAGACCGCGCTGACTGTTTTATTTCGGCTTTGCCTGGTATAATTCAATAATCGGAATTTGGATGTTTGTGAATCGTTCTCGAATCTTTCACGGCCGAATCGCGAATAATCTAAGAATCGGAAATTTCGCACGCCTCTATTCACCAGTGTGTAACCTGTCGAAGGGTCAGAGCTCCACTCACTGTTCAAAAAATGGCCAATCTACTTGCGGATCGCCTCTTGACAGATTCCCGCTTCAAAAATGTTGTATTGGATATCTTCGGCCTTTGGAATGTCTGTTGCTGTTGAACGAAAGGAGGTCTTTCACACAGCAAAAGGTGGGCTGTCCTTTTTTACACGTATGAGATTTAGGGCAGTTCATATTGAGATCATAGAATCTCTCGACACGTCCAGGTTTATTAATGTTCAAGGTGCTTTCTTGCAGTGCTTGGTCCTGTGAATTACATTTGTTCAGACCGAAGTACTAAATTTGTCGGTGCTTGCAAAGACTTGAAGATACCATCAAACATACCATCAAACATTGATAACATGACAATGAAAAATTACTAGGGCTGTCAAAATTATCGCGTTAACGGGCGGTAATTAATTTTTTTAATTAATCACGTTAAAATATTTGACGCAATCAACGCACATGCCCCGCTCAAACAGATTAAAATTACAGCACAGTGCAATGCCAACTTGATACTTGTGTTTTTTGGAGTTTTGTCGCCCTCTGTTGGCGCTTGGGTGCGACTGATTTTATGGGCTTAAGCACCCATGAGCATTGTGTAATTATTGACATCAACAATGGCGGGCTACTAGTTTATTTTTTGATTGAAATTTTTACAAATGTTATTAAAACGAAAACATTAAGAAGGGTTTTAATACAACATTTCTATAACTTGCACTAACATTTTTATCTTTTAAGAACTACAAGTGTCTCTATCCATGGATCGCTTTAACAGAATGTTAATAATGTTAATGACATCTTGTTGATTTATTGTTATAATAAACAAATACAGTACTTATGTACCCTATGTTGAATGTATATATCCATCTTGTGTCTTTCCATTCCAACAATAATTTACAGAAAAAATATGGCATATTTTATAGATGGTTTGAATTGCAATTAATAACGATTAATTAATTTTTAAGCTGTAATTAACTCGATTAAAAATTTTAATCGTTTGACAGACCTAAAAATTACCTATCAAAACAGGGTTGTTCTGGGACCTTCAACCCTCCTCATGCATCTAATTTTGGCGGAGCATGGGAACGGACTTGCAAGAAGGATTTTGGACTCAATGTTCCTGCGCATGAAGTACAAACGTACCCATGAAGTGTGGGTTACATTCATGGCAGAAGTAGCAGCGATCATCAACAATAGACCTCTTGTTCCTGTGACAGGTGACTCAGACGACATTCTGACATTCATACTTACCCCAGCTACACTTCTGACACAAAAGGTCTCTTCCAGCACCTCTTGGTGAGTTTGTAGCTTTAGATCTCTACAAGTGCCAGTGGCGACAAGTTCAACACCTGTCGAACACATTCTGGGATAGGTGGCGGAAACAATTCCTCCCAACAATGCAACCACACACAAAATGGCAGACAGTTTGTCGAGACATCAAGCCAGGGAGTGTTGTTCTTCTCAAGGATGAGACTACTCAGTGCAGCATTTCTGAAATAAATACAGCAACACTACATTATTGCAACATTCTTGTAAAAAAAAAAAAAAAAAGGTGTCTTTCTTAACTCAATACGCGCTATTGACAACGATAGACATCCAATTCATTTAAACTAACAGGACAGGCTTTGGGTGCTCATGTTTCAGTGCCATTGACAGCGCTAGACGTCCAGTTAATTTTGAATGAACGAATGTTCATTCGCGCCCTGTCAGTCAAAATGAATTTGTTGTCTAGTACCGTAAATAGCAGCCAATGTGTTAACATAGACACTTTAATCTCGTGGAAAACTTTGATCTAGTGGAATCACGATATGTTGATTTGCCCTGAATTTACAAACGATAAGTGTTCCAATGCCCTTCTTTTGTCAAAGGTCGTAACTTTCTTGGCCAGAAAGTGAAGACATATGTAGAGACACACTATTATTGGCCTTCTGAATAATTTGTGTTTTATATGCTGAACCTCTGCTATTGTTTCCCTTAAGTGCTTCTCTGGGGTACGACTATGAACGATACTCTTTTGCAATAAGATCCTGGAGAGTAACAGCATTAGATTTAGAACAGAACTGACAAGGGTTCTGACAAGGATTCACTAAGAACCCAAATGCTCAAATGTTCCGTTTAAACAAAAAGGTTTATTAATCAGTTCATAAGAGTTCAAAAAGAGACAACAAAAAAATCACAGCACTTGCTGGATACAAAAAAACTGAGCAAAGTCAACAAAGTAACAAAAAGGCATTTGATCCAAACATAAATGTTAGTCAAGAAAAGGCTTACATGAGCTGCTAACATGGAACGTGGCAGGATACAAGACGAACTGACATATGGCAAGGTTAGATGCAGACTATATATATACATTGGATTACAGGTGGATGCGATCAGCCTGATTGGGAAGAGCAGGAAGTACAGTTGGAAACCAGGTGGAATGTCATTACCAAAATAAAAGCAGGAAATTCTGCACAAACAAAACACTAACATGACATCCTTTACATGACAAGAACACATTAGAACATAACATAAAGTAGCCACGACAAAGCCACCGTCATCAGTAGAGGTCGACTGAAACGGGATTTTCAAATGCAGATGCCGATACCAAAAAAATATATATATAATTCAGCTGATTGGCATGACCCAAAGCCGATATTTGAGGCCCATATACTTTTTTTAAAGCATGTAGATTTTGAAAGGATGCTTGCCATGTTAAAGCTAATGGTAAGGCGAATGCTACGCTAATGCTACGAGTTACATTTAGCGTGTAAGGATCACTCATGTAATGCCTTTAAAGGCTAAAACAACATTGCATATTCTCTCATGCAAGCTAAAAAAAAAAATCTTACAATATTTACAAAACAAGCAAGCCTGAAGCTTCCTGTAGCAGCCTTCCTTCAAGGTGCTGCAGGGTCCTTCCGGTGTCCTGTCGTCAGTCAGCGGTGGTCACAGTTGCCCACACAGATACCAGTTCAAAATCCTTTTTCATCAGCTTATTTTCTTTGTTAATCGGCCAACTGCTGATGTTGGAAATGAGTCCATATATCGGCCTGATATATCGGCCGACCTCTAGTTATCAGAATACTGTAATTTGAACTACTAATTAACTCATAGGCTGCCATTGACTGTGATAGATGAACCAGAGTTGCTTTAAAAATGAGCTGTTTTTTACCAATTATTGCACTTTGCACTTGTCTGAAACCAAAGACACAGACCAACAAAATTTCTACTGACGGTTTGGCTGTCATGTTCTTTCCTAAATTAATATTGGCTGCCATTGACGGCAATAGACGTCCAATCCATTTTGACAGGGAGGGGGGGAATGAATGTGATCATCAACGCAAGCCATCGCAGTTCAAATGGATGTGATGTGGCAGTTGTCAATGCCAGTGAATTAGTTATTTTTTTTAGCCAAGCCTTACAAATATTTAATACAATACAGTTATAAGCCTACTGCTCAAAAACGGAATTTATTATTGAAAAGCCAAATTGTAGCCACATACTGTATGTAGCTTCATGCAGAGTTAGAACAGTCAGACTACATTTATAATGGAGGAGAATAGGGGGGAGAGTGCTTACTGTACATAATGATTTATTTTTAGGCTGCAAAAACTTTCAACACACTGCATCTCAGGTGATAAACATTGTTTTCTCGCCTGCTTACCACTTAAGTCTGGAAAATTACTAGCTTGCCCTTGTCCTCTTATTTTTATGCCATTCATGCTGCAACACAGGAAAGATACGTAAAGATACTTTGTTAACAGAAAAAGATAAATTGACTGTCATCTTTATGAAAACTATGTTTTTCTGTGGGATTTTACTGCACATCATTCCCTAAATTGATTGTACCTAATTTTGTGTCCACTGCAGTAGACAATGCTGGTAGCCTTGCCAGTCTTGAAAAACAATAATCAGGGGTGTTTTGCAGCAAAACTGCATAGCAGCACATAGCAGTGTTAAAGTGGTTTCACCCTCCAGTCATTTACGTCACACTTAGATTTCAGTGGTCACTGGGATTGCTTTTTACGAGGCCACCGATCAATCCGTCCCGTAATTCAATCTGCCAGTCAATCATGTTTTAAATGAATAATTCACAGACCATCAGAGAAAGCTCAGTGAAATGGTTCACAACCCAGGCGCTGAACTACAATGTGCAATAAGGTCCAGATGGACCTAGTTCAAATGTATGACAGTTTAGCACATCCCTATGCTGACTCAAAAGAGCAATACGACAAAAAAAAAGCTATAGGAAATAAGTTTTTAACCTTTCTGAAAAGCTTGCAACAGCCACCACTAAGCCTGTCGCGATATGCAATAAGTCAAATTATCGCACGGTAAATTAAAATGAGGGCGGTAATTTTCCCGGCTGCGTTTGCGTGCATGTTCTGCGTGCACTTTGGCAGACGTGTGTGTTGATTTCATATGAGACTCCAGTTCCTTTCATAGATGTTTATTGGTCATCAACACGCCGTAGAATTCAAGTTCAGACATACAAAATAAGGAAACATATCTACTAGTATATTGAACATTGTAAAACACAAGCGTTGCTACATTGAGGCTAATGGACAAAAGACAATGTACTAAACACTTTAGCCTGCTATAAAACATTAGCAGTCCTCTCCAAATGCAAAATTGCAGTTAAAAGCATACACAGAGTTCAAGGGGGTGCCAGGGGGGCCCCCCCGCCGTGGCCGAAAAGTGTCATTGCATGTAATTGACTTTCCTATATATTATTTTAAATTTTAGAGTTTTCTAGTCTATAAAAGTTGTACAGGAATAAAACGAACAACAAAAATATATGAACAAAATAAGATATTTTAATAATGTGTCAAAATTATTTTTCGAACAGATCATGTAACTAGCACCTTAGACGGTCATTTGCTTTGCTTAGCCAAAACACCCGAGGACTGAAGAGGCAAGATGGATATACGTAATTTTTTCAAACCTAAGCTTTCAAAGTGACAAAAACTACTGAGCAAGAACCAAAGATTGAAAATGTGGAACATGAAACGTCAAAGAATGAAAATGATGAGCGGAGTTTCAATTTGCCCCACCAAAGACTCTAATTGAACAACAGAGCCACCACCGGTGTCTTGCCAATGTAGTTACCACCGTCAAAAATTGTATCCCCAAGTTAGTTATGAGTCGACTTAAAGTGCCTGTGACACGAAAAAGCATGTTTATTTCATAATACACGCGGTATTTTATGCCCCTGAATGATATGGGCCGCTTGGATGTGTGTGGAAGCGATCGCTTTTTTTATTTAGTTTTTTGAATCCCGCGCCATGAAAATGAGTGACTTCCGGCTTCGGTCTTGCATTGAGGAGGAGGGCGCTGTGACGTGTACGGTAGAAGACGTCCTCTTCACGCTACAGTGTACTGTTGTGTATGAGGGCGAAGGATTCAGCTGATTTTGCGGATTAATACGTTTATTTTTCGCATCACGCCAGCCAGAAAAATTATTCTGTATGAGGGAGAGGCGTATGCGCCTTTTTGGAGTTTCAAAAGGTTCCCATTCACCGTGGATATTTACTGTGGGACCATTGGACTTACGAGGAAGTGAGTAAACATCTTGCTTTGTATTATGTCAAATACGAATACAGCGATTACAAAGTAAACACTACAAACTTCCTTTAAATGAAGGACTATTTACGTTTGATCATTGATAGGCATGTAAAAAGCTCTGCTAATGCTCATTAGCAGCAGCACATTAGCTGCACAACAACTCCAGCCACCCTCCTCCGGGGAACGAACTGTAAATTGCTCTCCGCCGGGCGGTTTGCCGATCCGCGAAGACAATCGACAACCGGGTCGTCATGTCAAATAATCCAGGATAGTTATGTGTGATTTTCCGCTTCAAAGACTTTGAAACATCACTCACTCGGTTCGGGTTAGCATGTCGGCTAGCTGTCACGCCTTCTGGTTTGTTTACATTCTCCGAAGCCGGGGAAGGGAAATGACATATGTCCGATTTAGGTGTCATAAAATATCGTTCGGGAGGTGCGACAGTAAAGGTGAAGTCGACAGTTTTGACCATTATGGAGTAATTTTGCCATGTCGTCCTGAATAAATGCATTTTTATTATTTCATATTCCATTCAGCACAAGACTGTTATTTGTCATGACCATGCCATTTATTTAGCAATTGGGGAAAATACCTGGATGAAAAGAATATCCTGTAAAAATATTGAAATAAAGAGACAGAAACAATGACATTTTGCCGCTCTCTTCATCCCGTTTTCCTCGTTGTGAATAGTTCCCCCTCGACGGGCTGACTGGTCCTTCTCAAGCCATTTATATAGCTATTGGGGAAAAATACTTGGACAAAAAGAATATCCTGTAAAAATATTGGAGTACAGAGACTGAAACAATGATATTTTGCGGCTCTCTTGGTCGCGTTTTCCTCGTTCTGAATAATTCCCCCTCAATGGGCTGAATAGTAAAACCGATGAGCCCAGTCTACCGCTGACGTCATCCACCTGTTGGGGACGCTAAAGCCCTATAATGGTAGGCGTGGCTAACCGGCAGATTAAAAGACTCATTTCTCGTCATCTGTGCTTTCCTTAATTGTTGTATATAGTCGAATCGTCTCAAAATATGATTCTAATTCACATAATAATGCCATTTAAGACTTTTTTTCTCGTGTCATATGCTCTTTAAACAATTCATTGAAGCCAGAAAAGATCCACAGTTATATATTTTGAACATCAACATTTATTAAACTGGAGAAACTCCATACAGGACTTGAATGACAGTAATAACGGTTATAGGTCATCCTACGAGTAAAACAGTAAAACCTTGCCTTTCTTTTTTTTTTTTTTTTACGTTCAGTACGCATGTCATGTTATACGACATTGTTTTTTTTTTTTTTTTTTTTTTGGATAGATGGGCCATGTTTTAAAACCTCGTAGATAACTACATCACCAAAACATAGAAATCAAGCAAATCAGTGCAGCGCAGTGGCTCCGCCCAGGGGATACCATTTTTGACGGGAGTAGCTACATTGGCACAACACCGGCGGGCGTACCATATTCAGCGAAAAGTATAGCTGTCCTAAGCAGCCTGATTTAGAATTCCCCTCAAGAATGATGGGAAACAAAAAAACGCTCATTTTCAACTTCTTATTGTATTCTTGTAAGTTCATTTTATTGTTGACACTGCATTTCGGGGTCATCAACATGTTGTGCCCCACATGCCCCAAAAGTCAAACTCCACCTATCGTTAAACGGTGACACTTCAAACATGAAAACTCACTGGTTAATGCGATGAAAAAATAGACAAAGTATCTATTACTGACACCACATGCATGAGAAAAGAGAAGTGCACTTTTTTTTTTTAACAGAGTATAAATCTTATGGTTAGCGGCTTTGCGAATGTACATCCGGTGAACATTTTAAAATAAAAGCACGGCATGTTGTTCATGTAAATAAAGATTTCTGGAGTTAATCTCACATACTTCAGATTCTACACTAAGATTAGCTTTAAAATGACACCCATTATGAAAATTCTGATTGGCAATGAATAATTTGGCTCCAAATTTGCTAACATGAGCACTTTGCAGGACAAGATGACATTTTGGAGCAAATAAACATCTTTGATGGGCTCTAATTGGCAGAGAACCAAAACGGCATTGGGTTTCTCAACTATTTCATATCCTGCACCTAGCTAGCTTTCAAATGACTGTTTTTTTTTTTATTTTTTTATATGGTTTGTGTTGATGATGATGATGATGATGAAACTTTTTTATTTCGAGCATGCACACACAAAAGAAACAAAAAACATACAATATAATTCAACAAAAATAATTGTACTCGAAAGGGAGTGGGAAGAAGAAAAAAACTTATTTTGTCCCACCCCTGATCTCATTGTCCAGCATCCTTACTCGTGGGATACTCATGTCCACACAATGAAAAGAAGAAAAAAGGAAAAACAGACAAAAACAACTAAACCAACAGACAACCAACTAATGTTGGCTCATTCCCAAAAATTTCAATATTTACACCAACTGACATAAACAGCAACACACATTGTCAGCAAATGTCATTATATTGTGACCAGACCATATTTTTATACAGCGATTTAAATTTTTGGATATTCTGACACTGCTTGAAATGATTGTCTAAATTGTTCCAGAGTTTCACTCCACATACAGACACACGAAAACGTTTGCAAGTGGTTCGAAATCTTGGCAACATAAAATATCCAGAGCCTCGCAGACTATGGATATTCTCACGGACCTTAAATAGGTTTTGTAAATTTTGGGGCAGTAATTCATTTTTTGTTTTAAATAGCATTATAGCTGTATGATAGTTTACAAGATCTTTGATTTTTAATAGTTTTGAGAGAGCAAATAAACGGTGGGTGTGATCGAGAAATCCAACCTTATGTATGATTCGTACCGCACGTTTCTGCAATGTGACTAATGAATTGATGGTAGATTTGTAAGTGTTTCCCCACACTTCAATACAATATGTGAAATATGGGAGCACTAGAGAACAGTACAAAGTGCGGAGTGCACTGTCATCATTGTGTTTTATTTCAGAATAACAATTTATTGTATTGGAATGGGTGTTTTTAGGATATATTGTGACAAGTGGTTGAATTGGTTTTTTAAAAATTGACTAAAATAACACATATCGGCAATAACTTATGAGACAATATATCGCCTACTAAAACTTTAACGCGACACGCCTAGCCACCACTCATTTGCTGAGTGTTTTGTTTATGTTTGAAAATTACCTCTAATTAAAAAATAGCTGAGAGGATCACTCATGACCACCAAAAGTTAAGACTAAAGTGTAGAAAGTGTGAGTTTCCCTAGATCACACTTAAAAAAAATAGTACCTATTTTATTAGGGATTAGGGCTGCATTAGACTGCATAAAGGAGACAAGCTCAGCAGGAGGTCATACTCAGCACAAACAAGTCTTTATATCAGTGCTGAAGGCAAACAACTGCTAAATGTGTGTGATTAGCCACACTTTTATAGTCCTGTTATCATGAAGTAGAAAATGTATTCACCTAAGATAACTTTGTCCGGTCCTCGTTACAATCCAATATTATTGAGAGAAGAATGCAGAGGAAGCACTAACATTACTAAAGACTAGATTATAGTGTATATATTGTATTTTTATATTCAAGCAAATATGCTATTGACAATATCCTTCTTTAATGTAGCATGACTGCAGTTTTAAAACAAGTTTCATAATTGTTTATTGTGCACCAAATTTGCATTGCTAGACAGATAGTCTCATTCCAAATATGGGGGAGGATGAAGCTGTAAGAAAAAGATGAGCTTGTACACAGTGAACACTTGCAAGAGGATTGTAATGTGCTGTGTCCAGCTTTTATATGTCAGTGTTGCAGAACCGAGAAGCAGCACAGTACCCACAGTTCTTTCAGTCATTTCTCAATTTGTCATCACAGAATAGCATACATACAGTACATCAAGTAACAATTCGATTGCTTTATTCACTTACTGTAACTGACAGTTATAGAGATCAAATCCATTTCAACTGGGATGGCTGGCATTTGAGTGATCATGTTCAACTGCTACTGTCAATGGCAGCCAATGAGTTAAAGTATGCGTTATCGTGAGAAATAAAAAAAATCCAGTGATTTTATTTTTTAAACCTTCATAAAATAGTCGTAGACCGTTAGATTTAATGCACTGATTGTGATGGAAGATCAAATGTTTCTGGGGGAAATGAAACTCATATTTCTGTTTAAAAGTAAGAACATTTAAAAAAAAAAAAAAAAAAAAAAAAGCACTTAAGGGATTGGGAGTAAGCTGCATAGCCCGGAAAACCGCTCAACAGTGAGGCTAATGAAATGGGGAAAAATGCCTCCTTTTGCTTGATGCATAAAAGACCGGACTCTAGAACAATAGATGAAATTCACGTGTTCCGATGATTGCAGATTGACTTTTGTGCTTGAATGATAGGGATGTCTGGTTAAGAACATAGAAAGATTAAGCCCTTTATCCATCGTGCCATGTTCTTACGTCTCCCATAAGCACTACATTTGCTAAATCCGATGAACTTGATACTGTAAGATGGAAAACTCAGCTGGGATATTGGCAAATGGTTACATTACGTTCTATAGGTTGTTTAGGAAGTTCTAATGAGCAGTTTGCATTCAGTAAATGCATTTGTATTAGTGTTGTCAAAAGCATTGATACTAAAATGTTGTATCCGAATACAATATTAGATTGAAAAAGTATCAATACAGGTAGTCTCCAGGTTACGAACGAGTTCCGTTCCTACGACATAACCCGAATTTCCAAGTAGGAATTAACTATTAACTATTAACATGTATTATACGTCATAATAATAAAATCAAGTAAAAAATAAGATATTTTACTTACCAACAATGCTGAGAGGTGGCTGGACGAAACACTAAACCAGGGGTTTGCAATCCAAAATGTTGAAAGAGCCATATTGGACAAAAAAAAAAAAAACAAATACGTATGTCTGAAGCTGCAAAAAATTAAAAGCCTTAAATAAGCCTAACAATGAAGGCAACACATGCTGTATGTATTTGTATCTGTATGTAGCTATATTAGCATGCTATCAAAATGACTAAGTCGGCTAAAAATACATAATGAGCCTTCATGATTTAATGTTTATTTTCCCTGTAGTTCATCCAACGCACCGCGTGACTACTCTGTTGTATGATGCCACCTCAAGTTTAACTTCATTACATTATTAATGAATTGTTTCATTGCTTTTATGATATTATAGAAATGCAATAAAAAAATCTGATTATTGATGTCGTTTTTATTTTGAGGTTTCGGAAAACAACAAACCAGAACGTGCATAACATACCTCTTATCTCGGCATGCATTTGATTTTCCTTATTATCTCGGTTTTGTTTTTGAAGTCTGCAAATAGGTGGTCTGCTATGTTGATGAATGTCTCCTTCATGTAATCACCATCTGTGAATGATTTTCCACGCTTTATTATCTCCCGGGTTGCAACAAAACATGCAGCAGTGGTGGAGTTTGGTGATGCAATCCACTTCTTAAATCTATTTTTGCGTTCCTCTATGTTCTTAAGAAGTAATGGAATCACACTTTTTCTCTCACTCCCAACTTGGTACTCGGCTGCCGGTTTGTTTACAATAGCCACCTGCCTGGCATCCCGCCCTGATAATAGAAACGTGTATCGCAGGCTATGACGTGAATCTTGGTTGACAGAAATGTTGAAATTTAATATTTATTTTACACATTTTTACAGCATTGGAAAACGTTAAGAATGTTTGTGCCATTTTTGTCCTCCTACTGAAACCATATCAAAACAAAAAATATATTTCCCTTAACCATATTTTTCCATTTTACACACATTTTTGAAAATGCTCCAGGGAGCCACTAGGGCAGCGCTTAAAGAGTGTGTTTCTCAAAACACGGGTTGCCGACCCCCGCACTAGACCCTTTCAAACATATGCTGAACTCTGGTTAAATCCCTGGATTTAAACGGGTAGCCCCTATGTCTGAGAGCAATTTCCCAGGTCAACTGGCATGGACATTAACCGGATTGCATCCTAGTAAAATGTCCGGGACTTAACCGGGACGCGGCATGTATGAAAGCAACCCGCGAAGGCCTATGACATTTATATAGGGCTGATCGTCATTTCCTCTTCCTCTTTCCTTCTTCACAGTAATACAAAAAGACATAGCATTTTTCGACATGGTAAACTGGAAATAGAAAAATTAAACTGGAATATAACGAAATTAAATTGCTACTGGATCTTAGAGCCAAGGAAAAGACACTCCATCGTCCATCTTTGGAAATGTGTGGTTTATTCTGTTGCCCATACCGAACAAAAATGACATAACTTCCGGGTTATAAGAGAGAGTGCTGAGTTGCCAACACGGTACAAGTCTGGAAGTGTCAAACCCGGGTAATTCCCAGTACATCTACTCATGTCTGAAATCCATGAAACGGGTAAATCCCGCGTCACATTACATGGGAATTTAACATGGTATAAGTCTGTAATGGGCTACAGTTACATGACCCAAAAAAAACAAAATAAACAATGGAGACAAAATGCCAGACGAGAGGTCGTGACGTGTCGTAACTCAGGGACTACCTGTACTTATTTGTTTTTGCACAACCGTAGATCATCAGAATTTTGTTTTCATGGAGTAAATTTAATATTGCACTACTTGTTAGATTTGAAGCTAGGTTTATGTACTGTACACCTTGCGTGAAGCTATATTTATGTATACCTAGCTTGGCTTAAAAAAAAAAAAAAAACACGCGTAACTTTTTGGGTGGTTGGTAGCTGCTCCCCTTAGCTGCTGTAATAGCAAACTACTTTATTCAGGGTCAAACAATAGGATCGGAGGGGTCAGGAAAGCAACATAGAACATAGAATAGAATACATAGACTACATGGGGGCCACATGGCCCAAGACAAAGGAAAGGCTGACTAGAAAGAAGTTATCCTACCCGATGACTAACTATCATAAGAAAAGCATTAAAGTTAGCTGTATGCACAACAATTCCAACTCTACTCCTGATAGTAATGGAGAATAGTTTTGCATTTTCCTTGTCAATTCATTGGCTGCCACAGACGTCCAATTCATTTTAACTGGGATGGGCGACTGAATGTACATGAACGCGATGTCCAGTCTACTTGAAATGGCAGGGCTGGCAACAAAGTAACTAATTGCCACCCTCCCTGTTCAATCATTGTTTAAAAATAACATTAAATTTTTATTTACTGTGTATGAAAATTTTTCGTGAATAACATTATTTACATGTCGACATTGTGTTTTAAAAGGTTTATAAATATTGATTTTGTCATATTGTTTGTCTATTACTTGCAAGAAACACACCCTGCCTTTGTTTTAAAAGACAACGCCGCATCGCGACACGGGATCATAACAGCCATAAGAGCCTGTTGCACCATCCACACTAGATCACATTACAGCAATGCATCTTGCAGTGTGGCCGTCCTGTCAGGGAGCTGTAACCACCATCCCAGATGGACGGGCTCACCGCCGCTACTCATTTCCTCCCCCACAAGACACCAACACCTCTTCTCCCTCCCTTCGTCCCTCAAGCAGCACTCTCCCTCTTTGTCTGCTTCAGACTTTTCGCTTAGTGAAATGAAGCGATGCTCATTGGCGCTGAGAATGCCTTGACGCTGTTTAATATACAGATGTCAGTTGTGAAATATGTATGTGCGCATAGTACAATGCGTTGTATGATTCATGAGCTTTTTAGAAAATTGCAGTAAATACTATAGCCAGATTTATTTTTGTGACATAACGAGAGATTTGGACCCCATTTGAAATATGATTCTCGTGCTGTTTTTCAGTGGGTCAATTACAATTTGTGCTCCACTGAAACCCACATCAGTATCGGCACCGATGCAACACTAAAATTGGTATTGGGGAGTACTAAGAAATAATGTGCCGATGCTGCACTATGTATACTCCTAAAGATCTTGTTTCCAATCGCTGGTTGCCTCACCCAAGATGGCCGCCAGCTATTCACGCCGCTGTAAAACATGACACGCTTGTAGCCCTTCCTAAAATGGTGATAAACGCCCAGTCGTTTAATGTCAAATCATTCTTCTGCTGTGAATTTAATAGTTTACCTCGAGTTGATGTAGAAGTGTGTTGTGTACTGTATTACTGCAATACCACTTCTAGTGAGCGCCAGTGTAAGAGTGTGCTTTAGATATGAGTAAGATAGTTTTATGAAAAAGAAGCGTGGATTTTCAGAGAAGACGCTCTTTGGTCATATTCTTGTGATCCTGTCCAGAATAGAACAAAGTAGGAGGGTGTCTTCCCAGAAAATGACCAGGCCATGATAGAATTACCTTACATTCAAATGGTACTATGCAGAAATTTAGTATTAAAGCAACACTTAATAACCTTTCAACATTCGTTAAATATATTCTTACTTTTGTGATTAAACATCGACTCATAAGTAGTTGAATGACATCTCTGTCATGGCCCTTTTAGGTTTTTATCACATACCTGTCAAGTTGTACGGTTTCGGCGTAATTTATACAAGTGAGCACTGATGTATAAATGTGTACGCTGTACCTTTCAAAATCTGTACGTTTTTCATGCATTACGTTTTTTTTTTCCGTTCGGATTTTGTCACCGTTTCGGCAACGAGACAATGTGCGTTACTATGCGTTACTACGTTGGTTGAATGACGCGAGAAAAGTGAGAAACACAGAGAAAGAAGAGCTGGAGTGGGAAGAAGGGTTGAAAGTGTTGTGACGCTGTTGCAAGCGCGATGCTAGGCTAAGTGGCTCCAATATTTCCTGACCGTAGCCGACAGCCTACAATCTACGCCCACTTGATGCAACACTAGATATCATATGCATGTAAAACTAGATGCAAAATGACAGACTCGGCGGCGTTAGTAAACAACCGCCATCTTAAAGCAATAGACTTCTCAGAAAGGCTCTGTTGTAGTGAACCTTCCTAGCGAACCTAAGTAACTTTTTATCTAAAATACTCCTAAATTGGCAAAATCTTGCAAAGGCAAAGGTAACTGTTTTTTCTTTTTTTTTCTTTTGAAAAAATGAAAAAAAATCATGAAAGGTAACACCAGTTACTTTGCCAGTTACTAACTCAATTACTTTTTGGGAGAAGTAATTTGTAACTGTAATTAATTACGTTTTTAAAGTAAGATTAAGAACACTGGTCTTAAGATGCAGTCTGCAGAATGAAAAGTGACGAAAGAGGAGATTTTATTCTGCCAATTTGTTATACAATACAATTTGCATGCAACTATTGCTGACCACTTCTCAGAATTACCAAAAGAAAGGTTCCCTGACTCAAAGACTGCATCGGTATGTTAATTTTATCAATTGACCTTTTAATTTTATAATTTGACACACTAACGAACTACCTTCAAGTCAAACTGAATTGCGAGCTGAAGTGCAGCCATCAAAAGACATGATGGAAATTGCCAAAAGTGCTCCATAAAATTACTGTATAACAAAAGGGCATACGTTACTTCTCCCTTTCCCCATTCGTTACATTGACATAAAATATTGTTTACCCACAATTAGATTCAGTATCTTATCGCCATTCATCTTTCACATAGCCACTAGAAACAGAAATGTAGTTCAGTCCGACTGCAGGACGGAGATCAGAACTTTACGACACTTGCGCAGGTCGTAATGGGAAATGCGAAGGTCCACATGGGAAGTGAAATGTATTCTGCCGTTAGGCAAAACACTACCGCTTTTGTCCACCGGCTTCACCAGAATTGCCAAAAACTAAGAAAAAGTGGTACCTTGACATACGATTGCTTCGATACACCATGTTTTTGACATCTGACGTGAAATTTGACTCGCCATTTGTTTCTACATTCGACGACAAGCTCGAAATACGGCGACATGACAGCCCTGCAGACGGACACACTGCGGATTTTCTTGTGAGAGAAATCAACACAGGTTCAAAGAAGGCTGCAGGTGGTGAAACAAGGAAAAAGGTGATGCTTACCATTAAAATGAAGATGGAAATGAAAGAAAAATATGAGCCTGGTGTACGCATCCGTGAACTGGCTCAACAATACGGCTGTAGAACGTCGACGATCTCCACGGTTCTCCTCCGTCCTCGGTTCGCCAGTCTTTGTAAGTTAAGGTAACGATTATTATTGTGGTGACATCGCCAAAGAAATTGCCAGCTTCGGCAGGTTTTTAACATTTATTTCAGAACTTGTGCAACACAACACGCCTACTCTCCGCCGCAGTTGACTGTGCTCTCAACAAAACATTAAAAGAAAGTAAATCTCAACCGCATCTCTCCCTCAGCGACGTGGCGTGTTCAGGTACAGCAAAAAACGTCCGCTCCATTAGAACCGGTTTTGTTACATTATTACAAGAATTATTATAATTATAATATTCCGATTTTTATTTATAATATATTTGTTTTGTTATGTGTAATTGCCATTTGTAATAGAACCATCAATATTTATTAAGGATTTAGTATAAGTTTTCGGGCTGTAGAACGAATTAATGGAATTGTAATGTATTCTTATGGGAAAATCCTGCTCGACATACGACCATCTCGACAAAGTCATGGAAGGAATTAACTTCGTATGTTGAACTACCACTGTATATATACAGGTAGTCCCCAGGTTACGACATACCCGAATTACATGATTTTGACTTTACGAGTTACCAGTCGTGTGTAATTTTTTAAATTTGTATTTATTTATTTATTTTTATGTTTTTGTTTTCTAAGTCGCGCAAACAGTATGACGGTATCATATTTTTTATGTTATTTTATTAATATGACTGTTCTGCCCTGCCCAAAAACCTACGCTAACTTCTTCATAAATACTGCAGGTACAATCACAAATAGCAACTATACATAGCAAAACAAATTAACAATAAATACAAATTGTAATAATTATTCTTTAATGAATCGGGTTCTAATGGGGTGGTTGTGTTTTGCATACTTTTCCTGAATGCACCGATAGGGTGAAAGCGGTGCGGAAGTGTGGGAAGTTTTACTTCTTTTCATGTTCTGTTGTTTTTGGCGAAGAGTGGCCGTGTTTTGTTGAACAAGTTCTGAAATAAATGTTTAAAAACCTGACGAAGCTGGCAACTTTCTTGTCGATGTTACAATAATAAAAATTGTCACCTTATAAATACTGGCGACCATCGAGATCGTAGAAATACGCAGTATTGTCGAGCCGGTTCACTGACGCGTATACAACACTCATATTTTTCTATCATTTCCATTTTAATTTCAATGGTAAGCGTCACCTTTTTCCTTTTTTCATCAAAGGCACTAAGCTTCTTTGGACCCATGTTGTTTTCTCTCCCGCTGTGCTGCCGTCTTGCGGGAAAACAATGAAATTGCGACGCTGTTGTAAATCGTCGTATTTCGAGCATATCCTCATATGTCGAGACAAATGACGAGTCAAATTTTACGTCAGCTGTCGATAGAATTGTATGTCGAGGTACCATTTTATAATGTTGAGTTTTGTTTTGTGATGCATGCTTTTATTTTGGCACTGGTAGTGTAGAGCAGGTAGTACTTCGGCATGCGAGTAAGAGCACATGTACACACGAAGTCACGCAGCCGAGTGAGAGTGACGGCAAAGATTACAGTTTAGCTCGCTGTCTAGCTAGGACTTGGCGAGGACTTTACAATGACGGATAATACATGTTTTTGGATAGTTATTTTGAGATTTATGTGCTATTCAAGGGTACTATAAGGGTTAATTCCTATTTGCGCGGAAATTTGGTTTACATCACAATCATAGGAACGGAACTCGTTCGTAACCCGAGGACTACCTGTCTGTGTATTTAACGTGGTATCGGTATATTATTAGCCGATACCACACAGAATCTATATTGCTGGACCAGCATTTCCCACTAGAATCGTGCCTATGTTAACTCAATGACACTGAAACATGAGAATGAGAAGCCAGTCCTTCCAGTGTGCATATGTGATCTCGGAATTTCTTTTAACAACGAATTACCATTTTTGCGTTTTTGTTTCAGATCGTCATGTAAAGGTGGCCTGAATAAACTGCTATGGCGTAGTTTTATTTTGTTTTCTTTTTTGAGAAGCTTTATAGCTGCGACCTGCATGAAGGCAACAATGGGATAAAGGAAGCTAATCTTGCTTATAGTGGTGAAATCTGCTATATGGGTAATGGAGTAATGCACTATGGTCAATGAAGGGGAGGCACTGCAGTGGGCGTTTGGTATGAAGCAAGGTTTGTCATACATCAGTGGGTAGAGAACAGCCGAAGACACTCCCAAGAAAAATGCAGCAAATACATTTACATGTAGCATGATCCGTTTTTGTTCATTATGAAGAACACACATACATTTTCACAGAAGCCATTTTGGACTGGAGCTACAATTGATGATGGCCTGTTCCATTTGAGATAAACAAACCGTTCTAGCATGCATGCTTGTTGAAATAAATTGCAGTGAAAACAAATAAAATGGGTGTATAAATGATTGCAACCACTTGGCTATTCACTTTGCTATAGCTCATTGTGAACGAGGGTCTAATTCATATTCTACATTTGTTATTTCAATGTGAGATATGCATTTTCTCAAGCTGACAAACTTATTTTGTGCCTATGACACCATTTCTGAAACTCAGAATACAAACCATCACAGTCTTTGCTGATGCCATGCTATTTTTTTTTTTTTTTTAAAGGCTTCTGTGTAGCATGATGTTTGTACTCAAACCTTATGCAAAGTAACTACAGTGGTTCCTCCACATATGAATTTAATTCACTCCAGGACCTGGTTTGTAAATCAAAATTAACCCCCAAATCTCAAAATAACTATCCAAAAATGCCCAAAGTATTGTATTTTGTTTAATGATGGAGGATACACTGCCTTTTTGTGGCAGCGTGGCTGGACTGTGTCATTGTATGACTGAGGAGCAGACTCGTCTGACATGGATAAAGGACAGTTGCGCTCTGGTTTGGCCTACATAAGGCTGTAAGTTGTTTCAGCTAAAATATGTTTGTGTATGCATTTGTAATTCAGTTTAGAGCTACAGTTTGTGGAGGTTTGTGTGAGCGATTTGGTATAAAAATTGTAAATATGTTAGCATTCGTAGCATATAAGCTAGCGGACTTTTGTTCGGCAAATCAAGCAAATATAATTTACTAAATTTACATGATGATTAGACTAGATAGACATTTAAAACACCAATTGTTTTGTGTCGAGTCTTTTATTGTTAAAATATGTGTCGTTTTGAACATAAGTGTCCATGTGTGTTAAAGCTTTACAAATTGTCAAAAGAGGATGTGAAAAGCTTCAAAAACCACAATTGTCTTGTTTGCTCTCTGTCAAGCTGAACAACTTTACGTTTAGTGAGGACTCAACACGTCATATGAATAAACTAAAATAATAACTGTGAAGTACAATAAGTTGTAAAGTCGAAATCATGTAAGTCGAGTACGTCTTAACCTGGGGACTACCTGTATGGTATAATTCGATGAATTCTTTGCACAGTCCAAAAACCTACGCTAAATCCTTGATAAATACTGCTGATTAATTACAAATAGCAATTACAAAAGAAATACATTATAAATACAAATCGGAATAATATAATAATAATAATGTAACGAATCGGGTTCTAATGTGGCAGTTGTGTTTTCATGCTGTTACTGAACGCACCGTGTGACTGACGAGAGAGAGAGAAGTGCAGTAGAGTGGGAAGTTTTTACAATTTTTTCATGTTATTGTTGGTGGTGGCTACAGCGGACAGTGGCCGTGTTGGGTTTCACAAATTTTGAAATAAATGATTAAAAACCTAACGAAGCTGACGACTTCCTTGCTAATGTTAGAAGTAATAATAAATAAAATAAAGTAATAATGAATCAGAAAAAAAAAAGGAAAAAAAATAACCTTTTTCCCTTTTTCACCGCCTGCACTAACCTTCTTGGGACCCATGTTGATTTCTCTCACAAGAAAATCCGCCATGTGTCTGTATTGCGGGAAAATAATGAAATTGCGATGCTGTTCCAAATCCTCGTATTTCTAGCATGTCGTCATATCGAGACAAATGACGAGTTGAATTTTACGCCGGATGTCGTAAGCAGAGGTGGGTAGAGTAGCCAAAAATTTTACTCAAGAGTAGCGTTAACTCAAAATAATATTACTCAAGTAAAAGTAGTAATCCAAACAATGTACTGAAGTATAATCTATTTGGTGAAAACAATACTGAAGTAATGAGTAACATTTTGAATAACTGCTTTCATTTTTGTTACAATAATACTGTATAATAATCTATTACATAAACACATTAAGCCAAAGCAATAAAGGGGGGAAAAAATCATAGAATGACAGACAAAAAATGACAGAAATTTAGCATTATTCGTCTAAAGAGCATGAGCGCCCTCTGGTGTAAAACATAGTTCGAAGTTTGAATCATGAATAGTTCCTTCATAGTTACTATTTTGAAATGAAAAGGATCATTATCTCCGGTTTTCCGTGGTCACTCGGCGCCAAATAAAAACTGGGAGAGAGGTTTAAATCCGCGCTTTCGAGTCATGTTGAGGGCAGCGCTCTATGTCAAATACTTCATTTTTTATGGCGCTTTAAAGACGCCACATGATTGAACAGACAGGCATGATCATAGAATGGCAAGCTTGCGTCTGATTGGTATAATTAATATAATATAATATATAATATAATATATTAGAGATGTCCCGATCGATCACGTCATTTTCAAAGTATCGGGATCGGCAAAAAAATATCGGCCATGCCTTTTTTTAATATATATATATACATATATATATATATATATATATATATATTTTTTTTTTTTAATTAAATCGTTTTCTAATTGTATTTAACGTTACAAACATAATATGTTACACTCATCCAGAGTCTTTAGTTTAGGCTTAAGGTAGGGTTATCAAATTTATCCCAATAACGGCAGTAATTAATTTTTGAAAAAATGTATCACGGTAAAATATTTAACGCAATTAATGCATTCGTTGCACGTGCCACTCACGCATTGTCGAGCACAATCTGTAATGGCGCCGTTTCACCTATATAGAGAGATAAAAGGCAGCATAAAATGAGTAGCCTGAATTTGGGCAGCCTTTGAAGCCTCTTTTTAATTGGCTAAAGCCTTACAATGCCTCTCCCTACGATTAGAAATATCATGGGAAGCAATGTGGGGAAGCAAGGTAGCAATTGATCTAAACACCTTATGTTATTTCCTAACGCAGAGAAGATATATCAATTGGTAGCACTACGCACAGTCATGGTTCCACTTCCCATCATGCATTGGGGCATAGCTACAGTATCATTTACTGAAAGTTCAACAAATATACTAGATGGCAATATTTAGTCACAATATACAGTCACAAGTCTTTCTATCCGTGGATCCCTCTAACAGAAAGAATGTTAATAATGTAAATGCCATCTTGAGGATTTATTGTCATAATGAACAAATACAGTACTTATATACTGTATGTTGAATGTATATATTCGTCCGAGTTTTATTCATTTTTTTCTTAATGCATTGCCAAAATGTATATGATCGGGAAAAATTGTCGGGAATGATTGGAATTGAATCGGGAGCAAAAAAAAGCAATCGGATCGGGAAATATCGGGATCGGCAGATACTCAAACTAAAACGATCGGTATCGGATCGGGAGAAAAAAAACACGATCGGAACAACCTGAACTCATATGATTATTATTGCGACATCTCATTGGTGAAATTGGTAGCGCTACTCTTGACATCACTGACAAATACAACTAATATCAAGGATAAAGAGAAAAATGTAACGAATCTTGTGTAACCCAAAGTAGCGGAGTAAGAGTAGCGTTTTTTTTTCTTCATAAATTTACTCAAGTAAAAGTTAAAAGTATGGCTTAGCAAAACTCCTCTTACAAGTGCATTTTTTTCAAAACGTTACACAAGTATATGTAACAGAGTACATGTAACGCGTTACTACCCACCTCTGGTCGTAAGGATCATACCTCGATGCAGTCGTATGTCGATGTACCACTGTACTTGTTCACCGTGCTTCCACTCGGATAATTTTAATTGGTGACTTCAAGTTGCCCATATGTATGAATATGAGTATGAATGGTTTAAGTCTTTGTTTCATGTTGTGGCTTTGTGTGTGGTTGAATGACACACAGTATGCTACTGTGTTTAACTCATTGGCTGCCTTTGACAGCAATAGATGAAGTGGTAGGGTGGCAGTAAATGAGCACTGCCAACACTCCATCTTCAAAAGGATTGGACGTCTACTTGTGACAAACACACTTTAATTCACAGCACCAGAATGAGAAGATCCTTAAAAGTTAATAAAACGTTGTGTATCTGTGAAGCGATAGTCATGTAGACCTACAAGCTGACACAACAGTTAGCAAGGATCGTTGAAAAATGTTCTTTGTGGTGTTTCAAATTTACAAGGACTTTAATGATTGTCGGAGTTAGGTGTTGAAGTGCTCGTTCAACTGACGTGAGTGGGTGAACAGTAAGTTTGAACAGTTTTTTTGTTTTTTATTGCCTCATGATTGACTGGCAACTTCTCAAGGATTTGCCTTTCATCCAAAGTCAGCTAGGAAAGGCTCCAGCTTCCTGCGACCCTGAACAGGACAGGCGGTTATAGAAAAAGGATGGATGGATGGCTTTCATGTGGCACCAGGAGTTAAGTGGCTGCGAGACAAATCATTGTTCACAGTAAAGGACATTTGTTTTTATCTCATTTTTGTCAAAATGCACACCACTAATTGTAGATAGTGCTGGGGGGGTACAACGTCACCCCCAAACCTCTCGCTAACATTTTGTTAACAGTTCAACCTTCCTGGAGGTCTGTGCTCCTGTGAGTGGTAATCTAGTTTATTGAAAATTTACAAGCTATTAGAAAGCCAATTGGAAAAAAATACAGAACTGCAACGATTCTTTTTCGAAATGTCACCTTGTTGAAATTTGATTTTGGCTGGGTTCGTAAAACTTGACTCAGGGGACTACGGATAATCTGAGGGCATCTGAGGATCCCAGTGCTTTTTCATCCACAATGGAAAGTAATGTTTCTCCTCGCTGTCTTTGTTTCTGCTGGTCTCCATTTGTCAAGTCCCACTCGATTCTTCGTGCTCTTTCCTTATTACCACATGCACCGACTTTAAGGGCAGCCCTTGGGATATGTCAGCATGCAGATCCATTAAATTATTAGACCTCATTTATTATTAACTCTGTTGCATACAGAACTGGCCGCGAGCTTTTAATATTCATGCAAGATGACTGTTCCCAACAGATGCTAACAGGACCACGTGGGAACAGATTAATGCAGTCAAGTGCAGAACACAGTGAGCAAAGCACACGTTTTGACAGCAAGCGTTTTAATAATTAGTGCTGTTACCGGTCAGCATAAAGACATACACATACAAATTTTCTTTTGCGGAGCGTGATGAATGCATATATGATCATTGATGCTCAGAATTTTCAAATTGCGGTAAAATGCTCTTTGGTTGCTGGCGTATTGATTTAGGAACAGGAACTATGGAGTCAAATTAGTTAAATAGACCATTTGCTTTCACATAGCATTTTTTTTGGAATCTGGCAAATTTTTGGTATGTGGGAAAATGGATTTTGGCATGTGGCATTTTTTTGCCATGTGGCAAAATTTATTTTTTCACATGGCATTTTTTTTAAATGGCAGAAAAACGTGTAGCTGTGATTTTTGGCCATACACTTAACATTACGCGCATTGACATTCAACTGGCACCCAAGTCAGGCTATGCCATTGACGGCTATGCACATCCAAATTTTCCATTTATATTAAATGGCAGAAAAACATGTGTGGCTGTGATATTTTACCATACACTTACCATTACAGCGCATTGGCATTCAACTGGCACCCAAATAAGGCTATGCCATTGACGGCTATTCAAAATGAATGGAAAATTTGGACGTACATAGCCATTGCCACATGGCAAAAAAAAAAAAAAATGCCACATGGCATAATCAATTTTGCCACATACCAAATACCACTTTTCGTTCTTTCTGTCTCAATTTTTGAGACACATTTTTTTTTTTTTTTTTTTTTTAATTTTATTTTATTTTTTTGTGAACACGAATTGTCTCTGGCACCAATTGGACTCCAGAAGGAGAAACTGCATTGCAGCTTGTTTCTCCAATAGACATGCATATTACAATGGTTAACTAATGCGTTATGGATAGGCGCAATGATCTGAAACACTCGCATTTGATTGGCTAAAATAGTATTGGTATGTAACACATAGAAATCCAATCATTTAAAGTGAGAGGGTTGGCAGCGAATGAACAACTGTTCATTCACCCTCCCAGTTTAAATGGATTGGGACATCTACGAGAGATAAACTCAGCCGGATGATTATATAGTTGTACCTCTACATGTGAATTTTATTTTGTTCCAGGACCTGGTTTGTAAGTCGAAATGGTCGTATGTCAAGCGGGATTTCTCCAACCCAATACATAATAATTACATTAATACGTTCCCCAGCCCAAAAACCTACACTAAACCCTTAATAAATACTACTGGTACGAATACAAATAGCAATAACACATGCAGTGTTTCACAAAAGTAAGTACACCCCTCGCATTTCTGCAGATATTTAATTAGATCTTTTCATGGGAAAACACTGACAAAATGACACTTTGACACAATGAAAAGTAGTCTGTGTGCAGCTTATATAATCGAGCTAATTTATTTTGCCCTCAAAAAAACTCAAAATATAGCCATTAATATCTAAACCCCTGGCAAAAAAAGTGAGTACACCCCTTAGAAACTACGTACATCCCTAAATGTCCAAATTGAGTACTGCTTGTCATTTTTCCTCCAAATTGTCATGTGGCTTGTTACAGGAGTGCTGTCAGCATTGCTGCAGAGGTCAGCCTGTTAGTGCTCATACCATGCGCCGCACTCTACATCAAATTGGTGTGCATGGCTATCACTCCATGAGGAAGCCTCTTCTGAAGACAGTACACAAGAAAGCCCGCCCGTCTCATCAGACCATAGGACATGGTTCCAGTAATCCATGTGCTTTGTTTACATGTCTTCAGCAAACTGTTTGCTGGCTTTTTTGTGTACCTCTTCAGAAGAGGCTTCCTCCTGGGGTGACAGCCATGCACGCCAATTTGATGTAGAGTACGGCGTATGGTCTGAGCACTAACAGGCTGACCCCCACTTCTTCAATCTCTGCAGCAATGCTGACAGCACTCCTGTAATGAGTCACATGACATTTTGGAGGGAAAATGACAAGCAGTACTCAATTTGGACATTTAGGGATGTACTTAGTTTCTAAGGTGTTTACTCACTTTTGTTGCCAGGGGTTTAGATATTAATGGCTATATTTTGAGTTATTTTGAGGGGAAGATAAATTAACTCGATTATATAAGCTGCACACAGACTACTTTTCATTGTGTCAAAGTGTCATTTTGTCAGTGTTGCCCCATGAAAAGATATACTTAAATATCTGCAGAAATGCAAGGGGTGTACTCACTTTTGTGATTCACTGTAGCAAAACAAATAACCGTAGTTTTCGCACCACAAGGAGCAACTGACTATAAGCCGCCACCCACCAAATGTAAAACGAAAACGGCATTTGTTCATAGATGAGCCGCACCGGACTGTAAGCCGCAGTTGTCCTCACTGTATTATGTATTATTTTACGCCAAAAGATATTAGCTGGTAACACTTCATTTGACAACGGCATCATACGACTGTCATAAGACCAAATGATCCACCATGAGTGTTGAACCAATTGGCTTCAAAGCTTCATTGCTTCAGGAAGCTTCATTTGGCCATCACTGCTCCTTTGGGGGAGACAGTCAACCTCTTCTGCCAACTGCTGTCAACACTTTTGTTGTCATCCAACATGCCTCCTAACATGCATTGCAGCGCTACAGATGTAAATAACAAACAAAATTAATGTTCTGTGCTAATTATTTATTCACTTACAATTCCGGTTGCATCATTGATAGCTAGTTATAGTATTTGGCAACACTTTATTTGACAGTGGCCCCTTTGAGTGTCATTAGACAATCATAATTATGACAGGACACTGTCATGAGCAATAATGAATGCTTATAACAGATGTCATTTAGTGTCATCCGGCAAATTATCTGATTTTTGAATGTATGTAAAAGATCTGAGATGGACATCAATGGAGTTGGTAACATAATTTGCCGGACGACACTAAATGACATCTGTCATAAGGATTCAGTAATGCCCATGATAGTGCCATGTCATAATTATGATGGTCTTATGACAGTCAAATAAAGTGTTACCAAATATATAGCAAGAAATTAATGAAACAACTGGAAGAGTAACCCAAATAAATCAACAAATAAGCCACACTGGACTCTAAGCCGCAGGATTCTAAATGAAGGAAAAAAGTAGCGGCTTGTAGTCTGAAAATTACAGAAATCATAAATACAAATTGGAATGATAATAACATTGTAACGAATCAGGTTCTAATGTGGCAGTTGTGTTTTGCATGCTGTTCCTGAACGCACCGTGTGACTGACGACAGACTGAGAGCGTTGCGGAAGAGTGGAACGTTTTTACTTTCTATTCTCATATTGTTGTTAGCATTGGCTACGGCGGACAGTAGCCATGTTGCGTTGCACAAGTTCTGAAATAATTGATTAAAAACCTGACGAGGCTGGTGACTTCCTTGCCGATGCTACAATAATAATAATTGTCACCTTAAACTGTCGCGCATATCACCATCATAGTTTTCTATCATTTCCATCTTAATTTCAATGGTAAGTGCCACCTTTTTCCTTTGTTCACAACCTGCACTAACCTTTTTGGGAAACAAGAAAAAAACTGTGTCCGTCTTGCGACGCTGTCATAAATCGACGTATTTTGAGCATGTCGTCATATGTTGAGACAAATGATGAGTCAAATTTTACGTCGGATGTCATAAGGATCGTATGTTGATGCGATTATAGTATGTCAAGTTACAACTGTACGTCTATCATAGCCAATGGCACGAAAAGAGTAAAACATGTTTGACAACGGCTATTTTTCTTACTTCCTTCTCTACAGTTGAACCTGATAAAAATTCAGGTTTTTTTTTTCTCCATTTTATTCATTTTGCTTTAAGCTTGAAACCTTGGCAAGTGTGAAGTGTATGAATGAAATATGGACTTTTAAAAACTAAACTTGGACATGAATAAAGCGCAACATTGAAAGGAAAATTGTTCGAGGCTCTGGCAGAGTGAGTGCTCCTGCATGTTGTTCTGAAGCAACATAACCAAAAAATGGCCACAAAGTGCTAATATAATCCGTTGTGTTCTCGCCAGGCTGTAAATTTGTCATCAAACGAGCCATCCGGTGAGTCATCTGTAAGATTAGTCTCTTTTCAAGATTTGCTCTGCGCCTCTTTGCTTAATTTCCTCTTCTTCTTTGTCCCCTGCATGTTGACCTTGTCCCTTTTCCCACCTTGCTTCATTGTGAGACTGTCCACAGTGCATGTGAAGCGTGTGAGTGTGTATGCCTGTGTGAGGGGGACAAAGCGGACGGAGAGCAGTGAGGTGTCCAGCACGTAAATTGCCTGTTTATTTCCAGCCCTTGCTTCAATTACATTTATGCGGCTTTACAGTAAGTACGATCGCATGATATACAAACAGGAAAAGGGTTAGGCTGTTTTAATATTTTCCATTTGGGTTCCTGTATGCAAGATGAACATGGCTTCACGAGTGTGTACAAAAGTGGACGTTATATGGCGGTTGCCTGCAGAGATCAACAACATGACAGTCCCCTCTCTAGGGAGAAGAGGCGTGTCTGTGACAGGCTGCAGTGATTAGTGGAGCTTTGTGGGCAGAATTTGTCAAACACAGGCAGCCAAGGCCACGACTGCAACTCTTCAATTTGTCTCGTACCCGTACAACCTCAGCGGAGCATATTTGCAACATATGTGATCAAACTTTCTTCATATTGAACTGAACTCTTGGAAAAGTTAACATGATATAATCATGGGAAAATGGAAAAATTACTGACACCTTCTCAACTCTTAACGATGATGGATGTCATATGGTGTGGTGCTGCATCGATTAATCGATTAACTCGAGTAATTCGATTAGGAAGCTTCGAATCAAAATTTTGTTGCTTCGAGGATTCGTTTAGTTTGTGACGTTTTAATCGTTTGTTTTGAAAGTGTTACATTTAGTTTTATTGATTTAGGTGGATACACTGTCCTCTATTGGCAACAGGGAATATGCCATAACTTGTCTAACAAGGCTGAATCCAGCTGCTCCCAGTTAAGACCAGCATAAGGTATTTTTTTATTTGAGGAATTAGGTTTGTAGACTTAATTATGATATTGACGGGACACGGGGGGCGCGGCCTGCATTGTGGGCGTGGCCTTCAAAGCTGACCGAGTGGAATCACAAAGGGCTTTTTTCGTTGAAAATTCTTGTGAATAAATGCTTAAATCCCTGAATTCTTTATAGATATTGACATAAACAGTCTTGATTCTTGGTTAAAAGCAAAAATAAAAATAAAAACTTCAGATAGCATTTATTTCACGTAAATATGTCATAGACGATGCTAGTCTGTCAGTCAGTGTGGCGGCCGTCATATATAAACAGCTTTTCCAGTGGAAATTCTTGTGAATAAATGCTTAAATCCCTGAATTCTTTATAGATATGGACGTAAAACAGTCTCGATTCTTGGTTAAAAGCAAAAAAAAATGTGCAGTTAGAATTTATTTTATGTAAATATATCGAAGTATGATGCTAGTCTGTCAGTCAATGTGGCGGCCGCCTTATGTAAACAGCGCTTTTCCGGTGAAAATTATTGTCAATAAATGCTTAATTTTCCCTGAATTCTTTTTAGATATGGACGTTTTAAAAAGTCTTGATTCTTAGTTAAACGCAAAAAAAAAAAAAAACAACAACAAACGTGCAGTTAGCATTTATTTTACGTAAATATGTTGAAGACTAGTCTGTCAGTCAATGTGGCGGTCGCCATATGTAAACAGAGCTTTTCCAGTGACAATTCTTTTGAATAAATGCTTAAATCCCTGAATTCTTTATTGGTATGGACGTAAAACAGTCTCGAATCTTGGTTAAAAGCAAAAAACCATGCAGTTAGTATTTATTTTATATGAATATGTCGAAGTACCATGCTAGTCTGTCAGTCAATGTGGCGGCCGCCATATGTAAACAGAGCTTTTCCGGTGAAAATTCTTGTGAATAAATGCTTAAATCCCTGAATTTTTTTTTATAGATATGGACGTAAAACAGTCTCGATTCTTGGTTCGAAGCAACAAAAAAAAAAAAAAAGTGCAGTTAGTATTTATTTTACGTAAATATGTCGAAGAATGATGCTTGTCTGTTAGACAATGTAACGGCAGCCTTTACAACAAAGAGCTTTTTATGTTGAAAATTCTTGTGAAAAAAATTAAAATACAATAATTACCTTGAATCCTTGAACAAATCACTCCTGAGACAATCCCTCCTGTTTGTATGCGGTACAGCTTTCCTACTTTTTCAACATAAATCCGGCGTTGGATCGCTGCATGTGTTGCTGTGACACTGTGAATAACTGAGCGGATTGAGGGATGGCCCCCGACTTGAAGGCGTGGCGCAGTGACGGTCGAATCTGACCCGTCAATATCATTATGAAGTCTATGGTTTGTTTATGCATTCGTTATTTAGTTAGAAAGAATATTCAGCAGTTTTTTTTTTTTTTTTAATGGGAATATGTGTTTGAACAATTTGTTAAGAGCATTGTTAAAAAAAAAAAAAAAAAAAAAAAAGTTTGCATTTTATAGTATTAAGCTAGCAGACTTTTGCTATACAAGTTAGCCAATGTTCCTTTGTTGTACTTAGATCCCCTATTTATTTATTTATTTATTTTTATATCATTTGAAGCTAAACCCGGGTATTTTAATTTATTTTTAAATGCATTTATTGCTCTTGTGAAGTGAAAGTGCATTTTTGCATAGCTTGAAGAAACACTAAATTCTTATATTTAATTATTAACAGAATTAATTATTATTCTGTATTCGCATTTAATGCGCTTTTGAACGTATAATTTTAGCAGGCCAAAATGAATATTATTGCAGGCATGAACACTTATTTGTTTGACGTATCCTAAAATTTATTCTGCAACCCGTTAAATATTTGTAATCCGATTACTCAATTATTCGAACTAACTGATGGATTAATCGATTAGCTGAATAATTCATAGCTGCTGCCCTAATGTGGTGTCCAATGTTCCTACATTTGTGAATTTATACTATAGAACAGGGCGTCTCAAACTCATTTGACATTTATGGCAATCAAACCATTTTATTTTGCTGGAATAACTTAAATCACTGGTTGCCATTGACGGCGCTAGATGTCCAATTCATTCAATTGTGTAGGTTTATCTAATTTTATGGCCTGTTTATGTTGCAGTATCGTTCTTTTAATACTTGTAACCACTAAAAGGATTGTTCTGTTTTTTGTTTTTTTTTTAATAGATGAATTTTGTAAACTGAGAATAACAAAAATATGAAGCCATTATTATCTCTCAACCCCCCAATTGATTAGCCTTTTAGATCCCGAGCTTAGAAAATGTCAAAGTAAATCCATGCATTAGAAGAAACTCATTTTAATCAGCTGCTGAAAAGCCAATCAAACTAGCCCGGCTCATTACTGTCAAGAGCAGAGGGCATGAAAAACACGGATGACAGATTTAGTGGCCTCTATCCCCTCTGGGATGCATGCACAGTTTTATGGTAAGGGAAACAATTTATCACAAGGCAATTCATCTGTGGTTAACTTTTAATTAATGCTCTACGATGATGACTTTTAATGTGCCCGGCATTGCCTGGTGTCGTGTCCGTTGTTTTTCTTTCACAGAACTACACACAGCTTTAAAAAATAGATTTGATGATGATTATAATTGTAAAAATGAATTAATAAATATCTATCGTAGTGCTGCACCGATGCAATTTTTTTAGCTCCCGAAACAGATTCATGTGTGCTATCGGCTGGTGCCGATGCTGTATCGATACCAGATTCTTGGGGGGAAATATTTTCTGTTTTTTACATTAAATTACTGCTCACTCATTTGACTGTAAAGTCATTACGTAATGACTTGGTCAGACACTGCTTAACTCATTGTCTGTCACTGACGGCGATAGACGTCCAATCCATTTGAAGTGGCAGGGTTGGCACCGAATGTTCCGTTTAATCTAACATACTTATGTAATGCTGCTTCAAAGTTTCATTTGTCTTCTTACTCATCTGTTTTCCCCACAGCTTCTCTATTAACTCTCCACTCTATATTCCTTTCATGTTTACATTAGTCTCGCTGGCCAGCTCCTCAGGCTCAGTCCCTGCCAATATTTGTGTTTGGGTGAAAGCTGCACCCTATTTCCTGCATTTTATCATCTCCTTCCACCAGCTCATTTATTGCCCTCTTTATCCATATTTTTTTTCTTCCTTTACCCTATCCACCCCCCTGTCTGCCCTGAATTAACAATATCTAGAATGAGAATTAAAAGATGAAGTGGACTAAGTGCAGAAGGGGGGAAAAATCGATAGCCAGGGCTCAAAAACAGAGCAAATTGGACAGTCACGAGTGCATAAATGAGCCTTGATGTCGAAAAGACCACATTACCGGTATATGAAAACCAAAGAATCCCTATGATTGCTCCTAGAATAGAATTAAAAAGTGGCCATAGATATAAAGTTTAGAATAAACATTAAAAACTGTGTCTTAGCAAGGGCAAAAGAAATGTGAACACGGCCTGGGTGCAATGAGTATAAACGGAGCCCCCAAGGTGAACGTCTGATCTGGGGGGCGGTGGGGCCGGTGCTAGTGGGAATTTTTCAGACAACTTGGTGAGCGTAAGGGGGGGATTAGAGATATTTTAACACTTCAACTCGGTATTCTAACTCCGCGTATCATTTTACGTCCCCTTTACGCCCGCAATGCGGGCACCCTAGAGGCCCAGGTGCCACTGCTCCCCTCTAAGCTCTGTCCCTGCATCTTAATATCTCTTAAAGGGATCCACGTATAGAAGGACTTGTAGTTCTTTAAAATAAAATGTGATTATGAGTTTAAATAATTTGGTATTAAAATCCCTCTTGATGTTTTCGTTTTTATTCAGTTTGTAAAATAAATATAACTAGGAGGGTGTGTTCCAATTATAGAGGGATCACACTCCTCAGCCTCTACGGTAAAGTCTATTAAGGGCTGCTGGAGAAGACGGTCCGTCAGGAAGTCGAATCTCAGATTCAGGAGGAGCAGTGTGGTTTTCGTCCCGGCCGTGGAACAATGGACTAGCTCTACACCCTAGGCAGGATCCTCGAGGGGGCATGGGAGTTCGCTCAACCAGTCTACATGTGTTTTGTGGATTTGGAGAAGGCGTTCGACCGTGTGTCTAGGGGAGCCCTGTGGAGGGTGCTCCGGGAGTACGGGGTACCGAGCCTCTTGGTAAGGGCTGTTCGGTCCCTCTACGACCGGTGTCAGAGTCTGGTCCGCATTGCCGGCAGTAAGTCGAATTCGTTCCCAGTGAGGATTGGACTCCGCCATGGCTGCCTTTTGTCACCAATTCTGTTCATAATTGTTAATAATAAGCCGAAGTGTTGAGGGTGTCCGGTTTGGTGGCCTCAGCATTGCATCTCTGCTTTTTGCAGATGATGTGGTGCTGTTGGCTTCATCAAGTCGTGACATCCAACTCTCACTGGGGCGGTTCGCAGCCGAGTGTGAAGAGGTTGGGATGAAGATCAACACCTCCAAATCCGAGACCATGGTCCTCAGCCGGAAAAGGGTGGCATGCCCTCTCCGGGTCGGGGATGAGATCCTGCCCCAAGTGGAGGAGTTCAACTATCTTGGGGTCTTGTTCACGACTGAGGGTAGGAAGGAGTGGGAGACTGACAGGCGGATCGGTGCAGCGTCTGCAGTGATACGGACTCTGCACCGGTCTGTTTTGGTGAAGGAGTTGAGCCAAAAGGCGAATCTCTCGATTTACCGGTCGATCTACGTTCCGACCCTCACCTTCGGTCACGAGCTAAGGGTCGTGACCGAAAGCACAAGATCCCGGATAAAAGCGGCCAAAATGAGTTTCCTCCGCAGGGTGTCCGGGCTCTCCCTTAGAGATAGGGTGAAAAGCCCGGGAGGGGCTTGGTGTCGAGCCACTACTCCTCCGCGTTAAGAGGAGCCAGTTGAGGTAGCTCGGGCATCTGGTTCAGATGCCTCCTGGACGCCTCCCTGGAGAGGTGCTCCGGGCATGTCCCACCAGCGGGAGGCCCCGGGGATGACCCAGGACACGCTGGAGAGACTATGTTACTCGGCTGGCCTCCTTGGAATCCCGCCGGAGGAGCTGGCTGAAGTGGCTGGGGAGAGGGAAGTCTAGGCTTCCCTGCTAAAGCTGCTGCCCCCGCGACCCGACCTGCGGACTAAGCAGAAGATAATGGATGGATGGAGTATAACTAGTGGGTCGCCAGTGTTGTTGGGAAGGTGGTGACATCACATGGTTACGCTGCCAGGCTTCCAGAGTATGACTCTAGCGACATAAACATGTCATCTGTTCAACCCTTTCAAACTGAACCCGAAAGAAACATTAATGAGCATGACAGCACTGTCGATATTTCACAAAAAGAGCAGTAAACGGAAAATGAAGAGGAAAGACGGGATGAGACGAGGCGCCAATATGACACAACCAGTGTTCTGCCAAAACGTGCTACACTGGCGAAATGTGCTACAAGAGGCGAATTTGACACCCAAAGTACTACCGTGCGCTTTCAGCTTGTTTCATTTAGATGCATACAGACAGAACTTACTAAAATTGCCTAAAGAAAATACTTAAAGGTAGTAATATCAAATAAGGATGGTTTAAATACGCTACGTGACTAACGTGGTCAACAGATCAATAATCTGCATTTAAGCATTGTGTTTTCTTGTGGTTGCTTTAACGAAAGAAAGGGAAACACATACAAAAAGTATTTTGAGGCAAAGAAAAGGTAATAAGACTCAATAAAAACACGAATAGTAAGTAGTCGCCGCTTTTAACCGATTTGCGCATGTGTTGGAAATCTTGGCACATAGAAGGAATTGCAGTAACCCAGTAGTGTTCATCAGGTGACAGTGACAAACTACGTCATCACCCCGAGCTTCCATTGCGCGCATAATACATGGCGCCCTCTGTAGGTTAAAACAGGTACTAAATATTAGATTTTCAGGTCAATGGGAATATTTTATGTGTTTCTAACAACATATTTTAGTAATAGAGAACAATTGGGGCTTATTAAAGCTGGCAATTCTTTAAATCCGAGGTTCCCTTTAAAGCAACACTAGGGAACTTTCAGTTTTAGTCGATTTTAGCGGCGCAGGTGGACAAAATCGGTAGTGTTTTGCCTTCAGGAAGACTGCATTTCCCATCAAGACCACGTGCGTTCTACTTTGATGATGGAAGGCACGAAGGCAGGGGCTAGAACAGACGGTGGCACAGCTCGCGACGGACTGTCAGCTCGATCCCGAGATCCAACAACGAGTTTTTTTAACTGAAGCAACTTTAAGAGACGCTATTGCAGCTGGAATTACTGAGGACAGCGGAGAAATTTGTGATTTATTTACCTGTTTTGCGCATGCATCATTTGTTTTAAATAAAACAATAAATGGAATCATGTTGTCCAAAATTTTCATTGCGATCAATATCTGCAAAAGAAAATGACATACTATTTTTGTTTATATGTACAAAGTTTGTAGTATGTCCATGTAACAACAAAATCCATGTCAGCCCTTCTGCATTCGGCAAATGTAATATTATCTGTAATATCACCTCATTTTGGTCATTCAAGTGGCCACCAGTGTATCAATCTACACTTCACGTCAACACAGGCTGACAGGTTGTTATTATTTTGTCCACGAATGATCAACGAAGTGAAAAGAACAATCATACAATCTTATCTACGTCCCATCTACGTCGTGCTGAATCCATTTTTGGAGATTCCGTGGGTTACTCTGGTTTGATTTTGCCTTTTTAATTTTGTCAACACACTAACTAACTTCATCCGCAACTCATGAAGTTTTTTCCAAACCGGAGGTTCGAAACCGCCCATGTTTTGCTCAGGAAACTTGTCTATAAAGGTTGAGAAGTTCCCTAGTGTGTCTTTCTTATCTCTTAACCCTTTCATGCAAAAGTATGTTTTTGTTTGTTTTTCTTGCCCTTACAGGACACTCATTGAACTAATTGGCTGCCCTTGACGGCTCTAGACGTCCAATGTATTTTATTTTTCTATTTTATTTCCTAGCACTTTGAATGGCACTGAAACATGAGCCTTCACAGCCAGTCCTCACGATTTTAATGAATTGGATGGCTATAGACTGCAACCAGTGCGTAAGATTTCATAGTAGGATTGATGCACTTCTTACTTAAAACAGCAACAGAAAGTACTCCTTCACTTATCATTGAAAAGAAATAAGAAGGCGCATTTCGGTGTCATTTCGGGCCAATGACAAAGAAATGTCCAAGCCCACTGCTCATATGAATTTATCACATTTGGTGGTTTTTCTCCTCCGTAATGTGTCATCTTTGACATCTCAGACGACACTGCTCTCTGCCACCGCCGTCACTGAATAGACATTATGCGCTGCCGCATTAAAAGTCTGATCACATCACTGGCTCTCTGTGTGTGAGAAGAGTGTGTGCGTGGGTGTGTGTGTGTGTGTGTCAAATCATCTCAGCTTTGCTTTCTGCACATCTATCACTGTAAAATCACAGTGAGCTACAAACCACTTACAGCAGGCGTGAACGTTTGAATCTTTTATGAGGGGGTGCTGTAATAACAGACCTGTGCAACAAAATCCTCCGTTTAGACAGCGGACCGTTTAGGAAATACAGATTATACTCGATTTTTAACACGTACGTCAACAATATTTGATTTCATAACATTGACATCAAACACGTTGCGGCTCATTAATGGCACCACTGAGAGACGAAGAAATGTCGTTGGGGAGCTACTGTATGTTAAATGTAAGTTTAAGTGGGGGAGGCTGACAAAAAAATAACCACATAAAAATGTTGAAGTACTGCCGACTCAAGTACTGTCTTTTCCTTACTGTGTAGTAACCTGCTGACATCAAACATTTGTCACAAAGGTATTTTGCTTTTCATTTGTGCAGTCGCAATTCAATAAGTAGTGGTGCATTAACAAATTCTCAGTGGGCGGGCAAGTGAAAATATTGGATTTTGTATTGGTATTGTTCCCTTGTGCTGTTGGGCACTTTTTATGCACAGTGCTAGCCTGGGCATTTTTATCCTTGAACTGGGTGATAAATCAGTGTTACGAATTAATTCAAGTTTTGATGATCATTCAACAAAATAATTCAATTTTTGTTGTTGTTGTTTTTTTGCCAAAAAGGAAATGCACACACATGTCAATCAACAGATTATTCAGTGAGAGTGTGTTACTTTAAGTTACTACTTTGTATTTGGGGGCTGACAGCACAAATGGGGAAGATTAAAAAATATTAGGGCTGTCAAACAATTAACATTTTTAATCGCGTTAATTACAGCTTAAAAATTAATCGTAATTAATCGCAATTCAAACCATCCATAAAATATGCCATATTTTTCTGTAAATTATTGTTGGAATGGAAAGATAAGACACAAGACGGATATATACATTCAACATACTGTACATAAGTACTGTATTTGTTTATTATAACAATAAATCAACAAGATGGCATTAATATTATTAACATTCTGTTAAATCGATCCATTGATAGAAAGACTTGTAGTTCTTAAAAGATAAATGTTAGTACAAGTTATTGAAATCTTATATTTAAAACCCCTCTTAATGTTTTCGTTTGAATAAAATTTGTAAAATTTTCAATCAAAAAATAAACTAGTAGCTCGCCATTGTTGATGTCAATAATTAACCAATGCTCACGGTGCTGAAACCCATAAAATCAGTCGCACCCAAGCGCCAGCAGAGGGCGACAAAACACAAGTAACAAGTGGATATGACACTGCTGTCATTTTAATCTGTTTGAGCGGGGCATTTGTGTTAAATGCTTCAAATATTTTAACGTGATTAATTTAAAAAATTAATTACCGCCCGTTAACGCGATAATTTTGACAGCCCTAAAAAATATACAAGACAGAAGTTTTGTACTTCATTTATGTTACTTTTGTTCAGCATTCAACATTTTTTTACCTCTTATGGGACAAATTAGTATTTTTGGTGATTAAAAATATTATACCACCCCAATCACCCCATTAAGACGTACCGTCCACTTACTGTATGTTGGCATCAACTTTTGAGTCATGTAAGCCACAGTCAATGGCGGTTCCTTGGACAGTCGGTCAGGTTGGGCGTTCACCCGGGGTGGCAATTTGCTAGGGGTGCACGCGAGTGATTTTCTACTACAGGTAGTCCCCGGGTTAGGACGAACCCGACTTACGTGATTTCGACTTTAAGACGCCAGAGTCTCGTCCGCTATTTTCTCTCTAGACATTTTTTTTTTTTTCACAATGTTGACTTTTGCTTTGTGATGCACAGAAGCATAGAAGATATAGTACAGTGGTACATTGACATACGATTGCTTCGACACACGATCTTTTCGGCATCCGACGTAAAATATGACTCGCCATTTGTTTCTACATCCGACGACATGCTCGAAATACGACGATTTATGACAGTGCCGCAGTTTTTTGTTTTCCTGCAAGACGGACACACGGCGGATTTTCTTGCGAGAGAAGTCAACATGGGTTCCATTATTGTTAAAGCAGGGTGTACAAAAAAGGTGAGGCTTACCTTTGAAATGAAGATGGAAATGATGAAAAATATAAGCGTGGGGTGAGCGTTCACGCGACCTGCGTTCGCCAGTGTTTATAAATTAAGGTGACGATTATTATATGTGTACTATTGCCAAAGAGATCACGTCAGCCAAACCGCTGGAACCGCGCTAGCGCACTTCCAACGACCCGGGCTGGCGGAGCCCCGACAACTGGCTAAAAGGCCAAACTCTGGGTGTTCACCTTGGTCTTAACCCCTTGTACTGACTCCATTTTAAAAGCTGGAAAAAGGTTTTGAAACACAAGTTGACAATTTATTCCAAGTCGGCAGCAATCATACAGCACAGAGAGACCCAGACGAGGAGGCAAACTGGATCCAGGGTCACCATATCACAAGTCAACATAAGATTCTCAAGAAAAATGACAACGGTTAGTTAAACATTTTGTCTTTTAAAGGCTCTGGCGAGGCGGGCTGCGGTCCGGAAGAAGGGTGTATTTGGGCATTGTTTAAGGTTTATTGTCAGTTGGACAGAAGAATTCGGGCGTTACCGTTGTCAGGGCAATGAGAGTTAAGGGTTTTGCCATCCTCAGTGCCATGTGAGTGCTGAGTGTTCACTTCTCGGTCTCGGTATCAGATGTTCCTTGTAGCAAGGCAAGATGTCCCACCATTTGTTCTGGACTGTCCAGAAGAGCTGGTTGCGGGACTTGGTGGTGCAGACGTGGGCTTATAGATTTCTTGCCTATCAACTGCTTGTCAGCGTCAATCTTTCTCAGTCAGCTGCATGACGCACGCGTTGGGCTTCCGTGGTCAGAAGGCATCCTGTATCTGTTCTGCCCTTATCTGCCCGTTGTATTGGCGCAGCAAATTCTATTCAGTTCATGTCCGACTGTTCATAATATCAAATATATTCTGCTTGTTTTTCTTAAATTTACATTTATATCATAGTTTATTTTATATTGGGTGTGTTAGAGTAATACAAACAGTCAAATAGTAAATATGAGAAAAGATACTGTATAATTCTCTGATTGATTATATTAAGTGTGCTAGAGTAATACAAACAGTAAATACGAGAAAACATACTATTCCCTTCAAACAACAGTGGGAAAACTGTATGTTAATACAGTTAGTGCTACTAATTGGCATTACAGTATCTAAATGACTGAGATCTTCAAAATGATTTCAATCATATCTTATACAGAACATTCCTACTTTGAAGTAGGCTGCTGTGGCTTTTGGTCATCGGTGTGTATGCTTCCATTCACTGAAGATACTCTTTTGCATAATTTACCAGCAATAAGTGGTTCTAGGCATGAATTAAAGCTGTCTTTAAATCGGAGCCCTTCGAGGGGAAATTCTAAATAGACAAGGAAGGATGCTTTCAAATTAGTCTCAAATGGTCCCTACAATTTCTTTGCCACTTCAAAAAATCCATGTGATTTGGAATGATTTCATAAGGGATAAGAAGCACTCGTAAATCTAGTAAAGGTTGAGGCATCATTTACTTTCTATATGAGAATTTTATACCAGGAAAAAAAAATGACAAAAATGAAAATTTATTAATAACAGTTGAATAATACAAATAACATCTGAAACACTGTGCCCCAAAAATACATGTTAGATAGACCTGAAGACTCTACATTTCCCATAGTTACGAATGTAAGTGTGAGGTCCCCTGTGAGTGATAGATGATCAGTCCTGGGTGTACCCCACCTGTCGCCCAAAGTAAGCTGGGATGAGCTCAAGTTACTTGTGAAGCTAAAGAGGACCTTAATGAAAATGGATGGTTGGTTTTGCAAGTGAATCACTGCATAGCCGGGAGCAAATACCTCATGCTGTTCTTACCCACAACAATCCTTTGGCACCATGTTTAAACATTGCGCCAGAGAGCTTCCTCAGAGACTTTACAAGTAATTACCATTTTTTCCTGTAAAACACACTGGTGCAGGAGATTTCACCATTATTTTAACAAAATGGCTAAAGCTGTGAAATAGCTGGCCCACCTCTGGTTTTGTTATTCTGATAACCTGTTTGATGTTTTGACATCGGACAGAAACACTTAATAGTCGTGAACACTGTCATTTCTGGACTGTAAAGCGGACCTGACTATAAGATGCGCCCACCAAATTTGACAAGAGAACTCTTAGTTGTTCAAGTATAAGCCGCATTGTACTCTGAACAGCATGCTTTAAAGCGGAGCGGGGGGAAGAAATTGGCGGTTTATGGACCGAAAATTTCGTGGTTTTAGTTCAGATTATACAATGAAACAAACCAGATTTTTAGTCAAAGTGCATTACATTTTTTTTTCAGTTAAAATGACCACCATGTTTGGGGAAAAAAGGTTACCACAAAAGAGCGTGCCACACATATAGACACACTCTAAAATAATAATAATAATACATAGATGTCACTATCAGTTGACGGGATATGGGATTCGAGTCCCATCTGTAGGCGGCCTATTTTCAAAAGCTTAAAATTCAAATATTTTCAAAACCAAAGCCGCTAGCAACCTAAAACCAAAACAGGCACCTCCCTTAGGCATATATGAGTCGCAATGGGCAGCGACCTCAAAAAATTCAAAGTTGTTCCCTGATAAAATCCTGGTTAAATATTTTTATATAAGTATAACAAAACTAAAAATGGCAAAAAAAAATCTCAAATTTTACGCTAGATCAGTACTTCTCAAATGGTGGGGCGCGCCCCCCCAGGGGGGCGCAGAGCGATGCCAGGGGGGGCGCGAGTGACCTCGGGGAACATGCTTTTTTTTTTTTTTTTTTTTTTTGCCGTACTAGAATAAAGTGTACTTGCACATCCACTCCGTGGGTGGCAGTGGCGCTCTCATTTTCAAAGTGAGTGCAGTATTTTTGAAGTAAGCAAGAGCACACGGAAGAGACTCATGCAGAGCTGGACTCACGCAGCGACACAATGTCTTCTTCGGTTCTCACGTGTCCGGCCGAGAAGTGCCGTTTTCGGCTTGGGATCGTCACGACCACCGCCCTCACCTACGGTTCTCCCTCGGCCGCCGAGAATGCGCTTTTTTCGGGCCGTTTGCCTTTGACTTTTAATATAGTGGGAAATGAGGAAAGACCACTGTTTACTGAGTCTAAAAATGATTATAGCGGAGAAGCCAAATCAGTTAAGACGCCACTTAAAGACATTAGACCTCAATCTCATTGATAAACCGCTTGATTGTTTTTCAGCGAAAATGTGCCGAATATTGCCAATTGTCACAATCGTCCCGCTTTGTCAGTGTTATATCAGTAAACCAGTGAGCACTGTGGTGAATCAGCGAAAATAAAAACTTTCCTTCTGTCCAAAGACTTTTTTCCCCCCTTCTATTCAGTCTTGTTTTTTTTCGGTCAAATTTTTTGGCATGTTGTCCTGAAGAGTAAATGTTTCTAATCAATTTGAATTTGTTATTATTTACTGATTTTATTACATTTTATTTTTCAGTATCAAATGGTCAAAAATGTACCTTGAGTGTATTTTTACAGTTTGGATGTGACTTTTTTTTTTTTTTTTTTTTTTTTTTTTTTCAACTTCAGGCAAATTGATGCGCGTTAAGTCTTTTCTGTTACAAGCAACACAATGTTAAAAAAAGTTATACTTTATTATAAGTTGATCTGTTACTTTTTTTCTTTAATAGAAAAAAAAGGACACAATGTTAGGCTGAGGCGTACTTATAATAGTAATATAGACGAATGATACTATTTACAGTGGCGGCAGAGAGTTGGGGGGGGGGGGCGCGAAACATTTACGTCTTCCTTGGGGGGGCGTAACAGAAAATAATTGAGAAGCACTGCGCTAGATGCACAAAAACCACCACATGCAGAGATAATCACCTACATTTTCTGGATCAATAGCAAAATTTAAGACATCATACAAGTTTACTTAGGTTTTTTTTAACTTTAGTTTTCAAGTTTTCAACAGCTAAAAAAACAATTTTCACATCAGAAACTTAATACTTGAGGAAAGCATGCAGAATCATCTTAATTTTACTCAATTATGCAAAATTTGTATTTTTCTATATACTATCATAACTTATTTAGATTTAATTCCGATGTTACTATTGCCTCAGCACATCTTGCAGACTATCTGACCCTCGTCGTTTTTAGGTTCAAATGTTACATAAAATATGTAAAATGCGATATATAGATATTTTTTTGTATGGACGCAGAAATGTCTAAATTCCTTTTTTTTTTTTTTCCCCCAAAACTGACAATTGGCCAAAAATTACCTGACTATTTGGAATTTAAAGTTACACTATTTTGTATGGATACAACATGGCGGCCATCACAAAACAAACAGCTTTATAAGTTGAAAGTAAATGCGTAAATCCCGGAATTTCTATAGATATGAACACAAAACAGTCTATATTCCTGGTTAAAAGCTAAAAAAAAAAACAACAACAACAAAAAAAACGGGCAATTATTATTTATTTTACGTAAATATTTCACGCTAAAGTTACGCTATTGTGTATGGATACAACATGGTGGCCATCATAAAACAGAGCTTTTTAAGTTGAAAATTCTTGTAAATAAATGCGTAAATCCCAAAATTTCTATAGATATGAATGTAAAAAAAATCTAGATTCTTCGTCAAAAGCAAAAAAACGGGCAGTTATCATTCATTTTACGTAGATATTTCAAGCTAAAGTTACGCTAATTTCTTCCCATTCATTTTTTTTACGTTTCAAAGTGCATGCATGGTGCTATTTTATATAATAATTATCTTAAATACTCAACCAAATCACTCTTTAGACACTCCTGCCTGCTTGTGTGCAGTAAAACCTTTGTCGTTTTCCACCTAATCCAGCGTTTGAACACAGTGTGTTTGAATTTATAACAGTGAAAGCTGCACGACGCTCTGCCTGGCCCGGCCTCTTACGGGAAGGCGTGTCGCAATGTCTATAGGAGCTGTCTAGTCATCTGATGGTGAAGTCTATGAATAATAATAATATTAATAATAATAATAATAATAAATTGGCTGAATTTGCCATTTCAAGTGCAACAATTTTATTAGAATTTTCAGGTTTTGATGGTGAACACCCAAAAGTAATTCAAGACTTCAGCTAAAGTTTGAACTCAACAGGTTAAGTAAACTAAACTTCAGTTTAAATAAACATATAATATTTTGTTTCGAAAAAGGTTTGAGCCCTGGCTGCCACTGTGGCAGCGCAGCATGCAGGCAACTGAGCTAAACTCCCTGGCTATAGCTAAAATCATTCAAGTTATTGTTTAAGCTCAGTTTACTCAAACATTTAAGTATGGCCCTCAAACTTTATCATGCAAGTTAATGGAACCCATTTAAACAAGTTCACATGATATATTTCCATCATAAAATTAATTGGGTATGTTGTTATTTTGAGTTTTTCAGGAAAATTGAAGAATTCGTGTTACCGCTATTTAAAATCTGTAGTTAGCATAACTAATAGGAAGTTTTTGTTTTGTTTTGTTTGATTTTTTTACACTGCACAATGAGATGAATCAATCTCTGTTTAACCAGTGCAGTGTGTGGAAATATACAGGTAGTCCTGGGATACGACGAGATTTCGACTCGAGTTTCGTCTGCCATTTTGTGATCTTATTTTTGACTTTATTTTATAGATATGATGTATAATACATGTTTTTGGACAGTTATTTTGAGATTTCTGGGGTATTTGGGGGTACATAATGGGTTAATTCCGATTTATGCGGAAATTCGAGTTACATCGCCAGCGTAGGAACGGAACTCGTTTGTAACCCGGGACTACCTGTAAAATGCAAATTTTTACATACCAAAACCCTTTACAGCATTTTCTTTTTTTAGCATGTAGCTATCTACAGCAGGGGTGCTCATACCTTTAAAGTATGAGTACTTTTTAAGGAGACAACCTCCCGCGATCGGTCGCGGGGGTGCTGCATAACCCCAAAAGGTTGCTCACACAGCAAAATCAACTACGTATGTACATAAAAAAATATTTTTTGATGTAATACGCACCCCTGATCTACAGAGATGGAGCTTTTTTTTTTTTTTTTTTTTTTTTTTTTTTTTTTTTTTATTTTATTTTTATTTTTTTAAAACTCATTGCCTGCCATTGACGTCTAATCTGTTTGACCTGGGAGGGCTGCAGCAAATGTTCATTCGCTGACAGGCCTCCCATTTCAAGTGGATTAGACATCAACTAGTGATAAACTCAGTCAAATTCACAGCAGAACGATGAAAAGAGCCACATGATTGGACGTCTAAAAAATGCATAATGGCAAAGATCTCGATGTTCTGCAGCAGATGGCAGACAAAGCGGGTGTGCAGTCAGTCTGAGTCAGCACATTTTCCACATGGCACATCTGCAATTTCAGCTCTCGCGACCTACCCGGAATTCAGCACGCCAACAGTACCGTGATTGACGGCTCTTGTTAATGGTAGGATTTCTGGGAGGAGAACAGCAGGTTAGTGTCAAGGTCAATCGAGAGGCGTTTGGCAGAAATCCAATTGGAGATTTCAACAAGAAAATTGAAAACATGCAACCCTGCCTGTGAGTCAGAATGGTGAATCAAAAGGTCAGTTTGGGGGCGTGTGGATGTGGCGACAGCATCAAAGACGAAGAGCGATTGGAATGATATCCGTTACACAATGTTTTCAACTTCATTGGAAGTAACGATGCTTCAATTTGATCGATTGACTTGGTGTGTGTTAGTCAAACATTCTCAATCACATTCACAAATGAAGGGGAATTTTCAAAGAACCTAACATTTTTTTTTTTATATAAACTTCTTGTGTAAAGTGGTAATTTTGAAATGTTTGCTTAAGTCTGAAGATCTGGTGTGGTATGTCGAGGTCTCACGCAATATGTTGATGCTATGGTGGTTTGACGTTTCTGGTTTGCTGCAACATCTGCAGGCTATTTTTATCAAATAGTTTGGTTGAATTTGGAAAACCTCAGAAGCATCAAATTCTACTCTGTACATTTCCTCTGAAAGAAAAATTGTTTATTCAGGAGTAATTCTTTATAATTGTTACTTGCAGAATGAAAATAGGTTTTCAAGATCTAGTTTCCAACCATCAGTTGCTCTACCCAAAATGGCTGCCAGCTACACACACCAATGTAAAAAAGGAGTACACGTTGCCCTTTCCAAGGTGATGATAGACGTCTAATCATGTAGCGTCCATTCATCCCTCTGCAGAGAATTTCAGTGGTATTGTCACTAATAGACGTCCAATCAATTTGAAGTGGGAGGGTAAGCAGCGAATAAACGTTCCCACTTTAAATGGATTGGACGTCTGCCGCTATCAGTGGCAACGAATGAAGTTAAAAAAAAAAAAAATCTATTTCGTTCTTCCTAAGGCCAGGATGCACCTTGCCACCAATTAGTTCATAACCAGTACTGGTAGACATCCAATCCATTTGAAGTTCACAGCGAATTAAATGACTGTTGATTCGCTAAAACCCTCCTACTTCAAATGGATTGGGCATCTAGTGCTGTCCATAGCAGCCAATGATTTAAGCAGTGTCTGTCCAAGCCTATATACTGCATGTATGTAAGTATAAATATGGCGGAAAACACTCAAGTGAACTGAAGTTCCGCTCTGAGACCCCCAATTTGGCAAAATTTCAAAATTGTCCGATATGCATGTGTGATACATCATTGGAGAGCTTAAAATCTCAATTTTCTGGGGAATGAAAAATTTTGAACAGGAGGGCATTAAAAAAAAAAAGTTTTTTAAACAGCAAAACCCTATCTGGAGGTTAGGGCAGGCGAGAGCAGAATTACAGACGCCATGACTTTAATGAGATATTATCTCGTACTTAGCTTGTTTCTATCCAAAAACTCCATGTAGGATGTATCACTGAGTGTCAAGACACAGCTGTGAATGGCCACAGCTGGATTTTTGGGGGATTTTATGGGTGAAACATGGTAATATAACAAGGGTCGCCATGCAGAAATTGCAGACATCAAGGAGTGGTAGAGGTTTTCATTTTCATATATTTACCCTTTTAAACTTTTTTTTTTTAATTATTATTTTTCTTAGATGATAAATAATCGATCCAAACATATCGGACAAAATGCGACAGTAACAAAAAAAAAAAAAATACAATTAAGCGATAGTTATGAGGTAGATATCCGTGACTTTTTTACAGGCGCCATTTTTTTATTATGACGTAATTTGTTTAAAAGTTTAAAATATGTGAGTGAATAACTTTTTAAAGTCTTTTTTTTTTTTTTTTTTTTTTTTTTTTTAAACAAAATATGATACATCAATTAATGATAATTAATTACCTTCGTTTTATGGCTGGGTTGAACCAAAGCGGTTTCGTGACGTCCGCAAACGGGGTTTTTTAGGGTAAAACGGACAAATTAGAAATAGTTCGGGGGCTTATTGCACCATGAATCTGCTATGGCAGCATATAGACATATTGTTCTATCAAACACAACAGTTGTTTTGGCATAAAATACAACAGTTTCTTTTAAAAAAGAGTGCAAGAGCAGAAACTGCTTTTTCAGTCTTGTCTGTGTTTTCTGCCATATACAATGGTGTATATACAGTATATATATATGATGTATATTAGGGATGCGGTGAAAACTTGGGGCTGAAAATAGCAATGCATTTTTGTTCATTTTCGGCCGAAAATAATATAATATAATATAATAATAATATGTATATATATACAGTGAGGAGCAGAAGTATTTGCACTCCTTGCGACTTTGCAAGTTTACCCTCTTAGAAAATAGGTAATGGTCTGAAATTTCAATCATAGATGCATTTCCACTTATAGAGACATAATCTTAAAAAGAAAAAAAAAAAAAAAATCCGGAACTCACATTGTATGATTTTTCAATAATTTATTCGTAATTTACTGGAGTTCATAAGTTATGTGAAAACAGGGGTTTTGGCCCATTCCTCCACACAAATCTTTTCTAGATCTGTCAGGTTTCGGTGCTACCATTGAGAAACACATCCAAAACAACATCCATCCATAGATTTTCAATTGAATTGAGGTCTGTAGACTGGCTGGGCCACTCCAGAACCTTGATATGCTTTTTACGCAGCCACTCCTTGGTCAGCTTGGCGGTGTGCTTCGGATCATTGTCATGTTGGACGATCCATCCACGACTCATCTTCAATTCTATGACTGAGGGAAGGAGGTTGTGGCTCAAAATCAGATGATACATTTCACCATTCATCCTCTGCCTTATACAGTACAGTCATCCTGTCCCTTTTCCGAAAAGCAGCCCCAAATAATAATATTTCCACCCCCATACTTCACAGTGGGGATGTTTTTTTTGGGATCGTACTCATCCTTCTTTTTCTTTCACACACGGCGAGTAAAGTTTGCACCAAAAAGTTCTACTTGGGTCTCATCTGACCACATGAATTTCTCCCATGACCCTCTGCATCATTCAGATGGTCCCTGGCAAAAGACGAGCCTTCAGATGTACTGGCTTCAACAGGGGAACCTTCTGAGCAATGCATGATTTTAAACCATTGCACCGTAGTGTTCTACTGACAGTAGCCTTTCAAACTGTGCATCCAGCTCTCTTCAGGTCAATGACCAGCTCCTGCCATGTAGTTCTTGGCTGAGCTCTCACTTTTGTCATCATGAGTGATGCCCCATGAGGAGAGATTTTACATGGAGCCCCAGTATGACGTAGATTACCAGTCATGTTTAGCCTTTTCCATTTTCTAACAATTGCTGCAACTATTGACTTATTCTGACCAAGCTATTGACTTATTCTCACCAAGCTGCTTTCCAATTGCCCCATAGCCTTGTCCAGCTTTGTGGAGCTCAACAATTTTCTCCAGTGTCTTTCGAAAGCTCTCTGGTCTTGCCTATTGTAGCACTTACTGTAGGTTATGGCTGACTGTGGGGTGCACAGGTAACAATAATGAGCTCGAACGGGTGGTGAGTGGGTGGTTACTCATGAGGTAAAGGTTTTTTTTTTTAGGTAATATGACTCTTTCAGTGTCATAATTATTACTGATTATCAGGGGTACAAATATTTATGAACCCCAGTAAATTACAAATACTGTAAGTTATTTTAAAAATCATACAATGTGATTTCTGGTTTTTTTTTGGTTTTTTTTTTTACATTATGTCTCAATGAGCGGAAATGCATCTGTGATAGAATTTCAGACCTCTACCTATTTTCAAAGTGCATGATCTTGCAAAATCTTACTTAAATACTTCTTCTCCTAACTGTATGTCCACTAAGAAAACCATAATGACATGTTTAATTGCTCTGGATTCGTGTATAATTATGGCAGTTAGAGATGGCCAAACTGGTGTCAAGGAACCTACCAAATTCACTTTTTTTTTAGGCAAACTGACAACTCTTAATGTCATAATTAGTGCTGATTTTCAGAGGTACAGATACTTATGAACCCCAATAGATTACAAATAAATCATTTAAATAAAAACATGTTATTTCTCAACGTTTTTTTAAGATTAAGGTTATGTGGAAATGCATCTATGATTGAAATTTCAGACCTCTACCTATTTTCTAAGTGGGTGAACTTGCAAAATCGCAAGGGGTGCAAATACTTCTGCTCCTCATCCTATAATATATACAGTGCCTTGCAAAAGTATTCGGCCCCCTTGAACCTTGCAACCTTTCGCCACATTTCAGGCTTCAAACATAAAGATATGAAATTTTAATTTTTTGTCAAGAATCAACAACAAGTGGGACACAATCGTGAAGTGGAACAAAATTTATTGGATAATTTAAACTTTTTTAACAAATAAAAAACTGACAAGTGGGGCGTGCAATATTATTTGGCCCCCATTAATACTTTGTAGCGCCACCTTTTGCTCCAATTACAGCTGCAAGTCGCTTGGGGTATGTTTCTATCAGTTTTGCACATCGAGAGACTGACATTCTTGCCCATTCATCCTTGCAAAACCGCTCGAGCTCAGTGAGGTTGGATGGAGAGTGTTTGTGAACAGCAGTCTTCAGCTCTTTCCGCAGATTCTCGATTGGATTCAGGTCTGGATTTTGACTTGGCCATTCTAACACCTGGATACGTTTATTTTTGAACCATTCCATTGTAGATTTGGCTTTATGTTTTGGATCATTGTCCTGTTGGAAGATAAATCTCCGTCCCAGTTTCAGGTCTTGTGCAGATACCAACAGGTTTTCTTCCAGAATGTTCCTGTATTTGGCTGCATCCATCTTCCCGTCAATTTTAACCATCTTCCCTGTCCCTGCTGAAGAAAAGCAGGCCCAAACCATGATGCTGCCACCACCATGTTTGACAGTGGGGATGGTGTGTTCAGGGTGATGAGCTGTGTTGCTTTTACGCCAAACATATCGTTTTGCATTGTGGCCAAAAAGTTCAGTTTTGGTTTCATCTGACCAGAGCACCTTCTTCCACATGTTTGGTGTGTCTCCCAGGTGGCTTGTGGCAAACTTTAAACGAGACTTTTTATGGATATCTTTGAGAAATGGCTTTCTTCTTGCCACTCTTCCATAAAGGCCAGATTTGTGCAGTGTACGACTGATTGTTGTCCTATGGACAGACTCTCCCACCTCAGCTGTAGATCTCTGCAGTTCATCCAGAGTGATCATGGGCCTCTTGGCTACATCTCTGATCAGTTTTCTCTTTGTTTGAGAAGAAAGTTTGGAAGGACGGCCGGGTCTTGGTAGATTTGCAGTGGTCTGATGCTCCTTCCATTTCAATATGATGGCTTGCACAGTGCTCCTTGAGATGTTTAAAGCTTGGGAAATCTTTTTGTATCCAAATCCGGCTTTAAACTTCTCCACAACAGTATCTCGGACCTGCCTGGTGTGTTCCTTGGTTTTCATAATGCTCTCTGCACTTTAATCAGAACCCTGAGACTATCACAGAGCAGGTGCATTTATACGGAGACTTGATTACACACAGGTGGATTCTATTTATCATCATCGGTCATTTAGGACAACATTGGATCATTCAGAGATCCTCACTGAACTTCTGGAGTGAGTTTGCTGCACTGAAAGTAAAGGGGCCGAATAATATTGCACGCCCCACTTTTCAGTTTTTTAATTGTTAAAAAAGTTTAAATTATCCAATAAATGTTGTTCCACTTCACGATTGTGTCCCACTTGTTGTTGATTCTTGACAAAAAAATTAAATTTCATATCTTTATGTTTGAAGCCTGAAATGTGGCGAAAGGTTGCAAGATTCAAGGGGGCCGAATACTTTTGCAAGGCACTGTATCAGTGTTTCCCCTAGGATTTTTTTGAAGCTGGGTGGTGGGCTGCATCGGAGTCGGACTGCCTCACGATGTTGTGCCACAGCAAAATTGCGTCATATCATTATTTTTTTTTTCACATTTTGCTTCCCAAAAAGAACTATAACAAAGATCTATTTGAAATATTTCATGAGCCAGGCTAATGTCGTAGCTCTCAGCTACGGTTCATGTACATAAAATGCGTAGCTGATTACAGTTACATTACCCTACGTAATAATACGACTGTTTTTTCACGTAGCAATAGTATGACTTACATTTCGTTATCCTTCTTTTTCCTTTTACTTGGCCCTTATATGTACTACATTAACACAACAATAATAGTACTTCTGTTAATGGACCAACGGCGTAGGTTTGCATAGAGACGTTAGGGACATAACACTAGGAACTTTTCAAGACGCTCAAATTGTCCCCACCAAATTTTAAGCAACCTTTTTGCAGTATATAATGAGTTCAGTTATAGAGGTCATTTAGATTGTCTTCACATATTTTGTAAGGGTAGAATTGACCCTACCATTATTAAGTGAATTACTTTCATTACATTCAGACTTACACTGACACCATTTTTTCCCCTCAAACGCATGTTTGATTGGCAGATGACTAGATTCCCTTGTTTTCAATCTACTAGAAATAATTGAAATTATCTGCCTGTGCTTTAAGTAAATTTTACTCAGATTTCTTGAAACAAGGTTATTTTCAGACAGCTATTTTTTAACACACTTATTTCAAGCAACAACAAAAAAACAAAAAAAAGCTTTTTTTTTCGTCAAGAATGTTCTTAATTCAATGGATGATATTGTTCAAAACATTATTTGAAAGCATTTTTCCCCTTGATTTTTGTGAAAAATGACCAACCTTTAGATGTACAGGCTTAATAAGAACAAATGGTAATATTTACCTAAAGTAAATGGAATAATCTGACCCATGAATCTGTTAACTAGTCTTTAACACTCAAAACAAGATGGAGAAAATTATTCGAAATGATTTCAGAAAAATCATCGTATTAAAACGTTCTAAATTTGCAGTGTGAAAGTTGGTACGTCAATACAGATTTATTTTTGCATTGATCATTTAGCTTATCAATTAATTAGGTTCAAATTGGTGGTGAAATGTAGCCCTGACACCCGTTCACCCAATCTGTTGGGTCTTATTGCGGTAATGTCCGTCCCCAGCACAAAGTGTGCATGCAGGTTATGCTGTTATATCGTCCCTACCAATATTGAAACCAAACCTACGCCCTTGTAATGGATCCATTTCAAGGAGTAGGGGGAAATTCTACTTGCCGTGTAAAGAGATTCACTAGCTTCGGTGAGAAGGTGAATATTTTTTTGTTGTTGTTGTTCGTGAACTCAATTTCAACACAAACGCACATTGTGGTACCAATTAGCTCAGCAAGGAGAATTACGTTAGGTTTCGTTCGCCGTGATTGCGTGTATCCGTCCGCCAAAACAGCCTGGTAGCAGATATAATAAGTACGCCTGCCCCTCTGCGATTGAACGAGTTGTTGATATTAGCGCGGCAGCGCTCTTCCCAATTCTCGGCGCAATTTCATTCAAACTTGCCATTCCGTCCAAGATGGCCGTCCGCTGTTTACTTACGCGAAAAGTCCGATCCAAAATACCGTAATGCCCCGGATGGGGGGAAGAAGGAGAGGAGTCTGCATTGGCTTACCCACTTTATCAAAGTCCTAAATGATATTCGTCAGAATACCGATGGAGGCAAATCATCAGCGCCGCATTTGACACGGTTGATCACAACATACAACTCAGCAGATTGGAACAGTGGGTAGGGCTTACTGACACTATTCTTCAGTGGTTCACATCCTATTTACATGATAGGGATTTCTTTGTGTCAATCGGAAACTATCAGTCAGAACGAACCAAATTCACGTGTGGAGTCCCTCAAGGGTCAATTCTTGGACCACTCTTATTTAACATCTATATGCTTCCGTTAGCTCTGATAATGGAGCAGTATGACATCTCCTATCGCGCCTATGCAGATGACACACAACTGTACATTTCTGTGTCTTCACATGATTATAGTCCCTTAGTCTCCCTGAGTAAATGCATTCATCAAATCAATGAATGGATGTGCCAGAATTTTCTCCAGTTAAATGTGGAGAAGACAGAGGTGATCATTTTTGGGCCAAAAAAGGAAAGGTCAAAGATAAGCAGGCAACTTAGCACAATGTCACTTACAGCTACAAATCAAGTCAGAAACCTTGGCGTAATTATTGATTCAGACCTAAAATTTGATAGCCATCTAAAGTCTGTCACTAAATCCGCTTATTACCACCTAAAAAATATCACCAGAATTAAGGGGCTTCTGACTCAACAAGACATGGAAAAACTTATGCATGCATTCATTTTCAGCAGATTGGACTATTCCAACGGTATATTTACGGGTCTTGATAAAAAATCAGTCAGGAAGCTGCAGCTAGTACATAATGCTGCAGCCAGAGTCCTCACAAATACAAGGAAGCTGGACCACATTACACCGGTTTTGAAATCGCTACACTGGCTTCCAGTGAGTCAAAGGATAGACTATAAAATACTACTCCTCGTCTACAAAACACTTAATGGCCTTGGACCAAAATACATGCTTGACTTGTTAGATTCCTATGAGACATCTAGACCCCTAAGGTCATCTGGAAGCGGTCTTCTGCATGTTCCAAGAACAAGAACCAAGCAGCATTTAGTTATTATGCTCCTCACCTCTGGAACAAGTTACCTGAACATCTGAAGTATGCTCAAACTGTTAGCTCTTTTAAATCAGGGCTAAAAACGCTTTTGTTTAGCACTGCATAACTGGCTACATATTTCAATCTACCTGCTTTCTATTCCTCTTGTGCTTATCTCCATTGCTGATTTCAATTATTATTAGTAGTAGTAGTTTTTATTTTATTTTTATTTGTTTTATTTTTATTTATTTATTTATACATATTCTATTTGTGATTAAATGCGATCTTTTGACTTGGTTTTTACGTTGTATTGATTTAAATGTGATTTTTATGATCTTCATGTGATGTAAAGCACTTTGAATTGCTTTGTCTTGAATTGTGCTATATAAATAAATTTGCCTTGCCTTGCCTTTATTGTTGCAACAATAATAAAGAAAAACAATAACAAAATAACAGCGGGCTTCCGTGACATGCGATCGCTATCTCGCTTCCCTCTACATCACAGCTCCTCGTCCGAATGTCTCTTAAGGGGGCCTCGCGGAGTTACGGACATTACAATACACAATGAATAGGTTGCCGCTGAACCCTTCACACTAGGCTGCCGCTAGTTTGAAAGTTTTTGTTTTTTTTTTAACATCTTTTGCACGGCGTGGCGGCTTTTATTTTGGTGTAGCAGTGCGCCACAATAATTAATATATAGGGGAAACCCTGTAATATATATATATATATATATATATAGTATATATACTATGTATGTGTGTGTTTATATATACTGTATACGTGCGGGGGTTTTCTTTTTTTTCTTTTTTTTTTTTTTTTTTTGGTATCTGCCGATATAACAAATGGGTGGCCGAATCGGTATCGGGAGCAAAACGAAGCAAAATCTTTGGGGAATGTTCCATTGCCAAAATACTGTAATTTCATCATATTTTAGCTAGGATTGGCATCTCGGAAGTGTTCCTTTGAACTCACTTTGATAGGACTTTTATGGAGAGGCTTTCATCGACTGAGTGGAGATGAGGGCAACATTATATTTGATGGAAAATCAAATGAGTTTTAAAGTGGGTTGACAGTATATTTCAGTAATTGCTGTTAAAAACACATAAGCATCAGCAAAGCTTTTGCAAACACTTTTGATTTCTTTGAAGAGTTCTTAATGAAAGTTTAAGACCAAATCATGTAATCCTCCCCCTAAAATGACCAAACTTTAATTTGCTGTATTTGACATGTGCCATAGTGCACTTGACAGGCGGTGTCCTGCTGAGAGATGAGTAATGCCATTACAGTTTCATTCCAGAATGTGACATTTTGGCATTTGATTTACATTGATGGTCAGCTGTGATCCCCTTGTGATTTTATCTGCCATCACTTTCTTCACAGAGAGCCCATACGACACCAGCGGCACCATCTCATTGACATAAAAACGGAAAAATAAAACGACTCCGGAGAGCTTCTGCAGCTGATAGTGGCAGCACACTTCCACACAACACCTCGTGTATCACAGTTTATGGTCGACGTGTCGACAGGAGCTGGAGAAGATACAGCTGGCACACTTTAAAGAATCGTGTGTGGGGTGGAAATGTAGAGCAAATGGCACTGAAAGAAAGGTATGTTTTTTTTCACGCTTTCAAATTGTGTTAATTGCTTGTTAAAGTATATTTAATCTCAAATTGGATGTTTCAATAGGAAAATATGCCTCTCATTTCAATCAAAATTTCAGGCTTAGCATTGGCGATGGAAGAGTTATGTTGAATTAAAGTGTTAGTATACTAAAGGTGGGACACGATTAAATAACATCGAATTAATTAGAGGGTATATAATTAGTCATGATTAATCACAGTTTAATTAAATATTCGTCACAATTTGAAAGGGTTTCAGTGTATGATTGAGTCAAATATCCACAGGCATGAAATATCTGATAAATAATGAATACAGTTTTTAACAGCACCAAGCAACAATGAAGGAGATGCAGCGCTGAAAAACAACACTCATTCATCCTCACAACCTGTAGTTACAGTACATTAGTAAATTAAGTAAATGAATATATATAAATAAATAAATATATATTTTCAAGATATATGTATTTTTTGTGAAACGGGCTTAATCAGATTCTTCAATTTTGGTAGCTGTCAGCCAAACTAATTTGTCCTTCAAAGTAATCAGTGCAATAGGAAATGACAAAGGTTTTGTTAAGGGATGTCGTGATCGCATATTTTTGCACCCGAGTCAGTCACCTGATTTTGATTTTTTTGTTGTTGTTTTTATTTGAACAAGAGTTCCAAACTGTGATCCACTATTTTACTTTTTACACTACTTCCACTTCCGCTTTTTGTTGCGGTATATAAAACTTTTTAAAACTATTTTTGTATCTTGGCAGTGCCAATGTATAATGTGTAGTTTCTAGCCCTTAAAAAGTCTATGTATATGTATTGGCCAGAAAACACTCAGATGACTTGTCCAACACCTCATCATCACCTTGTCCAATGTAGATTCTTTAGTCTTGACACCTTGTCCAATGCAGATTCTTGACTCTTGAAAAGGTGATGATGCTGGAAGTTTTGTTTGGTGCTGTTCCAGTGATATTTACAAAGATGACTGCCTGAAGAAGACATCAAAATTCCCTCACTCCTTGATGATACTGGACTGCATGTCAGGCAAAGGCAGTGGGGAGATGGCTGTGGTTAAATCTTCAATAAATGCACAAGATTACATTGAAATTTTAGACCATTTTCTCATCCCTTCAATTGAAAATATGATTGTCATTTTCCAAGATGACAATTCATCATGCTACAGAGCTAAAAATGTTAAAGCATTCCGTGGAGAAAGACTCATCCATTCAATGTCATGGCCTGCAAATATGCCCAAATCTCAACCCTATTGATAATCTGTGGTGGAAATGGGGGGGGGGGGATGGTCCACAGCAAGGCTCTGACCTACAAGGATGATCTGGCAACTGCAATCAAAGAGAGTTGGCACCAAATTGATGAAGAACACTCATCAAGTCCATGCCTCAGAGACTGCAAGCTGTCATAAAAGCCAGAGGTGGTGCTAGTAAATAATAGAGATGCTTGGTTGTTATTGCTTTGTTTGTTTCTCATGATTCCATATTTTCTCCCACAGAATGGAGTGATTCCATATATATTTCCCTGCACTTGCTCTATAAAAGTAACATTTACCGACCACCGTTTTTTATTCAATTCTTTTAGGGTTTCTGAACGCTAAAGAGTTGCACTTTTGAACTAATTCATCATTTTTTTTTTTAGCTTTTTATCTGAGTTTGAACTGCATGTTCTTGTTCTACATGATAAAATGTCTGAGAATGGCTGCCACGTGTTGTGTAACAAGGGTCGCGATCCAGAAATCGCAGACATCAAGGAGTGGTCGAGATGTTCTTTTTCATATCTTTACCATTCTGTTTTTTTGTTTTTTAAATATGCGCGTGAATCATTTTTCTAAGTCTTTTGTGTTTTTAACGAAATATTAGACATCAATTAATGATTATAAAATACGACTTTGTTGAAACAAAAGCAGTCGCGCGACGTCTGTGACCAGGGGGTTCCAGGGTAAAACGGACAAATTAAAAATAGATCAGGGGCTTAATGCACCATGAATCTGCTATGGCATGCATATAGACATATTGTTCTATCATTTTTTATCTTTTTTTTGGCTTAAAATACAGCAGTTTATTTTAGAGAGGGGTGCAAAAGAAGAAACTGCTTTTTCAGTCTTGTCTGTGTTTTCTGCCATATATACAGGTAAATGAAGGCCTGAATTATATTCGAAAAACCATCATTGCGATTTTGCCATTTATTGCGATATTAAAACTAGAATTTTGACAAGATAACTTGAATAGCTCTGTTCAGAATAGGCCTGAATGAGATTGTAAAAAATTAACATTGCGATATACAGTATATTGCCAAGGCTCCACACTTACTTTTTGCATTAAAGTGCACCAGCACAAATGTAGGTGCATCCACATTTTTCATTGCAACACTGCCATGTTTTCAGTCTTTCTCCATAACATTCATACAATTCATATAAGTGAGTCCACTCAAATTCACTCACGCTTTGATGCTCACGCTGCCGAGAACAGTCTCTCACTTACAAAATGAGTTGCCACAGACTGGGCTATCGCTCGTGTAACAAGCTAAACGATGATTAACACATTTGTGCCTTTATTCGTAGAACTACTGAGGCTTCGCTGACCAGATCAAAGCTACAAATCTGTCAGTCATAATTAACTTTAAGTACCAAACGCCAGCTGCACTGATGACCAAGAAAAAGTTTGCTTTCACTGCTTAAAAGGAGGGAGGGTGAGATGCTGTACAAGTATGAAGCAGAAAAACTTGAATGTTTTTTTTTTTTTTTTGTAATTAAAAATATGATCCTTTTCACCCGATTCCGATCCATTGAAAAATGGTGCGATCGGCACGATTTCCGATCACATGATCAGATCGGAACATTCCTAGAACTTCTGTTGAGTTAATGCTTCCATGTTTAACTCATTGGCTCCCTTTGACGGTTATAGACGTCCAATCCATTTGAAGTGGGAGGGTTGGTTGATGTGGACGTCTACTCGTGATAAACTCATTCATGTAGTTTAGTTCGCAATCTGTCATCTTGGAATATTTTGTCGTGTTTTACAAAAACAGACAAAAAAAAAAACCTCCCGGGAAATACAGTTTTAACTCAGAAATAAACAAAATATGAGCTTGTAATCATGCTGCATGGAGAATGCTTCCGTTCAACCAGATGGTGAGAGTAGCAAATGTTGTTCGACAAGCTTTTGGGGTACTCGGAGATCATCAAGAATTCATGGTGCCGATACATGCTTCGCATTGCTGTGATGCATAATGCTAAAACACAAGCCGAACAAAAAACAGGCCAAAGTAATCACTAGAAAAGGCCACTCAAAATGAAATTGTCACAGGCGGTATTTTTGCGTTCTTGCTGTGAAGAAAATAAAAACCCTTCATTCATCTAATGCTGAGAGTGACTTTACCTAAATTGTTTTAAACTTTTAAGCTCACCTATTGTTAGTTTTTTTGTGATTAAGAATTTGTGCCTCACTATTAGACTGTTGGACCCAGTGTTGTTAATCTTACTGAAAAAAAAGTAATTAATTATAGTTACAAATTACTTCTCCCAAAAAGTAATTGCGTTAGTAACTCAATTACCTGAATGTAAGAGTAATTAGTTACTTGGCAGAGTAATTGGTGATAATTACTTTTTTTTTTTTTTTTTTGGCCACACTATGTGAAGTTTTTTGTGAAGGTTTTTGGTACAATTGGCCCGAGCCCAATTCTTTACCCTAATTTACCCTTTACCCTGAATCAACTGTTAAAAGTTGTTAAAATTGCTCCCATTATTGCATTAGTTCCCTTCTCTCTACTTTCGACATATGAAAGTTTTAAAACTGTTTCATCATTTAAAGATAGATTCAAGTCAAGATTTCGCCGATTTAGAAGTATTTTAGATAAAAAGTTACTTAGGTTCGCTAGGAAGGTTCTCTACAACAGAGCCGTCCTAAAAAGTACTGCTTTAAGATGGCGGCTGTCTACTAACGCATTTAGTGCCATGTCTGTCATTTTGCATCTAGTTATATCTATATACAGTACATGTGATATCTACCATATCTACCATAACATGCGGGCGTAGTTTGTAGGCTATCGGCTACAACATGTATTATTGGAGCTACCTAGCATCGCGTTTGCTCCTCGTCACAACTTTCTTGCCTCCTCCTCACTCCTGCTCTGCTCTGTCGTCTCGGTGAGTCCGTCTCCCTCAGACTTTTCGACCAATATAGTAACGCATAGTAACGCATGCCTTTCCGTCCTCAGTAACGGTAACGGCGTTGCCAAGATGAGAAAAGTAATTAATTACATTACCCACTACTGAAAAAAATAACGCCGTTAGTAACGCCGTTGTATTGTAACGCCGTTATTAACAACACTGGTTGGACCAGTAATTTTGGTTATTGATTTTTCTCAAACAAATATTTGTTTGCCAAATCTGGAATTGTCTACTGATCCTGTCTGAACCTAATCTAAGCTCCGGGGATGACAGTTGGGTCGGGATTTCAATGACAATAACAATAAAAGTTTTACAGATGCCAGCTGATGCAGTGAAGGCCACATGCTGTGAGAGGTAGCTGCCGCACTCTCGATGATCTTTTCTGAGCCCTAAAGGCAGCTTATTCTCTATGTTTATTAATCTACTGCTGTCTCCACCACACTGCACACAATCATCTCTAACATTGTGCTCGGATAATATTCATGTCACCGTTAACATAAGCTGCCTACGTTCAGTAGTTATTTTGAAACAGCAAAATTCAGTCTCACGCTCAGAAATGAGGTTCCTGCAATTGTACTTAAATACCTTTCACTAGTGCTGTATGATATAACAATATATATCGCCAAAACAATAAAACACTTTCCATTGAAATGTTCATATCTACCTGCTACTCTTTAAGAGGTCGTTTAAGGCTTAACATCGTTCTTGTATTTTAACAACCATTTAATTGGACAACAGGTCTTCAGCTTGTCACAATAATGATGCCCAAACAATGCCGTTAAACCTAGACAAGCACACAGACTTACATTATCTTATGAAAGATATAAAGAATTGACATAACAATGACAAACAAATTCATGCAAAACAACAAACTGTACCTCATTTGCCACATGGACTCGAAGTGAATAAAGACCAATTTTTTTATAATTTAGCTTCCACATCCAGCTCTTGAGTTGCCACCACTTTACAAACATCATATCGTGCGACCTTAAACCTATTCCCTGCGGGGTAACATGAACATGCTGAACTTAAATATTTGTTCCCCCTTACAGCTGTGCTATAATTAAATAAAATAAATATATTCAGAAAATTTTTGAACTCTGTGACTTGTATGAATCCCTTTGTTACATTTTACCATATTATTTAACAAATTCTTAACATAAAGAACAAGTATTTCAAAGATTACTTTGTTGGCAGTAGTGCTGCAACGATTAATAAATTAACTTGAGTAATTCAGTCGGAAAAAAGATTTGAATTTTGCTGCTTTGAGTATTTGTTTAATTAAAGAGGCGCAGTTATGGTTTGTTTTGAAAGTGTTTGCATTTAGTTTTATTGATTTGATTTATTGGGTGGATACGCTGCCCTCTACTGGCAACAGTGAATATGATAAAAACTCATTTCACATGGCTGAATCCAGCCGCTCCCTGTTAAGACCAACATAAGCTAAGTTTTTGTTTGAGCTAATGTTTTTTTAATGCATTCATAATATTGTTTATAGGTATATTTGCATGTTTTCGTGGGAATTTGTGCTTGAACCATTTGTTAGGAGCATTGAAAAAAAGAAGAAAAAAAAGTTTGCATTTTATAGCATTTAAGCTAGCGGACTTTTGCTATGTAAGTTAGCCAATTTTTCTTTAGTTGTACTTAGATCCTCATTTATTTATTTATTTTACCGTTTGAGGCTCAGCTCAGGTATTTTAATTTTTTATATTCCTTATCCAGTTAATCGATTATTTGAACTAAATAGTTCATCGATTAATCGACTACTAAAATAATCGATAGGCGCAGCCCTAGTTGGCAGCTACATTACCATCATTATCGCGCCATTATTGGACCTGTTCCTGCAATGCACATTTTAGCTAGAACATGATGCCCTAAATTAATAGAATTCCATTTGCCAATCGGCCCCAATATGTACTTATCTCTACTTAATAGTTAGCCAATTGGCTCCCCTTTGCCAATCATACCTGAGTAATACATAAAATTTAAAATAGCAACACAAAAAAATTCACACAGGCCACAAGAAAACGCAATTTGTTGCAGTATCAATATTAACTAATTTATTATCAATGATATCATGCTTAATATACAGTAGTTTTAAAAGTAAAAAAGGGCTAGTCAAAAGTAATAGTGCATAAATAGATATACAGTGGTACCTCTAGATATGAAGTTAATTCGTTCCAAGATCTTGTTTGTAAGTCAAAATGGTCGTATGTCGAGCAGGATTTTCCCATAAGAATACATTATAATTCCATTCATTTGTTCCATAGCCCGAAAACCTACACTAAATCCTTAATAAATTCTGCTTGTACTATTGCAAATAGCAATTACACAGAGCAAAATAATAATAATAATAATCATAATAATACCTGTAATAATGTAACGAATCGGGTTTAAATGTGGCAAATGTGTTTTGCGTGGTGTACCTGAACGCATCGCGTGGCTGACTTGACAGAGCGAGATCGGAGTTTCTACTTTCACTTTTCATGTTCAGCTGCGGCGGACAGTAGGCGTGTTGTGTTGCACAAATTGATGGAATAAATTACTAGAAAGCTGAAAATGCTGGCGATTTCTTTGGCGATGTTAGCACAATAATAAGTGTCACCTTAACTTATAAAGACTGGCGAACGGAAGTCAGAGGAGGACGGTCGAGAGTCGACATTCTACGGCCATATTGTCGAGCCAGTTCACGGATGCGCACACCATGCTCATATTTTTTCTATCATTTCCTTCTGCATGTCAATTGCAAGCAGCCCCTTTTCCTTTTTTTCACCACCTGCACTAACATTCTTGGAACCCATGTTGATTTCTCTCTCAAGAACATCCCCCGTGTGTCCATCTTATGGGAAAACAACAAAACTGCGGCGCTGTCATAAATCCTCGTATCCCCAGCATGTCGTCCGATGTAGAAACAATTGGCGAGTCAAATTTTACATCAGATGTTGAAAAGATCATGTGTTGAGGTGATTGTATGTCGAGGTACCACTGTATATACATTTGAGCAAAAATATGTATGCAGCTGTGCTACTTCTGTCTACACTGGATGGTTTTACATTGCAGCACTACTTGATGCATTTGTGGCAGTTCAGTTTAATGTCAATTCAAAAATTAAGTGAGTGTGTTAGGGTCCGCAAATGCGTGAACAAGGTAGGACCTCGAAGCAGACAATAACTAAGGGATTCGTACAAGGGTTTATTTAATACAAAAAAAAAAAACATGCGATCGTGGAAAAGTGGAAACAACAAAATGGGTCCGTGACAGTGGGTCAACAGGGCTCAATAATACTAACTCGAGGGTAACAAAGGCGATAGGCAGAGAGCCATATGACAAAATAAAACACTCAAATACCTGCACAAGGTAGAGGATACAAATGAGAGCAGCAGACAAACAAAAACCCCACGCAGGGGCGAAACAAGTAAATGTAATGAGACAAGACTGTGATGTGTCAAATGGTGATCAGCAAGACATTATCTCGGCCCCCCTATTTTGGCTAGCCTTCGTTTAAATGCTACTTTTGATGATCTTGGATTAGCTGCATGTGCGATGTCGGAACGCTCCCACAGCCGGCTTTGTAACAAAACAAAATCTGACCAACGGCAGAATGTGACAGAGTGGGGGTAAAGATGACATAATTGTATAATTTTTCACCAAATAATTGAGAATGTATTAAATTATGGCATATCGATAATCGTGATACAAAATGGCCTATAGCATGATTTGATTTTTATTTCCGTATACACACAGCACTAGATTTAACTCATTGGTTGCCATTGACAGTAATAGACGTTCAATTCATTTGAAGTTGGATGGTTGGCAGCGATTGAACAGATGCTCATTCATCATATAAAACAGTTCTATACGAGTTTTAATTCAGTTTTTAACAGCCACATGATTGGACTTCTGGCCTCGTCAATTCACTGAAAGAGTTAATCAATGCAATACTGCTGTCGTTTCCACTTGGCTCACATTTGATTAGACAGAAGGAGATTGTAAATGGGTGGTATTTGCCAACATTTATTGTTTCGGCCTCTCAAGAGAAGCCATTTGTTCTCATGAAGATTTCAGTTGGGAAGATATAAAGACGGTTTAAAATGGGATCAAGCAAATGTTGCATTTCCAGAGAGTTGACATAAAGAGAGCTCTTTCTTTGTAGACACAAGAAACGAGAAAATTATGCAGGGAAATGAACCCAAAGAAATTTTGACGGTTCTAAATGAAATCCAACTGACAAACAGATTGAACTAAAAAAAGGACATGATGAAGAGATACGAGTGCTTTGTTTTGTATACTCATGGAAGACACAAAGCATGTGTACTTTGTGTTATAGAATGCCAGCCAAACATTCTTTGCTATGATTTGTTTGCTATTTTACTCCTTGATGCCTAAATTTACATTTAAAAAAAATACATCAGATTATTGCGGTATTGGTATCGATCAGAGGTCGACCGATGTATCGGCCCGCTAAAATGCCGGGCCGACATATGGACTTTTTCCCAACATCGGCCATCGGCTGAACCCCCCCCCCCCAAAATAAGCTGATAAAAAAAGGATTTTAATCAGGCATCTTTTGCCACCGCTGACTGACGGTAGGATCCCGGAAGGACCCTTTAGCAGCTTGATGGCAGGCTGCAACAGGAAGCTTCAGGCTTGCCTGTTTATAAACAATTGTAAGATTTTTTTATATTGCATGAGAGAATTTGTAATGTTGGTTTAGCCTTTTAACTCATTCACTCCCAGCCATTTTCACCGGAGCAACCCCCTTCGCTCCCAGCTGTTTTACTGGGTTTTGACTGATTTTGCAAGGCCCACAGAATATTCTGTTCTATTGCTATATAAACATGGAGCCCACCAATAAAAGAAAGATTAGACTCTCTTCTTTCATCAGGAAAAGAAATTAAGTTCATATCTTTTTCCATTCTTTAGATATCAGCATTAGAAAATAGCTTAATTTGAGCAACTTTCCAATTTCTGATGAAAAAACTGAGAAATTGAGCTTTTTGTAAAAGCATACATTTCAAACATAACTTTGACTTTAACACAGCTATTTTTTGCTTTTGTGACATCCCAAACATCTGAATAATGTTTTCCTTCTACAAAATAACATAAAAAACAAGACAAATAGAGCTTTTGATAGCAAAGTAACAATTTATTTACACATAACTAAACTATTGAAGTGAGAGATGACACTGTTGTGGCCGCGGCTGTATCGGCAGACGGGTTAAATTTTTCACTCATTACCGCCTGTCTGTTCATCAATATAGATTTTTTTTTTATCTTTCTTTTGTAATGACCTCTACCTCATAACATAATTCACCTAGGGAACTTGTGTGGGGCATGTGCCTTGTGTTTACATCATTCTCCACATTTTTCTCAAGCTTCTTATTTCTTCCAACTTCCGTTTCCTGACTATTTCTCATTCATTTCCTTTCATGGTTCGTTATGAGTTCTTACCAAATGCGCTACTGCCCTCCAGTGGCCAGTTTTATTCCTTTAAAATGGATTTTGAGCGTTGTGCTTTGGCGCGAACTTGCATCAGAACCTAGAGATGTGTCTTGTGAAAAAATGTAAAAGACGTATTGATACGTTTTTGTGACAGTTAAACAATTAAAAATAGAACGTATTCATACGTTTTTGGGAGTAAATAAGTTAAAGGTCTTTACTGAGTGATCTTTTAACTCTAAATGTAACTCGTAGCATTAGCATAGCATTCACGTTACCATCCTCCAGCCTTACCATCCTCTTAAACTCTCACATGTTTACAACTCGTTGTCCTGGTGGATTTAATTAATTGAAAAAAAATACACTGTTCTTGCTGAGTGTGTATTATCATAAAAGTAGTGCCGTGTTCGTTGGTTTGGTAGCACATCAGCTTCAAATTTCAGCTTACAAAATCAGCTTTGGATATTGGCAATCGGCTGAAATTTTTTTTAGATATCGGCATTTGAAAATCCCATATCGGTCGACTTCTAGTATCGATGCCGATCTGTATTGGTGCAACACTAATCAAGACTGATATCCGTAGGTGCACTAAATACCCTAATAATATTTTAAACATAGGAATGTTTCGTGGTTTTTACTTGTATTGTGTTGTGTTGACGTGTGGTAGAGTTAAGGTAAATCCTCTCCCACGCCCAGTCAGTGTCAGATTAGTTCTCTTTGTAAGCAATGTCGGAGCATCTTTCTACAGAGCAGGCAGTCCTTTTGTCAGGGATTTACCTGTAATCTGCCTGTCTCTGGAAAGAAAAACTGAACCAATTCAGTGTACTCCCTGCTGCTGCTACATCATGAAGTTGACTGGTGGCACTGCGGGCAGAACAGAACAGGTTTTAAGCCACACGATTGGACGTCTATCATCGTCATTGGAACTGAATGAGTTCATTGACTGCCCTTGATGGTGATAGACGAACAATTATGTGTGTCATTTCATCCTTTTGCTATGAATTTAAATGAGTTTATCACTAGTAGACATCCAATCCATTTGAAGTGGGAGGGTTGACAGCGAATGAATGTTCATTCGCTGCCGGCCCTCTCACTTCAAATGGATTGGACATCTAGCGCTGTCAATGGCAGCCATCGGGTTCAAATATATATATATAATTTACAACAAACGACATGAGTCAAGACCCCTTTTTTCAATATACTGTGTGTTAGATAGCATGTATGACAACATGCTACTCATGCAACTCATTAAAAATGTAGCTTTCCGGGCCTCAATCGGAATTATGGGAAAGGCGTACGAGGAAATCATGAAATGTTAATCCCGAGAAGAGCAATACTAGAGTCATGTATGGGGGATCTTCAGGCACAGGAATAACATACCACCTGATATTTGTATGTAATGAATGAAAATGAAGGCTTTCATCATGTTTACAAGGAGGAAAATTGCGCTTCTCATTTATTTCTGGTTTTGATAACGATTTAAACCATTTTTTTACAGAATATAATTTCAAACCAGCTACGCTATTATAGACAATAACACACCCACATGCATACAAACCAAATGAATAGACCGCAGTCTGCAGGCTTTTCATGTTTCCCATCTCAGATCCCTTGATTTATTTCTGTCATCACCTTAACTGTCATGTTTTCTGTCCTTTTTTTTTACAAAAATGCAATCTCTCCATCAACAACAAGATACATAAACATTACATGTAAGATAAGCTGCCGGCCCGCTATTATCTTTTCCCTGCTGTCAGTTAAGTGGATCTCCTGACCCCTCTGGTCATCTAGAATCTCGTTTCTTCTCTCCGTGGGGGTCTTAATGGGGAGTGGGACTCAAAGGTCTTCACTCAAAGCTTCTGTCTGTCACTCTCTCTAGCTTTGCCTTTTTACTAATTTGTAAATTGATCCAGTCTTGGGTTCCAGTATTAGGTTAGGGGTCGTTCGGTGACCTGTACACTCCCTGAGGCGACTGTCTGTCTGCTAAACACATTACCCCACATCCCAGACTGCCTTGCGCAGAAGTGTAGACAGAAACTGTATATGTATATTGTCCAGAAATGGGTCAATGTCTACAAATTCATCATGCATGGCCAGTCAATCCTTCAAGTGCATTTGAAAGACATCCATATTGTACAATCACATTCAGAAAGAGCTGGCAAGTGCCACTACCATGTTGATTTTTTCAATAGAGCTGATATTCCTATGCTCAATTACCATACAGTTCTATTTTCACCCTTGGGAATACTATAATCTACGTGAGCGCCGACTGGCTCTGTCAGATCACTCGGATTTGTGAGGAAATCAATACTACAACGTGAGTGTGTCTGATGTTGCATGGGCCATAAAGGTTTGACTAATGACCCTGGATGATGATGACTCTGAAGGGCTCAAGTTGTCATTGTTCAAGTGTTTTCCCCTATCAGTCTTCAAAGAACTGTACTAGGATCTCGGTGATAAATTCTCAGATTTTTTTCCACCAGTAATTTGATTTTTTTTCCCCCCAATTTTTTTTCTCCCCAGAGACATTGAGAACAATATACCGTATTTTTCGGACTATAAGTCGCAGTTTTTTACATAGTTTGGCTGGAGATACGACTTATACTTATACTTACTTACTTACTTATACTTATACTTATAAGTGACTTATGTGTGAAATTATTAACACATTATTATATAATTTCACATGTTATTTTGGTGTTTTGGAGTGACACTGATGGTTTGGTAAACTTGTTAGCATATTCTATATGCTATAGTTATCTGAATAACTCTTAACATGTTACGTTAACATACCGGCCACGTTCGAATTTCGTTGTTCATGCATCATGTAACATAATCACACTGTACACTTGTTCAGCATGTTGTTCTGTATTGTATTTTTATTTTAAATTGCCTTTTAAGATGACATATCTGTTCTATGTGTAGGATTTTATCTAGTAAATTTCCCCATAAAATGCGACTTATACTCCGGTGCGACTTATATATGTTTATATCCTCTTCGTTGGGCATTTTATGGCTGGCACGACTTATACTCAGGTGTGACTTATAGTCAAAAAATACGGTACATAAACCAAAACAAGTTTAACCCTTTGAAGGACATGCAATGAACGCTGGATGTCCAAGGCGTTTTAACTGGGAGGGGCAAATGAACGAACATTCATCCCTCCTTGTCAAAATGGATTGAACATCTAGCGCCGTCAATGGCACAGGAAGGTGAGCATTCACAAGCATTCCACCCAGTTTAGATGAATTAGACATCTATCGTTGTTAATGGCAGACAATGTGTTAAATACTATGAATTTAAACAAATGAAATCATATTGAGGGTGTCATTTAGGGCCATGTTCTTTTCATTTTACGTTGGACTACTGTGAACATTTATTTTAAGTTCACCCACACAGAATATCCACATTACATTTTGCAGCTAAAATATTTAATTATACATACTTTTTAAATGTGACACTTAATTATGTAGATTTGATTCCCCATCAGAAATGGCCCTCGGCTCACTTAAATGATGGCATTAAACTCGTGTGCATTGTCTTCCTTCTTGATAATGGAAAGTGCCTTCAGCTGTGTCTAGCTAATGGAACCATCTGCTAGCAACTCCTGGAGACTCTCAAGATCTGTTAAATAATTTAGAGTATTCTTAGGTCTACATATCTATCAACATGGTAAGCGTAATTCCAAATTTAGAGCTGGATTTGTCCATTCAACTTCTAAGGCCCTGCTCTTCACTATGCTTTGCACAACTTTACAAAGTCCAATTCTGTCAAGATGACTTAAGTCATAAAGGAAATTTGCAGTAGGTTTTAATTTGATAATCTGGCCTTGTTCTGGGACTTGTCTTGCCTTGAGTGTACACAAAGAGCCTTGGTCAGGGAACGCTACAAGAGCAAAAACAACACAAAACAACGCAGGCGTGACAGTGATGTGACTCTTTAAAATCTAATAGGACATGAAAAAATGGAGCTGGGCTCGAAGTGATATTACTGCAGTGTACAAATAATGCCAGACAAAAAGAAAACTAAAAATGACATGAAATTGAAAGGGAATCAGCTGATCCAATCGAATACTGTTTAGTAGGAAGGTAATAACTTGATTAAATGCTGATATAGCAAGACAAATAGCTAAGCTCCCTTTTTATGACTGCAGAGAGAGAGACTTCTGAAAAACATTATTAACTGAGCAGTTATCTTTATTTTGCTATAAATCATTGACACAATGATGATGGAAATCCTTCGCAGACAATTTGCTCAGTCTCCAGATGTTTGATAAAGTGTGTCAATTATTACAAATTGTTTGTCACTTGTTGATATAGTCTACATATAGTCTTTGTGTTTATTCCTGGTGACAACTAGCGCAAATAAAATCCTCATTTGCTAACTGCAATTTCTCTTTCTCTTTATAGGGTCGAGGTCGCTGGAGTCCAGCAGCACTTTGAGGCTTAAAAGAAGATCAGAAGAAAAGGAATCCCCTTATTCGTCACAATGGCACCCTTTAGTATTGCTAAATTGGAGGCTCGGCTGCCATTGCTTTTCCTTTGTTTAACACTCTGCATGTCTGCGCTTGACTTCGCCGCAGCAACAATCCAAGGATACATTGGAGAAAATGACCCGATATGCCCATCTGTTTGCAGGTGCGATGAAGACTTTATTTACTGTAATGATCGTGGCTTGAACTCCATCCCTTCGCTGCCTGCTTCGGCATCTGTCCTCTACCTTCAAAACAACCAGATAAACAACCCGGGCCTTCCCACTTCCTTAGAACGCCAGCTTACTGTACGTGTTGTCTACCTCTATGATAATGAACTGGATGAATTCCCCGTGCATTTGCCGCCATCTGTCCGTGAGCTGCATTTGCAAGACAATAACATCCGCACTATTCCTCGTAGCGCTCTGGCTCGGATGCCTCTACTGGAGAAGCTCCATTTGGATGACAACTCTATTTCAACCGTCAGTATTGAAGAGCAGGCTTTCGCAGATAACCCACGACTGCGCTTACTTTTCCTTTCCCGTAATCACCTGTCTAGTATCCCGTCAGGATTGCCCGCATCTCTGGAAGAACTCCGTTTGGACGACAACCGAATCTCCACTATCCCAACCCATGCCTTCCGTGGCCTCACCTCACTCAGATGTCTTGTTTTGGATGGTAATCTTTTGGCAAATCAGCGCATCGCTGACGACACCTTCTCACGTCTCTCCAATTTGACAGAGTTGTCATTAGTTCGTAACTCCCTTCAGACTCCGCCCGTCAACCTTCCCAGTGCTCATCTCCAGCGTCTATCTCTGCAAGAGAATGCCTTGATTCACATGCCTCGTGGTTCTTTAGACGGCATGCGTAGGCTGCAAAGGCTAGACCTCTCTGGAAATAATCTAACTACCCTGCCAAGAGGACTGTTCAAAGATTTAGACAACTTAGGTCAGCTGTTGGTGCGAGGTAATCCTTGGCACTGTGGCTGTAATTTGCGATGGCTATTTGATTGGTTACATGTCCGTGGTAACTCAGTCACAGTAAGAGGTCTTACCTGCCACGGACCTGAAAGGGTGCGGGATATGGCTCTAAAAGACCTGTCGACTGAGATGGAGGAATGCGAAGTAGTTAGGACAGCTGGGACTAAAGACAAAGCAGGTCTTGGCGGAGTAGACAGTTCTACCACCAACGTACCTCCCCAAGGGTCCCTCTTTACTCTCCGGTCAAAGCGACCTGGTCTAGGATTTCCAGACTCTGGCTTGGACTATACACTCAGTAGCAGTGGCGTAGGGAAAAGTCTGGCTCTCAATGTTAAGCCTCTTTCTCACAGTAGTGTGCGCGTTACATGGAGTGTAGCACAGCCAAGTTCTTCCTTCAGGCTGAGTTGGCTTCGACTAGGTATCGGTAATGCCATGGGGTCAATCACTGAGACCTTGGTCAGGGGCGATCGCCGTGAGTACATGCTTACTTCCTTGCAACCGCGCTCGAGCTACATCATCTGTATGGTGCCCATGCCTGGCAGCTCAGAGAGTAAAGGGCCAACTTCAGGAGAATCTGACTCCGATGAAGCTCTGGTGTGTGCGAAAGCTGAAACCTCTGATCTCATTCCATCTGAGGAAGACGAAGATAATAATTCACAGCCCATTACGGTGCTGCCCTTGACAGGGATTATTGGCGGAGCTACAGCAATTGTATCTTTGGCCCTTATTTTTGCCATATTTTGCTGGTATGGGCACAGGAGTGGTCACCTGTGTTCCCGAGACCATTACACTCGCAACAGCTCCCGCAAAAGCAAGAATTATGACGACTATATTGAGTCAGGCACCAAGAAAGACAATACCATATTAGAGATCCGTGGTCCAGGGTTACAGATGACACCAATGGCAGCTTGCCAGCCCATGCAACCTAAACCGCTACAAGAAGATTACATCATTCATACCATATTCCCATCGAATGGCACTGGCCTGTACAAAGGTGCCAATCATATGTCTAATATGAGGCAAAGCATCAACAGGGGTTATAGAGAAGGAGGAATCCCAGATATAGACTATTGTTACACATGATGTACTACATATACATGATCCTGACCACAGAATCATTGGTAAACTGTATCAGATGCACAATGTTCCTCCACACGGACAATTCAGAAGCACCCTTCTGTGCCTTTGACTTCTGGTCTCTCATTCCATATTACCTGTGGTTTATCTGCACTAAGAATACGGTATGTGATTTTCTGGACCTGAAACTGTGTGGGAACTATTCAGTACTGGGAGCAGACGAGACATTCTTTTTGTAAATGCACAGTGGACCGTTGCACATCTCAGTAATGGCCCACGTTTGTTTTGCTGTGTATTCTCCCTCTCTGTTACATGTAAGCAAAGAATGTATGCTCTACTGAAAGAGCGGACGATGGTGGAGACTGACTTGTTTGTTCACAAACAGGAGTTACTATCCTAATGAAGGTTATGTTGAAAAGACATTTCTGATTCTCATCTCTATTTTTCACCCTCTGGTTACAGTATGAAATTTTATCCAAAAATCACTATTCTAAATGCCTCAATTCTATCAGTTTGCCCTACCAACTATCCGGGTAAAGGACTTTGTAAAGCTGTGAACTGTTCTCGTTCAAAAACAATATGGCCAATTGTCTTAAAGTAAAGCTTTTCATCACCATCACCGTGTTGCGCGAATGTCATGAGATATAACGTGTTTGTAGATAATTACATTTGGTATTGATTGGATTGTTTGAAAATGTTTTTTTTTTTTTTTTTTTTTCTTATATCTCATCATCCACAGCTTTTTATATGTTTAGTCTTGTCTCCACTGTAATTATTTTTAACACCTTGATGCCTTAATTTACATGTAACAAATATACATAAAGCATAGGAAGGATACCTAAGTATATAAAAATAATAAAATACTAAATATAGAAAGCTAAACTGAGGAAATCAGCAAAAAATTTGAAAAATTCAAGTAAAAAGAATCATTAAAAAAAATTCTAATAAATCAAGTGATTACAGAGAATTCGAAATACAAATTATATTTAAATATCAACCAAAAATTGATGATTTTTTTGTTTCATTCAAATCTGAATACTTTTCAAATTAATATATAATAAATTAATTTTTCTATTTTTCAAGTGTTTTTCGATTTCTTGATTCTATATATACAATATACTGTATATTTATTTATAGATGTATATAGCGGAAAACACTCAGGTGTGCTCTGAGACCCTCAATTTCGGCAAATTTCAAAATTGTCCAATATGCATGTGTGATATATCATTGGAAAGCGTAAAATCTCAGTTATTGGGGGAAGAAAAATTTTGAACAGGAGGGCATTTAAAAGAGAAAAATAGTTAAACCACTAAACCCTAACTTGAAGTGAGAGCATGATGGAGCATAATTAAAGTCACCATGATTTCAGCGAGATATTATCACGTGCCTACCTTGTTTCGATCGCAAAACTCTGTGTAGCATGTCTCACCGAGTGTCAAGACACAGCTGTAAATCGCCACAGCCGGACTTTTTGGGGATTTTATGGGAGAAACACGGTAATATAACAAGGGTCGCAATGCAGAAATCGCAGACAACAAGGAGTGATCGAGAGTGTCTTTTCAAGTATTTACCCTTTTAAACTGTTTTTTATTTTATTTTTTTAATTATTTTTTTTCTTTGTTTGGATCGGTTATTTACCATCTTAGATATTGGGGGAAATACAACAGTAACAAAAAAATATACAATTAAGCAATAGTTATGAGGTAGCTATCTGTGACCTATTTACAGACACTATATTTTTAATTGTGACTTAATTTGTTTAAAATTTTAAAATACGCGAGTTAATAATTTTGTAAAGTTTTTTTTTTTTAAATCTATTTAAACATCAAGTAATGATTCTAAGCTAAAAATGATAGACATTTCGAAAAATAAATCTAATTCTTTTTCTGGCTGGGTTGAAACAAAAGCGGTTGCACGGCTTTTGTAAACAGGGGTCCCCGGGGTAAAACAGACAGATTAAAAATAGTTTGGGGGCTTAATGTGCCATGAATCTGCTAAGGCAGCATATAGACATATTTTTCTATCAAACACAACAGTTCTTTTGGCTTAAAATACAGCACTTTATTTTAAAGAGGGGTGCAAGAGCAGAACCTGCTTTTTCAGCCTTGTCTGTGTTTTCCGCCATACACTATATCTATTTATCCGTATCTATACACAGTTTATATATAAAGATATGATACATACATGTATAAATTATTATTTTTATTATTTTGTACTTATGTATTCCTTCAATGCTTTTTTATGTATATGGTGTTTGTTTAATGTAAATTCAGGCATTATAAGGTTTTAAATTGCTCACCCCTATTTGTGTCAGTATTTATGAAAACCACTTTTAAAAGAGGGACTTGTTTCATCTAAAAAAAAAAAATAAAAAAAAAAAAGGAGTCTTTGGGTTTACAGGAATAAGACCTCATGTAAAATTCACCTCGAGGTATCAACCTCAATTTGACATTTGTGGAATCCTGCTGATTACTCTTTGCCTGTAGACATCCATATACTGAAAATTAGCAATTTACACATATTGGGAGCTTCTTGTATCAGTCATATTCTCGCTGGAATGAAAAATGAGGCATCACAATTGACCTACACAGTGGGCTATCCATGCCACAAGCAAGTGGATAGATTTGTAGCGTCATCAAAGATGGGGTGATAAGGAGGGTTTATTGGTGTTTGTTTTGGGGATGGTAAAATGCTCATTCTGACATTTTTATTACCTAGTGGCACTGAAAATGTATTAGCACTTAGCAGAGAAGAGGAATAAATGTAACGAGAGACGTAAAGTGTAAAGTTAACATCTCCAAGCACTGAGAAAGACACGGAATTGATTGTGTTGTCATGATGAAGCTCACCCGTGCGTTAACTCTTTGGCTGACATTGACGGGGCTAGACATCCAATCCAATTTTGACTGGGGGGGGCGAGTCATTACCCCCTTCCAATGACTCGCCCCTCCCTGTCAAAATTGGATTGGACGTCTGGCACTGTCCGTGGCAGTGAACGAGTTCATACTGGTATGTTTGTCATTCACAAATTGCTGTAATTTGAGTTTTAATGTTCTTTATTACTGTGTTACTTCCAAAGGAGACACCAATTGTGCTTCCTTGACTGTTTTGTCTTGCCAGTTTTACGGTGGTCTCTGACAAAATGTCAGTGCAAATCAAAAGTTCTTGCACTCAGAAGCTTGAAATAGCAGCAATTTACTGGCCTGGAAAATTCTATTTAAGAGAATGTTGATATTCAGTAATTGCTATTTTGCAGTGGTAATAAACTAGAGATGTGCATACTAATCAAGGCTTTGTTTAGCAGGGTGCCGGTCTTAAATTTTTTCTGGTCTATGGAAGAAAAACAAGACTGTGTGGATTTAAGTTACTGTGCATCAACACACTATGACAACTCATTTGGGCAGCATAAGTCATTATTAGACTGGCGTTCACACAAAAATTCAGAGCTTGATCAATTAAAGTCCTACACTAATACATACCTTCTCATTCCTTGTATAAATATATAAACAATGGCCGCAACCACAAATATTTTTATTCTCTGAAATAATAGAAGGTAAAGGGTGCCATACATTTGAGTAAATTGTGTATGTGAAATAAAATGAATTTGTGTGAATTCAGGTGGACTCAATAAAGGTTTTCTAATCTTGTTATTACCGACAGCTGTTATTTCACCATGGAAGAATTTTTAAAAGCATGAGCATATGACAATAAACCAGCATTAAATTTGAAGGACTGGGATTTTTCCGTAGAGGTAAAGCGGGATCATTTTTGTACAAGCAGTTTGGGATTACATTCCTAACTTCAAATGAATAATTTAAGATATTTTGCACAATAGGAGAGCCACAAGTACATTTTACAAAGAAAATAATAGCATTTTGTTGTGCTATTTTTTTCTTTCTTTCTGTGTATTGACTGCAAACACTTTGTCCAGTGCCAATTACAATGATAGATGTCCAATTATGCAGCTCTTTTTATCCTTCTGATGTGAATTGAAATAAGTTTTTTACTTATAGACCACCAATCCATTTGAACTAGAAGGTTGGCAGGATTAGAGGTCATTCGCAGCCATTCCTCCCAGTTCAAATGGATTGGACGCCCAGGTGAATCTTATTCTGTTTGTGTCTTAAGTAGACAAATTTCTGGTTATGAATCATTGAAGAAAAGCACAAACTAACACATATTAAGGAAAAACATGCCTACACTGAAAAAAGCGATTTTGGAGAGTGGTAAATATAATATATCCAAACTGTATAAAATTTTCCTAATCTTCCTTGTCACCCAAGGAATTATAAAATAATGGGTAAATTTCACACATACTACCTCTTCGTTAACAGTAACAACTATCACATGGAAAAATAGGGTAACATATACCCCAAAGAACTGTGGTCGATAGGTGTCAGGCGAAATGCAATGTCCAAAACCTTTTCAACTAGAAAAAAATAGCACAATTCCCAATTGTAACACCAGACGCATTTTTTTAATGAAAATGACGTAAATCGTTTGTGCTACAACGGTTTTTTAGATACAGTATTATGGTTTTTATTGAGATTTTAGTTTCCTTAGCTTAGCTCTCGCGGCTAATGGAGCGTACCAACCCTCTCAATAACAGAGGGTTGTCTTAACAACTAGCACGATTAAAACACACATTCGTGTCAGTTTTGCAGTAAATTGGGGGCGTGGGGTTCAGATATTAATATCGGGTGATGATGTTCCTCTAAGCCCCTCATTTACTGCAAAATGGTTCTGAAGTGGTGCCATTCGTGTACGTCCGTGCTAGTTTTTAGGACACCCCTCTGTTAATGAGAGGGTTGGTAAGATTTATATAGTAATATTATCTTATAAATCAACTATTAGTAATTATAGCACAATTCCCAATTGTAACACCAGACGCATTTTTTTAATGAAAATGACGTAAATCGTTTGTGCTACAACGGTTTTTTAGATACAGTATTATGGTTTTTATTGAGATGTTAGTTTCCTTAGCTTAGCTCTCACGGCTAATGGAGCATACCAACCCTCTCAATAACAGAGGGTTGTCTTAACAACTAGCACGATTAAAACACACATTCGTGTCAGTTTTGCAGTAAATTGGGGGCGTGGGGTTCAGATATTAATATCGGGTGATGATGTTCCTCTAAGCCCCTCATTTACTGCAAAATGGTTCTGAAGTGGTGCCATTCGTGTACGTCCGTGCTAGTTTTTAGGACACCCCTCTGTTAATGAGAGGGTTGGTAAGATTTATATAGTAATATTATCTTATAAATCAACTATTAGTAATTATCAGGTATGGTGGCTTAGTGGTTAGTACATCTGCCTCACAGTTCTGAGATCAAGGGTTCAATCCCGGGCTTCGGCCTTCCTTTGTAGAGTTTGCATGTTCTCCCTGTGCCTGCGTGGGTTTCCTCCGGGAACTCCGGTTTCTTCCCAAAAACATGCATGGTAGGCTGATTGAACACTCTAAATTGTCCGTAGGTATGAGTGTGTGCGTGAATGGTTGTATGTCTCCTTGTGCCCTGCGATTGGCTGGCAACCAGTTCAGGGTGTCCCCTACCTACTGCCTGTAGTTGGCTGGGATAGGCTCCAGCTCCTCCGTGACCCTCGTGAGGAAAAGCGGCATGGAAAATGAATGAATTATCAGGTATTACCTGCTAGCAATGGAGATAAATTTTACCCAATTTCATTGAGTAAGTATCTGTTGAATATACACATAAATATTAGGTAATTTTACCCAATTTTATTGAGTAGGTATGTGTTGAATATATACATACTCATTAGGTAAATTTTACCCAATTTCTTTAAGTATTTCATAGCTTTTTGGGGTGGCGTGGCTCAGTGGTAGAGTAGTTGTCCCCCAAACCAAAGGTTGTGGGTTCCATTCTCCGCCCTGATGAACTCGTCTAAGTGTCCTTGAGCAAGATACTGAGCCCCACGTTGCTCCTGGTGCTGCGTCACCAGTAGGCAGATGGCGAGATAGTGTAAAGCGCTTTGAGCGCCTTGAAAGGTGGGAAAGCGCTATATAAGTATAACACCAACACCATTTTTATTTCAATTACTTTATACTCCGTATATGGAATTAAATCTACCCAAAAAAAGTAGATGCAAATTGTTACCTCAACTTTATTGGGTAAATTCTATAGGTTAATTTTTACAGTGTAAAAAGGTTTTTCTTTTTGATTTAATTGTGTAATTTAGTCATGTTCCATCTTGGGTTTTGCTTTTTTATTTAATTGTGTAATTTAGTCATTTTCCTTCTTGAACTTGGAGTTTTTTGACAAATTTAATTAGATTGCCTTACAATAACACAGGGGTCGGGATTTCTTCAATCAACTGCTCCGGAGTAGTCGTAAACATTTTGTAATGGCAGCAAGATTCCCCAGGCAGAGCAACGCAAGTTAATTGGATTCACAGCCTTTCAACATGCTGGTATGCGTCCCAACTAAACACAAATTAATTAAAGAGCAATGGAAATGCAGTCGATATCAATAATCCTTCAACTCAAGTAAGCTTCCCTCAAAAAGATGTTTGTTTCTGGCAAGCACACTTTTTTTTTCTTTATTTCATTTCAGGCAGTTGCATTCATTTTACAAACAGTTTCTCTGCTTTCAATAACAACAAAAGAAATTTTAAAAAATGTCTGAAAGGGAGTGGGATGAAGAAAACTTATTAAATCCCACTTCAACTTCCCAAATATCATGCAAATGAAATATTTTCCTTCAACCTGTTTTTTGTTTCAAATAGTAACATAGTGGACACTTTTTCCCGGCAAGGTTACAAATAGAACCTGCAATTACAATTTTTCTCTGTCATCAAGAGAGAATACAAAGAAAGAAAGAAAGAAAGAAAGAAAATGCATACATATATATATATATATATATATATATATATATATATATATATATATATATATATATATATATATATGTGTTAGTATATACATACTGTACATGGAAAATGAATGAAAATACATACATACACATATATTACATATATCCATACCAGCAATTATGGTAATAGACCTACACATAATTAAAGAAGACATCAGACACTGATATACATTGAAGACTCTCCCTGAATATATTTTGACCAAATTAAATGTTTAAAGCGCAATTTAAATGTTTGAATGTTCTTACATTGTTTAAGTTGTCAACTCAGACTGTTACATACCTTAACTCCACGAACAGACACACAAAACCTTTTGTGAGTTGTTCTAAATTTGGAAAGTGTGAACTCCCCGTAAACTCTTAATCTGTGAGCTCTTTCTCGAATTGTGAAATGTGTTTGTAAATTTGCTGGTAACATACTGCTAAAAGCTTTATACAGAATTATAGATGTGTTGTAATTGACAAGGTCTTGAAATTAAAGCAATTTAGATTGAAGAAATAGTTCATGGGTGTGATCAAGAAATATAGTCTTGTGAATGAAACGAACCGCTCGTTTCTCTACTGCAGGGGTGCCCAAGTCCGGTCCTCGAGAGCCCCTATCCAGCTTGTTTTCCATGTCTCCCTCCTTGAACACACCTGAATCAAATGATCAGCTCATCAGCAAGCTCTGCAGGAGCCTGATAATAATCCTGATTATTTGAGTCAGGTGTGTTGGAGGAGGGAGAAATGGAAAACAAGCTCGATAGGGGCTTTCGAGGACTGGACTTGGGCACCCCTGCTCTACTGTGACTAATGGATCACAGTATGTAAAATATGGAAGAATCAAAGTACAGTACAGAGTGCAGTCTGATCCAGATATATTTTAACTTTACATCGCTTTAGTTTTACTTATATTCAGTGATCATTTGTTTACATCTATCCATTCTTTAATTAAGTTTAGTTTCTTGTTCACTGTATCAATTCTTTAATTAAGTTTAGTTCCTTGTTCACAGTAGTTACAAGTTCAATGTAACTATCACTTTTGTAAATAATATTTGTGGGGATATGGCATTGTAGCAAAACGTAAGTACACCCAAAAAAACAAAAAAAAAACCCTCTGAACTATGGGAGCAACCATTTTGTGATGCCAGTTATACCCCCACACATACATGCTAATAAACTCGAGCACAGGTGAATGTTATAACGGGTATTAATGAAATAACGCAAAAAGGTGGGTTATTTGGGATTCTCAAATTTCATTGACTAGAATAGTACCGGCATGAACAAAATGGCTGCCTCCATGTAGAATGACCACTTCCTGGAAATACTTTTTGTTGTGTTTTTGTTTGCTTTGTTGTTTGATTTTGTTGACCTGTTTCTCCTAATTGACACATCAGAAAACAGAAATTCAGTTTTGTTTTGTTTTTCAAATAACTAAACCAAATTCTTTCAAGTGGGGCACACATGAGGAAAATCTTTCCCTTTAACTCACTGACAGTCCTAGATACATTTGAAGTGGGGTGGGGGGGGTAGGCAGCGGATGAACGAACGTTTATTCGCTGACCCAAATGGATCAGACGTCTACGAGTGATAAACTCATTTCATTTCACTGCAAAAGGATAAAAAGTCTAGGTTCACATCGCAGGTTTTAATGCACAATTCTGTTTTTTTGGCGTGCCCGTTCAGACTGCCTTTGTCGATTGAGCCCGTTCAAGTATTACGCATGCGCACTAACTCGCAGTCTGACACACGCTGAGCAATGCGCAGAAGCATCAGAGCAAATGACTGCACATGCTGGCTGTGCGTCATTCCAGGGTGATCATATTTTGATTTCCAGAAAGAGGACACAAATAACAGACATTAATAATCCCCGTTTAGTCTTCTCTTTAAAGTTCATATGGATTGATAGAATGTACGTCATGCACGCGCTGTGCGTGCATGACGTACATACAGTGGGGCAAATAAGTATTTAGTCAAGCGCTAATTGTGCAAGTTCTCCCACTTGAAAAATATTAAGGCCTGTAATTGTCAACATGGGTAAACCTCAACCATGAGAGACAGAATATGGAAAAAACAGAAAATCACATTGTTTGATCTTTATAGAATTTATTTGCAAATCATGCTGGAAAATAAGTATTTGGGCAATACCAAAAGTTCATCTCAATAATTTTTTATGTACCCTTTGTTGGCAATAACATAAGCCAAACGTTTGAGCGCTAAATGCACGTTTTTTTGCTTTTAACCAAGAATCGAGACTGTTTTACGTCCATATCCATGAAAAATTTGTTGATTTAAGCATTTATTCACAATAATTTTCACCAGAAAACCTCTGTTTACATCAGGTGGCCGCTAGCCTCTTTCACTACAACTATATACAGTGGGGCAAATAAGTATTTAGTCAACCACTAATTGTGCAAATTCTCCCACTTGAAAATATTAGAGAGGCCTGTAATTGTCAGCATGGGTAAACCTTAATCATGAGAGACAGAATGTGGAAAAAAAAAAAACAGAAAATCACATTGTTTGATTTTTAAAGAATTTATTTCCAAATCATGGTGGAAAATAAGTATTTGGTCTATACCAAAAGTTCATCTCAATACTTTGTTATGTACCCTTTGTTGGCAATAACATAGGCCAAACGTTTTCTGTAACTCTTCACAAGCTTTTCACACACTGTTGCTGGTATTTTGGCCCATTCCTCCATGCAGATCTCCTCTAGAGCAGTGATGTTTTGGGGCTGTCATTGGGCAACACAGACTTTCAACTCCCTCCTCACCCCGTGGCGTCAAAATGATAACAAGAACGGTGAGCAAAAATCCAAGAACCACACGGGGGGACCAAGTGAATGACCTACAGAGAGATGGGACCACAGTAACAAAGGCTACTATCAGTAACACAATGCACCTCAAGGGACTCAAATCCTGCACTGCCAGACGTGTCCCCCTGCTGAAGAAAGTACATGTCCAGGCCCGTCTGCGGTTCGCTAGAGAGCATTTGGATGATCCAGTAGAGGCCTGGGAGAATGTGTTATGGTCAGATGAAACCAAAATAGCACTTTTTGGTAGAAATACAAGTTCTCGTGTTTGGAGGAGAAAGAATACTGAATTGCATCCGAAGAACACGATACCCACTGTGAAGCCTGGGGGTGGAAACATCATGCTTTGGGGCTGTTTTTCTGCGTAGGGACCAGGACGACTGATCTGTGTAAAGGAAAGAATGAAGGGGGCCATGTATCGAGAGATTTTGAGTGAAAATCTCCTTGCATCAGCAAGGGCATTGAAGATGAGACGTGGCTGGTTCTTTCAGCATGACAGTGATCCCTAACACACAGTCAGGGCAACAAAGGAGTGGCTTCGTAAGAAGCATTTTAAGGTCCTGTAGTGGCCTAGCCAGTCTTCAGATCTCAACCCCATAGAAAATCTGTGGAGGGAGTGGAAAGTCCGTGTTGCCCAAGGACATTCCCAAAACTTCACTGCTCTAGAGGAGATCTGCATAGAGGAATGGGCCAAAATACCAGCAACAGTGTGTGAAAAGCTTGTGAAGAGTAATAGAAAACGTTTGGCCTCCGTTATTGCCAACAAAGGGTACATAACAAAGTATTGAGATGAACTTTTGGTATTGACGAAATACTTATTTTCCACCATGATTTGCAAATAATTTTTAAAAAAATCAAACAATGTGATTTTCTGTTTGATTTTTTTCACATTCTGTCTCTCATGGTTGGGGTTTACCCATGTTGACAATTACAGGCCTCTCTGATATTTTCAAGTGGGAGAACTTGCACAATTAGTGGTTGACTAAATACTTATTTGCCCCACTGTAAATCTTACTAATCTTTTTTTTTTTTTTTTTTTTTTTTTGTAATGAAACCAAAATGCAAGCAAGGTTCTGAAGAGTGAGTAGCTATTTTACAATTAGATCAAGAGACAAGAAATGTTTAAAAGGGTCTTGGATAGTAAAAGCTTTCCACAGCAGTCATTTGATAATACTACAGTAATTCAGTTACTGGAAAACTGCAGGCGATGCAACTTGACTTGCTTGTGTCCCACTCAGTGGAGACAAGACTGTGAGCAACAAGGTCTATCTGCGTTTGTTTCACATGTAAATGGCATTTTTTTGTAATTAGTGGTTTGTCTATTTAAAAAAAAAAAGAAAGAAAAAAATGAGTCTCCTCATCTATCAAATAGACAATGATTTGATTTGAGTAGATTTGACAATGATCGTTTTAAATTTACGTTTTAGTCTCATTGGATCTTGCGTAAAGTCAGTGATACCTCTACATACGAATTTATTTTGTTCCAGTACCTAGTTTGTAACTCGAAATGGTCGTATGTCGAACGGGATTTTTCCCTAAGAATAAATTATAATTCAATTTATTTGTTCCACAGCCCAAAAACCTACGCTAAATCCTTAATAAATACTGCTGCTACTATTACACATAGCAAAATAGATAAATTGTAAATACAAATCGGAATAATAATAATAATAATAATGTAACCAATCGGATTCTAATGTGGCGGTTGCGTTTTGCATGCTGTTCCTGAACGCAACATGTGGCTGACGACAGAGTGAGAGACTGTGCGGAAGAGTTTTTACTTTCTCTTTTCATGTTGTTGTTGGCGTCGGCTACAGCGAACAGTAACCGTATTGTGTTGCACAATTTCTGAAATTTAAATGACCAAAAATCTGACGAAGCGAGCACTGGTCAGAGGAGGACATCGAGATTATAGACTTGTCGCGAATGTTCACTGACGCACACAACACGCACATATCTTTCTATCATTTCCATCTTAATTTCAATGGTAACCGTCATCTTTTCCCTTTTTTTCACCACCTACACTGACCTTCTTGGGACCTACGTTGGTTTCTCTCACAAGAAAATAGGCCGTGCGTTTGTTTTGTGGGAAAACAACAAAATTGCGACGTACATCGTCGTGTTTCAAGCATGTTGTCATATGTCGAGACAAATGAGGAGTCAAATTTTACGTCAGATGACGAAAGCATTGTATGTCAAGGTACCACTGTATTTTGTAAAATCTGAAACCTAAATGTGTACCGTAATTTTTGCACTATAAGGCGCACCTGACTCTAAGCGGCCACCCACCAAATTTAGCACGAAAACAGCGTTTGTTCATTGTGAGTCGCACTGGACTATAAGCTGCAGCTGTTCTCACTGTATTATGGGATATTAACACCAAAAGATATTAATTGGTAATTTTATTTGACAACGGCATCAAACAACTGTCATTGGACCAAATGAAACACCATGAAACTTTGAACCATTTGGTTGCAAAGCTTCATTGCTTCAAGAAGCTTCATTTGGTCATCACTGCTCCCTTGGGGGAGACAACCTCTGCTACCACCTGCTGTCAACACTGTTGTTGTCCAACATGCCTCCAAGCATGCATTGCAACGCTAAGGATGTAAAACTAATATAATAATATATAGTAATATAATAACTAATTATTTCTTCAGTTACTGATCCAAATGTTTCATTAATAGCTAGTTATGGTATTTGGTAACACTTTATTTGACAGCAACCCCCTAAGACTGCCATTAGTTATTATGACATGACACTGTCATGAGCATTTTTGAATGCCCATAACAGATGTCATTTAGTGTTATCCGACAATTATTCCTGACTGTCTCAGGAAATTAGAATATTGTGTATTCTAATTTCCTGAGACAGTCCTGTATATATACACAGGACTGTCTCAAAAAATTAGAATATTGTGTATTCTAATTTCCTGAGACAGTCCAGTAATGTGTAGACCTCCAATCCATTTGAACTGGAAGACTGGCAGCCAATGTTGTCCAACCTGTATGAATATTTATCTCATTCGGCAGCCTTTGACGGAGTGAGACGTCCAATCCATTTTGACTGGGAGGGGCAAATGAATGTTCGTTCATTCATTCAAAAATAAATAAATTAAATAATTAATTTTAAAAAATAATAATAAAATTGGCACTATTAGGCTGAAGCATGTATGTATGAATGAGTGTAGAGGGATTGAAGTTTAACAAAATGACAATGACAGGTAAACTTGGATTGCCACAATTAATTGCCTAAACATTTTTAAAAAATGAATCATCTATTTTAATAATCATTTAGAGACATTGTTTACCTCAAAATTGTATAAATCTTCTTTTTAGGTAGCCTCTAAACAACACTCTTCCGCCTTTCATATCTTTTAAAATCACTTTTAATAATTTAATTTAAACAATTAATTTTTTAATTAAAAAAAAATGGGGAAAAAAACAAATATTCTCTTTGAACCTGTGTTTTTATCCATTTAGTTTTCTTTATTCTGCATATTTACATTTTTTAATAAACAAAAAGGGGGGGAAATGGCAAACATTGTCCTTTTTTTTAAATTTAATTTTTAAAAATGAATAAATAACTAAGGAAAAGCATAAAAGATATACTTTATTTTATTTATTTATTTTTTTTAATTTAAAAAAAAAATGTAAATATTTTCAGATTTTTGGACCACAGAAGTTTTACATAAATTGTATTTTAGCCAAAAAAAGAAAACGCACATGATTTACTTTAGTGGGCCACAAAAAAATGGCGTGGCACACTTAATCTGGCTCCCTCGTTCCACCGGTTTGAAACCCCTGATCTATAGACAAGTATCCGAGGTACTTCCGCTTTACTTTCTTATATCTGCAAGCAACTTCTGTTTTAGAATTTCTCTATTCAAAACAACAGTGGAACTGGAGTAACATTACTCATCAAAACCCTTAAAAACAGACAATTTGGAAATACTGCATTCATCTGCCATCACGACAGGGGGAGGACAACATGTTCATGAAGGCAGATGTGGAACCAAGCTCCTGCCATCACAAAAACAGGGTGTTTTTGTTGCCATGTTGCCGCTGTGTTATCAAAGGTATCCCTGCATTTTCATGTGTCCGGTGCTCAAAAAAATACTAAAACTAAAATCTTTTGCATGAAACGACTTGTTGCCTTTGATTTTGTTATTACGATGATGATTGTAATTATGATGATCTTTAATATTATTTACTACAACTACTGTATCTGCTGCTAGCCTGGTGCCAATCAGTACTGGCAAATTATGTCAACGCATAAAAGCAAGTGTTACAAGTTTTTTGTTCGTTTGCTTACAGGTGGAAAACGTTCTTAGGCAAGGGAAGATAAGTTGATGTTCCTCACTTACTGTACGTTGATGGACATATATCGAGACTATGTGCCTTTTGCCCGTTGGCGGCCGAGAGGCTGGGGATGGAGACAGTGGCTCACGGCCAAACGTCAGGTCGATCCCGAGATCCAACTACGAGCCTTTTAACCGCAGCAACTTTAAGATACGCTATTGTAGCTAGTATTACCGATGACAGCAGGATAAAGCCCATCTGGAGGCCGTGAAGGGTCTGTGTAATGTCGGCTCAAAGTTTTGTAAGGCTCTCAAGCTGCTCCAGAGCTCTTCGGACTGATATCACATTCTCGTATGCTATTTTTTCTAATAATTTTATAAATTGTGATTTATTAACCTGTTTTGCAACGGTTTTAAATAAAACAAGAAATGGAATCATGTCCAAATATTTTTTTTATTGCGATCGGTATCTGCAATAAAAAAGAATGACATACTAGTTTTGTTAATATGTGCATACCTTGTACTATTTCCTTGTAAAAACAAAATCCGTGCCCACCCTTCTCCATTCGGCAAATGTGATATAATGTGTAATTTCATATCATGTTGGTCACTCAAGTGGCCCGCGTATCAATCTATACCTCACGTCAACACAGGCTTACAGGTTGTTATAATTTTGTCCACGAATGATCAACGAAGTGATAAGAACAATCATAAAATCTCATCTACGTCTCATCTACGTCGTGCTGAATCCATTTTTGGAGATTCCGTGGGTTTCTCTGGCTTGATTTTGCTGGTTCAACTTCGTCAAGACACTGCTGACTTTAACCGCAACTCATGAGGTTTTTTCTGAACAGTAAGTTCGAAGCACAAATTTTCCAAGATGGCGCTGCCCATATTTCGCTCTGGAAACTTGTCTATAAGAACAAAAATTTCATGTTGTTGAATTTACAACTAATATGAATCCATCAAAGAACCATTAAAAGCCAAAGTGCTTGGGGATAGATGTCATTTGGCATCATAAACATTTGAAAACGTCCTTGTGTCAGTTTGAATGAATGCTTTGTTTCATTTTATGGTGTGAATCGTTAAAGAAGAAGGTGGCAGCTCTCACCATATGGATGCCCTGTTTCTACATTCCCCTCCAAGTCTGAATGACTAAGAACAGTTTCAACTAACTGTCCTTGGAGTGTTTCTGAGATGTGTAGTTTATGTTTTATTATTTTAGCAATCAATTACAACCATGCATTCTGCCCAAGGTTTCCACTATTTTTTTGACATTGTCATGGAAGCCACATTGTGGCATTCTCAAGGAGGAGCACGACGAATGGGGAGTGTCGATTTAATGTGTAGATTTGCCGTATCATACATTGGGGCCCCTTGAGACTTTAACGGTTATTATATGCAATCCAAAGAAGCAATAACAGTCGAAAGTAGCGGTGGGGAGTCCACTTTCACGAAGATTTACAAAGTCTTCCTCTGAATTTGGCTGTACCTCATTTCAATAAATATTAAATGTGCATGAAGACAAATATTTCCATAGAGTTTCCTCAGTACGGAATTATCAGTTTTTTCGGAAGTGTCGGCAACTGTAGTTGTCCATGTTGCCCTGTGCAGCAATGATGTTTTATCTGCCACTTTGCCCATTTAGCGCAATGACTAAGCCAGTCTAAGTGCATCAGACCTCTCCCGTCTTTTATAAGATTACGCTTCCAAATTAAATCCAAGCATGTGCAAAGGTTGGGGGGCAGGAAGGATGGACTGAGGTAATGTCACAGTTTGTGATCTTTATTGGGAGAGGCACAAGCAAGAGTAGCACACACATACACACAAAATTGCCTCTATTGATTAGCTGTTAAAAAAAAAAAGTAGAAAAAACAGTTGAGGTCAGCAGCCACATGTCTGAATTTCTTTCTCTCTGTCTCTCACAGTCCATTTGTCTCTGTCTGATTCAATACTCTCTTTCCCCATCAGGGGTGGTGCTTTATCCACGTTTGCGACTGGCCTCCCCGGGCCTTTTCTTGCTCTCTGACGTTTCCTCGAGTCTTTCTCTTTGCCCTTCATTGACACACACCAATCAATCAGTCAATCGAATTTCAATGCAGGCAAAGTCTGACTGAACTGATTTTGACCTGATAAAACACAATTCACCGTGGATTACATGGCAAATCACATCATGTGCTCCAAACCACAGATTTAATTTAGGCTTGATCTTTTTGACAATACAGCATTTGTTGTTGTTTTTTTCTGTTTCGTGAAAAGTAAAAAAAAAAAAAAAAAAAAAAAAAGAATAAAATTAAATTTAAAAAAATAGCACAGTTTATTGCCAGCTGCTATGTACGCCTGCCTAAACAGATTATTAGGGCCCCAGGCATCCTCATAAATGATTTTTAGCCCCTCGCTCTTCTGGCCCCCTTTACGCCCGCAAACTGGGCCCCCTACAGGTACAGGTGCAAGCTCCGCCCCTGACCCAAATTTTATTTTATTTTTTTCCATTTTTAATTATAATAAAATTGTCACTTGCCGTATTAATGGTACTGAAATACCTAATAAAATGTAATTAAATGATAAATGAACCTTAGTTGGGTTCACATGCAGCCTCCAAGTATGAAAACAAAATAGGCATGAAGAAAATTACCCCCAGGTGAGCATTTTAAACCACAAATACCACCATTTTTTCCCACATCAATATGTCATAGCACCAGCAGATTATTTTTATTATCAGCACTACCTTGGATTTAAAACCTGCATGAAGGAAGCTTGAATCTGAACCTCGCAGATAGAGCTGATAGAGGATCGATAATAGCCAGACCGATCAATCATTCTTCCCCCCCGGCTCAACCTCACAACCTTTCTGATCGCTGCTTCACTTCCAACCACCACAGCCGCAGGGCTCATTTGTCCTCCAGTGCCGGTGTCATTTGTCTTCACATTTGCCTTCCATCTGATAGTTCAAGTGTTTTCCAGATGCCCTTTGCGGTTGTCTTTACAACTGCTACTGATTTATGGGTCCTTGACAACACTTGTAATTCATGCTCATCTGGCCTCAATTAAAAGAAAATCTGCATCTAATTACTTTGGATGGTTTTCCATTGCAGGTGAAATCCTCCCACAGACAAGATGTCTTTAAGAAAAAAAAAAAAAAAAAAATCAGATTAATGTTACTTGTCACGTGTACACGGGGTGGTTTTCCAATAAATTACGCATTTTAACATTTGTAAAAGCATCTATCGACGTGACAAAGAATCACTCAGTGTAACTCAAAAAAAAAAAAAAAGATTGGGATTTATAACAGCTGTCATTGACCAAGCCGTGATTGTCCCTTGCATTTTAAAGCAGCAGCTTTGAAATTATTACAACACCCTAGGTGTCTATCAGGGGTAGCCAGTGTTTTTATGGCCATCATTTCGTACACTTACAATCCTTTACTATCTCATTCTCCTCATTTGCATTTACATTTATGACATCTGGCAGACACAGGTCTCTGGAGTGACTAGAAATGTTGCTCATTAAACCAATAGCATCAGTTTAAATGAACATACACGTTCAGCAAAGATCAAATCATTTCGGTTGTCTGATGACCATAACCAAATGAAACGTTACGTCCCAGTAGGATTTGTTCTTCAACCTCATTTTAGTTCTGTACAAAAAGTCAGTGAGTGCATTTGGGTTATTTTTTAAACCTGAAATCACTGGTTACCAATGGTTGAAAGTGGCTAGAATTTCTTGTCGGAATTTACTGACATAAAGGTCATTGTCATTATACAGTTGTATATTATACAGTTGTAGTTATAGTTACAGTTGGGCAAATAAGTATTTAGTCAACCACTAATTGTGCAAGTTCTCCAACTTGAAAATATTAGAGAGGTCTGTAATTGTCAACATGGGTAAACCTCAACCATGAGAGACAGAATGTGGAATAAAAACCCAGAAAATCACATAGTTAAATAATTTATTTCCAAATCATGGTGGGAAATAAGTATTTGGTCAATACCAAAAGTTAATCTCAATACTTTGTTATGTACCCTTTGTTGGCAATAACGGAGGCCAAACGTTTTCTGTAACTCTTCACAAGCTTTTCACAAACTGTTGCTGGTATTTTGGCCCATTCCTCCATGTAGATCTCCTCTAGAGCAGTGATGTTTTGGGGCTGTCGTTGGGCAACACAGACTTTCAACTACCGCCGCAGATTTTCTATGAGGTTGAGACCTGGAGACTGGCTAGGCCACTCCAGGACCTTGAAATGCTTCTTACGAAGCCACTCCTTTGTTGCCCTGGCTGTGTGTTTGGGATCATTGTCATGCTGAAAGACCCAGCCACATCTCATCTTCAATGCCCTTGCTGATGGAAGGAGATTTTCACTCCAAATCTCTGGATACATGGCCCCATTCATTCTTTCCTTTACACAGATCAGTCATCCTGGTCTCTTTGCAGAAAAACAGCCCCAAAGCATGAGGTTTCCACCCCCATGCTTGACAGTGGGTATGGTGCAATTCAGTATTCTTTTTCCTCCAAACAAGAGAACCTGTGTTTCTACCAAAAAGCTCTATTTTGGTTTCATCTGACTATAACACATTCTCTCAGTCCTGTTTTGGATCATCCAAATGCTCTCTAGCGAACCGCAGACAGGCCTGGACATGTACTTTCTTCATCAGGAGGACACGTCTGGCAGTGCAGGATTTGAGTCCCTGGCGGCGCATTGTGTTACTGACAGAAGCCTTTGTTACTGTGGTCCCAGCTCTCTGTAGGTCATTCACTAGGTCCCCCCGTGTGGTTCTTGGATTTTTGCTCCCCGTTCTTGTTATCATTTTGACGACACGGGGTGAGGAGAGAGTTGAAAGTCAGTGTTGCCCAATGACAGCCCCAAAACATCACTGCTCTAGAGGAGATCTGCATGGAGGAATGGGCCAAAATACCAGCAACAGTGTGTGAAAAGCTTGTGAAGAGTTACAGAAAACGTTTGGCCTATGTTATTGCCAACAAAGGGTACATAATAAAGTATTGAGATGAACTTTTGGTATAGACCAAATACTTATTTTCCACCATGATTTGGAAATAAATTCTTTAAAAATCAAACAATGTGATTTTCTGTTTTTTTTCCCACATTCTGTCTCTCATGGTTAAGGTTTACCCATGCTGACAATTACAGCCCTCTCTAATATTTTCAAGTGGGAGAATTTGCACAATTAGTGGTTGACTAAATACTTATTTGCCCCACTGTATATAGTTGTAGTGAAAGAGGCTAGCGGCCACCTGATGTAAACAGAGCTTTTCTGGTGAAAATTATTGTGAATAAATGCTTAAATCACCAAATTTTTCATGGATATGGACGTAAAACAGTCTCGATTCTTGGTTAAAAGCAAAAAAACGTGCATTTAGCGCTCATTTTACGTAAATATATCGAAGTACAATGCTACTCTGTTAGTGACTGAGGCTAGCGGCCGCCTGACTTAAACATAGCTTTTCTGGTGAAAATTCTTGTGAATAAATGTTTAAACCCCTGAATTCTACATAGGTATGGATGTAAAACAGTCTCGATTCTTGGTTAAAAGCAAAGAAACTGTACAGTTAGGGTTTATTTCACATAAATATGTCAAAGTACAATGAAACTCTGTTAGCGAAGGAGTCTAGCGGCCGCCTGACGTAAACAGAGCTTTTCTGTTGAAAATTCTTGTGAATAAATGCTTAAATCCCCGAATTCTTCATAGATATGGATGTAAAACAATCTCGATTCTTGGTTTAAAAAAAAAAAACGCGCAATTGGCGTTTATTTTATTTAAATGTGGCGAACTATGATGCCAATGATGCAATCACTCCTGAGACAATCCTTCCTGTTTGTATGCGGTAGAGCTTTCGTACTTCTTCAAAAATCCAAGCTTAAACCCGTCTTGGACATGACCGTATGGTGTCTTTGAATGACTATTACTAAATGAAGCTCAGCCCCCTATGGTAAGGCATGACGCACAGAATGACAAAGTGTCAGGTCAATAGAGTTTTGAAGACTATGATCTGACATTTGTAGATTGTTTTCTTTTTGAAGATGTGTTTGTGGCAGCCTGGCAGTTTTTTTTTAATATGGGGTTTTGACAGTTGCCGTCATATTTTCGGGATCAAAGTACTGTTCCGCCCCATTCTGGCCCTGAATCTTTTACTGGAATGGCGTACCGGACCGTTCTGGCCCACTTTGACCTCTGCTGGTTATCAGTTTAAAATGGTAAAAACATAATTAAATCACATAAATCAGTTTTTGTACATTATGAGGTGGTGATGATGCATTATGACTGTTTCTGAATTGGGAAAAAAATGGTCATAAGACAACAAACATGTAATTATTAATAATTTTGTACAAAAGGCCACCACAAGGCACTCTGGGTGACAGGGAGAGAATCAACATTCAAATAAAACTGGAAATACTGGCATATCAATCAGTATAGTGGTGTGTTTTGTGTAATGATGAACTCTTTCAGTGCTATTGACGATGATAGACGCGCAATCGTATGGCTATTTTCATCATTAAGCTGTGAAGTTTCTCATGAGAAGATGTCCAATCCAATTGAACTAAGAGGGGTTGGCAGCGAATGTTCAAATGGATTGGACTTCTATCACCGTCAATAGAAGGTAATGAGTTAGTTTTAGAAAAGGGGGCGGGGTGATGTTTGGAACTTGGTGGATAATATCAGGGTAGGATGGGGGTACCATTTTACATTTGAGCACCCAAAGGAGTTGAAGAGTGAAGTGGCCCTGGAATGAACCAGGACGCATCCATTGTGCACTCCACCTGCTGACTGAGCCCTGAAATGCAATTGGACCACAGTACGTATGTATAGTAGAGTGGCTTTGCTTTCAGTAAATGGTAAAGTGCTACTCGGAGTTTTATTTTGTGTAAAACAAATAATAGTTAAAAGTAGGGTTGCCACCTTTCAGAAATAGAAATAAGGGACGCCCCCCTCGTACCCAAAGCCTTACATGCGGAAAAAAGGGGCATCCCCAAAACTCCTAAAATGCATAGAAATGTATCTATTTTTAGATGAGAAAACTGTATTGTGCACTATGTGGGCATGGCAGTTTCCTTGCAGCAGATTGCTTTGTTTTTTTCTGCAGGTAAGTGAAAACGAAGCTGTGAAAATCGTAATTAACATATGCGTTGTCGGCACTGAATCCGGTCACGTGATCCATTGACAAGCCAAATTTCTTAAGGGAATGTTCCAGGAGAGCTACAATTCCAGCAGCTGACTCGTCTGCATTAACTATGAAGTCCAGCATTTTGTTGGTGAGCCCAGACTCTGGACTGAAGTACTGGACAGCAAGGGGAAGCATCTTCCTGCTCAATTTATTTGAGGCATCGGTCTGTACGGAGAATGGGATGGGTGGCGTTAAGATCTTGAGCACATCACCCACTGCCTTTGGACCCAGGACTTGTTTCAACAGTGCCTCTTGCTTTGTTCTCCCCAAAGTCATTTTCTTCACCATTTTGGAATCACATAAAAATCTTCTGATTGAGCCTGTGTCCACAGTCAGCACTATTGTAGCTCTGGCTGGCTACGTTTTACTGTGTGGTATACCTGTGTCACCTCAGCTGCAGTAATTTAGAGGTTAGGAGTGAGATGATGTCAAATTCATTATCAATCAATCAATAGATTGTATATATCCGCAGTAGGGCTATTTATTCTGTATTTATTTGCTGTTAATCTATTAGGAATGATTGCAAATGAGGAGCATTAGTTAGCGTAACAAAGTATGATGTTCTTTATGGGTACATAAATTCATTCCATATTGATTCATTCCATATCCATATTGATTAATAATAAATGCATGTTTAAAAAAAAAAAAATCAACATTCCTGGAAATAATCAACTATAGTAGAAACTGAAATAGTCTAGCTATGCTCCTATCAATGCAAGATGTATGAAGGTTAATATAAATATAGCCTATATGTTATCCATATACAGGAGCATAATAACATACCAAATCAAGCTCAGGGGATGTTTCAGGTACAAATAATTGTGACGAAGGCTCTTCTGGGATCTTATATTCCTTTTGTGGAGGTCCCCTGCAGCATGCTGTTTTACACTTCGTGAGACGCTGCAAAAACTTTCCTGCCTGCCTGCAGTTCGCTTTATAATCATCATCAGTGACTCTATCTTCCCACTCCACTGTATTTTTTGGAGACGTTTCCCCTTTTGAGGATGAGGTGGGGTGTCCTGAGCTTCTGCTGCTGAAGAAGACATTTTTGTTTTGAAAACGCGCAGGGCGGTGCGCTGAACAGAGCGAGCGAGGTAACTAGGCAACGAACCCGGAAGTGGAGCGCAGTGTAGGGCAGACAGCAGCGGGCGGGCAGATAACTATCTTGCTGTCTTTAATATCTACTGCCCTTTTTGTTCATTATTGTTGGCTTAGTGGTCACTCATGAGCGCAGGAGGTGTTTTTTTGTGTGTGACAGACGTGCATGGGCTGGACGCACTGCCACCCGCCACTCCCCGCCACCGGACCCGCGGGTCGCGCTGGGTCGCCCCATGGGACAATCGTGAAATACAGAATAAACTGCGTTCCGTATCGGTTCAATACGGAACGCAACTTTTAATTCCCAATTACGGAACGATTCCGTATGTCGGGGGATGGGTGGCAAGTCTAGTTAAGAGTATATTCCACATTGGTTTAAAAAGTAAATACTGCATAAAATAACTAAAACACAGCCCTTATGACATGTGAAGAATTACTTTCCATTCAAATCCCAAACTGTTCAGGCAGGTTTCATGATAAAAGTCCTAAATTGAAGAGACAATTTACAATTGCCAAACGACAAATACCCGATCATCTGTTCAGGTTCAGGTGCAGCTCTTCTTCATCCACACGATAAATTTTGAGTCATTTACCATTGACAGTTTGCGACAGTACACTCCAGAGCAATAGATGGCGCTCGTTCTTACATGAGAAAATACAAATCGTGGCTGCAAAGCGGAAGAGACGTGGCACATACACAGAAGCAGGAAGGAACTAGTACTTCGCAAGTTTACTCATGACACCTCCCTCCCTTCTGTTCTTTTAAACTTCAACACAAAATTGGTTGAATGTCATCCTTACCATATTTCATAAAGCCACGAGGACTTGATTGAGGTCTGTGTCACAGGTAACGTTGGCTTTTTGCAGTTGCTCTCTTGCTTTGCATGCTATCGTACATGTCTTGCTAATCACACCGTCTGACTAATGAACCAAACGCCGTGAAAGACCATGTAATGTTAATATTGTGTTCAATCGAAGTCATGGTTTGATAACATATGGCGCGTCAGACCAAAGACTACTTAAGCAGTCGGGAAGGTGCATCATGAACTCATTGGCTGTCATAGATGTCGACACATGAACCAGAGTTGCTTAAGATTATCCGTTTTTACATTGACCACGGGAAACTTGGTCAAATTACCACTCATGACACTGATACGAAGGAAAGGGGTCAACAACATCCCTGCTTTTTTATTGCAGTAACGTCTTTTACAAATGAATTCTTTGCCTGCCATTGACAGCGGTAGACGTCAAATCCATGTGAACTTGGTAAAAGCGATCGAACGATTTCATAAAAAAATAAGAAAATTTAAAAAAGACATACGCCTAAAAGTAGGGGTGCACGATATCCATTTTTTGAAACCGATATCGATAACTTTCTGCTCCTTTAAAACCAATATCGATAACCGATAATAAATATTTTATTTTTAAATGTAGTACTTGAGTTTTTGAACTCCTGGAGGTTAAAAAAACAAAACAAAAAACTAGTACTGGATTCAACATATATTTGCCTTTGATCTCACCAGATTTTTCATAATGACATGAACAAAACGGTGCATTTCTCTTCTGCACTGCCCGACAGCCAGCTAAGAATGAATGCACTTCCACAAGGCTTGGTCTTTTCTTGCTTTTATGGGAACACGCTTGTCTTAATTTTGTGAAAGTACAACAGAAAAATACACATATTCAATACTTAATATACAACTAACTGCACAATACACCTATATACACAACTGTTATATGTGTAGCATTGCACACTAGCTTGAGCTACTAAAGCATTGGCTGGCTTCTATAACACAACAACTTATAAGGTTCTGTACATACAGTGCTGCTCAAAAGTTTGTGAACCCCCTCAACATTTTGGAATTTTCTATTATTTCAACCTGATTTCCTAATCAATCAATTCAGTAGTTGTTTTTTGTTTTTTTAACAGTTGTGTTGTCGAGACTAAATTAAAAAGAGTTTTCATCAACTGATGTAGGTGCAAAATTGAACTGTTTGGTCACAACCAAAACCGCCATGTCTGGCGAAAAGTCAACACTGCATACCACCAAAAGAACCTTCTCCCAACAGTGAAGCATGGAGGTGGGAATGTCAAGATCTGGGCTTGCTTTTCATCCTCAGGACCTGGACAACTCCACATAGTCCAGGGAATCATGAATTCTGAGGAATATTGTCAAATCCTAGAACATAACCTGACGCCATCTGTTTTGAAGTTAAAGCTTGGCAGGAGGTGGATCATGCAACATGATAATGATCCAAAGCATTCCAGCAATACAACCAAGGAATGGCTGAAAAAGAAGAAGATTCGTGTTCTGGACTGGCCCAGTCAAAGTCCTGACCTAAATCCCATTGAAATGCTGTGGCGGGACCTGAAGCGAGCAGTTCATGCCAGACGCCCATCAAACCTCTCTCAACTGACTGCGTTCTGCAAGGAGGAATGGGCAAAAATCCCCCAAAGTAGATGTGAGAGGCTGATTAGTCACTACAGAAACCGTTTGGTTGAGGTAATCTCTGCAAAAGGAGGCGCAATATCCTATTAACTGAAGGGGTTCACATACTTTTGCACACATGATATCTGAGTTTTTCTTAAATCAACCACTTTTGTTAAATAAAGAATGACAATATAACTATTTCTTTTGTTTCAGTCCATTATTTGGAATGTCAGTATTGTGGATTTGGGTATAACTTAACATTTAATAAGGTTATTTTAGTTTTTTTTACAAAAAATCTGACCATCGCTGTGGGGTTCACAAACTTTCGAGCAGCACTGTATGACCCTTCACCACAGAAGTAAACATATATTGCACATCCATATGTTATAATGAACATAAAATACTTACATATATTTCCGAGGCGGAAACGTAACAGAAAGCATTCACCATTGTCAATGCTACCGCTAGACACCGCAATGTGTAAGTGAATGAACCAAACTACTGTAATAAGAAATAGATGCAGCGAATTATTCTGCCCAGCAGGTGGCAGCAATGCCTCACAAATGGACAACTGATTCCCCATACTAGTGTGTAAACTGTAAAGCAGCACAGTACATATTATCGGTCCTATTAATAATGTTATTGGATTTATCGGGATGACGTCATGATTCCTATTGTCGGACCTATAATTATCGGATCAATAATTATCGTGCACCAGTACCTAAAAGAGTAAAAAGATACATTAAAATTACACATTGTGAGTCATTAATTCTTAATTAATTAATTAAGTCATTGATTATCAAAACTTAGCAAGAATGTTTGATCCAGTTACTCTATTTGTGTGTGTTTATTGTAGGGGTGTGACAAAATATCGAAATGGTGATATATCATGATATTTTGTATCCCAAAAACTTATCGATATGCTCCTGCCAAGAATCGAGATATCGTTTTAAAAATGTGTCAATGTTAGAAAATAAAAACAAAAAGGGAACCAACAAGTTGCTACCAAAATCTTCCACCATAATAGTGTCTTGGTTAACTCTATGGCTGCCATTTGCGGCGCTCGACGCCCTATCGATTTAGATTGGGAGCGTCGAAAGAACGTTCATTCATTCGACCAGAGCATTCACAGTCACTCTTTCTGATTTTCAGGCCATTTACAGGTCAATTTCTGTTCATTTTAGGGCATTTACAGGTCGCTTCCTGTTGAGTTTGAGTCACTGCCTATTCATTTGGGAGATTCCCGGCCACTTCCTATTCTGTAACCAATAATCAACAGGAAGTGACCCATAAAATGCCCCAAAATCAACAGGAAGTGACTGAAAATCTATAAGTGAAATGCCTCAAAATTACCTCGTTGCCTAGTAGTGGCTGCCACTGATGGCCTTAGACGTTCAATCCGTTTGAAGTGGGAGGGATGGCATCGAATGAACGAATGTTCATTCGCTGCCACCCTCCCATTTCAAATGGATTGAATGTCTACTAGTTGTAAACTGATACTAATTCACAACAGAAGCTTGTTTTTCTGTTTATTAGTTGTTTTGTAGAATAGTTTGGAATGGTTTCCTGACCAATGTATTGATAATCATTGTATCGCCATATCGTGAGATCGTTATCGTAAGCTTTGTATCGCATATCGTATTGTGAGGTACCAAGAGGTTCCCACTCCTAGCTTATTGAATGTTTTCCTAAAACTGCCACACAGGAGACTATGGGCCTCTGCAAGTGTCCAAAGAGAAAGGTGACCAATTTATTCTGCTTTGAACACCGCGTAAACGTGTGCGAGCATTGCCTCGTCTCCAACCACAACAAGGTCAGTGGGAAGGCGATGCACGAACATGTACATATTTATTTATTATCTCAATGAAATCCTAAGTATCGTCTGTGCTCCTTTCAGTGCATTGTACAATCATATCTACAATGGCTTCAGGACAGTGATTATAACCCAAACTGTCCTCTTTGTAATATTCCGCTGATTGAGGATGACACTGTCAGACTCATCTGCTATGGTAAGATGTCTTGTCCACTTTAATCAAGATTAAAGTTGGGATGAAAACTGCTACAACTCATTCATATGTAGATTTTAACAAAAACAACACTCACCTAAAACATGATGAACGATCGGCATTGTTATGTCCCTCATGAATTATTTTTAGTTGAATTAAGACAACTTTTGACACTTTGATTTTACAGATGTTTTTCACTGGACCTGTCTCAACGACTTGGCAACCCGCTTACCCCTTCATACGGCCCCAGCAGGATATCAGTGTCCCAGCTGTCAGGGTCCGGTGTTTCCCCCCTCCAACCTGGCCAGCCCGGTTGCCGATGTGCTGAAAGAACACCTGTCCTCTGTCAACTGGGCTAGAGCGGGTTTGGGGTTGCCACTGGTAAGGACTTTTATGTCGAATCATTTGTATTGGGACAAAGTGTACGCGTACATTAACTACAATAGTAAAACTCAACGCAGATTATGAAATCAGCAATATTTTTAGTAATGTAGTGAGGCTTTATTGTCACTTGTGGTGTCATTGACACAGTGGTATGAAAAAGTATCTGAACCTTTTGGAATTTCTCACATTTCTGCATAAAATCATTATCAAATGTGATCTTTGTCAAAATAATACTGATGAAAAAACAGTGTCTGCTTTAACTAAAACTACCCAAACATTAATAGGTTTTCATATTTTGATGAGGATAGTACGTAAACTATGACAGAAGGGGGAAAAATAAGTAAGTGAACCATCGCATTTAATATACCCCCCCCCCCCCCCCCCTTGGCAGCAATAACTTCAATCAGATGCTTCGTTAAGCTGCAGATCAGTCTGACGCATCGATCAGGACTAATCTTGGCACATTCTTCTCTACAAAACTGCTGTAGTTCAGTCAGATTCCTGGGATGTCTGGCATGTATCGTTGTCTTTAGGTCATGCCACAGCATCACAATGGGGTTCAAGTCTGGACTTTGACTTGGCCACCCGAGAACGTGTATTTTGTTCTTCTGCAACTATTCTGAAGTTGATTTACTTCTGTGTGTTGGATCATTGTCTTGTTGCAGCATCGATCCTCTTTTATCTTCAACTGTCTGACAGATGGCCTCGGGTTTTCCTGATAAGCTTTTGAATTCATTCTTTCATTAATGATTGCAAGTTGTCCAGGCCCTGAAGCAGCAAAAACGGCCCCAAATCATGATGCTCCCTCCACCATGCTTCTCGGTGGGGATGAGGTGATGATGTTGGTGAGCTGTTTCAGTTTTCCTCCACACATGATGTTGTGTGTTACTCCCAAACAATTCAACTTTGGTTTCATCAGTCCACAAAATATTTTGCCAAAACTTCTGTGGAGTGTCCAAGTGCCTTCTGGCGAATAGTAAACGACCAGCAATGTTTTTTTTTAGACAGCAGTGGCTTCTCCGTGGAGAAGTGGTGCTCCGATGAACACCATTGTTGGCCATAGTTTTACATATAGCTGATGTGTGCACAGAGATATTGGACTGTGCCATTGATTTATGTAAGTCTTTAGCTTACACTCTAGGGTTCTTTTTTACCTTTCTGAGTATTCTGCTCTGAACTCTTGGCATCATCTTTAGTGGACGGCCACTCCTTGAGAGAGAAGCAACAGTGCCAAACTCTCTCCATTTGTAGACAACTTCTCTCACTGTCGATTAATGAACATCCAGACTTTTAGAGATGGTTTTGTATCCTTTCCCGGCTTTATACAAATAAACAATCTTTGATCGCAGGTCTTCAGACAGCTTTTTGACCGAGCCATGATGCACATCAGACAATGCTTCTCATCAAGACAGTTCTTACCAGGTGTGTGTTTTATAGTGAGCAGGCAGCTTTAAACCACTCATTAGTGATTGGGCACACATCTGACTTAAATTGTTTGGTAAAAAATGGTTTCAATTGCTCCTTAAGTCTCCTTAGGCAGAGGGTTCACATGCCCCCCCCCCCTTCTGTCATTGTTTTGCATGCTATCCTCATTAGAGTATGAAAACCTATATTTCTTAGGTTGGTTTTAGTTAAAGCAGACACTGTTTTGACATCTGTGTGATTTTGACAAAGTTCAGATCACATTTGATGGTGATTTTATGCAGAAATGTGAGAAATTCCAAAAGGTTCAGATACTTTTTCATAACACTGTATATTACCTTTCATGAATGAAACGTTTTTGAAATATTTTCTGGGAGTTCTGGTTCAGCCACATTCTCAAAACGCACCAAGTAACACACCAACTTGAAATCAAGTGTACTATTGACACTGGCTACCTTGTAGTTAAGGTTTCACTGAAGGACTGTTATGAGTAAAAAAACAAAAAACAAAAAAAACCAGTTGATAAATGTCATACGTCTCTGTAATTTACAATGCGCCAATAGTGTTTGTTTATTAGATAAACCAGGAATTTTAACCTCCAGATTGACGAGCCAGCGGACGTCATTCAGGAGGCCACAGCTCATGATGTTACAGACTACACTGACTGGTCATCATTTGATGGTGAGACTACTTTTTTAATTGTGTTTGCCGTTTTAATTGAGAGATTTAATCAATCTCTACAGATTGGTCTCTTCTTCTTTTTTTTTTTTACCCTCTGGCATTACAGCACAAGGAGAAAGTCACAGTTACCAAAGCCACTCCTACAACGGCAGCCTTGGCCAAGGGCCAAATTCTTTGCCATCCCCAGCAGAGGACCACTTTGGGCTGTCTCCAAAGAATGTGGATTCAAATATACAAGATCACTCTGTGGTCAACTTTCCAGAGGCCACTACAAGTGACACAATTACTATACATGCAGGTACAGAAAAGTCCTCAGAAATATGCAACCAGCCTCATTTTCATATTTGTATCTAGGAAAGCAGCTATTTTCATAGATGTCCTTTTTTCAAAGTTGGGTCTCATCCCGTCATACTTTCTTAATGTTCAGGATCATCACCAAGAAAGGTTTATGACACACGAGATATCAGTTCTGTGACACAGATGGATTTTGATGACGACAAATACAGACGACGACCGGCTTTGAGCTGGTTCGCTCAAATTCTCAAGTTAGTAATATGGGATTAGCTATAATTTATTTATTATAATATTTAATATAAATACATAATAATCCTTAAATTTGTCTTTTCAGGAACCGCACAGGTAAGAAGCGAGGAGCTCTGTCTTGGAAACAGCGGGTCTTCATGCTCCTACTGGTTGGAGTGCTGGGATTCTTTACTTTGATTATTATAATGGCTAAACTTGGACGTGCCTCAGCTGGTTCAGACCCTAATTTAGATCCTCTTCTAAATCCACACATTCGTGTGGGCAAAAACTGAAATCATGCATTGATTACCTGTTTTTCCCCACCTGAGCGTCAAATTAAATTCACACTGAATTACGCAGAAAAAGGCATTGTGAGACTATAGTACAAGATTTGGCCAGCAGAGAGAGCCATTTACACATCGCCAACTGAGAAGTGGAGGCAGTCCCTATAATGCCTTGTACAGTATGTGCTTCCCATCCAAGGACCAACCAAGCTGTATTCAGGTGAATAGGTCAAACGGGGCAATATTTATATATACCTGTAGACTGACTAATTCATAAACAAAATTAAATATTGGTGAAACTTTCACTATGATGTATTTATTTGTGAATGTAAAAAATGATTTCATGTTAATTGTGCAGTGCATCAAAACAAAGTCCAACACCTAATAACATTTTCTGTGATTTTTTTTTTTTTTTTTAATCTAGTGCTTTTAGACACTTTATTCCTCTGCTTTTTTGGAGTTTTCTTTCGATTATCCATTAAATGGGACTACTCTGGAATTTCATGATGTGGTTGCGTTTTCATTCATCTTTAAAAAGTAATGAAGTAACTCCAAAAATGCTTCTTTATACAGCCTCTGTGGAGAACCTGTTCACTGAATTACCACAGCTGGCAATGGCAAAGGGTGTTACAATAAATATGTCCAATAAGAAAACGTCAGTGACATGTTTAATTGCTCTGGATTTCTGTATAATTATGGCAGTAAGAGATGGCCAAACTGGTGTCAATTAAGGAACGTAACAAATTCACTTATGGTGAAAAATGCAGTAAGACAAATTTTTAATTTAGCTTTTGTCACATCCTTGCCTAATGCCTATTTATGTCCTATGGCAGAAGTCGTTGAATGTAACAGTACTGTGTTACGGTTTGATATGTTTATCTCAGTTGTTTATTTCTGCGTTCCCTCTAAAGAAATATATATTTCATGTCCCTGCATAAATATATTGCTTTTGTGTTCCAAACTCCAGCAATAGGCAAAATAACTTTCTTTACGTAGCATAATTAATACAATGCAGTTCAAAGGGCTTTGCATCACACGAAGATCCGAAGAGAAAAAATGATTCGCAAAAATCATATTAAATCAAAAAAGTTAAAAACAAAGACAATTGAAACATAAATGATACATAAAAATCACATTAATTCATAGTTTATTTGAAAAAAAAATCAAATAAAACCAAGAAATGAATTCAAAGCAAATAACTTGAAATTTGAAATACGTAGACAGTTGTGAATATGCTGTGGTAAACAATTTTAGCCCTGATTTAAAGGAGCTAACAGTTTGCGCACACTTTAGATGTTTAGGTAACTTGTTCGAGAGTTGAGGAACATAGTAACTAAATGCTGCCTCACCCTGCTTGCTTCTTGTTCTTGGAACATACCGCAGACTGGTTCCAGACGATCTTAGGGGTCTGGAACTTCATAGGAGTCAAACAAATGTATTTTGGTCCAAGGCCATTAAGTGTTTTGTAGACAAGCAGTAGTACTATATAGTCTATCCTCTGACTTGCTGGAAACCAGTGTAATGATTTCATAACCTGTGTGATATGGTCCAGTTTCCTTGTATTTGGAAGGACTGGCGGCAGCATTCTATACTTCGTGACTGATATTTTATTAATACCTGTAAATATAACATTTCAATAGTTCACTCTACTAAGAATGAATGCATGGATGTTTTTCCATGTCTTGTTTGGACAACAGCCCCTTAATTCTAGCTATATATTAAAGATACACGATAATATCGGCTACCGATAATTATCGGCCGATAATGGCAATTATGACGTCACACAGATAATGCAGATAATAAAAAAATCAACTGATAATGCAATCTGATAATTATATACTTGATTTAGCCTCCAAATGTGCGCAACCAAGCAGTTTTCTCCACTTCTTCACTGCCGCCTGCTCAACCCCTCCCCTCTCTGAAGCCCCTGTGGGAGAAGGGGTTTAGGAGTAAGGCGTCATAGAGGAGGCGGTGTTACACATCAGTGTTGAGGCGCTCTCACTAGCGTGCGTTGCTTTTCCAGTGTGTGAAATGAAATAAACGACGCTCTCGCCATCTACAAAACAGTTTCTCAAGGCCTAAAGAAAGCGTCCTCATTGAACACCACTGGCACTAACCCAGCAGCCATTTAAAACTGCATCACAATGATTTTTGGAACGAATATGAGGCTGCTGCTAGGACGAATGCTAAAGCAATTGTTAACAAATAAACTATAAAGGAAGCTACGGGGCTTGTGACAATACAGAGACGCTGCGGTCCTCCCGGAGTCGGGGTGTTTGGGAATGCAGCCCAAAGCGAGTGGTAAACTCCCATCTATGGCTAAACACCTCACGAGATCGATAGTTGACAAGTAGCTCTCTTCCGACGGAGCCCGCCGGTCCGGCAGGCCGCCGCCTCGCCCTAGGCGCCGGGTAGAGCATGAGAGCAGAGCCATGCACCGAATGCGCCGCAGCGAGCCGGCCGGGGCGGGCGGATATCCGGTACAAATTTAGCTGCCGCCTGGCGCGGGTGCTAATTTGGCAGCCGGGCGGACTGAAGGGCACAGGCGGGAGGAAATTCCCGAAATGACCCGATAGCCAAACCCCTGGATGAAAAAATAATGCAGTTTATACGACCACGATTCTTCGTGAAAGACATGCCGATCACATCAGTTTTACCACGGACATTTACACAGGTGATGTCAACAAACCATGTTTATCATGACGGCACAGTGGTTAGTTGATAATTGTAACATTCACCAAACGACACAAAGAAGTCATCCAGTCAGTAATGCATTCAGTACGCTTTAAATTTATGACGTCTTAATCAGATCATTCTTCTTAAATCTAGTCAAATAATTTTCCCCATCTTGTTTGAGTGTTGAAGACGAGTTGAATGCGCCAGATTATTCCACTTACTTGAACTAAATATTGCAATTTGTTCTCATTAAGCCCAAACATCTAAAAAAAAATAAGGTCATTTTTCACCTAAATCAAGAAAAAATTGCTTTCAAATAATGTTCTGAACCATACACATTCTTGAATAAAGAACATTTCTGACAAGGTTTTTTTTTTTTTTTTTTTTAGGATTATGTATAATAATTTATTGCTTAAAATAAGGCTGTTAATCTTATTTTCAGCTGGCCATTTTTCTTCAAGAAATCTGAGTGAAATATACTTGAAGTGCTGGCAGTTAATTTAACTTATTTCCAATAGAATTACACTGAAAACAAGGGACTTTAACTAGTCTTAAGGAGCTGTGTCTTTGCTGTGTAGTAATGTTATACTTTAGGAATGGCATACTTTTAAAGCCATTTTTGTGCAACTTATGTATTTACTCTGTAAGTAATTGTTGCCAAAAGTTTACCATTACACAATGTCAGACAATCTGTCTTTATTTAGATGTTGGAATTTACTACTACTACTACTTGTTCACATTTGATGTTGAAAAAAAAGAGCAATATTATTTTTGCACAGCAATATTTTCTCTTGTGTATACTTTAAAATTTTACATAAATCTTTAATAAAATTATCGGCTTGACATTATCGGTTATCGGTTGGAACGAGGAGGAAATTATCGGTTATCGGTATCGGCTGAAAAATGCATTATCGTGCATCACTACTATATATATTTTAGGTAGTAATAAGCAGATTTAGTGACGGACTTTAGATGGCTGTCAGCCTGTCATATTTTAGGTCTGAGTCAATAGTTGCAGTACTTCAAGATTTCTGACTTGATTTGTAGCTGTGACATTGTGCCAAGGTGCATGCTGACCTTTGACCTTTTCCTTTTTTGTCCCAAAACTGATCACCTCTGTCTTTCGCATATTTAGCTATAAAATATAATATATGGATTAATTTTATGACCGCTATAAAAATTGTCTGATTTTATCAAGTTACATTGTCTTTTAAACACACTCTGGGAACACTAACATGTGGACAGTTTTAATGGATTATTAAAAATTAACAAGGTTTCTTTGAGTGATTTTGTTCTTTTTCATTAAACAAAATTCTAACTGAACTTTTTTTGCCTCGTGATCAAACTTTTTAAATACAAAATGTTTTCAGTAATTTCATCAAATACTGTTCAAAGCACAAAGAAAATAATGTATTCAATACAATCATGTATGTACTCAATAGTAACTGACTCTCCTAACACTTCCAGAGCACCGGATGTAATGTTTCCCATGCATTTGTTAATTTTAGGAGTGGCTTATGCTGGAATCTCCATAATAACCCCAGGCAAGCCTGAAGTGCATCGTGTTTGGAGAGCATGCTTTTTTTTCTTTTAACTCTTCAAAGTTTCCATTGCGCTAACCTCACGGTTACCGTACATTTTCACATTGCTATCTGGTGGATATGAGTCGTTTTCCATTGATGATTGTTGGTGCCGCGAGCGATGGTTATTAACTCATTCACTGCTGTTGACATCAATTGTAGTTAACTGGGATGGCTGGCATTGAATGATCATGTTTCAATACCATTGACGGCGCTAGACGTCCAATATATTTTGACTAGGAGTGGCGAACGTTCGTTCATTCACCCCTCCCAGTTAAAATGGATTGGACGTCTAACGCCGTCAATAGCAGCCATTCAGTTAATTTGTAAAATTTACATTAAAGCCGTTACAGCAAGAAGGAAGTTTGTTGATATACTTGCATATCTGTTAATGTTCTCCACAAAGCAAAACATTCCAGCTTTAAATTAATATAAGACTTTATGGGTGAATTGTCATTCTATTGGAATTCAATGCATTTCTCACTAACTTTGAGGATTTGATTGCCCATTGCACTGACATAATAGGGGCATCCAGATCAATAGGTTGGCACATGCATACAGTGAGCATTGCTGTTATACTGCATTTTTGTTCTCTCCTCTCAGGATAACAAAAAATAATCTTGACGTTTAAACACTGATGTCAACATATTCTGTATTTCATATATCATAGATCATGAGATTTTCCCATACTTTTCTAGAAAAGTGCTGTACTTCATTCAGCATGACACAACTGACCCCTCTGTCATTGGTGACACTGAAGTTTATTGAATTGAGAGCTTGCGTGCATGTGTGTGTGTGTGTCCCTCACACATGTCACCATTCAATTAGAAAGGGCATCACATTGAATCTCATTTTGCTTCTGGTACAAAGCATCAGTGAAGATCTGTTCGTGCTTCATCCGAGACCGTAAGTAAACACATCTATCAGCTGTTTTATACGATAGATGAATGAATGTGTCAGATAACAGAAATCTAAATGTGTGTTTGCATTATAAATAAATTTAAACAAGCGTATGCAATTTATGTAAACGTGCATTTTTTGTTATTTTGAGTAAGTAAATGTATAAATAATATTTGCATTTGTAGTCTTTACCATAGCCTTTCTCGTATTAATTCAGTGCAACAATATATTTTAGTCGAACTACTCTTCATAAATTGCTAAATGTTCAATTTTAGTACATTTTTCCCACCTGACCTGGAAATATTTCACTCCAGAAGATTTTGAGGTGAGAAATCAGAAATGTGTGACCAGCGAGAAAAAGTCAAGAACAAAAAAACAGATGGAAAATCTCAACAAATAAAGCATCATCACATCAAACAAAACCACCGTCAACAGCAACATCATCATCAACAACACCGCATCCATCAGTCAGAAAATGACTACAAAGAGTACGTAAATGAAGATATCTTTAAAATTACTTCCTTTACTTGACAGTTGTAACCCATTTGACTTTCTATTTTTAAAATAGCATGCATTCAACTGAAGAGGAGAGCTTGTTGAGTGATTGCCTCCCTCATCAACATCATTCTCATCGTTACTACAACAAGCAAAACCATGGCCAGCTGTCTCTTTCTGAAACTTCTTTCACTTCTTCCTATGATTCTTCATCCACTTCATCCTCCTCAACAACCACCTCCTCTTGTTCAAGTTCATCATCCAGTTCCTGCTCTTCAGCTTCTTCCTCAAGTCTCTCGTCAGAAAGTAGCACCGATGGGTCAGATACATTTCTCCTTAGGAGACCTCAGCATTCCCAGTCATGTAATAACATTTCTGAAAAGCAAAAGTGCATCGAAGAAGACACAACACCTTTGACTGGTAACAGAAGGCATGTAGGCAAGCAGAAACAAACGAAAGACGATTCCTCTAATAATGGCTTTAAGCAAGGCACCCAGAAGAAGACACATGACAGTTTCCGCAAATCCAAATCGATGGAGGCTCTCAGTCATCCCTCAGAAAAGGAGGGTTATGCAACCCAGGAAGAACAAGAAAGAAGAAAAATTGAAGTAAAAAAGAATTTGATGAAGGAGAAAATGAAGTTCTCTGCCTTCCTTAATGAGATCACTCGCCAAGTGCTCAGCCCAATGAGACTTACAACTCTGGGCGTTACAGATGCTCGGAAAGCAAGCGACACAGAGGCCACCTCTGTTAGATCCAGGAAGTCTGAGAGCAGCTTAGACAGAAGCCGACGACAGAGAAGTCGCCCTGTCAGCGCCGACTCAGTTAACTCTAACCAGAATTCGCGTACGCATCTTTCAAAGTCAACCTCGCCCCGAAACCATCGTAGTCACGGCTCTCCTGACTCATCTATTCACATGCAATCTAGGCCCCGTAGCTGCACTGATATAAACTGTTTAGAAAGACATCCGTCATGGTCTCAAACTTCTCAGCGTTGCTCCCACTCACCATATTACAAACAGCGACGCGGTCGGAATCAAGGAGAACGTACTCATCAGTGTCATCACCATAGCGACCGCTACAGCCCGAGTTATCACAAATACCCCCACAACAAAGGTCATCATCATCACCGCAGATGTCACAGTCCTGTCTTTTATCCTGATTGTGGAGATCGCGACATTTCCAGTCATCACAATAAACATTCTCCTTTCAATCACTATGACGACAACAGTGATGGAGACCACTACGGTGTTTCAACTCCCCAAAATCGCGCCAACTACCGTGACCTGGCTATTCACCAGCAGGATGACCACCATTTCCATTATCAAGGCTACTACAGCCATGGTCACGTTCCTCGCCACAGAGATCGTGACTTTGCTACACATCACTGTGAACAACGCCGCAACCAAGCCCCCGCTCAACGCCAAATTCATGATAGCTCATCATCTCACCACAAAGACCATCAAAATAAAGGGCACCACCACAGCAATCATTTCAAAACAAAACGTCCAACCACACCACGCCATGGAAGCCAAGCCCAAATCAGCGACCACAGTAAGTCCAACTCAAAACATCACCATGCAGACCACCATGACCTTGCCCAGCATCACAATTTAAAGGACCATCAACAGCATTATCGTCGGCATGTTGATCACCACAGTGGAGGAGGTCTCCACAGAGACCATCAGCAAGCTCAACCTAGTGATTTTGATCTTCATTGCCATGGAGAACAACATAGGTCTAGCCATCAGCGTCAACATGGTAACCACCACAGTCCAAACCCTCGGGATAACCAGGGAGATGAACAGAATGAATCACGACAACTTGACAAGAAGGAGAATAAGCGTTCTTATCCAGAACAACGCCATGGAGTCCATCACAGTCCAAATCGTCCCCATTATCACGAAGACAAACACAGTCGAAATCTTGAAGACCATCAAAGTAAAGGCCATCAACACCAGCAGAGAGACAAACACAACAACAGCGATAACGATCACCGTCAGCACCACCATGGTGAGCACAAAAGCCCAAACAGTCATCTCCAGCATGAAACCCATCATAGCCGTGCTCATCAAACGCACCATGGCGATATGAATCATTCCGAGCCACATCAAACTTGCTTCAAAAATGCCCCTGAACATCAGGACAAGCGCATGAACAGAGAGTCAGATGGCAGTCTGCCTCCACACCAGAAGAAGGAAGTTCTCAACTGCAAGCTTGACTCCTCAAAGAAAATGAGTGGCCCCTGTGGTCGAGCTGAGGAACAAACCGACTTCACCGGCCCATCAATACCACATGTACGGCAAGAACATTTTATTAGAAAAGATGGAATATTCTATAATCTCAGTGTCACGAAGTGTTAAGATTTGAAATTTATACTCCTCATTTTACTAACTCATCGGCTGCCATTGACGGCTCTACATGTCCAATCCATTTCGACTGAGAGGTTCATTCACCTCTCCTAGTCAAAATCGAAAAACTTGAGCGCTCACAGCCAGTGTTTCCAGTTTAAATGAATTGGATATCTATAGTTGTCAATGGCAGGCAATGAGTTAAGTTCTATCCACAGTCAGTCATGTAGTTCTCTTTGTGACTGAATTCTACAAAACTAATCAATATTTCCATGTTCAGCTTACTTGATTATAGGGTTATGTAAGGGTTTGAATAATTTGCATCCTATTGATTTTTCAGTGTTCGTGTCACTGCTGTCATTGGTTATCACAGAACATAAAACAACATGCAAAATTGCAGTGTTGCCCAAATTTGATTGAGCTGAGTGAGACAATGCTAGCTTTCACGGTTGAAATGGATTTAATGTTTATAACTGTCAGCGGTAGAGAATGAGTTAATCTCACCCGATCAGTCGCTATTAATATTAGTAACCATTGCCAGCCCTAAAAACTGTCTCATGCACCTCCTGAAATAATCCTAAAAATTTTATATATGATAATAATGCTAATTTTGTCTCAAATTACTCAAAAAGTTTCTCAATTTGCCTCATGTTTCTGAACACATTCTTGTTCTCCTTTATCCAGGAATCAACACATGAAATGGACAAAATAATGTAAGTGTTGTTAAATGAGCTTGATCTGTGTATAGATGGAATGTTCAAAGACTTTGTGTACTTTTCTTTCTTTCTCATGAAGGGTTCTTGAGAAAGAGAACGAAGGTCTACAGCAGAATCTCTTGAAGCAAACCGTCAAGATGGAGTGTTTTGGAGATTTTTTAAACAGCCATAAGCTTTTGGAAGAGGAGCTCCAGAGGACACGAGCAGAATTGAGTGATCTTACTGAGAGTTTTAAAATGTAAACCATTCAAACACGCATCAAAATGGCTACTGCTTTTCGAAATGAAAAATATTTGTGTCATTTTGTCTTGTTGTTAGACTCCATGAGAACTGTTCGTCCACACAACAAACAAATAGCCTACTGGAGCAAAAACTTAACTCTGTGGTAAAGTCTCGACCTGAACACAAATGGGTTTGGTCAGAATTGCTGAATGTGAAATGCAGTTGTTAACATTTAATCTATATGTCCTGTTTGACAGACTAAAAGCATGGAAGGAGAGCGTGAGCGGTTAAGCCGACGTATTTCAGCATTGACAGAACAACTGGCTTCTGCAAAATTTGCCAACAATGTGGACACATTAAATGTAAGATCTGCAATTCCATGTAAAACGTTTGGAAGGTCTTCATTAAAGACTTTCAGTTGTCACTTAGTAATGCTTAATGATTAACTCATTGCCTGCCAGTAAATGCTCATGTTTCAGTACAATTGACGGTGCTGCATTTCACTTCTGCAATGCAGTGAGAGCCACTGAGAATTTTCATTTTCATGCTTGATCTCGTTTTCAGGTCAATTCTGTGTTGAACAAATCCAATGACCATTTTCTCCCAGATGATGCCATTAATCAGCTAATGCTCCCTCTGGCTCCTCCGCCAGTCCAGTTCATGGACATCCAAAATTATGAAAAAATCAAGGTCGCAGGACAGGAGCAAAGTCTGGGATCGGTTCCAGAGGAAGAAGAGTCCGACTGGTCAGAAATGGGGGACGAGATCCCCCGATTTATACTGACAGGTTCAAACAGAAGTCAAACATGGATGCCCAGGGATGGCGACATGGACAAAGACAGTGAGTCAGGAGGTGAGGACATTGTCCGACTTCAATCTCCTCGACCTCTGCAGATACCTCATCTTCAGTTCACCATCCACAATGAAATGTTCCCTGCTCCGCCAGCCATCGCTTGCCCCTCCAGTTTACCAGGCGAAAGTGCATTTAGGATCACTACAAGTCAGAATCTTGGCTCCACTATACTGATAAGATCGGCGAGCCTGGAGGAAATCCCGTTAGCGTGCCGTCAAATGTCAAAGGAGCTGAGAGGCACGGAAGCCATGATGGACCTTCACCATCCCGAGGATGACACTAACAGTGATTTAGATAATGAGATCATTCATCATTGGAGAACAAACAACAACCGGGATGGGAAGCTATCAGAGCCAGAAAGCGCTCCGTGCAGTCTGCAGTCAGTTGAACAGATGCTCCACCAGTTCATGTATGAACCTCAGCCCAGTGAAGGAATAAGTCAGAGCAGGTCTGAACTGCACGGCTGGACTGAAGGCATGGCAGAGGAGGTGCTAGGAGGGGAGCAAACACAACTTTGATACAGTACAATGATTGTTCAAATGTCCTTAAACAGAACCTGAACTTTACTCAGCAGGACATTTCAGTCAAGGTGTGCACTTGGGCAAAAGAACAAATACAGTAGGATGGATAAGAACCAATTTAATTAATAGTTTTAACAGAAGACAAGTAAAAGTTCTGTTTTTATTGAACATGTGAGAGGTTTTTCAGTGGTTGGTCTTATTGACAGATCTGGACTGAGAGCAGAGAAAGCATCGATATACTGTACATGATATTAATCACATTAATTTCCCTGGACTACTTTAGTACATAGTTTCCTTACAAATTCCTTCAACAGAATGGACAGTGCGATTAAATTGGCTTTTTAATCTGTTTTATTGAAAACCTGTTGTATTTTTTTGAAGAACTGTCAGTGTATGTGGAAAAATGTAATCATTTCCTTTGATTGTTAAGCAAAATCCTTAAATGCCCATAAGACACCTGCTTGTATATGCCTAAATACCGGTAGTCAAACATTTCATAATAAAATGTACATAATCCTGTAATTCAGAAGCAAGTCTACTCCATAATGTTTTTATCATGAAAACATTCATGCTTTTCTGGACAAATATCTTATCTCTGTAACAATAACAATACATAACTTGCTAGGGTAATTAAGCCATCTGCTCTGGCAATGTACTGTAACTAATACCGCAAATAAAAACCTTGATAAACATTTACTGTATTTGAAATGTGATTTTTCAAAGTTTTCACAGATGCAGAGTCAATCTTAGATCGCTTCATGTTGGTTCTCACTGTGTCCTGATTGGTGATCTACCAAGGGGGACTCCACATTTCCCCAGTGTCAGCTGAGGTAGACTCCACCCACTGACCCTGCACGGGATGCGGTAGGTATTGATAATGGATATTCTGGAATGTCGTTTCATGCACAATGCTGTGCAGAAATCTGGGTTAAACCGACTGTACTGTAGGTCTTTGGTTCTTTGCCATTTAACCCTATGAATGGACACAGAGTGACATTTTGGGTCATGTAAGCCACAATATCACAGCTGCTATACGAGAGTAGCCTCCACATACATGGACCCAAGTATCAAACATAAATATTTATTATACCGCTCACTTACTTGGTTCTTGCTGTTTTTCTCATATTTTATTCTTATTGTTGCAGAAATGTTGCCGCTAACTTAGGACCTCACTGCACTATTTCTCTTGTTGCACATATTTCAGTCTAAGCCAGCTATAATCACTTTTATAAGCACAAAAGTAAACTATTTTCCTTTTTTTTTTCTTCTTCTTTTCATTCATTCTACATGTTTATATTGGAGTGCCACGTCAAATTTCGTTGTTTCACAATATTATTTCGTTGTTTACCATTCACGATTTTAGGGTGGACATTAAGAAAAACTACAACACCGTTATTCGTGGACGGATCAGAATAAAATTTGGTAGGTATATTCAGTGGATGCATACATATAATTCTGCAGAACCCATGGATTACTATTTTTTTGTGTGTCTCAGAGCTTATTAATTACATTCATTAATTACAGACTTGCGAACCAGGCAGCCGTAGTTCATTTTGAACGTGTTTTACTATGAGTCATTTTTCGATTTTTTAGTATAATTTCACATAATGACAGTGACAACAATAGAATGCTCACGTTTCAGTGCCATTGACGGCACTAGACCTCCAATCCATTTTTGGCTGGGTAGGGCGAATGACATCTAGCGCCACCCAATCCATTTTTGGCTGGGTGGGGGGAATGACGTCAAGTGCCATCAGTAGCAACCGATGAGTTAAATGAGTGACCTATAAAGGGTAAAATGGCTACAGGCTACAAGCAGTCCAATACAGTACAGTACAGTACAGTACAGTACAGTACAGTACAGTGTGCTCTGTAGTCGTCACTTTCTCACTTGCTCAAATCCATTTCGTCATCTTTGTCCTCCCTCTGTATGACTATGATGGGTGCTGAGCAGACAATAGCCCAGATCCCCTGACCAGTTTAATAGGATAGGAAAGCATTAACGGTAAGACGCCGCCTGCATTCAGGTTTGCCAAATCCACTGTGTGGTACCCTGGGAGGTACACAGTGGTCTGTGCTTATTTGTGGACTTTTCTTCCCTAGAACTTTTCAGGGAATCAAGGTGAATTTTAATTGCCTGTAAATTGTGTTATACTAGTATCATTTTAGAACTGTAATGTAGTTTTGATTCCTGTATATCCTAATTTGTCCCGACAAAAAATGTATTGATGTTACCTAGTTTTTAAGTTGCTCATTTAAATCCCAGTTGCCTTTTTCTTCTTACTTTTTCTCCTCTCAGACAAGAAAAGCCTCGTCCCTCCGCGCTTCACCGTTCTCCTTCCCCTATTCCCCCCGTAAGACTCGGAGCCCCTCGCCGCAACCATGGTAGTGATGAAGATGAAGTTCCCCTTTCAAAAAAGGGTGAAACTTGCCCAGGGACTGTGGCTCCTTTCCTGGTGTGCCACGGTAGCCGGGGCCATGACCTTCACCCTTGGGTGCATCCTGAAGACAGAACTCCGAAGGAGAGCAGAAGTAAACGCTTGAATTTTGTCTGACTAACATGCATTGTAATTTCACTTTTTCCATTGTCTGTGACTTGATATTTTAATACAGGTCATGGATAATGCAGACATACATATCGTGCCCAATACGCTCATGATTGTTGGTCTGGCCTCCCTGGGCATCAACTACTTTGCCTCAAAGATCTGTCAGGATGCCCTTGACGCTGGGCGATTTCCTCGCTGGAAGACCTTTTTGAAGCCCTACTTTGCTGTCTCTTGTTTCTTCACTGTGCTCATGCTGCTAGCGGTCATCATGAGCTATGCCATGAAGGGCAGTCTGGAGTCTTCACTGAAAGTCGGCCTGAGGAATGGCATCCGCTTCTATAAAGACACAGACACGCCGGGACGCTGCTTCCAGAAGCAGAACATTGACCGCTTGCAGATGGAGTTTCAGTGCTGTGGAAACAATGACCACAGGGATTGGTTTGAGGTCCAGTGGGTCAGCAATCGCTACCTTGATTTCAACTCCAAGGAGGTCAAAGTGTAAGTTATGTTTGAGGAATCATAGAATGAACTGAATGGATCATTGTACTTAATTGTAATATCGCTTGTTTCACCAGCCGCGTCAAGAGCAATGTGGATGGACGATACCTAGTAGACGGAGTCCCATTCAGTTGCTGTAATCCCAGTTCTCCTCGACCATGCATCCAGTATCACCTTACCAACAATTCAGCTCATTATAACTACGAGTACGAAACAGAGGAGCTCAACATCTACCTGCGCGGCTGCCGGGAGGCCTTGGTCAATTACTACATGGGGCTGATGAACACCATTGGCGCTGGAGTACTGTCAGTCTTCCTCTTACAGGTAAGAGAAGCATTTTACAATAAAATGGAAAATTTTGAGATTGGGATTTATCCACATAAAGCTTGGATGTTAAAATTGTATTCCTCCATAACTCCGCCTACTCATTCCTAGGGTTCTGTGCTGGTGAGTTTGCGCTTCCTGCAGACATCTATGGAGGCAGTAGCTGGGAAGGAGAACATAGAAATTGAAACAGAAGGATACTTGCTGGAGAAGGGAGTGAAGGACACCTTCATGGAGTACTTTGACCCAGTTCTCAAGTTCCTGCTGTTTAAAAACCAGGTGCAGGAGGGTGCTACTACAGATGATAAAGCAGCCCCAGCTTCCACCTAACCACCGGGGCTTTGCATACATGTAAATACTTTTTATAAAGGGTGTCCACATTATTGCAATTTAAATCTGGTTGGGGGCTATAATTGGCATTTTCAGGTGACCATGAACGGTACATCAAATTAATGTATATTCTTACGTGAATTTTGAATCTGTGTTCTCTATACCAATGAAAGTCTCCCAAGAGAAGAAGGCCATCTCACATTTTTTTGTTATTTTTGTCAACAATACATATTCACATGACTAATACACTCGAAGTATATCAATACACTATGTAACATGTCTTTTTAAATGTTTGTTATACGTATACTTAGTATTTCTTTTCATTTACAACCTATGCCATTTTATTCTTTATTTTAATTGAGCCAGGGTGCAAATAAACCATGCTACACCAAAAAGTTAATATTTGTAATATAGTGAAAAAAACATGAAAAAAATATTAATACAAGTTATTTAAAAAAAAATGATTGCAGTTTTTTTTTTTTTTTGAGGGAAAGTAGCATATCATGACAATGTTGCGTGAGAATATTGCTTAAGAAATCAAATTTGAAGGTACTACTATGTAGTAGACCAACGCATCCCCCTTCTTCTTCTTCTGACCTGTAATTTTAAACTGAATATTTTTGCCAATATTGAGCATATCACTCATTTGATGCTTTATGTGATCCCGTCTCATTCCTGTAATGAGAACAGTTGGATTAAAACAGATTAAAGTATAATCCAATGACAAATATTAACTGTGTCCTCTAGCCTGACACTTGTTAAACCATGCTAATCTCATTTGGTAATGCTAAACCTGCTGTCCTTGCAGTCTCATACTATAACTGTGTTTTAGTGGTATTTGTATTTGTAATGTTGTAAATAAACTTGACAAAATTATAATCAATCAAATCGAGTTTTATTTCCTCATGGAATTGAACAATATTTAATTCCATGTTGTGTAACTCATTGGACATTCATTATGGATTTCATTCAGCACATTTCTTCCCTCAAATCATTTTTGCAATGTAATAAATTGAGACGATTGATTTTATTAAAATTTCTTTCTATAACATGATCATGTACTGACCCAAGCGTTCTACTTCTATTTTAAAATGAAAATAAAATATGATACATGTACAGTTTATTCATAAATTTAGCCGTTGTAGCGACTACAATATATATAATTGGTCTTTTCAATTTGACTCACTGTGAATGATTTTTTTTTTTTTTTTAATCATTATTATTTAAACAATTAAAAACACGTTGCAAATAGATTTTTTTTTTTAATTGTACAATTCAACAACACAGATTCACATATAAAAGACAGACATATGAAAACAACAACAACAAAACAAATACAGTATTTGGAAAAACTATATGACTGCATAAATATAGCAGCTGTGACGTCGTGATCATGTGACAAATTGACGTCACAATCACTGCCGCTCTGTTACACTCCGACTCAATATTTTCGATTCGTCATATCCGAAAAAACATTTCTGTACCAAGGAGTAACCACATTGAACTGCACTCTATCATGTTTATTTCGGGTTAAGTTGTAAACCTATTCTTTTATATCCACTTCATACTCAAGTGTTTCTATTTTTTAGTGTGTGAACATAAAATATTCCAGTATTTGAACGTAGATGTCACACCCAAAAATGAATCGCTCCCAATGAGAGATTCGCTCGCCATTTGCACACTTTGAAACCGTCGCGCGTGTCCGGAAAAGCTTGTTTCCCGCAAACAGTGAGGGAGTAAGGAACAACACAAAGACAACTGTATGTTTTTTTTAAGTGACTACAATAGATGAAGCTATAATAGTTCATGCCCAGAGACTGAGAGAGAACTGGAGAGACAAAACCACCCAGCTGCTGACAGGTAGGTTTTAAATGTTCTTCTTACACATTCTAATAACTCTAATGTCATGCTAGTAAAAGTTATTAACAATAGTAATTTAGAATGTTTGGGAATGTAGACGGCCGAAAAAGAGAGTGAGTGAATATTGTTGCAAAAATACGAAGTGTTTGTTTCTAGCCCTCATCGCCACACCTTAACTACAAACGTTAAATGTTGTAAGTCTGAATGTCAGTTTTAACAATTGTTTGTTTGGGCATACTCGACAGAATTTACTTCCATTTAATGAGCTACTTAGCCCTTGTTGCTAGCCTTGCTAACACTTAGCACAAGTTAAGGCTGATGTTAGCATTATAGCGGTGAACTCAGTCCTGTGGAATCCCTTGTTGATGGGCAGGCAACCGCTGACACATTAAGAATAAATGAGGATTCAATAAGTTATTTTGACCAGTTATCTCACAATACTCAATTTAGATCGACGTTCTTACACTATGGTGCTAATGTTAATGCTGCTAAGGTGAAAACATTAGCAGCTCTGACAATAGAAGGCATTATTTCTCGTTAAACTTATTTTAAATGCCGCAAATGGAAGATAATTGGTGGGAGGACTTGTGGGCAATAGTGTACATAACGTGCTTTAATAATTAATGAGTTTACTGAATTTATAGTGATGTAGGATTTTAAATGTGGTTTAATTGCTCATTCCCTGTTAACCTGTGTTCTATCGAACCCCAAGGGTTCGGTGAGTCAGTCTAAGCCTGGGTTCGGTGAATGTTATGACACGCAGGGCCCTATTATTGGACGGTGACTAATTCTAGGCAAGTGGTGTTTTAGACCAGGTTTTGGATTGGTTAGTCCCCAATTTACAGGGTTTATTCCAATTCTTTCAACTGCTAGTCCTCTATCTGGTGGGGGGAGAAACTGGTTTGCTCAGTGGAAGGTTGACTCTCACTTGGCATGAGGAAGTACAACAGACCTATGGGTAACCTGCACTGCATTTACATAAAAAAGAATAAATAAAATTGCGTCACATTTTACACCATGAAAACCGTATGTGAGGCAAAGATGTGATAGAATGAGAATGTCGACATGAAAACAAAAATAGAAACAGTGTGAAATGAATCGAGTTTAATTTCATTTTGTTATGTGAAAAGCAAATAAACACGCAAAATTATTTGTTGTAAATTTACAGTTTATTGGATTTGTGAGAAGAAACATGTTTATTTTTTTAACGTAATGACTTTGTGTGCAAATTTGGCAATCGTTTTGTGCAGTGTTTTTCAATAAACTTAATATCATTTGAGATGTAAACATGACAGAAACTACACGGTCAAGGTTATTGCAACCAAAAAGGTTTAATGTTTTATAATATAAGATATATTCCTCCAAATTTGAATGAAAAATTCTAAGATGCACATTGTGCCAGTCTTGGTTTAGTGGTCTGATGATGCTTCAGGCACAAAGATAAAAACATACATTTTGGCCTGTTTGAAAATATGCTGTCTAAATGAGAAGACATTTGAATGGAAATTCAGTCACTTAGGTTTTCGCTTGCTAGTTTAGATGTATCCAATTTGAATTTGGGAAAAAAAAGAAAGAAAAAAAGTTCCAAAGGGTTCAGTTTATGCACGTGTGAAACTCATGGGGTTCGGTACCTTTAGCGACTTAGGTTGAGAAGTCTATCAAACTTTGTTTTGAGCTGTCTATATAAATCAGATAAGACAACATTTACAAAATATTTGCACCTTGGAAGCACATATATCATCTCAATGTGTCTCACAATTTTGTAATATGACTGCTTATGACTCCATTCGGCTCCTTTCTTGTCAAAGATAAACAATATAAAAAGTGATTGCGCTCACATTACCAGAATTGTAATGGAAATAAAAATCCCGAGTCTATTTTACGAAAACATCTCTGTTCACAGCTGTGTTTTGTGTGGAAGTGTAACCTGAGTTCTCTCTTTGTGTTTCAGATTGGAGATGGAAGGAGATGAGTGTAGTGTCCCCCCAGACTTGTCAGATGACCAGTCACAGAGGGGAAGTGTTGCTTCTTCTGCTACACTCTCCCACTGTAAGTTCAATGAGAAATCATGTACTCATCAGGACAGCATTTGCTGTTATGATACATTGCTTACATTTTACCTGTGTTTTTCTCCCAGCTCAAGATGTGCTTATATACCTATTTGGTGATACCGCGGTTCACCTATCAGTTGAAGGGCTCGGCAGTGTTACTGTGCAAGAGTTAGGACGCTCTGTCCGAGAGGCTCTCCACATTCCCGAATGTGCTCAGGATGTCTTTGCCTTCTGGCTGTCTTCCCCCCTACTTGGTAATGAAAAATGCTAACTATTACACAAATAAATATGTTCACTTTTAAATACAACTTTCACTTATGTATTTTGAGCAAGAGAACACGTTCTCCATAAATGGAGTTACTGTATCTTTTACTAAAATTCACACAGAAAACTTCAAACACATAGCAACGTAGACTCTATATTACTCTAGGAATCATGCTGGAGAATGAAATGCAAGTAAAATTTCTGGGATTTTAGCTTATTAGGAATTTGATAAAAGATAACATTTATATCTGTATAGCAGACAATACACGAAGAAGCTTTCCAAAATGCAGTTGGATCTGACTACCTTTTTCCTCAACAGAGCTGCAGTTGAAGACGAGGCATCAACCGTACAAGGTTTGTCGCCAGTGGCAAGACCTGCTGTATCGCTTCACGGAAGCCTCAGATGAAGACATTTCACAAGGTGAAAGCTTAGTCCCCAAGCCATTATTTTAATATGCCAAATGATTCTCTTGTTAACGTTTAAAATATTGTCAGCATTCAGAAATGACATTTTTTCATTTAGAAACATTTTTGATTGTAGTACTTTACATTTCATACTTAAAACAAAAAGGAAGGGCACAATTGTTTTCATTTTTTAATGTAAAAATATATAAATGATTGCTTCTAAAATTGTGTAACAGCAGTGCATCATTGTATCATATCTAGTGCTACCACGATATGGAGCCATTTTATATCACGGTATTGATATGCCACAATATAATAAATTTTTGGCAAAAAAATAAAATTAGCTGACTATTATGACCGCTTTTCCCCCACTCACTTTATTTTTGACATTAAACTGATCTGCCACAAATGTCATATACGTCAAGTAGTGCTGCAACCTAAGACTAATGAGTGTGGCCAGAAGCAACACAGTAGCATACGTATTTCCGCTCAAATATAAAGATATCTAATTATGTAGTAATTCTTGTGAGTAATGGTTTTGACTTTTAAGACTGTTGTATTTTAAGTAAAAAAATAATATCATTGATAATCGATTAATTGCTATTATAGTTGGAACAAATTGTGTTGTCCTGTGTGGATTATGTGTGTTGCTATTTTCAATTGTCTTGCATGCAATACTCACGTATGGTTGGCGGTGGGGAGCCAATTGGTGAAATAGGGACATCTTGAGGCCGATTGGTGGAACTACTATGGCATATTGCACACATCTTTTGACCAAAATATTCATTGCAAGAACATGAATGTTGATACAAATATGAATGGAAAGTTTTATATCTGTTTGGCAATATACATCGTCATATCTTGCGCACTAATCCAATTTATGTAGCAGTGTTGCCTCACCTTCATGCACTTTAAGGTTTCTCTTCTCTCCTCAGATGAGCCTTGTCTCCAGTACCGTCGGAATGTCTTTTATCCAAAATCTAAAGAATTGCAGGTTCGTCTTTATCTTGTCAGTGAATATTAAAAGAAGCACTTTTTTGTTGTTTTTCTATGTTGTAATGTACTTAGAAAAAGCAGAATTGTGTTGTTTTTGTCAAAACACGTGAGTTACTTTGAACTCGCTTGTTGTTGAGTTAATCATAATCATTCTCTGCAGATAGAAGATGAGGGAGTGCTGCGACTTCTATATGAAGAGGCGAAGAACAACATCATAATGGGACGATACCCCTGCGATCCTGAACACTGGGCCTCTCTCGGAGGCTTGTCTCTTGCTTTTGATGAAGGGACAGGCCTGGACAAGCAGACAGTGACTACTACTATACGGTAAGTAAAGATTGGAGCAGTCGCTCTTTGCTGCTTTTAACTTTCAGTGCCATTGGAGATGATGGACATCCAATCATCATCAACAAGACGATATGAAACTTTCTATCGACATTTGTCATTTGTCTTGTCATTTGTCTTTCGTCCATTATTGCCATCAAGAGACCCGTCCCTGCAATGTACATGTAAATTTCAATACTAATTTATTAATAATGATATTATGTAGAGGTGTGCGAAATTTTCGATTGTTAGATTATTCCCGATTCCGCCGAGGAAGATTCAAGAATTTGAGATTCACAAACAAACAAATTCCGATTATTGAAATATGCCAAGTAAAGCGGAACTAAAACACAGTCAGCGCTGTCTTCCGGCCGCATTGAGGAACGGACCGAGAGTAAACATCATGCTAAACTCATGATGCTAGATAAAAAAAAACAATAATACCTGACTGCAGCCGACAGCCGCTACAAACTACGCCCACATAATGCTACGGTAGATATTGTCAAGTTCAAATACTAATCCTTAGGTAGACATTTATAATTCGACCCAAAATAAAGAGAGAAGGCACTCAATTTAGTTGAAAAACTTGCAAGGAAGGAGGGAAACTGTACAGCTTCTGTAGTCGTTCTAAAAAAAACTCCTCTTTCACCTCTCTTTTTATTTGGGATGGCCCTAACAACAAGAGAGGTGTCCACCTTAAAAAGATGTGTAGCAAAACGGGCGACACCTCTATGAATTTGTTTGGCTATGTGTATGCATGTAGGTGGGATTAATACATTTGTGTCAGCACATTCCAGCAAAGCAAAACTGTCTCTGTTATTGCATCTGCCCTTAGGAAGGCAAGTCATCAAGGCTTCTTCAAGAAGAACAATTCTTCTTTGTGAGCACGATGAGCAAAGCATTTCTTCATTGCGAGTAGCAAAAGCATTTCTTCATCGCAAGCAGCTATTGATTAGAGTAATTATTTAAAAAACATCTTAATATTTCATGAAGCAATAGCATTTGTCAAGTAATGAATGCAACAGTATGATTTCTTCAATGTCCCAGACGGTTTTATTTTCTCAATGTCTGTGGCTTGTGATTGAAGTTGACCTGTGGAACCTAGGCCGGTTTAAACCGGCCAGAATGACAAGGCAGTTCTATCAAGACCTAAACATGCCTATAGTTATCAGTCACAAAGATGTACTGCAATCAATCATGGAACATCCTATTTTAGCAATCAATACTTTATTATAAGCCTTAATTGGTAAGAGCAAATATTTAATAACCATTTAATAATTATCTTATCAGATATCACATGTATATAGAGCTAGATGCGGAATGACAGACTCGGCAGCGTTAGCACATTTATAGAAAACTAGATGCGAAATGACAGACTCACCGGCGTTAGTAAACAGCTTAAAGCAGTAGACTTCTCTAGAAGGCTGTTGTAGTGAACCATCCGAGCAAACCTAATTAACTTTTTGTCTAAAATACTCCTAAATCGGCAAAATCTTGACTTGAATCTATCTTTAAATGATGAAACCGTTTTAAAACATTTACATGCCGAAAGTCGGCAGATGGGAAATTATGGAATAACGGGAGCAATTTTAACAACTTTAACGTTTAATTTACAACATCAAATTAATTGAATGTAGTTTAAAGCTGCTGATACAGAATGGGGACTTGACTATTTTATTTACTGTTTTGAACTGTAAACTTGATACTGCAATAGTATTTTATTTAAGCCTAAGTGGATTTTTGTACCATTTCTGTAACTAATGTACGAAACATTAAAAGCAGCTAATAGCTGGGTGGGCATCAATAATCGATTTATAATCAAATCTGAGCCTCTGAATCGTAATCGAATCGTTAGGTGCCCCAAGATTCCCACCTCTAGCATTATGCCAACTTAATATTTACATCTTAAAAGTCAAAACCATTACTCACAAATATTAGTAGATAATTCAGATATTGATACATTTACCATTGGGGGCAGGTCAGTTTAATGTTAATTAAAAATAAACATGAGTGGGGGAAAGCTGTCATAATTGCTGTATAATTTTTCACCAAATAATTGTCCATACCTTGATTGGATATTTGTTCCATATCGTACGGCACTACCTCCAGCCATCCATCCTTATTATGAAATGAAAAAAATTAAAAATAACAGGGCAGTTTGTACATGCAAGCACGCACACACACTCCAACTAACTGCAAAACTCTGGCCATCCACAGAGAGAAGAAGCTATCTTCTTTCCTACCGGTGCACGTGGCTTTGGGAGGTGGAGGTTTATTCTCTACGCTTCGGGGAAAGTCGAGCCGTCAGGCGGGTTTGGAGCAGAACCTTTTGGAGGAGTACAGAAAGATAAACTTATCTGGAGACTCACAGCGACACTCAGAGCTTCTACAACAGTACCTCAGCACATGTCACTCACTGCCTTATTATGGGTAAGAGATCCTCTAAAAAAGAAAAAATCAAGAAATCAAATTTGACAAGTTTATGAACTGTGTATCCAGGTGTGCTTTTTTTGATGGGGAGATTGACAAACCCACCCAAGGGATCTTCCAAAGAGTGAAACGCAAAGCTGTCAATGTGGGCATCTCCTTGGAAGGCGTTTATGTGATGGACATCAAGGAGAAGGTGTGTGCTCATTTTTGTTAGCTTTGTGATATATGCAAGTCAGTTTACATTTTTCATCCTGAACACTGATTGCTCCTCTTGGTGCAGCATGTGCTTCTCGGCCTACGCTTCAACGAGCTTTCCTGGGACCACAGCTACCCTGAAGAGGAGGGAGACTCGCACATTCTGTGGCTTGAGTTTGATGGCAATGAAGATGGCACTCCAGTCAACAAGTTGCTGAAGATTTACTCCAAACAAGTGACTATATTGTTGTCTTTAAATTTGCTTTTTATAATTCATCTTTCTGCCATGAATTCCATTGAGTTCATCACTAGTAGACGCCCAATTCATTTGAAGTGGGAGAGTGGCAGTGAATGAACATTCGTTCATTTTAGGTGTGGGTGACTCTGGGTAGCCCTCGATACGGTACGATACGATACAATTTGCGATACAAGGCACACAATGGCGATGATTACACGATATGGCGATATACCAGTTATCAATACATGGGTCAGAAAATCATTTTAAGGAGCAGCAAACAAGCTCTTTTTATCCTCCTGCTAGAGATTGGAATGAGTTTATCACTAGTAGACGTCCAATCCGATTGAACATTCATTCATTCATTTGCTGCTATCCTTCCCACTTCACACGGATTAAACGTCTATGGTCCACAGTGGCAGCCAATGCCAGGCAATTAGTTAATTTTGGAGCATTTCAAGACTGTTTCTCTTGATTTTCAATCATTTACTGTTGATTTTTCGGGCATTATAATAGGCCACTTCCTGTTGATTTTGGGTTACTGAACAGGACGTGACTCGGGAAGTCCCAAAATAAATAGGAAGTGACTCCAAATCAATAGGAAGTAATCTGGAAATGCCGTAAAATGAACAGGAAGTGACCTGTAAAAGCACGCAAAAGACTGACTGTGAATGCTTTGATTTCAGTGTCATTGACGGCACTAGACGTCCAAAGCAGTCAAAATGGAAGATTTTGGTAGAAACCTGTTCCTTTTTTTTTTTTTCCTCTTAAAAACAGTGACACCTTTTTGCAACGATATGTCTATTCTTGGCGTGAACATATCGATACCCTATTGGGCTACAAAGTATTACGATATATCACCTTTTTGATATATTGTCACACACCTAGTTCATTTGCAGCTAGCCCTCCTACTTCAAATGAAATTGACGCGTAGCACCATCAGTGGAAGTCATTGAGGTAAAGATATCCTTCCTCTGGCCAGGATGCACCCTCGCACCAATTAATTTATCACTATTACACGTCCATACTAGTAGAATTCTAAACAGCATCCGTGCAAGTCTAGTTTATTTCGCAAATTTGCAAATCCTCAGAACGATTTAGCTGTGAATTGCTGAGATACAGCATTAAGATCTTCTCCATTTAATTTCTTATTTTGGTGCCTTCTTCTCCATCTGAACTGTATGCTTTGTATGTGTGTTGGACAGGCAGAGCTCATGAGTGGCTTCATCGAGTTCTGCGTGGAGTTGAAGTCAATGTCTGAGGGAGCAGCCGCATCAGAAATGGATGGAGATGCAAGTCGGTCACAACAAGCCTCTGCACAAGATGACGGCAGCAAGAATGGACGCGGGGGACGGCGAGGGATGTTGCGCCGTCAAAGCAGCGTCGTGTGCAGCCGCGTCCATTCGCTTAACACCATAAACTACGTCGACAACGGTGGGTCCAGCCACTTCACTCATTACAATGTTAAGACGAGCCAATGCTTAAAATGCTCTCTTCTTGCAGGTAAAGAAATCAAATGCTTAAAGCCCAAAAGAGCTGCATCCTTTTTCACACGTCAGGCAACTACACCAATGTACACTTCTGTACAAGTGACAGATAGCGTGGAACAGGGTTAAAGCTGCCACCTCACGTCAGCGTTGCCTCCTGCTTGCAAAGACCAAAACAGAACATTTAAAGGAGAAGTTGGACTGGAGATTGACACAAAAACATTTTAACATACTTTGGACCAAGTGAGGGATATTAGTTTGACCATATTTATCTTTTGAAGTTGTGTATATTTTCTAGATGTGTTAATGTGAACACCAAGTGTTTTTGTTAGTTGACATGCCTGAAAGGGTCGCAAGGGTAGTCGGCATTAAGTGCTGACAACAGCCTAAATACATTGAGAAAAGCCTTAGAAATATCTGATATTGATGATTGTCGTATGAACCCTTTGACTCTTCTCCAAGTGCTTATGAGTAAGCTTCAATAACCTCACTTCAACATTACTCCAGATATCCAGTGTAAAAACTTACCATCACAACTTATATGAATACTCATCCTCAAAAAATTCAGGACATATCCTTTCAAGTCTATTGTCTGCTTTCTTTTTACTGTCAGTGCCTTGATTCAGTAAAGGGCAGCAAAAAGACATTTTTAGGAATGATGCCTTTTAGTTCTATTTCATCCCTGTGTCTCTAGAGTGAGCCTGGATCGAGAGTAAACTTGGAACACTTGGAACAGTCATAACTGCCTAAAATTTAAACTGATCTAGGGAAACTGATGTTTTACCATGTTACTAAAAACTCGGAGGAGAGATGTATCATCAAACCGATAATGAGCAAACAATGCCGCCTCTCTAATGGACTTCAAAGAAAGTATAGCTCATGCCACTTGAACCAATCATCCTTGAAGCCATGCTAACATGAGTTTACCAGTACCGTACTTGGTTTCCATGCAAATAACCAACTCAATTGTACTTTTCTATGTCATTGTTCAGGCTGGTCTTTAACTCATTGGCTCCTTTGACGGCGATAGACGTCCAATCCATTTGAACCGGGAGCGTTGGCAGCGAATGAACGTTCATTCGATTCAAATGAATTGGACGTCTTCCAGTGACAAACTAATTTGAAGAGTCCCATTGTAGAATAGCCATTCCAGTTCATGTTACTTAGCTATAAGACTGCACTGTTTATATATCCTTTGTTTTGTGTGTTGGTATTGTCACATTCATATGTTTGTACACAAGATTGGAGTTTGTTTCCTTTTTAACAGTCACTTTGCAGAAGCATCAAGTGCCTTTCACGTGTTTTCCGTTTGTTTCCTTGTGGCTATAAGCCGCTGAATCAGCCATCAATGGCGTTTGCCTTTTGTTTGACCTTTACACTGTGTACTATTTCTCATAATTATCAACCTTCTTCCTGCTGACTGGCTCTATAGGTTTGATAGGCAGTAGGAAGATGTTTGTTTTTTTCAGCCAGCAGGTCTTTTTTTTTTTTTTTAAGCTATTTTTCATCTTCCAGCGCATCTTTTAAGTGTTTTAACAATTGCACATCGTAGAGAGTGAGTGTAAGGAAGTCATTGACCATGCACAGTTGTACCCGACTTGAGATTTTCTGGCGTTTGTTAAATTACACTATATTATTTATAACATGTATATTTTAAATTATGTATTTTTCACAAAGGGTCATTCAGTTTTTTTGTTTTTTTTAAAGGATATTCGGAATATTTTGGGGGGGTTTTAAGAATTTGAGGGCAAGCTTGCTAGTTTCTGATCTTTTGTGACAATATATATATTTCCATTCAACCAACCGGAGAAGGGAAACCAGTTTAATTACTTGAGGCATTTCCCTGTACCTATTCATTCTGCCAGTATAAGGAATGCCTGTTATGTACTGCTTAGACCACTATCATTTCATCAAAAAGTTTTACATTATATCATGGTGTTTTTGATGTACATCACCTTCATAGATTTGTTGCATACAATTTTGTCTAACTTTGAAACCTATTAAAGTTACTTTTATCATGGTTGATTCTGTCTGCTCAGCTTCATGGTTTTCCTTAACTACAATTTCACTTTTTTTTTTTTTTTTTAATTATAGCTGGATTATTGGTTATATTACAGGTTAGCTTTCAATATGATGGTGGACTAATTTTGGTAATTAAAAAATAATGATAATCCCATAGAGACATTGGGTCCACATATGCGAACATTACATTTTGGGTGAAAATGAAATAAAACATCAAAAAAACAAATTATTTAATAAAATATTTTATTATAGACTATTTTCCGAGGTACTTCCGCATTTCTGCTCACAACTTCCGTTTTACAATTTCTCCATCCAAAACAACAATGGAGCTGAAGTAACATTACTCATGAAAATCTCTTTAAAAAGACCATTTGGAAATACCGCATCCATCTGCCATCATCACGACAGGGGAGGACAACATTTTCATGAAGGCAGATGTGGAACCAAGCTCATACCACCACAAAGACAGCATGTTTTTGTAGCCATGTTACTGCTGTGTTAAGGAAGGTATGTTCTTCCTATCCCTGCATTTTCATATGTCCAGTGCTAAAAAAATACTAAAGCTCAACATTCCACTTCAAACCATATATATAGAGGCACTTCCAGGAGTTCATGCACAGCACAGAAAGTCACGGAGTCTCATCTACATCATGCTGAATCCATTTTTGGAGATTCCGTGGGTTCCTCTGGTTTGATTTTGCAGCTTTAACTGTCAAACTTCAACTGCAATTCATGTTGTTCTTTCTAAACTGTAAGTTCGAAGCAGAAATTTTCCAAGATGGCGTCGCCAACATGATATCCATTGTCAACTTTAGACGTCCAATCAATTTAAACTGGGAGGACTGGCTGTGAATGGTTATCTTTCTGTGTCGTTGACGGCACCCTCCCTTTTAAATTGAATTGGACGTCTCGCACCGTCAATGGATAGCCAATAATGAGTTCAATAAGTGCCTTCTGAGGGTTAACAGTAACGATTTTTCCCCAAGAATGTATTGCAAACTAAAGGTAAAGGTTCATTGGAACATTCACATTGCTTTTAGCTGTGCACTTACAACACGATGGCGTTTATTTCGGTGGGCTTTTCTCTTGCCTACACATACTCTTTGGTCACACAAACGCATTGCCAGCAACGCCCATTTTGCTACGCATCCGGAAGTGGTATATTATTACGTCTTGTGTGTTGGTTGTTTGAACGATAATTCTGGCTACATTTAGTATTTTATCTTTTCAAACAAATGACGCGCATGTAAGTAACAAAACTACACGCAGATTTGTGCACAACTGCTTTACAAAGCGGTTCTGCGTTCAGTCAATAACCCTTGGAGATTTTCCCTGCTAGTGCTAGCTGGAAATTCGTCATCTGACTTGTTGGTTCATTATTATAACTCGTCAGTCAGCCGGCCACTCGTAATGGATGCTGAAGCCGCGGTCCCCGAGGAGCCCGAGAGGAAGCGCAGGGTGCACGGCATGTTGAAGCTTTACTATGGGCTAAACGAAGAAGGAAAGGCCGATGAGAAACCGCAATCACTGGATCCCTGTGACATCAACGGGCCACATTTTGACCCAGAACACTACCTGAACAAGGTAAGGAGCTCTGCATGTTGCAATCCTAAAGTAGGAACGTTCATGAAAATGTCGTTTCGGTGTGTATTGTACTGTGCATTAGATACCTGGTTACCTTCCGATAGAATACGATTTGCGATACAAGGCTCACCATAACAATGAACGATTATCGATACATGTGTAAAGAAATCTAAGATATTCTGTGATACAAATATTAAAGAGAAAAACAATCTATTTCTGAATAGAATAATAAAGTTAATTTTTTGCACTGTAGTGCAGGGATCCCCAACCACCGGGCATTTGCTACCAGGCCGCAGCGAAATAATGAATAATTTAGTAACGACCACAATCTGGACTCTGCCTCTTGACACATCAATACTAATCCGAGTAGAGGTTTGTGTATTTCGCTCTATAGTGGTTGGCCGCCATTACTGGGGTGTTTGCACGCCTATAGCAGCCCAGCGTCGGTTGTAACGCGTGGCAGGGCAGGATCAATGCATAAAAAAAGTCAAAAAGGGAGCAGACTTCCACTTATGCACTTTTAAGACACAAAAAATAAATAAATCCAGCTCAACCACTCGTCACTCTGGAGTGCAACGGACCACGCATACGTAATAACACTTGAGACTCATCCAGTCAATGTCATGGCCTGCAAATAGCCGAGATCTCAACCATATTTAAAACCTGTGGTGGAAATTGAAAAAAAATGGTCCACAGCAAGGCTCTGACCTGCAAGGATGATCTGGCAACTGCAATCAAAGAGAGTTGGCATCAAATTGATGAAGAATACTCATCAAGTCCATGGCTCAGAAACTGCAAGCTGTCATAAAAACCAGAGGTGGTGCTACTAAATGCTAGAGATGTGTTTTGATTGTTACTTCTTTGATTGTTTCTCATCATTCTATATTTTTTCCCTCAGAATGGAGTGATTCCATATATATTTCCCTGCACTTGCTCTATAAAAGTAATTTTTACTGACACCACGATGTTTTTTATTCATTTCTTTTTGTGTTTCTGAATGCTAAAGAGTTGCACTTTTGAACTAATTCATTATTTTTTTCAAGCTTTTTATCTGAGTTGGTTCTACATGATAAAATGTCTGAGAGAGTGCTTGTCCGAGACTGGCGATTCCATACTTTTTGCTAGGGGTTGTAGTAAATTCACCTGCGAAGGTTAATCAGTAAATTTTCACCCAGAATGGTCATTTATTGAACGCTGACCAAAGCAGTGGAACTTATCCTACATTTAAATAGTGGCTGACAAGACCATTTTACGTCCTCATTCAGCTTCGAAAAGAATGTTCTCTTCCTGAGCTGATGAGCCATGAGACCACCATGGTGAAGCAAATCCGTTCATTGGACAGTGACATGCAGACTCTGGTATACGAAAACTACAACAAGTTCATATCGGCCACAGGTGACGATATTTAATATTTTCCCATTCCATTACTGTTTGAAGTTTTGTCAAGTCACAATACCTTATTAAATCCAACTGCATCACCTATCTTTTTCCAGACACCATAAGAAAGATGAAGAATGATTTCAAAAAGATGGAGGATGAAATGGACTGTCTGTCTGCAAACATGGCGACGATCACTGACTTTAGTGCTCACATCAGTGGTACCCTTGAAGACATGCATGCTCAGATTACAAAACTCTCAGGTGAATGACTGCTACCTCACCGATTTGTGAGCGGCTTGGTTTTAGTGTGCTGATATGTTGTAATTGTGGCGTTTCCTTTGCACCTTCCGCAGGGGTTCACACGTTGTTAAGGAAATTACAGTTTCTGTTTGAACTGCCTGCAAGACTAAACAAATGCTTGGAGCTACAGGCCTATGCTCAGGCAGTGAATTGCCACCGGCGTGCTCGCTGCGTGCTGCAGCAATACAGCCACCTGCCTTCCTTCAAAGGCATCCAGGATGACTGTCATGCTATCATGGAAAAGCTGGCGCTGGAGCTTCGGCAGAAGTTCAGGTCAGTTCAGTTGTTTTCTTGAGTGGAGATGTGTAACAGGCTCGCCTGCGGCTGAATGTGATAGGGCACACTCGGGTGGGGGGTCCCGGGGCGGGGTATGGCGATGGGGCAGCGCAGGGTCGGTCACCAACGGGTTTACACTCACAAGAGATTCACACAATTACTGGGTTCTAGAACACAGAGCTGATTTGTGTACACTCTACCCCTTTCAATCACTTAGCTTATAGACTCAACCACCCCTGTCCCCCTCTTTCCCTGGTCAACAGACCCCCCACATGGTGTCAACCGGAAATACATCTAGCTGACGATAGCACCAACATATTAGTAGTTAGTGTAGACGATCAATGACTTGTATTTCTTGTTGTTGTTTGTTTGTGTTTCTTTTCTTTATTCTCTTGTGTTTCTTTTCTTCTGTTCTCCCATAACCCCCTCCTGTTCGCTTCTTTGTCATAATAAACGAGGTATGTTGAATGATCACAATGGGAGTATGTCATACTCTCAATGTGAAACATTAAAACTGTTCAGACCAACCGGGCACTTAGACTTCCATTCTCCATGTCAAACAGCTGAACAGGACAGGTTTAAGAAAAAAAAACAATTAATCGGATAAATGTAACTTGGTTCAATTACCTTAACAATTTACCTTGAAGTTGTTTTCGGCATTTTGTAAGTAACAATGAAGACAAAATGGATGACTGTTTCCCTTAAAAAAGTTATTTTATTCCATCTTCCTAACTTAATATAACTGTAGTCTACAACTGTATTGATTATCAAATTTGTTGGCAACTAATTTATTAATCGATTTTAATCGATCAATTAGTTGTTTCAGCCCTATTAAAGTAACACTTGGTAACCTTTCAACCTTTATGAAATATTTTCTTAACATTTGTGATATGTCATAGGGCTGTCCCAAACGACTAATTTCCTCTCGATTAGTCAGCCGACTATTTTTACGACTAATCTAATATGTATATATATTTTTGTACTAATTTAATAATGAAACTTTTGTTGAAGGTTATCAGTTCACGAAAAACATTTTGGAACACCTAAATTATTTATTAACGTATAAATAAATAACATAAATATCAATAATAAATCACAAACAATGAGGTCAAATGCTGCTGGCATTAACTAGTGCAAAAAAAAAAAAAGTAAAACGGAAACACTTTGACTTCACCTTTTTAACAGGAGTCAAATCAATTATTACTCTTTTTGTGGTATGTCTATATTGTTCTAAATGTTAAAATGAATTGCAATGGGCGTCATGTCCCGGACAATCATTTTCAGAATACTTAAATAAATAATAGCCCATTTAAATAAAATAAATTGAAATGAGCTAAAACACCTGTAATTTAAATAATTAGAATAATACACACATCCTGCTTACACAATTAAATTTATTAATTTCTGTTTGGCGCTTTAACTTGAGAAAATCCACCAATAAAGCTTTTGAAAACCGTTCATAAGAAAAAAAAATGTTTCATTGAGGCATTTCATTTGTAAAACACATGTTAAAATCTTTGTCATTGGGATTGCTTTTCTCTTTAGCACAAGACTTCTTTTTTCTTCTTTCTTTCAGAAAGAAAGCTGACCAATACGCGGGGTCTGAAAGGCAAATTGTTGTTGGATTATCTTTAAATACCTGCTACGTTTTTAGCAGAATTCTAGCTTTGTAATGTTCCTATTGTTGAAAGCACAAAAGCGTGTAATAAACAACTAGCACATTTATATTTTGCATTTTGTTTTCTTACTGTACCGAAAATGAACTGAATCGTGACCTCAAAACCAAGGTACGTACCGAACCCAGATTTTTGTGTACCGCTACACCCCTAATATATATATATATATATATATATATATATATATATATATATATATATATATATCCCCCCAAGTGGGAGCTTCCATGATCCTAATACGTAAATACAATCTGCATGCCGTGCACAGAGATGTCGAGATCTACAGCTTTCAGGAGCACCAGCAGAGTAGATTAAAAACGTGAAGTACGTGGGGAAAAAAACTTAATGATGCACGTTGATACGACGCACATTAATGCGACTTCAATTTAAAAAAATCATTAGAACGTTGTATGGATTTACAATCCGCTAGCTTGTCGTTTTATGTTGTCTTCCAAAATTACACCTGGGTTACGGCGCTTAAAGTGTTCGTTCATAGCCGACGTGCTACCGTGGTGTGCGAGCTCAGCTTGGCATAGAGTACACACAGCGGCACCCTCCATATTTTCCTTGAAATAATTCCAGGCTCCAAACATTCTGGTCTGCATTTTTGGCTTTATGCCGCTTTCACCGCTTGCATTGCAAGCACCCGCCATTCTAAACTTTATCCGCAGAATTATTATTTTTTTTAACCCGTCATTACCCGTCTACGATATGTTTTGCCCGTCGACGCATTTACGTCATCGATGTCGTCGACAACATCCTCTAGTCGCGACAGCTCTAATATGTCAACTGACAAGTAGTTGAATGACACCTCTTTTATATCTTGAGGGGGTCTGTATTGCATTCACTGACACTAACTAACTTTGAAGAGGGTGGTAGGAATCCTGCCACACAAAAAAAACAACAAATGTGCTCACAGCTTTACCACATACGTTACCTCCCCCTTTTCCCCATTTATTATAAAGACGGAAATCGATGCTAACGCTTTCGCGTGACTCCTGCAAAGATGACAGAGCAACAAAAGAGACAAAAAGTTTTGTCGGAGGACGAAAAGGAAAGGAAGGCTACCAGGATATACAGAATAAAGCGTCAGAGCTGGCGAGTTCAGGTGGGTTGGGAGTTTTAGTCACACTAAGCCACGCAGTTGCTAACCGTCATATCATGTTTAGCCACAACTGGATTCATTACCTTATTACTATTCATCCTTCACACAGCCACTGGAAACAGAAATGTTGTTTAATCCATCTGTGGTTGTGTGCTGGTCCTCATGGAAAACGCAGTCTTCCTTAAGGCAAAAAACGTTTTTGTCCACCGGCTTAGCTAAAATCGGCCAAAACTGAAAAGTTATCAGGTGTTGCTTTGAGAAGCTAGTTTAGACCGTAAGATGTCCGAAAATTGGCAAAAATGTGAATTGTTGTTTTCCAAAGTAAAAGCAGATTTTTGTTCATGTCCTACTTCAACTTAACAAAAATATAATGAGGAAATTTGATAATTACAACTGAGAATTTATATGTATGTTCTAATTTCAAGAATTTAGACAAGTTTAAGGTAAAGACGGTCCTAAACGATTAATTGGTTATCAAAATAGTTGTCGATTAATTTGCTAATCTATTCTACTAATTGTTGCCCCTCTACAATAAAATATACCAATATTGTCAGCTTTTTTGGGCCTTTTCTCACATTTTATTGTGTTGAATTTCCTCCTATTTGAAGGAGAAAAATATGTGAATACTAGAGTTGTACTGATACCATTTTTTGGCTCTTGATAACAATTCAGATTCCCGATTTAAATTCACAGCAGAACGATGATTGGACGCCACACGATTTGCCGTCTGTCATCATCTTTAGTAGGGCGACAAGTGCTCTTTTTTTAAATTTTTTTTAATTAACAGAGGTGTGTGTCCATCTTGGGTAGGGTGACCGGCGGTTGGAAACCGTATCTTGAAGAGTACATATTGCACAGCTTCGTCATGTTATTTCTTAGTACTCCTTGATACCGATGATGTCATTTTAGTGCTGTATCGGAACAACCCTGATAAGAACAGCTGAAAAACTCATTATTCAATTCTTGATAAAAAAATATCTGCTTTCTGTGTTGTACTGCTCCTAGGGACGGTGGCTCGAGCGCTAAAGACTTATCTGAGTGTGTGGAGCTGCTCCTGCAGTTGGATGAGCCTGCAGAGGAGCTGTGTGAAAAGTTCCTCAGCCATGCGGGCTCGCGTCTAGAGCTGGACCTGCAAGGCCTGGAGGCTGAGATAAGACCGAACCCGTCTGCTTCAGGCGTGAACGATGCGTCACGCTGGCCTTCACCTAGCGCCACTGCCGGATCTGTACGTGACAGCACTTTGAAAACAAGCCTTGTCCCTTCTCCCTCCTCGAATACTGACATATTAGAGTTCATCGACAGAGGTTGCAATGAGTTTGTCAGCAGCTTATGTTTAGTAATTACATCTTATCAAGAACTCTTCATCAACCACGCTCAGAAAGGTGACCTGGCGTCCAAGAATATACCTCAGATGGCGAACAGCAAGCTGCTCGCCTTCGTCAATGATCTATCAGCCCGATATTTCTCGCTAGTCGAGCGAAGGATTCAAGAGGAAAAAGGCGTGGCAGATAACTCCCTCTTGGTCCGTGCCCTTGACCGATTTCACCGCAGGCTCCAGGCGGTGACCAAGCTGCTCCCCGGCTCCTCAGTGGCTACCCGTGGAACGGATATCGTGATCCGCGCCGCAACAGAGCGAGTCAAGCAGTACCTGGCTGCTCTCCAGAGCTTCTACATGGACAGCTTGACGGACGTAAGGCAAGCTCTGGCGACGCCTCGTCTCTCGCTGGCTGCTTCGGGGGCCGGATCTCATCTAAGCGGCCCGGTCTCTGGCAGAGATGCGCCTAGCGGCCTCCCAGAGCTGCTGTCCTCCCTGTCAGCTTCTATCCTCAACCAGATCAAGTCAGTGTTGGCATCTGTGCATCTCTTCACAGCCAAGGACATCACTTTCTCCAACAAGCCGTACTTTAAGGTGAATAGAAGTACTATTTTAGTATTTTAACAACAAAAAATGGTATTTTTGAGCTGATATTAGTGGTGATTTTGATCCTGGTTATAGTACAACTTGATTAGTGGTGCGCTGATACCATTTTTAAGCTCCCGATACCAATGACTGTATGCTTTCGGCCTACTCCAATAGTGTTCAGATATATTATTGTATTGATATTTTTTTGAGGAAAGAATAAAAAAATATATATATATATGTATGGCGAAAAACATTCAGGTGACTTGAAGTTATGCTCTGAGAGAATTTGGCCGCATTTCAAAATTGTCCCATATACATATGAGATGCATCATTCGAAAGCTTAAAATCTCAATTTTCTGGGGGAAGAAATTTTTTTGAACAGAAGGGCATTTAATAATAATAATTTTGAAAAATTAAACCCCTAAAACGTAACTCGAGTTGAGAGCATGACAGAGCATAATTAAAGACACCATAATTTTAACGAGATATTATCGCGTACTTACCCTGTTTCTATCCAAAAACTCCGTGATCATGTCTCACCGAGTGTCAAGACACAGCTGTGAATGACTTTTGGACGATTTTATGGGTGAAACAAGGTAATATAACTAAAGTCGCAATGCAGAAATTGCAGACATGAAGGAGTGGTGAGATTTTAAAATATTTAACCTTTTAAGAGTCACCCCCCCCCCCCCCCCCAATTTTTCTTGTTTGTTATTTATCATCTAAAATATTGGGGAAAATCGACAGTAACAAAAAAAATACAATTAAGTGATAGTAATGAGGTAGATATCCGTGACTTAGTACTTTTTTTTTTTTTTTTTTTTTTTTTTTTTTTTTAAAAAACCTGTCCTGTTCAGCTGTTTGACACAGAGAATGGAAGTCTAAGTGCCCGGATTCTGAACAGTTTTAATGTTTCACATGGAGAGTCTGACATACTCCCATTGTGATCATTCAAAATACCTTTTTATTATGACAAAGCAGCGAACAGGAAGGGATTATGGGGGGACAGAAGAAAAGAAATACAAGAGAAGAAAGAAAAGAAACACATACACAAACAACAACAAGAAATACATTGAACATCTAAACTAGTTACTAATATGCTGGTGCTATCGTCAGCGAGATGTATTTCCGGTTTACACCATGTGGGGGCCAATTGGCCAGTGAAAGAGGAGAATGGGGGTGGGGGTGTCTATAAGACTATAAGCTAAGTGATTGAAAGGGGTAGAGTGTACACAAATCAGTTCTGTGATCTAGAACCCAGTAATCGTGTGAATCTCTTATGAGTGTAAGCCCGTTGGCGACCAACCGCATCGCCAATCCCGGCACCTGAACCCCCAACCCGAGCATGCCCTACCACATCCAGCAGCACGCAAGCCCCACCGGGCGTGCGACAGCCACGCAGACGGGCGGAGAGACCGCGCGGGCGCCAACCCAGGGCCACGGCCCCCACCCAGCCAGCCCGGGGAGGGAGGGCGGTTGGGGGGGTGGGGGGTCCATGCGCAGCCCATCCCTCCTCCCGCCGCCCAGCAAAGGAGCCACCGTCCCCCCCCCCGGGACCCAGGGTGGTCCCCCGGGCCACCCGCGTGCCCATCAACCGGCCTTCAGGGATGGCAGGAGGGGACGCATCACCAACCCCACGCCTACACCCACCCCCGCCCGCCCACCCGGGCCACGAGCCACAGCCACAGCCCCCCAACCGGCACGGCACGCCACGGGACCCCCAGCGGCCCACCAAGCTCCAGGCAAGGCAGGGTCCCCCGCCGGTGCAGGCGACACCCCGCTGATACACCGGCGCCCAGCCAGCGACCCGCGACGGAGCGCAGGGCGGATGCCCAGCCAGAGAAGAGAGGGGAAGGCGGAGGCAGGAGAACGCCCAGGGACTGCCACGGGGCGATGCAAGATCGGAGACCCGACCCCCCAACCCACTCCCGCGGCCGGCAGCCGAGGCAGAGGGGAGGCCACACCCCAGGAGCCACGCCATATAGAAAAAGTGTGGGACCCACCTACCACCCTTAGTACTTAGTACTTTTTTCATTGTGACGTAATATGTTTAAAAGTTTAAAATATGCGAATAATAAGTGAATAATTTTATACAAGTATTTATGTCTTTTTTTAAACTAAATTTTAGACATCAATTAATTATTCTAAGCTAAAAATGATAGACATTTCGAATCATAAATAATTACTTACCTTCTTTTTATGGCTAGGTTGAAACAAAAGCGGTTGAGCGGTCTCTGTAAACGGGGGTCTCCAGGGTAAAATGGCCTAATTAGAAATAATTTGTGGGCTTAATGTGCCATATAACTGCTATGGCAGCATATATACATATTGTTCAGTGGAACACAAGTTCTTTTGGCTTAAAATACAACAGTTTATATTAAAGAGGAGTGCAAGAGCAGAATCTACTTTTTCAGCCTTGTCAGGTTTTTCTGCCATATACTGTATAATATACATATAGTCGTACAGCATAGGCATGCTATTTCTTAGTACTCACCGACAGAGGTGGGACTGGGTAGTAGCACGTTTGAAAGTCCGGATTTAAAACTCTCCTAGTTTTTATTTGGCACTGATATGCCACAGAAAAGCAGTGAAATGAGCGTTTTAGTTTCATGGTGGAAATGTGTTTATCCACTAGAGGACAGTCATGCTCTTGGGACGCGTGATTTTCATTTCTATTTTTTTCAGTCAAAGTTCGGTAATTCTGGTATAGTTTTGGCCTAATATGGTCGTCTAATAGGTGAAAGTCTAATCACAACAGTTCATATAGATGGCCTTGTGCTAAGAAAAAAAAATGCTATTGTTTTAAAATTAAGACATCTTTTCTTCCGTCCACCCATAACCCCTTCCTGTTCGCTGGAAAGATGGGGAAAAAGACATTATAAGGAATTACTCAGTACTTGAGTAGTTTTTTCAACAAATACTTTTTTACTTGTACTTAAGTAATATTATCTGAAGTACCGCTACTCTTACTTGAGTACAATTTTTGGCTGTTTTACCCATCTCTGCTCACCGATACCAATAAAGTTATTTTAGTGCATATCAGTAAGTGTAACACCAAACTTTTTTCTACACCTTCATACTTTTTTTCTCTTCTTTTTTTTAGGGGGAATTCTGCTGCCAGGTTGTCCGTGAGAGCATGGTTGTCAGTTTTATCAAATTTGTGTGTCAGTCCTCTCGTCAGTTTTGTGAGAGTGCAGGAGACAAGGGAGGGTCCACCCCACCGGCTCTCCTGTTGCTTCTCTCTCGACTCTGCTTAGATTATGAAACCTCCACGATCTCATACATACTCACTCTTACTGATGAACAATTCCTGGCACAGGTAATGTATCCTGCACTTTGTTTATAAAGCTAAACCTAACATTCTGATTTAAAAAAAAAACAACTAAATTTCTGTTCCCTACTTTTTGTGAATTTTAGCATCACAGTCCAGCAACGGCCGTCACTGCCCTATGTGCAGAAGCCAGGGAAGCGGCACAGAAACTACTGAACCATTATGTCAAGGTAGTTACAATCAGTGTTGTCACAGATTACTTGAAAAACTAATTTTATTACTGATTGCTGATTACGCCTCAAAAAAGTAATCCAGTTACTTTAGTGATTACTTTATAATCAAAGTAACTAAGTTACTTTAAAAGTAATTTATAAGTTACTTTTTACCAATTTTTCTCCCTTTGCGTCCTCAACATAAGAATGACAACAGAGAAATGTCATCGCATGTAGCGTATTTTTCAGACTATAAGTCGCACCAGCCATAAAATGCCCAACGAAGAGGAAAAAAACATATAAGTCGCACCAGAGTATAAGTCGCATTTTTGGGGAAATTTACTTGATAAAATCCAACACATAGAACAGATATGTCGTCTTGAAAGACAATTTAAAATAAAAATACTATAGAGAACAACATGCTGAATAAGTGTACAGTATGATAATGTTATATGATGCTTGAAAAACAAAATGCGAATGTGGCTTGTATTTTAACGTATCATAGCTATTAGGAGTTATTCAGAGAACTATAACATAAAGAGCATGCTAACAAGTTTACCAAACCATCAGTGTCCCTCCAAAACACCAAAATAACATGTGAAATGATATAATAATGTGTTAAAAATTTCACACATAAGTCACTCCAGAGTATTAGTTGCACCCATAGCCAAACTATGAAAAAAAACTGCAATTTATAGTCCGAAAAATACGGTAATTGAATTTTTCACATAAGGCTTAATATTAAAGTTAGCGGGGGTTTATTTAGTTAAAAGAGTTGATTTCAACCACCATTGACTCACGCTAGCTTAGCCACTCCGGAGCCCTGAAACTAACAAATAACTGACAAACTGCACAGAATTTGTTCAAATCAACTTCAACGACTAAACCCCGGCTAACTCAAAGATTAAGCTTAATGTCAAAAATTCTGAACTTCCCCTTTAAAATAAAGACGATTAAATATAGCCATTAATATAGCCATTAAAATGTTGTCTATAAAAGTTGAAAAGCAACAAAACAAACAACAAATATGAATGAAATGAACAAGAATCCTTCGAAGTATTTCATAATTGGTCCAAATTATTTTTCAAACAGATCATGTGACTATAGCACCTTAGAGACTGTCGTTTGTTTTGCTTAGCCAAAACTACAGCTGAGGAGGCAAGATGGATATTTACAATTTCTTTAAACAAAAGCTTCAACAACAAGTTACAACTGAGCTTGAACTGAGGATTGAGCACGAGCAGTATCAAAAAGTGTACTCACGGTCTTGTTACATGTAGCCTTTGTTTCGAGTTTTGTCGCATTGTGTTGTAATTCCAGGTGGTGCTTGAATTGGATGCTTTTAGCAAGACGGTCTTTTTGAGCCAGCACAAAGCTCGCAATGCACAGAGATATTTTTGCCATCTTTACTGGACAAAAATGTGAAGTAATGGCTGTATTTCCAGTGAGCAAATGCAGCCGTTTGTAGTATATCTCCTGCCTCTTTCATTGCATCCTGAAGAGGTACCATGGCTATGTTGTTTTGGCCGCAGACTCCCAGCGCTCATGGCTCACACAGCATGGTAATACACGTGACCCGTTTTTTTTCCATCTCCGATTAGAAAATGGGACATGTGATGTCACTCCCATGACTACAGTATTCTTCATTCTACATACATTATGAGGCAATAACAAAAGAGTAACTTACAGGCATCAAGGAAAGTAATTTTAATCAGATTGCTGATTTAGAAAAATGACCACTTTAGATTGCTCGTTACTGAAAGAAAGTTATCAGATTACAGTAACGCGTTACTCGTTACTGACAACACTGGTTACAATGATACAAAATTAGTTGCATCCGAATAATCCAGTGAGATCAAATAAAGTCATATGCTCTGGTTTTGTGGACATTGCCATCTTCATATAATGATACATCATTGGGTTTCATGAATCTCTAATAACAATAACATTTTGTCTTATATGTATGATTCATTTGAATGAACGCAGGACATTTTTGTGTTCATATTTGCAGGTTCAGGGCCTAATTATTTCGCAAATGCTCAGAAAGAGCGTCGAAACACGAGACTGGGTGAACACCATCGAGCCCCGAAATGTCCGTGCGGTGATGAAAAGAGTTGTGGAAGACGCTACCTCAATTGATGTGCAGGTGACGAATTTGGCCTTTAGAGGCAGTCCTCTCCTGCTTTACAAGCAGACCCCTGTCATTCTCTATGTCACCCCAGGTGGGTCTTCTTTATGAGGAAGGTGTGAGGAAAGCGCACAGTAGCGATTCAAGCAAAAGAACTTTCTCAGTCTACAGCAGCTCAAGGCAGCAAACTCGTTATGCAGCAAGCTACACACCAAGGTATAGTATTTGAATGACTTGAGTATTCTTTTAAAAGCCATCAGGGGAAGCTGTTCGACATCAACAATGAGCTCTTTTTATTTGACCACACTACAAAATACATCCAATGTTTATAATACCTAAATACCAGTTGATGATGATAGATGTCCAATAATTTGGTAGTTATGACTAGTAGACATCAAATCCATTTGAACTGGGAGGCTGGCAGCGAATCAAGATTTGTTCATCTGCTGCAATGACAGGCAATGAGTTCAATATTACCAGGCCACGCTTGGGACAACAGTGGGCGTGTCCCCTCAATACATGTTTATAGAGTATTTACCAATGTTAATAGTTGTCTTGTACCCATAACCATTTTTTGGCTCCTTATACTGATTCTGATACCTAGCTGTGTGATATCGGTCAATGCAGATACTGTCATGATACCGCATATTTTTTCTTTTTTAACACTACATCACTGCATAATCACTTGAATGTACAATGGCAAGACACTGCTAGCTCATTGGCTGCCATTGACGCCGCGAACGAATGTCTATAATCGTTTCTGCGTGTTATTTGTTAGTACCCTTCGATACCGATGACATGATCTTAAGAGCTGTCCCGACTAGAGTCAACGTCATCGATGACGTAAATGCGTCGACGAGCACGACATCCTGTCGACGGTTAATGAAGGGTTAAAAAAATATATGCGTGCAAAGTTGAGAATGGCGGGCACTCGGTATGCAAGCTGGGAAAGCGACACAAAGCAAAAAATGCGCACTAGAGTGGCCAAAACATTGACTTATTTCAACGAAACAAAGGAGGGTACACTGTTGTGTGCCGTGTCTTCAATGCCAAGATTGCATACTAGGCTGCCCGTGAACACCTAAAGCGCCGTCACCCAGTTGTAATTTTGGAAGATGACAGGAGACGACAAGTTGGCTGATTGTAAGTCCATCTAACTAAAGACATGTTTTATCGAAGTTGCTAAGCCTGCCGCGATATGCAATGAGTCAATTTATCGCAAGGTGAATTAAAAATGAGGGCAGTAATTTTCACTGCTGCGTTTTATCGCTGTGTGCGTGCATACATTTGTGCGTGCGTGTCGATGGCACATGAGACGCCAGTTCCTTTTACATAGGTGTGTAAAACCAATTCCACAAAGGGTCAAGAGGGTCCTGGATTTCATTTCAACCAAGACTGTGCAAAAAGATTAACCAATGAATTTTCTGCTGAAACAAGCAGCACCTGACTGCAATCAACTGATTACACTTGTGAAAAATGACCTCTTCATTGGTTGGAAAGAAATCTAGGACCCTCTTGGCCCTTTGTAGAATTGGTTTGGCACCCCTGCTTTAACATACAGTATGTTAATTGGTCATCAACACGCCGTAGAATTAAAGTTCAGACATACAAAATAAGGAAATATATCTATATTAAACACTGTAAACGTTAGCATTGCTACATTGAGGCCAATCGGGAAAAAAGACAACCTACTTTAGCCTGCTATAAAACATTGGCAGTCTTCTCCAAAACGTAAACTTGCGGTTAAAAGGTGACAATTGAAACATGAAAAATCGCTGGTTAACGAAAAAAAATGAACCCAAAAAAATCTATTACTGACACCATATGCAATTACGACAAGTGCTTTTTTTGCGGAGCGTAAAGCTTACGGTTGGCTGTTTAGCGAAAGTACGTCCGGTGAACATTTAAAAAATCAAAGCACATCATGTTCGTCATATAAATAGAAATTTCTGGAGCTTTAGAATGACAACCTTTATGAAAAATCTGATTGGCAATGAATAATTATTATAATTATTATAATACTATAATTATATATAGTAGTATACTGTAAGATTAGTTCTAGATATTTTTTTTTAAAGACTTGTTTTGAATCATTTTGGAAAGGCGAAGTCAGTGTTCTGAATCTGAATTTACATTCCATTATTATGCACTGGTTAATGCTATCAGCATTTGACCTCATTGTTAATTTGTGATCTATTATTGTTATTTACATGTTTATTTGTACTTTAATAAAGAATTTACGTGTTCCAAAATGTTTTTGTGTATTAGTAAGCGCTAACAAAAATTTCATTGCTAAATTAGTAATTAAAAAAAAAAAAAAAAATTAGTCGACCAATCGTAAAAATAGTCGGGTGAAAATTAGTCGTTTGGGCATTAGAATAATTTATCCTAATGCTGTATCGGTACCGATACTACCGGTAGTTAAGCCTGTCGCAATATGCAATAATTCCATTTATCGCGCGATAAATACAAATGAAGGCGGTAATTTTTCTGCTGCGATTTATCGCCTCGCGTGCACGTGCGTGCGCGCGTGTGGCAGACGTGCTGTTAAAAGTTCGGATTTCTGGTTACCAACCGCGCAAAATGCATCTTTGTTCCAGGTCCGGCAAAAACTAGCGCCGGAGCCAATCATTCTCATTATATCCTATTGTTCAACGTATACCGGCCGCGTCAGTGCTCTGGAGTGACTGTGGACCATCTATGGCGCGCCGGTGTTGTTGACGTGTGGGCGCTCCCGTCAGGAGTGACATTTCACGGGGGGAGGGGCGGCTATTTTTCGGCACAACGCCGGATATTTATAACAAAGTCCGCCAAAACATTGTTACCGACTTGGCTGCAACGAACAACCTCACTTTGACAACGAACAGCTGAATGAAAATAAGAGCGCTGTGTTTCAAACTCGTCCTGTTTATGAAAGTCGATTGTCATATGCTGGTGTTTAGTAATGAGCAGACGTGACTTCAGCGGCGCTTGCTAACTTTTTTAATGCGCGCACACACTAGAGATATCATGAAATGGCAAACTAGAAAGCTACGTCCATGCCATTGGCTACGTGAGCCCAGAGTGATTATGGGACACGTAGTCCATATACTACATCGATGAATTCTAAACTGTCATGACTGAATGGAGGTCAAGAAGGTCAAATCAATCCACACCAGGGACTATAGATAATGTTGCAAATATTGTTAATTCAGTACGTGACACAGATGGATTCGGACCACAAATAGGATGTCTTGCTCATGTAGTAAACTTAGCTGCTAAGAGAGCTGTAGCAATCAACAGTGTGCCCTGCCTCACTTTGCAAACAGAAAAGATTGTTCTCAGCACTTTTATACAAATTTTTTTCAGATCAGTAAGAAGCACATAAATATCATGCACTAAAATGCATGTTTATATGATGGCAATTTAATTTTTGCTCGTTAGCAAAAACAAAAACAAAATAAAACAAGAACAACAACAAAAATGAAACAAAAAATATATATATCTTTTTTAACAGAGCATTAAATGTATTAAATCGGATCGAAAATCGTGTCCCCCGTATCAAAAATCGTACCGAACCATGACTTAACTGTATAGTTGCATGCTTATGGAAAACCATTCCAGAAGCTATGACGGGAAAAGTTTTCATTTGCCTAAATGCTTAAGTTATTAAGTGGATTTTTTTTTTTTTTAAACACATTTTATTTATTCTGTGTTTCTGTGCGGTATCAATATTGTTGTTTTTTACTTAAGAGGCATGGTCTATTGTTTTTAGTTGTGATTTCTTAAAAAGTCTTTTTGAATTTAAGAGTAAATATTTATCGCATTGAAATGGGTGTACTTGATCTATTATACTGTATTCTCACTGTGTTATTTTAAATTGGTTAAAAAAAAAATTGGGGGAGGGCGCAATAATATCGCATATCGCAATAATTTAGGAGAATAATTATCGCACACTAAAATTTGTTATCGCGACAGGCCTACCGGTAGTATCTGTATTGGTGAAACATTAGATAATAGCTTATACTTTTACAGTGATGTAGAATATAGTAACAAGTCTGAATGATATGCCATCTCTATGCAGCGCTCCCATGGACACTAATTTACTGAGCAACATCCACAAGCTGTTTTCTGAACGAATTGACATCTTTAGCTCAGTGGAGTTCAACAAGGTAAGTGCGCTTCTTTGACATATCTGCATATACAGTCTCAAAATTCGTATTTGTAATGATTCCTTTTCTGTTTCAGGTCTCTGTGATGACGGGAATTATAAAAATCAGCTTGAAGACATTCCTGGAGTGCGTGCGGCTGCGCACTTTTGGCCGCTACGGGTTGCAGCAAATTCAAGTTGACTGTCACTACCTACAAATGTACTTGTGGCGCTTTGTCTCTGATGAGAACCTAGTACATTTCCTGCTGGATGAAATTGTGGGGAGCTCCGCCCACCGCTGCCTGGATCCTGCCCCGATGGAGCAAAGCGTCATTGAAGTTATTTGTGAACGAGGTTGAAGTTCAAGGTGCAGCAATGAATAGCCAACCAGAGTGACGCAAAACTACTGGATGTTATCAAACACTGGAGTCTCAGAGTATATTCAGTGTATTGCTGAATGTGAATTATGGCATTAAAGCATTCATCAGTGTAATAACTCAGTAAAACATCCCTTTCAAGACACTCGACCCCAGACTAGTAAATATGCACTAGGTGTCTAGTGCCACTCCTATGCCTAATTTTTTTCTCGTTCGTTATTTTCTATGGTAATCCAAATTCTGCAAATTAATTGAAGGATTTGTCATGTATGTATGTAGGTAAATGGTGAATGGCACTGTTGATATTTGTATTTATTCATAGCAAATCTTAGCTCATTGGCTGCCATTGACAACAACAGCAGTCTAATCAATTGTAATTGGGAGCACAGGCAGCGAATGAACGAAGGTTCTATGTTGCCATTGGCAACTTGCCAACCTCCCAGTTCAAATGGATTGGACGTCTACTAGTGATAAACCCTTTTAAATTCACAGCGCAAGGAAGAAAAGAGCCTAATTTAAATTTCAGAAGACTGCATTAACATACAGTATGGGCTTAATCATGGAATATGATTGCTACATAATTGATGGCCAGGTTGGCGTTTTGTTCTTTTTTAAACATTATCAGATAACAAATCATGTTTGGCACTTAATTAAAAACTAATGTAAATCACTGTGCAGTGTCCATGTTTTATATTTACACAAGTATGGGCATTTGATTTGATTGCACATTTAATTCAATTTGTTCAATATTGCATAATGTTTTAAAGGGTCATTTTGGGTCATAATTTTACAATATGTTCTGTTTGTATGTCAGACATCTGCACCGTAGTGCAGCTGATGTTCGCAAGGATTTTCTGACTTTGGCTTAGCAACAAGTTTCTTAATAGATCTTGGAAAATAATATTTTTTTCTAAATTATTTAAATTCAGATGATGCATTTTGTCAGTATCCTTTTGAAGAATAATCCAAACATAAAAAATGTAGACAGTAATCAGAACAAAGCAATTGCTGACTAAAATTCTTTGCATGTAAAAGCACAACCGCTTTGTATTTGAACGCAACATTTAGATGAAGTTTAAATGTGTTAAGTATTGTGTGTAACAAACATATGAACTGTATTAAATCCTAAACTGGCCAAAGTTTTGACGTCTTTACACAGTAGATTGATATTAGTATTCAGGTGTTTCACAACATCTGTCTGGCATTCAACATTTTGTGCGGTGATTGCCGACGCAACCTGATAAGCTGATCTGATTGGATGACGTCTCTAGTTCCTGCCCTCTTCAGATTCCCAACGAGAGATGTGATTGGCTAGGCTCTCACTCGCGTTTTAGGAACGCGGTGAGGGGGCGGTTCCACATGGAGGTTGCTTTGGCAGATGCACTTTGTTAGATATCCACCTACGTACTTCACACCAGTAAGTAATCGAGCTTTAGGTCATATATTTGGTGTGTTATTGATGTTGTTGTTGAATCAATTAAGTCAAACCAGTATTGGCAGTAATTTGGCACGGACTGACTAGCTATTTCCACAGCTAAAATGCATAAAAACATTTTACCTGTTTGGTCGCAGTTCCAGCCTACAACTAATGAAATATAACTCACAACATAAGTCAATAATAACTGTAAGAAAACTCAACACCAATACGACTGTCTAATTAGGACATGTTTTTTTTTCTTAGAAATCTTGTCCATCCATCCATTTAGTACATAGCTCTAGCCTTTTTCTGTACATGTTTGATTTAAATAGGTATACATTTAAACATATAATTTCAGGGTTAATCCATTAAAAAAAATCATTTGAATATATACTTGCAATTGTTTTTACAACAGACCAGGTATGAGGTCAAAGGGTCAAACCACCAATGGCAAGGGTTCCCATAACACTGAGAGGGAGTTTGGAGGAACCCTAGGTGAGTCACTTCCACCTTTTCTACCTATCATTGCACTGTCGCTATGGCAGTTAAAAAGACAAAAGACTATGATCAACAATAGTTTTATTCGAAAAGTTATCACATCCACTGTACAGCCTGTGCTAGTTATTGAATATGACATAAAAAGAGCATATCCATCACAGCTACTACTGAATTTGCGTGGGACTTTTGTTTTCCAATTGAACTGCACTTCAGATTCGATTTTCTTTGTTGAAATAAAAGCATGTTTTGAATGTGACAACACCAGGCTCTACAGGCTTCAAAATGTACCAACTGAACTGAATTCAACACTTGCACTCCTACTAACATCTGTACTACTTGTACCAGATGCAACATGCGATGTGTGAACTAGTTACATTATTAGATTTCAGAGCATCACTTGTCAAATGCTGTCTGCTTGCCTTTGTATTTCTTCCCTAGGGGCCGTTTGCATTCCCATCTTTCTACCGTTAACGGTGCTTTTCCTGATTTGCGTGAGTCGATCTTCTGATGCAGCTCTTCTCCAGTGGCCCCTGCCCTTGCCCTCGCTTGATCACCTGTGGGACCCTTTGGCTCCCGTCCTGCTCCTGGGTTGGATAGCTTTGCATGCTTTCCTGTATATGCTACCATTTGGAAAGGTATGCGGTCATACTCTACTTGTTCGCAGGTGAAGCAATAATACAATGGTTGCTGTGCCCAGTCAGAGGGCTAGCTAGGGATATTTTTAATGCACAAATGGAAAAATAATTAACTAGTTTTGTTAACGAGAGTATTCATGCTTTCTGCAGTTCGATATGCAAGTTTTCAATAAGTTTAACGTGGTTTTGAAATCAGAAGCATGTGTCTACACTAATTAGCTCGGATATTGCCTTGTACAAGTGTAATCACAAGAGCTGCAGCGAAATATTTACCATTGCAAGGATAATAAAGTAGAATTGTGGTTTGCAGTTGTGTAGAAAAGTGGTCCCCAACCTTTTTTGTACCACGGACCAGTGTGATGTAGGCCCTTTTGTCACGGACCAGCAATGTGCAGCAGAAAAATAAAGTAAATATAAAATAAAACGATGGGGGTGAAAACGAACATTAATCACTGGGAAAATGTAACTCACCAGACGCTGAATCGACCTTTTTTTAACAGCGGCCTCTCCTAAAAATTAATGGCAGATATCCTTGGTCGCAGGCATAAGTTCTTCTCCAATCATGAACGGTTTATCGGCTTTAGCATCACAGTTCGTCACGAAGTATGATGCTCTCAGTGCATTCGCTTTTGTTGATGTGGTGGCCCTCATGAATTGTTTCTGTCCTTCGTGCTCGCGCTTTTATGTTTCAAAAATTCCAAAAGCTTCCCAGTTACTCTAGGGTGCTTAGTCTCTATGTGCCGAAGCAGCTTTAAAGGCTTCATTGCCTTGTTTGGTCAATTTTGGCCACATATTAGTCAGAGTGGACTTGTTGTAGCCTCCTCTTCTGACTCCTCAGGTGGCCTTTTCCCCTAAAAAAGCTGTCCTACGTCTGTTTTTCAGTCATCTTCGCTAGCGTGTGGGCTTGTTATTTCCAGGAACAAATCTGATGCGCCTACATCATACGTCATTATGGAGGACAAGCTAGCTCAATTTAATTTCTATGACAACGTCCTATCCAGTTTTATTATTTTATCTATTGACTAATCCGAGCAAAAGGATTGGAAGTGCCCCGTCTGCCATTGCTGAGGTGTGCCGCCCGCAGCGCACAGCCAGCAGCAGGCAGCCAACGTTACTGTTTACATCGACTGATGCTGGGCTTTAATGTAGGCCACCACTAGAGGGCGACGTCCACGTATCTACTCGTAAAGCCGAAGTTATACAGTGGGGAGAACAAGTATTTGATACACTGCCAATGGGAAAACCCATTGGCAGTGTATCAAATACTTGTTCTCCCCACTGTACTTCTGCGTTGCGGTGACGAAGTAGCAACAGCGTAGACCCAACATTGTCAACGAGCATTCGATTTTCTGCGTCAAGGTAACGCATTGCTCTGTAATTCACCACCAAGCCACTAGAGGGTGTTGCGTTGTTTTTTTGAGGTTTTGGGAGACTTGTCGATTTCCTTGAGTTTTCTTCCGGTTAGATAACAATGGCAATGGATATGTAAGGCTTGAATGTGGATCTTCAGCTCATCAACATTGAACAACAAATTTTGAACATACAAATGTTGAGGCGCAGGCGATGCAAAAGACTGTTGCGGAGGTGGTCTGGCCGACTGTTGATGCCGCACAGAGACCGGCAGTCACATTACGAATTCTAGCATCGGGTGGAAGCCAGCAAGCTGCGTTGTCCAGCGTTTTGTCCGATTCCGTTGCCGTGTCCTACAACCAGCTAGTGGGAAGCCATAGCAGATTTCTAGCGGCTATTGAACTTCCCAAACTGCGTTGGAAGCCTTGATGGTAAACACGTTAGCATAAAAAACACCGAAGCACTCTCAATCAGTGATGATGTATCAAGTGTGTGAACTATCTGTTGTTGAAAATTAAACATCAAAACAACTCTTTTGACACCAAACCTGTGTTTTTTTTCTTCATATACTTGAAGTAAATAAGTTACAGACTCAAAGCAAACATATGTACAAAAGAAATAAAATGTACCAACAAATAATACAACAAAGTGATAAAAACTGGCAGTTTTTGGCCGGCTGGGTCATTGCTTTGTGTGGCTATTCACTTCCGAACACATACATACTCGTCTCGGAGGTGCTTCCATTTTTTTTAAGCATTTGCTGAGCTCCAGCCCTTTTTTTTTTTTTTTTTTGCAATCTCCTTCCACAAATTGCTTGACAATTGGCAATCTTTATAATGCCTTGACGAAACATTGTACAGGTGGTCGTACTTGCGGACCTCTTCGATGATCCTCTCGTCGGCTTGGTCCATTTTTTAATGTAGCGCAACAATGTTGTAAATAGCGGTGATTCGCACTGAACCGGAAACAACAGTCTCAGCGGACCAATCACAGTCCATTTGCGTCACGTCGCCACACGTTGACATGATGCGTAGTCAGGATTTTGTGGAGGTGCACATCAGGCTACGGCGGAGGGTCATAAATCGGGTCTGCTTTGATGGCGTAGGTCTGCCGCAGAAGCATAAACCATAGAGGCACAGGCCAGAATGCGATCGTCAATAAAGTATTTCTTATTTCTGTGTGGCCCAGTAGAATATGCGTCCTGGACCAGTACCGGTCCCCAGCCCGGTGGTTGGGGATCACTGGTGTAAAACATCATTGTATCGTACTAATATTTTCTCCTAGCATATGCATGAATAACATCGATAAGAATACCTTGCCCTAAGTTTCATCGTAGAAATGCTTATCTAAGTTTACCTCATATTCTGGCAAACCTGATAAAATATTTTGTTAAATTCTAAATAATGTTTCTGCAGGTCTCTGAAGGATTAGTGCTCAGGGATGGAACACGCCTCAAGTATCCCATAAACGGTACGTAGCCATGCTATGGTAATATCAGTCCAGCCGTCTATTTTTATCCTGGATTAATTACCTGTCAATCACAAGACATATAGAGACAGACAACACTTCACGTTCACACATGGGCAATTAACTGTAGAGTCTGCTATTAACCTATTTCCGGAATGTGAGCAGAGGAAAACCCACGCAAGCATGCAGCCGAACATTCCAACTCACAGAAAGCTCTGCAAAGAAGATGAATGATAGTGTAGCATGTATCATGAATCTTTTAGTCAACACCTTGTGCCAGACCCTATATCTTGTATACATAACTACCCTTCTGAAGTACTTTACATTTTCAAACAATCGTTTATAAACCTGCATTGATTTCTACTGTAGGCCAACGGCATTTAGAATGTTTTCTCCTGCAGGTTTCCATAGCCTGTGCATCAGTGGTGCATTGCTGATGTTACTTCTGATGTTTAAGGCTCCTTTGGGGCATCTGTTCGAGCTGATGCTGCCTCTGGCTATTTGTGCGATAGCAATCTCCTTCCTGCTCTCCATCTACCTCTATGTTTGTTCCTTCTGGGCTCCTCCTCATGCTCTTGCTTTGGGGGGCAACACAGGTGAGAATCAAGCTATCTAACAACCCAACTGTTGTGTATATACTGTACGTATTGTACTGTGTGCTGGAGAGTTCAGATGTTCCCTTGAGTAAGTGGTAACTGAGGGAGGTATGAAGCATTTGCAACTGAATGTCCTTGTTTCTAACAGTTGGGCTTTGTAGCAGCCAGCATGCTTCAGGCATTAAGTGAACACAACAAGATGACCCCCTTACATCAGCTCTACTTCAGAAGGCTGAAATCCAAAAGAATCTATTGCTGTGATCCAACCACTGCTGCCTGATAATCACACGCAGTTTGTTGGAGGCACATGCTTCAGATGTGCCTTATTGTAAATCTTTAATTAAACAAAATGAAAATGCCTCTAGGGATTTTAAATGATGTGACATTATCTACACTGCCGAAATCTAACGCCTAATCTTTTATTACTTTTCTTGATAACTTAACTGAAGGGCAAATTTCTATGTTTGCGTGGTATACCTCAAAAATCATATCACTATTACCATGTAACGAAGTATAATACTTTTTGTTTTGCTTTTTAGGAAATCCTTTATATGACTTCTTCATTGGACGGGAGCTAAACCCTCGTATAGGTCGTTTCGACCTTAAATATTTCTGTGAGCTCAGACCAGGTCTGATTGGCTGGGTGAGTAGAACTAAAAGAACAATGTTCTTCAACTTTGTGATGCATTTCATCAGAATCATTGTGTGAATATTGCAGAAATAATTGAATACTTAACGTCAACAGATTGAAAGGAAATTATGTGAACGTGTGCAACCAAACTGACGAATCACTCAGATTTCTGCCAAGAGGTGGCGATATTGTTCAATCTAAGAAGCTTTAGGGGCGGGGGGGGGGGGGGGGGGGGGGTCGACAAAACTGACTGAATACAGATTGTATTATCTCCATACTGGCCTGAGGTTTTAAATGAGCAAGTGTTTTAAAGTGTCGTACAGCATTTTGTTAGTGGATTATAAATCAAGCGGCCAAAAAGCTCAGTATTTGTATTAGCCTAAACAGACAACTAAGGTTTTTCCACCTTCTGCCACCATATCTTATACTAGGTGACATCATAGCTTTATTTCTTGTGTTTTCAGTGAAAACAACACAAGCTTTGCACATCTGATCATTTTAGAGTGAGTTGTGTAGGAGAAGACAAAAACCTCCCACCAACTGTGTGTGGGAGATCTTGAATGTCTGACGGTATTTGTTTGACAGCATCGCTTCCTTGCCATATTTAAGTATTTCTCACCAAATAAAAAAAATTCTTTATCCAGAACTGATTCCTCACCAAAAGGTATCATAAAAACATAATGTATGATAATTTAAAATGTCAAATGATGCTTTTCTTTTGTTTATTCACTTACATGGAATAGAAAAAGTAAAAACACAGTTGACGCACAGTAACTTAATTGTCTGTGCAAATTGATTTGAGCAGTTCATTAAAACTGATAGTTCTTCAAATGTGTGCTGCGTTGCATCTCAAACCTTCAGATATCACAGCATGTAGTCTAGACTTGCCTAATTCTTAGTAGTAATAACTAACTCGGAGATGCAATTTCTGGAGTAATTGCTTGGGGATGCTTTGCTCTCTCCCCCATGGGTCCCTGTTAGTAGATTTTTTTTCTCTTCCTATTAATTTTAGGGAATTTTCGGGTCACTTCCTTGTTCATATATCGGCTGCTATTAACGGAGCTTGACATCCATTCCATTCAGATGGGGCGTTTGTTCATTCGCCCATCCCAGTCTAAATAGATAGGACATCTTGTGCTTTCATTTGCATTGAAAGGTGAGCATTCGCAGCAGTTCTTCCCAGTTTAAGTCATATGCTTTGCCTGCAGTTTTGTTCAAAATTACCCAACCCCCAGTGTTTTTGCAAGTTTGACATTAACTTTTCATCTTGTTTATACCGTAATCATATCAAATAATGACATTTCAAATAGACAAATACAACTGAAATAACAACGGTATTTTTAGGAATATTCCAAATAATGGCATTTCTGTTCCCTCATTGACAAAATGATTCAACCCCCCCAATTCCACCACTCTTAAGAACAAAGGTTTCCATCAGGTGTTGTCAAACAGCTGATAAAAACATCTGTAGATGTGAACGGAACCCTAATGAGCAGCAATTAAGCAGATTTAAAATGACTGTGACCCATGGCTCTTCTTGGTAGTTAATGACATCTTTACAACAGGGTGAAGTCCAAGGAATGGTCAAAAAAATTCAGAGAGGAGGTCATTTCACTTCATAAGCAAGGATATGGTTATAAAAAGATAGCAAAAGGACTCAAAATGTCAAGAGACAAAGTTGGGAGGATAATCCGCAAGTTTAAAGCTAAAGGCACAGTGGAAACGCTACCTGGCCGTGGTAGAAAGAGGTTACTATCTGCAACTGCTGTGCGATACCTGAAGCGAAGGGTGTAGAAAAATCCCTGGGTGACAGCTGAGGAACTACAACAGGACATGTCATAGGAAGGTATTCAGGTTTCATCCCAGAAAATAAGGCGCACCCCGCTGCTGACTCCAAAGCACAAGAAGTATGCCAAAAACCATGTGGACAAACCACAAAGGTTTTGGGATGCTCTTCTCTGGAGTGATGAGACCACACTGGAACTTTTTGGGCCAATGGATCAACAGTAAATGTGGAGGAGAAAGAATGATGCCTATAAAGAAAAGAACACCCTAACTACTGTGAAGCACGGTAGGGGTTCAGTCATGCTCTGGGGTTGTTTTGCTTCTTCAGGCATAGGGAATATTCAGTGTTTGCAAGGTATTATGAATTCAGTTCAATACCAGGAGATCTCGGATGCAATTGTCATACAGTCATTGACAATGCTGAGGCTTGGGTGAGGTTGGACCTTCCAACAGGACAATGATCCTAAGCATACCTCAACATCTACCACATCTTGGTTAAAAAAGAAGTGCTGGAAGATTCTGGAGTGGCCATCGCAATCACCAGACTTAAATCCCATTGAAAATCTCTGGTGTTAATTGAAGACGGCATTTGCAGCACGCAAATGTTAATGAACTGGAGGCCTTTGCCCATGAGGACTGGGCAAAGATACCTGTGAATCATTGCAAAAAACTTGTGTCAAGCTATGCTTCACGTCTAAAGGATGTTATTGTTGCAAAGGATGTTGTACTAGGTACTAAAGTTATACATACCTAAGGGGTGGAATAATTTTGTCAATGAAGTAATCACAGAAAGGCCATAAATTGGAATATTCCCAAAAATATTTTTGTTGTTTCAGTGTATTTGTCCATTTGACATGTCATTATTTAATGTGATTATAAATAAGATGAAAAATAAATGTAAAACTTCCAAAAACACTATCTGTGGGGCTTGAATAATTTTGAACACAACTGTATCGATGTAAATGGCAGGCAATTAGTTAATTTGTGTATTTCCTTGTTAATTTTAGGGTACTTACAGGCCACTGCCCGTATATTTTCGAGCATTCCAGTGCCACTTCCTGAACATTTTTGGATCACTTTCTGTAGATTTGGGGGCTTTTTCAGGTCATTTCATGTTGATATTGGGTCATTTATTTCCCCATTGGAAATGAATGGAGCCTTTCTAAAAAAAAAAAAAAAACTAAATGGGGATGTTTTTGTCAAATTTTAGTGGAACCGCACTTTTTTAGCAAAACCTGTATGCAATTTTTGTGTGCCTTTATTTCCTTAATTTTTCCTGTGGGAAAATTATGTGATTTGGATTGGGAAAAAATGTAGAGTGAGATACAATTTGGAATTTGAAAATGTTTTTGCAATTGGAACTGAATGGGGCTTTAAAAAAAAAAAAAAAAAAAAAAAACTATGTTGCATGAATTTTTTACATTTCAAAGTTAGAAAGCTGAGAATCAGTCAAAGTGCTTCCGCTGTGTGGCATGCCGAAAAAGTGGACATTTAAAAAAGAATAAAGATATAATATTGTGGAGTGAAAAGCATCCCACAATAACAAATAGCTGTGTCTTTTCAGAAGTCTTTTCAGCACGTGATGCATACAAAAGCATGACAGATGGAACATCAATATATGATATTGTTTGGTCCAGGATGCGTTTTTCTGTCAGTGTCATGTGTAGTTCATGTAAGACTCACAAGGTGGGAAAATTCATTTAATATGTCATAATTATATTGTTAAATGTCAAAGAGAAAGATGAAGTAGAGGGAGTGAGACATTTATAACCAAACAATGCAATGACATTTATAACTAAACAATGCAATGATTTTTGTTAGTCATAAATGTCTTATTTTCTTCTGTTACTCTTCTCTTTAAATTGAAGGAAATGATTCGAAAAGAGGCGACAGTCAGTTGAGGTCATTGTTCTTGGGCCATCAAACTGATAAAGATCTTTGTGGAGGCAGTGCTCTAAAATTTGTGATTTCAATTCAGGCCATAGATTAATAAATTATTAAGCCTGCACTTTTTGTGCTATGAGAGTTAACCACTGAATCGGTGGCCTAACGCTTTCACATTTCACACTATTTTCATCACATTATCAAGATTATTGCAATAATTCTCTCTATATTTTACCTGTCCTGTTCAGCTGATTTGACACGGAGAATGGGGATCTGAGTGTCCTTATGGTCTGAACAGTTTTAATGTGTCACATGGGAGTATAATATATACTCGCATTGTGGTTATTCATTGTGTTTTGTTTATTAGGAGAAAGCAGCGATCAGGAAGGGGTTATGGGGGGACAGAAAAGAAAGTAGAAGAGGAGAGAGAAGGACAAACAACAACAAAAAAATACATTAAACACCTACACGCCTATTAGTATAGTGATGCTATTGTTACCAAACTGTTTTTCCTGTGGACACCGTGTGGGGGGCCTGATGACCGAGGAAAAAAGGAGTCGGGGGGGTGAATCAAAAACAAATGTGATTAGGCGGAGTGGAGGGTACACAGATTAGCAATATGAGGCGTCAAACTCAGTAGTATTTGAATCACATGTAAGTGTTAATATGTTGACATCCTATCCTATGTTGCCTGATCGCTAACCCTGACACCGACAATCTCTCTACTTGAGAGTGTCTAATTCCACCCAGTCATGCGTGAATCCCATCAGACGTGTGATAGTCCTGCAGACAAGTGGAACTGCTGCTTAGGGGCCACCCCAGGGCCAAAGCACGTCCCCAGCAAATCACATGAGTGGGGTGAGACAGCGCGGCCCATCTCTCTTCCCGCAGCTCTGGCAAAGGGGCCACCGCCATCCCCCCAGGACCCAGGGTGGTACTGTGGGGCTGTACAGGACCGGAGCCCCGACCCCTCAACCCCCCCGCAACCTGCAGTCCAGGCAAAGAGTAGGCCCCGGCCGGGACCCACGCCATAAAGAAAATTGTGGGACCCACCTACCGCCCTATTACTGTGGCTGCCAGGTCCCCGACTGGCAGCCATTACCCAGCACCGTGATGGGATTGTCTGGGGAGTGTATTCAATAGTGCATGAACACTACTTGCTCTTATGAATCACACGGTGGAGTTATATACTATATACCGTAAATTCCGGACTATAAGCCGCTACTTTTTTCCCTCCCTCAGTATCCTGCGGCTTATCGTCCAGCGCGGCTTATTTGTTGATTTATTTGGGTTAATAGGTAACACTTTATTTGAGAGCAGCGTCATAAGACTGTCATAATTATAACACTATCAAGGGCATTAATTTATGCTTATGACAGATGTCATTGTCATCCGGCAAACTATGTCACTAACTCCATTTATGTCCAGCTCGGATCTTTTAAACTATCCAAAAATGAGATAATTTGCCAATGACACAAAATGCCATCTGTCATAAGGATTCATTAATGCTCATGGCAGTGTAATGTCATCAGTATGATAGTCTTATGGCACAACTGTCAAATAAAATGTTATCAAATATGTCTTATAAATCTTATGATTTGATAATTATGACATGACGCTATCAAGCATTACTGAATGCTTATGACAGATGTCATTAAGTGTCATCCGGCAAACTATGTCACTAGCTCCATTTATGTTCAGCTCGGATCTTTTACATCCATTCAAAAGTAAGATAATTTGCCGGATAACACTAAATGACATCTGGTATAAGTATTCATTATTTGTCAGAACAGTGTCATGTCATAATTATGATTGTCTAATGACAGTTTTATGGTGCCACTTTCAAATAAAGAGTTACCAAATACAATATCTAGCAATACATGAAACAACTGAAACAGTAACTGAAGAAATAATTTGCATAGAACATGAATTTTGATTGTTATTTACATCTGTTGTGCTGCAATGCATGCTAGGAGGCATGTCGGACGACAACAGTTTTGACAGCAAATGGAGCAGTGATGGGCAAATTAAGCTTCTCGAAGCAATGAAATCTTGTCAGCCCATTGCTTCAAAGCTTCATGGTGGTTCATTTGGTCTTATGACAGTCTTACTGTGCCGCTGTCAAAATAAAGTGTTACCGGTTACTATCTTTTGGTGTAAATATTCCATAATACGGTGATGATTGTTGCGGCTTATAGTCCAGTGCGGCTTATCTGTGAACAAATGCCGGTTTTGTGTAAAATTTGGTGGGTCAGGTGCGCCATATAGTCCAAAAATTATGGTAGTTATAGCCCCTCACAATCATTTTGCTATTGCCTAACACTGTTTTGTGATGCAAACATTTTGAATATTGGATTTTAAATTAATCAAATTACAACTGTGTGAATTGTATTTTCCGGACTCTTTAAGTAGCACTTTTTGTCATAGTGGCTGGGCCAGCGACTTATATATTGATACTTATACTCGAGGCATGCACACTACTTCGAGTTGTTGCAGTTGTTCAAACGTGATACTGAAGATTAACGCTTGAATGGCTTAGGTATAATGATTTGGAGGGAGATCATAATTTTGTTTTGTTTATTGTTATCTGAATAACTATTAATGTCAACAGATACCTATCTAGCACTTTGTTCTCCGTTTAATTACTACTCATAATGTATGTGCTTGCACCCCCCCCACCCCACCACCCGCCAACCTCAAATTAAATTATACTCCAGTCCGACTTATATACAGTGGTATAAAAAAAATCACAATCAGATGTGATCTGTGGAATTTCTTACATTTCTGCATAAAATCACCATCAAATGTGATGTGAACTTTGTCAAAACCACACAGATGAAAAAAGTGTCTGCTTTAACTAAAACCACCCAAACATTTATAGGTTTTCATATTTTAATGCAGATAGTATGCAAACAATGACAGAAGGGGGAAAATAAGTAATTAAACCATCACATTTAATATTTTGTGGCCACCCCTTTGGCAGCAATAATTTCCACCAGACGCTTCCTGTAGCTGCAGATCAGTCTGGCACATCGATCAGGACTAATCTTGGCCCATTCTTCTCTATAAAACCGCTGTAGTTCAGTCAGATTCCTGGGATGTCTGGCATCAATCGCTGTCTTTAGGTCATGCCACAGCATCTCAATGGGGCTCAAGTCTGGACTTTGACTTGGCCACTTTGTTCTTCTGAAACCATTCTGAACTTGATTTACTTCTGTGTTTTGCATCATTGTCTTGTTGCGGCATCCATCCTCTTTTTAGCCTCAACTGTCTGACAGACGGCCTCAGGTTTTCCTGCAAAACATCCTGATAAACTTTTGAATTCATTCTACCATTAATGATTGCAAGTTGTCAAGGCCCTGAGGCAGTAAACAGACCCAAATCATGATGCTTCCTCCACCATGCAGTGGGTATGACGTGTTGATGTTGGTGAGCTGTTCCATTTTTCCTCCACACATGACGTTGTGCGTTACTCCCAAACAATTCAGCTTTGATTTCATCAGTCCACAAAATATTTTGCCAAAACTGTTGCGTGTCCAAGTGCCTTTTTGCGAACATTAATCGAGCAACAATGTTTTTATAGACAGCAGTGGCGTCCTCCGTAGAGTCCTCCCATGAACACCATTCTTGGCCATTGTTTTACTTATAATTGATGTGTGCACAGAGATATTGGACTGTGCCAGTGATTTCTGTAAGTCTTTAGCAGGCACGCTAGGGCTCTTTTTTTACCTCTCTGAGTATTCTGCGCTGAACTCTTGGAGTCATCTATGGTGGATGGCCACTCCTTGGGAGAGAAGCAACAGTGCCAAACTCTCTCCATTTGGAGACAATGTCTCTGACTGTCGTCCAGACTTTTCGAGATGGTTTTGTATCCTTTACCAGATTTATACAAATCAACTATCCTTGATCGCAGGTCTTCAGACAGCCCTCTTGACCAAGCCATGATGCGCATCAGACAATGCTTCTCATCAAGACAATTCTTACCCGGTGTGTGTTAAATAGTGGGCAGGGCAGCTTTACACCACTTATCAGTCATTGGGCACAAACCTGACTTAAAATGTTTGGTAAAAATTGGTTTCAATTGCTCTTTAAGTCTCCTTAGGCGGAGGGTTCACTTATTTTTTCCACCTTCTGTCATTGTTTGCATGCTATCCTCATTAAAATATGAAAACCCATAAATGTTTGGGTGGTTTTAGTCAAAGCAGACACTGTATTTTCATCTGTGTGATTTTGACAAAGTTCAGATCACATTTGATGGTGACTTTATGCAGAAATGCGAGAAATTCCAAAAGGTTCAAATACTTTTCATACCACTGTGTGTTATTTTTGTCCTCTTCACTACGCAATTTTTGGCTGATGCGACTTAGACTCAGGTGCGTCTTATAGTCCAAAAATATGTGCTGATAAATTCTTCATTATTACCAATTCTTTCAGGTGGTCATAAACTTTGGCATGATGATGCAAGAGGTGGAACTTCGAGGAGCTCCCTCACTTGCCATGATCCTGGTCAACAGTTTTCAGTTGCTGTACGTGGCCGATGCTCTGTGGAACGAGGTGCGATTCACTCTAGAGGGTTAGCTCATTAACAATTTCAGCCTCATCAATTTGACGATGCCAACAGGAAGCAGTTTTGACCACGATGGACATCGTGCATGATGGCTTTGGCTTCATGTTGGTCTTTGGCGACCTGGCCTGGGTACCCTTTACATACAGCCTGCAGGCGGCCTTTTTGGTCAAGCATCCACAAGCTCTCAGTCCACTGGGCGGTGCTTCTATCATCATTTTAAATTGTAAGCACATACAGTCCCTAACAAAAGTCTTGTCGCTTATCCATTTTGTAGAAACAATTGCTAATAACCTGACTTTTAATTATACAATTTGTTTCAGAAATGGCTCATATGAAAGCTAAGACCCTCCCAAATGATGTTGAATGTACAAAAATATACTTGTTTCACTGAAAAAAAAAAGATTTATCATTTAAATGAAGACATAAAGGTCAAATTTCGGCAAGACAAAAGTTTTGTCGCCTACAGAAAGTAGTGTGAAAATTGACCAAAAATGTACTTCAAGTACAAAAATATGTTACATAACATAAGCAAATTAAGTAGCGGTGCTGTGAGATCCAAATTTGACATTTTGTATGACTTCCATGGGCTTGCAGGACTGCATCAGTGAGGTTCGACAAGGATTCATACAATTTATTGATGAAGTCATTAGGAACATCAAAGAAAGCAGTCTTGCATGCCTCCCAGAGTTCATCAACATTCTTGGGTTTCGTCTTCCATGCTTCCTCTTTCATCCTACCCCAGACATGCTCAATGATGTTCATGTCTGGTGACTGGGCTGGCCAGTCCTGGAGGATCTTGATTGAAGTATGCGATGGAGCACCATCCTGCTGCAGAATTTGTCCCTTTTTATGGTTAGGAATGTAAGAGGCAGCCAAGATTTGTTGACATTTCAGACTATTTATGTTGCCTTCCACCCTGCAGATCTCTCGCACACCCCCATACTGGATGTAACCCCAAACCATGATTTTGCCACCACCAAACTTCACTGTTTTGTGGAAAAAGGTGGATTTTTCAGATGAATCTTCCATTGAATTACACCACAGTCGCAGCAAATATTGCAGGAGACCTACTGGAGCGCGCATGGATCTGAGATTCATTCTGAAAACAGTGAAGTTTGGTGGTGGCAAAATCATGACTTCATCAATAAATTGTATGAATCCTTGCTGAACCTCACTAATGCAGTCCTTCAAGCCCATGGAAGTCATACAAAATATTAAATTTGGATGTCACAGCACCACCACTTAATTCGCTTATGTTATGTATAGTGCCTTGCAAAAGTATTCGGCCCCCTTGAACCTTGCAACCTTTCGCCACATTTCAGGCTTCAAACATAAAGATATAAAATTTTAATTTTTTGTCAAGAATCAACAACAAGTGGGACACAATCGTGAAGTGGAACAAAATTTATTGGATAATTTAATTTCTTTTAATAAATAAAAAATTGAAAAGTGGGGCGTGCAATATTATTCGGCCCCCTTGCGTTAATACTTTGTAGCGCCACCTTTTGCTCCAATTACAGCTGCAAGTCACTTGGGGTATGTTTCTATCAGTTTTGCACATCGAGAGACTGACATTCTTGCCCATTCTTCCTTGCAAAACAGCTCGAGCTCAGTGAGGTTGGATGGAGAGTGTTTGTGAACAGCAGTCTTCAGCTCTTTCCACAGATTCTCGATTGGATTCAGGTCTGGACTTTGACTTGGCCATTCTAACACCTGGATACGTTTATTTTTTAACCATTCCATTGTAGATTTGGCTTTATGTTTTGGATCATTGTCCTGTTGGAAGATAAATCTCCGTCCCAGTCTCAGGTCTTGTGCAGATACCAACAGGTTTTCTTCCAGAATGTTCCTGTCTTTGGCTGCATCCATCTTCCCGTCAATTTTAACCATCTTCCCTGTCCCTGCTGAAGAAAAGCAGGCCCAAACCATGATGCTGCCACCACCATGTTTGACAGTGGGGATGGTGTGTTCAGGGTGATGAGCTGTATTGCTTTTACGCCAAACATATCGTTTTGCATTGTGGCCAAAAAGTTCAATTTTGGTTTCATCTGACCAGAGCACCTTCTTCCACATGTTTGGTGTGTCTCCCAGGTGGCTTTTGGCAAACTTTAAACGAGACTTTTTATGGATATCTTTGAGAAATGGCTTTCTTCTTGCCACTCTTCCATAAAGGCCAGATTTGTGCAGTGTACGACTGATTGTTGTCCTATGGACAGACTCTCCCACCTCAGCTGTAGATCTCTGCAGTTCATCCAGAGTGATCATGGGCCTCTTGGCTGCATCTCTGATCAGTTTTCTCCTTGTTTGAGAAGAAAGTTTGGAAGGACGGCCGGGTCTTGGTAGATTTGCAGTGGTCTGATGCTCCTTCCATTTCAATATGATGGCTTGCACAGTGCTCCTTGAGATGTTTAAAGCTTGGGAAATCTTTTTGTATCCAAATCCGGCTTTAAACTTCTCCACAACAGTATCTCGGACCTGCCTGGTGTGTTCCTTGGTTTTCATAATGCTCTCTGCACTTTAAACAGAACCCTGAGACTATCACAGAGCAGGTGCATTTATACGGAGACTTGATTACACACATTTGGATTCTATTTATCATCATAGGTCATTTAGGACAACATTGGATCATTCAGAGATCCTCACTGAACTTCTGGAGTGAGTTTGCTGCACTGAAAGTAAAGGGGCCGAATAATATTGCACGCCCCACTTTTCAGTTTTTTATTTGTTAAAAAAGTTTAAATTATCCAATAAATGTTGTTCCACTTCACGATTGTGTCCCACTTGTTGTTGATTCTTGACAAAAAAATTAAATTTCATATCTTTATGTTTGAAGCCTGAAATGTGGCGAAAGGTTGCAAGATTCAAGGGGGCCGAATACTTTTGCAAGGCACTGTAACATATTTTTGTATTTGAAGTAAAATTTTTGTTCAATTTTCACACTACTTTCTGTAGGCGACAAACTTTTGTCTTGCCAAAATTTGACCTTTATGTCTTCATTTAAATTATAAATCTTTTTTTTCAGTGAAACAAATATATTTTTGTACATTCAACATCATTTAGAAGGGTCTTACCTTTCATATGAGCCATTTCTGAAACCAATTGAATAATTAAAAGTTAGGTTATTAGCAATTGTTTCTACAAAATGGGTAAATGACAAGACTTTTGTTAGGGACTGTATTTATTTACCATTTTGCGTTGTATTATGGTTCAAATACTAAGTACCTTCTTTACTATTAGGTATTGGATATTACATTTTCCGAAAATCCAACTCACAGAAGAATCAATTCCGGAGGAACCCCAAGCATCCAAGTGTTGCAAGTCAGTAAATCGTATTAACTCATTGACTGCCTTTGACGATGATAGATGCCCAATCCATTTAAAGTGGGAGGGTGGCAGCGAATGAACGAATGTTGGATGTCTGAATGGATGTCTACTTGTGATTAACAGTGTAAAAAAATAATATCACACAGTGATGGCATCTATTGAAGGCATCTGCCAGTGAGATTGGTAACGGTAATTAGCTGAAGTGATTACAAAATTTTCTTTTCCATTATCCACGGCTCCTCACAGGTCTGGAGACCATCGCCACAGCAACAGGGAAACGTTTGCTGGTGTCTGGTTGGTGGGGTCTGGTTCGTCATCCCAATTACTTGGGTGATCTCCTCATGGCCTTGGCTTGGTCTCTGCCTTGTGGTAAAAAAAAACAAAACAAAAAAACACCTTTTAATGCTTACACTCTAATATACTGTAATTTTAGTCATCCTGCAAACCACATTTACATAAATTTGCATAGCGATTACACATACTTCAATTTTCAGTATGATAAAAAAGCGCAAATTGCGACCCACAATCGTTCTTCACTTCCTTCCATCATCAGATGAATGGTTGCGACTCATGCTAGACACAGTAAAGGCCTGGTCTCATTGTTCTAGTCTAGCGCGCGTAAAAATGGAGGCTGTCAGTTCTTTGTTACAGCTCACACATAAACATGACGTGACTCATTGTTTAGCTGCTTTTGTAAGTGAGAAGTACAAAAGTTGAGGAAAAAGAAATGTGAATAACACAATGAGGTCGGATGGACGGACAAACTAAGTGGATGTTCGACCGAAAACAGAAAGTCTTTTCATGTCAAAGTGGGGAATGATGACAACCACCCACCCACCCACTGTACAACTGGTTCAATACAGCTATTTACTAGAATAATCATAGTCCTGTTTGCTGTCTTTTCTGTAGGATTCTCGCATCTTTTGCCATATTTCTATGTGATATATTTCACCATCTTGCTGATTCACCGCGAGGCCCGTGATGAGAGACACTGTCGAACCAAATATGGACTGGCATGGGACACGTATTGTCGACGTGTCCCCTACAGGATACTTCCTTATATATATTAAAAAGAAAAAGCAACAGGTAACTAAAACACTTGAAACAAGGCTTTTTCTGGAAATTTATCACCAAACAATTGACCGAATCTCCTTCTCTGTCAGTGTCAGCATTTATGCAACATTACAACCATTACTGACAAACATGTTTTTTATTCCACTTTAGATTTGTGTGGTAACATTTTGCTCTTAGTTTCTATGTATGTACAAATGCTTTTGTCTTTTATGAAACAATATTTTCTGAAATATGTTGTAAATGAATGTACATTGAAGTCTTGCTGTTAATTTTCGTTCTTGTTGGGATGAATTGAGTGACTTTTGTGACGTTGTACTAGTACACTGCTGGCCAAAAGTATTAGCACCCCTGCAATTCTGTCAGATAATGCTCAATTTCTCCCAGTAAATGATTGCAATTACAAATGCTTTGGTAGTAATATCTTCATTTATTTTGCTTGTAATTAAAAAAAAAATTAAAAAAATAAACACACAACAGAAAATTAAAACAAAAGTTAAATCTTTATCATTTTGCACAAAACTCCAAAAATGGGCTGGAGAAAAGTATTGGCTCCCTCATCCTAATCCTTGGTAGCACAACTTTTGGACAAACAACTGCGAACAACTGGTATCCATCAATGAGTTTCTTACAATGCTCTGCTGGAATTTTAGACCATTCTTCTTTGGTCCAGATCTTTAAGATTTGAAGGGGGCCATTTTCAGATCTCTACACAGATGTTCTATTGGATTCAGGTCTGGACTCAGTGCTGGCCACTTTACAAGTCTTCAATGCTTTCCCTCTACCAGTTTCTAGTGCTTTTTGGAGTGTGTTTTGGGTCATTGTCCTGTTGGAAGAGCCATGACCTTTACAGGAGACCCAGCTTTCTCACACTGGGCCCTACATTATGCTGCAAAATTTGTTGGTAGTCTTCAGACTTCATATTGCCATGCACACGGTCAAGCAGTCCAGTGCCAGAGGAAGCGAAGCAACCCCAAAACCTCAGGGAACCTCCGCTATGTTTGACTATGGGGACCGTGTTCTTTCCATTGAAGGCCTCGTTTTTTCTTTTCCTGTAAGCTCTATGCTGATGCCTTTTCCCAAAAAGCCCTACTTTTGTTTCATCTGACTAGAGAACATTCTTCCAAAACGTTTTTGGCTTTCTCAGGTAAGTTTTTGAAAACTCCAGCCTGGCTTTTTTATGTCACTGTGTCAGAACTGAGGTCTTCCTGGATATCCTGCCATAGATTCCCTTTTATTCAGACGCCGATGGATAGTACGGTTTGACACTGTTGTACCCCTCGGACTGCAGGACAGCTTGAACTTGTTTGGATGTTAGTCGATGTTCTCAATCCACCATCCACACAATCTTTTGTTGAAATATCGTCAATTTTTCTTTTCTGTCCACATCGAGGGAGGATAGCCACAGTGCCATTGACTTTACACTTATTGATGACACTGCACATGGTAGACACAAGAACATTCAGGTCTTTGGAAATTGACTTGTAGACTTGAGATGGCCCATGCTTCCTCACAGTTTTGCTTCTCAAGTCCTCAGACAGTTATTTGGTCTTCTTTCTTTTCTCCATGCTCAATGTGGTACACCCAAGACACAGGTTGAGTTAACTTTAATCAATTTTAACTGGCTGCAAGTGTGATTTAGTTATTGCCACTACCTGTTATGTGCCACAGGTAGGTAACAGGTGCTGTTATTAACATAAATTAAAGAAGCATCACCTGATTTCTCAAAGGGTGCCAAAACCTTTTTTCCGGCCCATTTTGGGAGTTTTGTGTAAAATGATAATGATTTTTTTTTAAAATTCCATTCTCTTTTGTGTTTTTTTCATTGTAAGCAAAAGAAATGATATTACTCCCAAAGCATTTGTAATTGCATAATTTTTGGGGGAGAAATTGAGCATTATCTGACAGAACTGCAGGGGTGCCAATACTTTTGGCCAGCTGTGTATATTTTTTTATTCATTCACTGCCATTGACAGTGATTGACATCAAATCCATTTCAACTCAGATAGCTGGCATTGAGTTATCATGTTTCACTGCCATTAATAGTAAAGACATCCAATACAGTTCATTCTGTTTTTATGCATGTCTGAAATGATCATTTCCAAAGCACTGGATTTTACTCTTGTATTGAAGTTCAAAGGATTTAACGTCAGAGGTGGGTTGAGTAGCCAAAAATTCGACTCAAACCAGAGTAGCATTACTTCAAAGTAATACTGTATTACTCAAGTAAAAGTAGTCATCCAATTGTCAAGTCCAATTGAAAAAGAATTTTGTGAAAATAATTCTCAGGTAATGAGTAACAATGTGAGTAACTGCTTACTATATCAGATTTTTTTTCTCAGCACAGTTATTTATATGAACTGTTATTATCATAACCACATTAAGCCAAAGAAATACAACAACAAGCAAAAACCTTGAATTCCGGCAAGAGAAAAAAAATCGACAGATATGAAGCATTATTTGTCTAAAGAGTATGAGTGCCCTCTAGTGGATAAAACCTATTTCTTATTATGAAACTAAAAGGATCAAATCTCTGGTTTTGCGTGGTTAATCGGTGACATATAAAACTTGGGAGAGATTAATATCGCTTTCGAGTCATGTTGACGGTGGTGCTCTATGTCAAATATTTCATTTTTTACGACGCTTTAAACACGCCACGTGATTGAACAGGCCGGCGTAATAGAACGGCAGGCTCGAGTCTGATTGGTATAATGGAGTCATGTGATATCTCATTGGTGAAAATGGTTGTGCCACTGTTGGTGTCTCTGACAAAAAAAGAAGTAAAATGTAATATTGAAAGAGGGAAAATGTAACGACTGGAGTCCAAAGTAGCAGAGTAAGAGTAGCGTTTTTTTCATCACAAATCTAGTAAGTAAGTAAGTAAAATGAAAAACTATGGCTTAGTAAAACTAATCTTAGAAGTACATTTGTCTCTAAAAGTTACTCAAGTAAATGTAATGCGGTACTACCCACCTCTGTTTAACGTTAACTACTACCCTGAAGTTAACCAGTTGATAAAAAAGGTTTTTTTTTTTGCAAGATAACATTGGTGACACAAGACTACGATTTTAGATCGAAAAATCGCTGTCATTGGTTGATGTTAATATCATTTTCCTTCTTTTACTAACTAGCACAGCACATATCGTGCCGTGGGCAGGCAGTAAATGAGTTGTATGTAAATAAATAAGTAAAAAGTTATAGTTCAGTATTGTGCATATTTTTACTGTAAGTGAAGCGAAATGTCATGTTGATGTACCCCCCTCAGTACCTCATTCTCGTTACAGGATTTACATTTAACTACAAACAATTCATTGAATTATAGTGAATCACATTGGACGAAAAGAGCATGCATTATTTCTGTCACGCACAGCGAGTCATGCAAATAGAGGTGAGAGTGCATTCTGTTGATGGACATTTCCATTTGTCACCTGCATGCACCCACTTAAGTATACTTTGCCTCTGGATTCGCCCACTCCACACTCCAGCTATTTTTTGCGTTGTTTTTCATCTGCAAAGTGCTAATGAGAAGCATACTGGAACACGATGCATACCGTGAACACTTTCAGTGCTATTAACGATGATAGACGTCCAATTATGTGGCCCTTTTTGTCTTTCTGCTGTGAATTGTGTTGCTTTGTTATCAGTATTAATATTTTTTCTTGATTTTTTTTTTTTTTTTTTTTTATATATAGGACAGTCGCAATTTTTGAGGGGGGAATACTCTTGTAGTTCAAAGTAATTAAGTTTGATATTTTCATGAAATAGTCATTTGTTTTGTTAATAAAGGTTACTATATTTACTTACATTTAATATTTCGTGTTTTAAATATTTTACATTTTCAAGAAAAAAGTAAACCGTTACACGGCAGAAACTGCACCAAATAATTGGAATTTTATTTACAAGTTGCACTGATTCGTAATACTACTCTTAAGACTCTTAATATTATCTGCAAATGATAGAATTCTGGACTGTCAATGGCAGCCAATGAGTTACAGTGAGGGGAAAAAAAGTAGTTGAACACCCTGCAAAGTTCTCCCACCTAGAAAAATGATGGGTGGGTTTGAAATTTTTCATGGTAGGTGCTTGTCCACTGTGAGAGACAATCTAAAAAAATCCAGAAATCACACTGTATGATTTTTAACAATTTATTTGTATTATACTGCTGCAAATAAGTATTTGAACACCTATTAGCTAGAATTGTGAGCCTCAAAGACCTATTAGTCACCTTTAAATAGTTCACTCCAATTATTCCTCTAAGAGACAAAATTGTCGACTTCTACAAGTCTGGAAAGAGGTAGGGCGCAATTGCCAAGCAGCTTGATGATATAAGATGCATCTTTGGAGCAATTATTAGAAAATGGAAGAAGCTAAACGTGACTGTCAATCTCCCTCGGATTGGGGCTCCATGCAAGAGCTACCTCGTAGGGTCGCAATGATCCTATGAATGGTGAGGAACCAGCCAAGAACTACACAGGAGGAGCTGGTCAATGACCTGAAAGGAGCTGGGACCCCATTTCCAAGGTTACTGTTGGTAATACACTAAGACGCCATGGTTTAAAATCATGCATGGTATGGAAGGTTCCCCTGCTTAAACCAACACATGTCCAGGCCCGTTTTAAGTTTGCCAATAACTATTTAGATGAACCAGAGGAGTCAGGGGATGAAAGTCACGTGGCTATGTAGATCAAAATGGAACCTTTGGTCTTAATTCCACTTATAGTGTTTGGAGGAAGAAGAATGATGAGTACCATCCTAAGAACACCATCCCTACTGTGAAGCATGGAGGTGTTAGCATCATGCTTTGAAGGTGTTTTTCTTCACATGGGACTGGACGACTGCACTGCATTAAGAGAGGATGACCCGGGCCATGTATTGCGAGATTTTGGGGGATAACCTTTTTCCCTTAGTTAGAGCATTGAAAATGGATCGTGACTGGGTCCTCCAACATGACAATGGCCCGAAGTAGACAGCCAGAATAATCAAAGAGGGCCTAGCCAGTGTCTAGAACCTAAACCCAATAGGAAAACTTTGGAGGAAGCTCAAACTGTGTTTCTCAGTGACAGTCCAGAAACCTGATTGATCTAGAGAAGATCTGTGTGGATCAGTGGTGCAAAATCCCTGTGTGTGAAAACCTGGTGAAAAGTTACAGGAAATGTTTGACCTCTGTAATAGTAAACAAAGGCTACTGTACCAAATATTGACATTGGTTTTCTCAGGTTTTCAAATACTTATTTGCAGCAGTATAACACAAATATATTGTATAAAGAAAAAAAAAAAAATCATACACTGTGATATCTGGATTTTTTTGTCTTTCACAGTTGACAAGCACCTACCATGAAAAATTCTAAACCCACCCATTTCTAACTGGGAGAATAAAGTCGCAGGGTGTTCAAATACTTATTTTCCTCACTGTAAATATGTTTTATGATCAATGCACAATAGTGACAGCAAACCCACGTACAGTATGTTGAGTCCAAGTATATTTATTTTCAAATTTTTAGCTATATTATATCATAAACATTTGTGTGAAAGTAGGAGAAATTCACCTCTGAATTTACCACATACTATCTGTTTACATTTCAATTAAATGATTTTCCAGTACTAGAAAAACTTAAATCACGGTCATTCAAGTGTCTTTGTCCGTTCCTAATTTAAATATACTACAGTACACTATGTTCTTATGTATCGTGTCTGCACGTCCTGACGAACATGTAATGTCCCACTGTGGCTTGTGTAATGATGAATTAGCGATTCACTGAGAGTGCACCCATGTGTATGCCAATCTTACCGTTTTGAGCCCTGCAGTTGTAGCCAGTTTCCATGGCAACACGTCTGTGAGAGCACAGACGTAGGAAGAGAGCGGAAAGGCGTTGAGACAGTTATGGCCGTGCGGAGGGTGATGAGAAAGGAAGAGCCCAGGATGATGAGTGTGAAATAGTGCAATTCGTGGGAGAAACAGATGCACCTAGTGTGTATGTACCTCATCATAGAAGCATTGTTGTTATGGTTTTCATGGCTGCATGCGCAGACTTTCAGTCATGTGACATGTAAAAATTGGCAAAAAAATTTTTTTTTTTAAATACCACGGATATGATGTACAGATGAACTTGAGCTGTATTCTTCCATGTTGTGGATCAAAGTTTTGAAGTGAGTCAACAGGAATGTCCAATACAATTTTGTTTCCATGGCGACAGTGGATAATGATGTGTCCTTTTCACTCAACAGAAAATATCAGCGAGGCGCCTGGTTGCTGCCTTGAATTGTATTTAAACTCATTTGCTGCCATTGCCGGCACTAGACGTCCGATCCATTTTTAGCCCAGTCAAAATGGATCGGACGTCCAGCACCTGCAGTGGGACTAAAGCATGATCGTTCAATGCCAGCAATCCCAGTTCAAATGGATTGGACATCTACCAGTAATAAAATGGCAGTGAGAGTTAAAACGAGCACACATAAACCAGTCTTGAAATTACTCCAATTGTAAACAATATTTTTAAATAGAGAAATAGCTGAATTCAATTCCTCAATGTACTGTATCTTGACAGTTATTATGAAAGACAATGACTTTGTAAACACAGAAAGGTTTATTGCAATAATTACACCAAAGGAGATATCAGAATAAACCCTGTAAACAATAGAATATAACAAAATATTTTACATATGAAACTGTGTCTAGTCTCCTTTCTGTATCGACAACACCTTAATTGCACTTTAACTTGTGTAGATTTTACAAGCATTTTGTAGGAGTCAATGTATGACTGTGGCAGAGCAGCTGCCCTTTATTTGATTTCTGTTTTACTTAGGGCTGCAACTAAACATTATTTTAAATCACCATATAATCTGTTGAATTTTTTTTTAATTACTCGATGAAACGGGGGAAAAAATAATTTCCTTCTCGTTTAAAAACGACATTATTTAAAACTGACAGCGCAGAATATGCTTAAACATCTATCGATTCTGACTGTTTTGGCCTTTAACATGTCAGAACATAGACCAAAATGTTGCTAAATATTTTTTACCCTTTCCTATTTTGAATAAACAGAAGATATCGATTCGTTTTCATAAAGGATGACAATCAGAAAATACTTCCTGTTTACGTTCCAAGGATTTGGACAATTGGAAGATACACAAGATCTCAAAGCAGTTCATTCAAAATACTTGTCGATTAGTTTGATAATCAATTAGTTGTCGATTCATCGAGTAATTATTGCACCTTTCTTAAGAGCCCAAAGTATGCAAGTAGCATAAACACCAAATACAATATACTGTATAACAAAAAAACATTTTGTCACTGTGTTCTTCAAAATAAATTGCCAAAGAACTATTCCCAAATCATCAAAACACCATAATGTGAATATAGAGTCATTAACTCATTGGCTGCCATTGATAGTTGCTGCAACGATTAATCGATTAACTCGAGTATTCGATTAGAAAAGAAATATTCGAATTAAATTTTGTAGCCTCGAGTATTCGTTTAATTAAAGTGGCGTTGTAATGGTTTATTTCGAAAGTGTTTGCATTTATTTTTATTGATTAGGGTGGATACACTTCCCTCTTGACTGCCTCTTTTCACAACTGCTCCCTGTTAAGACCAACATAAGCTAAGTTTTTGTTTGAGCTAATGTTTTTAATGCATTCATAATGCAGTTTATAGGTATTTTTAGATTTTTTTTTTGTGGGAATACGTGTCTGAATCATTTGTTAAGAGCGTTGCAAAAAAAAAAAAAAAACTTTAGCATTTTATAGCATTTAAGCTAGCAGACTTTTTCTATGTAATTTAGCCAATTGTTCTTTTGTTGTACATAGATCCTCATTGAAAAATATATATATACCGTTTGAGGCTGAGCTCAGGTATTTAAATTTTTCACGTTCATTATCCGATTACTCAAACTAACTAGTCTATCGATTAATCGACTACTAAAATATTCGATAGCTGCAGCCCTGATCGATAGCAATAGAGGTGCAATCCATTTGAACTTTGTTCAAATGGATGTTTTAACATATCGTTAATGGCACTGAAAGAATTAGGAAGAAAATCACAAAATTAAAGCATTTTATCGTTGTACTACTATATCGTAAAACAGCCAGTGTTTATTTGCATTATTTGGAAATGATTGAATTTATTCCAGTTTTAGGCTTTAATCCTTGTATTGCTGTCTATTCAAAATGGTGTTTTCTTACACTTACTTTCACAAAAGATGTTTCACATTTTGGTGTGAAGAGTTACTGCGATTTTGACAGACGTTTAAAATATTTTGACAGGCTGCAGTACTAATAACACTTTATCCTAGGTAGCAACAACAGACATTTTATCAACACTTGTTAATTACATATGGAACCCGCCGGGAGAAACGTTTTGATCAGGCCCCTGAATGTCTGTACTCCTACAGTTGTTCAAATCACAATGGAATCATCACTTATCTACAACTAATGAACACATGAAAGAAAGCACAGATGAGGAAAGGCTTGGTCATCAGGCAGCAACGACTTCATGTGCCTGATTGTAATATCCAGATAAGTTAAATGAGTCTTTACATTGTTATCACTGAGTCTTTGTAACTTGTCGAACACATACTCACATACAGTCATCAAAGCTATTACATTTAGTGTTGCACCGATATATCGGTACCAATGCGGCACTAAAATGGCGTCCTAAGTATCGGTAGTGTTTATACATAACGTGCCGATGCTGCGTAGTTATACTTTTTGATATTTAGTTTCCAACCGCTGGTCGCACTATTAAAGATGACCGCCAGCTACGTATGAATGTTCGTTTATTCACTGCCAACCTTCCGACTTTAAATGGATTGGACATCTAGCACCGCTAATGAGAACGAGTTAAGCAGATGCAATTGCTTCATATAGTGATCCCTCGTTTTTCATGGTTAATGGGGACCAGAACCCGCCACAATAAGTGAAAAACCGCGAAGTAGTGCCCAATAAAAAAAAAAAATATATATATATATATATATATATATATATATATATATATTTGTAGGTGTTTAATGTATTTATTCAGATTTAGCATTGGAAAGATACATATAAGACAGGTTTATTCACATTTTTTCCCTCTCAAAGTAAAATTAAAAAAAAAAAAAAACTTTTATGTATAAATATATTCATGGTTATTTGTATAAATGGATTTCAAGCACTTCAAATTTAATAATTAAGGTTTTAAACATGTTATTGTCCCACCAAGGTATTTTGAAATAAGAATAAATATGAAAATGCTTGTCTTTATGAAATGCTTCATTGAGTGAGTCCACTCTGATCCGCTCAAGCTGCTCACTTACACACAATGAGTTGTCCCAGCAACTGTTTAACAAGTTAAACGATGAATGGCGAATGCGGCGCTTTGAAGCAGGCATCTGTGGCAAGATCATACATTAAACGTCTGTTAATCACCATTGACTTTAATCAGCAATTCCAGTGCACTGCAACAACAAAGAGCAGGGAGGGGGAGGGGGAGTGAGACGTGATCGGCTCGTGACAGCTCATCTGTAGTTTTTTTTGTTTTGTTTTTTTTTACCCGAAAAAAAATCCGTGATAGACTGAGGGCCTGAAGTTTAAAGCACAGAGTCGCAAGTATGTATTGTATGTACAATATGTATACTGTACTCTATTGTATGTATACTGTACTCAAGTGAGTTTGAAGTAATGTAGTATCAAAAGAAAATTGTTTTTGTTTTGTTTTTTTTTTCAAAAAACTTGGTATCGGTACAGTATCTACATCGGCCGATACCACACATGGTATCGGTGCAACACTAATTACATTACTAGTTTTGTGTTTTTCATTGCTTGTCATACATTAGATGTCACTGTGCTAAAACAGCTAGCATTGGTGCTAATACGTAAACTTAACTGGAAATAAGGCGGTTTCTTCACGCTAAAAAATAACATTTTTCCTTTTTTTTGTTTTTTTCATTTCTTTTTAACAAAATCATTGTAGTCTACCAAACCGAGACATACTGTAGCTTGTCACCATATAATTTTAAGTAGGTCACAAAGTAAGGAATTTCTCAACCCTTGTTGTTGCTATTCACATAATCCCTGACCTTTGGCACGATGTTTTTCATATACAATCTTTTGACAATAATTCTGTGAGCACAGAATTCTCTGGGGAGTAGAAGGCTTCTAGCGTTTCCCACAAAGTACAGTATGTCCTTCCAGCTAAGAATACAATTCAAGTTGAATCGCCCACACAGAGACTTCAACCTTGCTTTTTCAATTGTTATTCTTCCAGTGTGGCGCTTACCTTGATGGCGCTGATGGCCAAAGCTTTATCAGGATTGAAAGTGGCTGTGCATCCACCAACCTGTTCTATATCCCTGCCCGCATTTTTACAGTGATTTTTAGTTCATATCTAAGTGCACTGGGAAAAAATTAAATTTCCTGTAAACTATACCATTAAAAAAACGGGGAAACCGTAAAATGTTCATTGTCAAATTAACAACAATCTACAGTAACTATTTATTATATTTTGTGTATTTAAGCACTTTTTCCCCTCAAAACCAGCTACATGCACAACACCTCCGTCAAGTGGTCTGCAGTAGCTAAGTCAATAGCACATTTGACTTCCAAGAGACCAGTTGGGTAATATTTATGCCATCGAATTTTTTAATGTACATTTGACGGTATCCCCTCTTTTTTTTAATGGTAAAAAACAGCTGTATTTTTTTTACAGTGTGAACTGTTCCCTCAATGCAACAGAAAACAGTTGTTGATATTGGATGTGTCTATCAAAATACTAAATAATACCAAATAACTACTTGGCATGTGCACACGTTGTAAGTGAAACATTACAGACAAATGATTTTGTGTTCCAGCCCAGGTTACTTGTTTGGAGAGTCACAGTGAATAAAGAGACTGGATAAGTAAGAGCAGCATTGGATTACTCCAGCCCTTCAGAGTCCTTGTTAAAAATTAGAATGAGGCGAAAAAGGCAACACAAACACCTTTCCCATCTTCTGCTTCAATTCCATCCTCCGTACATAGGGTACTTTTGTCCATCTGTCTCACAGCAGTGTTTGTAATAAAGCGACTTAAATGGGTTGGAGGCAACAGCTTTACATTCACAATTGCGCTCAGATTGGGTTTTTGAAGTTTCATCTTCCAAGAAAGCCAAGAAAGATGGGATGGTTACATGGACGGGACACTCTGATGTCGTTGCTCTTCCCTTTTTGATGTTGAATTCAGCATGAGAATCTGTTAGAAGCTCACCAAAGCGTAGACCATGCTTGAAAAACAAAGACATGGTGATTAAGAAACTCAAATGTATAGTTAATGCATGTGTAATATTGGGCTGCATTAACATTACATGCTACAAGTTGTGCAGTCTCAATTTATATTTCCCATTTATCTGTTTGGAATTAATTCTCACTATTATTATTGGGCTACTCTGTTTATTAGCTAACTGACTAACTGACTGGACCATAGATTTTGTAATGATATTGACGGGACACATTCCCCAGACACTGCGCCACGCCTTCAAGTAGGGGGCCGTCCCACACTCTGCTTCAGTAGGTCGAAGTCGGTCGCAGTTATTTTCAAACACATGCGGCGATCTAACGCCGGATTTAGGTTGAAAAAGTACGAAAGCTGTACCACATACAAACAGGAAGGATTGTCTCAGGAGTGATTTGTTTGAGGATTCAAGGTAATCATTGTATTTTTTTGTACCATGCATGTATTTTGAAACGTGAAATAAATTAATGGGAGAAATTAACCGCTACAGCATTGGCGTCATAATTCGCAATAAAATAAATGCAAAATAAATGCTAACTGCCCGGTTTTTTGCTTTTAACCAAGAATCGGGACTGTTTTACGTTCATATCTATAAAGAATTCAGGGATTTAAGCATTTATTCACAAGAATTTTCAACGTAAAAAGCTCTTTGTGGTGATAAGGCGGCGCCACAGTGACTTAAAGACGGGCAGCTTATTCGACATATTCATGTAAAATAAATGCTGCCTGGTTCTTTGCTCTTTTAACAAAGAATGGAGACTATTTTACGTACATACAGTGGGGCAAATAAGTATTTAGTCAACCACGAATTGTGCAGGTTCTCCCACTTCAAAATATTAGAGAGGCCTGTGATTGTCAACATGGGTAAACCTCAACCATGAGAGACAGAATGTGGGAAAAAAAAAACAGAAAATCACATTGTTTGATGTTTAAAGAATTTATATGCAAATCATGGTGGAAAATAAGTATTTGGTCAATACCAAAAGTTCATCTCAATACTCTGTTATGTACCCTTTTTTGGCAATAACGGAGGCTAAATGTTTTCTGTAACTCTTCACAAGCTTTTCACACACTGTTGGTGGTATTTTGGCCCATTCTCCCATGCAGATCTCCTCTAGAGTAGTGATCTTTTGGGGCTGTCGTTGGGCCACACGGACTTTCAACTCCCTCCACACATTTTCTATGTGGTTGAGATCTGGAAACTGGCTAGGCCACTCCAGGACCTTGAAATGCTTCTTACAAAGCCGATCCTTTGTTGCCCTGGCTGTGTGTTTGGGATCACTGTCATGCTGAAAGACCCAGCCATGTCTCATCTTCAATACCCTTGCTGATGGAAGGAGATTTGGTTTCATCTGACACATTCTCCCAGTTCCCTTCTGGATCATCCAAATGCTCTCTAGCGAACCGCAGACGGGCCTGGACGTGTACTTTCTTCAGCAGGGGGACACGTCTGGCAGTGCAGGATTTGAGTCCCTGGCGGCGCATTGTGTTACTGACCTAGCCAATGGGTTTTCCCATCGGCAGTGTATCAAATACTTGTTCTCCCCACTGTAACTGTGGTCCCAGCTCTCTGTAGGTCATTCACTAGGTCCCCCTGTGTGGTTCTGGGATTTTTGCTCACTGTTCTTGTTATCATTTTGACGCCACGGGGTGAGATCTTGCCGCAGATCGGGGGAGATTATCAGTGGTCTTGTATGTCTTCCACCTTCTAATAATTGCTCCCACAGTTGATTTCTTTACACCAAGCGTTTTACCTATTGCAGATTCGGTCTTCCCATCCTGGTGCAGGTCTACAATTTTGTCTCTGGTGTCCTTCAACAGCTCTTTGGTCTTGGCCATAGTGGAGTTTGGAGTGTGACTGACTGAGGTTGTGGACAGGTGTCTTTTATACCAATAATGAGTTAAACAGGTGCCATTAATACAGGTAATGAGTGGAGCATCGTTAGATCTCGTAAGAAGAAGTTAGACCTCTCTGACAGCCAGAAATCTTGCTTGTTTGTAGGTGACCAAATACTTATTTTCCACTCTAATTTGAAAATAAATTCTTTAAAAATCAAACAATGTGATTTTCAGTTTTTTTTTTTTTTCCACATTCTGTCTCTCATGGTTGAGGTTTACCCATGTTGACAATTACAGGCCTCTCTAATCTTTTCAAGTAGGAGAACTTGCACAATTGGTGGTTGACTAAATACTTATTTGCCCCACTGTATCTATAAAGAATTCAGGGATGTAAGCATTTATTCACAAACATTTTCAACGTAAAAAGCTCTTTGTGGTGATAAGGCGGCGCCACAGTGGCTTAAAGACTAGCAGCACATTCGACATGTTTACGTAAAATAAATGCTAACTAGCTGTTTTTTTTTTTTTTTTTTTTGCTTTTAACCAAGAATCGAGACTGTTTTATTTCCATATCTACAAAGAATTCAGAGATTTAAGCATTTTATCCACAAGAATTTTCAACGTAAAAAGGTCTTTGTAGTGATAAGGCAACGCCACAGTGGCTTAAAGACTAGCAGCACATTCGACATATTTACGTAATAAAAATGGTAACTTTTAGAATTTTCTACGTAAAAAGCTCTTTGTGTGTGTTTCCACTCGGTCAGCTTTGACAGAGATAGGCTTTGACAGAGATAGGCCCCCTATTAATCGGCCCCGTGTCCCGTCAATATGAAGTCTATGACTGGACATAAATGGAGTTATGGATGACACTGAATGACATCCGTCATAATCGTTCATTAATGCTCACGACAGTGTCATGTCATATTTATAACGGACTTATGTCATATAACGCCACTGTCAAAGTGGTACCATTCATGCTTTTATTTTTTTATGATCACTTTAAAAATCTTTTGTAGTTTTTTTTTTTGTTTTGTTTTGTTTTTAATAATTATATAAAAAAATGAAAATGGCACCCAATAAGTTTAAATCATGGTAGTTGCGTAGTTACAGTATTGCAACCCAGATGCGTACATTACATGTCTATAGAAAGTCGGAGAAAGCGAAGGCACCCATAGGAAAAAATAGCGCTCTGGTGTGAAAAATGAAAAAAGTGATATACAGGTGATAGGTTGGAATTTGACATTAAGACCTGCAGTAAAAAACTTGGCCTTAGCGCAGAAACATACCTGTAGAGATAATAGAAGAACGACAGTAGATAAAAGCCCAGTTTGCACCACGACTCCTTCTGACAGTAGTTGAGGATGTCTGCATTCATTACACTGACTGGATCGTACATGACCTCTGACCCATCAGCTGGCCGATGGAAAAACCTGAATAGAACGTATATAATGAAGTCTGTCCTCGACACTGTAGCCTCTGTTAGGGGACCGTACATGGCGTACCTCCAGAGATGGTAGAAGAGAAGCGGGATATTGAGGCCAAGTGTGACCCATTCTCCGGCACACATGAACATCAGGCAGAAGAGCCCGTGGATAGAATACTCCGGTACCACCAGCTAAACACAACAAATGCATTAAATATACACATGAAGTTGTTCAGTGCCACAGATAAAGATAGACTTCCAATCACGTGGCTCTTTTCATCTAGGTTTATCACTAGTATATTTCCAATCTATTTAAACTGGAACAGTGGTCTCCCAGTTCAAACGGATTGGACATCTATCGCCATCAATGGCTAAAGAGAACTGATTCCTTTGCTGTGAATTTAAATGAGTTCATCAGTAGGGTGGCTGCAAATGAACATTTGTTCTGGCGGCATCAATGGCTGACGAGTTAAGCAGTGTCTGACCAATCCATGATTGCAATTACTTTAAATTCAAGTGATCATGCAGTAATTTAGCATTTAATATATACAGTCACGTGAAAAAATTAGAACAGCCCATTAAATATTCAGTTTTTTTTTAAGAAAAGATCACATCTCAATGTCGGATCTTGTTTTTCTTTATATCTGGAATAGAAAGTGATTAAATTGCAGGCAAACAACAAAAATTAACATTGTTTTACTCGTTAAATATAGCAACAAAAATGCATATTCTAGTTGAGGAAAAAGTTATGAGACCCTACCACCTAACACCCTCCACGTGTTCGTTTTCAATTCAGGTGAGACGGCTAGACTGGGTTGCAAAGTAAAAGACTGGAGGCAAGAGATCATTACTGTGCAGTTTTATCTTCAGAAATTTCTGGGTGCACTTAGCTACAAGACCGGCTGTATAGAAAATGCACACTGATCGAGAAACCCCACTGTCTTTGAATACAAATAAGGAGGTGTGACTGAAACACTGGGTGATTAATACTTCCTGTGGATCTTGCTAAATAAGTCATGAGCCTTGTTGTGTTAGCAGTTAATAGTCCATGATTATTTGAGGCAAAACAACTATCAGCAGTTTCTAGGAAAACAATTCCATTTGATTGCATTAGGCAAAATGCTGCAGTTTCTATAAAAAACAACTCCATTTGATTGCATTAAACAAGATGTATACTGATTCACCATCTACCAGTCTTTGACATCAGTCTGAAGAAAGTTTGCGAGGAGTTTCTTGCATGTACAGCCCGTTTCAAGTCACCCCCCAGCATTTCAATGGGATTAAGATCTGGGCTTTGACTCGGCCATTCCAGGACTCTCCATTTCTTCCTTTACAGCCAGTCCTTGGTGGATTTACTGGTATATTTTGGGTCATTCTCATATTGCAAGGTCTGGTTTCGCTTCAGCTTTAATTTTTTTCCCAGATGATCTCACGTGTTCCTCAAGCACCCTCTGATACGCGATAGAATTCATGATAGATTCTATGATGGTGAGCTGGCCAAGTTCTGCTGCAGGAAAGCATCCCCCAACCAGGACACTTCCGCCTCCATGCTTCATAGTAGGTAAGAGTATATATGGTATGGTATGGTATAATATTATTCCAAAAGTCCTGGTCTTTGTCTACATTCACTCTGGCAAACTTCAGTCTGGCCTTCATGTTCTTTTTGGAGAGCATAGGTTTCCTCCTTTCTCACCTCCCATAAAGGTTAAACTTGTGAAGTATCTTTCTGATTGTAGAGGCATCAACAGTAGCAAGAGCCCTCTGTAGGTCCCATGTTGATATTTTAGGGTTTTTGGAGACTTCTTTTAGCATTTTGCGGTCTGCTCTCGGGGTGAACTTTCTTGGACGGCCAGACCTGGGCATGTTGGCAGTTGTTTTGAATGTCGTCTACTTTTAGACTATTTTCTGGACAGTGGAATGACTGATTTTATCTTGTTTTGAGTTTTTTTGAAATCCCTTACCAGATTTATGAGCGTCTACAATCTTCTTTCTGAAGTCATCAGACGGCTCCTTAGATCTCACCATGGTGTTTTCTCTCACTTCAACAGTCAGGGGCATACCAAACTAAGTGTGACGTTTAAATAAGGCAAGCCTCCTTCAAAACACTGGGTAATGATGTTCTAATCATGTGCACCTGATGAGATACATTTGTGTGTGATTTTAGCCGTTTTAAGTGGGATTGAATGTGGAGGTTTCCTAATTTATTCCTCAACAAAAATTGAATATATTTAAAATTAAATTTTACAGAAAATCTTTTTTTCAGTTTTAATTGTTTAGTTCTATTGCTTGAATCTCTCAAGATTGTTATATTTGACACTAAAATATCCATATGACCCAATATGTTAGAAAACACACAGGCTTCCATATATGGGTGCCCTAATTTTTTCACATGAACATATATATGCTGTATATATAATTTTTTTCCTCCAAGAAACATCGATACAGTATCGGCGTTTGCGGAGACCACACAGCCAGGTGTTATAATCGGTATCAGGATTTTGTTTTGAAGGACTTGTATGGTTGATTGAAAAAAATCTGTTATATTTCCACATATTTGTATCACATCTGGAAGCATACAACTTAAAAGACAGCATCGTTCATGATAAAAACAATGGAGATAGCAACCTATGGCCTCTTCTTCTTTGTGCCAGTTGTGACAGACATATTTTTTTCTACGGAATGTGAAGAAAAATCCTGACAGCGTATAAATTATGAATCAGCGTGTGGGTTTGGAGTGAAGCAGTGAAATAGAGAATGCGTCATGACACTCCCAATAGAGGGAGAGACAAATGAACCCCCCTGGTGTCATTATCAAAGTACGGCAGGTGAAAAGATGAAACTACTCACTCGTCGAAGAAGGTTGCAGATTCGTTCAATATTGAGAATCCTTTCCCTCTGTTGATTAGACAAAAAGACAGTCTTATACATTTCTTAATTTTTTTTTCTTCTGTGTTTTGGCTTGCGCTTGGATCCCAAAAACATGATTTTGGGGGTTATTTAAGACAGTTTTTCCATATTTTGTCAGTAAGTGTGAATTGTTGTTTGTTTATGTAGTGTACTGTATGCCCTGCCATTGACCATCGACCAGTCCGGGTGTAGTGATGTGTACAGTGGTACCTCGACATACGAATTTGATTCATTCCAGGACCTGGTTTGTATGTCGAAATGGTCGTATGTCAAGAGGAATTTCCCTATAAGAATAAATCATAATTTGATTCATTTGTTCAACAGCCCAAAAACCTACGATAAATCCTTAATAAATACTGCAGGTACAATTAAAAATAGCAATTTAACTGAGCAAAACAAATATTTTATAAATAAATCAGAAATTAAAAAAAAAAAAAAAAAAAAAAGGCGTTTATATTATCACCTTAACTTATAGAGACTGGTGAACGGAGGTCAGAGAAGACGGCGGGTGTGGAGGTAGAGGAGGATGCGGTGAGCGGTGTTCTAATTTTACAAATGCATTAAATTAGACACATGAAAAAAACAAATTATGAATCAATAATAAATTTAAAAAGCGTTTTTATTGTCACCTTACTGGCGAACAGAGGCTGGAGGAGACAGCGGGTGTGGAGGTAAAGGAGGAAACATTGTGCTGTGTTCTGTGTGATTTTACAAATGCATTAAATTAGACACACGTAAAACCAATGAATTATGAATAAAAGTTTTTAAAAAGCGTAGTTATTGTCACCTTAATAGGGCTGCAGCTATCGATTATTTAAGTGATTGATGTGTCAATTAGTTCGAATAATCGAATAATCAGATTAGGAACATTTAATGTGTTGCAGACTAAATTTTAGGAGATGAAAAACAACGGCTTTCACAGGTTGCACTTTCAAAAGAGCATTAAATGCAAATACAAAATAAAATTCCCAAGTGATCTTTCATACTATGCAGAATTGCACTTTCATTTCACAAGAGCAATAATTGCATTTGAAAATAAATTAAAATACCCGAGCTCAGCCTCTAACAATATAAATAAATAAATGAACAAAAGAACTGGCTAACTTTTATAGCAAAAGTCTGCTTGCTTAAATGCTATAAAATGCTCACGTTTATTTTTTTCCCAATCCTTTTAACAAATCATTCAAACACATATTTCCACCCAAAAAAATTCTAAATATACAGTGGGGCAAATAGGTATTTAGTCAACCACTAATTGTGCAAGTTCTCCCACTTGAAAATATTAGAGAGGCCTGTAATTGTCAGCATGGTTAAACCTCAACCATGAGAGAATCCAATTGTTTGATTTTTAAGTAATTTATTTGCAAATCATGGTGGAAAATAAATATTTGGTCAATACCAAAAGTTCATCTCAATACGTTGTTATGTACCCTTTGTTGGCAATAACGGAGGCCAAACGTTTTTGTAACTCTTCACAAGCTTTTCACAAACTGTTGCTGGTATTTTGTCCCTTTCTTCCATGCAGATCTCCTCTAGAGCAGTGATGTTTTGGGGCTGTCGCTGGGCAACACGGACTTTCAACTTCCTCTGCAGATTTTCCATGGGGTTGAGACCTGGAGACCGGCTAGGCCACTCCAGGACCTTGAAATGCTTCTTACGAAGCCACTCCTTTGTTGCCCTGACTGTGTGTTTGGGATCATTGTCATGCTGAAAGACCCAGCCACGTCTCATCTTCAATGCCCTTGCTGATGGAAGGAGATTCTCACTCAAAATCTCTCGATACATGGCCCCATTCATTCTCTCCTTTACACAGATCAGCCGTCCTGTTCCCTTTGCAGAAAAACAGCCCCAAAGCACGATTTTTCCACCCCCATGCTTCACAGTGGGTATGGTGCAATTCAGTATTCTTTTTCCTCCAAACAAGAGAACCTGTGTTTCTACCAAAAAGTTCTATTTTGGTTTCATCTGACCATAACACATTCTGCCAGTCCTCTTCTGGATCATCCAAATGCTCTCTAGCAAACCGCAAACGGGCCTGGACGTGTACTTTCTCCAGCAGGGGGACACGTCTGGCAGTGCAGGATTTGAGTCCCTGGCGGCGTATTGTGTTACTGATAGTAGCCTTTGTTACTGTGGTCCCAGCTCTCTGTAGGTCATTCACTAGGTCCCTCCGTGTGGTTCTGGGATTTTTGCTCCCCGTTCATGTTATCATTTTGACGCCACGGGGTGAGGAGGGAGTTGCAAGTCCATGTTGCCCAATGGCAGCTCCAAAACATCACTGCTCTAGAGAAGATCTGCATTGAGGAATGGGCCAAAATACCAGCAACAGTGTGTGAAAAGCTTGTGAAGAGTTACAGAAAACGTTTGGCCTCCATTATTGCCAACAAAGGGTACGTAACAACGTATTGAGATGAACTTTTGGTATTGACCAAATATGTATGTATGTATATATGAAATGTCGATGCTGTCGTAAATATTCATATTTTGAGCATGTCTTATGTCGAGACGGATGACGAGTCAAATTTTACATTGTATGTCGATAGAATCCTGTGTCGATTCGTTCGTATGTTGAGGTACCACGGGGACCAATAGTGAGTTTGGCAACTTAAACATCTTTGCTATATTTAATAATGCCTTGAAATAAAGAGTGCCCAGCATTTTGATTAAAGAAATTACCTTATTTAGTCAAGTAAAAGGAACAAACTATAATATAGTGCAGCGCTACACGTTACATGTTAACTGAATTCCTCTGTAAGAGTATTACATTCTGTTTGTAAACATATTTTTTTAACCTTATTACTGTGATTTTTTTTCTTTTTTTTTTGCATGGCCATTATAGTTACAGTACGTAGTAATACAAGTAACCTGTTTTACTGTAGTTATGAATGTGTTTCTAGAACCATGGTGGGTGAAGGTAAACAAAAATATGTTTTTAGGTTAGTAGGTTTTTTCTGACCTACATTATCAAGGCATCTCTTTCACCTCTAAGGATATTACGCAGAGCACGTCGTAAAACATGAATTCAAATTCCCCAGATGACCTTAAAGTGGACTTTGCCCTGGTTCCTGAATCCAAACTTGACACTCCAGACTCACCAACCATCTGCATCTATGTATGTCATCCCCTGTATATTAATGAACAGCAGTTAAGGAGATTCCATCTTTGCGTTAGAGTCAGAGTTCTTGTTTATCTTGATTCAAATACGCTTGTTGAATGAAGATTTGATTTTTTCCAGACATTTTTACTTCTATACTTTACTTCTTTACTTCTACTTCTACTATACAGTACATTTGAAGTGTCTGCGTGCGTGCGTGTGCATGTTTTGTGTGTGTTTTTGGCTGGCGCGCCTCCACACTCCCACAGTCTGATTTCACAGTTTCCTCTCCCACTCCTCATCACTCTCACTTTGCAGTTCCACGTTGTTGCTGGAACATTCGAATCCCACAGCTGATGTCAACTTACAATGTGAATACAGTAATGGCAGCCATCACTCTTTTATGTTTTTATGAGGAAAAAGTATACTTTTTCATAAACTCAGTTGGATGGGGATTCCTCAAATGGGACTTGCTTTAAAAAATTAACTATTTATTCATTAAGCTGTAACATTAGCATATTACCACATACAACACTCAAAACCTGCAACCAGACCGACAAGCTTTCTATTGTTAAAATGCCTTGTATATGAATAGATTGTAAAATTTCCATAGTGAAGACATTGGAGGATATAAAATGCCCCACCCCCCTTTTTTCCTAACAAAATTATTGTTTAAAAAAAAAAAAAAAAAAAAGTATATTAATTTTCTCCAATTTTCTTTAATTATAAATTGTAAATAAATGCAAACAAATAGATATATGAAAAGAAAATATATAGGTCTTTCTATTTAAAAGATAATGTATATAAGAAATTTAAAATATTTAAAATGGTTAAGAGGCTTAAAAAAGGATTTGGATAGTATTGAGCTCAACGATGTGTCATTTTATTGACAATCAAAATAGATGAGTCATTTGCTTAGCGATTATTGTGGTCGTTTTGACTGAGGGGCAAATGAATGAATGGATTTGATGTTCAGCGCCTTCAACTACAGTCAAATGAGTTAAATATTTTGATAGGTTGCCCGAGATAATGGCCGTCAGAAAGAAAATGTTCCACGACAAAAATGAGTTTTACACCCATGTTGTGGAAGATTGATCAGTAAAATCTGCATACAGTACAAATAAGTGTTCGATACAAAGCTTAAACTAACATTGGATGTTAAAAAATAATGAGCATATTTGAGGAAAAAACAAGATTTTGTTCCTTGTGATAAGTCTGAATCTCTCAGTCACATGACTATTCAAAAGAACCTTTCTTGAAGGCTTTTTAATGTTAAGGTTAAGGATGCCTGAATGCTTTCGACACTTCAAGGTAGCTGCATCGCTTACCGCTCTGGTGGGATTGCTCTGGTCGATAGGGTTTTTGAAATCTGTGCGCAGTTCATCAAATGCAATAATCTGAAAGATAAAAACACATGTAAGCCTATTTGTACAGTTTGAACAATGAAAAAAAAAACATCACTTTGAGTGCAATTCTACAACACAGAAAACAAATCACAAGAAGCAGAAATCTGAGGTAATGTTTACTCTGATTTATTATTAACATTTAAGTACTCAAGAGCGGTTATGTACTCAGTCATTGCCATTGATGGCAATAGACATCCATTCCATTTTGACTGGGAGGGGCAGATGAACTAATGATCATAGGGCTATTTAACTTGATGGGTCAAGACGTTAATGGCGGGGAAACTACGTCTGCCACGACTAATTGAATAATTGATTATCAAATGAATCATCTATTTTAATAATCAATCCTTTTTTAAACCAATTAAAATGTTTTCTTTATTTTCCATTTTTTCCCCTACATGAGAAACTGTAAATATAATATTTATGTACAGGTAGTCCCCGGGTTACGAGGGAATTCCTTTCCTACGCTGGGGACGAAACCCGAATTTCAGCATAAATTTGAATTAACCCTTTAAGTACCCCTAGTTATGTCCTAAATCCCAAAATAACTGTCCAAAAACATGCATTATACGTCATTGTAGTGTCCTCTCCAAGACGTTGGAGCTAAATCCTAGTTAGACAGTGAGCTAATCTTAATTCTTTCCCCTCTCTCTCTCACACGCGGCTGCGCGACTTCTTCGTCGGCGCAAATGAGCTCTTCTTTTTGTGTGCACGTGCGCAAATACATTGTTTGTGTGTACATGTACTCATACTCGCATGGGAAAGTACTACAGTGGTATGAAAAAGTATTTCAAACTTTTGGAATTTCTCACATTTCTGCTTAAAATCACCATCAAATGTGATCCGATCTTTGTCAGAATGACACAGATGAAAATACAGTGTCTGCTTTAACTAAAACCACCAAAACATAAGTTTTCATATTTTAATTAGGATAGCATGCAAAGAATGTCAGAAGTGGGGAAAAGGATAAGTGAACTCTCTGCCTAAGGAGACTTAAAGAGCAATTGAAAACTTTTTTTTACCAAACATTTTAAGTCAGGTGTGTGCCCAATTACTGATGAGTGGTTAGCTGCACATTATAAAACACACCTGGTAAGAAATGTCGTGATGAGAAGCATTGTCTGATGTGCATCATGGCTCGGTCAAAAGAGCTGTCTGAAGACCTGCGATTAAGGATTGTTGATTTGTGTAAAGCTGGTAAAGGATACAAAACCATCTCTAAAAGTCTGGATGTTCATCAATCGACAGTCAGAGAAGTTGTCTACAAATGGAGAGAGTTTGGCACTGTTGCCTCTCTCCCAAGGAGAGGCCGTCCACCAAAGATGATGCCAAGAGTTCAGTGCAGAATACTCAGATAGGTAAAAAAAGAACCCTAGAGTGCCTGCTAAAGACTTACAGAAATCACTGGCACAGCCCAATATCTCTCTATCTGTGCACACATCAACTATATGTAAAACTATGGCCAAAAATGGTGTTCATGGGAGGACTCCACGGAGGAAGGTACTGGTGTCTAAAAATAACATTGTTGCTCGTTAAATGTTCACAAAGATACACTTGGACACTCCACAGAAGTTTTGGCAAAATATTTTGTGGACTGATGAAACCAAAGTTGAATTGTTGGGGAGTAACACACAAAGTCATGTGTTGAAGAAAAATGGAACAGCTCACAAACATCAACACCTCAATCCCACTGTGAAGCATGTTGGAGGGAGCATCATGATTTGGGGCTGTTTTTTGCCTCAGGGCCTGGACAACTTGCAATCATTAATGGAAGAATGAATTAAAAAGTTTATCAGAATGATTTGCAGGAAAACCTGAAGCTGTCTGTCAGACAGTTGAAGCTAAAAAGAGGATGGATGCTGCAAAAAGACAACGATCCAAAACACAGAAGTAAATTAACTTCAGAATGGCTTCAGAAGAAAATAATACACGTTCCGGAGTGGCCAAGTCAAAGTCCAGACTTGAAGTCCATTGAGATGCTGTGGCATGGCCTAAAGACAGCGATTCATGCCAGACATACCAGGAATCTGGCTGAACCTACAGCAGTTTTGTAGAGAATAATGGGCCAAGATTAGTCCTGATCGATGTGCCAGACTGATCTGCAGCTACAGGAAGCGTCTAGTTGAAGTTATTAGTGCCAAAGTGGGGGCCACAAAATATTAAATATGGTTCACTTACTTATTTTTCCCCCTTCTGTCATTGTTTGCATACTATCCTCATTAAAATATGAAAACCTATACATGTTTGGGTGGTTTTAGTTAAAGCAGACACTGTTTTTTCCATCTGTGTGATTTTGACAAAGATCACACAGATCACATTTGATGGTGATTTTATGAAATGTGAGAAATTCCAAAAGGTTCAGATAGTTTTTAATACCACTGTACCTGCTCTACGCTCCCTGCGCCAAAATAAAAGCATGCATCGCAAAACAAAAGTCAACATCATGATCAAATACACATTTTGCCAAAGGCCATAACCGTCATATTAATAAGATAAAGTAAAAAATAAGATACTGTGCGCAGGGGTGGGTAGTAACGTGTTATGTGTACTTGAGCTACACAAGAGTCACTACATTTTTCGTCTTTATTCTACATATTAAGATTTTTTTTTGCTCACGATGCTATTTCCAAGGGTAGCGCTACTAATTTCAACAATGAGACGTCACAACAATAATCCATTGCACCAATCAGACGCAAACTTGCTGTTCTCTGATCACGCAAGCCTGTTCAATCGCACATCTTTAAAGCACTGTAACAAATAAAGTATTTGACATAGTGCGCTGCCCTCAAAATGAGTCAAAATCATGGATTTAAAACTCTCTCCCAGTTTTTATATGGCACCGATTGACCAAGCAAAACCGGAGTTATGATCCTTTCAATTTCATAATAGCAACTGTGAAGGAACTATTCACTATTTATTTATTATTACTGTATATTATGATTATTTATTTCTTCCACCAGAGGGCATGGCACCCATGCTCCTTGGACGAATCAGGTTTCATTATTTTTGTTTTTCTCTCTCTCTTTAATGACCCCCGCCTTTGGCCTGATTTGATTATGTAATGGGTTATTGTACAACAGGGGTGCCCAATCCCGGTCCTCGAGAGCCCCTATCCAGCTCCGGGATTGGGCACCCCTGTTGTACAGTATCATTATAACAACAGTTCATATACTGTAGAAAAGTTTGTGCTGAGAGAAAAAAATACCATTGTTGAAAAAATAAAAAAAGCAGTTACTCAAAATGTTACTCATTACTTGAGTATTCTTTTCATTGGATACTTTCTTACTTGTACGTACTTTTTTGTATGACTACTCTTACTCTTACTTGAGCAATATTATTTTGAAGTAACGCTACTCTGACTTGAGTAAAATTTTTAGCTATTCTACCCACATCTGACTGTGCGGTATAACAAAGTACTATTTACGCGGCAAAAAGAGAAGATTAGACAAAATGGCGGAAGAGACTCTGGCATCGTAAAGTCGAAACACGTAAGTCATGTACATTGTAACCCGGGGACTACTTGTATTTTTTATTTTATTTTATTTTTTTATTTAAAAAGGCAAAATGTAACTATTCTTTTTATATATTAATTTGTTTTATTTACAATTTCTAACAAATAGAGGGGAAATCGGTAAACATTCTCTTTTTTTTATTTTTGGATTTAATTCAAATACAGTAAACAAATATATAGACACTGTCCTCTCAGTTTCAATGAATTGGATGTCTATTAGCAAAGAATTGGTGAAGAGTATACATTTCTGTATATTAGTGGATGGCTTTCAGCCCCTATACATTGATCAATAATATATACACAAAGTGAGCATTCCCATGCCGGGGGTGATTCCTTTCTAGTCCGTGTGACTCCCCTCATCATTTTTCACACTTGTAAACAGATACAGTTGCCATAGCAACATGGCAAACCCCCTCCGTGGGTTCCATGGTTACAATTGCGGTGAATAAATGATTTCATTGGCTGAGAGCCGAATTCAATTGGGATATTCTCGTAGTGAGTCAAGACTGGCTCGGCGGGGGGGATGGTGGAGGGCGGATCGGATTCATAGTTTGATAAGCCTTTCAATCACACGGTTGAACAGAAAGTCAGACATCCGCTTCTCTGCCTTTTCCCCACCCACCCGCCCCCATTTTTCCTCACACAGACAGACACTTCAACTGACTCATACCAAGTCGCGCCATTTAATCGACATGCTCGTTGTTTGCTGTCTCATATTTGTGACAACTAATTTGAAGTTCAATGCGATTTTGTCCTTGTGAGTAGCGACTGTTTGTCAGGTCCATGCAGAAGTCTCCAGTAAAGTCTGTGCAAATTTTGACTGAAAAATGCTGCAAATTGATATCAGGCAAGGAGATGAGTGCTTTGCTTCCTCCCGGAATCCATTAGGTACAGTTTGCTGTGGTATGAATGTGAACACCTTGTTTGAGGAGCAGGTTTATTGTAAACATGCACATGCTAGAGTAGGGGTCCCCATCCGCCGGGCCGCGGACCCGGTCCGTGGCGCATTTGCTACCGGGCTGCCCAGAAATAATAATTTATTAATGACCGCATTCTAGCCGAATTAACCTTGTGCCCCTGCTTAACACACCAATATCCCTGCCTACTCTAGATATAATACTACAGGATAGATTAGAATGTCTTCATAGAAATCCATTGATTGGACTGCTAGCAGTAAATCTTGTTTTGTGTATATAATATATCTATGTGCGCTTGTCCTCGATAATAACGCATGAATAGGCTGCGGGCGCAACACATTTGTTCCCGGAAATAATTAGCCCCCACACGAGCGAAGATGACTGGAAAACAGACGTCTTTGGAGAGATTTTTTACGGTGAAAAGGGCACCTGACGAGCCAGAAGATGAGCCCACAACCTCGAAGACCCACGAACTGCGAAGGAGTGGATTTGTGACCCGTTTGTGAATAAACCGAGTGATTCGAGCATGTCTGTGCAACAGGCGGATCAACTTGTAGAGATCGCAAATGACAGCGACCTTAAACGTACATTTGAAACAACAACTCTACCGAGGTTCTGGATTAAAGTCATTCCGGAATATCCTGACATCGCTACAAAAGCACTGAAAACCTTGCTACAATTTCCAACATTGTATCTTTGTGAAGCGAGCTTCCTAATTGATGCTTACCGACAGGGTTAAGTCGTTAGCGGAGAGAGAGCGGTGTGCAGCTAACATGGCAGGATGTGTCTGAGGAGAACTTTTCTATATGTCCGTCCATGATCAAACTTAAGTTAATATTTCTTTCTTTAAAGAAAGTTTGTAGCGTTTACTTTGGAATCGCTGCATTCGCAGCCATTTTTAACGTTACGCGCATGCGCGGAAAGGCATCGTTGGAATTTTTGATGGGTTGCAAAATTTGTCAGAACACCGGTCCGTGAAAAAAAGACCCAAATAACACCGGTCCGTGGTGCAAAAAAGGTTGAGGACCCCTGCGCTAGAGCACTGAAGGAGCCACTGGAAAGGTAGCAATGAGTCTGCTCTGATAAGAACTTTTTTTTTTAATGTCGCCCCCTATAATTGAATACTTTCATGGACACTGGTCACTACAGTGGACAGTTACTCTAATGATGCCACTTAAGACCTTTAAAACTTTATAGGGCAAATGACTATTTTGGTAAATTTAAAAAAGACCTTAAATATTATCAATTATTATTGTTTTATTATTAATCATTATTGTATTTTTTATGTTACGTTTTATAATTATAAATAAATTTATGAATTTTACAATGTTGACGCATAGACTTCATAATGATATTGACGGGTCAAATTGGTCATGCACTGTGCCTCGCCTTCAAGTAGGGGGCCGCCCACATCAAGTGGAGCTATTCACATACACGCACGCAGCGATCTAACGCCGGATTTCTGTTGAAAATACAAACAGGAAGAATTGTCTCAGGATTGTCTCTGATTTGTTCGAGGATTAAAGGTAGTTGTTATATTTTTCGTACCATGCATGCATTTTGAAACGTGAAAGAAATCAATGGGAGCTGCATTGGCATCATAGTTCACAATATTTACGTAAACCTGCACGTTTTTTTGCTCTTTTAACCAAGAATTGAGACTATTTTACGTCCATATCTGTGAAGAATTCGGGGATTTAAGCATTTATTCACAAGAATTTTCACCAGAAAAGCTCTGTTTTCATAAGGCGGCCACTAGCTACATTGACTAACAGACTAGCATCGTACTTCAACATATTTACTTAAAATAAATGCTAACTGCACGTTTTTTTTTGCTTTAAACCAAGAATCGAGACTGTTTTACGTCCATATCTATAAAGAATTCGGGGATTTAAGCATTTATTCACAAGAATTTTCACCAGAAAAGCTGTTTTCATAAGGCGGCCACTAGCTACATTGACTAACAGACTAGCATTGTACTTCAACATACTTACGTAAAATAAATGCTAACTGCACGTTTTTTTTTTTTTGCTTTTAACCAAGAATCGAGACTGTTTTACGTCCATATCTATAAAGAATTTGGGGATTTAAGCTTTAATTCACATGAATTTTTTTTTACCAGAAAAGCTCTGTTTACATAAGGCGGCCGCTAGCTTCATTCACTAAGGCTACGTTCATACTACAGGTCTTAATGCACGAATCCAATTTTTTCGTGTTTTTCCGACTCGAGTGAGGCATTAACTTGACGGTCTGAACGTGACAAGTCGCATAGAACGGGACCATTTCAAATCCGATCTGGGTCACTTTCGTATGTGGTCTAAATCCGATCTGGGCCACATTTTTCCAGACTGTCGCGGCGGTCTGTACTGTCCAGTCCCGCAAATCGGATTTAATGCAGCAATTACGTCATCAAATAGCGAGAGAGTCGTTACCGTAGCGATGCACCTGTGCGTTATTAGCGCCTAGCTTGCAGTGAACTCAAGTGAGTTTTGAGGAAGAGCTGAGCTTGACAACAGTCATAAAAAATAAAAATGGGTTGAGGATAAGCCTGAGAATGCTCAGTTTTCTCTCTGTTCCAAGTGAGCAATATTTCAACATTGCCTCCACGGCCGAGAGTCGGGACAAACTGCCCGTATGTGTGTGTGACGTGCACGGACAGTGCGTCCATGCTATCGATCCATATAAACTTTGAATATTTGCCTAAACGGGGATTATTTATGTCTGTTATTTGTGTCCACCTTTTGAAAAGCAAAATATGATATCCCTGGAATGACGGATGACGTCTGTCATTTGTTTTGATGGTTCTGCGCATGCGGGTCTTCTTGCTTAGCGGGTGTCGGACTGCGAATTAGTGCGCATGCGTAATACTTGAACGGTCTCAATGGATAAAGGCAGTCTGAACGGGCACGCCAAAAAAACGGATATGACAAAAAATCGGATTCGTGCATTAAGACCTGTAGTATGAACGTAGCCTATGTGACTTGCATTGTACTTTGACATATTTACGTAAAATAAATGCTAACTGCCTGTTTTTTTATTTTGCTTTCAACCAAGAATTGAGACTGTTTTACGTCCATATCTATAAAGAATTTGGTGATTTAAGCATTTATTCACAAGAATTTTCACCGGAAAAGCTCTGTTTACATAAGGTGGCTGCTAGCTCCACTCACTAAGTGACTTGCATTGTACTTTGACATATTTACATAAAACAAATGCTAACTGCCTGTTTTTTTTTTTTATTTTGCTTTCAACCAAGAATCGAGACTGTTTTACGTCCATATCTATAAAGAATTTGGTGATTTAAGCATTTATTCACAAGAATTTTCACCAGAAAAGCTCTGTTTACATAAGGTGGCTGCTAGCTCCATTCACTAACAGACTAGCATTGTACTTCAACATATTTACAAAAAATAAATGCTAACTGCACCTTTTTTTGTTGTTGCTTTTAACCAAGAATCAAGACTGTTTTACGTCCATATCTATAAAGAATTCAGCATTTATTCACAAGAATTTTCAACAAAAAAAGCGGTTTGTCTGTGATTCCACTCGGTCAGATTTGACGGCCGCCCCGACAATGCAGGCCCCCTATTAATCGGCCCTGTGCCCCATGTCCCTTCAATACATTATGAAGTCTATGGATGATGAAAACTAAATTAGTGAAATTAAAATAAAATAAAAATACACACTAGTTAAGTACCATTCTAAAACTCAAAAGTTTATTTTTGCACACGATTTAACTCATTCCATGCCCTTGCCAGCGAGAGACATCCCAGTCATTTAAACCTGTAACACTGGCTGTGAATGCTCATGTTTCAGTGTCACTGACAGTGCTAGTTGTCCAATCCATTTGGAATGGGAGGAGCGAACAAACGGACGTTCACTTGCCCCTCGCAGTCCAAATGGATTGGACGTCTAGCGCCGTCAATGGCAGCCAATGAGTTAAATGAGTGCCCTGTAGGGGTTTTAAAAAGTCTCGTAATTCATGCATAAAAGGGTTTGAATATCAGTCGTTCCATTTGTTCTTACTAGCTAAAGGATCACAATAACAAGCATATTTTGACTAAAATTTACTGTCACAGCAGACATGTTCAATTTTTATCATCTGAATTAGGCCAAAAATGACATCCCTTTCTTCAATAATTCTGTCCTCGAGAAATTATTTCAATTCATTGTTAAGGGTTTCATTTAAGATGACATTTTCATGGCATGTTTTAAACAACTACTGCAATTTCATAAGCAAATGAAAGTCACCCAGGCAACTTCTATTGGGTGTTTCGTTATTCTTTGTACTGTATCTCAATAGGTTATCAATATGCTCCGTACCGGGAATCGGTATATCATTTTTAAAAAGGTGTCACTGTTTAATGAAGTGACCAACCAGGTTGCATGCTCTGAAAGCTTCATCTAAAAAAGTGTTATGAAAATGTTCTGTTTACAAGAATGTTGCAAGAATGTATTTTATTTTCAGAAATGTTTCTCTGGAATATTCCCATTATCTGTGAGGAAAACTACAGTTTTTGACAGATTGTCCATGAAATTGCACAAACTCTTTCCATCTAGAAATGATATCCATAATTTTGTTTCATCGCCAGGATACATTGAAACATCATTCTTGTGTTACCAGCATCAAAAACAATATGTTACAAGATCATTTCTATCTGCCCTTGATATACAGTAGTACATGTACAATTAGTTCAGGGTTATGGTCTCTTCAACTGCAAGATTTGTGGCGTGCATGCAAATAATCACTTCTGGGGGTGTCTCAGTAACTGTTGTTCATGCATTTGTGGGTGGATGTGTTTGTCTTGCATGAGTGGGGCTTAAAGTTTTGCTCATTGAGCACTCAAGTGTGTACTGTGCTTTACTCACCTGCCAAATGACAAAGAAGATGAGGGCGGCACACAGCACCAAGGTGAGCATGTAGCAAAAGGCCGCAAAGGTGAACGCCATGGCGGTGCCAGCCAGCCTGACGATGAGGTGGGTCGTCTCTCAGGGGAGATTAGTCTTCTTCAGGTTCAACTTTGGATCATCCAAGTAAGTCAAGCACTCATCTAAAATCAGTAATGAGATATAGTTTCAGTGCCTGTCTGAGTTCATCACTAGTAGCATTTGTTCATTCACTGCCAGCCTTCCCAGTTCAAATGAATGAGACATCTATTACCGTCTATGACAGCCAATGAATTAATCATGTTAGCCGAACTATTGCCAGTGTTTACACTTCATGTACCCCTTGAGAGGCTTACAAAAGGTATGAAAGCTAATCCTCAAATATTGTCAGTACATCAGCGTGAATGTTAGTATTGAGCGGAGAATACCTGCGTCTGGCTGCAACTGAACAGAACATTCCACCTGGTCCGCGTCTTGGTCGATTTGGATCAACAGCATGTCACAACTGTCTGCTGTGCATCCATTTCTCTCATGCCTTAACCATCTTCATACATGAACATTAAAAGAGCCTCAGCTGTCTGCTAAAATTCTCAAAAAAATATGTAAACAGAGAAAGCATCTGTGCTCGTTTGGAATTTGAAAATACAGTTGTCCACTTCAAGCGTCTTAAATTCATTGGTTCTCTTCTTTGTGCTCCATGTCTTCTGTTTTCTAACTCTATTGTTCATCTGCTTTCTATGCCTAGAAGAGATGTACTTCTATCGAGCTCAATATTAGAAGGCTCATACAATCGCACCACCCCGTTTTCCCTCCCGTTGTTATTTGCCGTCTCTCGCGCTCTCTCTCTCTTTTTCTCTCTCACATTTGCTCTCTCGCTCTCTCTCTTGCCCATTTATACATTTTCATAATCACTAGGTCCCTAGAGACGGATAGGGGGGCAGGGCAAACAGAAAATGTTTTCCCCCTTTTGATTGCTTTTCTGTTGCACCCATTTGCCAATGATTTAAATATTCCATTTGCTTCATTGAGGTCATTCTGCAAAGGCATTTCACCTGCAATTCGTTTTTCCAACCTCACATTTCAAGTGTCAGGTATGCACGGTACTATTTCAAAATGTCCATCTCTGCTTATTTAAATACATTCTTTTTGTCACACAGTGTTCTGCAATGATAAGGTGTTACAGAAGACGGATAAGTGAGGACGGGAAAAAGTCCAGCAGCTCATGTCCGTCACTGTACAGTTCTGAAGAGTATCACATTAGCCAAGCAGCTGTAGGCACTTGGTGTGCTCAATCCTTGAAGGCTAAATGACTCATTTTATATCACACTGTATTGTAAGTATGTATTTTTAGGCAAAGCAAGGCAAGGCAAGTTGGATTTGTATAGCACAATTCTACACAAGGTAATTCAATGTGATTTATATCACATTAAAATCAGCAAGAAACAATTAAAACAAAAATGATCGATCAGTACTTTAGGCCTCAACGAATTAACTACGGCCATAAAACACGCACGTGTATACCATTATTACACCCTAATTACTCGTGTATGGAATGATATGAAAGCATGACCTCGTGACAATGTAAACACCTCCCTCGTGTGTCGTTCAAAATCATTTTCGATTCCTAACTTTGGGGGACGCCTCTGGAATGCTCTAGACCCCGCACTGACCAACACGGGGACCCTAGCAGCCTTTAAAAGAACATATAAGGAGCTTATTCTAAGTCGCTATCGAGACTGACCTCCAGCATGGAAAAAACAACTGCACGGGGGTCAAATTAGGGCGTTCTGCCAGACACACAGACACCACATAGTGTTCCCATAACAAAAAGTGGAGGAATTTCAGAGACTAAAGATAGGTAGTCATAACATGCCTTAACAATCAGCTCTGTCGCAAAGACAGAACATTATTTCATCTGCTGTCATACGTGAATGCTGTTGAGTTCTGATTAAATCTGTAACAATTTTTATGTCATTGAACTGCTTAACTAGTCACTAAGTACTTTGGACAAGATTTCTCAACAATGCGACCTACATTGAGCCAACGCCCATGTCCGGCCAACACTTTCACGTCTGGATTTACGGAGGATGGTGAGGGAAATGGAGGCCCATATGTTTGACCGCGCTTGACATTGAAGATGTCGAAGATGTTTACGTTTTCATCACAATGTTGGTTCTCGCTCTCCTGTTGGTTATTGGTGCCCTTTGGATGCACCGTTTCTCGGCGAAAGTGATGCGACACCATAGAGAAGCAATGGAGCTTGCTCGCAACATCGGCGATGCTATCAATGCGGGATGCGCCAGCCTCAACAAGGCCTGTGACGATCTGTCACAGGTGAAGATGGACCAAGCAGCGTCAAGTGTTTTCCACAGCACAAATGGTGACGAAAATCATCACGGAGTATCGGGACCAAGAGAGGATTGTTCGCGCGAACCAAGCCAGGGCTGACGATGACTGAACCACCAGCGTGGGTTGCGGCGGAGGTGGGCTTCCGTGTCTCCCTCAGATATTCTCCATCAACAAATCAGACAAACTCTACCCTTAATCTATGAGCAAACGGATGACTGACAGCTTGACCCAAGTGTTACGTCTAATCAATGACTGTTGGGAAGATAATTCATGTGTAAAAAACTTGTACTTGTATCACAATGTGAAATGCCTACTCTATCATGCAAAGATTTGCGTCCTTTGGTTTAATGGGGACGGGATTTAATAAGCCCAGGCTTCTCCCGTCAGCCCTTGTCTTTTCTTCGGGTTTCTTCAGGTTAATCTTATCACAATGCTATCTTGTAACTGTCAATGATACCGATGATGATGACATTAAACAATATACAACGTTACTCTCTGATCCGGAAGTGTCTTGAGGCAAGTGCACTTTGATGGCAAATTGTGTCAAAAACATTGGACAGATTGGCACTAATCATTGCTGTTTCAGGTGAGTACCGAGTATTCTCTTACAGAGAATAAGTTTGACCTAGAAACATGGAACGTACAACTTTGGAGTTGCACTGTCAGACCTTAAAATTTACAGTAGGCTACAAGGTATTCATGCTATACATAATACCAAGGGCGTAGGTTTACATAGGGACGGTAGGGACATAACACTACCAACTTTTCAGGATGCTCAAATTGTCCCCACTAACTTTTAAGCCAGCTTATTTGTATTATATAATGAGTTCAGTTATAATGGGTAATTTCGATTGTCTTCCCATACTGTATGCTGTAAGAATAGACCCTACCATTATTAGGTGAATTATTTTCATTATGTCCAGACTTTCATTTATCCATTTTCACTTGCTGTATGTGCCGGTCGATTTTTCCCTGTCAAACGCACATTTGATTAGCTGATGACTTGACCCCCCGCCCCCTCCTCCTGCCACACAGATGCACACTCACACAACTCCACCGACAGAAATGCAACATGCCTCTTCCTTTAACCCTTTCAAAGAGGAGGGATATTAGAAGTTTTTTTCGGCCAGCACAAGCCACTGTAAATTGTGTAAAAAGACGTCAATGTTGTGGAGGTGGGGGAAAAAAACACTAATTTTGCTGCTAAAAGTCCGACCTGCATCAAAGTTAGCATAGCATTAATCCATGCGAACTTGCTAACTTGCAAAACTACTGCGGTCAGGCCAGCCTTCACAAGGAACAACGAAATCAAGCTAGCCGTCCCTCATTGGGATAATTTTTTTTGCATTATGTGCATTACCGTAATGCAAGGCGGTGGCTTCAGAGTGCAAGTCCCAAGAATAAGTCCGCTTCAGAGGGACACTGACATGAACATGAACTGACATGAAAAAAAAAGTCTGTGAAATGAAATCACACATCAGAATTTCATGAGAGTACTTTGGTTCGGGTCTTAAAGTAGTCTGGGATGCCTCAGATGTAGAACGGTCCTTGGATAGCTCAGATTTTTGGTTCATGAATATTTTCCCAAATCACTTTTATATTACAGTGGTATGAAAAGGTATCTGAACCTTTTCGGACTTCTCACATTTCTGCATAAAATCACCATCAAATGTGATCTGATCTTTTTCAAGATCACACAGATGAAAAAACAGTGTCTGCTTTCACTCAAACCACCCAAACATTTATAGGTTTTAATATTTTAATGAGGATAGTATGCAAACAATGACAGAAGGGGGGGAAAAAAATAAGTGAACCATCACATTTAATATTTTGTGGGCCCCCTTTGGCAGCAATAACTTTAACCAGACGCTTCATGTAGCTGCAGATCAGTCTGGCACATCGATCAGGACTAATCTTGGCCCATTCTTCTCTTTAAACTGCTGTAGTTCAGTCAGATTCCTGGGATGTCTGGCATGAATCGCTGTCTTTAGGTCATGCCTCAGAATCTCGATGGGGTTCAAGTCGAGACTTTGACTTGGCCACTCCAGAACGAGTATTTTGTTCTTCTGAAACCATTCTGAAGTTGATTTATTTCTGTGTTTTGGATCATTGGCTTGTTGCAGCATCCATCCTCTTTTTAGCATCAACTGTCTGACAAACGGCCTCAGATTTTCCTGCAAAACATCCTGATAAACTTTTGAGTTCATTCTTCCATTAATGATTCCAAGTTGTCCATGCCCTGAGGCAGAAAAACAGCCCCAAATCATGATGCTCCCTCCACCATGCTTCACGGTGGGATTGAGGTGTTGATGTTTGTGAGCTGTTCCAGTTTTTCTTCAACACATGACATTGTGTGTTACTCCCAAAGCATTCAACTTTGGTTTCATCAGTCCACAAAATATTTTGCCAAAACTTCTGCGGAGTGTCCAAGTGCCTTTTTGCGAACATTACCCCCTATTCTGCTGTCATCCTGGTTCGTAGTTTTGTCACTTCCCGCCTGGATTACTGCAACTCCCACCTCTTTGGCCTTCCTCAAAAGACCTTACATAAACTGCAAGTGGTCCAGAATTCAGTCACTCGCATTATAACCCGTACCCCACTCATCCACCACATCATTCCAGTTCTCCGCCAGCTCCATTGTTTCCTGGTCCACTTCTGCATCCAGTTAAAAGTTCTCCTCAAATTCAAGGCCATCTACAACCTCGCCCCTGCCTACCTGTCCGACCTCCTCCATAGTACAACGCCCTCCCGTGCCCCTAGGTCCTCCACCTCCATCCACTTGTCTGTCCCCCCACTCGCCTTAGCACCATGGGGAACAGAGAATTCAGCCGCTCTGCTCCCCGTCTTTGGAATTCACTACCACCCAACCTCAGGAACATAGACTCACTCCTCCTTTTTCAATCGAAACCCAAAACTCACCTGTTCAGACTCGCATACCTTTAATTATCCCTGATTTCTCTGTGCTTTACTGTTTTGTTGTATTGTTTTGAACGCTCTATACTTAATTATTTGTACTGTTTTTGGTCTTTAATTTGTGTAGTTGTTTTTTAAATGATTGTACGGCGACCTTGAGTCCCAGAAAGGCACCTTCAAATAAAATTTATTATTATTAGTATTATTATTAAACGAGCAACAATGTTTTTTTAGACAGCAGTGGCTTCCTCCATGGAGTCCTCCCATGAAACCATTCTTGGCCATCGTTTTACATATAGTTGATGTGTGCACAGAGATATTGGACTGTGCCAGTGATTTCTGTAAGTCTTTGGCAGACACTCTAGGGTTATTTTTTTTACCTCTCTGAGTATTCTGCGCTGAACTCTTTGTACGTCATCTTTGGTGGACGGCCACTCCTTGGGAGGGAAGCAACGATGGCAAACTTTCTCCATTTGTAGACAACTTCTCTGACTGTCGATTGATCCAGACTTTTACCATTGGTTTTGTATCCTTTCCCAGCTTTATCCAAATCAACAATCCTTGATCGCAAGTCTTCAGACAGCTCCTTTGACTGAGTCATGATGCACATCAGACAATGGTGTGTGCTACTAGGTGTGTGTTTTATAATGGGCAGGGCAACTTTGAACCACTCATCAGTGATTGGGCACACACCTGACTTACATTGTTTGGTAAAAATTGGTTTCAAATGCTCTTTAATTCCCCTTAGGCAGAGAGTTCAAATACGTATTTTTCCCCCTTCTGTCAATGTTTGCATGCTATCCTCATTAAAATATGAAAACCTACCTTGTAAATGTTTGGGTGGTTTTAGTTAAAGCAGACACTGTTTTTTTTATCTGTGTGATTTTGACAAAGATCAGCTCAAATTTGATGGTGATTTCATGCTGAAATGTGAGAAATTCCAACAGGTTCAGATACTTTTTCTTCGTCCCACTGTACAAAACTTTAGTTTGAGTCTAGGGGTTCTCTAGTGTCCCCCAGAAGTGGACCCATTCTTGTATAGCTCCCTGTTTTTGTTTGTCAAATAAGGGACTTGCACTTCAAAATGTTTCTTTTGTAGTTTTTTTAAAACAAAGGTTTGAATCGAATGTTGTATCACGTGAACCAATTCACATAAAAGTTAGTATAAGTCAATACAGATTTATTTTGCTTTGATCATTTCACCTTTCAATTAGGTTCATATTCATTAGAAATGGAGCCCTGACTCCCGTTGAATAATCTGTTTGGTCTTACATAGACTTCATAACTGTATATTATAAAGTCTATGGGTCTTATTAATGTCTCGTCACCAGAAAAACGGGTACATGCAGGATATGCTGTTATATCGTCCCTACCAATTTTGAGACCAAACCTACGCCCTTGCATGACGTAACCTTCCATAACGTTATGATAATGTTTGTTGATGTTTGCCACTATTTTATCTAAAATAAATAAATAAATTTTGAGGGGTGGGGGGTGTAGAGCAATCTGGAATTGGCAAACGACTAGTCCAGGGTGTACCTATTGTCACAAGTGTTATAAAAAATGGATAGAAACATGAGCCTGCGGCCTCAGCTGTGAATTACATCCACTATCTACAACTTTTGACAGGACCTGGCATTTATCCCATCTAATTTCGCTTAAGCATGGAACTATTGTTGAACTATAAGGCTGCACTGCGATGCCTGCGCAACCAATCCCTCTTCTTTAATTGAGCAGTGGTCAAATTGACAAAGAGCCATAGCTCTATTTATCTATGTATTCCAATAACTCTCAGGAGTAATACCTTAGATTAGCAATTCCCTCTTGCCCTCAACCTTCACCAATCCATCTTCTAACACAGATACTTTGTAGTTAGCAATAAAAATGGATGCTCGACTTTCCCGATATACCTCCATTAATCTTGAGAAAACACCTTTATTGAATGACAAGCTTTTTGAGGTCAACATTCACTGGTTTCCAAAAGTCAATCATTTACAAACTGTTTTTAAAAATCACTTGTAACCCTCATGAGATCAAGTTTTATCCAATGTGGATGATGGTTATTTTACTGTACTTCATTGTTGCATGCATGGATAAAATTTAATAGAACATCTCAAAATTCAAATTATTAACTCACTGCCTGCCACTGACAGCTAATATAGGATGTTCATTTATTGCCATCCATCCCACTTTAAATGGATTGGACGTTTGATAGTGATAAAGTGAATTAGAGTTTTAATTTAATTGCTAAGAGCCTCAATTATACACAAGTCATCATTGTATTGATTATTTATTTATTTATTTATGTATTTACATATAATCCAGGCATCTTATATTTTGAAGAACAAAACATTTAAACATTAAAAAAAAAAAAAAAAAAAAGAAAGAAATAACGACAGCATTTTCTTCTAGTCGAAAGAAGATCAGACACATAAATGACTTTAGTCTGACCTCTAGTGGTAGTAACTGTTTATTGTGAACAGATTTAGATCATGGATGACTGGGTGATAAACATTGGCTGTGTATTCCATTTCACATTAGAAGCAAACATTTTTATATGGGCCTAGATATATTTAAGATGCGGAAAGAAATATTTTGTTTCAGAATTACGAGGAATTCTTTCGACTGACAGGATTCATTAAGATATAAGGCAAATATAAGTGAATTAAAGGGACTGGTCAACACAAATATGGCAATGTGGTTGTTAAATTTACATACTGATCGATGTTATATTAATATGACCTGTGCTAAAAGCAAATTTAGTTGGTTTCTTTTTCAAATTTTCTCCATTACTTCTCACTATATAATATGCTCCATTGTTTTTGTAATGTTGAAAAATTGGAAATCGACACTTAAATTAAGTTGTCTCACCCTGTAAGGTTCTAATTAGTTTGATGCTGCAGATGAAAAATGACACATTCTAAATGATCCACAAGATGGCGACATGCTTGAGAGAGGAGAAGCAACAGATGGTCTAATTAGGTGCCTAACAGGACTGATTAACTAATGACTCAAAGTCAGATTAAAAATTCCTGCTTGGGAACAGTATACAAAACAGTTTGGATGCCCATATATATAGGAAAAACACCCTTAGATATTTCAAATGACTATTAAATCAAGTTTTGACAGAAAGCTCCCGACCTGGGCTAGACAGAAAACCAATTACCTTCGGTCACGTCGCTTCAATGGGACTGAAAGCATTGCTTGAGAGGGACTAAGTGCAGCATTTAGAGAGATATTGCAGCAAGAAATGTTCTCATCCCGAGGGCACTAAATTATGTTAGAGGCATCATCTTTAAATTGATGCACAAAGTCTATTAAACATTTCATGACCTGCTTTGTGAACTTTTTTCCACATGGTACTCTCAGCAATGGCATTTCTCTCAAACTTTGCCTTCTCGCTGAACAAAACTATCTAACTGAAAGGCATGTCCTGTGCTTGATATACCAGTGAGAGTGTCTACCTCTATTTTGTTGGGGCATGGCTTAATTGGAGTCTACAGTGATCCCTCGTTTGTCGCTGTTAGTGGGGACCAGAACCTGCCGCGATAAGTGAAAAACTGCGAAGTAGCGCCCCCTACAAAAAGGTTTGGTTTTTTTTTTTGTATGTTCAATGTATTTATCCAGATTTCGCATGGGAAAGAGATACATATAAGACATGTTTTTTCACTTTATATATATATATATATATTAGGGCTGTAAAAATTATCGCGTTAACGCGCGGTAATTAATTTTTTTAATTAATCACGTTAAAATATTTGACGCAATTAACCTACATGTCCCGCTCAGAAAGTATTCTGCCTTTTGGTAAGTTTTACAGCAAGGCTTTTTGCGTTGTCCAACAGCGAACTCTTGTGGTCGCTTTGCGACATGGTTTATTATTTTCTTCTTTTCTTTCTTTATTATGGCTGCACGACTTCTCGGGCTGATAATGTTGTGCTTATATGATCCTTGGACAAGATTTGTCTGTAAGTATGGTTGTTGTAAAGAATGTACATATTATGTTAGTAAGCGAAATGTTATATTTTTTGTATGAGACGCTTTTTGTTTATGTTTAGTGAACCTGTATAGCGTGCTAAGCTAACGTTGTTGCTAATGCAATGCTTGTGTACTTTTTTTTTGTAGTTTTACGACGGTCTAAAGAGAACAATGGTTTGAGGCCATTTTATTAATAAATCAGATGAAAAAGGAAGAAGTCTAATTATTAAGGCGTCGTTCACTAGCTGTCTAGCTTTGGAAAAAGTAGACGCTTCGGAGTGAGGACAGCATAGACAGATTTAAATGACAGTAGAGTGAAATGCCCACTACAGTCCTTTTGTACCGTATGTTGAATGTATATATCCATCTTGTGTCTTATCTTTCCATTCCAACAATTTTTTTTACAGAATATATATATAATTTACAGAAAAATATGGCGTATTTTATAGATAGTTTGAATTGCGATTAATTGCGATTAATTACGATTAATTAATTTTTAAGCTGTAATTAACTCGATTAAAAATTTTAATCGTTTGACAGCCCTAGTTTTAATACAAAATTTCTATAACTTGTACTAACATTCATCTTTTAAGTCTTTCTATCCATGGATCGCTTTAACAGAATGTTAATAATGGTAATGCCATCTTGTTGATTTATTGTTATAATGAACACAGTACTTATGTACTGTATGTTGAATGTATATATCCATTTTGTGTCTTATATTTCCATTCCAACATTAATTTACAGAAAAATATGGCATATTTTATAGATGGTTTGAATTGCGATTAATTGCGATTAATTACGATTAATTAATTTTTAAGCTGTAATTAACTCGATTAAAAATTTTAATCGTTTGACACCCTTAATATATATATATATATATATATATATATATAGAGAGAGAGAGAGAGAGAGAGAGAGAGAGAGAGAGAGAGAGAGAGAGAGAGAGAGAGAGAGACACATACGTGTGATGGAAAACACTCAGTTGACTTGAAGTTCTGCTCTGAAACCCCCAATTTGGCCAAATTTCAAAATTTTCCTATAGGCTATGCATGTGTGATACATCATTGGAAAGCTTAAAATCTCAATTTTCTGGGGGGAGAGAAATTTGTAACAAGGGGGCATTTTTAAAAAAAATAATTAAACAGCGGTACTGTACTGTGTGAGAGTATGATTAAAGACGCGATAATTTTAACGAGATATTTTTGCATAACTACCTTGTTTCGATCCAAAAACTCCATGTAGCATGTCTCATCGAGTGTCAAGACACAGCTGTTAATGGTCACAGCCGGATTTGGGGGGGAATATATGGGTGAAACATGGTAATATAACTAGGGTCGCGATGCAGAAATTGCAGACATCAAGGAGTGGTCGAGATTGTCTTTTTCATATATTTACCCTTTTAAACTTTTTTTTTTTTCCAATTTTTCTTTGTTCGGATTGATTATTTATCATCTAACACAGGGGTCCCCAAACTTTTTCCTGTGAGGGCCACATAACTTTTCCCTTCTCTGATGAGTGGCCGGGGTCAGTTTGTAACAAAAAAAGTGTGACCATTGCAGGAGTGCCTAAATGTAAAAATGTATTGTTTTTCAGAAAGCCACAATCAAATAACCCTTTCTGGAGTCTTCACGGAACAAAAGTAAATAAAATAAAAATATAATATAATATAATATAATATAATATAATATAATATAATATAATATAATATAATATAACATTATTAATTAAATAGATAATAACCAAATAACCAGGCTTTCTGGGTTCTTCACAGAAAACAGCCAGGAAACAAATAACACTATTGGGGAAAAAAATTTAAAAATAAAAATGCTATCTGGTATTTTTCAGGGGGCCGGACCGAATGTGGAGGCGGGCCATATCCGGCCCATGGGCCGTAGTTTGGGGACCGCTGATCTAACGTATCGGAGAAAATGCGACCGTAACAAAAAAATATACAATTAAGAGATAGTTATGAGGTAGATATTCGTGACTTATTTACAGGCACCATTTTTTTCATTGTGACGTTCATTGTGTGTTTAAAAGTTTGGAATATGCGAATGAATAATTTAAATAAAAGTTTTTTGTTTTTTAACTAAATATTAGACATAAATTAATGATTCTAAGCTAAAAATGACAGCCGTTTTGAGTAATAAATATAATTAACTACTAACTACCTTCTTTTTATGGCTGGGTTGAAACAAAAGCAGTTGAGCGACATCTGTAAACGGGGGTCTCCAGGGTAAAACGGACAAATTAAAAATAGTTCGTAGGCTTAATGCACTATGAATCTGCTATGGCAGCATGTGGACATATTGTTCTATCAAACACAACAGTTGTGTTGGCTTAAAATACAGCAGTTTATTTTAAAGAGGGGTGATGTAATAATTATGATGTTTTAAACATGTTACTGTCCCACTGAATTATTTTTAAACAAGAATAAAGTACTATACTTTAGTAGAAAAGGCTTGGCTTTATTAAATGCTTCTGTTACCTTCTACCTTACCGTTTTTTGCCGTGAACACAACACGTCCGGCTGCCTCGAACGTCGCCACACACACACATTCACACACACACATATTCATTCATCGCACGCTTTCTTATCCCCCCCGCCTGCGCAATGCGCACACAGAGCCTATCTATTCCAAGGCAGCACTTCATTAAAATCCTCTCACTTACACACAAGAAGTTGCCACAGCAACCGATGATTGACACATGCTGCACTTCAGACGCCCGTGACTCTGGTAAGATCAAACACAAACATCCATCAACATCGTTAACTTTAATAAGCAACTCCAGTGCACGTGCACTGCCTGTCTGGGGTACAAAGACCACGGAGAGGGAGGGAGGGAGCGAGAGCTAGACTACTTGATCGGCTAGGGACAGCTCATCTGCATTTTTTTTTTTTTTTTTCTAAATTGAAAAAAAATCCGCGATGGACTGAGTGCGTGAAGTTTGAAGCGTGAAGTAGCAAGTGATCACTGTATACATTTTTTTTAATGAGCTCGCTAAGTAGGAAGTGAAGTTCTGACTACACTGAGCAACTCTGATGATGTCATTTCCAGAGCCCTCAAAGAAACGGAAGCGATTATATTCACCCTTTATCTTTTCCAGTGTCGACTTAAATTTTGTACGTTAATCCCATTTTACTTTGGATAAAAGGAGACACTGCCCTGGAGTGGTCATCAGTCTATCACAAGGCATGAAGAGAACCAGACAACCAATCATACTTCTTCAAACTGTCACTGAGAAGTCTTGGATAGCTACCCAGGAGAATGAACCACTTGTACTTTTATTAGGGATTTCAACTGGAGCCACACAGGACACAGAAGATTGCACTCCATTCTTTTTATTTTCAGCAATATGTGCCAATAAAATAGACTGAAATGCTCAGGCCAGGTTGAAATGTTTTGGACATGTACAAAGAAGTGACACTTGATCTGTATAAGGATGCTAGACATCAAGCCCACCAGCTTGGAGGAGAATGGGGTTAAGACGAAAAGGGGAAACAAGTACAACATCCAACACTATAAACTTCATGCTTGCTTAATCGTTGCCTTTGCCTCTTCGCTGTTGTTGCTCATTATTAAATCATATGATTGCACTTAACAACAAGACTCCTTTCTGACACTTATTAAAGGTAGCAGCTCATAGAAACCACAGAATGAGAAATAGCCAGCTACACTTCAGCTGCATGCAGGTGGGGAAAGTGAGTGGGCGGCGGCCCAGGCTCATCTGGGACGGACTGATGCGAAGTGGAAAATTTTGCTGCGGAATGACGAGTCTACTTTTGAAATTATTTTTGGAAATGATGGATACGTGTAATAAGGGCTAAAGAGGACACCGGGTCTTTAAGATTTTTAAATTTACAATAAATTGATACTTGCCCGCTTGCCACTGTCACATTTGTTTATTCATGTGTTTCAGTCATATACTGTAAATAAAAATTTGAGTATTTGCTCCTTCTTGTTAAATAATAAAATGTTCAGTTTTATTAAGAAATACATTGTCTTTGTGGTGTATTTAAAAAGTATTTAACAAACCTTTGTAGTCTCTTTATTTTTCATTTTACACAGTTCCAAACTCAACCCTCAAGCGACCAAGTTATTTCACCGACTAATTTGACCGAGCGGGGTCATTTGTCATCCTATTGACTTTATACAGGAATATTTACAGTGTATCACAAAAGTGAGTACACGCCTCGCATTTTCTGCAGATATTTAACTGTATCTTTTCACGGGACAACACTGACGAAATGACACTTTGACACAATGAAAAGTAGTCTGTGTGCAGCTTATATAATAGAGTTCATTTATTTTCCCCTCAAAATAACTCAAAATATAGCCATTAATATCTAAACCCCTGGCAACAAAAGTGAGTACACCCCTTAGTAAATACGTACATCCAGGGGTGAAAGTGGCTAGAATTTTCTTGCCGGAACTCCCCGACGTGAAGGCCGCCACGGAGCCAGAAATTTTATTTATCTATTTATTTTCCTTTTTTTTTTTTTCAAACCTCCTAAAACTACTGAAATGCAAAGAAAACTGTTTTGGCATAGTTATTTCTATAACACATACAAAAACTGATTTAAATTTAAAATTGTATTTTTTCAATGATTTGCAAAATAAAAGAACAAAAACTGCAATAACCCTAACCTCCATCCCCTTAATTTTTACTTTTCCTCATTTCCTCACAAACTAAATGCCAAATCTCAATTTTAACTACTTAAGAACATAGGATGCATATTAAAATTGAAGTCAATGTAAACGTTTACTTTTGCAGTCTTTTTTTATTTTATTTTTTTTATTAATAATAAAAAGATAAGTAACATACATTCAGAAAAATAAGTACAAATGACTTATATAATGCAGAGTGAAATGGAATATTATTTTGAAGATCGCGCAAACATTGACTTTTTTAAATCATAAGGAAATGAATAAGTAGCCAAACATAAATGAACAAATATAAGTCCAAAGTGCACATTGACAGCTAAGATGTTCTGAACCTCTCTATCAGAGCAAATAAAACTAAATATTATAAATAAGCCTCTTCAACTCTTTCATTGCTCTTAAAGATTTGATCCATTTTCTGTTGCATTCCCCTTTTTTTGTCGCATCAATTCAACAAACTTTTTGAACCAATCAGAGCTAACTATCTCTGCTGATCACATGTCAGCCAACTGAACGGATAAATGAGTCCAGGCGTTTTCCTTTGTTGCGTGCATTCGCACATTGACGTGACTCATCATCGTCAGACTCTGATAACTGCAGCAGCTGGGGAAACCTCCATGCCGTCCGTGGAATAAAATAAATATTAAATATCGGTGGAAACAGATTAAGCTACACAAGCACTTTATTATGCTTGTTGTTAACACTTTTGTATGTAAATCTGATGTTGGTAGGTAGATTGTTTTCTTCTTGGAGATGATATGCATTTGTGGCAGCTTAGCATTTTTTTTTACATAGCGTTTTGACAGTTGGCGTCATATTTTTGGAATCAAAGCACCGTGTACCGGAACAGCATTCAGGATCTGAATCTTATACCGGAACTGCGTTGCTACCCTTAATCTTATACCGGAACTGCGTTCCTGACCGTTCTGGCCCACTTTCACCCCTGCGTACATCCCTAAATGTCCAAATTGAGTACTGCTTGTCATTTTCCTTCCAAAATGTCATGTGACTCATTACAGGAGTGCTGTTAGCATTGCTGCAGAGATTGAAGAGGTGGGGGGCCTGTTAATGCTCAGACCATACGCCGCACTCTACATCAAATTGGTGTGCATGGCTGTCACCCCAGGAGGAAGCCTCTTCTGAAGATAGTACACGAGAAAGCCTGCCCGTCCCATCTGACCATAGGACATGGTTCCAGTAATCCATGTGATTTGTTGACATGTCTTCAGCAAACTGTTTGCAGGCTTTCTTGACAGCCGGGTGACAGCCATGCACACAGCCATGCACACAGCCATGGTGTACTCACTTTTGTGATACACTGTATAGATCAATGATTGTTGTAGAGTTCTTCGTATTTATTTCACTTTCTGTTGTGTTTTTCCTTCATAATATGTAAAATGTATGAACATTTATAAATATATATGGCGGAAAACACAGACAAGGCAGAAAAAGCCGTTTCTGCTCTTTCACTCCACTTTAAAATAAACTGCTGTATTTTAAGCCTGAAGAAATGTTGTTCTAAAGAACTGTTACAGACACCGCGCAGCCGCCAGCCACAAAAAGAAGGTAGGTAATTATATTTCTTATTCGAAATGTCTATCATTTTTAGATTAGAATTATTAATTAATGTCTAATATTTAGTTTTTTTTTAAAAAACGACTTTATCAAATTATTCACGCGAATATTTTAAACTTTTAAACAAATTGCGTCACAATGAAAAAAATAGTGTCTGTAAATTGGTCACGGATATCTACCTCATAAATATACAGCTTAATCATATTTATTTTGTTACTGTCGCATTTTACCAGATTTTTTAGATGATAAATAATCAATCCAAAGAAAAATTGAAAAAAAAATGTTTAAAAGGGTAAATGTTGGAAAAAGAAAATCTCGACCACTCCTTGATGTCTGCAATTTCTGCATCGCGACCCTTGTTATATTACCATGTTTCACCCATAAAATCCCCAAAAATGTCCGGCTGTGGCCATCCACAGCTGTGTCTTGACACTTGGTGAGACATGCTACACGCAGTTTTTGAATTGAAGCAAGGTAAGTACCCGATAATATCTCGTCAAAATCGTGGTGTCGTTAATTATACTCATGCTCTCACCTCGAGTGAAGGTTTAGGGGTTTACTTTTTTTTTTAGAATGCCTTCCATATATGGTAGGCTGATCGAACACTCTAAATTGTCCTCTAAATTGTCCGCCTAAGTATGAGTGTGTGCGTGACTGGTTGTTTGTCTCCTTGTGCCCTGCGATTGACTGGCAACCAATTCAGGATGTACGCTGCCTACTGCCCATAGTTGGCTGGAATAGGCTCCAGCACCCCCGCCACCCTCGTGAGGATAAGTGGCTCAGAAAATGAATGAATAAATAATTTTTCTGTTTTATAAAAAAGAAGCTAAAAATTGCCGATGAAACAATATTACATTGAGAAAGCTCTTGTTCCATCTTGTAAAATGCACGTTAATTTTGAATCTGTACATTTTTTTTCTTGCATTAAAAATGACAAAAACAATAAATCACTAAATGTAGTTTGTTTGCATTAAATACGTAGGACAATGTGATAATATAACTCAAGCATCAAAGTATAATATTGTTTGTACAGTGGTGCGGGAAGCCGATGCTGAGGGTGCTGCAGCGCCCCCCGGTTTTGGGGAGGAAAAAAAAGTTTTGGTAGAATATTTTTGTTAAAAATAAATAAATAAATAAATAAAACACATTGATACATAGCGTATTTAACTTTCGGGATTAAATATATATCTTTGAAAACGTTTTTGTTTGTTAATAACATGGTCACCACCTGACACCTTGCTTTTTACCGGGTCACGCTGAATAAGGCGCTATTGGAACGGAAAGTTAACTGTTGACAGAGGAGGCTTTAACATGCTGCAAAAATCTTTTTTTTTTTTTTTTTTTCTTAACAAAAACAGTGACATTTTCTAAAATTCAATTTGAGGTCGAAAATTGAAGATGATTATGATGATAGTTCTATAATAGTGCCCAGTGAGGAAAAGTTAGCTGCAGATTTACGTATACCGTGGAGTCCAGAAAAGAAAATCTACCTTTTGTGTCTTCAAATAGGTAAGACATGCTTGCATTGTAGCCATTTTATTATTTGTTGCTGCTGTTGAGGTTCCGCCGTGCAGAGTGCTCTTGGTTATTCGTGTGCAATTGACCTGTGACCTTTTAGTTTTCAAATGTGTTTGTGTGTCATTTCGCCGTCTAGCTGCGGGGATTAGCATTACAATACACGCGCACTTTTATTTCCAATACAAAAACTCCAACATTCACTGTAGGTAAAATAGAATGCTGTCTTTATAGTAGCCTAGTAGTAGTACATAAACTATTCAGCATGCATGTGTACTCCCATTGTGCACGCCTTGTATGGAGAAAACGCGCGAGCTTGACAAATTTGGACTGTAAACAGCTGTTTTTGGATGAGGAAAAACTAAAAAAAGATCTTCAGCCCTCCCTGCTGTGAGTGACTTCCAGCATCCCTGGTACTGTATGTATGTACACACACTGCTGGCCAAAGGTATTGGCACCCCTGCAACTCTGTCAGATAATGCTCAATTTCTCCCAGAAAATGATTGCAATTACAAATGCTTTGGTAGTAATATCTTCATTTATTTTGCTTGCAGTGAAAAAACACAAAAGAGAATGGGGGGGGGGGGGGGGGGGAAATAAATCATAATTTTACACAAAACTCAAAAAATGGGCCAGAAAAAAGTATTGGCCACCTATAAACATCATGTGATGCTTCTCTAATTTGTGTAATTAACAGCACCTGTTACTTAACTGTGGGACATAACAAATGGTGGCAATAACTAAATAACACTTGCAGCCAGTTAAAATGGATTAAAGTTTACCCTGTCCTGTGTCCTTGTGTGTACTACATTGAACATGGAGAAACAAAAGAAGACGAAAGAACTGTCTGAGGACTTAAGAGGCAAAATTGTGAAGAAGCATGGGCAATCTCAGAGTTAGAAGTCTATCTCCAAAGACCTGAATGTTCCTGTGTCTACCGTGCGTAGTGTCATCAATAAGTGTAAATCCAATGGCACTGTGGCTAACCTCCCTAAATGTGGACGGAAAAGAAAAATTGACGAGAGATTTCAACGAAAGATTGTGCGGATGGTGGATAAAGAACCTCAACTAGCATCCAAACAAGTTCAGTGTCAACCCGTACTATCCGTCGACGTCTGAACTAAAAGGGACTCTATGGTAGGATAACCAGGAAGACCCCACTTCTGACCTAGAGACATAAAAAAGCCAGGCTGCAATTTGCCAAAATTTACCTGAGAAAGCCAAAAATGTTTTGGAAGAATGTTCTCTGGCCAGATGAGACAAAAGTACAGCTTTTTGGGAAAAATTATCAACATAGAGTTTACAAGAAAAAAAAAACAGGCCTTCAAAGAAAAGAACACGGTCCCCACAGTCAAACACGGCAGAGGTTCCCTGATGTTTTGGGGTTGCTTTGCTACCCCTGGCACTGGACTGCTTGACCGTGTGCATGGCATTATGAAGTCTGAAGACTACCAAAAAAAATTTTGCAGCATAAGGTAGGGCCCAGTGCAAGAAAGCTGGGTCTCCCTCAGAGGTCATGGCTCTTCCAGCAGGACAATGACCCAAAACACACTTCAAAAAGCACTAGAAAATGGTTTGAGAGAAAGCACTAGAGACTTCTAAAGTGGCCTGCAATGAGTCCAGACCTGACACCCATAGAACACCGGTGCAGAGATCTGAAAATGGCAATTTGGAGAAGGCATCCTTCGAATCTCAGAGACCTGGAGTAGTTGCCCAAAGTGTCCGGCCCATTTTTGGAGTTTTGTGTAAAATGATAATGATTTTAATTTTTTTGTTCCAATTTGTCTTGTGTTTTTCATTGCAAGCAAAATAAATGAAGATATTACTACCAAATTATTTGTAATTGCAATCATTTTTGGGGAGAAATTGAGCATTATCTGACAGAATTGCAGGGGTGTCGATACTTTTGGCCAGCAGTGTATATATAAGTATGTATGTTTGTATATGTAAATCTCTGTTTATATGTATGTATAATTATCTAACCCAAATACACTCTGTATGACCCCACTCGGTCACTTGAGGGTTGTGTTATCAATTTTCAATTGTGTGTGTGTGTTTGTGGTTTGCATCATTGCGAGAGTTGGTTTCAACCATTTAGGAGGAAATAATTAGGACCTCTGCTCAGCATGATGCAGTGCAATTTTACACCACTGACTGCAAACTACTACTGCGTGCGTCTGACTGGTGTCAACTGGCATAATTATTTTTTCGTCAAGGCAGACTTTGGTTTGCATTTTCCTCTAAGAAAGGCGATTGGTCTGCGCAGGTAATAAAGTGGCCAGTGAGTGTGCCTTGCTGTTTGACGACAACAGGTGAGCGATGAGTGATGATGTCAAACAAATGCGAGTAAAAGAGTCGCTGGCTGTGGACTCCTGATGCGCAGTCAGAAGGTCCAAATCGAGCGTGTGGCGTCTCCTCCCTTGTCTCTCCACTGCAGTGTTTACCGCTTCTCCTCCTTCTGACTCCTCGCCTCTTGTGCCATCCATCGTACGCTGCCCACCGCAAGAGTAAGAATCCCTCCACCCTTGCATTCATTTATTTATCTTCGCATGACCCCACACACTCCTTCCTCTTTTCTTGTCTGTTACCTCGCTCGATGTTCATCTTTCCCCGCTCCGTGCGGTTCGGTCCATCTCCATTTACGCCTCTTCTACTCTCATGTGCACCGCTGGCTCTTTGCGTTATACTATTTGTTCGCGAGAACGGGATTAACCGCTTCTTCTTCTTCTTTTTTTTTTTTTTTTTTTTTCTAAAATAATTACGAGGGATAACATTTAGAGAGAAAAAACAAAACAAAAAACACTGGCCTTTCATAAAACGGCACTTTGTGGGATTTGTGACTCATTTTGCGGAGAATTAAACTGAGAGAGCCGGTCATATTTTACGCACCGAGCTGCGGATGAATGAACACCTATTGAATTTTTTTTTTTAACAAGAAAACAATTGGGGAATTTTTCTTCGCTGTGGCGTTTGTTAGAACCAGATGAACTAATTCGGATATGTCAAGTTTGATATAAATGGAATTCCAACACATAAGCGCAAGCGGGCAACATCTTTGGAGAGCATCTTGCTGTGTGGACGCCGCTCCGTCTGCCTTCCTCTGCTCATCTGCAGGCTAGGAGCCTTATTACCAGGCTCCTACGAGATTCGGGGCTTTCTTTGAGTACATGTGGCGCCGCTGTGCTGTGCGCGTCAAATGGAGCCGTCAACGAGTCCCTCACGCACATAGCCTGCTCCTTATAATCGACTTTTTCCTGTATCTGCAAAGCTCTCGGAATGTTCTTATCCACATTTTTTTCCTCAACTGTCTCCTCTTCAACCTGTAAGAATGATCTATTCACTATGTTCCTTTTGTTAAACGCTCTCATAGGCAACATCTAACATCTCCTGTGTGTTTTATGACGATGATTCAACTCAAGACTTCTTTTTTTTAATCCAAGACCTTCTTTGTTCCCACAGAGAAAAATGAAAAGTACGTGTACTTCTGAAGCTTCCAACTTCAAACAGTGAGCTGACTGAACAACTGTTGCAAGGTAAGTCAAAAAATGTCTCACTTGATGTTAAATAGAGGCAATTCATGGTATTTTATTCAATTGATAATGTATTAAATAATGGCCACGTCTTTGATTAAGGGTTAGGGTTAGGCTGTCATTGATGGTGAGAGACCTTCAATCCATTTTGATTGGGAAGTTCCCACTTAAATTGGATTGGACTATCTACTGCCTTCAGTGGTAGTGAAACATGATCACCCAATGTCAGCCATCACAGTTGAAATGGATTCAGTGTCTTTCAGTCAATGGCAGTGAATGAGTTAATCCCTTTGCCAGTGTTGGGTGGTAATAACTGTCATGAATAAGTGTCAATTAAGTGTCATTCAGTAAATGTCATTTTTGATGGTATCTGTCATTAGCATGCATGCATTCATTCATTCCTCTGACACAGTCATAAGAAATAATGTAATAAGTTGTTGTACCTTAATTTTTGGGACTGCTACTTTTTTCCATCGTGTAGAACCCTGCAGCCTCTAGTCCAATTTGGCTATGTATAGATGAATGCAGTTTTCTTATCAGATTTGTTGGGTGCGGCTTATAGTCAGGTGCGTCTTATAGTTTAAAAAATTACAGTATTTGTTTTTGTAAAAATTGTTACAAATACATTTCAAAAAATACATTTGAAATATTTTTTTTACCATAAATGAATGCAATTTCAAATTTGAAGCCCACCATAATTTGGTTAACATCCCAAGGGTGTAGGTTTGCATAGGGACGGTAGGGACATAACACTACCAACTTTTCAGGATGCTCAAGGGCTACATTAATACTGAAGGTCTTTTTCCCACTCAAGTGAGGCATTAACTTGACGGTCTGAACGGGACAAGTCGCATAGAAGTGGACCATTTCAAATGGTCTGGGTCACTTTCGTATGTGGTTTAAATTTGATCTGGGCCACTTTTTTCCAGAATGTAACGGCGGTCTGAACTGGCAAGTCTCCCAAAATCGGAATTCATGCGGCAATTACACCATCAAACAGTGAGAGAGACGGCACGCTACGGTAGCGGTGCAGCTGTTCGTTAGCGCCTAGCTTGCCTTGAACACGGCTTTTGGGGAAGGGTCAGGCTTGGCAACAGTCATAAAAAAATAAAAAATGGGTTGAGGATAAGCATGACAATGATTGGTTTTCTCTCTGTTCTATATTAGCAATATTTCAAGATTGCTTACACGGCCGAGTTATGTGTGTGTGACATGCACGGACAGTGCGTGCATGCTATCAGTCCACAGAAACTTTGAATATAAGCCTAAACGGGGATTATTTATGTCTGTTATTTGTGTCCTCTTTTTGGAAATCAAAATATGATTGCCCCGGAATGACAGCCAGCATGTGTAGTCATTTGTCATTTGAGTGATTTGCTCAGCGCGTGTCGGACTGCGAATTAGTGCGCATGCGTAATACTTGAATGGTCTCAATGGACAAAGGCAGTCTGAACGGGCATGCCAAAAAAACATATGACAAAAAATTGGATTTGTGCATTTGTGTATGAACGGTGCCAATTTGTTCCCACAAACTTTTAAGCAACCTTATTTGCATTATATACTGGCTTCACTTGTATAGGTAATTTAGATTGTCTTTCCATATGTTATGAGAATAGAATCGACCCTACCATTATTAAGTGAATTATTTTCATTATGTTTAGACATGCATTTACTCCTTTTTACTTGCTGAATGTGCCAGTCCATTTTTTCCTCCAAACACACGTTTGATATATGGATAACTTCCTGTCCTCACCAGGACGCTACGGCTCGGTCCTGGCTATACAGCGAGCTAAACTCCCAAATGATGATGCTGGATGTCCGTATAATTTGCTGAATCAATTTAGTCCTCAATACCAAACAGGTTCGCATCAATGTAAATAAATGATAATTAGGTGCTATTACAGCAATGACACAAACGGTTAGCATGCGTTCGCTAGCATTAGCACATCGTTCAAACAACCACACAACTGGCTCTAAGTGTCCGATCGCACGTGGAAAACACACAACAACAGAAAAAAATGGTACACACAGGCGTTGCCTCCGTAGAGATATTTTACAAGCATAAACAATTAACATAGGTTCGCAGCCGTCTCTCTCTCTCTCTCTCTCTCTCTCTCTCTCTCTCTCTCTCTCTCTCTCTCTCTCTCTCTCTCTCTCGCCAACTCTCTCAGAAACGCTGCTTAGCTGTCCGTCTTCTTCTGACGTGTGAGCGCTCTTGTTCGCGTAAACAAGTGCGAGTGTGCCTCCATGTGGGCGTGAAAGCGCCACAAACTAAAAGCATGCATTTCAATATAAAAAAGTCAAGAATACAATTGAACACACATTGCCAAAGGCAGAACGCCAACGTGGCCATAGCTATTAAGAGTTATTCAGATAACTATAGCATAAAGAACATGCTAACAAGTTTACCAAACCATCAGTGTCACTCCAAAACACCAAAATAACATGTGAAATTTATCATAATGTGTTAATAATTTCACACATAAGTGGCTCCTGAGTATAAGTCGCACCCCCAGCCAAACTATGAAAAAAAACTGCAACTTACAGTCCGAAAAATACGGTAGTTAGCCTGCATCGTAGCAGTGTCTGGTTGTGTCACTCATGTGGCATCCTGAGCCCCCCAACTCACCCGCTAGTGTCCTCTCCAGTCTCCTCATTGCTTGTTTTGAGACACGCACGGTAAGATTTGTCTTCTTATCTTTGCAAGAGATAATATGAAATGCTGCTTTAGCCTTAAAAGGTCTGTGCTGAGTGATCATCACACATTAAATGTAACTCGTAGCATTAGCATAGCATTCACGTTCGCGTTATCATTGAGATATTTCTAACGGTGAGCGTCCTCTTAAACTCTGTGACAACTTTTTTTACATACAGTTCGTGGCTTCCAGCTGGGTATAATTAATTGAAAATAATGTACTATTTTCCTGCTGAGTGTGTATTATCACGTGATAGATTTGTAAATGCTTATATATACTACAATATGTGCTCGTCTGTCAATGTTCATTCGAAATAATTCGAACTTGGAAACCTTTTTTATTCAATAATTTTTGGGATGAAACATTCGAATTTTACATACGAAAATATTAAGTGAATGTCAACCAAAACTAGACGTAATTAGTCTGAGTTTTGGTCAACAAAAACTAGACGAAGACAAACACATTTTGAAATGACTAAAATATGACTAAGACTAATAAGTATTATTGTCCAAAAGACTAAGACGAAAATTAAAAGGACTGCCATAAACAACACTGGTATAAGTCAATACTGATTTATTTTGCATTGATCATTTAGCCTCTCAATTAATTCGGTACATATTGTGAGAAATGTAGCTCTGACCCCCGTTCACCCAATCTGTTTGGTGTTATTAATATCCCGGCCCCAGCAAAAAGTGCAGATGCAGTTTATGCTGTTGTATTGTCCCCTACCAATGTTGAGACCAAACCTATACCCTTGCAACATACAAATCGTAAATAATCAAATCATACATCCATCAAATCAGGTTTTCTTTTAATGTTCATTCTTTTGGTAGCTTGCCATGTGGTTACATATTAAAGCCCAGCAGAGCATGATATATTGTTGTTTTTACTGGCAGTCTTCCAGTTTGCATTCTAGGAAGCAGTGAATTGCTCTAATATGCTGCGGTTACAAACGATGGAATTAATGTGATAACTCACTGGAACAAGTGCTACCTGTTTATGACAAAGGTCTACCAGTGCGCAAACACAAGCCTTCCTCCTCTTGTAGTCCCATCAGTTGGTGGGCTTACTATTTCCATAGAAACACCGCCCACTCAACATTTGTGCAAACGAAATATCATCAAATTTCTCATTATATTTAGTGTTATATCAGAAATCTATGACTTGAATTGGCACAGCTGAGTTTCTTCTAAAAGCAGCATCCGTTCTTGTTTCTTCTTCAGGACGATTAATCTTAAAGCCTTTGAAGCATTAAATTGTCTGTATGGGCTTTTCTAAAAGTAGAGATGAAACGCTGCAAGACATCCTCAGGCAAGAGGGAGTCAAGCGTTTGTCAGAGTTGCTGTCCATGGTGCTGATGCCTTACGCCGTCGGAGCAACAGTGTGATGGCAGTGATGTTGCTCTCGCACAAATGCAATCTGCTCGTTGTCAATTTGAGGCGTCAGAGAAAAACAAACGTCTCTCTCCCTCTCTGTGTGTGATTTCTGCAACTGCGCCACTTCACCTTGAAATGTGACGGCCCTGTCGAACGTGAGCTCGCAGGTCAGCGTGGAGATTGTCGGATTTCCCTCTGTTGCATGTCAATGAGAACACGAGGTGTAGCTATGCTGTCACATTCCCTTCTCTGCCGTGGAGAGGCAACCTATTTTTGCAACCGTCTTAAAATTTTGATCAGGCGCATCAGATTACACCTTCCCCCGTGTCCTGTTTTTTCTCTCAGTTCATATTGATGCTGATGTGGAGCCTTTGGGTTCCTTTGGCTCTCCACCTTGAATTATTCACTTCAAACTCTTCAAATGGCCATTTTGCAGGCAAAGAAACACGGTTTTCCACAGTATTTTGACGATGATAGACGTCCAATCATATGGCTCTTCGTTCTGCTGTGAATTTTAAATGAGTTTATCACGAGCAAATGTCCAATCAGTTTGAACTGGAAGGCTGGCAGCGAATGAACGAGTCGCTGTTTTCTTGTGCAACAATGAAAAATAAACGCGTTGGTGCTTGGGACTACAACCCTGAGCAAAAAGTATGGAATCACCAGTCTCGGACGAGCACTCACTCAGAATAAACTCAGATAAAAAGCTTGAAAAAAATAATTCATAATCACATCAATAATCAAGTTGTCAAGAGTGCATTGCATCTGCATTGGACTAGGTGTCAAGAGTCAAGAATCTGCATTGAACAAGGTGACGATGCTGGAAGTTTTGTTTGGTGCTGTTCCAGTGAGATTTACAAAGATGACTGCCTGAAGAAGACATCAGAATTCCCTCAGTCCTTGATGTAATGGGGCTGCATGTCAGGCAAAGGCACTGGGGAGACGGCTGTGGTTAAATCTTCAATTAATGCACAAGTTTACATTGAAATTTTAGACAGCTTTCTTATCCCTTCAATTAAAAATATTTGTTTGTCATTTTCCAAGATGACAATGCATCATGCCACAGAGCTAAAACTGTTAAGGCATTCCTTGGAGAAAGACTCATCCAATCAATGTCATGGCCTGCAAATAGCCCAGATCTCAACCCTATTGATAACCTGTGGTGGAAATTGATTTAAAAAAAAAAAAGGTCCATAGCAAGGCTCCGGCCTGCAAGGATGATCTGGCAACTGCAATCAAAGAGAGTTGGCACCAAATTAAGGCAGAATACTGTTTGTCACTCATCAGGTCCATGCCTCAGAGATTGCAAGCTGTCATAAAGGCCAGAGGCGGTGCAACTAAATACTAGAGATGTGTTTTGATTGTTATTTCTTTGTTTGTTTCTCATGATTGCATATATTTTTCCTCAGAGTGGCGTGATTCTATATTTCCCTGCATTTGCTCTATAAAAGTAACATTTACTGACCACTACAATGTTTTTTTATTCATTTTTTTAGTTTTCTGAATGCTAAAGAGTTGCACTTTTGAAGTAATTTATTATTTTTTCAAGCTTTTTATCTGAGTTTGTTCTACATCATAAAAATGTCAGAGTGAGTGCTTGTCCGAGACGGGTGATTCCATACTTATTGCTAGGGGTTGTATAGTCGACATGCTTCCCGCTTTTCACTTCCTGACAGCGTCTCCGTCAGACTATGTGACTACTCCCGTGTTACGCTGCTGTGGGCTGCTCTTCACACTGGGTTGACGCCAGTGTGAAAAGGCCTTCACGTAACTGAGTTGCTAACTCAATTACTTCTTGGGAGCAGTAATTTGTAACTGTAACTAATTACTTTTTTAAGGTAAGATTAACAACAATGTCCCAACATTTATTTCACCACTGACAGATTTCATGTGAAGATATATTTTGAATAACTTTTTGAATGAGCCAACCCGTAGTTTCTTGGTATTATGTGTTTCTTTAGTTGGAATGCTGCAAGAGATAGTATGGCTTACTGTGTGCTTAATTTAAAGGGATCCATGGTTAGAAAGGCTTGTAGTTCCTAAAAGATAAACGTTATTATGAGTTAAAATAATTTAATATTGAAACCTCTCTTGATGTTGTCGTTTATATATAATTTATAAAATTAGTTAACTAGTAGGTCGCCATTGTTGTTGACGTCACAGGGTGGTGACGTCACATGGTTATGCTGCCGGGCTTCGAAAGTATGACTCTAGCGACATGAACATGTCTTCTATACAACCCTTTCAATTTGAGAGGAAGATTAATGAGCATGACAGCACTGTTGATATTTCACAAAATGAGCAGCAAAAGCAAAATGTACAGGAAAGACGGGATGAGACGAGACGAGGGTAGGAAAAACAAAATGTGTTCTGCCAAAATGTGCTACAAAGGCAAAACAAAGCGAATTTGACACCCAAAGTACTGCTGTACTCTTTCAGCTTGTTTTGTTGTGATGCATACAGACAGAACATACTAAAATGCCTTAAGAAAAAATACTTAAACATAATAATATCAAATACGGATGGTTTACATACTCTACGTGACTAATGTGGTCAACAGATCAACAATCTGCTTTAAAGCTACCACAAGAAAACACCATGCTTAAAAGTATGAGATGGAAACACATGCAAAAAGTATTTTGAGGCAATGAAAAGGTAATAAAAGACCCAATAAAAACACAAATAGTAAGTACTCGCCGCTATTAACCGATGTGGGGATGTGTTGGACGTTTCGCCGCATGGAAGGAATTGAGTAACCCGGTTTTGTTCATCTAGTGACTGTAAAAATCTACATCATCACCCTGAGCCTACATTGTGCGCATAAAACATGGCGCCCTCCGTAGGTCAAAACTTGTACTAAATATTATAGATTTTTAAATCAATGGCAATATTTTATGTGTTTCTAAAAACATATAACATATAATAACTAGGGCTGTCAAACGATTAAAAATTTTAATCGAGTTAATTACAGCTTAAAAATTAATTAATCGTAATTAATCGCAATTAATCGCAATTCAAACCATCTCTAAAATATGCCATATTTTTATGTAAATTATTGTTGGAATGGAAAGATAAGACACATGACAGATATATACATACAACATACTGTACATCAGTACTGTATTTGTTTATTGTAACAATAAATCCACAAATGGCATTATTAACATTCTTTCTGTTAAAGTGATCCACGGATAGAAAGACTTGTAGTTCTTAAACGATAAATGTTATAGTTACAAGTTATAGTAATTTTATATTAAAACCCCTCTTCATGTTTTCGTTTTAATAAAATTTGTAAAATTTTCTATCAAAAGTAGAGTTAATATAATAATAATAAGAATAAAAAATAACAATAATAAAAATAGAGTGAAAAGTTTTACGTGTATTTTGCATAGCTAAATTGATATGGAATGCCAGTTTATTTAGCATTGTTGTTTAACTGTGTGTCAGAATAGGGCCTCATTACTATAGACTGAAGTGCTTTTCTTTTTGAGAACATTATTTTTTTTGGAGAGAGATAGGAATATTATTTTTGTTGTGCTTTCGCTAAAGGATAGTTATGTTTGTTGTGAAGGAGAAGCTTATGCCAATAAACGGCGCGCCTGTGTCCACTCGCCTTTACTGTATAACATATACAGTGGGGAGAACAAGTATTTGATCCACTGCCAAAACCCATTGGCAGTGTATCAAATACTTGTTCTCCCCACTGTATCTGTACATATCTTACCCAAAATAAAACAAGAGACACATAATTGCCACTAAAAGAAAGAAAACTTACCGAAATATGTGTGGAGCACAAATAGCAATTTGCATTGCATTGTGAATACAGCATAAACGTCTCACAACTACTAATTCTCCCACGTTTAGAAGACATAACATGAGTATGGGACGGCGCTGCCCCCAAGCGGCCGGTGGCATTCTCTTCACTCTTAATGTCCATAAACGGCCTCATTGTAATGTTTGAGGCAATATGCCAGCTGGTGCGTTAATTGCGTCAAATATTTTAACGTGATTAATTAAAAAAATTAATTAACGCCCGTTAACGCGATAATTTTGACAGCGCTAATAATAACATAAAAGAGCACAACTGTGGCTTATTAGAACCTTTAAGTCCGAGGTTCCCTTTAAGAATAGTTTAATTTCAGAGCAACTATGAACATCTTACAATTCCCATATAATAGAAACTCACTGCCACTGGGATTCATTCTCAAAGAATAAAATGTTTCCCAAAGGAAGAAGGAGCAGGTGATCTGATATCCAGCAATGCATTAATAAGCTTAATGCCGTCGGTTAATTTCTTTCTTCGGTATTTCCGCCAGGCAAAAACTTTGGAAGAGATTTGCAATTTCAGTATTCAGTGCCATTCCTGAATTAAGAGCTTCATATAATAGAGGCACTCGTGCTCTTTTGTATGCAAATGACGTGGGATCTAATAGCTTAGCAGGTTTGGAAAGCACAAATATTGGCACCTACTAATCGTTGAGTCACTGGTGTTGGCCTGCTTCACGCCCACACGTACAGTATTGTGTGGTCATTTTGCACGAAAGCAGCGGTGGAAATGTTAACCTTTGCTCTTGCAGTACGAAGAGAAACAGCAACTCAGTCGATAATGTTAGATGAGATGCCGAAAATAGACTTTGTTTAAAATGAGAAAGAAAAGACTGTGTCTGTGATGGTGTGACAGGATGAGAATACTGGAGATTTAATCCAGAGCAGTGAGAATGAATTCTGGCCCTGTTCTGACTCGTTGCCTCTGAGTGTTGCCAGCTCCTGGTTCTTGTTAACTTCAACAGACTATGAAATTTGTTCATTCACCACTCTCAGTCAAAACGGATTGGACTTCAAGCACCGTCAATGGCACTGAAACATACGCATATATAGCTAATCTTCCCAGTTTACAGTTTTTCTCAATTGCTTTGGTACGTTCTCAGATCGGAATTTACATTCTCAAGACTACTTGTTCAATCCTCACAACATCGGATCACGAGTGCACATCAAAAAGCAGTTTCTCATTTCTTTGAGCAAGTTGTAGATGTTTTCGTACATCCATGCAAATGATATTGTACATATCTCTGCTGTTTCCTACATTATCAGTTGCATCTGTCATGATGGTCAAAATGGACGATCATGGATCTCTATTGAATAGTCTCACCACCCACAACATCTAGTCATTACTTCATTGGATGAACATGTTGTCAGAATATGTCAACATGCGTGTGCTTATTTCTGAGCATTTTCATTACTTATTTTACATAACTCATTTTAACCTGCCAAAATTTGTGATAGTTTGGGACAATGTGGGTTTCCACCACTCCAACAAAGTCAGGGAATGGTTGCAACCCACAACAGAACGGTAATGGAGTTCTCCCACCATACTCTCAATTCCTCAAACTCATAGAAGAATTTTTTCCACATGGAGATGGCAAGTGTATGATTGCCAGCCTCACATTCAGATGACTCTTCTGGATGCAATGAATGCAGCATGCAGTGACATCACAGCAGATGCCTGCAGAGGCTGGATAAGGTATTCGAGAAGATTCTTTCTACCCTGTATAGCCAGAGGAGACATCCGTCCATTGTGACGTGAATGAAAATGGCCCAACAGGGAGGAATGCCAAGATGTGTAGAAAGAATGGGGGGGGGGAATGGTGGCGACCAGGTGAGGAGTACAAAGATAAGTGTGTCATGCCTACAGTCAAGCATTGTGGTGGGAATGACCCCCCCCCCCCCCCTTCAAGCTCTGCAGCAATGCTAACAGCATTGCTGTAATGAGTCACATGATATTTTGGAGTGCAAATGACAAGCAGTACTCAATTTGGACATTTAGGTATGTACGTAGTTCCCATGTGGTGTACTCACTTTTGTTGCCAGGGGTTTAGATATTATTGGCAATATTTTGAGAGGAAAATAAATTAACTCTATTATATAAGCTTCACACAGACTACTTATCATTGTGTCAAAGTGTCATTTTGTCAGTGTTGTCCCATAAAAAGATAATACTTAAATATCTGCAAAAATGCGAGGGTTGTACCCACTTTTGTGATACACTGTAGCAAAACAACCTGGATTACCTGCAAAAGCCAGTTTTTTGTGCAAAATACTTAGTGTATCGCTCAAAATTAAATTTATGTGTCAATGAAGATGTCAGTGCTGTCACAATGATAAGTCCTTGTTTCATTGTGTACAGACAAGACGATCAAATGGCTTAGTCATGCTCTCAACTGAACAGTTTCTCTGGTGGAATCTTTGACACTGAAGATGGTGTACTGTACGTACGTTTTGATAAAAATGGCAAGTTACACCATTGTGTGTGTGGGGGTTTTGCAAGAGACTGGCCAAGATTCAGTTTACATTTTTACTGTTACAACCTTTACAGACCATGTAATTGCATACAGAAAGCAAAAGACAGCACTGAGTATCACAAAGAAATATAACATAAAAGCAAAATTAGAAATGTGAACATAAGACAATCGGCCCAAACTCAACTTCAATTGCTGTCAGGATTATTCACCCATTCTTTCTATTCTATTCACATCTTGACGTTCCTCTCTGTTTGACCACAAATTTTCGTCCACGTCACAACGGATGTCCTCTTTTGCCACACAGCGTGGAGAGAATCTTCTTGAAAGCCTTATCCAGCCTCTGCAGGCATCTGCTGTGATGTCACTGCATTCTGCATTCATGGCATCCAGGAGAGTCATCTGATTGTGAGGCTGGTGATCATACACTAGCCATCTCCATGTGGAGAAAAAATCTTCTATGGGATGGAGGAATGGGGAGTATAGTGGTAGGAACTTCATCATTATTCTGTTTTGGGTTGCAAACCATTCCCTGATTATGTTGGCGTGGTGGAAGACATTGTCCCAAACCATTACAAATTTTGGCAGGTTAAAGTAAGTTATGTGAAATAAGTAATGAAAATGCTCAGAAATAATCACCCACACGTTGACATATTCTGACAACATGTTCATCCATTTTGCATGTAAAGGCTTATGCACTGAGGTAATGATTAGATGTTGTGGCTAGTGAGACTATTCAATAGAGAGCCATGATAATCCATTTTGACCATCATGGCAGATGCAACTGATAATGTAGGAAACAGCAGAGAATTGTACAAAATCATTTGCATGATGTGCACTAGTGATGTGATGTGAGAGTTGAACTAGTAATTGTTTGAGAATTGCAAGTCTCATCTGAGAAACGTACCAAAGCAATTCAGAAAAACTGTAATATAATAAATCAAAAATTACAATAATAATTTTCAATTACCAAAAGTAGTCACTCACCTGATTAAATGTTTTTATTACATTCATATAGCAGAAAGCAACTTTTGAACAAGTGTAGTAAGCACTGTGACTGAAAGGACTAATAAAAAATGTCACCGTTATTTTCTTTCAGAAAATTCAGAAGAATAGCAATTAGCTTCACAGCACCATGTTACTGCAAAAGTGGACTCCATCTTTCGCCCCTTGTGTATACATCACAGTCCTGCTACTTTTGCTCCCGGGAGTCCCTCACGTGTCACAAGGCAGCTCCGGCCACGAAAACCCCGGCAGAACGCCCGGTAACTGCTCCAGTGAAGATAACTGCTCTGATGGTGTGGTGCTGCCTATGTGGAATCCCCAGAATCCAGTGGTTGGTGATAAGGTGGCCCGAGCCATAGTTTACTTTGCCGCTCTCATATACATGTTCCTTGGCATGTCCATCATCGCTGACCGCTTCATGTCGTCCATCGAGGTCATCACCTCTCAGGAAAAAGAGATCACCATCAAGAAGCCCAACGGCGAGACGACGACGACCACCGTGCGGATTTGGAACGAGACCGTTTCCAACTTGACCTTAATGGCCTTAGGGTCATCAGCACCAGAAATCCTTCTCTCCGTCATCGAAGTGGTAGGCCACAATTTTGAATCCGGAGCTCTCGGACCGAGCACCATCGTGGGAAGCGCCGCTTTCAACATGTTCATCATCATCGCTATCTGTGTCTATGTGGTGCCAGAAAACGAAACCCGCAAGATAAAGCACCTTCGGGTGTTTTTTGTCACTGCCGCCTGGAGTATTTTTGCCTACATATGGCTGTACCTCATTCTATCTGTGTTCTCCCCTGGCGAAGTGGACGTTTGGGAGGCGGTCCTTACCTTTCTCTTCTTCCCACTCTGCGTACTCCAAGCTTGGATCGCGGACCGCCGACTGCTCTTCTACAAGTACGTCAATAAACGCTATCGCGCTGACAAGAACCGTGGCATCATCATCGAATCTGAAGGGGATGCCATGTTCACCAAAATGGACTTGGAGATGGACGGCCAGGGGGTCAACTCCCACACTCATCCGAAAGAAGCTCTGGACGGGATGCTGGAGGGAGTGGAGGAAGGTGGAGGGCTGAGTGCGGAGCAGGACCAAGAAGAGGAAGCGAGACGGGAGATGGCACGCACCCTAAAAGAACTAAAGCAGAGACATCCAGAGAAGGATATGGAGCAGCTGATTGAGATGGCCAACTACCAGGTTTTGGTCCAACAACAGAAGAGCCGAGCCTTCTACCGCATCCAGGCCACGCGGATGATGATCGGCGCGGGAAACATACTGAAAAAGCACGCTGCCGACCAAGCGAGGAAGGTTGTGAGCTGTCATGAGGCTAGTGGACAAGAGGAGGATCCCAACACCATCTACCTGCAGTTTGACCCCTCACACTATCAGTGCTTTGAGAACTGCGGTTCTTTAAAGCTCTCGGTGAGTCGTCATGGAGGAGAAGGTGGCTGCACAGTGAAGGTGAGGAAGGCTTGGTTCATAATAAGCATGAATAATTAAGCGTTATTTATTACTCTGGCTGCTAAAAATCCAATAAATGCTATATTTTCTCACAAATAGGTCGACTACCGCACTGAGGACGGGACTGCCAACGCCGGCTCTGACTACGAGTTCGCTGAGGGCACTTTGGTGTTCAAGCCTGGCGAGACCACAAAAGAGTTCACGGTCGGCGTGATCGACGATGACATTTTTGAAGAAGACGAGCACTTCTACGTGCGCCTCAGCAACCCACGCATTGTCCACCGAGCTGAAGTCTCCATCTTGGAGCCGCGCTCCATCTCCTCCGGCAACAGCATGGCGGGTATGTCTTCCCACATCCCCCCAAAAGCCGCCCTGGGCAACGCTCACACCGCCACGGTGACCATCTACGACGACGACCACGCCGGCATCTTCACGTTCGAGAGCAAGTCCACCAGGGTCAGCGAGAGCGTCGGAAACATGCAGGTCAAGGTTCACCGGACGTCAGGAGCGAGAGGCAAGGTTGCCGTGCCTTACCACACCGTAGAGGGCACTGCCAAGGCTGGGGAGGACTACGAGGAAGTGTCTGGCAAACTGGAGTTTCAGAACGATGAGACAATGTGAGTGACAAGACTTTTGGTTCTTTTTTTAACTAAAATCCCCAATATGATGAAATAAAACTTCCATTTCGTCATTACAAATTTTAAAGTCCACACATTTCAATACAAACAAATGACAGAGAAAACTCAAAGCTTAACCCTTTATAGGACCATAGACTTCATAATATATTGAAGGGTAACGGGGCACGGGGCCGATTAATAGAGGGCCTGCATTGTTGGCGTGGCGGTTAAAGCTGACAGAGTGGAATTACAGACAAAGATCTTTTTTCGTTGAAAATTCTTGTGAATAAATGCTTAAATCCCTGGTGCTGCGTCACCAGTAGATGGATGGCGATGTAGTGTGAAGTGCTTTGAGAGCCTTGAAAGGTGGAAAAGCGCTATACAAGTATAACACCATTTACCATTTACGGATATAGATATAGACAGTCTCGATTCCTTGTTAAAAGAGCAAAAAAAAAAAAAAACGGGCAGTTAGCATTTATTTTACATAAATATGTTGAAGTACGATGCTAGTCTGTTAGTCAATGTGGCGGCAGCCTTACAACAAAGAGCTTTTTACGTTGAAAATTTTTGTGAATAAATGCTTAAATCCCGGAATTCTTTATAGATATGGATGTAAAACAGTCTCGATTCTTGGTTAAAAGCAGAAGAAAAAAAAAGAAAAAAAAAACGTGCAGTTAGCATTTATTTTACATATATATGGCGAACTATGATGCTAGTCAGTAAGCAAATGTAGCGGCCGCCCTTTTAAACAGAGCTTTTCCGATGAAAATTCTTGTGAATAAATGCTAAAACGGCCTCGATTCTTTCTTAAAAGAGAAAAAAAAAAACGGGCAGTTAGCATTTATTTTACGTAAATATGTCGAAGTACGATGCTAGTCTGTTTGTCAATGTGGCGGCAGCCTTACAACAAAGAGCTTAATACACTGAAAATTCTTGTGAATAAATGCTTAAATCCCCAAATTTTTATATGAACATAAAACAGTCTTGATTCTTTGTTAAAAAAGCAAAAAAAAAAACGGGCAGTTAGCATTTATTTTTAGTAAATATGTCGAAGAATGATTATACTCGGTTAGACAATGTGGCGGCAGCCTTACAACATAGAGCTTTTTACGTTAAAAATTCTTATTAAAAAAAAAATATATATATATATATATATATATATATATATATATAATAATTACCTTGAATGCTCGAACAAATCCACTTCCTGTTTGTATGTGGTACAGCTTTCGAATAACTGAAGCGGATTGCGGAATGGCCCCCTACTTGAAGGTGTGGCACCATGAAGGTGGAATCTGACCCGTCAATATCATTACGAAGTCTATGATAGGGCACTCATTCAACTCATTGGCTGCCAATGATGGCGCGAGATGTCCAATCCATTTTGACTGAAAAGGCCGAATGAACCCCTCCCAGTCAAAATATATTGGACGTCTTGCGCCATTAAATGCACTGAAACGTGACTATTCACAGCCAATCCCCCTAGTTTAAATGAATCGGACATTCAAGCCTTCAGGGAATTCATTAACTCCTTGAACACATCATTACCACTATTTCTGTAATGTGTGAACTCATATAAATGGCGAGGAACGTTATGTAATTTTCGAGGATATGCACAACGAGAGTAGTGCTGTTAAATCGGTTGTCCATCAGTAAAATTGAATACATGTCTGGATAGCTCATAGATGTTCATCCATGTTTACTCGTTTTTCCCATCACAGAATATCTAAGCAAAAAGTCGTACTGTATTTGACAGCGTGAGCGCTTCATGAAAGCTTGAGTTTTCCCTCCTCCTGTTCTAGTTATTGCATAGATTTTGAGTGAAAATCGCAATTCATGCTGGCAAGCTGCTAAACACAAGTCGTGTGGCATCAGAGCAAATCCGCAGAGATGTGTGAAGTTGCTGTATGAATGCTAATATTTCCATTTGGGCAAGTTGTAGTTGCCTTTGTATCAAGGCTGATACTAAAAAGTGCTTAGACATGCATATGCACTTGCTTTTTAAGGCCAAATCAGAATGTTTTTCAAGTCTGTTCTTGTTGTCAGTTACTGCCCATAACGTGATCTGAGTATGCTTTCTCTAATGGGAGATGTATTAACCCATTTAAGGACAGTGGTTACTTAAGTGGACATCTAGTCAAAATTATCATCATGTACTGCCAGCCCAGGTCACAGAGTTTGCGTTGCGATAGTAAAAGAGGGAAATGGATACTGAAAACACCATTGATTGCATAGAGATCCAATCGATTTAAACTCAAATGATATTGCCGTCAATGAAAACCGAAGAGTTAAGCTATGTGAGGTTATAGACTTCATAATGATATTGACGCGTCAGATTCAACCTTCACTGCGCCACGCCTTCAAGCAGGGGGCCATCCAACAATCCGCTTCAGTTATTCGCAGTCCGTCGCAACGACACATGCAGCGATTCAACGCCGGATTTAGGTTAAAAAGATACGAAAGCTGTACCGCATACAAACAGGAAAGATTGTCTCAGGAGTGATTTGTTCGAGGATTCAAGAAAATCATTTTATTTTTCCTTTTTGACAAGAATTTTAGACGTAAAAGGCTCTTTGTTGTAAGGCTGCCGCCACATTGTCTAACAGACTAGAATCAATCATTCTTCGACATATTTACGAAAAATAATTCCAATAATTTTTTGCCCTTTTAACAAAGAATCGAGACTGTTTTACGTTCATGTCTATAAAGATTTCGGGGATTTAATCATTTATTCACAAGAATTTTCAACGTAAAAAGCCCTTTGTTGTAAGACTGCTGCCACCTTGACTAACAGACTAGCATCATACTTCGACATATTTATGTAAAATAAATGCTAACTGCACGTTTTTTTTTGTTTGTTTGTTTTTTGCTTTTAACCAAGACTCTTCTCTCTTTTACGTCCGTATCTATAAAGAATTCAGGGATTTAAGCATTAATTCACAAGAATTTTCACTAGAAAAGCTCTGTTTACATAATAAAGCCACCACATGGACTAATAGGCTAGCATCCTACTTGCACCTAACTGCATGTTTTTTATTTTATTTTGCTTTTAATCAAGAATCAAGACTGTTTTGTGTCCACATCTATGAGGAATTTGGGGATTTAAGCATTTATTCACAAGAATTTTCATGAAAAAAAGCTATTTGTCTGTGATTCCACCCGGTCAGCTTTGACGGCCACGCCAACAATGTAGGCCGCCTATTAATCGGCCCAATGTCCCGTCAATATCATTATGATGTTTATGGTGAGGTCAGAAGCAGGGATGTCCTGATTTGATCACGTGATCGGAAATCGGGCATATCACGCCATTTTTCAGAAGATCGGGTGAAAAGGATCGGGTTTTTAATTCAAAAAAATATATTTATGTTTTTCTGCTTCATGCTCGTTCCATAGATCTCACTATCAGTTGACGAAACAGCTCATACAGACGTTGCGCCACAGCTAACCATAGGGGGCCGGGCCAGGCAGAGCGTCGTCGCAGCTTTCACTGTGATAGTCAAACACATGCTGCGTTCTAACGCTGGATTTAGGTAGAAACAGGACATTTAAAACAGAAGTTTTAGTGCATAGAAGAGGGCAGTGTCTCAAGAGTGAATTGGTCGAGGATTCAAGGTAATTATTAGATAAAATAGCACTGTGCATGCAATGTTGTGGGGAAAAAAAGAAACAAATTGAAAATATTAGCGTAACTCTAGCTTGAAATATTTACAAAAAATCAATGATAACTCCCCTTTTTTTTTTTTCCTTTTCTTTCTAACCAAGAATCTAGACTGTTTTGCGTTCATATCGAGAGAAATTCCGGGATTTATGCATTTATTTATAAGAATTTTCAACTTAAAAAGCTCTTTGTTTTGTGATGGCTGCCATGTTAGAGTTTGTATCCATACACAATAGCATAACTTTTTATTTTAAAAAAAACTAGGTAATTTTCAGCCAACCGCCCGTTTTTTGGCAAAAAACATACCAAAAAAAATCGGCTCTTACATGTTTTATTTTATGTAACATTTCAATCTAAAAACGTAGGGGGCCAGATAGCCAGCAAGACATCCTGAGGCAATAGTGACATCAGAATTTAACCTAAATAAGTTCTAATTGTATATAGAAAAATGCAAAATTTGCTATGTTGAGTAAAATTAAGATAATTCTGCATGCTTTCCTCAAGTATTAAGTCTCTGATGTGAAAACCGAGTGATTTATTAGCTGCTGAAAAGGTCAAAATTGCACTAAATTAAAAAAAATTATGTCGCTACTTTGGGCAAAAACTTATATGATATGTTAAATATTGCAATTGATCCTGAAAATATAGGTGATTATCTTTGCATTCGGTGATTTTGTGCATCTAGTGTAAAATCTGAGAATTTTGTAGCCATTTTAAGTTTTGTTATATGTATATAAAAAATAATTAATCTGGATTTTATTAGGGGACGAGTTTTAATTTTTTTGATGCCGCTGCTCATGGAGACTCATATATGCCTAAGGGAGGTGCCTGTTTTGGTTTTAGGTTGCTAGCAGCCTTAGTTTTGAAAATAGGCCCCATACAGAGCGGCCCCGCGCCCATTTTCCCATGAACTGATAGTGAAGTCTATGCTCGTACAGCCTCTCACCCTCCCTTCTGTAGCTTGTCTTGGTCACCAGTGCAGCTGGTGTTTGGTACTTAATATTAACGATGATTGACTGGTTTGTAACTTTGATCTGTCAAGAAAAGGCTCAGTAGCTCTACAATCAAAGGCACAAATGTGTTCATCATCGCTTGATGCTTGGTCAATCTTCATGGTCAAGAGGCTTTTCTCAGCACCGTGAGCGTCAAAGCGTGAATGAATCTGAATGGACTCACTCAATTAGCATTTAATAGAGACAAGCATTTTTCTATGTTATTCTTGTTTAAAAATAATTCACATTATGAAGACAGCACGCAGTGGTTAGCATGTCCACCTCACCGTTCTGGGATCTTGGGTTTAATCTGGCCTTCCTGTGTGGAGTTTGCATGTTTTTCCCGTGCCTGCGTGGGTTTACTCCAGGTTCTTGCCACATCCCAAAAAAAAAAACGTGCGTGGTATGCTGAATGAACACTCCAAATTGTTTGTAGGTGTTAGTGTGTGCGTGAATAGTTGTGTGTCTGTAAAATCAGGTGATTCAGATTCGGGTGCAAAAATATGCGATCGAGACATCCCTAGTCACAAGAGATAAATAGAAACAAAACAAAAAAATAGATGGGCACCTCAAAATATTGCCTCATGATCCGCAAGTTTGAGAACCTGTCCTATATGAATGTAATAAAAACGTTTAAGAAAAAAAACATCATAATTCGTGCATGAAAGAAATGATGTTTTGCTCCTGAAATTCATAAGCATCACCCAACCATGACTGTGGCATCTTGCTTTGATCCAAATGTGTCAGGAAGTTCACTATCTTATTGATTGGAAACATTTAACATGAGGAGTTACGAACACTGGCTATTGATTTACCTTTCCAGAAGTGTTCCCCTTGCACTAAGGGAGCTTTCATCCTAGCTTATGTAACTGCCCGAGTTATCCACTTTCGCCCCAACTGGTATGTTAAAGCAGTAACAAAAACAGATGCACAAAGGAAGGCTCTACATAAGTATCACAGGGTCTGTGCAGAGCTTCAAATAATCCACAAACAAAGCATGTAGAACACTCTTGTCAGCTTGTTTATTTTAGCTCGGAGGCTTGTCTGTACATCTTTATCTACTTGCAATACTGCAGAATTTTCGACTTGAAATCGTTCCTACTGGCTTTATGACAAAAGCTTACAAATGTTGTATGTCTTCCTCTGAATCACCACTTGTCAACTTGAATACCTCGCCACAAACAAAATCACTAGCACACACGGTTGTAGCCTGAAGGCCCCTGAACGCAGATAGAGACACTTTTGGATAGGTGAGCGCATTCAGTTGCGCACAAAAGATAAATATAATGAGCATCCAGTTCAGAAGGGAGGAAAAGGAAGATGCATATTGCTCACTCCTTGGCTCTTTTAGTTATACCTGTGCAGTCAAGAGAAATGTTACTAACCAGCACAAAAAAGACGTTTTATGATTAGTGTTGCACCGATAAAACTTTTTAGCTTATGATACCGATTTGTATGGACACTAAGTTGTGTGGTATTGGCCTGTGCCTATGCTGTACCGATAGCACATTTTTGTAAAAATTATTTTTAATATTCTTTTAAAACTAATTACCGTACTTTTCAGACATTGAGCCGCTACTTTTTCCCCTCATTTTAAATCCTGTGGTTTACAGCGCATTATGGCTTATTTGTTGATTTATTTGGGTTAATGGGTAACACTTTATTTGACAGCGGCGTAATAAGACTGCCATAAGACTGTTATAATGATGACATGACATAGTCATGAGCATTAATGAATGCTTAGGACGGTTGTCATTTAGTGTCATCCAGCAAATTATGTCATAATGTTGAAAATAAAGGAAAAATACTCAGGTACATTCATGGATGCACACAGATTAACATTCCCTCGCACATCTCAACAGGTGGCTGTACTCGGCTCAAATGTGCACCCGCTATCCTCACGTGTCCCAAAACACTTAGCGCGTGTGACTCGAGACCAAAACAGGAAGTAACTATGGGCGGTTACCATGGAAACGAACGCATTCTGGGAACCTTTATAACATTTTATATTCAAAATATTCTTCGAACATGACTACAATACAGTGGTTGATGGCTGCATCACGCTTCAAACTTCGCACCCTCAGTCCATCGTGGATTTTTTTTTTCAATTGAAAAAATAAAAGAAATACAGCTGAGCGGTCCCGAGCCGATTGCGTAGTCTCACTCTCCCTCCCTCCCTCCCTCCCTCCCTCTCCCTGCTCTTTGTTTGTCAGGCAGTGAGCTGGATTTGATTATTAAAGTTAAAAATGATTGACAGATGTTTCCGTTTGAGCTTGCCAGAGACACGAACATAAAAGCGCCACATGCGCCTATCATCGTTTAACTTGTTAAACAGTTGCTGTGGCAACTCATCGTGTGTAAGTGAGCAGCTTGAGTGGCTTTGATTGGACTCACTCAATGAAGCATTTAATAAAGCCAAGCATTTTTCTACTACTTTATTGTTGTTTAAAAATAATTCAGTATGACAGTAAAATGTTTAAAACCTATCATAATTATTACATTTTAGGTGCTTAAAAACCATTTATTAAAATAAAAAAATTTAATTGTTGTCTCGCCCACCCGGGCGGTACGGTCTCTCCTTTTAAGCTCGGGTCCTCTACCAGAGGCCTGGGAGCTTGAGGGTTCTGCGTAGGATCTTAGCTGTCCCTAGTGTTGCACTCTTCTGCGTTATTATTATTGCATTATTCCTGGTATCTGTTGGAGCCATGCACCCAGCTTGGGGGTTACTGGCCGGAGAGTCCCGATCACTACTGGCACCGCTGTTGCCTTCACTCCCCACATTCTCTCCAACTCTTCCTTCAACCCTTGATATTTCTCCAGCTTTTCGTGTTCTTTTTTCCTGATGTTGCTCTCGCTCGGGATTGCTACATCTATCACTACTGCTGTCTTCTGATGTTTATCCACCGCCACTATGTCAGGCTGGTTGGCCATCACCAGTCTGTCTGGATCTGGAAGTCCCACAGGATCTTGGCTCGGTTGTTCTCGATCACCTTTGGAGGTGTCGCCCACCTTGACTCTGGGGTCTCCAGTCCGTACTTGGCACAGATGTTCCTGGTTATGTCGTTCCATGTATGCCTTGCCAGCCAGCATCTTATACCCTGCTATGATGTGCTGGACTGTCTCAGGGGCCTCTTTGCACAGTCTGCCCCTGGAGTCCTGTCTGGTGTGCTACACCCCGGCCTCTATTGATCTTGTGTTTAGGGCCTGTTCTTGTGCTGCCATGATCAGTGCCTCCGTGCTGTCTTTCAGTCCGGCCTTTTCCAGCCACTGGTATGTTTTTCCCATGTCAGCTACCCCCTCAATTTGTCGGTGGTACATACCATGCAGAGGCTTGTACTTCCATGATATCTCCTCAGGGTCCTCCTCCTTACTGGGCTTCTGTTGCCTGAGGCATTTACCGGGCAGGTCATCACTGGGAGGGATGTAGTTTCCTCCTGGATAGTGGCTCTGATGCTCACTAGTCCTCGGCCTCCCTCTTTCCGCTGTGTGTAGAGCTGGGGTCGCGCTAACCGAATATTTTCCGTCGGTGACCGGTTTTTTAAAACGGTGACGGAAAAAATTGACGTCCATCTGTCATTTTGACAGGTTGCAATTCACACCCCAGACCACAGGGTGGCGAGTGAGCATGTTAATTAGCTATTGTCTCTCTTGATGCATGACGTCGTTGGCCTTACTCGGAAAAATGTCAAGGCAACTGAGTGTTTGCCTGGCACAGCCAGACTGTTCCCCCTGTATTTTCAAACACTGAGAGAAAAGTCTGGGACCCAGCCCATTAACGGCCTCTCGAGTAGGTACAAAATCAATCGACAAATCAGATTTGTTTATTTGCGTGACGTGTACTTCACGAGCAACGTCACTCTTGCGCGCCGAAAGTCGTCTCTACAACAACACGGATGGCGAACGGGAGAGCCGAGAATATGTTCCAATCCGCGTTAAATTCCGTTTTAAATGAGCTAAAACACATCGACACGAGTCATTGACAACAGTCTGTCTCGCGCTAGCCATGTTGAATAAACTCCGCTCTCCTCGTATGTTTACTTCCTCGCGCAAGTCCCTCGTCCTGCCCTCGTCGCTTTGCTAACAGCACGTCTGCCCGTCGCTGATTGGTGCACTCCGCTGTCTGTTTGCCTCTTGTTGAGCTTGTTCGGACAGAATATTAATTAAAAATGAATGAAAACTAAATACTATTGAATATGTCATTATTATCATTTTAAAAAGGTAAGTGACGGGTAAAAATAGATTATGACCGGATTTTTATGACACTGTCAGTCAAAATGACAGACAACGAAAAAGTGTAGCGCAACCTTTGGTGTAGAGCCTCCGGATGCTGGACTTAGGCTATACATATATATATATATATATATATATATATATATATATATATATATATATATATATATATATATATATATATATATATATATATATATATATATACTGGACTGTCTCAGAAAATTAGAATACACAATATTCTAATTTTTTGAGACAGTCCTGTGTATATATACAGGACTGTCTCAGGAAATTAGAATACACAATATTCTAATTTCCTGAGACAGTCAGGAAATTAGAATATTGTGTATTCTAATTTCCTGAGACAGTCAGGAAATTAGAATATTGTGTATTCTAATTTCCTGAGACAGTCCTGTATATATACACAGGACTGTCTCAAAAAATTAGAATATTGTGTATTCTAATTTTCTGAGACAGTCCAGTATATATATATATATATATATAATTATTTTATATTTTATTATTATTTTATTATTATTTATTATAGATATTATATTATAGATATAATTCACTCCCACCCGATCTCAGGAACACAGATTCCCTCCCCCTTTTTCAAACAAAACTCAAAACTCACCTGTTTAGACTAGCCTATACACAATAATCACTTAGTTCTGGTCTTCTTAACTGCCTCTATATCTCTTTTAGTATTTTAAATTTCCTTATACGTTATATACTTTCATTTTCTCACTTTTTATATTTTTAAATCATTGTACGGCGACATTGAGTGCCAGAAAGGCGCCTTTAAATAAAAATGTATCGTTATTATTATTATTATTATTATTATTATTATATATATATAATTATTTATTTATTTATTTATTTATTTATTTAATTATACTTTGGGCAAAAAAGTGAAAACACATGTCTTATATGTAACTCTTTCCTATGTTAAATCTGAATAAATACATTGAACACACACACAAAAATAAAAAATTGGGGGAAGGGGTGTTTGCGCTACTTTGCGGTTTTCACTTATCGCAGCGGGTTCTGGTCCCCGTTAACCGCGAAAAGCGAGGGATCACTGTATTCTTCTATTTACCCACATTATGAGCGAATAACAAAATAGTAATGGACAGACACTAAGGAAACTAACTTTAATCAGATTACTGGTTTGGAAAAATGAACACATTAGATTGCTCGTTACTGAAAGAAAGCATATTACAAAAGCGCGTTAGTGAGTAACGCATTAGTGACAATGCTGACCGTGGCCTGGCACTGCTTAACTCATTTTCTGCCATTGACGACTAATTCAAAATATTTAGAAACCTGTAATTGTTTATTTATTTATTTACCAAGATTTTTACTCCAAAAATTTATGGAGTAAAAAAAAAAAATTACAGACAAAAACATCTTTAGTCAACGTCGACTAAAACTAAACGAAATTAGTCTTGGGTTGATGTCAACAAAAGCTAGATGAAGACAAACGTATTTTGTGATGACTAATATATGAATACAACTAAGTATTATCGTCCAAAAGACTAAGACAACATTTAAAAGGGTTGCCAAAAACAACACTGGCCCTAGGCCTTGAATAGTCACCAGTCTAACCAAAGTCAGTCTGAAATAGACTACAGCTCCTCATGATCCTTAACAGAATAAGTGGTTGAGAAAATTGCTCGAATAATGGGTCTTGTCTTCCGTTCCTTCACATCTCCTAATCAAAAATTGGAGCCCACGTTGACGTGTTGGCTCTGAGAAGTTTAGCTTGTTCACAGAGAGGATGTGGGAGGATGAGAGGATATCATTGTGAGGCAAATAATAGCTGAATTAAAGAGGAAGACAGGGACTGGCAATGGATGAGTGTAGATTTGACATGTGGAGTACACAGTTGTCTTGGGTAGAATATGGATTGTACAGACTAGTTGAATTGGGGACTTGTTAGGGCCCGGGCACCAACTGGTGCGAGAGCCCTATTGTAATGCAAAGGACTTTTTTTTTTTTTTTTTTTTTTTTTTTTTTTTAATGGCAAATGAAAACGGCCAATTTGGAGGCCTTAACATGCTCGAAAACCCACCAAAATCTGCACATACATGCAGCTTGATGTAAGTTTTGTTACCTTGCAAAAAAAAAGTAACGAAATGGCTCAATGGCACCCCCTTGAAATGTTCAAAAAGGCCTCTCCTTTTAAGTTTTTCCAACGTAGAACGATGAAATTTGGGGAGTCGATACCTTGTGCAAAACTGTTCCAAAAAGTCTCCTGTACCTATGTTCCAAACCCAACAGGAAATCGGGTATTTTGGATTGAATGTGAAAAAATATGCTATATTAGTCGATATACAGGGTGCACGTTTGAGACCTTGGCGCCTAGGGAGTTTGTTGGATCCTCCTCAAAATTGGTGAGACCTTTCATGAGACATATGAGATCTTAAGTTATCATGGTGAAATTTCATCCACGGGCCTGACCTGGTCGGGGTGCCAAAGTCAGGCCATTTTTTGTGGGCAACACGTCAAATTAAGTTCAATGTTCAGTCTTTTTCATTATCCGGCATTTATGAGAGGTATCCTAGCCTGAACACGACTGATTCGAAATATTACCCATTCGGCCTGGCGCCCCTTCTGGGAACAAGAAACGTCAAACGTGCGTGGGGCCGTTCAGTTCCGCTTACAGGCCTACTTGGTTTTACCCCTTTGTCAACTAGGTGCAAATGACTTGTTTGTCTGCTTAAGACAGACCACTTAACAACAGAGAAATGTGCTGATGTCAAATAGTCCATCAAGCAATTGCCCTTTTTTCGTGTGTAATGGTCAGTTTGAATGAAAGTTGACTATTTATGCCAAGAAACTGAGGAACTAGAATAATGTTAGCAAAAAAAAAAAAAAGTGACTTTTGTTGAGTTATAGTGTGATTTTAGTTGACTAAAAACATCGAGTCATACATAAGAGCATGAGTTCATCAGTTTCTATCCGGCAAAAAGTGACTTAAGATGACCTTTAGTACAGATGCTACACGCATCCTAATAACAAAAAGACCAAGCAAAAAGAGATCCGGGAGCTGGTAAATCCAGATGTGAACTCTGTGCTTTCTGCAGAGAACACCAAATGATATACAGGGAGAAACACTGAATAAAACGTGTCAAATAAATGTGTCTGCGTGCGGAGGATTGCAGGGCTAGCGAGTGGGTGTATTGTGTGGGTCGGGTGAGCGCACAAAGGGAGGAAAAAAAGGCAGGTAAATGCACAGAGATTTGGCTTCCTTCAAATTCGAACGTAGCCATTAAAAATGGCATCAAACCAAATGTACTAGTACAGTGTAACACAAAAGTGAGTACACCCCTCCATTTCTGCAGATATTTAAGTATATCTTTTCATAGGACAACACTGACAAAATGACACCCTGACACAATGAAAAGTAGTCTGTGTGCAGCTTATACAGTATAATAGAGTTAATTTATTTTCCCCTCAAAATAACTTAAAATATAGCCATTAAAATCTAAACTCCTGGCAACAAAAGTGAGTACACCCCTTAGAAACTACGTATTTCCCTAAATGTCCAAATTGACTACTGCTTGTCATTTTCCCTCCAAAATGTTATGTGACTCGTCATTGGTGTGCTTCCTTCTGTGGTGACAGCCATGCACACCAATTTGATGTAGAGTGCGGCGTATGCTCTGAGAACTAACTGGCTGACCCCCTACCTCTTCAATCTTTGCAGCAATGCTGACAGCACTCCTGTAATGAGTCACGCTACATTTTGAGAAAATGACAAACAGTACTCAATTTGGACATTTAGGGATATACATAATTTCTAAAGGGTGTACTTACTTTTGTTGCCAGGGGTTAAGATATTAATGGCTATATTTTGAGTTATTTTGAGGGGAAAATAAATACATTCTATCATATAAGCTGCACACAGACTACTTTTCATTGTGTCCAAGTGTCATTTTCTCAGTGTTGTCCCATGAAAAGACATACTTAAATATCTGCAGAAATGCGAGGGGTGCACTCACTTTTGTGATACACTGTATATCAATTGTAGACAGAGGTGGGTAGAGTAGCCCAAAACTTTACTCAAGTCAGAGTACCATTACTTCAAAATAATATTACTCAAGTAAAAGTAAAATTAGTCATCCAAAAAATGTACTCAAGTACAAGTAAAAAAATATCCATTGAAAAGAATACTTAATGAGTATGAGTAACTGCTTTTTTTTTTTTTTTTGTAAACATTGGTGTTTTTTTTTTTTTAATCTCAGCACAAACCTATGTATATGAACTATTGTTATGATGATACTGTACAATAACCCATTACATAACCACATTAAGCAAAAAAAAATACACAAAAAAAAAAAAGCAGTTACTCATACTCATTAAGTATTCTTTTCAATGGATACTTTTTTACTTGTACTTGAGTACATTTTTTGGATGACTAATTTTACTTTTACTTGAGTAATATTATTTTGAAGTAATGGTACTCTGACTTGAGTAAAATTTTGGGCTACTCTACCCACCTCTGTCTACAATTGATATACAATGTATCACAATAGAGAAAAAAATAAGACACAAATGAAGCATTATTCGTCCAAAGAGCATGAGTTCCCTCTAGTGGAAAAATAAGTTCCTAGTTTGAATAGTGAATAGTTCCTTCATAGTTACTATTATGAAGTTAAAAGGATCATATGTCCGTTTTTTTGTGGTAATTTGGTGCCAAATAAAAACTGGGAGAGAGTTTTAAAACTGCGATTTCGATTCATGTCGAGGGCAGCACTCTATGTCAAATACTTCATTTGTTACGGTGCTGTAGAGACGCGTGATTAAACAGGTTTGCGTGATAATAGAACAGCAAGCTTGTGTCAGATTGGTGTAATGGAGTCATGTGATTATTGTTGCGACGTCTCATTGTTGAAATTGCTTGATCTACTCTCGAAAAAATATATACCGTATTGGCCCGAAGATAAGACGGCCCTGATTATAATACCCCCTCTTTTTCAAGACTTTTTGAACACCAAATTGATTTTTATACAGAAAATAATTACAGTACATCTGAAACAAATGATTATAACAATATATTTGAGAGAAAAAGCATGTTATTTTGCCTCATTCAAATCTTAATATCTGAACATTTAAATATGTAAACTAAAGTGCAATCACATTCATAAATGAATGGCCTCTGGTTTTTGAAATGTAGATAAACCAATCTATTGTGATAAAACAACAAAATTGCAATAACTGCATTAACCATCAAAGTGAAGTCTAACTGTAACTGTAGACTTGAAACAAATCTTAATCAGGAAAAACATTGCAATAAAATAATGCAAAATGGTTAAACTTGAGAGTAGCCGAGATCTGTCATGACAGAACATCGCTTCAATGATATCTGGCGCCATCTAGCGTTGTGAATTGCTATAATGTCTAGACCGCGAATATAAGACGACCCCCGCTTTTTCAGTCTTATTTAAATGCAAAAAACACCGTCTTATATTCGGGACAATACGGTATATAATAAATCTAATATGCAGAATAAAGAGGAAAAAAATGTAACGACTCTTGTGTAGCCCAAAGTAGCGGAGTAAGAGTAGCACTTTTTTCTTTACAAATCTATTCAAGTAAAAGTAAAACAACTCAAGTAAATGTAACGGAGTACATGTAACGCGTTACTACTCACCTCTGCTAGTAGACCAATCCATTTGACCTGGGAGCGCTGGCAGCGAATGAACGAACGTTCATTAATTGAACCATCTATCGCTGTCAGTGGCAGCCATTCATGCATTCAATGAATTAAATTCCTAGCATTATTGTTCAGTGAAAAAAAGGAGCTCTCGCTTGTCCTGCCAGGATTTTCTTTCATCTCACTTCTGATTTTTGTCGCTTTACAGCACAGACTTTCTTGAGTAAGGTCGTTTCAGTAAAGTTTAAATTGTTGGGAGGTTTGGAATCATAACTAATGTTGCATAAGGCAATAAAAATGCTGTCATTGGTAATGGCGAGAACAAAGAAATAATGTGCCAATGCTGTGCAATATGTCCTTTTTGTGATCTAATTTCCAACTGCTGGTCGGCAAGATGGCTACAAAAAGAGGGGTACTTGTCGGCTGATGATGATAAACGCCAATCATGTGGTGTCCAATCATCTTTCTGCAGTGAATTTAAATGAGTTTACCTCTTGTAGACGTCCAATCCATTTTTAACTAGGACGATGGCAGCGAATGAACAACCCACCCACTTCAAATGGATTTGACATCTAGCGCCATCAATAGCAGCCGATGAGTTAATTAGTAACATTGCACATTGTAATACAAATCAAAGCAATAAAATAATATTTCTCACCATTAAATTAAGGAAAAGGAAGATTAGAGTGTTCACAATGTTCTTCTCTTTGTCAAATAATGCATAAGCTAAATTAACTTTAGTTTTATTCAATGCACTAAAGTTTCTTAGATCTGCTTGACATCAGTGTTGCATGGCGTAAACCAACATCTGGCACCAGCCAAGTAGTATTACAGCAACCACTTCTAACGGATTGGACATCTATCACCGTCGATAGCAGCCAATTCTTGCTCACATAATGTATTTAGTCATTGGTATTAATACCATTTTACTGAGGACATTCAAGCAAATCAGATCCGGTTAGAAGTACTACTCAGTGAATAGGGGCCTCTGAGTTTTGATGGCATGTGAGCCCCTGTAATGAGAGTTCACTGTGACCTGCTGAAACACAGGACTGGAAGACGAGTAGAACTGAGTGGTGTCATCCATAAAGCTCAGGTCAGCTCTCACTGACACTTGGAACGATACTTGAATTTATCACCAATTTTAATATTCAAGGAATCGATCGAGCATTTTACTTGTCCCCTGTTGTTTGCATCTGCAGGCACTTTCGGGAAAGTTTAAATGTTAAGTTTACCACTCATGCTATTGAAATTCAATAAAAAATCCTCGCATACCTTTGGAGTTACGTTTACATGTTTTAATTCTTTCACGTACAGTGGTCAATACAGTGGACAGATTTTCCAAAGTCGACGCTTAAGACCTTTAACCCTTTATAGGGAATGTGATTATTTTTGGTCATTAAAAAACTTATACAGTGGTACCTCGACATATGATCGCTTCAATACACAATCTTTTCGACATCCGACGTGAAAATTGACATTTGTTTCGACATCTGACAACATGCTCGAAATACGACGACATGACAGCAGCGCAGACGGACGCACGGCGGATTTTCTTATGAGAAAAAATCAACACAGGTTCCAAGAAGATTAGTGTAGGTGTTGAAACAAGGAAAAGGTGACACTTACCATTGAAATGAAGATGGAAATGATTGAAAAATATGAGCGTGGGGTGCGAGGACCGACTTCCGTTCGCCAGTCTTTATAAGTTGCGGTGACAATTATTATTGTGATAACCTTGCCAAAGAAATGGCCAGCTTCGTCAGGTTTTGATGATTTATTTCAGAACTTGTGCAACACAACACGCCTACTATCTGCCGCACTTGACGTTGAGTTGAGTTTTCAACAAAACATTAAAAGAGAAAGTACCGTATTGGCCCGAATATAAGACGTTTTTTTTGCATTGAAATAAGACTGAAAAAGTGGGGGTCGTCTTATATTTGCGGTCTAGACATTAAACCCATTCCCGATGCTAGATGGCACCAAATATAATTGAAGCGATGTTCTGTCATGACAGATCTCAGCTACTCTCAAGTTTAACCAGTTTGCATTATTTTATTGCAATGTTTTTCCTTGTTCAGATTTGTTTCAAGACTACAGTTACAGTTAGACCTCACTTTGATGGTTAATGCAGTTATTGCAATTTTGTTGTTTTATCACAATAGATTGGTTTATTTACATTTCAAAAACCAGAAGCCATTCATTTACGAATGTAATTGCACTTTAGTTTATATATTTAAATGTTCAGATATTAAGATTTAAATGAGGCAAAATAACATGCTTTTTCTCTCAAATACATTGTCAGGGGTGCACATAATTTTTTTGCCCAGGTTCTCAGAGGAGGACCTGGAGATGTGACTTGGTCCTCATTGAGCTTGAGAGCCGACCCGCCTGATGCGATAAAATTATGACAAGCTTTACTTAGAGCCAATTACCTTTAATTAATTATATAAACAATCAACGCTTGATTAACATCAACTGGCACAACAAAATTGCCATTACTTTGAAGTGAAATGTAAAGAAATAAACATAAAAGCACTAATTCAAAATAAAGGGCATTCATATGCGGCTCTCACATTAACTCCAAGCCTTTGTAAAAGTGGGATGTCCTCCTCATAAGAGCTCATTGAACGTGCATGTTTAGCTTCGTGAAATGCGAGCAAAAACACGTTTGTCAGCGCATGGCGCTGTTCTACAATAACTTTATTCCGCCACTTGTCCATAGGGCGAGTGGGGTCCTATCTGACATCGATAGTTTGCTTAACTGCCACATGCTCTGTTTTTTTCGTGCTTTTCAAAGTTTGGATGGCTAAAATTCTTTGACCCTACATAAAATGCGCTGCTCTTATTAGCGACATTGGGATTCTCACGGCAAATGTTGCACCACATTTCCATGCGAGCATCATTTGCTTCTAGCCATGTTACCTCCTGCAGCCACTTTTCAGCAAAAGTCCTTTTTTTTGGTAGCTCCGGTGATGTCTCTGTCGTCCGTCTGTCTTTTGATGGGGGTGGGGGATCACGGAAATAATTACTCAGTGGGGCCGAGAGAAAGTGATTTTCTCGTGTCCGCCGCAAATACAGTGGTCAGCCATTGGTACGCAAAAGCGTATCGAAGCCGTTGAGGGCCAGCGCGTTTCTCTATGTCCGGTCCGCATGCGTCTTGAAAAAGAGGGGATCGTCTTATAATCAGGGCCGTCTTATATTCGGGCAAATACGGTAAAATCACTACTGCACCTCTCTCTCTCTCTCTCTCTCTCTCTCTCTCTGTCACGTCAGCGACACTTTGCGTTCAGGTACAGCACGCAAAACACGTCTGCCACATTAGTACCTGTTTCGTTAGATAATTACAGGAATTATTATTATTTTATTATTCTGGTTTTTATTATTAATTTATTTCAATTCAGTTTTATTTGTATAGCCCTATATCACAACAGGTTTGTCTCAGAGGGCTTTACAGAGTCATTTTGATACACAGTCAGATACAGTAGATGTATAAGATGAGTCCATGTCCTGGGCATCCCCCATCCTTAAACCCTCCATGGCGGCAAGGAAAAACTCAAAAAAAACCATGGGAAAAAAGAGAGAACCACAATCAGGAGAGATCCACTCCCAGGACGGACAGGCTATAGAAGCACCAGGACTGATGATGGGTAGTAGCAGAAGGAGTTTGTAGAGATGCAGTGGAGTAAGGGAACATGAGGAGGTCCATCTAGCCAGATGAGACGGGGGGGCCAACGAGGACGTCCATCCAGCCAGGGGTCAGGATAGTCAGGCGGCTGCGGCTGAGGGAGGGGGGAAAGGGGACACCGGGTGACTAGTGATGAAAAGACTAGTTAACTAGATATTCGAATTAGAAAAGACAAATAAAGTAAGAATATGTGGTAAGTAGAGTGAAAAACGAGATAGGACTCAGTGGCTGTACTTCCCCCAGCATTATAGCTCCTAGGGCAGCTTAGACTGAACTGTGAGTCTAGTCTGTTTTCAACTAGCCTGACCATAAGCTTTGTCAAATAGGAACGTTTTTAGTCTAATATTAAAAGTACAGACTGTGTCGGCCTCTTTAATATTCGCTGGAAGCTGATTCCATAAGACAGGAGCTTGGTAACTAAAGGCTAAAGCTCCTATTGTACTTTTGGAGACTCTGGGAACTACCAGTAGATCTGTATTCTGAGAACGAAGTGTTCTGTTGGGGTGGTATGGAACCAGAGCATCTGTGAGATAAGATGGCCCCAAACCATTAATGGTCTTAAATGTAAGAAGGAGGATTTTAAATTTAATTCTAAAGTTGACTGGAAGCCAGTGAAGGGCTTGGAGCACAGGGTTAATGTGTTCTCTTCTATTAGTTTCTGTTAAAAGTCTTGCTGCTGCGTTCTGGACTAGCTGAAGACCTTTTAGGGAACTTTTAGGACAAGCTGCGAGTAAGGAGTTACAGTAATCCAATCTAGATGTAATGAACGCGTGAATTAATTTTTCTGCATCGCTTTTAGACCGAATATTTCTAATTTTGGCTATGTTGCGCAGGTGAAAAAAAGGCTGTTCTACAGGTTTGTTTAATATGAGGTTTAATAGATAGGTCTGGGTCAAATAGAACTCCTAGGTTTTTAACTGTAGTGCTACACTCACATTGTCCAGAGTGACTATCTGGGAAGTTAGAGAGTCTCTCACACTTTTAGGGCCTATTATAAGGACTTCTTTCTTTTCAGGGTTAAGTAAAAGATAATTAGTGCTCATCCAGATATTTACATCTTGGACACAGACACAGATTTGTTTTTAATTGCAATTTGTAATAGTACCAGCAATATTTATTAAGGATTAGTGGAGGTTTTCGGGCTCTGGAACGTATAAATGGCATATTAATTAGGTAATGAATTATAATGTATTCTTATGGGAAAATCCTGCTCGACATACTACCATTTCGACTAACAAACACGGTCCTGGAACGAATTAACTCTGTATGTAGAGGTACCACTGTATTATCAATTTTAAAAAAAATTTTTTGTTAATTATTAAATAATATTATTATATTTTTTTCTAATCCTCTACACTACCAAAAATACACTCTGGTTACACTTTAAAGTAGGTTTTTTTTTTTTTTCGTAACACATTGCGTGCCACTGACGGCTATGGACATCCAATTGATTTCAACTGGGAGGGAGTCATCTTTCAGTGCCATTGACAGCACTTGACGTCTAATCTATTTTTTGACTGGGAGGGACGAATTTTCGCTCCTCACCATCAAAATTGATTGGACATTTAGTGCCATTAATGGCAGCCATTGTGTTAAATGAGTGCCTTGTAAGGGTTAAAAAAAAAAAAAGTCATAATTAGTGCATTAAATGTAAATAATATTAGTTTTTTCAGTATACCGTACTCACTTTTCATTGAGGTTTTGGAATATTTCTCAGTCTCTTTGTATTCATCTTCTTTTTTTTCTTTTTTTTTTTTTTTTTTTTTAATTAAAGAATAAAGTCCCAGCTATTCAAGCCAATAGCGTCTTGATTTCACTTCGGCTTCGATATTCATCTCTTGCATCAGCGATGCTTTGATATGGAAATGATAGTAAACAGTTACTTCCTGCTCATCATCTTATACAAATGAATAAACACCCATTGAGACAGATGACAGATGCTGCTCATAAACCCACTGAACTGTCTCCTACTAACATCTGCACGTATGGCTTCCGAGTAAATTCACCTTGTTCCTCAATATTATGCACCTGAGTTCTTTTTCTTGCCCCCAGGCTCTTTCCTCCCACTGGCATGACTCTCCCCTGACGTGTCATTCTTGTTGAAAATAAATCTGCTTCTCTTCGGTGAGCAAAAGGCGCTTCCTGCACATTGCAGCATCCTGGGCGTATATTGTAGACAGAAATAGACAACCACCCACATGTCATTAGGGAGGTGATGAGAGGATGGAGAAAGAGAGCGAGAGAGAAGGAAGCGACGTGAGAAAAGCATGTATGTTGGTCATAGTTTGACAGTACAGCTTCACACTGTTTTGAAGACTGCAGATTTAAATTGCCTGGAGAGGTCTTGAGCATTTGTTTTAGTGTGAATTATTTCCTTGAAAGGTAGGTTCCATGGAGTACGACGAAAAACTTGGGCCACACAAAGGGAAAAAAGGCCTTCGAGAATAAAGGCGTAATATTGCAGAGATTAAAGTCGAAATATTTCGAGAATAACGTCGGAATATTTTGAGATTAAAGTGCATGTGACAGTCTAAAAAAATCTCAAATAGCATTATTATGCGAATTAGAATCATATTTTGAGACGATTCGACTATATACAACAATTTGGCAAAGCGCAGATGTCGAAAAAATATATCTTTTAATATACCGCTTAGATCTGCCTGTCATTACAACGGTCTAGCATCCCCAGCTGGAGGATGATATCGGCAGGGTCATGATTTCATCTGATTTAGAATTCAGCCCATTGAGGGGGAATTATTCAGAACGAGGAAAATGCGAGCACAAAATGTCATTGTTTCTATACTCCAGTACTTTTACAGGATATTCTTTTCGTCTAAGTATTTTTCCGCAATTACAAAATAAATGGTATGGTAATAACAAATAACAGTCTTGTGTTAAATGGAATATGAAATGTTAAAAATGCATTTATCCAGTACGACATGGCCAAATCATTCTTTAATGGTCAAAACTGTCGACTTCTTGCACCTCCCGAACAATATTTTATGCCACCGAAGTTAGTCCGGCTTTTGTCAGTTCCCTGCCCTAGTTTCGGAGCGCGTAAACAAACCAGGAGGCGTGACAGCTAGCCGACATGCTAACCTAAACCGAGCGGCGTTTCAAAGACTTATTCTCGCCTTTCAAAGTGAAAAATCACACAAAACTAGCCCTGATAATGTCACACGGCGGCGGACAGATTGTCGTTCCCCTGCTGCGAGCAGGAGAGCTCGTTTGCCGTGGAAGCAGCTGGAGGATAACCGCCGGACAAACCGGCCTACATCAGAGAAGCGCGTAGCTGCCCGAGCCCAACCCGATGATAGTTGTTTATTGCCGGGCACACAAAGAGGGCAGAAGAGGCTGTAAGTCTGGACGATATGGAGAACCGCACGAGCATAAGCGAGTATAGTGCTCTCTCGGCGGGCACGCGAAGAAGACCAATGGGAGTGTGCGATAAACCGCCGGTCGTCGGCCGAGTGGCCTTCTCGGTGGACAAGGAGCATTGTTAGTCACAAAATTCAAGCCACCTCCGTATTAAAATGTGTGCCATGATCCCATTATTTGACATAATACAAAAAACGATGTTTACTCACTTCCTCGTAGGTCCAATGGTCCCACAGTTGTCGGACTTGATTTGGCCAATCCCGGGGTGAACAGGAACTTTTTGAACCCGAAAAAGTCTCACACGCCTCTCCCTGGTACGGCAACAAAACCCTGCAGTACATTTGGCTGGTGTGATGCGAAAAATAAACTAATTAATCCGCAAAATCAGCTGAATCCGCAGTCCATCTGTATGCTATAAAGCAATGCTGTATTGTGAGATTCTGACCCGGGTGACGTCAAATTCACATTCCTCCTCAATACAGAAAGTTATTCATTTTCATGGCGCGGAATTCCAAAAATTCAATTTATGAATTGATTCCTTCCACACACACACACAAGCGGTCCATTTCATTCAGGAGCATGAAATACTGCATAAAATATGAAAAAAAAAAAAAAAATGTGCCTTTTGCTGTCATAGGCACTTTAAAGGGTATGACAACACCTGGGGAAATGCTAATATTCCATCATTTATCCATCAACGCATGCTTATTTTTTATGAAATTAAAGTCGTCATATTACAAGATGTAGCTTTGCACTGCCTCGTTTAAAATGCTTTTATTACTCTGTGGACAGCTGTGACAACAATGCAATGACAAGTGTTTATTCTCGAGTATCCTTTTTTTCCCTCTTCGGACAAAACTTTTTCTTTTTTGTTGCTCTGCCATCTTTGCAGAATTTAAACGAAAGCGTTCGCATCGACTTCCGTCTTTATAACGAATGGGGAAAGGGGGAAGTGACGTATGCCGTAAAGCAGTCAGCACATTTGTAGTTTTTTTTTGTGTGTGTGTGTGGCAGGATTCCTGCAACCCTCCTCAAAGTTGATTAGTGCCGGTGACAGCGATACAGACTCGGTCAAAATATAAAAGAGGTGTCATTGAACTAGTTAACAATCGTCGTATCATCACAAATGCTATGAAAATATTTTGTAATGGTTGGAAAGTTACCTAGTGTTGCTTTAATAGAATATTACGAGATATAAGTCGTAATATTGCACACCTTTTAATTATGTACAGTATGTATGGCTGCAGCACGGCTACAACGAAATAGCTCATAATATCAAGTAGTTTGGTAATTTTATGACTTTAGTAGTGGACTAAGTAAACTTATGTAATATTACGGCCTTCCTGGTACACTTTACATGATATTCATTTTAAGGCAGCACAGTGCTGTGTCTCGTAATACAGTGATGCCTCGCTACTTCGCGCTTCAAACTTTGCGCCCTCAGTCCAATGCGGATTTTTTTTTTCAATTTAAATAAAAAATAAAAAAAATAAAAAATACAGATGAGCTGTCCCGAGCCAATCGCTTAGTCTCTCTCGCTCCCTCCCTCTCCCTGCTCTTTGTTCCCCAGGCAGGCAGTGCACGTACACTGGAGTTGCTTATTGAAGTTAACGATGTTTACAGTGTCACGGGCTTCGAAAGCGCTGCATGCGTCAATCATCGTTTAACTTGTTAAACAGTTGCTGTGGCAACTCATTGAGTGTAAGTGAGAGGATTTGAGTAGACTCATTCAATGAAGTGCTGCCTTTGAACAGTCAGGCTCTGTGTGCGCATTGCGCTGGCGGGGGGATAAGGGAGCGCGAGCTGGAATGAATGTGTGTGTGTGGCGACGTTTCGAGGCATCCGGATGTGTTGTGTTCTTGGCAATAAACGGTACATGTTAAAAGTGATCCTGAGCAGTTTGTAATTTCCACATGTCACTTCAAGAGTCACAGCCAAGGGAGGTAACAGAAGCATTTAATAAAGCCAAGCATTTTTCTACTACAGTACAGTACTTTATTCTTATTTAAAAATAATTTGGTGGGACAGTAACATGTTTAAAACTTATCATAATTATTACATTGAAGTGCTTAAAACCATTTATTAATATACATATACATACATATAAAAAAAACGTGAAAAATCATGTCTTATATGTACAGGTATATCTTTCCAATGCTAAATCTGAATAACTACATTGAACACACACATACACACACAATTTTTTTTTTTTTTTTGGTGAGGGGGTGCACTACTCGCAGGAAGTTCTGGTCCCCATTAACCGCGAAAAACGAGGGATCACTGTATTACTTAAAATTACGTACTACTTTAACGTTGTAATATTACGACTTTTTTTTTCACAATATTAAGAAATTATTCTAATAGTATTACAACTTTATCCACATTCAAATGGATTGCTCATCTACTAGCGATAATTAAATTCAAAGCAAAAAGATGATTGGACGTCTTTCGGCACTGGCAGAGTTAATGCTCTTTTTCATCCTTGGCAAAAGGTTTTTTTTAGACAAATTTTGCTCAACTGCCGAGTTTCTATCTTCACATACTGCATAACAGCTCTTCATGATTCATTGTGTGGGTTGTCTGCCTCTAGGCTCCACCACTTCTACAAACACTTGTATTTGGATTTGAAAGTTAGACCTGGCATCAGAAGTGACCTGTTTTTGGCAGCGAGCCAACAAATGCATTTGTCTTCTTCTTGTCAAATACTTGCAATTTGGGAAATAATTTGACTCCTTCATTGATCCACGTCTCTGTGGTTCCATCCTTCCCCTTGTTCCTTTTGACCTTGTACTTTCAGGAAGCTGCTGAACGTGAAGATCATCGATGATGAGGAGTATGAGAAGAACAAGACTTTCACGATTATATTGGAAGAGCCTATTCTGCTGGAAGTGGGCCAGAGACACGGTGGGAACACTCACAATTTGTTAGGGACACATTCTGTCTTTAATGAATGAATGAAATTTTAAGAATTGGTTAACGTGTTAACCCTATATAAGGCAGTCATTCAACTCACATACATAGATTTCCAATCCATCCTTTGACCCTCCCAGTCAAAATGGATTGGACATCTAGCGCCATCAATGGTACTGAACAGACAGTCCTCCCATTTTAAATAAATTGGAGGTCTACAGTGTATCACAAAAGTGAGTACACCCCTAGCATTTCTGCAGATATTTACTGTAAGTACCGTATTGGCCCCAATATAAGACGGCCCCGATTATAAGACGACGCCCTCGTTCAAGACTCAAGTTTGACAAAAAGACTTTTTGAACACCAAATGAATTTATATTCAGAAAATAATTACAGTACATCTGAAACAAATGATTATGACAATATATTTGAGAGAAAAAGCATGTTATTTTGCCTCACTCAAGTCTTAATATTTGAACATTTAAATATGTAAACTAAAGTGCACTCACATTCGTAAATGAATGGCTTCTGGTTTTTGAAATGTAAATAAACCAATCTATTGTGATAAAACAACAAAATTGCAATAACTGCATTAACCATCAACGTGAAGTCTAACTGTAACTGTAGTCTTGAAACAAATCTGAATAATGAAAAACATTGCAATAAAATAATGCAAACTGGTTAACTTGAGAGTAGCTGAGATCTGTCATGACAGAACATCGCTTCAATGATATCTGGCGCAATCTAGCGTCGTGAATGGGTATACTGTCTAGACCGCAAATATAAGACGACACCAACTTTTCAGTCTTATTTCAGAGCAGAAAACACTGTCTTATATTCGGGCCAATACGGTATATCTTTTCATGGGACAACACTGACAAAATGACACTTTGACACAGTGAAAAGTAGTCTGTATGCAGCTTATATAATAGAGTTAATTTATTTTCCCCTCAACTCTTCAATCTCTGCAGCAATGCTGACAGCACTCCTGTAACGAGTCATGACAAGCAGTACTCAATTTGGACATTTAGGGATGTACGTAGTTTCTAAGGGGTGTACTCCCTTTTGTTGCCAGGGTTTGGATATTAATGGCGATATTTTGAGTTATTTTGAGGGGAAAATAAATTAACTCTATTATATAAGCTGCACACAGACTACTTATCATTGTGTCAAAGTGTCATTTTGTCAGTGTTGTCCCATGAAAAGATATACTTAAATATCTGCAGAAACGTTAGGGGTGTACTCACTTTTGTGATACACTGTATCTTTGTCGATTGCAGGCAATGAGTTAAGTGCTATGCAAACTTTAGAACATTATGGGGGTCCATAACTAGAGTGTATTTATGTTTTATTCATTTTAATTTTATAACTTTTGTTTATTTTTTAATTGTATTTATTCATGAAGCAATTTATCAAAATACAATAATGCTTAATGATTGAAAAAAAAAATATATATATATATATGGCTGTCAAACGATTAAAAATTTTAATCGAGTTAATTACAGCTTAAAAATTAATCGCAATTCAAACCATCTATAAAATATGCCATATTTTTCTGTGAATTATATATATATTCTGTAAAATAAATTGTTGGAATGGAAAGATAAGACACAAGATGGATATATACATTCACCATACGGTACATAAGGACTGTAGTGGGCATTTCACTCTACTGTCATTTAAATCTGTCTATGCTGTCCTCACTCTGAAGCGTCTACTTTTTCCAAAGCTAGACAGCTAGTGAACGACGCCTTAATAATCAGACTTCTTCCTTTTTCATCTGATTTATTAATAAAATGGCCTCAAACCATTGTCCTCTTTAGACCGTCCTAAAACTACAAAAAAAAAAAGTACACAAGCATTGCATTAGCAACAACGTTAGCTTAGCACGCTATACAGGTAAACATAAACAAAAAGCGTCTCATACAAAAAATATAACATTTCGCTAATTAACATAATATGTACATTCTTTACAACAACCATACTTACGGACAAATCTTGTCCAAGGATCATATAAGCACAACAGAGACGTTGTGCAGCCATATTGAACAGGCAAGAAAAGAATAAACCATGTCGCAAAGCGACCACAAGAGTTCGCTGTTAGACAGCAGAAAAAGCCTTGCTGTAAAACTTACCAAAAGGCAGAATACTGTCTGAGCGGGTCATGTGCGTTAATTGCGTCAAATATTTTAACGTGATTAATTTAAAAAATTAATTACCGCGCGTTAACGCGTTAATTTTGACAGACCTATATATACAGTATATGTATGTATCACAATAACATATACAGTAGTACCTCTACATACAAAGTTATTTCGTTCCAGAACCTTGTTTGTAAGTCAAAATGGTCGTATTTTGAGCAAGATTTTCCCATAAGAATACATTATAATTCCATTAATTCGGTCCACGGCACAAAAACTTACACTACATCCTTAATAAATACCGCTGTTACTATTGCAAATAGTCATTGTAACGAGCAAAACAAATAATTTAGGAATAAAATTCAGAATAATAATATAATAATAGTTGTAATAATAATAATAATTAATACCTGTAATAATGTAACGAGTCGGGTTCTAATGTGGCAGATGTATTTTTGTGTGGTGTACCTGAACGCTCAGTGTAGCTGACATGTCAGAATGAGGGAAAGTGGATTAGAGTTTTTACTTTCAGTTTTCGTTTTCTGATGTTGGGCTTCAGCTGCGGGGGACGGATGGCATGTTGTGTTGCACAAGTTTTGAAATAAATGATCAAAAAACTGACAAAGCTGGCCATTTTGGCCATGTTACAATAATAATAACTGTTACCCTAACTTATAAAGACTGGCGAACGGAGGAGGACCGCCGAGATCGCAGACATTCTATGTCCGTTGTTCTGTCAAATTTTGCACTCCATCAGAAATTGCAACTCTGCGGTCCTACGCATGCGCATAATGTTAAAAATGGCTGCGAATGCAGCGGTTCTAAAGTAAACACAACAAACTTTCTTTAAAGAAGGGAATATTTACTTACGTTTGATCATGGACGGAGATGTAGAAAAGTTTTTCTCAGACACATACTGCCATTTTAGCTCCACTCAACAACTGCACGCCGCTCTCTCACTGTTATCGTCTTCGCTGTTTCCTTAAGCATTAATTTACGCCAAATTTGTGTTGCACATGTACTGTATGTTTATGATGTAACTTGTTTATTTAGCATCTTTGGATAACAATGAGAGTTCAACTGAATGTAGAAGAGATCATTCACCGACACAACAGCTTTGGGAACAATTTTTTATAAGGGTGCAAAATTTGACAAAACACCATATTGTTGAGTCAGTTTAAGGATGCAGACACCACACTCATATTTTCCTATCATTTCCATCTTCATTTCAATGGTAAGCCTCACCTTTTTAATTTTTTTCACCATCTCCACTAATATTGTTGGAACCCATGTTGATTTTTCTTACAATATAATCCGCCGTGCGTCCGTCTTGGGGGAAAACAAAGAAACTGCCGGGTTGTCATAAATCGTCGTATTTCGAGCATGTCGTTGGATGTAGAAACAAATGCTGAGTAAAAATTTTACGTCGGCTGTCGAAAAGATATGTACATAATTCCACACGTGTTCATTCATAGTTTTATTACCTTCAGTGAGAATTTACACTGTAGTCATGGGAAAAAAATGCAGGAATGAGAAAATGTGTCCAAACTTTTCGCCTGCACTGTATGAGGACATCACATGTAGGCCTTGGAAAAAAAGGAAGAATCGAGACAATGTTTTGCTCTTGGGATTTTGTTGATTTTTGGGGTGTAGTGTGGTTTATAAATCTGTTGTGACCTCACATAGCTTACCTCATTGACGACAATTGTCAAGTTCAAATACGAATCCTTAGGTAGACATTTATGATATTACCAAAAAAAATAAGGAGAGAAGTAACTCAATTTGGTTGAAAAGCTTGCAAGAAGAAAGAGGGGAAACTAACCAGCCCCTCCTTCACCTCGCTTTTTATTTGGGATGGCCCTAGCAACAGATGAGTGTCTTACCCTAAAAGGGAAAGGGGAAGCAAACTGGCAACACCCCTTGTATTTTTATGGCTATGTGTGTGCATGTAGGTGGAATTATATACATGTGTGTCAGCACATTTCAGCAAAGCAAAACTGCCTCTTCTGCCTGTCCTTGAACAGCCTCCTCAAGGCTTCTGCAAGACAAAATATTAACATGAGCAAAAGCATTTCTTCATTGCGAGCAGCTATTGATTAGAGCAATTATATAACAAACATCTCAACAACTATCACATCAATACATTTCATGCAGCAATAGCATTTGGGAAGTAATAAATTGCAACAATATGATTTCTTAAATGTCCCAGACAGTTTAGATCTCAATGTCGGTGGCTTATCCTTGAAGTTGACCTGTGGCACCTGTGCCGGTTTAGACCGGTCAGAATGACAGAAAAAAAGGCAGTTTTATCAAGAACTAAACATGTCTATAGTTGTCAATCACAAAAATGTCTTTTACTGCAATCAATCATGGAACATCCTATTATAGCAATCAATACTTTATGACCCTTCATTGGTAAAAGCAAATGTTTAATAACCATTTAATAATTATCTTATCAACAATAGACGTCCAATCCATTTTATTTGGGAGGGGCTGAAAGTGATCAAGTGTAGTCTGTAGTACTGTCCCTGGCCTGAAAATATTGTGGCCTTCATGACGCAAAACATCCACGTATGTGGAGACTCGGTCTTTATGAGGTTACGATTTTTTTTAATGACCAAAAATATTCAATTGCCATATAAAGGGTTAAACAAGTTCATGGGTTTCTCATCTGCAAATCTTCATACATCCATTGAAAGAGCTTATAACATGACTCCTACTAAGCCAGCAGTATAAATGGGAGAAGGGATTCACATGCTACCTCATTAGGTACCTGGGCTGACACTTGTCCTCCTGTGTAGGAGACACCAACGATAACAAAACACCAGTAGGGCCAGAAGACGTGGCAAAGATGGGCTGCCCTTGCTTGGGGGAGCATACAAGCCTGGAGGTGGTCATTGAAGAGTCCTACGAATTTAAGGTAAAGCGCCTATCTTGTCAAAATGGCAAACTACACCAATCTTTTTTTGTTGTAGACTAATTTACTAAAGTCAAATGATTACTTTCAGTTCCTGATCATTCCTTTGCTTTTACCGTCTAAGATCTTTTTTGGAACAGCAAGTAGTCGTGCAAATCATTCCGCTATCGTGCTGTCCTCATGTTTGCATTGTTGATTTTCCTATTTGTTTTTTAAACCTGCCATGTCGTCCAGCTGGCTGGTCATGCAGAATGATGGATTTGTGTTCCTTTTCAAGTTGCATTACTTTTCCTGTCCAACAAAAGAGTTTGAAATAGGAGTTTGAATTACCCTCTCTGTGTTTGTTTGTAGTGGGATATTTATCGGAAATGCAGTCAGGCAGATCAAAGTTTATACACAGAGAAAGAACTTTAAGTGAAAATCCTATTTCGTGAAACTGTTCATGTACCTTTGATTCCATTTGAGGGCCCCGTAATACGATTTGATTTTAAATGAACAGAACAGTTTTGAGCTGGAAACTACAAATTTCAATTAAACTAATCTAAAAATGCTCTTTTGAATGAATGTCTCAGTCGTTTCACTTTTTTCAATAAAACCACTGATGCAGAACATTGCGTCATACAGTGAGAATATTTTTATTTGATTTCTCTTGTCGCAAATTTGACAACTAAAAACCTTTCTCAGTCCCAGTAGGGCACAGTGTGTAATGTGTGTAAAGTGGGGCACTCATTGGCTGCCGTTGACGCGGCTAGACGTCCAACCCAGAGCCGTGGAAAACAGAGTTGCGACACTCCCATAGGGATCCATTATACGATTTTAGTTCCGGGTACTTCCAGGTAGTGGAGCCTCGTGTAGATTCAAACATCGCTTCGACGAGGGCGGACCGCATTCTGGTTGCAAGTATATTCGGAGGTAAGTTGATGTAAAAAAACGATTATTTTTGAATTTTCAACAGTCTGTATTCTATCAGAGGTGCTTTATGATGTATAAGTTGTGCTTTATTTGTATGCGCGTGCCGTAATTATACATATATTTTATCTTAGTTGACGAGCGATTTTATCCTACTTTTTAAGCTGACTCTGCTAACTGGGAAGGTATCGCCAGGGATATATTGATTAAGTCACTACTTCTTTTAAATCATCATCTCTTTCAGAGGCCCTTTGTGACGAACACACTCATCTGTATTTGTGAGTATTGGTAGACCACCGGCTTTCACGTGCTTATTAGCTCGATTTTGTAAGCTTTGAACTAAAGTATCACCCTCATGGAACAGTACCAAGTCAATGCATGACAATCTGTATGTATTCTTGACACCAAAATGTTTGACATTATTATATTTTAGAGATGTGTATGGATTGAAAAGTGATGTCAACAAATACACACATTTATAATAGAAAACTAATTTAATGTTTTTGTTTTGTTTTGTTTTTTTAAGTTACATTTTCATGATCCACATCATGCCGCTACTACTGCTGGGGACAGCTGCTGGTGCCTGCTGATGATGACTGCTGGCTGTGGGCACTAAGCCCATTTTTAAACAGCAAAAAACGAACAAAAAAGCCTTTTATTTCATGTTTTGATGGTTGACCATTGCCATCCATTTTTTCTACTGCTCTTGGTCCTTGGGGAAACCATGCTGCACAAGCAACCATCACATGCCACTGATCTATAAAATGTTAGCTGTAAACAATGAACAATGACAACAATTTCACCAATTGTTTAACAAAAAATATGATTTTCTTGATTAAAGGGTAATAACTTGTTATTGTTATACATTACACCATGTTACATAAAATAATAAAATTTAGTTTCTGTCTTGTAATGATTTTATTTGTGTTGCTTGGGTCCAACCTAAATGGAAAAGGCCTCTAAAGAGGTATAGGTTTGGTGTTGCTAAAATTAAAGTCTATGTTCAAAATTTTACCATTTTACATCCAAGTTATGCAGGAAATATTTTTTTAAATGTCATTTCTTTGTGTTTCAGGTCAAACTAAGTCTAACAAATAAGAAGGAAAATGTACACACACATATATATAGAATTATAAAGTACAACAGTAAAGAAAAGTGGGAAATAGAATTTAAAATATATGACCCCAAACTTTTTGGGAAACAAAAGTGTTTTATATGTCGATATGATGAAACAAACTACGAACTACCACACAGAACTTGGGATAGAAAATATGTTATACATGGTGTTATCTTTATTACCACAGGTAGGTGAATCAAGGAAATTTAGACATTCTCTGGAAAAACAGTATTCTAGTTGTGAAAAAAGAAAAATCTAAATCATTTTGCATTTCAATGTAAAAGTCGATTTCCCGTGCTAATGCTAACACAAACATGATACTTTCACTCCACAACATGGGAAAGTTCCTTTCTGCATAACAGTTTACATAGTTTTCAGTTGTCGCCTTACCACTCCAAATTCATTATCATATGTGTTATAATGCAATGACATAATCAAACAAGTACAGTACTTAGATAAGTGATTTTATCTATTTTATTTATTTTATATTTTCCCATAAATGTCGCAATCACTGCTGTCAGCGCTGCTTGTGCTTGGAACTACTCACGCCCTACATGAACCACGTGACCACCGGCGGCAAGATCAGAGTGTTGCAACTCTCTTTCTCCATGGCTCTGGTCAAACCCATTTGGACTGGTAGGAGTGAATAAACAAATGTTCATTCTCCCAGTCAAAATGGTTTGGATGTCTAGCACTATCAATGGCACTGAAAGATGAACAATGACAGCCAGTATTCCCAGTTTAAATGATATAGATGTTTGTTCTTGTCAATGGCAGGGAGGGATTTAAATATTATGAAAAAAACCTGTAACTTTAGTGTATTCCCGCGTGGCCAAAGCTAGAGTATATTTTGGTTTGTATTCATTTATTCATTAGAATTTAGTGGTGTGGACATCAATTTTTGGCTCATGTAGGCCAATGGTCCTCAACCATTTTTTTGCACCACAGACCGGAGTGATGTGGGCCATTTCTTTTTCACAGACCGGCAATGTGTGGCAGAAAATTACAGTAAACATAAAATAACACGACCAGAGTTAACATTAAGTCCAGGGAAAATCGAACTCACCGTAGGCTGAATCAACCTGTTTTACAACGGCTTCTCCTAAAACTTGACGGCAAATATCCTTGGTCGCAGGCAAAATGAGTTCCTATCCAATTGTGTAAGGGTTGTAGTCTTTAGCAATATGGTTCGCCACAAGTAAGATAAGATTCTCTCAGTGCATTCGCTTTTGTTGCCTGGTTTGCTTGCTTTTAACCACATATTATGCAGAATTGACTTGGTTTTAGGCTCCTCCTCTGGCTCAGCAGGTAGCCTTTTCCCTTTAAAAAAGCTGTCCAAAGAAGTCTGTTTTTCAGTCATCTTTGCTAGCATTTGGGCATATTATTTCCGGGAGCAAATCTGATGCGCCTACATCATTATCGAGTACAAGCGCATATATATATATATAGCTAACCGGAAGTGCCCCGTCCGACATTGCTAAGGTCTAACGCTTGCAGCACACAGCCAACAGCAGCTATCGTTACTGTTTACATTGACTGACGCTAGGCTGCTATCAGTGTGCAAACACCCCAGTAATGGCGGCAAACCACTAAAGGACTGCGTACACAAATCTCTACTACTCTACGTTTAGTCAATAGACAAGTTTTCGAGGTACTTCCGCTTTACTTTCCTATGTCTGCAAGCAAAGTTCGTTTTAGAATTTCTCGATCCAAAACAACAGTGGAGCTGGAGTAACATTATTCATCAAAATCCCTTAAAAAAGACAATTTGGAAATACCGCATCCATCTGCCATTATCACGACAGGGGAGGACAAAATGTTCATGAAAGCAGATGTGGAACCAAGCTCGTGCCACTGCAAAGACCAGGCGTTTTTGTAGCCATGTTGCCGCTGTGTTATGGAAGGTATGTTCTTCCTATCCCTGCATTTTCATGTGTCCAGTGCTCAAAAAATACTAATGCTAAAATCTTACACATGAAACGACTTGTTGCCTTTGATATTGTTATTACAATGATGATTGTAATTATGATGATCTTTAATATTTACTGAAACTACAGTATCTGCTGCTAGCCTGTTGCTAATCAGTACGTGTAGCATTGCACAATTAAATCAACGCATAAATGCAAGTGTTACAAGTTTTTTGTTCGTTTGTTTACAGGTGGAAAACGCTGTTAGGCAAGGAAAGATAAGTTGATGTGCTTCAGAGCAACACTTACTGTACGTTGATGGACATACAAGTACTGTGCAAACGTTTTAGGCAGGTGTGAAAAAATGATGTAAACTAAGAATGCTTTCAAAAATATAAACAATGATTGTTTATTTTTATCAATTTACAAAATGCAAAGTGAGTGAACAAAAGAAAAATGTAAATCAAATCAATATTTGGAGTTACTATCCTTTGCCTTCAAACCAGCATCAGTTCTTATAGGTACACTTGCACAGAGTCAGGGATTTTGTAGGATTATAGTCAGGTGTTTGATCAACCAATTATACCAAACAGGTGCTAATGATCATCAATGTCACATGTAGGTTGAAACACAGTCATTAAGTGAAACAGAAACAGCTGTGTAGGAGGCTTAAAACTGGGCGAGGAACAGCCAAACTCTGCTACCAAGGTGAGGTTGTGGAAGACAGTATCATGTCACAGTTCGTACACCATGGCAAGACTGAGCACAGCAACAAGACACAAGGTAGTTATACTGCATCAGCAAGGTCTCTCCCAGACAAAGATTTCAAAGCAGACTGGAATTTCAAGATGTGCTGTTCAAGCTATTTTGAAGAAGCACAAAGAAACGGGCAACGTTGAGGATTGTAGACGCAGTGGTCGGCCAAGGAAACTTAGTGCAGCAGATGAAAAACACCTCAAGCTTATTTCCCTTCGAAATCGGAAGTTGACCAGCAGTGCCATCAGCTCAGAACTGGCAGAAACCAGTGGGACCCAGGTATACCCATCTACTGTCCGGAGAAGTCTGGCTAGAAGTGGTCTTCATGGAGGAGTTGCAGCCAAAAAGCCATACCTCCGACATGGAAACAAGGCCAAGCGACTTGACTATGCACGAAAACATAGGAACTGGGGTGCAGAAAAATGGCAGCAGGTGCTCTGGACTGATGAGTCAAAATTTGAAATATTTGGCTGTAGCAGAAGGCAGTTTGTTCGCCGAAGGGCTGGAGAGCTGTACAATAATGAGTGTCTGCAGGCAACAGTGAAGCATGGTGGAGGTTTCTTGCAAGTTTGGGGCTGCATTTCTGCAAATGGAGTTGGAGATTTGGTCCGGATTAATGGTGTCCTCAATGCTGAGAAATACAGGCAGATACTTATCCATCATGCAATACCATCAGGGAGGCGTATGATTGGCCCCAAATTTATTCTGCAGCATGACAATGACCCCAAACATACAGCCAATGTCATTAAGAACTATCTTCAGCGTAAAGAAGAACAAGAAGTCCTGGAAGTGATGGTATGGCCCCCACAGAGCCCTGATCTCAACATCATCGAAGAAGAGACAGAGAGGATTTGAGGAAGCGTACATCCACAGAAGATCTGTGGTTAGTTCTCCAAGATGTTTGGAACAACCTACCAGCCGAGTTCCTTCAAAAACTGTGTGCAAGTGTACCTAGAAGAATTGATGCTGTTTTGAAGGCAAAGGGTGGTCACGCCAAATATTGATTTGATTTAGATTTCTCTTCTGTTCATTCACTGCATTTTGTTAATTGATGAAAATGAACTATTAACACTTCCATTTTTGAAAGCATTCTTAGTTTACAGCATTTTTTCACACCTGCCTAAAACTTTTGCACAGCACTGTATATCGGGACTACGTCGTCCTACCCAAGGGCGGCCAAGAGGCTGGGGCTGGTGGCTCGTGGCGGACTGTCAGCTTGATCCCGAGATCCATCTACGAGCTTTTTAACTGCAGCAACTTTAAGATACGCTATTGGAGCGGGAATTACCGAGGACAGCGGGAGAAAGCCCGTCTGGAGGCCGTAATGTCGGGTGAAAGTTTGGCGAGGCTCTGGAGCTCTGTTGTCTGATATCACATTCTCATATGCTATTTTTCCAATAATTCTATAAATTGTGATTTATTGCCCTGTTTTGCACATGCACCAATTGTTTTAAATGAAACAAGAAATTGAATCATGTTGTCCAAATGTTTTATTGCGATCAATATCTGCAATTAAAAAGATTGACATAGCAATTTTATTTATATGTACATACCTTGTAGTATTTCCTTGTAACAACAAAATCCATGTCAGCCCTTCTGCATTCGGCAAATGTAATATAATTTGTAAAGTCATTTTGGTCACTCAAGTGGCCGACGTATCAATCTATACTTCACTTTATCACAGGCTGACAAGTTGTTATAATTTTGTCCACGAATGATCAACGAAGTGATAAGACAATCATACAATCTCATCTATGTCGTGCTGAATCCATTTTTGGAGAATCAGTGGGTTCCTCTGGCTTTATTTTGAAGTTTTAAGTTTGTCAACACACTGCCAATTCAACTGCAACTCATGAGTTTTTTCTAAACCAGAAGTTCGAAGCAGAACTTCCATGTGTGGGGAAGCAGAAAGATGACGCCACCCATACTTCGCTCAGGAAACTTGTCTATAGCGTAGACAGGCATTTTGATATGTCAAAAGACACCAGCCAGATTGCGGTCGTTAAAAAAATTATTTATTATTTCTTGGTAGCAAATGTGCCATGGACTGGTACCGGTCTCTGGCCCAGTGGTTGGGGATCACTGATGTAGGCCACATTTGTAAAGCAAATGTTAATATGATGACCTACATGATGAAAATGTGATGTCCACATACAGTATGTGGACGCCAGGTCTTTGTGGGGTTATATTACTAAAAATAGACACGTGGGGTTATATTACTAAAAATAGTCACTTGCCCAGTAAAGGGTGAACAAAGGTAAATGTTGAACAAAACTAACAGTAGTAATAACAAACCCTTTCTTGTGGAAAAATCAAATAACAAGTTGGTAGGTTTTAGCAAACAGCAACCATAGACTTCATAATTGAATTGACGGGTCAATTCGGCCAGCCACTGTGCAACGTCTTCAAGCAGGGGGCCCATCCCACAATCCGCTTCAGTTGTTCGCAGTCGGTCGCAGCGATACATGCAGCAATTCAACGCTGGATTTAGGAAAAAAGTATGAATGCTGTACCGCATACAAACAGGACAGATTGTCTCAGGAGTGATTTGTTCAAGGATACAAGGTAATTATTATATTTTTTGTATCATGCCTGCATTTTGAAACATTGTGAAAAAAAATCAATGGGAGCAATTAGCCGCTACAGCATTGGCATCATAGTTTGCAATATTTTCGTAAAATAAATGCTAACTGCCCAGTGCTCTTTTAACAAATATCGAGACTGTTTTACATCCATATCTATAAAGAATTCAGCGATTTAAGCATTTATTCACAAGAATTTCAACATAAAAAGCTCTTTGTCGTCATAAGGTGGCGCCACAGTAACTTAAAGACGAGCAGTACATTCGACATATTTACGTAAAAAAAATTTACTGCCCGTTGTTATTGCTTTTAACCAAGAATCGAGAATGCTTTACATCCATATCTACGACGAATTCAGGGATTTAAGTCTTTATTCAAGAGAATATCAACGTTAAAAGCTCTTTGTTGTTTTAAGGTGGCGCCACAGTGACTTAAAGACGAGCAGCACATTCAACATATTTACGCAAAATAAATTATACTGCCCGTTTTTTTCTTTTTTGCTTTGAACTAAGAATCAAGACTGTTTTACATCCATATCTATAAAGAATTTGGGGATTTAGGCATTTATTCACAAGAATTTAAACATAAAAAGCTCTTTTTCGTGGTAAGGCGGCGCCACAGTAACTTAAAGACGAGCAGCACATTCGACATATTTACGTAAAAAAATTTTACTGCCCGTTGTTTTTGCTTTTAACCAAGAATCGAGAATGCTTTACATCCATATCTATGAGGCATTCAGGGATTTAAGTTTTTATTTACAAGAATTTCAACATTAAAAGCTCTTTGTTGTTTTAAGGTGGCGCCACAGTGACTTAAAGACGAGCAGCATATTCAACATATTTACGCAAAATAAATTATACTGCCGGTTTTTTTCTTTTTTGCTTTGAACTAAGAATCGAGACTGTTTTACATCCATATCTATAAAGAATTTTGGGATTTGGGCATTTATTCACAAGAATTTCAATGTAAAAAGCTCTTTGTGGTAAGGCGGCGCCACAGTGACTTAGGGGCAGTTTACATGGAGACTCTGCGACACGAAGACGCAATGACTGTGTTGTGGAATTGCCTCGCGTGCATATGGTGTCGGCGAAGACGGAAGGCGAAGACGAAAAATTCTGAATGCTGCCTCCAAAGTGGAAGAATTCGATTGCGAGGGGTTGAGGGGGGCTTCCTCCGCATGCATATCAAAGGCTCCCGCGGCGCGAGACCGCGTCGATAACGTCTGCACTCGTACACGTCACATTGGGCGTGTGCAGCGGTGCTACTAAACATTAAAACAGCAAATATGGTGGAATGTTGGATTTAATTTACTGTTTTAACAATATTTTTAAATTAAAAATATGTTGAATGTTTCCATTTTTGTGCCTTTTTGAACAAAAGAAAAATGCCATTGCTTCGAGTGGACGGGCATATTTTTTTCCGGGCTGAGGAACTTTGGTGGGGTCAAAGTGCATCATTCGCTGTCGCCTTGTAAATCTGCACTGCCCCCTAGGGCCTGGCATGAATACTACATCGTTTTCATGCGGAATTGCGACATTGTTCGAATGGATAAGGGCCCATATAAATGCAAATTTGAAATGTTTCGTATTCTCGGAGAGTCACCATGTAAACGGCCCCTTAAAGACGAGCAGCATATTCGACATATTAACTTAAAATAAATGCTAACTGCCCGATTTTTGCTTTTAACCAAGAATCAAGACTGTTTTACGTCCATATCTGTAAAGAATCGAGGGATTTACGCATTTATTCACAAGTATTTTCAACGTAAAAAGCTTTTTGTCTTTGTTTCCATTTGGTCAGCTTTGACAGACATACGTAGGCCCCGTATTAATCAGCCCCACGCCCCGTGTCCCGTCAATACCGTTCTGAAGTCTATGCAATGACCCAAAAAAAAAAAAGCCCACAAGTAATTACTTTTTTAATCACGTGCAATAACAAACTCAAATTAATTCATAAAATTGATTTATCACCTGGGCCAAGACTAACCCCTAAAAGAGCTGTACTAATGCAGGTTTAAAACTCCACCCCTTGAAATCAAATCCTTTCTCATTTATCACATGTGCATTTGAACTGCAAAAACCTATTTCTACGTCTTGTCATCTTTCTCAATATTAAGATGCATCATTTTGGGCTCTTCATGTGCTTGGCGTAGGAGCTCTATTTTCTTCACTGCTGGGGAAAAAAACAACAACAGCATAATGCGGAGAAAAAGGCTTTTTCCCCAGAGGGTTACTTGGTTCTCCGTTGCATCTATTTAGTTGGACAACCTAATGCAAAATGGATGTGATTTTAGGCAGCGCCACCTCCCCCCCTTTTGTCTGTCTACAGAGCACGGTGGACAAGCTGATTAAAAAGACCAACCTGGCTCTGGTGGTGGGGAGCAGCAGCTGGCGTGAACAGTTTGTTAGTGCTGTGACTGTCAGCGCAGGTGAGTTTGCACGTCCTAAATTGTATCACTTTGCTCCTCTGTGACCCAACCTGTCGAAGGTCAATACCGTGTGCTTGATTTAGTTTGCCAGCTGCCTCACACCAGCCTCATTTTTGGGGAACATTCAGCATCAGAAATGCTCTACTTTGCCAATAATCACAACAACAGCAAAAAAAAACATTAAAGTGCAAGTGAGATTACACTTAGTTCGTTTAAATTAAGCACTGATTATTGCTTCCATTTTTATTATGCTTTTTGAATTTTATGTTTGCCAAAAAACACTTTCATAGCTGTGTGCCCATTTCTTGCATTTTCCCCCCAACTCAGACAGTTGATTAAAAATGCATGTGGTCCTTCATTAAAAACTGAACTAGCCAGCGTTCCCCTGCCTGAACAATTAATAAGCACTATGGTCAAATTTTTTTTTTTTTCCTTTTTTTTAATCCTACCCTTTCGGTTGGCATTCTTTTGTTTTGATGACCTTTAACACAGGCAGTGGCGCACATAAGTGCTGAAAATATGATTTGCACTCCGGCACTGTCGTTTTACTCGACACACTCTTCTCACTATTTTTCTCCCTGAGTACACCGATGTTTGTGTGCAGCATATACAAAGTGAGAGTACACTTCCTGTCTTTATACTAAGTCCTCTCACTGAATTATCATTTTGGTCTACAGTGGTATGAAAAAGTATCTGAACCTTTTGGAATTTCTCACATTTCTGCATAAAATCACCATCAAATGTGATCTGTCTTTGTCAAAATTATACAAATGAAAAAACAGTGTCTGCTTTAACTAAAACCACCCACACATCTATAGGTTTTCATATTTTAATGAGGGTAGTATACAAACAATGACAGAAGGGGGAAAAATATGTAAGTGAACCATCACATTTAATATTTTGTGGCCTCTCCTCTAGCAGCAATAACTTCAACCAGACGCTTCGTGTAGCTGCAAATCAGTCTGGCACATCGATCAGGACTAATATTCGCCCATTCTTCTCTAAAAAACGGCTGTAATTCAGTCAGATTCCTGGGATGTCTGGCATGAATCGCTGTATTTAGGTCATGCCACAGCATCTCAGTAGGGTTCAACTCTGGAGTTTGACTTGGCCACTCCAGGACATGTATTTTGTTCTTCTGAAACCATTCAGAAATATATTTACTTGTGTGTTTTGGATCATTGTCTTGTTGCAGCATCCATCCTCTTTTTAGCTTCAACTGTCTTTTGAACTTTTGAATTCTTTCTTCCATTAATGATTGCAAGTTGTCCAGGCCCTGAGGCAGCAAAACAGCCCCAAATCATGATGCTCCCTCTACACAGTGGGGATTAGGTGTTGATGTCAGTGAGCTGTTCCATTTTTTCCTCCACTCATGACGTTTTGTGTTACTCCAAAACAATTCAACTTTGGTTTAATCAGTCCACAAAATATTTTGCCAAAACTTCTGTGAGTGTCAAGTGCCTTTTTGCGAACATTTAACAAGCAACAATGTTTTTTTAGACAGCAGTGGCTTCCTCCATGGAGTCCTCCCATGAACACCATTCTTGGCCATTGTTTTACATATAGTTGAGGTGTGCACAGAGTTATTGGACTGTGCCAGTTGATTTCTGTTATTCTTTAGCAGACACTCTAGGGTTCTTTTTTACCTCTCTGCGTATTCTGTGCTGAACTCTTGGCATCATCTTTGGTCGACAGCCACTCCTTGGGAGAGAAGCAACAGTGCCAAACTCTCTCCATTAGTAAGCAACTTCTCTGACTGTCGATTGATGAACATCAAGACAGACTTTTAGAGATGGTTTTATATCCTTTCCCAGCTTTATACAAATCAACAATCTTTGATCGCAGGTCTTCAGACAGCTCTTTTTCCTGAGCCATGATGCACATCAGACAATGCTTCTCATCAAGACAATTCTTACCACGTGTGTGTTTTATAGTGGGCATGGCAGCTTTAAACCACTCATCATTGATTGAGAACACACCCGACTTAAATTGTTTGGTAAAAATTGGTTTCAATTGCTCTTTAAGTCTCCTTAAGCAGAGGGTTCACGTACTTATTTTTCCCCCTTCTGTCATTGTTTGCATACTATCCTCATTAAAATATGAAAACCTATAAATATTTGGGTGGTTTTAGTTAAAGCAGACACTGTTTTGACATCTGTGTGATTTTGACAAAGATCAGATCACATTTGATGGTGTTTATATGCAGAAATGTGAGAAATTCCTAAAGGTTCAGATACATTTCAATACCACTGTAGCGTATACTCATTTTATTTACTAATTCACTTACTAAAACTAAGTAAGTAACTAATTAAGTGGGTTGAGTTGGATGAAAGTACTGTAATTTTCAGACTATAAGCCACTACTTTTTCCCCTCATTTTGAACTCTGGAGTTTATAGTCCAGTGCAGCTTATTTGTGGATTATGACATTAATTATGACATGACACTGTCATGGGCATTAATGAATGCTATAACAGATGTCATTAAGTGTCATCCAGTAATTTTTTTCACTAACTCTATTTATGTCCAGTCCGGATCTTTTACATCCACTCAAAAGTGAGATAATTTGCCGAATGACACTTAATGACGTCTGGCAAAAGCATTCATTAATGTTCATACCAGTGTCATTACATAATTATGGCTGTCATATGACAGTCTTAAGATACAACTGTCAAATAAAGTGTTTCCGGGTAATATCTTTTGGTGTAAATAACTCATAATACAGTGAGGAAATCTGCGGCTTATAGTCCGGTGCGTCTTAACAAACAACTGCCAACAAATGCCATTTTTCTGTCAAATTATGTGGGTTGCGACTAATAGTCAGATGCGCTTTATAGTTTAAAATTACTGTATATGACTCTACACTAGTACTTCTCAAATAGTGGGGCACCTTGGAGAACATACTTTTTTACTGTACTACAATAAAGTGTAATTGCACATCCACTCAGTGGGTGGCAATGGCACGCTCATTTTCAGATTGTGCGCAGTATTTTTTAACCAAACAAGAGCACACAGCAAAGAGCACTGGAGATATGAAGAGCTAAAACGAGGAAATATGACAAAGCGTATGTAGCGTTTGGCTTTTGGCTTTGACTTTTAATACAGTGGGAGACGAGAAAAGACCAGTCTGTGTACGGTGTCTAAAAATGTCTGCAGCAGACAACAGGAAGCCAAATTAATTATGAGGTCACTTAAAGACATTAGACCCCAATCACATTGATATGCCACTCGATTTTTTTTTTTTTTTTTTTCAGTGAAAATGTTCCAAATATTGCCAACAATCCTGCCTTGTCAGTGTTACATTTGCGAGCCAGTGAGCACTGTTAACATCATATAAGGTAGCATACCAAGTTGCTCAGTACAAAATCAACCCACAAAATAGCAAAGGAGCTGATACTGCCTGCAGCAAAAATCAAAACTGTCCCTTTGTCCAATGACACTGTTGTTTTTATTTTATTTTGTTTTTTCGGTCAAATTGTTTGGCATATTGTACTCTGAGTTAACGTGGCTAATCAATTTGAATGTATTATTGTTTATTGATTTTATTGAATTTTATTTTTCCAGTATCAAATGGTCCAAAATTGTACTTTGAGATTACATTTTAACAGTTTGGATGTGTTTTTGGTGGCATGGGGGGGTGAAATGTTTACATCTTCTTGGGGCGGTGGGTGGGAGTAATTGAGAGGCACTGCTCTACACCAAGAAAAAAAGAAAAAAAAACAATAAATTTAAGTAAACCAATTTCACTTGGATTTTCAAGTTTTGAAGGAAAACTAAAAACAAAACTGATTAAAATCAAAATCAACTGTTAAAACCCAGCATTTGAAGTTAACTGGAATGGACTTCAGTTAAGTAGTTTGAATTCAACATTTTAAGAATTTCAGTTATGTCTACTTAAAATCCTCGATCACAATGAATTATTGGAAGTGTTTTTTTTTGTTTTGTTTTTTTTTTTTTTTTTTTTTTTTTTTTACAGCATACACTTGAAGCTCAATTCGCTATCAACTAATTTGTTGGGGCTGATGGCAACAGATGAACCAAGGTTGCTCTAAAAATGAGCTGCTCTTACATTAACAACATAGTAATATTTGCATATTACCACACAAAACCCGCAAACTACAGAAACACATCCACAACCTTCCGACTGTTCTAATGACTTTAATGTTATTTCAATAAGTGACGCATTGACTGCCATTAATAACACGTCTACAAGGGGACAAACTCATTCGTTCCATCACTGCCAGCTATCATAGATCAAACGGATTTGATGTCTATCACTATCAATGGCAGTGAATGAGTTCATTGCAGCTTCTTCTACTTTTCCCAGGTGATGATGATGAGGAAGAAAGTGGCGAGGAGCGCTTGCCCTCCTGCTTTGATTACATAATGCATTTCCTGACGGTTTTCTGGAAGGTACTCTTTGCTTTCGTCCCACCCACCGAGTACTGGAATGGCTGGGCCTGCTTCTTTGTGTCCATCTCGCTAATCGGCGTCCTGACCGCCGTAACCGGGGACCTGGCCTCTCATTTCGGGTGCACTGTCGGGCTGAAGGATTCCGTCACCGCCGTGGTGTTCGTGGCTCTGGGCACGTCTGTCCCCGGTGAGTGTCTGGTCTTGTTAAAGCTGAGCTTTGTCTCCATTGCGGGAGCAGCTGTTTCCGAAGAACTGTGTAACCTTTACTTCAATCACTGTCTTGACTCAGTGCTGACAAAATACATCTCAACAATTGTCTGGAACTTTGATTTCAATATATCTTGACCTACCTTTCACGCCGTCTCGCAATTTGGTTCAGGGGCGATTTGGTCAAATTGTAGCTGTGAGTTTGAAATTCAGGGAAGAAGCGCTGGTCATTTTAATGGCCATAATCACTAGTATTTTACCGATACCAATACCAGCATCAGTATCAGGAACGATATAGCACTAAAATGACTTAATTTGAACGAGTGACTAGAAATAATGTGCCGAGAATGCACAGTATTTACCATGCTTCTCTGACCTCAAGGCGCACTTGGCTATAAACTGCCACCCACCAAATTTGACACAAAAACGGCATTTGTTCATAGATATGCTGCACCAGACTTTACAATAAGCCGCAGCTGTTCTCACTGTATTGTGAGATATTTACACCAAAAGATATTAACCAGTAATACTTTATTTGACAGCGGTGTCATAAGACCATCATAATTATGACATGACACTGTCATGAGCAATAATGACTGCTTATGACAGATGTCATTAAGTGTCATCTGGCAAATTATCTCACTTTTGAATGGTTGCAAAAGATCCGGATTGGACGCATATGGAGTTAGAAACAAAATTAGTTGGAGGACACTTAATGACATCTATCATAAGAATTCTTTAATGTCCATGACAGTGTCATGTCATTATTTTGACGGGCTTCTGACAGTCTTCTGACAGACTTCTGACGCCGCTGTCAAATAAAGGCTCAACTCAAATAAATCAAGAGATAAGCCGCACTGGACTATAAGATGCAGAATTCAAAATGAGGTGAAAAAGTAGCGGCTTGAGGTCTGAAAATTACGGTACTTTTCAAGATATTTGAGATGGCCGCCAGCTACGGACACTGCCATATGAAGGAGCACTTGTCGCCCTTTCCAAAATGAAGATAGACGTCCATTCATGTGGCATCCTATCATTCTTCTGCTGTGAATTTCAAGGAGTTTATCACAAGAAGACGTCAATGGCCCCCAATGAGTTAAGGGTTGTATGACCAAGTGATGATAGAATTACTTAACATTTAAAACAGTATGCAGAAATTTAGTATCAAAAGAATATATATATATATATATATTTGGGCTGTCAAACGATTACAATTTTTAATCGAGTTAATTACAGCTTAAAAATTAATTAATCGTAATTAATCGCAATTAATCGCAATTCAAACCATCTATAAAATATGCCATATTTTTCTGTAAATTATATATATATTCTGTAAAATAAATTGTTGGAATGGAAAGATAAGACACAAGATGGATATATACATTCAACATACGGTACAAAAGGACTGTAGTGGGCATTTCACTCTACTGTCATTTAAATCTGTGTATGCTGTCCTCACTCCGAAGCGTCTACTTTTTCCACAGCTAGACAGCTAGTGAACGACGCCTTAATAATTAGACTTCTTCCTTTTTCTCCTGATTTATTAATAAAATGGCCTCAAACCATTGTCCTCTTTAGACCGTTGTAAAACTACAAAAAAAAAGTACACAAGCATTGCATTAGCAACAACGTTAGCTTAGCACGCTATACAGGTTCACTAAACATAAAGAAAAAGTGTCTCATACAAAAAATATAACATTTCGCTTACTAACATAATATGTACATTCTTTACAACAACCATACTTACGGACAAATCTTGTCCAAGGATCATATAAGCACAACATTATCAGCCCGAGATGTCGTGCAGCCATAATGAACTGGAAAGAAAACAATAAACCATGTCGCAAAGCGACCACAAGAGTTCACTGTTGGACAGCACAAAAAGTCTTGCTGTAAAACTTACCAAAAGGCAGAATACTTTCTTAGCGGGACATGTGCGTTAATTGCGTCAAATATTTTAACGTGATTAATTAAAAAAATTAATTACCGCGCGTTAACGCGATAATTTTGACAGCCCTAATATATATATATATATATATACACACATCATTGGAAAGCTTAAAATCTCTATTTTCTGGTGGAAGAAAAAATTTGAGCAGGAGGGCCTTTAAAAAAAAAATTAAACCCCTAAACCCTAACTCGAGGTAAGAGCATGAGAGAGCATAACTAAAGACACCATGATTTTAACAAGTTATTATCGTGTAATTACCTCATTTCGATCAAAAAACAGTGTAGCATGGATCACCGAGCGTCAAGACACAGCTGTAAATGGACACAGCCGGACTTTTTGGGGATTTTATGGGTGAAACACGATAACATAACAAGGGTCGAGATGCAGAAATCGCAGACATCAAGGAGTCTTTTTAAATATTTATTTTTTATATTTTATATTTTTTAAATATTTACCCTTTTAAACATTTTTTCCCCAGTTTTTCTTTGTTTGGATCGATTATTTATTATCTAAAATATTGGGGAAAATGCGACGGTAACAAAAAAATTATAATGAAACAAAATAGTTATGAGGTAGATAGCCGTGACCTATTTACAGACACTATTTTTTTCATTTTGACATAATTTGTTTAAAAGTTTCAAATATGCGAGTGAATAATTTTATAAAGTCGTTTTTTTTAAACTAAATATTAGACATCAGTTAATGATTCTAATCTAAAAATTATATGCGTTTCGAATAATAAATATAGGTACCTTCTTTTTATGGCTGTGTTGTAACAAAAGCGGTTGCGTGGTGTCTGTAAACGGGGGTGTCCAGGGTAAAATGGACAAATTAAAAATAGTTCGGGGGCTTAATGCGCTACGAAACTGCTATGGCAGCATATAGACATATTGTTCTATCAAACACAAAAATTCTTTTGGCTTAAAATACAGCAGTTTATTTCAAAGAGGGGTGCAAAAGCAGAAACTGCTTTTTCACCCTTGTCGGTGTTTTTTATTTATGGCAGAAAACACACAGGTGACTTGAAGTTCTGCTCTGACACCCCCAATTTGGCCAAATTTCAAAATTGTCCGATATGCACGTGTGACACATCATTGGAAAGCTTAAAATCTCAACTTTCTGGGGGAAGAAAAATTTTGAACAGGGGGGCACTTTAAAAAAAAAAAAACTTTTTTTAAACAGCAAAACCCTAACTGGAGGTGAGAGCACACGAGAGCATAATTAAAGACGCCATGATTTTAATGAGATACTATCGCGTACTTACCTCTTTTCGATCCAAAAACTCCATGTAGCATGTACCACCGAGTGTAAAGACACATATGTGAATGGCCACAGCCGGATTTTGGGGGGATTTTATGGGTTAAACATGGTAATATAACAAGGGTCACGATGCAGAAATCGCAGATATCAAGGAGTGGTCAAGATGTTCTTTTTCATATTTTTGCCCTTTTGAACGTTTTTTTTTTTTTTCTTTTCTTTGTTTGGATCGAGTATTTGTCAGCTAAAATATCGAGGAAAATGCGACAGTAACAAAAAAAATACAATTAAGCGATAGTTATGAGGTAGATATCCGTGACTCTTTTACAAACACTATTTTTTTCATTGTGACGTACTTTGTGTAAAAGTTAAAAATATGCGAGTAATTTAAAGTCTTTTTTTTTTTTTTTTTTTAATAAATATTAGACATCAATTAGTAATTCTAAGCTAAAAATGAAAAATAAATATAAATAATTACCCTCTTTTTAAGGCTGGGTTGAAACAAAAGCGGTTGCGCGACATCTGTAAAAGGGGATTTCCAGGGTAAAACGAACAAATAAAAATAGATCGGTGGCTTAATGCTCTATGAATCTGCTATAGCAGCATATAGACATTTTGTTCTATCGAACACAACATTTCTTTTGGCTTAAAATACAGCAGTTTATTTGAAAGAGGGGTGCAAGAGCAGAAACTGCTTTTTTAGCCTTGTCTGTGTTTTCCGTTATATATAGATAGATTTTTTTATTTTTCATTTATTTTATTTTTTTTTTTAACTTTTTTCAGTACAGTATCGGCCGATTCCACAAAGGTATCAGAATTGCTATCGGAAGCCAAAAAATGGTATCGGTGCAATACTAACCATAGCTGCTTTCGGATTGTTCACTCAAAAAAATGAAACATGGTATTAATGCAAGAACCTTTTTTCAAGTGATTGTTCAAATAGTGCATGTGCATTTTTCTGAGTGTAGGAACCTGGGTACTTAGGTAGTTCCTATAACTATAGGCCTCCCCAATATAGTTATAGGAACTATCCTATGCAAGGGCAGTCGTGTTCGCACATGGGTACTACGTCTTATACTAACTGCTGTGACGTTGTAGCGGGGCCAGAGACACATAATTTACTCGCCACACCCACCTCTGGCAAAATAAAACAGCAAAACCTAAGTTGAACTGAAAACAACGAAATAGAGACCGTCGAGAACACAGCAGCAATTCTTGCATGCACGTTTGAAGGGAATAGTTTCGATTTAACGACGTGACTGGAAGAGTACACAGATTTAGTTCAGGGGAGTTTTTTTTTTCCAAGAAATAATTCGGCTCCTCGAAGGGTGCAAGTATGGACGGGGTGTAGCTGCTGATTTCAGCAGATCCCCAAAACACCTACAGTACTTAATCGAATTCTTGCAGCCCCACTGAAAGTCCCTACCTCAAAGTAGGAACTAAAATGGTTCTTGGAACTCAAGTTCCTGGTCCCTTGTTCCTACATGTGGGAACCCGCAGAATGATTACATCGTCCCCCAGGACTCCAGGAACTGCGGTCAGTTCCTACAGTGCGAAAGCGGCTATAATATTACATAGAAGTGGTAAAGTACCCCAAAAAAATCTTCTCAAGTAAAAGTACTGTTACATTGATTAAATTCTACTCAAGTAAAAGTATAAGTACTGGTGTATAAAAATTACTCAAACTAAAAAGTAGCTTCTTTAAAATTTACTCAAAGTAAAAGTTATTTTTCTACTGTTACTGTAGAAAAAGTTACATTTCTGAACATCTGTACAAAATATGGAAAACATACATAAACAGACAGTATACAGACTACTGACAATACGAGCACAATAGTAACGGTACCTTTTTTTTCTTTCTTTTTTTGATGAGTGCGTCTCTCAATGTAATGTAAATCATGTTAGCCACACTAATTAGTAACGGCTCACATCTTTGAAAACTCTCAAGTCAGATCGCTTCCTAGTCAAAGAACCACTGTAGTGCTCTGCCACCATCTTGCGTCATCTGAATGCTCGCTTTGTCTTGGCGCATCACACAAAAGATGCTTTTTTATTGCACAGTAGAGCAAATGCTGAGTCCTCAACATTTATACACAGTTCTGCTGACTAAAGTCAATGGAATAGTTTCAAATATGCCACGATGTGCTTTTTTTTTTTTTTTTTTTTTTTTAATGTGGGGGCGAGGTTTATGAAACTTGGCGATAGAGTGAAGGGCCATCAGCCTTCCGGGTAGAGTGCCCTTCAGATTATATAATAGACCACGGTTCTATAATGGTCAGGTAATATTTTCGGAACTAAATAGGTGTTTTATTCTTTGAAATATCATTCGGTGGACGTGTGTGGGATGGGCTGTTTCTGAAGAATATTAATGATCAGGCTCGCACATGAGATGAAAACATAAAATAACATAAACATGGATTGGACATCTACTAGTGAGGAACTGGTAATATTTTTCCGATCAAATATTCACATTGCAAAAAAAAAAACATTGCTTCTCTCTAATTACATTAAAAATGAAAATAATATCAACATTGCATTTTATATACTGTATCTTTATGTTGATTGAATATTTTTCTTTCTTTCCTATTTTCTCTTTTGTAGTTTTTGCTTGAATAAAATAAAACTGGAGAAAATATATCCCTCTCTAGCACCATCTTGTGCCTCTAATTTGATTTGCAAGGCACCACCATGACTCGCATCTATCCATCCATTTCAATTGTATCTGTCTGCAGCTTGCAAGAAGGGTGTGTGTCTGGAATTGGGGGCATGTCTGACAATATGTCACAACACAGCAATGTTAAAACGCATATGTATTTACATAAACGTAGTTGTATTAGCCACAATGAGGGATACAATTGCAGCTAGGATCATTGTTTCCCACGCATGTCAGGTCCCATGCCTTTTCTTCAGGTGTTATTAACTCCTTCAGTGGTATTGCCGATGATAGATGTCCTATCTTGCGACTCTTTACATCCGTGTAATGTGAATTTCAATGAGTTCATCATTAGATGTCTATGGTGGCCAATAAGTTGAAAGCGTTATCGTTTTGTAATTGTATCTTTCCGCGGCACGCAAGACGGGTCTAGAAATGGGGCCGAGTCAGGCTATTCCTTACAACAAAGCACAACGATAGTGCACATAGATTGTTTTATAAACATACAGTGAGGAAAACAAGTATTTGGACACCCTTTTATTTTGTATGCCCTCCCACTTAGAAATAATGGGCGGGTTTGAAATTTTCATGGTAGGTGCTTGTCCTCTTTGATAGATGATCTAAAAAGAAAATCCAGAAATCACAATGTATGATTTTTTTAAAATGGTAAATGGTGTTATACTTATATAGCACTTTTCCACCTTTCAAGGCGCTTTACACTATCTCGCCATCCACCTACTGGTGACGCAACTCCAAGAGCAACGTGGGGTTCAGTGTCTTGCTCAAGGACACTTAGATGAGTTCATCAGGGCGGACAATTGAACCCACAAACTCTGGGTTGAGGGACAACTACTCAACCACTGAGCCACGCTACCCCACCACTTAACAGTTAATTTGAATCATACTACTGCAAATAAGTATTCAAACACCTAAGAAAATCAATGTTAATATTTGGTACAGTAGCTTTAGATTACAATTCCAGAGGTGAAACGTTTCCTGTAACTTTTCACCAGGTTTGCACTTACTGCAGTAGGGATTTTGCACCACTGCTCCACACAGACCTTCTCTAGACCAGTCAGGTTTCCGGCCTGTCACTGAGAAACACAGAGTTTGAGCTTCCTCCCAAAGATTTTCTATTGGGTTTAGATCTGGTGACTGGCTAGGCCCCTCCAGAACCTTGATATGCTTTTTACGAAGCCACTCCTTGGTTATTCTGGCTGTCTGCTTCGAGCCATTGTCATGTTGGAATACCCAGTCACGACCCATTTTCAATGCTCTAACTGAGGGAAGGAGGTTATTCCCAAAATCTCACAATACATGGCCCTGGTCATCGTCTCCTTAGTAAAGTGCAGTCGTCTAGTCCAGGGGTCCCCAACGACCGGGCTGCGGACCGGTACCGGTCCGTGCAGAAATAATAAATAATTTATTAACGACTGCATTCTGGCCGATTAACTTTGGCCTGTGCTGCTTAACACACCAATATCTCCGTCTACTCTAGATATACAACTACAGGATAGGAGGTCGTCATAGAAATGCATTGATTGGACTGTTAGCAGTACATCTTGTTTTGTATATCTATGTGTGCTTGGCCTCGATAATAACTTATGACGTAGGTCGTCGCCCATCACATTTCTTCCCGGAAATAATTAGCCCCCACACTAGAATGACTGAAAAACAGACATCTTTGGACAGATTTTTTTACGGGGAAAAGGCAACCTGACGAGCCAGAAGATGAGCCTACAACCTCAAAGAAAACAAAATCTATGCTACTTCCTAATCACTAAAGACCCACGAACTGCGAAGGAGTGGATTCGCGACCCGTATGTGAATAAATGATTCGAGCATGTCTGTGCAACAGGAATATCAGCTTGTAGAGATCGCAAATGACGGCTACCCTAAACGTACATTTGAGACAACAACTGTACTTAGGTTCTGGATTAAAGTCATTTCGGAATATACTGACATCGCTAGGAGAGCACTGAAAACTGTGCTACAATTTCCAACATCGTATCTTTGTGAAGCGGGCTTCTCTCACTCTCCCATCTCGGGACCATCTCGTCTCAACGAAACAAGCTCAGCCCTCCCACTGATTCAGCGGGTGAGTTGTATTTTCCCGGCACTTAACACGACGGGGCTAAAAACATATTTGCTGTATTTTTCTGCCGGTGTTCTGACAAATTTGGCATGCGCATAAGGTTAAAAATGACCGCGAGTTCAGCGATTCCAAAGAATACACGACAAACTTACTTTAAAGAAAATAATATTCACTTACGTTTGCCATGTTAGCTGCACACAACAACTGCACACAGCTCTCTCACTTAACGACTTTGCCGTGTTAAGCATTAATTTACGCCATTTTAGTGTTGCACATGTATGTTTAAGATGTAAATAGCTTTTTTAGCACCCCTTGACCCCTCTGGATCATCCAAATGGTCATTGGCAAACTTAAAACGGGCCTGGACATGTGCTGGCTTAAGCAGGGGACCTTCCATGCCATGCATGATTTAAACCATGGTGTCATAGTGTATTACCAACAGTAACCTTGGAAATGGTGGTCCGAGCTCCTTTCTGGTCATTGAGTAGTTTCTCCTGTGTAGTTCTTGGCCGGTTCCTCACCATTTTTAGAATCATTGAGACCCTACGAGGTAGTTCTTGCATGGAGCCCCAGTCCGAGGGAGTTTGACAATCATGTTTAGCTTCTTCCATTTTGTAATAATTGCTCCAACACTGGATGTTATATCACCAAGCTGCTTGGCAATTGCGCCGTAACCCTGTCCAGCCTTGTAGGGGTCTACAATTCTGTCTCTGGTGTCTTTGGTCAGCACTTTGGTCTTGACCATGTTAGGAATTGGAGTCTTCCTGATTGTATAGGATGGACAGGTGTTTATATGCAGCTCACCGCCTCAAACAGGTCAACAAGTCAGACACAAAAGTCCACCTCCACGCCACTTATTCATTGGACTTTTTGAAGACGACTAACAGGTCTTTGAGGCTCACAATTCTAGCTAATAGATACAGTGCCTTGCAAAAGTATTTGGCCCCCTTGAACCTTGCAACCTTTCGCCACATTTCAGGCTTCAAACATAAAGATATAAAATTTTAATTTTTTGTCAAGAATCAACAACAAGTGGGACACAATCATGAAGTGGAACAAAATTTATTGGATAATTTAAACTTTTTTAACAAATAAAAAACTGAAAAGTGGGGCGTACAATATTATTCGGCCCCCTTGCGTTAATACTTTGTAGCGCCACCTTTTGCTCCAATTACAGCTGCAAGTTGCTTGGGGTATGTTTCTATCAGTTTTGCACATCGAGAGACTGACATTCTTGTCCATTCTTCCTTGCAAAACAGCTCGAGCTCAGTGAGGTTGGATGGAGAGTGTTTGTGAACAGCAGTCTTCAGCTCTTTCCACAGATTCTCGATTGGATTCAGGTCTGGACTTTGACTTGGCCATTCTAACACCTGGATACGTTTATTTTTGAACCATTCCATTGTAGATTTGGCTTTATGTTTTGGATCATTGTCCTGTTGGAAGATAAATCTCCGTCCCAGTCTCAGGTCTTGTGCAGATACCAACAGGTTTTCTTCCAGAATGTTCCTGTATTTGGCTGCATCCATCTTCCCGTCAATTTTAACCATCTTCCCTGTCCCTGCTGAAGAAAAGCAGGCCCAAACCATGATGCTGCCACCACCATGTTTGACAGTGGGGATGGTGTGTTCAGGGTGATGAGCTGTGTTGCTTTTACGCCAAACATATCGTTTTGCATGGTGGCCAAAAATTTCAATTTTGGTTTCATCTGACCAGAGCACCTTCTTCCACATGTTTGGTGTTTCTCCCAGGTGGCTTGTGGCAAACTTTAAACAAGACTTTTTATGGATATCTTTGACAAATGGCTTTCTTCTTGCCACTCTTCCATAAAGGCCAGATTTGTGCAGTGTACGACTGATTGTTGTCCTATGGACAGACTCTCCCACCTCAGCTGTAGATCTCTGCAGTTCATCCAGAGTGATCATGGGCCTCTTGGCTGCATCTCTGATCAGTTTTCTCCTTGTTTGAGAAGAAAGTTTGGAAGGACGGCCGGGTCTTGGTAGATTTGCAGTGGTCTGATGCTCCTTCCATTTCAATATGATGGCTTGCACAGTGCTCCTTGAGATGTTTAAAGCTTGGGAAATCTTTTTGTATCCAAATCTGGCTTTAAACTTCTCCACAACAGTATCTCGGACCTGCCTGGTGTGTTCCTTGGTTTTCATAATGCTCTCTGCACTTTAAACAGAACCCTGAGACTATCACAGAGCAGGTGCATTTATACGGAGACTTGATTACACACAGGTGGATTCTATTTATCATCATCGGTCATTTAGGACAACATTGGATCATTCAGAGATCCTCACTGAACTTCTGGAGTGAGTTTGCTGCACTGAAAGTAAAGGGGCCGAATAATATTGCACGCCCCACTTTTCAGTTTTTTATTTGTTAAAAAAGTTTAAATTATCCAATAAATGTTGTTCCACTTCACGATTGTGTCCCACCTGTTGTTGATTCTTGACAAAAAAAATTACATTTCATATCTTTATGTTTGAAGCCTGAAATGTGGCGAAAGGTTGCAAGATTCAAGGGGACCGAATACTTTTGCAAGGCACTGTAGGTGTTCAAATACTTTTTAGCAGCAGTATAGTACAAATAAATTGTAAAAAACCACACACAGTGATTTCTGGATTTTTTTTCTTTAGATTGCCTCTCACAGTGGACAAGCACCTACCATTGAAAATTCTAAACTCGCCCATCATTTCTAAGTAGGAGAACTTGCAAAATCACAGGGTGTTCAAATACTCATTTTATTCACTGTATTAATTATTGGCCAACTAGCTAGTTTCTTTTAGAGGCCTTGTTGACGGAGGCGTCGTTGAGGTTAGGGTTGCAAATAGGGTTATTTAGAGAAAATGTGCCTGTGGGACAGGGGCGTGGTTAAGGTTAGGGTTACAAATAGGGTTAGCTGGACCATGTGACGGCCTTATTTCCAGATGCGGTCTTTATCTTGCAAGCCGCAGACAGACCCTTCTCATCCATTTTGCTACTGTGTATAAAACCAGATTCAATTTTCCTTGTGTCCTTTCTTGTGCTGCAGACACATTTGCAAGTAAAGTGGCCGCTATCCAGGACCAATACGCTGATGCATCCATCGGGAACGTGACAGGCAGCAACGCCGTCAACGTATTCCTGGGCATCGGGGTGGCGTGGACCATCGCCTCTGTTTACTGGAAAAGCAAAGGCAAGACTTTCAAGGTTCACCCAGGATCTCTGGCTTTCTCTGTCACCCTGTTCACCATCATGGCGCTGGTGTGCGTTTTGGTGCTGCTCTACCGCCGCCGTCCGAGAATATCGGGCGGGGAGCTTGGGGGCCCACGGACAGCCAAGCTCCTTACCTTCTTTCTCTTCCTCTCCCTGTGGTTCATCTACATTCTGCTGTCCTCGCTAGAGGCATACTGTCACGTGGATGGCTTCTGAGACACTGTAAATGTGGCTCCTATTCTTGTTTATACACTGCAAGGAATATGTTTACTCTTTTGTTTTGTTGTTTTATTTTCTATTTTCAAAGATGTTTACAGCTGTACTGTCAATTATCTTGCCGCTAACTCAATAATTTAATGTTAATCCAGTAAACAATTTTACCATTGCTAAACATTATTGCTTCCTTTCACCTTTAGGTTAATAGACAGTTACTTGAGTTTTTACATTTTTATGATATTTTTTTTCTAGAAAAATTTATATTACAATTAAAACAAGCATATCGAATGACAACTTGCATAAACAGAAAGGGAAAAGTAATTGAAACACACGTGTGCAATGATACTGTATTTATTACATGAGCTTTACATTAAATATTCATTGTATATCATGTGACAGATGAACGTTGTGTGCGGATTTTGTGAAAGACTCGTTATTTTTCTGCACGTATCAGATCAAAAGTTTCTCGGAAATCTATTTTAAAAGTATAGTGTGTAACGTTTGAACAATGATGTGTCGATGTGCTCCTGTAAAGTGAATCTCAGCAGTAATCTCTTAATGCTCTTCATCAGTGTCACGTTTGGTATAGTCATTGTTAAAAGAAATTTTCTTAAAAAATATCTAATAATTATAATAAAAAGTCCCCCAGGGCAGAGTGCCTGCTTTAAATTGTGTTTACAATTTGAGCGTGTTTACATTTGTGTGTTTGTGTGAAACAAATTGGTGAAAGGCATTTTATCATAGTTATACAAATATCCTTAATGTTCAGTGACTCATCATATTTCTTCTCTATCACACTGACACTGTGACCATTCACTAACATGACTTTTAGAAAAAAAAGCACAGTAAAAAGCAAAAGTCCCTTTTGCATTGAGTACAAGCACAATCACTGAACTGGTTTGTTAAGAGATGATATGTGCCACATAAGAAGTAGAACTGTCCTTTTTTTTTCAGTTTTTTTTTTTTTTTTTGTAAAAGATGATATGTGCCACATAAGAAGTTGAAATGTACTTTTTTAATTTTATTTGTAAAGCCATATTTAAAGAATACTTTCAGTAGAAGTGTCAAATTCCAATATATTGAAATGCATGTTTCATGTATAAAAAAAAATGAAATAAATGTTGGTAATTTGTAATAAAGATTCCTTGTGGTCTTAATTTCCAGGAATACTATTAGACCTCCTAGTCAAAATGGGATGGACATTTATCGCTTTCTATGCCACTTAAAAATTATCATTCAATGCCATCCATCCCATGGAGTTAAATTAGATTTGATGTCCATTGCTTATTATTACCATAATTTTCGGACTATAAGCCGCTACTTTTTCCCCTCATTTTTAAACCTGCGGTTTATAGTCCAGTGCGGTTTATTTGTTGATTTATTTGGGTTAATAGGTAACACTTTATTTGATAGCGGCGTCATGTGACTGCCATAAAATCGTCATTATTGTGACGTGACACTATCATGGGCATCAATGAATGCTTATGACAGATGTCATTTAGTATCATCTGGCAAATTATGTCACTTAAGTCCATTTTTGTCCAGGTCAGATCTTTTACATCTATTCAAAAGTGGAATAATTTGCCGGATGACACAAAATGAGATCCGTCATAAGCATTCATTAATGCTCACGGCAGTGTCATGTCATAATTATGATGGTCTTATGACAGTTTTATGGTGCCACTGTCAAATAAAGTGTTGAGAATACCAGAGCTTGCGATTAATGAAACAACTGGAAGAGTAAATGAAGAAACAATTAACAGAGAACATGAATTTTGATTGTTATTTACACCTGTAGCGCTGCAAAGCATGCTAGGAGGCATATCCAACAGTGTTGACAGCAGGTGGCAGCAGAGGTTGACTGTGTCAGTGATGGCCAAATGAAGCAATGAAGCTTTGCAGCCATTTGGTTCAAAGCTTCATGGTGATTCATTGGGTCTTATGACAGTCTTATGATGATGCTGTCAAATAAAGTGTTACCGGTTAATATCTTTTCGTTTCAATATCCCATAATACAGTGAGGACAGCTGCGGCTTATGGTCCAGTGCGGCTTATCTATAAACAAATGCCCTTTTTGTTTAAAATTTGGTGGGTAGCGGCTCACAGTCAGGTACACCCTATAGGCTGAAAATTACGGTTTTATTATTTTTAACACTTACAGGACACTCCTTTAATTTGCTGGCTATCTACATTTGTTCATCCGTCCCTCCCAGTCAAAATGAATTGGACATTTAATGCCATTAATGGCCCTGAAAGATTCACGGATTCAGTCGGCCCAGCTTAAATGATCTGGAAGTCTTATTGCCATCAATGGTATGCAATGAATTAAATACAGGTAGTCCCGAGGTTACGACATACCCGATTTACGTGATTTTGACTTTATGATGCCGGAGTCGCATCCATCATTTTTTCTCCAGTGTTTTTTTTTTTTTTTTTTTTTTTTTTTTTTTTTTTTTTTTTTTTTTTTTTAGTCGTGGAACAGTGTCTTGTCTGCCATTTTGTCGCCAGTCACGATCTTATTTTTTACTTTTTTTTTTATTAACATGACGTATAATGCATGTTTTCGGGTTGTTATTTGGAGATGTAGAAGGTATTTAGGGTTACTTTAAGGATTAATTCTAAATTTACACGGAAATTCTGGTGAGGTCGTCAGCGTCAGAACGGAACTCGTTCGTAATCTGGAGACTACCTGTACTATGCTTTAAAAAATGTACTTTAGAGTCTTACTTGGGGCCGTAAACACAGCATGTTTCGGGTTTTGTTCATCTAAATTAATTTAGCTTTTGTTAACATTGTATTTCCGGATGGATGGATGGATGGATGGATGGATGGATGGATGGATGGATGGATGGATGGATGGATGGATGGATGGATGGATGGATGGATGGATGGATGGATGGCATTGTATTAATGTATGAATTTGTTCATAATTTCATAGAGAGACAATATCTTAAAAAATGATAATGTTGTTTTTATTAAATCATAATATTTCCTCATATTATTTTTTTTTTACTGACCAAAAGTGGTCTCTTGCTGTATAAAGGATTAAAGATGTCAAATTTAGAGCTGCAACAATTAATCAATTACCTCGAGTAATTCAATTAGAAAAAAAACTTCAAATAAAATTTTGCTGCTTCCAGTATTTGTTTAATTAGAATGGCGTTGTAATGGTTTGTTTTGAAAGTGTTTGCATTTAGTTTTATTCATTTGGGTGGATACTCTACCGTCTTGTAGCAACAGCAACTCATTTAACATTGCCTGAGTCCAGCTGTTCCCTGTTAAGACCAACATAAGGTAAGTTTTTGTTTGAGTTTATGCTTTTTTTATGCAATTTTATCTCAGTTTATAGGTATATTAAGTTGTTGTTTGTGGGAATATATGCTTGAACAATTTGTTAAGAGCATTGTGAAAAAAAAAAAAAAAAAAAAAAAAAAACGAGACATTTATAGCATTTAGGACTTTTGCTATGCAAGTTAGCCAATATTCTTATGTTTTACTTAGGTCCTCATTTTTTAATACTGTTTGAGGCTAAGCTCAGGTATTTTAATCTATTCTTAAATGAAAGTGCAATTCTGCCTAATTTGAAGAAACAATCGGGAATTGTATTTTGTATTTGCATTTAATGCTCTTTAAAGTGTAATCTCAGTGAGCCTTAGTTATTCATCTCCTAAAATGTATTCTGCAACGCATTAAATGTTCCTAATCTCATTACTCGATTATTCGAACTAAATAGTTGATAGATATCAACTACTAAATTAATCGATAGCTGCAGCCCTACTCAAGTTCAAATACAAATTCTTAGAAAGACATTTATGACTACTACACAAAATAAGGAGAAAGACAGTCGACTTTTGTAAGAACTCGCAAGGAGAACGGAAAAGGATTATACAAAGAAATACTACACTACATAACACAGTCTCCAAAGTCACTCTAAACCTAACCCTTCGGTTCCCATTCTTTTTATTTGGGACGTCCCTAGCTACAAAGGGGTGTGAATTGGGGAAGCAAGCGAGGGTGACACCCAGTGAACTATGTGTGTGCATGTTGGTGGAATTCGTACATGTGTGTCAAAACATTTCCATTTCGCAATACATATTTAGTAGAAGATTAAATGTGGCCCCCAAAGGCAGGCAATTGCGTGCTAAATCTGGCCTCAGCTCGCCAGATCCGCATAGCAATCACGCCCGCTTAACGTCAGTGCGCCAGATGCGGCCCGGATCAGCACTATGGCAGTCCAAATGATACGTTACGCACTGTTCCGGGGCGGACCGTGCAGACCGGACGCGCTCAAAATCTGAAATTTAACAGTCGTGAAAGTGTCGTGAAAGGCAACTAAACAGAAGAGCACGCAGGAGTCACGAAACATCAGTGGAAGGCAAATTTGTATGGTAAGTGCTTTATTCAAAGTCATAATCACATTTTGAGGTCACTGCTTGACTGTTAAAAAAGTTGTTCAACTGATCCGACATATCTGCAAGTTTAGTCATTTAAAATTTGTTGCATAACAACATATGGAGGGAGAATGCATTTACTCTTTGTTGATGTAAATGTTTCAAGGTTTGAATACTATTCTTCAAACTGAGCCCCTCCTCCTTGTGTTTGTGTATTTGTGTCACTGCCTTGATTGCACAGATGGGTGAGCCTGGGACCAGGTGCCGCCGATTATCGTCGGTAGCTTACTTAAACCTGTCCCTGGCCTCACATCATCGCCAGGTTAACAAATGACTGACGTGACTTTCAGTCAACAAAGAACCCCCCCCCCCCCCATCCTGTACTGCTTGCCTGCCAGAACACCTGCCTGCCCGTTCACCTGTTCTTTTACCAAACTGCCCACCGGATTCCTAGGACACTATCTGCCACTCCCTCCCAACGTCAATGAATTATTTTTTCCACTGCACGTTTGCCTCTGACTCGTAAAAATAGGTCATCTTTAATGTGAAGTTGCTTGTTCCAATTAAAATACTTTGTGAAAAAACAATGTATTGTTATGGTGCATAACAATATATTAGCATTAATAAATGGTATGAAAAACAATGTTTTGTTTTATTTATATATATCCTGTATATATAATTAATTTGCAATAAACACAATACAGTATGATACATGGAACCCATATTTAATACTGAAATCTGTTTTGATACAAATCTGTCCCAGAATGGGTAACACGTGTGCCACATTTGGTCCATACATTATTGTAGTGTCTGCTAATTTGGATCAGTTCTGGCCCAAAACTGGTCCAGCAAGTGAATCCATACTGAGTTTTGGCCATTGTTCAAAAAGACACTGGGGCAGACCCGTTTTAGGAAATTGGGCCGAAATTTGCAGTACATCTGGCCCGTGTCCGCTCCAGTTATACTACTATTTTGCTATCTGGGGCAGTTCGATTTCTTAGGCCATGTCCACACGTAGCAGGGTATTTGGCAAAAAGAAGATATTTTTCTACAGTTTGACCGATCATCCACACGCGCACGCAGATTTAAACCAGGGTTCTTAAAAACGACGGGGAAGGTGAAGATTTGCGAATTCTGCGTTTGTGGCTTCATCATGTGGACACTGATAACCTAAGATTTATGTCACTGGCTGCGACAAATTTTGTCCTCACGTCACACATGAGACCAATTTTTACATTTGGAGTATATTAAATAGGCACTTTTTTGCTTCCATTTTTTTTTTTTTTTTTGCAAACTCTTGCTGTGCTTCTTATTGAATAATGGGTATTTTGGACAATTATTTTATTGTTTTGAATGTACTTAAAAATGAATGACAGTGGTTGGCTGTGGAAGTTTTTTTTCTTTCTACACAAACATGCAGGTGTGGACGCAACTATTTTTCCCCGACATATTAGGGAAGAATCCTCGTTTTTAAAAAAAACCCTGCTACGTGTGGACATGGCCTTAATGTCTGCGGCTTGGCCCAAGGTTGACCTGTGGAATAAAGGCCGGTTTGAACCAGTGTTATAACAAGGTTATTGAGAGCAAAGCATATGTTTATTATAAGCAATCATTCATTTGTGCAAATATTTAATACACATCTTAATAATGATCTCACCGAAAGGTCTGTCCCAAAAAAATATTTTTTTTTAAAGGCCAAAAATAATCACTCGGTCTATAAAAGTTTGAGGGTTTGACCACTGTTCCTGAAAGGCACAGGTGAAAGTGGGCCAGAATGGTCAGGAACGCAGTTCCGGTATAAGATTCAGGACCAGAACGCAGTTCCGGTATAAGATTCAGGGCCGGAATGCTGTTCCAGTATAAGAATAAGTATAAGAAATTCTAGCCACTTTCACCCCTACTGAAAGGGTTAAGTTCAGGGGTGAAAGTGGCTAGAATTTCTTGCAGGAACTCCCCAACTTGAAGGTCGCCACAGAGCCAGAATTTTTTTTTTTTGGGGGGGGGGTGGGGGGGTGGGGCTCCTGATACTACTGAAATGCAAAGAAAACTGTTTTGGCACAGTTATTTCTATAATACATACAGAAACTGATTTTCATTCAAAATTATATTTTTTCAATAATTTGCAAAATAAAGGTTAACAAAAACAGCAATAACCCCAACCTCCATCTCCTAATTTTTATTTTCCCTCATTTCCTCACATACTAAATGCCAAATCTCAATTTTAACTACTTAAGAACATATGATGTATATTAACATTGAAGTTAATGTAAATATTTACTTTTGCTATTTTACTTTTTTTACTTTTATATTCCATGCAGAGTGAAATGGAATATATTTTGAAGATTGTGCAAACATTTACTTTTTTAAATCATAAGGAAATAAATAAGTAGCTTAACATAAATGAACAAATATAAGTCCAAAGTGCACATTGACAGCTAAGATGTTCTGAACCTCCCCATCAGAGTAAATAAAAGTAAATATGATAAATAAGCCTCCTCAACTCTTTCCTTGCTCTTAAAGATTTGATCCATTTTCTGTTGCATTGCCCTTTTTTTGTCGCATCAATTCAAAAAACTTTATTTTGCTGTTTCAGAAAACATGCACATTTGAACCAATCAGAGCTAACTATCTCTTCTGATCACATGTCAGTTTGTCACCCAATTGAATGGATAAATGAGTCCAGGCGTTTTGCTTTGCTGCGTGCATTCGAACATTGACGTGACTCATCATCGTCAGACTCGGATAACTGCAGCAGTTAGGGAAACCTCCATGCTGTCCGTGGAATAAAATAAATAATAACTATCAGTGGAAATGGATTACGCTACACAAGCACTTTATTATGCTTGCTGTTAACACTTGTGTATGTAAATCTAATGTTGGTAGATTGTTTTCTTCTTGGAGATGAAATGCATGAGTGGCAGCTTAGCTTTTTTTTTTTTTACATAACGTTTTGACAGTTACCGTCATATTTTTTTAATCAAATCACCATGTACCGGAACAGCATTCCGTCCCTGAATCTTATACCGGAACTGCGTTCCTGCCCTGAATCTTATACCGGAACTGCGTTCCTGACCGTTCTGGCCCACTTTCACCCCTGGTTAAGTTAAAATGTACAAGTATTTTGTTTGTTCTTGTTAATATAGTATTTCTTCAGGTATCTGTACTTTACTTGAGTATTGCTTGTATCTGGTGACTATTTACTCTCTATATTTTGAAATTAAGTGTCTACAGTTGTAATTTATTTCAACCTCAACAGATGACAGGTCAGTTCAGAAAACAGAAAAAGAAGATAGTTAGGAAAGAGTTCAACGCTGAGCTGATTGAGATCTCTGGGACCATAAAACAAGAGTGCCCTACTAAATACCTGGTAAATCCACGGTACTGTATTCCATGTTACTGAATGGAATCAGCAAGAAAAGGAAACGGGATGATGACGAATGTGTCTCAATGTCAACGTGCGCGCCGATGGCTCTTCTTGATCTCGTGCGCTCCCCCATTGGCCTGAGATGATGTCATGCAGAGCAGAGACAATAGAGCCCACCTCCCAGCGCACACACACACGAGCACGCGCACGCACGCAAACACACACGCACACGCTGCAGCTGACTGTGACACACGGTTCACTCACTTGGCTGGGCCAGCGCTCCGCGTCCCGTTTTTTCCCTCTTTCCATGCAAACTAATTAGGATTTTTGGAAGTATCTCCTCATTTTTGAAGCCCCATGACCAGGCGAGCGCGCGGGCAGGCTTTGTGCCACACACATCTGGATCAGACCAGATCCATCGGTACCAGCACAGGCATGAAGACGAGTAGTGAAGCTGCATATAAATGACGACTACACTCCAGGACTACCTCTCTTGATGTAAGTCGTCCCGTTTCGTCGATCGGCGGGTTATATGTCCGCTACGGTCGGCCTTACCGGCCGCGTGCGCCGATAAGTGTTGGTTGGGCAGCTATGTGACATCTGGAGGCTCCCATTCCACACAACGGTTTGTGTATTGGACTGGTTTTTGTACTCAGCGATGAACGCGTCATTCATTACTCTCATCATGAATATTGGTGGCCAGAAAATTTTTATGCTTGATTTTTTATCTTTTCTCACGTGTATTACGATGTTTTTAAAATGTTTTTTTTTTTTTCTTTTTTTTTTTAATGTTCATTGCATCCATATAAGGACAGGGTCTCAATCTGAGGACGGGGGGCAGAATTGCGGCACGCGCAACAATATTTCAAAGGCCACATTTGGCATGCTGTTGTAGTACTAGTATTGCTCGCACATATTTTGCGATAGGCAATAGAAAACTGTATCGATAAGTACAAATAAAGTGCATTATTTAATTGAAAAATACATTTTGGAAAATAGTCAACACTCATCGTGATCAGACAGAAAAGTTGACGCTTACGACTTTTAACCATTTAGATCAATATTATACTATATTAAATAATAATAATTAGGGCTGCTACTATTGATTATTTTAGTTGTCAATTAATCGATGAATTAGTGTAACCGGAGTGACAGCGTCGCCCTGCGTTCCGCTCCCACGTCTGACCAGGCGGGGACGCAAACCCGCACGACACAACGCTTCCACTCAGCAGGTAGGGACGCTAACCACTGCACCAATAAAGCTCAAGCCAATGGCACAGCCGCCAGCGTCCCTACATGAAGGAATCGGCAGGGAGGTTTTCCACGCTCCACAACGGACACTCACCCCCCGAAACCTTCGCTGCCAATCCGGGTCACGGCACCAAGTGTGACCGGTGGGTTTTGACTGCGTTGTATGTGTAGTTTGGAATGACGACGGGAGTCAAGAGTGTGGTGTGACTTGCTTTTAATCTGATAACAGTCAGAAAAAAGTCAATCTTCCCATTAAACACGGCTTTAACAAAGTGCCCCTATTCAAAATAAATAAAAAAAGAAATGCAATACGATTCTTATACATGAGTGCATGCCTGGAAGTTACATTTTCCTACAAAACGCTCTGCAGCCAAAAGGCACCTACCTCCCCTTCGACATCCACACAGAAAAGGGGAGAACTAATAAAGTGCATTCAACTTAAAGCAGCAGATGTCGCGGTAAGAACCGACATAGGGGAAACTAACAACATATAAACAAAAAGTTCCAAATTTGAAGGAGGATTGACGGAAATAAAATAGAAAATTTGAAAACAACCAAATTTTGTGTAATTATAAAATAGAAACACACAATATTTGCAAGTTTGATATACACCTGTTACATTAGCTGGTTCAAATAATCGAGTAATCGGGTAAGGAACATAAACATTTGAAATAACTGAACTGAGCCTCAAACGGTATAAAAAAATTAGATGAGGATCTACGTAAGTACAACAAAAGAACAATTTGCTAACTTACATAGCAAAAGTCAGCTAGCTTAAATGCTATGAAATGCTAACGTGCTTTTTTAAATAATGCTCTTAACAAATGGTTCAAACACAAATTCCCACAAAAAAACGGCCAAATATACCTAAAAACTAAATTAAGATTGCATTAAAAAAAACATTAGCTCAAACAAAATCTTACCTTATGTTGGTCTTAACAGGGAGCAGCAGGATTCAGCCATATGAAATGAGTTGTGTCAAATTCACTGTTGCTACTGAAGAGCAGTATGTGCACCCCAATCAATAAAGCTAAATGCAAACACTTTCAAAACAAACCATTACAACGCCACTTCAATTAAACGAATACTCGAAACAGCAAAATTTAATTCGAATCTTTTTCCATATCTAATTACTCGAGTTAATCAATTAACCGTTGCAGCACTGATAATAATTGTTATATTTTTAACCCTAACCCTTAATATAAATACAGTGGCACCTCTACATACGAAGTTAATTCGTTCCAGGACCTTGTTTGTAAATTGAAATTATCGTATGTTAAGCAGGATTTTCCCAGATGAATACATTATACTGTAATTCTATTAATTTGTTCCACAGCCCGAAAACGTACACTAAATCACTAATAAATACTGCTGGTACTTTTGCAAATAGCAATTACACCGAGCAAAACATATAAATTATAAATAAAATCGGAATAATGATAATACAATAATAATACCTATAATAATGTAACGAATCGGGTTCTAATGTGGTGGATGTGTTTTGCGTGGTGTACCTAAACGCACCGCGTGGCTGACGTGACAGCGTGAGAGAGGACATTTTACTTTCACTTTTCATGTTCTTTCATTTGCGTCAGCTGCGGTGGACAGTAGGAATGTTTTGTGGCCCAAGTTGTGATATAAATGATTAAAAACCTGACAAAGCTGACGATTTTTTGACGATGTTACAAAAATTAATAATTGTCACCTTAACTGAAGACTGGCGAACGCAGGTCAGAGGAGGACCGTCGAGATCATAGACATTTGTCGAGCCAGTTCACAGACGCTCACACCACGCTCATATTTTTCTATCATTTCCATCTTCATTTCAACGGTAAGCCTCACCTTTTTCTTTTTTCACCACCTGCAACTAACATTCTTGGAACCCATGTTGATTTCTCTCTCAAGAAAATCTTCCGTGCATCCGTCTTGCAGGAAAACAACAACAACAACAAACGCGCCGTCATAAATCTTCATATTTCGAGTATGTCGTCGGATGTAGAAACAAATGGCGAGTCAAATTTTACGTCGGATGTCGAAAAGATCGTGTGTCAAAGCGATCGTATGTCGAGGTACCACTACATTTAACTCATTGCATTCCAATGATGGCGGTAGTTCATTTAAACTAGGAGGACTGGTTGTAAATGCTCATCTTTCAGTGCCTGTGGTGTTTTGATTCTCTGTGCCATTTTTCTGTCTTCAGAGTCAATATGTCAAACCTCAGACATACTTTTAAGTAATGGAAGAATTTGTCAGAACACAGAAGCATAAACAATTTTGGCTTTCAGTGTGATGACTTAAACTGTCAAGCCTTTACAGTTTCTCTCAATAACTAGCCATGACAGCAGAGCTTCAAAAGCCACTCCCTAGATGAGATTATGCTTTAAAAACATACTCTGGGTTATTTTTTTCTTTATCTGACAGAGGACTCAAATTCCAACTTTTTTTTTCTTAAGGAGCTTTTCTTCTGTGGCTATTCTTAGCTGTCTATATCTGGCCACTCTTTTTGGTGCTTCTTAAGAACATGCACATGGATTAGACAATTCAAGAGTTCCTAATGGGGAGAAAATGTCACCTTTTTAGTTTATGTGCTGTAGTTTTGTTTCAACCTTCCATCAGTTATTTGTGATATCTATATTTTTGAATACTTTTAGCTGTGTTGAGCATCTAAAAATGGGGAGTAGCTTAGAGTAATATGTCAAAAAGCCAAGTAATCGTTTTAAGGACTGAGGTCACAGTCAAGCTTGGACTAGTCATTTTATAGTTTTATGTTAATTAGTTATTAGAAGATTTTGTATAGTTTTTAGTCTTATTTGGAGTAAAATGATTTGTTATCAAGTAACTTTTGTTAGTTCTAGTATTATTTTCATTTTATGCAAGGTGTATATACTAGGGGTGTGACAAAATATCGAAACGGGATATATCGTGATACTTTGTATCCCAAAAGGTTATCGATATGCTCCTGTCAAGAATCGAGATATCGTTTTAAAAAGGTGTCAATTCAAAAAATAAAAAAGGCTGCCATTGACGGTGCTCGACACCCAATCCATTTAGACTAGGAACGTTCGTTCATTCAAAACCAGAGCATTCACAGTCATTCGGTCGGATTTTCGGGGCATTTACAGGTCACTTGCTTTTCATTTTAGGGCATTTACAGGTCATTTCCTGTTGAGTTTGAGTCACTGCCTATTCATTTGGGTGATTCCCAGGTCACTTCCTGTTCTGTAACGCAAAATAAACAGCAAGTGACCCATAAAATACCCCAAAATCAACAGGAAGTAACTGAAAATCAACAGGTAAATGATCTTAAATGGCCCAAAATTACTCATTGCCTGGCATTGGCTGCCACTGACGGCTGTAGATGTTCAGTCCATTTGAAGCGGGAGGGATGGCAGCGAATGATTCGTTCATTTGCTGCCACCCTCCCAGTTCAAATGGATTGGACGTCTACTAGTGATAATCTCATTCCAATTCACAGCAGAAGCTTGTTTTTCTGTTGATTAGTTTTTTGTAGAATATCCTAGAATGATTTCCTGACCAATGTATCGATAATCGTTGTATCGCTATATCGTCAGATCATCGTTATTGTGAGCTTTATAGCACAAATCGTATCGTATCGTGAGGTACCAAGAGGTTCGCACTCCTAGTATATACTATCTACAGGTAGTCCCCGGGTTACGACGTACCTGACTTACGTGATTTCGACTTTCGGCAGAGTCTCTCTCTGCTATTTTTTCTCCATTTTTTTTTTTAAATCCTAATGATTTTTGTTTTGTGATGCATGCTTTTATTTTGGCGCAGGAAGCGTAGAGAATGTAGTACGAATGGCACGCTAGTAAAAGCGCATGTACACACTAAGAAGAACGTAATCGCGCAACTCACGCGCACACACGAGGAAGAGCTCAACCGGGTGAGAGAGAGAGGGGAACGATGACAGCTGGAAGCCTGCTTGTACTTTTGTTGCTTGTAAAGCATCCAAAGACGCAACACCCGTGCATAACACCTTTTGTACTGTTTTTCGTGCGTTTTCAATTTTGGTCAAATACTTTGGGCAAGTTGATGTGTGTGTCTTTGATGATAAGTAAACTAGGGGTGTAACGGTACACAAAAATCTCGGTTCGGTACGTACCTCGGTTTTGAGGTCACGGTTCGGTTCTTTGTCGGTACAGTAAGAAAACAAAATGCAAAATATAAATGTGCTAGTTGTGTAAAACACACCTTTGTGCTTTCAACAATAGGAACATTAGCCTATACAAAGCTAGAATTCTGCTCAAAAAGTAGCGGGTATTTAAAGAAAATCCAACAACAATTTGCCTTTCAGACCCCACGTATTGGTCAGCTTTCTTTCTGAAAGACGAAAAAAGAAGTCCTGTGCTAAAGAGAAAAGCAATCCCAGTGACAAAGATTTTAACATGTATTTTAGAAATAAAATGCCTCAATGACTCTTTTTTTTTCTTCTTATGAACGGTTTTCAAAAGCTTTATTGGTGGATTTTCTCAAGTTAAAGCGCCACACACAAATTAATAAATGTAATTGTGTAAGCAGGATTTGTGTATTATTTTTATTATTTAATTTCAGGTGTTTTAGCTCATTCAATTCATTCTATTTAAATGGGCTATTATTTATTTTGTTATGAGTTTACATTTTACAAATGTGATGTAGTATTCATTTAAATTGTATATTTTATGTTGTATAACTTTAGTTCCTTGTTTCTTTGTGGTAGGAGAGTTTTGTATTGAACATGGGGCCGTGTTGATTATTATTACGGAAGAGAAGACAGCAGTAAATCAACAAAGACAAGTCAACTGTGCCCCGATCTACCACTCAAGAGATCTGATGGACTCAAAAAGTGGGTTACGATTGCATATTAGTTTGAAAATCGACTGGATCCACCGTATTTTTACACGAGTCACTTCCGGTCTGCCCGATCCTAGCTACCGGTAGTAGTATTGACGCAGGAGGGTCGCATTTTGCGTCAAATAATAAACTCTGCCGTTCTTTTCGCGTGCGTCGTGTTGAGCCGCTTCTGGAACGCGTCTAACACGCGACCGCACTGCGACTGGTGTGCATTAGCTGATTGACTTTAACGCCGGCGTTTCACTGCGTTCTCGCGGCGGCCACGTTGTTGCGCCGTTGACGTTTCTGGGTTATACTGTCGTACCGTGTTGGTCCTCATTATAGTAAAGACGGAGTAAATATAATCTACACAAATAAACTGTAACCCGATCGACTCACAGCCTCAAAAAGTAAGGGTTACATTACGTCAGAAACTCGTTCGGTACGCCTCCGTTCCGAACCGAGCACCACGTACCGAAACGGTTCAATACAAATACATGTACCGTTACACCCTTAATGTAAACGCTAACTGATACATGCTAATCGTTTGTGTGTCGTTATTGCTGTAACAGCAGCTAGTTATGAATGCAAATTTAAATTCCTTGTTATTGAAGATGAAACTGATTTAATTTCATTTTTATTTTAGTTTCATTCTGCAAGTGTGGATGTGATGAGCAGTTGAATGACGTCAGCAAACCACCCGGACATCTGACATTGTCATTTGAGAGCTAAGCTCAATTTATAGCTAGGACTAAGCGCCAACATCTTGGTGAGGACAGTACAATGACGTATAATGCATGTTTTTGGATAGTTATTTTAGGATTTAAGGAGTTTTTATGGGTACTTAAAGGGTTAATTCCGATTTACACAGAAATTTGGGTTATGTCGCCAGCATAGGAACGGAACTCGTTCGTAACCCGGGGACTACCTGTATGTGTATTTCTGTGGATTGAATGTCCATGGCTCTCAAAACCAATGCTACCAGTTTAAATGGAATCTATCCTTGTCAATGGCTGTCAATTAGTAATACTATGAAATTTAACAAAAAAAATAACTTTCGAGTGTTATGGCCATGACCAGTGCATTTCCATTTGTATTCATTTTTAATTTAGTTCATTGTGTTTTTTAGGCATGTACTGATTTCTTATTTTTGTACCCGAGTCTTGAGTCACCAGATTTTGAGAATGTGCCGATACAGAGTCCCGATTCAATACCGAAAAATTTTTTTTTTTTTTGTTTGGTTTTTTTTTTTTTTTTTTTTTTTTTAACTTCCTCTTCCGTTCTTTCGGGGAATGTTGCGCCGTGTAAAATGTTTATAGTTTTGTTTCTTTCGAGACTACTTCCAGAACCAAATAATGTCGTAAGTAGAGGTACCACTGTACATAGATTTCTTTAATTAAAAACCCAATCCTTTTCACCCAATTCTAATCCTTTGACAAAAAATAGGCCGATCAGCCCGGTTTCTGATCACGTGATCAGATCGGGGACATCCCTAGTGTTTTATATTACCATTTTATTTATTTAAACAGTACTTGTATTTATTCAGAGGAAATTACTTAATCTAAAATAATAATAATAATAATAATTTAATTGAGACATGGCATCCACATACTGTACTAGTGTATATCACATTTTGGGTCATGTAGGCCTCACTTGGATACCAAATGTTAATATTGTGGCCTACATGACCCGAAATGTGAATTAAAAAGATTATTTACCAAATATAGTAACGTGAACAACCATTTATGATAACAACAAAAATAATATTTATGGTATTTTTTGGATTATTGTTATTTCATGCATTTTAAATGAACACCGTGGTTATCTAAATTTGGGTCCCTGATCATTGTGCGGCTCAGGAGAGAGCGCGAGTTGGTCATTTGGTTTTGTCACATCCATCACATTGTCTGCCGAGTGTGGCGATTAAGTGATGTAATTATTCTGACTTCCTTTTAGTGGCCTGTTGTGGGGCACGAGTGCTGATGAGGCAGCCAAACAAGGCTGATTATCATAACGGCACATTTGGAATCTGCCTTGTAACAGGATGGACACAATGTTGTTGCAAATGTGCAATCTAAAGGATTTTAATGATAAATTTGGACATGTAGCCTATTCCAATATGACAAAATATCCCATCTCAACCTTCTGTTTTTCCACTTTCATCTAAAATTATAGTAAAGATTCACAGTGCGAGCGATACTTTCATGCTGGGATTCGAATAGACATTTAGTGTTCAATGTCTGATCCAAATGCACTTTGGCTAGTCGCCCACCAGCTAAGGCTTTTATTACCATTTATATTACATTTTTACCGATTTTCTCTGAGTTGCCCTTCACGATAGAATCCCACTGCAGTTGCAAGTGCCACTTAAACTCTTCAAATGTTTGGGTCGCGACCTTACGTGATACTATGACACCATTGTGAAGGCAAAGCTTTGTCAGAATACATGGACATACAATGCTTGCTCCATGATATGAGTGAAAAGTTGTTGTTTTTTTCTCAAATGTACAGTGCACATTTAGTCAAATCCATTTTTTTTAAACAAACCCCGTATTACCCTGTATTACCCTTTACATGTGTACCCATAAAATATTCAAATCAAATTGTTTCATACATGTGTTTTCGTTTTTCTAACAAGTTCACTTAATTACAGTGGAAAAAAATAAGTATTTGAACACCCTGCTATTTTGCAAGTTCTCCCACTTAGAAATCATGGAGGGGTCTGAAATTTTCATCGTAGGTGCATGTCCACTGTGGGAGAGATAATCTAAAAAGAAAAATCCAGAAATCACAATGCATGACTTTTTTAACGATTTATTTGTGTGATACAGCTGCAAATAAGTATTTGAACACCTGAGAAAATTAATGTTAATATTTGGTACAGTAGCCTTTGTTTGCAATTACAGAAGTCAAACATTTCCTGTAGTTTTTCACCAAGTTTGCTCACACTGCAGGCGGGATCTTGGCCCACCCAACAGTCAGGTTTCTAGGCTGTCGCTGAGAAACACAGAGTTTGAGCTAACTCTAAAGGTTTTCTATTGGGTTTATATCTAGAGACTGGCTAGGCCATGCTAGAACCTTGTTACGCTTCTTACGGAGCCACTCCTTTGTTTTCCTGGCTGTGTGCTTCGGGTCATTGTCATGTTTGAAGACCCAGGCACGACCCATGTTCAAAGCTCTGACTGAAGGAAGGAGGTTGTTCCCCAAAATCTCACAATAAATGGCCCCAGTCATCCTCTCTTTAAAAGAGTGCACTCATCATGTCCTATGCGCAGAAAAACGCCCCCAAAGCATGATGCTTCCACCTCCATGCTTCACAGTAGGGATGGGGTTCTTGAGATAGTACTCATCATTCTTCTTCCTCCAAACACGGTTAGTGGAATTATGACCAAAAAGTTCTATTTTACTCTCATCTGACCACAAAACTTGTTCCCATGACTCCACTGCATCATCCAAATGGTCATAGGCAAACTTGTGCTGGTTTAAGCAAGGGAACCTTCCGTGCCATGCATGATTTCAAACCATTACATCTTAGTGTATTACCAACAGTAACCTTGGAAACGGTGGTCCCAGCTCTTTTCAGGTCATTGACCAACTCCTGTCGTGTAGTTCTGGGTTGATTCCTCACTTTTCTTAGGATCATTGAGACCCCACGAGGTGATATCTTAACATGAGGCTCCAATCTGATTGAGATTGACCATCATGTTTAGCTTCTTCCATTTTCGAATGATTGCTTCAACAGTGGCCTTTTTTTCACCACGCCGCTTGGCAATTGCTCCATAGCCCTTTCGAACCTTGTGGAGGTGAACAATTTTGTCTCTGGTGTCTTTAGACAGCTCTTTGGTCTTGACCATGTTACAAGTTTGAGTCTTACTGATTGTATGGGGTGTACAGTTGTCTTTATGCTGCTACAGACCTCAAACAAGTGCATCTGATTCAAAATAATACATGGAGTGGAGGTGGACTTTTAATAGGCGGACTAACAGGTCTTTCGGGGTCAGAATTCTAGCTGCTGAAATAATTTGCAGCTGTATCACACAAATCAATTGTTAAAAAATCATGCATTGTGATTTCTGAATTTTTCTTTTTAGATTATCTCGCTCACAGTGGACATGCACCTAGGATGAAAATTTCAGACGTCTCCATGATTTCTAAGTGGGAGAACTTGCAAAATAGCTGGGTGTTCAAATACTTATTTTCTCCACTCTACAAGAGAATGCAGCGACATATTTTTTGTCCTTTGGTCATTGTCAGGACATTTTCATCTGGCCAGCTAGCTTGCGGGGATGCACACTGTCACACAATAAATACAGGCAGTATAAGTACCCTTGCAGTATTTGACAATTCTACTCTTCAATTGGATTTTTATAAATGTTGAACTGAATTTCAGGAAAATTATTTTTCAGTCATGTGAATCTTTAGACTGTGTGTACTGTATTGTTGAACAACATTAGCTGTGTTGACCTACCAACACAATCATTTACAGTTCTTATAGTTAACTCATTGCTTGCCATTAACAAGATAGACGTCCAATACCATTAAACTGGGAAGACCGATTGTGGATTCTCAACATTCAGTGCCAATGTTGACGTCCAATTTTTTTTTATTTCTTTATTTAAAGTTTTTTAATTATTCAAAACAGTGTGGGGTTATTCTCTTTATTTATTTATTTAATTTTAGTTAAATTTGTTAAAAAGGGAAGGGAAACAGTCAGTTTTCTCCAATTTTGGGACTACAGAAATCTTACATAAATTTTATTTTGGCAAGTCGGTGCATGTGATTTATCCTCGAGCTGCCAGTTTGACATCCCTGCTGTAAAACATTTTGCACAAATTTTCTTTTTAAACTAAAATATAACCGGGACGCAGATGATTGATAAGCATTCGAGCATCACTGCAACTAGCCTACACTGTTATTAAAATATCCTTTTTGTTGAATAGGGGGGGAATGAAACTGCGCTATTTCTTCCCATATTGATTTAACACATCCTTGGTCATTCGCATTTGCAGTCACACAGCGTGTCCTCTCTGTTTACACTGGGTGCATTCAGGTACTTGTAATGTATTTTACCGCAGGCAGATGAAGCACAAAGATTGTCTTTAATCTTTTACAGCCTGATAACCATCTGTTCCCAAAAAGCTCCCTCAACAGCTTCCCCAAAACACTGCACCATCTTTGAAGGCACACTTGACATGACAATAAATCTGCACTGTGAAAGAAGACTACAGGGCACATAGCTAATCACTGTAGTTCTGCACTTATTTCTTTTGTACACAAAGCAATGAAATGAAAAGGGGAAAATACTCATTAGGCTATTGTGACAAACCTGGGTGACATACAGTACATTGATCCCTCGTTTTTCGCGCTTAATGGTGACCAGAACCATCCGCAATAAGTGGAAAACCGCGATGTAGCGGACCCCCATTGTGTTCAATGTATTTATTCAGATTTAGTATTGGAAAGAGATACACATAAGACATGTTTTCTCCCTTTTTCCCCAAAGTATATATTTTTAAAAATTTATAATTTAATAAATGGTTTTTCAAGCACTTCAAGTGTAATAATTATGACAGGTTTTAAACATGTTACCGTCCCACTGATTTATTTTCAACCAAGGATAACGTACTGTAGTAGAAAATTGCTTGGCTTTATAAAATGCTTCATTAAGTGAGTCAACTCAAATCTGCCCAAGCTGCTTACTTACACACAATGAGTTGCCACAGCAACTGTTTAAAAAGTTAAACAATGATTGACGCATGCAGCGCGTTTGAAGTTCGTGACTCTGGCAACATCCGACACAAACATTGTTAACATTGTTAACTCCAGTGCACGGCCTGACGAACAAAGAGCAGGGAGAGGGAGAGAGGGAGGGAGCGAGAGTGAGACTACGCGATCGGCTCGGGACAGCTCATCTGTATTTTTTTTTTTTTTTTAATTGAAGTAATATCCGCGATGGACTGAGGGGCACGAAGTTTGAAGCGCGAAGTAGCGAGGGATCACTGTATATGTACTCTCTTAGTTTGTGGCAACTTCTTTTGGGTAAATCATGGGTCCCCAAACTACGGCACGCGGGCCGCCTCCACATTTGGTCCTGCCCCCTGAACAATACCAGAGAGCATTTTGAATTCATTTTTCTGGCCTTTTTCTGTGAGGAACTCAGGGAGGGTTATTATCTATTTAATTAATAGTGTTATTACTATTTATTATTATTATATTATTATTTTTATTTTATTTACTTTTTTTCCGTGAAGAATCCAGAAAGAGTTATTTGATTGTGGCTTTCTGAAAAACAATATTTTTTTTACATTTAGGCACTCTTGCAATCGTCACACTTTTTCTGTTACAAACTGACTCCGGCCCACTTTTTCTGTTACAAACTGACTCCGGCCCCTCATCAGAGAAGGAAAAAGTTATGTGGCCCTCACAGAAAAAGTTTGGGAACCCCTGGGGTAAATGGTTATGGAATGCTTGATGCATGGAAGTATGTTTTGGAAGTTTCGTTGTATTTTCAGAATATGATTGGATTGTAGCATGAGCTCACATGGACGGTTATTAATTATTTTTCTCTGTTCTAATCAAGTCCAATGCAAATTTAATCCACAGTAATATTATAAGTTATATTATATATTTAAGGGACAGTGGTCACCAGAATGGCAGTTATTCAAAAGTTGGCATTTAAGACCTTTAACCCTCTACGGGGCAAGTGCCTTTTTGGTTGTTTAATTTTTTTTAATTTTTTTTTTTTTTTATTCATTAATCACTATTCTTGTCTTACTAATATTTTTTTTATCACTAAAAATAGCTTTGTAAATTAATACAATGTTAAAAAATACCTAGTGAAATTAAAATTAATTAAAAACAGAAATACACATTGATTAGGTCCAAATTATCACTAAAAGTTGCAGTGTTTTTCTTAATACAGTGGTACCTGGACATACGATCCTTTCGACTTAGTAGAATTTGATTCGTCATTCGTCTTGACATATGACAACATGCGCGAAATACGACGATTTATTACAGCTTCGCAATTTCATTGTTTTCGCAAAACGGACGCACGGCAGATTTTTTTGTGAGCTAAATCAGCATGGGTCTCAAGAAGTTTAGTGCAGGTGGTGAAAAAAAAACATTGAAATTTAGAAGGAAATTTTTTTAAATGTGCACGTCAGTGAACTGGCTTGTAAATACAGCCGGAATATGTCTACAATCTCGAGGATGACTTTCATTATTATTATTATTGTTATTTTTAACATCGGCAAGGAGGTCGCCAGCTTCCTCTGGTTTTTATTAATTTATTTCAGAATTTGTGCAACAGAACAGGGCTGCTGTTCGCCATAGCCAACACCAACAACAACAGAGCATGGAAAGAGAAAGTAAAAACTCTGCCGCACCTCTCTCTCTCTCTCTCTCTCTCTCTCTCTCTCTCTCTCTCTCTCTCTCTCTCTCGTCAGTCACACACACGGGAGCAGCATGCAAAACACAACCGACACATTAGAACGCAATTTGCTACATTATTATTATTATTACGATTTTTATTCATAATTTTTTCGTTTTGCTATGTGTAATTGCTATTTGTAATTGTACCTGCAGTATTTATTAAAGAAACACTAGGTAACTTTTCAACCGTTATAAAATATTTTCATAACATTTGTGATGATATGTTGACTGACAGTTGAATGACACCTCTTTTATATCTAGAGGGGATCTGTATCGTTTTCACCAGCACTAATTAACTTTGAGGAGGGTGGTTCCTGCCACACAAAAAAACTACAAATGTGCTGACTGCTTTACGGCATACGTCACTTCACCCTTTCCCGATTCATTATAAAGACGGAAGTCAATGCGAACGCTTTTGAGCGAATTCTGAAATGATAGCAGAGCAACAATAGAGATGAAAAAAATTTGTCCGAGGAGGGAAAAAAAATTCCACCAGGAAAAAAGGACAGTCAAGAATAAACCATTCGCCTGGCTTTCACTTACTGGCATGACACCCCCCTCAACCGAACTCGTCAGCGCTGACGAGTCAGGTGGAGTGGAGGGATTAGCCACACTAAGCCACACAGTTGCTAACCATCATATGCTATTGTTTAGCCTAAACTGGATTCATTACCTTATTACTATTCATCCTTTACACAGGTGCTGGAAACAGAAATGTTGTTTGATACATCTGCAGGCGACCGGGAGATCTATTCACAACACTGTGCAAGTGTGCGCTGGTCCTCATGGGAAACGCAGTCTTCCTTAAGGCAAAACACTCCTACTTTTGTCCAGCAGTATCACTAAAATCGGCCAAAATTGAAAAGTTATCAAGCGTTGCTTCAAGGATTTGGTCGAGGCTTTTGGGCTGTGGACTGAATTAATCAAATTATAATGTATTCTTATGAAAAAAAATCCCGCTCGACATACGACTATTTCGACATACAAACCAGGTCCTGGAACATGTTAAATTTGTATGTAGAGATACTACTGTATTTACCTCATTGTTTGCCATTGATGGCGATACACGTCCAATCCATTTTGACTGGGAAGGGCAAATAAATCGATTGGATGCGTAGCTCCTTCAATGGCAGCCATATCGTTAAATGAGTGCTTTAGAACAAAATCCAAATTTGTGTATAAGAGGGTTAAAATCTGCTATATCCACCTTTAGATGGACCAACGTGTCACATGACTTAGAACACAAAAGGTATGCTTGGATTGCGTTTTCCTTTTTGGTGTATCTTGTCTTAGTGACTCTGGCTGTCTGCTGAATATACAACTACGAGGGAGTGAAAAGGCCACTAGCCGGCCTTCAGTGACAGTGTGTGAGAGAGTGGTGATCAGAGAGATAGCGGCTTCCACCATGACAAATCTGGGTCAATGTAACCCCCACCCCCTCTACCACAGGCTAACTGAAAAGGGGGGGAAAAAAACAAAAGATGAGGACACCATCACCAGACTGTGTGCGTGGACGTAAGCATGGGGATAACGGAGATCAGGTTGCCATCTCTATTGGTTGGTATCGATTTCGTGTTGGGATAGCGGGCATCCCCCGACTATTTTGGTTTTTCCCCTGTACTGTACTGTGTTTTGCAGTGTGATACTGTTAATGTTTGTTCCCTGCTATCTTATCTACCATTCCCTGGGCTTTCCCCTCCATGAGTGATTCTTCATGAATATGGCTCAAGGGGAAACCGTTTCAACTGAAAACGACCCCATGCACACACATGTGGTTTAAAATGATAAAATTGAAAGAATGTTGTACAGTATCTGATGGTAGTGGTCAATTCGGTGAGAAAAAAAAAAAAAAAACATGTTATATCCATTTCCAACTAATTTCATCTAATCGCCATACATACTGTATTGGTTGAGTTATAATTTTCCACTGAAACATACTAACCTTATGCGGTCATTTATTTTAGATTAGATAAGAAGGTACTATACTTACATACAGTATATTATGAATCCACAGCGCCTTCTCTGTTTTATCCAAATTATTTATTTTATTTAACATCCATACATCATTTTAGTATAAATCTATGAATATATATATATATTTTTTTTTAAAGTTAGCGAGAGAGAAGTCGGCCCGACCTGACCGTAAATAATCACACATCAGTCGCTCTAGAGTATAAGACACACCCTCTGCCAAACTATGAAAAAAAAAACTGCGACTTATAGTGCGAAAAATACGGTACTAAATATTATAGATTTTTAAAACAATAGTAATTGTTTACAGTATGTGTTTCTAATAGCGTATTTTAGTAAAAGACAACAATTTAACAGATTTATTTTAAGCAATAAATCAGCATATTTAATCTTTAAAAAAAAAAAAAAAGCTTTGAAATGTCAAAATGTTCTTGATTCAAATAAGGATATTGTTCAAAACATTATTTGAAGGCAAATTCTTCTTGATTTAGGTGAAAAATTACCCAACGTTTAGATTTAGATTTTCTTCTTAAAAAGAAGAACTAGTATTGTTTACTTAAAGTAAGTGGAATAATCTGACCCACTAATCTTTTAACTAGTCTTTAACACTCAAAACAAGATCAAGAAAATTATTTGACTAAATATAAGAAAAATAATCTGATTAAGACGTTATATATTTGTGGTGTATACTGCATAAAACTAAATTCTTACCAAGAATAAGTATGTAGTTTCTAGTTTAAAAAATAAATCTCATCACACTTAAAATGAGAAAATGAGAAAATGTGAAAATGAGAAAATTTTAAATTCTTCATTTCAGGAGGATATAAGGGCCTATTTTGAGACAATATTTTACTTGATTTTGTTGACTGACAGATTTTTTTTTCTTTTACATTATATAAAAAAAAAATAATTGTGTAAAATATACATATACTCATTTTTGAAGGAGAATATTTTCTAGTGGAGGATTTACTAATTGTATTTAAACATTGTGATAAGATTGTTTAGCAAATATCATGAAACGTTGGTATTCCCACATGCATTAGTATCAAACTAAAAAACAGTGCACAGTTTTAAAGTGCAAGCATAAAATATGCACGGTCATATTATGTTCGTGGGCTCCAGCATCTTGTTAACGAAAGGCCTTGTTATCTGTCACTCTCTGTTAAATTCATTCTGGCTAAAACTAATCCGTCATATCAATCTGTCAATCTCACCATTTAAAAAGGCATCCTAAAAACCTAAAGCAATCATGTAACATACTGGTCTTTATCGGTTTTAAAAGCTACACTGTAGAAATAATAATAATAATGATAATAATAATAATAATAATAATAGTAATAATAATAAAAAGAGTGTGAGTAACTGCTTACGGTGTTTGTTTGGTTTTTTTTTAAACAATGCTATTTCTTTTTTCAGCATAAAGTTATCTATGTGAACTGTTATTGTTATACTTTACTGGAACATATTACATAATTCCATTAAGACAGAGAAATACAAAAAAAAAAAAAAATCATTGACTTCCTGGGTTAGGAAAAAAATCTACAGAACTGAAGCATTACTCGTTCAAAGAGCATAAGTGCCCTGTAGTGGAGAAAAAATATTTCCTGTTATGAAACTAAAAGGATCATATCTCCGGTTTCCCGCGATCAGTCGGTGCCAAATAAAAACTGGGTGAGAGATTAAAATCCGCGCTTTCGAGTCATGTTGAGGGCACCGCTCTATGTCAAATTTTTGCGGGTGCTTTAAAGATGCTACGTGATTGAACAGGCTGTCGAGATCCTAGAACGGCAAGCCTGTGTCTGATTGGTATAATGGAGTCATGTGATAATTGTTGCGAAGTAAAAGTAAAAAGTATGGCTTAGTAAAACTACTCTAAGAAGTACAATTTTTTCTTAAAAAGTTATTCATATAAATATAACGGAGTAAATGTCTCGCGTTACTACCCACCTCTGATTAAAAGTAAAACAAATATGCAATAAACAGATCAACTCTTGGGTTGCCATTGACTGCGCTAGACGTCCAATCCATTTGATGTGGGAATGTGGGCAGCAAATGCATTGGCTTCCCACTTTCCCACATCAAATGGATTGGCTATCTACCAGTGATAAACAGTGAATTCACAACAAACAGTTGATTGGACGTATATTATCATCAATGGCACTGAAAGAGTTGATGAGTACTGGAGGCAATAAACGTTACAGATAATCTTCATTTAACAGCGTGTGTGTGTGCGTAAGTTTTCATCAGCGTGGATTTCCTGTTGTGGTGTAGCGTACCAAAAAGTCATTAAATGTTAATGATGGTGATTGCGGCGATTAAATGCCTCAAATAAATGCAGTGTTGCCTTTTAATGAGATGTGATTTACTATTCGTTTGCATTGTGTGGAGTTGAGTAATGTTGAATCAATGTGTATGCGGCTGTCTGTTTACTGTAAACCAAGGCCAAGACAAATGTACATCTCTGATTGATTTAATCCATTTGCATCGTTTTGTTAGTAATCTCCAGTCTCCATTTCAAACTTAACAATGCAGGCATTATTTAAGCCTTTGATGCCTGAATTTACATTGAACTCTTCCAGTGCCATTGACGAGGCTGGACGTCCCATCATGTGGCGTCCAATCATCCTTTGCTGTGAAATGAAATGAGTTTATCCCTGCAGCCATTTAACTTGCTATCAGCCTTGCCACTTCAAAAATCTTGGACGTCTATTGTCGTCAATGGCATCCAAGAATATAATAAATGCAAAAGTATATATAAAGCATTGGAGGGATACGAAAGTACAAAAATAGTATTGATGAAATAATTTACGTAAAAATGGCATTGAAAAATGCACTTAAAATGTAAAAATATTCCATTAAGGTTTTTTTTTTAATTATTATTTCTATTTTCGTGTACTTATGCATTCCCCCAATGCTTTTTGATGTATATTTGTTTCATATAAATTCAGTCACCATGGCGGTTAAACTACTGCTACTTCCAAACAGCAGCAAAGAGCCCATTTTATCAGGCAGTACAACTTTATCAACAACCCTAGTATTATCCATCACATCAGCACATGTGTCTAGTTAAGACTAATGAGTCCTCTGAGGGATGAAGGTTGTTGCAAGTTCATCACAATGTTTGTAAATAAGCTTTTAAGAAGCCAATCGCCACCCTGATTAACATACCCTTGCCCTTTTCTGATTTCATTTGTCATTTTAATGGCACGTCCTGTTGTTGGGATGCCAAATTTTAGGATATATAGATGAACATTCATTTTCTGGCAAGTAGCCCTGGTATCATAAGCAAGTAGGAAAGAGAGATGTGCTCATTTAAATGGATTTGGCAAAGGGGACACTTCCTTGCTACAATGTTATCCATTAAGGTCAAACTTGCACCAGTGGGTGTAATCTTCAAATCCCATTTGTGCAGCCAGTGATGAATGAATTATTTGTGCCAAGTTCACGTTCAATCTGAGATGTGACATTGTTGATGTTGTTTCTCTTGGTATGTTTTCATTTGCCTCGAGTCCCGGCGGCAAATTATAAAAACCTGAAAAACATACTAATAATGTTCCCTCTGTTTTGTATTTGTGGTGGTTTTTGGGTCTGACTTTACATTTCATAAATAATTGAAAAGCAACCTTGAACGAGCAAAAGTTTGTGAAAAAATTACATTTGTTTTAAAAACATTCATTGACGGCAATAGACGCCTTGTACTGCCGTCAATGAGGTAATTTATTAAATTAGTCAATCAAAGCCTTTAGAACAAAAGGAAGGTTGCTGACCTGTTTTCTTAGTTTCAGTGTTTTGAATTAAGTAAGTAAAGTTAAATAAAGAGCCAAAGTTACTGTGTGGTCAATGCAATCTATCATCGTCAGGGACAGCAAATGAGTTAAAACCATTAAAGTCAATGCATTTTGGACCAAAACAAATGGAATTTAAAGTTAGGCCCACATTTTCTGTGTTTTTCTTTTTATTTAATTGCGGTCATATTATGGCTAATGTTTGCTTCCCTCTCTCTTCTTTACATGACAGCTTCGCATGAACCCAGATGCCTCCTCTTCCGCTCGACGAGCGCATAGTGGTCATCCAGCGCCCTAAAAATATTTCCTTGTGCGAGGCTTCCCCTCAAACGATTCCTCATCACTCGTCTCAGATATCCACTTCTTCCAATGGACAAATCACTCGTGCTTCTCGTCCTCACTTTTCTCAGCCCCATTTCTACTCACCCACCTGTAAATCGCTGACTCTGGAATGCAAACGCAGATCTTCCCGTCCCCAGAAAGCCACGGGCGACCATCCCATTGTACCGCCGGGTTACAGACACGTCCCGAGCCACTGCCACAGCAACGGAACCGTAACTCTCAGCCCACGATTGCCGTCCCACACGCATACTATTGATATCAGATTGACTCTTGACAAAAGCGGAAGAACGGGAATCAGCAACTCGCTCGGTCGTAGCGGAAGTGCCAAAGGTACACGGGGGAAATGCGTCCCTTCGCATTCAGATCAGATTGATAGAAGAAGTAGTGCTGCTGAACAGTCAGGCGGATGTGAACACAAATCGCAGAGAAGTCGACACGGTCAGCTGTTGTCATCCACCGGAGGTGTCCTGCAGTTTGTCCCTGCGCAGGCACAGCAATACATTTTCAAAAATGTAAAAGAGAAGGAAAATTCAACTTTTCTGAACAGACCTGACCCTGAATTCTCCTTGCTGGATCATAAAATTTCCAAGCTGGGCACTGTGCAACATAGTCTTCCCTACCACCACAATTCCGTCCCTGTGCCCCATGCGGCTATCCTAAACTCCAACCACCCCTCATCCTCTCCCCCTCAACCCGCACACATCCCCGTCTCCTTCCATCAATATAACCAGCCTCGCTCATCCCGCCATAGAGATCACCGTCCTCATATTCTTCATGGTCTCCCCCTGTCCCCATGCACTTCTCATGCTGGAGGCTTCCCCAGTCCTGACCACACGTGCACCATTGACTGCTCCCATCCCTTCGGCTGTGGTTGCTGGAGGTTGATCAGATGCAGAGGGTCGAAAGGACATTCTTCCAGTTGCCAAGGTGGTGGAGATAGTTCTTCCACGTCATTTTCTTGCACACATAATGTTGGCGCAGTAAAAAAAAGAGGCAAAGAAATGGGCCTGAGAAGTCTGGGAGGGTGTCTCTCTGCCGCTTCCACATCTAACACTTCCTCAACCAACAGCACTGTGTCTGAACACCGATCAAGCCTGTTCAAACCTCTCCACTGTGCCTCCTGTTCCAGTGAGGCTGGAAACTTTGAGAGTCCTGCGATTCTTCGTAAAAAAATGGTCGGAGGATGTCTGCCTTGTATGCCATTGTCCTCTTCGGCCCCACTCCGGGCAATTCAGAGCTGTGTCACCGGTTGCAACCCCAAAGCCTCTCACACTGGTAGCTCCACCTGCAGCTATTGTAGCAGTGACCCAATAGTAGTAACATTCAACCCTCGCCGATGTAAACCTCCAGGAAGAAGCATCGGTGCACCTCATTCGGCTGCTATGTTTCAAGCAGATGATGATGACTATAGTGTACGTACGATCTGGCCTGAAGAACTGTCGAGAAAGATGACCCATTCAACAGCCCAAGGAAATCACTGTGCCGGAATTGGAATAGGAGTTGGAAAGACTGCTTCGAGGCAGATCCCAAATGAAAGCAAAAGAACCGGGCTGGCCCATCTGAACTGTGAAGACCTCCAAGAGTACGCACATTCACAGTTCACGGACCGCGCTGGTCGGAGGAGACTGCACCAGGATAAGATGGCAGCTCTGGATTTCACTGGCTGCAGGTCAGGAACGGGGTACGACGAACAACGGAGCTCGTTCAGGACGCTTCTTGATAAAGACGATGTAGGAACAACCAGCTCTCCCGAGCACCATCGAGACACAGCATATCCTAGTTTGCCTCACCCGCGCTCCCCTTCTCCGCCGTCGCCAGTTTCCTTTTCGCCTCCACCGTCCGCTCCTAGCACACTCATCAAACCCAAACCCTGGCAGAGAGATAGGGAAGGGGGACATTCTCTACCATCAGCCCAGTCCCTTCATTTGGCTCTCAACTCACTCAACAGAGACCCACATGAGGAGAAGAGCAGAAGTAAGACTGGTAAACTTATTCTGTGTTTAGGGTTGTAAAATATTACGTGGGAAACTTTCCTTGTGGATCAGATTCCAGCTAGAAATCACAGCTGAAAATATTTTTGTATCCAAATTCTTCCCTTTGTCAAAAGACTTTACATTAGTGACAAAATCAGTTGATGCTTGTTGAAATTAGGTCTTGTTTTTTGCGTCACATGTTGTCATTGATTGCTGTTCCAAGTGACAGACATGTTTTCCCAGAAAATTTGAGTTTTCAAATTCTGTATTTTTGATCAAAAGAATTTCTCTCAAAATGCCATCTCATCCTCTTTCAGTGCACCTCTCTCTGCCGCTCTCCTCTTCGCTGCCAGCTTCCCTGTCCGATGAGTCTGCAATGACTCCTGATGCAGAGAATGCAGTGGTCAGCGCCATCCTACCTTTCTTGTTTCTTGGGAATGAAAGAGACGCTCAAGACCTGGATCTGTTGTTACGCCTCAACATTGGCTACGTGGTCAATGTGACGACACACCTTCCTCTCTACCACCTCAAATCGGGACTGCACTACAAAAGGCTGCCAGCCACAGACAACAGCAAACAAAACCTTCGCCAATACTTTGAGGAGGTTTTCGAGTTCATTGGTGAGACATTTAGTCTATGTTATTTAAACTGTTTGTCCAGTCGTAGCTGTGTACTATCGGATCTGCTCCAATTTTAAATCCTGGCTTACAACACAAAGCAAAATACCAATGAAGTGTAGCGCAGTAACTCAACAATCTCATAAATTAGGACACTGGTAGGTCAAGGTGCTAGGGTTGTCAAAGATATTGAAAAGTATTGAAGTGTCGATACTGAAACGTAACAGGGTGTGGTATTTGATTTTAAAAGTATCGATACTAGGTTATTTATTTGTTTTTGCGTGATCGCAGGTTACCAAAAATTTGTAGTCATGGGGTAAATTTGATTTTGCACTACTGTTGATAGTAATGGAGGGGGTTTTTTTTTGCATTTTTTTTCTGTTAACTCATTACCTGCCATTGATGGCGCGAGATGTCCTATCCATTTGAAGTGAATTGCAAACCGCTTCAAATGAATTAGACGTCTACTTGTGATAAACTCACTTAAAGAGTTTTAATTTGTGCTCCAATACAAGTCACTAGGGCCTGACGGATTGACTTAATCGTTGGATTTTTTTTTTTTTTTTTTTTTTAAGATGACAAACGTGAACATACATGTTTTTTATTTACCCACAGAGGAAGCATATCAGAGTGGGCAGGGCGTGTTGGTGCATTGCCAGGCAGGTGTGTCCCGTTCCGCAACCATCGTCATCGCCTACCTAATGAAGCACACCCTCATGACAATGACAGACGCCTACAAATACGTACGCAGCCGTCGTCCTGTGGTATCCCCGAATCTAAACTTTATGGGGCAGCTTTTGGAGTTTGAGAGGGACCTCAATTCCGGTGTGACACCTCGCATCCTGATGCCTAAACTTGATGGTGTAGAGACCCAGGTGTGAGGAAGATCAAGGCTCAGGAGAACACAGAAGTTGGCTTTGAGTGGACTTAGTAAACTATAAATTGGAGTCTGTTCGGCAAACTGTGCCCTTTTATACTGTGAATCACAATACAAAGTGATAAATGACCTCACATTAGTAGCCATTTAACATGATCATCATCCAGTAAGCTGTTTGTAGACCAATGTAACTGTAATGTATTACTGGTATCTATTTTTCTCTTGATAACTCTTACTATTTCTTCCTATCAACTACCACACAAACACTGTTCAGGCTACGTCTTGCAGCGTTCTAGGTGGTGACAGCAGCCTCATTTTTGGCCACTGTGGATCACATATAACAGTCAAGAAATACAAGATGAAGGGATGGGATATAATAGAATAAATGTGCAAACATTTCATTGCAAATGTTGAAATTATTAACTCATTGGCTGCCACTGACAACATCAGACCTCCAATTTTTTGAAACTGGGAGTGATTGCTCATTTTTTAGTGTCAGTGATGGCACTAGACGTCCAATTCATTTTGACTGGTGGGGATGAATGAACGAATTAGTGCCCTGTGAAGGTAAAACTCGTTTTGAGATTTTTCTTTCTTCAAACTGCTATCGAGCTTCAAAAATTCATTAACATAATAGAGAAATAAAAGTAAAAGAGCAATACTTATGAAATCATGAAATAAACGATGGGGATGCCGTGACCACCATGAACGTAATATAAACGTATTCTATCATAAGCCATGCCTGCATGCAAAATTGCATTGCCACATGAATATGATACTTTTCAACATGTAGCAACGTAAACATTACAATGCACTTTAATAAATCTGATAACTCAATGGCTGCCTGGACAGTGATAAACATCTATTCCATCTGAACTAGGAGGTCTGGCAGCATATGAATGAATAGTCCGAGTCCACTAGCGATAAACTCATTGAAATTCACATCAAAAGGTTAAAAAGAGCCACATGATTGTTAGTCTATCATCATCATCAATGGCAGTTTCAGGTCACATTTCATGAAAAAAATAAATTTTTTCTTACTATGTAAAGTGATCTAATGCATGGGATTATTGTGCAGATTATGCACTGTAGTACATCAGGAAGTGGAACATCAACAGCATACTAAATAACTGGATTTGTTGGTTAGTTCTTAATTCTTTGGAAAATGCTTATAAAGCAAATACGTTTTTGGTACGCCTGCCCATTATTACTTTAAATGAGCTAATATAAGAGTTGTATCAAAAATTCTTGATTAACTAAAAGTAAGAATTTAGCCATCATGTATTGTTCAGTTTCAAAGACAACGTGTGTTTATTGTATCATGTTTGTGTGGTTGTAGTTTGCAGTCAAATTGTAGAACTGCACTGTTTTTGGTATACAATATTTGTTGTTGTTTGTTATAGCTACAGTTACATAAGTAACATGGACAAAATATTTTAAATACCACAATAGTAATCATAATACTAAACAAAGCTATATCCTAAATTGCTATTGAATACAACACTTGTATAAGATCAATTCAGGTGTAAAATTGTGGTCAGTGAGTACCTGGTGTGAATTATGGTCGAGCAAATAAGTGTAATAATACTAAGGGACCCTGAAATTACCTCTTTTGTTCATATTTTAAAGATAACTTGTGTTTTGTCTGGGGACAAATTTAATTCTGATGTGTTTTATAAATCAAATTGCATTACCGAAGTGAGAAAAGAGCCATTCAAAGTGTTTACAATGTACTGATTAGAGAGATTACAATATAGGTCTCTCTTAAGGACCCTTTCCCAACTAAAATATACCGTACTTTGTTGATTTCCTCGATTGTGTCAGAATCCTGAATTTTCCACAGATGCCACTATCCTTCGTAATTTTTCCCCTTTCCTGCCTTATTGTGCTCCCTGTGGCCCTTGTGACTATGCATCACTGTATTTTGAAGGATTTGCTTTGATTTGAGAAGCTCTCAAGAGTCACTGTGAACACTTCTACTGTGAAAGACGAGGCCTTAATCAGGTCCATTCAGCATCTATTTCGATAAATCATGTTGGATTTTTTTTTATTTTTTTTTTGTCAGGAAAAAAAAAACTAAAACCTCACAAGTGTTTGAACTGTTAAGGAATAACTTAATGACAAATTTCACCTCTGATATCTAAACATGTGGTTAGGAAGTGGTTTGTATTCACTACATTTAGCTTTGATCTTGTATTTATAAATAGTGTTGCACCGATACAAGTATCGGTAGTACTAAAAAAAAAAAAATGGCCGATGCTGTGTAATATGTATTTTTCAAAATTAGTTTACAACCGCTGGTCACCCTACCTAAGATGGCTGCCAGCTATCCACGCCACTGTAAAATAAAAAAAAGTAGTGCTTGTCACTCCTTCCTAGATGATGAACGACATCCAGTCATGTTGTGTTCAATCATCTTTCTGCTAGGAAAACTGATCACTAGTAGACATCCAATCCAATTGAAGTGGGAGGGTTGCCAGCGAATGAACGGCAGAAGATAAAAAGAGGCACCTGATTGGTCGTCTGTCATCATCAAACACCCATACATTTGCCAGGGTCATTAAGCATCTGAAGAATATTTTTAGATACAAAAATGCAGTTGTCTTATTATCAAAATCTCTTTAGGTTAAACAGGGTTAACTATAGTGTCTAGTCTCTTAAGGATTTTGTTGGGTATCTAAACAAATATATTTGCGGTTTTACACTACGTACTTGAAAAACACTATTATCATTTCATGAATCTAGTGCCCACTCTAAAGTATGGTCAAGTAAGCTCAAATGGTAGATCAAATTAGAATCAAAATATTGTGTTTTTAGAATTTTGCCCAATATTATACAAATTACTTGTGAGAATTAATTACAAAGTATTTTGACGTTAAAAAAATAAAAACGATTTTTATCCCCACCCCCTACACACACACACACACACACACACACATACACACACACAAATGCCTTCATTTCCTGTCACCTTTATCCATTTGTATTTATTTTTTGTTAGTTACCCATGCTTTTGAAGGTACTTTTCCCCACAATTAGTGTTCATTTTACTACATCAACCAAACAAACAATTCATTCCGCCCACTCCTATAACCTCTTGTCATCACTCGATTTTTATAGACTTAATATGCAAATGGCTGTAGATGGAAGTTGTTTAATTTCATGCTTTATGAACCTACTGTAGAGATATTCTCTTTGGGCCTCAGCCTATTGTGAGCATATGGGAACAAATCTATTTTGCATTTCTGAAGCCTGAAGATTTGCAAGGTGTTGGTGTGTTTTGATACTTGCTACGAGGACATTGTAAACCAGTGCTTTGCTTACTTGGTGGAACTTCTTGTTATACTTGTATTTGTATCTTGCCTATCTTTAATCAACCTGTTACTAGGGCTGGGCGATATGGCCTGAGAATAAAATCTCTGATTTTTCACCAAAGATATAGATTTACCATTTTTTCCCCTCCCATCTACTAAGAAAAAAGACAGAGAAAACTCAAAACAAGTTTAACCCTTTAAAGGGCACTCATATAACTTACTGGCGCACCCTTCTCAGTTAAAATGAATAGCGTACCGCACGCAACACGTCACTTTTGCTCATTAATATTCATGACGTTAGCAACTATTGCTGGGGGGGTTCAAGCTTGCGTTTGTCCCTCATGCTCGATGCATTTAAATAGTGTACGATTGAGATGTTTACTAAGCTAAACCTACAAATTCTGTCCGAAAATTATATTCACTGGTAAAGATCTGGAAGAACATACATATGTTCAGTTAAAGAGATGGCTTGAGTGTCGAGTGCTGAAAAAGACAGGAAAAAGAGCCGACCTGATCCAGAGGTAGCTCTTCATCGACACATTTTTCTTGTGTGCATTGCCTTACCCCACTGACAATGACATTCTTCTGTTTCAACAATCTATCCTATACCGCCATATGCCCTGTCTTACTTATATATTATATCGTCTGGTTGTCTTACGTCTCTGACCGTTCTCGGGGGGGATTTTTTTACATTGCTATTTTTGTGTAGCGATCGCAAATGCTACTCAGTGACAGCCAATAAACACTTTTAATTTTTTCCTTAATAACAAATTTTAATTCTATAATTTATTTACATTTTCACCTTACTAAAGTTGTTTTTTACAACAGAAAAGGTAACAACAGTGGCAGTCAGATACCATTTTAATTGTTTTCAGGTCATTCATTGTCAGACGGAAGCAGCACGGCAAAACGCCACGCCAAAAAATAAGTAAAAATATCAAAATGGCTTACCTCTTCGGGACAGGATTGTTGCTCTGTAGGACCATGGCCCCCAACAAAATGTTTACTGCATATGTAGGTGAACAGTTTCACCTTGCTGGCGTTAAACTGGTCTTTTGGACGTCCGCACAAGTTAATCCATTGTTCACATATTTTCCCTCCGAGTTTATGGCTTCGGAAAAATGTCCTTCATATGTTTACGGTCGTAATAGCTAGAGTCGTTTTATACAAGTTCCATAGCAGCAGTTTGATCGGCATGTTCTTTTTTTGAAAGATTACTGGCAGAAAACAAGCAGTGATAGCATTGGTTGTATCCGAGCGCGGTTATATGTTGACCCTCTTCCGGTTTACAATGGTGACGTCACACAAGCTTGCGGTCTAAAAATAGCATTCGTGCGGCACGCTATTGGACGTCTAACGCCGTCAATCACACCGAAAAATGAGAATTCACAAATCGTCCTCCATGTTTAAATGAGGCAATGGATCAAATATTACGGGGAGGAATAAATGAATTAACTTTAGAGTGTTATTGAGGAGGCCATAATGAGTGTATGTTGGTTTTTATTCATTTTAAATTTGTTACATTAACGTTTAACAATTTAATTTTTTTCATAACAAAAATATTTAAAATAATGATTAATAATAATAAATATACACAATTAGAATTTAGATCTGGCTTTACTTTATATGGGCATTATTATTTGGGGCCAAAATGTGATGTCCACATACTGTATATGGGCACACTGTCTTCATAGAGTTAAGATTTTTTTTTCTTTTACCAAAAATAGTCACTTAGCCTATTATGGTAAACAAAAAAATGTAAAATGCAGAACAAAACATTGTAAAATTCTGTCTGAAACATCTTGTTATCTCCCCCTATTTGTGTTGTCAACCCCGAAATACAAAATAATATCACAAAGAAACAACTCTTTATATTCTATTTAAACTGTTTGCAAAAAAAAAATATTAGTAATTATATATATATATATATATATATATATATATATATATATTTAATTAATTTAAATATATATATATGTATAATGTATATATATATATATATATATATATATATATATATATATATATTTAAATTAATTAATTGATAAAATCCATTTATCGCCCAGGCCTACCTGTTACTGTTACCTTATGTGCTAAATATCACATTTCCAAGCAATGGTGATTCGACATGAAAACAAAACTGAAGGTCAAACAAGAGCAAATAAAATACCTCCTTTCGCAATTGGACAAGTCATATTCAGGTCTGAAGTTTTTCTCCTCCATTTCTACTGATGATTCTATAACCTATTATATTAGCTGTGATTACTCCTCCTTTTCCTAATGCGTAGATTGCCTCTTCTGTATTTCGAAGTCGTTCTGTATAGAAAATGTTTAATCCTAATTATTTCATGTGCACTGTGACTAATACAATGCTGCTATATCACTAAGACTTCTTTGTAAGCCACATTTATCACAAAAGTTATGCAGGTGCAAAATGGGGCTCTGCTGAAAGTGTAGCAATTCATGCACGCGCCTTTCAAAATTGTTGATTTCAATGAGACTACTTGCACAACTGGAGTATCTGTAGCATTTTCCTTGGGAAAAAAAGTCATAGAAGGAAAGTTTAGAGCATTTTGGATCATTCTTTTATGGCTTGTTGTAAATGTATTGCGCCAGGAGATCTTGACAGTGTAATTTGTTTAGTATTTACTTATCACAAGGAATGGTCATAATGCAACCAGCCAGAGCATTACTATTCACAGTGATGACACGGCATTCCTATCAGATTCTGCTTAGATTTGAATCTATATTGGGTTCAGCACATGGTAGAGTCATGGCCTTCTTAACACTGTTTCAACAACTCATTGTTGTCTAAATCATTCATGTAAATTGAACATTTTAGGTAGGATTTGACATTTTGTATGCTTCCAGGAATTCGGAATGTGTGAAATTGTACTAAAAAAGTGCTTTAAAAGAACATTTCCCTTTCAGGCTGAAATGTTGCGCAATATACAGGTATACTCGGTTGACTGTGGATGCTCTGCATTGTTTGTTACTGATAAACTTAACATTTAAATTGTGTTTTTTTAATGTCTCAAGAAACTATTATTTAACTGGCTCCAATGTTAGTGATGTGATTGAAGAGTCCTATTATTAATTCAGCTGATTCTTATTGAATTTAAAAAAAAAAAAAAAAAAAAAAAACTTGAATTGAATCCTGACAGTGTACACTGAGAAATGTGATGGCTGGATGGCGGCATTGTAAAGGTTTATTTCTAGCGAAGGCATTGGAAATGTCTCTTTTAATAAAATAAAAAATGGAAACGCATACTTTCCGTGTGGCTATGTTTTATATTATTTTCCTGTTTTCCTTCAAGCAAAGGACACAGAATGAAGTCAAGATGAACATCCAAAAATAACAACCATACCCAACAGTGAGCCAACGTTCCCTGGAAGTCTAGTATTGAACTGTACCATCAATACATTCAGCCAATTGTAATTGATGATTTTGATCATCATGCTGGCCACAGCTGTTTGCTTTAGCATTGTGTAACACTAGGTTTGGTACTCACAACTGTGTGATCAAGGCCCTGCAGGCACGTCAATATGGGACACAATTAGTATCTGGCTGGAATTAACTCTTCTACATTCAGGGGCTTAAGTTAACATATAGATTGTATTATACTGTGACTCTCATTGAAGAATTTTCTGATCTACAACAAAAATACAACGCACATATTTAACTCATTGGCTGCCATCGACGGTGATGGACGTCCAATCTAGTTGGACTGGGGGATTGCAGCGACTGAACGGTCGTTATCAACCCTCTCAATCTGAACGGATTTGACGTCTATCATTGTCAATGGGATTGATGCATGATTATTCAACGTTAAAATGGATTTGAAGTCTATCGTTGTCAATAGTATTGTTGATTGTGACAAACACTGTAATTGTTTCGTAGAACGAAGAAGAATAAATAATATATACACTAACATACACTACACTAACACACACATATTTTTTTCAGTATATATACTGTATATACAGTATATATATACTGTATATACAGTATATATACTGTATATATATATACTGTATATACAGTGGGGCAAATAAGTATTTAGTCAAGTTCTCCCACTTGAAAATATTAGAGAGGCCTGTAATTGTCAACATGGGTAAACCTCAACCATGAGAGACAGAATGTGGAAAAAAAAAAACTGAAAATCACATTGTATGATTTTTAAAGAATTTATTTGCAAATCATGGTGGAAAATAAGTATTTGGTCTATACCAAAAGTTCATACTTTGTTATGTACCCTTTGTTGGCAATAACGGAGGCCAAACGTTTTCTGTAACTCTTCACAAGCATTTCACACATTGTTGCCGGTATTTTGGCCCATTCCTCCATGCAGATCTCCTCTAGAGCAGTGATGTTTTGGGGCTGTCGTTGGGCAACACGGACTTTCAACTCCCTCCTCACTCTGTGGCGTCAAAATGATAACAAGAACAGGGAGCTAAAATCCCAGAACAACACAGGGGGACCTAGTGAATGACCTACAGAGAGCTGGGACCACAGTAACAAAGGCTACTATTAGTAACACAATGCACTGCCAGGGACTCAAATACTGCACTGCCAGACGTGTCCCCCTGCTGAAGAAAGTACACGTCCAGGCCCGTCTGCGGGTCGCTAGAGAGCATTTGGATGATCTAGAAGAGGACTGGGAGACTGTGTTATGATCAGATGAAACCAAAATAGAACTTTTTGGTAGAAACACAGGTTCTCTTGTTTGGAGGAAAAAGAATACTGAATTGCACCATGCCCACTGTGAGGCATGGGGGTGGAAACATCATGCTTTGGGGCTGTTTTTCTGTAAAGGGACCAGGACGACTGATCTGTGTAAAGGAGAGAATGAATGGGGCCATGTATCGAGAGATTTTGAGTGAAAATCTCCTTCCATCAGCAAGGGCATTGAAGATGAGACGTGGCTGGGTCTTTCAGCATGACAATGATCCCAAACACACAGCCAGGGCAACAAAGGAGTGGCATCGTAAGAAGCATTTCAAGGTCCTGGAGTGGCCTAGCCAGTCTCCAGGTCTCATCCCCATAGAAAATCTGCAGAGGGAGTTGAAAGTCCGTGTTGCCCAACTACAGCCCCAAAATATCACTGCTCTAGAGGAGATCTGCATGAAGGAATGGGCCAAAATACCAGCAACAGAGTGTGAAAAGCTTGTGTAGAGTTACAGAAAACATTTGGCCTCCGTTATTGCCAACAAAGGGTACATACCGGTAACAAAGTATTGAGATGAACTTTTGGTATTGACCAAATACTTATTTTCCACCATGATTTGCAAATAAATTATTTAAAAATCAAACAATGCGATTTTCTGGGGGGATTTCCACATTCTGTCTCTCATGGTTGAGGTTTAACCATGTTGACAATTACAGGGCTCTCTAATGTTTTCAAGTGGGAGAACTTGCACAATTATTGGTTGACTAAATGCTTATTTGCCCCACTGTATATATAGAAATGTTGGGATTTCTGAATAAAAATCACCGACTTCCATGAGTTTTTTTTTTTTAAATAAAATCTTCCGAACAACTTCTAAAGATCATTGTTGTTAATAACGGTGATAGAATACAACGGCGTTACTAACGACGTTATGTTTTTTTCCAGTAGTGAGAAATATAATTAATTACTTTTCTCATCTTGGCAATGCCGTTACCGTTACTGAGGCGGGAAAGGCGTGTGTTACTATGCGTTACAATGTTGGTTGAATGACACGAGAAAAGTCTGACAGAGATGGACTCACAGAGACGAGAGAACAGTTTAGGGTAAAGAATTGGGCTAGGGCCAATTGTCCCAAAAACCCTTTAAACTTCACATTGTGTGACCTGATTTGTTTTGTTTTTGTTTTGTTTTTTGAGAAAAAAAAACATGAAAATTATTACCAGATACTTTGCCTAGCAACTAATTACTCTTACATTCAGGTTACTGCGTTGCTAACGCAATTACTTTTTGGGAGAAGTAATTTGTAACTGTAATTAATTACTTTTTAAAGTAAGATTATCAACACTGCTAAAGATTAGTAATTCTTTACAGTTTTTATCTTTGGACTCGAATGCAGTATTAATTGCCTTCCCATCCATCACAATAAAAATCTTATATTTGGTTTTAAATGTTGTAATAATATAATATATAAGGATATACTGTAAAAGTCAAGTAGAAAACCTTGGTGTCAGGATTAGCGATAAAACGGTATAGAATAGGATTGCAACATACTCACACTCACAAGGGATTCACACAAATACTGGTTTCTAGACCACATGGCTGATTTGTGTCCACTCCTCCCAATCACTCATCTTTCAGACACCCCCCCCCCCTCTCCTTGGTCATCAGGCCCACCACATGGTGTCAACCGTAAATACAACCAGCTAACGATAGCACCAACATATTCATAGTTAGTGTAAGCATTCAATGTATTTCTGTTTGTTTGTGCTTCTTCTGTCTCTGTCTCTCTCTACCTCTTTTCTTCTGTTCCCCCATAACCCCTTCCTGTTTGCTGCTTTTTCCGAATACACGAGGTACGTTGAATGATCACAATGGGATTATGTCATACTCCCATGTGATACATTAAATGACCAATCGGACACTCAGCTCTCCATTCTCAGTGTTGAGAAGCTAAACGTGACAGATTTTAAAATAATAATAATAATAATACTAATAGTTTTCCTACCCATCACAATAACAATCTTATATTTGGTTTTAAACGTTGTAACGTAGACTTCACCATTATAGTGAAGTGTATGGTTGTAATAATATGATATATAATGATATACTGTAATAAGTATTTCTCAAGTTATTTCTAAAATATAGCACCAGTAGGACAACCATAAAATACATATGAGAAACTAATAGTTAATCTTGACAGATTTCACCGTTTGACACTTCCAATATGGCGACTCATTTGCCGTACAATGCTGCCCTCGTGCGGGGTTTAAGTGGTTATGACGCCCATCAACTCTGAAAGCAAATTTTAAAAATACGTTACGTTAAAGTTTGAACGATATTGTAGTAATTGCGAGAACATACTTTTGACCAATGCAGTGATGTATATTACGGTATTTTTAAAACACTGCCCCCCCTCCCCCACCCACCCACCAAAAAAATAACGGTTTGATTGGTATGCAACTATTTTGGTGACCATTTTAGCGCAACATCCTGCATGTATTTAACAATGAACTGCTGAAATGTCAATGTTCATAGTAAAATGAAGCTCGTTCATGAGGTAAAAAGGGTGATATTGTAAACCACTGAATTAGACTGCAGCAGTCGCCATAGCAACAGAAGAGGAGAAGAGGAGGGGCGGGGGAACAGAGATGATTCAGACCTCTAGAGCTGACGTCATTAAGTATTTTATATTTTTATATTGTATATTTAAAAGAAATAAATTATCCCCCAAATTCGCACTCTTGGTGCATGTCAAATTTTGCATGTAAAACTGGAAAATTCCAATTCCTCAAAATTCCCCTCGAAAAAAATGATCAGTTCCGTCATCCCTAAGAAAACCTCATCAATGCTGTGCCTCCCCCTCCTCCATCTGGCATATACCACTCACTGCAGAGGGGACGAGCCACCAGATCAGACTGTGGCGGGGTTGCAGTGCACTGGACTGTTGAGAGCAGGGGAGCATCCAGGCTGTCGTCTGTGAGGGGTGGGGTCCGGCTTCATTGACACTGCACACTTACACTTATAAACACAAGCTGACACGGGGACATAGAGAGGTACAAAACGGGAGAGAAGAGGGGGGGAGATTGCACCTGAAGAGGAATATCGTTCGGGTAAGGAAACAAATGGATGGCTGGAGAGGGAGGGCAAAGGCAGCAGGGGGAAAATCCACAATGATTGTTATTCCTTATCGTCAATCCAGCCTTTATTTGCCGTCACCTTTATACATATGTACTTTTGACCCATTGTGGCAAAAATTGTGCAACAGAGGTGCTAATTTCACCCCAGTGGTTGTAATTCCTTGTGGTAAAATAATCTGTGGGCCAGGTTGAATGGAATCCGGTAAACCTTATTAGTACTACATATTGCTGTGGTATTGATTCTAATCACTAGGTGAATAATGTAGCAGCTGTATTATAACACATTGAACATTACAACTGGGACAGTTGAGCTACATATATTGATTATTATTTGTATATAAAATGTATTTAAATTGTTACTGTTTACAAACAGGAATTGTTTATTTGGTATTTCACACATAAAAACCATGCCAGGACAAATGAAAAAAAAGCAATCATGTCTGAACTGTGGTGACTACAATAATGTAGCTCAAAGTATAATGAAACTAAAATTGGTTATGCATCCCTAAAGCTTGACCGTGCCGTTTGTATCCAGAATGAAAGGAGATACCCCAGTGAACAGCACCATGAGTGTCGGTCAGGCCAGGAAGCTGGTTGAGCAACTAAAGATCGAGGCTAGCTTCTGCAGGATAAAGGTAAAGTAACACTGAGCTCTTCAACAACTGGACCTTACATATTGCCCCATAACATCAAGTACAATATAACAGGCATGTACAGATTGAGTGGTGCTAATTTTCCCCTATCATTTAGCCAAACAATGTATAAGATAATAAGAAACATTTGTCAATATATGTGCCTATCTTACTTTTGCTATTCAAGCTGACTGATTTGAATTGGTAGGGATGGGGAAAAAGTTCTTCCTGATGGTGATTTTTTTTGAGGGGGGGTGACTCTTTATTGATGATCATTGATGATCTCAATATCAATGAGAGTTTTGTTGTATTATTTGGAATATTCAATGTTCAGGAGACTCAATGACTAAGAGTCAATGAACAGTGCACACCCAAATGATACCAAGTATAAGAATGGCTGTTTGAAAAAGTGTTTCTTAAAGAAAATTTAAAAATAATCAAAGCAGGGAAAAAATATTTAGAAAAACAAAAACTCAAAGTAAAATAATTTTTTTTTAAAAAAAAAAAAAGGATAAACTCCTGTTAATATCCCTCGTACAAGTCAATCAATATCAACCACCATTGCCACCAATCAGGAAGTCAGCTATTCAAAAGGTTTTTCTAAACCCCAAAAAATACATAGCTGTAAGGTTGAGGAATGAGGCTTAATCTTGGACCAGTTTTACATTTCAGTTAACAATGTAGTGTTGCAACAAAATCATTTTTTGGGCTCCCGATACCGATCACCCAATTCAGTTAGTGTACCAATACTTTTGACGAACTATTTTTTTCTTTAATACTAAATTGCTGCACACTCATTTGACTGTAAAGTAATTGCTATCATGACTTGGTCAGAAACTGCTCAATTCATTTTAGGCCATTAACGGCGCTAGATCTCCAATCCATTCGAAGTGGGAGGGTTGGGAGCAAATGAACCTTGCCACCCTCCCGCTTCAATTGGATTGGACGTCTACTAGTGATACAGTAATATGTGGGAGGGTGTATCTTGGTCAGAGGAAGAAAACATTTTTTTTACGTCATTGACTGCCATTGATTACGCTAGATGTCCAATCGACTGGTGTTAACAGGTGGCCATCTTGTCTAGTGCGACCTGCGGCTGGAAACTAGATCTCGAAAACTACATATCGCACAGTATCGGCACGTTATTTCTTAGTACTGCCCCATTACCGATGCCATGATATCGGTGCAGCACTAAACTGTTATTAGGTTCTTGTGTAATAGAATCATATCTCCAACATTTTCACTTTATCATCCATTCTCATTGGCTGCTCTGACCCCCTGCAGGTATCCAAGGCAGCCGCTGACCTGATGGCATACTGCGACGCCCACGCTTGCGACGACCCCCTGATCACACCCGTGCCAACGTCTGAGAACCCTTTCAGGGAGAAGAAGTTCTTTTGCGCTCTGCTTTGAACTCATTCAGGGATGGTTGCTACCTTCCAAAAAAGAAGAGTATGTACAACGTGCATGTGTACGAGCAACTATGGTACTTACATACGGTGCCGACGTACAGTACACAGTTCGAAATAAAGTGAACTAGATCGTTTAATTGTGTGATTATGAGTCAGAGCCATTACCAAGTTGCCAGGTCTAACGGTAAATAAATATAAATTGTCATTTGTGAGAAAATCTCATTTTTAACAACGTCAATCTTATGTTGGGTCAACACTCAGATGATGCATTATGGTATTATATTTTGCATTTTAATCATTGCTGTTGATTCTTAAAAGCCGTATTAGTGAGCTGTAATAGGGTCGAAATAAGAAACTCATTTTGTCTGTGAACAAAAGTGTGTACAAATGCACAAACACATTCAGGCATCTCAACACTCCTATCGTTTCATTGGGTAGATTGACACAATCTAAAAAGCTATATGTCCCTAATTCATTCACAGCCATTGACAGTGATAGAAGTACATGGCTTTGACAACCTAAATGAAAAAAAAAACTCTCTAAAGGAGTTTATCCATACAGTAGTAGACATCCAATCTATTTGAACTGGGAGGTGGCAGTGAATGAACGTTCGTTCGTTCAAATGGATTGGACATCTAGCGTTGTCAATGAGTTGATATAAAATTACAGTATAAACCATTATAAGTACCCTTTTTCTGAATATGCCTAAATTTGGATATCTGCCTAATTCACTGAGTGGTAATAAACAACAACAAAAATCCTTTTGTCCACATTTACAGTAAACTACATGGAAGAATTGTAGCTCATGACCCACCATTCCCTGCGATTTTGCTTATTAATAAATCTGTCACCTCGGGGCTTAATCCAACATTATTATTGTAGGAATCTTATTTTATCAGGTTGTGCAGGTGTACCTAATAAATTGGATCCTGTGGGTAAATCCATATCCCTTAGTGGCGAAATTAAAACAGCGTCACCATTTTATAACATTGAGATCCTTTCCAAGGAAAACAGTTTCTAACTTTGTGTATTTTATCAGCTAGCCTTTCTGCTATTTTTGTTTCATTTCACCCCATTCAGTTCTCAACAATTTGTATTAAATCTACAGGGGGGGAAATCATCACTGAAATAAAATCTGTGATATAAACAACTGAATTTGTGATTTTATTTGCTTAACAGCCACCTCAGTCAACACATACAAATTTATTAGCAATATGTATTTTCACAGCTAGACACAGCTTTACTAACAAAATAAAACTGGCTTGATTAAATTTCGCAGACAGGATGGATGCATTTCTCAAAAACGCAGTAGAGGATGAGCATGACGAGACAGATCACACCATTCTTCAAGGCAGCTGATGCAGTCACCTTGTTGTTTGGAATTTGCGCCGCAAACGACCTTAAGCCATTCCCGGAAAAGCTCTTCATCTTTAGCTAGATACAGAGCCTGTGCCAAAACCTTGGACGCCTGCATAGTAGACAAAGGATGGAAAGTCAATACAACATTTGACATTTCTGGCTTTTAAAAACTAAATTAAAACTCTTAAAATGTCACTAGTAGACATCCCAATCCATTTGAAGTGGGAGGGTGGCAGCGAATTAACACTCCAAATTCAATGGATTGGACTTTTTGAACCATCATTGGAAGCCAATTCTATGTGACATCTCTGAAAGACGTGACCAAATATTGCTTTGCTTTGTGACATGGATACAATTCATAAGAGAATCAGTAGCTTCTTGCATGTTAATTCATTTGCTGCCATTGACGATGATAAGATGTCCAATTCATTTAAACTGGGAGGGTGGCAGCATTTGCTGCTTTGTGTCTTAAAGCTTCTTTTTCAAAGTCTGAGTGAAAAAGCCAGCACTAAATTCTCAAGACCTCTGGAGCCTTGTAAGACGTAACCAAATATTGCTTTGTGACATGGAGATGATTCCTACGCGGAGTCAAGGGCGTAGGTTTGCATAGGAACGATAGGGACATAACACTAGCAACTTTTCAGGATGCTCAAATTGTCCCCACCAACTTTTAAGCAACCTTATTTCAGTATATAAAGAGTTCAAATATACATGTCATTTAAAATGTCTTACCATATGTTGTAATAGAATAGACCCTACCATTGTTAAGTGAATTATTTTCATTATGTTGAAACTTACATTTATCCCTTTTCACTTGCTGAATGTGCCGGTCCATTTTTCCCCCCTCAAACGAACGTTTGGTTGGTTGATGACCTGAAGCCTCCCGTCCTACCACAAAGACACACACACACACACACACAGACATACTCACACAACCCCGACAGATTCATGCTACCCCCTTCGGAGAGGAGGGATGTTTGAAGGTTTTTTTTTGGCCAGCAGCAGCCACTGTAGATCATGTAAAAAGACGTCAATGTTGTGGAGGTGGCGGAAACACTTATTATTTTACTACTGAAAGTCTGACCTGCAACAGTTACCATAACATAAAACTTGCTAATCGTCATAACTACTGTGGTCAGGCCAGCCTCCACAAGGAACAACGAAGTCAAGCTAGCAGTCCCTTATTTGGAACATTGTTTGCATTATGTGCGTTACGGTAATATCGTCCTTACCAATGTTGAGACCAAACCTAAGCCCTTGGTATGAGTGGCCTCTTGCACGTTAACTCATTGGCTGCCATTGACGATGAAATACGTCCAATCCATTTGAAGTGGGAGGGTGGCAGCGAATGAACGAACGTTCACTTGAGGTTTTTCAGATTATTTGGGTTCTTAACCAGGTAATTGTTTTTCACTGTTTTAAATTAAAATGTAATTACTATTACAGTTTTTCTAAATTGCTTTGATACGTTTCTCAGTTAAGACGTGCAATTCTCAAAACTACTTGTGCAATTCTCAAAACTACTTGTTCAATCCTCAAAACATCGCATCATTAGTGCACATCAAAAAAGCTGTTTCTCATTCCTTTGAGTAAGTTGTAGATGTTTTTGTACATCCATGCAAATTATTTTGTAAAATTCTCTGCTGTTTCCTACATGATCAGTTGCATCTGCCTTGATGGTCAAAATGGATGATCATGGGTCTCTATTGAATAGTCTCACCACCCACAACATTTAGTCATTACTTAACTTCATTGCATAGGTCTTTACATGCAAAATGCATGAACATGTTGTCATATGTCATCATGTGTGTGCTTATTTCTAAGCACTTTCGTTACTTATTTTACGTAACTTATTTAAATGTGTGATAGGTAGTGACAATGTGGGTTTCCACCACTCCAACATAATCGGGAAATGGTTTGCAACTCACAACAGAATGGTAATGGAGTTCCTCTCAGCATACTCCCCATTCCTCAATCCCCTAGAAGAAATTTTCTCCTCATGAAGTTGGCAAGTCTATGATCGCCTGCCTCACACTGAGATGACTCTTCTGGATGCCACGAATGCAGCATGCAATGACATCACAGCAGATACCTGCAAAGGCTGAATAAGGCATCAAGAAGATTCTTTCCACACTGTATAGCAAGAAAAGACATCCGTTGTGACGTGGATTAAAATTTGTGGCCCAGCAGGGAGGAATGTCAAGTACAGGGTGACCCAAAAAAAAGTTTACACTGCCATAATACAACTTAAATGCCATGTTTATTCATCTTAGAATTAGAATTTAATCACAAATTATACGTTATTGTAAAGAACATGTACAGTACACTCTATTTTTCAATGTGTCCTCCCTTAAGTGTCACAACAGCCTCCAGGCGCCTGCGGAACGCTTGACAGGTCTTCTTTATGTAGGATGCTGTCATCTTTTCCCAAGATCTAACAATGGACCTCCCCAAGGCTGCCACAGAAGTTTGTGGCTTCTTACAGGCACTGTCCTCCACAGTTGCCCATCTGCTATAATCCAGGGGATTGAGATCTGGACTCTGGGGTGGCCACATATCACCTTGTCAATCAACTTTTTGGTCCGCACAGATCGGCACTTCCAGACCCAGGTTTTCGTGAGGCTGTTCCAGTATCTTTCAGCTTCTTTTTAACTTTGTAGACTGCACATCTGGATATTCTCAGATTTGCTGCAATCTCAGTAGGTGTCAGACCGGCACGCAGCAATTCAGGTACAGCTAAAGTTTTCTTCATTTTCAGAAGAAGCACAGGAATTGTAGAGACGAGAGATTACCAGCTGCATTGAGTGAACTTAATGAATCACTTAAGCATGACAACCTATTTAGATATGTTTCAATGGCTTTTAAACAAGCAGTCAACTGAGTGTAAACTCTTTTTTTGGGTCACCCTGTAGATAGAATTGAGAAAAAAAATCCCAAAATGTAGCACTTAAAGTTTAGTTGTGCCGATTGTCTAATGTTCACATTTAAAATTTTGCTTTTGTTTTTTTTTCTTTGTGATACTCAGTGCTGTCTTTTGCTTTCTGTATCGCAGTGACATGGTCCGTCAAGAAATTGTCAAAACACAAAGGTGTAATTTGCAATTTTCATCAAACGCTACTTCGTATCTTGAAGTTTCCGAAGTCAGAGAAAGTCAGCACTAAATTCTCCTTGAAACCACTGGAGCCCAATTCTATGTGACATCACCTTGAAAGACTAAACCAAGTATTGCTTTATGACATGGAGATGACTCATAAGTGTATGAGTATCCTCTTGCATGTTAACTCATTTGCGGCCATTAACGATAATAGACGTCCAATCCATTTGAACTGGAAGGTTGACAGCGAATCAAGCAGTAAAGTCTGTACAGTGATACCGTGACATAGAATCATATCGACATACAATCCTTTCGATATCCACCATAAAATTTGACCTGTCATTTGCTCGAAATACGACGATTTATGACCGCGTCGCAATTTTGTTTTCCCGCAAGACGGACGCACGGCGGATTTTCTTGTGAGACAAATCAACATGGGCCCTAAGAAGGTTAGTGCAGGTGGTGCAAAAAGGTCATGCTTACCATTGAAAGTAAGAAGGTAATCATAGAAAAATATGAGCGTGGTGTGCATGTGAGTGAACTGGCGCAACAATATGGCCGGAATATCTCTACGATCTCAAAGGTTTTCGAGCAGATGTATCTATCCTCCACTACTCTCCCACGCTTTTTTATTTCCAATTTACAATTATTATTGTAAAATCAGCAAAGAAATCGCCAGCTTTGTCAGGTTTTTAATCATTTATTTCAGAACTTGTGCAACACAACACGGCAGCTGTCCACCGTAGCCAACGCCAACAACAGCATGAAAAAGAGCATGTAAAATATTCCCACTCTTCCACATCTCTCTGACTCTCTCATCAGTCATATGGTGCGTTCAGGAACAGCATGCAAAACACAACTGCCACGTTCGAACCCGATTCATTACATTATTATCATTATTGTTATATTATTATTAGACCAATTTGTATTTATAATTAATTTGTTTTGCTTATGTGTAATTGCTATTTGTAATTGTACCTGAAGTATTTATTATGGATTCAGGATTTTTGAGCTGTGGAACGAATTAATCAAATTAAAATGTATTGTTATGGGAAAATCCTGCTCTCGATATGCGACTATTTCGACTTACAAACCAAGTCCTAGAATGAATTAAATTCGCATGTTGATGTAGCACTGCATTTTCTTTTAGTATATAACTGGACGAATTGCACATACAGTATTGCCATGCCCATGCTGTAACACTACCACCACTGTGCTTAATAGATGGTAATAAGGTTGATCAATATTGTGACAGGCACAATTCGCATTTTGTGCGGTAATTTGAAACAAACGGTGGGGACTCTTTTAAAAATAGCCACGAGAGGCTTAGAAGGCTCTGGGTTTTCTTGACTCGTTGAATCATTCCAAAAAAAACTGAACGTAAAGTTTAAGGTGTTTATTCCAACTCAAAATTCGAACAATACTACTTGTGGTTTTTAAACTCAAATAAACAAAACTAAAGAATAACGTGCAGTTGTGAAACAACGGTCAACAGAAAATATGCCTTGAGCCAGCTAACCCCCTCGCTCTACGTGTTCACTTGCTTTGGGTGCTTCTGACAGCCCAATTTCAAATAGGCATAACAGCTGAAATGTGTCAAAGGCTGATTACCTAAAACCACGCCCACACCTACCAATTAAGGCAGTGTTTTTCAACCTTTTCTGAGTCATGGCACGCTTTTACATTGAAAAAAATCTCGCGGCACGCCACAAACCAAAAATGGTTTTAATAATAATCTTTCTGTACAGTATATTTAATTATAAATAAATAATTTCTCAATATTTATACTCACTCAGTGTGAAACTTGAGCCAATTTAGATGAACACAGAGCTGATATCCTGACAAGAATTGAAGAAAGACACACACACGAAGCTCTTAATCAAAGCTCTCAGTCTCTCTCTATTTTTATATTTTATAGTGGTTAGGCTTGAAAAGCTCAGAATTGTCAGACAGGTGGACTTTCAACACATCAGTGGCCTATACTACGAACCGAGTTCAACCTCCCCAGAAGTAATCCAGTTGACCATCGGGTAACCGGAGTTGACAAAACCTGGTTGTCTAGTTTGTGGTCAATCGGTACTACGACGCTGATTATGAGGTTGATTAGTCGAACCTGTGTCAACCCAGTCAGAGTTACTGCGCGTTCACATAAAAGGGGGCGGTGACCAGAGTCAAACACTACTTGTGACGATGGCACGGGCACCTTACTTCACGGAGGAGGAATGCGCGATGATCATGCGGAATTATGAGGAATTAAAATCCACCCTCCCCGCGAAATCCAACACCGCTTCGGCGAGTAGAGCGCAACGGGTCTGTTGACAGCGAATTTACAGATCGTGTGATTTGTGAATGCGTCAATATGCCAGTTTACTTATGTCCATGAAAAGAAATAAAGCCTGCTGTCAGGACAATAAAATAAGATTTGGTACATTAACAGTAAGAAATAATTGTCACGCATCACCACACGAAACAGGATGATTGTATGTTTAGTCCCCTTGACTGTACGAATACGTATGTTCTTATTTTTTAGTGTGGGCCTAAAAAATCCAGCCCGACCCGACCCGAGTCCGATCAATAAACTTGATTTGCAGGCCCGAGCCCGACAACCCCCCCAAAAAAAATTATGTTATATTTGTGAGGACTCAGGAGAAGAAGGAAATGCGGGGATGCCATGCGTTGTTGCGTAAATAAAAGCCCGTCTTTTTCACAGTTAAACAAGATTGTAAGATGCATATTCAATAAACATTTATATCTTTTATATTTGTGCGTCTGTCCTATCAGTGGATTTGACATTTAATTTAATCTCCTCCAGTTGGCAGAAAAAAACGCAAGTTTTCTCAATGTTTAAATAGTCTACATATTTCTATGATTATTATAAATGCATCAATTTGAAGCGTTTCCATACCCCACTCCGAATCGCACGGCATACAGTGTTCTTACGCAGATATTCAGCATCACCGATGGAATACATATATTGTCCCTGGCGAAAGAGCGCACGGACAGGCACACACAATCTGCGCGGTTGTGAGGGCCTGACTCGGCGGGTTACATTAGTGACGTCTGCCTAGATCAGTTGGCACAGGTAAAGAATTCCCTCAGCTGAAAATCTATATCTTTCATGATGAACATCTTCCGGGTACGCCAGCGGATTCTGGCGGTCCCGAAATACCCGTGCCCTCCGGAGAGAGCCCCTCACAATCCGCGCGCCAATGTCGTATGGGTCGTCCAAGTACGCTGTCATTGTCAGGAGGACACGTCCGCTTAGGAGTGCTGTTTAAATAGAGCGTGGTTAATTGGAATCCTGATGTTAAGCAAGATCTAACTCTGACACGACCAGGTTTGGCGTGTGGCGTGTGTTGCCATGGCAACACTTCTCGGTTCCAACATATCCACCTTTCGTAGTCTCGCATAGCCGCGAACTTACGTCGCACGTGATAAAGTTACTCTCGAAGTTACCCTGCTAAGCCAACTAACCGGCTTCGTAGTATAGGCCACAGGGCTGAGCATCTCGCTGACAATGGCTTTGCAGGCAGGTAATATTAATGTCTCTGCCACAGTGTGAGACTTTTTAGATTTGGCAATAAATTCGGCAACAAGGCTTTGAGGGCTTTCTCCTTTACCTTTGTAGTTTTTCTCAAAAAAGTTGCCTGTTTCTCTGTTTTTCACAAAGGCGAACAAAATAGTCTATCATTGTTCTGAAGCGACTGGTGTTTCGTTTGGAGATGACATTTAAGCTTGCTTGGCACCATGGCACTGTTGGATAGCTGCTCGTGTTGCATCCAAAACCTACAGTGTATCACAAAAGTGGTTCCAGTAATCCATTTGCTTTGTTGACATGTCTTCAGCAAACTGTTTGTGGGCTTTCTTATGTACCTTGTGTATTTTGAGGGGAAAATAAATGAACATTATTACGTAAGCTGCACACAGACTACTTTTTATTGTGTCAAAGTGTCATTTTGTCAGTGTTGTCCCATGAAAAGATATACTTAAATATCTGCAGAAATGCAAGGGGTGTGCTCACTTTGTGATACACTGTATTTGGATTTCTAGCCATCAGCCACCTTGCTGTCCTTGACAAAGTGCTGGAGTAAAACACAGGGGGAGGATTGACGGTCGTCACATATAGATAAAATGGAAAGGGCACTTTCATGATAGATGTACTGGGTTCCACATTATTGCGGACAACAAGGCTGATGATGGCTATAAATCCGAGCAGTTCTTGAACTCGACACGGGCAGTACCTCGCTCATCTGCACACGACCAAGAACCTTCTACCTACTCATTCCTTCCTACTGCACCTCTGCCCGACAATGTTAAAAAAATGTGATATTGGATAATTTCTCGCGGCAGACTTGACAATCTCTCACGGCAGACCACACTGGTTGAAAAACTCTGAATTAGGGACCCAAGTAGACAGACAAACACTAACCAAAGGAAGATAACCAGGCTCCTAAACAAAAGAAATACTGACAAAAGTCTTGTCGCTTATCCATTTTGCAAACAAAAATATATTTGTTTCAATGAAAAAAGATTTTAGTTAGCTGGGATAGGCTCCAGCACCTCCGCGACCCTCGCAAGGAAAAGCGGCTTGGAAAATGAATGAATGAATGAAAAAAGATTTATCATTTAATGAAGACATAAAGGTCAAATTTTGGCAAGACATAAGTTTTGTCGCCTACAGAAAGTAAAGTGAAAATTGAACAAAAAATGTACTTGAAATACAAAAATATGTTACATAACATAAGCAAATTAAGTAGCGGTGCTGTGAGATCCAAATTTAAAATTTTGTAGGACTTCCATGGGCTTGAAGGACCGCATCCATGCAGTTCGGCAAGGATTCATACAATTTATTGATGAAGTCATTGGGAACATCAAAGAAAGCAGTCTTGCATGCCTCCCAGAGTTCATCAACATTCTTGGGTTTCGTCTTCCATGCTTCCTCTTTCATCCTACCCAAGACATGCTCAATGATGTTCATGTCTGGTGACTGGGCTGGCCAGTCCTGGAGGATCTTGATCTTATTTGCCTCAAGGAACTTTAAAGTAGAGATTGAAGTACAGAATTTGCAGAATTTGTCCCTTTTTATGGTTAGGAATGTAAGAGGCAGCTAAGATTTGTTAATATTTCAGACTATCAATGTTGCCCTTCACCCTGCAGATCTCTCGCACACCTCCATACTGGATGTGACCCCAGACCATGATTTTGGTAATGATGTAACCACCAAACTTCACTGTTTTCTGAGTGAATCTCGGATCCATGCTCCAGTAGGTCTCCTGCAATATTTGTGGCTACCGTGGGGTAATCCATTGGGAGATTCATCTGAAAACTTCACCTTTTGCCACTTTTCCAACGTCCATTCTTTTTGACAGGCTGTGGGCCTTGGCGAATGCCACACGGTTTTTTAATTCCCTGCACCCTGAGAGATAAATAGTCTGAAATATCAACCAAGTTAGTTAGTATAACATAATCAAAATCAACACTAATGGACACTATGGCTCATACACAAACCCAACACGATTATTTTCATTCCTTCACCATTCGCCTGACTTGCAAGTGTTTTATTTACATTCTGCATTTGAAGCACATCTGGTTTTTCATCTTAAATTCATTACGGTAACGTGTACAGCCAAAAAGATGCACATTGTGTTGATGTCTCAATATTAATAGACCTGGCAATTTATTTTGTAAAAAAAAATGGATTTACCAAATAGATTTTATATTGTGATATCCTTTTATTAAATAACACTGCTATTGTTTTCATTCATGTACTATTTTCTTCACATTTTCGACCAACTCTCCAGGCCAGTAAGTAGCGGTAGCACACCATTTGGTTGATTTACCAACTCCCATTCACCCCCGAAGAAGAAGACAAACCGGAATTTCCGGAAATAGAAAAAGCGCGTTGCAACTAGCTCCACTCAGCTAATCTTGCGCTACATCACGACACCAGACCCGGCCGGTAAGTTACTGTCAGCAGACAAAAACGTGAAAATCAAGTGATGGTGCGTGGTGTTTGGCTTCAACTATTTTAAAGCGTGTATCTTCATTCAAGCTTTGTTGACTGGGAAACATGAGAGCTCACAGCCATCGCAATTGTGGCGCCCTTATGTTCCGCAACTTGGTACACTTTCTACTCACCGAACTAAATATGGGCCACCGATTGCTCGTACATTGAATATACTTCGAGTTATTATTCTCACATAAGAGACGCAATGATATTTTTAAATTTATTTAGATTATTATGGCAGATTTTGGAGAGCTTGCGCGCGCAAATAATCATAGCGATTACATTGTTCCATGAGCGCAAATATGATAAAACGAGTACAGCAAGCATAAATTGATCGTTCTCTTCATGAAATGATTCATTTTTAAATGCGGATGTGAATTCCATTTCGGCTTCAGTGCTTTACTATGACGTTTCTGTTTCGTTTTCCAGCCATTTTCTACGGAAGCGCAGGCTATTGCTGCCACTAAAAATAATGTTTTTAAAAGTCCAATATCACGTTTTTACATATTATTATGTAAAAACGTGATAACTATCATGTGAAAATGTGATCGATTGGAAATAAAGCGAATAAGTGACTAGCAGCAGGTAGTCATTTACTGCAGTGGTAATATAATAGTGCGTATATGACAAGTTACAGAGGCAGATGGCTCACTTGATATAACAGTACAAATGACAGTTTGTGCATAGATGATATTGATTTAACAGTGAAAAAGTGCTTTAATGTAACTGCAAATATTGCATATGCAGTACCCAGATTATGACATTATATTTCTTGCCTTTTGTCTTCCAAATGTGTTGGATTTGCGACAACCAACAAAGCAGCAATGTCTTCGACATCTCAGAAACACAGAAACTTTGTGACAGAGCCAATTGGAGAAAAACCGGTATACGCTCTTGGAGGCATCGGCGAGGTCCTTGGCAAAAGACTGGAGGAAAAAGGCTTCGACAAGGTAACGTTTTGTTCTGTTAACCAGAGTTGTCACAGATTACTTGAAAAAGTAATTTAATCACTGATTACACCTCAAAAAAGTAATCGTTATTTTACTGATTACTTTGTTATCAAAGTAACTAAGTTCTTTCAAAAGTAATTTATCGGTTACTTTTTACCGATTTTTCTCCTTTTGCTGCCTTAAGAGAAAAATGTCATCGAATGTAATTTACTTTCCGATAATTGAGTTAAATGTGTAGAACAGAATTTTTCACTTAAGGCTTAATCTTCCAGTTAGTGGGGGTTTAATTAGTCGATGGAGTTGATTTCAACCACTATTGACTCATGCTAGCTTAGCCACTTCAGAGCCCTGAAACTAACAAATAATTGACAAACTGCATGGACTTTGTTGAAATCAACTACACCGACTACCGTAATTTTCGCACTATAAACCGCTACTTTTTCCCCCTCCTGCGGTTTATAATCCAGTGTGGCCTAAACGTTGATTTATTTGGGTTAATATGGAACACTTTATTTGACAGAGGCATCATAAAACTGCCATAAGAAAGTCATAATTGTGTGTGACACTATAATGGGCATTAATGAATTCTTATGACAAATGTCATTAAGTATCATCCGGCAAATTATGTTACTAACTCCTTTTATGTCTAGCTCGGATCTTTTACATCAATTCAAAAGTGAGATAATTTGCTGGATGACACAAAATGACATCTGTCCTCAGCATTAAGTAAAGCTCATCGCTGTGTCATGTCATAATTAGGATTATCTTATGACAGTTTAATGGCGCCGCTGTCAAATAAATTGTTACAGAATACCAGAGCTATCAATTCATGAAACTGGAAGACTAACTGAAGAAATAATTAGGACAGAACATGAATTTTGATTGTTATTTACATCTGTAGCACTGCAATGCATGCTAGGAGGCATGTTTGATGACAACCGTGTCAACAGCAGATGGCACTAGAGGTTGACTGTCTACCCCAAGGGAGCAGCAATGGCCAAATGAATCTTCATAATGAAGCTTTGCACCCAATGAAGCTTTGCAGCCAATTGGTTCAAGGCTTCATGGTGGTTCATTTGGTCTATAGTCCAGTGCGGCTTATCTATGAACAAATGCAGTTTTCGTGTCACATTTGGTGGGTGGCGGCTTATAATCAGGTGCGCTTTGTAGTCAGAAAATTACAGTAAATAAACCTCTCGCTAACTGGGAGATAAAGCTTAATGTCAAAAATTCTGAACTTCGGGTTAGGGTTTAGGGTTAACAGCATATCAATGCCAATGTAAAACAATGGAAATTGGCTGCACAAAAATCAACACACAAATGAATTGCGCAGTGCACTAAACACAAAGGTGGGAGCAGGCGCGAATGCGTGCGCACAACCCGGAAGTACGCCGTACACATACGTGGTCAATTTGGCCACAAAACATGGTGCCAACTAAGCACTTTACACTCAATAGGAGTTGTACATATTCCAAAGATGCCAAACGAACACGTCATCTCACTGCATAAATGTGCAGCACGAATATAATGTGAACAATGCTCGCCGACTTCGCGAGGACGAGCGGGAGCGATGACTACCTGCCATTGCAATGCCAAAGCTACGAGACGACCGTATGCACTGGCTCCAACCTATCGCCAGAACCCTCCAGAAAGAAGGAAAATAAGTTCATTCATTCATTGGCGCACACAGATCAACATTCCCTCCCACATCTCAACAGGTGGATGCACTCGGTTCAAATGCGCACACTCACTCCACGCACCTTTCTTAGTCCCAAAACACTTAGCACATGTGACTCAAGACCAAAACAGAAGTCACTATGAGCGGTTATAATGGAAACAAATGCGTAGTGGGAACCTTTTTAACATTTTCTATTCAAAATGCTCTTCGTACATGACTACATTATTCTTCATTCTACATACATTAAGAGGCAATAACAAAATAGTAACGCACAGACACAAAATAATTTCATCGGATTACTGGTTTGGAACGCGTTAGATTGCCCGTTACTGAACAAAATTATTCAGATAATAACGGTTTACTTAATTATACGTTAGTGACAACACTGCTGTTAACGCTGTGCTAACTTGTTCATAGGCACCAGTACACTTTGTTGTTGTTGTTGGTTTTTTAATGGCGAAGCTTGTAATCGAATATTACACGCTTACAATACAATATTATATATTAGTATAGAATACATTAGAGTATTTTTTCCACATTGAAATGAAATTCTATTAATCCCTTCGATTTGTGTTCTGTGATCACCAGGCGTACGTCGTCCTCGGACAATTTCTGCTGCTGAAGAAAGATTCAGAGCTTTTCCGAGAATGGCTAAAGGACACTTGTGGTGCAAATACAAAACAGCAAGGTGACTGCTTCAACTGCCTTAAAGAATGGTGTGATTCCTTCCTTTAAAGAATTTTTAAATTAATATCTATAGTTTTGTAGTTCAAAATGTTCATCAGCATCACACCAGAGATTTATTGAAGTAAAGGGTTAATGATGATGTCCTCAAACTGTTGTTTTTTTCACAGACTGTATCACACTTTTTCTTGATGTTTTAGATGAATGTTAGTCAAGTTATTTGACCAAAATTTAAGGTTTCATTCTGATATTAAATGTACACAACATGTGGGTCAAAATGGAATCTCCTGATCGCAAGCTGCTCTTTCATTTACATTTATACTCAAATTGGAAGAAAAGGTTGCTCAATCAGACAAAAAAAAAATCAAACTTTGAAACACATGATAAGAATATGTGAATACCCAAGAGCTGTGGTCCCTACCTTTTTTGCACCACAGACCGGTGTAATGTGTGCCTTTCTTTTCACAGACCGGCAGTGTGCAGAAGCAAATTACAGTAAATTTAAGACAACACGGCGGGGCTAAAAACGAACATTAAGTGCTGGGGGAAATATCACTCGCCATATGCTGAATCAACCTTTTTTAACAGTGGCCTTCCCTAAAACTAAAAAATGTTCTTCTAAAAGTTCTCTCCAATCGTAAAAGGTTTCTTGGCTGTAGCAATACGGTTTGCCACGAGGTATGATGCTCTCGGAGCATTCGCTTTTGTTGCCTCATTTAATTTTAGCCTCATACAGTATTATGCAGAATGGACTTGGTTGTAGGCGCGCCCGCAGCACACACCCAACAGAAGCTAACGTTACTGTTTGTAATACTTACGCTGGGCTGCTATAGGTGTGCAAACACCCCAGTAATGGCGATCAACCACTAGATGGCGACATACGCAAATCTATACTCGAATTAGTCAATAGAGTCGACAGGCATTTTGATGTGTCAAGAGGCACAGGCCAGATTGCGGTCGTTGACAAATGATTTATTATTTCCCTGCGGCCTGGTGTCCCCGGGCCAGTGGTTGGGAATCACTGCCTAAGAGAACCAACTATGTGATCCCGGTTTAGTCCAGTATAGGAAAATCATCTTTTCATACCAGGAAGAGCAGACATAATATTCAAGATGTGGCTTTCAAAGGGACTTGGAACTTTTTATGTTCCTGATACAAGTGTCATGATGTCCGTTGATCAGGTGAGAGTGAAATTTGAATTGGACACTTTTTTTTTTTTTTTTTAAACATAATTGTAACTCGGGATTTTTATTCAAACAAACCAGAATATTGAACTCCTTAAACCTCCCCTCTCCACTTGAGATGATTTCATGAAAGACAGACACACTATAACATACTAAGCCTGGGTGATATGACAAAAATTGTTATCACGATAAAAAAAAAAAGTTCTTATCAGTCGATATCAATAATTATCACGATAACCATCCCATTTTTTTTCTTTGAAATTTGCCGAAAGTCTTTATTATTACTGTTGACAAAATATATATGGCGATAATTATTATCGTTTTATCGCCCAGGGTTAATATCGATAGTTTTGCAGTTTATGTTTATCAGCGACACACTGGTGATTTATTGAAGTAAAGTTTTAATTATGTTGTTCTCAAACTGTTGACGTTTTTTCATGGACTGTATCACAGTTCTTCTTGAAGTGGCTTAAGGACACTTGCGGCGCAAATTTCAAACGGCAAGGTGACTGCTACAACTGCCTTAAAGAACGGTGTGATGCCTTTCAATAATGCATTGTACCTGATTTTTGAGAAATGCATCCTATCTGCGAAATTTAAGCGAGCCAGATTTCTAGTTAGTAAAGCGGTGTCTTTCTGTGAAAATAAATTTTGCTAATAAATTTGTATGCGTTCACTGAGGTGGCTGTTAAGCTAATAAAATCACAATTGAATTCATATCTTTATGTCACAGTTTTTATTTCAGTGATGGTGATGATAAAATATATTTTGTCTTTAGTTTTGCAGTTTAAAATGTTCATCAGCTACACACAAGAGATTTATTGAAGTAATGTTATAACTATGCTATATATTATATTTTGTTATAATTAAATCATCAGCTACACACAAGAGATTTATTGAAGTAATATTTTAACTATGCTATATTTTATATATATTTTGTTATAATTAAATCAGACTTAATGTTTTTTCACATACAGTGTCACATTTCATTTCTTCTTGAAGATGCTTAAATGTACAGGAGAAAAGGTACCCTGTTTCATTGTGTATGACAATGTGGAGAAGTTAAAAAAAAAAAAGTTTGGGATGAGGTAAAAAGGACTCTGGAGGGAGTGGTTTAAAAAAATGTGCTTGGAACAAAGCTCTTTGTTTGGATTGTTTCCATAGGAGCATAATTATAGTGAACATGAACACGCTTATGAATCTTGGTTTAACATTGGCAAAAATGTATTGTATTGGTATGAAAATTGAATTACAGACCAACTGCCAAATTAATCAAATGTTATCAATAATACCTCTAGAAATTATGACATATTGAAGGACAAACAACAGACTTTTTAGGACTTGTCAACACCTTTAAGAGTTATGTTAGGAAAATGAACATAATGATAAAAGATTACTTAATCTGGCTGTGACCTGCATTATTGTGTTTATGGAGGAAAAGAAGAAAAAAAACAGAAGCTGGAAGTTAATCATGGTCGAGGAACATTTTTTTTTGTGTGTGTGTGTGCTGTTGGTGTGTTTTTTGTTGTATTGCTTTGGTGGTGTGAATAATCATTTGAAAATCAATACAAGATATTTTTGGTTGGGGAATGTACACAACATTAGTTTAAGGCACCTTTTCCCGGGGCACTTAACTTGTTAATGTGTAATTTTAAAGTTTTAGATCTACGTATCATAATCTACAGAATGTGCCTATTTAATATGGTCATGTTACTCTATTCATTCCATCTACACAACCTGCACATGGCTCCTTAATGTGGTAATTTATACACGTAATTTTGGCTGTGATGGGCATATGAGTTGATACTTCCGCAAAGTACCTTTGGGAGATTTTCTGCGTTCATGTGTGTTGGGAGATCTTGAGTTCCCAAGTTGGAAAATGCTCTGATGTGTTTTAGAGTCGTAATGTGGGATAAGAACGTGGTTGCTACAAATAAGAGTAGCCTATTTTAAATTTTCCAATGATACATCACAAGTTGATGACTCCAACAAGTGAATGCAGCATCAATATTATGGCGTATGTGCGAAACATACAGTCAACGGTGCAAAGGAGATCTTCCACCTGTTTTACAGGTAAGTGCCAGATGAACTGGCCATCTTTTTGGTTTTTACCTCCGTGTTGATGTTTGTTTGGTCGCCTTTCAAAATGGTTCAACTTTACTCATACATATCAGTATTACGGTAACTGCGGTAAACTACTCTGGTCGCAACTTGAAGTAGCAGATTAGCTGTCGTCCTTTAGCTAACTGTCTATGAATACAATGACAAATGTAACTTGAGTGAGAGGCTCACTCAAGAGCTTTGTCTAATATTGTGTTCATATATGTGGTATTTGAACTGTATCAATACTGATGCTATTTGTTTATATGACCAAAATGAATAGAAACAATTTGTATGAATTGATTGCCTTTCTTCAGCAAATAACCACCAGTAACAACTTTGTATATGTGCTCATCATAATTTCCTGCTGTTTTACAAGCATTTGTTACTGCACTCCCTGTATTTTGATGTATTTTTATTTCTATGTCACTCAAACAGCATTACTCTTGAAAATGTATATTAGAAAGTTATTTGCTTGCAGAAAGGATAAATCGGCAAGGAGGAATGAGAGAGGTAAGCTAGGTGACACCCCCCCGACAACAAACATCTTTTAAGTCACAATCTACCAATTGAGAAACACTGATTAATTGCATAACCGTTACGATAGCAAAGTGCCTGCACTAAGAGGCGAAGGAGAGATTGAAGTTGATGAGCAAAAGCAGAGCTGATAGTAAAAGCAGAGGTGAATTGACTATCAACAAAGGATGTCCGAATTTTTTATTTTGAATACTCATGGCTGGGGGGGGGGGGAGGTGACTTGTTTACAGAAACATGCATTCTTTGTTTGATTATATATCATTTAAAGTGCTATTTCTGGCTTTTTATAATAAGTGCTAAAATGTTTTTGCCCACTCGCCAGTGCCCTGCTGTGCCCCAGTATTGTATTGTCTAGTAAAGCTCCTGGGCCAAATTGAACAGCTGTGAAGAAAAGCGAAACAAGCCCACCACTTCAATCGTTGTCTTCAATCTGACAACAAATGTACATAACATGAGCTAAGCAGTGGTGTCAAACCGATTCCACAAAGGGCCGCAGTGGGTCCTGGTCTTTGTTCCAACAGATCCAGAACAGACAGTTCAACCAATAAGGTTTCTGCTAAAATAAGCAGCACCTGACTACAATCAACTGATTACGCTTGTAAAACACCACATTGGTGAAAAGGTATTAATCTTGTTTGGTTGGAATGAAATCCAGCACCCACTGCGGCCCTATGAGGACCGGTTTGACACCTGTAAGCTAAAGGCACCTCTTTACCGGGGCAGTTAACTTATTGTGTAATTCTAGCATTTACTCTTCATTGTGATGTTAATCCACTACAAATGTTTAAGAGGTTCCCTGATGGGCACGGTTGAGAACTATATTTTTAAAAAGATCAACTGTACTCCTTTTTGCTGTAAGTGAAAATAAAGGAAACTTTAAAAAATGTTTTGATGTCTCAATATCAGGGCCGTTTGGGGGCCCTAAGCAAAATAATGCAAAGGGGCCATATTTTTGGCCCACCATTTCGTCACAGTGTACTGTGAAACCCATACATGCAATCCAACCCATACGTCCATATTTTGTATATTAATCAGATTTTGTTGCACTGCATACTTCAAACTTCTCACCCCAAATGATTGTCAGTACTTACAGTAGATAGCGCTAAACCTTTTTCTAAAAGAGGAAAGAAAGAAGAACTTTTATTTTTTTAAGCTTGTAATAGAGTATCAAAACTTACAAAAGTCAAATAAAGCAAACTGTTGTAAACAAAATAGAATATAAATTTTAAAATTGCCAGATTGGGGGGGGGGGGGGGGGGGCCTAGTGGTCAGGGGCCCTAAGCAGCTGCATAGTCTGCGTATTGGCTGGGCCGGCCCTACTCAATATATATTTAAAACGAATGTGCCAAAGTCATCACGCATTTATTCATTCTAAAATCATTGGATTAGACAATGATTAATTAAATAATAATTTAATAAAAGTATTTTTAAAAAGTAATTTTACAAATTAAAGGTCATATCGGCTTGATGTCCGGGCTGCTGGCGGTGGTCACATTGAGCACTTGTAAAGCATGACATAAAAACGTTAAATACAATACTTGTATTTAGCTAGTTATTGTATTTTTATGTTTTAAATATACCGCAATAATTTTGGCACATTATTTTGTAATTGCCCTGTATTTTGTATTTTTATTAGTTATATGCATGTATTCTGCGCTTTCACGACCAACGCTTCAGTCCAGTAAGGGGCGGTAACGCAACATTTAGTTGGTTAAGCAACTCTCATTCACAAGAACGACACCGAAGAAGAAGACGACGAACCGAAACTTCCGGGACTAGAAAAAGCACATTGCAGCGAACTCCACTGAGCTAATCTGGCACTACAGCACGACACCAGACCCAACTGGTAAGTTTCTGTCAGACAACAAAAACGTGAAGCTCACGTGGTGTTTGGCATCAAATATTTTAAAGCATGTTTGCTTCGTTTAAGCTATGCTGACTCTGAGAAAGGTTCCTATTACGTGTCCGTTTACATGGTAACCGTAGAGTTCCTTCCTGTTTTTGAATATCACGTTGCGCGCGTATTCTGGGACCGAGGGTATCGAAACGGGAGCGGTGTGCATTCCACCCGAGTGTAGCCGCATGTTATGATGTGTGTCAGGAGAACGTTTCTCTGAGTGTGTACATGTAGAGTCAACATTCATTGTCTGGTTGTGCCGTTTTGAGTGGGGTAACATGTCTGATATAACTAGTGTAGGTTAGGGCTGAACGATAGTGGCAAAAGCTAACATTGCGAGTTTTGGGGGGTTTGCAATATATGTTGCGATATTGAAACTAGAAGAAATTTCTCAAGATGACCGGAATAGTACTATGTGTAACTCACAATGATTTCGTATTAGTGTATTGCATTCAGTATTTTGTTAGATTGTTTTTCCCGGTGTTCCCGCTTAATTTTCCTCCTTTATCCTTGTATTCTTAATTCTTTATTTTATATTCTTCAAGCAATTAATCATATTCTTCATTATAAAAATGTTATCTTAGTATCATTAATATTTTATTGTTGCATTATAGGTTTAAGGTGCTTCAATTTACTATATTTGTATGCAAAAAAATTGCAAAACTAATATGATTGTATTCATATACTAGTCCCTCTTAAATTAGCATATTGTGATAAAGGTCATTATTTTCTGTAATGTACTGATAAACTTTTCATATATTTTAAATTCATTACACACAACTGAAGTAGTTCAAGCCTTTTATTGTTTTAATATTGATGATTTTGGCAAAAAAGTAAAGAAAAAAACAAAAATCCCCATCTCAAATAATTAGCATATTTCATCCGACCAATACAAAAAAGTGTTTTTTAATACAAAAAAAGTCAATCTTCAATTAATTATATCAGCTACGCTCTCAATACTTGATTGGGAATCCTTTTGCAGAAATTACTGCTTCAATGCGGCTGGCATGGAGGCAATCAGCCTGTGGCACTGCTGAGGTGTTATGGAGGCCCAGGATGCTTTGAAAGCGGCCTTAAGCTCATCCACAGTTTTGGGTCTGGTGTCTCTCAACTTCCTCTTCACAATATCCCACAGATTCTCTATGGGTTTCAGGTCAGGAGAGTTGGCAGGCCATGGTCAGTAAACCATTTACCAGTGGTTTTGGCACTGGGAGCAGGTGCCAGGTCGTGCTGAAAAATGAAATCTTCATCTCCATAAAGCTTTTCAGCAGATGGAAGCATGAAGTGCCCCAAAATCTGATAGCTAGCTGCATTGACCCTGCCCTTGATAAAACACAGTAGACCAACACCAGCAGCTGACATGGCACCCCAGACCATCACTGACTGTGGGTACTTGACACTGGACTTCAGGCATTTTGGCATTTCCTTCTCCCCAGTCCTCCTCCCTACTCTGGCACCTTGATTTCCAGATGACATGCAAAATTTGCTTTCATCTGAAAAAAGTACTTTGGACCACTGAGCAACAGTCCAGTGCTGCTGCTCTGTAGCCCAGGTCAAGCGTTTCCGCCGCTGTTTCACAAACGCCTGTGCACGGTGGCTCTGGATGTTTCTACTCCAGACTCAGTCCACTGTTTCCCCAGGTCCTCCAAGGTCTGGAATCAGCCCTTCTCCACAATCTTTCTCAGGTTGCGGTCACCTCTTCTGGTTGTGCTGAATTTCCTGCCAAACTTTTTCCTTCCTACAGACTTCCAACTGAGGTGCCTTGATACAGCACTCTGGGAACAGCCTATTGGCTCAGAAATTTCTTTCTCTGTCTTAGCCTCTTGCTTCAGGGTGTCAATGATGACCTTCTGGACAGCAGTCGGGTCGGCGGTCTTGCCCATGATTGCGGTTTTGAGTGATGAACCAGGCTGGGAGTTTTTAAAAGCCTCAGGAATCTTTCGCAGGGGTTTTGAGTTAATTTGTTGATTCAGATGATTAGGTTAGTAGCTTCTTTAGAGTACCTTTTCATGATATGCTAATTTTTTGAGATAGGGATTTTTGTTTTTTTTTCTTGACTTTTATGCCAAAATCATCAATATTAAAACAATAAAAGGCTTGAACTACTTCAGTTGTGTGTCATGAAACTAAAATATATGAAAGTCTAATATTTATCAGTACATTACAGAAAATGATTAACTTTATCACAATATGCTATTTTTTTTAGAAGGACTAGTGATAGTTTAATCCAGACTAAAAGGGTTTATCTGTGAATGATAAAAAATGATGTACATAAAAGGGATACAGGAAGCCGTGTCTCAGCACACTCGCTGCTTTTATGAAGCAAACCAAAAATTTACGTGTTCAAAAAATGATAAGAATCGCACATCCTGCGAAAGGACTATTGTGTATGCGCACATCGTGATATCAAACGATTTATTGTGCACGCCTAGCGTAGGTATGTCGGACCAATTTCTTTCTTCATCAAAACCCATCATGTAATACATCCATTTAAAGGTCTTTTTAAACCATTCACAGAACTTAAACCCCTTTTTAAAAAATCCCAGAAATAACAACTCTACAGCTGATTAAAGGTAGCTGCCCCGGGTATATGTTCTAGACTTCATCGCTTAAGTAAACTCTAAAAGGTTAAAACAAATATAAAAGTTAGTAGAACTTAGTGAAACTGAATTAGATGTAGGAAAGTGACTCTAGAAAGGAAAAACGTGTGTGTTTTTACAGATTAAATAAAGCCTGTATGAAATACGCGTTAGCCACGCATCGGCAGTAGTCATAATAAATAGAAACCTAGCCCTGCACAGGGCTAACGCTACTTCAGCAAGGTACAGTAACGATAATCTTATTTATTTGCGCTACGTTAACTTAATTTGACCTTGTCTCGAGTATCTCTCGGCGTAAACTGGGTGCCTTTTTGGAGCTGCAGGATTGAAGACGTGCTGTAGTTGTATGCAAGCGCTGTCTTACGGTGAATACATGAAACACTGTTCACCTTGGTGTCCAGCTTGAAATGCTCCCACACTTTTGACATTTACTGCTTTTTCTCGGTGCCTTTCTCTCGCTTTCATCGGCTTTTTCGTGGTTACCTCTATATCAACGCATGGTTGAACTCAAATATATCCGCCGCCTCTGTCGTCTTCCTGTACGCACGTGGCGTCAGCGCGTTATGCCACATTAAAAATAGTCCGGGCAAAAAATTAAACAATTCTTGATCAATTTTTAGAACCCAGTTACTCGGAATAATTCGAGTAATCTGTTCAACTCTAATTTAGTCATGTTTGAACAATTAATTAAAAGCCGGCCTGGATTTCTGCCTTCGAGTGCACCATGATGCCCTCGAGAAGATTCGGCCCCGACCTTCCGAATCATGCACTTTTTGTTACTCCATATGTGAGTAGGCAGGCTGATGCCAGCCCCAAGTTACCCCTGTAAGGGCACCCGTGTGGCCCACGTCACAATGGAAATTCCTCATACAATAACTTTTGTCTGGATACGATGGTCTTGCTAAAGGAAAGAAGCTGAGAGTTCCCATTCATATGTTATTCAAATAGTCACAGTTTGAAGAATGAATGCTTTATTTTGGGATTCACACCCAAGAAAGAAAATAAGAATAAAACTAGGGGTGCACGATATCCATGTTTTGAAACCGATATCGAGAACTTCCTGCTCCTCAAGGCCGATACCGATACGATAACCGATAATATATACAATAATTTTAAAATGTATATTATTCAGGTTTTGAACACCTGTAGGTAAAAAATACTAGTGGTGGATTCTATGCTGAATTTTCATGATGACATGAACATTATAATAATGAACAAAACAAAGACAAGAACAGTTTTGGCTTCGAAAAAAGTGCCCATATATATATATATTTTTTTCCAAGTAAATATAATTTGGGTCATAGACTTCATAACCTATTGACATGGCACGGGAAACAGGGCTGATTCGTAGGGGGCCTATTTTCAAAAACTTCAAATTCAAAAATTTTCTAAACCAAAGCTGCTACTGACCTAACACCAAAACAGGCACCTACCTTAGCCATATGAGTCTCCATGAGCAGCAGCATCAAAAAATTCATTCAAAGTCATTCCTTTATAAAATCCCGATTAATTATTTTTATATAAGTATAACACAACTTAAAATGGCTATAAAAATCTCACTAGATGCACAAGAATCTCCAAACGCAGAGATAATCACCTATATTTTCATGATCAATAGCAATATTTACATGTTTTTTACCGAAATAGCAACTTAATTTTTATTTACTGCAAGTTTTCAACAGCTAATAAATCACTCAATTTTACATCAGAAACTTAATACTTGAGGAAAATATGCAGAATCAATTATAAATAATATGTAAATAGATTATTAATAAATTCTATATACAATCACAACTTATTATAGAATAGAATAGCCCTTTATTATCTTTATACACTAAATACTGTTAGCGAATTTGGCTAGCGGCCGCCTGACATAAACAGAGCTTTTCTGGCAAAAATTCTTGTGAATAAATGCTTAAATCCCCAAATTATTCATAGTTATGGACGTAAACAGTCTCGATTCTTGGTTAAAAGCAAATAAACCATATAGTTAGTGTTTATTTTCCGTATTAATGTGGAAGTACAATGCTACACAGTTAGCGAATAAGGCTAGGGCCGCCTGACGTAAACGCAGCTTTTCTGGCGAAAATTCTTGTGAATAAATGCTTAAATCCCCAAATTATTCATAGATATGGACGTAAAACAGTCTCACAGTCTGGATTCTTGGTTAAAAGCAAAGAAACCGTGCAGGTAGCGTTTATTTTATGTATATATGTCGAAGTACAATGCTACTCTGTTAGAAAATAAGGCAAGCGGCCGCCTGACGTGAACTGAGCTTTTCTGGTGAAAATTCTTCTGAATAGATGCCTAAGTCCCTGAATTCTTTATAGATATGGACGCAAAACGGTCTCCATTCTTGGTTAAAAAGAAGAAGAAAAAAGTGCATGTAGCATTTATTTCGTGTAAATATTGAGAACTATGAGGCTAGTCAGTTACGAAAATTTGCCGCCTCCATGTGTACACAAAGAAGAAAATTCCTGCGAATAAATGCTTCAATCACTGAAGTCTTTGTAGATAAGGACGAAAAACTGTCTCAATTCTTTGTTAAAAGAGCAAAAACCAAATCTCTTGCGAGTCGAATTCAACGATATTTTTTGCCTTTTGTCTTCCAAGTTTTTGGGATCGGTGACCTTCAACAAAGCCGTGATGTCGTCAACATCTCAGAAACATAGGGACTTTGTGACAGAGCCCATTGGAGAAAAAACGGTCTATGCTCTTGGAGGCATCGGGGAAGTCCTTGGGAAAAGACTGGAGAATAAAGGGTTTGACAAGGTAATGTTTCATTCTTTTACTTCACATTTTCTTCTTGATGTTTTTTTTGTAATGACGAAGCTTATAATGGATTTATGCCTGAGAATATTTTTGTGTGTTGTGTTCTATGTTCACCAGGCGTATGTGGTCCTTGGACAATACCTGGTTCTAAAGAAGGACGAGGAGCTTTTCCGAGAATGGCTTAAGGACATATGTGGCGCAAATGCCAAGCAGCAAGGGGAATGCTTCAACTGCTTAAATGAATGGTGCAATTCTTTCCTGTAAATATATACATTTGTGTAGTTTAAATAATTTGTGTTGATGTTTTTTCTATCTGTGAAAATAAAGAAAACTTTTAAGTGTTTGATAATCTAACTTGGATGAATATTGATACAAGCTTCTGGTAAATGTTCACCTCCGCTGCAACAACTTTAGGTATACCGTCTCATCATACAGTGTACAGCTACTTACGAACGTCTCCAAAGACAGAATTTTTAGGTTAAGAGGTCAACGGAACATTACTGCGTCTTGTTAAGACATTTCAGGATACAAAAGGCAACAATATAGTATGGCTGGTATTCGCAGCTCCCAGAGGTTACTGAACGTAACATACTTATAGCTGCTCAGCCATTGGCTATTGCCCAGCGTTCTTGGCATCCAGTTGGCTAAGAGGGACCTCTGTAAATGGATATACAGAATAGTAAACAGATAGGAATTATTGGAAGTTGGTACAGCAAGCTTTATATAGTTTGTGAATTGTACAAATTTTGACAAGTGTTTGTATATTTGAATATATATATATATTAAAAAAAAACATTTCTACTTCTGGGGGGCAATTGGAGGTTGCAAACAGACAATGTTGCGTTACCGACACTGAATGGACCGTAGATCGAGAATACATGCAGAATACATACATATAAATAATAGCAGTAACATTTAACAATGATTATTAAATACACTGCTCAAAAAAATAAAGGCAACACTAACACATTGTAGATATGAAATATCAAAATACTTTTGTTTTTTCCACTGTTGAATGTGCTAAAAACAAAATCATACAAAAATTATCAATGGAAATCAAATGTAACAAACCATGGAGATCTGTGGCCTGTACTATGAACAGAGTTCAACCTCCCTAGAAGTAAGACAGGGTACCGGGAAACCGGGGTTGACAAAACCTGGTTACCTAGTTACCAATAGGTGCTACGATGCTAATTATGAGGTTGATTTGTTGGACCTGTGTTAACCCAACCAGAGTTACTGCACATTCACATAAAAGGGGGCGGACACCAGAGTCAAACACAACTTTTGACAAAAGCCACAGGCATCTTATTTCACAGACGAGAAATGCGCGATAATTATCCGGAGTTATGAAGAATTTAAATCCACCCTCACAGTGAAATCCAATACCGCTGCAGCGAGTAGAGCACGACTGGTCTGCTGGCAGCGAATTGTAGATCGTGTGAATGCGTCAATATGCCAGTTTACTTATGTTCATGAAAAGAAATAAAGCCTGCTGTCAGGACAATAAAATAAGATTTGGTACGTCAGCTGTAAGAAATTATCTTATGTGCCTCACCACGTGAAGCAGGATGATTGTATGTTTAGTCCCATTGACTGTATTAATATATGTCCTTTGAACATCTTCAGAGTAGAGATTAAATCGGTCCTATAAAATCCAGCCCGACCTGGCCCGAGCTCGATCAGTTAACTTGATTTGCAGGCCCGACCCCGAAAACCTCCTGCAATTTTGTTATATTTGTGAGGACTCAGGCGTGGGAAATGCGGGGATGCGATGCGTGGTTGCGTTTTGTGTGATCACTTTTGTGACCATGTCTGTGCATAATGATAACAAAGCCCGTCTTTTGTAACGAATTCTGGCACAGGTAACAATTTCCCTCAGTTGAAAATCAATATCTTTCATGGAGAACATCGTCCGGGTACGCCAGCGGATTCGGGCGGTCTCAAAATACTCCGCGTGCCAATGTCATGCGGGTCGTCGAGGTGCGCTGTCATTGTCAAGAGGACACGTTCGCGGAGGAGTGCTGTTTAGCTAGAGCGTGGTTAATCGGAAACCTGGGGTTAAGCAAGATCTAACTCTTGAGACTACCAAATTTGACGTGTGGCGTATGTTGCTATGGCAACTAGGGTTGTTCCGATCATGTTTTTTTGCTCCCGATCGTTTTAGTTTGAGTATCTGCCGATCCCGATATTTCCCGATCCGATTGCTTTTTTTGTTGCCCCCGATTCAATTCAAATCATTCCCGATAATTTTCCCCGATCATATACATTTTGGCAATGCATTAAGAAAAAAATGAATAAAATTCGGACGAATATATACATTCAAAATACAGTACATACGTACTGTATTTGTTTATTATGACAATAAATCCTCAAGATGGCATTTACATTATTAACATTCTTTCTGTGAGAGGGATCCATGGATAGAAAGACTTGTAATTCTTAAAGGATAAATGTGACTTTGTATATTGTGACTAAATATTGCCATCTAGTGTATTTGTTGAGCTTTCAGTAAATGATACTGCAGCCATTCAACACAAATGCATGATGGGAAGTGCAACCATGACTATGCATAGGGGCACCAATTGATATATCTTCTCTGCGTTGGGAAAGAACATAGGGTGATAAGAAAATGATCAACTACTACCTTTCTTCCCAACATTGGTAAATGGTGTTATATAGCGCTTTTCCACCTTTCAAGGCGCTCAAAGCACTTTACACTATCTCACCATCCACCTACTGGTGACACAGCACCAGGAGTAACGTGGGGACACTTAGACAAGTTCATCAGGGCAGAGAATTGAACCCACAACCTCTGGGTTGGGGACAACTACTCTACCACTGAGCCACGTGCCTCCCACGTTAATTTTAATTGCTGGGAGAGGGAATGTAAGGCTTTAGCCAAATAAAAAGCTGTCAAAATTCTCTCTACTCATTATACGCTGCGTTTAGCTCTATATATTGGTAAAATGGCGCCTTTATAGATTGAACGCGACAATGGGTGAGTGGGTCGTGCAGCGCATGCATAAATTATCTAACGTGATTAATTAAGAAAAAATAATTACCGCCGTTAACGCAATAAATTTGATAGCCCTACTTTAAGCCAAAACTACTCTGGATGAGTGTTAGACATTTTGTCTGTAACGTTATATACAATTAGAAAACGATTTAAATAAAAAAATACATACTGTATATATATAAAAAAAAAGGCATGTCCAATATTTTTTTTGCCGATTCCGATACTTTGAAAATGACATGATCAGACTCGCCCGGTTTCAATTTATCCACCTTTCGTCGTCCCGGTTAGCCGAGAAGTTAGGCTGCACGTGATGAACTTACTCTCGAAGTTACCCTGATAAGCCAGAAAACCGACATTGTAGTATAGGCCACTGGATTTGGAGTTATACTCAAATTGAAAGTAAAAAAAACACACTACAGGCTGATCCAACTTTTATGTAATGTCCTTTAAACAAGTCAAAATGAGCCTCAGTAGTGTGTGTGGCCTCCACGTGCCTGTATGACCTCCCTACAACGACTCGGCATGCTTCTACTGAGACAACAGAGCGTGTCCTAGGGGATCTTCTACCAGATCTGGACCAGGGTATCACTGAGCGCCTGGACAGCCTGAGGAGAAACTTTGGTGCTAATGTCCCAGAGGTGCTCTTTTGGATTTAGGTCAGGCGAATGTGGGGGCCACTCAATGTTATCAATTCCTTCTTCCCTCAGGAACTGCTTGCGTTCTTCAGCCACATGAGGTTGGACATTATCTTGGACCAGGGGGGATCCAGGTCCCACTGTACAAGCGTAGCTTATGACAGTGGGGCCAAGGATATCATCCCGATACCCAATCGCAGTCAGGGTGCCATTATCTAACCTGTAAAGGCCTGTGTATCCTACCAAGGATATGCCTCCCCAGACCATAACTGACCCACCAGCACACTGGTCATGCTGAATGATGTTGCAGGCGGCATAACGTTCTCCACGGCATCTCCGGACTCTTTCATATCGTGTTTCATCAGTGAGGAGCACAGAGCAAGTGGTGTGTCCAATTCTGGTGGTCTGTGGCAAATGCCAATTCAGCTCTACGGTGATGGGCAATAAGCACGGAACTAACGACAGGATGCCAGGCCCTCAGGCCATCCTCATGGAGCCTGTTTCTGATTGTTTGTTCAGAAATATTCACAACAGTGGCCTGCTGGAGGTCATTTTTTAGGGCTATTGCAGTGCTCATCCATGTTCCTCCTTGAACAAAGGAGTGGATACTGATCCTGCTGAGGGTTTAAATACCTTCTACGGCCCTGTCCAGCTCTCCTGGAGTAACTTCCTGAAATCTCAGCCGTCAGGGTGCTTCTTAGACTGTCCCGGAGCTCAGTGATGCCCTGGTCCAGATCTGGGATGAGATCCCTCCAGAGAACATCCACTGCCTCATCAGGAGCATGGCACGGAGGCCACACACAGTACTGAGCCTTATTTTGACTTGTTTAAAGGACTTTACATCAAAGTTGGACCAGGAGTGTTTTTCCCACTTTAATTTTGAATATAACTCCAAAACCAGACCTCCATGGGTTGATACATTTTCATGGATCATTTTTGTGTGACTTTGTTATCACATTCAACTATCAATGGCGCCACCAGGGGGTGGCCACGGCCCCCCCCTATAAATTTTTTGGCCAACCTAGCCAGTATAACAGTGGCGCGAGAAGTGGGGTGTTGAGGGTGCTGCAGCACCCCCTGGTGTTAAACCGAGGCTTATTGGACCTTTTATTTTTCAAATGTGTTCATGTGTCATTGCTGTCTAGCTGCAGGGAATTGCATTATAGCACACGGGCGCTTTTTAAAATTTATATACTGCCTTTGTAGTAGCCTAGTAGTAGTACGCAAACTATCCAGCATGTATGGAGAAAATGTGCAATCATGACAAATTTGGACCAAAACGGCTCTTCACTGATGGGAAAAACTAAAAAAGCTGTGAGTGACTTCCAGCGCCGCTGCAGTATAATGTCAGATTGTAGTAGCTGTGGAACTCAAAATGTTGACTCTACTGCTATGGACTATGCACATTAAATCATTAGTAACATTAAATATAGCACAATACACCAAAGTATTTACAGTATAGACAGTAGGCGTGTCCTTAAGTCTTTCTGATAGTTTTCTTCTGGCCTTTTACTCCAACAACATAATGAAAACCTGAAATTATGGCTTTTAGTTTTGGTGTGCCACCCCAAGATTTTAAGTGGCCCCGTCTGGCCACCCCTATGAAAAATTTCTGGAGGCGCCACTGTCAACTATAGAAAGAACAAAGTATTTAATAAAGTATTTCGTTTTTCTTAGCAGTGAATGTCATAATGACCACTATAAAATTTTTTTGCCAACCCATTTCTTTTTTAAATAAATTGTAAAGTCTTCACAAACATCTTTTCGGCTGTAAACATAGCAACTATTACTTTAAAATGAAACAAGATGTGTCTAAACTAGAGAGTATTTAAAATGCATTCAGGTCAGGTAAATGATGAAGTAATTAAAAAATCTTTTTCGGTTTATTTTAAATACATTTTGTTTACAGTACAAACATGTCGCAAATTTGATTAATCTGACGACGATCTACAGTGGTGCAGGAAGTGAGGTGCTGAGTGTGCTGTAGCACCCACTGTTGTTAAAAATAAAGAAACAATAGTGTATTTAATTTATGGGATTAAATGTATACTGTATATTGAAAAAGTTTTTTTGATCCTCAGCACCCCCTGCTATGAGTGACTTCCAGCGGCCCTGACCATCTAAGCGCGCTGCTGGTTGTGTAACATCATGTGCATGCAAACACGTGTTTGGGCAAATGAAGTTACTGTTTTATTGATTTCAAATCAGACAATTACACACAATTTGTGGAGTTTAATATTCAAGGAAAATAGACATTACTGCTTGAGAAATTTATTTTTGCTAAAGAATAGACAGCAATATATTCTGCAATGTTTGTGCGCATTGATGACATGGCTGTTTTTTTCTTTTAACACTAGTCTTCATGTAACATTTGCAGTGCTCTTTGGGATAAGGGAGAAGCATTGAAGCACATATGCGCTAGTAGTGCAATATTTTTAGTATGGTAGCCAAATTCTAAACAATCTGGTTTAGAGTTCAGACATAAAACTGGGTGCCAGGCTGCAAGTCAGCCCTGTGCCATCAGGCTCCACATTAATCTTCTTTACGACTCCATCCTCCACCAGCATGGCATACCTGCAAGACATATTAGACAAATACCACATTGGACTTTATATATAATTGGAACATAGACTTCATAATGTATTGCCATGACACATTCCCCAATCATTGTGTCGCGCTTTCCTGAAGGGGGCCGTCCAACACGCCGATTCATTTATTAGTAGTCGGTCACATGCAGCGATTTAACGCTGGATTTAGGTTGAAAAAGTATGCTGGAAGTAAACTGGACTGCATACAAACAGGAACGATTTGAAACGTGGGGGAAAAAAATTAATGAGCGATATTAGCCGCTACAGCATTGGCATTATACTTCGCAATATTTACATAAAATAAATGCTACTTGAACGTTTTTTTTTTTTTTTTTTTTGGGTTTTTTTGCTTTTAACCAAGAATCAAGACTCTTTTACGTCCATATCTATAAAGAATTCAGGGATTTAAGCATTTATTCACAAGAATTTTCAACAGAAAAAGCTCTGTTTACATATGGCCGCTGCTAATTTCCTTACTGAAGAGTCTCATAATTCGCAATATTTACGTAAAATAAATGCTACCTGCACGTTTTTTTTTTTTTTTTTTTTTTTTTTTTGCTTTTAACCAAGAATCAAGACTTTTACGTCCATATCAATAAAGAATTCAGGGTTTAAAGCATTTATTTACAAGAATTTTCAACGGAAAAAGCGCTTTGTTTACATATGGCGGCTGCTAATTTCCTTACTGACGAGTCTCATAGATAGCAATATTTATGTAAAATAACTGCTACCTGCACGTTTTTTTTTTTGTTGCTTTTAACCAAGAACCAATTTGCTTTTAACTAAGAATCAAGGCTGTTTTACGTCTATATCTATAAAGAATTCAGGGATTTATGCATTTATTCACAAGAGTTTTAAACGGAAAAAGCTCTTTGTTTACATATGGCGGCCGCTAATTTCCTTACTGACTAGGCGTCATGGTTCGCAATATTTATCTAAAATGAATGCTACCTGCACGTTTTTTTTTTTTGCTTTTAACCAAGAATCGAGACTGTTTTACGTCCATACCTACAAAGAATTCAGGGATTTAAGCATTTATTCACATGAATTTTCAACGGAAAAAGCTCTTTGTTTACACATGGTGGTTGCTAATTTCATTACTGACTAGCCTCATAGATCGCAATATTTATGTAAAATAATTGCTACCTGCACATTTTTTTTGTGTGTGCTTTTAACCAAGAACCAATTTGCTTTTGACTAAGAACCAAGACTGTTTTAAGTCTATATCTATAAAGAATTCAGGGATTTAAGCATTTATTCACAAGTTTTAAGCGGAAAAAGCTCTTTGTTCACATATGGCGGCCGCTAATTTCCTTACTGACTAGCCTCATGGTTCGCAATATTTATCTAAAATAAATGCTACCTGCACGTTTTTTTGTTTTTTTTTTGCTTTTAACCAAGATTCGAGATTCTTTTACGTCCATACCTATAAAGAATTCAGGGATTTAGGCATTTATTAACATGAATTTTCAACGGAAAAAGCTCTTTGTTTACATATGGCAGCTGCTAATTTCCTTACTGACGAGTCTCATAATTCGCAATATTTACGTAAAATAAATGCTACCTTCACGTTTTTTTTTTTGTTTTTTGCTTTTAACCAAGAATCGAGAGTCTTACGTCCATATCAAGAAAGAATTCAGGGTTTTAAGCATCAATTCACAAGAATTTTCAACGGAAAAAGCTCTTTGTTTACATATGGTGGTTGCCAATTTCCTTACTGACTAGCCTCATAGTTCACAATACTTAACGTAAAATAAATGCTACCTGCATGTTTTTTTATTGCTTTTAACCAAGAACCATGATTGTTTTACGTCCGTGTAAAGAATTCAGGGATTTAAGCATTTATTCACAAGAGTTTTATACGGAAATAGTTCTTTGTTCACATATGGCGGCTGCTACTTTCCTTACTGACTAACACGTTACATGTACATTACTCAGTTACATTTAGTTGAGTGACTTTTTGAGAAAATTCTACTTCCAAGAGTAGTTTTACTAAGCCATACTTTTTACTTTTATTTGGGTAGATTTATGAAAAAACTTTTTGCCAGCGATGCCAAGGCTCTACCAATTTTACCACTGAGAGGTCGCAACAATAATCACATGACTCCGTTAAACCAATGTGACGCAAGCATGCCGCTTTAGGATCATGACAGTCTATTCAATCATGTGTCATCTTTAAAGCACCATAAAAAATGAAGTATTTGACATAGCGCGCTGCCCTCAACATGACACAAAACCGTGGATTTTAACCTCTCACCCAGTTTTTATTTGGCACCGATTCACCGCGGAAAACCGGAGATATGACCCTTTTAATTTAATTATAGTAACTAAAGGAACTATTCACTATTCAAACTAGGAACTATGTTCTCCACTAGAGGACACTCATGCTCTTTGAACAAATAATGTTAGATTTCTGTCATTTTTTTTCTCTAGAATAAAAAGATCCCCCCCCCCCCCTTTGGCTTAATGTGGTTATGTAATGGGTTATTTTACAGTATCATTATAACAACTGTTCATATAGATAACTTTGTACCGTGAAAAAAATACCATTGTTTTAAAAAAAAATGTAAGCAAATACTCACGTTACACATTATTTGAGTATTCTTTTCACCAAATACTTTTTTACTTGTATTCGACTACATTTTTTTATGACTATTTTTACTTGAGTAATATTTTGAAGTAACGCTACTCTTACTTGAGTAAATTTTTTTGGCTACTCTACCCACCTCTGCATTTAGTTGACAAGACATTCACAAATTGAACAGTGTTGGATACAAACTATAACCACGGGTTACCATACCTCTTTGATCGCTTGTTTCCAAGTACCTGCACGATCTGATCACTTTCAAGGAGCAAGTCCACAGCCTACAAAGCAGAGAGAAATTTGCAAACGTAGTTCCAAAAAGTATGGCTTATTTAACAGTATGTCTGATTGCTTTGGTGTACCTTTGTAAATTCTCCAGTAGGATCAGCAAGCATTCGAATCTGGGGGAGAAATATATGTCAGTAATTCTATCAATAATCATAGTTATTGATGACAATAAAAAAGGGGGCTCAAGGCATATCACAGTTCCAGAAAGAAAGAAGGAAAAAAACATCTCTTCTGAAGTGCACCTTGCCATCTGCTCCATGCTCTTTTCCCCAGGCAGCCATGACAAAAGCATCATTCACGGACACACAGGCCACCTCCTGTATGCCTTTACTCTTCATTTCCGCTGACTGCTGCACAAAACCTGGGAGGTGAGTCTGAAAGCAAAAACAGAAAACACTCATCTGTAAGCAAACATTATGACAACCAACACATGACATGACATGATAAATTTAGTTTGTGCTTGCCTTGGAGCAACCAGGGGTGAAAGCTCCCGGGACTGCAAAGAGGATGCCTTTCTTCCCCTTAAAGAGTGTGTTCATATCCACCTTCTTTCCTGGCTCACCCTCATGGACTTCCACTGCAGGAAGAGAGTCGCCCACCTGAGAGAGGAAATAAGACTAGGTAAATTTGAACCCAACATTGAATTCATTTGCCTCAAAGGAGAACAATGTCAGGTGTATGATAATTAAGTAATGATATTCAATTGCATGCACCGCTGGACTGGTCATCGGGCCGATGGTGATTTTGGGCCGGACCTGTTTTTTTGTTGTTTTTTTGGGGGCGAATGTATTAGTCACAATACATTGATACCTATTGGTACACAAAACTGGTAGATCGGTCCATTTGCCATGATTGATTCTGGGCTGGACCAATTACAGAGGAGGACCGATGTCCTCTCCCTCTTGCGCCTCAGCTGTCAATCAATCAGTCATACAAAGAGCAAGAGGAGATTACCAAATTGGAGAAGAACAGGAAATGTGGCGTGGAAAAAAATAGAGATGGAAATAGAAAAGCCCTTCATGCAGATGCCACGAAATGTGTTGAAATAACATGTTTACTGGTGGCTATGGCGGAGATCTCTTTTCAATGGCAGCAGCAGCCACGGGTTACAATGGTGGAGATGGCTGTCAGGTGGTGAGGGCATGGGGAGAAAGGAGGAGGAGAGACCCGCAGCCAAATGGAGTCCAAATGGAGGGGAATCTTAACTTCAGGTAAGAAGTGATGAACTGCAGTCTCGGTCACGTATGAATTACGTTTGGGTTTAGTTTACGTTTAGTTTATTTTCATTGTGCCAGATAACTTAACACAGCCGGTAGTTAGAAGTAGGCTATTTAGCAATTTAGCTAATTGTGCATGCGAGCTACCATGATGGGGTTTCTCTATTGCTAGGCGGTTTCTGTTATACTAATTATAGTGATGTTAGCGCTTCAGTAACTTACTTCATTTAGTTTATTGTCATTGTGAAAAGTACAGTCCAAATAAAAAGTTTTGCATCTAACTTGAGTGCAAACAAGTGAAGTGCCCAGAAACTGCTTATATTAGAATAATTAAAATTTGTGCATCTTAATAGGTCTTAATGCATTAGACACCAAGTAGAATAAATTTAAGAATGAGGAATTGTATAGACTAACACGCTTTCTTCCAGCCTTAACCTCTTACAGTCTGTCGTCAAATTTTAATATTCTTTCATCTTTGTTCCTTTCTGTCCAATTTTCAGGATGCCATGTTGTTGTTCAATATCTGTTCAGGAAGTTCACTAGACCATGCAGACTTTTGGGTTCCTCTACGTAAGTACTGTATAGAATACATGATTCATCTCCGTAAACATGAGTGATCATCTGAGCAAGTCCATCAAGTGTCAGTCTTTTTCCCTTGTGTCTCCTACCTTTAAATGTTCCCATTTTTTAAAGAAATATTCGGTGTTGCTGTGCTGAATGTCGCTAATGTGGAGGTCTTGGGTGACTACTGATGTGGTGAGTACATATGTCTATGAAAATAACACACAATTACAATCTGTAATTTATACATTTGAATATTCCTCTCATCTCTGTTCCTCTGTGTCCTTTTTTTTTTCAGGATTCCATCATGATTTGTTCATTGTTTTTTCCGGAGGTTCCACTAAGTAAGTCCTATCATACAACTATTTTCTCCACATTTTGCTAGATACAAGTACTGTGAACATTCAAGTCCATCAAGAGTTATTTTTTCTCATTTAACATCCTCTGTCTCCTTTCACTTTTTAAAGGTTTCCATGTTTGAGGAAATATTCTGTATTGCTCATCATTTTTATTGAAGTGGTTAATAAATAGTCTATGAATATACCACTTAATCTGTCATTTATTCATTTCAATATTCATCAATGTTTATGTCTCACCTCTATTTGTCACTGTCCTAATTTCGCGATCTCATCATTGGCTGTACATTGTTCAGGTTAACTAGACCAAGCTGACTTTTGATTTATGCCAAGTACTGTGTAGAATATTGGGACCGGATGGGATGTTTTAGTTTATTAGACAAGTACATATACACCAACAAGAGGACAATGTGCAAGCATTCTCACAAGAAAGTTTGTTTTATTCATAGGCTTGATTGTCTTTCCATCAATATTTGGTGGGCCGGTCTCAGCTCAATTTTTGTCCTAGTCCAACCCCGATTGCATGTATGATTGCATACTATTTGGGGAGCTGCCAGTATATTTGCTACTAGAGGTGTGCGAAATTTCCGATTCTTAGATTATTCGCGATTCGGCCGTGGAAGATTCGAGAACGATTCACAAACATCCAAATTCCAATTATTGAAATATGTCAAGTAAAGCGGAAGTAAAACACACTCCGCGCACCGCGCGGTCTTCGGGACGCAATGAGGAACGAAGCGAGAGCGGCTAAACATCATGCTTGTCATTGCCCGGCCCCTCGGGTAATGCCAATGCTCAATTCACGGCTCTAGCTCAACTTATGCCGCGTGATAAAAAAACAACAACATACCTGACTGCTGCCGACAGCTGCTACAAAGTACGTCCACATAATGGTACTGTAGATATCATATTTATATAGGACTAGATGCATATATAGACTCGGTGGTGTTAGCAGCACATGTACAAAAAGCTAGATGCGGGCGTTAGTAAATGGCCGCCATCTTAAAGCAGTAGACTTCCCTGCAAAGCTGTTGTAGCGAACCTTCCAAGTGAACCTAATTAACTTTTTTATCTAAAATACCCCTAAATCGGTAAAATATTGACTTGAATCTATCTTTAAAATAATTTTAAAACTTTCACATGTCGAAAGCAGACAAAAGGGAAATTATGGAATAACAGGAGCAATTTTAACAACTTTAACGGTTGATTCACAACATAAAATGTTGTGGAACAGCCTTCCCCCCGAAATCCGCACCACCGTGGATGTAGGTCTTTTTAAGTCTCGGCTAAAAACACACCTTTTTAGACTCGCCTTTTACAAAGATTAGGATAGCCTGGTTTTATTAGCTTAAGGGCTTTTTTAATGTTTCTTTTCGATTTTATCGGTTGTATTGTTTTACTTGCTGGAATTTTATTGCGATGCGCTCTTTGTTTTATTTTATTTTGTAAAATGTCATTGTATAATATTTTCCTGCCTTTTATTTATCTTGAGCCATGTTTTGTTGTAAAGCACTTTGGGGGCCTTTCGGGTTTTGTAAAGGGCTATATAAATAAATTTGATTGATTGATTTGATTGATAAAATTAATTGAATGTAGTTTAAAGCTGCTGATACAGAATGGGGATTTGAGTATATTATTTATTGTTTTTAACTTTTAACTTGATACTGAAATGGTCGTTTATTTAAGCATGCTAGGCTGCTTTTTTTTTTTTTTTTTTTTTAAACAGTTTTTGTAACTAATGTACAAAACATTAAAAGCAGCTAATAGCAGGCGGGGGGCATCAATAATCGATTTATAATCGAATCGTAGCCTGTGAATCGTAATCGTGATCGAATCGTTAGGTGCCCAAAGATTCCCACCTCTATTTGCTACTATTAATAATGCTCAGTATATTCAAGTAAGGTTTTTATATTATTGTACGTTAAGATTATTACAGTTGCTTAACGATCAATACTTTAGCCTGCTAAAATAAATGTTGGTCATGATGCACGTAAAAATTGGTTTTATATGTTACTTTTTTAAAATTCACGTTGACCTTCGCTAAATGTAGACAAACTAACAGTCATGGCAGCGTAGTTAAAATGGCCGAAAGACTTTACAAAATGCCAAATCTGACTTTGACAGATTAATGACACTTCTACATTTTGAAAGTGTCCAACACTCTTTTGACTTGCCCTTACACTGATGCATATAATACAAGCTATATAATAAAATATTAAACGATGGCTTAAAGCCTACGTTTTTACTTAAAGGATAAGCAACGTTTCTAAATCTAATTGTTTTCAATAATGTTATACTAAAAAAATATGACCCAGGACAATGAAAATGGCAACGTTTTAAAATGTGCGCAGTGTGTTAGCCGACTGACATCGTTTTATCCGAGGCGTTCGGAAGATTTTTCACGTAAATAAATGAAATTTAATACAAATTGGCTGCGTTTACGTCATTCATTTTAGACCACAGTGGAGAGACAAGAAAACTGCTAAAAAACTATGAGGATAGCAAACAAAGCTAAATGCTATCATGGCGACATCACAGATGCTAGCATGTTGAGTAGCCAAAAAGATAATGAAAATGTTTAATAAGCTACCTAGAAGAAGAAAGACACATTTAATAGAAGAAGAAAGACACATTTAAAAGTATCTAGTAACTGTATGTGGCCTGTATAAATCAGTTTTACCTTAATCGGCATTTCGACCAAAGTAGAAGAGTGGATGAACCTCACGCAATGTTCTACACGGGTGCGTTTAAGGACCGTGATAGCGGCGGAAAGCATGGCTTGCTAGCTAGTGCCTAAACAAGCTTATGTGACGACGCAGCGCGTTGAGACGATGATGTCAGTTTAGAAGACCGACACGCCTCCAACCTGGCTTGACGCCTCTACAGGTGATTAGACTCATCTTCACTTTGGGGAGTTCTCCAGTTTTTTATTATTATCATTTATTACGCCATCTGCAACCTGTAATCAAAAGTCAATGCATGTAATAGGTGGGAAAATGTTGAATAACATTGAACGCAGCACGTTGTAAAAAGCAGAAAGAGGCACCTGACGGTTTTTATTTTGAACCCCAAAATACGTCCTTTGTCCAAGTTTAGCTGCAAGATATATGGAGACTTGTCTTGAAAATGACCAGTGTGTATGAAGCTTACATGTTAGGTTTTTAAAAGAATACAATCACAAGTGTTCTACTGTAGTAGAGGTGAGTAGTGTCCATTTATTACATAGCACAAAGCACCTCAAATAATCACCTCCCTGTTGCTTCAAACAGTGGAATATATCACTTTTATTCACAGTGATTTTAATATGGACATGTTGAGACAAGGACATCAAAACGATTACCTAACTTTAAAAGAAACCAAAGCCTACACAGAAATTCACAGCCAGCAGCACGCATAAAAATAAAGCAGTGTCAACAAACAGTTGAGTAAAAAATAGAATTTCATAATTTAAATAGTCTGTCATAATACATTGATTTGAGTTTCTAAATAATGTTTAGTGGCTATTTCTCATAACTGGCAATGTTAAATGTACACAGTGGCTATACATGGAAACAAGTGAGTTTTGGTAACTTATTGTATTGCTAATTCATATTAATGTACATAGAAACCACAACAAAATTGCAATTGCACACTGCAAACGACTTCCATTTCAATACACATTGATTTCTTTTCCTATAACCATCTGAACACATACCAGTAAAGACATACAGTATGTTAATATAAAGAAACAATATGTTCATATAAAATGACAAATTTCTTCCACATGTCCCCGAATTTAGTGAATGAATCATCAATAGGTTGTTACCAATTTAAAAAAAAAAAAAAAAAAAAAACATCTTTGATGGACCAGGTCTCTGAAAGCACTTTTGTGTGTTTTAAGTGTAAAGCTTTAAATGCACCCTAATTTAAATGAGTAAATCACAAGTTGTTCTTTTTTTCAGGGGCGGGGTTCATTGCAGTTTTTATTTAGCTGACACCTCTATAACTTCACTGATTAGGTAGAAACTTAGCCCAGGTCTCTGAAAACACTTTTGTGCGTTTTAAGTGTAAAGCATTAAATGCACCCTAATTTAAATGAGTAAATCACAAGTTGTTCTTTTTTTCAGGGGCGGGGTTCATTGCAGTTTTTATTTAGCTTACTGACACCTCTATAACTTCACTGATTAGGTAGAAACTTTATTTTGATCCCTGTAATGAAAACAGCTTTCAGAAAACACAGTTAAGAAAAAATAGCATCCGTAATCATAGTATGAGCAGCTAAAATGTCTCAGCAGTTTTGTCAGTGTATAAATCCAATCCATTCACATTAACACGCCTTTAAATCCTAAAAAGTATATGAAAAAACTTTGTAAAATTTCAATACACCATAATCTGCACATATACTGTACATTTGTAATGAATAAGTTGTCACATTTGCTGGCTTCATCATCTTCCACAAAAATTGCATGTTTCTAGTTGTATAACTGTAACTGTACATGGCTAAACTATTAATGGCACTTTGGCCAATATACATGAATGGTTTTCAGGGGAATCAGATTTGGACAGCAGATGCATTGACTGAAAAGCTCAAAATGAACAACAATGAATAGCGTAGGTCTTAGGGTATGTTCTGTAGTCGGACGAGGGTTTAACACACAATGTTGCATATGTTGCATTTCTAAGTTGCCCTGAGCCCATTACAGGCGCTTACAAGTTCAAAACACATCCAAACACAAATAAGATTACACACTGAAACAACTGCTTACCTTCCAATGCTTTCTTTTCCTCAGCACAGAAAATGCACCATATCTTTATTTTTCTGGAGCAGCGTGGCCGAGATCCATTACAAGGGACAAAAGGACGGGTATGGAAAACGGCAAATGAGGCAGATGTGTTTTTGTCCAACCTCAGTGTTGCCACTCAAAAAGTGAAGCTCATAGGTTGCAAATGGAAGCCATTTTTAGTGTGCAAACAGGATTAACAAAAACCTCATAAATTATGAGCGTTAATTCCCCTCTGAGTCATAACAGCGGAGGATTTTACGGCCACACATTTCAGGTGCACCTTTCCTAGATTATATACTTAAAATTAGTGCTGATACATTGAAACCTTCCCACAATCTGACAGCTTTCTCTTAGCAGGTCCAGACCAGTCTATGGCTGAAATAAAACAAAGAACTTGGGGTCCTGAGAGTGGAAAACTACCAGCTCATGACTAACTATGAAGGAACTTAACACGTGAACAGCTTTTAAGGATGATGAACAGTAAGTCATTATATTGCTTTTAGCCTATTGCGAGTAAGTCCTACCAAAAATTAATTAAAAAAAAAACCTGCCTACAACGGCACTATACTATAGTTACAGTAATGCACCCTGTGTACTAAAGTGGACCCTCAAGTCTTGGCCGGATATGTTATGGCTTACATGAGTCACTGTTGCATTAGCTTCAAAGTTCAAAAGCCGCAAGGCTGCAGTCTGTTCTTGACGACTTCCATGTTTTCCAGTGGTTTTGCAACTGCGATGAAATTGTATGGAGGCCACTGCGAGGAACTTGGCAAACTGGTTGTATCACTTCTCAGATTTTTGTCCACACAAATATGGATCTTGACAGTGCTTACTGAAGCTTGACGACTAACTTTATAGCTGGCAAGGTCTTTATTTTTATTTTTTTTAAACTGTCTCTCACCTCACGTCAGCTACAATGGAGAAGTATCCCTTTTCTCCTCTAATAAAACATTTCCTTTATGACAAACAATTTACCCACTCATAAAGACTAGATCAGTCGAGTCTATACGTCATCCTATGTTCGCTGCTCCACTCTAGGGAGAGTCCATCATAGCTTCCAGCATCTCCAAGAATAGTTTGTGCATGGGTATACCACCACGGGTCTTGATGCTGTAGAAAGTAGTCAGAGCCCGACCGGCGGTCTGTCGGAGAAGTGGCAGCGTTAAAAGGAGACGACCGGCTCGCTGGGGATCGTCGTGGCGTCGCTGACACTCCAGCTCCAGTAAAGCCTGGTGAAGGAGGTCCCGTAGCTTCTGCACTGCTTCCATGTCCTCTATGTAAACGGAATCTAACAGATCAACAGTGAGGAAAAAAAATAGCACTAGACGGTCAATCCTTTGTGGCTGGGAGGGGCGAATGAACACATGTTGGTGTTTAAGTTACTTTGGGTTACGTCGACTTGCTATAGAGAGGCTTAAAACACAAAACAAGGTATTGTTTGTGAGCACTGAGTAGTTAGCTACACTACCATATGAAACAAACTGTACCTGAGTTAGTCAGCGCGATGGCTTTCAGCATGACAAACTCTTCTCGGTCCACATTCAGGGCACGGAAACGTCGGGCTAGTTGACTGATTGCTGCATTTAGCTCCGTTAGGCCAGCAACACGAGACATTTCTTCATCAAGGACAAAATCCTCAGCGAAGACGACTTCGTCTTCACAGCCAAGCGAACGGTACGCTACACCCAGCACCAGCACCTCAAGCCAAACGGACTGTAGCACAGACATCTGGTCTGCTAGCGACAGAGACAAGAAGCCTGCGGCAGAACAGAAAAAGCCAGAGTGAAGGTTCAGAATGTTAAAGAGGAAAACTGGCAACAACTTCTAATTTGAGACAACTGCAATAACAAATACTGGCAGCAGAGCTTTGGAGCACCACTTTGAGATCCACCAGATAAAAATACCACCGCTGGCATACAGAAGAGCAAATTAACCATTCTGCAGGGGATTTGTCAGCACATAGACAGAATTAACATATACCCACTAAAAAAATCTTCCTACGATGTTGATTTCTGTACATTTTGTTCGATTCCTAAGCTGTTTTTAGACACAACATGACCAGGTATCCTGACACGGACTCTACCCAGGTTGGGGCTCTCAGACATCGGGAACCGTTTACCCGACTAGGCAGCTTTCAGATGCAGCGTGCAACTTGGGCATGACGTCATGCCTGTTTACTTTTTTAGTTTCCGTTAATTTACTGTACCAATCGCATCCATTCATTTGTGAGCGACCTGAACAATGATGCAGCCTCAATCACATTTATTTAAAAAATAATAATGATACAAAGAAAATACACGACAAACACGCCTTTGCTCAGCCACACCGACCCGCGCTGCCCCATTCACGAGTTAACCGTCTTTTTCTGAGCCCAATATCGGGGAACTGTTGTCTGATCAATTTTGTTAATACATTAGTTAAAGGGGAAGTTCATAATTTTAGACATAAGGCTTAATCTTCGAGTTAGCGGGGGTTTAATTAGTCAGTGGAGTTATCTCAACACATTCTGTGCAGTTGTTAGTTATTTGTTAGTTTTAGGGCTCCAGAGTGGCTAGGCTAGCCTGCTTAGCATGCCAATGAAAACAACAACATATGCATGCATCACCGATGACCCATGCAATCAATAGTGTTGGCTATGTTTTCATGATAAAGTTATTAAAGCTTACGATTGAATGTCTATAATTGTAGTATGGGCAGCAACATTTGTAATCCAGCATCTCCGCAGGGAACAGGCTGTCTAGACAAGCAGGGTGGTGTGATATCACATCGTTTTTTTTTCACCGCTGATTTTTTTTGTATGGGAACAGCTGCGACCCGCAATACTCGCAAGCCACACCCGATGAAAGTTACCTTAATTTTTGGACTATAAGTCGCTACTTTTTCTCCCTCATTTTGAATCCTGCAGTTTATAGTTTATAGTGGATTTATTTGGGTTAATAGGTAACACTTTATTTGGCATCATAAGACCATCATAATTATGACATGACACTATCATGGGCATAAATAAATGCTTATGACAGATGTCATTAAGCCTGGATCTTCTATATCCATTCAAAAGTGAGATAATTTGCTGGATGATACTAAATGACATCTGCATTCATCAATGCTCATGGCAGTGTCATTGTGATGGTCTTATGACGCCTCTATCAAATAAAGTGTTACCAAATACCATAACTAGCAATTAATGAAACAACTCGAACAGTAACTGAAGAAATAATTAGCAAAGAACATGAATTTTGATTGTTATTTATAACTGTAGCGCTGCAATGCATGGTAGGAGGCATGTTGCACAGCAACAGTGTTGACAGCAGGTGGCAGCATTGGTTAACTGTCTCCCCCAAGGGAGCAGTGATGGCCAAATGAAGCTTCATGAAGCAATAAATCTTTGCGTCCAATTGGTTCAAAGCTTAATGGTGGTTCATTTGGTCTGATGACAGTCTTATGATGCACAGTCTTATCCAAACCCCTGTCAAATAAAGTTTTACCGTTTAATATTTTTTTGGTGTAAATATCTCATAACACAGTGAGGACAGCTGCGGCTTATAGCCCAGTGTGGCTTATACATGAACAAATGCCTTTTTTTGTTCAAATTTGGTGGGTGGCGGCTTATAGTCAGGTGCCCCTTATAGTCCGAAAATTATGGTAAATAGAATAAATAAATAAATTTATTAACAGACTCAATGTCCAAATCACAACAACCATGCTTTCAACAACCAATCAAATCAAGCTTCACCAACCGGGCCCCCAGCTTTCACAAGCATTCGTCAACCGCCAACCACGCCCCCTGCTTTCAAGGACCCTAACCCTTACCCTAACCTTAAACCCAAGCCCCTTTTCCGAAGGCACCAGAAACGGCGTGGAAGTCTGTGAATGGAAGGCGCGTACTGCGGGCCAGAACTCGACCTACGACTGAGCATGAGTGGCCGAAGCACTCCTCTCTATTGTAGTCGCATTACACATCTAAAACAATAGTCCTGAGAATGAAATGAATTATGGCAGTTTGAGGTGACATTGTTTTGGCCACATGGGTATTTTGAACAATAATCTGCATTTTTAATTTATTTGACCGTTATTATCGTTTTTTATTGGCATGCTAAGCAGGCACCATTGACTCCCACTACCTTAGCCACTCTGGAGCCCTGAAACTAACAAATAATTGACAAACTGCACAGAATTTGTTGAAATCAACTCCACCGACTAATTAAACCCCCACTAACTTGAAGATTAAGCCTAATGTCAAAAATTCTGAACCTCCCCTTCAATAATTTTTTTTTTTTTTTATTTGCTGCTTGTCAAATCTTACCTTGAAGAAAATGACAATTGTAGTGCAGTGCGCTAGAGTCAAATCATAGCCACGTCATCAACCTCCATGCTCAGATATGGAACAACGCGAGCCGGTTATGTTTTGGCCTTCTGACTAGGTCGCGAGTCGGTAATGTTCCGGCTGATGTCCGTGTCAGCTGAGCCGGCAAATTGAGTTTACACTTAGGCGTGTGCCTTGTAAATACCGATAGATTACCAGACTTCTTGGTATGTCTGAAAAGGGCTTTAGTGACCTACTCTATATTAGCTCTGCTTAGCCTTCATTTCTTACCTGGAATGTGTTTGGCCCAGCCAATGATGACAACCAGCTCACGGTCAGCAAGGTCACAAAGGGTTGTAAGTGTGCGCTGGGCTGTGTCGGGCTGGAGGGGGTCTGGCATTGCAAATAACTTTTCTGGCTCTGCAACTAGCAGGTGAGACACGATGATGTTGCAGGAACCTGTTTCACAAAACACACAAACGGTTTAAAACTTTAAAAAATAGACTATCAATACGTCAAATGAGAAGTGCTCCATTATTTATAATCTGAATATTACATTTATACAGTTCGAAGTACAGAATCAAGGAAACAACATTTTTAAAAATAGACTTTGTTTGCCAAATTGTTATGAGACAACTAAATATAATAATTTTAAGACTATACAGAAAATTTATGTAGTCACCTGACATGAGTTGTATTCAAGAGAAACTGAGTATGAAGGTCAAACAGAACTCAGAAAATAGTTTAAGACACATACTTAGAGTCAATCATGAGATAAAACGATAGTCCTGATCCTGTACTGAACTCATTATTGGGGGGGGGGGGGGGGGGGGCATCCCTAAAATCTCAAGACCTAAATCAATTATTTGGATCAGCCATTACAAAAAGGCAAATATCTGAATCCAACTATGATTGTCACATTTTCCAGGGCGAAAAGGATTCCAGAATAATACAGTAGGGGGCACCGTTTTCCAACAAATCCTGTTGTACCGTTGTGTTATTTACAAAATCCTACCTAATAGCTTTGCACCCTTTGATTGCTGTAACAGACTTTTACAAACCCTTTTCGTTTTCCTTAGTCAGTGATAGGGGGACACTCTGGTATGTTGCATTCTCAACTTCAGGGCGTCTTTTGTACTTCTGTCGCCCACCTCGGACCCGGTCAAGACGAACACCTGCACAAGGGAACAATGAAGGGGGTGGAAAATGTATGGCCTAAAACATGAATGATGAAAAGTAAATGGACAAAATGCCTGGCAAAGTGACGCTCACCCTCTTTCAACATGCCCACTTTGAGGCACTTGGTGAAGCGACATGCCTGGCAAGCCTTTCTGCGCCTTTTGGTGATCTCGCACTCATTTGATGCAGGACAGCTATATTCAATATTACCTTCATGCAAGAATAAAAAAATAAATAAGATTAGTCAAACATGAATTAATTGCTAATCACCAGAATGAAAGACATCTGTAAAAGCTGCTCCAAATCAAAAACCGTACCTTGGATGGTCCTCTTGAAGAACGCTTTGCAGGCTTCACATGAAGCCACGCCATAGTGGTAGCCTGAAGCCACATCCCCACAGACCAAACACAGCCTCTTGGGTAACGTGCTCAGGGCATACTTGCACCGCCCGGCTCCGTTTCCAGTTGATCCCTCGTCGGCTCCGTCTCCGCTCTCGTCTTTGAAGTGGCAACGCAAGGCTGGTGTATAAAGCGGTGGCGAATAGCGTTTAGCACCGTCTCCTCTGGTTTCTCCACCTCCACTTTGAGAGGAGTCTGAGGACGCTCCCCCAGGGCTGGTCCGACCTCCACCACCTCCCTCTGGACTGCTCGGTTCTGCCTTGATATAAACATCTGACCGGCGATCCCTGGAAGACATGATATCTAGAGGGCAAGAAAATGGACAGTAAATAGTAGTATAACAGTATTTGGGGGCAGTAGTATGGAATCCTGCGGGGGACAAAGAAAAGCTCAAGGGTAAAACACCCTCTGAGCGGCCTGTCACTGTGACAACTCTCTCTCCCCTTTTGTGCCCGAAAGGCTCATTCAGTCCTTTGTGGAGTGCAACCAAAATACACATCAGGGTGAAAATAATAAACATGATGTGATTAAATTAAAATTATGGCATTGTAGTCTAACAGGCAAACTTTAACTTGACATTTTCATCATCATAAAGATTCAGTGGTCAAACTGTAAATGTTTCCCAACAGAGGAGACATGACCCCGCCAATATCCAACTGCCATTCAAGCCACATAAAACAGATTCATAAAATTCCCTGTGGTGGGACAAATAAAGGATTATCTTATCTACTTTCAACTACATTGATCACTACTCAATTACTTGGCGCAGTTTTCTTTGAGAGCTGTGGAAGTAGAAATTGAAGACTCAGTTGTTTGTGGAGATCTGCTGTTATTTTAAAGCCATGAAATAAACACTGGATTCAGCTAAACCAAGACCTTCCGCACCTATTAAAACTACACTGTCTTCAAGTGCTGTTAGTGTGAAGTCTTTGTCACTGGCGTCTCAGTAAATTAAAATAGCCAAGGTGACTGGATGAAGGTCACACAGCTCATAAAGCCCTGTGCTTCAATTTCCAGATGCATCACTAATGTTATAATGTGGAAGGCTGTGAGAGTGCTGCAGTGATAGCCTTTCCTTTTTCCTCAATGTCCATAAACTCAAAAGAAAAAAAAGGGAACACTTCAGCCAACATGCTTATGCACACAGTCTATATTGTACACGTGATAGGGTGCAGAGGGACATTCCCAAGACAAAACGTTCCCTTTCCCATTTGAAATATTGTCAAAAGAAACCTAAGTCTGGTCCACACACTAAAAAAAGTATTTCCCAACTGGGGTTCATTTGATTATGCAAGTCATGTTTTTCCAATTTGGCCATGAGTAGAGATTGAATGAAGCAAATACAATGACACAAAACAGAACTGCCATTATAATTTACGAGTCCGTGTGTATCTTCCTTTTAACATCTAATTAAAAATACACTGTATGCAGGCTTTAACTTGGTCAATTTTGAAGAATTGGGTAAAAGAAATCTTTCTTTGACACAGGATAAAATGAAGTCCAATGGGCATACATGAACGGCGGCTATGTGGGTTCCTATATGCGTCAGATTGGCAAAACGCCAGTAACAGACAACAATGTTTACTAAAAACAAGACATGTAGCATGTAAAAACAATGGGAAAATTGTCTAGTTTAAGGGTCTAAACTCTTACATTGGACTGTTTCATAGGATATATGTTATGCATTTATAGATAGCCTTTGGTAGACTAAATGATTTAGCGTTGAAAATAACTAATAGGGAGTTAAGGAAAATTGTGCATACATTTCAACCTACCGTCATTTTCTGACTATAAACCGCTACTTTTCTTCCCCTCATTTTGAATCCTGTGGCTTATAGTCCGGTGCGGCTTATTTGTTGATTTATATGTGCTAATAGGTAATACTTCATTTGACAGTGGCGTCCTAAGACTGCCATAAGACCATCATAATTATGACATGACATTATAATGGGCATTAATGAATCCTTATGACAGATGTCATTAAGTGTCATTCGGCAAATTATGTCACTAACTCCATTTATGTCAAGTTCAGATCTTTTACATCCATTCAAAAGGGAGATGATTTGCTGGAGGACACAAAATGACATCTGTCCTAAGCATTCATTAATGCTCATGCAAGTGTCATGTCATAATTATGATGGTCTTATAAGTCTTATGGCGCCACTGTCAAATAAAGTGTTACCAAATTCCATAATGAAACAACTAGAAGAGTACTTGAAGAAATAATTAGCACAGAACACGAATTTTGATTTGTTATGTACATCTGCAGCGCTGCAATACATGCTAGGAGGACTGTTGGACGACAACAGTGTTGATAGCAGGTGGCAGCAGAGGTTGACTGTCTCGCCCAAGAAAACAGTGATGGCCAAATTGGGGCTTGAATTGGGTTTGTGGTCAACCAATTGGCTGCAACGCTTCATGGTGGTTCATTTGATCTTATGACAGTCTCATAATGCCGCTGTCGAATAAAGTGATATCTTTTGGTGTAAATATCTCTGCTGTTTATAGTCCAGTGTGGCTTATCTATGAACAAATGCCATTTTCATGTCAAATTTGGTGGGTGGCAGCTTATAGTCAGGTGCGCCTTATAGTGCGAAAATAATGGTAAGCAAGTGTATTAAAATATGCTTTAGGATCAATTTGATGATATAATACTGCACAAAGTTCACATCCCATCAATGACACTACTCCATTGCAGGGTTGCCATCTATATCACCACCGCATTTGCACATGTGCGTGATATATATATATATTTTAAGAGGATTAGTGATTATAATAACTATTAAGTCATTCAAAAAAATGATCAATGTAACGAAGGGGCCAGTTTGTCATACCGCCATAGTGCCATACACAGTTCATAGAGAAAACAACTATGTATGTGTTACATTTATTGCCCCAGCAATAAATCCCATACAATTCCAAGTGGTAACTTCGTTTGGAGTTTGCCCCCTCCAGCATGTGAACGCAGCAGTTAGTCAAGAAGTGAGCTTTCAAAGTGTCCGACTCCCACCGAATTAAATTAATCCAAATTACAAGCAGAGTGGAATTGTGTTCAATTTGTTGTTAATGCTTTACTACCATGTGCATCGTTGCATACAACAAAATCAGCCAAATCAAATCAGCTCAGTCACGAACATATTTTTAACATTTGGAAAATAAATAGCTATTCCAGTAAAGCAGGTTTAGCAGTATTCTACCCTGAACGAGTTGTCAAAGTTTAATTGTCAAGTGTTTTAACTTGCCATATAAGCTATTTCTAAAGTAACGTTTTAGCATTTTCTGCAGTCGAGTTAGCTTCCCTAAGCTAACCTGCTAGCGGTTGCTAAGGGTTAATTTACGGTGTCAATGCTACAACCTCTTGTCACGAGATTTTATTTTGGTTGCTAACCCAGACTAGGTTTAGGTTTACCTTATAGGGGAGACTCGTGTAGCACTTCTGTCTCCCGGCTGCGTGTCAATAAAATCCAGGTAAGAGTGAAAAGCTGTATCCCGGCTGCCTGCTACCCGAGTGTTGCTAAGGGCCAAGCTACTAGCTGCTACCTCACCCAGCTAAACAGCTGTTTGCTTAACCAACATTTACGAGTACTTTCCGAGTATATAGCGTGACACAGTTATTAAACATTAAAACGTAGTCAATACAGTAAATTATCCTCAAAATAAAGGATGCCATTTGTTCACTTATGTAATTTTACATAGCGTTGTACTGTACTATATGATTTCTAGCGACATTACCGTCCTATGTATTACTGATTTACCTACCCCTTTATAGCCAAACGTATCATATTTGATACACTTGGAATTTCATGATTTTGAGACCAATTCCGAATTCAACACAGAAACACAGAAAGTCAACACATGCATCTGCAGGTTCCATGAGGAAGATTTAGCAAGGATTATACATATTCGGCGCTTATTACACATATTAGTTTTGATTTTTTTCTTTTCTACAAATTTGAGGGGGAAAAGGTTCCTTATTACCTTAGAAGGTAGAAAAGGTACCCTATTTGTCCAATTTTGGGATTCTCTGACAATTACCTTAACCACTCTATAAACTAAAAAAAAAAAAAAAAAAAAAAAAAAAAATGAATTCGAATCCTCATTGGAAGTGAAAATTGAGTTCCTGAGAATAATGTCGGATGGACACTAATTTATGTATTCCTAGTAGTTGCCATAATCAAGCATTCACTTAAAGCAGAGGTCAACAACCCGCGGCTCTAGAGCCACATGTGGCTCTTTCGCGCTACCCTAGTGGCTCCCTGGAGCTTTTTCAAAAATGTTTGAAAAAGGAAAAAGATGGGGGAGGGAAATACAGTGCCTTGCAAAAGTATTCGGCCCCCTTGAATCTTGCAACCTTTCGCCCCATTTCAGGCTTCAAACATAAAGATATGAAATTTAATTTTTTGTCAAGAATCAACAACAAGTGGGACACAATCGTGAAGTGGAACAACATTTATTGGATAATTTAAACTTTTTTAACAAATAAAAAACTGAAAAATGGGGCGTGCAACATTATTCGGCCCCTTTACTTTCAGTGCAGCAAACTCACTCCAGAAGTTCAGTGAGGATCTCTGAATGATCCAATGTTGTCCCAAATGACCGATGATGATAAATAGAATCCACCTGTGTGTAATCAAGTCTCCGTATAAATGCACCTGCTCTGTGATAGTCTCAGGGTTCTGTTTAAAGTGCAGAGAGCATTATGAAAAACAAGTAACACACCAGGCAGGTCCGAGATACTGTTGTGGAGAAGTTTAAAGCCGGATTTGGATACAAAAAGATTTCCCAAGCTTTAAACATCTCAAGGAGCACTGTGCAAGCCATCATATTGAAATGGAAGGAGCATCAGACCACTGCAAATCTACCAAGACCCGGCCGTCCTTCCAAACTTTCTTCTCAAACAAGGATAAAACTGATCAGAGATGCAGCCAAGAGGCCCATGATCACTCTGGATGAACTGCAGAGATCTACAGCTGAGGTGGGAGAGTCTCTCCATAGGACAACAATCAGTCGTACACTGCACAAATCTGGCCTTTATGGAAGAGTGGCAAGAAGAAAGCCATTTCTCAAAGATATCCATAAAAAGTCTCGTTTAAAGTGTGCCACAAGCCACCTGCGAGACACACCAAACATGTGGAAGAAGGTGCTCTGGTCAGATAAAACCAAAATTGAACTTTTTGGCCACAATGCAAAACGATATGTTTGGCGTAAAAGCAACACAGCTCATCACCCTGAACACACCATCCCCACTGTCAAACATGGTGGTGGCAGCATCATGGTTTGGCCTGCTTTTCTTCAGCAGGGACAGGGAAGATGGTTAAAATTGACGGGAAGATGGATGCAGCCAAATACAGGAACATTCTGGAAGAAAACCTGTTGGTATCTGCACAAGACCTGAGACTGGGACGGAGATTTATCTTCCAACAGGACAATGATCCAAAACATAAAGCCAAATCTACAATGGAATGGTTCAAAAATAAACGTATCCAGGTGTTAGAATGGCCAAGTCAAAGTCCAGACCTGAATCCAATCGAGAATCTGTGGAAAGAGCTGAAGACTGCTGTTCACAAACACTCTCCATCCAACCTCACTGAGCTCGAGCTGTTTTGCAAGGAAGAATGGGCAAGAATGTCAGTCTCTCGATGTGCAAAACTGATAGAAACATACCCCAAGCGACTTGCAGCTGTAATTGGAGCAAAAGGTGGCGCTACAAAGTATTAACGCAAGGGGGCCGAATAATATGGGACGCCCCACTTTTCAGTTTTTTATTTGTTAAAAAAGTTTAAATTATCCAATAAATTTTGTTCCACTTCACGATTGTGTTCCACTTGTTGTTGATTCTTGACAAAAAAATAAAATTTTATATCTTTATGTTTGAAGCCTGAAATGTGGCGAAAGGTTGCAAGGTTCAAGGGGGCCAAATACTTTTGCAAGGCACTGTATATGTTTAGTTTTAATGTGGTCTCTGTAGGACGACAAACATGATACAGACATAATAGAAATTCTTCTAATGGATTAATATTCTAATGAAGTTAAACTTGAGGCGGCATGGTACAACAGAGAAATCACGTGGTGCATCATTCTCTATAGCAGGGGTTCCCAACCTATTCCACTAAGGCACACTGTGGGTGCAGGATTTCATTCTTACCAAACAAGATGACAACACTTTTTCCCCAATCTGGTGTTTTACAAGTGCAATCAGTTGATTGCAGTCAGGTGTGGCTTGTTTTAGCAGAAGCCTCATTGGTTCAACTGTCTCTGCTGGATCGGCTGGAACAAAAACCAGGACCCACAGTGTGCCTTGAGGACTGGGTTGAAAACCCCTGCTCTATAGGATGCACTGCAGGGAAATGAACATTTACCGTATTTTCCGCACTATCAGACGCATCGAAGTATAAGGCGCAGCTTCAATTAATGGCCTATTTTAAAACCATTTTCATGTATAGACCCTACCCACCGACGTCACAAAACCACGTGCTCGCTGTATGGTTCCGCCCCCTTGTCCGTCATTTTGTCTCTGTATTAGCATTGGTTTCAATTGATTGAGGAATTTAAAATGCATTTCATGGAAGACCCAGTGCTTTCGGATGCCGTAAACTCACTGGATGTGTTGCATAAAAGGCATTATGTGGAAAAGCTTCGTTCTATACAGTCGCCAGATCCATATTTGATGCCCAAATCGATGTTTTTCGACCCACTGTCTTCGCCCTGTCTGCCTGAAATCTGCTACGCTGATATTTACAACTATCTTGTCCACACAAAATCAGCCTATTCTCACAAAAATTTGAAAAACTTCAAGAGCTTGGAGGCTTATAAATACTTCGTTGCTGGTTGGGTGAAACAGGTCCTCGTCCACGAAAATTCGGCAGGAATCTATCTTGTGCTTGGAAAGGTGAGTTACGAAATTTTCAATTCAAAATCTTTTATTCTCGCTAACATCCACTGTCAAGTCTAATTTATTTCATGTCATTTGTCAATGCAGTTAGGGCTTTTTATGTTTATATGGTTTAGCGATAGCACTCTCACTACATACATACGTGTATGTTGTCGGCGATTAGCCTAGCAATTTTAATTGTGGTTATTTGTCAGCCCAAAACCCTCTAAGTATATCTTAAATGCATCTTACCGGATATAAAATGACTACTACATAGTCTGTGGTGATTTTTTGGTGCCCAGTTTTCACGTCGAATTGCAGCCGTCCATTTCGCTCTCCTCTTTGGATCCCTCGGAATACGGTAAAACTTCAAGTCTCTCCTTCCATCTTCTCTGTTAGTGCAACCAACAGCCACACACACCTTCACCATTTTGATTATTAATGTTAAGGAGCAGAAAAACACGCCGTAAATAGGAGGAATGTACGTAGCCGTAACAGGTTAACACTATGTTTTGACGGACAATTGGGCGGTACCATTCAGGAGAGCGGAGTTGTGACGTCGCGTGGGTAGGGTCTATAGGGTGCACTGCATTATAAGATGCAGTAGTAGTAGTGGTTGGCGTTGCGTTATGCATCTACAAGATGGAGCTAAGCTAAATGGAATGTCATGCCATTATTAACCAATATTGATCCATATATACGTAAGGCACATCAGATTGTAAGGTGCACTGTCGGCTTTTGAGAAAATGGAAGACTTTCAGGTGTGCCCTTTAGTCCGGAAAATACGGTAATCATGAAGGCTCATTATGTATTTGTAGCCAACTTAGTTATTTTGATAGTAGGCTAATATAGCTAATTTAGATACATACAGCATTTGTTGCCTTCATTATAAGGCGTATATAAGGCTTTTAATTTTTTGTGGCTCCAGACATTTTTTTTTCCCCTCCAATATGGCTCTTTCAACACTTTGTGTTGCCGACCCCTGACTTAAAGAATTATATTGGTTACATCCTTGCATCCATTTTTGCTGCACATTTAGAGAGGGCTGCAATTTTGACCCAAAAACATTCATCTGTTGAGAAATACAGGGCTTTTATCTGAGAAATGATCGTAGCTATATCAAGGAAAGGAAAGGAATTACTTCATGGATTCTTTGAGATCATAGCACTTACTAATTGGCCAATCAACAGCTGCCAGGATTAATAGTTGCAGCAGTGTTGGATTTACTGGTAATGTTCCCCAAATAGTGTACATACTGTGCCACTCGCCCGAACGGAGTGTAGCTATTTCATGCTAAATTAAAAATATATCTAAATACAGTGCTGCTCGAAAGTTTGTGAACCCCACAGCGATGGTCAGATTTTTTGTAAAAAAAACTAAAATAACCTTATTAAATGTTAAGTTATACCCAAATCCACAATACTGACATTCCAAATAATGGACTGAAACAAAAGAAATAGTTATATTGTCATTCTTTATTTAACAAAAGTGGTTGATTTAAGAAAAACTCAGATATCATGTGTGCAAAAGTATGTGAACCCCTTCAGTTAATAGGATATTGCGCCTCCTTTTGCAGAGATTACCTCAACCAAACGGTTTCTGTAGTGACTAATCAGCCTCTCACATCTACTTTGGGGGATTTTTGCCCATTCTTCCTTGCAGAACGCAGTCACTTGAGAGAGGTTTGATGGGCGTCTGGCATGAACTGCTGGCTTCAGGTCCCGCCACAGCATTTCAATGGGATTTAGGTCAGGACTTTGACTGGGCCAGTCCAGAACACGAATCTTCTTCTTTTTCAGCCATTCCTTGGTTGTATTGCTGGAATGCTTTGGATCATTATCATGTTGCATGATCCACCTTCTGCCAAGCTTTAACTTCAAAACAGATGGCGTCAGGTTATGTTCTAGGATTTGACAATATTCCTCAGAATTCATGATTCCCTGGACTATGTGGAGTTGTCCAGGTCCTGAGGATGAAAAGCAAGCCCAGATCTTGACATTCCCACCTCCATGCTTCACTGTTGGGAGAAGGTTCTTTTGGTGGTATGCAGTGTTGACTTTTCGCCAGACATGGCGGTTTTGGTTGTGACCAAACAGTTCAATTTTGCACCTACATCAGTTGATGAAAACTCTTTTTAATTTAGTCTCGACAACACAACTGTTAAAAAAACAAAAAAAAACTACTGAATTGATTGATTAGGAAATCAGGTTGAAATAATAGAAAATTCCAAAATGTTGAGGGGGTTCACAAACTTTTGAGCAGCACTGTATATCATATATCTATATGTGAGTCAGTTACAGTGTGATCATGGAAAAAAAAGAAAGAAACCACCAAATAAAAATATGAACGAAAAAACTGTTGATTATTTGCATACGGTCGAGCCACATCCCGATAAGTTAAAGTAAGGTACCACATGCCTCTGATGGTGATGCCACGTGTTCATTTTTCAAATGCATCTTCACAACGTGTGTGAAAATTCATTGTCCACACACAGAAACATGTTTTCAGGCCACCGGCGCACAATTTGGCTATAAAATAAGAGGCCCAGTTGAATAAACTGGCATTTGAGAGATGAAAAATGCACAAATAAGTGGAAGGACACGCATGTGTGTGTGTGTGTGTGGGGGGGGGTGTACAATAGTGCCCAAACACAATGTCAATCATTCTTGAGTGCGTGTATATGTACTCACATTTCCTGCCAATGTGAGTCTTTCGTATTGGGTGTTCAGATAAGAATAAAATAAAAAAACAACACTAAAGAGCAGAAATATTTGCACCCCTTGTGATTTTGCAAGTTCACCCACTTAGAAAATAGGTAGAGGTGTGAAATTTCAATCATATTTGCATTTCCACTTATAGAGACATTATCTTAAAAAAAAAAAGAATTTTTTTTAATCCGGAACTCACATTGTATGATTTTTCAATACTGTAATTTATTTGTAATGTACTAGGGTTCATAAGTATTTGTACCCCTGAGAAAATCAGTGCTAATATTTAGTGCAGAAGCCTTTGCTTAAATTACAGAGGTCAGAAACTTATGGTAGTTCTTCACCAGGTTTTCACATATGGAAACAGGGATTTTGGCCCATTCCTCCACACAAATAATCTCTAGATCTGTCAGGTTTCGGGACTGTTGTTGAGAAACACGAAGTTTCAGCTCCATCCAAAGATTTTCTATTGGATTGAGGTCTGGAGACTGGCTCGGCCACTCCAGAACCTTGATATGCTTTTTACGCAACCAATCCTTGGTCAGCTTGGCTGTGTGCTTCGGATCATTGTCATGTTGGAAGATCCAGCCACGACTCATCTTCAAGTCTCTGACTGAGGGAAGGAGGTTGTGGCTCAAAATTTGGCGATACATTTTACCAATTATCCTGTGCTTTATATAGTACAGTCGTTCTGTCCCGTTTCCCGAAAAGCAGCCCCAAAGCATGAGATTTCCACCCCCGTACTTCACAGTGGGGATGGTGTTCTTGGGATTGTACTCATCCTTCTTTTTCCTCCACACACGACGAGTAAAGTTTGCACCAATAAGTTCTACTTTGGTCTCATTTGACAGTCTGACTTTCTCCCATGACCCATTCAGATGGTACCTGGCAAACTTCAGACGGCCTTCACATGTACTGGCTTCAACAGTGGAACCTTCTGAGCAATGCATGGTTTTTAACCATTGCATTGTAGTGTTCTACTGACATTAGCCTTTGAAACTGTGCATCCAGCTGTGTTCAGGTCACTGACCAGCTCCTGCTTTGTAGTTCTAGGCTGAGCCCTCACTTTTCTCATCATGAGCGATGCCCCTCGATGAGAGATTTTTCATGAAGCCCCGGTCCGAGGTAGATTAGCAGTCATGTTTAGCCTTTTCTATTTTCTAACAACAGCTGCAACTGTTTATTTATTCTCACCAAACTGCTTTCCAATTGTCCCATAGCCTTTTCCAGCTTTGTGGAGCTCAACAACTTTTTCTCTGGTGTCTTTCGAAAGCTCTCTGGTCTTGCCCATGGTAGCAGTTGGATTATGACTGACTGTGGAGTGCACAGGTAACACAATAATGAGCCCAAACGGGAGGTGGATGGGTGGTTACTCATGGGGACTTTATTTAAGGTAGACTGACAACTCTTTCACTTTCATAATTATTGCTGATTCTCAGGGGTACAAATACTTATGAACCCCAGTAAATTACAAATAAATTATTTTTAAAAATCATACAATATAATTTCTGGATTTTTTTGTTTTGTTTTGTTTTGATTATGTCTTTAAGTGGAAATGCATCCATGATCGAAATTTCAGACTGCTACGTATTTTCTAAGTGTGTGAACTTGCAAAATCACAATGGGTGCAAATCCTTCTGCTCCTCATTGTGTGTATATATCAAACATTTATTGAGTGTCAGAAAATGTAACCCAACTGTCCTAATGCACCCCTTAGGGATGTGCTCTGATGCAAACACTGATTCGCAGGGATAGAGATTCCAATTATAGCTTTTAGTGTATTTTACTTGACTGGTAATTTGCCATTACTACAGCGTGTGCTACACAATTTTTAGTGAATTGCTACTTTTACTCTATTATAGAGCTAGAAAAACAAGACCCACAAAAAGTATGAAATCTGGTTTATATTTCATTGTCTTAAGAACTGCAAGTAACACTAATGAAATGAAATCCTATTCAACTGAGGACATCATTGTATCACGTCTTTAGAATACTTGAGTAAATACGGGGCTGAAAGTGTTTGGACCATAAACAATATAAATGGCAACTTAACACAAATACCTTGCACAATCATTTGCCAACAAACAAACCAAAAGAGCACATACGGTAACAATGGGAACAATGGGAAGAAGGCCCTTATCTACACCTGAGTAAATCCCCCTCTTCCAGGTCATATTAAATTGTACATTACTACATGCGCTGTGAATGAGTTATCAACTTTTCAAACATTCTGAATTGGGTGATTACAAATATCATTAGATACGAGTGAGCATTACCTGTTTGTTGGACAGGAGTTGAAGCCTAAATACAGTACTTGATCCCTAACGTCTGCTGCAGGCTGTCGTCAGCTACAGATAGGACACCTGCAATGTGAATGAAGGTTTGGTACTCAATATTTTGTAGGTCAAACTATAAAGACAGTGATAAGTACTAGGGGTATCTTTGTCTTTGGTCCGATCACGTGATCGGAAATTGGGCCTGATTACGTAATTTTCAGAGGATCTGAATCGGGTTTTTAAAATGTATTTACTTATTTTTATATATTAACTCATCGGCTGCTATACACGTTCAGCTCTAACGACTGGCAGCAATCAAACTCAAATTGGATTGGACGTCTATCGCCGTCAATTGCAATGAAAACGATCACTCGATGCCAGCCTTCAAAATTAAAAGTTACAAGCAACAAAATAAGAGTTATAAGGATTTTGCAATACAAAATATATAATAAAGGCTAGAAAATGACAACCAAGATAGCTCAGTTTATCACACTGACCAACTTATTTTTATATATATATATATATATATATATATATATATATATATATATATATATATACGAGGCTATTTATGTAAAATATATATATAGAAAAGCAATTTGTTTGCATCCTGATTTTATGCTGCACTAGTGATTTGCAAAAAAAAAAAGATTTAAGAATATTTTTCACTTCATTGCAGTAGTAATAACCCTTTTATATAGGTGTGATGTTGGGCTAGATTTAAATTTGGGGAAAACACATTTGAATGTGCTTCAATCCCTCTTTAATACATTTCCAGCGTATCGGAACGGGACTCGGTGTCAGTAGATCTTCAAAATGAGATGACTTGGACTCCCATGCAAAAATATGTCATCGGGACATCCTTTAAAAGTACATGTTGTCAAGCCTCTTAGATAACCATGAACAACTTGAATCCTGGCACTAAAACATTATCGATTGCGACCACAGGATACCAAAACACTGGCGGAAACAAAAGAATGTCACTTCATCATCATCTCTTGAAATATAGAACACCCAAGATGTATTCATATTTATGGACACGACTCAACACCCCCACCCCTGCGTGATACGCTCCAAAGGTCAAAGTCACAGGAATGCTTCAAGGACAGACAGTAAAGCCAACACCTTGTCTCTCATACTAAGTTGGGAGCTGAAGTTTGTTCATAGCTTTGTCAATCATTACAATGCACACTGAAGAGGTAGTGCTATAGTGAAAAAATAAAGATGTAATTACTCCTCTTTTTTGTACACTTTAATGGAATGCTGTTGGTGAAGCCAACATACTTTAACTCCATGTGTGTAAATTACAATGTCCTTTAGGTGCGACATTGTTTTAAAGACAGTTGCCTGGCTGTTTAGTGGTCACGCTGTCAGTGATTATGCATCACATAACTGCACTTAAAAGTCATGTAGAGGTTTGGATATGCTGCGCGCCATGCAGCAGCCAGGAACAGCACCCAGGGGTGACCTTGCTTACTGATCTCGAACCGGTGAAAGGTTAATTGCCAAAGTGGATTAAGCCTTCAGATCAGTGATCTCAATCCTAGTCCATCAGGCTTGCTTTGGTTACATTCAGAGGTCAGTGTACCGTGACGAGAAGTGAATTTACTCAGAAAATGCTTACATTTAAAGTTAAGACCATCAACTGGGAACTGTCAGAGAAAGTGGTAACACATGCAGAACATGGCCCGCTGTGTATTAATCCGTTTTATTTTACTGAAAATCAATTGACTGCATACATTATCCAAATGGCAATAGTGTCCATCCACCCTGTATAAATTGTGTTTTGGAGTTTTTCAAAGACATTACAGCTTGATTGTGAAACTTTGAGGTCTTTGATGACGTCAAGAAATGCTGCTTTTGTACACAGACAAAACGAGAGGTGAATGCAGTATACTATGAAAGAAAAGACAACTCAATGACCAATTCCCTTGCGGCTGGTGCCCCCTACCCCCAATAACGTGATCACGCCAACTTCACTCTGCCCGGCGTGAATACAAATCAATCTACCATGTAAAAAAATTAATACAAAAAAAATATACACACAAAAAACGACAGTCATAACATTAGGCGCAAATACATATTTCGATGTTCGCCGTTTATTCTGATACTCACCAGGGACAGAAAATCAGCTTTTATGTCTGGGGCCAGGCAGGTCTTTTGGGACAAGCAAGTCCTTCCAGCGGCTGTTTCTGCTGTGTGACAACGCTGTCCAAGCAACGTCGTGTCTGTCACATCTGAGGTGGCTTGACCGAAAGATTTGTGATGACAGCTACCGGCGATACCGTCTTCTTCGTCTGCTCGGTTCCAGACACTGGTATTAAAATCCTCGCTAGACTCCCACAGCTAAACCGTTGTCAGATTTTCTACTTCAAAACAGGGAAACATAGCATCCTGTTATATCCATTTCAAAATAAAATACTGTGACCACTTTTCACTCAACTTTCAGGACGTTTCTTGGGTTTAACAAAAGTCACAATGAATAATTGGATATTTATTTGAATAATATATTCATATGTATTATCCTTTGATAAATTAGGTTCCAATTGCCGCGTATTGTTTTTGCTTTAATTTGATATACGTAACGTCGATTTCCGTCGACGCAGTTTTTCTTCCTAACTTGTTCTGACGTCACAGCATGTCCCGTGCCTCGTCTCCTCCCTCTGACCAATTTGCGTCTGCTTTCCACGTTACGTCCGTACGTACGTATCATCCTCTAGCGTCATCAACTTCATAACGGGGCCAGGCAACTCTTGCTGAAAATTTGATACAAAAATGACTACATATACGAGGCAACTTTAGATTAGTTTTCCTCACATCTCGCAAATATTTTACCAACATGCAATCCAAGCAACATGCAATAATATGTAGACCTATGAGCACTTCAAATCTAGCTGGTAACAGTAGTAGTATATCTCAATTAGACGTCCAATCCATTTGAACTGGAAGGGCTGGCCATCCCAGTTCAAATTGATTAGACGTCCATCGCTGTCAATGGCAGCCGATGAGTTAAACTTAGATGCCTTTCCATTTTATACATTCATTCTTGAAATAGTATTCAAATGAATAAAGAAATCCTAATTGACGTTCATTTGACTGTTTTTTCATACAGAGTGTTACTACCCAATCCCCTTTTAGTATAGTTGCGTCAAAGGTGCGCCTCTTTGTGGTCACGCGTGAAATGGGCAGTGGGTGCAGGATGGTCGTGGCGCGCGCACTAGAGGAAAAACTGACGGCGGTGTCATTGCGACCTTGAAGCAAGGTCATTGAGTCTCTACTGCAGACACTGCAATTCTGCGGGACTGCACCGTGCTGGTGCAGTGTGCATTATAAACTCGAAAAAATCGGTCTTATTATAGGCCTTATGGAATTAGTTAACATTTACATATTTAACAATGTAATTCAATGTAATATACAGGCTATCTCGTCACAAGATGTGTTTGAACTAAATACACTAGATTGGGTATACATACTGTGAATGCCAGCTGAGGTCCCAAGAGTGCCTCTTACTGCAGGTCCTGACCTTTGACAGGTGTCAGCTGATAGACTACATAAATACCAAGAAGCCATTGTACAGGAAAAGCACATTACTGCATCAATGAGTCATACATAGCAAGGCAACAAGAGAAAGCATGTAACTGCACTACATTATGTGCATTTTGATGAGCGTACACATTTTTATCATAGTAGGCTATAATATGCTACAGTCTTTCTAACCTACATGGAAACATTGAGGGGCGACTAGTAAACCAGAACATGAGAAGATAAGGCTCAGTGTTCTTCAATTATTAAATGGTAGCTGCTGATAAGAGTGCGTTTACACTCGCTTCCATGTCAATTCACAGTAATGACTGCAATGTCAGGTGAGGTAAATGTTGCTGTTAATGATGATTTCAAAAATGGAGGTTGTTAATTTAAATGTAATAACCCAGTTGACTGTAAGGATTTTCTGAGGAATTGAGATTGTAATCAAAATACGTGTAATAATAGTGTATGTTTTTAACTACTGGTCAGGAAGAGTGAAGTCTACACAAGAGTCAGTATTCTCCCTCTGGTGGCAGCAGCGGGGAGAGTGCGGCAGTAGTGTTCATAGCAGCTGAGCGTGTGTATGCGTGCGCGCGTGTCCTCCAGTAAAAGGTCACCCACTGCCAGTGCACATCATCACAGCCTGCTGACTTCCTGATCGTCATGCCAGAAGGCTGCCTGTCATCTTTATACATGCTACAGTAAACTGTCCCATTTGCCAAAGGAAGGAGGGGGGTGCTTCATTACTCACAAATTGTCTGCATGTACATCTTATACAACATAGCAGCTTGGTCTAATTTAAATTCTTTTTTAAATACATAATTGCATGCAGGTTAAAGTAAAACAAACAAACAAAAAACAGATCAAGCAACTTAATTTTTTAAACTTTACCGCTTGATGCTTGTTCTTGCGAATTTGCTTCATTATGTGTACCCAGAGGCATAGGCGGATCTACTATTCAGGCGAAGTGGGCGATCGTCTTAGACCCCCAACCAGTAGGGGGCCCCTAACCAGCAGCCCTTGCCCCAACGAGCAAGGGCTTAGGCCACCGGAACCAGCAGCACTCCCAACTATTCGTCATGTATAATTATGCCAGCATACCGAACAAACAAATAAAAAAACAAAAAAGAAAGCCATTTGAATGCTGCATTTATATTTTCTCTCCCCCACACACACACTACAGTGGACTGTTCCACGACGACGGACTGAGTATCAGTCGCTTAGCTTCATTTAGCGCCGTTTAGCATCGCTTAGCTCCGATTAGCTGTTCGTTAGCTTCACTTAGCTCTCCCTCGTTTTTCACGCCACTAAGCTCGCTATTCTTACAGCTCACTTGCTGCTTTGCACGTCGGCTATCATTTATATCGAACACATGAGCGAACGTGCTTTCCATGAAAGCCAAAGTGCAGTGAGGGAGAAGTTGAGAACAGGCCGCCAATGCCTCTTTAAACTTTCTTCTTCTTCTTCACACCGAACATAAAATACACGACAGCACACCCTGTGGTGAAACAATGCAGGACAGTTCCAATCAGTTATACAATAACACTCAACAGCTGGTTAACAGCATTTGCTAACGAAAAAAAAAATAAATCTATTACCACAAGCAATGACGAAGAATGTTTTTTTACTAAGTGTAAACCTTACCTCCGGTGAACTTTTAAAAAAAAAAAAAAAAAAAAAAAAAAGCACGTCATGTTCGTCATATAAAAAACGATTTCTGGAGTTAATCCCACATACTTCAGAATTAATATTATAATATGTTGAGTAAATACTATAGAATACAGATTCTACACTAAGAATAGCTTTCAAATGATACTCTTTATGACAAATATGATTGGCAATGAATAATTATTATAATTATTACACTACTAATAGTGCTAGATTTTTTTTTTTTTTTAAGAATTGTTTTGAATAATGTTGGAAAGGCAAAGTTAGTGTTCTGAATCTGTTTACTTTCCATTCTTTTGCACTAGTAAATGCTATCAGCATTTAACCTCATCGTTTATTTGTGATTAAATATTGTTATTTACATGATTATTTGTACTTTAATAAAGCATTTAAGTGTTCCAAAATGGTTTTGTGAATTAATAAGCGTCAACAGAAATTTCATTGCTAAATTAGTAAAAAAAAAGAAAAACATTAGATTAATCGACTAATCGTAAAACTAGTCGGCTGAATAATCAGGAGAAAATTTGTCGTTTAGGACAGCCCTAGTGTACCAGAACATATTTCCTCCACACCCTTCTCACCTTTTTAACCCCTGACCCATGAAGAGGACCCCTGGATATGTTCGCATTAGGCCCCAAAATTGCACAGTCCGCGACTGCCCAGAGGTGGGTAGTAACTAAAGATGCACAGATACTGATACCAGTATCGGCGGGGGCGCTCCAGCATTAAAATGGTGGCATCTGTATCAACGAGTACCAACAAATAGGGCGCCGATACCATTTACCAGTCCAGTATTATAACACTTGACCACATCCTTCTTTCTCCTGACGCTCACTACACTTCTTTGTTGTGTGATCACACGTGATCACTTTGTATGCCAAGCAGCTATTGCTATTAACCTGCTCCAGACCAAGGAGAGCGAGCCAATAGCCGCTATTAGCCAATGCCAGGGTAGCTTTTTCATATGGAGGAAAAACAAACAAACTAGGAGAGGGAAATGTCGATGGTCTGAAAATATTTCAGCATAGAAAGATCTCCGTCGAGTACAATGGCTGCATGCAAGATTTACGACCTGGAAGTTTCGAGAGTTGGAGTTAAATCGGCCAATTTCAATACCTCAAACCTGATAAAACATTTGAAGACGAAACATGTGAACGAACACAAAGAGTTTGAGACTGCAACAGCTGCTATTTTGAGGAAGGGGGCTCGACCGGAGCAACAATCCCTGGTAAGGTCATTTCGTCTACGTTACTTTTATTATGTTTTACTGAAAGAAATGTCGCAGTAATTTGACACCTGTTTCAAAAGTAGCGTTGCCACCTTTCAGAAATAGGAATATTGGCGCCCCCCCTCGCGCCCAAAGCCATACAGGCGTAAAAAAAAGGGACATCCCCAAAACTCATAAAATGCATAGAAATGTATCTATTTATATATATTCCATATTGGTTCAATACGAAACGCAACTTTTATTTCCAAATTTGGAACGAATCCTTATTTCAAACGACAGGTGGCAGGCCTATTCAAAAGATCTGTAGATGCAAGCATAGTAAACTAAGGTAAGTGGCTAAGTGTGTGTGTCAGAGAGAGAGAGTCTCACTTGTTCGCGTTTGCATTTGTGCGTAGCTATAGAGGGAGTTGAGTTATGTTGCTGCTGGTGCACAGGGAGGGAGGCTAATACAGAGACAGGATGCTGTGGTCAATTATTATTACTTATAATTTCATGAGAGTTGCACTGTTTGGCCTTTCAGAGCCAAAGGTTTTTTTTAACTATTGTCACCCATACCAGGTATGCAATAAAAAGTTCTACTGGATTCACTTTGTATTAGTCTTTTTCCTGTTTCACAATGTTAAGCTGCAGGCTGACAAAGCCACGATAGCAATGATTTCACATCCAAGTATGTAGCAGTTCATTTATGTTTACACACATATATACAGTATGTATGTATATATATATATATATATATATATATATATATATATATATATATATATATATATACACATATATATATGTGTGTGTGTGTGTGTGTGTGTGTGTGTGTGTGTGTGTGTGTGTGTGTGTGTGTGTGTGTATGTATATATATGTATATGTATGTACAGTGCCTTGCAAAAGTATTCGGCCCCCTTGAACCTTGCAACCTTTCGCCACATTTCAGGCTTCAAACATTAAGATATAAAATTTTAATTTTTTGTCAAGAATCAACAACAAGTGGGACACAATCGTGAAGTGGAACAAAACTTATTGGATAATTTAAACTTTTTTGACAAATAAAAAACTGAAAAGTGGGGCGTGCAATATTATTCGGCCCCCTTGCGTTAATACTTTGTAGCGCCACCTTTTGCTCCAATTACAGCTGCAAGTCGCTTGGGGTATGTTTCTATCAGTTTTGCACATCGAGAGACTGACATTCTTGCCCATTCTTCCTTGCAAAACAGCTCGAGCTCAGTGAGGTTGGATGGAGAGTGTTTGTGAACAGCAGTCTTCAGCTCTTTCCACAGATTCTCGATTGGATTCAGGTCTGGACTTTGACTTGGCCATTCTAACACCTGGATACGTTTATTTTTGAACCATTCCATTGTAGATTTGGCTTTATGTTTTGGATCATTGTCCTGTTGGAAGATAAATCTCCGTCCCAGTCTCAGGTCTTGTGCAGATACCAACAGGTTTTCTTCCAGAATGTTCCTGTATTTGGCTGCATCCATCTTCCCGTCAATTTTAACCATCTTCCCTGTCCCTGCTGAAGAAAAGCAGGCTCAAACCATGATGCTGCCACCACCATGTTTGACAGTGGGGCTGGTGTGTTCAGGGTGATGAGCTGTGTTGCTTTTACGCCAAACATATCGTTTTGCATTGTGGCCAAAAAGTTCAATTTTGGTTTCATCTGACCAGAGCACCTTCTTCCACATGTTTGGTGTGTCTCCCAGGTGGCTTGTGGCAAACTTTAAACAAGACTTTTTATGGATATCTTTGAGAAATGGCTTTCTTCTTGCCACTCTTCCATAAAGGCCAGATTTGTGCAGTGTACAACTGATTGTTGTCCTATGGACAGACTCTCCCACCTCAGCTGTAGATCTCTGCAGTTCATCCAGAGTGATCATGGGCCTCTTGGCTGCATCTCTGATCAGTTTTCTTCTTGTTTGAGAAGAAAGTTTGGAAGGACGGCCGGGTCTTGGTAGATTTGCAGTGGTCTGATGCTCCTTCCATTTCAATATGATGGCTTGCACAGTGCTCCTTGAGATGTTTAAAGCTTGGGAAATCTTTTTGTATCCAAATCCGGCTTTAAACTTCTCCACAACAGTATCTCGGACCTGCCTGGTGTGTTCCTTGGTTTTCATAATGCTCTCTGCACTTTAAACAGAACCCTGAGACTATCACAGAGCAGGTGCATTTATACGGAGACTTGATTACACACAGGTGGATTCTATTTATCATCATCGGTCATTTAGGACAACATTGGATCATTCAGAGATCCTCACTGAACTTCTGGAGTGAGTTTGCTGCACTGAAAGTAAAGGGGCCGAATAATATTGCACGCCCCACTTTTCAGTTTTTTATTTGTTATAAAAGTTTAAATTATCCAATAAATGTTGTTCCACTTCACGATTGTGTCCCACTTGTTGTTGATTCTTGACAAAAAAATTAAATTTCATATCTTTATGTTTGAAGCCTGAAATGTGGCGAAAGGTTGCAAGATTCAAGGGGGCCGAATACTTTTGCAAGGCACTGTATTATGAAGCCTATGGAAGAATAATGCTTAATTTCTGTATTTTTTTCTCTCGCCGGAATTTAATGTTTTTTTTTTTGGTATTTCTTTGGCTTGATGTGGTTATGTAATGGGTTAGTGTACAGTATCATTGTACTAACAGTTCAAATAGATAACTTGGAGTTTAGAAAAAAAAATCTAATTTGAAAACAGTTACTCACAATTTTACTCATGACTTGAGTATTCTTTTCACCAAATACTTTTTTACTCGTACTTGAGTATTTTTGTAATGACTACTTCTACTTGAGTAATATTATTTTGAAGTAACGCTCCGCTTACTTGAGTACAATTTTTGTTACTCTACCTACCTCTGACATTGCCTACCACTGAAAACAATAGGCAAACACTGGGAGGACTGACCGTGAATGCTCATATTTCAGTGCTATTGATGGCACTAGACGTCTAATTCATTTTGACTCCAGTCAAAATGGATTGGACAGCAAGTGCAGTAAATGGCAACCAATGAGTTAGTATACTGTACTGTATGACAGAATATGTTTGGTAGTCAATGAGTCGCTTTTTTACATGGGATAAAAAACTACCTCATCCATCCCAACAATCCTTGTTATTTTACATCTCTAGGCATGCCGTTTGTATTCTTTTCAGAGGCTGTGTTTCACCTGTCTTCGATCATCATCACAAGCACCTCTTGAGTATATTTAGTCTTTGTGTTCTGCCTTTTCTGCCACTTGCCCACTCCACATGTGCGTTTTAGTAATTTATTCTTGGCTTAGGGCATGTTGTCTGTTTGCCAAGCTCCTCTGAAATTATCTATTCATTTCTAAGTGTCTGACTGTCACGACCTCTTTTTTAAAGGGCATTGTGATTGATAGTGAAATGTTCTGAGTCTTTTGAGTCCACTGACATGTAAGTGGTTTTTGTCAGTGTTTGTGCTATTCCAGTCTTGCAGCTTGGGCTTTATTTGTCTACACTAGGCCACACAAAAGTATTGGAACGTCTAGCTATTATAGAGGAGGACATCACTTGGATGGTTGTAGTTCATCTCAAATTTGGCCCTTCATTGGTTTTGATATGCACTGCGCAAAGGACAGTAATTTCAAATCATAAATCCAGACAAAAATAATTTCCTGTTGGGATGACATCAATATGTACATTGGTTGCACAATATTGAATTGTGTTTATGTAATGGGATTTCCCCCCCTGTTTACTGTTTTAATAATCTACAACTAATGTATACAGTGGTATGAAAAGGTATCTGAGCCTTTTGGAATTTCTCACATTTTTACATGAAATCTCCATCAAATGTGATCTGATTTTTGTCAAAATCACACAGATAAAAATACAGTGTCTGCTTTAACGAAAACCACCCAAGCATTTCTATGTTTTCCTATTTTAATGAGGATAGCATGCAAACAATGACATAAGGGGGAAAATAAGTAAGTGAACCCTTTGCCTAAGGAGACTTAAAGAGCAATTGATACTAATTTTTATCAATCATTTTAAGTCAGGTGTGTGCCCAATCCCTGATGAGTGGTTTAAAGCTGGCCTGCCCACTATAAATCACACACCTGGTCAGAAAAATCTTGATGAGAAGCATTGTCTGATGTGCGTCATGGCTCGACCAAAAGAATTGTCTGAAGACCTGCGATCAAGGATTGTTGATTTGTATAAAGCTGGGAAAGGATACAAAACCATCTCTAAAAGTCTGGATGTTCATCAATCGACAATCAGAGAAGTTGTCCACAAATGGAGAGAGTTTGGCACTGTTACTTCTCTCCCAAGGAGTGGCCGTCCACCAAAGATTACGCCAAGAGTTCAGCGCAGAGTACTCAGGTAAAAAAAAGAACTCTAGAGTGTCTGCTAAAGACAGAAACCACTGGCAAAGTTTAATATTTCTGTGCACATATATGTATATACACATACACTATATGTATAACTATGGCCAAGAATGGTGTTCGTGGGAGGACCCCACAGAGGAAGCCACTGCTGTCTAAAAAACATTGTTGCTCGTTTAATGTTCCATAAAGGCACTTGGACACTCCACAGAAGTTTTGAGAAAATATTTTGTGGACTGATGAAACCAAAATTGAATTTTTTTGGGAGTAACGTCATGTGTGGAGGAAAAATGGAACAGCTCACCAGTATCCAAACACCTCATCCCCACCGCAAAGCATGGTGGAAGGAGCATCATGATTTGGGGCTGTCTTGCTGCCTCAGGGCCTGGACAACTTGCAATCATTAGTAGAAGAATGAATTCAAAAGTTTATCAGGATGTTTTGCAGGAAAAGCTGTGGCTGTCAGTCAGACAGTTGAAGCTAAAAAGAGGATGGATGCTGAAACAAGACAATGATGAAAAACACAGAAGTAAATCAACTTCAGAATGTTTTCAGAAGGTCAAAATACACGTTCTGGAGTGGCCAAGTCAAAGTCCAGACTTGAACCCCATTGAGATGCTGTGGCATGACCTAAAGACAGCGATTCATGCTAGACATCCCAGGAATCTGACTGTACTACAGCAGTTTTGTCGAGAAGAATGGGCCAAGATTGACCTGATCGATGTGCCAGACTGATCTGCAGCTACAGGAAGCGTCTGGTTGAAGTTAATGCTGCCAAATGGGGTTGGGGCACCAAATATTAAATGTGACGGTTCACTTACTTATTTTTCCCCCTTGTGACATTGTTTGCATAATATCCTCATTAAAATGTGAAAACCTATAAATGTGTGGGTGATTTTAGTTAAAGCAGACATTGTATTTTCATCTGTGTGATTTTGACAAAGATCAGATCACGTTTGATGGTGATTTTATGCAGAGATGTAAGAAATTCCTAAAAGGTTTAGATACTTTTTCCTACCACTGTATGTGGACATTTTTTGATTTAAAAAAAATTTTTTTTTACAAGTGTACTATGGGTCATGCATGGGTAATGATCATCTTAATTGTTCATACAATGGATCAAATTATATAATTTCTGCATAATTTCACAGTCTCACAGTCATTGGATGCCATTGACAGTGCTATACATTCAATCCCTTTTAGACTGGGAGAGGCGAATGAACAGTAAAAATGGATTAGACGTCTACTGTCCAATGTCACTAAAAATGAGCATTCACAGCCAGTCTGGACACCAGGTCTTTATGAGGCTTAAGATTTTGAAATGACAAAAATATAATCACTTGCCTGTAAAAGGTTAACTGGTTCAGTACCTGCAGCATAGATGACATTAATCAGCAATGTCATCATGAACTTTGTTCTCACAGTAAACAGTGCAACAAAACACAGTGGTTTTACTTTATTCTAAAACGACATACAGCGCGGTAACACTGGTGCGTAAGGCAGTCAAAAATACAAATAGTGTCTTTTGTGGCTTTAAAGTTTTGTGGAATTACCCGGAAAAAAATGTAGCACTCAAAGATTTGTCGCTGTGTAATGTCAACACCACCAAAATAGTAGCACTATGGCATTTTTGATTCCCTTCTTGATGATTTGTATGTATTTATTTTAGATTATTGGGGATGATAAATAAGAAATAATGATAATATTGGAAATGCTATTCCTCTTTTAGTCCAGCAGAGAGCAGCAAATGCCTAAGCGGCAATTTCAAGCAATGCATGAAGTCAAATCACAATTTTAACAAGGCATACATGCTAAAATAAAGAGAGAAGTAAATCTGTTTGAATTTCAAATTCAAACTACGTTTTTACAGATTTACTTTTGATCTTTTTTAATTTTTCACCATTTGAGCATTATCTGCAAAGTACGTGCAGCCAAAGCTTGTGCAATGTTTTACTTTTCTGTGCATGTAAATACATAAAATACCTTTTTTTGTGGTCACACATTTTGTTTTAACATCTCTTCATTAGTCCCACAGTTTAAGTATTTTTTGTGCTAGAAACGTAGTTCCTATTCTGTGTTTTATACATTAGGCTTCAGTGGTATATTTGTAACTGGCTGCAGTGTTCCATTGGGTTCTTTTGTGATAATATCGGATGGTTCTTTTCGATCGTTTTTGGTGCTTCCCTGTGAGATGGGCCTCCTGTGGCGCCTTCTTTTGTGTGATTGGGTGCGTTTAGGATTTGGTGATTTGGAATCCAGTTGGTTTTCTAAATGTAAATTACTACTCTGTGCGTCAGATGACTCGTCAATGAATGCCAGGTTCTCCCCAAAATAGTCAAGAGGCTGAGAAAAGTGGGGGTCTTTCTTTTCTTCAGGTACCCGCTCAGAATGAGTGGTTTCAGATCCGGATCCAGACTCGCTCTCACTGGCGGATGTATAAGAGGAGTATGATTCGGAATCACTTTGGCTCTCATTTTGAGCTTCTCCCTCAGGACCTCCAGGAGCTGCACCGTCGTGGCCGCGAGCACGATGGCGCCGCCTTCGCCGACGCCGTCTGAAGGGGTCATCAATCTTGCCCGAGATCCGAAAATCCATATTCTGGATGTTTTGTGTCCAGTCATTGGCATGGGCTCGCAGTTCCTCCATCTAAGACGGGAGCATAAATACAGCCATGACTGCAAGGGCTACAGTGGAATGTTGAAACCAAAGAGTACCTCAGCTCTGGTCTTCTTAGAGAGTACTCGAAGCCAGTTTCCAATCATTGACAGGACGGATGCAAAGTAGGCAAGACCCAGCAAGATCCAGAACCACACCAAAGGCTTGTACCAGTGGTCGCTGCCTTCAAGCCCTGAATCGCCTTTTAGAGGAGTATGAGTGGGTAATATAAATTTAAATAAGTTTGTCCATAGACTTCACAATCAGTTGACGAGACGGCTCCTACAGATATTGCGCCACGGCTTCCCGTTGGGGGCCCGATCAGGCAGAGCGTCATGAAAGCTTTCACTGCGAGAAACTCGAACACACGCTGTGTTCTAACGCCGGATTTAGGTGGAAACAGGACGAAAGTTTTAGTGCATACAAGCAGGCAGGAGTGTCTCAGGAGTGATTTGGTCAATGATTAAAGGTAACTATTATATAAAATGGCCCCATGCATGCACTTTGAAACGTTGTGAAAAAAATGAAATGAATGGAAAAATGTAGCGTAACTTTCGCTTGAAATATTTACGTAAAATAAATGATAGCTGCCCGTTTTTTTTTTTTTTTTGTTTTGTTTTGCTTTTGACCAAGAATGTAGACTGTTTCGCGTTCATAGCTATACAAATTCTGGGATTTACACATTTAATTCAAGAATTCACAACTTAAATAGCTCTTTGTTTTGTGATGGCCGCCATGTTGGATTTTGTATCCATACACAATAGCATAACTTTACATTAGCGGTGTGCCAAAAAATCGATTATTAGATGCATCGAGATTCGACACTTGACGATTTGATTACGATTCATAAATGTTAAAAAATTATGATTTTCCCTAAAAACTTTATGAAAGCCACGAGTAGCGGAACGAAATTCAAGACACGTCTGCCACCCGGACACCTTTAACGCACAACATTATGATGGCTGTACCTGAAGTTACTGAGCAAGAAATGTACTCCTGTTCAAAAGACTTGAAAATACATTTGTGTATGAGACAGGTAGGGACCTGGCGGTTGCGCTTTGGGTCCTCTTCTGTGTGCAAGTTATTTTTTAAAGTGAGAGGGGAAGAGAGATAGTTTGCTGCTCCTTGTCTTTCAGTTGTCCAGCAGTAGGTTCAAGTCGTGTTAATTGGAAAAAGTCCCTAGTGTTTTGCTAAGTCCCATGTCCGTCTATCAGAGGTGAGTACACTAACCCTCTTGTACTGTTTAGCTTTTATTGTTGTTGCTTTTGAGATGTTACTAGTTAGCACCATGCACTTGAAACAGGTAGGGACCTGGCGGTCGCGCTTTGGGTCCTCTTCTGTGTGCAAGTTATTTTTTAAAGTGAGAGTGGAAGAGAGATAGTTCGCTGCTTCTTTTCTTTCAGTTGTCCAGCAGTAGGTTCAAGTCGTGTTAACTGGAAAAAGTCCCTAGTGTTTTGCTAAATCCCGTGTCCGTCTATCAGAGGTGAGTACACGAACCTTGTACTGTTTAGCTTTTATTGTTGTTGCTTTTTTAGATGTTACTAGTTAGCACAATGCGCTATGCTAATTAGCGACTTCACTAACATGTATTTCCATGTCAATTCGTTCGTTCTTTGGTGGTGTACAAAAGTTACTCCAGATGCAGAACGTTTAAAACCCGGATTAAGTACAGCGGTAAGACTACAAACATGCGAAATAGTACAGAAATCTATGAAAATAAAGTATATTATTTAAAAGAAGTTTTATTTTTAAAGACACTTTGTTTAAGCGGCATGGAAAATGAATGAATGAATGAATGTTTCCAGAATATCTGGAATTCATCCAGCAGTGTAAATTTTATTGTATTGTTGAAAGAAATAAGTACTGTCTTTGAAACAGCTAATGTTTTTGCACCTTCTTGTGAAAAAGAGCATCTCAAGGTTAGCTGTGTGCTGTATAGGCATGTTGAGAAATAAGTACTGCCTTTAAAATGGCAGTTTAAGGGCAGCTTTTTGTTGTATAGGCATGTTTCCATAGTCCTGTTGAATCATAAGTATATTTTAAATAAATAATGGATTTGTTTGGCAACTTTATTAATTAGTAATGTATAATGCATTGATAATTGTGATAATCGTGATCATTGCCAATACCGTGATCATCGTTCAATAATCGAATTATAGCACCCTACATCGTAATCGAATTGAATAGTGTGGTGTCTAAGATGGCACACCCCTACTTTACATTCAAATTATCAGGTAATTTTTGGCCAACTGGCCGTTTTTTGGGCAAATTGTTTTTAGTAATTTAGCCAATTCTGTGTCCATACAAAAAAAAGGCTTTTATGTTTTTTTATTTTATTTAACATTTCAATTTACAAACGCCGAGGGCCAGATAGCCGGCAAGACGTGCTGAGGCAATAGTGACTTCGGAATTCAACCTTCATCAGTTGTGATTGTATATAGAATAAAATTAAAATGTTTGTGCGTGCTTTCCTCAAGTATTAAGTTTCTGATGAGAAAATTGAGTGAATTATTAGCTGCTGAAAACTTCAAAATCAAAATTGCACTAAATAAAAAAAAAAAAAAAGTCAATTTTTCAGGCAAAAACAAATATGATGTGTTAAATATTGCTATTGATCCTGAAAATAGAGGTGGTTATCTCTTTTTGTGCATTTAGGGTAAAATCTGAGAATTTTATAGGTATTTTAGGTTTTGTTATACTTAGATAAAATAATTAATCAGGATTTTATGAGGGAACGACTGAATTTTTTGATACCACTGTTCATGGAGACTCATATATACCTAAAGGAGGTGCCCGTTTTGGTTTTAGGTCACTAGCGGCTTTGGTTTTGAAAATATTTGAATTTTAACTTTTTCAAAATAGGCCCCCTACGGAGCGGCCCTGCGCCCCGTTTCCTGTCAACTGATAGTAAGGTCTATAGTTTGTTACTAATAGACGTCCAATCAATTTGAACTGGGAGGCATGGCAGCGAATAAACAGAACATTCAATTAGTTTATCACTAGTACACGTCCAACATATTTCAACTGGAAAGATATGCGTTCATTCGCTACAACCCTCCCAGTTCAAATGGATTGGACATCTATAGCCGTCAACGAAAGCCAATGGTTATGTGTAGTTTACCTGCCACATAGTCTCCAAAGCCTACTGTTGTCAGGGTGATGACGACAAAGTATGCTGACTCCAGCATGGTCCAGCCTTCCACTCTTTGGAAAACCAGGATTGGCACCGCAACAAAGAGAAGGCACCCCAGCAAGATAGATAAAATGGCAGAAATCACTCGCACAATGGTTTGGCTAATACGCCATTTCTGGAAATAAAGTTAGAGAACAAACCCCAATGTGATGGGTCAAATAAAACCAACCCTCAGTGCAAGACAAGTTCTATTTCAGGTCTCACCAGGAAGAGTTTCTCTATTTTGGCAACTGTTTTCCTCAACCCAGTACCCAGATGGTCTCCAACTCCAGCGAGTAAAATACCAAAGAATGGAATCCCAATCAAGGCGTAGAAAATACAAAACAGTTGGCCGCCTTCTGTCTTTGGGGAGATGTTTCCAAAACCTAGAATATCAGAAAAGACCTGTCAAGATGGGTCAAACCGCCTTTCAGAGTATACTCACCAATAGTGGTAATGACTGTTCCAGAAAAAAAAAAGGCACTGGCCAGATTCCACTGGCTGACATAGGTGGTGTTACTGCTGGGATCCACACCTGCACCGATGGCCTCTGCCACTTCCTGCCATGGTATAGTGGAAGAATTTAGTAATCTGTGCATTATCATTTTGCTGTGTGTTCAAATGAGTTTATCACAAGTAGACGTCCAATCCATTTGAAGTGGGAGGGTGGCAGTGAATGAGCATTCATTTAAATGGATTGGACATCTAGCACCATGAATGTTAGCCCAATAGCAGATTTTTTGCCATTGATAAAATAATGTTTTGAAATTGGTTGAGAGATAAGCTAGTTAAGACCAGAGCTCAACTAAATTTTTTTTTTAACATCAGCCGAGTAACAAACAAAAAAAAGTCGGCCTATTAACAAAAAAATAAGCCGATTTAAAAAACGATTTTGAACAGGCATCTGTGTGGGCAACGGTGGCCGCCGCTGACTGATGGTAGGACCCCGGAAGGACCCCACAGCAGCTTGAAGCAATATTACCTGACTGTAGCCGAAAGCCGTTACAAATTACGCCCAGTTACTACAAACTACGCTCACATTATTCTACGGCAGATATCACATGTATATAGAACTAGATTTGAAATGATAGACTCGGCGGCGTTAGCACATGTATAGAGAACTAGATGCGAAATGACAGCCTCGCCGGCGTTAGTAAACAGCCGCCATCTTAAAGCAGTAGACTTCTCAGGAAGGCTCTGTTGTAGCTTGCCTTCCTAGTGAACCTAAGTAACTTTTTATCTAAAATACTCCTAAATTGGCAAAATCTTGACTTGAATCTATTTTTAAACGATGAAACAGTTTTAAAACTAATAATGCAATAACGGGAACAATTTTAAAAACTTTAACGTTTGATTCACAACATTAAATGACTTCCAAACATCGCAAAGGTTACAATCTAGTTATTGCAATATCCGCAATACTCCTGTGTCTAGTTAAGTTTAGAGTAAAGAATTGGGCTAGTGCTTATTATCCGAAAAACCCTTTGAACTTCACATAGTACAGTAAAGGAATTCTTCGCGCCACCGTACCAACAGCAGGCATGGTTTGGAGGGGAGTATTTTGTATGAGGCGTGGATGGTAGCATGGCTGTGGCTGTAGTCAGACCCTTCTCGCTTGAAGGCTGGCCTGTTTTGTAACAATTATAAGATTTTTTTAATCTTGCATGAGAAAATATGCAATGTTGCTTTAGCCTTTTACGGTGTTTACTGAGTGATCCTTTCCCTCTAAATGTAACCTGTAGCATTAGCGTAGCATTAGCTTTAGCATTAGCTTTTGCATGGTGAGCATCCTCTTAAACTCTCACTTATTTACATCTAACGTGACGTCCTGGTGGGTTAACTTATTTGAAAAAATGTACTGTTTTTGCTTAGTGTGTATAATCATAAAAAGAAGTGCTGTGATCGTTGGTTTGGAAGCACTAGACAGAATTAAGTCTCAGGTCATCATTGTAAACTTGAAGCTGTTGAAAAATTTTTTTGATTGGCGTACCGCACGCATGCTATTTTTAGACCGTGACGCCGCATCGTAAAGCGGAAGTAAAGCCGAAGTGGGACATTATAGACCTGCCCTCGCATAGAAACAATGTAATTTGTGCTACTTTTCTCTGGTAATCTTTCAAAAACGAACATGCCAATCACACATTGCTTTTTTGGAACTTGTAGAAACGACTCTAGACATTAAGACATATGAAGGATGTTTTCTTCATACATTTCCGGAAACCAAAAACTCGGGAGGAAAAAATGTGAAGACCGAATCAACTTGCGCGGACTTTAACACCAGCTCAGTGAATCCATTCACATTTCATATGCAGTAAACATTTTGTTGGGTTGGCATGGTCTTTCTGAGGACAAAGAGGTAAGCCATTTTTATATTTTTAACTTATTTTTCAGCGTAACATTGTGCCGTACTGCTTCTGTCTGACAATGAATGACCTGAAAATAATGACAATGGTATCTGACTGCCGTTACAGTTTCTTTTATAAAAAATTTTAAAAACTTTATAAGGAGGAAGTGTAAATAAATTATAGAATTAAGATCGCTACACAACAATAACTAAATTACCCCCAAGAACGGTCAGAGACGTAGGACAACCAGAGGATATATAAGAAAGACAGGGCTGATGGTAAAGGATAGCTTGTTGAAACAGTAGAACGTCAGTGTCAGTCGCGTCAATAAAAGAGCTAAGGCTATGCTTAGGTCGGCTCGTTTTTTTTTTTTTTCTTTTTCAGCCTTCGACACTCAAACCATCTCTTTAACTGAACATTTTTATGTTCTTCCACATCTTTGCCAGTGAATTTGGCACCGGGGACATCATTTTCGGAGAGAATTGGTAGGTTTAGCTCTGTAAACATCTCCTTCGTACACGATTTGCATTCATTTCCCATTAGGGACAAACGGTGGCGGGTCCCTCCTTAGCAACAGTAGCTAATGTCATTAATATTAATGAGCGTAAGTGACGTTTTGCTTGCGGTACGCCATTGCCTTTATAATCTACATGCTTTAAAATTCTTATTTTTTAAATATCGGTATCGGCATTTAAAAATCCCATATCGGTCGACCTCTAGTTATGACTTAATTTTATTATCAATGCATCGACTTTGATGGGAACGTCGCCCTACCAATTAGAACATTTTGAGTGGGGCTATAAAATGTCTTTTCATGCTTCTGCCATGAATTGAAATTTTTTCACTAGTCAACGTCCAATCCATTTGAACTGGGAGGACGGAGTGGGCGGTCAGGCAGAATGTTCATTCGCTGCCTTCCTCCCAGTTCAAATGGATTCGACATCTAGCGCCGTCAATGGCAGCCATTGACTCAAGCAGTATCAGACCAAGCCATCATAGTATTTACTTTACATTCAAGTGAGTATACAGTAATTTAGTATCAAAAGGGAAAAACATTGTACCGATGTGACACAAGTGATAACACTATATACTGTAACAGACCTTCCAGCCTGTCACTACTGCACTCCTGCGAGTGCCAGCCCATCTAAGGACTGAGAAGACATGACTGAGTGGAAACTAAATCCATGCTACCGGAATTCAAGTCCAACAAGTGAACCAGTTAATCATCAGCAATTAAATACTGTTAAAGACGTAAAGTATTTCCATGGATTGCTTACCAACAGTTACAGGAACAAATCGACAAACAACTATACATAGTCTTACTAAGGGCAGTTTTAGAGGGTGGAAAGCATTTTGGTACAAAATATTTTAAAAAATGCACAATTTGCAATTTTTTGGATGAATTACTACTATTTTCCTTTCAGAAATGTATTTTTCATGTTGAGTCTATTCAAATGGTTTCTGTAATGTATGATGCATGCCACAAACCAAAGTGGTGCGGCCACTCAGACTTCTTTTGGTCACTTCTGTGTTGCTGAACACAATCAACGGGTATGGTGGCTCAGAAGCATCAAAAGCTGGACGACAGGACTGCTGTAGATGTGCTGTCCTTAGCGAGTGAGTAATCACAATATTCCATTGATAATATAAAATATTTGTATTTGTCTTCCTGTCGACTTTTCCAGCACACCGCACATTTCAAAATTTCACATGACACAGGCTCTCTTTCAATTTCGCCCTAACAATTACAGTTTCGGCAAAAACATATTTTTGACCTTCTCAAAAAAATGTTATTTCCAATTATAAAAACATTTAAAGCAACACTAGGTAACTTTTCAACCTTTATAAAAAAGTTACATAACATTTGTGATAATATGTCGACTGTCAATTAGTTGAATAAAAAAAAAAATACAAATGTGCTGACTGCTTTACGACATACGTCACTACCCCCTTTTTCAATTCATTATCAGGACGGAAGTCGATGCTAACGCTTTCACGCGAATTCTGCAAGGATTGCAGAGCAACAGAAACAAAATATTTTGTCTGAGGAGAAAAAAGAAAGGGAGTGTACCAGGATATACAGAATAAACACTGGCCCTGCTTTCACTGGCTAGCGTGATGCCCCCAACTAAACTTGCCAGCACTGAGGGGTTAGCCACACTAAGCCACATGATTCCTAGCCGTCATATGCTATTGTTTAGCCAGAACTGGATTCATTACCTTATTAGTTTTCATCCTTCACACAGCCGCTGAAAACAGATACCGTATTGGCCCGAATATAAGACGGTGTTTTTTGCATTGAAATAAGACTGAAAAAGTGGGGGTCGTCTTATATTCGCGGTCTAGACATTATACCCATTTAGGACGCTAGATGGTGCCAGCTGACTATGGAGTCACAGGAGTGCCAAAATTAAAAATAAATAAATAAATTAATAAATTAATGAATGAATGAATAAATAAATATAAAGAGAAATAAATATATAAATAAATAAAAATATAACGGTATACTTTGTCATTGACATTTACTTTTGGTCATTAACAACCACAAACGGAAAAAACAATGACAATATTTTTCATTGACTTTTACTTTCTGTCATTGAACACAACAAATGGAAAAAACAATGACAATTGTATTTTTTGCCTTTGACTTTTCTGTTTGGCTTTCACATTGTCATTGTCATTTGTCGATCGCCTTTCCTCTTTGGGAATGTAAATGGCAAATGTGCAGAGAAACGGTCTGTCAATCAAATGACGTTGGGAGGGGCTTTCCAACCAGGAATAGTAGTCGATAACTGATTATTCCTGGTTTAACTTTCCGCACATGTGCCGTAGGGCTACCCAAGCGCGACCGCGGCTGTTTTGTGTGACTGCACTACGCCACTTCCTCCAATGTCGTCATGATTATAAACGCGAAGATTCGGACATAGAAAATAATTATTCTTTGAATGGTCTGGCATGTGTGTCAAATAATATATTTTATAATATTTTTGTTTACCGGTCTAGAAAAATATATTTCTATCGTTGAATCTATCACGTAAAAAGTCTATCCATATCCATATCTATCCAGTCTATCCTATCCATAAAAACCGCACGTGCAACTCGATAACCGACGTCACTTTCCTTCAGGTAAACTAGGAATAATCAGTTATCGACTGCTATTCCTGGTTGGAAAGCCCCGCCCAACGTCATTTGATTGACAGACCGTTTCTCTGCGCATTTGCCGTTTACATTCCCGAAGAGGAACGGCGATCGACAAATGACAATGACAATGTAAAAGCCAAACAGAAAAGGCAAAGGCAAAAAATACAATTGTCATTGTTTTTTCCGTTTGTGGTTTTCAATGACAGAAAGTAAAAGTCAATGAAAAATATTGTCATTGTTTTTTTCGTTTGTGGTTGTTAATGACCAAAAGTAAATGTCAATGACAAAGTATACCGTTATATTTTTATTTATTTATATATTTATTTCTCTTTATATTTATTTATTCGTTCATTTATTTACCTAATCATTTATTTATTTATATATTTATTTCTCTTTATAGTTATTTACCTATTTATTTATTTATATATTTATTTCTCTTAATATTTATTTATTTATTTATTCATTTATTTTTAATTTTGGCACTCCTGTGACTCCATAGCTGACAGATCTCAGCTACTCTCAAGTTTAACCAGTTTGCATTATTTTATTGCAATGTTTTTCCTTATTCAGATTTGTTTCAAGACTACAGTTACTGACTTCACTTTGATGGTTAATGCAGTTATTGCAATTTTGTTGTTTTATCACAATAGATTGGTTTATTTACATTTCAAAAAACCAGAAGCCATTCATTTACAAATGTGATTGCACTTTAGTTGACATATTTAAATGTTCAGAAATTAAGATTTGAATGAGGCAAAATGACACGCTTTTTCTCTCAAATAATTGTTATAATCATTTGTTTCAGATGTACTGTAATTAATTTCTGTGTAAAAATTCATTTGGTGTTCAACAAGTCTTTTTTCAAACTTGAGTCTTGAAAAACAGGGGGTCGTCTTATAATCAGGGCCGTCTTATATTTGGGCCAATACGGTATGTTTAACCCATCTGCAGGCGACCATCAGGATTTTACAATACTTTGCGGGTGTGCGCTGTTCCTCATGGGAAACGCAGTCTTCCTTAAGGTAAAACACTACCTCTGTTGTCCACCGGTGTCGTTAAAATCGACCAAAAGTTACCAAGTGTTCAATTTTTTTTTCTGTATCCAATTCACACAATTTGCACATCAAGAATTCAGAAAATCAAAGCACAGAATTTGCATACAATTTTTGCCAAAAACGTAGAATTGCACGAAAATTTCACAAAAATATCCCTATTCATTTTCAAAGGGTCAAAATGAATTGATTATCTATCGTCATTAATGGCAGGCAATGAGCTAAACCAGTTACAATCTCGGTAAAATGCTATGTCAAGGAAGTACATGAAAAACAATACAATATAGTGTGAGATCTGTACTACCTCAATAAGAGCCTGCAAGTTTTCTGGGCCGACACAGGTGAAGTTGATAAGGAATTCTTGACACGTCCCTTGCAACTGCCTGTGCTTGCCTTCTTCTAATGGCGCTTCCAAAGCCCGGAACACGACGGCACCCAGTACCAAGTACAGCAGCACTCCTGTGAGGATGGCGAGCAGGGTGGAGCAGCGCATGGCTGCACTTCCGGTCACTTCAAAAGTAGGTGACGCTTTAGTTCTCCCGGGGTCAGTGTCGTCGTGTGCCGAATCCCAGGCGTGGCAGCTGCAACATCCCCAAAAAAGCAATTGAATCAAGACACAGAACACAACAGCATCTGCATTGACTCATGTCTTCAAACCTGTTGTTACGACCACGCCTTCGCCTTTTCCAGTCTTTCTTTTCACCAGGCCTGAGGATGGATTCCCTCGATCCGTAACCGCTAGGGAGCCCATCCACATCACACTCTGTTGGAGGGGACACTGCATACAGGCGGAGACACGCAGGGGATTTAAAATGATACACTATTACAATCTTAAAATGTTATGAAGGGACTCAGTGGAAATAAGGAATTGTAATATATATTAAGAGTTTATTTTCTTTTAATGGGGCCTCATAAAATAAAACGGTGGGCTAGATCTAGTCCCCGAGGCTTGGATTTTGACAGAAGGAGATCCTGTTAAAGAGCTGATTAACCCTTTTTGGGCAGATGACTATTTCCAGTCACTTACCTGGCATCCACATACAGTGGGGCAAATAAGTATTTAGTCAACCACTAATTGTGTAAGTTCTCCTACTTGAAAAGATTAGAGAGGCCTGTAATTGTCAACATGGGTAAGCCTCAACCATGAGAGACAGACTTTGGAAAAAACAGAAAATCACATTGTTTGATTTTTAAAGAATTTATTTCCAAATTAGAGTGGAAAATAAGAATTTGGTCACCTACAAACAAGCAAGATTTCTGGCTGTCAAAGAGGTCTAACTTCTTTTAACGAGGTCTAACAAGACTTCACTCGTTACCTGTATTATTGGCACCTGTTTTAACTCATTATCAGTATAAAAAACACCTCTCCACAACCCTCAGTCAGTCACACTCCAAACTCCACTATCGCCAAGACCAAAGAGCTGTCGAAGGACACCAGAAACATTGTAGACCTGCACCAGGCTGGGAAGACTGAATCTGCAATAGGTGAAATGCTTGGTGTAAAGAAATCAAATGTGGGAGCAATTATTAGAAAATGGAAGACATACAAGACCACTGATAATCTCCCTCGATCTGGGACTCCATGCAAGATCTCACCCCGTGGCCTCAAAATGATAACAAGAACGGTGACCAAAAATCCCAGAACCACATGGGTGGACCTAGTGAATGACCTACAGAGAGCTGGGACCAGAGTAACAAAGGCTACTATCAGTAACACAATGCGCCACCAGGGATTCAAATCCTGCACTACCAGACGTGTCCCCCTGCTGAAGAAAGTACACGTCCAGGCCCGTCTGCGGTTCGCTAGAGAGCATTTGTCTGATCCAGAAGAGGAATGGGAGCATATGTTATGGTCAGATGAAACCAAAATAGAACTTTTTGGTAGAAACACAGCTTCTCGTGTTTGGAGGAGAAAGAATACTGAATTGCATCCGAAGAACACCATACCCACTGTGAAGCATAGGGGTGGAAACATCATGCTTTGGGGCTGTTTTCTGCAAAGGGACCAGGACGACTGATCTGTGTAAAGGAAAGAATGAATGGGGCCATGTATCGAGAGATTTTGAGTGAAAATCTCCTTCCATCAGCAAGGGCATTGAAGATGAGACGTGGCTGGGTCAGCATGACAATGATCCCAAACACACAGCCAGGGCAACAAAAGAGTGGGTTCGTAAGAAGCATTTCAAGGTCCTGGATTGGCCTAGCCAGTCTCCAGATCACAACCCCATAGAAAATCTTTGGAAGGAGTTGAAAGTCCGTGTTGCCCAACGACAACCCCAAAACATCACTGCTCTAGAGGAGATCTGCATGGAGGAGTTGGCCGAAATACCAGCAACAGTGTGTGAAAAGCTTGTGAGGAGTTACAGAAAACGTTTGGTCTCCGTTATTGCCAACAAAGGGTACATAACAAACTACTGAGATGAACTTTTGGTATTGACCAAATACTTATTTTCCATCATGATTTGCAAATAAGTTCTTTAAAAATGAAACAATGGGAATTTCTGTCTCCCCCCCCCACACACACACACACACACACATTCTGTCTCTCATGGTTGAAGTTTACCCATGATGACAATTACAGGCCTCTCTAATATTTTCAAGTGGGAGAACTTGCACAATTAGTGGTTGACTAAATACTTATTTGCCCCACTGTACATCCCATTTTTAGGTAATGTATAAGTCACAATATTAACACTTTCAGAATATTAATTCTTATCAGTTTATCACCAGCAGACATCCAATCCATTCAAACCAGGAGGGTTAGCAGCAAAAGAACTTTCGTTCAGTTACATATCAACCATGTGGTCCCCCACTGGTTGGTTCCACAGGTGTAATCACAGAAGTTCAGCACCTTGGACAGCGCTTTTACCAGGAACATCATAAAAAGTACAATCATCAGCACCCTGGAAAGCGACTCTCCGGAGAGGTGACCACCACACATGCTACCAATTGCCTGATTAGGCAACACCAGTGTTGTTTTTGGCGGCCCTTTTAATTTTCGTCTCAGTCATAGTCTTTTGGACGATAATACTTATTAGTCTTAGTCCATATTTTAGTCATTTCAAAATGTGTTTGTCTTCGTCTAGTTTTTGTTGACCAAAACTCAGACTAATTATGTCTAGTTTTAGTTGACATTCACCTAATATTTTCGTCTGTAAGATTTGAACGTTTCATCCCAAAAATAATTGAATAAAAAAAGGTTTCCAAGTTCGAACTATTTCGAATATATATTGACAGACGAGCACATATTGTAGCATATATAAGCATCTACAAATCTATCACGTGATAATACACACTCAGCAGGAAATAGTACATTATTTTCAATTAATTATACCCAGCTGGAAGCCACGAACTGTATGCAGAAAAAGTTGTCCCAGAGTTTAAGAGGACACTTGCCATTAGCAATATCCCAGAGATAACACGAACGTGAATGCTATGCTAACGCTACGAGTTACATTTAATGTGTGATGATCACTCAGCACAGACCTGTAAAGGCTAAAGCAGCATTACATATTATCTCTTGCAAAGATAAGGAGACAGATCTTACCGTGCGTGTCTCAAAACAAGCAAAGAGGAGACGGGAGAGGACACTAGTGGGTGAGTTGGGGGGCGTACCACATGAGTGACACAAACAGACACAGCAACGATGCAGGCTTGCTATTCATAAAATGTCACACATTGTGAACATGTGACAGAAACTATGGCGCATTTTTGTAACGACCCGTTAGATGAAAACTGGCATTCCTGTCGTTGCGTTTTAGTCTCCCAAGACACGTTTTTAGATTGTTATCATCTCGTCATCGTCATGAAAAAATTGTTCGTCGATGAAATATTTTCGTTACAGTCATCATTGAAGAAAACATAACAACACATGGTCTCTCGTCACCAATTAAGGAGCTCGCCCTAACTTATAAAAGGAGGGAGAAAATTACAACAAGGTGTCGATGCAACATGAGTACAGTATGTGGGAGCTTTTGAAGGTGGCTAGGGTGTTTTTACTCGTTATTTTGTAACCCTGATTGGGAAGCCTAACATTTAGGTTTTTTTTCCTTCTATCTCTAGAATTAAGAAGCCACCCCGGGAGTGGTATTCCATGGCATGGCCGTGATCCCCAGTAACGGAAGTTTTTTGTTTAACTTGTTTTTCCCCATTTTTCTTTGTTTAAATAAACAGATCTGCAACCAGTCCCGCCTGTCCTCCTTCTAGAGCCTGGTCTTTTACAACCATTTAGTGATGGTGAGATGAAGCCTTGTGAGGGATTGAACCACTTGAGCCAGTTGGTTTGAGAAAGGGTTCATTTCTCGAAGCCTCATGTGAGCATGGTACCCCCCTACTGGTTAAGTGTATGATCACAGTCAGTTGTCGCTCAACCACACGAGTGATTCCTTGTTGTTTTTTTTTTCTGTGTGTGCGTCTGTTCGGAAGGAATTAATTTACAAAATATTGTTTGACCAAATCGTATGTACATAGATTATCACATATATGTATGTACAGTGATCCCTCACTTATCACTGTTAATGGGGACTGGAACCGACCGCGTAAAGTGAAAAACCGCGAAATAGGGTCACCCCCCAATTTTTAACATACTATACATTATTCTATTATATCATTAAGTGTATATGAAATCCTATAAATGCATATGTTATCATCAGAACATTAAAAAAATAGTTTAAAACATAATTAAAATATTAATATAAATGAAATACATAAACTAATGTATAAAACATACTGGGTACTCATTCTCTCATATGATATGTGTGTGGTTTTGTGTGTGTGTAAGTGTACATAAGTACGTAGATGAAAATCAAGTGTACATAAATATGTTTTTAGAACTCTTTTATTCCTATAACAAGAATAAAAAATCTGCGATGCACCGACTGCGCGAAAGTTGAGCCGAGATATAGCGAGGGATTACTGTAAGAAATAGTGTGTGGGTTTGAAAATGATTCCCCAAATGTTATAATCATAATTTGACAGGTTGTGCAATATATTTTTCTGAAATTGGCATGAACGTAATCAAGCAGAGGACAGTTAAAGTGTAACTTGAACATTAATGTACAGGGTGGAGGGGGAGCGGGGCTTCATTCATTTTCATTCGAAAACAAAAGTTTTAACAAAAGTCTTTTATGGTGGCTCCATCCTATCAACTACTGTATAACTCCTTCTCTTCTCACTCCTAAACCTTTCACTCTCCAAACTACCTCCATACTATCCAAACGCTCACCTTATCGCAACTCTCCTTCAAACACCCACATTTTGAATGTGGCCACAGGTGTTCATACTATAATAATAATAATACATTATATTTGTAGAGCGCTTTTACCAATGCTCACGGCAAGGCAAGGGAAATTTATTTATATAGCACAATTCAACACAAGGCAATTCAAAGTGCTTTACATCACATGAAGATCATAAAAATCACATTAAAATCAATAGAACGTAAAAACAAAGACAATCGAAACAGGAAATAAAATTATACATAAAAATCGCATTTAATCACGAACAGGATAAAAACATAAATAAAATAATACAAATACAACTACCACTGCTAATAATTGAAATCAGCAATGGAGTTAAGCACGAGAGGAATAGAAAGCAAATAGACTGAAATATATAGACAGTTATGGATATGCAGTGCTAAACAAAAGCATTTTTAGCCCTGATTTAAAGGAGCTAACAGTTTGAGCATACTTCAGACCTTCAGGTAACTTGTTCCAGAGGTGAGGAGCATAATAACTAAATGCTGCCTCACCCTGCTTGGTTCTTGTTCTTGGACTATACAGGAAACTGGTTCCAGACGACCTTAGGGGTCTAGATGTTTCATAGGAATCTAACAAATCAAGCATGTATTTTGGTCCAAGGCCATTAAGTGTTTTGTGGACGAGCAGTAGTATTCACAGACTATCCTTTGATTCACTGGAAGCCAGTGTAACGATTTCAAAACCAGTGTAATGTGGTCCAGTTTCTTTGTATTTGTGAGGACTCTGGCTGCAGCATTCTGTACTAGCTGCAGCTTCCTGACTGATTTTTTATCAAGACCTGTAAATATAGCGTTGCAATAGTCCAATATGCTGAAAATTAATTCATGCATATGTTTTTCCATGTCTTGTTGAGTCAGAAGCCCCTTAATTCTGGTTATATCTTTAAGTGGTTATATCTTTAAGTGGTAATAAGCAGATTTTGTGACTTTTAGACTTTAGATGGCTATTAAATTTTAGGTCTGAGTCAATAAATACGCCAAGGTTTCTGACTTGATTTGTAGTTGTAAGTGACATTGTGCAAAGGTGCCTGCTTGTCTTTGACCTTTCCTTTTTTTTGGCACAAAAATGATCACATCTGTTTTCTCCACATTTAACTGGAGAAAATCAATGATGCCTTACGGTCAAAACAAATAAAAAACAGCAAACAACGTGAGCAGAACAAAACAATAAAGAAAATATCAGTTAAAAGCTAGTTTAAAAAGGTGAGTTTTAACATTTTTTCGAACGTAGGAGGTCTTAACAGGTACAGATGGGTTTAGGGAGTGAGTTCCAAAGGGAACTCATGAAATCCAGCAACGGAGAAGGCACTGTCCCCCCAAGTGCAGTGTGTTCTTTGTTGGGGCAGTGCGAGGATGTTTCCATTAAAAGAGCGGCGGTGATTAGAGGGGGTGTAGGGACAGAGAAGGTCTCTGAGGTAAGGAGGGGCCAAGTTATTGAGTGCTTTGTAAGTGAGAAGGATGATTTTGAACTGTATCCTGTATGAAATAGGAAGCCAGTGCAGTTTGTGGAGGACGGGGGTAATGTGATTCCTATAGGGGGTACGGGTGCAGCGGAGTTTTGGATATATTGTAGTTTATTGAGGAGTTCGGATGGAGAACTGAAAAGAATTGTAACAGTAGTCAAGCCTGGAGGTGATGAACGCATGGATGAGGTTTTCAGCAGCAGAGAAGTTGAGGGAGGGGCGAAGACGGGCCATGTTCTTGAGCTGGAAGAAGGCAGTTCTGGTGATGTGGTTGATGTGCTGGTCGAATCTTAGTTTATTGTTGAAAATAATACCAAGGAATGTGTTGAGAGAGGCAGGGTGCAGTTGCTGATGGTGAGGGAAATTTGACCGTCTTTGATGTGAGCTGCAGGGTCGATGATGATTTTGTCCGATATGTTACTGTTAAGTTGACGATAGTTTGCTTGCATACAGGATTTAATTTCACTGAGGCAGTTGTGAAATGTGGATTCGGTGCTGTGCGAGATTTGCTTTGTGGAGATGTAAATTTGGATGGTGTCAGCTTAGCAGTGAAAATGGAGTCCAAATTTACGGATGATCTGACCAAGGGGGAGGATGTAAAGAATGAAGAGGAGGGCACCAAGAACTGAACCTTGTGATAGGGGAACAGCAGGGGATGTGCAGTGATTGATAGTGATGAATTGTTGTCGGTCGATGAGGTAGAAACGGAACCAGGAAAGTGCGGTGCCAGTGATGTGTAGAGATTCTAATCGGGAGAGCGGGATGGTATGGTTGATTGTATCGAAAGCAGCATTGAGGTCCAGGAGGATGAGGATGGTGAGTTGTCCAGAGTCCGAGGAGAGGAAAATATCGTTGGTTACTTTGAGATGGGCTGTTTCCATGCTGTGCTGTGAGAGGAAGCCAGATTGGAAAAGTTCAAATAGGTTATTGCTGGTGAGGTGGGTTCTGAGTTGTGAAGCGACGGCCCTTTCCAGAATTTTAGACAGAAAATGGAGATCGGAGATCCGGAGATAATTGCTCGGTATATCGGGATCTAGACCAGATCTCTTTATGATGGGTATGATGGCAGCCAGTTTGAGAGGTTGGGGGACAGAGCTAGAGCGGAAGGAAGTGTTAATGATGTTGCTGAGAAGTGAGGAGATCACAGGTAGACAGTCTTTTGTTAGAGCAGAGGGACTGGTTTCTAGGGTGCAGGTGGCAATTTTCATTCCAGACATAATGGTTGCATTCAGTAGCGAGCTGTCAAACCAAAATCTAAAGCACTCCCTGAAGCAATCATGTGGTACAGCTGGGCAGCGAGGCTTCGGACGTCATCGTTTTTGGAACCGCCCCTAAATGAAGTGAGCCTCGGCACACACTTCACGGAAACGTCCCTTCATTACTTGACACACGCTCCGAAGGCTCGGCGCACCTTGTTACATCATTACAACCATTATTGTATTTTTATGAATAAATACAATCATAATTTTTTAAGAAGGTCATAAAAATCCAATTAAAATTTAGAAAAACATAAATGCACTTTGGTTATGGATCCAAATAATACTCTAAAGAGTATTTATTTCATAGTGCTCAACTCATTGCTTGCCATTGACGATAGATGTCCAATTCAGTGCTTTTAAAAATTTTTTTTTTTTTTTTTTTTTACCTGTCCTGTTCAGCTGTTTGACATGGAGATTGGAAGTGTAAGTGCCTGGTTAGTCTGAACAGTTTTAATGTTTCACATTGAGAGTATGACATACTCCCATTGTGATCATTCAACATACCTCGTTTATTATGACAAAGCAGCGAACAGGAAGGGGTTATGGGGGAACAGAAGAAAAGAAACACAAGAGAAGAAAGAAAAGAAACACAAACAAACAACAACAAGAAACACATTGAACCTCTACACCAAGGGTGTCCAAACTTGTTGCAAAGGGGGCCAGATTTGGTGTGGTAAAAATGTGGGGGGCCGACCATGGCTGACGTTCTTTACGTAGAACAATATATTTAAGCAAATTTTAGCAAGCTATTCTGTGTGACACATTTGCTTCATTATTTTTTTTATTATTAATTATTTCAACAATCTCGCAACTAGCCTTTGTGCCGTTCTCTTTTGACTCTTGGGCTTTTGAGAAATCCTGCTCCTGTGAAATTAAACTAGCTCCAAGTTGCTTTAATTTCTCGCTGCGTATCTTCCCTGTAATCTTGTCGTACATGTCAGCGTGTCTTGTTTGGTAATATCGCCTTACATTGAAGTCTTTAAAAACAGCGACTGTCTCTTTGCAAATGAGGCAGACACTGTTGCGTCGTTTTGTGAAGAAATAGTCCAATTTCCACCTATCATTGAAGCGTCAGCCGTCGCAGTCAACTTTCTTTTTTTTTGTTGATTGTCGCCATTTTAGAAAATTGGGAGTAAAGGGTCACACGGGGTAATGTTGCTTAGAGTGCTGCTGCCTTTTAGTGGGTAAATGAGGAGCAGCATTTAGTGTGTAAGCTACTTCATATGCTGGTGGCAGTACTGCTGACCAATTTATTAAGTCAGTGTGCGGGCCAGATGTTATTGATTATATGACAGAGGCTGGGGGCCGGATGAAATTTGACCACAGGCCGCATTTGGCCCCCGGGCCGGACTTTGGACATGTCTGGTCCACACTAACTACTAGTATGTTGGTGCTATCATCAGCTAGGTGTATTTGCGATTGACACCATGTGGGGGGCCTGTTGACCAGGGAAAGAGGGAGATGGGGGTGGAGGAGTCAATGAGCTAATTGATTGAAAGGGGTAGAGTGTACAAAAATCAGCTCTGTGATCTAGAACCCAGTTATCGTGTGAATCCGTTGTGAGTGTAAGCCCGTTGGTGACCGACCCTACGCCACCCTATCGCCACTCTCGGCACCGGGACCCCCTACCCGAGTGCGCACTATCACATCCAGCTGCACGCGAGCCCCCACCAGGTGCGCGACAGCAATGCAGACGAGACACCACGCGGGCGCCAACCCAGGGCCACGCCCCCCCTCAGCCAGCCCGGGGGGTAGTTCAGCCTCCTCCCGCAGCCCAGCAAAGGAGCCATCGTCCCCCCCCCCCCCTCCGGGACCACCCCCGGACTCAATTCAGTGCTTTTGACGTACTAAACGTCCATTCCATTTTGAATGTAAGGGTTCATTTGCGCCTCGCAGTCCAAATGGATTGGACGTCTAGCGCCGTTAATTGCCGCCAACCAGTTTAGTGAGTGCCCTATAGAGGGTTAAAAATATAGCAAGATAATAATGCTCCATTTTAACTTGCACAATCTGAGAAGCAATCTTTTCACTGCATGTTTATCATTGCGCTCGTCATTTGAAATGATATAGCAGTGCATTGTATTACATCCCATTGATTGGTTAATCCATCCATTTTCTACACTTTTAACGCCTATGTTTGACAGGTGGGGTACGCCCATCTCACTCTTTAGCCAATCACAGAGCTCATGCATACAGACAATCATTCACATCAATTTCATAGAATCACCACCTGTCATTCAAGATCTGGGTTTGAACCCAGGAGCCTTAGGCAGCTGTGCAAACCACTCATCAACTATGCCAACAGTAGAGTTCCACCCAACTGCAAAGTACCACAAAAACATTGATTTCTACATCACAGCACTGTCAATCCAAACTAAGCATTTTTGTGGATTGTATAATAGTGAAATCAACAGAAGCTGAAGTAAATGAAATTAAGTAAAACTATTAGAATTGCATCCAGTTAAGCAAGTCTGTTGTATTTTAATACAAAAAAATATATATATTTTTAAAAAAAAAGAAGAAGAAGAAAGAAAAACAAAGACTAATACACACAGGATCCACCCCTGAAACTTGCTAGAACACATTAGAGCCAAAAAGTACATAAACCTCTGTACATACAATGTCCACATTATATTTAGCAAAAAATATTAAACATTAAAATATGGCATTTTATCCGGCAGCAAATGCAAACATAAATCCAGCCTGCTAACACAATGAGACTTAACACCGCCAACAAAGGAAATTACAACTAATGTGACTTAGGTTGTGTGCCAACAGCGCTGCAGATGATGCTGATGCAGCGGCACGCAAGTCATGACTGTAGTAATTTTCATTTAGCACCTGACAGAGTCCATAATGTGCTCAGTACACTGCTAAAAGTGCACCTACCTTAAAAATGAAGATAATAATAAGCCAGAGTTGCAGTTGCCTCATGCAGCGTGAAGTGATGAGTTGGGGCGGTTACAAATGGGGAGGGTGCCCGCGCAGACAGTATGTGTGTGTGTACTTGTGTGTCTGTGTGTGTGAGAGAGGAGGGAGGCTGTTACTGAAAACACAAGGGAAGAGAAAATACTCAATCAAGCTGACATTATGAGAGTGAGGAGGGCATAAGAGAATGAACAAAAAGCACGCCACATACTGTACGTGTATGCTTCTGTGATATGTAGGCTAAATCTCAAAATGGACATTGGATCATTTGGACACCTTTTTGCCTGGTTGTCGATAGTATTTGTGTGGGATCGATGCTGAGATTCATCGGGGTCTTATCGGTGTCGTCTGGGGAGCTAGCTCAGCCTCACTGCTCTCAATAACCTCACATACTGCATGACTACAGAGTTGTGTTTGTGGGTGTGTCTATGTGGATTTGTATCTTTCACATCTTGGGGAAATAGATCCATTTCCACTGCTAGTCTTGCAGTCTAGGAAACAAAAATCAGGTCCCCATGAGGGGAAAAAAATTGAACTATTTCCAGGAACGATAGCATTCTGGACATGACCATGCTGCATAAACTCTGCCCATTAGCACATAATCGTCATGAGAGTGTTATTGAGGGCAATTAACGGAGTAAATTTGTTATTAGTCATTCAAACTGTACTAGTTTCTAGGTGTAATTATTTATTCATTAAAAATATCTAAAATGCCTAATAATAATAATAATAATTCTATAATATATACAGTGCCCTCCATACTTATTGGCAACCCTGAAAAAGATGTGTATTTTAGCTTCTAATATATATATTTTTTTAATTCAAATAATATGGGACCTTAATGGAAAAAAAGAGAAAAATCCAGCCCTCAATACAAGTGCATTCATTCAGTGGGGGAAAAAATCCCACATAAAGAAAAAATTATTTGACATCACATAATGTTTGTCACAATTATTAGCACCCCTGGTGTTAAAACTTTGTACAACCCCCTTTTGCCAACAAAACAAGGTCTGGGGACTGAGATGGCCATGGGAGGAGCTTGATTTTGTGTCTGGTGAACCATTTCTGTGTAGATTTGGCCATATGTTTAGTGTCATTGTCTTGCTGAAAGACCCAGTGACGACCCATCTTCAGCTTTCGGGCAGAGGGCAACAGATTTTGATTTAAAATGTCCTGGTATTTCAAAGCATTCATGATGCCATGCACTCTAACAAGGTTCCCAGGGCCTTTGGAAGCGAAATACATACAAAAATACACACAGTCCCAGGCTTCAACTGGGACCGTGTGCTTTGGTCAGATGAGACCAAGATTGAGCTTTTTGGCAACAAACACTCTAAGTGGGTCTGGCGTGCGACGAAAGATGCGCATGCTGAAAAGCACCTCATACCCACTGTGAAGTATGGGTGTGGGTCGGTGATGCTGTGGGGCTGTTTCGCTTCTTTTTCAGATATATATATATATATATATATATATACAGTTGTGGTCAAAAGTTTACATACACTTGTGAAGAACATAATGTCATGGCTCTCTTGAGTTTCCAGTTATTTCTACAACTCTGATTTTTCTCCGATAGAGTGATTGGAACAGATACTTCTTTGTCACAAAAAACATTCATGAAGTTTGGTTCTTTCATGACTTTATTATGGGTTAACAGAAAAAGTGATCAAATCTGCTGGGTCAAAAATATACATACGTGGATCTGAAAAAGCGAATCATTGACTTGAACAAGTCAGGAAAGTCACTTGGAGCCATTTCAAAGCAGCTGCAGGTCCCAAGAGCAACAGTGCAAACAATTGTTTGTAAGTATAAAGTGCATGAGTTGTAGAAATAACTGGAAACTCAGGAGAGCCATGACATTATGTTCTTCACAAGTGTATGTAAACTTTTGACCACAACTGTATATATATATATATATATATATATATATATATATATATATATACAGTGCCTTGCAAAAGTATTCGGCCCCCTTGAACCTTGCAACCTTTCGCCACATTTCAGGCTTCAAACAAAGATATAAAAATTAATTTTTTTGTCAAGAATCAACAACAAGTGGGACACAATCGTGAAGTGGAACAAAATTTATTGGATAATTTAAACTTTTTTAACAAATAAAAAACTGAAAAGTGGGGCGTGCAATATTATTCGGCCCCCTTGCGTTAATACTTTGTAGCGCCACCTTTTGCTCCAATTACAGCTGCAAGTCGCTTGGGGTATGTTTCTATCAGTTTTGCACATCGAGAGACTGACATTCTTGCCCATTCTTCCTTGCAAAACAGCTCAAGCTCAGTGAGGTTGGATGGAGAGTGTTTGTGAACAGCATTCTTCAGCTCTTTCCACAGATTCTCGATTGGATTCAGGTCTGGACTTTGACTTGGCCATTCTAACACCTGGATACGTTTATTTTTGAACCATTCCATTGTAGATTTGGCTTTATGTTTTGGATCATTGTCCTGTTGGAAGATAAATCTCCGTCCCAGTCTCAGGTCTTGTGCAGATACCAACAGGTTTTCTTCCAGAATGTTCCTGTATTTGGCTGCATCCATCTTCCCGTCAATTTTAACCATCCTCCCTGTCCCTGCTGAAGAAAAGCAGGCCCAAACCATGATGCTGCCACCACCATGTTTGACAGTGGGGATGGTGTGTTCAGGGTGATGAGCTGTGTTGCTTTTACGCCAAACATATCGTTTTGCATTGTGGCCAAAAAGTTCAATTTTGGTTTCATCTGACCAGAGCACCTTCTTCCACATGTTTGGTGTGTCTCCCAGGTGGCTTGTGGCAAACTTTAAACGAGACTTTTTATGGATATCTTTGAGAAATGGCTTTCTTCTTGCCACTCTTCCATAAAGGCCAGATTTGTGCAGTGTACGACTGATTGTTGTCCTATGGACAGACTCTCCCACCTCAGCTGTAGATCTCTGCAGTTCATCCAGAGTGATCATGGGCCTCTTGGCTGCATCTCTGATCAGTTTTCTCCTTGTTTGAGAAGAAAGTTTGGAAGGACGGCCGGGTCTTGGTAGATTTGCAGTGGTCTGATGCTCCTTCCATTTCAATATGATGGCTTGCACAGTGCTCCTTGAGATGTTCAAAGCTTGGGAAATCTTTTTGTATCCAAATCCGGCTTTAAACTTCTCCACAACAGTATCTCGGACCTGCCTGGCGTGTTCCTTGGTTGTCATAATGCTCTCTGCACTTTAAACAGAACCCTGAGACTATCACAGAGCAGGTGCATTTATACGGAGACTTGATTACACACAGGTGGATTCTATTTATCATCATCGGTCATTTAGGACAACATTGGATCATTCAGAGATCCTCACTGAACTTCTGGAGTGAGTTTGTTGCACTGAAAGTAAAAGGGGCTGAATAATATTGCACGCCCCACTTTTCAGTTTTTTATTTGTTAAAAAAGTTTAAATTATCCAATAAATGTTGTTCCACTTCATGATTGTGTCCCACTTTTTGTTGATTCTTGACAAAAAAATTATATTTCATATCTTTATATTTGAAGCCTGAAATGTGGCGAAAGGTTGCAAGATTCAAGGGGGCCGAATACTTTTGCAAGGCACTGTATAAATATATATATATATATATATATATATATATATATATATATATATATATATATATATACATATGGCAGAAAACACAGACAAGACAAAAAGCAGTTTCTGCTCTTGCACTCCTCTTTAAAAGAAAATGCAGTATTTTAAGCCAAAACAACTGTTGTGTTTGATAGAACAATATGTCTATATGCTGCCATAGCCAATTCATGGCACATGAAGCCCCCAAACTATTTGTAATTTGTCCGTTTTGCCCTGAAAACCCCCGTTTACAGACGTCGCGCAACCGTTTTTGTTTCAACCTAGCCATAAAAAGAAGGTAAGTAATTATTATTTATTATTCGAAATGTCTGTCATTTTTAGCTTAGAATCATTAATTGATTTCTAATATTTAGTTAAAAAAAATAAAAAAGGTAGACTAAAAAATGATTCCCTCGCATATTTTAAACTTTTAAACAAATTACGTCACAAAAATGGCGTCTGTAAAAAAAAGTCACGGATATCTATCTTATAACTATCGCCTAACTGTATTTTTTTTTTTTTTTTTGTTATTGCCGCATTTTCTCCAATATGTTAGATGATAAATAATTGATCCAAACAAAGCAAATTTGCTTAAATATGTTTATTAGGGTAAATATATGAAAAAGAAAATCTCGACCACTCCTTGATGTCTGCGACTTCTGCATCGCGACACTTATTATGTTGCCATGTTTCACCCATAAAATCCCCCCAAAATCCAGCTGTGGGCATTCAGAACTGTGTCTTGACACTCAGTGATACATGCTACATGGAGTTTTAGGATCGAAACAAGGTAAGTACGCGATAATATCTTGTTAAAGCCATGGCGTCTGTAATTCTGCACTCGCGTGCTCTTGCCTCCAGATAAGGTTTTGCTGTTTAAAAAACTTAAATTTAAAAAAAAAAAAAGCCCTCCTGTTCAAAAATTGTCCTCCCCCAGAAAATGGAGATTTTAAGCTTTCCAATGATGTATCACTCATGCATATCGGACAATTTTAAAATTTGGCCAAATAGGGGGTCTCAGAGCGGAACTTCAAGTCACCTGAGTGTTTTCCGCCAGATATACAGTATATTTGAATTGGGGATGACTAAAAAAATTGAATTTGTTGTCTTTTGTCAAAAAGGAAATCTAGCAATGACTCCACTTATTTGACGGATTACTCTATGTAAGGTTTTTTTGTGTGTGGAGTTATTACTTTGGATATGGGGCTGACAGCACAGATGTGGAGGGAAAGATTTTCAAGATAGAAAACACAGACAAGACTGAAAAAGCAGTTCTGTTTTTGCACTCCTCTTTCAAAGAAACTGCTGTATTTTAAGACAAAACAACATTTGTCTTTGATAGAACTACATGTTTAAATGCTGCCATGGCAGATTCATGGTGCATTAAGCCTCCAAACTATTTTTAATTTGTCCGTTTTACCCTGAAAACCCCCATTTACAGACGTTGCGCATACGCTTTTGTTTCAACTCAGCCATAAAACAAAGGTAATTAATTATATTCATTATTCAAAATGTCTGTCGTTTTTAGCTTAGAATCATTAATTGATGTCTCATATTTCGTTTGTAAAAAAAACGACAAAAAAATTATTCACTCGCCTATTTTAAACTTTTAAACAAATTTTGTCACAATGAAAAATATGGTGTCTGTAAAAAAGTCACGGATATCTACCTCATAATTATCGCTTATTTGTATTTTTTTTTGTTACTGTTGCATTTTCTACGATGTTAGATGATAAATAATCGACCCAAACAAAGAAATATTGGGGGAAAAAAACACATTTAAAAGGGTAAATATATGAAAAAGAAAATCTCGACCACTCATTGATGTCTGCGATTTCTGCATCGCGACCCCTTGTTATATTGCCATGTTTCACCCATAAAATCCCCCCAAAAAATCCAGCTGTGGCCAATCACAGCTGTGTCTTGGCACTCAGTGATACATGCTATAGGGAGTTCTTGGATCGAAAAAGGTAAGTACGCAATAATATCTCGTTAAAGTCATGGCGTCTGTAATTCTGCTCTCGCGGGCTCTCACCTCCAGATAAGGTTTTGCTGTTTAAAAAACATTTAAATTTTTTTTTTAAAAAAGCCCTCCTGTTCAAAATTGTTCTTTCCCCAGAAAATTGAGATTTTAAGCTTTCCAATGATGTATCACACATGCGTAACGGACAATTAAGAAAGTTGGCCAAATTGGGGGTCTCAGACCGGAACTTCAAATCACCTGAGTGTTTTCTGTCACATATATGATTGAGATCTGGCATCCATGTATGAGAAAATCACTTTTTGGATCATGTATAACTAAGGTTAATATTGTGGCATACTGTACATAACCTAGTAAGTAATGCATGTGGATGCCATAAGGACCAAATATATTCACTTGTCCCATAAAGGTTTTTAAAAATATTAAATGTTGAACAACAACGTACAGTAATTTTCACACTGTAAGCCGCACCTGACTATACTATAAGCCGCCACCCACCCAATGTGACACGAAAACGGCATTTGTTCAAAGACAAGCCGCAGCTGTCCTTACCATGTTATGGAATATTTACACCAAAAGATATTAACCAGTAACACTTTATTTAACAGCGGCATCATACGAGTGTCATAAGACCAAATGAACCAAAGAAATTTTGCAGACAATTGATTCAAAGCTTCATTGCTTCAAGAAGCTTCATTTGGCCATCACTGCTCCCTTGGGGGAGACGGTCAACCTCTGCTGCCACCTTCTGTCAACACTGTTGTTGTCCACCATGCCTCCCAGCATGCATTGGAGCGCTCCAGATGTAAATAACAATCAAAATTTATGTTATGTGCTTATTATTTATTCAGTTACTGTTCTAGTTGTTTCATTAATTTGTAGTTATGGTATTTGATAACACTCTATTTGACAGTGGCGCCATTAGACAATCAGAATTATGAAACGATACTGTAACAAGCATTAATGAATGCCTATAACAGATGTCATTAAGTGTTATCCGGCAAACTATTTCACTTTTGAATGGCTGTAAAAGATCCGAGCTGGACATAAGTGGAGTTAGTAACATAATTTGCCGGATGACACTTAATGACCTCTGTCATAAGTATTCAGTAACCCGCCCATGATAGTGTCATGTCATAATTATGACGGTTTTATGACAGTCTTATGACGCCGCGGTCAAATAAAAAGTTACCAAATATCGTCATTGGTGACGAAAACAACACTGATATGGAGTGTTTTATTAAGAACTGAACAGAATTTAATTTTGATGGTTATTTACATCTGTAGCGCTGCAATGCATGCTAGGAGGCACACATTACCCATGAAGCCAAATAAATCAACAAATAAGCCGCACTGGACTATAAACCACAGGATTCAAAATGAAGGAAAAAAAGTAGCAACTTATTGTCCCATAATTACGGTACATAAAGTGCAAAACCTCTTAAATATCTTTTCTCCCCCTATTTGTGCTGTCAGCCCACAAATACAAACTAATAACTTCGCAAAGAAACTCTTTCTCATGAGATATTGTTTTGTATTGGTTGCTTTATTTCCTTGTTGGCATAATAATACAACAACAGCCAAAAAAGAACTCTAATTATTTTTTTCAAATTCAACTGGATTGAAAAAACTAGAATTCATAAAATCAATTTATCATCCAGGCCTAGTTTATTGTACAATTTTTTCCCGATGGTGCAAACCTAAATCCAATTGAGAATAAATTGAATCATTCCGTCTACGTTCATTGTCTTTAGCGCCAAAGTGCCATAGCTACTAGTATTTCTTGGTTATATTGCAACTACTTTGTGGCCACAAATTAGGATTGTATCCGGCCACAATCAATTTTTCCTCCCCAAGATGTAACGTCTGGGGATGCGTAAATATCATCTCCTGTGCTGTGTAATAAACTAACGCAGGCTGAGCAGGAATATGGTAGTCACAAACACATCACATTTGAGTTAGATAGCTAAGAGGAGAATAATTTGAACATGTAATACGTGGAGATATGAGTAGGAGTGTGAACTTAAAATAGACATTTAAAAAATAAATGGATGCGCGAAGATTAAAGACTTTTTGGTTCATATTCAAATTCTTTGTCACTGAATGATTACCACAGCCATATTGCACAAAGTACATAGAAACCAGGACAACAACATGTAACATTTTATTACACTGAGATACCTTTTTGAAATACTATTTTTCCCATTGCATTCTGACAATATACAACATTAGCATATTCTCTAATTAAAAACCAATCCAAATTGAGCATAATTATTACTGTGTAAGTATTGGATGTCACTGATATGCCTAGTGTGCAACCTTTATTGTAAATGCAGTAGTAATGACATTTTATTACGTGATAACATATTGTACATACACTGAGCCACATAAATAGCAGAAACTACATCTGCAGATTTTTTTTTCAAGCAGAGCACTGCGGTTGTGAAATGTAATTTACAATGAACTTTAAACACCGCATTGGCACTGTACTTAGTTCAAATTGGATGTATTTCATGCACTCATCAGATCAAGTGCAAGACAAATATATTTACCGCCTTAGTTCAGTCTGAGTTTAAGTGTCTGTGTCTCTATAGCCTCTCATAAAAATCTGGACGCAGTCCATATGCAGCGGGAAAGCTGAGGCCACTTAGGTCAACATTAAATTTTTAAAAATATATATTTATATCTGTGAAAATAGACTTCAAAACACACAGAAATCATGGAAATGATGTAGTAAACCCATCCTTAACATGAGTTAAAATCAAATAAACACTATGAGATCTCTTAAAAATAGCACATAAATATCCCGAATACAACACATTCACCAAAATAGTATTCTTTAAAAATCCTTACTTGTCAATTTTTAGCTTCTATTCCACTCAATTGTGCTTCAATAAGGTCCATCCAGAACACCTGTGAAGAAAGGAGGCAGGACGAGAAAATATCAAATTTTTTGGCGCAAGCATAAACGCATTGACATTTACAAAGCAAGATGGTGGTAAATAAAAGAGGCACTGGAAGGGAGGCCCTGACGACCATGCAATTATGAGCACTTTATTTTCAATTAAGACATCTACTGCACGCTCTTCTTACGACCATTTTTTGATGATGCAGACTTCTTGGGACTGAAAATGGATTGGTTAGCAAACGTCTGCATGTTTGCTAATTCAAGTGAAGATGCACTAAAAGAAAAAAAACTGCATGCATTCTCCTAAATGGTATCATGTTACCAAATGAAACTACCTTCCCCATTTCGAAGGCACTCATTTAACTCACCGGCTGCCATTTTGGCTGGGAGAGGAAATAGAATGGACGTCTAGCCTAGTCAATGGCAATAAAAGATGAGCATTCACAGCCAACATTATCGCTATATTCCGATATGAAGTGATACGATACACATGTCGTAATGGAATGTTTTGTTTCCAATAAACTGCTGAAAATATTTTTGAGTAAATACAAAATTGTTCATATACAGTGTTACCTCTACTTACGAAATTCGTTCTGGAAGTAGTTTGACAACCTGAAAATTCTTTAAGTAGAGATGCATTTTCCATGAGAATGCTGTAATCTGCGCCCCCCCCCCCAAAAAAAAAAATCAGATATAAATCTTTTATAATGCATAAAAACATGTAACAAATATATTACACAGATTATAATACAGATTATTGCACAATTAAGCCCGTCAACGGGGGAGGTGGGGGTGCAACTGGGTATGTTGTTCCGGCCCTCAGGACCATGGGGGCCCCTGAATGACCCTTAATTTATTTTACTTTACATTCACATTTTTTGAAATTTTAATCATTGTCTGATTAAATATTCTGTTCTACTCGATATATACTTAAAAACTATTTTATATATATACAGTGGGGCAAATAAGTATTTAGTCAACCACTAATTGTGCAAGTTCTCCCACTTGAAAATATTAGTGCCTGTAATTGTCAACATGGTTAAACCTCAACCATGAGAGACAGAATGTGGGGAAAAAAACTGAAAATCACATTGTTTGATTTTTAAAGAATTTATTTGAAAATCATTGTGGAAAATAAGTATTTGGTCTATACCAAAAGTTCACCTCAATACATTGTTATGTATCCTTTGTTGGCAATAACGGAGGCCAAACATTTTCTGTAACTCTTCACAAGCTTTTCACACCCTGTTGCTGGTATTTTGGCCCATTCCTCCATGCAGATCTCCTCTAGAGCAGTGATGTTTTGGGGCTGTCATTGGGCAACATGGACTTTCAACTTCCTCCTCACCCCGTGGCGTCAAAATGATAACAAGAACGGGGAGCAAAAATCCCAGAACCACACGGGGGGGCCTAGTGAATGACCTAGAGAGCTAGGACCACAGTAACAAAGGCTACTATCAGTAACACAATGCTCAGCCAGGGACTCAAATCCTGCACTGCCAGACGTGTCCCCCTGCTGAAGAAAGTACACGTCCAGGCCCGTCTGCGGTTCGCTAGAGAGCATTTGGATGATCCAGAAGAGGACTGGGAGAATGTGTTATGGTCAGATGAAACCAAAATAGAACTTTTTGGTAGAAACACAGGTTCTCTTGTTTGGAGGAAAAAGAATACAGAATTGTACCATACCCACTGTGAAGCATGGGGGTGGAAACATCATGCTTTGGGGCTGTTTTTCTTAGGGCTGTCAAAATTATTGCGTCAACGGGCGGTAATTATTTTTTTTAATTAATCAAGTTAAAATATTTGACGCAATTAACGCACATTCCCCGCTCATACAGATTAAAATGACAGCACAGTGCAATGCCAACTTGGTACTTGTGTTTTTTGGAGTTTTGTCGCCCTCTGCTGGCGCTCGGGTGCGACTGATTTTATGGGCTTAAGCACCCATGAGCATTGTGTAATTATTGACATCAACAATGGCGGGCTACAAATTTATTTTTTGATTGAAAATTTTACAAATTTTATTAAAACGAAACCATTAAGAGGGGTTTTAAAATGAAAATTTCTATAACTTGCACTAACATTTATCTTTTAAGAACTACAAGTCTTTCTATCCATGGATCGCTTTAACAGAATGTCAATAATGTTAATGCCATCTTGATTTATTGTTATAATAAACAAATACAGTACTTACTTTATGTACCCTATGTTGAACGTATTTATCCATCTTGTGTCTTATCTTTCCATTCCAACAATAATTTACAGAAAAATATGGCATATTCTATAGATGGTTTGAATTGCGATTAATTACAATTAATTACGATTAATTAATTCATAAGCTGTAATTAACTCGATTAAATTTTTAATCGTTTGACAGCCCTAGTTTTTCTGCAAGGGGACCAGGATGACTGATCTGTGTAAAGGAAAGAATGAATGGGGCCATGTATCGAGAGATTTGGAGTGAAAATCTCCTTCCATCAGCAAGGACATTGAAGATGAGACGTGGCTGGGTCTTTAAGCATGACAATGATCCCAAACACACAGCCAGGGCAACAAAGGAGTGGCTTCGTAAGAAGCATTTCAAGGTCCTAGAGTGGCCTAGCCAGTCTCCAGATCTCAACCCCATAGAAAATCTGTGGAGGGAGTTGAAAGTCCGTGTTGCCCAATGACAGGCCCAAAACATCACTGCTCTAGAGGAGATCTGCATGGAGGAATGGGCCGAAATACCAGCAACAGTGTGTGAAAAGCTTGTGAAGAGTTACAGAAAACGTTTGGCCTCAGTTAGTGCCAACAAAGGGTACATAACAAAGTATTGAGATGAACTTTTGGTATTGACCAAATACTTAATTTCCACCATGATTTGCAAATAAATTCTTTAAAAATCAAACAATGTGATTTTCTGTGGGTTTTTTTCCCACATTCTGTCTCTCATGGTTGAGGTTTACCCATGTTTACAATTACAGGCCTCTCTAATCTTTTCAAGCAGGAGAACTTGCACAATTGGTGGTTGACTAAATACTTATTTGCCCCACTGTACTTAAAAACGTTAACATAATAAATATTTCAAATATATATTTTTTCCCTTTTTTACATAACGCCGCCCTCTTTCTTAGCAGAGAATGGTTTGACTCTGGCGCACTCAAGGCTACATTAAGTACGTGCCCTGAAGCGGGAAATTAAAATATGTCATTGTTATAAACTCTAAACATGGCCAGTCGTCATAAATCAGGTGCGCAGAAAAGAAAAGAAGAAACAAAAAGAGATGAAGGTCATAGAGGTGAAAGAGAAAAAAATGATGAAGTTTTTAAAAGGGGGACAAGAAACCAGAGAATTAGGGCTAGAGTTGGCTGTGGACGGTGATGTCGGTAAGTGAACAACAGCCGCTAACACTGAACGTTTACATTCGCGATCACAGTGACCAAAGCCCGATTAGAGTCTGTCACCGGCCGCTTGTAGCCTATTGAGCTGCTGTATGACAAGACATGCTGCTCGCGTTGAGCCGAGGAGAAGGTGATAGGAGATCAAGGATATACGTTAGTCTGTGGGGAGCAGGTACGTGAGGCTGAAGAGACTGTGGTCCGGCGGCTGGATTTATCTTGGGATTACAGCCCGCTGTGTATTACAGCAAACGCTACAACGAATCCATCACAGAAACAGCACAACCGAGCAGCAGTGGAACAGCAGAAGAGCTTGATAACCCCAGGGATGTGGAGGGGGCAGGCTTCTGATGTTTAGTTATACTGTTTTGTTGCTTAGCAGGGAGGCTTAGCACTCTCGGTTGTATTGTATTGTAGCCTATCTGGGACAATAGAGGGAATTTGCTCATATTGTGTCACATCACATTACTGTCTGTTCAATTTAACCATCCATCTCAAATTAAATAATTTGAAAATTTACACTGTCATTGCTTGCAAAGCCTTAAAAGTACTGCGTATGTTGTTGTGACAAGTCGGTGGCAGGGGTGGTGTGGGGGCCCTATAATGGCTTCTTGTCCCCAGGCCCCTGCAAGTCTGTTGACAGCCCTGTGCACAATTAACAAAAAAATCTGAGTTGTGAATAATGTAAAAAGCCAAGAGTAGAGAATAAAAGTTAATACACTCATATAAAGCTGTCGGAACGCGAGGGGGTGAATGAAGAGGATGCTAGGATACACACATACACATACAGTAGAGGTTCCTCTTAGCCAATCGGATGCCAGGAATGCTAGACAATAGCCAGTGGCAGAGCAGCTTTAAGTATGTTACGTTCATTAAACTCTGGGGGCTGAGAGTACCAGCCATACTGTATTTTTGCCTTTCTTATCTTGAAATGTCTTTCGTAAAAAGTAAGCATGTGCCGGTATGAGATTCTGATGGTATGATAACCTTAAGCAAAAATATCAGGGTTTCACGATATTGCAATTACAGCTCTACATTTTTTTTTAGATCTCTGGGTGACATTTCCATTGAAAAGGATTGTTATTTGTCAAAACAACATATTAGCAAATTGGATTATGAGTATAAAGTCAAATTAATTTTTTTTAAAAATTGATAAATGAATTATTCTAAATATTAAATTTTCATACTAATTAGCCACGTTATCTGCTTCGTTGACAAGCTTACATTACAGTATATTCTACCAATACTAGACACACTACACACGCTGGAGTTAACTTTTGTAGTTAGTGGGAAAACGTTCATGACAGCGTTTACTAGCCTTTAATTTTGTGTAAATGCGAAATCATATTGAAGATATTGCCTTCTCTGGTAGCCGCCCCCCCCCCAATTGGCCCACCTATGCTGTAACTTCCCTGTACCCGAAGTATTCCCATACCAGCGACTTCGTTTTCCATCGAGGGGGGAAAAAAGTTCACGTGTTTTCATGTTCTCCAAACAAGCAGCACAACTGACTCACTGACACTGAGCAACAACTTGAGGGGGAGGGGTCAGCCGTGCATTTTTGGGACGTACAAAATAGCTAATACCATAGGGATGTTATGATGGAAAATTGTAGCGGTTTTGAAACCTTGATGTTCCACGGTATACCTAGAAACCGGTAACCGGCACATGCCTGGTAACAAGAGGCAATATTTTACCGTTGAGGAGTCTCTTAACCTGAAAATCCTGTATGTAGAGACGTTCGTAAGTAAAGGTACCACTGTCAGTGGAGTCTTCCTGGGTATCCTACCATAGAGTCCTTTTCATTAAGACGCCGACAGATAGTACGGGTTGACAATGTTGTACCTTGGACTGCAGGACGGCTTGAACTTGTTTGGATGTTAGTCGAGGTTCTTTATCCACCACCCGCACAATCTTTCGTTAAAATATCTCGTCAATTTTTCTTTTCAGTTCAATGTGGTACACACAAGGACACTGGACAGAGGTTGAGTCAACTTTAATCCATTTCAACTGGCTGCAAGCGTGATTTAGTTATTGCCACAGTTAAGTAACAGGTGCTGTTAATTACACAAATTAGAGAAGCATCACATGATTTTTCAGAGGATGCCAATATTTTTGACCGGCCCATTTTTGTTTTGTTGCAAGTTTTGCGTAAAATGATAATAATTTTTCCCCTGGCCATTTTTGTGTTTTTTTTTTTTTTTTAATTGCAAGTGGAATAAATAAGATATTACCACAAAATCATTTGTAATTGCAATCATTTTCTGGGAGAAATGGAACATTATCTGACAGAATTGCAGGGGTGCCAATACTTTTGGCTATATTGCTATAGCTAGGTAGCTACAATTGATGAAAATTGTTTGCGGTAGCATGTAATGAACAGAATTAAACATTTATGTTTTTAAGTCATTTGTATAGATGAAAAACAGTTGAACAAGCATTGCAAAATACCGTATTTTGAAATGCATACTGCAATATTCCATTATATTGGCTCATATCGCAATAAGCTTCAAGCCTCAACACCCATTCTACCCGCTTCTTCATTACAAAATTATACAAACTAAGATAGTAAAGGGTAATGTTGACATAATACTACTATTTATTGCAAGCCTATTTTTTTTTAATTGCCCATAGTTGATGTGCAAATACACATTCGTGTGTTCGGGCCTTGGCTGCATTAGAATAACTCTACTACATTACACCTCAGCATCGATCTCCTGAGGAAACCACTTTACGGTTTAATCAAATTCCTCCAGGCACCAGAAAGCTTTTAAACAGAGAACATCCATATGAGGAGTTAAAGGGAAGAAAGTATTGGGTGACAAAATTCCGCAATTTCTCATAACCAGTGAACACAGGGCTTTTAAAAGAGTGCTTTACAGTACATTTATTAACAATGCTGGTAAACTACATATGGGGGAAAAAAATGTTACTAGCTCAGCTACATGCTAACATGACTAAAAAAACAAGAACAAGATTGTGAAGTTTCCGTTTATTGATGACAGAAAGCCACAACTTTTGCAAGGACATGGGGAATAAAATGTCATAGGAAAACTATGAACTATTTTATGTATATTTTACAATTAGACCAAATTCTTCATTTGTGTTAAAACAGTTGCCATGGAAAGGCTTGCCTGAACGTTTTTTTTTTTCTTTGTATTAAGGCTGGTTTTCTAAAGCACACTAGTCACATGAGCCATCACATTCACAAACGAGTGAAACAGACCTTTGGCCTTGTAATATTAACACCACTGTAAATATGTGGAAAGAAATGTTAAACGGTAGAGACAGCTTAATAATGCTTCATAAGTGTCAAAGTCTAAAACAGAAAGTGTGTAAAGGAATGAGTGAACAGTAAAGACCAAAATGTAAAAGTTGAACCCCTAAAAACACAGAAAACATCAGCCGGAATGAACAAGTAAAGGATTGTTGCTACCTGCGAGGCAGAAATGTTTCACAAAGATCCTTGCTGGTGAATTATTCCCATTAAAATGGAGTTTACATCAAAAATGATTGGCAAAGTGACGTTTTCTCAGCTGCAAGTGTGCAAGACAGCAGAATGTGTCCACTGATCAGTAAAGTTTGATCATGCTTTCTCTGGACTTTCCCACTCCAACCCATTTCACTGAAACCAGAAGGAATGTTGGTCATTTGTGTTTTTGATTCAATAATCGACTTAAATTGGGAATGTGGCGCTCCTCGGTGACTACAAACCTGGCACTTGAAGGAAATCCTCGATGAAGCGAATGTAGTCCTGCGCCTGTGACGGTAGTTCGGCAAAGCTGCGGGCCGCCTCAGTGCTGCGGCACCACCCAGGAAAGGTCTTGTATTCCACGGTGACACGCGTCAGAACATCCATGTTTGCTGCACCGGAACAACATACGTCGCAAGTACTTAAAAGATAGTTTGTCACCCTCAGTGGCAGTGAAGCATGATCATTCAATGCCAGCCTTTGCAATTCATTTGATTTCTATAACTGTCGATGACAGTGAATGAGTTCAGGCCTACAAGCAACAAAATAAAGCCTCTTTCAGACTTATATCCCGCTAAATTCCAGTGTAAAATGACGCAGGATTTACCCACGTCATGGCTTTCAGACATGGGGAGATGTACCAGGAATTACTCGGGTTGGACACTTTCAGACCGTGTTGGCGACTTGGTGCTCTGTGCTGGGAGGGCGGGATTTTATAACCCAGACATTGCATAATTTTGGGTTGGTTTGGCAACAATATAAAACACATATTTCCAAAAATGGACAATTCTTCAGCTCCAAGATCCAGTAGCAATTTAATTTTGTTGCATTTCCAGTTCAATTTAGCTATCTTTCCAGTTTCCCATGTTGATAATTGCGATGGTCGTTTACCGCTTTTAGTCTTACTGCAAAGAAACGGGAAATGACGAACAGCCCATCATGATATTTACGTCATTAGCCTTGGAGCTATGACCCGGGAATTAAACGGCTGATCCCAAACATTATATGCGACCCAATTAATGCCCGTGTCAGTCGACCCGGAAATTTGCTTTCAGACACAAGGGCTACATGTTTAAATCCTGAAATTTGACCAGAGTTCAGCGTATGTCTGAAAGGGGCTTAATCCAGCGCTATAAAGATATTGCAAAAACATTAAATATACACAGTATGTTTTATACTATATATTTCTATTTACACTACTGAAACAAGCTTTGCAGAACAAAGCGAAAGATTGATTTTTTTTTTAGTGCTGTATTGATAATAACCCTTTTATATAGCCAGAATGTTGGGATAGCTTTGTTCAAATGGGGGTGGGGGATTTGCTTGTGCCCCCCCCCCAATAAATTACTAACAGGGAGTCTGTATAGGAAGATTGTCAACATCAGGTGACATGCAAAAATATGTGATTGGGACATCCCTAGTCTAGTCCCTTACCTGGGAAACTTGGGAGAGGCTCCCCGTCAACGTTATAAGCCACTCCCACTTTGATCTCTTCCAGCGTGTCTAAAATATCCAGTTTGGTCAAGGCGATGCTGCAAATTCAAGTCTGTGAGTTGAGTTGGAAAAACGAAAACGGCACAGCAAGAAGAAACTGCTTCTTACGCCGAGAAGCCGTTGACCATGTGAGCGTATCGGACTAGTATCAAGTCTAGCCAGCCGCAGCGTCGCTTTCTGCCTGTTGTCACGCCGACCTCGTGACCTCGCGTTTGTAAAAGTGCCCCTGTCTCCTGCAAGAGTGAATACAGTATTTGCTTGTATCTTGGTGTAGACTGTAATTTGATACAATTATTTGAAAAATTTGACTTCTCTACTGAAAGAAATTCAAATGCCATGAAGGTGTTCCCATACATATTCAAAATTTGCAGCTTTGTACTAGATTTTTTGGGGAAAACTATTCCCAATTATATTTGATGTAAAACACGGTTTCCACAACTCACATTATCCTGTTCTGTTGGGAAAGCGCCGACACCCACGCGGGTGGTGTAGGCTTTGACGACGCCGTACACTCTCCCAACGTGAGATGGGGGCACGCCAAGCCCGGTGCACACTCCTCCAACGGTGCAATTAGATGACGTCACAAAGGGATATGTGCCTGAGAGAAGACATGTCTATTAGCTGAAGGAGCCAAACGCATATACCAGTCAGCAAAATTAAATCCCTAAACCTCTTGGTACTTACCAAAGTCAATATCAAGCAGTGCAGCGTTTGCTCCCTCCACCAGGATCTTCTTACTGGGGCCAGTGAGCGCTTTGTGCATGAAGTACACACCGTCTGTCACCAGAGGGCGCAGTCGCTCAGCATATCCCTAAGGAAAGATTTCATAAAAAGCCTGAAAACATCTGATGTTACTGAATCCTCATTAATGACATTAATGTTCATTATGAAACACGAATAAAAGAGGTCAGAAATGATAACTGAACCCAAAGTTTAAATAAATGCACTATCGAGACAACAGAGAACCCCCCCCCCCCTTTAGTTTTGCACCACTCGTATTTGTCAGTATTCATTTGCGTTTACAACAAAAACAGACACCTACACTACCGTTCAAAAGTTTGCTACCCCAAACTTTTGAACGGTAGTGTAAGTACATACAAAATTGTACAATAACAAAACTTCTAAATGTAAACCCTCAAAATGTTTGACCAAAGCGTTCAATTTTGTCTAGCAGCCTAACTCTAGCATCTTATGCAATGCTTTAGAGATGAGCGAACATCACATATCACCTTCAGCTGCTTCAGTTCACCTTCAATGTCCACATTGAGGTTTGGATACATTGCCAGAAAATGCTCTGCTAGCATGCGGAACCTTAAGAGGGGGAAAAAAAAGGTAAATCATATCAGAATTCAGCGACATCGTTTTTTCAAAGTACAAGCACTATCCTATTAAAAGCATGCACTATGTAGGTAATTGACAAAAAACAAACATCTGCTTGCCCACAGTTTTTTTTTTTTTGAACATGTATCAACAGTCCTGGTGTGCAAGACCACTCACTTTCTTTTAAAGGGTTCCACGGATAGAAAAACGTGCAGTTCTTAAAATATAAATGTTAGTGCGATTTCTAATAATTTCATATTAAAACCCCTCTTCAAGTGAGTATGACAGGATAAAAGTCTTAAATAGCATTATTGTGTGAATTAGAATCATATTTTGAGACGATTCGACTATATACAACATTTAGACAAAGCGCAGATAACGAGAAATTAGTCTTTCAATGCGCCGTTTAGCCACGCCTACCATTATAGGGCTCTAGCGTCCCCAACAGGAGGATGACGTCAGCAGGGTCATGGGCTGTGTTCCAATCACTGTTTGAGTTGCCCTCGCTCACTTGCCCTAAGCACTTGCTATGACATCGCACGGAGGCCACTTGGAGGGCGGAGGGACAGTGGGTGGAGGGGGAGCGAAAGACGTTAATGGAACACACTAGTCCTCGTTCACTCACAGGCAAGAAAATCATGAAACAACCACAAGGTTTTGGAGTAGCGCTATGCTGCCAATTCCAGATCAGTGGAGCCTCCAGAAATTCTTCATAAGGGGGGCCAAATGGGGCCACTTAAAACCTTGAGGTGGCACACCAAAAAATAAAAGCCATAATTTCAGGTTTTTACTATGTTGTATGCTGCAGAAAACTGTCAGATTGACTTAAGGACAAACCTACTGATATACTTTTGTTGATTGTGTTATGTTGTATTTTGTACACTTATAATGTGCATAGTCTATAATAGTCCAGTCAACATTTTAAGTTCCGCAGCTACTACAATCTAACATTATACTGGCGCGTGGGGTGGCCAACAAATTCATTGGGGGGAGCCGTGGCCAGGCCTGGCCACCCCCTGGTGGCACCATTATTCTACATCGCACAAATTGCACGGCGACTCATGTCAATAAGCCGGAGACGTATTGCTTGATGGCAATACGTCGGTACCTGGGAATTATCAAATTATTAGTTTTGTATCAAATTTTATTTGGGCAATTATTTATTTGTCGATACCTTAGACTTTGTATACAAATTTGTTGTTTAAATGCATTTAACCTATTTCAACTTTAGTTTCAGTCCCTCCCAATGCCATTTGATGGACAGACCATTCCTTTCGTTAAAAGCAAAATAGATAAGCGAACTAGAAACCTCAATGAAAAAAATCCCCCCCTTCTTAATGGCAAAAGTGAAACTCAATAAAAAAGTTACTTTATTATTATTTATTCATTTAATTGTCTTTATATTTATTTATTTATTCATGTGTTTTTTTTTTTTTGGCACTATTGTGATTCCATACATTCTGCCATACCTGCCACATACAGTCAAATTTTTATTTATTTATTTTTTTAAACGACAATGATGAATTTTACAATTCGAAAGGCAGTTTGGTATAACATTCAAACACCGTGCTGGCAGTATATACAGCAGCCAACGGTGTTGGAGCTTCATTATCACCACCGCATGAACACATTTTCCATGCACCATTTCAATGCATTGTGGGATACAGGGAGCTCCGGAGTGACCATCGTTTTTCACTCTATCACTGAGCCCTCTGAGTGTCCATCTCACCAAGTTCACTTCGCTGTTTTGGGAATTGGAACGGCCCTTAAGATGGCGGCGGGGATTTTCCCGGGGGGCAGTGGCTAGGGCAAGTGAGCGAGGGCTCATTTAAACCGCGATTGAAACGCAGCCATGGTTTCATCTATTTTAGAATTCAACCCATCTAGGGGGAATTATTCAGAGTGAGGAAAATGCGACCAAGAGAGCTGCAAAATGTCATTGTTTCAGTCTCTCTACTCCCAATATTTTTACAGGATATTCTTTTTATCCAAGTATTTTTCCCCAATTGCTACATAAATGGTATGGTCATGACAAATAAGTGCTGTGCTAAATGGAATATGAAAATCAAATTGCATTTATTCAATACGAGATTGCAAAATTACTCCATAATGGTCAAAACTGTCGACTTCACCTTTACTGTCGAACCTCCCGAACGATATTTTATGCCACCGCAGTTAGTCAGGCTTTTGTCATTTCCCTGCCCCGGCTCTGGAGAATATTAACAAACCAAGAGGCGTGACAGCTAGCCAACATGCTAACCCAAACAGAGTGACGTCACAAAGTCTTGTTTCTGCTTTTCGAAGCGAAAAATCACCCAAACTAACTCTGATCATTTCACACGGCGGCAGGGCTGTCGATTGTCTTTGCCGATCGGCAACCCGCCCGGCGGCGAGCAAGTTACAGCTCGTTCCCCTGCTACGGACAGGAGAGCTTGCCGGGGAAGCAGCTGGAGAGTACCGCCGGACAAACTGGCCGACGTAGGAGGAGTGCGTAGCTGTCACATGGTCAACACGAGTACGGCGTAAAATAATGTTTTACTAAACAGCGAAGACGTAAACAGAGACCGGCGTGCAGTTGTTGTGCAGCTAACATGGCAGGATGTGTCTGAGGAGAATTTTTCTACATGTTCGTCCATGATCAAACGTAAGTAAAATAGTCCTTTATTTAAAGAAAGTTTGTAGTGTTTACTTTGTAATCGCTGTATTCGCGGCCATTTTTAACACAAAGTTGCAATTTCTAATGGGGTCGAAAATTTGACAGAGCACCAGGCACATGAAGAGGGCTATAAGCAGAGTATAGTGCGCGCCCGGCAGGGGGGTGTGCGACAAGTTGCCGGTCGTCGGCCGAGTGGCATTTTCGGTGGACAATTGGCCACAAAATGCAAGGCACCTCCGTATTAAAATGTGTGCCGTGATCCTAGTATTTGACATAATACAAAATAGGATTTTTACTCACATCCTCGTAAGTCCAATGGTCCCACAGTAGTAGGGCTTGTTTTGGCCAATATCCACCGTAAACGGGAACTTTTTGAAACCCAAAAAGGCTCACACGACTCTCCCTGGTGCAGCAACAATTTTCTGCAGCCATTTGGTTGGCGAGATGCGAAAAATAAACGAATTAATCTGAAAAATCAGCTGAATCAGCAGTCCATCTGCATGCTATAAAGCAATGCTGTATTGTGAGATGATGACCCGGGTGACACATTTGCATTCGTCCTGAACCTGAGACTGAAGCCGGAGGTCACTCGTTTTCATGGCGCGGGATTCAAAAATTGAATATATAAAATGATTGCTTCCACACACATCCAAGCGGTTCATTTCATTGAGGAGCGTAAAGCACCGCGTGAAATATGAAATAAACATGCTTTTTGGTGTCATACGCACTTTAATGTTTTTGTTTTAATAAAATTTGTAACATTTTTAAAAAAAAAATTAACTAGTAGCTAGCCATTGTTGTTGATGTCGCAGGGCCGTGACGTCACATGGTTACGCTGTCGTACTTCCACAGTGTCACTCTTCAACTATGGAAGGCAGTGATTTAAATACACCACAAGGTGTCAATGGAGAGTCTTAAATTAATTAGAGATCAAGCCAATGAGTGCATTTTGTCCCTCGACTTACGCTGTAGTTTACTGTTTAGCACGGGTCCATTGTGCGTTTCGTACATTTGAGTGTTGTTTTCACAACATACAAGATTCCTGATAATGTCTCCCGGCATCATAGTTTGTATATTGTGACTAAATATTGCCATCTAGTGTATTTGTTGAGCTAAACGAGTTGCTAAAATATTTAAATAGCATTTGACCAAAGTCTGAGTAAGTTTTAAGTGTATTTTGCATATCTGTTTTGATTGTGATGTTGTGAATGCCATTTCTCTTTGCATTGTTGTTTAACTGTGTGAGAATAGGGGCCTCATTAATACAGATTGAAGCACTTTTCTTTTTGTGAACTTTATTTTTTGAGAGCTGTGAATATTATTTTTGTTGTATTTTCACGATATGATAATGATGTTTGTTGTGAAGGAGTTGCCGAAGCTTATGCCAATAAACTGCGCGGTCCGAGCTACGAATCTGAAGGCCCGTGTCCACTCGCCTTTCTCTGCCTTTTAGATCTCAATGTAGAATAGGCAGCAATCAAACTAAGTATAATACATTCATTCATTCATTTTCCGTGTCGCTTATTCACCAGGAAGCAACCGTCAGGATGATCAACAATCTGGACATCTGCTTTTACATGACAAAAATAAGGTAAGCCGCATTAGAAGCCATTAGATGTTTCGGCAGAGGCAAACGTTTTCGTGTGTTGTGATGCACGGCCCCGGGCTATCAGCAAAAATAATCAAACTGCTGTGTTTCACTGTATACCATAATCATATGTAAAGCACACGATACCTCTGGATGCTAATTATCGCCATAATAGTATTGGAATAAATTGGATCACACAATAGTTTACCGTGAAGATCTGCAAACAGTTTTTGACATCAAACACTCTCCTGCTCTCGTCACTACTAGAGCAGGGGAGTGCCGTCATTAGCGAACTTGACAAATGAATGCTACTCATCCAGTCTTTCCTGTTCATTTTGCTTTTGCTGTCCTTATTAATGTTCCACTCGGGTTCAAATTGGAAGGGCAGAACCGATGACATGTTAATGTAGTCAAAGAGTGACACTGTGGAAGTCCGGCAGCGTACCCATAAGACGTCAACGCCCTGCGACATCAACAACACTGGCGACCTACTAGTTAAAATAATGTTATAAATTTTATTAAAACGAAAACATTAAGAGGGGCTTTAATATCAATTATAAATGTTACCAACATTAATCGTTTAAGAAGTGCATGTCTTTTATCTGTACTACCCTTTAAATATATATCTAAAATGCAAGTATCCATCTGTGACACGCTTAACAAACTCACTTGTCCTCAAAGACTTTAAAATCTGAGACAAGGTCACAGACTCGCAGGCCATTCCGAGCAGCTTTGGAGGAGTAAGCTGGACCTATACCCTTTTTGGTTGTTCCCAAGCTGCAGCAAAGATAAACAGGCCACAGTTAATGAAAAGGAAGGAAAAAAGTAACTTCAGAAAGTAGTATTCCCTCCATCAGACATGATGCACACTCAGGCATCAGTACGTCAATAAATGAGCAAAATTACTTTTTCCCTTCTTGCTGTTGCCGCTGCTGCTCTTGAATACCATCGACAGCCTGATGGAAGTTGAACACTAGAGGTGGACCGAGGGACCCTCAATAAGACACACATTTAAAAAGATTTCATATTTTTAAAAAAAAATACACTCACCAATATGAGCACGATCAGAAATCTTTAGTCGGTCTTCCCATCCTTGCAATCCTGTATTGAAAAACCAACATGAAATGTTTTATTGAACGTGAACATTTCACTTAAACAACCCTTACCTTTGCCTTTCTTCAAGTTAGATTGCGCCTCTGCAAATAGCCCTGGGAGGTGTATGACCACTCCATTGCCTGAAACAATAAATTATTATATCGCCACAGTAGCCAGAGGATATCACTCTGTTAAATTTCAATGGATGAAAAACTGATATATAGACTTGACAAAAGAGAGACAGCTAAAGTCAAATTCCCAATGCAATAATTAGATTAAAAAATTTAAATGAATCTTTTCCAAATGAAGGTGATTATGGCAGCTGATTGTGTGTGTACTGTGACGGTCATGGGATTTTTTTTTTTAATAACAGTTTAACTTCCGTGAAAATTCAAGTCAGTCACATTAAATTACAGAATTATCACGCAAGATCCCTACCTATAAAGGATGTAGCCTTCTTGTTGAGTACACCACTGGGCAGCAGGTGGAAGTCGTACTCTACAGAGTCCACAACCACAGTGTGACCCGCATTGTTGCCCCCCTATAGAAAAACATTTTGTCAGATTTTGAAGGGTACGTAAACGCCCCATTCCTCGCACTGGCAATCAAGATAAATAGCACGCTGGTGTCACACCATTTCTTAACTTGTATCTCCCAGAAACATTATTCACAACATGACAAACTGGCACATTTGAGAAAAGATTAGCAGCACATACAACACTTCACTCAGCCAATGAACACATGGTAGCAAACATGTTAGCAAACAAGGCTAGCGCCAATGTAGCTTGTGCACATCCGGCACGTCAGAACGAGGTCCTGAATGTTTAACCATTGCTTATCTGAAACGACTTTCTCTGGCCTCTACCAGTTATGCCAAGAGCTAGCAGGGCGCGTGAATGTCACGGTCGGTTCGTGTATGAGGTGTAATGTTGCGTATGAGCGTGGCTGCTACCTGACACCTGCATACGATATCCGCATCCATTGCGAGCAAGTCCACAACTTTTCCTTTGCCCTCGTCCCCCCATTGAGCTCCGAGCACCACGGTCACTTTGTTCGCCGGCTCCTTCTGAGAACGCAACGGAGACTCTGGCGTGACGTTCTCTCGCGGTCGCTTCACCACCGGCTCTCCATTCTCTCGTCCATTTGCATTAGCCATGTCGCTGTTGGATGCCATGCTTCCCCTTCTGCAACCGGAATAGCGTTTTAGCGCGTTTCTTCACGGGAAGCTGCCCCCTTCCGCTCTACCACTTGGTGTCACTATTTCGCGTAATTGCGTATGTGAAATACTTGTACTTGCGACTACTGGACTCATAGATATCACGTATATATCAGGCTAGATATCTATCAGCGGAATCGGCGGCGTAAGTGACTGGCGGCCATCTTGCGTCGGAGGACTTCACCATCATTGACTAATCTAATCGAAATTTGTGGACGTCACCATAAACGGATTTTAAGGGGGCAGCCTCCCCTGGTGGCTGAAAAGTGTCATTGCATTTAATTGACTTTCCTATACATATCAAAGTTGTAAAGCAATAAAACTGCTACAAAAATGAATGAAATGAACAAAAAAATACATTTTTATAATGGGTCAAAATTATTTTAGACAAAAATGTCCTAGCCAAAACACAACACAACACAAAAACACAAATCAACATTACTTCAATCAAAAAAGTTGCTTCAATTAAACAAAAACTTGACTTCAGTTAAAAAAAAAAAAAAAAAAAGCTTTCACGTGGATATTTTTGAGTTTCAAATTTATTTTTGCGTTCACTTTTTTTTTTATTGATTGACTTTTTTGGTTGAAAATATATATTTTGATTGAAGCAACTCTTTTTTTTTTTTGATTAAATAATAAAAATACAAATCTACCTCCATATGGCTCCGCCCAGGGAATACAATTTTTGACTGGGGTAACAACATTGACACGACACCGGCGGGCGTACCATATTCAATGAATGACGATCTTGGCGAAAAGTATTACTTAAGCAGCCTTATTTGGAGTTCACCTCAGGAATGATGTGAAACAAAAAAACTCTCATTGTGAGCTTTTGATTATAAATATTCTTTTAAGTTAATTTTATTGCTGACAGTGCATTTCAGGGTCATCAACATGTTGTGACCCCCCTTCCCCCAAAAGTCAAACTCCGCCTATGGACGTCACCTTCTAGCACAGTACTTCTCAAACAGCAGGGCGGGCCCCCCCAGGGGAGTGCAGAGCAATGCTGAGGGTGGCGCATGTGACCTCAGTTAACATACTTTTTTGCGTATTAGAAAAAAGTGTAATTGCACATCCACACAATGGGTGGCAGTGGTGCTCTCATTTTCAAAGTGTGCAGAGTATTTTTGAACCAAACAAGAGCACACTGCAAAGAGCGTTGGAGATATGAAGAGCTAAGAGGAGGAAATATGACGAAGCGTGTGTAGTGTTTGGCTTTCACTTTTGATACTTTGACACTTTTGGTCCCCCCGTGTGGTTCTGAGATTTTTGCTCACCGTTCTTGTTGTCACTTTGATGCCACGGCGTGAGATCTTGAATGGGGAGCCCCCGATCGAGGGAGATTATCAGTGGTCATATATGTCTTCCATTTTCTAATAACTGCTCCCACAGTTGATTTCTTCACACCAAGCGTTTTACCTATTGCAGATTCAGTCTTCCCAGCCTGGTGCAGGTCTACAATTTTGTCTCTGGTGTCCTTCGACAGCTCTTTGGTCTTGGCCATAGTGGAGTTTGGAGTGTGACTGACTGAGATTGTGGACAGGTGTCTTTTATACCGATAATAATTCAAAACAGGTGCCATTAATACAAGTAACGAGTGGAGCCTCGTTAGAAGAAGTTAGACCTCTTTGACAGCCAGAAATCCTGCTTGTTTGTAGGTGACCAAATACTTAATTTCCACTCTAATTTGGAAATAAACTCTTTAAAAATCAAGCAATGTGATTTTCTGTTTTTTTTTTCCACATTCTGTCTCTCATGGTTAAGGTTTACCCATTTTGACAATTACAGGCCTCTCTAATCTTTTCAAGTAGGAGAACTTGCACAATTGGTGGTTGACTAATATTTGCCCCACTGTATTTGGTGGTTTAGTATGTTTTTCTTAAAAAATAATTTTAGAAAATATTCTAACCTAAATTGTCCACCAGTGGAGGAGCACAACGATATACACAAATATAGTGGATGCTCAAAAAGGAAAATGTCAAGACTTTATTTAATACAGTATCACAAGCATACAGAACAACAAAACATATTCCACCTTCTTTGCAGCCCTGTGAAAATAGTTCAAGAATGGATGGCTGATGCACCAAACTAATTTATGCTTTGAAGGACAAACACAGCAGTGGCCTACAGAAATGACAGGCAGACCTTGTCCCTACTGGCTGTCAATTCATAGGTCATCACCTTGTGCCCCATTAGTCATTTGAATAACCACCCTTATAACATAACATTTCCTGTCATCGTAATTGTCGTAGTTGTCCGTGGCAACTTTCTGCAAGTAACAGCACCTCCACTGGAATTTGATCCAGCATCCACATGGAGTTGCTGTTACATCCAGCGAGCACCAAAAGTCTCATCTAGATATTGTAGTTTAGCTGCGTCAGGCAAATCTGTGACTTTGGGGCCCGAGTTAAAAGCCGGACTAAGCACATGAAGGCTGAAGTTCAAAGATCACTGAGGTGAAGTCAGGTTTTCGGCTGCTTTCCACGATGGTCTTCTGGCTAGTGACTTTGACCTGTTAATTTCCTCCCCCACAGTTTTACTGCCTCAAATAGACAACATCAACCAACAGTGCGGCCAAGGGGCAAAAGCTTGACTAGATAACGCTGATTTTATGGTGGCAATCATGAGGATGCCTGTCAATATGTGATTATATGTACGGGCGTGTCTAACCTGTGTACTTGCAGGCTTTGCACTTCCTGTGGACACATATTTGTCTATTATATTTAATGTTTCCATTTGAATTTCTGTGACATTTGTATAGGTAAATAGTATTGACTTTGCCTTGCAGTAAAACTTAATTTGCCAGCATTATTGAAATATTAACCAATAACTTACATCAATTATTAGCTTCTTGACTCATACTTCTGTGCAGCTTTCTTTCTCCTAGAGAAAGCACACTGTACATATATAGTAAAATGTTACTACCACAACTGCAATAAAAATGATGAAAAAACAATTCATTCTCATTCTACCACTTATAGCATACCATGAAATGTGAGGTACGCCCTTGACTGGTCCCCGGTTAAAACCTATAAATATATATTTTTTTAAATCAATAGTACAGATACAGTATTTTCTTCTGAAGGATTACAAAAAGAACGTTTTTACAATGTTCAGTGGCTACAAATATCTCTCCTTTCATATGAAAACATTTCCTTTAATATTAAAATAAAAAAAGCATTAGGTCGCTTGTAATTCCTGTAAAGAAAAAAATGATTCGCTCACATTAGTTGAAGATGATCCATTAAGTTGAGCTGGCAGTCTTTAATTTGTGTTGTACTCACCTAGAAGCGACACGAGGCCAAAGTTTGGAGTGAGGTAGAATGTTGCCCCCCAAGGACATTTGGGTGGCAGCAGATGGGTTGAGAAACAGGATTGGAAAGTAGAAACTGAACAGGAAAGCTCAGGATGGACAAGGGTGGAAGATAGAAAGGCGAGGCTGCATTTTTGGTGTCAGTTAAGTCATGACAGAGTACGAATGGCAACCCGGCCGAGCTGCCAGTTTAAGGCATCGGGTCGGAGGGAGGTTAATGATTACAATGGCTGTCAATATTTAACAGGCCCTGTGCCCTGCCCCTCTTCAACATCCTGATTCACGCCGAATGACACAGGGAAGGGCCGGATTCAAGTCCATCTCCTTTGCCTGTGCTGTAAAATTAACTCCGAAACGCTTTACTTGATCATCCACTAGGAGTCATTTGATGGGCTGTCACAAGTCAGGAGATGAAGATGCATTTTTTTTTTTTTTTAAACAGCTTTTACAACGGGTTGACATGAGCTCATTTTATGATCTACATTTCTGCTGCGTTTGTTTTTCTTGTGCTGTGATCAAAGACTAGCTCATGGGGTGGCGTGAATCAACCCATTGGTTGTGTGTTTGATTCCCTGTCCTGGTGACCTTGTCTAAGTATCCTTGAGCAAGATACTGAACCCCACTTTGCTCCTGATGCTGTGTTGGCAGCAGGTAATTTAGGATGTATAAACTGTCAAAGTGCTTCGAGTTCCTTGAAAGTGGAAAGGTGGTGGTGGAAGGAGGCAAGCTGCAGTTTTGAAAAATTGAGGCAGAGATTTGAACTGGAGGAGGAAGACCGTTGTAGATATACAGTGGTATGAGAAAAGTATTCAAACCTTTTGGAATTTCTCACATTTCTACATAAAATCATCATCAAATGTGATCTGATCTTTGTCAAAATCACACAGATGAACAAAACAGTAGCTGTTTTAACTAAACTACCCAAACATTTATAAGTTTTCATATTTTAATGAGGATAGTATGCAAACAATGACAGAAGGGGGGAAAATAAGAAAGTGAACCATCACATTTAATATTTTGTGGCTGCCCCTTTGGCAGCTATAACTTCAACCAGACGCTTCCTGTAGCTGCAGATCAGTCTGGCACATCAATCAGGACTAATCTTGGCCCATTCTTTTCGACAAAACTGCTGTAGTTCAGTCAGATTCCTGTGATGTCTGGCATGAATCACTGTCTTTAGGTCATGCCACAGCATCTCAATGGAGTTCAAGTCTGGACTTTGACTTGGCCACTCTAGAATGTGTATTTTGTTCTTCTGAAACCATTCTCAAGTTGATTTTCTTGTTTTTTGGATCATTGTCTTGTTGCAGCACCAATCCTCTTTTTAGCTTCAACTGCCTGACAGACGGCCTCAGGTTTTCCTGCAAAACATCCTGATAAACATTTGAAGTCATTCTTCTATTAATGATTGCAAGTTGTTTAGCAAATCAACCCCAAATCAGGATGCTCCCTCCACCATGCTTCACGGTGGGGATGAGGTGTTGATGTTAGTGAGCTGTTCCATTTTTTCCTCCACACATCACGTTGTGCGTTACTCCCAAACAATTCAACTTTGGTTTCATCAGTCCACAAAATATTTTGCCAAAAAGCTCTGTGGAGTGTCCAAGTGCCTTTTTGCGGACATTAAACGGGCAACAATGTGTTTTTTAGACAGCAGTGGCTTCCTCTGTGGAGTCCTCCCATGAAAACTATTATTAGCGATAGTTTTACAATTAGTTGATGTGTGCACAGAGATATTGGACTGTGCCAGTGATTTCTGTAAGTCTTTAGCAGATACTCTAGAGTTCTTTTTTATCTCTCTGAGTATTCTGCGCTGAACTCTTGGCGTCATCTTTGGTGGACGGCCACTCCTTGGGAGAGGAGCAACAGTGCCAAACTCTCTCCATTTGTAGACAACTTCTCTGACTGTCGACTGATGAACATCCAGACTTTTAGAGTTGGTTTTGTATCCTTTCCCAGCATTATACAAATCAAAAATCCTTGATCGCAGGTCTTCAGACAGCTCTTTTGACCGAGCCATGATGCACATCAGTCAATGCTTCTCATCAAGACACTTCTTACCGGGTGTGTTTAATAGTGGGCAGGGCAGCTTTAAACCAATCAAGACTGGGCACACACTCGAATTAAAATGTTTGGTAAAAATGGGTTTCAATTGCTCTTTATGTCTCCTAAGGCAGAGAGTTCACTTACTGGTTTTCCCCCCCTTCTGTCATTGTTTGCATGCTATTCTCATTAAAATATGAAAACCTATAAATGTTTGGGTGGTTTTAGTTAAACCAGACACTGTATTTTCATCTGTGTGATTTTGACAAAGATCAGATCACATTTGATGTTGATTTTATGCAGAAATGTGAGAAATTCCAAAAGGTTCAGATACTTTTTCATACCACTGTGTACAATTAAAAAACTCTTATGACAAAGAGGTTAAGGGTGTAACTGCAATGAGATAATTAAGGTGTCCGAGAAAGTTTATGATGGCAAGAAATGTAAAGTTATTTCTGAACTTTATAAAGCCTCATGTCAGATGCACACATCTCTGTATATTAAAGAAAAATGGGAGAAAGAACTCAAAGCACAAATAACTGAGGAAGAATGGTCAAAGATGTGTGAGACACAGGGCACATCCACTAGCTGCAAGGTTTGGAGAGCATTTAATTGGAAAAACATCATCGGTTCTTTATAACCCCTCTGCTAGGGTAAGAAATCGTATATCTGCTCACCATCCGTGCTGGAGAGAATGTGGACATATAGATGTGGGACACATATATTCTGGTCTTGCCAAAATATAAAAGAATATTGGGATAGAATTTGGAATGATTTGAGAAAAATAATAGGATATGGGATTCCAAGAACATTCAAGGTGCTTTATTTGGGTAGTATTAGAAATAAAAATCAAATAACGAAACGATCGTTGTAAAAATGATGAATCAACACTGGTTTTTACAGTTGCACTGGTTTAAGGTGTGTTTAAGATGTTAATTATTAAATATCAGATCAGTACCTGCAAAATAAGATTGAGATATTAGATTATACGACATAGGTTAAAGTCTTCAGCAATACTCATAATGAAACTGAATTTTACAGGCATGTGTCTTTACGGTGATGCGTCTTTTAAACTGACCCTAAACACAGAAGGAGTTATCTTCATCGTAGCTAAATAAGAGTCAAAACATATTTTCCTTCAAATAAATATTTACATTTTTGTAAATATTCATTCATAGACTTATCTTATCTCTAAGTTCAAGGCATGGCTATGCTTGAGTGCAGAGTCCAATGTCTTGAAGCGAGGGAATATGTGCACAGCAATTATGTGTGACACTGATAAATCTGTCCCGCTCTCACCTTTGGATTGATAGTCATCATTTGAGATGCAATTTACACCAGATAACACCATTACCTGCTGAGCAGGTCACATGCGCCATTCCAATCAGAGCCTTTCTCGATGAACTCATTTTTCCATAAGTACTCAAACATACGTATACGGTTAAAAAAAAAAAATAAAAAAATAAAAATAAAAAACTTACAATACCTTAAGTTCACTTATGTATACAGAAGTACGTACTTCAAATGCTTGGTTGTGGTTAAAAGTATAGCGACTTTTGTGGTTAATTTAGGTCATCAAACTGTTGATAAGCACACAAAACTCATCATGCATTTACAGCTGGAAAATATGGCCGAAAAAATTGTTTTAAATCAGCAAAAAATGATATAAAAAATAAAACATGAACTAAAATGGCTACTCAGTCATTCGTGGACGGCACAGAACGACTTTGGTAGGTATAGTCTGGGGATTAATATGCCATTCATCTTCACAGCCTTACAGTGCTGGCCAAAAGTATTGGCACCTGCAATTCTGTCAGATAATGCTCAATTTCTCCCAGTAAATGATTGCAATTACAAATGCTTTGGTAGAAATATTTTCATTTATTTTGATTGCAATGAAAAAACACAAAAGAGAATGGAGAAAAAAAAAAATCATGACCATTTTATACAAAACTCCAAAAATGGGCTGGACAAAAGTATTGGCACCCTTTGAAAAATCACGTGATGGTTCTCTAATTTGTGTAAATAACAGTACCTGTTACTTACCTGTGTCACATAACAGGAGGGGGGAATAACTAAATCACACTTGCAGCAGTTAAAATTGATTAAATTTGACTCAACCTCTGTCCTGTGTCCTTGTGTGTACCACATTGAGCATGGAGAGAAGGGAAAAACTGTCTGAGGACTTGAGAAGGAAAAATGTGAGGAAGCATGGGCAATCTCAAGGATGCAAGTCCATCTCCAAAGACCTGAATGTTCCTGTGTCTACCGTGCACAGTGTCATCAATAAGTGTAAAGCCCATGG